>NC_071388.1:166444031-171244031 GCF_022682495.2 Desmodus rotundus
TTTTAATTCATTTCAACATGCATATAAATAACTAAAGCTTAAATTATAAGAAACACTTTAAGATTTAAAATATTTGTCCTAGCAGTAATTAAGGACTATATGGCAGTTTATTTCTTGCTAAGGAAGGAAATATATTTTGCACAGAAATTACAAATTGACTACAGGTTAAGGTCTGTCCCTTTTTATGGGATCAATCCAGAAAATGTGGATATACTCAGATGATAACCACATTCTATTTAGAAAAATAAAATCAAGAACATCGATTTTACTATAGAACGTAACTTTAAATAGTCCCTAATGTAAGAACAGCTTTTGTTCCAAATATTTGTTTGAAATCCACTATTCTAGGATTTTCCATGTAAATTTCAACATATAAAACAAATGACATTAGGTGTATTCTCAATCTGGCTAGTGAATTTTATAATGTATACCAAATATAGAACTAATTGTGTTTTAGGCTCTACTTTCTATGTGTTACGTTGTTAATGAGGGGAAAACGTTCTGAGGTCCCAATTAATGTCCTGGAACATACTTGCATTTGGACCTCCAGTCTTGACATAAAACAAACAAACTGAAAAACCCGTGGTTTAGGTTACAGTCTCTCCTATTTTCTCAGGAATAAGGCGGAAGTTCACCAGAGAAGGGTCTGAATGATGACGTTATTTGCTCAGATTTGCTCATGATTCTAGGAAAACGCTTTGAAGAACACTGTGAGTCTAAGTGTTCCAAATTTTGATTCTCAGTGTGGACTGTAGCTGGATGGAACTTAGAGATCAGCGAGTTAGGCATAGTCTTCTAACTTGAATCAGCAGAATGAAAACTCTTCTCCCTTCACCTAGTTCACAAACACAGGCTGGGGGCAAAGGCTCCTCACACCTCTGCCTGGCCCATTTTTTTTCTCTAGGAGCAAGTTATATGGCAAGATTTACAGAGTATTCAAAGGGCAAGAAATGTTCATCTTCCATTACAACCTTCCCTTCGTTAAAGTACCTATTCCTTGCAAATATTTATTTTTTAAAAGAAATTTTCCTTTTTAAATTTAATTATTCATTTATTTTTAGAGAGAAGGGAAGGGAGGGAGAAAGAGAGGGAGAGAAACGCCAGTGTGTGGTTGCCACTTGTGTGCCCCCCACTGGGGACCTGGCCCAGAACCCAGCCATGTTCCCTGACTGGGAATTGAACCAGTGACCCCTTGGTTCACAGGCCCGCACTCAATCTGTTGAGCCACACCAGCCAGGGCCTTGTAAATATTTCTTAAATTTCTATCCTGTGTACTATATAATCTTAGCTGATGGAGCAAATATGTGATTCTACCTTGGAAAAGATTATTTTCTAGGCAAGAACAAAAGGTACACATGAGTTAGTCAAATAGCAATTTGACAGCTTACTCAAAAAAGTAAACATGTGTTTGCAAAAACAAATAGTTCACACAAAAGATGTCACGAGTTCAGAAGGAAGGAGCACAGCCGTGGAACTGAGAGAGATGGATTCACGGAGGAACAGGACAGCTGAAGCTGGTGCTGAAATTGTTTAAGTGGATGAAAGGGAACAAAATCACAGACACTGGAGAAAAAGAGGACTCAGTACCAAGTGTCGATTTACTGGAAAGACACAATGAAGGAGAGGTCGGAGTCCAGGTTTAGTGCATGATGCCTGCATGATTAAACCATTACCGTCCACTCACAAGCTGGGTAGGAGCAGTGATAACCTGCTGTGTGGAATGGCCCTGGACTTGGTGGCGGGGATGGAGGGTTGTCAGGCAGGGGACAAAGGTTCATCTCTGCTACACACCAGAAATATGGTTTTGGAAGAAAAACTAGACTTGTCCTGGCTGATGTTTCTTCAAACATGAAATGAGAGATTTGAGTTTGATGGTCTTTCAAGTCCCATCCAGCTCTCAGATTCTAAGTGCCTTGCTCTATTTTAATGGAAAGAGAGTAGTGGGACAGTTGCAGACCAGAGGTGAAAGGAATATGAGGAAAGGGGTTCAAAGGGAACCAGAAGGAAGTAGGAGTGATCAGTACATAGAGGCAGCAGTGAGTCCAGAGGGACATTACACGCGGTATCTCTGGCTGGCCCTGAGACTTTATCTCACCCCTTTAGACTCCCTTCTGTTAGGCATACTTGTCCATGAAGCATCCTCTTTCTTCTCTCTTCTGTACTTGTTCCACTGCCATCACACCCCACCCCTAGCCATGTATACCCAAACAGTAGAAAGCAGAGTACAGAGGAAATGGTTTTCAGCTTCTTTTATTGTGGCAGCCTGTGGAGCTCTTGCTTTTCCCTTTTTTGTTATATATGTTTTGATTTGTCACTGATGGTGGCAACTGCAAATCTCCTTTGGTTTCTATGTCCAAGGTCAATATCCTGATGGCTATGTCCTTTGAACCTGCCCAGACACACCTGGAAACAACGTTCTCAAGTATCTCCAGCTCTGTGGGGGCTACAGGAAAAATTAGAGGTAGGGGCCAAAAAGAGACCTAGTGAATACAACTCTAGGAATTCCAAGGTGAAAAGACCCTCCTATCCGAAGGAGCAGTAGCAGGTACAAGTTGGAGAGCCAAGGTCAGTGCCCAAAGCATCCCTTTGTTAGCCAAACGCAGCCTTAATATGGTACTTCCATCAACACCTTTTTATTGAATGCCTGTTATATGCCAGGTACTATTATAGATGCTGTAATTTTCTATTCATCTAAGCCATTGTGGTACATGAAAATAAAGTCAATAATGGTTTTTCAAAAGGATTAATATTTTATAATCTACTTCTGCTCCATGTGTTAGCTCTTAGAACCCTCACCATTGTGAATATGTGTTCACATCTATTTTTTTCAATATGGGTTATGTTATTGAAAGCACCTTGATACATTTCATTAACATTTTTACGTAAAGTAATCAAATCTTTGATTAAACTATTTCTTAAGAAACATTAGATGGATGCGCTTGCTTTTGTTCTGTGAGAGAAAGGCCTTCTGACGTTAAAAATCATCTCGTTAACATCTCAGCCTCAGCCCTTGGCAGGGCCCTCCTCCCTCCATCAGTACAGGACCAGCCACAGCGTCCAGAACATGCCCCACGCTCTGGTGCCTCCAGACCTCTGCATATGCTAGGCTCCCCCCTGGGAAGGCATTTTCTTGCATGGAAGGCATCCAAGCAATACTCTACAACAGTTAAAAAGTATTCTCCTTTGATCAATTCTTCTACCATAGTGAGAGCGTCCTTTTCCCTGTTTGGGGCCCAATGTTTTCAGTATAAACTCTGGTTATCCAAACTCTCACATCTGTTTTCTCTTCCGAACTAGATTTTATAAGTTCACTGAGGTCAGGGACTATATCTTATTTGTGGTTATATCCTCAGGGACTGAAGACGAGAAGCTTAATATATGTCTAATAAATTATATGAGTGAATATATAAATGGACGAATGAATAAACAAAGTCACACATGCATACCTTCAGCTCCTAGGAACACGCTGCGCTAGCATTGTGAGGCATGCCAAGGAGTTGGTGGATTCTCTCCTGAAGGCACTTAGAGGACGGGTCGGCATAGGAAGCACCCAAACCGGCAGAGAATTTTTGTGAGTTTATCTGAGACGGACTGATGGCAGTCGCTGGGAAGTCAGATCTTAGTGGATGAGAAAATGCTCTGGAGGACTGCGGCTGTGCAGCTTGTGTGTATGCGTTACGATGGAAGGAGGACATGTAGGGAGGGTTACCCGAAATCCACCGGTGGTAGGTTCAGGAGGTGGGAGAAAGCCGAGGGAGGGTGGGAGAGTGTGTTAGGGGATCACTGAGACTGGATAGAGAGTAAAACCGAGACATACTTCTTTTACATTGGTGGGTATATGATAGCAATTAATATTTACAGCACTTAGAAATGGTTTCCAGGGAACAAGATAACAATGAGGAATTGTGTGGTCTTGTGCCCCA
Organism: Desmodus rotundus; assembly: GCF_022682495.2. NCBI lineage: Eukaryota > Metazoa > Chordata > Mammalia > Chiroptera > Phyllostomidae > Desmodus > Desmodus rotundus. Next base: position 166,447,955 of record NC_071388.1, read on the forward strand.
GGGTGGACCTCCCTGAGGGGTCCGGGAAAAGGATTACTCTGATATTTAAAGGTATGTTATCTTAGATGCAAAAAAACAATAGACGGGCTTTCTTAAGGGAAAGGCTGACCTTTGACAAGGAAGCTACCAGCCTAGGATGTGACTACCCAGCATAACTCGCTTTTAATTAGAACATTTTAGGTTCAGACCATCCATCCTATGTGGATACTTTCGGTCTTTGGGTTTGTAAGACCCGCCATACAGGTCTCCCCTGAGCTTGTCAGGTTTAGCGTGTGGCCCCTTTTTCACCCACAGATACAAGAGCAATGCGTTGGAAAGATGCATAGAATGGCTCCTGGGAATATATCTTAAAGGAAGAAGGTTTCCCTTTCTCAAATGTGCAGTCTGTGATAAAAGTTTTTGTACATTGGAAGAAACATTTTTAAAAAGCAGAATTCTGTAGTTAAAGAATCGTCAGCAGTCAAATTATTTCACTTCCCCGTGTGTGGATAGTGTGGAAAATATTTAGCCGCCTGATAGCACACAGTTGTTGCATTCTCAGCTTTACCATTTGGAGTCGGACCTGAACTTCAAGTCCTCTGCGTTACTGCTCAGCCTCTGTGCACCACAGACCTCACTTTCCTCACCGCTGCTCGCTGCTTTCGCTTTTTGCGTTACACCCAAAGCCACCATCAGATGTCATGGGGATGAGGCTTCAGAAGGTAAGTGAAAAGAAAACAGGAACAGATGTTTTTTTCAAAACAGAATTTGGTGAAGGCTTCGGCCTGAGAATGATTGGAAGCACCACCTTGCAGTGTTCCTTCTTTGCCATGTGAACAGGGTGTGCAGCCTGGTCTGTGTGGAATCATAGATGGTGGGAACGGTCCCAAGTGCCCTGTCTGAGAAGGAAGCAGGCTCTGTTGTCTAGACGAGAGGAAGTGCTTTATTTTTTTGAGGGGAGGATTTTAAAAGCCAAATGAAGGCTAGAGAATATAACTGAAGTTTGATTGATTCCTTGCTTTTTTTTTTTTAAGGCTTTTTTTCTTTCTTTTTTATTTAATTCTAAAAGTCTGTCTTTAAGCCCAAAATGCAAATTAAATCTTCACGAAGTTGGTGAAATGAAAAAGATATAGGCCTGTTGCACAGCAAGCCTATGTCTGTTCTCCCCCACCCCATTAGGAGTTTTAAAGTTGGGGTACAATCAATAGCATATTTAAGATTTCTCTTTAGATTTCTTTTGGCAACTACAGAGTACGTTGCTATTTTAAGTTAATGTTTCATAATCCTTTAAAAGGGATGTAAGTTTGAATGTTTGAAATAGTTTTTTCCTACATTGTACATATTAGGTTATTAAGAGTTCTTTAGACCTTTTCAATGAAAAGGCAACACAGACTTGGTAGATATTTGTGGTTCTTGTTCTTCCAGGCTGTGCCTCCCATTGACCTACAGGCCTTTTGTGCCGTGTGCAGCCTGCTCCCACTTTTCCACTTCCTCCCTCACGGAATGTAGGACATGTCAGTCCAAGAAAATGAAACCCGAGGTTTTGAGGAAGGATTAAACAATGATGATTTTAAAATAAGTTCCTCTTAAGTTTTTTACACATTTCACACGTTTGTATTGATATAAATTATTTTGTTATAATTATAGTTGAAAGTCAGCATTTTAGCCTATTTAAAAGATCATTTCCTTCCAACCTAGAAAATGGTATCTCATACTGCTGCCCGTTGGGCCTTTTCACAATTTATCCTGTCCCGTAGCTGTGTGTTGATACAGCTAATTTCAAGCTTCCAGTGGTAGCTCTAGCAGCTATTATTCTGGAGGCCATCAGACCTGAAATTTTGCTAGAATTTTTTTTTTCTTAACCTGAGATTTTTTTTCACAGTGAAACTGCCCGTTTCTCACTGGTAGATCTAATATCCAGATCTGTCTTTAGGTTTGACAAACACGATACACTAACAAGAATATTTTGCATTTGTGTAGCTTTTATATACAGATATTTTATTCTCCTAATAACTTTCCGGTTATGGATTTTATAGAATAACAAACTCAATTGTCTGCCAAGCAGCTATATAGACTCTGGAGATCAATTGACTACATTTAAACTCTTAAACGACTGCCAATTGAGGCAAGTTACTTAACAGCTATCTGCCTTAGTTTCTCAGCCTACAACGTAATGTTTTATGCCACATTGGGTTGTTAAATGAGATAGTTCATGTAAAGTATTTAGAATGGTGCATGTCAAAAAAGTAAGTATTATTTATGTTTTTGTTAAATAAATAGAAATAAGTAAGTAAATGCTCAACCTCCCTAGTAGGGAAATACGTATTAAAGTAACAATTAGATATAATTTTACACCCATCAATTTTTTGAAAATTATGAGATAATAGCACCTGGTATCAGGGAAATTATACTCATAGACTGCTTGTCGACATGTGAATTGTAATAGCCTTTTTGGAGAGCAGTCGAGCAGTGTCTGTGGATGTTTATTGTGGCATTTTCTAAAGTGCCTACCACCGCCTACCAAGCTCTGCATCACCCAGGCTCTGGGCACGAGATCTGTTGGTCCCTTGCCTGACTCTCGTCTTGCTTCTTGCACATCAGCCACAGTTGTTTCGCCGTTCATTCTGAATCACTCCACCCACACTCTCCTTCAGAAGCTTGGTGCTTGCTATTTCTTCTGACTACATTGCTCTTCTTTTAATGCTCCTCACGTGCTTCTGCTACGTGCACCACACAGCAACTTCAGTCAAATCCTTCCCTACTCCCACCCCAACCTGGACTTCATGTCAGGCACTGATTCCTGGTGGATGATTCTGCCCAGCTAAATACTCCCCTTGGGAATTCAATGCTGATGCACCGGTAGGGGTTCCAGGCAGTCCACTCAGATTCTCTTGGATTCTATGAAAGAGATATTTGTCTCTTACTGTGTACTTTACTCGTGTTTTCCATGCATTGAGTCCTTGAAACTCTTATAGTCATTACCTATCACTTTTGTCGGGTACTGAGGAAACACTACAAAGTTGATTCTTGACTGTTGAGGCTTTGTGGTTCACTTGTGCCCTTAAAATTCCTGAGCCAGGGAGGTGGCCTCGGCAGGATGACAACGCCAATTTGATGGAAATGTGCTTCAGCTACCTAAAGCAACCCCGATGGAGCCCTCAGAAATTTGGGAAAACAATATTGAGTTAGAAATAGTAAACATTCTAAAAATAAAGCGGCATTGTCTTAGAAATGCAAGAAGCAGAGGCAAAAATATGTGCTTTGAATTATTAGCAATACAATTAATGACCAAAACTCCTATATTTTAGAGTAAGAATATGCCCTTTTAATCATAGTTTTCAGGAATCTGAATTTTTATATTTGCTAGTCTGGTTGTGTTTTCTACCTCTAGCTCTAAGCTCTAGCTCTAAGGATGGGTTTGTGTACTGCTTTTATTGGATTTTCAGGCACCCGACTGTCTTCACTTTAAATAGAATAATTTAGGAATACTAATTCTAGACTTATTCTCCCTGAAGGCAAGATAAAGATTTCATAATGTTTGATTTTAGAAGATACAAATGTTTTTCCTATGTCTTACTATTATCTTTAGAGGGTTTCTAGCTTATTACTGTTAAAGATGAACGTCAATTACATAGCTCGGGAAGAACATGTAAAATTATCCCAGTACAATAAGAAACTGGACTCACATGTCATAAACCATTTGGTCATTTTAAAATTAGTTCAAAATTATTTTTTTGATGGGAGAAAAGGATGTTTAAACTCTGCAAGTGGGAAAAAGAAATCCCAAGAGTATTATTCCGAGCTTTAGATTTTCTTTGAGCAGTTTCCTACATCAATATATTTATAAAATCAAGCTTTTTCTTTCCCCCTGAAGAAAAGTACATGTGAAGAGGAGGAGTAAAGGGAATGATTGAATAACAGTGTAAGAATTCTGAATTCCTAACACACATGCTTCATAATCACCAAACAGCAACAAATTTTAGAGATTGATACTTTTTTTCTTTTACTATAAATGCTGAGCTTTGACAATCACTTGTGTAGGGCAGAGGTCTTTTGATTATGTGAAGTGGCAGAGCTCAAACATCATCCATAAAGAAGGAAGTGTAAATACCCTTGTATTATCCCCTTTTTAAAAGCAATAGTGAGAGAAATGAGCAATACAGAAAGAGCAGCCGGTCAGAGACCTACTGCAGAGGCCACTGCTCTCCTGTGATCTCAAGATTGACCTTTCACCTTCTCTTGCCTTAACTCATCTGAGGGGAAAATATTTGGGGGTTGGGGGAGCTTTGCATTTTCCTTTTCAAAATCAATGAGCTAGATTTCTAGAATCATAAAACCGTGCTGAAAGCCCACGCTCTTAGAACCATGGGGGAAGTTTTTATCTGTTGATTAGCTGAGAAGCTTATTTTCCATATAACAGGCGATAGTCATTCTAGTTATGTTCTGGTAAAAGTCAGTATAGATGTTAGACATCAGCTCGAAGACTCTTGACGAATTTTTACAGACAGGACCCCCAGTACCCTAAGGTTTTGCTTAATTGTAAAGTCCAACATCATTACCCTTTTGAAAATCTTGAAATCTAAAACAATTAAATAATGGACTTCAATCTTATTAGCAGAGAAAATAGTAGAGAAAATTAGTAGTAGAAAATGTATCGACTAATTACAATGTCTTTTCATCCCAGACACCTAGAGTCACCCGCGAGAATTTTCGTGGTAATTGAAATAAAAGCCTTTAACAGGCTCTTCCCTTCGTTGTAAATGTGTCTGCCAAGCAACATGCTTGGAAGCTTATTAATGGATGGCTGTTTAAGATAATTTTTTTAAAAAATAAATGTCATTGACCTATATAGTCCATTCTTGTAGTCTCTCTCTAAGATTTATAATTTTCTGTTCTTATGTTACAATTACATGACTGTAATTCATTTCTAGTAAAGAGTCACTAAAGAATAATAAACAGTGTTTTCCTTTCTAACTGTAATGTGCACCGATGTTATCTGCTACTTTGTAAATAAGAGGAAGTACTGAGAAGGAGGTTTAAAGATAATTTTATTTGTAGAGCTCATTAAATACTTTCATGTGATTTTGATATATATAAAAAGTATTACAAAACTAAAAAATAAAAACAGACATTTTACTGGCAATAAAATGAATAATATGCAAATATTTCTAATACATTTGAATATGGAGACCTTTAAAGTTTTTAAAATTCTTAACTAAAACTTACTGTGTGTAGTAAAACTTTTAATATTTTATGATACACATTCATTTATAAAATTAAATTTGAATAAATATTAAAATCTTTATCATATCTTAATCCCATTCTCTTTTAGATTCTCTTTACACACACATCCACTCATCTTTTTTTCCTTTATCAGATGTAAACATGGATTATTTTGACAGAAATTAAAAGATTGAGGTCATACAAAACTCCAGATAATGACAGCTATAGCACTGAAACTTTATTTAGAAAATGCAAGGAAAGTATTCCTAAGAAATGAAAACATGATTACTTTATACAGGCTAATTTCACATGTTTCTAATACATATGTATACAAGTTATATATACTTTATTATTCCCAAACTAGGATTTTAATGAATATTTTTTTCAGAGAATAATTTGATTTAGAAATGAAGAGAAATTTGCTTTTTGATGGTACGACATATTCCATCATTAGTGGCATAGGCGTGAAGAAAGCCTTTCCAAACCCTCCAGTTGCCTACCCACGAAGACGGACCTTACTAGAGTTGTATCTTTAGTCACAGAACAAGGAGGCTTGTCACTTGAAGTGTCAGCATTTGGAGTTGGCCTCTTTTAGAAAAGGGAGGAGTCCCAAATACTAAGAGCGCAGTTCTCTAGGCTTCAACATAATGTTTTATCCTCTGGTTGCAAACTATACCTTAGTTTACTTTTGTTACTTTCAACTAGACAGGATGTTTACAAGATTCATATAGAATGAGCCCTGGCTCTAGGCCAAGTGGAAAGTTCATACCCTTTTTTTATTTTATCTCTAGGGCCTTTTCCCACAACTGTTATATGCTGCTAGGTAACTGACAATTTTATATTTGTTTCTGTTTGTTTTCCTGAAAGCTATTCTTCAAGTAAATTTGTTAAAAGTCAGAACTGATTGTCTGGTCTTCACTTTAAATGTTATTACGACATAGTTATTTGGTAAAGTTTATTCTATGCTAACAGGCCTGCTTGTTATTGAATAGACATGGCTTCTAAGCTCTGCGGAATTACATATTTTCTTCCACGTCAATTTAGCCAAGAAACTGAGGTGGCGCAAGGTGACTCCAACAGGAGAATGAGCTTTCATGGAAATGCAACTAATTTAGGAGGCTAGAGGCAAAAACATGGGTGGGAATAAGATTGCCCAGGAAGAAGGAAGACAAAGAGAAAGGTAGAAAATAGACACATGCAGATTCAACATTTAAGCTGAGAAGGAAAAACTCAGAAACTGGAAAGGAATATTCAGCAAAGTCAGAGGAGGTAGAATCCCAGAATAAAAAAAAGGAAGTTGTGAAAGAATGGAGCCATCTGTAGTGTCAAATATCGCGGCAAGCTCAAGCGACAAAGTGAACAAGTGGGCCGTGAGGCTGGCGACTGACATTCCACGGTGGGCTTGGAGAAAGTAATTTTAGGGTGCTGACTGGCAGAGAGGAACGGGACATGGAGCCAGTGAGCATAAACAACACTTATAAAAATATTTGGTAACGGGCAGAAAAGGCAGAGTAAACAGATTGAGCCAGAGAGAAAATTGAGGGAAGAGATGCACTTGATTATTTTGGTTTTTAGAAGTAAAACTCCATTTCTGACATAAATATGAGGATTTAATCTAAAACTTCTTGTCATATTTAGAATGTTTCAGGGCAATAGCTCTGATACAGCAAAATAGAAGTAAATACCCAAAGTTAATTAATTAATTTATTTTTTCATCAAGACCACATACTTTTATTAAAAATCATGTAGGTCTATTTCCTCCATGATTCAGAAATGAAAGAGGAGAGGTTACAACTGATACCACAGAAATACAAAGGATTGTAAGAAATTACTACAAAGATCTATATGCCAAGAAATTTGAAAACCTAGGTGAAATGGACAAATTTCTAGAAAAAACAGTCTTCCAAAATTGAATGAAGAAGAAGCAGGAAGCCTGAACAGACCAATAACAGCTGATGAAATTTGTTAGATGGGATCAGAGCAGTGTGTCATCTAGGGCAATTACTGTTACTGCAGCAAGAGCCTTCTGAGTACTAACCTAATGGCCATGAGTCATAAAGTTTTCCATTCTGGTTGATATGAACAGGACCATTTCCAGGCCATGTGAGATCCAGTTTCTATTACTCTCATTCTTTCATTTAAAAAAATTATTTTTAATTTTTGGGGGGAGAGAGGGAAGTGAAGGACAAAGAGGATAGAGGTAATCGATTGGTTACCTCTCGCATGCCCCCAGTTGGGGACTTGGCTCGTAACCCAGGCATGTGCCCTGACTGGGTTTTGAACTGGCAACTTTTTGATTCTCAGGCTGATGCTCAATCCTCTGAGCCATATCAGGCAGGGCTCTCATTCTTTCAGATGAGTGTTTCTCAGTCCTCAGGTAGTTTCCTCAAATGCATGGGACAGTTCTCTACTGAATACTTGAGGGAGGTTCTCTGCCAATTTCTACAGTTCTTTCTCACTGCATCAGTCTCCTCTCCAGTTTTCTGATCTGTGAACTCCAGCCTTCTTCATTTCCATAAGACTCCCAGCTCCATCTCCTCGACTCAGGGAATCTACCAGGCTCACCTTCCCTGTGTCACCTTGTGGAAGCTCCCTTTGTGCTTTATATAAGGTCATCTTAAGGCTCACCTCATTTATTTCCTGTATCTCAGGGAGCATTCTTCCTTGTTACCTGATATCGAGTGTCTTGAAAACAATTCTTACATGTATATTGTTTATTTCAGTTCCAACTTTATTTGGGTTGGAAGTAGAATTCTAGCTAGCTTCTTGACATTTCCCTTGGATGACACAATTATCTTTTTGTTTTTTAACCTTTTCAATTTTTATTTAAAATATTTTAAAAATTTAATTGCAGTTGACATACAATATTAGTTTCAGGTATACAGCATAGTGGTTAGATATTTGTGTAATTTATGAAGCGATATCCCCATAGACACAGTTATTTTAAATTTAAAAAATATTCAAAATGGAACTCCAAATTTTCTTCTGAAAACTCTTCTTTCCCTATCTTTGCCATCTCAATATATGGCACCACCAATGACACAGTTGTTCAAACTGGAAACCTGGAAGTCATTCTTGATTTCTCCTTTTCCTTTTCCCATACCCAATCCCGCAGCAACTCAGAGGTTATGTCTCCAGTGTATGTTCAATCCATTTATCTCTCCGTCTCTTCTTCTATCACCCAAGTTGAGGACGTGGTCATCTTCCACTGAGATTATTATGTTAGTATCCTAATTAATCTCCCTCTTTCTTCTTTTGCTTCCTCTACCCTTCCCTAATCATTCATAACATAGCAGTGTCTGTAAGTTTTTGAAACTATAAACCAGGTCAAATCACACTTAAACTCCTTTAAAATACTTTTATTGTACATCAGATAAAAATTCAAACTCTTCACAAAGTTCTACAGGATACAACAAATTTGACCCAACTTATCTGTTCAAGAGCTATTCACATTCCCCTAACTATGCTTCAGTTACACTAGCCTCTTGCCTTTCTAGAAACCTCCAAACTCTTCTCTGCCTTCGAGCCTCGCCATCACATAGCATGTTCTTCCTCTAGCTATGTGATATGACTAATGCTCTCTCATTCTTTAAGTCTCGACTTAACACCTCTGCAGACAAGCTTTCACTAACTTTCCCACTGAAGTACTTTGTTGTTTGCTATCATAGTACCCCGCCTGTCACCTTCATGGGACTTGATCATTTTGCAATTATATTTTGTAGTTATATGGAACTACTTAACACATGTTAAGCCTGCTCTCTACAAGACTGTAAACTCTGAAGGGCTGGAGCTCTGCCTTTTTGCTCACCCAGGGCTATATGGCCAGCACTTAACGCTCCTGCTACACGGCAGTGTTCAGTACTTCGTTAGCTGAAGAAAGGAGATAACTGAGTTGAAATTACACTTGTTGTGATTTCCTGATGCTAGAAACAGTAATATAGCTACTTTCTTGTTGATTGCTAAAATTCCATAATTAGAGAAATTTTTTTTTTGGTTTAAGAGCTATTTCTTTGGAGAAAAATTAGACTTTTTAGACTTTAATGTATGAGGTCATTTCCTGAGGAGAAAATCAGAGGGTACAGTCGGTATGCGAACGCTGGCCCTGTGAGAAGAGTGTCCAGGGAGGAAAGAATCAGAGAGTGAAGACAGGTCTGGGACATGCTCTGCAAGCATGGCTTATGTCATCCTCACCTATGGCAGGTGAGTTGTACTCTTCCTGTTATTGCTGTATCCATATTTGTATATACAGCATGAGGAAGTAGTAGGATTCCAGTTCATATGGCAAAATACAATAAATAATATAAGAATACACTTTGCATTTTATATACTTACAACTGTAAACCTACTTTTGCCCCACCCTGTACTATCTGCTCCATTGGCTGTAATTAGTTAATATGCATGTAATAGCCACAACATACCACTTAATTTTCACAATCTAGTGAAGAACTTATCCTTATTTTTCCTACTTTATAGAAGGAGAAATGAAGTTCAGAAAGATTGTATTTTCCCCCCATGTTTTCAAATGAATACTTGCCTTCAAAGCATGAGCTTTGAATCATTTAGTCCTACTGCTAGACAAACTGGACTTGCTAAAATGTCTCCCACATAAGGAACCGTCAGGAAAATAAAGGGACTCTGAAGGACCAGAGACATTTCTGAGGGATCAGACTGTATTCTGTGTATTCAAAACCACGGTTCTCATTCTCCCAGGAGGTCCTCACATGAAGAGTGCTGTCCTCATACATAAAAATGTCAACACTCTGTGATGTGCCAAACCCTCAGTAGGTGACTTTAGCTGTCTGATGCCTGGTCTCACTCTCCTGTGATACCGATAAGTAATACACAAAAGCCTTCATGTTTTGAATTTCATAGTAACAGAATTGTGAGGTTCTAGAGAAGATAAGACAAAATGCTGTCTTGTCTTCCAGTTTATCTCCTGTATCTGGCACACATTATGTACTACGTGTGGAATTTTATCACCAAACAGACAAAAAATACAAAAATATTCATCCTTCCTTGGCTTCTTGTCTTTATTTTGTGAGTGTGCTTTCATATTTAGAAAAATTAAACCAGAATGTAAAAGACTGCATTCCCTGATGAAAAAATGAGGTAAGCATGAAATTAAAAGTCTGGAGGACTTAAAACCAAAGTACTGGAATAAGCCAGTTATGAGGTTGTGGGTACGTTTGCACCCCTTCGACACCGCTTGCCAGCGCCAGTTCTGATTCATTAGATGACCAGGGCACAACTGCCCTGTCTACCATCTAACCCTCACGGGCTCTGATGATTAATAGAGATAGCTCAGGTGTCATTTTTAAACATTGAAAAACAAATTGAATTTGTTTTTCTGCACTGCCACCAAAGAGCAGTTTGCGTGTCTTTCATTAGTGTATATAATTTACACATAAAGCTATCATAGACTTATCATCCTCGACAGTATGCCTGGGGATAATGCGGAAATTATGCTCTTTTGTGTGACTGGGAAGGCCTCCAAGATGAGTGCCATTTCTTGGAACAGTAGAATTCTCTTCTCACATGGGCTCTATGACAGAAGAGTGTTACACAGCTCACCCATGGATGCCGGCAGCCAAGTGACACCCCGAGATCTGATTCTGCATTGTGTCATTGCAGATCCCTGCAGTGCAGTAACTTTTCAATGAGCGCAGAAATTGATGTCTCACTTCTACTCCGGGAGAAGCGGGCTGCCAATAATTCATTGTTTTTCTTTTAGTTGAGAGAGACAATTTATCTTAAAGAAAATTGTAATGACTAGTTCTATGCGTCTTGTTTTGTTAAATAAAGACGTGGCTTGTGCTGTCCTTTTTCTTTTGCTGCTTAATCCTTCGAGACGTATGAGCTGAATACATTTCGGTGCTGTTTGTGTGCACTCGTGTATGTGTGTGTGTGTTCATTCATTCAGTTGCTATGAGTACAACCAAGGTGCCTTGGTTGTATATGTCACTTTTACACTTAAGCATGATTGCTTAGTGCCCCAAATATGAGAGAGATTCTTCCTGAGGTAGCAGTCTTCTAGGTTTCAATGTTTTTCTAAAACATTGGCTGTTTTAGAACTGTTCCTCTTGGGTCCTATGACTCTCTTTCTTTCTTGGATGTATTCACTTTTCTTCCAGCTTAAATTAAAACATATTATACTCTTCAATCTAATTCCTCATAAATAATCCTTTATGGCATTTTCATAATAAAAATGTGTTTCAGTGAAAATTATTTCCTTTGGTTCAATTATTTTCATTATTGCGCGTCTTTTAGTGATAAAGGCTTTAACCTAAAGGGATATGGTACTGGTTACTCAGAAATTGGCAGTTTGTTCCTCATTGAATTCAAATGTGTATGAACACCCTCTACCCACCATTAACCTTTACCTGGATTCTCTAGAATATTTCAGAAGGAAAATATCTTTACATGAAAAGCGTGCCTGGGTATTGGAATAAAAGAATGTATGTTTTATGGATAACCAAGTGCTTCCTCTATCATTTGCAAACATTTTTATCTCAGCTGCCCTAATCTAAGCTTCCACATAGGTTCTTTCTCTCGAACCCCATCGGCAGTCTCCTAACTGGTGTCTCCACAACGATACTGACCCCCGCTAAACTTTTCTCACACAGAAGTCACATTGAATTCTATCAACTTCTTCCTCTGCTCAAAACGAACTACATAACCCAGCTTAAAATTCTTCAATGGCTTCCCTTTGGTCTTATGATAAGAAAACAAGCTCTTATCATGGCTGCAGGGCTTGGCTCAGGTCCCAGCCTCAGGCCATTTACCCGCTGCTTCTCCTCCTCTGGGCTTCCATCTGGCTTGCCTGACTTCAGGCCCCTAAACAGGCTACACTCCCTTTCATCCACACATCATAGGTTCTTGTACTTGGAGCGCAGTAGCTCACAATTTTATCCTGTTGACTCCACTCTTTCTTTTGATATCAACTCAATTATTACTTCCTCAGGAAAGCTTTACCTCACCAACATTCTGTTCATTAAAAAGTGTTTTACTACTGTAAACACTGTTTTTCTTCCTTTATAGCACTTCTTACAGTTGCAATTTTACATTCATTTTGTGCCATGATTTGATTAATATTTATTTTCCTTAAAACAGGAAGGAAGAGTGTATGCACTTTTTGCTTGACTTTGTATGCCACAATCAAATACAGTGACTGGGATGTGAAAGGGGTTCTATGAGTGCCTTTTTGTAAATGAGTGAATGAATGAAGAAATGAAGCCACATGGCGAGAATCCGGAATGAACCCTTACTAAGTCTGTTGTGATTGTCTAATAAGACCGGACAATATGACCATTAAGCTATGAAAGCACACTGGAGCTTTTTCTGGTGAGGTAAATTTGGTTCTCAAGTTCACCTGTTACATTTGAAAGCAGGAAGCATTTAGGTTCCAAATGAAGAGACGCTATAGGACAAATGTCCAAACTCATTAAGGAAGGTGAATCTGGGTTGGATTCTAATTTCTTTGGTGTTTACAAAGAGAGTTTGGGATACAGTCAGCATGTCTGAAATGCCCATGTAAGGAAACATATCCTCCTATTGTAACATTTATTGACGTCTTACTATGGGTCAGCCAGTATGCTAAGCTCTAAACCGAGGGTAACTCACTTATATTCACAAGTTCTGAGGCGTCTTTACACCATTATCTGTTTTTCATGAGTGAAGAAGCTGACATATGATAAGTGACTTTCCCGATAGCATAGAGTTGGTGGGTGGATCTGAGAGGTTTGTAGGAGTCTGGAACTCAGTTCTTATACTGCCTAATTAAAAATAACATTATTAACACCTCTGTGTTTTGTCTAGCAAGTATGAGACAGACATTTTGTGTTTTACCTAATAAGTAGGAGTGGGAGATGAACACTTACCATTAAATATAAGTACAGATTTTTTGCTCCTTCCCAAATATAAATACCACCTGTATTATATTTTAAAAATATCACAAAACAGCCCTAGCCAGGTGGCTCAGTTGGCGGGAGCATCGTCCCGTACGCCAAAAGGTCGCAGGTTTGATGCCCAGTCAGGGCATGTACAGGAAGCATCCAATTGATGTTTCTCTTTTCTCCCTTCCTCTCTCTAAAATTAATAACCATATTCTCAGGTGAGGGTTAAAAAATATATGTAACAAAATAAAAATTAATATCTTAACCCATCTTATTCTTTCTACTCACTTTAAAAGTTGTTTGGATTGTTTGAACACTGGAATTTTAATATTTTCCTTGGGCAATATTAAATATTACTAATAATATTATGATACTTTAAATTTTCCCCACTGGGATTTTATAATTTATTAATTTTTTTAAAATTTTATTTTGATACCTTACATTTTTATATCATTTTATAGTTTATTAGGTGTTTCTGTTTTGTATTAGAGAAGTTCACCTTGTAAGGTATACAAATAATCTATTTGCTTTATATGTACTTTATATATGTGTTGGTAATTATTTTTTATAAGACTGCACAAGAAGTACAATTAGCAACATTTTCTTCACAGCTCATTAGTATTATGATTTCTAGTAAAAATGGTCTCCAAGTGAGCTTAGTGCTGCTATTTTCTTATTGTTAGCTGCTGGGAGTAGCAATAACCTCAAAACATTTAAACAGACGGTAAAACAATTAAAATAGCGCTTTATGATAGATCATGTTATTAAGGCACAAATGATGGAGATTTAATGCGATAAATATTGTCTTTAATTTTCTGAAAGTCTATTTTCTAAAGTCTTTTTAATCTTGCTCTGTTTCTAGCAACATTAAAACTCTCTGGTGTATTGGTAGCACAGGAAATGAGTCACAGCAGGGTAGTCTGCCTGACCTCCAGGCCTTCGTGGTGTTCGCTTTGAAGACCTGCGAGCGAGCTAGCACACGGACTGAAATTCTACCAGCCTGTACTAAAGTGCAGTGGAAATAAAATCAGAAAAGACTTCTTCAAGGTTGCGTTGTTTTATTCAAATAGCCCTTGGTATAGCTTGATTTAGATTCCAGGTAAGTTTTGACATTTTTCTGTAGTGTGTTACACTGACACGCTTCCACATTGCCTCCTACCGTGGCTAGGAAAATGGGAATTTTATGGGATCAAGAAACAATTTAATATTTCTTTGGGGGGGAGAGAAAAAAAATTTAAAAGACGATCTAATATTTTTTCGTTCAAGCATTCCTAGTCATAAACTGATAAGCCAGGAGTTGGGTCACTAGTTACAGTTCATTATCTAAACTCAAAATTATAGGACACAGTGTTCTTAAGTTCTAAGTTGAAAGCTCAAATGTTGCAATCACTGGGGTTTTTTCATTTTGCAAAATACAGTAGTTCCTTTTTAACAGCTTTGACCCTTACAAAGACACTTCAGTAGAGAAGTTTTCTGGAAAACAACACGTTCTTGAAGTCATCCCTCAGTGTAGCAGTAAACTTGATTAAGTATTGCATGTGTCACTTTTCACAGTTATGGAGAGTCTCTGTGATTTGGGGAAGGAGAAAATCCGGACACTGAGAAGATACATTGTATGTAATAACAGTGAACCTGAGCTCAGAAGTCCTAGAGTCCTAGCCCTGCCACCTACTGGCCTTGAAATAGGGTCTTCACCCTCTAGTGACAGGAAAGTACAGTCAATGATCTCTGCCCTTCCTAATTCCCAGAGTAATGACGGGGACACAAGGTTCTATAAGGTGTAGCTCTGTGAAGCTTCATGCCAGTGTCCGATGGTATCTCCATCATTTGTATCCTTTGCACAAGGGCTAGCAAATTAACAATCCTCCTACCTTATTTCCTAGTATCAAGAGTCATTTATACGTCTATGGCCATCTGTATGCCCTCTTTGGAGAAGTATCTAACCAGGCCCTTTGCCCATTTCTTAATCGTGTTGTTTATCTTCCTGGTGTTGAGTTGTATTAATTCTTTGTGTATTTTGGAGATTAAACCCTTATCAGATGCATCGTTGGTGAAAATGTTCTCTTATACAATGAGTTCCCTAATCGAGTTGCTGATGGTTCCTTTAGCTGTGCAGAAGCTTTTTAATTTGATGTAGTCACATTTGTTTATTTTCTCCTTTGTTTCCAATGTCCTACAAGTTTTACTGGCAAAAATATTGCTGCGTGAGATATCTGAGACTTTACTGCCTATGCTTTCTTTTAGGATTTTTATGGTTTTGCAACTTACATTCAAGTATTTTATCCATTTTGACTTTATTCTTGTGTATGGTGTAAGTGGGTGGTGTACAGTCTTTTTTTTTTTTTTTTTCGCATGTTCTGGTCCAGTTTTACCAACACCATTCGTGAAAGACACTGTCTTTGCTCCACTGTATGCTTTTGTCACCTTCATCAAATATCAGTTGATCATAAAGGACTGGATGAAAGATGGTGAAGAGCTTAACCAAAAAACATTTATGCATAACCCATGAACACAGTCAATGATATGGGGATTGATTTAGGGAGGGGAGAGGGTGGGCTGGGTGGAGGTGGGGTAAGGGAGAAATAGCAGGAACAACTATAATTACATGAACAAAAATTTTTTTAAAAGTCATTTATTACCCAGTTGCAAAGTAAATGGCTCCAGAAGTGTAGAACTGGAAGAACCAGATAATTGCACACAAGTGTGGTTGAGTCAGCAAGGTTGTTATTGTGTGTGTACTTCATTAGCTCTCTTTGTTTTTGTTCTCAGCCCTTTGTAGTGCTTGAATGGCAGGGCTTTTGAGAATGGGTATTCCAGTCACATTACTGAGGGCCTGGGTTAAGCTTTGTGTGGGGTGGTGGTGATGAGTCGTTGGCTGCCGCTGGTTTGCTCTTCATTTCTCACAGAAACTCTTGAGAGCATTATGGTTATGCTGATCACCAGGCACGAACACCTAAATGCCCTGTGGTGGTCTGATTCTGCCACATGGCCACATTAGAGTATAAAACATGATGTATTTTCCATCTTTTTTGTGTTAGAAAACTTAGTAGCCACTGTTATCCAGGGGTGGTAGTGGTGATGGAATCTACCATCATAACTAGCGGCATCTACCTTTGGTAAATTTTTGCTCTTAAAGCTCACATACTTTATAGCCACACACGGGTCAGACTCCCTTCTTCATCCCTTTTTAAGATTAACATAATGTTTGAGTAGGTAATACATTTAAATGATTCTAAAATCAAAAAGTATACAAATACACATGAAAAGTCTTCCTTGCTTCCCTGTCCACATGCTTAATTCATACACATGGTGTTGCCTAAAAAGAAAGTTTAATTTATTAAATAAAAAATCATCAAGATGCCAAGCCACAGCCATAAACGAGGTAATCCTGGTATAGGTTGCTTGCGTATATTTACAGAGAAACATTTTTATTCATTTATTGGAGTAACATTGGTTAATAACATTATATAATTTTCAGTAGTACAAGATTTTAATTCAACATCTGTGTACTTTGCTATGTGCTTACCAGCCAAAGTCCAGTTCCCTTTCATTACCAAATATTTGACCCCCTAATCCACTTCCTGCTCCTCTGAGCACCTCTGCCCTCTGGTAACCACCATTCTATTGTCTGTGTCTATGCGTTTGTTTGTTAGTTACTTTTTGTTTTATATTCCACATCCGAATGACATACGGTTTTTGTTCTTTTCCACCTGACTTATTTCAGTTAGCATAGTGCTCTCAATACCCACTCACGTTGCTGCAAAGGGCAGTATTTCGCCCTTTTTATGGCTGAGTCCTATTGCATTGTATACATACCGCATCTTCTTAGGCAGTCATCTGTCAGGGAACACAGGTTCTTTCCCTGCCTTGGCTATTGTAAATAATGCTACAGTGAACATAGGGGTACAGATATCTTCACGAATAATTGTTTTCATATTTCTGGGGTAAATACCCAGAAGAGGAATTGCTGGATCATACGGTAGCTCTTTTCTTAATCCTTTTCAGGAACCCCCACACTGTTTTCCATGGTGGCTGCAGCAATGCCCAGTCCCAGGACCAGTGTCTCCTTCACTTCGTCTTCAATGCTTTTACTTCTTGTCTTCTTGGTAATAGCCACTCTGACGGGTGTGAGGTGGTACAGAGATACTTTTTGATAGCTGTACCCAACATAAATATATATTATTTGTCTTTTAAAAACATATACACATGTGTCTTGAAACAACATACATGGTTTGGCACCTTGATTGTTTTTTTTTTCAATAACTTAAACTGTCTTTTTAGGCAGTGCTTACTCACGTAATTGTGTATATCAGATATTCTCTTTGAATGGTTGGCTCTCAGGATATGCTACTGTAACTTCCCATAGTTTTTCTGAGTAACTGGGGGAAAGCAAGGTAACTAGTTCTTCTAGGAGGTGATCAAAAAAAGTGAGAAGAGATAGATGTTGTTATATGATGTTTTGATGATGGGCCCTCCCAGTACATGCTCTTTGAAACTCTTGGGCATCCTGTTAAGTGTCCTTCCTGTTTTCTAAGAAAATGACACATGTACGAACATACTTAGGTGTCCTCCAACTTATCACAAGGTTGATTTAATGATCTGACATTCAAAGGGAATCACAAAGATCTAGCCAAATTTGCCTTTAACTTATATCTGAGAAAAGTCCTGGGCAAAATTGGTATTCATTGTAGAGCTCAAATGCCTGAGCATTGCCCCCCTTTCTCTGCTCTCTGTGTGTATGCGTATTTTTTTTGAGAGAAATCGTAAGGTTTTCTGGGTTGGTTCTGATGTATTCAGCACATTTGCACATGTTTCCAGCAAAGTCTAGGACAGAAAATGAAAGTTTAAAAACAATTTATAAAATTCAGAATTTAAAATCCTGACATAAAAGCATAATATATATGGAATTATTTAATATTTTAAAGTATTTATCCTTTAAAAAATTCCATGCTAGTTATGAACGCCATTTCAGATAGTTTTTAGTTATGTAAATAATTTCTCTCCTGACCATATAATTACATGATGGGCTGGTTTCTAGAGTATCATATACTTAATGTGAGTTTCTAAAAATGCCTTAATCATATAATTGCTAGTTCATCAAGTAGAAAATATCGGTCTGAGAACACTATCATTATGTCATTATTCTCCACAAAAGACAGCGAAACACACTGAAGAGGCCATTATGAAGCAAATGACAGGTTTTTTCCTATGGTGTCTGAATTTGCAAGGATTAAAAAAAATTAGTAATAGCAAAGAACATGCTTAAAGGCAAAGAGTTTAAAATCAGCCAGGCAATTTATCTTGAGTTTCTATCTGTGAAACATCAGTCCAGACAAAGGAACTGAATAAGTAAGACTAGAACAGGGAAACTAGTAGATTACCTAACTCAGTGAATGATACTATGTTTAACAATTGACTCACTACAATTCATGTAGAAAGCCTAAAGGAAATAAAATAAACTTGAGACTTACCATATGAATTAGAATCTGTTGTGCTCGTATTATTGATTGTACCATCTTCAAGTGGAATTGCAATAGATAACGATTTGCATTTACTTGGTCTAGAGCTAGTAGGAACTGGGTCATATAATCTGAAATGGCTGGGTGGTTCAATTCAAATCTAGTTTTACAGAACTCAAAGATTAACGTTTTTTGACTCAGTGGGTATCATGAGTCAGAAACTCTATTTTTGCTTTCAACAAAATCTAGTAAAGTCAAAGGTAAAACTGCTCCATCTGTGGGTTTAGTATGAGAAGACCAGACTCCTAAAAAGTCTCTCTGCCAGGGAATATGTGTTATGCACAAGTGTTCTCTCTCTCTCTCTCTGTCTCTCTCTCTCCCCCCCTCTCTCTCTCCCTCTCTCTCTCCACACACACATATACATTTACAGAATCCCCTGCACTCGTTCCCTTTTTAAAAATAGTTACAGCCATATCTCTGAGCAGAATAAGGAAAACCAAAGCCAAGACATTAGGTTTATAGATAAATGGGAAGGGTTGAAGGTGTTCTAATATTGTGGCCTCAAGATTAGGTAATTAATTTTTCTGTTATTGTTTATTCTGGTATTGAATCTAGCTCATGATTAACATATCCAGATGACTTGTATTTTCATAGAATAAAAGCATGTTTTCTCCCATAAAGTAGAGATATAAAAAAATTTAGGTGGTTAAGTCACTGTTACATTTTGCTATTTAATCCTCTGATTTCCCCTCCTGTCACTTTTTGTGACTCTGGCCAGCCTGACTTAGTGTCTCTGTGCTTCAGCTGCCCCATTTGAAAATGGAGATGGTGATGTTAAGTACCTGACAGAAGATCAAAGGCCATTACGTGTGTAAAATATTCAGAACTGAGCAAGGGCATGTGGCCGATGCTCAGTAAATGTTAGTTCTTTGTTTGCTCCCCAGCAATCCCTCCTGTCTCTGGCTCTGAGACTTCCCCTCTTCCTCCAGTATCTTCTTTCCATCTGATTGCCCCATCTGATAAATTCTGAATTGATTTATCAAAATAGTTGGTACTTAAAATATAACTAGAATTTGTTTTTAAAATGTCTTAGCCACTTAATAGCTGGTAAACTTGGGAAAATTCCTTAATTCCTGAGCCAACTTTTTCTCATTTGTAGAAATGTTTTTTTGTGAGGATTAAATGACATATTAAATGTGAAAATACTTTAAAGCTATAAAATTTTAGGAATTATAGATTGATGTGTGAGCTATGGAAAGGCAAAAATTATGCCCTTTTTTGTTTCCTTTTTGGAACAGATGTTATTTTTTTCCATTTAAGTAGGTTTTCATTTCAGAAAACAGGAAAATGCAAAAAAGCAGAGAAAAGAAAAATCTGTATTTCTTCCACGTGAAGACAATATTTATTTTTAACATTTTGATGTATTCCTACTTATTTTCCATGTGTTGCATTAGTTATACTGTAGGGATGGAATTGGTTTTAATCACGTCTTACTTTAATTTTTGCATATTGCTAGCACTCCAACATTAACATGTAATTCAAGCCATTAAGTCACTCTTGTTAACTCCCCTTACTTTGCACATTATGTGCGCATGCATATATACGTGCAGCACAGTTTTCTTGATTTGTGTGCTTTGTTTTGTTTGTTTTGCAATGCAATATACAAATGGCCTTTATTTTGAACTTTCGAATTGGGAAGAGTTTTGCTTGCATGTGCTAAAATCCATCATAAGAACAGCCGTGTTTAACTTTAATTTTGTCACCAGATCAGGTAGCTTTCATTCAGAGGCATTACACAAAATCAAACAGCTTTGCCCTTACGTATATTTGTCTTTATACTGTAGTTGTATCAAAATTGGAGGAAAAAAAATCATGAAAATTTGAGGCTGAGTGAGGGAAGTTGACAAAACCCTCAGCTCTGAGAATGCAGAAATCTGACATCCCCATGGATTTACAGTCAATAAAGCTAATTTTTGACAGACTAGTAAATATTAAAGCTGCACACAATCAAAATGGGTGTAACTAGACATACATTAAAATAATTTTAAGTTAGTTAAATCATAGTTTTTATTAAAACATTATAGGTGTTATTTAAGGAAAAAAATTTTTAACCTAATTTGCAGTGTAATTTTTGCCAACCATATAATAATATTTGAGAACTTAGAGCAGAAGAAAAATAGAAAATAGGCAATGTTTGAATAAAGTGCGAAAAAACCCCAAACCCAACCCAGAAAAGGAAGCAATTTAAAAACCCGCAGACAGGATTCAGAAGACACGCTTAGGTAAGAGGATAGCTGTACCTCTGGATCTGAGGCCGCAGCGTCCATGGAGACGCACATTGGCAAAGGTGAATCAGACCTTAAATTTGGATGGTTCAGCTGAGCGTACTTTCAATATATTTAAGTTTTTCATTCAAGAAATATTTATTATGTTTACATGCTACAACCTCTGCTGAAGCACTGGGATTTAAAAATAAAAGAATCGATAAAGTCTGGCCCTCCAGATCACGATGTAATGTGGTGAAGAGAGACAAACACACAGATTATTAAAATGCAACGGAGCAAAAGCAGTGCCGGTGTTAGGCACAGGCTATCACAGCATCCAGAAACAGATGTCTAACCTGAGGTAGGGTGGTGTCACTGAATTGCATGACTGTGAGGAGTTAGGCATAGTGAAGAGAGAGACACAGAAACCAAGGCCTGGACGTGACAAACTTCTTGGAGTGCTGTTCTTTATTGTGGGTGCACAGTGTGTGAGGTGGGAGACTCCATAGGTAGGTGAGGACTGGATTGTGGGAGCACACGGTAGCTATATGAAGATGCTTGGACTTTATTCTGAAGGGGAAGTGGGAAATGATTGCGGGGTTCTAAACCCTCAATTACATTTTTAGATACGTTATTCTGCTATCTCTGTGAGGGGTGGAGTTGAGGGAAATGGTATGTAAAGCAGAGAGAACAATTGTGTTCTATGACATGCTAGAATTTTCTCATAGAAGATCTTCAGAAAATTAAGGGAAAGTCTTAAAATAGCCCTGTGTTTTTGTATGATAAGTTTTCACTCCTCTGCAGACATGGAGCTTTATAAAGTGATAAAATTAAGGTAGAAGAGTTGAAATTAAACTTTTTTTTTTATTGATGGAAAAGGACTATCCACTATTCTACAACCAAACAAATTAGGTAATTGCATGAGAATAAGTATGAATCTTGCAACTAATGAGCAGTGTTTTTCATTATGAACAAACTGGTTCATTGAGAGCCTAAACCAGATGAGATACATATCATTTAAAAGTCTGCAACTTTCTCAGTACACATTTCAATGGCGATCTCAAAGTATTCTCTAACTCTCTCAGTCTCCCCTCCATCACTCCTCTGGTTTTGTGCTGGCACAAAAGGCCTATATATGTTGAGGATATTTTGTTAGTGGTTGGGAATTGGCTTTAGGAAAGAAAGGAATGTGATGTGGGATGAACAGTTATTTTATCACGTAGAGTACTACACCAGTATCCACTGTGGATTAACAGTGGTGATGAAAATTATTTTCGTGTCTACTTTAATAAGGATTGGAGTAAACAAGGCAGAGGGTAATGTTCCAATTTATATATACAGTCTTTCAGAGAGGAGAGGAAACTTCAGAATCTGAGAGTGAGCAGAAAATGGCCAGTAACTTTGGTACAGACAAGTGTAAGGTTGTCTTTATGCAAAATAATTGGAATTTTAGTTCTGAACTAGTGGACATCTTGTGGATGATATTTTTTGTCAATGTCAGCTCAAACATTCTTTCATGATCAAATAGAAAATCAAGGAAATGATCAGAAAATATTTCAGAAACCAGCCAAGGCATTTTTATAAAGTCATTTTATAAATGGAATTTTGAAACCTATATTTTTAGCTATTGTTTTGAATGTTTTACATCAAGAAAGCCAAGGAGCTGCAGAGAATGAGGAATCACTTCTTTTAGTTCCAAACAGGAAGCTAAAGACATGTAAGTCTGCAAATGTTTGGAGCCGAGGCGGTCCGGACTGAAATTATAAACACACTGCCAAAATGTTTAGATAAACCTACAATGATAGACTGTGGTTAGAACGTTTAAGGAATCCAGGACACCAAAACCTCCCCATAGACTGGGCTTGGGAGAAGAAAGAATTGTCACAAGAGTTTGAACAAGTTACTTAAGTTAGAATCTCCTTTTTGGTGATATTAAAGTAATAAATACTGCCTACCTCATAGGGTGAAATGTTAATGAAATAATACGTGTAAAGCTAAAATTAGTGGCTTGTGTTTAACATAGTGCTTAGCACATAATAAGGACTTTATAGAATCATAGCTGCCATTGTTATTATTACATCTTTATGTACTATGCCCTTGTGCAAATGTCTGAAACAGGTGCCCAATTTAAATGGGCCAGAGGTCTGATTTAGTAAACCATTTCTTAGGTACCATCTTGTATGAGTCGAGTAGACCAACTGCTATCATGAATTACGCCCACATCTCAGTGGCTTAAAATACAGCAAAGGTTTATTGCTCAAGTTATAGCCCAATGAGGATTGGCAGGATCTGGGAAGGGGCAGGAAATCTATTTCATAGTTATTTAAAGATGTAATTCCTTTGGTCTGGTGACTCTACCATCTCCAAAGCCGTTTGGAGTCCTCTCTTGGATCCTTGGCATTAGAATAGCTGCTGAAGGAAGAGAGGAAAATGGGAGATTTATGGGCCAGCCCTGGAGGCTCTTTGTATGACTTCTGCTCACAGCTTATCCTCTGGAACTTAAATATATGGCCCACCCTAACTGAATTGAGGACGGGGAAGCCGAGTCTAGCTGTGGGCCCGGGAAGAAGTGGAAATATCTGTCGCAGATCTCTGCCTGAGCTTTCATCTACGTCTCAACCAGGAGAGAAAGTAGAAATGAGAAATTCATGGAGTGTACCACATCATGCTCAAAATACGAAGCACAGTGTTGCTCTATTATATTAGGTAATCAGTAAGTCCAATCACTAATCTTGCTTTTAATAATAATAAAATTTAATAAACTCAATTTACAAAATACAGTCATATTCCTTAGGTGGTAAGGGAGGCATAGCAAAAAAAGCATGGTCTTTCAGATAAGACAGGTTTGGATTTAACTTGTGGCTCTCACACTCACTACCTGTGTGAGATGAGGATGCTTAGTTACCTCCTTAGCCTTCATTTATCATCTGAAAAGTGAAATAAAGAATCCTTCCCTTGACATTTATGAGGATTAAAGGAATTACAATAGATACCGCATTAGCTTAGTAGTTAATCCTTTCTTTTAATAGTGATTAACATTTGACTGACTTACTCAACACTTTTGAGATTTTATTAGCCCCCTGGAAACTTAGATTCAGATACGATAAACAATTTGTTCAAGTGTAGCCTGAACTAAACCCCCTTTTTCTGATTCCAAATCCCGTGATCTTTATTTTACCAACCAAATACATCGTAAATGTTTCAAAACGTGGTTTAAAAGAAACTCAAAGACAAGCACCTAAAATACATATGGAAGTACATCTAACTATGACTTAGTTAAAACATTACAAGGCAAATCTAAAGAAAATCCTCAAAAATTTCAAGTATTTGCCCATCATTTTAACTTCTGTGCCCCATGCTCCTCCCAGATTATAAATTAAACTGTGTCTTGCCCCTTAGACTAGTTTCTGTCTCTTGGGAATGAAAGGAGTAGTGTGATTCTTTGTGGTTCATCTGTAAGCCAAATAGAGCAGAATTCTAAGATAACAAAGCTGCCTAACTGAAAACTCCAAGCTGCCTGTAACCAGTAACCCGACATGGACTACCATTACTCCATAGTCTATGGAAATTACATCGTTTCTGGGTGGGCAGTATCTTTAAGGCCCCACGACCCTTACTTAGTCTGGTTGGTGAGAGCTCTTTTAAAAGTCACAATTGTAAGCATGGACTTTATTTTATACCCTATTTCACACTTTTTTTCTGCAAGCACTTTAAGTTATATTCACACCTATTAGGAAACTAATGCCTGCATATCTTCTCATGCTTGTCCCTGTATTTCGTATACATTTTTCTCACCTACTTCTAACGTGGCTTCACAAGTTTTTTATGCTTCCTTTGTGCTCTGCCCAAATCACTCCTGGCTCACGCCTGGTGAAACAGCCTGCTCTGCCAAAGGCAAAGCAGAAAACAATAACATTTCTATTTACAATCATTGCTAACTATGCCATATTATTAAGGAGCTCATTTCTGACAAATTAAGATCTTAGCTTAAAAAACAAAAACCAAAACCAACTCTGACTGGTGTGGCTCCATGGGTTGGGAGTTGTCCACCAAACCTAAGGATCCTCTGTCCGATTCCTGGTCAGAGCACGTGCCTGAGTTGAAGGCCAGGTCCCCAGTTGGGGGCGCTCTCAATCGATGTTTCTCTTCCTCTTTTTCTCCCTCCCTTCCCCTCTCTCTAAAAATAAATGTATAAAACCTTTTAAAAAAAAGCACAACCCAGCATAAGTTTATTGAATAAAAGTTTTAAATTGTCAAATTTACATTTTAAATCTTTTTCTAAATCCTAGAAAATGGAGGTCTATTTATCAAACCCATATACAAGCACATCCAAGTTGGTACATCATATTAAAAATCAAATGATTTTTTTCAAGCTGATCTTAGTCCTTTAAAATTATGTTCTTGAGTAAAAACAAGTTAGTTCCTTAAAATCTCTTTTATTTGCATAATATATTTCATTGACTATGTACTTTTATCAGGAAGAAACAAGATTATTCAGCCAAAACGTTAAATTATACTGATGTGTTTTGAAAACACATGAATTCAAGGGACCCCAAAGAAAATCCATGCTGCTATTTCTAAACCAAATGCCTAAAATGTGAGTGTTAGAGCTATTTATCCTTATACAAGCACAGGAAAAGTCAAGCTGTATATATCTACGCAGTGAGGGTTACTGTTGAAAATACTTAACCAATATAGCCCAGGACACAGCTGTAATCATAACAGACACACTATTTTACTTTATGCTGTTCTAACCCATGCGATTAGATCTGTAAGCACCAAAAGGTAGCAATACATTTGCCAGCAGGTTATTGTATTTCCATATTATCAAACTGTAGCTTAACATTATTTTCAACACCATGACTAATTTTATAAAGAAAATCTTATTCCACTTTTTCACTGTAATCAATACAAGCTGTTTTAATAAAAATTATTGCCACATCTACCTTTGACTGAAGTAATTAGTCATAATTCTTCTAGAGTGGCATAATTAACAAGGGCATCATTAGACTGACTTGTGTAGAGAAGCAGTCATAATTTGAGGTGTTACATAGATCTGCTGTGAGAATGTTTTCGAGGTACGATGTAGGACTAAAATATACTGACCCATGATGTTCAGTTATAATGATACCTACAAAACAATTTTCTTCTCCAGGTTCTACTTTCAGATAATTAAAAATACATAACTTGTTCACAAGTCAGGTACTATAATTATATGTGTATTACACCCATAATATATGTATTGAATTGAATAATGTATTTTACATAATTTTTAGTAGCTATATATTTGTATTATTTATACTAAATGTGATTTATTTATCACATTAGCATATGTTATATAAGTATTATATGTAATATATAAAATATAAACGTATACAATGCATATAGTTATATAGTTTTATAACATATATAATTTGATGGAATACTATCTATTGCAATAGGGAGCAGGGTAGTGTAACTAATGGAATCAGGTCCACATGGCAGCTCTTAGATCAACCCTAACAACCCAACTTAGGGTTCTTTACTTCCCGGAAGCCTTGATTTTTTTTCATGTTAAAGGGGAAGAATAACATCCTCTTAGAATTTTGTGAGAATAAAATAATGTATACCAAACACTTATGGGGATAGCTGGCAATTGGTAAGCCTAAAATAAATAGTAGAAAGAAGAGAAAAGGAGGGAGAGCAGTCCCCAGCAGCAAGAAGTAGTTTTGTTAGCGTGAATATATTTCCTGACATGTGTACAGTTCCAGTTATCATATTGAACTGCGTTATGAAAACAAAGCATGGATTTAAAAATCCCAAAACAGGAAAAAAAATAATTTGATGTTTTCAAACAAGTAGTGGGGTGGTTATTTCTTGAGTAATGCAGGGTAGTGAGACTTACCAGGATGGACATGAGCGGTATGAGGGGAGATTTGCAAACGCATCAGTTTTAGTGTGTGGTTTGTGATTGCAGCATTCTTACAGAATACTTTGTGTGGTGAGGAGATGCTTCGAATTGACTTCAATTTTAAAGAGTTCATATCAGGGTCAAGCCCAGTCCATGCAACATGAGACGGTTGATGTATAAAACCAAACCACAATGTCAAAGCTTCCCAAACACTATTTGGCTTTCGTATAACAATGGAATTCAGTTAACAGGAGAAATCTCTAGTCCACATCCTGTGAAATAAGCATCACAGTGAAAACATGTCTGCTTACTTTGCTTCAACTTGGAGTGCAGTTAGCAGCTCTGGTTTCACAACCAGTTATTTAAGGAAGGAAAATAGTTTTGGGGAATCTTAACAACTACTCCAAGCAACAGCACTTATTATTTTTATTTCATTAAGGATTAATAGTTGTGCAACAAGTAAACAGATTAAAAGAAAAAATTGTATCAGATTTCTCAAAAGAAGATTTTCATTTGATAGATTTAGAAAAGGGAAATTTAAAGAATGGACACGGCAATGTTTCTACTTATTGATTTTATCATATTGAAGTTATTTATCCAGGATATCTGGGCTATCTAGGACAGCATATTACCTAAATGTGCTGTATCTACAGGACTACTTCGTTAAAGGAATTCAAAACACTTTATATAAATTTAAACCTGTTTTACATCTGAGTGCCAAACCGTTTGTTTTTTTTTTTTTAACATTCCTGCCAGCAACATTCTGATAACTTTTGCACGAGGCTCTCATGATACTGAAGTAATCCAAGACCTTCCTTCCCCTGCCTTTTAAGAGAAATGTCAGCTTTTCTTGTTGATGAGAATTCAGAATACAGCTGAGCTTACTGGCGTGACTCACCTCGTAAGGCAGTGGCATAACAATGGCAGATATAAAAAGTATATAGAAGCTAGAACTCTGACTCCATAAAGTTTAAAAACAAATTGATATAATGGGTGAACTAGCAGGTGAGCATGCTAGTTACAAAGCTGAATAGAGGGAGAGTAGAGGAAACTTTACATGAGCAGTTATAAATCTTGAGTTTTTGAGGCAGGGCAGAACATTCTTCTGCAGAAATCAAAGAAATGGCTAAAACAGAAGAAATCTGCCTATCTGGTGCTTACTGGTATGGGTCCACCTGTGTACATTTGCCTTCACTTTTGAGAGGTATTTTCACTAGATACAGAATTCTGGGTCAAGAGATTCTTTTTCTTTCAACCCGGGAAGCAAGCGTCTCAGTGTTCTAGCTGCCATTGTTTCTGATGAGACGTCAGCAGTCATGTGAATTTATTGTTTCCCTATGTGAAACATACCATGTCTATTTGACTTCTGTCAACACTTCTCTCTTTCTATTTTGATTATATATTTTTAAAGATTTTATTTTTCTATTTTTTTATTATTGTTCAAGTACAGTCACCTCCATTTTCCCCTCACCACTCCCTGGACCCCAGCCATCCCCACATCCCACCCTTGATCCTACCCCCCTTTGGCTTTGTCCATGTATTTATTTATTTATTTTTAAGATTTTATTTATTTATTTTTAGACAGAGGGGAAGGGAAGGAGAAACAAAGGGAGAGAAGCATCAATGTGTAGTTGCATCTTGCACCCTTACTAGGGACCTGGCCCAGCAACCCAGGCATGTGCTCTGACTGGGAATCGAACCTGCGACCCTTTGGTTTACAGCCCAGTCAGTGCTCAGTCCACTGAGGCCCACCAGCCAAAGCATAATTATATATTTTTTTATTTTAAAATCTACTAAGAACTATTATGAATCTAGGTGTATGGTATGTGTATTTTGGGGAATATTTATTGTTTGTGGTATGCTGAGCTTGAATCATTACATATATGTCTTTTTACCAAATTTGGGAAATTTTTGCCCATTATTTATTTCCATATTTTTCCATTACCTTGTCTCTTCTATTTTCCTGGAATTCCAGTTACATCTATATTATATCTTTTGATAGTATCTTACAAATTCCTGAGACTCATTATTTTTTCCAATTCTTTTTCTCTCTGTTCTTCAGATTGGATTATTTGCATTGTTTTGTATTCAAGTTCACCAACTTCCCTTTTTTTCAGTCTGCTTTTAAGCTCATCTAGCCCATTTAAAAATTTCGGCTATTGAATTTTTGGGCCAAGAATTTCCATTTGATTCTTTTATAGTTTCTATTTCTCGGGTGAGATTTTGTATCTGGTGAGATTCATTGCACACATTTTCCTTTAAGCCCTTGAGAATAATTATAGCGGCTGCTTTAAAATTCTGGTTTGCTAATTCTAACTTCTGTGTCATCTCAGGGTTAGCCTCAATCGAATGTCTTTTATCTTGAGAATAGCTCATATTTTCTAGTTTCTTCGTATGTCAGGTAATTTTAGATTGTATCCTCATTATTGTGAATAATATATTATAGAGTCTCTGGCTTATGTTATGTTTATCGAAAGAATATTGAGTTTTGCCCTGGCCAGTGTGGCTCAGTTGGTTGGCATATCACCTCCCAGACTGAAAGGTCATGGTTTAAATTCCTGGTCAGGGCACATGCCTAGGATGCAGATTCGGTCCCCATTGGGGCACGTATAAAAGACAACTGATGATGTTTCTTTCTCATATTGATGTTTCTCTTCCTCTCTCCCTCTCTTCCTGTCTCTTTGAAATCAGTGGGCATGCCCTCAGGTGAGGATAATTTAAAAAAAGAAAAAAAGAATATTGAGTTTGTAAAATTTTTCAGCTTGGCAGAACTCAAGCAAACACATTCTCCCCTGCAGCAGGTAGCAGCTCAAATTTAACTTCAGTTACATTAGTCTTGGTTTGGCTCCCAATTGCCCTACACAAGCAGATTTAAGGGGACAGTCAGACTTAGGCTTCCTCTAACAAACCTTTCCCACTTCTCAGTAGTTCTAGTTTGTCTCAAAGTTTGTCCTCTGATTTTTTAAGCATTAAGACAATAGCTTCTATGTGGGTTCTAGCCACTTCATGTGTATAACCCATATAGCAACCTGTACTCTAGATTAAAAACAAAACAAAACAAAACACCAAAACAGTTTTTTTTTTAAAGTAGGAAATACATCATGTTATCTCCTTCATCTAAATACTGAATCCTCTCACATCGTCCTGATTTTGTTTACTTTTCAGTGCCTTCAGGTTGTTTTATTTTATGTTTTATTCAGATTTTTATATTTTTATCTACAGAAGGGTTTGTATGAGAGGAGTTTACTTGGGTGTGACAGGAAATAAAATATTCACTGTAATACGAATCCTGTATTTCTCAGAATATACTAGATAAGGGGTTAAAATAGAGCCATAACAAAAGTTCTTAAGCAAAAGTTTCTGGCCACTTAGTTTGACTTTTAGTCCTCCTTACTTTTCTCCCTAATTATTTGAAAGTCCTCAATAGATATTTTCTTTATTTTCCATAAATAGTGCCTACCATTTTCTTTTCTCCTTCTCTGGCTTTAAACAATTCTTATCCTTTCTGAGAATTTTTCTTCAATATAAATATATAAATCATATTTGTTTATTTATAGGTGAATGGAGAAATACAGTACAAAAATAGAAAAATAAATTGTATAGGTCCTGATGATCACATAATCCCAGAGGTTATAGAACATCAGTGTCTAGGCGTGGCAAGCACGGCATCCAGGGTACACTTTTAGGGGCTAACCTTGCACTTCCATTAGCCTGAGAGTATGTATCCTTAACTTTTGTGTGATATCTGGTCAAGATGGAGGCATAGATAAACACAGCTTGTTCTCTTGCACAAGTACAGCAAAAATGACAACTAAACTATAACACAACTATCACCCAGAATTGTCAGAAAATGAAGCTGTATGGGAGTCCGACAACCCAGGAATTAAAGAAGTCACATTCATCTAGATGGGTTGGAGGGGCAGAAAAGCAGAGATGTGGAGAAGTGGGGATGCAGAGACACAGAAGAAACTGCAGGATTCTCAGGAGTCTCCTCTTGAAGGGCCTGCAATGGACTTTAGGACTTATACAGACTCACTCCCTCTGGGCTCCAGCACTGGGGCAGCAACTGAAAGGGCACCACCAGTGGCATACGGGGGGAAACTGAATTGTCTTGCATCAGGGCGGGTGCTGGGGAACAACTTCCTCCTGGACAAAATTCCAGACGCCATGCAGCAGCCATTAGCCCTTTTCTGAGCCTCCCCCACACAGAACCATGGAGAGGCAACACAATATTCGAGACTCCATCAACCTGGTTCACACAGGTTGCCCCACCTAAGGCTCTGTCCCATCCAACTTATGGGTATGTTTTTCTACAATAGGACACAGTGCTAAGACAAGGAGTCAAAGCAACTCTGCCTAATACATAGAAACAAAAACAGGCTTCCAAAATGGCCCAAATGAAAGAACAGAACAAAACTCCAGAAAAAGAATTAAACAAAATGGAGATAGGCAATCTCTCAGATGCAGAGTTCAAAACACTGGTTATTAGGATGCTCAAGAAACTCACTAGGTACTTCAACAGCATAAAAAAGACCCAGGCAGAAATGAAGTTTACACTAAGTGAAATGAAAAATTTACAGAGAATCATCAGGAGAGTGGTAAAGCTGAGAATCAAGTCAATGATTTGGAACATAAGGAAGAAAAAAAACATTCAATCAGAGTAGCAAGAAGAAAAAGGAATAAAAAAACATGAGGATAGGCTAAGGAGCCTCTGGGAAAACTTCATACGTACCAACATCTGAATCATAGGGATGCCAAAAGAAGATGAGGAACAGCAAGAAACTGAAAAAAATAATGAAAGAAAACTTCCCTAATTTGGCGAAGGAAATAAATAAGCCCAGGAAGCAGAGTCTGAAACAAGATGGACCCAAGGAGGACCACACCTAGATACATCATAATTGAAATGCCAAAGGGTAAAGATAAAGAGAGAATCTTAAAAGCAGCAAGAGAAAATCAGAGAGTTACTGACAGAGGAGTTCCCATACAACTGTCAGCTGATTCTCACAAGAAACTTTGCAGGCTAGAAAGGGCTGGCAAGAAGTATTCAAAGTGATGAAAAACAAGGACTTACAACCCAAATTACTCTACCCAGCAAAGCTTCCATTTAGAATGGAAGGGCAGGTAAAGTGCTTCCCAGACAAGGTAAAGCTAAAGGAGTCCATCCTCATCAAGCCCTTTTTATTAAATAAAATGTTAAAGGGCCTTATTTAAGAAAAAGATCAAAACTATGAACATTAAAATGGCAAAAAAACCTCATAACTATCAATAACTGAATCTAAAAAGTAAAGCAAACAAGCAGAACAGAAACAGAGTCATAGATATGGAGATCATTTGGAGGATTATCAGTTGAGAGGAAGAAGGGGGGCAATGGGGGAGGAAATGTGCAGGTATTAAGAAGCATAATTGGTAGGTACAGAATAGATAGGGGAATGTTAAGAATAGTATAGGAAATGGAGTACCCAAATAACTTATATGGATGACCCATGGGTATCAACTAAATAGGGAAAGATCGTCAGAGGGATGGGGGTATTGGGTAGAGGGGGGAAAGGGGGAAAATTGGGACCACTGTAATAGCACAATCAATACAATATATTAAAACGTTTTTTGTGCCTTGTGTACCTTGCCAGTCTGGCCCTAGTCCTGGCCCTGAAAACCAGCAATTTTTAACCTTTTTCATCTCATAGTACACATAAACTAATTACTAAGATTCTGCAGCACACTAAAAACATTACTTTTTTTGCTGATCTGAAAAAAATATTATACTTTTGATTTATTAAACCAGACAGCTGTTGTTATATTGGCTGTTATTTGTTTTTTTTTAATTTGACAACCTAATGAAAACGAGGTCAGTGTCCCTGACTACATAGTCAGGTACTTCATGTTTTAAAAATTCTCTCAGCAAACCAGTTGAAGTTTGCTGCCTAAAAGATAAATGACTGTAATTTAGAGTACTGATAATTAAGAGAATATGTCATCAACTGAAAAAAAAGCAATGGAAGTTGGTAGGAAAGACGGCAAGTTAGCAGGAGATTGGAATAGAAGAAATAGACTCATTAGTATGTGAAGGACTTAGATAACACGCAAGGAAGAATTTTTGATGATGGAAGCCTGCTAGACATTTGTAATAGGATACTTAGGCAAGCTGGAAAAATCTTTCTATGATAGTCTTGGAAAATAAGATAGTTTTCTGGGATGGCTTAAGTGTACCATTGCTTATAAATAAGAAGTTGTATTCAATGATTTCTCAAAGTCCATCTGAAGCCTGTGATTCTTTGAAGTTCTTAGATTTAGTGCTGTTGGCTTGTAAAATGGATGTTGGATATGGGACATAAAAATACGAAGGATTTGAAATAACCTTTTAAATAGGAGGGGAATCAGCTATGCTTTTTCCAGAGGGGTTATTGTGGTGTAACCTTTCCACATCTTGTAGATTATAGTGCTTTTAAAGACCCAAGGAGCTGAAACTTCATCCATGTCTTAATCACGTGTACCCGGCTCGTCCACCACAACAGTTAGAGAGAAGGAGCACAGCTGAATCAAGAGGCAGCATTTACCCCAGAGAATGAGGAGGACACTAGAACTGAGTTCATCAACAAAACAGGGACACAGAGTCTGACCAAATTGTTTCCTCAACAGTTCCTGTTGGTGGCTATAAATCCAATGTTACATTCAACATTTTTTTAGATTTCTGGCTCAATTGGTAAATAGTTGTGCTTTTTATCATTGTTGGTTTTTCTCAAGCGTAACCATGGATTCAAAACAATTTTAAGAAAAATGGTCATGAGGAGAATACTGTATTTCAGCCTGTATTATTGTGAGAGGAATCAGAGTGGCCACATATGATGTTTCAGAATGCTGCTTTGAACTTGTCTCAAGCTAGGACCCAGAGAAACTATTTCTTCTCTGGAAATACCTAACTCTTAGTGATCCAGACCAAATACATTTTCTATATTTCAGTGGAGTCATTCATTTAAAGCATCTTGATGGGAGAAAGTATGGGGTTACTTGTCCATTTTACTATGGTGGTGGGTATTCTCAGGAAGAATATACTCAAAGCAATGGTCTTTTCTTTATGGTTCCTAGGTTTTCTTTCAATGACTATTATAGAGTAGTCAGAAGAACATGAGATACAAATTATTAGCATTATTCATTTAGACAAACTAGAGAAAACCTGGTAGGAATTATTCCTGAAGACATGTAGCAGTGTGATCCCAGTAAAGCCTGCGCTGAAAGTGTCCATTTGAGGACGGTGACTGCTGTCAGTCTGTATCTGTTAGGGTGGACGGCGTCAACGGGGATGACATTTTGTGCAGTGGATCTCGGGGCCATAGAGAAAGGTGATGCTGAAATGATGAAGACATTCTGGGGTATATTCACAAGTGTCTCTATGGGTAAGAGTCAGCTTCTCCAGCTCTGCATGCAGAACCATTTTGACACCTGGAAGATTTTGCAGCTTTGTGAGCAGGTGGAAATGGGAATTTGGGAATACAGAAGTCTCTTAGCCAAGTGCAAATGAATTAGAACTATTCTTACTTTCCCTTGCAGTGTTGATTAGATCATATTCTCATTGTATAGTCTTTGCCCAAACATGGGATCAAACTCTTCATTGAAACATAATGCAGTTTAATTTCTGTCACAACCATGCTTTTATCAGTGTTTTGGAAAAGAAGGGTATTTGTTCGTCATGTGTCGTCATCCGGATCCTAGAGTATAAATGAAGGGCAATGATGGATGAAGACAGAGTGATAGGGTACATGATGATGGACTCTCATGGGGCATGAGAGTGAAATTAGGTTTTGTTTGTAAGACAAGAACAATGGAAGATCAAGAGAAGCATCAAGAGAAACGATGAAACAGTGGAGGTTGTTTAGCTTCCTACAGCCCTTTGGTTATACCTGAATAGAGTTTTTATTTATTTTTATTTTTTTTTAAATCCTACCCAAAGATATGTTTTATTGATGAGAGAGAGAGAGATGTCAGAGGGATGATGCTCCAGCCAACTGAGCTGTATCCCATGGCCAGAGTGATGCTGGGTTGCAGGGCAGGCTGTTTTGCTCCTACTCTGCCATATCTGGCACACTGTACCTATTTACATTTTTTGTATAGCCCCCTATACACATTAGTGTTTGTAATTCTTGATCTAAAAGTATGTCTTCAAACACCATTAGAAATCCTATAACTTTACATTACATAAATATCACTAGGTGTGACCAACCTATAAGTTCAGATGAAATCTCATTAACACAAGTGCTAAGTAACTGTGGTTCTTCTACATCCATGACTATTGGATGTAAGCACCAATCTTTTTGGCACATCTACAGGGATGTATCATTTGTGCAAGAGAAAAATTAATTCGCTCACGTTTGTTCACCATGCTAGTCTCTTGAGGGAGGGATCACCTCACAATGGCCGCAGTTGTTGCCTGCTGGAAAAGTAGCTTCCCTGCCACTCCACAGGCTGCAAGGGCCGCTACCCCCACTTGGCCCCTGCTCTGCAGGCCCTGCCAGGTGTTGCCATCCCCTTTCAGTCCAGAGGTGGCAATGTTCCTTTTGTCATATTAGTTTTGAACTTTTGTTTAGGTGCCAGAGCTCCACATCTGAGACTTTTACAGGGAAATAGCAGACTTAGCTTTGAATCTAATATTTCTTCCTTCTGTGTTGTAAAAGCCATCCTTAGAGTAGTTTGGCAGAACGGTACCAGGGCATTACATTATTTATCATTTTTTCTTTTATTTGCTCTAGGTTTTTCCTGTCCCCAACTCTCACCTACCTCATGTTTTCTCCTTTCAGTGAAAAAGCACAAAAGCTGTAATGCATTCAGCTCATCCAAACAGGCACTTATTGGAAGTGAATATTGGAAGATGAACTTTGGTCCCTCAAACAGACTAGGTCACCTACGTCTGGTGACAGTACTAGATTAATCCTCCCAAGTGGTGGTAATAAACTGCATTTATTTTCATGTTTTCAATATTTTGAATGTATATTCTCATCCATATAGAGATAGTCACAAGCATAATGCTTGTGAAATCTCTGTTTTAAAGGCTGGACTGCTCTCTCTCTATTGTAGTAAATTCTACCTACATGCTCCTTTCTTGCCAGCCTTGGTTTACTGATACCACTATAGTTAAGCGAATATACATTCGATTGTTTGCATCTCTGCTAAATGAGAGTTAAGAACTTACATTAATTTTCTCCTCTGATGCCTCTTCCCATCTTCTCCAAACATGTCACTTTCCTTTAAAACTTAATTCAGGACTCCTTCCTATGAGTCTTTTCTTGCTTAGTCAAGTCTTATTTTAGTCACCACCATTACATAAGTTCATTATTTTCTGAAAGGTTTTTTATTCTAGTACCACTTTCTTGAAAGATATTAATCACTGTTCTTTGGGAAGGGATAGGAAACTTAACTGTGGTCAGTTAAGTTTGGGTATTACCCAAAACTCTATTACCCTTTTCATTGCACCTGAATATACCAAAGTCTCTAAGAAGTTTCTCAATAAAAACTACTTTAATTTTATATCCAATCATTAATAATATTAATATTAATGCCTTGATATTTGTTAAATATTGCAGCTTTGTTAAACTGCAAATTTTTAAAGAATAAATAAATGTCTTGTATTTCTGTCATAACTCTCCTTGGTACCTGACTCAATACTGTATATAGTTTAGCTGAACTTATTTACTATTTACTAGATATGTGTTGGGTTCTGGAAGTTCAAAGACAAATATTTTTATAAAGATTTATAGAATAATAAGCAGCTTTCAATAAACAGTATGTTGCTTATATTTAGCAGTTATTGAGTAATGAGTACCTTGGAATTTGATTTCTTCCTAACTCCAACAGTTCACTTTCTACCTCTCTGTCCCCATTTAACAATCTGTGAATGTTTTTTCCTGTTGTTGTTAAGCAACTATAAAAAGATCTGTAAAGACATTTGAAAACTGAGGTTATATTACTAAAACATTACACAGAAATTTATAATTTTGTTTTCTGTTTCTCTCTGATTATGAAAAAGTAAAAACATAAATATAGGGCATAAATATACTCTACTTATTCTTGAATCTAATTTATTCTTAGAAGTGCAAAATTCATAACAGGAAGAAATAAGGGGTTGTGAAGTAACCAAATGAGGCTTTAGAACACTGTTCCTAGGAATCTGAGATTGCCAATGTAAGACGCTGTTGGAGACAGAGATAATGGCAGGAAGAGGTGAATGAGATATTTTGTTACATTGCTGTCACAGGAAGTGGAGGTGCTACCGTCATTATTGAAGGAGTTTGGGTTCATTGGATGGTGTACAACAGTGCTAATTTCTAACACTCAGAAGATTGGTAGCTCTTAGATCCAAAAGGTAGACATTCAGAGTTCAAAAGGAGCCCCTATTACTCAAGAATTTATAGTAATAATGCCCTACCACACAGGATTGGAATTCATTTCGAGCTAACAGAATTATGGCATTTTGTAAGTCAGCGAATACTTGCTAGATTCCTAACTGATGTCCTGAATCTGTTAGGCTCGGGGGTGATGAAGGTGTTTGTGGTGGTAGTTAAAAATAGACTGTCCTCTGAGAAGAGTATAATCTTTTGGCAGAGATGGAAAGTTTAGTGATACATAGACAGCTTAAAAACATATCACGATAGAAGTATGCAAAAGAGTTATTATTACATGGTAAGGGAGAACAACAAGTTCTTGATGAGTGATTTGGCCCCGATTCATTTATGAGGATGAAGAACTCCTAAAAAAATGTTAAAACACACACACATAAATAAAATAGCTTGAGGAGGTGTAGGAAAACAAATATTAGGGTTAAAATCTTGGCAAGTGAACACACACGTTATGTCACAGAAAAGTGTGAAGAAGAAACTGCTTCTGGAGTTAGACAAGTCTTGTCTTGTAAAATATGGACTCTGATCTTTTAACAAAACAGAGATCTTCCCACATTCTATGGAGCAATAGTGATCTTTGGCATCAGCCTTGCAGGAAAAATCACAGTGATGATGGGAAACCACTTGCTGTGGCACGGTTTCCATGGAAAAATCACAAGGTGTATCGAGATTCTTACAACCCACTAATTTCTACACACTTCTAGTACACCAAGAAGAAAATGATACCACTGAGAAAAATATCCAGAATGTATTTCTTATAAAATTTAACTCTAATGTAGATAC
The DNA here is from genome assembly GCF_022682495.2 of Desmodus rotundus. NCBI lineage: Eukaryota > Metazoa > Chordata > Mammalia > Chiroptera > Phyllostomidae > Desmodus > Desmodus rotundus. Next base: position 166,485,830 of record NC_071388.1, read on the forward strand.
TGAACGGTTTGCATTTACAGATAGAATTTTTTTTTTAAATGTTTTCCTGCATTTGAAAGTCAAGAGTCTGGAATAGAAAGAGGAATAAGGGAAGTGAAACACTGACACAAATAATGTTGGACATTTTTTATGCCATTACTTATGATAAGAAACACATGCATCTGTCAAGAGGAGGAAACATCTTATTATAGCATGCATGTCTGTAAGATAATCTCAAATTGGTGAAGGGGATTTCAACTAAAATTGGAGAGGGTTTTGGCATAACAAAAAGAGAGAGAGAGAGAGAGAGAGAGAAGAGATGCCAAATATTTCTTAGGAGGAAAATAATTGGAAACTGTTATCAGGCATCAGGTTTCTATGTCCCAATTCCCCCCAAAAAATCATTTACCAAAGAAGAAAAAATTCAGAAAAATGCTACTACCTGGCTGTCCTCAAGGATTGCCCCTGCTTGCAGTTTCTGCTGTTGCCTACCACAGGTGGGATCCCACTGTTTATGGCTACCAAAATGGGCCAGGCATGAATTGTTCTCTCCGTGCCCTTTTTTGGAGGGTCTAATTTAGATTTCTGTCCATGTCCCCTGGAACTATGCTGAAGTTAGTTTAGTTTCTTAGTCCTACGTTTACCTTCTTGCAGCATTTTACCTTTCTCAGGCAACTTAGGTCTTGGCAAGCCTCAAGCTGAATCACTCTTAGGTTTACAACTCAAGCACAGGAGGTAGCTGTATATTTTAATAATAATTTTAGGGGGGTTCTTAACTACTAAGATCATAGCTGTGATTTTGAGTTCTGTGTTGAAAATATGAATATAATTAATTTAAAAATGAGGCTACCAGATGTCCCTTTCTATGGGGTAAGTCCCTGATAAACTGCCTGTGGTAAAATATAGGGAACATTCTAGAGATGTTTCTTGGGACTCCCTAGCTGGCGAAGAGAGAAGTCCTCAGTTCTGGGAAGAAAAGTGTATGGGAACTGCTGATGATAGTACAGGAAGAGAAGGAGGAGGAGAGAAGGAAGAGGAGGGAAAATTGCATAACTTTTTCCACCCCCACCACCCTGCCACATATCTAAGAGTTGAGCACATATCTAACTAAGTCTGGATCTGTAAGTCAAACTCTCCTCTGGTTCTCCAGTTCATCTCCTCTCCTCCCCATCAAACTGCAGTTTCCCAATGGACCTGTTAGTTTATTGAGATCAGATGTGTCTTTTTAAGACAAGTAACAGATTTGGGAAGATATTTTGAATATTTTGTGGATTCATAAAGACATTTGTACTCTAACCCAGGCACAAGAGACCATGTTTAATCAGTGCTATAGTCAAAATGTACAGGGTAGGGCAAGAGTAGGCTTACAATTGTTTGTATGGGAAATAATGTAATAGCTAATAACTAACAATATAAGAATAAAACTGTGTTTGCATCCTCACAATTGTAGATCTACTTGGGCCCCACCCTGTATGTGAAAACAAAGTTAACTAGAAATTATTTCATTAACATTTTAAATAATTTTAGAAACTATAGTTTACTCTGTTAAAATGCAAAGGGGCCAATATAATAGAATGGAAAATATTTTAGCTTCTCATATTTTACCAATTAAAAGTATTTTGCATTCAGTAAACAAAAGATTTAAAAGATTAAATCTATATTTTATTTATAAGACATGAGTATAGAAGATGCTATGAAATTGTGCATTTATGTGTTTTCATAATGACTTGGGTTAGAGTACGCTAATGGTAATATTCACATTTATGAAATCTAATATTTTGTTTGCATATTTACTTTTTCTTTCCTTTCTCTTCTTGCAACATAGAGACGTGAGTGAATCTGTTGATTATTATGGAAGTTTGAATGGGCTTTCTTTTCTAGCTAAGCCTTCTAATAGATTTCTAGAAATCCAAGGTCTTAATGCCAAGGTCTCTAAAGGTCTAAGGTCTTCACTAAGGTTTAAAATTTAATTTTAAAGGAGAGAAGATAAGACTTCTGGTCAAGATGGAGGCATAGATAAACACAGCTCCTCTCACAACCACAGAAAGAATTACAGTTAGACCTCAAAACAAAAAACTTCCAGAACCTTCAGAAAGTAGAGCAGTATGGAAGTTTGACAACCAAGGATTTAAAGAAGTCACATTCATCAGACAGGTAGGAAGGGCAGAGACATGGAGATGGTTAAGGAGACATGGAGGTGACATGTTGCATAGAGAGGTGGTGGCAGTGGTGACAGAAAGGGCAAGCTGATGGATAAAAATTGGAAGGGATACCTTGAGAGTGAGTGATCCATGTCCCAGGCCAGACTGCACAGCCCAGGGTTCCAGAGCCAGGAAGAGAAATCCCCATAACTTCTGGCTATAAAAACCAGTAGGGGTCAAGGTGACACAAGAAACTGCTAGATTTTCAGGAGACTCTGCTTAAAGGGCCTATGTGGACCTAGAATTATGCAATTTACAGGTGCCTTTTCTAAGACAGGGAGTCAAAGCTCTACCTAACACACAGAAACAAACACAGGGAGGCTGGCAGATTGAGGAGACAAAGAAATGTGGCCCCAATGAAAGAACAGAACAAAACCCCAGAAAAAAAAAAAAAAGCTAAATGAAATGGAGACAACTGACCTGTTAGATGCAGAGTTCAAAACACTGGTGATCAGGATGCTCAAAGTACTCACTGAGTAAGGCAAAAACATAAGGGAAGAAATGAAGGTTACACTAAGTGAAATGAAAAATCTACAAGGAACAAACAGTGGAGAGGAGGAAGCCAATAATCAAATCAATGATTTGGAACATAAGGGAGGAAAAAGCGTTCAATCAGAACAGCAGAAAGGAAAAATAATTTTTAAAAATGAGGATAGGTGTAGGAATCTCTAGTACAACTTTAAATGTACCAATATTCAAATCATAGGGGTACCAGAGGCAGAAGAGGAAGAGTGAGAAATTGAAGACTTATTTGAAAAAATAATGAAAGAAAACTTCCCTAACTTGGTAAAGGAAATAGACATACAAGTCCAGGAAGCACAGAATCCCAAACAAGTTGGACGTGAAGAAGGCCATACCAAGACACATCGTAATTAAAATGCCAAAGGTTAAAGATAGAGAACTTTAAAAGCAGCAAGAAAAAAGCAGAGAATTGCCTACAAAGGGGTTCCTGTAAGACTATCAGCTGATTTCTCAAAAGAAACTTTGCAGGATAGAAAGGGCTGGAAAGAAGTATTCAAAGTGATGAAAAGCAAGGACTTACAACCTGGATTACTCTATCCAGCAAAGCTATCATTCACAATGGAAGGGCAGATAAAGTGCTTCCCAGATAAAGTAAAGCTGAAGGAGTTCATCATCACCAAGCCCTTATTACATGAAATGTTAAAGGGACTTACTTAAGAAAAAGAAGATCAAAACTATGAATATTAAAATAGCAACAAATGTACAACTATCAACAACTGAATCTAAAAAATCAAACTAGGCAAACAACCAGAACAGGAACGGAATCATAGATATGGAGATCATTTGGAGGGTTATCATCTGGGAAGGGGAATGGGGAGAATGAGGGAAAATGTGCAGGGATTAAGAAGCATAATTAGTAGGCATAAAACAGGCAGGGGGATGTTAAGAATAATATAGGAAATGAAGAAGCCAAAGCACTTATATTCATTACCCATGGGCATGAACTAAGCGGAGGTGGGGGGGGGGAGGGTTTCTGGAGGGAATGGGTGTACCAGGCAGAAAGGGGGAAAAGGTGATACACTGGGACAACAGTAATAGCATAATCAATAAAATATATTTGAAAAAATAAAGGAGAATACATAAAAGGACTAGTGTTTAAACCTAAGATAATATACAAAAGATTACTAAATTAAATGTATCCATGAGCATATATGTCATTTCAAAAAGGTAAGTGAAACCTGATTCTCTAATCAAAAGAGACCACCATTCTGTCAGAGATGTGGCAAAATAAAATAAAATCTGCCAAGAGTTGGAAGAAGGTTTAAGACAGCTTTGTTCTCAAACTTTAATAGGCATAAGAATCAGCTGAGAATCTTATGAAAATGCAGTCTGTTTCAGTAAGGCTGGATGGAGTCTTAAATTCCTTCCTTCCTTCCTTCCTTCCTTCCTTCCTTCCTTCCTTCCTTCCTTCCTTCCTTCCTTCCTTCCGGTTGGCAGGGTCAGCTGAGACTTTTTCAGGGAATGCCTATAGCCCTGGCCCTTGCACCATACTTCTTACTATAGATGAGTTCCATGAATCCACTTTCCGTTTCTTTACCTCCCTTCTCTCCAGCAGTTGGCCTAGCTTTTAATTTAGGCAGGTCAGCTCCTATAGACCCTTCTCCCCACTATCCCCTCCCCACTCCCCTGTGGCTATTGTTACAATGTTCTTAATTGCAATGTCTCTGGTTATATTTTGTTTGCTTTTTTCTTTTGTTGATTATGTTCCAGTTAAAGGTGAGATTATATGGTATTTGTCCCTCACCGCCTGGCTTATTTCACTTAGCATAATGCTCTCCAGTTCCATCCATGCTGTCGCAAAGGGTATAAGCTACTGTAAAGGACACAAGGACAAAATCAAGGGGGAGGGTAGAGGTGGGGGAAGGAGGTGGGACTGGCTGGAGTGGGGTGGAGGGAAGGGGAGAAAATGCAGACAATTGTAACTGAATATAAATAAATAAATAAATAAAAATAAACTAACACTAAAAGAATTTCATGTAACCCTAAAAAAAAAAAATTTTAGGCAGGTCAGAATGAAATGTGATACTAAAAGGATAAGCTAAACGATAGTTTTTATAAAACTTTGCTGAGATAAATCAACTTTAAAAAGTCACGTGCTTTTTCTTTTTTTAAAATATATTTTATTGATTATGCTATTACAGTTGTCCCATTTTCCCTTCTTTATTTCCCTCCACCCTGCACACCCCCTCCCACCCATATTCCCCACCTTTTAGTTCATGTGCATGTGTCATACATTTAAGTTCTTTGGCTTCTACATTTCCTATACTATTCTTAACTTCCCCCTGTCTATTTTCTACCTACCATTTATGCTACTTATTCTCTGTACCTTTCCCCCCACTTTCTCCCTCCCACTCCCCTGCTGATAACCCTCCATGTGATCTCCATTTCCGTGATTCTGTTCTTGTTATAGGTGTTTGCTTAGTTTTTGTTTTAGGTGTGGTTGTTAATAACTGTGAGTTTGTTGTCATTTTACTGTTCATATTTTTTATCTTCTTTTTCTTAGATAAGTCCCTTTAATATGTCATATAATAAGGGCTGGGTGATGATGAACTCCTTGAACTTATCTGAGAAGTGCTTTATCTGCCCTTCCATTCTAAATGATAGCTTTGCTGGATACAGTAATCTTGGCTGTAGGTCCTTGCCTTTCATGACTTGGAATACTTCTTTCCAGCTCCTTGCCTGCAAGGTTTCTTTTGAGAAATCAGCTGACAGTCTTATGGGAATTCCTTTGTAGGTAATTTTCTCCTTTTCTCTTGCTGCTTTTAAGATTCTCTCCTTATCTTTAATCTTGAATAATGTAATTATGATGTGCCTTGGTGTGTTCCTCCTTGAGTCCAGCTTCTTTGGGATTCTCTGAGCTTCCTGGACTTCCTGGAAGTCTATCTCCTTTGCCAGATTGGGAAAGTTCTCCTTCATTATTTGTTCAAATAAGTTTCCAATTTCTTGCTCTTCCTCTTCCCCTTCTGGTACCCCTATGATTCGGATGTTGGAATGTTTAAAGTTGTCCTGGAGGTTCCTAAGCCTCTCCTCATTTTTCTGAATTCTTGTTTCGTCATTCTTTTCTGGTTGGATGTTTCTTTCTTCCTTCTGCTCCAAATCATTGATTTGAGTCCCATTTTCCTTCTCATCATGGTTGGTTCCCTGTACATTTTCCTTTATTTCACTTAGTATTTCATTTTTTCATCTAATTTGCAATCACATTCAACCAATTCTGTGAGCATCCTGATTACCAGTGTTTTGAACTGTGCATCTGATAGGTTGACTATCTCTTCGTTGCTTAGTTGTATTTTTTCTGGAGCTTTGATCTGTTCTTTTATTTGGGCCATTTTTTTTTTTTTTGTCTTAGTGCACCTGTTATATAGTAAGGGGCGGAGCATTAGGTGTCCACCAGGGTGGAGCAACCCACATGGCTGAGCTGTGACACTCTCTGTGTGGAAGGGGTCCAAGAGAGAACAGTGCCGCTTTGCTCTGCTCTCTGCTGGATTTCAGTCACTTACCCCATTACCCACAATCAAATTGGGCCCTTCTGATGCTGATTCCCGGTGGGTGGGTCTGTGTACACTCTAGGCCCCTGTGGGTCTCTCCAACAAACTCTCCTGTGAGGCTTGGAGTTTCTCCTGCTGCTGCCTCAACCCCCACAGGTGTTTTCAGTCAGAGGTTTGAGGCTTTATTTCCCCACGCTGGAACTTTGGGTTGCATGGTCTGTCTTGCTCCCTAGTTGTTCCTACCAGTTTACCTGCACGTGAATGTGGGAACTCCTGGTTCTCCAGCTGCCACCTTGCTGCGAGTGCTCTCTGCCCAGCTGCCTACCTCCGCCCCTCCTACCGGTCTAGATGAATGTGTCTTCTTTAACTCCTTGGTTGTCAGACTTCTATACAGTTCGATTTTCTGTCAGTTCTGGTTGTTCTGGGTTTTTAAATTGTTGTTGTCCTTCTTTTGGTTGTGTGAGAAGGCACAGTGTGTCTGCCTATATCTCCATCTTGGCCAGACCACATGCTCTTTCATATATATTAGCTTGCCAAGATAGCTCATGAGCTACAACAGAAATTATAAGATCATTGGTAACATATCTGGTTTTCTTGATAAAGGTAGGAAAGTCAAACTTTTCCACCAAACTACATGTTTATTATCATTAATATGTCACTTAGGAATTTGAAAACAAGGGAAATTATTACTTTGGAAAAAATAAAGTACATAAAATATAAATGAGTCAACACCATTGTATTGATTTCTTTCTGGCTTATCAAATTGAATGTACACCTTTCTTCTGATGATTAGTAGCTTCTCATGCCCTACAAGTGTGTGAGTTCGTTGATGGCAAGAATTGTGCCTCATGCTCACCCTGCGCACTGGGCAGGGTCCACACAGTTCTGGACACACAGTACCACTTGGACACCTTGATCCCGTGCAGCCTTTACGGCTCTGAACCACACTTTCCATTGCTTTATTTTGTAACCAAGATGCCTAAGTTTAAGGCCGATCCTGCACTTAAAGCTGCAGTCCAGGGTGCACATGCGTGTGGTCCTGGTTTTCACTTCCTGAAGGTCGTTTGATTGCTTTTGCTCAGAGCCTTGTCTGGTATTTGAAAAGGGGCCTGACAAGAACTGTTGTAGAATCCTCTGGAAACAAATTGTCACTTTTAGGATTGTAAACCTTTGCTAATTAACTTGTTAAAGTTAGGGGATGAGTTCATTACATTATTCTCTTTTTGTGTGTACATTTGAAAATATATATAATCAAAATCTAAAAGAAATAGGGAACCATAGTAAGGGAAATTTCTGCTTTCAAGGTCAAGCATGTACAAGAAGAGAGAAACTAAAATGGACAGACAGATGTGCATGTATATTTCCAAGAATAAAATAAGGCATGTGTCTATAATTTGATGAAACTATAAGTTCAAAATCTTAACAAAAGTATTTATTGAATATTTATTCCTACAGACTAAAAAGGGTGAAGTTTTTAGTCTTATCATTCTTCTAATGTATTCAAATGGTTAAAAATAGTCCAAGTCAAACATATTTTGAAAGGCTACAATGCCTAGTGAAATTTCCCTAATTATCAGGATAGAAAACAAGTTTTCAAGTTTAGCCATTATAGGGGCCCATGTACTGTTCTGGCAGTACTCCCATATTGAACTTGATCTATTGTCTCAAATGTCGGCCATCAAGAAACACTACATGAGAGTCTGGATTGATTCGTGCAAATCTAATACCTTTTAGTGAAACAGTTCCAAGTCAACAGTTCAGTAAATATTTTTTTCCACTCTGTATCCAGGTTAAATAGTGTGTCTGGTCTGCCTTGGGTTGGGGATATGGGCTTGTAGGCGGGAAAGATGCCTGGCTCAGCAACCCTGCCCCCAACTGCCGCAGACCTGTGCACTGGGTGGTCGGCCTGAGGGTACATGGAGCAGCTGATCAGCAGATGAGCATCCCGTTCCCATGTGTGCACACATGACCCACAAGGCCGGGGCAGGCACTTTGAGCCTCTGCCCAAGTATTCAGAAGTGTAAGGAAGTGTAACATTAAATAGCAAATGAATATGCTCTGAGAGAGAGACTCATCAGAGAAGGTAAGGCTTCTTAGGAACTAACCGTAATGAGACTTTTACCAGCTTTTTGAACCACACACCCTATTTTCATTCTGCACTGGGCCCTGAAGATTATTTAGCTGGTTGTGTGTGTCAAGATGTGCATTAACTTGCTGGAAAGATTAGATGGGATAAGGTATAGTAAGCATTTAGCAAAGGGTCTGGTAACATTCTTGGGAAGTAAATTGTGGGCCCTCAAAAATACAAAAAAGATTAGGAGAGAAATTCTGGAAGGGACAACAAATTCTACCAGAATCACCAGTGAAGAATCCTTCCAATTTGCTTCCCATTCTCTCTCTCTTCAGTATGGGTGGCTATTTCTAGGTCACGGTTTGTTCCTTTGATGTTAGAGATTTTTTTTGAGGATTCATTAATCAAGTTTCCGATATTGTTATTTAGCAAGTGGTATGCAATGCAAGAGGCTATTTCTGAGAGTAGTCTGAAGAGGACAATTAGTTGAACAAATTATTTGCAGTGCCACATCCAAGAGTTACCTGAACAGTATTAAAATACAGGTTAAACAGGTAGCTCGTGGAAACTTAGAGCTGGAAGATGGCATAGACAATGTTTGTGTCAGCCCCAATTTTCCTAGTACCTTTGTTGGGTGTGTGTTTATGTGCGTTTGTGTTTGAACTTCAAAGCACAGCATGGCAAGAGTTGGATGAACCCGTGAAAAATTAGTCTCTCAGCAGAGAGAGAACAAAAAGTCTTAGCATCTAGGAAGGGACAATGCCTTGTCTGTTTTTGCGTATTAAGAATATTAGTTTAAAAGGAGTTTACATAGCTTGTCAAGAAACATTTTCCAGAAAATTAAGCCTCTGTTTTCTCTTACCTCATTTTTACCTTGGCCACTAATCCATGAGCAGTAAAACTCAGAAATATTTTAGAGTATTGCGGCCAATAAAATAATTCATGAATGTAATATGTTTGGTCTGGGGAAATCTATTTTTATCCATTACATGGTACATGGATTGCACTGTACTTTCTTCCAAGTAACTTTTGGAAGATATCTGGCTAAATAATTCAATATGACCAGCAGTTATTTTCTGGAGACTGGTATTGTTTTGACATGGAGAGCATTGAAAACATATGGTCTTTCATGTTTCTTGCCTTGTGTTTTCCTTAAAAATGTTTATGTTTGCTTGTGGTAAAATGCATTAAGTTTCATAATACTGAACAACCTTCTGGTACACAGATTCACTTTCAAGCAGTGCAAGTGGGGAAGCAGAAGTTTTTACAAAAAAGATGAGATTTTCTTATATAGTGATGCATTTTATGTAACACAGGTGCTAATTTTGATCTTTTGTTTTCCTAATGTTCAAATGCCAAAACAACTGCTAGGATAAATTATCTTTATGCCACCTCTCCAATAGCCCAGAACTTTGTAAGTGTAGCCAGAGTTTGTCGGCCTGCTCACAATGTGGTTTCTACAGTGTTCATTGACCCTTGTGATTACGATGGTAAACGTTTCCTGTGCATGTGGGGAAATGAAATGATTCGAATGAAAAGTTTGGGTTTTTTTTTTTTGGTCAGAGGCTGACTGTAAAAAGAACATTTCCTTCATACACCATGATAAATCTACTGTATGTCCAGAGTCAGTACTCTGTCTTTCTCCTTAGCATTTGCCATATTTAAATCAAGGAAGTAACAGCTCTGGCTGGGTTCATCAACAATGGAAATCCCAAGCAAAGTTTGAAGACATCTAAATGTACATATTTCAAACAGGGAGATTATTTTCAGGTATATTTAAATCAAATCTCAATTAGAGACTGCATGCTAGTCGGTCAAGCTGTGTATTTTTATTTATTTTGTTAGATGCATTATAAGTTAATAGAATATACACCATTTATTTTTGTTAGATGCATATTAATAGAATATACACCATAAAGTCATTTGCATGCTTTTACTTCCCTGGCCTTTGTTTCAGCCAATGGCAAGTTCGGCCTAAAACCGTGCTTGGTGCTAACTTTGGAGTAGTCGTATCGTGCTGGCGATGGATTTCATGCCAAACTAGAAATCAGAGGCCCAGTTATAAGACTCCAGAACCTTACTGTATAGTCCACGTGGAAAGTATGCAGCCTTTCTTTTCAAAGCCCAGTATAGTATTTATGTAGTGAAATATTCCAGTCATGTTTTAATTTCTCAATTTATTAGAATTGAATGTTTTAGAGAACTTCAGCATACCAAAGAAAGATTTTAAGGGATAGTCTCTGCCCCAAATTTATGGCAACACCAATTAAAATATCAGTGTAATTATAATGTTTAAATGCTAATTTTATAATAAATGTAGTTTCCCAAAGTGCACAATCTTCTAGTACTTTGGACCAATTTTCAAAGAAAAATCATTTCATTTTTATTTGAGGTATGTTAGTTAAAGAAAAGCAAAACAGCTTGACTCGAAGCACTTTGGAATTCATTCAAGATTCAAATTGTTAAAAGTGATTCAATCTGTTCACTGTCTTGGGTTTTTCAGAGATTATCCACCTGTAATAAATTGAAAAGCAAGCAAAGACTGTATTGTTAGAACCTTTTCCAGTTGCACCGTTAAGTACTTTCTGGAGATCTTTTTCCCTGAAAAAGAAGGCATGATGAGCACTGTTTGTTCTTTTTGTTTTGAGAAGATAATAATAGCAACCAAGACACATCATCTTAAAATATGTACAAATATTCCCATATGGATAGCACATGAATTCTCAAGGTTAAGGCACTTCGAAAGGGATTTTGACTTTGTGGAAGTTACATGGGCAGAGAGATGGGAGAATCAGGCCAGTTCTTACTAGTATGATTAAACCATTTCTGCACAGGTTCTGACTGAACAGGTTCAGTCACTCAGGACCTGGTTGGAGTGAGGTAATGACTATAGAAGCTACAGAAGCAAAAGAAACCAGGGTGCTTCCAAGTGGTTTAGTTTGATTAGTGTTAAAATTGAAGGACTCTGATCTTGAAGGGAGTATTTAGTAGCATCAGGAGTTGCAGATTCTTCTCTTAAACTTCTGACAAGTGCTGTTGTGACCCCAGCTGAGAGTAAATCTGATTATCCACTTTCACTGTAAACATTTTATCCAAGGAAGAAATACTAGATTGTGAAAAGTACATACCATAAATTTGTCAGAAATAATAGGCTTCTGTCTTATAAATTCTTGATATTCTGGATGCTCTTCTTTCTATGATCTTAATTGCCTGAAATCTATTTGGCATGACTTGTAATCTCTCCAAGGGGTCCTTGGCCATCACACATCAATTAAAATGGTTAGTGTTTTGAACATATTTTTGTTTTAGCAGTCAGATCTAGCCAGGAGAGCAGCTTTCTGAGTCTGATATTAAATGGTTTTAGTTTGAAATTTTGCAGATTAACAACATTTTTGTAGTGAAAGCTACAAAGAACAGAGTCAAAATTTGACAACTTTAGATCAAGTGTGTCAAAATACATTTTTAATTCCTCACTTTTGAAATTATAAAAATTTTTATTATAAAAGTATTGTTGAGAATCTGTTCTTTTTTTCTTAACTGTGAATTGCTTTCCTGTATGTCAGGATGAACAGAACTCAGTCGAGGAAGAACCATTAATGTATCTTTTGAGGAAAAGCAGTTCTGATTATTCCATTTTGTTCTAGTTAGTAAACCTTTTCCACCCGCATGTAGCTGTATGAGGATATTGGAGGCTGACCCCATCATCTGTGCCACCTTCCCTCTAACAGGTTTGATCAAGAGCTATCGCTGAGCCCAGAAAACAGATTATATCACATCCTAATTTGAGGATGTTTGAGTTTTACTTTGGAGAACCTTTGCACCACTGTCTTTAGGTTGAATAAGGAAATTTGACAAACAGCAAAATCCAGGTAGATGCTGGCCTCCCCAGAGGAACCAGGAAGAGGCTAAGGGCCTAAATGACTGTGTACTAGGGGCAGCTAAAGAGGTCCCTTGTGATTCTCTTGGCTAGTTAGAAATATTTCAAAAATCGTTACTTTGTTCTTAGGAAGCAATCTCCAGGCTTACACTGATGAGAAGCCTTGGAAAATTGCCTTCACCTGATGGCTCCATTTAATAGGTTTCATTCTGGAACCTAGTACTGGGAAAAATTAACAAAAATTAAGGTCTTCTGTGAAGGCAGATGAAACTTGTTTTTAACTCACCCCAAATGTACAATTTAAAGGAGTGTAAAAAAGAAGGGAACATTAACACAAACTATATGTCGCAGAATCCATTTCTATATAGTGTTATTAATTGCTAGACTCAGAAAGTTCTCAGTGCTAGAAATCAGGCTGTTCACCTTGTTTTTCTAATGTGTTAAGAAAACAGGACTAGGCCCTTGCTGGTGTGGCTCAGAAGGCTGGAGCATTGTCCCATACACCAAAATGTTGGGGGTTCGATTCCTGGTCAGGGCACATACCTAGGCTGCAGGTTCAGTCCCTGGTTGGGGTGTGTATGGGAGGCAACCAATTGATGTTTCTCTCTCATATCAATGTGTCTCTCTCTCCCTAAAATCAATAAGTACATTAAAATTTATTTTAAAAAGAAAGAAAACACGACTGGGCTGATTTAGTGACCTACTTGCCGGGACTTATGTATGTGACAAGGTATACATGTGGCTACGTGGTAAACTGAGACTTAAACTCTTACCTCCCTGCCTAATGATCAATTCTTTCCAGAGGCCATTTCTTTGTAACAGGCCCTATAAAGAGGCCTGCCCATAGCCGGCAGATACTGCGCACGTTTGGCGCACGGCATTGCCTGAGTCCCTGAATTAACAAGCCAAATGTTTGTGCAGCTTCCCATGTTTAAATAATCTTTTCAAATTTCAATGATGTTTTCTTTCTCACTAAGTCAATAACTTTTATTCTGACTTCAGTATAAGTGAAAATTATTCATTAGTTGATTTTACTTGCTTCTGTATGAGATGTTGGTGTCATTCTAAGGCACCAGATCACTGCTGAATTGAACATTCCGGTCTTACAACCAACCAGTGCTGTCATTGGCTTCTTTACTTCTATTTGTAGCTCTAGGGTTAAATATCTGGGAGAAGAGAGGCTGGAAATGGGTTTTTTTCAATCAAGAGAGACATGCTGAGATATAAATGTTGACACTTAACTAGGCTTATTTACTGGCCAATTTTCTCTTTCATCTGTATCATTGACTTTTGTGAGAGGTTGAAAATGCAAATGTTAAATTTACTAATGTCAGGAGTCTACGGCATCTCTAAATTAATTTACCTAGCAAAAGACCTTGTGTCAGAATCCTTTTAATTTCATGCAGTACTGCACAATACACTATCTCCCCTACCTATCTGTGTGCCCTCCCATTCATCCAGACTTACTTCAGCAACTGAGGTAAGTGTACCAGTCTTTTATAGAGAAACGGAACTAAATCAATAGGCCAAAAGGGAGAGGCCACCTGGAAGTTTAAGGGTAGGTATGTATGTCTGTGGGCCTTTTGGTCCTAAATTCCATATCCAGTGACTGTCTTGAATCCAGAATCACTGAAAGGAAGGTTTAGTCATCACTGTATTTCTTGTTACTTTTGAGCAGCATTGGCATTACATGTTCTCTTTCTACAGTCTTGTGTTTAGTTATTTCTTTCGTTCTCGCAGCTTCCATGAGCTTTTACATGTAGCTTATTCTCAGTTCCAATACATAGCAGTCCTTGACCGAGCATGACTGGGCATTACACATTTCCTCAGTTAGGCTTCTCAGGGAAAGTAGGATCTAATGTTACGCTCATTTTACAAATGAGGAATCTGAGCTCTCTCATTCCAAAGCCCATGCTTTTTTTTTTTTTTTATCCTTAGCCAAGGATATGTTTATTGATATTAGAGAGAGAGAAAGAAACATCATGTGAGAGAGAAACATTCATCAGTTGCCTCCCATATACTCCCTGACCAGGGGTTGAACCCACGACTTAGGCATGTGCCCTGACTGGGAATGGTACCTGCAACTTTTTGGTGTATGGGACAAGGCTGCAACCAACTGAGCCACCTAGCCAGGGCCCAAAGCCCATGCTTTTAACTGCTGTGCTCTGTTGACCTTTAGGAATGGCTCCACCTACTCATATATATATTTCTCCACCAGGCTGCCCAGCAGGCAGCACAAACTCAACATGCCCCAAAGCAAGTGATAACCTTCCCTGGGAAAATCAGCAAAAATTCCAGACTCGACTCACTTCTGTTTCTGTTAGTGAACTGCCTTTGTACCCTGGTCTGAGATCTTGTTGTCAATTTTAATTGCTTATCTTTTCTTCCAATAAATAATTTACCTGATTCTATCTTTGCAGTATCTCTGACATGTGACTTTTTCTTTTCGTTGCCACTCATGCCACTGAATTCCAACCCTATTTACCTCTTCCCTGAATGATGAATTGCCCATCTAAGCATTCTTTCTACCTCTATTTTCCCCTTGCAATTAATTTTATTTTCCTTTCCTAGATTAGCTTCATAAGCACTCTGCCAACCAGCCACTTAAATCCTCAAAATATTTCAAAGCTTTGTCACTGGCTAACAAATGAAGACCAGATGCTTTCAGCTGATCTTCACTGTTTTCTGACTTCTGTGTGTGTGTGTTTGGTAGAGGTCAAAAAACTCAAATACCTACAGGCATTAGATACCAAGAAGATAATGTGAAGCAAGGTTTAGAACAACTATTGTCTTTACTATAAAACAACAGCATTGATAATAATGATGACTAGCCTAGTCATAATAAGAAATGGCAGCTGACATTTGCAAAGGCAACATGAAGTGCTAGGTCTGTGGCCATCAATAGAGTTTATGCCCTGTCCAGAGGCCCCCTTTGGTCCTCTCCACTGATTACATAGGTGGGGGTGCAGGCCCAGCATTGCTATTAGAGCCTTAGATTTTTTCAAGAGAAGTCAGATACTTAGATTTTTATGTGTGGTCTCCCAATATTGAAATTCTGGTAGCTAATTCAGATCTCCCTCTCTCTCCTCCCTCCCTCCCTCCCTCCCTTTGCCTCTCATGACCTCCATGGTCTTGCCTCTCTGCCATTGTTCTTGGAGTCTTAATCTATCTCCAGGAAAGCCTTCTTTCCATTCAGTCCATTGAAATCTTGCACTCTACTTGGCATTCAGTCCTCACAGAGTTTCTCCTGTTCCTTTTACCCAGACATCTCACTTTTTTTGCAGCCTTTGAGTCATCTCTTTTGTGGTCCATTCTTTAACTCTGCCTTGAACATCAGCTGTTTATACTTACACATTCCTTCCTGACTATAAGATGCCTGATGTGAGACCATCTCTGGGACCACACAATCTTTGCAAATAACTCCTACACATAGCTGAAGTGCCATAATCTGATTTTGAACTTGCCAAGAGAGAGGAAGAAGGATCTGGGTTTTGGGGTACTTTTGTTTCAGTTTAGAAGTTGCAGCCCACCTGCTTCATATCAAGAGAAGGTGGGTCCATCCAGTCCTCTTCTTCCTCTCATAGCCCAGATGCCATCTCCACCCTCCATGCCTGTGTGAACTCGCTTGTGTGGCGCAGAACATGCCATCGAGTCTGCTCGCGTTAAGGAGGAAGCTCATCACTGTTCCAGAAGATCATCTGTTACGTGGAAAGTTGATCAGGATGGTGCTCCTATTGGGTTCTCAATAAAAAGGCACAGATTTGCTCATTCTTGTTCTCATCTAGAGCTCTTTTCATTCCTTTTTCAGACATCATGTAGTACCACCCAATTTTCAGAGTCAGTATTCTGAGCTTGAACTTTCTCTATTTATACCACCCTGAGTTCTGAACTGCTTCCACTGATCCAATAACAGGCTGATAACCAGGCAGGCTGTGATCTAGCAAATAATTGATCACAGAGTCACTGGGAACTTAGTCATGCATATTGAAAAGCACTGAGCTCAAGAACATTTTCAGTGATGAATGATAAGGGCTTTGACATAGTATACCACCATATTGCAATTTAAAAATAAGCCTGCTACAATAGTTAGACCCTCCACTTTCAGACGAGGAAAAGGCTTTGTAGAAAGCTCTATTCCTTTATTATCATGCTTAGGAGTAACCTAATGCTTGTGCTGCTGACTTAACCAGGTTTTACTTATAGTTTAAGAAACTTTACTCATTCCAGGATATGCCCTATACTACAGGGTAGGCCGAAGGCAGGTTTACAGTTGTGAGTATGCAAAAGAAACACCAAGTTGATTTTGTATTATTATTTATTAATTGTACTATTTCCATCTGAACAACCATAAACCTACTTTTGCCCCACTCTGTATATTCAAGTGAGTAGAGTTTTAGTTGTGTTTATATCTAGCATAATAAACACCAAGGGACTATTGAAGTGTTTAGCATCATAATAATCATTCAAAGATTCAAGGAAATCTAAAAGAAAAACACTCATTGCCCAACCACCTACTTTGTAATTGTTAATTTGATTTCTTGTTTCCTTGTAGTATTTCTCTATATCTGCCAATACCTTTTATCTAGTATAAACCATACTTTATGAAAACACTTGCTAAACTGCTATTTTATCTTACATTACATATTTATTTCTTAACAAAAATGATCCTCTGATATTGTAGTAGATTGTTGCATCTTTCAATGGAGAGTGATCTAGAGATATAATAGAACCCAAATATGTATATTCTGAGGTATTTAGTTTTGGGGGGATCAAGAAAAAAATCATAAAGCAACAGTGATTTCACCAACCATAAATATAAGCTCTTATTTCAATGGCTTATTATCTGGCTTATTATCTGGCTTATTATATTATCTTATTTCAATGGCTTATTATCTATGGCTTATGTCTATTCTAGACATGAAATCCTGTGAAGAGTATGCAAAATAGAGTTTCATATAGGAACTGAAGAAAACTGTAAGACAGATGCTGACCAGTATCCATCATTAAATGGGTTTAACTTGTATTTACAAGAAATTTGACTGCTCTTAAAAGAAATTGGCACTGGTGCCTTATCAGCCAGTCATGCATGGGTCACATGTGGTCTCGGAGGTTTCCTGAGAAAATACTGGAAATTCTCTGAAGTGGAGATGCAGACAGGGCCACTCCCCTAGCTTGTTAGCTTTCACTATCTTGCACAGAATTGCAGATTTGTGCCTTCAGTTAAATAGGCTTATGAATTATATTTTTATATAAAAAAATAATGCCCATAAAATGGGCAAATGACTTATAAAGATTTCAGGAAAGAGCATTGAAAATAACACTGATAATATAAGCCAAGCAGATTTGAACAAACATAAAACTTCCTTTGCATAATTGATGATAAGGAGAAATAAGTGTCATGATTAATTTTGATATATTATTGAACAGTGTTTCATATTCTCAGTAATTCCATTCTACACTATTTTTATTTTTTAAATATATTTTATTGATTATGTTATTACAGTTGTCCCATTTTGTCTCCCCTTTATCCCCCTCTGCCCTTCTCTACTCTGTTTTTAAAGGCTAATCTGACCCCTTGATCTTCAGTGTGATTTGAGGCAGAGCAGAATACCTGTGCTTGTGGCCAGGAGCAGGAGGCTGTGAGCAGTGAGCCTGGGGACTTGAGCCGTGGATGGGATGAGACAGCTGCACTAGGGATCTCAGAACTGACACTGGAGGGCCCACATGTTAAGGGGACTCAGTGCAGCCAACGTGGGTGATATTATCTGGGCATTAGAGAGGTGCTCATCTCTGCTACCTCTTCTCTCCTGCCTTGGTACTTTATAACTCTCTCCACCCCAACCCCAATGAATAAAGAACAGAGGAAGGGAGAGTGAGAAACCATGAAGTGACAGAGCAGACTGCAGCCACCTGGTGGAATTTGGGGGCTTAAAACAGAAATTACCGTCATTTATAGAAAATAGACTTTTTATGTAGCCTGAAAATTACGCCAGGCCGTTAGGCAGAGAGCAGTTTCAGTTCCTCTTTGTTTATTTTCCTGTTTTTAGACAAGTGGTTCCTAAACCTGTCTACACATTGGTGTCACCTGGGGAGCTTAAAAAACCACCCATGCCCCTGTCCTAGAGACTGTCATTTAAGTTGATCTGGAGTGTGGCCTGTTCTGTGCAATTTTAATAATATCCTAGGTGATAGTTTTGTGCAGACATTGTTTGCTCTTACACAAGAACACTTCGATTTGGTAATGCGCTTGTGGATTCTTGAAGTCCACATTGCTAAGCATTACAGCACTGTGCTCTTCTTATCACAGCGCACACCTCTCTGCAATCCTGTTCTCCGAGTACTCGGCTGCATCCCCCAAAGGACTGTAAGCTACATGAAGGTAGGGGCCTTGCCATTTTTGTTCAACAAAACTCTCTAGCATCCAGAGGAGTATACAGCATGTGGAAGATACAGAATAAATATTGTGTGATTGAATGACATATAAGCCTTTGCCTTGGTTTCCTATTCACTATGCCCCACTCTCAGTTCCTCTTGAATGAGAAAATGCTCTGGCTAAAAATGGATGAGTCACGAAGCATGGCTACAGAGCAGCCATGTGAGGAAGCAGATGCACATATGCCCCTCAGCAGAACTTCCTGACATCACCAATTTAGAAATTAGGTTATGATCAAACGCCAGCTCTGTTGTCATAGTCTCCTTAAAGTTCTGGGGAAAGGACATTTCTGCACTTTCATTTCTGGAGTTTGTGAAGATCATACGTTGTAGAGTGAATAATTAGCTACATAATTATAAACAGATTTTGTAGGTTGGTTCAAACTTATGGTTTTATGCTTTTATTTTATTTTTATATTGGTCTGCCCACGATATTTCATTGACATTTACTACACCTCTAAATTATATATTATTTGTTCAATGGCCAGGAATTTGATTGATCACAGTAGCAATTTAAAATTTTACACTTCAAATTACCCAGTGCAAAGAATAATGTGCCTAAAGCTCTGCTTTTCTGTAATATTTTAATCTAAATGTAGGTAATAATGAGAAGATTAATGAATTTCAAACGCTTCTTCTCCTTGAGTCTTTAAAAACCATTTTGCATCACGTATTTCCTCTGATTGTATCTACAAATGGAAATACACATTTACATTCTAAAATTTGACGATGCATTTTGTTGCATTCCACCTCATTAGTACCCACCACTAGGAACTTGGAGCACATGGTACGTGCAGCGGCTGGTTATCTGCAAAGTAAAGGTGATTGACAAGGAGAAAAAGAAGCATTTTCTCTTGGCTCTTCATTCCCTAATATATAAGTTGGTTTAAATTCTCCCCCCGCCCCAAAGAAGCAAATAGGCTTCTCTAGTTGCTGTTTTTTAAGTTAAATCTGTTTGTTATTTATGCTGTCTTATCAATTGTCCCAATCACTTGGTGATTCTTTGAAGGTGCCATCATCAGTGTCTATTAGCCTATTAAGTAAAGATCACCATAGTAGATTTTGTAAAATGTGAAAGGAAATGCCCTTCTATTTTGTAAACTCTTATCTTTTGACATTTACTATGAAAGAAGTAGTAATGACATGTGGAGTGATTCTCATGAAATACTACATACAACATAAAATAGAACAAGCAAAAGTCATAAAAGCAAATAATCAGTCACCACTAATTTTTTAGAAGGAATTGCCATCTTTTCTGGACCCCAGATGCCTGGAATTGGATTAATCATAATTCTTGGTGACCTCAAGCCACACTGTCATCATTTGACTAAGCATGGCCCTCTTTTATTTATTTGTCTTAATAACATAAAGATGCTCAGGACCCTATGACCTCATCCAAGAGCTGTTTACATTTATCTACAATTTATCTAAACATTCCTTTCTGATCCCCTTCTCTCCCCTCACCAGTAAACAACAAATATCCCAAATTTTGTATTATTCCTTTGAAAAAGTTTTATCATATTACATATACTAAAAGATATGAATATATCTGAACAATAAATTGAGTTTTGTTTAGTTTTGCTCTTTTAATTCAATATCATTACTGTTCATCTATGTCCTTGTAATTCATTCATTTTATGCTGTTTTATAATATATGGTGAACATATACCAAATTTATTGATCTATTTTCCTGTGAATGTGTATTTGTAATTTCAAAGCTTTTGCTATTCTGGACTGTGATATAGGAGCTCTCTTATGTGGGTCCCTGGTTCACACATCTAAATATTTACCTCACATATGTCTTTTGAAAGCAGTTACTGGCCATGGAGTATACTAGTGTTCAAATCTATAAGATTTACAACTTTACAAATTATTTTCATAAAACTGGTGAGACAGTTTCACTCTTTTAATACTTGATATTGTCAGATTTCTTAATTTTTGCCATTAGTTTTGAAAAATGATATTGCATTATAATCTTATATGCATTGTCAGGATTTTTCATAAGATTTATCAATTTCATCTCCTTATTGGCCAAGTGTATTTCTTTTGCATGAAATACTTATCCTGTATTTTCCCCATTTTTCTGCTTTTCTAATCTTTTTGATATGTATGATTTTTATATATTATGATACTGTCATCTTTAGTTATATTTGTTTTAAGTATTTTCTCCCATTTTGTGACTAATCTTGTCATTTTATTTAAATGTCTTTTAATATCTGTGGTCAACTGTATCAATATATTTTCTCATAATATAAAAATATATAATATTTTCTTACATATAAAATATTACATATTTTATATAATATATAAATCGAGCAACTTTACACACAAACATGCACAAATGAAAAATATTTCACATATATTTATAAAAATGTGTGTGTATGTAGATATTTCCAAATATCATTATTTTCATGATTATAAATTTCATGATTCCAAAAACAAATTATTTGTGAATAGGAAATGCAAAGTATTTATACACAGTGATTGCAAGTTGTTTTCTGTATTGAGAAATGTTAAAAGAAAAATCACATCTTACACAGACAACTGCAACTAAAAATATTGATACCTTTTTATTTGCCCTAGGCTAGTTTTTTATATATTATGTATAATGAGAATTTGTATTCCCTCTAGAGGCGGTATCTCCTGATATTTATCTCGTATACTTATAGGCAGATAACTAATAGAGACTTCAAAGTAGAAGGAACTACTACACAATTCCTTTTGAGTCATACAATAAATGCCATGACATAGTATCAGAGCTAACTCTCACTGAGTACCTGCTAAGTACTGGGCACTACTCTAAGCACCTCCTAAGCATCCACACATACAGCTCTCACAGTCGCCCTCTGAGTCAGGCACTATTTCCATTTACACAAAACTGACAGAGGTCAGGCAGCTTGCCCCACTCGTCCTGGAACGCAGTGGATCTAGAATCTGAAGTCCAGCTATCAGACATTTTTGAGAACAAAAGGGCCTGCTGGTCAAAACACCATACAGAAAGCTGGTCATACAGAAAGTATCTTCCAAGGATTTTTGTCACTTAGGAAATAACAGACATAATCTGTTTCTTGTGAGTTTTTACATCCTTTAATATGTGAACATTTACAACTAGTCCCATTCCATTTAGCCTCAAGCAGCCACTTACCAATTAAGGCATCAACACAGAGCAAGACCCAGCACCTGGAGCCTTGCCAAAGTGGGCCACAGAAATTCCTTGCTGCCTTCTCCTTGAAGATCTGGACCTCAGCCAGAGCGTTATACCTGTGCACGTCAACAGAACCGGTTGTGGTCCTGGGCTCCTTTTTAGATAGAAACAAATGTTACATACCTAAGCCTTTACTCAGTATAAAAGGGGGTAACAAAGAAAGTGAGGGCTTTGAAATAGAGCTCACAAGTGAGAGAGCTGTGAGCCTGAGACGATGGACTGCTGAAGCCTCATTGGGCTTTTCTGATGATTTCAGATCATACGAATTGCTGGTTAAGGAAAGGGATCTCTGATGGACAACAAACCAACGTCAGTCTTCTTTTAGTATCCTGAAAATCATAATGGATAAGTAGCCTTGATTCACAAATACTTTTGTAAAGATAGGTTAATGTAATTTTTTTTGTGCATAACTTCTTTAGTTGGGTTTATTTTAAGGTCATATACTGTGTGTTTTTTTCTTTTTTATTATGATGTTTTGACATCTTAAAGAAAAAACCTTTCTGGCTGGAGAAAAACTGGCCCTCCTGGGGCTAGCTAATTTTCAGAGATAGCAAAGGGCCCAGGCTAAGCATTCCTGTGTTATGCAAACCAGCCACTCCACTCAAACTAGCTAATCTTAAATCCTTCACCTGCCCTTGTTTGCTTTTCCCACAGAAACCCCAGTAATGGGCGGGGCCTGAACTCTGCCCTGGCTCCTGTGCTCTGCCTCCTGACCACCCTGGTGTTTCCCCATGTGGCTCTGAATGGTGTGTCTCCTCTCAGACCCGTGAGTATAATAAACTTCCTTTTCCTGAGTTTCTCCACTGTCTCCTCTTGGGTCTGCACCTGACTGACCACATCATACAACACTCCAAAACAGGCCAGAAATTTGAAAACAGAAAAATTTTAAAATCAAGTGATGGAGGGAATCAGTTGAGTGTCCTGGGGTTGGGAAGTCGCTGTGCAACAAGCAACAGCACGACATCCTCCTCAGACATTTGCTTAGCAACCCGTCCATCAGCAGTGGAGCCTGTGCTCACTCGCAGCCCCCTGCCTGCCTGAGCGACACGTGTCGTGTGTGGATGGTGGACAGTGGTGTGCAGCAAACAGAAAAAATGGGGCTGCCTCAAAGGCACATTTTTCTATGTGGACTGGTCCTGATTCAAGTGTTGTTCGTTTATAGAGAAGCATGACAATTGAAAAGGAAAACTTGCAGCCCTTCTTTTCCTTTCATTTAGTAGGTTTCTTGGTTGTGTTTTTAAAGTGCTTTTATTGATTTAAAAATATTGTCCTGGTTGCGTAAAGCATCTACACATATGAGAAAAATCTGATCATTATCTTGTAATGAGCTATGACTGATTCTTTGGCACTCCCTTATTGGCATGATGCAGAAGTCTGGATATTTGGCGGAACACTTGACTCCATTTCTCTTCACCATGTCCAGAAACAGAAGCTCTTAAACGGCCACAGTTATCAATCATGGGAATCTCAGGCTGCTACACATAACGAGTGCTTACTGAGTGTCCACTGAAGGAACAATAGAGGGAGTCATTGATTATTTTTAAGTTATTGTGTGTGGTCCTTATTTTATGATAACATTTTTTCTGAATATTGGCATACTTGAAATTTAAATAGGAAAAGAACCTGGCTTCTCCCTGGTTGAATGACAGTTATAGGTCAGGCTTTCATAAAGCTACTTTTTACTTAACTGCTGAGTCTTACAAATGAGTAATATATTTTAACCTGTTGTGAATAATGTGAGAGGAATAATTTGTGGAGGTGTACAAACTACAGAGGCTTGGACCCAGGATGGTATTCCAAAACCACCATGTTGACTATAAAC
Source organism: Desmodus rotundus (assembly GCF_022682495.2). Classification (NCBI taxonomy): domain Eukaryota; kingdom Metazoa; phylum Chordata; class Mammalia; order Chiroptera; family Phyllostomidae; genus Desmodus; species Desmodus rotundus. The sequence continues at coordinate 166,509,424 of NC_071388.1, forward strand.
TATACATTTACTTGATTATTCACTCGAGGTAGTCACGAAATTATTTAGAGTCCCTCTTTCTGGGCTGTGTTTTGGTTTTTGTTTTGTTTTTCTGAGTCTAATTCAGATGAAATTTTATTGATTTAGTGAAGGCATATTTTGCAATTTTAAGAGTTATTCAAATTAGGTAAAAACACACACATATATTTATTAGCTCCTTGAGATCACTATAAAACTCAGATATAAAAGTAATTTCTCAAAACACAAAAGAAAAGATAGAATTCCCCATAGCTTAGGTCAGCTAGCAATACATTATTGTTCCCCACTAAGTGTCTTCACCACCAGCAGGTTTTAGTTAACATGGTGATGACAGTGAATGACCCTAAAGAGCGCTCTGTCGGTCATTTAAGGCTCCTTCCCAATAACACACAGCTGTGTGAACACCCTCGGCTGTGGGAGTTTCTGATCGGCGCATTAAAAGTGTTGGTATGTTGCTCCATATGGTTCTTATGGGCTTCCTTTGACGACTCGTAGCATTCCATCAGTCCAGCTGTCAATGGCCAATTCCTCAGCTGGGCTGATGACTTGAAAACTACTCACAAGTCTTTAATTGTTTCTCATAGTTGCTACTAAAAAGCCGGAGGCCCTCTATAGTGGGTACAAAATGAAGAAACACTCATTTCAAATTAAAGCAGTGAAGGTTCTGAATAGAACTGTCTCCTCAAACCTCAGCAAACTTTTGTTTTCACACATTAAAGCCTATTTGGTTGCGGGGACACAAAGTAATTTGAAGGAGAAATTTTTACTGCTTTGGTTGCATTAAAATGTAATCACACATTTGCAAAAGAGGCCCCAAATGGAGCATTGGGCACAAGTTTAAGAAGTGATCTTATTTTGTTGGCTTGTAATGGAGGTATTTAACTTTCAAATTTGTTTTCTCAAGAAAAGCAATGAACACAAAGAGATAATGGCAATTTTACTGTAAAACTTTAATTGAGAAAGAATCAGTGGGACCATTATGTCTTTTATTTGGGAAAACAACAAAAGGCTTTATTGAAAAACAGCAGAAAACCTACACACTATATACAATTAAATAGAATTTAAAGGGAACAGAGGTAAATATATAAAGCCTAATTCTGTAAGGAGGTCAAAGTTTTATTTTTTTAATCTTTTGTTTTGCTACTAAATCTTAATTCAGAGACAGTCTGGTAAAGCCTTAGCAGTTCATTGCTTACGTTGTGACAAGAAGGTCATGTGTTGGTATTTATTACCCCGTGGTTGAATTTTAGTCATTAGCCCTTTTTTTCAATTGGAAAATCCTTTTGTTTTAAGACACTTGGTAAAAAGGAAATAGTTTTCAGGGAAGATGGTTTAGAATGATTGCCTTTGTATCTTTAATCTCTCATTTAATTTCTTCATGTTTCTGTTTACCTGTTGTCATAGAAGGCAGAAACCATAGTAACTTCCATGTATGAGAAGTGCCTTTATAAGTCCTTATCTGGTTGTTTTAAGGCATGTCCAAGGAGATGGTACAAGAGAAATGAATGGTAATGATTGTTCCTATTTGATTGGGTGTTAGTATCTGAGAAATACTCCTAAATCCTCAAAATCAATTAAGGCATATTAGAGAAGTTTAAAGCTAAAGACTCTAAGGAACATTATTGGAATATTATTCATCCAAAATGAATGTATCCTGATGCATTTGGAATTCCAAAGGGTGTCACTGTGTAATTCGCAACCCTTTAATTATACAGCTCTCCTCATATTTTTGAGGGTTCACTTATATTGTGGTAGCCATTTATTACTATCTCTTATACTTTATTTTTCCTCATATATTTCATTTCTTACGAAGGGTAGGGATGACACATAATTTCTTAAAAAACGTTTTTATTATATCTTACAAATAAGTCTCAGTTGGTTCCTCAAAACTTGTCTTACATGGTTTAAGAAATGTCATAATGCTCCCTTGAAGTTGGAAAGTTGGTGGGAAGAAGGTGTCCTGTTTACTCATTAAGCTGTTTTCTACAATGTGTTGACTTATTTAAAATGCATTTTAGAAAACAGGATGCTAATAATTGTCAGAATCAGGATAGAAGAGTAAAAATTTGAATTTGAAAATCAAGAGGTTTACTAAATATCAGTAAACAGGTAATTAAGTGATTCTAGAGAGACCACATGTATAACAGAGTCAGTAATCTTACGGGTTAAATTTTTCAACCAGGATTTAGTTATATCAAGCCTCTTTGTGGTTTCATTTCATAAAACATTGAAAAAGAAAAGAGAGATAAGAAAGCAAAAGCACAAGATGAAAGTTAGGAATGATGTCCAGCATAATCCGTCACTTTTTCTTATATGATAGCAGTGGGTCTATTTTGCCTGCATTTGGAATAAAATGATGGCAAAGGCAGTGACTGTGTCTCTTCCGCCCAGATGTTCCCTTACATATTCTCACAGAGGACATTCAGTAAGGGAGCATCTCGCTTATTTAGATTCAGCTTAATCTATGAGTTTGATTATAAAAATAAGGCCCTCTGGAAAAATGAGGGAGATGAAAAATAGAAAAACTATTTCCCCATAAAAAGTAAAGAGGAATTTTGGGAACTTGGGGAAGCTAGAAATTCAATCACTGAAAAGATGACTGCAGGTGCTAGAACAGCTGGACAGTCACACACAAAAAATGAATCTAGACACAGACCTTACATCCTTCACAAAAATGAACTCTGGGTGAGCCCTCGAACCTAAATGTAAGATGCAAAACTGTAAAACTCCTAGCAGACATCGTAGCAGAATCTGAACGACCCTGGGTGGCACGTAGGTGAAACATGTTATTTTAGATACAACGCCAAAGGTACCACCCATGAAAGATGTAATTGAGAAATTGGACTTCATTAAAATTAAGAACTTGTGCTCTTCGAAAAAGTAATGTCAAGAAAATGATAAGACACAGACTGGGATAAAATATTAGCAAAAAATATCCGATTAAGGACTGTTATCCAAATAGAAAGAACTCTTAAAGCTCAATAATAAGGAAAAAAAAACCTGATTTAAAAAGTAAGCAAGAGACTTGATCAGATACCTCATCAGAGAAGTTACATAGAGGGCGAAGGAGCATATAAAACAATGTTGGCCATCACATGTCGGTAGGGAATTGCAAATCAAAATAATAATGAGATACTGCTATACACATGTAAGAATGGCCAAAATCCTAAACACTGACAGCACCAAATCCTGGGGGGGATGTGGAGCAACAGGAACTCTCATTCACTGCTGACAAGAATGCAAAGGGTCCACAGCCACTTTGGAAGACAGTTTGACAATTGCTTACGAAGTTAAAACTCGTACCGTGTGATCTAGCATCTGTGCTCCTTGGTATTTCCCTTATGAACTGAAGACTTATGTCCACTCAAAAGCTCATTCAGGGGTGTTTATATCAACTTTATTCACAATGGCCCAAACCTGGAAGCAACCAAAATGTCCTTCAAAAGGTGAATAGATAAACAAACTGTGTGGTATACCCAGACAATTGAATATTCCTCAGTGCTAAAAAGAAATTGGGCTATCAAACCATGAAAAGACATGGCGGAACCTTAAATTCATACAGCTAAGTTAAATAGAACAAACTGAAAAGCCTACATACTATGGAGACCATAAAAAGATCAGTGATTGCCAGGGATTAGGGGAATAAGATGAATAGACAAGCACAGACAATTTTTAAGGCCATTCTCTGTAACACTACAAGGGCGGATACATGTCCTGATACATTTGTCAACACCCATAGAATGTACAGTACCAATACAAACTATGGATTTGGGGTAATGGTGTGTCAGCGTAGCTTCATCGATTTTAACACAGGTACTACCGTGGTGCTGGGTGTTGATAGTGGAAGAGGGTGTGCATCTGTGGGAGCAAGGGAAACATAGGAACTCTCTGTACTTTCTGCTAAATTTTGCTGTGAAATTTACACTGCACTAAAAATATCAAGCACATTTAAATGGCTGAAGACATTTAAAGAAGAGTTATATTTTATCTTGATACCTGTTAGGCTGTGAGCTGGTGTGCATCTCCCTCTACAGCACAGGTGCAAACACAAACCCTGCGGGTCGAATCCATCGCTCCACCTTGTTTTATCCGCCCAGCACCTTGTTTCTACCCAGCAGCAGTGTCGAGCTCTCACTTAACTGTTAAGGAGTAGTTACGTTTATACAGCCCTAAAATTACATTCGTCCCTTTGAAGGCAACCGCAGGGCTGATGTGGCCCCCAGTGAAAATGAGTCTGACACCCCTGCCCACAGCCACAGACCGCCTATGAAGGCTGGCTGCGTGCCCTCAGGTTTGTGGTGATTTGAGGGAGTGAAGAGTTTGAGATGGTGGCAGCAGTGAATGTGGAAAGGGCTTGAAACAAGAACCAGAGCAAGGCAAGAATGCCTTTCAAAGAAGCAGCTGCCCCATGGACGGCTCAGGAGTGAACCCAACTCACCTTTTCCCCAGAAAGTTGCGAAGGAATGAAACTGTTGGTTGGAGATTGCACTTGGGGGCCTGGGACAACGATTGGTGGAAGAGCTGGCATCTGCTTCCATACCTGCCCAAAGGCTCTATTTTACTTTGTGATGCTTCTTTTTGGGTAGCTAGGAGCTAACCTACTGAAGAAACAAGTATTAGGCACATCATAGATGCTGTGTAAAGTTGTAAGTGCATGGAGAGAAGATGTAAGATGCAAACTCGACACCAGGAGGCAAAGGATAAAGAGGTTCGCTATAACCATTATGTAACAATATTTCATGAATTTTTGATATTTTGAAAGTACCACAGCAATTTTATAAGGAGTGAGTAAAAATGAACAGACTTTAAGCTAATGCTCATGGATTCATGAAGAAATAAAGAATACTGAAGGAAATACAAAGTTTTAGAAAAAATGTCTAAACTGTGACAGAAGGAAATCTCATAGCTCAGTCAACTAGAAGGGAGATAAAATGGTGTCCAGGCATTTCTTAATTGGAAATTTCTTTTTCTCAGCCCCAAAAGAAACTTTCCATCTGTTCTAGCATCTGTTTACTGTGGTTCAGGAGTTTCTTTAATTTAACAAGTAGGTATGACAGTTGTGACATCTGGGAATTTTTATAAGGACACACAAAAAAGAGCTGAGGTGGCCGCTCACCAGTTTCATAAGCTTTCTCCACATTCCTTACATACACACAGAATTAAACTAACTGATCACATGGCACATTTATACCTCTTTTTGTGTTTTAAAGAAAGGCCTTAAATTGATGTAATATTGGAATCGTACTTGTTTTTTTTCTAACCCATTCATCATGGGATGAGCAGAAAGAGGATGCCCAGCCACAGGACACAGTAGGATTTAGGAGATGTGACCTCTAGATCTGTGAGCGGGACTCCTTTCCCTGTGGATTTGGGACAGTTGCACATTTCTCTTTGACTCAATTTTTCCACTGGTAAAAGTGCAAATTTAAATATCTGCCTTTTCCAAATACACTGGGATGTCAAGGAAGAAAATACACTAGAAATATAGTTGCTATCATCTGAATGTTTGTGTCCCCCACGTGATTCCTGTGTTGAAATCCTAATACCTGATGTGACGGTATTAGCAGGTATTAGGAGGTGGGGCCTTTGAGCAGTGCTTAAACCATGAGTGGGGAGCCCTCATGAGTGGGGTGAGCGCCTTGTACAAGTGGATCCGGAGAGACCTCCAGCCCCTCCACCATGCAAGGACACTACGAAGAGGCACAGGCTGTGAGGAGGCCGGCCTCCACCAGAACGTAGCCATGCTAGTGTCTTGTTCTTGGCCTTCCCACACTGTGAGCGATACATTTTTATGGTTTCTAAGCTACTGAGGCTGTGGTATCTTGTCATAGCCGCCCGACTGGACTAAGACAGCAGTCCACAAATGCAAATGAACACCCTTACTGTCGAGATTTCCCCCATCTCCGGTGTGTCCTTTGGAAACCCTGGATTCTGAAAGCTTTGTAATTTCTTGCTTTCATTCGAGGACAAAAGCCATTATTTTAAAAGTTCAGAGATTCTGAATATAGCTCGAATATGGAAATATTTCTTTTTTACCTTTTAAAAGCCATTTTTAATATTTATGTTAATTTATTAAATTATTTTTGGTTTGCCTTTATAGCTATACAGTATCTCCAGTATTTTATTGTGCTTTTCAATAACTATCAGGCACCCTTTGAAGCAGAAAGTTTTGTGCAATCATTATCTTTCTGTCTTTCACACTTGGACATTGAAAAGTTGAAAGAATGTAACTTCAACTGATATTCTCCCTTGTGCCCAGAGCAAATGTTCCTTGCCCCTCTGACTCCAATGTGTATTCCCATTCTGCTTTTGTCTGAAGTGATTTTCTGTAGCTGGACATACAGGTCATCCCGAGGTGGTCATCAGGGGGTGCCATGGGGACCAGAGAGTTCCGTGTTCCTGGATGGTCAACTGGCCTTCAGACCATAACGAGAACTCCTGCGCCTTCCAGTCTGTAAAGGCCTTGGTCCCAGATCACTCAGGCGTTCTGTGTGAAAGGGGCCTTTCCTGTCCAGATTCTCTTCTTCTGACCTGATTGGAATTCTATAAGCTTTAGGAATGAGGTAAGGTATGGGAAAACCTGAGAAAATCAGGAATTCTGAAGCAAACTTGCTTCATATTATATAAGGTGAGTAACAGTTAGGGGTTAGGTGAATTTTTTTTCCCATTAACTACTAGGCCAAAGTGCAAGTATTCTTTTACATACCCCCAAGAAGCAAAGAATACGAGAGACTTTTAGCTCTTAAGTGACCCTCTATATTTTCTTGACTTGCTAGAATCTTGTATTTATTTGCTATTCTGTTATCTTTATATAGATCTATAATGTTAAGGACATCAACAGAGTCAAAAATGGAGAAATAAAAAACTAAATATATGAAGAAATGTCTAACCTAATTTTAACTAGGAAACGAAGAACACAGTGCAATAGCATTTTACACACGATAGGCTGGAAAAATTTAAGCAGTCACAATTCCGAGTGTTGGTGAGGGTGTGGATCAGTTGATTTCTTATTTATTACTGGCAGGAATATATATGGGTTCAATGACTTAAAAAAGTAATTTAGTTTGATTTTCTGCAGTTTCGTTCCCTTAGATACGTACAAGTGTGCATGTCAGGAAATGTGAACATGTGTCTGTAACAGTCATGCCCTGGAAACAACCCACCTGTGGCTCCTGAATGAATCCATCAGTGGTTTCATGAGCCAGGATAGGAGTTCTGCTAACTGATATGCTTCCATTGGAAAAGACTAAGTGAAACAAGGACCATGGGCATCTGACGCTACACCTAGCTCATGGGGTGTGTACACAGTCATTTGTTGAATTGATGAATGGTAAAAATCATTCATTTGGGGTAATGTGACTCTGAGTATTGATGAATGGTTAAGCAGCCTTTCCTGACTAACCTACACAATTTACAAAGAACCTTTTTACCAATTATTTATTTTCTCATCTCTTAATGATTTTCCATTATATTTATTTGTATTTGTAAACATTTTGTACCCTGCCCACTTTGTAATTAGAATCAGCTTGTAAACTTCTGGAGAACGAGGAGGACCCTATGACCAGTTCCCTTTTTCTCCTCTTATAGAACAACATGGAATGGATAACCCTTAACTACTTCGGACTTAGTGAAACAAAAAATCCACTCACATTTTCCTCTTTAAAAAAAAATCTATTTTGAAAACAACAAATCATGGTCAAAAGCAGAATCTTTCAACCTGGCGAAGTGCTCCACGACTTCAAGTGGTACTTGAAAGAAGTCATGGTAATTATTCATTGTGTGCAGGAATATGTTTGTGACACATACAGAGATATTTTTATGTGGTGATTCTAGTGTGTAATGAAATTCTTAGCACACAAGGCGTCAATGATAGAAAAACATTGAATATCTGATATTCATCCAATTAAAAACATGCTAAACAATGCGCTATGCTCATTATCTTGCTAAAAAAATGGAATCCAGAAGCTGTTGATATTTTAGTTCTAAGAGGCTATTTTTTCTGTTGCTGTGTAATCAAATACTAATCAGGAGAGATACACTTTATAATAGGAGAGCCAATTTATCTGACATCAAAACTACCCAGGCAGTTAGCCTTAGATGATTATTCTTAGAACTATGTTAACCTATTTCCAATTAAACTGTGTTTTCTGTTGTTAGTATGGTTACAAGAGGCACAAATTTATAGAGAAAAAGAAAATGTGCTTCACCACCCTTTCCCTTCTACTCAGTACATCACTAATTTAAACCTTCTAATATGCTAATTAGTTCATATGTATCAGAGGAGAATCTTTTCACAGAAATCCCAAACCAAAATAGTACAACCAAAAAGGAAGTTTATTGTTTTATTAACTGAGCGCTCTATATCTGATATGCCCAGGATTTATTGCTAGTTCTGCTTCCTCTGGTTTGGATTCATTATAAGGCAGGCTTTTTTAGTGGTGGTTACATACCTTATCTAATGGGAAAGAGACCTTCTTTCCTTCAAGAGCAAAGCAAGAGCTCAGTTCTTGTAGGCTGGAGTTGGGCCGTGGACCAGCCCTGAATCAGTGGCTGTGTCCAGGGAAACAGAGTGAGTTTAGACCCGTGGTGTATGCCTATCTCTGAAGACACAGGAGTGGGAGTCAGTAGCCTCCAAACACATAAGCTGCATCTAGGAGGTGTTGATGCTTTCACAAAATTCAGGATACTGTTACCAGGGGAACTCTACGCTAAATGGTCCAATTATCTTCTGTGTTATACCATTCAAGTCAGTTCTACATTTTTCTTATAACATCTTTAATAATCACAGGCTGTATGTTTTCTTTGTAAAGAGGCATGAGGGGTGCATGGCAAGATAGGCCAATTTTTTGTTAATTGGCTGGTGAATGAAGCTGTAAGCCACTTTTCTGCTAGGTGACTACAAGGGGACAATTTGGAATATATTTTCTTAATTCTGAGAGGAGTTTCTTGAAGATCCTTTATGCAAATGGAAGAAATAGGAACACTTGATACAGGAAGAGTATGTATCAGGATATTTTTGTGGCTTGATAATGTTTTCTCCAGGTAGTCTCTTGCTATACAAACTTGGGGGAAAAGTGGAGTGAATTTGTGCAGGCAAAGACTTCTGGGAGGAAATAGAATTTCCCCATTCCATTTGAGACCACCTTATTGTTCAATAGAACATCAGATAGATTGATATGTTTTCAAATATCTTCACCTGTGTCCCCCTATGGAGCATTCACACTGAGGGAAGGCAGGTATGAATTTGACCAGCTCACTGCAGGATGTCATGTAGGAAGATTCTTTCCTCAGTAGTCTTTGGCTGGAAGACCTCCCTGTCACAATAGGCAGAGAGTGGGAACGGAGGCCTAGACTGGAAGTTTGAAAAGGGGATCTGTAACTTTGGAAACTTATGTGTGGTACACCTCTGCCACTTGTGCTGCATTATTGGGGTGGGCAAAAAGGTTCAAGTGAATGCACCCGACTAGACAGGTAAGTGAAGTGGGTTTATATAGCAGTGACAGCAGAAAAGACAACTGACTGTTGGGGCTGGTATGAAACTGGTCCAACTGCTGAGGGCCTTCCTTCTCTTCCTCCTCCTTTTAGTCTTTTTCTCTCTCTCCCATTCTCCCCCTCCCTGCTTCCTTCCCTTCCTGTGTTAATTCTCCTGGGTAAGGTGAATGAGAAACAGAGGTAACTGTTCTTGACAACTTGGTTAAAGAAAGACGTTTCAAGAAGTAGCCAGCCATTGGACTTCTTTTAAATTGGTCCTGTGGGGGTTAAATGATTAATTGGAATATTAAAAAGATTTGTGATCTTAATCATACCTCAGGCTGGCAATGCAGGCCACATCGATTTTTCCGGGAATAATTGGAAAAAGAACCACAAAATTTAGAATCATTCCTAAGAATTTTGCTTTTCATTCTCCTGTTTTCTAGTTGCCAAACCTGATCAGGCATAAAATTATCTTTAAAGTAAATTGTTCTCACACCATCAAAGGTAGGCTTGGATGATAATAACCTATCTAAAGAAAGAATGAAACAGCTAGAAGAGGGGAGGGGTCATTGGTTAGCAGAGAAAAATGAGGGCCAGAGAGGCAAGTGTTGGCACTGCCGTCCACTGTAGAGAAAATGCTGGCTCGTGCGCCTGTCAGACACCTTGGCAGGAGTAGATCAGTTCTCAGTCAAGTTTCCTCAGCCAGACACCACTGAACAGTGAAATCAAATAATTAATGTTGTTTTCAAATTCCATGTTCATGAAGCAAACTTATTATATTTTGACCTCCCCATAGGGAAAGAATTTGCTAAATAAAGTATTTATTCAACAGAAATCTTTGATGACAGAGGATGGTGACATCAGATTGAACTTTGAAAACACCAATTTCAAACTTAATGGATTAAATCCATTGGAAAATATAAAAATAAATGGACACTATCATTTTCAGTGGAAACTAAAATGGGTGCTTGAAGATGCCACTCTCAAAGACAGTAAAGACAGCACAATGTTGTTCTGACTTGATTCTTCACTTTTTTGAGAGACCTAAATGCAAGATGCTTGGGATGATATAACAATGAACAAGATAGTCATGGTTTCTGCCTTTGAGCAACATTCCGCTAGAGGAAAACTGATTATACAATGGTAGTTAAATAATTATAATTTTTAGTAACAGGTAAGAATGACAAATACGCGCTACTAAACCATGCAGTGAAGTGCCTGCCCTAGTCCACGGGGTCAGTGTTGGTTTCCTTGAGAAATAACAAGTGACTTAGGATACGAAGTCTGAGTAATGAGGAGCATTAATAGTGACAGAGGACAGAGGGAAAGATTTCTGTATTCTATCTGTCAAGGTTCTTGGTTACAAGCCATAGAAGCTGACTGCCTAGCTGGCAGCTAAAAAAATTATTGAAAAAAATATTCTATCATATGACAGAATCAATTGGGAGGTTGGGAAATAGAATTAGAAAAAGAACCTTCTGCTGTCTTGGTCATTTCAGCTCTGTGCAGACTCCACTTGGCATAACAAATGCTCTGTCTGCAGTGGAGCCTCAACCACCTGCAATAAACTGCTGCCTGGAGGAAACCCTGGTGTGGGTGGAGCTCTGCACAAGGGAAGAGGGACTGGAGGAAACCGCTGATGGACTCGGTGCTGCCTGCTTTGCTTTGAAGACACTCAGATTCCACAAAAACAAACGACAACAGCAACAACAACAACAAACCCCAAAGAACATCTGTGCTCGCTAAATAAGTACTTCTATTGGCTGCTCCTTCTTGAGTATTCCTCACTCTATCTTTTAAATATATTCACCCAGGCAATACAAAGCGCGTTCACAGCAGGAATTCTAGGCTAAAAAAATAGCAGAGTATAAGGTCTATTGGACAAAGTGAAAGAGAGAATTGGATAGATACTTTACCAATGATCACAGGGCTTGTAGGTAGGAAAATTGGTTACAACAGTTAAATTTCAGCCCAAATCTGAAAACCAACTGTATCTCATAATTGCAATATGAGTACACCCTGCATTCTTATTCTGCATTTATTTTTCCATGTGGTATTGGGAGACAGTTTGGTTTGCTACTCGAGGACAGTGTTTGAGGTTCTGACCCAGTCCCAGCTAGTGGAGAGGCTTAAAGTAAAAGCAGAGATATTAGATGCATATTAGCAATGACCTGGCATTTGGGTGATTTTCTTTGTTAGCTAATTGCAACGTTGCCCTTGTTTGAGTCACTTCAGGGCCAAACTATATCTATTTCCCATAAATGTGAAACAAAGCAATCAAATCTTGGTGGGAAAGGGTACAAATTAGCCTATTCTGTTTTTTCTCAAGTATTAGATTTTCAGTCAGGGATTTTATAGCATCTCTGTGTGTGGCATTTTCAGAGAATGCTCTAACTGAATAGAGCATTAATGCACGTAAAGTTAAACATTGATGATGTGCAATGAACAATCTGCTAAATGTTAATACAATTTATCCTTTTAAAAACGTACAAACATGACATATTGCATGCACTTAGTGCTAATCTATTTTAGCCATTCATTTGGTTTGACCTGTGACCATAATATATTATGTTCCTTGAGATATTTATCTTGTCATTTGGAAACAAGATTACAATTAATGCAACACATATGACTTTAAATTACTATCTCAACTAGAGATGTGTGAGTAATGAATTAGACACAGCTTTGAACCCTCTGCTTATAATTTAAATTACCAGCCTTTAGCTAGTGCCTCATTGTAACCCATTAAATAAGTCAGAGAATCAGAGAACCACACATTGTTTTTCATGCTAGACCTATTGATGATATTTTCCCATTTAACTTGTCTAACCCTAGGCTAATGTATCCAAATTCATGTAATAAAAACAATCACAAGAGAGAACACTTATATATTTGTGTTTATACTAGAATAAAATCATAGCTGGAGTTCATCTAACCTAGAGATAAAAAAAGTTATCCTTTTTTGCTTCATTCCACTTTTTTAAGGAGAAAACCTATGGTATTGAAAAAAGCGAGTTCACAAGGCATTTTTCAAGAGAGAGTGCCATAAGAAAAAGTCCAATTTGTTATGCTTTGCACACACCTCCTTGTTAGCATTGGCTTTGCCAGATTGTAAATTCTGGAAGGACACAATGGAAACATTAAATATTTTTTGACTGATATCTGTGGTCATAAATGATAACCATTTATTATGAATAATGACAGATTAATTTTGCTCACTATCCTCTATTTACTATGACTAGATGGATACAGTGTTTATTCAGCTCTTACTGTATACTAGGCACTGCACTAAAGCATATTTGATGTATAAACCAATGCTTTGTATGTTCTCATACATATATAATATATATTATGAATACATGTAACATATACTTAAACACATTATATATAATTTAAATAGAAAAAAACCTCTTCAACAAGATAAATTTCTCAACAGCAGAGATTGTCTTAAACCGTAGTATTTTTCCCCATGTGCTTGTAAAATACTGTCAGTAGTTGCCACTCAACAACAACCCACTGCATGAAAATGAAGATGTTCTTTTGTGACTTGACGTTTTATGGTACACGAGAGGACAGTTCCACAGGGTTAACAGAACTGCAGATAATGCAAACCGATGGCAATATAGCAATTATCTGAGAAGCACAGCTTTCTCTCAAATGTATTAAAATGCTGTAGATTTACTGGAGTCAATCTACAAACAAGTTAAATGGCCGGCATTGGACTGGAGTGGGGGATGAATAAACTTCTACACATTTATAGTCTGGCTGACGAGCCCAGAGTAGTATATACGAACACGAGAACTATTGAATGCTGAATCACAGGGTACTGCCTAGAACGTGAGTTCGGAGAAAAAAGTATTAGAAAGGGCACAAAACAACAGTAGCCCTCTAACCAAATAAGCCATTGCATCAGACAGATGGGGTGTGGGTCTGGACTCTGCTAATTTTATGCTGCGAATTTTGAGGCAAGTTACTTAACTGCTCTGAGCTCTTTGCATCTCTAAAATGAAGTGCTACCTCCCAATGAAACCATGACAACTAAATAAGGGCACATATTTTGAACACTTCAAACATTGTCTTTCACAAGATAAATGATCATTTGGGTTAGTCACAAAAGCTTCAAGGTGAAGTGATGTTTTAGGTAGACTTTACAGTGTTAGGCTTTGGAAAAGAGAGGGAACAGTCAAGAGCAGCCCAGGCAGAGGAAGAGCATAAGCAAGTGAAGCTAGGAAAGAGAACGGAGCATGTGAGCAAGAGTGAGGGAGTGCTTTAGAACAGAGTGGACGAAGCTGGCAGCAGAGGAACATTCAGTGTGTTCAGGAAAATGGGAGTTGGGAGCCAAGATAGCGTGCATATGTTTGGAAGGGCAATGACATACAGACGGAGGGTCCTTCGCGCTCTGCACGTTAAGTTTTAGACGGCATCGACTGAATACCCCTTTACACTTGCCTTTTCTCCCAGCATTTGGCATGTAGTGTTGTACATTTTGGGCAATAAAGATACTTTTTCAATATGAATTAATGAGTTTGCATGCTGACAATCCTTTGCTTTTTGTTGTGCAGGTCTGATGTGTACAGAGTTATTTCTCTATAAAAGAGGAAGAGTGTGTCTGTATTAAGATGGCCAGGAAGTGCTTAGGAATCTTAGAATTAAAGTTCTATGGAAGTATAATATGAATTGAATTTTATATGGAGTATATGTTTGTAAGTGTTGTCCTCCACTATGGTGCTGAAATCTTTGGTATCATTTAAAGTGTATGCTCTTAAGGCTATGTCAAAATGTCAGGTTTTAACAGTAGAATTAATTATAAGACATATTGGTATAGAATGTCCATTTTAAAACTTTTCTCCAAGTTTTAAAATAAGAAAATTTTTATCTTTTGGTAATTTAAATGTTAGTTTATTGAACTTATTGTATAGTTCAATAGATTAAGGCCATAATGAACTAAAGAATGACCCAATATGACACATTATAAAAAAAGAAAATAGGGCATCTTCCAGAATACCAGACTTAATTTTAACTGAAATTAATCTATTAGCTACCTGCTATATAGCTTGGCTTTCTCATGCCCAAAGAGCTGAGAATAACTCATTTTTATTGAACTTGACTATTGTACTCTAAGAAAAATATCTTGAAAAAATAAATTGTTATTCTCTGTCCTTTAAAAATAGCTATTTGAGGAGTTTATAGGATTTCCCTGGGTGTCTTATTGAAGCTGTCTGATTCTTATGCAGATTTTCGCCAACATAATATTTGGTCTGCAGAATGGTAGCTCACAGGAAAATGACTGCCTAACTGAGACAGAAACATAATTATGTTATCATTAGAAATATTTAAATATAAATAACATTCTATATTTCTCCTTGTCACTTGTCTGGGTTTTGACAGGAGGAGCCATTTTTTATGGGATTCCTGTGGCCCCATAGATTTTTATCCTGTTATCCAATTTTCCGCTGCACTGCTCTCCTTCTGTCAAACTGACTGCCAGCCAGCCTTACATTCTCCCAAGAGGAGGAGCAAAGCTTTGTATTATAGTGGACAGAAGAAGGAGAACAAAAACACATCTTTCCCCTCCACGTGTGACACTCTCTCTTTCTAATGGGAAATTCCATTGTCTGAGGGCTTGAAAGGAGAGGGAGCTAGGGAATAGGGGAGACCTCACGTTTTCATTCAATGGCAAGATAATGTTGCAGGGCAGACTCAAATGTCAAGCTGAGCAGCGTACAAATCAGCAGACAGTTTTTCAGGATGCTCAGAGCCACAAGAGTTGCTGAAACGCTGCCAAACTGGTTTGTGCTGAGTATTCCCTAGTCCTTCAAATGTTGGCTTGCTGGGGTATGAAATGAAAGGATACTTATCAATCACGGTGTAAGAGAGGAGAAAAGGAGCATTTCTCCTCCATGTGAAGATGTTGCAGTGGATGCTATATCATTTGGGGTTTTTTCTTTGACATTGGCTTATAATTCAGAGCCTAGAGCTGAAATCAGACAGGAAAAAAAAAAGTGGATTTGATGGAATGTTAAATAATTGAGAAGAGTCTAAAACAGGTGGCCAAGCTCAGATTCCATCTAAAGGCCATCAAAATACCAAATTCAAAAACCAAATCGAACCAAAAATACTATTCAGCCCACGCATATTTTTAAGCCCAGTGGGGCCCACGGCCTTGTGATCGCAGTCTCTGGATGAGAGAAAGAGTGGTTCTGTGAGCCTGCCAACAAACCAGTGCCATGTGAGGTAACTGAACAGGTCATTTCTTATCACTGAATTAAGATTAAGACCTTATTGTGTCTCAGGAACTGTATTTTGTCCTTTATATCATTTAAGCCTTATAATAACCTTTGAAAAACTGATTCATTACATACACAAAAAGACAAAGTTTAGCAAATGTTTTTTCTTCTTTTTTACATTATAAGTGAACCACATGTTATTTACTAGAATCTTGGGAATATATTTAGCATCATATGGGTCAATTTTTATTCCTGTGAGTACAAATGAATTATATGATCTTGAAAATGTTGAACTGTATAAGAAATTCTTCTGTCAGCTGTTCAAATTCAAAGTTCTATTCTGAATTTAATGAAATGTCTTACTATAAGATATGATTTTCTCATAAAGGCATGAGTACTTAAGATACCATGAACAAATGTAAAAGACATTCATCCTTCCCACTTTTCTGGGTAGTTTGTGCTGCTAGATGGGGTCACACACCTTCTAGACTGATTAGAGATGTTTGTTTCCATCCTTGGTCATGTAGCACATGATAAAAGATTAATCTACCTGCTGGCATCAAAAGGGTATTTCAAACATGATCGTTATACACTGTATACAGTTCTTTTCTCCCTGCACATGTATTTCCCACCAACAAAACTGTTTTATATATCTTTGAACTAAAAAAGCATACATCCTTTACCACCTCTATGGTTTCAAATAAGTAATCAGTCATTGAAAGAGATTAAATAATTTTAAAGCTGTGTGTCACGTGAATATGGATGAAAGTCACATGCATAGTCTTATTTATGTTCATATATTCCATTTGCATAATAGCTCTATCTCCTATGTGTTGTTTCCTCATGTTTCAGAGACTAGGATTTTTATTCTCTTTTGAACTGTCTACCTGATATATATATACACAATAAATTAAAATATCTATGTAAAAAGGAAGTTGTGATCCTACCAAAGTTTTGAGCTTTGGGGAGTGCTTAATAAATGCTTGACTTAATCTATCTGCCACTTTAATATAGGAGTCAGATCATTTAAAGTTATTTTATCATGTTCATAAGTACAAATACAGTATTCTTGACTATATTGTGAAACATTTTTTAGCACACTAAATCAAATTACATTCTTAATTTATAATAATTTAGAGTCTTTAAAAGATGCTCAGCATCACTAGCCATCAGAGAGATGCAAATTAAAACCACAATGAGGTACCATCTCACACCAGTCAGAGTGACCAACATAAACAAATCAACAAACAAATGTTGGAGAGGATGAGGAGAAAAGGGAACCCTAGTGCACTGTTGGTGGGAATGCAGACTGGTGAGGCCACTGTGGAAAACAGTATGGAATTTCCTCAGAAAACTAAAAATGGAACTGCCCTTTGACCCAGCAATTCCACTGCTGGGATTATACCCTAAGAATCCTGAAACACCAATCCAAAAGAACCTATGCACCCCAATGTTCATAGCTGCACAATTTACAATAGCCAAGTACTGGAAGCAACCTAAGTGCCCATCAGCAAATGAGTGGATCAAAAAACTATAGTATATTTACACAATGGAATTCTATGCAGCAGAGAGAAAGAAGGAGCTCATACCCTTTGCAACAGCATGGATGGAACTGGAGAGCATTATGCTAAGTGAAATAAGCCAGGTGGTGAGGGACAAATACCATATGATCTCACCTTTAACTGGAACATAATCAACAGAAGAAAAAAATCAAACAAAATATAACCAGAGACAGTGAAATTAAGAACAATCTAACAATAGTCAGGGGGGAGTGGGGAAGGGACAGTGGGAAGAGGGGACTACAGGAACTACTATAAAGGACACATGGATAAAATCAAGGGGGAGGGTGGGGGAGGGAGGGGCGTTCCGCTGGGGTGGGGTGGAGGGATGGGGAGAAAAGGCAGAGAACTGTAATTGAATAACAATAACATTTTTTTAAATAATAATAATTTAGAGTCTTTGATGGGTACAGTGTGTGTGAACTGATGTTTTGAAGAGTTTAAGTACCTAAACCTCACTTGATTTTCTTTTTGACTCATATCAATGTGTCTAGTCAGTTATGTGCCGTTTTTCCCTCTGTTATAAGAGACGTGAATATGAGACAAATTAAGTAAAAGGCAGTGGTGGCTAATAGTATTTTAGTGCCCATACTAGCTTTTAACAAAGCTAAAAACAGGTAACTTAGTACATCTATAGTGGAAGAAGCTAAACATCCAACTGTTGAAAAGAAATGGTAATTTTTGTTGCTGTCAAATCTATATTAACTTTAGCTCCTGAAATTCTGTTCTGTTTCAGTATGAAACTAAATAAATACACTTATATTTTACTCTCTTTCTCTATAAATTATTCTGCTCCTTGATCATATGTAGTTAATTAAAACCTAAAATGCTAACCAACTGAATAAGATAATTAAAGAATATAATTTTGAGTAGTAGCCAGATTGAATTACATAGATGCCTACTCAAGATTGTGCTAAAACCTTGTGGACAAATAGAGAATAGCAACAATGAAAATGAAGCTGTAAATTTCAACTTATATTTTTCTGTCTCTTTTAAGGAGCAGAAGAACAATAACCAATAGTTTCTGACTTTATTCACAGAGGCAAATTTACCCTGGGTTTTACCCTTTTTTAATGAGTCAAGGATGTAATACATGACCCCAACCGCACTTCACTGTTTATATGTGTGCACACATGTGTATGCACACGTGTGTGTATCTGTGTATGTGTGTTGATAGAGTCGAAGCCATGGGAGCTCTCCCTTGAGACTTTCTGGCTTCCTGTTTGCGTCCTGCTTGTCTCACTACTCTCTTAGTCTGCACCAGTTTTCAGTTCATGCTGACGGTGGCATTTTAGTGGTGTCTGCTTTTTGCTGGCCCATATGGGAGACATTGATTCTGTTGTTCCAATAACAGTATGAAATATAGTTTGTGGTAGCTTTTTGGGTTAAACACTCACTACAGCTTCCTGTTCCTCCATGTGTTGCCAGAAATGTTATTATTGGTCAGATCTGAAGATATCTTTTGGATCTGTGACTATTTTTTAGATTTTCAGGTCAGCACATTTTGTAAATGCAGCAAAATTTGTTGCAAGAGTTGGACTTAGAATAAGCAGGGCTCTCTATCCCTACGGAAGGCAGACAGAAAAACAAACAAATGAACCTTTTAGGGTGAGCAATTCTTACAGATTTCTAAAAGAATGTGTACCATTCTTTTTATAGCCTAAGGAATATGAAGGGATGGAACACTTAGCTATTTTAAAAGTGAATGTTCTAAATTAATCAATCACTAATTGTAAGGGGAAAAATAGACGATACTTGATGAAAATATCGTGTCCTGACCAGCAGCTTTAGCATCACCTAGATGACTGAAATGGTCCACCTCAGGCCTTCCTCCAGACCTTCTACACCAGGATCTGCATAGTAACATGGCCCTGGGGATTCGTGCATACATTCGAGTCACAGAAGCACATAGTTGGCTTCCATGTAGTCAACACAGTAATTCCAAACTTACCACCGGATGATGTTTTTATAAAGCATTAAGGTTTACGGAGGTAAACTGCTTTGTAAATACAGCTTGAATTATTTCTGTTTCAATCCACAACACAAGTAAATTAACCTCTCCAATAAGGCCAATTTAATTTTTAATTGCTACTGAGAGCTTAGAAGGGAAAATACAGAACTAAATCAAACCACAAAGGTTACATTTGAAAAACCAAAGTATCTATACACATGCTGTAAAATGTCTGTGTGTTTAAATGTATGAATCTTCAAAGTCCTGCCTCTTTTATTTGAGTTGTTGACAGAATAGTTACTTTTGACTCAGTTGAGTATAAAAATGCCCCTGGGGAAGGAAACATATGTGTTCCTCTTCTCAAAATTCAAAACTGACTGAATGAATTAAACTCAAACTTACAGAAATAATTCACCTTCAGGTTAAGCCTTTCTCATCACGGTGGCAACCAGAATTGAAGAGTGACTGGAGTGACATTTAGGGATACCTAATAATCATAGATTGTAAAGGGACGTTCTTCTCATTGGCATTCACCGTTGATCATTGTGTCTGAGAACTGACGGTAACAGTGATCACTGATACACTTGCTCTGTTACCTGGATGCCTGCTGATCGGATAGTACAAAGTGGTGTTAACTTTGGGATTCTCACTTTCCCTTTTTCCCTCTGCCACTGTCTGCCTGTTCTCTTTCTCTCTCTGCCTATTTGTGGGTGACTTTGTTCCAGACTATAAAAAGATTCAAAGGAAACAGGAGACATGACTCTCATCTTCCAGATTCTTCTAAGGTCCTAATATTTTCCTGAGCTAAGACACCATCTTGACATGTCTTAGCTTAGTGCTTTTCTTGCTGTCATTCCGTATTCAGGGCCAGTGACTTATTTTCACTCTGGCTGTGCTTGTTCTCCTTCCACATCACCCATTTCTTTATAAATAGATCAGTCGTGGAAGAATCACTGTCTGGTTGTGGAGATCACTGCTACATTCTTGACCGTACAAAGGATACTTTAAAAAGAGAAGTTTAATAACTGACCAGAGAATCATGTAAACACAAATGGAGGAACAGGAAAAATGGTAGGAGCACTTATGTTTGGCTTCCATCTACTGGCTTCAAGGTGCCTGAAATTTTTCTGTTGTTCCTGATGCTTAGTGTTTTATTCCAATGTCTCCAATTTCTGGCTTATTTCCCTGGTCCCTATTGTTCGCGTGTCCTTTTTTCTTCCATTAGATTATAGCTCCTTAAGGGAAAGGCATGGGTATCACTCACCTTGTCTCCCTCCCTACCTGGTACATTGTAAGTGGACCACATCTTGGACCAGACATTTGAGGAGCCAAATTTTTATTTACACTGCCAGAACTCACTAGTGATAGAAAAGTTTAGGGATCAATGGATACTTTGAATCCTGAAGTCACTCCTCTTGGATGATTGATTCTCTGCTCATGCCTGTGACTTGGAGTGTGGAAAGAGAATATTCCTCCCTCTTAAGGCATTTTTTTCCAATACATGCATATATTACACCCGAGGGAGAAGTCACACAATGCAGCTACCTGCCTATTGGCAGGGTTCCAGGGACACAGGGAAAGCTGTGGCTATGGAGGCATTTTTTTTCCAGCTAGCTTCTCCATAAAATAACTACAATAATATTTTAAAAATTACCACTACAACCATAATTACTAACTACAGCAAGCCCTGTGCTGGGCACCTTGCATATGTATCTCCTGTTCGTTCCTTCCAACAGCCATAGAAAAAGAAGATGTTATGTCCATTTTACACTTGAGAAAAACTGAAGCTCAGGACAGCTAAATCAGTTGACCCACTTTACAATGCTGAGTAGGAAAGCCTCTCAAAGCCAGTTGCCTTAACACACAGCTGAGGTGCATGACCTCCCTTGCGACATAGCAGCATAGGTGGCTGGGATATTCTGCTGTCAACAGAGAATTAGTACAGTTGAAGACACAAAACTCATACAGTGTTTTGATTGATTAATATTAGCTTCCAGAGTATGCATGGCTGGGGATCTGTAAATCAAAAGAGAATGGGCCCCATATAGAAGCTTCATTATGATTATTATTATTTTAAAATCCTCGACCACACTTAATTCACTTTTTAAAGTAAATCTTTGGGAGAGTTAGCTGAGTTATCTATAGTTTTACCATTTACATTGAGATTAGCTATCTAAAAATGTTCAGTACTTAGTGTAACTTTTGGGGGACTTCAAGCAATCTAAGTAAAATCAAAGTAATACATAAACATAGCTATGAATAGAACTATCTATATATAGTTCTTCTGATGAAGAATGTATTCAACCACGCTGGAAAATAAAAGTGTTAAATAATTAAAATAAGGCATATAAAAATTGTGTGCCCTGGCACCAAGTGGCAGCAGCCGATCTCTTCAAGTACACCTGTCTATCAAGTATGCCTGTCTCTTCAAGTTCATGATCCTCGGCGACACTTATGTTGATAAAGCATTCTTATTGCTACAGTTTACAGATAATAGGTTTCAGCTAGTGCATGACCTTAATATGGGTATAGAGTCCTGTGCTCAAATGGTAACTACTGATGGGAAACAGACAAACAAACAAAACCACAAATACAGCAGGGCAAGAGTCCTCTCGTTCCATCACAAGGTTGTATCACGGACGTGCAGCAGGGGCTTTACAAGTGTATGTTACAAGGAGAGATACATGCAACCACTTGAAAACCTGGCTAGAAGATGCCCGCCAGCATTCCATTCCAACATGGTCATTATGCTTATTAGAAATAAAAGTGATTTAGAATCTAGAAGTAAAAAAAGAAGGTAAAGTTTTCTCATGACAACATGGACTTCTCTTCATGGAAACTTCTGCTAAGACTGCTTCTAATGTAGAAGAGGCATTTCTTAATACAGCATAAGAAATGTATGAAAAAAATCCAAGGAGCCTTTGACATTAATAATGAGGCAATGGCATTAAAATTGTCCCTCAGCATGCTGCCACTAACGCCACCAGGCAGGGAATCAGGGAGGACAGCAGGCTGGGGGAGGTTGCAGAGCCCGTTTTTACTCTCTCGCTGCCCCAATGGGGACCTACTCACTATTCCTTTCACCCTCTCCTGCTCAGCTGAGACATGAAACTATTTGAAATGGCTTTATGTCACAGAAGACTTTAACCTTCCATCTTATAAAACTTTGAATAAATGGTTAATGATTACTTACAAAGAAAAACGGTGATTCCAATAAATATTTTTCTTTGGAAAAAGAAAAATACTGCACTACACTACAATGTCTTGATCTGTTAGCCTTACTTTCCTGCCTTTTTACAATATATATTTGTATTTGGAAAATCTGAGACTTGCAACGTTATCTGCAAGGAGGCGACAGTGAGAAACTACAGAATGTGCTCCACCGGTTCTTGTGCCAAAGGCTGATCAAGGCCCTGTGGTGACAAGAGCAGCTGAAGGGACTGACACCTTCCCTGCGGGGTCAGCCTCATAACTGAGGCTGAGTGAATGGAGGGCTCAGGACACTGGGGGGGCGGTGCCCACGCACAGGTGTCCTGCCTAATTCACTGGAGGGCCCCATTGTGCTGCAGAAAGCCCCCAAACAGGCTACTGTCATTTATTAGAAGCACCTAGATCCAAAACAGGATTTGGTTATCATTTTCTTTGAACAAAAGTATCCACTACAGTGAGGCAACATGCTCTGATTTCATTAAAATATGTGCTTTTATTTTCAAACTTTGAATTTTATTTTTCAATTGCAGTTTACATTCAGTATTATTTTGTATTAGTTTCAGGGGTACAGCACGGTGGTTAGACAGTGATGTACTTTACAGTGTTCCCCTGGTAAGCCCAGTACCCGCCTGGCACCGTACAGAGTTATTACAATGTTATTGAGTAGATTCCCTGGGCTGCACTTTATATCCCAGTGACTATTTCATAACTACCATTTGTGCTTGCTAATCCCTTCATCTTTTTCACCCAGTCTCCCAATTGCCCTCTCCTCTGGCAACCGTCAGCCTGTTCTCTGTATCTATGAGTCTGTTTCCGTTTTGTTTGTTCGTTTATTGTGTTCTTTATATTCCATATATAAGTGAAATTATTTGGGTTTTTTTCTCTGTATGACTTATTTCACATATCATAATACCCTCTAGGTCTATCCATGCTATTGCAAATGTTAAGGTTTTATTTTTTATAGCTAAGTAATATTCCATTGTATATATGTAACTACCACTTTTATATCGCTTGCCTACTGATGGGCACTAGGGCTGCTTCCATATCTTGGCTATTGTAAATAACACTGCTTTGAACATAGGGGTGTGTAGTTCGTCAAATTAGTGTTTCAGTTTTCTTCGGATATATACCCAGATGTGGAATTGCTGAGTCATAAGGCAGTTCCACTTTTAATTTTTTGAGGGAACTCCATACTGCTTTCCATCACAGCTGCACCAATCTGCATTCCCACCAACAGTACGTGAGGGTTCCCTTTTCTCCACATCCTTGTCAGCACTGGTTGTTTGTTGAGTTATTGATGACAGCCATTCTGGCGGATGTGAGGTAATATCTCATTGTGGCTTTAATTTGCATCTCTCTGATGATTAGAGACAGTGAGCATCTTTTCATTTGTCTATTGGCCATCTGTGTGTCCTCTTAGGACAAGGGTCTATTCAGGTCTTCTGCCCGGTTTTTCAATTAGATTGTCTGTGTCTCATGGTGTTGATTTGTATAAGTTCTTTATAAATTTTGGATATTAACCCCTTATCCGATGTATCATTGGTGAATATACTCTCCCATTTTGTGAAACATGTGCTTTTAAAGTAACCCATTTTATCTAGGAGTTGCTTAAATTGTACATTTCTGGATTAGTTTTTTAAAGATTTTATTTATTTTTAGAGAGGGAAAGAGGGAGAGAGAGAGAGAGAGAGGGAGAGAAACATCAATGTGTGGTTGCCTCTTGAGCAACACCGACTGGGGACCTGGCCTGCAACCCATGCATGTGCCCTGACTGGGAATCAAGCCAGCAACCATTTGGTTCACAGGCCGACACTCAATCCACTGAGCCACACCAGCCAGGGTTCTAGATTAGTTTTAATGTAAATATGTTGACAGCAAAATGAAGAGAGAATGCCAAAACCAGTTCAACACTTCAAAGTGAAAAAAATTGGAATGATTTAAAAATAATTTTTGAAATTTTTACATTTAAGAGAAACAGATTATGTCATTTTCAAGTCTGTATTTCTTTTTATTTGTTCAAATTTTATGACTTGGTTAATAGCCATCTCTGTGTTTTGTGACTAGTTTTTTGAAAAAATGCATACAACTTAAAAAGTGAGAGATTTGTTGTAAGATTGTAATCAAATATTTTATTCTCTTCTCCCTTTTTCTCATTCTTTCTCATATTTTCTAACATCAGTTATACCTAAGTATTGTATATTTTTTGTTGCAACTGTAAATAGGATGGTTTTCTTTATTTTTTTCCGATATTTCATTGTTAGTATAAAGGAACACAGTGGGTTTTTACATATTGATTGTGTATCCTGCAACTTTACTGCATTTATTATTTCTAATAGCTTTTAGTGGATGGAGTCTTTATGGTTTTCTATGTATAGCATCATGTAATCTGCAAATAATGACAGTTTTACTTCTTCGTTACTTTGTAGGTGTATTTCCCCCAAGTGTTAGAGCTTGTAACTGCTACTACAGAAATGCTGCATAAGAGATTAAGAGTAGGCGTTACCAGCGAAGGGGTTCTTGCACCCCGCCCTCAAGATAGGATTCAAGGGAGGAAGCGAAACAGATACAAACCAAGGGGTTTGCAGAAATGAGAAAGGGAGAGAGCTTGATGCACCAAGGTAGCACACAGTCATGAAGAGTATGGCTCCTCGAACTGCTGTGGTGGCCTGGCTTATACAGGGCTTGGTTCTTCATGTGGGCGCTGTTAGATTTCTTTGCTTTCCAGGTTCCTGCCATGGGCTTGCTCTCCTGATCTGTTCCCTTCTTTGCTCTAGGGCACTGGGGTCTTTCAATGAATGTGCAGAATGGAGCCTTTTGGGGAGTGCCTGAAGAGAAACTTTAAATTTATCTTAGGAAAGACTCAGAAAATAAAAATAACAATAATTGAACAGCATTGCCATCCATTTCAGAGAGGCTCAGTCTGTCTCATAGGGACTCGGTTCAGATTTTCTTTCTCCACCACTTCCTAATTGTTTAACCCAGAGTAGGTTTCTTAACCTCTCCAAACTTCAGCCTTCCCATTTGTGAGTCAGTGGATTCTTAATGAGGTATGCATGCAAATTCATTGGCTCAGTATCTGGCATATTGTATGTACCCAGTAAATGTTACTTATTATTAATAATAATTTTTGTCACCATTACTCTCTAAACTCTCTTAATCCAGAAATTAGAGCCAGAGAAATTTTCCAAATGTACTGGTCAGTATTACAAGAAACGTATTCCCCAACATATCTGCCTATTAGGCATCATGGTAACAGAACAAAATCTATGTTAAAATAATTAAGTAAGTGCAAGGCAAGGGACGAGGGAAAACACCATCTGCCGGCTCTCTGTGAGTCATTTAGGAGTGAGTTGGAAGATAATGAAGGCCGTTGCATTCTGGTCATGGATGGGTCCTTCTGCTTGGCTGGTGTTATCACCTTTCTCTGAATAAAAATAGTCCATGCATCCTTTACTGCAGCTCAGTAAACACGGATTATGTGAATAAAAATAAAAGGATGCACAACAAAATCTTTGGGGAGATTTGCACAATTTGTTTTGTTTTCTAGTGTACCCATGAATTTCAGTACAGTCAACAGTTTAATCTGATCAGCAAAGCATTCTTTTTTTGTTTTTGTTTTGCTGTTTAGAGTCAGTTTTATATTGGGCTGGCCAAAAAGTCCATTTAGTTTTTTCTATAAAATACACATTTTTCATTTTCACCAATAACTTTATTGATTTGGATATTTTGAGTATGTTGGTGATCTCTCGTGTGGTAGAACGTTGATTTTTCTCAGGTAATGTCTTGTTTGGTCACTATCGACTTCAACAGGTCTGCCCGACCATGGAGCATCATCCAGTGAGAAATCTCCAGCATGAAATGTCACAAACCACTTTTGACACATTCAATCAGTCACAGCACCTTCTCCATACACTGCACAGATCATTTTTTGCATTTCAGGTGTGTTTTTACCTTTCTTGAAATAAGAGGCAGACTATGCTGAAAATGTTGCATATTTTCTTCTATATTCAATATTAAAATGACTTCACAGCCCTAGCTGGTGTGGCTCAGTGGATTGAGTGCTGGCCTGGGAAGCAAAAGGTCACTAGTTTGATTCCCAGTTAGGGAACCTACCTGGGTTGCAGGCCAGGTCCCCAGGAGGGGGAGTGTGAGAGGCAACCACACATTGATGTTTCCCTCCCTCTCTCTAAAAATAAATAAATAAAATCTTGTAAAAAATGACTACACAAAAATTCACCAATTTTGACAAGCATTTTTTAAATGCACACTGTTATGACAGCTGTCACAATACAGTCTAACAAAATCGTTTTGAATGAAGTTAAAGACAACTAAGTGCTACTAGAGCCACCTTACAGAAAAAACCAAATGAAAATTTTGGCCAACCCAATACTATTTTCCTAGCAGAACAGTTCATAAGAAATGTGTGTCAGGCCATGATACAGCGCGCAGATGTAGAACAGGGCGGTGGACTGAGTGAAGCACCCCACGTGTCGGGAACAAAGGCTCAGAATGGGTTTGGCCACCTACCACCTGTGAGAACTTCGGGTGTCCTCCCAGCTCTGGTTTCTGTTCAAGCAAATGGTGACAGTCATCAGTCTTGTAATGTTTAAATGAGATTACATGACAGATTAGTAAAATGTTCTTTTAAAAATGGTGTTTAAACATTTATTATGACTAAAAATAGTTACTTTAGAAGAACAGTTTCACATTGTAATGCTAGAGGCTAAAGTGACTGATAACAAATCACACAAAATGAATTGAATTGGTGCATTTCACTTGAATTTTTGGTGGCTCAGTATTCTTATGTGTGAAATGTGCACAATAATACATTAACCTCATAAAGCTGTAAGGATGCAGTGAGATGCTCTTAGGCTGAAATCAGAGTGCAGTGTGCTTATTTGGCTGTTATTGTTATGCTTTTAATATAGAGCAATAGCAGTCATTTTTTGTGTGTGTTTTATACTATTAAAAGCAGTACTTTCAGGGGGCAATTCTGGAATAGTTTACTAATATTTTAAGTTTAATTTTGAACTTATATAGTGACAACTACTAACTTATAGCTGGCATTCTGGAGATATTGTAATAACAGAAAAATACAAGATAGGGAAGAGGCCCTTGAAAAGAGTAGTTCCAGGTTTTTGTTTTATTTTTACAGGTGTTTCTATCATCAAATTGATTTTAATTTTTTAAAAAGCAAGGTTTATAAGACATGTAATATCATGTAGAGGAAAATGCACAAGTATGGAGGTTAAAGCCTGGGATTTTGGTCTCCTCCTGCCATGAACAACTGGCTGGGAACATTGGACAAAAATTTAGTATCATTTGCCCCAAAAGGGTGGACAAGATCAGTGCTTCTCAAGCTAGGGCACACATGATAATCACTGGCTCCATCAGGTCTACCTCGAGTTAATTGAATTGTAATCCCTCAGGGAGAGAACCAGACTCCAGGCTCACCATGAGTTTGGGAGACACGGCGTGGCTCACCAACCACACAAATGGGTGATTGCTAGGGTCTCTTCCAACTCTGAAATCTCGTATATCTGTACATCTCTCTTTACTGTGGTCATGTACATAAAGAGTGCTTCTTAAAATGAAAACAGATATAGAGCAGTAGCTAGGGAGGGTTAAAGAATTTGATTCAATCTATTTGCCTCTGAAAGAAGCTAAAGGAACCTCACTATAAACCATAAACCTCCTTATGAGAGATGCGATGATTATGTGTCAGCTGTGCAGGCTCTATACTGAACTCAACTATCCCCTTTTTGATTTAATATGTTCGTTATGTGAAGTTCTACTCTTTAAAAGCTTGCTTCTAATACAGGCAAAATGCTAAATGCAACATTTAAAAATCACACATAAGGCCTCACTTCTGCACACAGGCTGTAAGGAGAGGAAAACAGTGGGAAACTTTACACAGAGAGATTTTCTCACCCATTGATATCAGCACAGAACATCAGCCTTGAAAAATGCTTTTGTAACAGGAATATTCAGTGAAAAAAACATCAGTGATTTCCATTTATATCATTAAAAGGAAGGAAGGAGCATATGGCTTAGATCAGGAAAGGGAACGTTAGCTATGAGGGTGCATTTGCAAAAGACATTAATTAGGACTGAGAGTACCTCAAGTACTTGGGAAGCAAATTTGTTTAATAAGCCTCATGGTTTGCAGATGCCTTTCCCTCCTCTGCCATGATTCCAAATAAAGCAGTTTTATCTGTGTAGAAGGAGCACACTTGAAAAGTCACGTGATTCATGTTTGAAAGCAAGTTGACAGGACATTCATATGAGTAAGATATCTCTTACAGTACCATACACATGAGTCACACTAAATCGGGATCTGATTTTCAGCTTGAGGTACTCAGGGCTTTGCCTTTAAAGACATCTCCATTCATTGGTCTGCTACAACTGAATGCTGATGTGCTGCCTCTACTCTTGGAGACAGACGCTCTGCCCTGGGGTGTGCTTGAGTGGAGACATGCACGGCACATGCCCTTTCTCGTGTTTGTGTTGGCTCCTGCTGCCTCCTTGTTGATCAGGTGGCTAATAACACATCTCTTGAGCTTTGCAGAGCTGATGAAAGCCATGAGTCTGGGCTAAGTATTTGGAACTTGATTTTTGGCATTATCATAATGTTAATATCCATCAGTACATTTTAATACGTGACCATGAAGCTTTAGATACATGGAATTCTCTGGTGAATACTGGCCAAGGAGGAAGATGGCTTGTGTGGTATGTTGAACCCTTAAAGTCATATATTGTGTCACTTTCTTAAGCTAGGCAAGTTGTAATGGGTCTCTTGGGACAAATAAACATTTCCTGTGAGGTCTCCACTTGCTTCACTACTAGCCTTGAATTTTAGATTCCTTGCTACCCTAAGTGAACTCATTTTAATAAAAGTAAAATTTTCCAGCTGTTTTATTGGTTCTTGGTGAAGAAGGCAAAGGTCAAATGGAAATTGAAGAAAAACTTGTTTTCTCATTAAGGCAACATTTGTGGGGTGAAATAGAAAGGTGGGTATATGGATAAGTAAACCAGGGTAGTGATTAAGAGTGAGGATTCTGGAGCCAGACTTCCTGGCTTTAAGTCCTAGCTGTACTACTTGCTTGCTGTAAATCTCAGGCAAACTACTAAACTCTGTGTGGCTCATGCATAAAAAGGGGATGACAGATTGAACGTGTGAATGTTTGTAAAGGGATTAGCATAGTTTCCACACATCAAAAGCACTCAATACATGCTCCTGTCCATGGGGCAGAGCCCATGTTGGTAATACCAGGGGAGTATCTGTCTTCAGAACTGGGTTGATTCTGTGAGCCTATTTTAAGGTGCTCCTTCTGTTCCTTAGGCTAGTGCTAAGTGGTTCTGTGATGCCAGATAGGGAGTGTAAATCCCAAATATCTAACTGTTTTTGTTTATAAAGTATAGAACAATTTAATGCTGCTTACATGTATATTGGAAGAAAAAAAAATGACTGTTTTTATAAATACTCTCAGCTCTACTGGCAGAGTGAGTGTACAGCAGCACCAGGAAATAATACGTATAATGACTTATGACTCAAAACTTTTCCAAAAATAACACTGAAACCATGATATGAGACATTTCCTAATAGATGATTTTTAGCATCTAGATCTCTGAATCTGAAAAATAAGAAATGCTATAGAAATATAATTGATTCCTATATTGTGTACTCCAGTATTTGATTTTGGCCAGCCATTTATTAAAAATGAAACAGAAACTCTTTACTGTTTTATTTTTCATTCACCCCACCTGGTTCCATAAAGGATTTAAGACTACTGAAAAGCACCTGTTGAATGTCTTCAGAAAGTGGGAGTTACTTTATTATCTCGTGGCTTTCAGTATCACTGCTCGGTGGAAAGAAGTCAGTATTTTTATTCCTAGTTTTATTTGAACATATATCTTTGACTCCTATATGTGTTATTCATTAAAATCTAATAGAAACAAGGGAAGAAACTCTCTCTTAAGAAGAAGCCACTTGTTAGAGAGTGTAGAATTCAATCTCCACATTACTATTATTAGATTATGAGCTAACTATGAATGGACAGCAAGCGGTTACCATGCTATCATGGCCCTCGACACCTTATGGGAGGCAGCTGTTCTTTCTGATCCACACAGTCTTTGATTCTGCTAGTGTGTTTGTGGTTATCTTTTTCATATGTATCTAACTGGGTCCTAAGATAAGAGGTGAATATGAGGGGCTAAGGGGCTTGTTTCCCATGATAAATAGTTAAGACTTTAGTAAAAGTTGGTGATGGTCAGTGTTTCTTTCATGCAGCACACAGTAAATTTGAAGGTGATAAAAGGAGTGCAGGAGACTTGGGCTATAATGCTACTGGTCAGCTAACTGTGGGAATACAAGAAAGTGACTTTAGTTTCCTCTAAACTAGCTCCTTATCTGTGAAATGAAGAGGATAAGCTAGTTCTAAACTCTTTTCTCACTATCATGCAGTGATCTTATGATGCCAGGAATCAGCATAATTATAGAGGCTATAATATTTATATTAGTTTTAATGGACAGTTCCTTAAAATTGTGATTACTTTGTCCATATATCACAAAACCAAAATGTGGAGGTTTTAATATATTCAGATACCCAGCATAGATCTAACAAGGCTTTTTATTCTGTCTTGTAGAATTTTAGTGTAGTACTCTCATTATGTCTCCCTTGACTGCTATTTTACTTACTCTTGAAAGTAGGTTTATTTATGTATTTATTTGTTTATTGTACAAAATGGGGATATATAATTGAATATAAAGGAATATATTTTTGTCATTCATTAATTCAAGAAATGTTTATTCAGTAATCTAGTAAATAGGGATAAAATGAATAACACATGGGGTTTGCCTCAAGAAACTTATGGTCTAGTGGGAGCACAGAGACATAAACAGGTAATTATAAAGCTATGCAGTAGAGATTATGAATGGGGAAAGTGCAGAGTGCAAATGAGCACATGTAGGGCACCTAATCCAACCCAGGAGAAATTATTGCAGATGTCCCAGAAAACATAGCATGTGAGTGATGGCTGGAGTTACTCAGAATATGGGATTCTTTCAGGTAGAGTAAAGAAGCATGTGTAAGAGCCTGGAGTTGAGAGAGAACTGTGAATATCGAGGAACTGAAGGTAACTTATAACATATGGGAGGAGGGCACCAGGGAGAAATGAGGCTAAAGAGGAACATAAAGGGTTTGAGTTTGATCCTGAGGACCATAAAGAACCACTGGAAGAATAACATATAATATTAACATTGAAAAACACAAAAACAGGAGAGATCCAAGATGGCATAAGAGTGAGTGGAGGCTACACTCACCTCCTCCCAGGACCAATCTGGAATTATAACTAAATTGTGGAGAAATCATCTGGAATAAACAACTGAATAGTAGTAGGAGAGAAGCCTCATAATCATGGACAGACAGAAGAAACAGCTTCACCACATGCAACTGGTACAGACTGCAGAGGAGACGCGAGAGAGCTGGCTAGGCTCCCACAGGTGGCAGCTGAAGTTCCAGAGGGCATACTTCAGTGGCCAGCTGGGGGGTTCCCCCTGAGAAGTGTGGGGTTTAAACCCAAGCTGGGCTTCCTGCCTACAGCACCAGAGGCTGAAAAGTACACAGATAATATCCATCTGGGAAAAGCAACAGGGTTTCTCTTTGCCAGGGACAGACAGCTATAGATGCAAAGAGCCTTTCAAAGGGCCAATGCATAAATTTTCAATTGCAGCCACTTACCCTCGGCTCCACCAAAGTGGGAGCAGAGTGGACTAAAGATGCTTCAGGAGAGACTGGGGATGGTGGCTTTAGGGAGAAAACAGAGAGAGCAGCCACCAGGATCCTGGTGCTGAGTCATCCCCCATGCTACAGGAGCCATCTTGCTCAGGCCACTCCCCTCTGAGTGGCATCTGCCTGAGGGGAAGCAATAGCCCTGCCCCTAGGAGTTACTCAGCCCCTGTGGTGCTTAGGCCTGACTGCTGATTGTAGAGTGACTAGATTAACAACTGAAGGAGTCAGCCACAGATGGTGGATGCCTGGTAGTCTCCAAAGGCTGCCTAAGGCCACACTGGGACACCACCTGACATTACCAGAGGTGGATCCAGAAAGAAAAAAAATAGTGGTAAATACTTGATGCTACCAAGACGAAATTCACCATGGTCTTCTCCATGATTTGCTATATTTTCTCTCCTGCATAGTTTTTTAACATTCATTTCTTGTCCTTCAAGTTTGTGCATATTAATAACTTGCACAAACTTGTTTATTATAGCTTTATTATAGTTTATTTCAAATCTCACATTTTGCTCCTCCCTTCTCTTACTCCATTTTACCTTCTTTTTTCCTCTTCTTATATTTGTTTTAAATTTTGTTTTCTCTCTGGCTACAACTTGTTTCCATTCTGCATTCTTACTACTTCTCCCCTCCTCCAGCCTCTCAAAACCAATTCTCTTGTCATTGGTCATCTCACATTCTTTTGTCTGTGCTCTTTTTCTACCTTTATCAGTCTTTGCTCCTTGGTTGTGGATAGGGTGGTGTTTGTTATAGTTCTTCAATTTATCTCTAGATCATCACCATTTTGGTATTTCAAATATCAAATTTTACCTTTCCTCTCTCCTACTCTGTTCTGCCTTTCTCTTACTCTTTCTTTTTTTTTTTTGTCTCAAATTTTAATTTTTCCTGTCTTAACCTGGTTTTCATTCCTCACTCTTAGTATTCTTTCTCCCTCTGTCATCTCAAAATGACTTCCCTTTTCTCTAGATATCTCTTAAGCTTTTCTTTATTTTTTTCCCTCTTACACTTATCACACCTATATTAATCTTAGCTCAGTTGTTGTTCATAGTGCTGTGGTGGATCTTTTTCTCTAATTTGCTTCCTATTTTTTAATTTATTTACTTATTTTTTTTCTTTTCTCTTTCTCTCATTTTTTAAAAAAATTCTGTTTAAACCTAATACTATATGTTTCCCTTCTCTTGCTCCATCCCTCCATATTCATTCCCTTTTTTATATATGATGTAAATTTTACTTACTTTCTCTCTTTGCCTTGCTCCAATTCTCTGCTCTTATTATTGCTCCTCCCTCTACCCTCTCCAGATTTTTCTTTCAGTCACCTCATATTAATTTTTCCTTTCTTATAATAGTCTTAATCTCTTTACACCCATATTAATACTGGCTCACTTGCTGTTGATAGTGTGATTGTAGGTGGTGGTTATTTTTGTGGTTGTGGGTTTGTTTCCTGGGCTGTGTGTTTTTTTTCTGGCAGCACCTGCACAATAGCAGACACGACATGGTGGGTGGAATGACTCTCAGTCAGCCAGCTGCAGGGAAGGACACACCAAAGAACAGCCCAACAACAATCAAAACCCAGTTACAATTAGAGAGCCAAGATAAATGGCATAAAGGGCATCCCAAGAGCATGAAGTTCAGGAGATTAAAGAGACTGCACCACTGAATCCCACAGGTCTCCTACCATAGGCATTCACACCATGAAGACAGGGAGTCAAAGCATATCAATCTAAAAAGCAGAAACAAACAAGGAGAGTCTCCCCTAAAATGGGGAGACAGAGAAACAACCCCCAATCAAAAGTAAAGGAGGAATCCCTAGGAAGAGTGCTAAATGAAATAGAGGGAAGTAAACTATCAGACATTGAGTTCAAAATAATGGTTATAAGAAGCTCAATGAGCTCAGAAAGAACTAGAAAGAAATATAGGGAAGCTGCAAGGAATTTACTGTGAACTACATCAGCATGAAAAAGACATGGAAATATCAATAAGAGTCAGGAGGAAATGAAGAATAAAACTTCTGAATTGAAGAACACAGTGGAAGGAATTAAAAGCAGGCTAGATGAAGCAGAGGATCAAATCAGGAAGCTGGACAGAACAACAAAATGAAAAAAGACTAAAAAAAAATGAAGAGGGTTTAAGCGAGCCACAGGACAAGATGAAACATAATAATATCCATATCATAGGAGTACCAGCAGGAGAAGAAGAGGAGCAAGGCATAGAAAACCTGTTTGGAAAAGTAATGACAGAAAACATCCCTAACTTGGTGAGAGAAAAAATCATGCAAGTCCAGGTAGCACAGAGTGTCCAAATCAAGATGAGTCCAAAGAGGCCCACTCCAAGACATGTCATAATAAAAGTGGCAAAATTTAAAGACAAAGAATATTAAATGGAGAATATTAAAGGGAGAAACAGCTAGTAAGATACAAAGGAACCCCAATAAGCCTAGCAGCTGATTATTCAACAGAAACACTACTAGCCAGAAGGGAATGGCAAGAAATATTCCAAGTAATGAAAAGCAAAGGCCTGCAACCAAGACTACTCTACCCAACAAGACCCTCATTTAAAATGAAAGGTGAAATAAGGAGCTTCCCAGACCAAAAAAAAAAAAAGCTAAAAGAATATGCCTCCACCAATCAGCACTGCAAGAGATGCTAAAACAGGGGTGTCAAACCTTTTGGCGACTCTGGGCCACATTGGAAGAAGAGTTGTCTTAGGCCACACATTAAATACACAAAAACTGATGAGCAAAAAAAAAGGTCTGTGCATAACTTTTGTGGTATCTGCCACTACAGATAAGGAAGAGAGCGGCCCTTTCAATAATCTTTTAAAATTATTGCACAGGTCCCAAATTGGTGATTACTGGTATAGAAAAAGTACATATCTAAGTATAAAACTTAGCAGTGAAACTAAGTAATGTTTTAAGTAAATTTACAACCTTGAGTTGGGCCGCATGTGGCCTGCTGGTTGGACACTCCAGTGCTAAAGGGACTGC
This sequence comes from Desmodus rotundus, assembly GCF_022682495.2. Classification (NCBI taxonomy): domain Eukaryota; kingdom Metazoa; phylum Chordata; class Mammalia; order Chiroptera; family Phyllostomidae; genus Desmodus; species Desmodus rotundus. The sequence continues at coordinate 166,544,637 of NC_071388.1, forward strand.
TAGAAGAAGAAGAAGAAGGAGAAGGAGATGGAGAAGGAGAAGGAGAAGAGAGAGAGAGAGAGGAACACAAGAACAAAGGGAAAAATGGCAATGAATAAGATCCTATCAATAATAACCTTAAATGTAAATGGATTAAATGCTCCAATCAAAAGACATAGGGTAGCTCAATGGATAACAAAACATAACCTGCATATATGCTGCCTACAAAGACCCACCTCAGAACAAAAGACCTACACAGACTGAAAATGAAGGGATGGAAAAAAAATTATTCCAAGCAAATGGACCTGAAAAAAATGCTGGGGTAGCAATACCTGTAGCAGACAAAATTGACTTCAAAACAATGGCCATAAAAAGACACAAAGGAGGGTGCTATATAATACTTAAGGGAACAATCCATCAAGAATATGTAACCCTGTAAATATATATGCACCCAACATAGGAATACCCAAATATATAAGGAAAATCTTTGAGGACTTCAACAAAGATATAGACAGCAACACATTTATAGTAGGGGATTCTAATACCCCACTGTCAACAATGGATAGATCTTCCAAACAAAGAATCAACAAGGATGTTGTAGCATTGAACAACACTCTAGATCAAATGGACTTAACTGATAATATACTGAATCTCTCACCCCAAAGAAGCAAAAGATACATTCTTTTCAAATGCACAAGGAACATTTTCAAAGATAGACCACATGGTAGGTCACAAAACAAGCCTCAACAAACTCAAGAAAATTGAAATCATATCAAGCATCTTCTCGGATAACAATCTCTTCAAACTAGAAAACAACCTCATGGGAAAAACTCAAAAACATTCAAATTGATGGAGAATGAATAACATGCTATTAAATAATGAATGGGATAATAAAAAGGTCAAGGAAGAAATCAAAAAGTTTCTGGAAACAAATAAAAATGAACAAACAAGAGCCCCAAACCTATGAGACACAGCAAAGGCAGTCCTGAAAGGGAAGTTCATAGCAAAACAGGCTTACCTAAAAAAGAGGAAAATTTCAACTAAACAACCTAACCCTACATCTACCAGAACTAGAGGAACAACAATAAACAAAGCCCAGAGCAAGTAGAAAGAAGGAAAAAATCAAGATCAGAACTGAACTAAATGACATGGAGACTAAAAGAAAATTCAAAGGATCAGTAAATCCAGGAGCTGGTTCTTTGGAAAGATAAACAAAATTGACAAGCCTTTAACTAGATTCATCAATTAAAAAAGAGGGAGGACCCAAATAAATAAAATCAGAAATAAAAGAGGAGAAATTACAACCAATACCACAGAAATACAAAGGATTATAGGAAATTACTATGAACAACTATATGCCAAGAAATTTGACAACCTGGGCGAATTGGACAAATTTCTAAAAGAAGATAATCTTCCAAAACTGAATCAAGAAGAAACAGAAAGCCTGAATAGACCAATAACAATTAGTGAAATTGACACTGTAAAAAAAAAAAAACAACACTCCTGCACACAAAAGCCCTAGACCAGATGGCTTCAGAGGTGAATTTTACCAAACATTATGGAAGAGTTAACCTCAATTCTTCTCAAACTATTCCAAAAAATCCAAAAAGAGGGAATGCTCCCAAACTCTTTTTGTGAGACCAGTATTATCCTAATTCTAAAATCAGGCAAAGACACAACAAAGAAAGAAAACTACAGGCCAGTATCACTGGTGAACATAGATGCTAAAATCCTCAACAAAATATTGGCAATCTGGATCCAGCAATACATTAAAAAGATCATACATCATGATCAACTGGGATTCATCCCAGGAACGCAAGGATGGTATAATATTCACAAATCAATTAAAAAATGGGTAAAGGGCCTGAACAGACATTCTACAGGGAGGACATACAGAGAGCCCACAGGCACATGAAAGGTTGCTGAACATCACTCGCCATCAGAGAGATGCAAATTAAAACCACAATGAGATACCACCTCACACCGGTCAGAATGGCCATCATAACCAAACCAACAAACAAGTGCCGGTAGGGTGAAGAGAAAAGGAAACCCTGGTACACTGTTGGTGGGAATGCACACAAATGCAGCCACTGTGGAAAACAGTATGGAATGTCCTCAAAAAACTAAAATAGAACTGCCTTTTGACCCAGCAATTCCACTGCTGGGATTATACCCTAGGAATCCTAAAACACTAGTTCAAAAGAACCTATGCACCCCAATGTTCATAGCAGCACAATTTACAATAGCAAGTGCTAGAAACAGCCTAAGTGCCCATCAAAAAATGAGTGGATCAAGAAAACTCTGGTACATTTACATGATAGAATACTACACTGCAGAAAGAAAGAAGGCGCTCCTACCCTTTGCTACTGCATGGACGGAACTGGAGAGTATTATGCTAAGTGAAATAAGCCAGGCAGTAAAAGGCAAATAGCATATGATCTCACTTATAAGTGGAACCTAATGACCAAAATAAACAAATGAGCAAAATAGAACCAGTGGCGTGGAGACAAGGAACAGACTGACAAGGACCAGAGGGAGTGGGGAAGGGGATATAGAGGAAAGAAGGGGAAGTGTCTAGCTAAAGAACAAATATAAAGGACCCATGGCCAAGGACAACAAGGTGGGGAATTAACTGTGGGAGCGAGGGTTGTGTGGGGCAGGGGAAAGTAATGGGGGAAAATTGGGACAACTGTAATAGAACAACAAAAAACCCTCAAAAAACAAAATTGCTACTCTATTTACATTAAAAACATACACAAAAGCTCACTTAAGTGTGGCAAATGACTCAGAGTGAAGCACAACTGGAGGCAAAGATCAGTCAGGGCACTGAACACTAAGTTGGACTAGAGGTAATGGTGGCCTAAAGTAAAGTAGATACACAAAAAAAAGTAAAGGTGGATTCAGGGACTATTAAGGAGATAGAATCACAGGATGTAATGATTTCTTCATTAGAAATATTTGTTGAATTTATGTCTCTGGCCGTTATGAAAGTAACTGGTATTAGATATACCCTGACACTGTAAATAACTATGAAAACTGGACAAAATATGTAAAACAATGTTTGCGACCACTAGATAGCACCTCAGTGCTGGGCTACAATCCTAGGGAAATGGGAAACATGAGAGGTAAGCTCCAAATTCACACAGGCTTTCGTTCAAAGAACATTTCCCAGGCTCTTGTGTAGGAAGGAAGTACCCAAGTAGAGAGCACTTTTGCTAAATGAAGGATGAGTTAGTTTTAGCCTGTGAAGTTGACTGGTATTTTGGGACTAGTATAGCAAAAATAGGGGGCCCTGCAAAGAAGAAACCTAAGAAGTCTGAGTGCAAATTCCTTTCAGGTCTGTGGCTAACTCCTGGAGTATGCAAGTGCAGGATGAAATGCCAGGAGGTTTGGAAGGGACGCTTTCCCAGGAGGCTGAGAGCTAAGGAGACATTCCAGCGCAGGGAGATGTTAGAGTGCAAACCCAACCTCAGTGAAGAAATCTCAGAAAGGGTGCACTGAAGGAGTATCTATCATATCTTAGAAGTGAAAATAAAACACATCAAAGCTAGAATAGATCATCCTAACAAAGCCTATAAACAGACCTCATCAGATAAGGTAAATCTGCAGTAACTTAAGTGCCTGCCATAACATAACTCAGCCATCTTTAGAAGAAGACAGTCTCATGCAGAGCCTCTGCAGTATGTTACACACAATGGTCAGCATTCACTAAAAATGACTACACATTCAAAGAAGATGGGAAAGCATCTGGTAATGAAGTGATAAGACAGTCAATAAAAGCAAACCTAGAAATAGTTCGGCTGTGAGAACTTCACATTTATAGAGACTTAACTTTGTGCAAATACTATCAGTTGTGAACGAGACAGAAAAAAATCTCTGAGCTCATGGAATATATTATACTTTAGAGAGAAAAAGCAGATAATAGACAAGATGCATAAGTAAACTATTTGGTATATTAGATGGTGAAAAACACTATGGAGAAAAAGAAAGAAGTAAGAAAGGGAGTACTAAAAGGGTGGGGTTTTAAATAGGGGGTCAGAAAAAGATTGCGGGGTTGTTGGAGAGAGACGTTAAAAGATGCCATCTATGCTTTGAGCTTGTGCTTTTTATATTGACTTTTGGCTTGAGATAGACAAATATTAGAGGAAGAGCCTAATTACTTGTAGAAAGATGATCTTTTGAGAATGTTGGCTTGAGATGACTGTGAGACTTTTATTGAAATTTGAGAGCAGGCAATTGGATACATGAATTTGGAGAGCAGAAGATATGGATTCTAGAGGTGTTGATTGGAAAGTGATCAGCATATATGATTAAAATCAAGGACTAAGAGGGTAAAAAGAGAAGGGAAAATAATGAAGTGCTTCAGGATTTCAAATGTATACACGAGACATGGAAGTATATCAATAAGGTTGATGAATAACTGTCTAGATGGAATACAGCAAAAGAAAATGTGGTCATGGAAGTCTAGTGTTTTAGCAGAAAGAAGTGGTCAGCAGTGATGAGAAATTTGATGAGAAATCAAATCAAATAATCACTAAAATGTTTTCTTGGACTTAGAAACAAAGGAGTTGACTATCATGGACAGTAATGGAAGAGGATTGTCATTGTGTTGTGTGTGTGTGTGTGTGTGTGAGTGTGTTTTTAAGAGTGCAAGACTTAAGCATATTTAAGTGCACTTAAAATATTTTTCAAAAGACTAATTATGCAATTTATATTGCAAAGAGGTGAGAGCATGATAATGTCTAGATTAGGCATGTGGTAATTTAATTTCTAGGATGTTTCTTCAGTCCCACTTTTGGAGGCACAGAGAAAACTAACTCTTAACTCTTGTGACACAATTGCTTCTGTGATATTAATGCCAAATCTTCCACATCAGAGCTGCCAGCCATATCTCAGAGTCTTACTCGTTTTACTATTACATGTATTTTTTATTCAAAATTTTAAAAAGAAAAATTCTATGGCAATTTTTCTTACTCAATTTATTTAACATTGGCTCAAGTTAAGGTTTAGTCTAGCTCAATTTATATACATCTCAAAAGAAACTCAAAAAATTATAACAATCATTATTTTTGTGATGAAAATCCAAAAATCAGTTTTAAATGGATATATGTATACTCAGACCTTTCTTTTTGTTTACAAACATTGTTCTTTAAACAAGAAGAATCCTTTATAATGCTTAATACAATCTCATTTTACGTCTGAGTCCAAACTGTAATAGTTGATATTTGGGTAAGTAATTGAACACTTCCAAACTTTAAAGGATGACTTCTTTCTATGCAAATAAGACTTCTTCTTTTAATAAATTTATATGAACAAAACATAAATCCTCTTAGAAATCTGTTATTTTCTTCACTCAAATTTAAAATAACAAATATTAATTTGATGGTCCTGATTAAATTTTTGAGAATAGAGTGATAATACATATTAGAATTTTTTGAGAACTTGTGCCATAAATATTTCTTAAAAAATAAAAGGAAAATTTGAAGTGTATATTTATGACAAAGAAAATAAATTGTGACAAAAACATTATGCCCATTGAATGTATTAGAACTGAATTTATGAACTTGCTTCTGACAAGACTGGAAGACCTCAACACTAAAATAATTTATTAACTATTTTTTGCTTTCAAAAGTAAAAACAATAAAAATATTTATCTACTAGAAATATGTATTTTTCCAAGGATCACTGACTGATATTTGAAAATTCAAATTTTTACACTAATTTTTCCTGGCTTAATGCTTTCAGTGGACTCAGATTATTATTTATCTTGACATCATTTGCATTAAAAACATCTAGTTAACCTAAAGTGTCTCTTTATTCATGAATGGAGATCATCAAAAATATAAGCTATTTGAACAAGTCATTTTGAAGGATTAATTATTGTTTTATTATACTGCTAATGCTCAGAGTGATCATATGACACTTAAGCTCTCTTGGCTCTGATAAACTTCAGAATTTAGTGGGAATAATGATGCTTTTATGTTGCCCGAGGGAGTGTATTCAACAGGCTGACCTGCTGTGCTCTTCAAACCTAAGGGGAAAGATTATTCCTAACAGGGTAGGGAACCAGATACGTGTTTCATATCATTAATGAAACACAAATGATATGTGTTTCATTAGCATTTTTAAGAGTCTAGAAACATTTTGATGTATATCCTTTGATATGTGGTTTATATTTAGTAAAGTCATTCTAAAGATGAATATGACTTATTACTTGGGAATTAAAGTCAATTTTTTATATCATTAGGCTAAAAGTAGTTTAGAGAGATAAGCAATTCATATTTTGCATATAGGTACCCCTTCTGAAGAAACTTACATAACTGACCTGGTGTACTGTAGTATTTGGGTTTCAGGTTAGAATCCCAGTCTTTATGTGGATGGAGGTAGGAGAGAAACACAAATATTTTTTTTCTTTCTCAGTACTTGTCCATCATCTGAACTGTGGCTGCTTTCTAGACTTGGATGGCCTGGAATAATTGTCCTGCCTCTCTATAAATCAAACAAACTAAGGTTACTCTAAGGAGAGCATCCTCCATGGCCTACCCTCCCTCCCCCTAATTTCTTATCAAGTTCTGGAATACTACTAGGTACTTTGTCTCAAATTTACAGGCATTTTGGAGGGTGCCAAGCAGCCAAGCATTCAGGCATTGTGGATGTCTGATTTCCAAAGGATTAGCTCTGGTTTGGGGAATAAGGAGTCCCACATCCCTATACCTGCCATTGAGAAGGTGCTTTACAAAGGTCTGCTGGCTTATAACTTCCCCCTGTGCTTAGGATCAGGATGCCTGAGTATTGTCACATCACATGCCAATTTCCATGGGTGTCTGGATTTTCCTAGAGTTTGTTGCAAGACACATAAAGAAAATTGACAGCTCTTTAGGATGTTTCCGTGTACATGAAAGGAACTCAGTAATCCTTTTAGGTGTTAGTGGGTTCAAGAGAAAGAACCTACCAAGTAGTTATTATCCATTCAGACATCATCAGTGATAAAGGAATCAGAAACTCGTTCTTATGGTTTAAATCCAAACCCAACTCCAGTTTAAAGACAGTTACTGACCAAATTGATGGTCTTGCTCATAATGGTTAACTTTTGTGTCAACTTGACTGGACCATGGTACCCAGATATTTGGTCAAACATTCTGAATGTTTCTGGAAAGGTATTGTCTAGATAAAGATTAACATTTAAATCTGTGGATGGGTCTCATCCAATCAGTTGAAGGCATTAAAAGAACAAATGGACCTCCCCAAGCTAGAAGGGATTCTGCCAGACAACTACCCGTGTCCCTGAATCACCACTCTTCTTGGAGATGGCAGCATGCTGGCCTAGTCCATCACGATTAAGACTTGCCAAGCCTCCATACTCTTGTAAGCCAGTTCCTTAAAATAAATGTCTCTCTCTGTATTTGTACCTATCCTGTTGGTTCTGTTTCTCTGGAGAACCCTGACCCATTGCTGAAGCTTACAACCAAAGTAATGCCTGGCACATGAGAGAACCCAAACTATTGGATGAATCAATGAATAAAAATATATACCAGGAATTTTATTTGGAAAAGTAGTTTTATAGTGAAATCATGAGGGGGTGAAGAAAGGTTCCTCACACCTTTGACTGCAAAATAAATTGAAACTAGGTTAAGATGCAGTTTTCCTTGAACCCTTTTTAAACATGAAGGTTTAAAAATGGTGTACCAGTTCAGAAAACAAAAGGTCTGCATTCTAGTCTTGGTGTTGCTCATCATTAGCTTTTGGCCCTTGATCTAGCGAGGTCTCCAGTTGTTCCTATGACTGTAAAATGATAGATGTGGGTTAGTTGTTCTTTCGTCTCTTTGGTTATAAAATGTCCTAATTGTGTCATTTCATCTGAGGATTATTTTACTATAGTTATTTCGTGTGTATCACTAATTCCTAGGGAGTCTATTAACCAGCTCCCAATGCAGTGAAATTAAGGATACATCAAACCCTGATAGTTATGTGGTAATGGGGAGATAAAAGAATGCAGCCTTTGAGTGCATGAATGCGTTTCCTTTCCCCAGGAGGCGCTGCAGAGAAAACTTGGAGACAACAGTTCACTGTATTTATAGTTGATAAATGAATGTTAAACCCCCTTTCACATTTTTCTTTGAGAATACAGAAAAGATGCATAACTAAATTGTATCATGAATAAAAGTTCTCTCATTTACATTCAGTACTTTGCTTGTAGCAGAACTTGGTTGTGTGCCAACAACTTAATGTCTTGAGAAAGCTATAGGTCATTGGCAGCCCAGCATTTAATAGCAGTGTCTCACGGATCTGATTTAATCTTTGTGTTTGGTCACTATTTGGCAGTACAACACAAGCTCCAAATAATAAAACTTTAATGGCCCGAACAATATTTTGTGTCTCATCTCTAAGTCCGTTTTATAGAAAATTCTGTGAATTTTCTCTGCCTTACTCATTGATTGGAGATACTCATCTGAGCTGAAGAATAAAAGATCACTGTAATTTTGAATCTTGTCAAAGGACATAAGAAAATGTATTCATTTTGGATAAGGCATGAGTTACAAAGTGCCTGCTTATTAAATCTCATGGGAAAAGTTAAATATCAGCAAGATCAATATTAAGTGGAATTTCAGTTAAGATTTCTTAAATAAAGTTGCTTTTTTTGATGAAAACTCAGTACTTGATATCATAAAATACAGACAAAAGAACAGTTAAAATAATAAGAATCCTATGCATCCAACAACAACTATGCTTAATGCATTGGCATTTATTCTTTCATATGGGTTTTTATACACAATGGACAATCACCCCTCCAACCCATACATTCCACCCAAGTAGCAAACACAAATATCACGTAAACACCTGTCTTCAAAACTGACTAGTCTGTCATATCAAACAAAGTGAGGCCATGTTTTCTCTAATGTTAAAATCATGACACTTCCAATCTGCCACGTGCCCGTAGTTATGGAACCCTGCTCTCTTCTTGTCCCTTAGTGTTTTGCATGCTGTGGCTGAGAATTCCTAGCTTTCTGCTTAAGCCAGAGGAATTGCCTGGTATACCTCACCTTGATGCAAAACCTGGATCACCTCAAGCATGCCTTATTACCTCACTGCTTCCACTCCCCATAGCAATCCCATGGGGTGCAGGAGAGGAGGTGCCTTTCCTGGGTGTGAAGTTCAGTTATGGACAAACCTCTCCCAAACGGGTAAGCCCCAGAGTAATGGGTAAGCTGTCAGTAATCAGTTTTGGGCCCATACATGCCCAGGTATCCTCAGATGACTGGATCAGGCATTATCTCTATATTATTCTCTATCTAGCTTCACCCATCAAAAGCACATAAGAGATGGGCCTTACCATGCCAAATATACCTAATTATCATTCATTCCTCTGCATATTGCCTAGTAAGTGTTCTTGCAATGACCTTTCTGTTAGGGACTGTCTGTAGCATAGTGACACCTCTTGTTTCCATGCTTTCAATGTTATAAATGGTTGTGAACAAAGGTCTTATGGGTAGGTGGTCACATGGCTCCTAAATTATTTTTGGGTCAAATACATGAAAAGGAAAGCTTTTAAAATATACTGCTACCTTGCTTCTAGAAATGAGCACCAGTTTATACCAGAGTCAGCAACTCTTCACTTTCATCAACAGAGCATTTCAAAAGCTAAATGTTTAATAGTTTGATAGATTAAAAGCCATGTTGCTTTAATATATATTCCTTTATTAATTATTAGTGAGGTTGTCTGTTTTTATGCTAAGTTTTTTAATATACTTTATTTTTTGAGCAGTTTTAGGTTCACAGAAAAACTGAGAGGAAGAGATGTCCCACATACCCCTGCTCCACACGTGCATGCCCGCCCCACGGTCACCACCCCGCACTGGAGCAGCACTTTAGTTACGATGGATGAACCTACACGGACACGCCATTATCACCCGGAATCCATAGTTTACATTACATCTTGCTCTTGGTGTCATGGTAGGCTTTTAATTGCTTCTTTTGTGAGTTACTTACTTATATTCTTAGTCCATGTTTTATTGCTTTAAAAGACCTTTTGTTATATGTAGGAGAATCATAAATTTCCTTAGTGGTCTATTGAAGGAAAGGATATTTAGCTTCTTAATTTTCTGTAAGTAGTCCAGTATTTCTCAGGAGCTTCCACTCCCTGGGTTGGGGAGGGGTTTGGTAGAAGTTGTGGAGAAAAAGAACTTAAACTGGTCAATGATTTTATCTCAGATAGTTCAAGTTTAAACCAACATTCTTTAGATAATTCAGTATCAAGTAAATGCTCAAACTCTAAGATACACTATTCTCCCTGCTCCTTCACTAAAGCGATACCTAATTATGTTTGCGTGTTGGTGGGGAAGGTGACTTATGCGATCCCATGTACTGTGGGGGTAATTTATGAAAAGTACAAAGATGTTTACATAATTCTTTGTGAAGCTTATTGTCTATCTGGTTATTTGATTCTCTGGTGAAATCTTCTACTGAAACTTAAGGTGGTCTCTTGACTTGGTCAGGGCCCATGTGTGGCCCATCTTGGCTGCCTCGTCCAGAACCTCATCTCCCACCATGCAGCTCTGGCTTAGTTTCTCCATTCATCATCCTTGGAAGCCTTTCATACACCGAAAGAGCCAAGGGAAGCCTGGTAGTATTAACTCACTTCCCTCTCTTTTTTTTCTTGTAACCACTTCAGGTAGCTATTTTTAGTTTATTCTTCAGAGTTTCTAACTAATTAGTTTCAAACTAATTCAGAGTGGGGAAGAAACCTCTCCCAATTATGACTTTAGTTCAGGAGGGAAGAGCTAGGATACTTTTTTGTGATTCTTCCCCGTTTTTTCTTTTCCATGCTCTACTATAGTAGAATTGGTGTGGTTTCTTCTTTCTCTTCCTGTCCAGCTGGAACTCCCATTGACTCATGTGCTGTTCCTGGGGACAGCAAGTTTCAAGCATAGGGGAAACACTTTGAGCTGAATCCACTAGTCTTGGCAATTAGAATGGGCACTTTGGGGCAATGACAAATCAGGAATTACACAGGGCAAATGCATTGTTCTGGTATTTCCTAGACGTTAGGTGGTAGTTCTAAAGATATCTGTGTACATATAGATTCAGATATTTAGATCACACAGAATTGAGGTATTTCAGGTATGTTGCATTTATGACATTTTTGCTTTTTTTAAAAAGAAAATTATGGTCTTTCTTGTAGGTAGAAAAGTTCTACATTTTTATGTAGTCAAATTTATTAGTCACATGTTTTTTGGTTTCTACATTTTATAAAGCTTAGAAAGCCCTTTCCATCTTCAAGAAAAAAATTTACATTCACATCTATTTCCTTCACATACTTTTATGACTTAAATCTTTCTTTTATTCTACCTGTAGACATTTGGTATAAGGTATACTCTAGTAATCTAAATACTCACATGCCACACACACACACTTCAGAAGCAGCTCTTGAGCTCAACATACATTATTTTATTGAAGAATCCATTTTTCCCTCACTGATTTGAAGTGTTACCTTATCATATGTTAAATACTTAATTGCTTGTCTTTGTATTTCATTGATATACCTGTCTGTTCCTTTACTAGTTCAACAGTATATTTTAAAACCTAGCTTTGCAATATTTTAATACCTGTTCAGGCTATCACTTTTACTGTTTTCATTTTCAGCATTTAAAAAAATTTTAAATCATTTCATTAATTTCACTCAGATGATTTCTGGAATAATTTTTACTCTCCCAGAATTGACCATCATTCTCTTTGGCATACACTGAAAATTAAATCAACCTTTTAAGAAACAAAATACCAAACTCTTTTTTTCTATGGAGCTTGTTATCACTCATTAATTTAGGGCACATCAATAATTACCTCTATCTTCACCCTCCCCATCATTTTATTAAAGCTAAAGTATAATTTAAAAATTACAAAGTAGAAGAAGTGTCAAGCTTATCTTGGTAACTAAAGCCAGGGAAAGTCTTATGACTTAAATATTTGGTAATGTACAAAAATAATTGTTTTACCTTATATTATCTAGATATGTCATGTACATTTTTTACATGTGTATGTGTGATTCCTAGGATTCCCTTTTTTCTGATTTCAGAGAGTTGGTGACTTTCTGTTATATAATTACCAAGTTCAAAGAGCTTAATCCAACATTTTTAGTCATTTCAATGACTGAACAAACACAATATAGAGGTTGAATATGGTGGTTATCAGTAGGAATTTGGGGGCTTGGATTTTTCAGTCTTCTCTACTGACCTTCTGCAATGGGAAGTATCAAGGCCATTATATTGGCTACTTTGCCGCACTCATCCTTTGTGCCCTCTAATAGGGTTGAATGAATCCACAGAGACAGTGGAGAAGCCACTGATTTTTGGGTGGTGTGATTTGAAGTCATCTATAAAAACCCAAAAGTTTATAATCATTCAGTTTTGAGTTCATAAGCAGGGTAAAAGACCCAGTTGCTTTATTCTCATTCCCCTTCAGTGCTGTAGATGTTTTTCCTGGCTTAGAACTGGGGAATAAAGGAGCAGGCAGCTTGAGCTGGAAAAATGTCGAATGCTGAGGAGTGACTTCATCTGAAAAAAAACAAAGTTAGCTGTGTCATCCTTAGGTGCCATGGGTTACAGGCAAGTGATTACAGGTTTTCACTCATCTATAAGGATTTCTATGATTTTTTCCATCTAAAATATTTTATACTAATCCTTAGAATATTGAATTTTATTAAAAAGACTATAATAAAAACATTACATGATTTCTTCATATAAAGTTATGTTCTATGCTTTTAGCACCTTATTTTAATAAAAAGAATTGTGTTATAAATTTTAACGTACGGCAGTAAATTAGTGAAAACTGAATATTTGGTACCCTCCTAACCGCCCACATTTAGCACAGATGTTCAGCAAAAGATTTAGGAAGTGTTTTGGAAGCTCTCATTAGCGGTGATGAATTAGCAGACTATTTATGGATAATGTTAAACTGTTCAAGTACATATTTTCCTTTTTGATCATTTTATAGTGGTCACATAAATATCAACAGCTGGCTTGCTTGTCCTTTGGGAAGTTGTTATATATATCAGTAGCACTAAAGCCCAATATTTTAATGGTTTTAAATATCAGAGTAGTTTCCTGATTATAAGGCAGCCTGAGCAAACACAGCCAAAATTTAACTCAGCCTCATTTCAGTTCCAAGGCCCTCTTGTTTCTAAAGTAGCTCATGGGATCTGTATAGACCAGAGTGGCTTCTCCCAAGAGATCTAATTTTTAATGGGATATCTATCTCCTGGCCCAAAGAGCCTCTACTTCAAATTCAAGCCCCTGCATGCATGCCCCCTTCCTCATTAGACCTGATTTATTCTCTCAGACACCCAAAAATTCAAGACAGGCCAAAAGTAGATTCTGAATCTGCAGAGAGCTACAGAAAACTACAACAATCTTTAGAATTTGTAAATACTCAGAGAAGGGATGGTGGTGATGAGGATTAAAAAAATGAAGTACATTGCTCACTGACTGTTGTGTTTGCCTTGAGAACTATAGTCCAGAAAAGCAAATCATGAGCAGTCGAACTTGAGAGATTCAGGATGACCAGAGAAGAGGTTTTATATATTGGGACGGGAAAAAACTGTTAGGAATGCATATTTTGACTGATCATGGGGGTCTTGAATGCCAAGCTAAATCTGAACTGTTTTTATAAGCAATATAAGGAGAACAATTGAAGCTTATGATCAAGAACTAGCAGTGAAATGGTGTTAACACCGATTAAACTATACATAGGATTGATGAGAGCTGGCCAAACTTTGATGCAGATAAACAAGTCCAGGTGAGCCTCACAAAATCATTCAGGTAAAGGTGATGTGGGCCTGAGGGTCGCAGTGATGAAAAAAGAAAAATTCAGGTGCTATTATGAAGATTAATTATTAGTTGCAAGTAATTGTTTATAAGAACAATGATGAGGATGGATTTAAATTCTCCCATGACTTTTGGAGAGAGGGAAACTAAGATAACAAAAATACTACTGAAAAAATATTGGCTGTGCTGGAGGGTTCTTGCTTTGGGGGAAAATGATGATTTTTAAGTAAATAGCCTAGGAAGAGTTCCACATAAAGATTTTAGACATTAAGATAATGGTTAACTTTCTGATGATTTGCCAAGGTACACTCTGAGCCGGCACAGGCTGGGTAAGGAAGAAGAGGGATGTCAGTGTGGGATGCACTCTGAAGCCACTAGCCTCTGAATGGAAGCACTATTTAGGATGTGGATGCAGAATCATAGGGAGGAGGTACTGGGAAGCTGAGTGACTTCTTCACACTGTGGCACGGGAAACCCTGACTACCAACACTTGGATTAAAGGGTTATACAGTGTTATCAGTTAGATAACATGGAAGCCCATGTGAATATTTCAAACAGAGGGAGTTTTATACTGGACACTGTTTACACAGGTGAGGTAAGGGTCAAGGAGAGGATGATGGTGAGCAAACATGGAGACTAGCCACAGACTAGCAGACCCTTGGGGCTAAAGGGGCACAAAGGAGGTGGTGTTACCAGAGCCCAGAAGTTGGGACTCTGCTATGGAGCTGGAGCCACAGAGTGAGGACCTGTCTGCTGGGAGCTGGCATCAGGGAGGAGACTCAGTTGATGCCAGTGATGTCACCGGAGGCAGAGAGGAGGAAAGAAATACTCTCCCCACTCCTTAGCCTGTCCTCCAGTCTTCCATCAGTGCCTCTCATTGGCCCAGCCGACTACACGCCAGAGGACAAAGGAGCCTAGGAGATATGGATTCCTACAACACAGAGCAGAGGAAGGGCAGGGCTGGAGCAGATCTGAGCAGAAAGAGGTACAGCCAGTTTACCTTAAATAGTATAGAGTATTTTAAAGTTTTGAGAGCTCTCTCCCAGGAGACTTTTGGAACATAAATATAGATAAAAAGGTTGCATTTCTCCTCTGTAACTATAATCTCAAAAAGTTGCAAATGTTGAAAGAAGAGAATTTAATGGTCCCCTGAAATAAGAGTACATGAGCATCCAGCTGCCAGAGTAGGCCTCCGGCTACTTTTCCTCCTCCATTTATTTACCTTGTTGACATCACCACATGCTTCTTAACTAGTTATCACAAAGCTGAGCATCTGCAAATCAGCATATTTCTGCCATTTTAAAAAGAACAGAGGAAAATTTTCCATGATGCAGAAATGGTTTTCAAAAGATAATTGTGTTCTTCCTTTTTTTGTAATCACAACAGAACTTTATTTTGTATTCTAAAAATTATTTAGAATCTCCTGGCTAGAGGGCTGAAAAAGACTCATATAATATTAGATGCTTTGCCTTTGACTTTCTGTGGATTTCTTGGAAAGTTAGTCTATCAGGGACTGTGCTTGCTTAGAAATAAGAGAGTAGAAAGACAGAGAAAGGAAGATACTTATAGGAGAACCATGGTGCTCCCACCAAAGGAATCAGTGCTCCCTGTGATATTGGCTCCAGTGCCCCTTTTGTAGCACTGTGGGACTGAGATATGTGTTTGGTTGAAAAAAATAATAATTAACATTGATTGAGTACTTGCGATTTGCCAGATAAAACTTTAACTGCTTTACATGTATTACCTTGTTTAATCATCAAAACAAACCTGTAAGGGTGGTACCCATTTAACCCTGTTTCATAGGTGAACCAGGAAGCAGAGGGAAATTTCCCTCCACCACATACCTGACATGTGGCATGGACAGCGTGTGAACCTCGCGTCTTTTCCCCAGAGCCCATGCTGTGCCCAGGTCGGTATGCAGGTAGTCTCAGACGTGGAGACGCGGAGAAGTAGTAACACACTCCCAGAGGTGACCGGCAGCGGAGGTGCTGGTGTCAGGAGGAAGTGGGAAAGTGAGGCCCTTGTAGGCTCTGTGTGAACAACAGTGAGGGGAGAGGAGCTGTCAGGTGTCTAAATGGGAGGCGGGAGAGTGTAGTGGTCAAATACATGGAGTCAGTTTAACCTGGCTTCTTAGATATTTTAGACAGATTTGGAGTGTGAGTTCCTTCATCTATACAATAATGGGGTAGTTGTAAGAATTAAATGAGATGATGTAAGAAGAGCACTGTCACATAGGAAGTACTATATTCAATGCATAGTTGCTATAATTATTACTATTATTGTCAAATGGAGGAGAGACCAATTCAGAACCCAGACTATCCCCTGCCTATGTTACTCTAGTAAGTCCTAATCACCAGTAGTTGCTGAGTCACGCTCCAAATCTATCTTGTACTATAGGTGCCTCAAATTAATGAACCCTTGCAAAGATTGTACCTTAAACTATGGAATAATTCTAAGTTCTCTGCCCTTATGTAACAGCAAAATAAACAAGAATCAACTCCCCACTGAAGACCTCTTTGAGTCCCCTAGAAATATTTAAAAAATCCTTTAGAGCTTTCAAGGCTGTCTTCAGCATGACCCCCGAACACGTGAACAGTTAAGTTCCCCAAGCACTCAAACTACGCAACGCTCCACAGGCTTGTCCCATGCGTCTGTCCTCCTGGTCATGCACTGTTTGTTCTTGCTCTGGTTTTCCCTCTACCACGAAAACCGTCCCCTCGCTCTGCCTGCACAGATCGTCTTTCGGAAGTCCATCTTGCATGAATGTATTTCAGAAAGCCTTTTCCTGCCTACTGAAATAAATGCAACCTCTCTTTGATCTCTGAACTTCACAGCAGTGGTTTGTACTTCACCTAAGCAGGTATCACTTACCACTTGGATTTTGTCTGTGAACTTGTGTGAGCCACCTTTACTGAGATAAGGACATAGGTACGGGTTTTACCCCTGTTACAACTGAGCATTCTCTGAAGCAATTTTTATTGTACCTTTCACAGAGTAGTCGTCCAAAAGTATTTCTAGAGTTAAATGTAATATAGAGAAGTTTTTGAGGAATACAATTTCTATTTGTATTCCTATTTGTACTGCAAAGCCTCTCAGTTTTGGCCCTGCTTCTCTGCTCAGCTGTACTGTGGCAAGAGACTTCCTTCCCTAGTTTCATTTTAACCATTGCCCAGGTAAATTGTGCATTGCAGATGCCTTCATTGAAAAGAGATCTCTAACCAGAGAAACAGAACCAGTCATACACACATATATACACACACACGCACAGGGTCTGGCACAAATAATACCCCTTTTTTAATCACAAAATCTTTTATTACAAAATCATAAGCATGTAATTCGGTAACATAACAAATCACACTCACGCACACCGTATGACATTTTAGGTAAATGTTCAAATTAAAACTATAAATTATTACACCCATATTATTACCCTATCAACCACACTCAAACAGGCGTTACTCCTGCCAGACCCTGTGTGTGTGTGTGTGTGTGTGTAAAGAGATTTATTGTAATGAATTGACTTAAATGATTATGGGGGCTGGCTCAAAGTTTGAAATTTATAAGGCAGGCCATCAGGAAGGTAGGGTGGAACTCTTGAGCATGAGCTAAAGCTGCTATCCGTAAGTGGATTTCCTCTTCTTCATGGAAGCCTGAGCTCTGCTTGCAAGGATTTTCAACTGATTGGACGAGGCCCACCCAGATAATCTAGGACAACTTCCCTTACTTTCATAAAGCATCTCACCTAACAATGAGATGAACTGCTCATATAACATACTGCATGATCTAGCCCTGATAAACCATTGGTCTTCCAAAAATGCAGCCAACCTAAAGGCTCAAAGGACATACTCTGCAAAGATAAAGTACCACCTGCCAGGATGTGGCATACACATATAGAGACTTATATGGTACTGTGTTCCAAATAAGAAGAAAACCACTGAGAACTAACGTGTTGAAGCTGGACTGTCCCCATTTAGCATCATTCACAATCATCACATGTGCACTGATGTGTATGCACTGGCTGGTCACCCGTCGTTAGTTCTGTTGGAGAGAGCCATACAGAACACATGGCCTGGGCGACACATGCCATAGGCGTGCTCTCCAACCCGCCTCCCACTGCAGACAGGAAGCCTGCCACTCTAGTGCGGTTATTGGTCATCTGCATGGAGGTCACCAACATGCGTCAAGTAGAGTGTGTCCCTTGTATTGTGGGTAAGTTGACTTGGGGAACAGGAAATTTTGCCACCAGGTGGACAAGGCCAGTGCTTGTTTGCAGGCCACTGAACGTATAATTCAGAAGTCGGTCGAAGACTCTCTTTCTCCCACTAACCAGGAAGTCCTGCTACTGATGCAGCTGGAAAACAGTTCTAGAGACTTTATTTATTTTTTAAAATTTATAAAGATTATTTTTTCTGACTTTATTGAGGTATCACTGACAAATGAGAATTGTATACATTTAAGGTAAAAAAAAAAAAAAAGACGAGAGATCTTCAATGAGAAACATACTGCCATCCGTTGCTGTTAAATAAATCCAAGAGAGTTTTGAATTTTGAAACCCAATCTACTGCAGCCTATGAAGTGGCTCTTTGATTGACCATTAAGCATGCGTATGCAAATATAAACTCTCTTCAGTGAGTTGAGAAATATGCCACCAAACCTACCTTTTCCAGCTGCCAAGGGGATAAGCATGTTCTGGTGAATCAAAGTCTGCACCAACTCTTTCCCCTGCAGGAGGTCCTTTCACTTCAAAGGAGGTAGGACGCCCAACGCTCACAGCTCAGAACACACATACACAAAGCAGATTTCACTTTTTTTTCTTTTACAATTCATGAATACTGTAGAAACTGGCAAGATGAATCCAAGGAGAAAATTCTGTTTTTTTTTTAAATTTTATGTGTGTATCATGATAAAGATGAATGTGATAAAAAAGGGAACACATTTTGAATCAAAGGACCATACATACTCTCTTGAGACAACATTTGCCAGTAGGGTTTGCTGAGAGTATATGGGTATATGTTATTAAATGGTGTGCCGAGAATCATCTCACGAGAGAAAACAGAATGAAATGCACCCACCTTTTAGATTTGTGTACTCTGAGGGTCCCCGTGACAGTATGGAAAGGGGCCAGGCTTTAAGCAGTAGGCCATTGCATTTGGATTGTAAACCCCCCCAAACTGTAAATTCTGGTTGCAGTTACAGCTGGTGAAAAGAAAATGCCCTAAGAATTATTAATATGCAAATGTAGTAATTTGGGAAATTGAATGATCTCAGGTTCGGTTTTTTGAATTTATGCAACCGAATTTTGACCAAAATGACATCATACCTCAATAGTTCTGCACAAACTGACATCAAATTATATAATCTTTTAAAAAAATATTACAGAAAAAGAACGTTTAAGGAGAGCACAGGCAGCAACACGCATGTGGCTGCCATGCACCAGTGACCCAGGCAGTCTGAACTCACACTCCCAAAGCGGACAATGTCATATATTTGGTAGAAGAAATCCAACAACAAAGGAGATCATGTCTTTACAAATGGGGTAGAACAGTCCCTTCAGAAATATTCTCTTCTATCTTTGTCAAACTTAGAATGTTTTACATCAACTCTGGTATAAGCAGAATGACCAGTTTCTCTTATCTCTGTTAATAGTCCTGCCATTGAGAAGGACAGTGTCGATAGGTGGAAATATTTCTTGAAATTGCTCATCGGCCAGGTTTGTAGACACAGCTGGAATTAATTGTGAAATGGGATGTATGGCTAATCAGTTTACAATTTGGACATGAGATTTGACTGCTATCTCCCTGCTTATGAGCACTTAAAAGAATCTCAAACAACCTTAAATAATTGATTTGTTTTCTAGTCACATAGTTCTGTTGCTGACGAAAATAATACATTGGTGCAGTTAGCAGGCTGCATTGATCACTTCATGTCCTCTTAGTGTCACAAACACTGACGGGAACATGCTTTTGTCAGGCTGAAACCTGTTTGTATTGAATGTAGTTTCAGACCTAGATTCCTGAAGTCCAATTCTCCGTCTTTGACAGTCACGTGAATGGTAGATTTGTGAAGACAGCATGGCTTTCTCAAAGTTAAGAGTCGTTTTAATATACTTTGTTTTACCTAAATCTTTTGTGAACGTGCCCTGTACACAAATATCATTGTTTTATGTAGTTATTTGTATTTAAGGCTCATTACAGTTCCGCTGCTGTGTAAAGAAGTATGCCTCTTCCTTTTAAAAAATCTAGCTAAAGCTCCAAGAATGTCACCTAGTTTGAATATTCAAGGATTTGGCAAAGAAATTCATGTGAGTTGATTTGGGAAATGAGCATTAGCCTTGGAGTAAGAAAGCTGAAGTTTGAATATTAGCTTTCTTACTGATAAGTTAGCTGAATAGGAGCAAGTAATTTAAATTCTGAATCTCATTTTTCTGGGATTTTTTTTCACCTTGGGGTTACTAGTCCCTATCATATGTTCCATTTATTTTTTCATTTAGCCAATATTGTTGACCACCCACTATGCGTTAGATACTTTACTAGATTCTGGTGGTTTGAAGAGGGAATAATAGCTAAGTCCTTGCAGTCCGGAGATTTATCCATAGTAGAGGTGTATTGAAAAAAAGTAATTAGGACCGAATTGTGAGTGCTAGCATAATTCAGATTGGACCAAAAGGACAGAATACTGAACAGGAATGTGAATTTATTTCTTTGCTTTGAGAGAAAAGTTTCAAAAAAAGAGGTAACATTTAATGTAGCTTAAAGAACCAAGAAAAGGAGACACAGGTATAGAGATATAAAAGGGCATAGATTATTAGAGAAATAGGAAAGACATTATATAATTGTTACAGAATATGAGATATGGAGTAGAAAGAAACAGTCATTTCTTTGCCACAGAAGTCTAACAATCATACCACAGGGACTCACATCACTTTAATGGTTACCTATCCTTTTAAAGAAATACAGTGAATTATTCTAGCATTTTTTTACCTTTAAAAACCTGTTCCTCTTTTGTATGTGTAGTGTTGTGTGTGTGTGTGTGTGTGCTAAAATGTTCAATGGTAATTCTTTTTATTGTGGATTCAACCAAACTTCCATATATGGGGAGAAGACTCACCAACCTTTATTTTCCAGAGCCTTCCTTGGAAGGTCTCTTAGGGTAGGGAGTTGTACTGGCCATCTGTCACCCGTCTTTAACATGGTGGTCTGAACTGCGAAGGTACCTGTGTTGGCCAATAATGCTATGGTTTCAGTATGTAGTCCTCATCATATTCTTACATGGTTCTCTCTCAGCCCCATTCTGTGAAGGTTCAAGTGGTGAAAATTATTCATAGCTGTGTGACCCAGAAAGTTCTGTGTAAGGTGCAAAATTGTATCTAGGTCTTAAAGGATAAATAGAAAGTGAGTGGGCATTCCAGGCAGAGGAAACCTGATAAATAAGTTACAGAGGCAAAGAAAGTCAGAGCAGGGAATATGAAAGAGGAAGAAAAGGAGACGCTGAGTTGTAGAATGGGGAATCATGATTGCCTACTTGCAATATTGAAAATAGAGAACAAATTAGAGATATATTCTGAAAGTAGAATCAATTACCGAGCAACAGATGGGTGGGAGGGCTAAAATGATTCCAAGCTTTGGAACTGAGGTGACGCAAGTTCCATTAATAGAAAATGAGAGCACAGGAGGACAGAGGAAGAGAGTGTTTCAGGAAGAGTAATATGATGAGTAATTAGATACACCTATGTAGTGTAAGTGGCGATAATAGACTACTTATAAAATTAGACATGTAGGTCAAGGGAAATAAAAACTTTGCAATTGCCTGACATTTGTGTCTGCTTCTCTTCTGCTTTTTGACTATAATAGACTAAAATGAAAGGTGAATTATGACCCCAAAGCCCTCCTTCCAAGTTTATCGAGAATTAAGTAGAATATTGTTCTAATCTAATTATACAACACCCTCATCAGTGTAGGTTACCGTCGTCTGTGTTCCCTAACCCAGGTCTCTAACTCAGCAGTCTCAATTAGATCCTCAGCAAATAATCTGTTCCCCCACTCCTTTACTCCTGTGTGACAGCTGGAAAAGGTCATTGGTTCTGAGCACAGATAGCTTCGGTGTAAGTCTTTCACTTTCTAAACTCCCATAATTAATCTTTCGCAGACTGACAATAATTCTACTGTCTTCATTTCACAGACCTAAACTCATATGGCTTTGTATCACTTCAGATAACACATGACTAGGTTAAAAGGAATGGAGATACTCCTCCAGGCTTCTCTAGTTTCGCCGTGTGCTGTCAGGTCAACATTCTCAACACAACTAAGCAGGGACAGATGGTGCCCATTCCCTCAGTGACAGAATCATCCAGCAATGTCAAAGGCATTTACATCCTTGAGACAGAGATGCCTTATGACTAAAAGTTTCCCACCATGAGTATTCCAGAATACAGAATGAAACTCTGATAACAATTCATGTTCAATTATGTAAAACTTTAATTACATGAATCATTTAGAAATGAACTCAGTTCCTTTGTTGTCTTATCAATTCTCCAAGGACCTTTCTAGAAGGACATTAATGTGCTTGACTTAAAGGTGCCTATACTAATGACGATGTAAAATTCAGAATTGGACAGAATATTTTAAAAGGAATTATGTATATTTTAAGCCACTGTAGTAAATTCAGACAAGGCAAAAAGAAAGTTTGTTTAGGAAAATGGCCATTAATTTGGGTAATATAAGCTGTATCTTGTGTTTCCATAATCACTTTTCTTACCCCTTATTTATATTTTACTGCACTGAGTTTATCTTATTGGTTCTATAAATATGGCCTTAAATTATTTGCTTAAATAACTTACAAGTTTGTTAATAAAGACATTTTAGATGGCTCTTATTTCTTTTTCTTTTTTAGTTGCCCCAGATAGAAGTTCTGATACAGCAGTATGGGATGAAAATTGTGAAATCAAACATTCTTGTCTTATTTTGGATCTTAGGGGAGAAGCATGCAGTCTCTTACTGTGAGTGTCTTTTTTCTTCTTTTAGATGCTTTTTATGGGGTTGAAGCAGTTCCCTTCAATTTCCATCTTATTTAGTGTTTTTATCATGAAAGGGTGTGGAACTTTGTTCAGTGTAATTTTGAGTTTGAGATAATAAAGTGGTTTTTCTTATTCTTCATTGATATGGCACATTAGTTTGATTGTTTGCATGTTGAAGCCACCTTGCATTCCTTGGGTAAATTTAACGATATGTACTGCTTTATTTTATTTGCTAGTGTTTTGTTGTGATTTTTGGGTCCGCAGTTTTCTTCTCTTATGATATCTTTGTCTGGTTTTGTATCAAAATATACCTCATTGAATGTGTTGCAAAGAGTTCTTTTTAATTTTTAGGGAGAGTTTATAAAGAATTGGTATAAATATTTAAATGCTTGGTAGAATTCACTGGTAAAGCCATTTTGGGCCTGGAGTTTCCTTTTTTTTTTTGTAGTTTTAAAATTACTAATTCAATCCTTTGCTTATTATAAGTCTATTCAGATTTTCTGTTTTGTCTTGAGTCAGTTTTTATAGTTTGTATCTTTTAAAGAATTTTCCCATTTTATCTAAATTATTTAACTCATTGTCATACAGTGTTTAGTGTTCCCATGAATATGCCTTTAGTATTCCCTGGTAAACTTTATTTCTGTATGATCAATAATAATGTCCCTTCTTTTATTCTTGATTTTAGTATTTTGAGTCTTATCTCTGTTTTTTTGAGATCAGTCTAGCCAAAGTTTTCTCAATTCTATTGATCTTTTCAAAACACTAAATTTGAGTTCCACTGATTTTTTGTTATTGGTTTCATATTCTCAATTTTATTAATTACCACTATAATTCATATCATTTTCTGTCTTCTGCTTCTCTGGACTTAAAGCACTCGCTTTCTCTCTCTCTCTCTTTTTATAGTGTTTTAACACAAAAGATTAGATTGTTGAGATCTTTCTTCTTTTTAAGTGTTTGCAATATAAATTTCCTTCTAAGCTCTTCCTTAGTTGCATACCATAAGTTTTTGTATATTACAACTTTATTTATATTCATCTCTAAGTATTTTCTAATTTTGTTTGTGATTTATTCCTTGTGATGTTTTGGTTACCTAGTACCATGTTGTCTATTTTGCATATGTTTATAAATACTTATAGATGACTTTTGAGAGAATTGAGATCTTAACAATATTGAGCTTTTCAGTTCATTAAGATAGTTGCCTCTCCATTTATTGTGTCTCCTTTGATTTCTTTCATCAGTTTTTTATAGTTTTCAATGGATGGATCTTGCACATATTTTGTAAGATTTTTATTGAAGTTTTTGGAGCTATTGTAAATTTAATTTTAATTTTCAGTTGTTCATATATAAATTTATACTTGATTTTGGATATTTAGCCTGTATCCTACAACTTTGCTAAACCTACTTCTTCATTTTAGTAGTTTTGTGATTGTTTCTTTGGGATTTTCTATGTAAACAATCATGTCATATGTAAAAAGGGATAGTTTTATTTTTTCTTTCAATTCTGGATATCTTTTCTTACTTTTCTTTCCTTATAGCACTGGCTAAAATCACCAGTACAAATTTGAATACAAGTTACAAAAGTGTGTATCTTTGCTTTGTTCTGTATCTTAGGGGGAAAACATTTAGTCTCTCCCTATTATGCATAATGTTGGTTATACATTTTTTCTAAATATTCTTTATCAGGTTGATGAAGTTTCCTTCTGTTATTAGTTTGCAAAAAGATTTTTTTTAATCATGAACAGATGAAATGTTTTGTCAAAGACTTTTTCTGCATCTATTTCCTCTTTGCTCTATGGATATGGTGAATCTCATTGATTTATTTTTGGATGTTGAACTAGTCTTGCATTATTGAGATATAACACTTCACTTGGCCATGATATGTAATATTATCCCTTTTATATATCATTGGACTATGTTTGCTATTATTGTTGCAGCTTATTGAGTCTGTATTTATTAAAAGTATTGATTTGTAGTTTTCTAGTAATGTCCTTTTCAGTTTTGATGTCAGAGTAATGTTAATTTCATAGACTTAATTGTAATTTTTCTGAAAGAATTTGTATAGAGTTGGTATAATGTCTTTTAAATTTTTGATAGAATTCATCAGTGAAACCATCTAAGCCTACAGTTGTCTTTGCAGGGAGATTTTTAGGTGTATGACACAGCAGTTAGTTAATCATATACTTTACAAGGTGTTCCTTCTGATAATTCAAGAGCCCACCTGGCACCATAGGGAGATTTTTTGAAAATACATGTACAATTTCTTTAACATGTGTAGGGTTGCTCAGGTTAGAATTTTTTTTTTTTGGTGATCTTTTTATTGTGTCATCAAAGGAATTTATCCATTTTTCTTAAAACCTCAAATTTATTGGAGTAAAATTTTCATTGTCCATGTAATACCATAATAATATAGAATTTATAGAGGTTCTCTCTCTCTTATTCCTGGTAATTTGTGTCTTCTCTAGTCTTTCCTTGACAGTCTGGCTAGAGGTTTATCAATTTGATAGATCTTGTTTTAAAAAGCTATCATCAAAAAGCATGCTTGAGGTGCTGGAGACAGAAGAGATTGGCTTTGCTGCAAATTTGCATAATTCCATCCTTAGGTTATTATTGATAATGTACAAAGAATACCCAGAAATAGAAGGTTCTGTTCACATTTTATCTAGCTAGAGTCAATGATGTTAGTTAACTTTCAAATTTAATATGGAGGAAAAATGTATCACCTTTAATCAAAAAGCAAAGAGGGTTCTATCTTATGTAAAAAACAAAACAAAAAAGCATCATAATATGATCCCTTTGAGATGGTGATTTCCTGAAAACAAACAATGGAACAAATCACCTAAGGCCTTCTGTAAATCTAACTGCACATAATAGCTCCAAGAGGGAAAGTTGATTGTTATTTTAGAACTCGTCAAAATTAAATGTGTTCCTAGTGTTCAGGGAACCATAATCTCTTGATAACCATTTATTCTCTAAAAGTATTATCATACAAAGTACTTGCCATGCTGTAGATTAAGGAACATAATCATAATTTATTCTGGGATAATTTATGATTGAACTATAACAATAGAAGAAATATTGCAATAATATTTGTAAAACACATGCAAATTAATTATTTTTAAACGGAGATGAATAGAGTCTCTGTCCTATGAGGACAGTGTAGAGTCTGCAGCATCTTCTTTGCCCAGCCGCAGACTGAAGGAGATGTCTTTTCTGACTCTTGTCTGCAAGGTTGGGAGAGATACAACATAGTCCAGGAGTTGGGGTGGAGAGTAGCACCCAGAGTCATCTGTACTCTCCATGCGCAATAATGTGGTAATTCCTCCCTCAAAATAAACCCGTCTCACACTGAAAATAAATAGACCCTTTGCTTCAGAGTCTTAAGGCTCCATACCGGAGGAGGGCTACAAGCTAAATTCAGACAGTAATACAGTTGCTGGAGCAGACAATTTAGTTTTCTGGTGGTATAATCATAGTTCTAGCATTTGGGCCCCCAGACTATGGCATAGTTTCTAAAGAAGATGCAGATTATAACTTTGAGGACAGGGAGACCCATAGAAGAAATTATCAAATAGATGAGTATTTCCATGAGCAGCTTCCTATCTCCCTCCTAGTTTTGGCCTAGGTTTCTTTCCCCTGAGTCTGGGTGAGCTTGAGACTAAAAGAAAGGTGACCCATGAGTTCTAAGGCTTGGTCATAAAAATCGATAGTTTTCCCCTGGCTCTTGTTCTTGGGATACAAACTTTAGGAGCTCTGAGATTACATGGAAACCACCAACCTGGAGAGATCTTTTGGGGAGATTATACATAGATACAGAGATGCCCAGTGTCCTGTCCCCTGCTGTTTGAGTCCTGCCAGCATCAACCCAGATGTGTGAGAGAATGAGCCTTCAGATGTTATAACCTCCAGACTTTAGTGTAATGAGGCCCCAAAAGAGTGAAGCAGAGGGAAGTTGTCCCCACTCTGCCTTGTTCTAATTCCTAACCCACAAAATCCAAAAGCATAATGAATGGTTATTTTATGTCACTGCATTTTTGTGTAACTTGTTACACAGAAATAGGTAACTGAGACAGGTATCTGACCTACAGGCAGCCAACTTATAGAAAGAGGACGTGATTTACTATAATAACTGTTTGATAGAGACAGTTAGATTTTCTCTTTTTGAAATTTTAACCTGAGATACAGAGATTTAAAATAAGCCATTGGTTAGAACAGGAGCATGAAGACACAGAGAAAAGTCCGTGGCAGAGTTGTGAAGCAGAACCTGCTCACAGGCAAGAGTGTGTGTAACATGCAGAGCAGAGGATGAGGTGGTCAGTTGGTTGTGACAAGAGGCCAAGAAAAATGAAATAACTATTGGGCTGGCCAAAAAGTCCATATGTTATTTTTCCCATAAAATAGAAGACACGTTTTTCATTTTCACCAATAACTTTATTGATTTGGATATTTTGAGTATGTTGGCCAACTTCCATGTGGTAGAACATTGATTGTTTTCAATTAATGTCTTGATTTGATCACTATCAACTGCAACTGGTCTACCTGACCGTGGAAAATCATCCAGCAAGAAATCTCCAGCACGAAACTTTGCAAACCACTCTTATCATGTTGAATGGGTCACAGTGCCTTCTCTATACACTGCACAAATCATTTTGCATTTCAGTAGCATTTTTTATCTTTCTTGAAATAATAAAACACAGTATGCCTAAAATGTTGTACATTGTCTTCCATCTTCAATATTAAAACAGGTACATAAAATATTCACCAATTTTGTTAAGTTTTTTTAATGCACCCTGATATGACAGCTGTCACAATACAATCTAACAAAATTGTTTTGAATGAAGTCAAAGACAACTAAGTACTACTAGAGCCATCTTATGGAAAAAACCAAACAAACCTTTTGGTCAACCTAATATAATAAGAAAAGTTATGGTGTTACAACTTATATTTAAGTCTTTTATTCATCTTGAGTTTATTTTCGTGTATGGTGTAAGTTGGTGATCGAGTTTCATTTTTTTGCATGTAGCTGTCCAGATCTCCCAACACCATCTGTTGAAGAGGCTGTTTTTGCTCCATTTTATGCTCCTGCCTCCTTTGTCAAATATTAATTGACTGTAAAGACTTGAGTTTATTTCTGGGCTCTCTGTTCTGTTCCATTGGTCTATGTGCCTGTTTTTATGCCAGTACCAGGCTGTTTTGATTACAGTGGCCTTGTAATACAGTTTGATATCAGGTATTGTGATCCCTCCTGCTTTGTTCTTCTTTCTCAAAATTGCTGCAGCTTTTCGGGGTCGTTTATGGTTCCATATAAATTTCTGAAATGTTTGTTCTACACCTGTGAAATATGTCATGGGTACTCTAATAGGGATTGCATTGAATCTATAAATTGATTTGGGTAGTATGGCCATTTTGATGATGTTAATTCTTCCAATCCATGAGCATGGTACATGCTTCCATTTGTTTGTGTCTTCCTTAATTTCTTTCTTCAGTGTTGTGTAGTTTTCCGAGTACAGGTCTTTTACCTCCTTGGTTAGGTTTATTCCTAGGTACTTTATTTTTCTTCAAGGAAAACATTGGCAGGAAAATCTCAGACATTCCACGCAGCAACATCCTCACAGACCTGTCCCCTAAAGCAAGGGACATAAAGGAAAGAATAAACAAATGGGACCTCATCAAAATAAAAAGCTTCTGCATGGCTAAAGAAAACAGCACCAAATTACAAAGAGAACCAACAGTATGGGAAAACATATTTGCTAATGATACCTCAGACAAGGGCCTGATCTCCAAAATACAGAAAGAACTCACATGACTCCACTGCAGGAAGACAAACAACCCAATTAAAAAATGGGCAAAGGACTTGAACAGACACTTCTCCAAGGAAGATATACAGAGGGCCCAAAGACATATGAAAAGATGCTCAGCATCACTAGCCATCAGAGAGATGCAAATTAAAACCACAATGAGATACCATCTCACACCAGTCAGAGTGGCCAACATAAACAAATCCACAAACAAATGTTGGAGAGGATGCGGAGAAAAGGGAACCCTAGTGCACTGTTGGTGGGAATGCAGACTGGTGAGGCCACTGTGGAAAACAGTATGGAATTTCCTCAGAAAACTAAAAAT
Organism: Desmodus rotundus; assembly: GCF_022682495.2. Classification (NCBI taxonomy): domain Eukaryota; kingdom Metazoa; phylum Chordata; class Mammalia; order Chiroptera; family Phyllostomidae; genus Desmodus; species Desmodus rotundus. Next base: position 166,573,566 of record NC_071388.1, read on the forward strand.
GGAACTGCCCTTTGACCCAGCAATTCCACTGCTGGGATTATACCCTAAGAACCCTGAAACACCAATCCTAAAGAACCTGTGCACCCCAATGTTCATAGCAGCACAATTTACAATAGCCAAGTACTAGAATCAACCTAAGTGCCCATCAGCAAACGAGTGGATCTAAAAACTATGGTATATTTACACAAGGGAATTCTATGCAGCAGAGAGAAAGAAGGAGCTCCTACCCTTTGCAACAGCTTGGATGGAACTGGAGAGCATTATGCTAAGTGAAATAAGCCAGGTGGTGAGGGACAAATACCATATGATCTCACCTTTAACTGGAACATGAGCAATAGAAGAAAAAAGCAAACAAAATATAACCAGAGTCATTGAAGTTAAGAACAATCTAACAATAGCCAGGGGGAAGTGGGGTGGGGACAGTGGGAAGAGGGGATTACAGGAACTACTATAAAGGACACATGGATAAAATCAAGGGGGAGGGTGGAGGTGGGGGAGGGAGGTGGGTTCCGCTGGGGTGGGGTGGAGGGATGGGGAGAAAAGGCAGACAATTGTAATTGAATAACAATAAAAAAAAAACACTATTCATTAAGAGAGCCGTTCTTTGTAACCAAAGAAGTTATGGCAGATAGTAAGGTTCTCAAGGTATTTGTAGTAAATAGTGTGTGTGTGTGTGTGTGTGTGTGTGTGAGCAATCAGATAGATGAATAGACAGGTAGATCTCCCTGTTTACATGATAAGGCCCCCTTTTCTCTTTTACAAACCTCTGTGAATTTGAAATATTTAAAATTTATTTTTAATGTGGTGTTTAATGTCTCTGTGATCACTGAACTCTAAGCTCCGTGATGGCTGTGGCTGTCTCTTGCTCACCGCCTTACCAGAAGCTGCCACCGGGGGAGTTCTCTGGCAGGCTGAAGTCTCTCCTGGAGAGCTGAAATGACTGGGACTTTCATTCAGTGAGTCTCACAGTAAATGCTTAGGAATTTGTGGGAGGATTTGGTATTGGTTATCTGACCTGGTAAGCAAGGAAGCATACAGCCAGCCTCTCTAGAGCAGTCCTGAGAAAGGCAGTTTATATGAAAAGTTGAGAACAATGAAAGTAAGCATTTCTAAGGATCGACAGGCTCCTCTCCCCAGTAGGATGGTATTTGCCCATTCCGTGGAGCTTTGAAGCTTGTTGCTCCACTGGGAGTGTCCCACTGTGTCCCCAGCTCTGGGGAACTGTTTGTTCACAGGTGAATTCTTGTGTTCTCTGCCTGTAGCTTTTTTTGCTCTTGGCGTCTTCCTTTCTGTCATTATTTGCCCTGTGACACTAGAATAGAAGTAGACAAAGAAAACAAACTCAGTATATATTTGTGAACTGAAAACTGCCAAGGAGGTTTCTTTAAAACAAAATCAGAGTTCTGTGGACACTGGCTGAGCTTGGGCAGACTCATCTTTCTTTTTCCTCAGTCCATTTTCACATGGTTGCAAAAATTCCTCATATTGGAGAAAGCCTCATCTGATTTCCCCCAAGTAATCTGCTTTATTTGAATAACACCCAATACACCCATTAAAGAAAACTGCTAAGTACTTACAAACAAAGCACCAGAATTAGCATGTAACCAAGAAATTCAGTCTTGGAGATCAGCTAAGCAGTGCCCTGTGTCCACTCCCAGACTTGTTAGTGGGCAGGAGGGATATAACCTGGCTACCTCTGCTGCCTACACCAACCATACTTATGAATGGAAGAGGAGAGCAGTAGCATTTTGATCACAACCCTGCACGTTTCTGTTGTATTCCAAGGAGAGGTTGCAGAATGCAGAGTCAAATGCAGACCTGACTTAATCAGGAAAAATCTTCTAAGTGAGAATTCTGGCTCCTTTCATCAGGAGAAGCGGCAACAAGGAAGGAGGAGCCGCTTGTGCTGTGAGCTTGGGAAATCCTCTGGCTCCCCTGGGCCTCCATTTTGTCTTCTGTTATGTAAGTGGGTTTCGTGTAGCACCTTATTTTTATACTTTCATTAAAATTTTCAAACACACATAAAAGGAGAAAAAACAGTGCTGTGGACATCCATATATATCGTCTAGGTTTGATAATTTCTAATGCTTCATCATATTTGCTTTATCAAGACATATACCTCTTAATTCTGCCATGTCATTTTAAAGTGAATTATAGATGTCAAGACATTTCATCCTTAAATACTTCAACTTGTATATTCAGAGATTAAGAATGTTTTCCCCTGTATCTGTAAGCCCATTCCCAGGATGATTCTAGAAGCCTAGTTTGGGAGTCTTGGCCCTGGTTTTCACAAGAGATTTATGAGAGGACAGCCAGGAGCAGAGACACATATCCTGTGAAGCTCAGGCAACTACAGCCTCAGGCCCTGTCACTTATACAGGCTCTTCTTAAAGCCATTTGCATTAAAGGAGAACTATCTGGGCCATAATGGCTGAAGACCATTATTTCTTTTCAGTCTGGCTTCTTTTCCTTTACCCCTACTCCCAAACACACACACACACACACACACACAATGCAACACACATTACTTTCTTTCTCTTTCTTGTGTCAGGTGTGATTGGAATGTTTGTGAACATTTTGAGGATCCCATTTAAAAATTATTGGAGAATTAATTTTCCTTCTAAAAACTGCTGTGCAAAGTGAAATGATTGCTAGCTTTCCAGGGACTTCTAGGAACACTCAACTATCCATGGCTAGAAGTCTTAAAACAATGTGAACGATGGTGCCTGGTGCAGGAAGCATGGAGCAATGGAGGAAACAGGTGAGTTGAAATGTGAAGCCTCAGTTAATCTGGGAAAAACCATCCAATCAGAACATGTCTAAATTGGGAAGCTGAGGATTTGATTCTCATGCATGCCTAATCAAAAAGCAGGTTCTCTCTTTTTAGGAATATACTGGCTAATGTAGCATATACAGTTAAATATGCAATATATGCATTATATAGGGGAACTGCACAAAATAAAATTTAACAGAAAACTTGTTGCTGTACTGCATTGTGAATACCTCTGGGTGAAAAGTTTTTATATAAGAGGACATTGATACACTTATTTTAGTGGTTGATATATAAGACAGAAGAGGAATTTAATTACACAATTGCTGCAATTTAAAATAACAGTTTTTACTTTAATTTTATATATTTTCATATATTTTAATCACATCAGTATTGAAACATAATTGAAATGAAGTATGTTTGCAGAAGCCAAGCAAAAAGTGAAAGTATAGGAGACTAGCAGAAGGTTCACAAGGTCAAAAACTTCCAGGGCATGTTATAATGAATTTGAAAGCTGTGATGTCAAAATCATTCACATTATTTCTATGTTATCAATAAAAATAACTTTTCAATCATGCCAAAAGAAGAATGAATTATCTTTTTATTTTCTCTATGACAGTACAAAATTATTATCAGACAGAGAAGCAAGCAAAAAGTATATAGACAAAAAATTTTAAAAATAGATATGTGTCAGTTAACAAAATGTATTATTGGCTTATATATTTGATATTTGTGCTACTTAAATTTGAATTGTGTCATATGTTGTGACATTTTTATTATTTAAAATAATATATGCCTTTGCATCCAGTTTTGAATTTGTAAGTCTGTAGTCTTACAGAGGACTGCAAAAGTCTGCATGCCTCAGGTCCTAGGATTGGTCACTACTCATCACTCTGGATTTTACACAATGTTCAAGCAGAAAAATTGTGTTTTCTACTGTTCTCAACCTGATTGTTTTCTAGTAGCAAGCTACAATGTTAAAGCTAATAGAATATTCAAATTTCAAACATTTTAATATGTTAGTGTGGAAATCGAAGCTCAAAAAGACAGCACCTTGTCCAAAGCCAGATAAGTTTGTAGCAACAACACAATGTGGAGGACTTAGGGCTTCTGATCCTGGCCCCTGTTCTCATCGTGCTTTGCAGTCTGTCTTAAAGAACCAGGGTATAAAATATTATGCTTCAAATATGGCATTGACGAGATGATTCTGTGACGTTTATTCTGTTGATTTACTCAGCCACTAATTTATGCATCAAAAATCCTGTGAGCACTGGAGAGTAACATGTGACCCCTTACCTTAAGCATCTGATCTTAAGCAAGCTCATAAGAGCAAGATTCTAGAATAGTACAGAGAAATGTTGCAAAATAAACAGTATTGTACAGTGGAAATCCAACAGGGAATGAATCTATCTTCTGATTCCTATATTTTTGTCAACCCTTCCTCATGCCCACATATTCCTTGGGGAGGGAGAGAGGAGAGCTCCATCAGCTACCAGAGAAATACTCTATGTAGGCAAGCTTATTGCCCACTTCTTACGATTCTTACTTTAATTTAAGGGGAGTGAAAAATATTAAGAACCTCTTTACTTCTGAACTCTCCTCTGTATCAGTTAGGGTTCCAGGTAAACAGAACGAATAGGGGAGATATGTGTGCATATAAATAAAGAATTAGCTCATGCAGTTATGGAAGCTGAGAAGTCCCATGCTCCATAGTCCAAAGACCTGAGAAGCAGGAGAGCTAGTGGTAGAAAATCTAATTCTAGTCCAAAGGCTGGAGAAGACTGATGTCCCAGCTTGAACACCATCAGGCAGAGTGAATTCCTTATTCAGCCTTTTGTTCCATTCATTTGTTGTCCTGCAACAAATTGGATGAGGCCCCCCCACACTGGGAAGGCCAATCTACTTTACTCAATCTGCTGTTTCAAATGTTAATCTCAACCAGAAACACACTTACAGACACACACAGAAATAATGTTTAACCAAATACCTGGGCACACTGTGGCCCAGTCAAGTTGATGCATGAAATAAACCACCACATTCCTTCTCTGCTCCTCAACCCTCTTCTTCATCACTAACTTAGATTGGTGTTTCCTAGAGGCAGAGCCTCAGATGAATATTGGTAGAATAGTGGTTTACTAAGAAATGTCCTCAAGGTAAAACAGAAGAGGAGCAGACAGTGGGACTGGGAAGGTGAGACATCTGAATGAGGATGTCATAGTAGGCAAAGTTCTAGAAAGGCTGACTTTGTCTCTATCCTATGAAGTTTTGGAGGCTTGTGGGCCACACCTCAGATTGCCTGGGCCTTGGAAATTAGGGTATTTATACCCACACAAGGTCAGTGACCAACAGCTGTACCTGGAGGAAATAAATCTCTAGGTACATTTTGTTCTCTGTCCAGGCAGGAAGAGTAGGCTTTGGCAGCCCTCTGATGGTAAGGTGTCCCAGGGGTGACTTTTGGGAGTGCAAGTACCATATCTAGGAAAATCTAATGGGATTTGGGGGAGTTGCTCAGACATGTGCCATGACTGTAATCAGAATCTTTAGCAATGATCACAAAAGCTCATTGTCATCAGGACTCCTATCCAAGATGCTGGACTAGTGCTTTCCAGACATAATAGTATTCAGTCCTCAGGTCAAGTGTAAGGTAATCCGCTTACTCTCCAGTCTATGGGGGAGAAGACTGAGACTCATAGCGAGTAAATGAACTTCAGGAACCGATGCTGTCTGTCCTTTGCTTCATGTCCTTGTCCACCACCCCAAATTATCCACTGAAAATATTACTACTTGCCATGCAAGACAATGAATAGAATGCCAAATTTCCATTCATGGTAGGGAAAATCTGTTTCATTATTTATAGTTCTACTCTCGTGTATCTTGTTAACTGTCCAGGATGTAATTCTGCATTAAATTCAAAGTAAAACTTCGTGATGCTGATGAAAAGTTAGTAGGTCTAAGCTGGCAAACAAGTACATCTTCAGTGTCTCTGAAGGCTTATTTTACTAAGCCACTTAAAAGATACTTGGCTAATGGAATGTTTTTACACCCATGTTTACACTCTGGGTTTAGGAAATTTGCTGAATATAAAAGAAATCTTTACACGACAGAATATTTTTCAGTAATAAGACAGCATGTTCAAATTTAGTCATTCACTACTAAATGTAAAAAACACAGTGCAAAAAATCATGTGTAACCCATAAATGCTGGGAATTTCCTGCTCTGGTAATTCATATAACTCCACCTTCCGCAGGCTTTCAAAGGGACAGCTCTGTGTTTTTTAAACAAAAATAAATAGGTTTGTATACTTCACTATTCCAGAGTAACAATTATTGTGAGTTCTTCATTAAAACACCTATATGTGAAGATATAATTAGGTATATTTAGGAACCTTTGTATTTTCTGTAGTTTTGTAAAAAAGAAAGAAAGAAAGAAAGCACTATCCAAACAGTTTACCACTCTTAAATGTTAATTTTGAATGTGTCCTAGCAAGAGATATAGTTCAACCTAACTGAAGCATTGCTTTAGAATGGATTTTGGTGATTTCCTCACCCACCACCATACAATTAACATTTTCAGTTACTGAAATTTCTTAAAAAATCGAACAATTACAAAATTGACATCCCCCAAAATAGAACTTTCCAATTATATATGTAGAGAGGAACTAAAAATTTGATAAATTTGCACAAATGCTCAATTTTGAATATGTTAAAAAGTTACTCCGAGAATTCTTTATTCATTTTCACCTTGTATCTTAAAACATGTTTGGTTTCTTTTATTGTGGTGTCTAGCATCACTTACACAGAGCTCTGCACTTCAAGGAGTGCTTTCAGCACGTGTTCGGACGCTGGAAGTCGCCTGTGACGGTGGTGAGCCAAATTCAGGGGGTAATTAGGAGAAAGACAGCCGGAGGCACCAACAATATGTGGCTCTCACTGGCCTTCTTCTGATCACCCTCATTACAAAAAACAGCCAAAGCAGGTTATCATCTTTGTTTCGTGAATATGTTTTTAATTTAAAAAGAAAGAAATGCTTCTAGAAATCTCAGTAATGCAGACTAGTAGAAGTAGTGCAGCCATCTCACCCTAAAACCCTTTAAATTATGACATATTTATTTGTTTCTGGACTTTGGTGAGTGATGTTACTGTTTTTGCACAGTGGTATCACATGTATGTAGCTTCTGATTCTGCAGGGAACCCGTACACACACACCCCATGTATGCAGGACCCACATGGGTCTTTTATCCAGTGTCCAAGCCCAGGGAATCTTCCCTACTTCGGTCTTCTCAGAGCGACCCTTTTCCTTTCTCCACTCCTAGTCACCCAGCAGAATCTCCTCAGGGGGCGAAGGAAGTGATTTCAAAATTCTTTGAGACTAGGAATTTGAAAACCTGTTTACTAGCTAGAGATCCGGAAAGGGAAATTATGTGGAAAAAAATGTAGTCAATTATTTAGCATACACTGCCATCTTTTGTCTTCACCCATGGTGTTTTACTGTGAGGTGTTTACCGTTTAAATGCAGCAACTCCATCCCAGTCCCTCAACCCATTTTCCCTCTTCCTTACTTTTCTGGGAGTCATCAGGATGGAGTTGAAGGAGACAGATAGATCTGGCTGTTTCCCAAAGCCTTACACACACAGGAAGGCCCAGTGCTCACATCACTCCGTGTGTACAAATGCCATGTCTGCGGCAAGACCGCAGATAGAAGGAGGGCTTAGTGATGCCGTAGTAATACTTTATACTGTCCCTCATCACCTCGGCAAAGAGAAGCCAGTTTTAGATTAAGAACTATAGCAATCTTCCTTTTTTCTAATCCATGGAATTCCTCACCTTCATACTTGAACATTTTTACTGAGTTTTGTACACAGTAAACTAATTTAAAAATATTCCTTATCTTTAAGAATAGGATCAAAATTTCAAAATATATGCAGTTGGAAACCTTTGGATAAAAAACTATAGTAATGAGCAAAAAGGGTGAAAAGGTGAAGCATGTGCAAAACAGATGTTACACTCAATTTCATGCCAGAACAAATTACAAATCAGAACCTCATTTTATGATTTAGCTGATGGACAATCTATACAGATATATGTAGGCTGAAAAAAATCTCCATGTGAAACTGGTCATTTTTAAGATGATAGAAATCTACTGTCTAAAAGGAACTGGGCTTTATTAAAACAGAAATCTCTTCCTTTTTTGGAGATTATCTATAATGGGCAAACCTTAATATTAGTCAGTACCACATGAGACTGAAAATGACCTTGAGGTCCATGCATGAAATAGAAAACTATGAATAGAAAATTTGAAGACATTTTAAAAAATAAGGATGAAATACAGAGGTGGGCAGATGCAGTTTTACATAATACAAAGAAATAATACAATAATTAATAAAGAATAATGTAAGAGTGGACTCTACATTTCATGTACTCACAACTGTAACCCTACTTTTGCCCACCCCCATATCCATTTAGTATTTGGTGGTTTAAAATGTATTAAAATACATGCGTTGGGCAATGATTAAGTTTAAAGCACTTTGTTAGAACACCAATTGCTCTTACAGTAATGGATGGTCAGACCGTAATAAAAATATAAAAGAAACAGTTTGGATTGAGAGAGGCAGCTTTTAAACCCCAAAGCAGTTTCCGAATGGCAATCATCACCTGATGTAGACATTCGTAGGTCTTTTTAAAATGTGATATAAGTATGTCCACCCCAAGGGAATTTCAATGTAATATACATTTAATTTAATACCTATAGATTTCAAGTACTCATAACCATCATCATTGAACAAAAACAGGATGTCTTAATTTGGGGTCTAAGAGTATTTCTGAGGACTTAGAGATGGGCTGTGAAGATCCCTGACTCCTCTAAAATCACATTCTGTGCATATTTATTTGTAATTTTTTTAGAAGAAAGGTCATATATTTCGTTCATTCTCATGTGGGTTCATGGCTTTTTAAACATTAAGACTGTGTTGGGCAAAACAGAACTCCAACAGTAAGAGACAAGCTGATTCATCCTAAATAAAAGTGAACTGCACAACTCATAAAAGCTTTGCAAGTAGCCAAAGTGTAAAACAAAGTAAGTGCTGTGTTTATGTCTTCAAACAAGTCAACACAACAACTCTGGAAACACAGTTTCCATTTGGATGGACATGTTGAAAGTTCAAGCCATTTGTCATCAGACACCCTCTCTTTACAATTTGAAAAATTTAAAGAGTCATGGGAACTAACCATAGGTTGCACTGTGTTGTACATCATCGGCAATTACTCAAGAGCAAGCTGGGAAGAGAAAGCAAATGAGAAATAAATATGGGCTCAACCTGATGATCAAGGGCCATTGACATGAATAAAAAGAAGGAATGAGATCAAGTATCAGGTTGTCAGTTGCAAAGTACCTAACTAAATTAAATGTAATTCAATTCAGATATAATTAACATGACCTATTAATTAGTCATTTACCTAGTAACAGTGGTTTCTGGTGAGAAAAACTGAAAACTCGAATCATGGCTATATATATTTTTTCTTGTTTCAACACAAAAATAACTTGAAAAATAAGTTAATATTTGGGCTTTTTTTCCTTATTGATGAGAGGATTGTAGCAAGCAACAATCACAGTGTGGTGGATACTCATAATGTCAATTTAGCTAAGTTGGAAATAAAGTTCCCAGACATCCCTGCCCACCTACTTCCAGGTTAACGTGAGGGGCCAGAGACATTACATGTGAGATTTGGTAGGTGGAAGTGAAGGAAAGGCATGTTCCTTTATGCTTGGAAGTTTAGTTCAGGGCTCTGTGCTCTGCTGACAGCTGTTGTCCATTTCCTGGCTCACTTTGTTGGTGTGGGGCCGTGGTGGCCTGCAGCTCCTGCAGACCTTCAGCTGCTCCAGCTCCTGAGCCAGGTTTTCCTTCAGGACACCCACGGGGTCATGGAAGCTGGAGGCCATGAGAGACTGACCTTGGTTCCAGTTCATCCTTGCCTTTCCCAACTCAAGTCCATCGTTCCTTCCGTACTGCCCGCCCTGCTGTCTTCAAGCCCAGCACCAAACACTGAAGCAATGGTCTTAGAAAAATTGTTTAATCAGCTCTCACAGTTGAGGCCAAACCCCCATTATACATCTTTTGTCTGTGGCACTCATAATGGTTCTGCTTTTCTAGTTGATGTCATGTACCTGTATGCACCCATGTAACCAGAAAGATATGCACAGAAAAATAATCTAGAATAGGGGATCCATTGTTGAAGTCAAAAGTAATATTCCTGTATTTTTTCAACATTGATATATGCTAAACCATTTCCCATGCTAATTTATTAAAATTTATAAAACGAAAAGCATTTTAAAGTAGTTTTGTGCTTTTCTGGGCTTAGGAAATATTTAGAAATAACAAAATTCTCATGAATCAGTTTTAGTTTTTATTACTTTTTCATAATAGTTACTTTCTAATACCAACTAATAGAGCTGGAGCTTACTTTATACAGAGATAGTAGAGAGAGAAAATCTAGGATCTGTAGGGAGTCATTCGTTAGATTCTTTCTCTTTCTTTTTTTAAAGATTTTATTTATTTATTTTTAGACAGAGGGGAAGGGAAGAAGAGCAGGAGAGAGGCATCAATGTGTGGTTGCCTCTTGTATGCCCCCTACTGGGGACCTGATCCACAACCCAGGCATGTGCCCTGACTGGGAATCAAACTGGCGACCCTTTGGTTCGTAGGTTGGTGCTCAATACATTGAGCCACACTAGCCAGGGCAGACTCTTGTTATTTCTTAAAGTTGACCTTTTTTTAAGAAAAAAAACGTTACATTTTATTAAGTGTAATTGGTCAGAGCTAACATTTAAGTAATTACATGACTGTTTTATACCTATGATTCCCTTTATTTGTTTCTGCAAATGTTGTAGGAGTTACTAGATAAGATACCACACTGGTCCAATAAAAGAGTGTTTAGGAAGCGAAGTATGGAATGAATTAAAGTCAATGGATCATAGGGAAGCATTTGTTACAAGGAATAAAAATCAGCTCAAATTAGATTTGAGTTTAGGAGAATCTACATGAAGATTACACTAAAAGATTCAGTGTAATGTTCATGCTGGAATAGAAATAGGTTTTTTATATGTATCAATATGACAGAGCCAAGGCATCAAGAAAGTTACTTGATTTTCTGCTTTAAAACAGCAATTGAGTCTAAAAACCGTCGCTGGACCTTGTAATCCCAAACAACCAAAGTAGCAAAATCTTGAGTTAAAAAGTATATCAGAGAAATGAAAATTTTTCTTATTTTCTTTTTCCCCATTAACGATTATTGTCCACCCAGTAATTCATCAGTATGGTCACACAATTTAATAATGTAAGAGAGAAAAATTGGTTGAATCTTCCCAGTGATCAACAAAATTATTCTATCTTTTGTTCATAGAGACTCAGTTTTATCATAAAGTGGTGCATATTTTATGTTTTAATAAAATTAATTGAAAGTGATATTCATAGGATACTTATAACATTTATTGACATAATTAGCCATCTCTTTGACCTTACAAAAGCAGAAATGGAGATGTCAAGGGTAAAAAGAAGGTTGAGAGAATAGTACAAGCCTTAATTTCCTATACACAGTGGCATTGATACCAAGGCAGCAATTATATTTAACATACTGTACATGCCTGAAATAGTGGGGTGGCTGGCAAGAATAGAGAAAGAGCAATGAGAGCTTTAAAGTGTTCATACAGAAAGAACCATAATTCACTATTTTGAAATCACATGAGCTTAAAATATCATCACTCTATAATAATTTTTGTCAAAAGGTAACATTAAGAAGTTCTAAGATTTAGAGTAAGTGAAACGTAAACTTAATAGGCTATGTAGTTGTAAGGGTACGTCAAGGGAAATAGGCAGGAGTCGTTGTAACACTGAACCATATGCATTTGTTTGTGCATTGCCTTGTCTCCCCGCAGAGACATTCTGCTTGCCTTCACATTGGTCAAGTCTCCTGGCTCATTTGTAAACTTAAATTTCGTCCAGGGAAAGCCTTTCATGTCTATTTATATCGCATTCTGCTTTCACTTGGTTTATTTGATGATTTATTAAATACATTAAGCACAGTGAAATTTCCTGTGAGAGTTGGAACATATGAATAAAATTATTTTAAAATTATGTTTAGGTTGTGATTTATAGAATTGCAAATTGTCAAAGACATAAGGGATCATGGTAAAGTAGCACACAGTTGCTTGGAGCCCACACATGACTGTAGCACCTCACTTGAAATCTGGTAATTTCCCTGAAATAGCCAACAGGGGAAACATATGCAAGGCAGGAAACCCACTGCACATGTTTGAATAGATGAGCCTATACAGTAAGTGCCAAGCTGAGGGAGATATTAATAGAGAATGTGAACACAGGAGCAACTTCTTGATTCAGACACTGGCTGCATTTTTATCCAATTTTTATCATCTGTCTTATTGAAGGGAGGAAGAAATTTACTCAGGACCAACATTTGCCTCTTTAAAGTGTGAGCTGTGTGAGCTAATGGATATGTGTGAACAGCAATGCAATTGCATTCCTCTTTTATTAGTTGACGGATTTAGAAAGTTGTAAAACAATGTTTGGCAGCCATAGCAGCTTGTATCAATAGTGAACAAATCACTTAACTTTTTTCTGTATCAATGTCTTTAAACAATTCAATTACTAGTCCAACAAATACTGATTGTCTACTAAGTGAAAGTGTTTGCTAAGCCCTGGGGTAGAGGAGTGGAGTAAGTGATGAGAGTAAGGCTGGAAGGGTAAGCAGATGTCAGATTTTCAACGTTTTTGTGTGGCATACAAAGCAGTTAGGATTTATTCTTTTTATTCTGTTAGGTGTCATTAAAGGACCATAATCAGGGAGGGGCATGATTAGGCCTGGCTCTTAGAAATAACACTCTAACAGTAGTATGCAGGATGGATGGAAAGAGGACAGACCTGGACTCAGGAGACTATGGTAATTAATTGGACTAGAGATGAAGGTAGAGCCTGAAAAATAGCCATGTCAATGGTGATGGAGAGAAAAGGATGGGCTTGAGACTTCCGGCCAAGAGGCATAGGTAGATACATTTTGCCTCCTCACACAACCAAACAAAGGACAACAACAAGTTTAAAAACAAAAAACAATCAGAACTGACAGAAAATTGAACTGTATGGAAGTCTAACAACCACGGAGTTAAAGAAACATTCATCCAGACTGGTAGGAGGGGTGGAGACTGGCAGCCGAGGCAGAGAGGACACACAGCAAAGTGGAGGCTGGAGGACTGGGTGGGTGAAGCAGTGGCTGACAGTCCCATATTTGCATACAGATAAACTGGGAGAAATAACTGGGGAATGAGACAGACCACACAACCCAGGGTTCCAGTGCAGGAAAAGAAAGCCTCAAAACCTCTGGCCGTAAAAATCTATGGGGGTTTCAGTAGTGGGAGAAACTGCCAGCCTCACAGGAGACTTCATTGGAAAGACCCACAGGGTCCTAGAGCATACACAAACCCACCCATCTGGGATTCCGCACCAGAAGGACAAACTTCGCTTGTAGGTAGCAGAGGAATTGACTGAAAGCCACCAAGACAGAGCAAGCAGCATTGTTCCCTCTCTGACAACTCCTCCACATACAGCACCACAATGCAGTGAAGGGAGTTGCCCTGCCCTGGTGAACATCTGAGGCTCTGCCCCTTACAGTGTAACAGGTGTGCCAAGACAAAGAAATATGGCCCAAATGAAAGAACAGATCAAAACTCCAGAAAAAGAACTAAGTGATGAAGAGATAGCCAACCTATCAGATACAGAGTTCAAAACACTGGTAATCAGGATGCTCACAGAAATGGTTGAGTATGGTCACAAAACAGAGGAAGAAATGAAGGCTATGCAAAGTGAAATAAAGAAAAATATACAGGGAACCAACAGTGAAGGGATGGAAACCTGGACTCAAATCAATGATTTGGAGCAGAAGAAAGAAATAAACATTCAACCAGAACAGAATGAAGAAACAAGAAATCAAAAAAATGAGGAGAGGCTTAGGAAACTCCAGGACAACTTGAAATGTTCCAACATCAGAATATAGGGGTACCAGAAGAGAAGAGGAAGAGCAAGAAACTGAAAACTTATTTGAAAAAAGAATGAAGGAGAACTTCCTCAATCTGGCAAAGGAAATACACTTCCAGTAAGTCCAGGAAGCTCAGAGACTACCAAAGAAGTTGGACCCAAGGAAGCACACACCAAGGCACATCATAATGCATTGCCCAGAATTAAAGATAAGGTGAGAATCTTAAAAGCAGTAAGAGAAAAGGAAACAGTTACCTACAAAGGAGTTCCCATAAGACTATCAGCTGGTTTCTCAAAAGAATCCTTGCAGGCAAGATGGGGTTGAAAAGAAGTATTTGAAGTCACAAAAGGCAAGGAACTACATCCAAGATTACTCTATCCAGCAAAGCTATCATTTGGAATGGAAGGGCAGATAAAGTGCTTCCCAGATAAGGTCAAGTTAAAGGAATTCATCATCACCAAACCCTTATTATAGGAAATGTTAAAGGGACTTATCTGAGAAGTAGAAGAAGATCAAAACTATAACAGTAAAATGATAACAAATTCACAACTATCAACATCAGGACCTAAAAAAAAAAAAACTAAGCAAACTAGAAGAGGAACAGAATCACAGAAATGGAGATCACATGGAAGATTATCAGTGGAGTAGGAGAGGGGAGACAATTGGGGAACAGGTACAGGGAATAAGAAGCATAAATGGTAGGTACAAAATAGACAGGGCAGGTTAAGAATAGTATAGGATACGGAGAATCCAAAGAACTTCTATGTACAACCCATGGACATGAACTAAAGGTGAGGAATGATGGTTGGAAGGGCGGTACAGGGTGGAAGGGGGAAAAGGGGAGAAAAAATGGGAGTACTGTAATAGCATAATCAATAATATACTTTAAAAAATAAATTGAATAAAGGTAACTTTATGAAAAAAAAGAAAAGAATTGGTTTGAAAAGTTGTTAGGAAGTTCAAGCAGTAGGATTTGTGATTAATTAGATTTGGAACACAAGAAAGCAGTATGACTTGATAGTGATTGATGGAATGATTATGATTTCCAGCATGTAGAAATTGGGCATATATGGAACTTGCATAACCTTAATTCACTTCTATAACAATAAAAATAACTATTAAAAAAGGTTAGCTTTGTTATCAAATTATACATGTAAGGCAATGAAGTACATTTTCATACTACATATAAGATCTGTCCAGAAGATATCCAGCCATGTAATATAAACTATAGAGACATTTATTGAAGATGATACAAGTTACAAGAAACATTGTACACAGGACAATGACGCCTCAGTCGCCTTCAAAGTAAGCACCTTGGGACCTCACATAGTTCTCCTAATCACCATAGATGTCCCATCATCTTTTCCTGAATCTCATTGATGATCTGAAATCTCTTCCCTTTCAAAGGTGATTTTAGTTTTGGGAAAAACCAGAAGTCACAGGGCGCCAAATCTTGGCTGTAGCAGGGCTGAGTCACCTGAGTGATTTGATGTTTTACCAAAAAACTCTGCACGAGATGTGATGCCTGAGCAGGCACGTTGTCATGATGAAGCTGCCAGTCACCAGTTGCCCATAGCTGCAGCCTTCTGAATCACCCTCATGGTTTCCTCGGAGGAATGTTCAAGCTTAATGCAAAATTTGATGAAGATTTATTGCTCCACTCTCTCAGTCATTTTGAATGTAGTGGCCACACAGTACACATGCTCAGAAAATGGTGCCTACCACCCCCAATGACTAGTACGGTGACATTGTCATTGGTTCATGCATGTGCATTCCAGTCCACTCTTCTTGGTTGCCAGGTTACATCTATGTTGTGCAAATTCCTCCTGTTAGATTAACAATGGCTGGACTTTTTCTGGACAGACTTGTAATGCAAGCATTAAAACTGGTGTCCGTTGTTTCACTTTTGCTAATAAATAGCTTGAGAAAACTGGAATAAATTGCAAGTCTTTATGGTTCGTATTTATAAGAACAGCCTTCACTTCCCTATGGAAATGAGGAACAGGCCATACAGAAAAAAGCTTCTGTATAAAGCTTTACAGTCTAACATAACATGACTTGATAGACTAGGGCACCTGAAAATTCAGTTTCTAACTCCAGAAACCAAATGTTAGAAAGTAGAATCAATGAATAACTTGACTGAAACTAATTCCCTGAATATCTAACCATGCATTTTATGTCATTTATCACTGTGCTTTCTCAGCACTTGGAAATATGAGCCCTGAATAAAAATGTGGAGGACCACCTGTCTTCATGGAAGCATGCCAAGAATCCACAGTCTAGTTTATGCTTACCACTCACAGGAAATATAGATGGTCACCATCTACTTGCTGTTCTCAGATTAATATTTTTAAATGAGAGCATTGCAAAGGAACTAACGTTATGTTAATGGAGACATAATAGAGTGCATTTCTGGTACATGCAGCTTAGAACTAGGTGTCTGGATCTGAAGGGAATGAGGTAAGGTGCACTAACTATAGGTATCTTGTCACATCTCTTTGAGCCATCTAATTTTGGGTCTAACACAGTATGAGCTGGTTAGTGATGAGGTAACCCAATAGTGAACAGACCAGGAAAACTGCATTTTAGTCTAGAATGGTTATGTAATACGAGAGTAATTTTTTGTTGTTTGTTTAATTGGTAGTTGTTTCTTGTTTGGTTTTTTTTTAAGTTAATTTTTTTTTGGCAATTTCCTTTCTCACAATAGTGAACTGAGCTCCTGAACTATTGGGGTATAAAGGAAAAATGTAGAAGGCGGCATGGCCTTTAACTAGTGGAGTGAATAGTAAGTTGTATTTGTAAGAGACAAACGTCACTGACTGAAAATGGACCGTGCAGACTGCTATATATAACCATTGTTTGTTTATGACTTCAAATAGTCCCAGTCAAAATGGATAGGATTTACTGGTTTTTTTAACATCACAATGTTTGAAATTTACAACATGCCACAGTGGTTAGTGTATGAGATTAACGTAGGAACTAGGACGAAGCTTTAAAACCTTCACCTGACATTTGCTAGCAGTGACACTGTGGATCAGTGATGTAACCCCCCTGAACTTCCATCGCTTCATCTGTCATACAGAAAGGACTACAGCTATCTCACCTGGTGATTGAACACAAATGTAAACGCTCAATAAATCCTTCCTGGTTAGTAGTACTAGTACCAGCAACAGTAGAATAGAAGTACAAAATAATCCTTTGTCCTGCAACATAGTTGAAATAAATTATTTTAAAGTCTTAAGTATGATAAATAGAAGAAAAGAATAAATATTTTTTTTAGTATGTAAGAGAACATAGAAAGGGAATCCAGAGGCGATATATGTGTGTGGGTGGGTGTATCTGTGCAGGTTTATATATTGGGTATGCCTTTCTATACCATTAGGACTAACACATTAACTTCATTTGAACATCAAATCTGAGCTTCAAATTTGGATTTAAGATTCGTGATTGGCAATTAAAAATAGGAATATGGTCAGTTACATAACTTTTCAGTACCTATATGGAAAAAGTATACCAATTATATAGATAAATCAGCTATCCTCAATAATAACTTTTAAAATGGATTTCTTATGTGAGTACTTATATACAGGGCACTTCATGGTATGGACAGGTCATGCTTTCAAAAATATATCCCAAAGGAAAAATTTAATGTCTTGTTTTTTTGCTTGATCCTTTGACAAAACCAAAAGTCTTATTAATAGATAACCAAATGAAGGACAAAGTTCATTCAGTTCAACCATGTAGCCTTTTCATGGTCCTGCTCATTGACCCAGGGAAGAACTTAGAGCAAGTGAGAGCTAGTTGCAGCCATCTTAAGACAGTGCTTTCTAATGTCCTCTAACGAGAGCAGAGCTTTTGAGTTCAATCTCTGAAGTAAGGGGAGCTTCATGTATCTGAGGATGAAAGGGACAATTTGGAAAATTGGCTCCTTGATGATAATGTAAGGGGGTCACCCAAAATCTTTAGTGAGCTAAATATAAAATACTTCTAATAATCATGGTAAAGAAAAATTACTTGTACTGGGCATTACTTTTTTTCTAAATAGGTATAAATTTACAAAATACTCTTTTCTGACTTTTTTTTGATTTATAGGCTGTTTCATTAAATTAAATATATGCAAGTTTGAAAATCTCCCTATAAGACAATTGAGGCATGTCATCCAAAGAACCTGAAGGCTAGCAAATCTTAATAATATAAGTAGCATTGATACATGTTATGGATTATTAAAATGTTTTGAAGAATATTTGGGTAAATGAGATAAAGACTGGGGATATGGCAACAGATGTATTTCTTTAATTCTTTCTGGTAAGAGAAAACAGGGCCATGTCTAATAATAACAGTATGAAACCATGCTGTGCCTTTTAGTAATCATTTTTTAACTAGCAGGATCACTAACAAAGTAATAAGGATTATTGGAAAGAGAAAAATGACATAAATTAACTATTCTATTTTTTGACTGCTGCCCACTGATGGAATGTGAGGTCTGCTCATATCGTGCTTACTGGGATGAAGGTTGTTTGCTTTATTCAGTGATGAATGATTAGTTCTCAGGCATGTTGGTCAAATAACAAGGGTGATCAATTCGAGAGATTAGACAGGGTTTCCTAAACCCTAAACCCAGTTATTGAGACTCACCTGAGGTTTTATCAAAAACACAAATGATGGTATCACTCCAGCCCCACTGGATCAGAACTGGGGCAGGGAAATGTCATTGAGAATTTGTATTTTTTAACTGAAGTTGTATTTTATTTTTTATGCTATTACGGTTGTCCCAATTTTTTCCTTTTGTCCCCCTTCCCCCAATCCTCTTCTCTCTCCCTCAGGCAATCCCCACACCGTTGTCCATGTCCATGGGTAGTGCATATATGTTCCTTGGCTAATCCCTTCACCTTCTTTCAACCAGACCCCACCTTCCCCTCCCCTTTTATAGCTGTCAGTCTGTTCCATGCCTCTGGTTCTATTTTGCTCGTCAGTTTATTTTGTTCATTACAGTCCACATATAAGTGAGATCATGTGGTATTTGTCTTTCAGTGACTGGCTTATTTCATTTAACATAATAGTCTTCAGGTCCATCCATGTTGTTGCAAAAAGTAAGAGTCTCTTCTTTTTTTACTGCTGTGTAGTATTCCATTGTATAAATATACCACAGCTTTTCCATCCACTTGTCTACTGATGAGCACTTAAGCTCTTTGGGATTCTTAGGATATATCCCCAGAAATGGAATCACTGGGTCAAAAAGCAGTTGTATTTTTAATTTTTTCAGGAATTCCCATACTGTTTGCATTCCCAGCAACAGTGCACTAGGGTTCCCTTTCCCTTGTATTTTTAATAAGAGTGCCAGGTGACTCTTGTATTCAGAAAATCTGTGAAACAGTAGACTAAGCCAATTCTTCCCAGAACTGTTTTGGAGATGAACTTTGCTTGAGAAATGTATTACTCCATATCCCCACACCCTCACCTTTCAGAACCACAGAATAATCGATATGTTATTCATCAATAACACGATTGCCAACATTTGCCTTACTTTTTTTGCTCACAGAATTTGTCAGATTACATTCTGCATAGGTATCACAGAGCATGATTTTTGTCACAATAGGACTTGTGAGTACATTTTTCACTAGCGACTCCTATAGTCTAATAGTCACGGAGCTGAACTCTACACTTAGCTTTAAGGAAATATAAAAGATTAAAATATGGTTATGTACGGATTTGTACACTTAATACATTGAGTTATGTCTGTTAATTTCCCCCTTAATAAATGGATATAGGGTATAAATATTGGAATAATTGCCTAAACTGTCTTCTGTTTGTTATCCTTTTAAGTGCTACCAAATGCTAAACAGTTATTTCTTGGTTTGGGGTTCATTTTGCACATTCTACGTTAATTTTTAAAAGGTGTGATGTTTTAATTTGACATTTAAAAATTTGCTGTCAAACCTCTCATTTAGACCAACCTGATACGACGTTCCTAGGGCTCAGTCAGCAAGCAGTGCTGTAGAAGGTAGTCCCCTCACTGATACTAACGAGCAGAAGTACATGCTGGAATATTTTCTTCTTCAAAGTGATGTTTTCTTTTAAAGATCTGCCTTTAACTATTTTAATATAATCTTTGGCCATGCAAAGAACAAGATTTAGTTTTTATAAAATACTTAAAAAATACTTTGGCAAATAATATCAGGAGAACAAAGACTCTCTCATATCTCTACCTCATAACACCTTTTAATGTAGGTGTGCTCAGTTCTTAACTTTTTTTCTGCTTATGGATAATGAAGATGAATTCATTCTTTTTGGTTACTTTATTTTATTTTTAATTCTCACCCAAGGACATTTTTTCATTACTTTTAGAGAGAAGAAGAGAGCAGAAGGGAGAGAAAGAAACACTGCAGACAGAGAGAAGCACTGACTGGTTGCATCCCATATGTGCCTAGACCGGGGATCAAACCCACAACCTAGGTATGTGCCCCGACTAGGAATTGAACCTGCATCCTTTCAGCTATGGGATGACGCTCCAACCAACTGAGGTGTACTGGCCAGGGGGCGTGGCTACTTAAGTTAGTATTAAGCAGGAAGGAAAATAGCTAATCATTGACTCACTCAATATCTTCTTATTGTGACCCAACAATTTTTTGTGATGAAAAATCATATTTCATGTAATTTTGAGAATTATATTTACTGAATATAAGAGTTTGGATTCAAAACTGCAGTTTTTAAGAACTCATTAAAAAATTGAGACATGTCTTGTTAAGTTCGTAAGTAGAATGTGCCCTTACAGAATATAGGCCTGTTGCAAAGCCTAATTCCCCATTCCCTTGAATGCTCAAAGTCATTTTAGCACCATATTTCTGGAAGGCATTGCAGGAATTTGCAAAAGAAACATTATTATTTATAGTTTAATGCACACTTTTATGGTAAGGGCGCTCTTTCCAAGAGGGTAACTTGATAGCCAGTAATGGGTCTTTCAATCTGCTGTTTTGTGATCTTCAAATCCATGCATTTCTGCCTGTGATTCCAGGCTAATACTATTGGGCTTTTGATATTCCTTCTCAGAGGATATAATTAATCTTTTTGGTTAAGATATCCTTAACTAAAGAAATCCTTGAAACATGGGCCTGATAGTTGGAGGACAGTTGTCCACCCTGCAGAGGTGAGAAGTTTTCATGTTATTTGATTTTGCTTGATTGAATGGGATGATCTTCTCCTTTAGAGTGGATGGGGTCATGTTTGATCACACAACTGGTACAGAAGATAGCAGTACAGAAAAGCAGAAAGTCACACCTTTGGTTATAAATGTTAACTGTGGCAGTGACCCTTTGTGAATTTTAAAATTAAATTTAAGACCACTTCTTGAATCCCCATCACTGTGCTCCTCTCATGAGCTGGCCTCACTGACTCTATCTCAGGGTGGAAAGGTGACTTCTATCTCAGAAGCCACTCATTTGAGCACAGCAAGCCCAGAAGGTCTGCGTGTGGGTCACTCTCAGCACACAGACCACTACTGGAACTGGGCAAAGACAAAACAGACACAAAGGATAAGAAATCCATCATTTGATTTCCAGTCAAGATGGAAGCATAGGTAGACACACTTTACCTCCTCATATAGCCACAGAGATAATTAAAACTATACCTCAAAACAAACAAAAACCAGAACTGTCAGAAAATCAAGCTACACGGAAGCCATACAACCAAGGATTTAAAGAAGCTACATTCATCCAGACAGGTAGGAGGGGCAGAGTTGCAGATATGGGTGGAGGCGGCAAACCAGTGGTCCCACATTCACATGTGGTGGATAAAAATCAGGAGAGATATCTTGGGAGCAAGTGATCCCAGCCCCAGGCAACACCACACAGCCCAGGGTTCCAGCACCAGGAAGATAGATCCCCATAACTTCTGACTGTAAAAACCAGTGGGTGTTGGGGCTGTGTAAGAAACACACAGATTTTTAGGAGAGTCCATTTAAAAGGCCCTCAAAAGCTTAGGATGTAGGCAAACCCACCCAGTCTGGAATTCAACACCAGGGTAACAGAAGAGTGCCAGTCACATACAGGAAGTTGGTGAAGTGGCTAGAAATGGGATGAGTACTGGGCAAACCTCCAGAAGCCAGGCAGCGGCACTGTTCCCTTTCCAAGCTTTTCCCCTACACAGAGCCACAAAGCTGTGAAATGGGTTGCCCCACCCTGGCGATTACGTAAGGCTCCACCCCACACAATTTATTTATAGGTGCCTTTTCCAAGACAGGGAGTCAAAGCAGCTCTATCTAATACACAGAAACAAACACAGGGAGGCTGCCAAATTGAGAAGACAAAGAAATATGGCCCAAATGAAAGAACAGAACAAAACATCAGAAAGGAACATCTATAAAGGACATATGGACAAAACCACAGGGGAGGTAGGATTAAGGGTGGGAAGTGGGGATGACTGGGGTGGGGGTGGAGTGGTGAGGGGAAAATGGAGACAACTATACTTGAACAACAATTTTAAAAAGTTAAAAAAAAAAGAACTAAATGAAATGGAGATAACCAGCCAATCAAATGAAGAGTTCAAAACACTGATGATCAGGAGGGTCAAAGGATTCAGTGAATACGGCAACAACATAAGGGAAGAAATTAAGGGTACACTGAGTGAAATAAAGAAACATCTACAGGGAACCAACAGTGGAGAGGCGGAATCTGAGAATCAAATCAACAATTTGGAACACGAGGAAGGAAAAAGTATTCAATCAGAACAGCAGAGAGAAAAAAGATTTCAAATAAACAAGAATAAGCTTAGGAGCTTCTGGGATAATTTTAAACATACTAACATCTGAATCACAGCAGTGACAGAAGAGAAGAGGAAGAGTGGGAAATTGAAAACTTATTTGACAAAATGAAAGAAAACTTCCCTAATTTGGTGAAGGAAGTAGACATACAAGTCTGGGAAGCACAGAGAATCCCAAACAAGTTGGACCCAAAGGATTGGACCCAACACACGTCATAATTAAAATGCCAAAGGTTAAAGATAAAGAGAGAACCAAAGAGAAAACCTTAACAGCAGCAAGAGAAAAGCAGAGAGTTACATACAAAGGAGTTCCTATAAGATTTCTCAAAAGAAACTTTGCAGGCAAGAAGGGGCTGGCAAGAAGTATTCAAAGTGATGAAAAGCTGGGACCTACAACCTAGATTGCTCTATCCAGCAAAGCTATCACTTAGAATTGAAGGGCAGATGAAGTGATTCCCAGACAAGGTAAAGCTAAAGAAGTTCATCATCACCAAGACCTTGTTATTAAATGAAATGTTAAAGGACTTAAGAAAAAGAAGAAGATCCAAACTATGAACAGTAAAATGGCAAAAAAAATATACAACTATCAACAACTGAATCTAAAAAAAAAAACAAACTAAGCAAATAACCAGAACAGGAACAGAATCATAGATATGGAGATTGTTTGGAGGGTTATCAGCTGAGAGGGGGAAGGGGGACAATGGGGAAAAGGTGTAGGGATTAAGAAGGATAATTGGTAGGCACAAAATAGACAGGGGGGTGCCAAGAAAATTATAGGAGATGAAGAAGCCAAAGGACTTATATGCACGACCCATGGACATGATCTGAGTGGCAGATTGCTGGAGCGAAGGGGTGTATGGATGGAGGGGCACAAAGGGGGAAAATTGGGACAACTATAATAGCATAATCAATAAAATACATTTTTTTAAATAATAAAAAAAGAAAACCTCTTTTTGTTATTTTCCATATTTTCAATCTTGGTGAATCAGTCTGCCCCTGGAGTCAAGGTGTTTTATTATTTGACACAGCATTTTAATTATGTGTTTGTGAGCCCAAGTATATCCTAAGCCAGGCTGTTGGAAATTATATAAGTTACGGTTCTCTGGAGGCACTCTTGTAAAACAAATGATTTTTCTTTTGTTATCTTAGAATGTATCAGTTTCAGAATAGGTATGTTAAAGCTATCCAAACAGCATGTGCGTACATTTGTTTGTGTGTAATTTGCAGTTTATAAATTTACTTAAACTTGTCTTCACCAAAGGCAGCAGAATAAAAGCTATGTTATGTTGAAAACATTAACTGTCCAGAGAGCTACATTATTCACAAAAACTAAAATTGTACTTTTGTGAATTATTTGACATTAGTGTATGGAAAAATGCATATTTTTAAAAGCTACATACTTTTATAGCATTAATTTCCTAATATAATAGGAACTAGATCCAAGCTAAAAAACCTTATCGTTCCCAAGACTTGCTGATTGAACGGCTTTGTCATTCCACGTGAGCTACCTTTTATCAATAATTTCCCATGTGAAGAAACTGACGGCACATAGAGACGCACGAGGCTGCATCTGGGAAAGCAGCACACACAAAAATTACAGTTCATCTTCTGAAAACTCTGAGTAGCCTCTCTGAGAGTTAACAAAATATCCTACATTTACATTTCTCTTTCTTTTAAAATGAAACTATATTTGATTTTTTCCCCAGAGAATAAAGCTAATACATGTCCACAATAAAAATAATGGTAATTCAAGCAAATACAGCTGTGTGTCGTAGTAAGGGAACCTCTCATCCTTCCTGAACCTGCTTACCTGTCAACCCTTTCCCTCCACTCCACCCTGCACTCCACTTCTCTCATTTCACAAAGGTAATAAAAGTTTGATGCATGTGTGTACATACATATGTGAGTGTGTGCTTGCACACACATCCCTTGATGTGCAGCTTACTGAGTGCCTGGCACTAAGTGGTGAACACTCAATAGATAGAACTAAGTAATAATTGATATGCAACTAAGTTAGATATTTGTTTTCATAACTTTTTTTGTAACTCATATGTTTTACCCTAGAAATTTATTTTTGCATAAAATCACATACATCTCTCTTATATGTTTTAGTAGATATTTGGCATTTATTTTATTTTTATATCTTAATTTATTAGCCAAGTCCCCCTTGATGGGCATTTCAATGGTTTAAAAATATTTTTGCAATTATAACAATGTTATAATAAATATTGCCCTCCAAAATAATGAACTAATTTATATTACCACAAACATATAAGAGAACCCCATTTCCTTACACTCTCATAATACTTGGCACTAACAGTACTTATATATCTTTGCTACTCTCATGGGTGAAGAATGACATCACATTAATTTGCATTTTTGGCGGTCATCTTTCATATTATTGGACATTGATTTTCTTTGCAATTGCTTTTTCATGTCATGCAACTGTTTCTTCTTATGGAATTGTTTGAATTTTTCCGGTATGCGTTGTTTCTTTACATATGGTTGTAAAAAGTTCTCTTCAGTGTTTTATATGTCTTTTGATTTTGTATATTCCTCCATACAAATATGTAGTCAATTCTATTTTTTATGTTTTAAGACCTTTGAATATCAAACTAGGAAAGCTTTCTACTTGAAGATTATGTAATACTTACTCTTATGATTTTCTTAATATTTAAAAAAATTTTAATTAAATTTATTGTGTGACATTGGTTAATAAAATTATATAGGTTTTAAGTGTACAATTTTATACTATATCATCTATATATTGAATTGTGTGTTTAGTCAAATCTTCTTTCATCACCATTCAACCCCTTTTTACTCTTCACAACCTTGCCCCCAACCCCATTTCCCTCTGGTAACCACCACACTAATGTCTGTGTGTGTCTGTGACTTTTTATTTGTTTGTTTGTTCATTTGTTGCTTTCAGTTTTATATCCACATATTAGTGAAATCACACAGTTGTTGGCTTTTCCCAGTTGATTTAATTTTTCTTAACATGAATGGGATTCTCAAGATCCATTCATGTTGTCACAAATGGCAGTATTTCCTCTTTTCTTACGGCCGAGTCATAGTCCGTTGTGTAATTGTACCATATCTTCTTCACCCAAACATCTACTGAAGGACACTTTGGTTATTTCCATGTCTTGGCCACCATGAATAGTGCTATAATAAATGTTGGGACATATGTCTTTACAAGTAAATGTTTTCATATTTTGGGGGGTAGATAGCCAGAAGAGGGGTTGTTGGGTCATGTGGTAACCCTATTCTTAACTTTTTGAGGAACCTCCATACTGTTTTCCGTATTGGCTGTACCTGTTTACATTTCCATCAGCAGTGAATGAGGGTTCCTTTTTCTCCATAACCCCTCCAACACTTGTTATTACTAGTCTTGTTGATGATAGCCTTTCTAGCAGGTAGGAGGTGGTATCTCCTTATAGTTGTTTTTTTGGGAGGTGGAGAAAGGAGATATGTCTCCTTATAGTTTTTGATTTGGATTTTCCTGAAGTTGAGCATCTTTTCATATATCTGTTGGCTCTCTGTATGTCTTCTTGGAAGAAGTGTCTGTTCAGGTCCTCTGCTGGTTTTTTAATTGTTTGCTTTCCATTGTTGTATGATTTCTTTATACATTTGGGATATTAAGCCCTTTCGGAGGTGTTGTTTGCAAATATCTTCACCCATTTGGTTAGTTGCCCTTTTGTTTCGTTGGTGGTTTCTTTTTCTGTGAAGAAGCTTGTTAGTTTGATATAGTCTCATTCATTTATTTTTGCTTTTACTTCACTTGCCTTTGAGGTCAAATTCATAAAATTTTCTCAAATACCAAAGTCCATAAGTTTAGTACTTATGTTTTCTATGTAACTTATTGTTTCAGATCTTATATTTAGGTCTTTGGTCCATTTAGTTTAATTTTGGTTTAATATTTGGTATAATTTTTCAGCTTTTTTTAATACTTAAATCTAATCCATCTGTTCCACCTGCACTGTTCTCATGTGTTTATCCTGCCAGATAAACTAAACATTCTGGTATTATCTGTTTATTTATTTTAGTCAAAATGGATAATATGAATGTAGTAACCTGGAGAGAATATTTTTATCAATTATGAGCCTTCCAAACTATAGTAGAAATATGGCATGGCTTTCCATGTATTTAAGCTTTCCTATATATTCTTTCACAAAATATACCAATTTTCAATGTGGCTGCTGTGAATTTCTGAAATCATACAATATCTTTACAGATATTCCTGCCAAAACTCTTGAGAAGAGTTGAATTTGGTCATACTCCTCATCACTGAACAAATCATCATGGCCAAGGGTAGACCCAATGAGACTGCCAACAAGGAACTCCAGTGAGGCCAGGAAAGGGGAAAGTAGACCAGTGGTCAGTATACTCAATCCAGACTATGTGACTGAGCAGGATTACTGGGGATGGGGTTAGGGTAGAGTCCTAGGGTAAACAAA
This sequence comes from Desmodus rotundus, assembly GCF_022682495.2. Taxonomy (NCBI): domain Eukaryota; kingdom Metazoa; phylum Chordata; class Mammalia; order Chiroptera; family Phyllostomidae; genus Desmodus; species Desmodus rotundus. Next base: position 166,600,586 of record NC_071388.1, read on the forward strand.
ATCAAGTTCTTGAAGAGTCAGAAAATAGCAACTATTTTTTTTAGACAATTTCATTCAGACAGTGAGTCAATTACTTGAGCAATCTCGCATTGTAGACAGTCTGATCGTAGACAAAAAAAAATCTAGATAGGATTATAAACATTTTATTCATTATTTCCTACATATTTCCTACATATTTCAGACCATACAACAACACAACTGTGAATGCTATGGAACCAAGAAACAAGAGAAACATTTTATATAATTTTTTTCTTTCTCTTAATTATTATTACTCTAAAACAGTAGCTTATCCCCATCTATGCACTTTAGTATCAGCCCCTCCTCAGTCCACCTTGGTCCTCATTACTTCTGCCTCCACTCTTGCATCAAAACTAGCAAACTGGATTACAGAAGCCCAGAATGTCACAGCAAATCGTCACCTCCCCAGAGTTGTAAACCAACCAGATTATTTTAGAGAATGAATCTCTCTCCATGTTTTTATTTTATTTAATATTAATGTTTGCTTGTGGTTTTGCTTTTTACTTCTCTGGGGAAAACACAGAAAAGATTTTGAAATTTCTTCTTTATCTTGTTCTCCTATAAGATCTCTTTGTGTGTGTGTCATTTTGTTACATGGCAGTGCTTTGGAAATTTTCTTGGGGCCACATTTTTTTTTCAGTGGAATTTGACATTTTTTGAGCATCTAGTACATTCCATTGATTTTTGGCATATATTTCATTGAATGAACAGTTCTACGAGTAACAATTGTTCTCAATGTGATAAATGAGTAAAAAGAAACTGAGAAGTCATGGAAAAAACTACACATTTGTACTTCATATTTATAAATTCATTTAAAATGTGTGCATATACATCTCCACATTATAGTTTCTTGAATCAATTTGCACAGCATCATACACCTAGTAAGCAGTTAAGGTGAATGAAAACCAAGTGTGTCTAATTTCTTGTGCTTTTCCCAATTATAGTACTTCAGCATAAAATCCTCTAAATGTAGTTGAGGCCACATTTTAATTGTAGGACTCAAATCCACTATCATTTGGGGGTGCTAAATATGTATCCAGAGACTTAGGGTAGAGGTAAACATTACATTAATATTTTCATTTCCATCTTGGGTCAGACATAGCAATGAGAAGGACAAATGATATAATAGACTCAGGTTTAAATAAGCTTACTTTAATGGTTAATTGCTTCTCCATGGAAATAAAAATGATGAATGTTAAACTATAAATTGATTTTTACAGATCAGCAGTGATATATTAATACTTCTGAATTATTTCTGGGGTGTTTTGCTTGTGCTTAACAATTAAATAGGCACCTAAGGCAAGAAGCATTTTACAGAAGAAAACCATTAACTGACATAGATTGATTTATAAGGTTCCTGTTTGTATGCTTCAGGGGACATGGACTGATAAAAATTTAATATCTAGTACTTTTATAAGCTATAGAAGAATACATCACTTAGCTGTGTATATTTGAGGGTGTGCTACCTCAAAGCACAAGAGGGAACTCAGAAATACTTTACCCTAAGAGAAAGGGGATGTTGTGAAATATTTAGATAACAATGCAGATTCTCCTTCAGAAACCAATAATTATAGAATGTCCAACATTTGGAAGTGATGCCCTTAATTTCATAATATAATAACAGATTGACTATTTAACAGAGTTAAAATAGCAAACAATGTATGTAAATGACCAAGATTTTATTTTGCTTCATTTAGAAAAAATAACAGTTGCATTATAAGCAACTGTACAATATTAATTAAATACAAGAAAATATTGGCTTGGGTTGTTTTCCTTTCTTAATTAACAAAATTTATTGTCTAGAGCAGTTTCAGGTTCACAGCAAAATTGACTGGAAAGTACAGAGTTCCCATATACTCTCTGTCCCTGTACATGCCCCACCCTATCACGATCCCTCACCATAGTGGTTCATCTGTTATAGTCGATAAACCTACATTCATTCATCACTATCACCCAAAGCCCATTGTTTACATTAGGGTTCACTCTTGGTGGTGTGCATTCTCTGGGGTTTGACAAGTGTATAATGACATGTGTCTACTATTGTAACATCAGACAGAATAGTGTCACTGCCTTAGAAATCCTCTGTGCTCCGCACATTCATCCCTCCAGCCCCCTTAATTCTTGGCAATTACTAAAGTTTTTATTATTTTGCATTTTCAGATTGGCTTCTTTCACTTAATATCCATTTAAGTTTCCTTCATGTCTTTTTATGGCTTGCTGGCTCATTTCTCTTTAATATTGGATAATATTGTTTTGTCTCAATGCAGCCCAGTTTATTTATCTACTTATCTACTGGAGGACACCTTGGTTGCTTCCAGGTTTTAGCAGTTATGAATAAAGCATCTATAAACATCTATATGTAGGTTTTTGTGTGGACATGGAAACTTATGTTTTCCATTCATTTGGATAAATACCAAGGAATGTGATTGCTGGATCATATGGCAATATTGTGTTCTGTTTTGTAAGAAATGGCCAAACTGTCTTCGAAAGTGGCTGTAACGTTTTGAATTCTCACCAGTGATGAATGAGAGTTTTTATTGCTCCACATCCTTGCCAGCGTTTAGTGGTTCAGTGTTACGGATTTTGGCATTTTAATAGGTACGTAGCGATATCTCATTGTTATTATAATTTGAAATTCCCTAATGACATGTGATGTCAAACGCCTTCTCATATGTTTACTTGCCACTGTGTTTCTTCAGATGAAGTGGCTGTTCAGGCTTATACCCATTTTTTAACTAGGCTCTTCATTTTCTTCTTGTTGAGTTTAAGAGTGGTTTGTGTATTTTGGATAACAGTTCTTTATCTGTGGCTTGTTTTCTAATTCTCTTGAGGTTTTGCTTTTCACCCAGATTTACTGTCATTGAAATATGGTCATGGGGGACAGTGAGATAAACATGGACATTCAGTTGACTAGTTTGCACCAGAAGTCATTTCTTTTTAAACAAATAGTAGGAAATAAACCATATTTCTTTCAGAAATATTTGTTTATTTTGTTTTTGTTGTCATTTTTAAGAGCTTTACTATGAACCACAGTGATAAATGCTTTATATACATTTTGTCATTTAATCTTCATGTAATTTTCAAAGACAGGTATTACCATTCTCTTCTTATAGAAAGAAACCAAAGTTCGGGAATAATTTGCCCAATTCATACAGCTAGTAGGTGATGGATCTGAGAGCTAAACCTGTGGTTGATTGTGCCAGAACTATACTCTAACAAGTCTACATACTACTTCTCACTCTCTTTCCAAATTAATACCATTAATACCCACCAGTCTGACTATCTAGCACTTTACCTGCAAATGCTTGTTATTGCCTGTTATAGTCTACTTTTCTAGATGTTGAGTTGTTCACCCCGTCACACATCGTCCCATTGCCGAAAGGTAATACTAATGGAGAAAAATCAAACCAGTTGGAATATATAGAGGAAAGATAATGCGCTTTTCTCTGTTTTTATTCTAGGTGAATTTAATTCACTTGACCATGAAGAAGCAATTTGAATCCGTTTTGGATCAAACCAAGGTATTAGTTTCCCTATCATTTTTTTCTAAATCTAAAACTTACTCTATTTAAAAAAAATGACAATTCCTGAAATTTTCCATCTAGATTTATACTTTATTAGAAACACTTGTAGGAAAACACTTCAAAAGGATCCAACCTTACATGACGTCTTAACTCTACAGCAAACTAAGACTTTCAGAGTCAATTCCTGCCTTAAACACTCTGAGAGTACATGTCATTTTGGTGTCTTTTTAGATGCAGAGGAAGTAAAGATACCTTAAGGCACCAAAGGTGATGGAAGTGTGTTAGATTCATGCCATCATAGTGAACATTATATGCTCATTATCACCTTTCTTCAGAAACAATTTGACGTTATAATAGACATATAGAACTTAATAATATTATATCTGAGGAAGAGGATTCAGTGCTTTCCGATGGGAAACTTTAGAATATATGAAAACATAAATGAAGATTAATTCTATGTGTGTGAAGTTGATAGTGGGTTAGGCATGTTCCTAAGACCACCAGGCTTAAGAGGTAACTTAAAAAAATAATAACTTGGAACCCTGGCTTTAATGGCAAGGGATAGGAGGGGTTGGTGATTTAGATATTATGAGACAATTCAGAATTTTTAAATATTAAAAGATTTTACCAAACAAAGAATGGATGACTCTCATAGCAGCTAATACAATTCTAATAGTCTCAGAAAATAATCTAAGAATTGTTTATAATGATTCAAATGGCCTGGGATAGTTTTGTTTATGATACATTGGTTTAGTTTAACATTTGCTTCACAATTCATGCATGGAATCCTGCTTCTTTGTTAAATTTAATGGAGAGTTTAAAGTTTGCAGAATGTGCTTTGCAACTGATAGAACCAAACAAAGAACAGAGATAAAGAGCCTGTAATTAGTGATGTCTTGAAATCTCTTAAAGGTCTTGATCGCCAAAGTTTACAGAGGAAGTTGAAACACGGGCAATTATGAAACATACATGCTATCAATCATTTCCACAGTAGTTTTATCTATGATAAATTAGAAGAGGTGAGTGATTCTAATTGAATTCCTTGGTTGTGCAGGTCCCTGTTTTCTAAAACACAAGTAAATAACAAGAAGAGTGGTTAGGAGGACTTAACCTCATGCCACATGCTTGTTTGTGTGGTGTAAAGTGAAACCAACTGGCCTCAACAGCCCAGGGAGTAAATGTATGTGGTAACCTGAGGAAACCACACTGTGTAACAAAAGGATGTTGAAGGAGTTAGAAAGCAAAATTAATCTACAGCTTTGCCAGCTTTACATTAAATATCACTTCATGAGATCATAGCATATATTTTCAATAGTTCAGCCTTTTAATAAGGCAATACCTCTCAGTGACCAACTTAATGATATGGAGAACCATTTCCAATGCTTTTCCCTCTTTCACATTGTTTTCTGTATACACATTATTATCTCGTATACACTCATGGCTTCAGTTATCACCTATGTTCTAATTCTGTGAAATCTGTACTCCCAGTCTAGCTCCTTACTGTATCGATGACATCCTACTTACTTGATATCCTCTTTTAGATGTCCCATGCACACCTCAGTACATCCCAAACTACACTCATCTTCTCAGTCTTCTCCATCCTTCCAAACTCCAAATCGTTTCTTTTCCTGTGCTCCTGATCTCAAAAAACAGTATCACTATGCACCAATGCAGTCAAACATGAAACTTGATCATCATATGATTCCTCCCTCTTTCCTTCATCCAGTGGACCAGTAAGACCTGTCAATTGTATCTTCTAACCGTCTCAGAACTGCCACTTATCTCCAGTCTCAATACTGTTATAGTCATTTAGGTCCCCATCGGTTTTATCCTGGAATATTTCAACAGTTTTCTAATTATTGAAAATACTAACTTTTTCACAATTCCCTGACAATGAAGAAACTAGTATTATATTTTTGTACTAAAAGAGACTTATCCTATGCCTTCGTTATAAACAGAAGTTTGGCATTGGTTTTTAGCTACGAATGGCTAATTTAGGCATATCCCTGTATCTGGCTAAACCTGTGTATGTGCAATGTGTACACATTATCCGTCACTAATACTCCATCTGTACTGTTAAGCCAGCTTATGGGTAGTCCCCAGATATGCCATTTGAGAGCTCTGATTTTAACTCAAGTTCAAATCCATTTTTAGCTTAAGGAAGTAATGCCAGCACAAGAAATAGGACACTCGCTGTGCACATTTGTGTTGTGTGTGTGTGTGTGTGTACCTTTTAAGGAAAGGTGTGGCAACCCAAGTTGAAGATTATATTAATTCCCAAGAAGCACTTTTGAATTGGAGGAGATAGAAAAACATCACTATAAATATTTTGGGGGTAGAATTGGCATCCTCACATAAGAAAATATTACTTTTCTAAAGTGATTATTACTTTCCACTATTTAAAAAAAAAAAGATAGCCAGCCCTGGCTGGTGTGGCTCAGTGGATTGAGCACCAACCTGCAAACCAAAGGGTCGCCAGTTTGATTCCCAGTCAGGGCACATTCCTGGGCTATGGGCCAGGTCTTCAACAGGGGGCACATGAGAGGCAAACACACATTATGTTTCTTTCCCTCTCTTTCTCCCTCCCTTCCCCCTCTCTAAAAATAAATAAATAATATCTTTTTAAAAATTCTGTTAAAAAAGATAGCCAATAAATATAACTCAGCAAATGAGATTTTAAAATGCAAATGAAAAAATAAGCATGGCTAGCCTAACATGAAGAGCTAAAGAGAAATGCCATTTTAATATTTCTCTTTATATTTTAGAAATGCATCTGAACCTTTGTTGTAGCATAAAACATTTTGTTGGTATTAAACATGCCCTGTACTTAAACGATATTCAGTACCATGTACCTATATGTCAAATAGCATGATCATGACTCAAACACATGTGTTGTTCAGCACCTTCCATAGTGAGCTGCAGGTGTAGCCTCTCGACTTGCCCCATTTGAGTTCATATACTTTTATTTACATATAATGTAGGATACATGCTCTGGGGATACAGGTGAATCACACATGGCTCCCACTCCAGAAGAAACTAAATGTACCATTTGATTGAAAGTGAGAATAAGATAGCCCTATGCTTCCTCTAGCCCCTGGGAAGATGTCATACCATCAGGCTATTCGATGTCATTCAGCAGCAGCATGAGAACAGAATTCTTCAGTGCTTTTCGCTCCTTCAACTCGAACATTCAGCCATAGGAAAAGCTGTTGTTTTTAGGTATATAGCTTTGTATATTGTAAGAATCAGATAAAATCAGTAAAATATATGATAACTTCAATGAGTGAAACACGTAATCATTTAAACTAGTTTTATGGTACAGTTTTGAGTAAAATAATCACTGATTTGATATTTTTTGTTATTCAATTGACTATTAGATTATGATTATATATTTTTTCCTTCTAGGCATAGTCTAATTGCAAATATAATACTAAAAAACACAGATAAAAATATCCCATGATGCTTTAAATGCAGACGTTCCACTATCTAGCAGGAGTTCCATCAGCAGCGACATCATGCTCATATACAGAGGAGGGGAACTAGAGGCATCGCTTGGAAGTGCTCCCAATTGCAAACAAGAGGGAAGAATTTTGAAGTTTACGTGTGCAAGACATACCGAAAAAGTTCTAATGTAAATTGTGAGAGTCCCTATGCCCCATGTTTTATTATAAATTATCCTCTCACAGTATTTTATAAATAGAGAAACTACATCTTATTACAAAAACAAAAATATAAAATAAAACAATATTTGAAGACCACAAGTATGATTACTTCAAGGTAAGGCCACACCATACTTCTTTTTATGTATAGGTTGTTTAGTCAATGGCTCTACTTTGCACAGCCAACTTTCTAGAATAAGAGTTTTATTAATTGCAAATGATTCAGTACAGATGACAATAATCAATCATAATAAATAACCATAGGATAGAAATGTTATGAGCTACATAAAAAAACACTTTATTTCCATATATACCCACATACAGAGTAAACACTTCTTTAATCTGATCTTGAAATTGATCATGCTTGAAAGCAGCACCGGTACATTAGCATGTTAAATGAAATAGATAATAAACAGTGTATAGTATATGTGATTTACATATTTACATATTTTATTTAAATATATAATATTTACATATATACTTAGATATTTAATTCTTTTATTGAAGCAAGTGAAATATTTCAGTTATTTAAAAAACTTGGTTGTCTGACTGTTTGCCTAGTTGAAGATTAAGATTTTGGCATGAATCTGAGATGATTTTTCTGAATATCTTGGTTCTCTATGTGGAGGGTGTACTATTTTTATTGAGGACACTCCATGAAAGAGTTTCCTGTGGACCATCCAGCGTTCCGAATACTTCACAAATATTAACTGAGTTAACCATCCTGTGCATGGGAACTAGTATAACGGTCAGTTTACAGATAAGAAAGGCAAGTACCTTACCCTAGACCAGACAGCTAAGTGGAAGAATAAGAGCTCAAAATTATTCCAGAGGCCACATGCCAGTTTGGAAAGGCAACCATCACTGAGCAGGTTTCATTTAGTAATTTGAGCACAGAAAAGGTTACCCAACCCTTGGTAATTTGGTGGTAAGACAACCGGGTGCTTCCAGTCTGAGCTTCCGGTCATCACTCTGTTTGTTATCCAAGAGCTGGAGTCACATCTTACCTGCCCTCCTCCTTGGGCCACTTTTGCAGAGCACCCAACAGCAGGCAGTAAAGAGGAAGTGGCATCAACCAGCAGCCCTTCTCTTTATGTGACACAGAAATGACCCCCCTTGGTTCTCTTTTGACGGATAGCCAGCTGCTGAGCATTTGGTTAGCCATGGTTACAAACGGGTTTTTGTGGTAACTATGACTTTTGTAATTATTTGAAGTTTCTGCTAGAACTAGAGATTTGAGTGTTTCTGTCAATTGCCCCCATTAAATGATATAAATTTGCGAATCTATCTAGCTATAGATCCTCAGAGATTTGAGTTTAAGCTTACTTCTTCCACAAGAGGTTGGGGTCTGCCCTTTATTACTACACGATGCTTTTTACTGTCTAGAATTTAAGTTTACAAATTTAGTTTCTGGGTAAGTAATGATGCTGAATTTCAGATTTTTCTTTACAAGTTCAGGGAAAACATTAGTGTTTTCTGGCTGTAAATGAAGGCTCATTATGCTAATGAAAAATGGGTTTTAAAGGACAATAATTATATTTATTACATAGCTTTTCTCCCCCATTTTACCACTAAACCTTGAATAATGGAATGTAAGTGGATTTTTGGATTTAAATTACTCCTACCCCTTGAATTGCTGTTCAAACACCATATGTGTTATTTCAAAAAGTGAAGAGCCCTAAAAACTGCCTCAGAAATTATGTTTCTTCATATTGTAATTTAAATTTGGTCATTTCCCTCAAGAATAATACAAACATTTTCGAAGATAAAGCTGGTGAACTTAGTTGTCTTTTTTTCCACACTAGTGAAGGGAGCCAACATTTGTTGCATGTCTGTGATGTACCAGGCATTTGATCTCACTCAAACACCATATGAAATATGAGATGGATATCTTCTCTTCCCATTTTATTGATGAGGACATTCAATCTCAGAGATATTAGGTAAATTGTCTAAGGCCACACTGATCCTAAATGGGATCCAAACTGAGGTTATCCTGACCTCAAAAAATTGTGCTCTCTCACAATACCATAAACTTTGGGATTTTAAAAAATCTCGGTTATTTTTCACCTTTAAATTAATCAAGAGGGAAAGCATTTAGAAAGAAGGAGTCATTTATTCTTTTCATTGGGGGTATGGAAGTCAGGCTAAATATTAAGTATAATTTACCTTGGCAAGTGTCATGGTTTAAACTGAGATGGGCTGGTATGTTTAGTTAAATGCCACTTTTAAAACAATTAAAATGTAGATTACAGTCCAAGTGTTACATCAGAGCCTTTATGTTTTGACTCCTTGTGGACCCAATGCAGAAAGCACAGTTGAATGAGCTTCAGGGTCCTCTTATGGATGACTGGGAGGCATTACACAGGAATCAGCAGCTGAGAGGTATCAAAGGTTCCAGCTCACATTTTCCTTGACCTTCAGTCCAAGGCAGAGGCTCTGAGTAACTGTCAACAGAAAAGAAACCATTGTGTGTATCAGAGAATTGCTTAAAATACTTCAGTTGCTCTCCCTGCGTAGTGGAGGTACTGTTTGTGGTTTGGAGAGCTCCAGTGACAGTTTGAAGCTGTTGTGCCAATTCTGAGTATATATATCTCTGTAATGCGGTGTGCTTTCTTATCTTGAAGAGCAGGCATTGAAACAGTTGAGGAATGTTGACAAAATGGGGTCTGTAGGGAAAGCACAGGTCTAGATGTTTCCTTGCTTTCAGTTGGTGCAAATGTTGATAAAGGGCAATGTTAATGCCTGTTTGTGACATGAATCTCCCAGTTAGAAGATGATCAATTATGGGTTTATTTCTATGTTTCTTTATCTCTTGACAGCTGTGAGAAAGGCTGTTTTAAATTCCCATTAGATTATAAAAAGTGTGTTACTTCCTTGGATAAATAAAATGCAAATACAATTTCATTCTGCTGGAAGATTATTAAACTGATATTGGGAAAGACTTATTACGCTTAATATAATTAAGAGTTCATGATGCTGAACAGGGAAACTCAAGACAACTTGATTTTAGATCCTAAAAGTGTCTTGCATATCACATTAAGTGCCCAATAAATATTTGTGAACTAAATATACATGAATATAATTCTTGCTGAGAGTTTTAATTTCTTAGTTGTATTCTTGCTTTTATGTATGAAGTGAACATGTTTATTTCTTACAGTTTGGGGCTTATCTTTCAAAGATCCTTGAGCAGTTTAATCAAAAATAACAATACCATTCATTATACTGATTACACACGCACACACGCACTAACCATGACCTTCTTCCGCATTTGCATTTGGGAAGGTAAGAATACTTGCTTTGTCTGTAGCTCAGTGATCAACATCTTCTGCCTTGGCCACAAGAGAAGGAAGTGCCCTATGTATTATTTACCATGGATGTTTACCATCTATTTTCTTAGGTCTGTTCTACCAAACTTTTGGTAGGTGTTCAAGATAGGGCAAGTTTCCCCAGATGAGCCACGTTTAGATAGTGCTGTCCTAAACAGTCAGTTTAGAGGGTCCAAGAAAAGCTACCCTGATTTGTCTTTGCTGGTGTGCATTACTTTAGTGTTTTCTGGTCAAGATGGATCAGACCCGAAGTACATATCTAGTCCCTTGCAGACAGTTCAGTCAAAATGTTGATGCTCATCTGATGCGTAGTCTGAGAGTTTTTATATTACTTGACTTCTCTGTTGATTCAATTACCAATTCTTTCTCAGTATCCGACTTCAAAAACTACTTCCTCTTAATTTGTGCCTTAAGTGTGCCTGCTCAGAAGCTTTATGCTGTATATATTAAGTGCTAGGCTTTGAACCATGTTAACATCTCACCAAGGAACATGCATCTAATTTCTAACTCCTAACAGGTTGGATGCTCCTAACAAAAGGGTTAGTTTTTATTGCAAGGGGATGCCTTATGATTTCACATATGTGGGGAGTGATATATGGAGACTTTACCATGGAGCAAAGATGGACAAAAGACAGAAGATGGGCAGAATGGGGTGGATAAAGAAGGCAGATAAATGAGGAAAGGAAAAGACATTTATTATTTTGAATTTTTTCAGTCATGTCCATACATGTTTAAGGTAATTTTGTTCACAGCTCAAAAGAGATTCAGAAATGAATCAGAAACAAGAGAAATAGAAAAGGTAATGAATTATGAAAAGAGGGAGAATGAGAGGGAGAAAATGATATAGAGATGCGAAAGAAAAATGTCTAGAGGGACAAAGGTACTGGTAAAATAGCTGTAAATCTTCTACTCTTTCTTCAGTCTTGAGAATACTCTGGTTTCATATTTTCTGCTTGAGACAGGATGTACATTTATAGACTGTTTACTTAGTAACTGAAACCTTTACTTTTTCCTCTTTGAAAAAAAATCATGAAATGTGAAGTTAGAAGAGAGAAGTTTGGTCCCAGCCCCTTATAAGTGCAAACCTCATCTGGGGGCAATTGTAGAGATTCAAAATATTCTTTAATAATCTAAAGTGACAAACTTTAAAATAATTAGGTTATTCCTATTGGCTATTGAGATTTCTTAGAACTTTTTTCTGCAAAATATTTTAGTTACATCAGTGACATTTGAGTGAAATCCATTTAGTCCCTGTAATAGCAGTTTCTGCTTTACAATTATTTTAGAATTCTTCCCATAAGTCAGTAACCATATTACCCCATGGACTAAGTAAACTATGGCTATGTTCCCTACATTAAAGACATATTTGTCTACTTGAAAACTGTCTGTTTAGAAAACTGTTTCTTTGATGAGGGTTCCGCTGTGGGCTCTGAGGCCAGGCTGTCTGAACTAGAGTCCTACATTAGCCTTTGTCCAGATAACCTTGTGCAAAATCATGTCTACTCTCAGAAGCTACTCCTTGTGAAGACACTATCTCACAAAACTGGGCAATTGAATAAATTCATAAATACAAAGAACTCAGAAGAGTGTCTGACATATAAAGTATTTAATGCATTTAAGTAATTAGGATGCATTGTACAGTATAGGAAAGAACAAAAAAAATCACTTCAAAACATTAAAACAGAATGCTATAAAAGAAGTAAATATGTTTATAGTCGGCCAAGGTGAAGATTATCTGCAAAACTAAAAAAATATATCAAAGTATCTTCTGCATAATTAGCACTTCAATAAATATTTGTGGCAAAGCTGAGTGGAAAAAAGAATAAAATACAGAACTGTACCTATTCACCAAAAAGTATTTATTGAGATTCAATACGAGTTATAACTACATGAGGTCTGTTTTTGTTAGAGAAAAAAATAAGAATTTGTGTCTACAAGGCTGTTTTATTTAGTCGAAGCGAGGAGGTCACATAGATGGCGGGCATAAGGTTTCACAAGCAACAGGCAGTCCATCTGTACTCAAGTACTTATTCAATGAATGAATGACAAAATCTGAAATAATCGTAAATAACAATAGAAATATAAGGGACGATAATGTAGGTATTCAAGGGGTCATGAGAGCTGAAGGCTCGATCTACTTCAGAAAGTGGGATTCGGGCTGGAGTTTAAACAATGTGCAGATTTGGGCTTACCGCCTTCAACCCTGGGCGCACATGCAAGTACCGGATGCCAAAGTCCCACCCGCGAAAATGTTACGTGACTGCTCTGAGGTGAGCTCAGGCATTTATGTGTTTTAAAAGCTACCAAGTGATTCTCATATTCAGTCAGTGTGAGAGTCGCCTGTGTAAATGGTATAAGAAGACACGGAAAGATTCCAGGCCGAGCTTAGAGAAGGAGGAAGGAGGAATGGCAGTGTAGGGAAATTTGTGTGTAGGGCGTGGAAAGATGTGCAGTCTTCATGTAATAAGGTCCTAAACTGGGGTGGCCTGGACAAGAATGGGAGTGACAGATATGCCTTTCCCACGTGCACAGGCTTTGACTTTAGACAGACTCAGCTTAAATCCCCTGGGCAGATTGCGTAACCTCTACATACCTTATATTTCTCACCTACAGAGTGGATGCGGCTGTCTTACACGGGCCACGGGGACGAAACGGACGTGGTGAGAGGAAGAACTAAGAGAGTTAAGATCCTGGGAAAATGATAATGTCATGAGAGGCAGGAAGGTGAAAGTGCCCAAAAGGGAACAAAAAGCAAGTCACGTGCTTCTCGAGTTTATAAGACTATTTCCAGAGAAGTAAATCATTCAAAAGACCTGCAGATAAAATACACTGTGGATCAGAAAGTCACTGCTTTATGGAACAAAGTAAATCTTCTCGCTCCACCTGTTCGCAATAAATCCCCCTCAAAGCTGATTATACCAGCTCAGAAATAAAACTACGAATATATGAGGCAGCTTGGGCAAAATAAGAAGTGACCCTCTTGAAAGTTTACTCAGTGTTCCAGATGTTTGTATTAGAAGCAGAAGTATGCAAGTCCCGTGAGAAACAGCTAAACGAAAATAGGAAGTACTGAAAATGAAAGCCACATACATCTTGTAAAAATCTTCTTTCCAAATTCTCTCCGTCTCTGACCGCTCTCCGGCACTGTTTGAATTACTGTCCTGGCAGTCGGACCATGCTTCTAGAGCCCCCTTCACTCGGCACCAGCACTCTTCAGCACAACCTTCTGCATTGATAGAAATGGTCCAAAATCTGTACTGTCCAATGACTAGTGCAAAGGAGGAACTTACTTTACAATTCTATTTAATTTTAATTAATTTCTACTCGAATAGCCACCTGAGGCTAGTGGAGACTACTAAACAATCAAACATTGTACTCTAAGCCCCTTGAGGACAGGTTCAAGTGTATTTAGTTCACCAATGTCTAGCGTGGAGCTTGAGGGCTGACTGGTTTTTATTATTCCAATTAATACTAATTCCATTTCAGAAATTTGGTAGGAGGGCTGGTTGCACACCGTAATGGAGCTGAACCAGTCAGGGAGAACTACAGCTTGTAATAGGTGCTTCTAGCATGCCTTTCCCTTTGCTAGGCAGAAGCTGGTTTAGCCCCGATCATACAGGCTTGAAAAAAAATTCATTCTAACTTGCAGGAACCTCAAAGTACTGTTGTCATATCCTAGTGAATAAAAACAGAAGCAGGTGTGAACATACTCATTTACTATAGCTTTCTTAATGTTTTCAGCTCTTCTCGTAGAGAAAGTTGTCTTTGAGGAAACATATGCAGTCGATGTTTTACATGAACACTGGTCTCAGAGAAGCAGAGCACCAGATGGAGGGCTCAACAGCAACAGAGGACAACTTTGGAGTTTTGGAAAGGAGTTCCTGTTATTCTGAACGTTGTTCGAATCAGATGTTCACAACAATACTGGGCCCAGTAAAAGACAATGCTAGGCCGCAGTCTAGCATGCAGAGAGCTAGAGCTTAGGGCTGTAGATCGCTGCTTCAACGTCCCATTCTCCCATTCCTCTTAGCTGTGTGAGAAAAGCTACTGTATTAAAAATAGTATCAAGTAGTTAAGTTTCTCTATTTGAGTCGATGATTATAATCACTTGAAATTAAAAAAAGGTAACTGTCTCAACATTATTTTTTTGTAATAGGAAGCTAAATTCTTTGCTATAGAATATGCTGTACATCCTTGTCTCTTCTAATGTGATGCTTTGGCTTATCCTGAATTTTAATGCACACAGCTTTCATTTTTAAAAAAACTCTGGGTGACCCGTTCAGCTTCATTGTCTTTTCTCTTGGTGATCATGAGACACAGCACAGAGATGTCTGGTTGTGTTAAAGGACCAGAGAAATCACACATTAGAGACCACACATTAAAGATCACTTTAGTGATGCCAGTTATGAGAATTAGTACTTTATTGCACAGCGTGGAAATGCAGTATTACTGCCTAGATCAAGTATTTGCTTATAGGAAAATTCCCTCAGGCAGTAGTTTGAGCGTTTGTTATGTTCAGAGTCGAGTATGCTTTTGATTTACAGCAGCTATAAAACCCATTTCCTCCTTTCTCCCTGCTTCCTGATATGGATATTATATTTGACACAGATAAATACATACAAAACTTTGTGTCAGGTTGATTTTCTCATGTAGAATTTTTGACTTTAGCTACAACTTTACCTAATGAGAAGTCATTTTAGGTGTGATACTCAGAGATAATAGAACTTAAGGGAGAGAAATTAAAAGATTCATGATTTTCTGACTGTGTAATAGGCAATAAAACCTGAATACTTTGTATATAATATGTCAAAGAAATGTATACATAATATTTTACAAAATTTTAATAAAGCAAGAGTATTCTATTTTTCCGTTTTTACTCCTTATAGAAATGAATACAGAATCAGAGAATATGGACACAATTGAGACTAAATATAAAGTATAAAAATATCTAGTCTAATATATTTAATTTCTCTTCAATGGGTTTGTCATGTTAAAAATTCTCTGCCATATATAAATACTCCTTTTACAGTTCGATGGGTTGTCTATTAAGATTTCCCCCATTTTATTTCAAGTTAAGTTATAAGGAGACGATTAAGAAAAAGTTAGAATGTTGTTCAATGGTGTCATTTGGAAATGAACACACAGACTATCCCCAGGGGTCTACGACATGGGTAGTTTTGTCATTGTACATTACTAGACATTCTCAGCTCGTAAATATTATCAACAATGTGCTTTATTTTCTAGTGAGTCATGTGACATCCCCATTCTTCTCTTCAGATGTTTCCCTAACACTTTTTCTTTAGTTTTTAGGCCCCCCTCTCTTTTTCTCATCAGCTCATACCTCTTCTGTATTTACACATTTTTTCTTTCTGTGTATCTATCATCCATCTACCTACCTACCTACCTACCTACCTACCTACCTACCTACATCATCTATCCTATTTAAGAACTCATAATATTATAAGGCTAATATTAAAGAAGGCTTTTATTCCCAGTGCTAATTTTTGCCTGTTCATTTTTCCTTGGAAGATATTTGGAAAAACTCCAAGATGAAACCTCCCCTGGAAAAATGGTTCCCTAAGTGAAGCTATTTTATAGTTGATTTTCTCCCTTTACATTATCATGCATTGGTTTGATATTTCTGGGCACTTAATCCCTCACTCCTCAACAGAAATCTCTTTCTTTATTGTGGGTAACAAAGCCAAGAGAGGAAGCAGGTGTCCAGGGCTTCAGTGGCCACAACTGGCAAGAAAGAAAGAGAGAGGGAGGGAAGGAGGGAAGGAGGGAGAGAGAGCTGGGGGGCGGGGAGAGAGAGAGGACAAAGGAGTGATGGAAGGAAGGAAGGAAGGAAGGTAGGTTGATTTTCCCAATCTACCTACAGCATAATTTTTTTTTAAATCCTTGGTATTATATTGTTGAGTTTATTCAGTTTGTCTGGGAGTGCACACTTATGGCCTTGCCGGAAAATTTCTGGGTCATCCTATTTTTACTTGTTCCCAAAAATGCAAGGGAAGCCCTACTCAGCACACTCCTTTGGCGCAGCTCATGCCCTGCCCTGGGGTTAACAGGCCTAACTAGACTAAGGACAAAGGGGCCTCCCAGCAGCTTCATCATTGGTCCTTTATAATCATAGTCTGTAGGAATTCATGGATGAGTAATCAAAAAGGCCAATTTTGAGACATTATTTTAATAATATGAGTTAGTTATAAAACCATAATATTGTATAAATTAAATTATAATACAAGAGGTTCACTATTTATATTTCCTAATTGAATGTAAAGTCATCCAAAATGATCTATAGAACTAATTAAACTTTTAAAAGTGATAAATTAATGTAATTAACTTGTTAATTATTGTAAGATGTTGAAATATTAGTACTCTCCATTCAGATAGCAAAAATATTGGTGAAGTTAAGTAATGATATCTTTTCTTACTTTTCTCTTTTATCTCTTCTTAGTTTTCTAAGAGTCCTAAGATTTACATTTTAAAATACCTAAAATAAAATATTTGATGATTTTCTTTTATTCAAAATCAGTTCAATATGCTTTTTTCAGTCAGGTACAGATATATTCCTAAAATGAGGTTATATATCAGATGTCATTTTTAAAACACCTTAACGTGTTAATATCCTGTGCAAGGAAAAATGGTCATTGTCATATATTGTTCTTAGGGAATAAATTGGTAGAGCCTCTGTGAAAAGAAATTTGGCAACATACATTAAAATATGAAAACATATGAAGTTTGCCCTAGAATTCCAGTTCTAGATATTTACGCTGCACACATAGAGGTTCGTGTACAAAATGACGCATATACAAGTATATGCATAAGACCATTTTTATATATTGAAGATTGAAAACAATCCAAATGTCATCACTAGAAAACTGGTGAGTAAGTTCTGCTCTGTTTACAGTGTGGAATGACATAAAAGTATTAAAATAATTAATAAGGGATACTGATGAAATACAGCTACTAAAATAATAATACCTAACATTGACTAAACAGTTAATTTGTATGGAGAGGTTCCCTATAGGGACCAAGACAAAATGTAGTGAGGCTGTAATACAAACCCAGCCAGTCTTACACTGTGTTACCCTATGCAAACCATCTTAAGGTTATATAGATTTGTAAGACAAATATGTATCTCAAAAGAAAGAAAGGGAAGAAGGGAGGAAGGGTATCTACATTGCTAATTTATCTTTAAAAATCTTTGCTGTGTAAAAATTACATTGTTTGCTAATACTCATAATTTTTTAGCATATATTCAAAAGTATTTCTCAATGATGGGTTTTATAAGTAATACAGTGCAAAGCACGCTCTGTACTGCTCAATATGGCAACCCCCAGGCTCATGTAGCGCCTGAGCCCTTCATGCATGGCTATTCCCAATGGAGATCTGAGCATAAAATTCTCACCAGATTTTGAATATTTAGTAGAAAGAGATAGTAAAGTATATTACTAGTAACTTAGTAAGTACATGTTGAAAGAATATTTTGATTATATTGGGTTAAATAAAATATTAAAGTAAATTTCACATATTTTTAGTTTCCATAATGTAGCTTTTAGAAGACTAAAAATTACTCAGATTAGATCTGTATTACATTTCAGTGATCCAGTGCATTGAGGTTTTAGTGTTCTTCACTGGTCTCCTCTTCAGCATTATTTCTTTAGGTTGTTGGTTATCAACATGGGATGTACTTTAGAACTGCCAGAAAAATATTTAAAATGCATGTGGGCCCCACTAAGTGGTTCTAAATTAGCTGTTCTGAAAGGGGCCTCTGCACTGTAATGTGAAACCAGGGTGGGAGACCGCTGCTGTGACCCTGCCAGCCAGTGCGACTGTGCAAGGAACTCCGTGGCATTCCTCCCAGTAATATTTCAGAAGTTATGTTTTGTACTCCCCTAATTAGGAAGGGATTTTTATTTTGTTGAACAATGCCAAATAAGTCATGAGGTATGGACATTTTTCAGTTAAAGGAATATTTAGACATTTTTTATGTTTTGTTTAATCATTGTTAGAACGAAGAAGCCTTATGTAATACACTTAAGGCACTTTATATAGAGCAAATAAAAGTTTCAAATCTGTTTCTGTGATGACTATGAAAACTAAATATGGCCAACAGTACTGGCTCAGAGATTATCTTTACAAATCACAAAATAGATTTTTCTGGCCCCAGGTGTTCCAGTGCCATATAAATGGACAATGGTAAACATGCCAATAGAACCTTTTGTGCCCTTCCGGATAAGCCCTAGTTGGTATGAAATGCCATTAAAAGATTATTTTTATTGTGCATCATTGTATTCCAGTATTCAGCCTCTTAGTTTTTATATCATTTTTTCATAGTTAATTTATTATGTTTTCTGCCACAGTGTTCTGCTCCATATTTTGACTCCCAATATTTATTGAACAGTAATGATAATATACTGTGGATTTAAAGAAGAAACTGATGGAAGATAAAATTGTCAGGAAGGAAGAAATTATTTATAAAATCTGAGATTAGTTTTTGGCCTGCTTAGGATTAGCTACATAATTGTTTTATTTTTGCAAGATAGCAGAAAGCAAACCATAGGACTCAGTTTTATTTGAATTTGAGCTGTGAAAATATTTTATTATAATGATTTCATTTTTTCCAAATTCCTGAAATTCTCTTATCAGTTGATTATATGCAACTGTTGTCAACAGTTGACAAGCTCAACTATAAGTTCCTTGAGAATGGGCACTTAGATGTCGTGTTCAGATCTCCCCAGTGTCTAGGGAAATAACTAACACGTGCATTTTTAGCTGAATGAAAAATTGAAATTTATGACAGAGTATATGTAATTACAATATGACCCAATTGTGAGAAAAATTTCCTAATGGTGAAGTGAAGCTGTAATTTAATCACTGGATTGTTTGCTTTTATTGCTTCAGGAACCTGTAATTGTTTCACAGGGAACTTCTACCAGGAATATAAAATGCTTAGCAAAATAATCCTAATGATCTCAGAGAATTATTCAAGCCTCGCTGTCATCTGTCATTAACATATGTTATTAGGTGTACTTAAGAGTGAATAAAACTTCCAGCAAAGAGAAATCCATACATTTATTAACTTTAAATCAATAATCTAAAATTAATCTCAATTAATTATAGAATAATTAATTTTTCAGAAACCTCCAGTATTCTAGAAATGAGATTCTCCTAAATAAACCCTAGGAAATATTGTCATGCAGTTGAATGCTGGGCTTTTTTTTCTGCTAAATGGCACCAAAATATGATCTTATTTCCTGGGATTATAAACGGACTATGTTTGAATCATGGTTCTCCTAGTTACTATCTCTGTGGTTCTGGGCAAGTTACGTAACTTCTCTGGACCCATTTTAAAGACTCCTCCTCATCTTTAAAATAGGCACAGTAGTGGTACACACTCAGTGGCACAAGGATGTTGTAAGAATTCATTTAGGTCGAAGCTATGCAGCAGCTAGTATAAGCCAGTGCTCAATTGAATGCGAGCTGTTGATATTATTGGCTGTATGATCATAGGCAATTATGTTATAAAGAGAGAAATAGGCACAAACCTTGACAATTGAAGGTGCATCTTCAGTCACAAACTCCTCCAGGTCAAAGTCGTTTTCGCACAGCCTAGCCAACTTGCTTTGTTCTCTGAGGTGCTTGCTGCTTCATTTCCTAGACTAGAATCAGTGCACTGATATGCACATGCAAACCCTAATGCTCTTAGTTAACAACAACAGCCTGTAAAAATGTAGTACTTACGTCATTACAGCAATCAAGATTAATTAAGAATTTATTATCTTCTAGGCACTACAGATGTAAAATATCACTCAATCTTCACAATAACCCTATGATAACAGTAGTTATTGTTTCTTTTATCGTAAAAGAACTAAAGGTTTGAGAAATTATTTAACTTGTTCCATGTCCTACAGTTAGTAAGTGTTGGAGGTAAAATTTAATCACAGAAAATCTGAATTTAGCACATACATTTTAAAACATTTTACAGTGTTTCAAAATGTATGATGTGCATACCATAGGATTTAGGATAATTTATATGATGGATAAAACTTTTACTTATTTATTTACATTTTCTTTTTATTAAATTTATCGGGGTGGCATTGGTTAATAAGATTATATAGGTTCCCAGGGCACAATTCTATGATACATGATCTCCATGTTGCATTGTGTGCCCTCCACCCAGAGTCAAATTACCTTCCATCACTGTATATTTGCCCCCCTTTACGCTCAACTACCCTCCCACAGCCCTCTTTCCTCTGTAACAACCATACTGTTGTCTGTGTCTATGAGTTTTTGTTTGTTTTTCTTGCTTAATCATTTGTTGCTTTCAGTTTTATTTCTCATGTATGAGTGAAATCATATGGTTCTTAACTTTTTCTGTGTGACTTATTTCACTTAACATGACATTCTCAAGGCCAGTCCATGGTGTCGCAAATGGCAGTATTTCCTCTTTTCTTGTGGCTGAGGAGTGTCCCATTGTATATTTGTATCATATCATCTTTATCCAATCATCTATGGAAGAACGCTTTGGTTGTGTCCATGTCTTTGCCACTGTGGATAATGCTGCAATGAACAAAGGGTTGTGTATGCTTTGCAAATAAATGTCTTCTAATTTTTCAGGTAGATACCCAGAAGAGGGGTTGCTGGGTCATGAGGTAACTCTATTCTTAATTGTTTAGGAACCTCCATACTGTTTTCCACTGCAGCTGTACCAGTTTACATTCTTACCAGCAGTGAATGAGGGATCCCTTTTCTCCACAACCTCTCCAACACTTGTTATCACTTGTCCTGTTGATAAGAGCCATTCTACCAAGTGTGAGGTGGTATCTCATATAGGCAAGTAATTTTTGACAAAGTAGCCAAAACCATAAAATGGAGAAAAGAAAGCATCTTCAAGAAACAGTACTGGGAAAATTGGAAAGCCACATACAAAACAATAAAGCTAGACTGCTGTTTATCCCCATATACAAAAATTTACTCAAAATGGATCAAAGACCTAAATATAAGATCAGAAACAATAAATTATGCAGAAGAAAACAGAGGTACTAAACTTATGGAGCTTTGTCTTAGAGAAAATTTTAGGAATTTGACCCCAAAAGCAAGGTAAGTAAAGGTAAATGAATGGGACTGTATCAAAGTAAAAACTTTCTGCACAGCAAAAGGGACCACCAACAAAGCAGAAAGGCAATCTACTGAGTGGGAGAAGCTATTTGCAAACAACAGCTTTGACAAGGAGTTAATATTCAAAATACGTCAAGAACTCATACAACTCAACACCAAACAAACAAGCAATCCAATTTAAAAATAAGCAGAGGACCTGAGCAGACACTTCTCCCAAAAAAGATATACAAGTGGCCAACAGATATGTAAAAAGATGCTCAACTTTCCTACCTATTGGAAAAATTCAAATCAAAACTACAATGAGATACCACCTCAGAGCTTTTAGATGAACTTTTAAAACTGAACTTTTAAAATCATTAACACAGTAGGCAACCTCCATAGGCCACATGCATGTCATGGTGGTGCTCAGGCATACCTATTAAAATTCTAAGTAGTTATACTACTAAAATGTAACTTTAATATAGTTTGGTCACTAAAGTGGGTTCCCATATGCTACTTTTTTTTCATCCTAGTGACTTATAACTGGAAGTTGGCATTTCTTAATCCTCTTCCCCTTTTTGGCCCACCCCACCCCCACCCCACTCCGGCAACCATCGGTTTGTTCTCTGTATCTGTGAGTTTGTTTATGACTTTTTTTTAAATCATTATGGCATTCTTTTCAGTGATGCACCTCCATATCATTTTAAATTGAAAAATTTAAGATAGGAATTGCATTTGGGACTGTACACTCCTTGATTTCCTTTACTGGTGGACTTACCATGGATCAGTGCTTTCTAAACAAGTCCTTTAAAGCCTAATGCTGAAGATACTGATGGAAGTCTTGGTGCTGTGGTGGCTGTGATGTAATCAGTCATGGGCTTTCAGAATAGTAGGAAAACCAAATTGAACCTCCTGAAAACTACCAGTTCCTGATGTGACAATAGCAGCTGCAAAGAAAACAGTAATATCATGCAGATTTAGTGAAAATTATTTGAGATTTGGATTTTAGTGGGCTAACAATGAGCATAAACTTTTTCCATGAGGTACAGTGTCTTCGGGGAAAAAGTTCTGGCAATAAAGCATGCTCTCTCAAACATCAGTTTTGGATGTACAAGAACTACCATGAGAGGCATTGAAATGTTTAAAGCAAAGCAGGAAGACATTCTAGTGCCAGAAGCAGCAGCACAGGGTGGCAGGAGATGAAACTGCAGAAGTTGCAGAAGCCCTGTTTATACTGCTGGGTTCCAGGGCTCAGGTTAGAGCTGCCCATGTCAGCCGGGAGACACCCATTACTGTTTGGCAGCTGAACAGTGCAACTGATGCTTTCTGGGACAAAGCCAGGGGGTGGGAATCTGATGGGGCAACTGTGTCAAATACAATAATGTATCAGACAATGATAGATACAAATGGCCCAAGTGCAGAGCAGCATTTGTTATCCTGAGAACAAAAATGCCCATGCTATTCCCTGGAGACTCTGAGATGCATTCCCTGATAATAACAGCTCAGCGGATCTTTTGGTGTTTGTCAGATAAGAGTTAAACAAAAGGAACCAAGAAAACATGTTGTTTGGCCAATCTTTATTAACTCTTACAAGTGGAGAAGACATTTTAAAATGATCGATAACTACGAGATAAACAAGAACAGGCAAGTGGTGTACCAGTTACGCGCAGATGGTGGTAAGGCAGGGGTAGCCAGTGAGAGCAACCTGTTCCATGTATTCAAGCTGCTTACGGAAAATGAGATCTACTCACTATTTCCCGCGTTGGGGGCGCCCTCTCCACCAGGGATGTTTTTCAAATTTTAAGGAAAATAATCTAATAAGCTATAAAGATAGTCACATTAAAGGCAAGTGAATTGAGTTCTCTACTTTTTCTCAGTTTGGAGAAAATAATCAGCAGTTTTTACAAACAATTCTTGTTTTCTGCAGTAATTTGAAGAAAAAGTTCATGTCTTTGGTGATAAAATCTACACGATGAGTAAGAACATATGCATAGTTTGGATTAGCTTTGAAAATCAGCATATTAATGATATATTTTTCTCATTTGAATAAATGAAACTTTTCCTCTCAAGGTAAGAAAGCTTCCATTATTATTCTACATGAAATAAAGAGTGAATTGATACAGATCTGTCATGGTGATTGCTTGGGGCGAGGGGCAAGGGGGCATAAGGGAACTAAATGGTAATGGAAAAAATATATAAAGATTAAAAAATAAATAAAAATCTGATTGGCGTGAACTAGGTTATTACATTGGTCTGAATAACCTTGTAAAAAAGTAATTGAAGGAAGTAACAGAACATGTTCTGGAAATTGTGGCTATTCACTTGATAAATATCTCCATTAATACTTGAGAGGAGAACAACTGGTGAGTGGGTAAGCTTCACATTTTTCGTTATGCCGGGTATTCCTGACATGAAAATACACTCTGCAATTGGCTAAAGGTACTTACAAAATTGTATTGCCCCATGATCTGTGAGCAGGGCTCGTCTTATGTCTACTTCAGGGTATTGGTGATGATTGTTTTGGAGTTAGTACCTATGACCATCTTTTTGGTAAGTTTTCCAGACACACTTGAAAACTGGTGAAGCCCGTCTTTGTAGGACATATACTCATGACATTAACTATTGAACAAATTTTATTAATATTACTGATGTCCTCTATATTCTTATTCACTTTTATGTTCTTGTTCTTTCAAAAATACAGAGCTATAGTAAAGTTTCCCTCTTTTTTTCCTCTTTATCTATTTTAGTTTTGTTTCATAAGTAGTTGGATACTAGTTACTCAGCACTTTACAACAATTATACTTTCTTTATAACAAGTTATCCATCTTTATATCAAGTTAAACTCTTTGTTTCATAAATGTTGTTTCAAATGTCCAACATTTCCTTTTCATTCAGTCTGTGTTGCTTTTGCTTCATTACATGTGTCTCATGTGTCTCATATAGCCCTTATAAATGTAGCCCACAGATTTTCACTTTTTGATCAAATGTTGGGAACCTCTTTATTTAAATAATAAATTTATCCTTTTCAATTTTCCTTTTTTTTTGTTAATAGACTGGCCCTCTCTTCCACTCCTTATCTGTCTCTTTTACTTTACTCTTGTCCTTTAATTTTGTTGGCTTCAAGCTATTTATTTTTCTTTAATTGTATTACATGTTGTATCTTTTGTTTATTTCCTTCTCCACTAGTTTTAAGGTATAAAGTTTGTGTTTAGACATTCAATCATTAAATATTTTTGAAAATTCTTAACTGTTTATTTTCTAATATATTAGCTTCAAAATTAACTAACTGTGCATGCGAGTCCACCACATCCCACCTTCTCAGACTGGTGATGCTCTTTATCCCCCCTTTTAAATATTTCACTTATCACTCTCCAAATGTATATTCTTATCAGCTCTTTAGTTTGTTCAAATTTCACCCACATAGATAACCTTCTCTACATCTCTCACCTGCTACAGCTTCATCTCCTCTTCATTGTCAAAAGAATTGTTTATCCCATCTGCCCCCCTTTTTCACCTTCCTGGCTTCTATAAAATCACTCCTCCAATTTTTCTCTTACTTGTTGGGTACTACTTATCAGTGTCTTTTACAACGTCACCCTCCTCCACCAGGCCTTGACATGCTGTAGTTCCTCAAGGCCTGGTCCCAGATCCCTTACCTTCTCTCTCTGAGACATCCATACCGAGTTTCAAAGGATATTGTTCAATTGACTTGCAAACATAGATCTCTAGTCCCAGACTTCCCTGCTGAGACTTCAGATTCATATAGCAACTGCCTGCCTGATGTCTGTAGGATATGTCAAAAGTACATAAAAATCAATGTGTCTATAACTGAATTGTTGATTGTCCTCCCTGAACCAGCTTATTCTCTCATCTCCCAGACAGAGCCTGGAGGAAGGCAAGAGTGAGTGATGGGAAGAGTATAGGAAAAAAGACTGGAGAAAACCAGATTGAGGTCATGGCAAGGACTTGGGGTTTTACTTGGAAATGTAAAGCCACCTGAGACTTTTGAACAGGGAAGTAGTAAGATTTGTATTTTAAAGGATTCCTCTGTTAGTGGAGATGGTAGGCAGGAATGGAACAGGGAGAGCAGTTAGAAGCCTAGTGTAGAAGTTTGGGTGATGGATAACAGAGGCTTGCAGAAGGAGATCACAGTGAGAGGTTAGATGTGATCAGATTCTGATACTTTTTCAAAGTGAACAGTATTTGTTGGTGGATTAGATATAGAGTATAAGAAGAAGAGTCTAGAACAAGTCCTGAGTTCTCATTGTCATTCTCTGATGAAGGGGGAAGGACCAGTGTGAGGAAGAACTGGAATCAGAAGTTGAGTTTAAAACCTGATTATCTGAGCTGCTCACTGGATGTCAGGGTAAGAGGCTGAGAGGGCAGCTGAGCTCAGAGTAGAGGTCAGAGCTGCAGATGGAGATTAGAAATCATTGGTATATAGATGGTCTTTAAAACTACCTGGGGTTTCAGTGTGCGTTACCTGAGACAAGAAGTCCAAGCACTGAGGAAAGGAAATTATGGAAAAACAATAATAATTAAAATATTAGGCTCCCTTTTTTTGCAGCAACCACTTCTGATTAGTATTACTTTGTGCCAAAGAATACATACATACATACCTTCAAGTAGGTTTCCTTTTTTAAATTTATTTTTTTAAGATTTTATTTATTTATTTTTAGAGAGAGGGGAAGAGAGGGAGGAGGAGAGGGAGAGAAACATCGATGTGCAAGAGACACATCAGTTGGTTGTGATTTCCACACATCCAACTGGAGACTTGGCCCGCAACCCAGGCACGTGCCCTGACTAGGAATTGAACCAGGGACGTTTTGGTTTGCAGGCCAGCACTCAATCCTCTAAGCTATACAAGCCAGGACATCAACATTTCTTTTGTAGCCTATCTTATTCTTTAGTCCTCACTTCTCCAGATCAGGGGCTTACCTCACAATTGAAAAGCAGCTTCCTAATATCCACTGGAGTCTTCACAGTATTGCTCATCTAAGTCAAGTTTGCTAAGGTCATGCATTTCTCTTCTCTCAGCTCCAATAGGGAATTTAAGAATGCTGTTGATCCACATCAGAGAGAAAAGTTCTTTATCAGTGCTCTCTGTCTTTCCCTTTACCTGCCCTCAGGTCAGCTCTTAACCCTCCAAATCAAGGTGTGTTAGTGAGTACCTAACTGGGTTTGCTAAAATGTATTCCTCTACTTTCACCGACAATCCATTAGGTCCTATCTTTGTTGTATTCAACTACATTTTCTAAAGCAAGGTGTGTGGTTTATTAATCTTGGAGAGACTTCCTAAGCAGATAGAGGTTTGTGGATTATTAATCCTGTCCTCTAGTGTCAGCCACTGAGTGAAACTCCCGAATAGATACCACCAACCTGTGAGAAAACTGAGGCTTAAAGGCTTTCCTAGCTTTCATAAGATCACATTCCTAGTAAGTGAGACCTTGTTAGACTTTTGCATTCTACAAAGCCAGATTAATTTATGCAAGGTATAGTAGTCCTGTTTCTACTTTTCAGACACTTTTTCATTGACATGACAAAATTTTAGTTTTCCAGAACAAAAGTACCAAGGTAACATCATTATATCAACCATTTTATGTTTTTAAGAAATTCACAACCATGTCTTACGAGTTAAGATACATAGGCTTTATAGAGAACTTTTTAAGTATGCAACTTGTGAATTTTAAATTCTGTAGAAATATAAAAACTTTGTCTTAAAAATATACCTGTCTGAGGAAGCAGGAGGCTCTTCACTTTATGAAGTTCAATTTATTAGCATATAAGCCTTCTACCAGTGAGCTACCTGTCTCTCTGGCTTCTCTTTGCAAGTACCATCCTGACACCCTGCCGTCCAGCTGTATTTAATCCCCACATTCTCCTAACGTGCCAGGATGCTTCCTACCTCTGAGCCTTGATTCATACCTGCCCCAGTAATGCCCTTTGCTCTGTTTTCCCCTGTGCCATAGATAGATGATAGATAGATAGATAGATAGATAGATAGATAGATAGATAGATAGATGATGGATAGATAGATAGATAGATAGATAGATAGATAGATAGATAGAATTTTCACCTTCCAAGGCTAAATTCAAGCATCACCTGCTTATGAACTCTTTCCAGTCACTATTGCTCCTGCCTATACCCTGTAGAACTCCCTCTTGTACCCTGTACATGCCCCAAATGTAACAATCATCACATTTTATCCCACTCATTTCTTTCCATGTCTTTCTCTTCCACTAGATTTTCAGCTGGTAGAGGGCTGGGATACCATGTCTAATTAGCATCGATGCCCCTACACAGGTCCAGGTACATATAAGGTGCTTAATAATATCTAGTTACAGTCAGGGGTGTTTTTCAAAATCTTCAACAGCCAAACTGAACAAGAAATGGCCAATCCGAACAGATGCTCCTTCAGATGGTCATAACGAGCACCATATCAGATGAATATCAGCTCATTAACGTTTGCTTTTTTCTATTTTATACCTTCTTTATCACTTCAATTTTTGTGACTGTGGTAAAAAATATATAACCAAGTGATTTAAAATATGTAGTTCTTTTCAGAACCCAATTTCCTAAAACAGTTGTGTTCCATACTCCTACCATGTGAAATTCCATGATAAAATCTTATCAGACCTTCATATTAATGCATATTCCAAACTATTTAAAAGAGAATTGCTTTCTGCCTTCAGAATTGATGGTTTTGACATTCCTCATGTAGTTCTATATCATGGGAAGCATAGACACAAAAGCTAGGTCACTGAAAACAGTGACATTATAAACCTTATATTGAGGGGCTGTTTATACATCAGCCAGAACTGTCTTAACCCTTAATAAATGTTTAGTAAAACTCCATGAACTGTCAGCTTCTGTCCCACATCATGCCAGGCGAGAAACCAACCTACAAGACAAAGCAACCACAGATGCAGGTAAGAAAAGAGCGCAACTGCTCCACGAAGGTGCTTGTTTTTGATTTAGGGACATACTTTTCTTCTTCTGAAGACACTTAAAAAGAGTTACATTGAAACAAAAGCAGATAAATGTATGGTGATATTTTCTGTGATTTTCCAAGGAAAGATATATCGATAGGGGGTTTTTTTAGCCATATTATGAGACAGTGGCTTTTAGAATTTTAGCATGTAGGAGCACAAATCATCTCCAATGCTACTTAATCTGTGGAATGTATTTACAACAAGCCAATGCCCCCTAGAATAAAAGAGAGCATTTAATGTGGCAGACCATGATGGAGGGGAGGCAATAAAAGAGACGGCACAGCTTGACGCGCAGAGGAACTGGGTGACTTACACCTCCCTGCTGAAAGCAGCAGACTTGCAGTTGCGGAACTGCTAGTCTGTTCTACTGTTTTTTAATCAGATGTTGGCATTATCTGCCACTAATTGCTTTTTCATTTCCACTTGTAATTATTCCATTGCATGTTTGTAGTGAGAAAGCTGAAAATGAGGCAGATCACTGAGAAGGAATTAATTGTTAATGAATAATCATCAGTAGGAAGCCAATTTCATTATCTTCAAAGAGGTAGCCAGAGATTAACCACTAGCGGTGGTTCTCCTACTTTCTGTGCATGACTGTAAAGTAATCACAAATAATCACGCCCTCCAACTTCATCAATTATTTTCTATTATGTGGATTGATACCCATTTTTGTCTTTGTTGTTTAATGATAATGGCAGTGTTCATGCTGGGGAGTGCTAATTGGAAGGTGTTACATTCGGTGGGCTCTAGGCCTAATTATTAGAGCATCTTCTTCATTAGCACTTGATCCTACTAGGGTTGCATGGTGGGAGTTACTAATTTTTCCAAGTTACAAGCGTATTATATCAGGAAACTTTTGCATGTTCTTATGCCAAGTAACACACAGAAAATTTTATATCTGGTCAATGTTTATATGTCCTGACAGAGACGTTCTGTTAAAATAAATAAAACAGGATGTTTTAATTTAACATGAATATTTGAACACGAAGGCTGCTCCTGACCTACAAGCTGGGTCTGCTCAGGACTATTGATGAGCTTTCATTTCTGCTTTGTTTCTGCCATTTACCCACCAATACTCGTTCCTTCAGATCAACTCATACAGCCCCTGGGATCATTATCATACGAAGCTCTCCACGGAGCTTTGCCAGTTATTATTGGAAACATTGTGAAATGAGTTTAAAAGTTTCAGTGGTTGCGTAATGTCTCTCCACACAAGCTTAGGGAGAAAGTAAATACACAGCCCTGTTTCCTATCTGTGTAGGGCTGCTCAACTTCTCCAGGCTCCTTCATGCCTTTTGGCTCACAATATCCTTTAACAGAGGTGAGATTTGCTGCTGATATACCTACTGTGGCCCCAGAAACTCCTATGGCACAAAACCTCATGCCCAGCTTAGTCTCTGGCACATTCACCGGCATCCTTTTCCATAGCATTGCACAGAATGTGACTAAATAGACTGCCCCTTAAATCAGAAAGGACATCCGCAGGACTCTTAATCACTCCCAGGCAACCAAGGCCCTGTATCTAACTAGACCCACACCTAAACAAAGGCATAGCATGCAGCAATCTCAAGTGCACGAGACTACAGAGCAAGTTTCTGGAACAGCTTCAGGAGAGAAACTTGCAAAAGAGAGAGAAATGTTGGGTGCTGTAGAGAGAGTATGGGTTCTGGCGAAGTCTGTGGTGCAAGCAATCGGGTGTTTAATAAGAGGCATCATTATGGAAACAACACAAAAATGTCCTGGTTCCAGAGTGAAGGCACATAAAAGATTTCTAGATGATTGTGTTGTATCATCTTCAGATGAAGTACAGGCAGGCAGTTACACTGATAGATCCTCTGGTCTGCAGGTAGAGTGCCTGGTGATCTTTCTGCAGCAGCCAGGAAGGGGGTCCATGTGTGAGCTGGTGTGATTTCTTTGACGTCTGTATTAAGTTGTCCTGTTCTACCTTGCATGGCATTGGGAGACGGGCAGTTTTAGTTCTCTATGATTCCAAGTCAAAGGATGGAAAAATGAAAATGTTCATTTGAAGGGTTACAGGCAAATGTATAAGTAAACTAGAAAAATTCAGGATCCAGTCTAGTTCATAGGTAGAAAAGAAAAAAAGAAAACTCAAAAAATAATGAACGGCACTGGAAACTAGTGTCCACAAAGGCATATTATAGTTTCTATTGAAACCATTTTTCTTCTCTAAAATCACCCCATCTTAACCAAAAATAACCACACTAAGACTAATTTATTTTGAAAAATAAGTCTAGTTCCCATCAAGTTGGCCTGATTATTTGTATAAGCCTAGCAAGAATAGTAATGAACTACTTAGGCTCCTTTAAATCTGCTTGGCTTGAATTTTTCATAAGGAACCTTCCGGTTGAACTTAAAAAGGCCTCTCGAGGCTCAGAAGCCAAGCCACACACTTGCCAGACTTCAGCTGTAACACCTACGGATTTGGGGTGAACTCCTCTGTTCTTGAGATGTGCAACCTATGCTGAGATTCTTTCTTTGCATCTTCTGGTAACTTTGATCCCTTGTTTGCATGCCTTATTTAGCTGACTTGTCACTTGTCTGGCTCTGCTTACTTATAATAAGGCATTTCATAGGGCATTGACCATGCACTTCAAGCTCCTAACCTTATTATGATACAGACTTTAAGAGGTGGTTTACCAATGCTTGGCTGCTGTATCCAAAAGTTTTGTTTCTCTCTCTCACACCCTTCTCTTCCACTTGGCTAACGCCTTTGATGAGAAAAGCACCCTCCTCTCCCATCTCC
Source organism: Desmodus rotundus (assembly GCF_022682495.2). NCBI lineage: Eukaryota > Metazoa > Chordata > Mammalia > Chiroptera > Phyllostomidae > Desmodus > Desmodus rotundus. The sequence goes on from NC_071388.1 coordinate 166,631,972, forward strand.
AACCTTCCCGCTTCACCACGACTACCATCATGCTACTGTTGCAAAATTAGAAGCTAAATATTTTTATTTTATTTTATTTTTTATTTCTTTTGCATGGAATAAGGAGATATTCAAGCTGGAGTTAGCATAACAGACACAGTTACCAACTTTCAGTAGCAACTCCATTTTGTTAGGGGCTAGCCAAGAGAGAGGGCAGTCCTCGAGAGAAACACGAGTGCTTTGAGTAAAAAGGCATCCTGGAAGTGTGCTTGGGGAGTGAATCAACCCTAAAAGACATTTCCTTCGACACTCAAAGGTGGGAATCATATTCAACATGCTTTATTTATTGGTATTTAATATCTATGTGTAATAATGTTACCATAAAGTTAACCCTTATGACACTTTTTAATTAATTCAGGTGTCTGGTATTATGTTAAGACTATGAAAATGAAGAAGATACTGTATTTTTCCTCAAAGTTTAAACTCCAATATATTATCTCTTAGTGGTGGTCCTGTTTCTGAGTGTTTCATGGGTGAACAAGAGAAAGCCACAATAGAGATTTTAGAGGGCTCTTAGTGTTTTCATGGATGAAGGTAATTTAAAAACTAAATAATATGATCAAATATTATGAAGTTTTCTAAGATTACAGTCCTGGAATTCAGGGTAAAAATATCTAATTACATGGCTTTTAAAAAACGATTAGTGATAGAAGTAAGTGGGACTACCTACAATATATGAAAATAAATCTTGATAAAATTAAGGAAACTACTAATATATCTATAGGGGCATTCATTCTATCAATGAAGTCAGCCATTATTTATTCTTATAAATATGATCTTTCTGGCTCAGTACTTTACATAAGAGATAAGAACTAATCATATAAACACCAGGCTTCCATCGTGTTCATGTCCATGGGAAGAACTAGTTTCCGAATCAAACACAGAGATTAGCAGAGGGCCTCAGAAACGAGGCTAGTACAGAGCGTGTTCTCAAGTGAAAACTTTATGCCTATAATGCTGTTCTCCCATTTTGTCACCTCCTCTCAATTTTAATGTCTTATGTCTCATCAGAGAGCGCTTATACTTGACATGTTCCCTCCTGGTACAAGATGCCAGCTACTGAAATATAAATCACTGCAGAGAATTGTTGGATTTAGAGCCAATTCTTCTAATCGAAAACAACAGCAATGTTAATTTCAGCTTGAGAATGATGGCTTTTGTATGGTGATATAATGGTACAGACTATAATGGTGTCAACTACCACAATAAAATATGCTTCAAATGGGCTACCTTTTTAACATTTAGACTAGGGTGACTTCTGTCACATTTCTCTTTTTGGCATGGAAACTGATGATCTATTAAATAAATATTAATCCCTAGCAGTCTTCAAAGCAGGCTCCTCCATACCAGGATTTTAAATAACTTCATTAATTACTTAACTACCTTTTCCCTAAATTCCTAAGGGATCTTTTGATGCTCATCCCTCTAATGAGTTACCAAGTGATTCATGACTTCAACCTGTTATCATGCAAAATACATTTCCAGTTGGAAATCTTTACAGATGGTTTTGCCAGAAAGCAAGTAACCGCGCTAGGCGGTCAAGAGGCAAATTTCATTTATGCAGTGTATAAAGAAACATGATTATATTTAACATTAGTACTCTAATGTGTCCAAAAATTCAATTTGGGCAACACATGACCGAATGAGGAATTCCATTTGAGTGATAAAATACAACCTGAATTATCTGTGGGCGAATTATCCGTTACTACAGGAGTAGCGATGGCTAGTCTTTAACTTCCCTCACATTTTCATACCATCTATCCTACCCCTCAAAGTAATCATTGAAAACACAGGATTTTTTTTTATTAACCAAGATGAAGCACAACTGAGAAAGTAATATATTTTTCAAAAGCCGTGTATCTGTTTCACTCCCCTTGAATGGTAATCAGGCACTGAGTATTTTTTTTATTTTAATAAAATTTATTTTATAATATACATATACATATTTATTGAAAGTATGGTAACTAGGAGAAATATCAATCCCTCATTCTCTGTCACATCTGGACTGGCTACTCTCTTGGAGTAATGCTTAGCCACCACGTTAGGATTTCCTTTTGCTTCTGCCCTGTGTTACATCACCGGTTTCCAGTTTTGTGAAAGCTAAATACACAAGGAGGGCTAAAAGAAAGTAGTCTTCCTTTTAATCTTCTTTTACAGGAAGATATCTTTGAGCTTGAGGCCTCATGAGAGATTACACCTTCTGTTGTCTGGAAAGATAATTCAAGGGTTATTGCTTAACTCAGACAATCCTCTTGTTTATAGTCCCTCTCTTTACTCTCCCCTTCAGTCCCTGATGCCTCCAAATCACAAGCCTTTCTGGGGTTCTGTGGTGTGAATCAGTTCACTTTCCTGGGACATGCATATTTCAACTTTCTATCTTCCCATTAGCGGCATTGGTGCTCGCGCGCTCACTCACTCCCTGTCTCTCTCTTTGTCTCTCTCTCTCTGTCTCTCTCTCATGCGTGCGTGTGTGTATGTCTGTGTGTGTGAGTGTTTTTGTGGATGATGATGGTGATCACTGTCACTTTAGGAGTGTTAAGGTCTAGAGCAGTGATAAGCATTTGGTTAGTCAGCCGTGATAACTGGATGTTGACAATTGCCCAGCCTTGTCTTTTTGCCAGAAATTTGGGGAGTAACGACCAGTGGGTTTAATTTGAACAGAAAATATTTTCGATCTATATGATTGAAATACCAATGTTTCTTCTTAAATGGATCTTGAGAGTATTATGCTAAGTGAAATAAGTCAGACAGGACAAGAACCATGTAATTTCATCCATATAGGATATAAAACAAAAAGTGACAAATGAACCAACAAAACAAACAGAAACACCAGCTCACAGACACAACAGAAGGGTGGTTACCAGAGGGGAGGAAGGTGGGGGGACGAAGAGGGTAAAGGGGTCAAATACATGGAGACTGAAGGAGACTAAACTTCAGATGGTGAGCACGCAGCAGAGCGTACAGATGTGACACCTGAAATTCATACAAAGTTATTAACCAATATTACTCCAATAATGCTTTTTAAAAATGAAAACACGAACGAAAAATAAAATAAAAATAAAAAATTCTACAAAAATGTTGCCATCGTTTAGCTCCTCAGAGCCATGGCAAGTCCACAGAACCCCCCTAGGGGACCTACCAGTAGGAAGGAGGGAAAAAAGGCTGCTAGTGTGTGGGACTTGGGGCTGCCAATCCCATGGCCACCCACAACCTGAGAAGTTTCATTTTTACCTGTCCAGATACTATATTTTGCATTAGATTATAAGTAAAAAAAAATTCAGAGATACAAAACATTTGAACCCAGTTAAAATCAAAATACCATGAAATGTAGACAATCGAGATCGCCTGAGAATGACTGGCTGAGTGTCATGTGGCCTACTGCAGTACCACCCTTTATGAGCGGAAACGTTTCCGTTGTTTTTTCTTTGCCATCACTTATGCGCAGGCCCCGGGGCAGGCGTCACGCCAGCACACAGGCGCGGAGCTCTCCCCACACGCCCCGCGCATCCATGTCTGTGGTTTGGTCTTGTCATCCTCCCCACTCAGAATACCCTGGTCTCTCATTTCTGTATCAAAATGGTTCCCATCGTTTAAAATTTAGCTCAAATTAAAAAAAAAACTTTACTTTTTAACTACAGTTGATATTCAATATTATATTAGTTTCTGGGCTATAGTACAATGATTAGATATTTAAATAACTTACAAAGTGGCCCTCCCAGTAAGTCGAGTACCCACCTGGCACCATACATAGTTGTTACAATATCATTGACTACATTCCCTATGTATCCCTGTCACTGTTTTTTAACTTTTTAAAATTAATCTTTATTGATTTTTTACATTACCTTTTAGTCCCTTTATACACCCCTCCCCCCAGCAATCACCACTCTGTCATCCATGTCCATGAGCCATTTTTCCTTTGCTCAATCCCGCACCCCCTAACCTCCCCCTCCCCACTAGCTGTCATCTGCTCTCCATCTATGAGTTTGTAGTATATAATTTCTCAAATACAGAAAACTTAGTGGAAAGATATCATTTTTTTTAAAGCCCATTGTATGGAGTGTTTAGAGGCCACTCAGTGTTTACAAGACCATACTTGTAGACCTTGGAATAGAATCAGATTTTAAATGTTTAGAGATTCATGGCATGAATTAAGCTTTGCCCTCATGTCCTCTAGGGGAGAAGTACATATACAAATTGACCATGTTCACAATTGCTGCAGTATAGTCAAGTGATCATTGATGCTCTTGTATGTAAAGGCATAGAACTTATTTGAGAAAACTGTATGATATTGGAAAGAGATACTTATAAACAAGCAGGAAGTTCTTTTGACACCTGTTAACAAATTTTGCCCATAGGTTTTAATAGATTACCTTTATCCTTCTAAAACACATACTGATAGAGATGAAAGTTCTGGAATGCATTTTCTTTTTTTTCAAACACCACTGGTGACCTCTTTCAGGAGTCGAGCACTCCGCACGCCGTCAGACGCGCCTTGCCCCAGATAACGCCGGTGTTCTTGCAGCTGCTGGAACCGCTCCCTGTGCTGGTCAGATTCAGGTTCGGTGCCCTCCCTGTGTTTTTTACATCTTTCACTTGGGTTGGAGAATATGAGGTTTTGTTTTCAAGTGGCATGTACAGCATGGAACAAAAGTAGGTTTACAGTTATTCATATGGACAATAACTCAATAATTAATAAATAATAGTACAAGAAGGAACTCTCTGTTTCACTTACTCATAACTGTAAACCTACTTTTGCCCCACCCTGTATATTAGTAGGTTAAATCCTTTACCAGAACCCAAATCACAAAGCAGTATGTTCTTAGTCAGATAGCAAAAAGAAAAAGAAGAAGAAAAAAGAAGAGTCTTCAGGTATTGGGAAAATGTGTAAGTGCATTGAAACTAAAATGAATCAGCTTGAACTATACCACAGTCACATTTATAGCCAATGCCAAAATACAATTCATGTTTTGATTACAACACTCTTGTGCAGTTCTGGTAACATCGTATTGTGGCTTTAACTGCATACATTAACTGCCTACAAATGTGTGACAGTTGAAACAATTCAAAAACTTGGGTTTCATGGGTTTTGTGTTTGGTGGTGCAACGGAAAAAAATAGATTGTGGTCTCATTATCCGAGCCCTGGACAAGTACAGATGAAGTATTCTAACATCTGGGTGACTGAGCATTTTGAAAGACAAATTGTCTTTTCTCATACGTTTTACAAAAGACTAAGATGAAATAAATAGAAAATAAAGTAAAAGGTCAAACCAATTAAATAAGTATTTACTTTTAGAGTAAGGCTTCATCTTCTGTTCTAATAATATAAATTGGTGCTAAAGGACTTGAAAAAAAAGTGTAATGAAAATGGAATGACTTTTAAAGCCTAATTATTAGATGAGCAAGTTTAATATAGGGATTTTTTTAGGAAGTATTGATTAAGTACTCATATAATTCATAGGATTTTCTAAGGCACTTTAGTACTTGGAAATAACTAAGCATAAAGCTATCCTGAAGATAGAAGGACATGGTAGTAGAAAACCGAAAACTATCACTATGAATGGAAATGTAATTACAGTAATTGCAGAGCTATGCAGAAAGGAAACAAAGTCATGGGTACAGGTGGGTGAAGGAAAAACAATTTCCGGGAATATAAAACTGGATTCTGCCTGAACTCAGACATGTCTCTGATTTCTTTAACGAGCACGGGAGGGAAGAGGGCGAAAGGGAGCCATTTAACCACCATTTGTACAATGAGCAGCTTTTGCTTCCAATGTGTTTGTGTTTATTTCTGGTAATAAAAATGCCCCATAGACTTAGGGAAAAAATTTGTACAGTCAGAAGTTTATAGGTTTTAAACATTATAAGAATTTAATTTCAGGATGTAAGAAAAGTTAACAAACAATAAAAGGCTGGATATATCATTTGACTAGCATTTTTACAGTATGACCAAAAAGTGTAACCACCATCCTTTCTTCCAACATTCTCCTCTCCGACATTTCCCACCTCTAGTAATTGACATCCACCTCCTCCAAGTCACCTCGGTCAGAAATGTGGGCACCATTCTTGATTATTACCACAATTTTAGCCTTGATGGTCAATTAATCTCTGACTTTTATACTTTCCTAAGAGTTTGGTAAATCCTTCACTGTCTTCATTCCCATTGCAATAGCTCTGCGGATCTTTCCATTAATGAAGTCCCCACCTTATCCAGTCCTCCATACTGACGCCAAGGTAATTTTCCCAGAGCACGAATCATAATGGTTCGTGTAAGTTCAGACCCTTCAATGGCTTCCCATCATGCTCAGGATAAATTTCAAAATCCTTATGATGGTTTACCAAGCCCAGCTAAACTTTAACCCTATCTACCCCTCCAGGTTCACCCCTCAAAACACTGTATGTTCCAGCTGTCCTTCATCTTTGACTGTAGTAACACTGAGAATGTACCTGGTACCTTCAGTGTCCTGGATTTCAGACAAACTGCCCTTTGCAGAGGGTGTTCTCTCCTCTGCTGCCCACCCCCATCTTTCCACAGCCACTGTCTCCTGCCCTTACCAGTGTACTTATAATTACCCATCACATCCTCAGTTTGCTTATAATTTCCATAATGAGAACTTTTTTTGACACTTATCCTTACGTCTCTGGTGGGGGCAGGGGAGAGTTACTGCAGTAACTTGGTGCCCCTTCATTTTTATGTGTGAGTCTCACTAAGTTACAAGTTCACTGTTGAGAGTACAAATATTTATTTACTATTTAGCTTATATCTCTAAAATATAGCATAATATCTGATACTTCAATAGCTATTGATGAAATTAATTACTAATGGACATTTTATATATTACTCCACAAAGTTTTGTTTAAAAAGGAAGCAAAAACTATCCTAATTTTAAGAGACAAATTAGCCACACTAAACCTCTCTGAATCTATTTGTAAATAGTTCTTTGATTCTATTCATACTGGGTTTTCTTTACTAAACAAACTTTAACCTGGGCAAACTAAAAATTATGATAGCTAACATTTATGAAGTCCACACTATCTTTCAGGTACTGTTTAAATTCTTTACAAGTAGATTTTAGTTAATTTCAGTTACTCAGTCCCAAAACATATCAATCATCCATCCACTTATTTTTTTTGCAGCTTTATTGAGCTTTATTGAGGTATAATTGACAAGTAAATCCCTAAGATGTTGAAAGTGTACAACACAGTGATGTCACATACATATGCGTTATGAAAGGGTCCCTCCAATCTAGTTAACACAGCCATCACCTCACACATTCAACCTTTTTTTTTGTTTTTTGTTTTTTTGGTGAGAACATTTAAATTCTACTCCCTTAGCAAATTTAAATTATACAATATGGTGTTATCAACTGTAGTGACCATGTTATACATTAGATTATCAGACTTTATTCATCTCATAACTGAAAGTTTGCACCATTTTACCAGCCTCTCCTTATACCCCTCACCCCAGCCCTTAGCAACCACTTTCTACTCTGTTTCTCTGAGTTTGACTTTTTTTGAAAACTTCTTTCTTAAATTTCACATATAAGTAATACCATTTGTCCTCCTCTGTGTGGCTTATTTTACTTAGCATGATGCCTTTCAGAGTCACCCATGTTGTCAAAAATAAAGGATTTTTTTAAGGCTAAATAATATTCTACTGTGTGTGTGATATGTGATATATACATGCATACAGTATATTCATCCATTTGTTGACAGACATTTAGATTGTCTCTATCCTTTGGTTATTACAAATAATACTGCATTGAACATGGGGACACAGACAACTCTTCAAGATAATGGTTTGTTTCCCTTGGATAAAAACCGACAAGTGGAATTGCTAGATTATATGGTAGTTCTATTTTTAACTTCCTTGTGGCTGTACCAGATTACATTCCTATCAATAGTGTACAAGAGTTCCTTTTCCTCACACTTCAGTGCGTTTGTTATTTTTTTCTTTCTCATAAAAGCCACCTTAACAGATGCAAGATGATATTTCATTGTAGTTTTGATTTTGCATTTCCCTGATGGGTAGTGTCCATGTACCTATGGGCCATGTGTATATCTTCTTTGGAAACTGTCTATTCAGGTCCTTTGCCCATTTCAATTGGGTGATTTGTTCTTTCACTGTTGAATTGTATGAGTTCCTTGTATATTTTTAAATATTAACCCCTATTGGGTATGTGGTTTGCAAATATTTTCCCCCATTCTATATATAGGTTGCCTTTTCATTTTGTTGATGGTTTCCTTTGATGAGCAAGCATTTTAGTTTTATGTAGTTTCACTTGCTTATTTTTGCTTTTGTTGTCAAATTAAAAAAAAAAACACGGCCAGGACCAATTTGAACAGCTTATCCCCATGTGGCACTTGTATGGAAGCACTGCTGGCCATCAGAGCCAGGCGATCTGGGGATCTGTCTCTTGGTTGGCAGCTGCAAAAGCTGGGGTGCAGACATGTGTACAAGCTCCTTTCATGGAGATGCTGGTGAGCGGGTGCAGGCTTCAGGTAGACAGCCATGGAGGTGTCCACTAGTTTTCTCAAGTCCCCAGGAGGATTCCAGCAAGCCCCTGGGTCTGTGCCAAATTATAAACTTGGACCCCAGGCAGCAGCTTTCAAAATATGCAGATGGCCCCATTCATAAAAGACTGGGAAAGGGGTGGGTTTTGCCTGCTTTCTCTGCACTGAGCCCTGGGGATGTAGCTTTGGTGAGGGCTTGCATGCCTGAACAATTGCTTCTTTGTTTGTTATATAGTCTTATGGGTCTCATAAAGCGGGACTCATTGGCTTTCAGAATAGGTGTTTTGGGAACCTGTCTCTTTGTTGGGAGTCTTAAAAGTTGGAGCCCTAAATATGGTATCCAAACCCTTCACTCCTCAGGAAGAAGCCGAGAGTCAGGAGTGCTGGGGTTTAGGATAGGAGTGTGGCTTAGCCTGACCTGCCAGTTTGGATGTGGGCATTTTATCATACATTCATTCTTTGTGTTACTCAGCTCGTTTCTGGGTTTCTCTCTGAGGTCATTGCACCATGTGGAGCTGTACATGCGTGTGTCGTGGAATGATGGGAGTTCGGGAGCCACCTGTGATGCCAACTGGGTTGACCTCGCACCTGAGCCTTCACCTCTTTCTATTTCCTCTCTTATGACCCTGATCGAAGCTACCATGGCTTCTTTATTTTTCTTACAGGTCAGATTTCTTAAGATAATCTACATACAGTAAAATTCTCATGTTCAGTTCTGCAGTTGGATGGGTTTTGGCAAGTGTGAACAGCTGTGTTACCACTACTATGATTAACATTCAGAACATTTTCATTGCCACCAAAAGTTTCCTTCATGTAGCCATCCCAGCACCCTGCCCAGCCGGGGGTAACACCTGTTCTGTGTTCTATCTCTATAGTTGTGCCTTTTCGAGATTCTCACATCAACGTAACCTTGAAGTATGGGTTCTTTAGTAACTAGCTTGTCCCAGAACATAGTGTTGGTGCATGTTTTAGTAGTTTATTCCTTCTTAGAGCTGAATAATGTTACATTTTGTGAATATACTGCAATTTATTTATCTCTTTTCCAATGAATAGACATCTGGATTTTTCCAGTATTTGGCTATTATGGAAAAAAGTTGGTATAAACATTCACAGACAGGCCTTTGTATGGACAAAGTTTTATTTTGAGTAAGTATCTGGAAGTGGAATTGCTAGCTCGTGTGGTATGTGTATACTGAACGCTAAAGAAGCTGGTATACCATTTTGCACTCCTCGCAGCAGTATCCAGATGTTCTAGTTGCTCTATATTCTTGTCAACACTTGGTCATTACAGTTTTTTAAATGTTAGTAAATATATGAATAGTAGTATCTTTATGTGCCTTTAATTAGTAACTAATGACATTGAGAAATTTTCACGTGCTTATTTTGCCACCTGAATTTCTTCTTTTATGAAGTGTTTATTCAAATCTTTTGTCAAGTTTGAAATGCTGTATTTGTCTTTTTTTATCAAGTTGTAAAAACTCCATATATTCTAAATCAATTCCTTTAAGAGGTAGGTGTTTTGCCAGCAATCTTTGGCTTGATTCTTTTCTGAACAGTGTCTTTCAAAGAGTAATTTTTAATTTTGATGAAGTCCAATCTATCAAATTTTTTATGATTCATGCTTTTTTGTTGTTGTCCTATCTAAAAAAATATTTGACTAACCCAAGCCCAGGAAGATTTTCTCTTAAAAGTTTTATAGTTTTAGACGTTTTACATATGGTATGAAGTAATGCTAATTATTAATTTTTTTCATAAGAGGTTCTTACAGGCATAGCTCTTTCTGCTACACCAGAATTGTCTCTGTTTTGTAGAAGCTGATTAGGTCTTAATATTTAAACTTATTTATATTATCCTGAGCCTGCAATTATTTACCTCAGTGGTAAGCACAAGCCAGGACTACCAGATTGACTTCCCCCTAGACCAGGGGTGTCAAACTCATTTTCATCGGGGCCACATCAGCCTCGTGGTTGCCTTCAAAGGGTCGAAATAATTTTAGGACTGTATACATGTAACACTCCTTAACTGTTAAGTTGAAATTACATTTGGCCCTTTGAAGACAACCATGAGGCTGATGTGGCCCCCAGTGAAAATGAGTTTGACACCCCTGCCCTAGACATTATAAGTCACTGATTTTGGAAGTTATAGGCTAGTCATCTTTGCTTAGATGCAATGTGGCTGTGTATGATTATGCCAAATCATTGTTATATGACCAACAGGTGCTGAAGCAAGATGGTGCTGGCAACATAGTGAGAAATTACATTGGATGATGTAGTCCAGTCCCTTCTTTTGAATATTCCTGTTAAGTGATATCAGAAATGCTTTCACAACTTTCCTTATAGAAGGTGGTATCTATAGTCTTAATATTATATTATATGGAGAAGTTACCCTTTCCTATCAGAACTATAAGATACTAAATAACAAAAAAATGCATACTGACTTATTTTACATATATTTGTTGTTTTATTTTTTAAGATGGCAATGCAGCTTTCATTAATGGTATATACAGAATTTGGTTTGATTGTTAGAGTTTTCAGAGAGCTGAAAGGGAAGTGCCCTCTGGCTAAAAGCCTGTTTGGATTTCTGCTTCCCCTTCCCACAGACTTCCTCTACCCATATGCTGCCTTTACTCCACGTGGATCCTACAGACTTGATCTAAAGCACACTGACTTGGGCAGACGTATCTACCCTAGAGAAGTTTGACTCTTAACATTCCATTCACCAGTGATGTCCCTTTTTCATTCGGGCTTTTAATTTGGATGAATTCCAAATTACTATTTATTCTGATAGAAACACTACTAATTACACGGAGCATGTTAATAAAGAATGGAAATACTCAGAGCATCTTCCCTGTGGTATTCTAATACCTAGTAGCTTTAAAATAGCATTAAGGCACTTTAATATCCCATGCTATTAAAACCCTTGCCACTTGGTGTTTCCTAATGTTGAGCAAACTTTAGATTAAAGGGAATATGAAGAGATCTTAATCCTTCAGATCCTTCTTAAATTTAACCAACTAGGAAAGTTTAAGCAAACATATTAACTTGCTGCTGAGGTTTTTTAAAAAATAAGTCACTATAGTTGTACTAAATACAGAGTAATAAACTTGATTTTCTTGATACTGATGCTCCTCAAAGTTTGCTATTGAATCCCAATCTTGTGTTTATATTACTTCAGTAGATTACAATTGCCTTGATTCCTTCCTCTTCTCATATCCACACCCTTTGCTATGTGGTTTTGCATTTTTTCTACAAGAGGTGGAGTATGTTTGTTGCCTCTTGAGTCTGAGTTCAGGCATGTGGCTGGCTTTGTCCAACAGGATGTCAATAAATGGGATACACGCAGAGACGTGAAGAAGCACCTCTGAGACAGAGTTTATTCTCTTGTGCTGGAGCCATCGCCATAAAACTTCAGGCCCAGATTTGCCTGCTTGTCCCAAGATGAGGGTGAGAGACACGTGAAGCAGAGCCAGGTTGACCCGGCCAAGATCAGCCCAGGTGACGTTCAGACTCACGAGTGAACCCGGCATAGATAAACCAAACCTTACAGATATGTGACAGATATTTACTGTTGTGTAATCACTGAGGTTTGTTGTTGTTTATTACACAGGTGTTTTCAGGACAAAACCTGATACAATCACCAATCAGGTTAAAAAACCGTTTGAGGACAGGGCCTTTGTTTTATTCATTTTGTCTAGCACTCAGTAGGGACATATTTAATGAATATTGGATGTCTTTATGAATAAAGATCAATTGAAAATCATTTTTCTCAATTTCTTTTTTGGTATCCTGAGAGAACATGCTAATACCCACAATTGAATGCCTCAAAATCTAATATCAGAGGCCAATTCAGTGAACTAACCTGTAATTAACCATCCTATTTTTCCTCCCAAGATCTTCAGGGATAATTTCCTTGAGTCTCTGCTAATCCCCTGACATGGTTAGTGCTTAATAACTCTCAACAATAAGAACTTCTGCTGATAAGGTTAAGTAGCCATCAGTGAATGATCTACAGACAATAGATGAGTACTGAATGGAAATTTTTTTTACACCCCAGCTCAACACAAGAAGGAGTGTTTATCTCAAGGCAGTTCTAGAGCAATTGAGGAATGAGCCATTTCTAATTTTGCCTCCTCCTGTTCCTTTCCCCAAGTAAATATCTTTATCCCCTTCCCTATTAAACCCTATTCTTAATAATGGATCTAAATAGCAGCTAAATGAGAAATCGCAGGTAGTGTTGCCTATGGTGAGGAGATTTGCATATTAACGTTCATTCATTTTCTGACCGAGCCAGGGTCTCTCTCACAAGCCCACAATAGCCTAATAAAGAAATTGTCAGCTAGAGGTCTTGGAATTTGAGATCAACAAGAATAATATATTTTGATTCAGCTTTTTAGCAAATACAGCTACAGGACCTTCATGAGCATACTGTTCAAAGAGCAACAGGAGTCTCCACTTCCTAGCAGAGGGAGCGACTCAAAATCTGGGTTTCGTTTTCTAGGATTGTTTCTTCCAGTGGTATAGATCTACCAACTCCTCTTTTTCTCATTTATTTTGAAATAACTTACACTGTAAAAATTATCTCCAGGGTCCTTAGGAATGGAGCATGTGAACAAACCGTCGAGGGTTGCTCCTGTCACTCTATTTTTGTGGCTGGTCTGGCAGGCGTCTCCGTGTAGCTCTGTGATCGTCTGTATGATCCATGCCTGGAGTCATTCATCATCAGGGTCTCTATTCTTAACCACTACTGTTTAAGCACTATGTTTATTGGTAATTCTAGATGACAGATGGACATGTGCTAAGATGATGTACGTGGACATCTGGCTTTTCTAAATATCCCACCGTAAGCGAATAAGTGGAATTTCCGAGAATATCTACACTGCTGTGTTTAAGGTTTCTGTGCACATTTTGTTTAGCGTTACAAATTGACTGTCTAACAGAATTAAGTAGGGAAAATATGTATCAGATCCATGATGATTCGTGAATAATTGACTAGCCACACAGGTGCATAAGATTTCAGATGAGATTTCCTTCTTTTTGTGGACAATATGTATTATTAAAAGATTGTAAGGAAAAGTTGCAGAGATTCCTTGTCACTTTTTTAGACATTCCTTGTCATTTTTATAACAAAATTTTATGCATAATTTATCATACAGCTAAAGTTTTCTAAATTCCTTGCCATTGTGATATTATTTATATGGCAGTTTCCCTGAGAGAGTAAAATCTTATAATTTATTCTGATGTTAATTGTCATACTTAAAACAACATTGGCTGCATTTTCTGTTCTGGAGGTGCTGGCACGGCATTGTACTTAGCAATCCTCAAAGCACTCCACACCTTCACCTGGTACTCTTTGTCATAATTTTAATGACGTAACTCATACAATGATATGTTTTACGTTTGTCACCCCCAGCACTAGATTATAAACTGTGAGCAGTCCAAGTTCATGGCAGAAGTTTAGCTATCCCTAACACATACTATGTCCGCAGAACAGAATTAGGTGATCAGTATGTGTTTTTGAATTAAGGAATGCATAGACAGAAGGGAATGGGGAATCCTAGCTTTCCTCCACTCACTGAGCTGCTTCCTTTCCTAGGGCTGTTGTGCCCAGCAGGGCCCCTACCAGGAGGCAGAGAGAACCCAGGCACTGCGCTCCTCTACTCTTTTCCAAACCCCTGCTCAGTCCATACTCGGGTGCCCTGCCACAGTGGCCATGTACCAATGGGGACATCATTTATTCTGAGACAAGCAAAGGTTTTAGTGCACTGCCTTCACACGTGGCCATGGTCACCCTTACGCCCTCACCTAACACACACTCAGACCCACTTAGGAAAAAAATATGTTTTGGAAAACTATACCATTTCAAGTGCATCCTTAAACTTCTGTAGCTGACCTCAGAGGGGAAAACTGGGTATTCATATAATTCTCTTGAGTGCCACTATCAGAGACAAAACATGGGGTGATTGGAATACAATTCTGGCAGAATTTTATATTTCAATGTTTTTTCTTCCTCTTTATCTTAACATACAGTACAGCTATAAAATAAATCATTAAAATCTATATGTAACATCCTAAGTCTTGGAGAGGAGAAGCAAGGACTTCAGCAAACAGTGAAAATAGATAAAAATGAGCATTGACCACTATTTAAGGAAATGCATGTCAAAAATTATTTTTTAATAATAAAAATAATATTAAACATTAGTGAAGACAGTAATCAAGTCTGCTAATGGATTGTGGACATGATAATAGGCAAAGATTCAAAAATTAAAGCAATAAGACTTAACAGGATATAAAAGCTAAATGTTACATAATAAAGAAAATTATATATTTATGATTTGGTGATTGAAACAACAAAACATTTTAAAGAGATGGTAGAGGATCAAGCAAGTAGAGGTGACCAATTATAATTTTAAAGTCATCAACAGATACCCAGATCCTTACCCCACTTTGAGTTTTGTAATAACCTTTGAAATGACCTTCTCACGTTCTAATCTTTCCCACTTGCTCACCAGGCTCCTTTCCCGGTGCGGTTAAGTTGCATTCTTGTTCGTGTGTTCATATCTTTCAGTCCCCTTGGGTGCCGGCTGTTTTCCATAAGGTCTTCTCTGATGACGAGCTAGAAGTGATGTCTCCCTCCTCTAAACTGCCGTAGAACTTAATCAGCACTGCTCTTGGTTATGACTCTTAGAACTTTCCACTTTGTAGTTTATTGACTAGTGCACATTTTTACAACTTTCTTCCTAGTTCAATTGAGTCACTGTGTCAGGCATTCTGATACTCATCATGTGCTACTTCATATGTGAGGTCACCATTTCTATGCTTATCAACCCCCCTCTTTCAAGATTGTAAACTCCTCAAGAATAAGGATCCCGTTTTATATACCTCAGTACCTGTTTTCATTTAGTACTTTTTCTATATTTAGTAGTTATTGCTACCTCCCACACAGTGTTTCACAAAAATCTATTCCTTCTTCTTTTTCCTGAGGTATCCTAAGCATCTAGAACACTATCTGGCATATAGGAGGTGCTCAATAAATATTTATTGAATGGGGTTGAATAAATATTCAGTAAAAGTTGATGTTGAATGACTCTGAGAAAAAGGTTCACCCTTTTGACAGCAGCCTCAAGGAGCTGATTTCTTGGCTATGAGAAGTAGAAAGCAATGTGTAGCGCAGGCAGGCCCACTCAGCCACAGACGGGTTAACTGGACTATTTATATGGGCATGTCCTCTGTGATCCTTACTTCACTTTATCTTTGGCACACTTCCTTTAGGAGCCACGTGCCAGGTCAGACTGGCCTCTGCTTGGAACTGCTCAGCCATCCATGATGGAGATCAGTCGTGCCGTTTCCCCTGCAGCCAAGGGATTTTTCTCTGGCTGTCCTGAGTAGGTATGGGCAACACACTTCCTCCTTCAGAATTTTCCTTTTTCATGCGATAATTTTAATGACCCTAAGTAAGGTGGATAACTTTGTCTTCCTTCACTTGTTATTAATAAGCATCTGATAATTCACGTAAGCTTGGAGGTGTGTACATTCTGGAGCAGGTTTCTGTCTTCTCCAGGGAGAAGTGACTTGGCATCTGCCAACCCCCACTCCCTACCACTTCAGTCAACAGAACCAAATTGAAGAAGTTAAAAAAACCCCTAAAGAATCAGAATATATGGATCAACTTTCACCACCAAATCCATGGGGACAGAGAGTCTTTATAATAAACAAATAGTCTAAAGTAGTAGAAGTTCTTGATGTACTTAATAATTTAAGAGGGCATCAATGTTGACAAGATGGGATTTTAAGTAATGACATTTGCAAAATGCCACTGAGGTGGAGGTCACGCTTTAATATTAGTTATGTGACACTCTCAACAGACAAGCCTTGACAGATTCTTCAAATTCCAAGAATTAGACCTCTCTTCAGAAGGAAACTGAAATTTCATGACAGTGGATAAAGCATTCATATCATTTCTTTAGATGGTTTACTTTATCGTCACTGAAACTCAGCACAGGGTGGTATCTTAATAGCAGAAGGCTGTAATCCAAAGGAGAGTCACAAGTTCAGTTTTTTGCTTTCAAGCTCAGGAGAAAAGGAGCCTTTTATCTATTTTGGGTTAATGAGAGGAACCAAACCATAAAGGGATTTCAGTTTTCTCTGCAAGTTGAATCATTGTGAATTCCCTCCTCTCTATCACAAAAAGGGCTTTAGAGACAGACTTTTCCTGCCCTTCAAGTTAAAGTGACTGCTCTTTAAAATAAATTCATTAAAATTCTGTTACTGTGTACCTCTCTGTGTTCCCTCCCCCCTCCAAATATATTTATTCTATATGTAAACTCAAGTGTATTAATATTTTATATATAATTAAAAGTAACTACACAAAAAGTCATGTCACAGTGGACATACATCAACAATGTGTTTCAACTTGAACTCTAGAGAAAAAAGATCTCAAATTATGTGGATGAATATGCAGTGAGTTTATGAATCTTTCAATCACAAGTTCAGGTTCAGAAAGAAGGATAGGTACTCATATGAGAAAATATACAAATAAAACAGAATTCTGTGTTACTGTCAAAGACACAGAATGCTTATTATTCTTTCTGGCTATGGATTTATACAACCTAAACATCTCATTGAAAAAGTAATTTTGCCCCTATTATTGAGCAATTTTTAGAAACTTCCCACCATCAAAGATACAGAAGTTACTAGTTACTTAAATATATGTAATGTTATATAAAAGTCCTATGTAAGAAAATTATTTGTTATTAGAAATAAGATAATTTACTTTCCAAAATGACTTTGAAGCATATGATCTGTTTATGACTCATCATTTGTTTGGAGAGAAATGGATGTTTTTCTAACTTGTAGCTTGAAACATATATTTATATCTCCAACTTAAAATTTAGATTAGCAAATTTAATGCCTAGAAATACCATCAAAAAAGAGTTTTAGATAAATAGCACGAGATCATAGGAAACTAACATTCTAGATATTGCAGTCTCAATGATAGCTTTGGTTTACAAAGTAGCATTGAAACAATTTTTCCTTGGCAGACTCACGAAAAGAAAGAACAGGTAGATTTGGATTTTATGGTTTCTGATATTGATCTGGACAACAAAGCTGTTGGATAAAGACTCCAGAAGAAACAATAGGATTCTTTTACGAAGGATCTGAAAAGGCCCCCAAGAAAACTTAAAAACTTTCCTCTCTAAATCCAATATATATGACATTCTGTACAAGTTGACACCAAAGCTCAGTTGAAAAGTCATGATTTTCATAAAGAAAGTTTGGATTCTAATCTTTTTCATAAAATATACCAATCCTACCTAAGTTTCTGAAACTTATACAATGAAATACACGAAGGAATTCAGTCTACAAGAGCATGGCCATGAAGAGGATACTGGCAACCCTTACAACGCATCAGAAAAAGGTTAGTATTAAATCAACAGAAAGTGTATCTTTGTTTACTCTTATTCTTATCACTATGTAATCCTATCCAAGACAAATGTTTGCAACTGCTCTGCAGACTACAATTTATTAAAGGGAAACTGTGGGTTAAGTACTCTCACTTACAACACTTCTGCTTTAATTCAATGGGAGCCCTCTCAAAGAGTATTCATAATGGAAGACCTTGCATCTCTACACATTAACTTTTGTTTTCAGTATGTGATTATTGGCCCACTATAAATTTTAATCATGAGATAGTTTACATTAGACGTTCTATTGTTCTGTACTTAGGAGCATAATCATATAGAATTTCAAAGAGAGGATGTCAAGTTAAAGTACGCCGTGGTATTTAAACAAAGGGATATGTGCGCAATTGCATCATAGCCTAGACAATAGTATGATCCTTGATTTGATTGTAAAAAATATGTTTTAAAGCAGTTGAGTGTTATCTGTGCCAGAATTGAATAGAAGATGGCAAGAGGTCAAAACCACGTATCTACATGAGCCACTTATTCACATACCAAGTATGAAGTCAAAGAAATACTTCCTTTTCTAAAAGGGCAACATGGAATAGCATGGAAGGGTTTAGAAAGGCAGTTCTATACAGAATAAAAAGCAGTAGCAAAATGGTTTATCTTTTTACCTAAGAATTATTGTCTAGTTGGTTTTTATTTGCATAGTTGTAATCATGTCAAACAAAGGCCTTTCGCATTGATTTACATTCCATGGTCAAGTACTGACAAAATGCAATATAAACCACAGACAGCTGGTTTGGTTGAAGGAAAGGGAGAAGGAGAGCTAGCAAAGAGGGGATACTATTGATAAAAACAAACCAAAAGCCTCTTTGAGGTGAATGTTTCACTGGTTCTCATAGTACTAGGCAGGGATAATTATTATGTTTTAATGTTTTAAAAGGTATTTGGCTGGCAACCTTAATTTCTAAAAACTCTTTATCAAAACTATTGTTTTGAAAGTAGCTTTGGCCAAATCACTGTTTAGGTAGACTTTTTTTCCCCATCTAATTTCTGGGGGGACAGGGTTCCCATGTGAACTGTGGAGTCCAGAACTGGGGAGTAGCTATGCGAGAAAAGAGAGCTTCTGTTGAGCAAAGAAAGTGCTGTGAGGAACCAAAAGCCTTTACTGTACCCAAGAAAGAAATTACAGTACTCTACTTGTCAGAATAGGTAGAAAAATATCCAAGCTAAATGTTTTTAATCATTTTAACTGGAAACAAAGTTCCAATAAAATAAACCCTAAGAATACTATTTATATAATAGTTTTAAGTGACCTTGGATGTTTCTTTAAACTCCAGTTTATCATGAACAAACCCATTCTGGGCTCATGCACAATGCATTAATTATCAACCATATAAAATAAACTGCATAATAAAATTAAATTAAATCTCAGTTTACCAAAACATTAACATGCTAACAACTACCAACTTTGTTAAGTAACAGTGTAAAGACAAAATGAATAAAACACTAGACTCACTATACCAAACAATGTAATTGAAGTTAAAATGCTATTTTCTGTGATTCTTTTTAGAGAAAATAACAAGTTGTTTACTTTAATGCAGTGACATTTTATTTTGTGATTAACTTTAAAATAACATTGTAAAAACTACAAACTCATTTTAATTTGACAAGCATTTGGTAATTAATTTTCAGACAATGCTATGGGAATCCAGAAAGCACTCTTCCTTTGACATGTATTTTATAATTTATTTTAAAACAATGCTGCACAAATCTGCAAAGGCATAATTCATTTGGGAGTTCATTAATTATGCAAATGAGTTGCAATTAACAAATCTGTTCCTAGGATGGCATTTGCATAATAATGAACTTCATGTTTGTGACATTATTTAATAAGATACCTTTGTGCATTTTTAAACAAAACACTCCTGTGAATACTATATGATGAGATGGGGTTGAAAATGGACATGTAGTCAATGAGATTCAAAACTCTACCCAGAAAAAATGTTGTTAAAATAAACAGAATTATATATAATTCAAATAATAAATATGGATATTCTTTTTAAAGCACAGGGGTTTTGATTAATCTCAGCTTCCCTAAATAGCACAAGATTCTAATTTACATTTATAAAGACCAATATACAAATTAGGCTTAAGCAAAATGAAACTCGCAAAACTATAAACTTCAATTAATATTTCAAATGAAGGTTGGTCATACACTATACACATGAGTCTCAAACTCACACATTTCAATAGGGAGAAAAATATAACATTGAGTCAAAAGACCCCTTCCTTCTCTGGGGTTATGGGAAAATGACCACAGAACTCAGTTGACATGAATTTATTTAATCAGTAATCATTTACTGAGCATTTACCATGGGCCAAGTTATACTCAAGTTAAGGCAAAATGTAAGAATAAGAAGGTGTATGTCTACTTTCAAGAGGCATGAAGCTTAATGAGAGACACAGACACATCTACACAAAAATTCAATGGAGGTCGACAGAGAGAGAGAGAGAGAGAGAGAGAGAGAGAAATGCAGTGTTAACAGGAGCACAAAGAGTAAGAATAGCTAGCTCACTTTGGTGGAATTCAGGAAGGTGCCATAGATAAGGGATGACATATTTTGAAGGATAGGAAGAAGTTTACCATTGGGTAAGAAGGTCAGAGGATTTGAGAAAAAGAAAACCACATATACAAAGTCATGAAATAGTAAATGAGAGGATGTGCTTTTTAAAAAAAATGGAGAAAAGATCATTGTGACTTGAAGCAGAGGATATGGGTTGACGGATAAATGCTTTTGGAGCAAGGCTGTCAAGTGTCGTAAAGATCCAGTTTGACAATTGTAGAAGGATAATGAAAGTGGCGTTACCGTACATGGGTTTGGAAGGGACAGAGCAATGAGTAATTTTCTCAGCAGTATCTCAAATGATCGGAGAGGTATGTCTTGAGTATCGGATGAGTTCAGGTGTTTATGAGCCAAGTATTTGCCATTCCAATTGCTGTGACTTTGATGAATATAATAAGATCTTACAAATTTATCATATGGTTTTCCTAATTATTTGTCCTTGACTTTGGCTTTTAAGCTTTCTTGTCACAGTTGAGTTTGAATACAAGGGACCCTTAGGAATTACTCCATGCCCCAACTGCACCAACTTGCTGCAGCTAGAGAAATCCTCTAATCCTCGTCTTGTCTATTCCCCATGTAACTAATTCTACCCAGCCTTCAAAGCCATATCCTCATGGCTTTGAAACTTAAGTAAATAAATCATCAAATGGATGTTTCTGCAAAATGTGGCCGGGTAGCTAAGTTGGTTAGAACATTG
This sequence comes from Desmodus rotundus, assembly GCF_022682495.2. NCBI lineage: Eukaryota > Metazoa > Chordata > Mammalia > Chiroptera > Phyllostomidae > Desmodus > Desmodus rotundus. Next base: position 166,653,250 of record NC_071388.1, read on the forward strand.
TCTGGATACTCCAAGGTTGTGGATCCCTGGTCAGGGCACATACAAGAATCAACTGATGAATGCATAAATTAAGTGAAACAACAAATTGATCTCTCTCTCTCTCTCTCCCCGCCCCCTTCCCCTGATTCGTCCCACCACCTCTTCCTCTTCCTCTCTCTCTTAAAAAAAAAAAAGACAGTAGCCCACTAGCCAAGCAAACTGGTGCTACCTTTGGAACCACTTGGTACTCCTTGGTCAGTTTTGTTCCAGAATCCCATGGTAAAAGAAACAAAAAGAAATGTTCACGAGACTAAAATTTAACAGTCCAACTTCAACTCAGAGGCATATTTTTGTTTATTATCTTTTGTTTTCATTTAGTATAAAAATACCCACTTTCTTCAGCTTTAATTCTTTTAATAAGCTTTTGTTTTCCTTCCATAATACATTCCTGCTGATGGTCAGCAAGTCTTGTCATCTCTCTCATAAAAGCAGAAATAAAGAGGTGAATACTTATTGCTTCGTGGACATTCAACATCCATTCCCCATTCTTAGTATTCTTTCTTTTGGGGAATTGTCTTTTCCCCCCATTACGTGGAGTTTGAGTGGTCATAAAGCTAAGCATTCTCCCTTCTATTTCTTTCACTGGATACAATTAGGCCTTGAACTAAATTTAACCAATGAAGTTCTCTTTCCCTAGTCAGAATGTTGCAAAGGCAGAAAACATGGTGAAGTTTCATTTCCTTTTGTGGCAGCTGCAGAGGGAGCAGTCTTGTTCCAAACCTGGTTCACTAGTTACCTCTCCAACCCCATGAGCTCCCCCACATCTGTTCGTAAAATTCCTTTTTGCTATCATCACTGAATAACTCTAAAACAATGTAGAATCACAAAGTAGTAATGTTACCCTTCCCCCAAAATAAGTTTTGGGGTCAGAAAGAGGAAAACAATCCAAGGAAAATGCTGCTTAGAACAAATGAAGTATAAGCAAAGGACACCAGGTAAAGACTCTACACTTGAGTCAATTAATAGTTTCAAATCATGACACTGATCTCTGGTAACTGAAAGCAGAGTCTGAAAGCCTTTTAGAAATGTATAGAGATACAGAGAATTCAGCTTGGCCTGCTCCCTCTACCTGGCCATTGTTTTCCCAATCTAGCTTTACCCCCCAGACCCCTGCCTTCAAGACAAATAGACAAGCCAGTATTATGGCATCTCAGAAGTAGGAATTGGTAACTTGGCCAATCGTCATGATTCCAACATTAAAATCAGGTATGCCCTGAATCCGCTACAAGACCTGGAGCTTCAGGATCATTATATTTGCCTAGGACAACTAGCTAAATAAGTAAGTAAATAAACTAAAAATGACAGCCAGCTGTGCCTAAAATGTACCAGATTTAACAGTATAAAAAGAACAAAAATATTTTTTTAAGTTATAGCAGTGTAGTAATTGCATTGGCTATAGTCTCATTAAAGTAGCAATTATGTTAGTTTATTTTTGATCCTGGCAGGAATTACATGGTTTTATATATAAAAAACATATTTTAGAATGAAAACTTCTTTCAAGCAACCTGGCATTTCAAACTATTTGGATACTGGGTATTGTGATGAAATACCATACAGATAATTGTGGGAAAGAAAAGAAAATATTGCTAAGTGAAGAAAAATATGAGCAGGGAGAATGCTGTCCTCATGTAGGTTATGTTAAATAATACGTGTAGAAGGTATAAGGAAACACCCTAGAACTGTGTATTTGTCTAATGGTCCATACAATTAGCCAGTCTTTGACATTCTTTTCTCTCTCTGATTTCCAAATTCTCAGAAAGCGTTCCCCAAATATTCAGGATGTTGTCAATGCTGTTCTCTCTACATGCGCACAAACAATGAGGCAGTGACCTTCCTTTCCCCTGGCAAGGATATCAGCCATAATCTATTCTGAAGGACTTCCTTCTCATGTCCCTTTTCCCTTTTGAAATCCAGTTGCCAAAAATGGTTAGTCTCTTGGCCTTAAACCAGGCTGCTGTCAGCAGGCATTTTAAAGTTTGAGATCTGAGAGCTTCATGGAACATAAGCATTTTCTCTGGTTTGACTTTGTCTACATATGGAGCCAAAGGATGCAAGTTGATTAAAAAAAAAAATACTTGACTCATATGCAGTGCCTGATTATTTATAGGAGCAATTCTCATCTCTCAGCTGGGGCTTTTGAGAGTCGCAGATCTTTTTGTTTTTCTTCTTCTTTTTCCTGTATGTAGTCTACAGCATCCTGACTGATAAGGAAGAGCTTATCCAGTTATTATGGTTTATTATTCCATGTATATTTTTATGGTGTTCAATGCCAAATAAATAGCAGCAACAACAAAAGTCAAAACAACAATGGAGGAGAAGGTATTGTTTTACCATATCATTATTAATTCTTTTATCTTAACCAAAACAACAAGAGGATGCCCTTACCCTTTCCAGTTGGAAGACAAAATAGCTCTGAAGAGATTTTATGTTACAGGGATCTTCAGACAGCTCTCCGGGGTGCCTCAGTGTCACTATGTGCTGTTACTGCCTTACTTCAGTAGACCCTGAATGAAATTCCGGAAGAGGAACGCATTGCTGTTGGTTAGTTTTCTACAGTGTTGTGACTTCAGTGTCACCGACTCCTGCCCCTTTGGCCAATATTCTCCCCTTGCCCTCCAAAGAAGGCTAGCAATGCTGAGTCTGAGGGGCCACTTTGCAAAGTTGGTATTCCCCTAGGGCTCAGGGTGGTTTTGCTATTTAGATAACCTACACATCATTTATATATATACACACACAGACACACACATATACATACACACATATACACACATATAAATATATTTACCATTTATATATAATTATATATAATTAATCCATATATATGGATTGATCCACCATATGGATGGTAATTTATATATCTATATAAAATGATATATAATTAATTTAAACAAAACTTCCAACAGTGACTCACAAAGATTTTATTAAATAGTAACATCATTATGATTATTACATCCTATGTAATCCTGTATATAAAGAGAAACTGAAGGTCGTACAGCCCCTGCCCAATAAAAGCAGAACTGAAATAAAACAGTTCCTCTTATCACCTTGAATTAGATCCATGTTATGGAAGACCATTAATAATAGTGACTTTCAAAACATGTAAGTTTACTTCTCTCTCAAATACAAGATATCTGGAATTAGGTGGTCCAGGCTGGTGTGACAGCAACACAATCATCATCAGGAAACCATGACCCTTTTATTTTCTGGTTCCTATTCCATCCTCAGGTTTACTTCACAATTCCAAGTGGCAACCCAAGCTCCATTCATCACATCTGCAGTCCAAACATCCGAAAGAAAGAGTAAAACCTTCAATGCCCTGCTGACTCAGCCCCCTGTAAGCAGCCCACCTATTTCATGTCATGGGCCAGAACTTCATCATTTGGCCACACCTGACTGTAAGAGAGGGAAAAAAAATGTAATCTGTAGGTTGCTTGCATACTTACCCCAAATAAAAATGCATTCCTGAGGAAGAGGGAGAGAATGGGCACTAGATGGCATCTAGCAGGTTCTGGTCCTCCTTCACTCTTGGTAGGGAGGGTAAGGCATTATATGTGAGCAAAGATGCATACCTCGAACTCCTGAGGAGCTGGTCCTGGGCCCAAATGTGGGCCTCGCCCTCCTCTACACTCCAACCACTTTTGCTGACTTAATCTAGGGAAAAAAAGGGGTTAAGAGGAAGGTCCATAATATAAAGCAGAAAACCAGAGATTATATACTCCATAAATCAATGACCCCCTTTGTACTCTTTAGCCATTTTATGATGGGTTTTCTCCATATGGCTCTGAGCGCTTGGCCTTTTTGACCCTTGACAAGTTATACATTAGCCCATTCATCCTACAGAGAAAAAAATGATATATACTCTTACGCAGCACACTAGATACAATTTATGTTTGAAGTGTAGTAAGTTTTAAAGGAATGCGTTTACTCACACAATTATGTCAGTATATTGAAAGTGTCCGCAGACTTAAGAATGCAGGTTAACCGATGTACTTGCAAATTACTGCCCCTAATCACTTTTTCCTAAATATTCACGCGTACTGATAGTGGGGCTTAATTCTTCTTTGCCAAATAAACAACAAAAATGTTGCTTCATTTAGATTCAATATCTGAAAACAGAGATTTCAGTTCTAGCTTTTTTCTAAAGGATTTTTGGGATCAGGAAGAGGTGGTAGATATTTTTTCACTTAATTATCAAGAAGGACTTTTAACTTTTTATTATTTTTATATGGCCTATGTAAATATCTAAAACTATCTTTTGTGGAAGAATTCATTTGTTTGTAAATGCGTTAATTCTACTGGCCTCAAATTAACAATTATTCAGGGATTATTCATTAATAAATGAAAATAACAATGACTTATGAAGAACAATATACATATTCATAGCTACTTCTGGTTACAATAATGTTGAAAACATTACATTCATTTCATAGCAATACAATTGGAACTGAAACTATGAATCTAAATGAAATGAAAAAAATAAAAGTCTATTAGGCTATTTCTACAAAGAACTTGGAAGAATCAAGTTGACTTTTTGTATCTAAAGATCCAAAAGATGGGGTGGGGAGGGGGGAGAAACACCACTCTACAATAGAAACCAAGTTAAGAGCAAAAAGAAACAAAAGAGCAATTAACATGGAAAAACTTCCCAAAAGCAATGGTTCAGAAGTCAAAGGCCTTCACTACACACAGTCCCTTTGCTTCCCGAGACTCCACCACCCTGCTCTTCTTCAACAAAGGGCTGTTCTTGGATCGGGTCACCACTCTTACTTCTGTAACCCCATTTCCTGCCTCTGAAACTTGGTCTGACCAAGTTTCCCTTCCTGTCAAAAGGGAAAACATTTAGCTCCCCAGAAACTCTTTCAACTTTGGTCTATTGGCTAAACTTTCTGCAGGAAATTTCTTTTGACTTAGAGCTCACATGTTCTGGAAAGCCTCACAGTGTGCTAGGAGACCCATCTAAACTCTCAAAATTCAATGAAAAGTGATATTGTCCGATGCTTGGAGACAGGTGGAATATTTTCTGGGTTCAGGGATAGCTAACTGCATATCCTTTATAAACTTCATGTAATCAATAAAAATTTAGTGGAAACTAAAAAATGTAGAGTTTGATATTTTGGATAACACTAACTCAGGTTAGTTGTTAACTGGGCTGAAATGAAACTTTTTCTGATGAGGAAAGCCATATTTCTCGTGTATCGAAGGCTGTTTTCAAAAGCCCCATTATTAAACAGACCATCTAGGACAGCTGTACAAATTCAGCAGTGAAATAATTAGGCATTCCACACTGCCGCCATTTGATATGAGGGCCCAGACAAGGTCGCCGAGCCAGGGAAAGAAGAGTTGGTAACAATGAGGAAAAGAAATTGTGTGAATGGAATGAGTAATACTGAATGGAATTAGGATTCTGCACTTGCTTCACTGAAGAAAATCCCAAACCTAAATAAAGTAAGGCCTGGAATGTTAGAAAGCTTTCAGAGATGGGAACATGTGTGAGGCTGCCAAACGGGTCATTGTTTCTAAAAATGATGTGTCCCAAGAGGACAGCAAACTTGTTTTTCAGACAACTGGCATTCATTTATGTGATTCCTCTGGTACTTCCTTCTTTCTTGATTTTTCCAGAATGTGTTCTATTCCAACAAGGCTGGAAAAGAATCCACATGTCTTGCCAAATTGAAGACTATGACTGTTTGAGGTGTTTTGTGTTTTATGAATATCATTTTCATTTGGTAAATGTTACTATAATATTTAGGGAAGGAAGAAGAAATAGGTCAGGTTGAACATTTCATTCAGTGGCCAGTTCTGAAAACTCAGAACTCAGAAGCTATAAATAGCTGCCTGTTAATAGGCTCCTTTTATTTAAGTTCAAAAGAGTAATTTGTTAACTTGTATATTTTAGTTAATTTTCCTCCTGATTTTTTATTAAAAGGAAGTCTTTCCAATTACATTTGCCTTTGATATGCATCTCTTAGACTTTGTTTTCTTCTGTTTTGATTTGTTGGCTTTCCAGTGGTAGTTGGAAATGGTATCACTTTTTAAAAACCGATTTCTGGGAATTTCACGTTGTTCTTGCAGTTTCCCGACTCCTACACCTACCCAGCCTGCTGCTTTTTGTGTCCCTGTCTTGATTAAAAGCTTGGCCATTTACACAAAGCTAGGAGTCATCCTCAATCACATTTCTTTTACCCCCACATGCAATCAAATCACCCAATCTTGACAGTTCTGCTGCAGAGATATCTTCAGAATCTGTTGCTTCTTCTCCTTCGTCGCTGTCTCTCTACAGGATATTAACGTAACATTCTCCCTGACCATCCTATCGTGATTCTGTACTCCCTCCCTCCACCTCCCTTATAGGCTGCCCCCACCCCCATCCTGCCCTGTACTATTGGTCATTACAGGCAATACCTGCTTCTCTGCCTACAGGCTTCCATTCATCCCCAACTGACTACAGGGTAAACTCTTCAAGTACTAGTATGGCACCAAGGCCCCTTCTTATCCCACTTCAGTTCACCTTTCCAGCCTCATCTCCTGCCACATTCTCCCGTGCCTTCTGCTTCTAGCCACTGTCCATCTCACTATCCTCTGCAATTCTGTGCCCTTTTACTACTCTGCGTCTCTACACGTGCAGACCTTGAACCTTGGAGGCCTTGCCTCACTCTTTCTGCCAGGTGATGCTTCATCAAAACCCAGCCCATGCGCTTTGCTACTGTCACACCTTTCCCTGCAATACCAGGTGGAGTGTGCTGGTCCTTGAGGTTAGTTGAAACCTGTACTGTAGGATGTGCCATGTATTTTGGAAATCACCTTTCCACATGGCTGCTTGAACATTCTGTGAGCTCTATGAGAGCAAAAACTGCCGTCTTCCTCTTCTTATCCCTATCTCCAAGCATAGGACCTGGCACAAAGCAGGAGGTCGAAAAGAGTTTGTTTACCAATGATTCTGTAATGCAGGCATTGCAGATTGCTATAAGCTTTTTTTTTTTTTTAGATTTATTTATTTTAGAAAGAGGGTATGGGAGAGAGAAAGAGAGGGAGAGAAACATCAATGTGTGGTTGCCTCTTTCATGCCCCCTACTGGGGACCTGGCCCGCAACCCAGGCATGTGCCCTGACTGGGAATTGAACCAGTGATTTTTGGTTTGCAGGCCCACACTCAGTCCACTGAGCTATACCAGCCAGCGCAGATTGCTATAAGCTTTAAGAAGAGCAAGTCTTCTATCAGCATTCTCCTAGAAAACCCTACACACAGGCAATGACTTTAAGTGGCAGAGAAGCTCTGCATAAAATCAACAAATGGAGCTACAAAAATAAGGTCATCAATGGGAGTATGTCCTGCTAACATTTGTCCATCCATCCATCAATCCATCCATTCAACAGAGATTTTTGAACATCTACAGTGCCAGACACTGTGCTAGATGCATCAGCTGTGACAACTCTGGGGAAATATCAAGTAGCCTTAAGAGGCATGGCAGGAAACTCAGCTGATTCTACCAGCAATATTCTTTGGGACAATGAGCAATAGATTATGTGTGTGTGCATTATACATATACACGTACACAGAGAAATATTCAAAATGTTTTAACCACCAGCAGGGCACAAACACTGACCACTTGTTTTACCCCGAAACCCTTAATCACAGAAGAAGTTTCAGCATGACGCAGAGAGCGATAGGAGAAGGCACAATGCCTACTGGCAAGCCTAGGCCCTAGGATGTAGCTTTTGAGAGAGATTTTTGTCTCTCCATATTTGTTTCTTCTCAACCTCACAGAGAGAAGAATCAGTAGTGAATAAGAGATGGAAACACCTCATGTTTTGTTTGTGTAGCCACACACCATTTGCACCTGTTTTCTAGATGCTATTAGTCTCCATGCTGAGAATCATGGCATTACTTAGAAAAAAAATTTTTAAGTTGCTTTTTGTGAAAAGTAGGTCAACGGTCAGCCAAGAGAGATGATAAAAGCCAACCCTTGCCGGCAGAGCTGATAATTATCAGTCCGTTGCATGCTATTTCACAGCTGATACCTCTTCCAACAACAAGAAAAAAAAAAAGAAAGAAAAAAATGGTATTAATTGCAAAAGTTTCGCAGATGTCTGCAGCAGTTGACCAGAGCTCCTGGGTTATTGCTTGTCAGACTATTAATGGGTTTGGCTATCCATGACAGTCATTACTTTTCCCCCTCCTGTGAGCTACTTTCTGTGTAATTTATGCATAGGTTTTGCCAAGATTTGACAACTTTCAGGATATTAACATAAAATTAGACTGCAGAGCTGAACAATGGGTGGCTTTAAAATTAGCTGTGGTGAAAACCAATCAAACAGAATTGGCCTTTCCTTTGCAGCGCTCCTAAGTTTATTATCGCTGTCTTTCTTTCCACATAAGAGGTCACGTCAGCAATTCCACACAGATTAGAGGAGGAGGAAGGGTTGAGGGAGGCATGATATCCTATGACCTTGGAGAAGGGGGTTCATTGTAACCCAGGCAAGCTCCTGCCAGATGGAATGCCTGCCAACAGTTTAAACGAACTTATGTGGCAACCATTCCTGAAATTCACCAAAGCATACCCACATTTTGAAGCTCATCCGAGAGAAGTTTCCCTTTGCCATCTCTCGGTTCCACACAGCTTGTTCTGTGAATGCCGGTACAGAATGCGCTGTGCGTGTTAATAAGCCAGGACATCTGGTAACCAGCTTTTTTCTGATTCATTAACTGACTCTGCTTCTGCAGCCAGCGGGGATGAGAGGAGAATCTGGAAGGTTTTGCTTTTAGCAAATGGGAACTTGATGTATGCCTTGCTTCTCTGGTTTTGCCTCAACTCTTAAACATTACTTCAAGATTAGCATTTTAATGCAAGCAATCTTTGGTATGTCTTATCCCATATAGAAAACAAATAGTCCTTCAATCATTCTATACAGTCTGAGAATTCAAGACACAGAGAAGCAATCTTAGAAATCTTACCATCTAAATACTATTTTAAAGCAGAAGATGAGGGAAGTGAAGAACTTGCCTAGGATCACACTGGTTTAATTGTGGCCAAGCAGGGGCCAGTCTCCAGGTCTACTGGGCTTCAATCTAGTCTTTCTCCCACAGCACGTGGGTTTCACTACCATTTGTTTTGGGGGTTTGGGGTGTTGTTTTTTTGACCTTACTGTTATTTTTTTAGTTTACCAAACGTTGTCGGTTTCATTTTTCTTTTGTGACCTGTTCATCTGCCTTTAGAACATGTAAGCAGACTACAAGAGCTGAATCAATCCTTCTGCCTCCTCTAATAAGTGATTAGGGACTCATTCAAGCATTCATAAAAGGTACTTACGGATAGTTAATTTAAACTTTTGAAGAATGAACAACTTCAGTCCAGGTCGTAAACAACCCTAGGGAATAGAATTGAATAACTAATGTACAGTTAGAAAACTCAAATGGAAAATAGAGTAAGGTTGTGAAAACCTTCCAATGATCAAAATGTTTAAAATAAAACATACTATATCCATCAGGAAAAATATTTAAATACCTTCTTTTTAAAGTAAATCAGATCCAAATGATCCAGAGAGTGATTTGAGTAAAAGAAGTTGATGGTACATGTTGAGAGATGAAATGGACAATGAAGTTTCCATATGTTGTTTTTATGCAGTAATTAGAAACTGTCACACACCGTTTCATTATTTTTCATTTCCTTGGGGTTATTTGCATCTTGGAACTTCCTTGGGAGCAGAATGGAGAGCACCCAGTTGACATGAGGGGCAGTGGTAGCTCATGGGTGCCTGCCCCACCTCAGTGATAAGAAGGAAGCCAGAAGCAGGTAGTGTGGGGGGCGGAGGAGCACTAAGCTGTGATTGGTACCACTGTCCTGGATGCTATTCCTGTGGCGCCTCGTCCTGCCTGAGTTGGAAAGCTGACCAAGCCCTGCAATTGGTCATTATACAGTGTTTTGGCTTTCCTAAGCTGATCTCTGTTGTAAAGCACTATCATTCTATCCCAATTATCTTTGCTTTTCTATTTGCCTGGGCGGACTTGAAGGCAGGTACCCTGATTTCCCTATTGCCAGGCACAACGTGGTTCCCATGGGGCCTTAGCAAACCTAAATAAATAACCTTTTCATGTCTGTATCCTTATATTTTCTGTCTTTTAAAAAATATTTAGCATTGTAAAACAAACAAAAGACAGAATAGACCAAGCCAGTTTTATTTAACAAGGACCACAACTAGGAGATGTAAACTCCAGATGTCTTTTGAATGTCAATTGTGTTTTCAAAATCTGCTGCCTTCTACTACTAAAGCTGTTAATAGGCTGGGGTGGGGTTGTGGGAAGGGGAGAAAATGCAGACAATTGTAACTGAATAAAAATACATAAATAAATTTTTAAAAACATGTGAAAGTGAAAAAAAATAAAATAAAATAACCCTAAAAAAATAAAGCTGTTAATAGTGTCATGAGAAATCCTAGGAAGATGGAAGTAGGAAGAAATGTTGTTTGCCTAGCATGAATGATCTGTCTGGACAGCTATTTAACTGCACACTTAAATAATCTAGAACTGTGAGAATAATTGAATTATATGGGCATGATTTGAATTATAGCACAGTAAAAGACTTTCCAAAAATCACATTGTTGTCAGATAGAAATTACTTGAGAAGCTTACAATGCTATCTTAATTAAATCCTTTAAATAAATGTTGTTTAAAAATTAAGATAAATATAAAGAAAAAAGAAACTCTAGTTAATCCCACTTCCAGAAACAAGCATTATTAATTTGATATTTGTCCTTTGACTTTTTCAAATGAGTATAAATACATTGATATATAAATTTTTCACAGAAAATGGCTGATAATGAAGCTAGTGTTTTCTAATACTTGGCACCATTTTTCATGACATCTTTCTACTACAGCATTTTAATGTCTGCATAGTGTTCTAGCATATAAGTATTCCGTATTTTATTTAGGAAATCTATTTTTTAGACATGTGTGTTGTTTTAAATGTTTCCCTGTTATAATCAATGTGTTGACCATCATTGCTTATTCATCGTTGGCTTGTCTTTATTCCCTTGGGACATATTTTCAGAAGTGGAAGTGCTTTAGTCAAAGTCTATGCCCATTTTTAAGGCTTTTGATACCTTTTGCCAATTGCCTTCCAGAGAAGTTGTATTAATTTAGAATCCCACCGCAGCCCACGAGGCACTTATTTCCTCACTCCCTTGCCAACACTCAGCATTATGGCTCTTTTTAATCTTTGCTAATCTGAGGAGTGAAAAATGGTGTCTTTGTTGTTTTAATTAATTCATTCTTGAAACCAGCATTTCTGAAGATAAAATGGCACCCGCGTGCTCCTTTACGTGATTGCATATGTCAGTAGTTACACCTAAAATTCATTAATACTTGCATTTTATGGGACCGCTATGGTTTGACAGCAGGTAAAACTAATTTGGTTAGGCCACAAGGCTGTTTGATCTCCTAGGGAAATACAGATTTATGTAAATAAGTAAAGCGTGGGGTTTATCTTCTTCCGAGTGCCTGGGAAAATACAAAAGACAATGACATTTAAAAGCCGTACTTTGCTTGGTGCGGAAGGAGACAGGAGGGAGACGTTTGGAAGATGACAGCGTTACTGGTCAGCCCGGTGGACGGCGGCCATTGGCTGCCACACAGCTGCTGGAGGCGACTGTGTTGGTATCTGTAACGTGTTGATGTGCGAAGTGAAAAAATGAACCCTATTCCTCAGGAGAGCCCTGCATATGTCAAGTATATTGTCTCATTAAGCCGATCCATTTATCAACCCACTGAATGCCAATTAAATTGCACAGGATGGTGCAGGTATATGGTGGGCTGTTGGTGCCAAACTTTATTACAGCTGAGCTTTTCTGGCACAGTATGTTCCGCCCAGCAAAATGGCAGGCACATCCAAGCCAAATTAAATGTTCTTGAAATAATGCCTTTAAAGAGGACGAAATGCCACAGCCTGGCAGAGGAGAACGTGAAATGTAATGTCACTTCTTAGTGTACTTTTAGTTCCAATGAAGATGTCAAGGCTCCGAACCAGCCAGTGCCAAATGTCTTCACAGCGTGCAAATTAGATCAGTGTAATTTCATCAGGAGAATGATCAAACTCCGCTATAGTTATGGCTGAATTCACTGCTGCTGCCGAGGGCTGGGCTGACGAGCGGGGTCCCAGCTGCGTTCGCCCTGCCATCCTCAGAAAGATAGAGAACCTGATTTAATGTAGTGGCCTCTTGATGCCACTGTTCGAAGTCAGGCCCACCTCTCAGAAATACTGCTAAATGAGCATCTAACATAGATTACAGTGATTTTATTTGAAATTTAAAAAGAAATCTGTTTAGTGAAAATTAAACCCCAAGTAAGTGAAATGCTAAGCCAGCTGCCAGGAGGGCTTTAAAAGCAGGAGAGGTTTTGTTTGTGATTAAACAGGAAATTTGTATAAAAATATAGAGTTACTGGTATTAAATGCTTACAGTATTCAAATTACAGGAATATTTAGAAATATGTATATATACATTGACATGATAATATTCTTTTTTTCTTTTCAATTTTTAATTGAATTTATTGGGGTGACATTGTTCACAAAACCATACAGGTTTCCAGTGTACAGCTCAACAAAGCAAAGTCTTCACATGGCATCCTGTGTCCATCACCCCAAGCGAAGTCTCTTTCCATCCTCATTTTCTCCCTCTTTGCCCTGCTTCATCTACTCCCCCCACCCCCCCTTCCCTCTGGCTGTCACCACTCACCACGCTGTTGTCTGTGGGTGTGTATATATGTTTTTTGGTTAATCCCTTCATTCTTTTACCCAGCTCCCCACTCCCCCACTGCTCTGACTGCTGTCAGTCCATTCTACGTATCCATGCTTCTGTGTCTATTGTATTCATCCCTTAAGAGGCACTAGAGATAAATAACTAATACTAATGATCTTTAAAAAATGGGAGCCCAGTAAGAATGCTATGACTAACTTTTAGTGTTAACTGTTAGAGAAATGAGACTGGGTATATTTTTTGGGAAGAAAACTGTAAATGGTGTAACATTTGGAATAAATTGAAATAAATTTATAACAAGAGGTCACTTATAATGAACTTGTTTCCTATTTTGAAATTATTTCTTACCACAGTATTATTAAATATGTTTCTGAATTATTTTAGTTTAAAAATGAATTTTTCTTTTCCTTTTTACATGTAGCTTTCTAATAGAACAATAGTATCAGGATTCCTCTTTGAATGTGTTGCTGGATCCCTAATAAAGGTGAAGCAGAAATCCCAGCACTTCAGTGGCATTGCCAAGCTGGAGAATTTTCAGTTTCCTGTTTAAGGAAGTTGTGACTGATTTTTAGCCTTTTCAAACCCTATACATTCTTCTAATACTATAATAAAGCACATTGTTTTAACTCCTATTTATATAACATTTTAAGTATTTATTGTATGCTCTTTAGAATATGTATTAAAATAATAACTAATGAAGAAGAAGATAAAAATTACCCATAATCCACCATTTAGATATGACAATGTTAATACTTTTATATACAGGGTCTGGCAGAAGTAACGCCATTGAGTGTGGTTGATAGGGTACCTGAATGTCTCACGAGAGATGGACAGCAATTTGAACATTTCACCTAAAATGTCATATGGTGTGCTTGAGAGTGATACTGTTATGTTACAGAATTACATGCTTAAGTAATAAAAAAGGGGCATTATTTATGCTGGACCCTGTATACTCAAAAGTATTGAGCCAATATACACCTGATTTTTCAATTTGGGTCCTAGTATTTGTACAGTTTTCTCTCTTTAATAGCATTTTTCTATTCCATTAAACAGTCTTAAAATTTATTTTACTGCTCCAGAATACCTCATTATGTGTAACATCCCCTATGATAGGATATTTGTATGAGTATTTAACTATTTACTTCCACAGTGAACATCCTCACAAATAAATCTCTGTTCATATCCAACTAATTTTTTGGACAGGTTCCTGAGAATGGAATTAAAGAGTTCAATGTATGGATGTTCAAGGTTCTTGTTATTACCATGCTACTTGACAGCATCTGCCTATAAATCTGCAAGCAAACTTTACAAAATCATATCCATAAAACAGTTCATTTTTATATTCCACCAACCATATTATAGCTTCAAATCTTAAATTTTATGGAAATGGGAAGAATAGTTCAAAGCAATCTAAAAGTATGTGAACTCTGAGAGTAAGACTCTGGGCTGCCTTCCTTCTGGTTTTGTTATTTAGCACCCGTAGATGGGCCGCGCATTCTCTGCTACTGGAAAGTAATTCAATTGACTGAGAGTTAACTTTGAACATGCTTAAAATCAAAGAAAACTCATTATCTCAAGCCTTGAAACCATTTTGACATTCTCTCAGTATATATAATTGATATAGAAAAACTAATAATTTACTAAAAGCTGCATTACTTTGAATTACTTTTCATTCCTGTGTATGTCTTCAGGATCGTTTAGACTACCTATTGTGGAACTTTCATTTATTTCCCATTTCAGCAATAGGGACAAGACCCAAGGCTTCCTCCAGGGCTTGCCAGGACCCAGATGCCAAGCTTTGGAACATTCCAGTAGCAACATCTGGCCTTTTGGTGAGCTACACAGGCAGTTGTGTCCTCAGCGCAGAGCTGCCTCAGGGGGTGTCGCATGGCCAAAGAATCTACTGATATTTGGGCTGGGGGCTCTCTAAGGAAACTTTTGTCTTTCTGCTTACTTTGGATATGTAGCAGATAACATTACAGCTATTAATTAGGTAGAAAATAGTGTTTTCTACACAAAATGATTTAATTTAAAAATCTCACTTTTTTGTTAGTGTTGCATTCCAGCCTACTTTCCAGCTGTGTGTGAATTTTTGAAGGATTCAGGAGAGACACAACTTCAGTTTTGAACAACTGTGCCAAATTCATGAAAAGTGACTAGATTTGCATTGAGGAATAGTTTAAATTATTGATAATTGAAAAAATATTAATACCTACATAACAGGTTCTCAAAAATAACATTTCTAAGAATATTTTATTGTGTTAAGAATATTTTTCCTAAATATATACAATACTGTGACCCACTGTGATAATTTGCTTCCCATCATTAGATGGAGAAAGGTTTATTTTAATGTTGTTTAATCCAGAGATTAAAATCCATGTTCCAACAATACCATTGACTTATTTAAAGTTATCAATTTAGCATGGAGAGTAATCTCAACTCCTTCCTTTTTTGAGTATGGAAGAATAATCAGAAACAAGAAAAAATGCAATTCAATTAACATATTGCCTCTGACAATTTTCTGTTTTTCAAGGAAAAACAAAAAATTCATTTGTGAACAGTTGCCTAGTACATGGAAAATAAGATCTAGTAGCATGTCAAATTACATGGACTTCAGACAAATCTTTATCCTCTCATTTTTAAAGTTGTTAGATTTTGGCTTCTTAATAAGCTCTGTTCTCATGACATTACATGTAGTTTATTTTCCTTTTTTTAAAGATGACTTTTTATTTTTATTAAAGCATGGTTGGCATACAATATTAAAGTTTCAGGTGTAAAATGTAGTGATTTGACATTTGCACACATTTACTATGTTTAAATGTACAACGCAGTGGCATTAAAAATATTCACAGTGTTGTACCACCATGATCACTATCTAATTCAAAAACTTTTCATCACCAAAACAGAAACTGTATACCTGTTAGTACAGTTCATTTTCATTGATGAAGTACTCAAATTTGCATACTTCCTTGAAAATATGTTTTCATAAGAGTTTAAAAGCAGAAATTTGCTTCTATTTATTTTTAGTGTTTGATAATTTTAGTATTTTTAAGGAATACATAATTTGTATAATCTTTGATTTAAACTACTGAATGAGTGATTAGTATTTTCTACTATATATTCAACTTGTGTACATATAAATGCCATATTTCTGCAATGAAATCAGAGGAACTTCCTGTTAGATATCAATTAAATATTTACCTACTTTTCAAAAGAAGTAGGAAAACTCCCAGTTACAAGGACAATTTAAATGTGGTTACCCTACAATATCTAAATGATTAAGATTGAGGATCAGTGTGATAGAATGTGTATAGATGCCTCCCAAGTAAGTCCAATGCAGTGGATTTGTTGATCAGCTAGTTAAACTGCAGCAAATGGTCAGTTAAAGACATTCAGGTTTTGATACTCCTGCTTTCTTATAAAGAGGGTAATTCCTTTTTAAACTAAGGACTTTAGAAAAAACCAAATAAGCCAAAATGGCATGGGTTAATATCCTATTTTGTAAAACTATCAATTTAAACACAACTATAACTAATTACAGTGTGAATCAGGTCTTTTGGCTTGCAGTTGGCATCGGGCTCTGATTCAATAATGATACAGACACTACTGAACCACATTTAACTTTGCTGCTTTCTCTTTAAACCTACCCTTTCTTTTAGTTCTTAAATATGCACTTTCTCATTGGCTCCTCATTCCTATAGACAGGGTCTTCAGTATTCTAGTCAAGGCACCTTCCCCTTAGATAGAAGACCCAAGACACAGTGAGAATATTGGTCACAATGTTCTCTTGGCACTAGGTTCACTGATTAATGAAGCAGCAGGGCTAGATTAACATTGCTGTACTTGACCTTTCTGACTGATCCTAATGGTCTATGTCGTCTGAACAAACTGGGAAAACCTTTTTTTTCTATCCCTATAGGAAAATAAAAATATCTGGGGCTTGGAAATTGCCAACCCAAATGTGGGCCACACCATAATCTGTCTCTGCTCTGGCTTGTCACAGAGGATCTCTCAGGTCCTTATCTCCCTTCTACTTGAGCACAGTGGCAGCACCAGCATAGGTCTCCAGCAGCGCCTTAGACCAAAGCAATGACCTGCAGCATGGGTGTGGATGGAAAGTGGAGCAGGGAGGTAGAACACGGGCAGTGGCTTGCCTAACTGGAAGAGTGTCTACACTCAGAAAAAATAGAGAACTGTAGAATTGTAAGCTTAACACAGGGTAAAAATATTCAGGTCATAAAATTCTGCTAGTACAGTTGGGATTAAGAAGCAATTATTACTTTTTGTATAGAGGAGTGACATTCATGCACTTCAAGCTTCTTGGAAATTTCCAGTTTTGTCTTCCTTGTATTTTTCCCTTCCTGTGCCCTTCTTCATCCCTCACCCATTTTTTCTCTTAAAAATCTCTCATCAGATGACATCAGCAAAAAAACAAAACAAAAAAACAAACAAAAACAAAACCTGGCAAACAGAAAACTGGCAAAAATGGGCAGAATCAACTTTTTTGAAACTGGAAATTAACTGAAGGCTCTCAGCAATTCAGGAAGTGTGTATTTAAGAAAACCAAGTGATTCATGGTAAGAACACCAATTTTTGTGGCATTTTAACTTGCCCTGTTTTCATTCTCACACCCCAGCTTAGTGGTAGCCATGAAAACTAACAGCTCATAACCACAGTGAAAACCTGTAGTCCGGCAGTGTTGGAGGGAGTAGGACACAGCTGGAGCTTCTTCTAAGTCCCATTCCCAGAGAAATATTATTATTTGACCTGTATAGTGGTTTTCTAGAAGACACTTCTCGCAAGGTTGTCTTTATTTGACCTGACTTGGAGCTCCAGCAATATGAAAAGTCTTTTCTCTGGGGATTTAGTAGAAAGCAGTTATATGAAATTGTTAGCATCGTGGCTGCCTGAGTTGGGGATAACAGCTGGAGCAAATAATAGGTTAACCAGAAACTTAAAAGGAAAAGTTGGGAAATGAGATGTCCATAGGGGCTTTAATAAGCTTCAGCATATCCTTATTATTCTAGAAAGCTGTGCACATACCCAGGGCTGTGTGCATTCTCAAGAAAACCCCCAAACGCCCTTATGTTCTCATGCTTGGCTGATTTTAAGATTCTGCGGAAGCTGGAAGTGAAGGCTAAGGCAGAGTTCTCAACTGCCTGGCCCAATAATGAAGGCACACTCCAACATGCACACAGAGCCCTTAGTCAAAGACTAGGAGACTCTTTGATTATAGGCATTGCGGGAAATGTCTGACTTATTATTAGCTGACCACTGACCTATATGAGCAGAGATTTCAGTGGCCAAACATAACAAAAAATATAGACTTTATAGAAGTAGGTCAGAAAAGTCATCTAACAAATGACAAACAGCAATAGCAACAAAAGAGGGAGAGACTCTGATTTCATAATTGCCACGTTATATTATTTAAAATGTGGAGCATTTAACAGATATTTATGAGACATGCAAAGAAATAAGGAATTTGGCCCATAATGTGAAAAAAAGCCATCAGTAAAAAATGTCCCTTAGGAAGTTCAGATATTAGACTGACTAGACAAAGACTTAAAATTGCCTTTTAAAAATATGCTCAAAGAACAAAAAGAAAGCATGTTTACAAAACTAAGGAAATATGGGAATTATGTCTCATTTTGCAGGATAATTTTACTGGATACAAGATTCCTAGCTAGTACTCTTTTTTCTTTCAGCATTTTGACTATGTCGCTCCTCTGCTTTCTGGCCTTCACAGTTTCTAATGAGAAATAAACTGTTAGTCATATCGGGTATTTCTTGTATGAAATGAACCACATCTCCGTTGCTGCCTTAAGGAATTCATTTTTGTCTTTGAAAAATTTTATGTATTGAGGTGTGTATGTTCTTAATTTTATCCTGTTTGGAGTTTGTTGAGTTTCTTGATGTATTGGGACTTTTGGTTTTGTTTTGTTTTGTTTATAACATTTGGGTAGATTTAAGTCATCATTACCTCCAAAAATTTTTTTTTTTTATTTCTCCTGTCCTGCTAGCATTTCATTTAGGCATATGTTGATCTGCTTGGTAATATTCTATAGGTCTCTGGGGTTATGCTCATTATTTTTCTGTTCCTCAGAGTGGATAATTTCAACTGAACCATCATTAAGTTCACTGATTCTTCTACCTGCTCTAACTTGCTGTTGAGCCTTCTCATCAATTTCTCTTACTTAAATTACTCTACTTTTTGATGGCAGAATATACATTTGGTCCTTTTCTTATAATACTATCTTTATATTGGTATTCTCTACTTGGAGAAAAGATGTAGAGTATTGGAATATATCTATAACAAGTAAAGAGATTGAATTAGTAATAAAAAAATCTCACAAAGAAAATCATAGGGCCAGATCATTTCACTGGTGAAAGCTAAAATTAAAGAAGAAAATTAAAGAAGAAGTAATGCCAGCCCATTGCAAGTGACTCTAAGAAAAGGGGAAGTAATACATCTACACTCTAATACATTGTATGATATCAGTATTGCCATGACACCAAAACCAAAGACAACAAAAGAAAAGCTACAGACCAATATTTTTTAGGAATATAGACCAAAAAAATCATTAACAAAATACTACCAATTCAGATCCAGCAACATAAGAAAGTGTTAAGAAAAACTGGGACTTGCCCCCAAAATGTAGGTTAGTGTAACACCTAAAAATCAATTCATGTGGCACACCATATTCATAGAATAAGAGGTAAAAATAACATAATTATCTCAAGAAACAAAGGAAAAGCATTTGACAAAATCCAATATTCTTTCCCAATAAAAAGATCCAACAAACTAGACATGGAAGAGAACTTCCTCAACCTGATAAAGCACATACACAAAAATCTCATAGCTAACATCATACTTGATGGCTTTCTTCCTAAGACCAGAAACAAGAGAAGGATATCTGTTCTCACCACTTCTATTCAACATTGTATCTGAGGTTCTAGCAAGGCCAATTAGACAAGAATAAGAAAAGTATGGCATCCAGATTAGAAAGGAAAAAAGCAAAATTCTTTCATTTTCAGGTAACCTAGTCTTATACAGATAAAACCTTAAAAAGTCCAGTAAAAAACTATTAAAGTTAATAAACAAGTTCAGCAAGATTGTAGGATAAAAGATCAATATACAAAAAACAATTCTATGTCTGTATACTAACAGTAAACGATCTCAAAATTAAATTAAAAAAAAAACCTCATGGACACAGACAACAGTATGGTGATTACCAGAGGGAAAGGGAGGTGGTTGGAGGTAGAAGAGGGTCAAGGGGGATAAATGGTGATGGAAGGAGACTTGACTTGGAGTGGTGAATACATAATACAATATACATATTATGGATTATATAATTGTACACCTGAAACCTATATAATTTTATTAACCAATGTCACTCCAATGAAATTGATAAAGAAGAAAAAAATTGAAATAATTGCATTAAATATAGCATCAAAAATAAAGTACTTGGAAATAAATTCGAAAAAGAAGTGCAAGACTTGTACACTAAAAACTATAAAACATAACTGAAATTTGAAAAGGCTTAAATAAATAAAAATATTTCCTGTATTAATGGGTTATAAGACTTAATATTGTTAAGATGGTAATATTCCCTACATTGACCCACAGGTTTAATACAGTTCCTGTTAGAATCCCAAGTGCCTTTTTTTGCAGAATTTGACAAGATAGTGCTAAAATTCATATGGATGTGTAAGGGACTGAGAATAGCTGAAAGCATCTTTTAAAGAAGAACAAAAGGAAAGTCCACATGTTTTCATTCTAAAATTTATTAAAAAACTAGATTAATCTAGACTTTGTGGGACTGGCCTGAGGATATACATACAGCTCAGTGGAATAGAATTGAAAGCCCAAATATGAACCATATGTTATGGTGAATTGATTTTTGACAATGATACCATAACAATTCAATACATATAGTCTTCCAACGAATTGTGCTAGAACAACTAGATATCCACTAGCAAAAAAAACAGAAATTGGATCCCTTCTACATATTATATAAAAATTGAAATAATTCATAAACCTAAATATAATTGCTAAAACTATACAACTCTTAGAATCAAACATAGGTATAAAGCTTCATGAACTTGGATGAGCCAATATTTTCTTAGATATGACACCTAATGCACAAGCAACCAAAGAATAAATCAGCAAATCAGAATTCAATATTGAAAATATTTCTTCCCTAAAGGACACCACCAAAAAAGTGAAAAGACAACACACACACTGTGGAGAGTAATCCCCAACATACCAACATTTTCTACAACTAAAGCCATGTGACGAATGCCACAGAGAAGCTAGAGAGAAAATAAGTATTAAAAAGTCAATAAAATATGTTGTGTGTGAAAAGAACTTACCAGAATCTTCCTTAAAACCAGGATGATGATGTCACTCCTGCTTTGTGAACCTTTTTAGGCTCCCCACTGCCTTCAGGAAAGGGTCCACATTCTTTCTGACGACCCCTGCAGAACCTCTACAATTGTAGCCCACCTTCCTAAAGTACACATGCGCTCTCAATGCTGGTCACATGGAATCTTTCACTGCTTTCTAAACATACTAAGATTTCTTTTTATGATTCAGAACCTTTAACCACTTTTATTTCAAAAGTAGGATGTCTTCACTTGAATTGCCTTAGACTAATATTATAGGTTTCTTTTCTTACAAAACACAAAATAACAACTCAGCAGTTAGCATGTGTAAGTTAACAAATGAATATAGGTATGTTTTCTCTGATAAATATAATCTCTATAGACTCTGCCAGACATAGAATATCATCATTCCAAATATTGCTAAGAAAAAGTATCCAAAACTTATAAGACAAAGTATATTGTTAAGAAAAATTATCCAAAACTTGTAAGACAAAGGTTCTTTCAATGTTATACGAGAGTATTGTCCACAGGACCACTCAAAGTTTAATGGAGCTTCATTTATTTGACTGTTAACTACTGATTAAGGCCCAGACTGTGAAGTTTCATGTTAATTTATAGATTTTCATTTAGTAGATATACAAATGAGTTTTTCCTGGTAGGAAAGTTAACCACAAATGTTGTAGTTTTATGGATTACAGAATATTATGTTGTTTTATATCTAACCCAGTAATCTTATTGACTTTCTCTCCTCATTTCTTATAAATGTTCAGATCTTCAAATACTCTTTGGATCAATTTTATCACCTTGCTAGTTCCCTCATTAGTGAGTTCAATAAAGATTAGACATGTGCTTATTCTATATTTATATGTGTTATGTATTTCATTTCATATTTCACAGTTTTACATTAAGTACTAAACTAAGTTCTCCAGTCTCCAGTTTTCCAAGACTTAGGCTATAATTAATGTTTTTCAGCTCCAAAGGATTTTTCAGGAAAATCAATATTTTTTAAAAAATGAGACTTGTACATTTAAAACAACCTACTTTCTCGTGGCCCAGTGCATTACATGTGGGTGATGAGCAGAGAGCCTCGCAGGTGTGTGCCCTTTTCCACATCTGTTTTTTCAGAGTAATGCAAATTCTAACTAGTATTTTCACCCATAGGCAGGTCCTTGAAGAGATGTTATTATGAAGTGGAGAAGTAAAGGGCTCTAATTCAAATGATGTCATAGCAAATCTGAGTAATGCAATTCCTGTGAGATTCTTGACATGTGTTTGCCTCAATTTAATGCCTAATCACGACTCCCAGATGTTAGATGTTACTTTTTTTTAACTATAGGCATGGAAAATGTAAATTTTTGGTCTTTCTTCTTTTGGAGATTTAAATTACTGTCCATTTTGGGATCCCCTTAAATTGTACCGTATTTTCATACCACTTCTTACACAACAGATTTTAACAAAAAATGCTTTTGAATGAAATTTATTCACTAACATTAAAAAATACCATATGATTTCACTCGTATGTAGAATCTAATGAACAAACTGAACTAACAAGCTAAATAGAGACAGACTCATAGAGAACAGGATGACAGCTATGGGTGGGGGGTGCGATAGGGGCTGGAGAGATGGAGCAACAGTGAAAAAGGACTCACAGACAGACAACAGTGTGGTGATTGTGGGGGGAGGGGACTATAAGGGGGACAAATTGTACTGGAAAAAATACAATAAGGAAGGGAGGGAGAAAGGAAGGAAGGAGGGAAGGAAGGAAGGAAGTTGCTGAAGTAATAGAATAACCAAAAATATGCAGCTTGAATTATTGGGATAATCATTGATAATTATTACTCAGGAAAAAGTATTAATGAACTAATATGCAGCAAAAGAAAATATGCTTCAAAATTGTGTACACAAACTAAAATATGACAGACAGGATGTACGTGGGCTCGAAGAGCAGGAAAAGGAAAGAAAGGGAGGCTGTCATCAGTTTTATTCAAGCCGTGAGGCTTGCAGGACAACTAGAGCGAGGTAGCCCTAAATTCTTGATGTTCTCCTCTTGGCTTATTACCATTAGTTCAGTAACTACAGACTTACTCCTGATACCTTATTTACTTTTTAAATGCTTGTTTCATGAATTACCTGGATTTTCAACCTTTTGTTTTATATTTCTCTAAACACCAATAATAGCATACTTTCAAAGTTTTCCTTTGAGTTTTTTAAGTTTGCTTATTTCTTTTTTTTTGTATTTTATTTAAACATAAAGTTTGAATTAATAAATATACTGCAAATTGAAATTTAAAGCTCTTCATGGAAAATAATTGCTGTTTTTCTGCCACAATATAAATAATGACTCAAAGAACAATTCTTTTAAAAATGAATTTACATGGTTTTGATAACTTTGGGGGAAATGGATCTTTGGTTTATGCTTTGATTCAGACAAGAAGCAAAGGATTTTATGTATAAGAGATTTTTTTCAATTCGCTCCATTGCTACAGTTGAAGTTTCTTTTATTTCCCTAATGAATTACTTCCATAATATGAAGAAATGACTCTCTCAAAGGAAAATCATTTATTACACCTGAGCCTTTCTGATCCCGATTGTACCACATGCTGCTTAATAATTTGCAATGATTTAGAAAGATTGCCGTAACCACTCAATTAAACAATGGCTTTGGATACAACCTAAAGCATGAGGCACATCCTTAGTACACATTTAGAATTGTCTTGTTAATTAGACTGAATTCAGCAACCACTGTGTTCTGAGTATCCCATAGACAGCAGACAACCTACCCTGGAGGACTAATCATAGCCACTTGTTTTCTCTGGCCTGACTAGGCAGATGCAGCATTGCCATGGGGGTGGAAATGAAGCCAGGGGAAGGAAGAAGTAGATGAAGATTTAGGAAATCCAATTTCTAATTTTGATTCTGTTACTTTTTAGCTTTTGATCCTTGAGTAACGATATTCTTCGAGCTTCAGTTTCCTCCTATATATGGAATGTGAGCTATTGCTGATAATTACTTAGACATTTTCCTAATTAATGGCACTCCTCCATGTAATTTATGTTAAAGGTAGAAAATATTTTGTAAATGTTACCTGGGTGTTTATGAAATGTTTCAGTGGCTTATTTCCATGCAATATCCTGAAGCAACACGATGAAAAATCAAACACTATTAAGAAAGGATAACTAATTTAAAATAGTCAAAATTTGTAATGACATCTGGGCCAATAATATAGAATTGCCAAGTGATGTTCTTTAACAATAATTTTATGGCCAGAACCAACCTTCCTGTGGAGGAAGTAGATATATGTCCCTATGTCTAGGAAATAAGATTTGAAGGCTAAAGGAAAATGAATGGGTTCTGAAGACAAATTTTTCTGAATTCATAATTATGGCTTGGTCAAGTCCTATACTATTAAGGTTTGAAATAAACCCCTTTTGGTCAATATTTTAGACCAAGGAAAGTAAGTGGAATATATTTAACTAACAGCATGGATATAGTCTTCTAAATGAATGAATTATCTTGGTACATAATTAGAACAGATTTAAAATGAACACTTTAACTTATAGCTCTTTTCACTACATCATTTAATAGTAATCTATTTGTAAAATTCAACGTATAACATTCATTACTTTTTTACCTTTATAACACTGTTTCAATGAAGTAAATGTGTATCAATTTACACAGACTGCAGTGCCTAGGGCAATATGCCCGTATAATTCTGGCATACGGCGTGCATTTGCATGACACCTAGGGTAGTACAGCAGAAATTTGAAATGCTTTGCAGTGCTTCCTAGTACACTGCAAAGATCATGGATTTTTGAGTCTGCATTTCTAGTTTGTTTTCAGAAATATTGACTGATAGTGGACAAGGCAGTTAACGTTTTTAAGACATTTTCTCCATTTATAAAAATATGCATTATGATATTATCCAGGGTCTTTTTGATGTGCAATGATATAATGACATTTATTTTCAGGGTAGTATCTATGTACATCTGTTCAAGCAAGGTATCATTCCCGTCTCCGTAGACATTCCTTAAGAGCAAGAACGGTGCTTGTCAGTTTGGTCAGGAGCATGAAGGGGGTGTAGGAGGACTGGAAAGACAAGGACAGTATTTTGCAGCTTTTCAGACTATGACATGTGTACCACATCTCTTTAAACACAAAAGCCCTAATAATGTGTATATCGCAGCATCCGTGACTATTACACGAGATGTTAAAGTGCCTTGAGGTTTTTGTTTATACTTTCTGAAATAGAAATAGCTTGCTTTATTTGATTATGAAGGATATCTACTATATAATTTTGATGTATATTTTTCAAACATTTTCGATGGCTAAAGAGAAGAATTTTCCTCCAAAATAGAATTCTATATGTAAAATATTTGAAATCTGGGTTGTTGTATTATTTTTTACCAAATAATATAAATTGAAGAACTCCTACACCAAACACAGATTTACTACATATATTGAAGAGTTGAATAATATTTCAGTATATGGCTGAATCACAATTTATTCAAGCAACTCCCAATTGTTTGACATTATTTTCCTTATAAGTGAAAAATTTGGAAGGTGTAATTTTTGTGGTAAGTGAACTATGTCTTATGTCACATAGGGATTTGTGACATAAGAGGTTATCTTCTGTATTTAAAGTTTTATATAGAAATTAAATTTGTTATATCTGCCACTGACTTCCATTAACATTACTTAGATATTCAGATTTTATGTATTCAACCACAAATTCCTTACATATTCATCAAAAAAGTATGATACCTGACAATCCCATGAAATTAAAAATTAACTTTTTAAATAAAGAACTGGGAGAAACATGAAAATATATTTCTAAACTTCTGCTTGCAGTAGCCTCCAAACTAAAATTGTAGTTATAAAAGTAGAAACATTATTGCCACAGCGGCCCTGTGCCGACAGCAGTGTCGCAGCCTGTGACTTACACTTGCTTCTCGGGGAGCAGCGGCCTCAGAGCACTTTCGCTTGGACACATCAATTCTATAAGCTAAGTACTTCCGGACAATTCTGTTTTTTCTGGAATTGCAACACTTTCCAGAAACATAATTTTTAAGTGAGTCGTGCCTTTATATTTTAGGTATGTATAAAAGAAGTGCAAATAATTGAGTTGATATCAACCCTGTTAATCTTTTAAATTTATAGTCTCTTGCATAATGGCCTCAAAGGACTGTTTAGTTAATAAATAAACAATGTATTTTCAAAGCACCAAGTACACAAACATAATTTAATTAATAAAGTTGAAGAGTCCATTCTTTCCTTCAAACCAAATTACAAAGTAGAACTAAACCCTAAGTCATGAATTTTAATTTTTTTAATTTCACTTAAATTTCCCTCATTTCACTTAATATTTCTTCTCAAAAACCACTCCTACTTGAAAAACTAAATCAGTTTTAGATTCATAGAGTCTATATTTATAGACCTCAAATTAATGAGGAATTTCCATAACCTAACATGGCCTGGTCATTCAGAAGCACCCCTGAGATTTCTACCTTGTGTTGACCGCAGGCAGAGATGGGAAGTACAGTGACAGCCGGAAGTCCCCAGCCCAAACGTTCTAGTCGAGTTTGTTTATCCAGTCGAACCACATGCCACCCAGCTGCGAACTACTTACAGGTTTATTAGATACTCCTCTGTCCAGGAATCTTTTCTTTCTGATTTTCTACCTTATATCACACTGGGGACAATTTAATGTGACTACATTAAGTGTTTTCTGAACCACTGCTACTTCTAAATTGTTCTGATGTCTTTGGGGGCATACCTCCCCAAAACACAGATTTCCTTGAAAGGCATTCTCGTTTCATTAATTAACTTAGTGTATTGAGCATATAAGTTGATATAAACAACTACAAGTATTATTTGGTCCAACAATAGCCTAGGGGCTGGGGCTGAAGCAGGGAATGAGACTGTTTATATGGAGAGCTCATTTGTCACTAGTAACTAAATAATTAAAGGAGGACTTTCCAGGAAAAAAAAAGATAAGCACAGAAAGAGGGACTGGGTGACACTTCCCTAGAAGGCCTTTTACAGGTCTGTTTTCCAAGCACTCTAGAAGAGCATTATTCATGCATAGAGATAGCCAGTCTCCTTCTCTGCCATGCCCTCTTGCCGTCGTAAAGGCTTTAGAGGGAGAAATAAAGGATGGGGAATCCAAAAAAAGGAACAGTGCAAAGATGGCTGTTGACAAGGAGAGAGCCAATGAGCGAGAACAGGGCGCAGTGGCTGGGAGAACATGATTCCATAGGAAGTGTGGGGGTATCTTGAACTGCCATCCTGTTCCAGAGGCTCTAGGTCTATAGAGCTGGGAGTGATCTTGAATCATTTGCTGGAACTTTCCTGTTTTACAGACGAAATGACTGGCACCTGGAAAGAGACGAGACTCGCCCAGATCATGGTTAGAGATTTAGAACCAGAACTAGGAGTTAGCCTTCTTGGTGTGTTTAATTCACATCTCTGCCAATATTTGCTTTCATCTGGATTGCAAAGAGGGCACTAAAAATACGATTCCTGAGCTGAAACCAAGAAAGGGTAGTATGGGAGTTAGTTATCCACAAATTGGGTTTCAGTAAACATCGTGTGGCAAGTAATGTGTCTGTAGGTTGGAACATCCTGCCAAGCCTTAGTGGGACTGGCTCACAGAGACTCTTCTGGTGGGATTATGGAGAAATGCAGGCCCAGTTCCTTTTCCCCCAAACCCTGGACCAAAAGCAGCTGGAAATTTTAAAAGGTAAAACAACTTCTGTTGAAAGAGAAGTGCTTGAAAAGGCCCTGACAAAGGAAAGCAGAGCTGGGATGATTAGCTCTTTAGCTATTTGGAAGGAATTCTAGTGAAGATTAAAAAACACCACGTCTGGTCTGTAGTTAAATCCCATGACATACAATTTTAGCAGTCACCTGGGAGACAGCCAGTGGTGGGGTATAATTAAGGAAATGCTGACACAGCAGAACACAGTGGAAACCAAACTAGTTTTCAACATGCAAACCCAAAACCTAATAAGAAACTTCCGTTGATGATGAGAAAATAATTGGGAAATTAAAAAAGCCAGTGAGAATATGTGAGTAAATATAGAAGAGGAGCTGAATTCTTCTTACTCCATCCCCTCTCTTTTCACTAGCTCTTTGCTCCCTAATCTGGGGACACAACAGCATCATGAGAACCTTCCCAACAAGTCCTCTGAGTGAAGGTAAGAACCTGGACCAATGTGTCAGGGAACTTGTTAAGGCAACCTGCTCCCGCTGACATAAGGAGAAAGCTAATTACTACGAAAATATGTAATGTATATTTTTAAGTTGTTCTAAAAATAGCACTGAGGCCTGGCCAGTATGGCTCAGTTGGGTGGAGCGTGGTCCTGTAAACTGGAAGGTCGCCGGTTCTGTCTCTGGCCGCGGCACGTGCAAGAGGCAGCCGGTCGATGTTTCTCTCCCTGTCTCTCCCTCCCTCCCTTACCCTCTTTCTTATTGATTAATAAGCATGTCTTCAGGTGAGGATTTTTAAAAATAGCATTAAAGTAACAACTGTAACAATAACTCTGAATTTACCATGGACCTAGTTAGAGGCCCAAGAAAACTATAAAATCACACATGAGGATCTGCTTTGAGATCCTTTCAGAAACAGAAAAAAAACAAGAAAAACAGCAAGTCATTTAACACTGGGAATTCAGAACTTCCGATCACATCTCTGGGCCCAGCGCTGGCAGGCACCATATTTCTCTTGGCTACCGAGTGTGCATCCACGAAAAGCCTGGAACCCTCGTTGTCAGAGGAGGAAGTGATAGTGAACACTGTCAGATGGGAGGTGCCTGTGCAGGCTCAGCAGGCAGCAGCCACAGTAGGTACACTGGGTGAGATCTCAGCTCGGCTCTGTGTAAAGAAGTTTCAGGAAAGGGGAGAGAAACAGAGCTGCGTATGAAGACTGGTAAATGGGATTCTGTGCCACTGGTTTCCAGTCTTGGTCCTGGTGTTCTTTATGTTATTAGTTACATACTGCCGCTTAACAAATGACCCCCAAATTTAGCATCGTAACAATAAACCTGTTTTATCTCACGCAGTCTCTGTGGGTCAGGAATCCAAGAGTGGCTTAGCAGAGATGGTTGTGGCCCCAGGTGTCAGGTTGCAGGCAAGATGTCAGCTCACTCACCTGGCTTAGACAAGGAGCCTTGGTTCCTTGCTGGCTGTTAACGGGAGATCTGTTATTCAGCAAAGGTGACGCCCCACAGGGCTGCTTTCCATGGCAGGGCAGTTGACGGCCCTCAGAACAAATGACCAAAGGTCAAAGCGAAGCCTCGATGGCTTGCTCTAGCTATGGAACTCACACCTCTTTCATTTCCATGGTAGCCTATTGGTTCCAAGAGCCTACTGGTTGCACATCAGCCCTATTCAGTGTGGGAGGGGATTTTACAAGGGCACGGCCACCAGGAGATGAGAACCACTGGAGCCACTTGGAAGGCTAGGTACACAGTCGTGCAAACACCAACATCAGAAGTTTTGCTTTTTCTACCACCTACCCCTCATTATTTAATATTTGTCTTTATGCGAGCTTTTTAAACAAACCCATCTGAGGCAATAACATCCATGGGATCATCAGTTCAATGCGTTTTTATACTTATTTTAATAATTTCCAAATAAAAATGTAACTGTTAAAACAAAATACATTTTTTCTTGTATCTCCTAATAGCAAGTCAGGCGTCACAAGTGTCAGATGTACTACCCTGAGGAAAGCACCACCAGCCACAGACTGGTGCTGGTCTTGCTCGAAGGAGATCCTTACAAGTCTGGTGTAAGTCAGGAAGCACGTGTTCCATGTGGCAGCCTCACACTAAACTCTCTAGAAGTCTAAGATAATAGTACTCAGGGGTGGACTGCAATGCTACAACAAAGCCCATTTGCTACAGTGGTTATAACTGTCACTAGCCAGCTATCATTTGTAATTACTTAAAACAGAAACAGTTTAAAGAATTGAACCATAAAAGTAAAGCAGATTGTTCTCAGGACATAAAACTAAACTCACCTTATTATGTATTGTTACACTGCTGTCCACTCTCATTACCAAAGGCCATAAAGCAATTTTAACTGTTCCCTGGAATGTCACCAGCACTAAGTGTTTTTGCTGTACCGTTCTGTTGAGCTGAGTGTAGTTGTTATATTTTAGAACTCTTACAGCTAGGAAATCTAGAAATGCCTTCCGGTCTTTGTGAACTCACTGAAATATTTGATTTGGGTAACCTTGGTGTTACCTTAAATATGGTTAGGGAAATCATGTCATAATCACTGAATTTTACTAGCAACCAGCCCTTTTTAATCATAAAATTCAATGTTCTGAAACCTAGCGTCTGTTCCAGCCCATGCTGGTGACTTTATCTCTTCTCTTGGCGCTATGTCTGTGAGCTCTCATGCTTTCCTGAGGGTGCTGTGCTTACTGACGTCCGTCAAGACCAAAGGTGACCATACGGACGGTATAAGAGTGTGGCTGATGGAAAGAATCTCTAAGTGGAGTTCACAGAGCAACAGGCAAAGCCTGTGACCATTTACAGGGTTAAGATTCTGTCACTGATCTGTGATTTTATCATATAACGGTCAGCTTTACATTTCTGCTTTATTTGAAAAGAAAATAATCTCTTTTACTTTAATTCTAAATTCTTATCTGAATTAGTATATCTGTTACATTCTTAAGTTTTTTTCACCATTCTGTTTCATAAAATGGGGGACCTGTGGGGAGCTGCAAAGCAGTATGTACAGCTACCACACCAGTGCTATTATTTTCCTGAGTATTTCTTCTTCCTTCATCAGTTTCTTTTTAGGGTATTTAACTTCCAAGAATAAATGTTTTGCAACTTAAATTTATATATGCCCAGTCTCTGCTTCATTAAGACTAGGGAGAGAAACATGAGCCTGGATTATTCAGGAAAAGTTAACGCCTGATCTCTGTTACACGATTTGTGACTTTGGCACATCTGAAGATGGTTTATACCATTATCATTTTCCTTTTCCTTCACAACCAGATAGGAAGTAAGTGTGTCTTTACAATGAAAACTCATTAAAGCTGAATTCAATTTTAAAAACATGATTGTGAGGCTATGGTGGACCGTTGTGCAGGTATCTGAGAAAGAGTCCAGCTAGATCTGGAGCTGCAGGTGGATCTGACGGTCTTGCTAGCTGTCAGAGGCCGCGTGCTCTCCGTCAGGCTCGTTTCTCTCTTCGCTTCTCCACTCTCAAGTAGCTGCCTCTGCTTGCCACTGGTTGCCCACCACATGACTGTTCCGATGCCAGCCATCATCTAACAAATATGTCTGTGTGTCTCTATTCAAATTAGAGAAAGAGAAGGAGATCTGAGTGTTATTTATGCCTTCCTTATGTAGATTCTAAGGAAGGTGATAATTAACTAAGCCTGTGTTTACTGAATTGGATGAGGAATGTGGAAATGTAAGAATACACACAGAGAGATTTTAAACTGCATTGAGAGAAGGAAAAGTTGAGAGAGAGATGAATTGTCTTGTCCAGCAAGAAACTTGGTGAATCATTGAAAAGGACATACATATTTAATCAGGACTTACTGTTACGGTTTGTTGTGTACTGTGTAATGTAATTCTTTTTGTTTCCCCATCAAATCTTTTGTAATACCTATTTTTGCTAACTTTTATACAGTTAAGATGGTCTTCCGGGGATTATGATTAAGCGTTAAGTCGAGGTGAGCAGGGTTGAAAGCAGAAAGTCTCCACTCAGCAGTGCAACCAACCATGCTTTGGGAGCAGAAAAGGGACCCAGACTCCTTAGCATTTCTGAGACTTTCCTCATGTTATTCCACCTCCTCGTGGAAAACTGCTTTCAGCATTTCAAAAGCTGCTCTGCATCAACCCAAACACTACTCTCTGCAGCCAGAATTAACTACTCGACTCTTACAGCCCTTGGTGTAGCGCTTGTTTCACACCTCTGACACACTGTGCCTTGCACGAAACTTACTGACTGTGTCAGAATGACGCAGTACCTCTTCATGTCTCCGGTTCCGGAGGCCGGGCACGGGGCACAGCTCCTGGAGACGCCCAGTAAATGCTTCTGGAACTGAGCGAACAGGTCAGGAACTCAGGTCCCTGTTTGGTTTGCACAGTGTGTATTCCGCCCCGACTTTTACCATCCAATACTAGAAAATAGTAGGCTAAAACATGTGCACTTACATGCGTTTTTATAATGAAGGTAAGTTGGCTTCTTGCTAATAAAATAATGTGTTTTTATCTACTTACCACATACTCTGTCCTGAAGATAAATGGGAGCATGAACATGCAAGCACTTTAGGAAATAAAAACATGCAATATAAAAAAAAGATATTATTTACTTCTGTAGCCAGGATATGAAGTAGGACCCATTTTACTCAATGTCTGTCTGTAGTGTGGGAAATCACCATAGTTTTTAGGTTAACCTGAATGGTACTCAACTTTTTTTTTTTAGGTTTTCTTTTTAATTTTGTATTGTTATTTAGTTACAGTCATGTGCCTTTTCTCCCCATCCCTCCACCCCACCCCAGCTGAACCCACTTCCCTCTCCCACCTCCACCCTCCCCCTTGATTTTGTCCATGTGTCCTTTATAGTAGTTCCTGTAATCCCCTCTCCCACTGTCCCCTCCCCACTCCCCCCTGCCCATTGTTAGATTGTTCTTAACTTCAATGTCTCTGGTTATATTTTGTTTGCTTTTTTCTTCTATTTGGCACTCAACTTTTGAACCGTGGACTAGTGCCAAACCATGAACTGTCACTGATCCATAATGTGATAAATGAAAACATTGATACTAAGAATTTAAAAACTTTTATAGCCACTTGACAGAACAATGTAACTGAATTTAATAATAAAAATATGGCTCATGTCTACATGCCTGTTTTATTAATTCCATTTTGCCAGGAGTTCCTTTTCATTACCATACAATAGAATTGACACACGGCAGATTGCAGACAAAAACAATACATCAGAAAAGTCGGTCCTTCCACATAGTTTGAGAGGCATGGCTGTAAGTGATTCTCTCCGGGATGCAAGACACCCTCAGCGTGTGCATGGGAGTGCTGGGGGGAAAAGAAATACGAACTTGACGATATTCTAAAATACTAGTCAACAAAACATCGACGGAAGTTAATGTAAATATCAACAAAATTGATGGAACAGGATGATGTAGTGAGTGGTAGTAAGGGAAAAGCGTGTGAAATAAGACAGTTCTACTTCACATTCATCCGATCAAGGTCTGAATGAAACCTTTTGGGCACTTGTAACAGTCCTCTCTGCAGACTCCGCTCTGTAGTAAATGAGCTTGCATTCTAGAACTTCTGGAGAGGATAGTCTTCTCTCCTGTTAACTGAATTCAGAACTCGTGTTTGCCGGGAGAACACATCTATGCACCCATTTAATTTAATCTTAATCATAATGCTCAGTCAGTGACTTCTCTATGCAAAATTCTTTCAGGAAGTCAATAAGCCACTGTGTTTTAAATACACCTGAGCTTTGATAATCCTCTGCTCTTTCACAAGTTTGATGCTGATTTGGGGGGAGAGGGTGGTGCTGACTTTTTACAGAAAGGTTTCTTAACGTGGGTCAGGCTGATATTTTGAGCAAACAGTATGTGGTTCTCATTGCCAGCACATCTTGTCTTTCCCAGGTTACCAAGAAAATATATTTCATAGGGGTTTGGAATATGTTCTGTAGATTTCTTATCCTATAAAAAATAATATTTGCCAGTGTCTTAAAATGTAATATTCACGAAGCATGTTGAGATTTTGATTGGAGGAAGCCTGGATTCATTGTTTAAATCACAAAATCAGAGGCAGGGGCTGGATTAAATGTCAGGCTCCGTGTTGTGGCTGATGTGGCGGGGATGCTCAGAAACACTCATGCCCCCGCCGGTGCGGCTCAGCGGATCGAGCACCGCCTGCGAACCGAAAGGTCACCAGTTCAACTGACGGTCAGGGCACCTGCCTGGGTTGTAGCTGGGGAGCTGTGAGAGGGCAGTGTGAGAGGCAACCTATTGATGTATCACACATGGACGTTTCTCTCCCTCTCTTTCTCCCTCCTTTCCCCTCTCTCTAAAAAAGTTAATTAAATAAAAAGATTGGAGGAAAAAACAAAAGAAACACTTCTTCATGCTTAGGAGGGAAAGTCCCTGACACTGTCAATCTAGGCAAAACAGGAGGGGTTTTATTTCATTTGTAATGTAGTTTTAACTTTCCTATGCGTCGTTTTGTGTTGTTTCCTACCCTTGCTAGTCACGCCTGGCCCGGGGCTGCTCGGGTCCTAGGTGAACTGTACTGGAAACCTCGGCGGCCCTGTGTTGGGGTCCGGTGGGGTACACGTTTGTCACTGCCTCTCCCCTCCCACCCTGCAGACTCAGGTTATCCCTACTCATGTTGCTAAGTAGACCACCATTTTCCCAGCTTTTTTTAAAAAAATGAATTGAAAAGTTTTATGAAACTGATGATGCTCCATAAAGAACGTTTCCTGCTAGCCAGACTGCTTTCTATAATGCATTAATATCCAAATCTGTTCTAAATGATATGGATCTAAAATTACTTCTTATATAACTGTTTGTGGGGGAGGGGCGGAAGAAAGTCTAGGTTATACCCAGCGTAAGTTCTGAAAGCTCTGTTAAGATTCTTTAGTTTAGTAAACACAGATTTAAATCCAAGGGTATACAATTTTCGAAAGAATGACATGGCTTCTTGAATTTTCACTTTATCTTTGCCTCCTGATGCTATTTCTTAGCAATCATCGATGGTTCTTTCCAGTCTGATTTTGCTCAAGATTCTGATCTCAAATCATGCTGTAGCCTTCATGTACTTTTGTAGCTGTGAGTTTGGCTGCGGCTGCAGTAAAACACTCCACCTATATACACTTGTCCCCGAGGACATTTTGAGCCTCCCCAACACGTCAGGCCGTCCCTGGCCAACCCTCCCCTTCTCCTGCCTCTGCCTTCCCTCTCAGTGACAGACTCATCATTTCTAATGCTAGGTTTTTCTCTCCATCTGCTGCTTTGCTGTGATGTTTTCATCTTCCCTCTCTTTCTCCCTGTCCTTGTTGAAAAGTCAGCCTCCCTAAACACATAGTAGCTACTTCTACCCAGTTCCCCCTTTTCTTTTACACTCCTCTCCACTTTCAAACCCGGTTCTGCCTCCAGATTCCTGAGAGGGAAACATTTTCAATGAAACTGAGAGTCTGAGAGTTTGATGATTTCAACAGTGCCCATACTTTCTCTGGCCGCTTCCTATAGCTCTTTCTTGTCCTTAGTTAAATTGTGAGTCTGTTTTCGCTGAAGGTAGTTGTATTAATGACACAGCTTTACTTATACCTGACCAGATCTTCAAACTGCACCCTGGGGGCTCATGCCCCAACAGAAGCAAGCGGAGAGTCAAACCTGATGGGTCTGGTTGCTTGTTGACAAAGCCCTTGGTAGTATTCCTCCATCACCTCTGCTTCCCTACCTACGCTTGATTTTTAAAGAGGTGCCACCTCAGAAACCTGAAATACCACTTCCCACTGTGCTTGCCCCTTTCTGCCCTCCAAGTCTGCCCTCCACGCCCTACCCTGAGCTGCACTCTGCCTGTCGGGCGCCCTCCGTGAGTGCTGCACTTGGCACCAGCTGCAGCGGCTCCCGACAGCAAGGCAGCTGTGAAAGCTGCTCAGCCAGGAGTTTTCACTCGAATCAGTTTAAACTGAGCACAAAAGATGTGGCAGACGTAACGAGACGCATTTTCTAGCCATTTCTTTCAAATTTACCGTCTCAGCCTTATGCTTGGAGCAGCGTGTTTGGTCTGTGTCTTGGGTATCTGGAAGAATACCAAAAGCCTCCTGGCACCAATAACACCCTTTTCCACATTAACCCTTCGAACTTCGTGGAACTTTTAAAGAACAGATAGAGTTGACTCTCCCAGGATCTGGCTCCTCTCTCAGCGGGTGGCACTCTAACACATTTCATCTTTTTTGAAGTAAGCAATCTGTCAGTTTCGACATATTATTTCTCTTTTTCCTCCATATTTACATCTGTAGTCAAAACTGATTCTTTTTACTTACCAGCAGCTTTCAAAAGAATTAGGTATTTTAGCTATCTACCCACTTATCTAGTTATTTATTCAACATAGTCGCTGCCTTATCATCTGTGTTTTGAATGATTTCAAATCCTTTGTTTTCTACTCACCCTGAATGTATCTACTTGACTCTTTTTTCCCCCTCAATTTGTGGATCCTCTCCGCTAGCTTTCACCAGGCTGTCTACGACTATCTTGCTTAGCAGTCCCTTCCCTTTTAATCTGTCCCTGTGCTCCTGGGTTAAGGTCATTCTATTTTAGCCTTTTCTTTTATTATCCACTGCCATGTGTGCCCCTCATTTCTGACTGAATTATGTCTCCGAGATGCTAGTCCTACATGTCGCCTATGCAGATCACCACTGTCAAAGAAAACAGAACTGATCCTGTTCACCAGGCTCATTTAGGCACATGTCCTTGGGGAAGGCACGTCAGTATGATCCCGAGAGTCCCTCACATCTGTGTTCACGTCGTGTTTACACACTGCGGGGCATGTTCTAACTGCCGCACATGCAGGAACCTTTTGAATCTAACAGTGCTAGGGTATACGGAGCATTACTATCCCCAGTCACGGGTTAAGACATTGAGGGAGGGGGCATAAAGTGACTTGCTGGTAACACAGCTCACCACAGAGAAACCAGCTTTTTCAGGCAGTTTAGCTTCAGATCCCTGCTTTTTACCACCTTGCCCCAAAACAGTGTTTCGGTATCTAATGCTTCTGCTTTCCACATCTTCTCCAGGTCCCATTAGTTTCTTCTACATTGCCAGGCTCCTCATTCAGCCACATTCTAATAAACCAGGGGAAATAAAGATTCTCTCCTACTTTTATGAAATCTTATGACTTCCTTTTTAGTCTCCATACATCCGTTCATTTCTTTATTCAAATTGAACCCAATTCCTTTATCCCCATGGCTTCTCCCCAGAGCCTTGCCTCTAGCTTGCTTTACAAGTATAGAAAGGTGTTTGTAACCCTCTTACTGACATTTCCTGTCCAGAGGTGCAGCTTCATAGAGAACACAGGCTCCACCAAGAGCACTCACAGCCCTCACCTCGGGTCCCAACTCTTGAGAGTCTAGAATGAAATTCCTTATTTTTATCTTTCAGTAATGTGTTAACCATGACACAGTTGAGGTCATTTGAGAACACAGAGGACTATTTGCAATCCCTTACCTTCTCTATCAGGCCTGAAAAATAATAAATACATGATATATAATAAAGTAGACTCAACCAGAACAGCTGGTGCGGTGGCAAAGGAAGGGGCACATGAAACGGTATGAATTAAAACATTTTAAATGACTGAATAAAACATTTAATTTTCAAAGAGTGAACATTTGAACTTGATAACCCAGTAGCCATGCGTTGTGCAAAAGTTTAGTGGCATGAGCTGAAAATCTTGGCCCAATGTCAACTGCATACTCCTCCTCATAAAAAGGCTGGATTCCTCTTTTCTACTTTTTCTCCGCGTTTATGATGATGAACATGGATTCAGTTGGTGACATTGAAGAGTTAGCCTTGATTCCTCTTTTTCATTACCCATCCCCCTTCCAATCTATGCACTTAAAAAAAAAAAGTTTTTCTCTGGTTTACAAAGCCCAACACGTCCTGGCCCCTGACTACTTCTGTGACTTCAGCTCTCCCCTCGCCCATGCACTCTGCCCGCAAGGGACTGCCCCCTGGCCCATGACCGGTCTCCAGTCAGCTCTTTCTCTGTTCACTGTGCCCTCTCCCCTGGTCTTTTCACAGCACAGCCTTCTCATCAGTATAAGCCTGCCTGTGCCATTCAGTCTGAAGAAATTGTCCAGTGAGTCTATCATATCACCTGATTTTAATTTTCTACATTGCACTAACTGTAGTTATAAAACTTTACATTGGTAATTTTTACCTACGTTGTAGCTGAGTTCACAAAACAAGAGGTAGAGCATAGTCCAGTATTCTAAAAGGAGTTGTTAAACTACCTATACAGGACTTTTCAAGGAGGTGAACAACCTGGTTTTGCCGTTCTTGGTTAACCGCCAACCCTCATTCTATAAAATAGGTGAGAGGAGCCCTGACTGGTATGGCTCAGTGGGTTTAGCATCAGCCAGCAAACTGAAAGGTTGCCGGATTGATTTCAGGTCAGAGCACATGCCTGGATGGTGGGCCAAGTCCCTGGTTGGGGACGTGCAAGAAGCAACTGATCGATGTTTCTCTTCCTCTTTGTCTCTCCCTTCCCCTCTAAATAAATAAATAAATAAATAAATAAATAAATAAATAAATATCTTTAAAAAAATTAAATGGGTTAGAGGAGTCAAGAGGTTACAAAATTTTTCAGAGGGAATTGATGATGTGCTATGAGCTGCTCCCCCCAAATCCCCAAATATATACACTAAAGAGGAAAGGGGTAGGGGATGCATCCCCCTGTTTTCAGCCAGCTGGAGAGATTTTGGTAAGATTAAAGTTGGTTGCAAAGGAAAAAGAAAGTTGTGCTCACACTTGTTTGTAAGTTTTCTATAATATAACAGGATGTTTTGTCTACTAAATGCTAAGTAACCCTTAGTATATGTTTATAACTTTCCTACCTTTTTGATTCAGCATGAAAATATAACTGTTTTGGAGATTCTACCACTTCAATTGTATGTTGGTAATCACTTCCTTTTGAATGACCATCAAAACCAAGACTTGGAGTCACTGTAGCATCAACATAGAAATTGTAAGAAAAATAAAAATTTGAGATTTTTATCTTGGTTTCAAATTACAAATAGTTTTGTTGCTTGAAGGAAGTTGAAATTTCTTCATCCTAACCTTTAAAAATTAAGCTCCATCATAATAACAATAGTTAAACCCTAAAAATAGCTCCAAATACTTCCTTGTAAACCACAGACTGGGAGCTTCCTCTAGATGTGTTTCATCAGTTCAGTCAAGAAATAGTTGTGTGTTTCATCATTTCAGACAAGAAATCGTTATTGAGCTATTTCTATCGGGTGTCAATGAAAGAACATCTAACCTAAGAAAAAGTCTTAAAAATGTTTTTTGAATCAAACTGACAATTACCAGGAAGCAAAATCTCAATGGACTGAGAAAGTGCTCCAAAGAATGTCACTTTTGTAGCTTATTTTATTTATTAGAATCAAAGGAGACCTAAGTGGGGTTTAGGGGTTAGATGAAATACATTGGTGGTAGATTAGGGAGGCAGGGAAAAAGCAAAGTGGGGAAATCTCTAAGACTGGATAAGAAGTGAAACAAGAGACACATCTTTTACATCAGCGGGTACAGAGAGTTAATAATTAACATTTACAGCACATAGAGATGGATTGGGGAACAAGATAACAATGATCGAATCTGTGCTCTTATGCTCTTGTGCGCTGAGGGGTCTGGATAAGCAGATTACTCTGACATTTCCAATGTATGTTATTTTAGATGCAAAAAAAAAAAAAAGACAATAGACAGGCTTACTTAAGGTAAACATTCACCTTTGTCAAGGAAGCTACAGGCCTAGGATTTAACTATACACCATGACTCGCTTTTAGTTAGGAATTTTCATGTTCAGACCATCCTGTCATCACTTTCAGTCTCTGGGTTTTAAGACCCACCATGCAGGCCTCCTCTGAGCTTGTCAGGTTTAATAGGTGGCCCCTTTTCTGTCTACAAAGGGACCGGCCTATGTTCAAGTTCTGAGAACAGAGCATGGAACACCCAAAGTTCCTACTCTCACCCAGCAAAGGGTCTGAGCAGGAGCTATTACTGTCTCTTTTCTGACAGTAATAGCTTCTGTGAAAATCTCAGTTAACGCACTTGATAGTGCAGCTTTCCAGACACACCTGACAGTAAGTCTCCCCTGGGTGGCTTATTAAAAATACATATGCCTGGACTTTTCTCCTAGAGCGGCTGATGGATGACCTCTGCGTGAGTTCTACAAATCAAAGAATTTGTAGAACAAATGGCCCAGGTTTGCCTCATGCAATTATGGGAAGCTTTTGATAGAGAATCCCAGCCTAGGGGTAGTCTGGAAAAGGCTACCAGGGAGGTGGTGTTTGAACTGAGGCCTGAATGATGAGAAAATACAGGAGAAAGGGATTTCAAGCCCAGGAAATAGCAAGGACAAAGGTACACCATATTAGGAGCACAGTATTAGGTGTCTGGCTTCTAGGAGCAGATCAAGCCAATAAAGTCATAGCTTCACCAATTAGGAAAAGTTGGCCAAAGAAGTTAGAGAGGAAGGCAGGAGCTATGCTAAGGAGTTTGGAAGTTTTCTAAATCAGTGAAAAGCCATTGGATTGTTTTTTAAGAAGAACGATGAGCTGATAAACATTTCAAAAACATCTACTCAAAAGGCTGTTCATCAAAATGAAACTTGAGAATATGCTCATAATCACCTGGGATGATTTCCTTAAAATGCTGTTTCCTAGTCTATATCCCAGAACTTCTAAACTAAGGCCCAGGCAGCTGTACTTCTAACAAGCACCCCA
This sequence comes from Desmodus rotundus, assembly GCF_022682495.2. Lineage (NCBI taxonomy): Eukaryota > Metazoa > Chordata > Mammalia > Chiroptera > Phyllostomidae > Desmodus > Desmodus rotundus. The sequence continues at coordinate 166,693,923 of NC_071388.1, forward strand.
GGGCTAAATAATACAGCCTCAGACTAAAAGCCCCATGGGGGCCTAGAGTCTGGACTTGATTTTATTTACTACTGAGTACCCAGTGGCTAGCATTGAAGTGGTCGGATGCTACTTAATTCCTGAAGATCTTGTAAAATGTTCTTAATGAATATGTAAATGAAGAACCAAATCTTTGGTATTTAAAATCAATGTGACTAACTTTAAAAAGAAAATCAAGTACTTTATAAACTAATTAGCATTATTAGGAGCCCTTACATATTTCAAACATTCCTGAAACAAACTATAATTTAAGCTAGTGCTTTGATTATTTTTATTAATATATGAATATTATATTCTGGTTCCTCTAATTTACCTAGAGCTGATCAGCTCTATCATCACAGAAGATTATTGAGTAGTTGATTGTTATAGGTTATGAAGGGTAACAAAGCAGTAATAATGCTTAAATAGTTTTAGTTGCTCAACACGTAGTGTTTGGTCACATCTATACCATCTATAATCTGTTATTGTTGAGGGGAAAAACATATCAAGGAATCAAGGAAAAACCCCACAGTTGGAATATCAGCATATTCCCCCTAATTTTTCTAAAATTCAGCTTGTTTGTATGCATAGACATGATTGTTCACAATTTATATTGTTATATTTGTAAATGATTGCAAATATTCTTTTTTCCTAAGATCAAAAGAAAAATAGCAATCCATAAAACTTAGAAGAAAATACAAATAAATGTGTACTAAAACATTCTCTGGGTCATTAAAAAGGACAACTTAGACATACAATGGGACTAATGTATAAGAATCAGTGTAATTTATAACTGAAAACTACCAAAACTTTTAAAAATTATTGGGAACAACATAGATTGGTTTATAGAAAATATTTCAAGTATGAATATATATCATCTTGACAGGTAAGAGACAAAACATTAAGTGTAACTAGATCAGTTACAAATCCAATCTATACTGAGCAACTCCTATATTTTACTCACTTTATCTTCAGGAATTAACTCAGAGTGGACCTTCAGTAAGTGTTTCATGAATGACTCACTGACTGACAGGTACACAGGTGATTTATATCATGAAGGTAATGAGATCCAATTCCTGTTCATTCAACGGAAACATCTGTTTTCTAGGCACCAAGACACACTGTCTTTTTTTTTTTAATTTCCAGCCAGAAACCCAGTGTATTCTTATTCTGTCACCTCAGTTACTCATCATAAAGTGAACTGGTCACGAGAATGCTTCCAGTTTAATATAATTCTTCACAACTTTTCAACAAATGTTATCGGCGTTGCCTTCCTATCTCAAGATCAGGATAAATATATGTGTGTACATCTGGACCTAGATTCATAGTCACACGTACACATGCCATGCCATGTATATGCATATATTCATAAATTCTAAAGATGAGAATCAATATTGTCATTATTACATAATAACTTGGTACAATTTCAAAGGGAAAAAGTTAAGGGCCATTATTATAGGCCTGACACATGTTATTGGATTTTGATTATGTTCCAAGGAGATGTCACTAAGGGTCTAAATATATTTAAAGCTAATAGAAATAAAAGGGTTTTGAAAAAAATTATGTTGAAGCTTTTTGCACAACCACTTTATTCTACTTTCTGTCAAAGCTTATGTGCTTCCAAGGAAGTACCATAATTTGTGCGTTTCTGTTTTTAAATCATTCATTGTTCCAGTTAAATATTATGAGTGTGTGCCAATTCCTAAAAGAGTCATACAGAGATAGTGGGTGCAATTGTGTTGTACTCAAAATAAACTCATGGTTAAAGCAAATATTTAACAACTGTCAAATACTGGATTGCATGTAAAAAGAAAGGAAGAAAGAAAGAAACTAATCCTGCATAGCTCTGGTAAATTAAAACTTCAAACCAAGCCTTCCTTCTGTGCTTTATAATTAGAAAACCAAATGAGGAACTTTTCTGGGCAACCTGGTTTAAGAAACCCACCTGTTTTCTCTTTTTAAAAATATTTTTTGATGTTACTGTCTTTATGTATTTAAATGACTGAGAAAATTAAAATTGAATTGTAAAGAGTAACCCTGTCATGTTTAAATATTACTATGTATATTTTTGATATCCTGCAATTTGATGAATGACTCAGGGGGCATTAATTATAAGTAATATGCACTGAAAAAGAATCGAGCTCAATCTATGCAAAGAAGATATTCTGTGAAGACTGGCAACCATCCCCTGGACCACCCATCCGGCTTTATGTTCAATGACCTATATATTTTCTCCACCTCAGCCCCTTACCATCATGGCTTCCTCTGGGACCTTGTTGGACGAACTGTCTGTACTGAAATATTAAATTCAGGCATTCACCTCTCTGATGACCAAGCCCACTCTATCAGCCCCAGCCCATATGTCCTCAGCATCTCAGGGGGATTTAGTCTTTTGACTCCTCTCTTGTATTTCCATCACTACCTTACTTATCCCAAAGAAAGTTCAGGCTCCATTATTTCAAATGCTTGCTTCCTCAATCCTCCTCTTCTCTTGTCCTTCATCTGAGTACTTGGAAACATCCCACCTTGGCTCATGCTAATGCTTCACCTTTTCTGAAAGAATATCAACACTGCTCAGTGTGTCTGGAGAAATTTCATACCAACTTGCAGACTGGGGTCAGCTAGATGCATGATTTTCAGACTCAACTGTATTCTCAAAGAGTTCTGCCAATTCTACTGAGGCAGGAGACAGCATAGGAAGAACTCTGAGACTGCACTGCTGTTGCTAAACAGCATCTAACGTCCTGTTTACCAGGAAACGCCTTTTGCTACTTAGGTAGGATGAATAGTAAACCCAGGAAGGAAGGAGGGAAGCCCTTGAAATACTATGTATCAGTTTCCACTGTCTGGGAAAAGAAAGCCTTTGAGATTCTGCTTTCATCCCAAGGCCTGAAATGCCAGAAAGGACTCACAGTGTCCAAAGGAAGAAGCCCATTAACACCTTTGGGTATTCACACCCCCACCTCTGCAAAGCTGGCACCACCTTTACCTGTCAATCAATATGTAACTCCCTCACCCTCCATCCTGCCAACTATGTAAGTCCTCAGAACAAAGGACTGGGGTTGGGGGGGGACACCCTTCCATTCGCCGTCCTTACCCTGCTTCCCCCCCACCCCGAACCTACCGCCCCAACACCCGCCCCCTACCGCCCATCTCCGCAAGGCCTGTTCTCAGCAATCAGCTCTGCTTGCCTGCTACTAGATTTGCTGATCTTTATGGCATCAGCAAGAAGAACCAGATCTCTCCCGTTAACACTATGAATTGTTTTTTCAAAATATTTGGAACTTCTCATTTCTTCTTGAATCTCCAACCTTCACTCTCCTTTTCATTAGGTGGCCTTCCTTTAACTTCGCAAGGAGAAGACAAGACAGCAAAGCAGACTGGCCTTAATCTCCCACCCCAATTGTACGTTTCCCTGCGTTCCAGCCATACTTTCCTCCTTCTCTCCTAAGGAACAGGGTCTCTTCTCAGACTAGCCATTCTATTAAGAGGATACCATTTCCTTTCCCCTTTTTAGGGGACCATGCTCCAGTTGCTACTTCCATTTTCTATTGTATCCTCAAAATCTCTTCCTGCACTAACATATTCTCACAAATAATGAAATGATCAAGTCTTCCCAACACAGAAAGAAAAAATATATAAAAACTCTCTGGATGTTCCACTGCGGCCCCCACCCCTTCCATCTGCGCCATTTAATAGCTAACCTTTTTAAAAGAATACCGTAATTGCTATTTCTTATTTGTTCTTTGATCTGTCTGTGATCTGGCTTCTGCCTTCCCCACACCACTGAAAAGGCTCTCACAAAAGTCACAATTACCATTACGTTAAACTAGATTCCAGCAGGAATGAGATGGGACATTTAAGTAGGAATTATTTGAAAAGAATGAAATAAAGAGACTATCGATAATGTATGGTGAACCCTCAAAGACAGCACAAACTCCAGCGCTAGTTAATGCAGAAAGCTCTTCCCCAGCCTAGCCTGAAAAGGGTAAGCAGAAAGCGCTGCCTGATAGGAACTGTGACTCAAATCAAGGAATGCAGGGTCTGCAGCAAAGCCACAGAGAAGAAATTCAGGGAACATATTCCCATTCATTCTCTTGATCTTCTTTCCTCCTTCTCATTTCCTGCCAGTGCTGACCACTGGTCTAACTCCTACAGGAGCTAGAATGCAACAGACTTCACTGAGGTCCTCCTTACCGATCAGCCTTCCTGGGCATGAAGCAAGACAAACAAGCATGGGGACCAACGGGAGAAACCAACACACCCTTATTGCTCAATCTGTTGTGCGGCGTTGGGTCTTCTTCTTACTTAAGCTTTCAGTAGCACTTAACAATGGTGGCTTCTTCTTGAGACTCTCCTTTTTGTGACCTTTTTATGCCACTTAAATCTACTTATCTTCTACCTCCCCTGCAATGTCCGTATCCTATACCCTAAAAACAATGCTGGTGCTCTGCTGGGCTATGGCTCTTCAAAGACTGCTTTTTCTCTCATTGCCCCTCACGGCCTCACCCGTTCCTATTGTGTTATTCACCCTCTGGAGCTTTATGATTCCTAAAACTAGGTTTTGAGCCCAGATCTTTCTTCTGAGTTTCAGGCCCACTCCTTCATCTGTCCCTAGTGCATCTTTACTTAGAAGTCTTACAAGGTACCTCAAGATCAACATGTCAAAAATTGAACCATCATTTCCAATCTCAAATCCACTCCATTCGTGTTTCCAATTTTAATAAATGATACCATCATTCTTGCAGTAGTCCAAAACAGAAACTTGCTATTCACCTTGACTTACCACATTTATGATTAATTAGAACTCCTATTAGTTTAATCTCAAGTATTTCTCGATTTCCTTGATTTATATTCTCATCACCACTATTCAAGTCTAGGCCACCAGGAACTCACATCTGGGTTCTACAAGCAGCCTCTTACCTGGTCTTCTGCCTCTCTTCTTGGCCCACTCAACACTCTTCAGCCAGAGTGTGCTTTGTATGACAGATCTGCTCATTGTATTTTTAGTCTTTTAAAACTGTCATAGCACCACATTTTTCTTAGAATAAAATCCAAATTTCTTACCTTGCCTCTTAGGACTTACTGTCTCTATTTTAGGTACCAGAATATTACTTTCCAAAAAAGCAAAATTTCTTTTAGTTATTTAGGCAGGCCATGCTTGGTCTCACCTCTTGACCTTCACACATTCTTCACCTTTTTCTTGCTGTACCACTCGCCCACTCTTCACCCAGATAGTTCCTGCTTTGCCTTCAGGCTTCAGTGTAAATATCACTTCCTCTGAGAAGCCTTCTTTGATAATCCAAGACTGGTTATTGTGCAGGTTCTTTGTCCTACACTACATTGTACTTCCCATCATGAAACTTGTTTGACTTGTGTGTGTGCCTCTCTAGACTTCAACTGATAGGTGCTCAAGGACGGTGTCTTTCGTTTTCATTGCTGCCTCCCCAGCATCTAGCAGAGTTGAAAGCACTTTCTGATAATGAATGAAATTGCCTTTCAGGATATGAAGGCATTTTAAAGAGTAGGAGTAAGGCATGTAATTGACAGGGTTCAGAGTAGTAGCATCATAGATGCTGCTATAGTTCTGTCTGAAGTTTTATGTTTATCCTGAAGGCAGTGGTAAGCCACAGAATATTCTTAAACAGCAGAGTGCTAGGCAGAAGCTGTGTTTTAGAGAGAGTAGTTTTCCCGATGTATGTGGGATAAACCAAAAGAGAGGAGAACCTGGAAGCTGGGAAAACAATTTTGAAGACTTAACAAATTTGGACAACAGGACATACTTGGTAAGACTGCAAAGAAAGATGTAGCTGTGGGAGCTGTTTGGAAAATACAGAGAGCAATGCTTGGACACAGGGGCAAAACAGAGGGAAGTACAAAACATGACTTTGGTTTTGATCTTGTTAACTAGAAAAAATAGTCTGTCACTTACCAGAATAAGGAAATTGTAAAGGGGAATTTATCTAAGGGAGACATATGAAGAGAATTAGAACATGTGATGAGATCATAATATCTAAGTAGAAATGTTCTAAGAAATGGGATATAGGATGGGACTGAACCGTCTCTGTGGTTTCTCAAGGGAGAACGCCTTTTTCTGACCTTAAAAGCGTGTGGTTTAGCACCAAGAGAAACTCTCTAGGATCTGAGTTCTTTCTAATGTGCTGCAGGCTAAATTTTGAGTCCTAAAAAAGACTCTGATTGTTGGTAGACAGAGGACAGAGAAGCATAAACTACCTCATGGAGGTGTGTCACCTCTCAATCAGAGGCATAGTTGAAGAGCAGTCAAGAAAATTCCAATTCTTCCTTTTTTTTTTGCTAGAAATCACCACCTGGCTGAAACACTGCCCTCCAAAGGCAACACTAGTTCTCTGCTGACTACCTTTAATGATGCTTGTTGATGAACAAAGAGAATGTTTAACATGCACAGAAAGTGTTCTTTGGTATTCAAGTGTTGGGAGCCTGTACCTGTGTGCGCTGCATATAACACAGCATTTTGTAGATGATCTCTGCAGGCTTTCTCTGTGTGATACGAATGCAATCATCCTCTGCCAAAAATGCACCCTTCACATAAGGCTGAGTCCCTTTCTTAAACAAAGTAAAACATTTTAAAATCATAAAACAACTTTATTCTTTTTCCTCACAGGTGCTCAGAGGTGTTCTGGGGGGCTAGCTCTTTCCCTCACCCTGAAGTGTCCATGGCTTTTCAATTCTCTGTATTTGGCTGGTGTTCATAGTGACTCTTTTATGTGTAGTTTCTTGGGCTCTTTTAAGATTTCTATTACTAGAGATGTCTCATTTTTCTGCTGAGGTCTCTTTGACCTCTAATAGCCTTTTGGGGAAAAACCCTAAAAAAACCCGGACAGCTCCCATACGTGGCCCTCGTGTGGGTCTCTGTCTATAGGCCACGCAGTGCCTTCTAAGCGCAGCACTCTCCTCTGTCACCATGGTCACTTCAGCCAGCCACCTGTGCTCCCGAGACGCTCAGGCACGACTATAATCCACCATGTTCCTGTAGTTCCAGGAGATTCTCTGTGTGGCTCCCTGGAAGCCTCTCTAACTTGATGTGAGGCAACAGGGATACACCTCTCAAACCAAGTACTCTGATGGGTCTCTCTAAAGAATCCTCCTGCCCTGGCCAGTCGGTCAGAGCATTGTCCTGTGCACCAAAATGTCACGGGTTAAGTTCCCAGTCAGGGCCCATGCCTAGGTTTGGGTGTGATCCCTGGTTGGAGCGTGTACAGGAGGCAACTGGTCAATGCATCTGTCTCGCATTGATGTTTCTCTCTCTCTCTCTCTCTCTCTCTCTGTCTCACTCTCTCTCTCCCCCCCTGTTAAAGTTTGTCTCTCTCTCTCTCTCTCTCAAATCAATAGATACATATCCTCAGTTGAGGATTACCAAAAAAAAAGTAAAGCATCCTCCTGGAAACCCCTTGTCCTCTCATGTGCTTTCCAAGCCTTTTTATGAGCTGGAATTGGGTGGTTAGCCTAGGGTATCGAACGCCCCTCTTATGCAAGTTCAGCTGAAGTTGACACCTCATGTGTGAGGTGGGAGGACACTTGTCACCTCCAGTTTGGGCCTTAGCTAAACCCCAAACAGGAAGAGACCCATTTAACATCCTGTTGCTATTGAGATGTGGTGATGTATTAAACACTTACCAAAATCATAAAATTAATATTTGACTCTAAGACAAATCTGGTTGAAATAAAGCCTAGAGAAGGTTAAAGAGAAAAATTATGACCAGCAGGATGACAGACAAAGCTTAGTGCATGGGACATAGCAAACTTATCTAACCCCACACATGGTGCTTGTTTCCATAGAAACTACACTTTGAAACCCATATTGCACTTCAACAAAAAAAGAAACTATTCTCTACATCTATGAAGCATAATTACAAGAGAAAGAAATGTCATCTGCTTTCATTTCAGAATACTTGCACGTGTGTTTTGTGTGAAAAACCAGAGAACAAATGAGGGATGTTTATTCCAATAAACATGAAGTATGTTCTATAAAATTATTCACATATTGGAAGAATAGAAAAAACCTACAGATTTCTCTTTCAGCTTCATTTTTGTTTTGGTTGTTTTTAGTTTCTTTATGTGCAGGAGGACCTACGTGATCTAAGAGGAGACCTGACTTCTTAAAACCTCATTTCAACCTTGACTTATGACTCAGAGGGACTCATTTGCTCTTTGGAAAGTTTTTAAGCTTTATAATAGAGGCCTATTCATGGAATGAATGATTCCTGTAAATACACATTGCCGTGGGTTGAATTGTGTCTCCTCGAAAGATGTGGTGAGGTTGCATCCCCTAGCACCTGTGACCGTGACCTTATTTGGAAAAATGTTTTTGAAGAAGTAATCACGTTAAAATGTGGTCATATCTCAACAGGACCAGTTCTAATCTATCCATAGTATGACTGGTGTCCTTACAGAGGAAAATGCCATGTGAAGACAGAGACATATGGGAACTTCTCAGCAAGATGGCAGAGTAGGTAGATGCTGTGCTCACCTACTCCTACAGCCACATCAAAATTACAGCTAAGCTACAGAACAACCACCACTGAGGAGCACCTGAACAGATGAACAGAGGTCCTATAACTAAGGATATACAGAAGAAGCCTCATAGAGACTTGTGGGGGAGCAGAGTCTCAGAATGGGCTGGTCCCATACCCACATATGGTAGTTAAATATTGACAGTGATATCTCAGCTATGGCGGTCCACCCTGTAGAGTGAAGACTCCCAGCCCACACCACACCCTACGGCCCAGGGTTCCAGTGCCAAGAAGAGAAGTCCCCATAACTTTTGGCTGTAAAAACCAGCAGAGATTGTGGCTGAGGGGGTCAGAGCTGAATGAGATGGAAGGCTTCTGAGAGACCCAGGCATTCTTCTTAAAGGGTCCACACATGGACTTACTTGCTGACAGACTCTCTTGTTTTGAACTCCAATACTGGAGCAGGAGCTAGAAAGTTCCAGGGATAACCAAGGAGGAACTGAATTCTCTGACTCCTGGGTAAGGGCTGGAGGGACAGCTGTCCCCCGGCGAGAAGTGCTGGCAGAGGCCATTGCTTTTTGTTGATTCCTGTCCCCACCCAGCCTTCAGGCTCAGGCAGGCTCCAAGTCTGGGTCTCTATCAACCCGGTTAACACCATTCTTCTAGCCCTGGTCATCCCTGAGACCCCACCACACCCTACTTGCAGGTCAAATTAAGATGCTTCAAGTGGCTTTTCCATGCCAATAGCCTATCTTGGCTCATGCTTCAGACTTTCCTAAAATCTATTAAAGATTCGCAAACTCCACACAAGCAGTGTATGACCTCGTCGTGCCCCATACCTCTTGCTAAGCGGTGCCAAGCCCAGCACTAATGGCAGCTTCCCTCAGTGCACAACGTAGCCTACTAGGCGCCTCTAAGCCAAGCACAAACAGCAACCATGTGCAGATTGCTTTGTATCTCATACCAGGTGGCCCTGAGCAGGGTACAGGGAGTGGCTGACTATGGTCTGCACCAGAACCCCTCCCAGGAGGTTCCAGAACCAACATAACCAGTACTCAGCTTCATACCACTCAAGACACCATCCAACCACCTCTAAAAAATATACCCAAAGGGCAGACTCTGTGGGCACTGGAGTCCTGCTAAGTGAATCCTGCTCCATGGGGTCACCCCCCTGCACAATAGCTCCTCTGCTATAGTCACAGCCAGTTGTGATCCCCTGAGTGTTAGTCCCTCCCATTGATGTGCCAATAGCAATCAAGTATCAACTACAACAGGAGGGCATAAACAACCCACACAAGGGACACTCTTGGAGCACCTGGCTCTGGTGATTAAAGACACTGCCCCATTGGGCCCCACAGGACATCTGTTACGTGAGACCCCATCAAGACTGGGAGACATAGTAGCTCTACCTAATACAGAGAAACAAACTCAGGGAGACAGCCAAAGTGAGGACACAAAGAAACATATCCCAAATGAAAGAACAGAACTAAACTCCAGAAAAAAGAATTTCTAAACAAAATAGAAACAAGCAATCTACCAGATGCACAGTTCAAAACACTAGTTACAAGGATGCTAAATGAAGTTAGAGGAATAGTAGATGAACTCGGTGAAAACTTTTAAAAAAGAGACAGGAAACAAAAATGGAGATAGGAAACATAAAAAAGAACCATTCAGAAATGACAAATACGTTAGAGGGAATCAATAATAGATTAAATGAAGCAGAGTAATGAATCAGCAATTTGGAAGATTAGGTAGCAGAGAACTCTCAATCAGGACAGCAAAAAGAAAAAGAATCCAAAAAATGAGGCCAGTTTAAAGTTCCTCTGGGACAACATCAAATGTACCAACATTTGCATCATAGGGTTACCAGAAGGAGAAGACAGAGAACAAGGAATTGAAAACCTATTTGAAGAAATAATAATGGATCTCTCTCTCTCTCTCTCTCTCTCTCTCTCCTCCTCCTCCTCTCTGTCTTCCCATTTCTCTCTCTAAAAGCAATAAAAAAATGTCTCCGGGTGAGGATAAAAAAGGAAATAATAATGGAAAATTTCCCTAACCTGGCAAAGGAAATAGATACACATGCCCAGGAAGCTCAGAGAATCCCAACCAAGATGAACCCAAAGTGGCCCACACCAAGACACATTATAATTGAGGAGGAAATCTTATCTCTTGGGATAGCATGGATGGACCTGGAGAGTATTATGCTAAGTGAAATAAGCCAGTCAGAGAAAGACAAACACTATATAATTTCACTTATATATGGAATCTAATGAACAAAATAAACTAACATACAATATAGAAATGTACTTGTAGATACAGAGAACAGACTGACAGCTGTCAGAGCAGGGGGTTGGGAGCTGGACAAAAAGGGTGAAGGGATTAAGCAGGAAAAAAACCATCCTAGACATGGGCAACTAGAGGGAAAGGGGGATGGGGGGAGGAGGGAAAGGGTAAAGGGGTGAGAAATGGTGATGGAAGGAGACTTGAATTGGGATGATGAACACATAATACAATATACAGATTATATATTATAGAAATTATACACCTGATACCTATATGATTTTATTAACTAATATTACCCAAATAAATTCAATTTTTTAAAAATGTATATTTCTCACAGATTCAGTGTATAAAATGGAGTTTGATCAGAGTTACATAATGTCATAATATTTTCAATATGACCCTTGCCTTTCAAATTTGAGTGTCATGCAAAGAACATGTGACTTTTTGAAGTAAAAAAATGGTGCTTCTATTTAAAAAAACTTCATTTTACCCCATGTAAATCAAATTATTGCAGGATTAGTTTATTTTAAAATTCATTTAATAATTGTATAAGAGAATGGGAAATCTAAATATGCACATTTTAATGTATTCCCCCCATTTGATTATGGAAAAAAAATGCCAGCAGTAAAAAACAAAGAGAGAATGTTAAAAGCAACAAGAGAAAAGGAGACAGTTACCTACAAAGGAGATCCCATAAGCCTGTCAGCTGACTTCTCAAAAGAAACTTTACAGGCCAGAAGGGAGTGGCAAGAAATATTCAAAGTGATGAAAAGCAAGGACTTACAATCAAAATTACTCTACACCACAAAGCTATCATTTAGAATTGAAGAACACATAAAGAGCTTCCCAGAAAAGGAAAAGCTAAAGGAGTTTATCATCACCAAACCAGTATTACACGAAATGTTAAAGGGTCTTCTTTAAGAAGAAGAAGAAAAAAAGATTAAAAATGTGAAAAATAAAATGGCAATAAGTACACACCTATCCATAATTATTTTAAATATAAATGGATTAAATGACACAGGGTGTCTGAATTGACAAGATCCATACCTATGCTGCTTACAAGAGACCCACTTCAGATTGAAAAACCACACAGACTGAAAATAAAGGGAAGGAAAAAGATATTTCACGCAAATGGAATGAAACAAAGAAGCGGGGATAGTAGTACTTACAGCAGACACAATAGACTTTAAGACAAAGGGTATAACAAGAGACAAAAAAGGACCCAGCAATTCCACTTCTGTGTATTTATTTTTTAAAAAACCACAACACTAATTCAAAAAACATATGCATCCCTATATTCCCTGCAGCAAAGTTTACAATGGCCAAGATCTGGAAGCAACCTAATTGTCCATCAATGGATGAATGAATAAAGAAAAGGTGGTATGTAGTGTACAATGGAATATTATTCAGCCTTAAAGATGAATGAAATGTTGCTATGTGCAACAATGTAGATGGTCCTAGAAAGTATTATGTTATGCGAAATGGGTCAGACACAGAAAGACAAATACCATGTGATTTCACTTACATATAGAATCTAAAAACCCAAATAAACTTCTAGATACAGAGAGAACATTTTGATGGTTGCTACACAGGATGGGTGTTGGGGGGCTTGATAAAAAAGGGGAAGGGATTAAGATGTGCACATCAGCAGTTATTAAAACAGTCACGGGGATGTAAGATACAGCATGGGCAACATCGGCATTAATAACGTAATAACTATGTATGGTGTAAGATAGGTGCTGGATTTATCAAGGTGATCACTTTGTAAGTTGTATGAATGTATAATTAATATGCCGTATGCCTAAGTCGAATATAATATTGTGTGTCACTGTAAGTGAAAAACTAAAACAAAATTTTTTTAAACAGACATATACACGGGAAGAATGCCATGTGAAGACAGAGGCAGAGAGTAGAGTGATGCAGCCACAGCTAAGCCACAGCAAGGATCTGCAGTCACCATTGGAAACTAGAAAGAGGCAAGGACGTATGTTCTCCTCCACCAAAGACAGCGCGTGCCTCTGCCATCACCTTGAATTCAGATTTCTGGCCTCCAGAACTGTGAGAGAATGCACTTCTGTCATTGTGTAAGACACCCAGGTAGTGGTACTTGGTTAGGGCAGCCCTAGGAAACTAAAGCACAGAGAAAAGAAAACTTTAGTTGCAAAAGCGGAAACTGTAAAGTAGTTTTCTTATGAGATTCAGGCCCCCAGTGTGTAATTGGCTGATGGAGAAAGTTGCTTGGATTGATGGTCTGTCTTATTTTGGAAGAGTGGCATTTCCAGTTTTGGTGCTGATATATTGGTCTCGTCCTTTCTGACCTGAGTGTTGATCTTAATAGATTCCAAGCCACATTGTTCTTCAACAATCATAAAGGGAAACAATTTCATTTCTCAGAATGATGAAAGAGGGTCTAATAAAATTATTTGTAAAGATAAGAATTTGTAAACATCTGTTTTTTTCCTACTTAAGGAAGGAAATTCTTTAGCTTTGGAGCAAATTCTGAGGCAACATGAAAAACATCAGTTAAGATGTCAATCATTACATGTCAATCATTGCTGTGGGTTAGCAGCCTCTTTACAGCAACCACATTACCCAAACAGTCTGTCAACTCAGGGATAACCAAGAATTTTGGGTATAACTCTTACTACAAAAATCCACAAATTAATAATAACCATTCACATTAGAACACTTATAATCACATTTTAGCATTGTATTGTTAAATAGGAGTCATTTATTTGTGCTTGTTTCACAAACTTAAAAATCAAGGATTCTATGGGATGATAGGAATATTCTAAAATCAGATTGTGGGGTGGTCTCACAACACTGTAAATTTATGAAAATCATTGAATTGTACCCTTAAAGAATGAAAGTTTTTGCAAGCAAATTATGTTGATAAAGCTGCGTAGAAAACAAAGACTCTCCTCCCCTAGTAGGGAATGTCTGCAGAACCCTTGCCGAGTCAGGGTGTAGAAAACGACAACTGGTAACGGTATTTGCATCGCTCTGGTAATAGTCCAAGCAAAACGAAGATGCCTTGTGTGTGTTGCAATTGTGTCTTGCCCCAAGATGAATGTGGCTGACCCAGGACCCTGCTGGATGAAAGAAAATTCCAGAGACAATGGTTCTCCAGAGGATAAAGAAGTGTTTCTCCTGCAGTGGATCTAGAGCCTGGGAGTACTGTTTTGAAGACCTCTCAAGGCATTATCTTTACCAGAATTTGCACTGTCTCCAACTATATCCCACACCCCATCACACACACTGATGATGTAGGAAGGCTTCAGTCAAACAAATGCCAAAATCTATCACCTTGGTACCACTGAAGAAATGTTTAGGATTTACAGTGTTCAACTCTGTGACTCTGACCACTAACCAGTTAGCCTCTTCCGTGATAAATCTGTAGGCAATATTGATAAACTGAACAAGTAGGTAGTGGAGAGGGGAGGAGTTAGGAGACTGTCTTTCTGAGAAATTAAGACACATATTCAGAGTGGAGGTGCCCTGCCTTATTCCTTAAAGATGTTGGGCTGACTGACAGAGCACAAAGTCTCCACAAATGCCACCCTCTCAAGTGACATTGACACTGCTCTCCACACGCTTTTGCTCAGTGATTTTTCTTTTATAAACAGCTCTCGGGCTACTTGAATATTAGGACATTTGAGTGTATTGGGAAGTCTTGGTCCTCCAGCCTTTTCCATAAGTGTCTCCATTCTGCCGCAGGTGTTGGGCAGTCACCTTCGATAGGCCATATTGACTGTGTCCCTGTCAATGGTCTTCGCCATTGGGAGATTAATGAGTTCAGGGGAAAGATGTGGGGGATTTTATTCCATGGCAGACCTTGAGCTGTCAGCAGCTTGGTTCCTCAACATGGAAACCCTCCCACGGGGTGGCTCGCTATCAGCTACCGCCCTGTCTCTGAGACCCAGGGACTGCGTCCTCTCCTTAGCCTTCAGTCTAGTGGCAAAACTCGCCTCACCATCCCTTTTCACCTTCCTGTAACCCTGACCTCACATTTTTAAGTAGTCTGTTGATTGAATTATTTTATTTACTTTTTTTCAGTGTGACAGGCCTTTCCTGGCCTACTGAGGCCATTTTCTATAGAACATTTCTGCTTGCCAAATTCTTCCTTGGGTCGGTCATTGAAATTTCTTGAACCTTTGAATACTTGGAGCTCAGTCCAGTGTCACATCATTAAAGACAGCATTTTCAAGAGGGTGAAGGGACATTATGTGTATCTGTAAAATATTTTCCACAAAATTTTTACATACAGCTAAGCTTACAGCTCATGGATATAGCACTGCCGCTGTTCCTATGTTGCCAATAACAAGAAAATGCTAATCCAAAATTTATCTTTCCAAGTTCAAAGGCAAGCTGAAGGGATTTTTTTTAGAGATAGAAAAAATAACGTACAATTTTGGAAATCCCTCCATGTACCCTGTACCCAGCCATCTAACCCTCAGCAACTTTAGTGATCCACCAGGTTGGGAGGCCTTTGCGCTAAACCTGCTTGATGCATCGCAGGGGAGGCACAGGGCAAAACACTAACAGCTACCTGTGATCCGAATGTATTAGGAGGAACGTGTTGTCTGAAAATGTAGAAGTGTATTTACTCCATCAACCAGCAGGACCCAAGGGGTGCTGTCTAGAAATCCTGCTTTATTGAAAGAAGTGACTTGTAGTTTCCATATCAAAGGTCAAGCCCTGCTGAGCAGGGTGGCCTTTGTTTGTGTGGCAATTACAGTGTTTGCACACTTCTCAAGTGTTTCAAACAGCCTGCGCATGCTAGGCGCGCTAAGTGGGGCACTATTCATTTGCTTAACAAGCTGCTCTCCTTCCTCCCCTCCGCTCCCTCTCCTCAAAAGACAATTCAAAAGGATAAATTGCATTCTAGGCCAAATCTGAGTAAGCACAAAGATAAGTAGCGCAATTTCACTTACACAGTAGGTAGATAGTAGGTAGTAATTGATATTTATTTAATTCAAAGCCATTTGATATTATAAATTAAGCCTGTGATTCTCAGATTAAAAACTGGGATAATCTCTTATTAAGTAAAGAAACAATGGTAAAGAGATGAGATGAGTGGGCTAGCCTCCCTTTTTGCTCACATTCTCTCTTGGAAGTGGGCGGAGGGGTGGGTAGAGGGTTGCTCAAGACCCTTTCCCTTAAGTCTGGCCGTGTAGAATATAAATGAACAGACAGACACTGGAATGGTCTTTGGGCTTCTGCCTGAACTTCTGCCAGTAAAAAATTGATTAATTTGGATTAAGTCACAACCCTCAGGAAAAAAAAAAGTACCGTTAGGTCAAGTAGTTGGCCTATAAGCTTCTAAAAAATTGAGTTGATCTGAGTCCTTTGAAAAGGTCAGATCATCAAAAATAAATGACTCAGGGATAAATAAAAAATAAATAACAGGACTCAGGACGTAGAAGTCAAACAAGACAAGAGCATTCAGGAAAGAACCCAGAACAGAACACCCAACAGGCAGCTCCTGAGCGTCCAGGAGAGTGAGAAGGCACTGTGAAGACAGCAGTGCATTAAAGGGGAGGGGGGGTGCACGAAGGATGGCTTCAATCTTAGTATTACCTGGCATAAAAAGCAAAGCTACTATAATGCTAGCCCAGTGAGTCTTAACAATAGAGAGGCTTCAAAAATCTACTTCTTCCTCACATATCAATCTGGGGCACTGAAGCAGGCTGCTGCGCTCCATAGAGTCAGGAATCCAGGCTCCTTTTATCTTCTCCATTATCATCTGAGTTGTTTCCTTTATCCCCATAGGAATGTTTTCTAAGGAAGATTTAAGTAAAATTTGTTCCCTCTTGGTTGTGAGAGAGAATGCATGCAGGGACATATGCTCAACGTTGGAAGCCGTGGGAGTGGAAGAGGTGCACAGTACTTCCCTTTATTTTCCCCTCATGACAGTGAAGTCACATAGCCATGTCCAGCAGCAAGAATTGGGTGAGGAGTGCCAGTGCTGCAAAGTATAGTCCCTGGCTCCGCGGTGAGATCCGCCACCGAACTGCATTCCTAGGGAATCAGGGGAGAAGGAACCTGGGTGGACAGCCAGCATTCCCCGCCACAGCTACTTCTTACTCGGCCCTGGCTTGTACAACAGTTCTGTCTACTGCCCAAAGGCAGACTGTGGTGTACCCAGGATTCTGTGACTATGAATAAAGCATTCTTAATGGTGCAAATTTCAGTTGAATATTTATTATCAAATCATTGACATAATTACAAAGCCGTTTGAAAATAACCTCACATTAATTGTAATCCAATTTTTCCATTAGCTTGCAATGCTTTACATTGCTAATACAAACCTTCTGGGACTAAGGCCATAAGTTAAAAGTCAAAGTCTTTAATCAGCTCCAGATTTTCTACCTAAATTCGAATATAAATCTTGCTCCTTGAATTTAATATATACTGTAAGAGACAGGGTATGACAGACAAGCCATATGCTTTAAAAATATTGGTTTAAACAGAAATTAGGCCAAGTATTAAATTCTGACAATATCATCTATACTCGAAATGTTCTTTCATATAAAGAAAGTTAATTTGGGTTCTTTGTATATAAAATGGTACATGTCCCAGATAAAATTGTCTGGTAAATTTATGAATAATCTAGCCTTGAATTTTAATGTCTTAAACGATGTTTTTTAAGGAGGATTCCTTCAAACAGAATTTGAACGTAAGGGAATGATCAGTTTTTAGCTAAGTGGAAAACTGAAATTTAAAAACCCAATATGTGGAATACACTTTAGATTCTGTCTAATTTAGAGATGTTTCTTTGTCCATTTCACTTTGTGGGATTCTGTGAGAATCAGTGCCCCGGTCCTCAGTCTTTGTTAGGTAGCCCTCCCTTACACTGCCGACAAAACGTCTCTGGTTCTAACATCAACGCGAACATGTTATAGATGGGAGAGATGTCAGCAGACGACTCAGGTGGGGTTTCGAATGGAATCAAAGACGTAGAATGTCAAAATCAAGCTCTGCAAATGCATGTTTTAGACTTGCTAACACTCAGTGAACTATCCTCTTCCCTGGTTTAAATGAGATCAGGCAAAGATTAATCAACAAGGACTTTGCTATTCAGTTTTCATTATGAAGGTCTGCAAATCATTTATGCTGCTCTGCAATGTTCTTTCCAAACAACCCATCACCTTCTCCTTTAACTGGCTGTGATGGTTTCCTCTTTCAACTTTGTGGATTTCATTAAATCATTTCACAAATATTTGCAAGCCTACAGTGTGATGTACAGTTCTAAGTGCTGAGCATACGGATACGGACATGATCAACTTGTGTTTTTATATCCTAGTGGAGGGAGCAGAAAATAGATGGGTATAAAATACGTAACAAAAAATATATATCAGAAAGATAAAGCAGGTGTCCAACAGAGCCTGATCAGGGAGGTTCTCCCCAAGGACGTGTCAGATGAGCAGGGAACAGGGGAGCAAAAAGGCCAGAACTAGCATGAACAAGGCATGAGGTGAGGTTGCAGGAACTCAGCAGACCTTTTAGCCATGACAGAGGGGCCGGAGTTCATGTTAAATGATGTTTCTAAATGAAACCGAAACCCAATGGAAGTGTTGGAGCAGGGAAGTCACATGACTTGGTTTATGTTTTAAATCATCACTCTGGGAGCCATGTAGAGAACTGATAGTAAGGGGACAAGGATGGAAGCATTAGTAAAAAGGCTTTTCCAGAAATGGAGAAGATAGCGACTTGAACCAGTTTGACAATGGTGAAGCTGGTAAACACATTTAAAAAAAATCTCCTATAGGCTTTGTCAGTTGTCTTCCCAGAATTATCCTCACTTTCATTTTTTGCTAACAGGTCTCTGATCTGGTGCACCAACCCATGGCAATGAGTTGTGATTGGTTTAATTGTATCCTGACCATCCTGGCCAACCCGTGTTCAACATTCTCTTGCCCAGCACAGCTCAGAAGATCCTGGGTATCCAAAAAGACTTCAGAGAAAGTCTCCTGGGGATATTCCTATGAAGGCTTCCTTCTTATTGGTTATGGCAGAAAAGGCATTCTGTCCAGCTTTCACCCAAACTGAAAACTTCATCGATGCAGAAAGAGAAAATGAAGCATTTCCCAAAGTGTACTCTGTCAACAAACATATTTGCGAAACATTGTGCTAGAGGGTAATAGGTTTATTCTCAGGATTTTAAAACTATGTGCTTTATGGATGTCCAAGAAAAGGCTAAAGAACCCAGATTTTCCTAAACTTATGTAACCCTAAAATTCCCATTTAGAGAATAATAATCTGGGTCACAAAATTAGTCTTCTTCAAAACACCACTGTGATAATTTTGGACAAAGGAGTGAATTTTGTAGAATCAAACAATACTCTTAAAAATCTTGGTTCACCATTCATTGATGGGCACCAAGAAGGCTTCTAACATCTAAAGATTTAAGTGTTAAAGTCCTCTGACGGAACAATAGATCAACTACTTGGAAAAATCTACCTAAGTAGGTGTTTTATTGTTAAGATTTGCATTTTCAGGAATCTTATTCACTCACAAGAATTAGCAGGCTCATTTAAATACAAGTTTCAATAAAGATACAGATAGAAATGTACTGTCTGGATTTTTTCCCCTTATTAGACTCATTTTGAACTTGAGCTATTATGGAAGCTGCTACCCTCTCCAAATGAAGGGAGAAAGGAAGGAAGGGAGGAAGGAAGGAAGGAAGGGAGGAAGGGAGGAAAAGAAGGAAACAGCTAACAGTCTTTTACAAATAGTTTATTCTGTTAATATTTGAAAAGCACTTAATTAAATAACGAATTTGAACTATACTAGAAATTTTAGTTATAACAATTTACAGTTATAGAGACAGGATTTCAAGCTATAATTCATTGACTTTTAGTAAAAGATAGCATGCTGCAAAATTTTATCTCATCATAAAAAGGATTAATATGGCTTATAACTAAATGTCAAAATATATTTTCATTACATAGTCTAATTTAATTTCTCAACCACAAGATGTTGGCCAAAAGGAGTGATTTACACTTAGCTAATCAGTTCAGATTTTCTCTGCTGGCAATTCTGACAGTAGGCTTTATACTTTACTGGTATAACTGTGTAATGAAATTCAATCAAGAATATTATATTAAAACCTTACTACTCAAATGTGATCCATAGCCTAGCAGCTTTGGTATTACCTGAGAACCTGTTGGAAATGCAGAATCTGAGGCCCACCTCAAACTCACTAAAGCAGAATTTGCATTTTAACAAGATTACAAGTGATTCATATGCATATTAAAGTTTGAGAAGCACTGCCTTAGAATATATTCTTCATGTGTTTTACTATCACTGAAGATTGTCCTGCCACCACCTGGGGTGGTATCTGGTAGTAACATGGGAGAAAGAAGATGAGGCGTAGGCAGGCAGAAAAGGTGGGTAGGGAAATGAGGAAACCAGCCATATGGAAAAAGCAACATTCACAGGAAGCAGCCTTCCTTTCTCAGCACTGAGTTTTGGCCTTAATGCTGGTCCCGAGCATAAGCATGTGGTGATTGTAAAGCACCCTCACTCAGGCCTCCCTCTTAGATGGGATAGCCCTGCCGCCCCAGGGCACTCTAATGACCCATCTTTCTTACCCAGCTTTCCCTAGACACCCTAAAGTGTACAAAAACAGTCTTATAAACCATATGTCTCTGAAGAGCCCCCAGTTGCTCATCCCCATATTACTTGGCCCATCAGTACCATTTCACATATAAGCCCCTTTCTTAACATTCTCTACTCCTGGTCACCTGAGTCATGACATCACCCTGGTCCTCTGACCTTTCTGGTGATTTCTGAGTAGATCTCACGGTGAGTTGCTTTTCTTTTGCCTGACCCAAACTTTGGTATCCTCAAAGATTCTCTCAACAGCTCTACTGTATTCTTTTTCTGCATGCCCACCTGTACGTTAATGTGCTACCAAAATAATATGTTTAGTGCAGGTGTCTCTTTTGAGTTATAAAATGTCTATATAAATTGTCTCTGGAACACATTCTCTTGGGTATCTCTCAGAAAATTCAAACTCAGAAGTCAACCCTCCATCAATTCCTTCCCATTGCAATCTGCTTCCCTCCTTGACGCTTTATCGCAGTGAACGGCAATAAGCAATAATACACAATCACCCAAGAACAGGATTTCATGCTCAAGTCCTCCCATGCCCTCACCCTCTTCCCTTCTCTTTAACCCTTTAGAGTCATTTATTTGAGCTCTTGGCATCTCTTTACAATACTGATACATCAGTCATTTAGCTAGACTATCTGCGTCTCACTTCCTATCACTCTGAACTCTCTGGGCATGTCACTCTACTGCATAAAACTTTTTTTCTGAATGTAATAAAAGTTCATACTGCTTAGGATAGCATATGAGAGTTCTGTGATCGAAACCTGCCTACCTCTTCTGCATCTCTTCCTACCACTCCTTGATCGGTGCCGAATGCCCGAAGTTCCCTAAATGCGCCCTGCGGTCTCATGCCATCCTATCTTCCACCAACCTGTCGGTAAGCACTAAGTGTGCTGAAAGATTCAGCTTAGATGTCCTCCCCTCAGATGAAACTTTTCCTGACTCTCAGAATCGGCCGCTCCTTTCTTTGTTCCACGTGGAATATTGCATTTTTACAGAAGTGCAGAACTTTGTTTTATATATATTATTATATATTATGTTGCTCTACATATCATAAGTTTCTCAAGTGTGCGGTGCTGTCTCTCTTGTGTTTGCAAGTGTAGCACCCAGCACAATGCCTGGGATAGGCTAGGGGTCGGTCAATATTCACTGAGAGAAAGAATGGCTACGTAGGCATGGAGTGAATTCAAAACAGGGGACTTGTCGGTAATTTACTTGCTGATGCCTAAATTTATCATAACAAAGCCAGGTTTTAAGTGAAATGCCTCTGGTAGAGCAGACAGCATTCACAGCAGGGCCCAAAAGAATGACATCAGAGTCATTCCAGCGATGGGATCTGAGAGCAGGCAGATCTCCTGAGGATATGGGCTCAGACAAGGGGTCCGGGAGGGCTCCAAGAGAAGAGGGGCCGATTTTATCTGTTAACAGACATCTGAGTTTCACAGACAGAGGAGCATAAAAGAGCAACAAGGCTTAGCCTCAGACAAATGTTTCTTCACTCTCATTCCCATACAAGGCACCTTTTGATGCTGTTTACAAGTCAGACCATCCTCTCACTTCAAACAACATCCGCAGCCTGTGTCCACCTTTCTTTTTGGCTGAGTTCTCTCTTGTGAAAAAACAAGGAATTTCCCTAAATGGGAGTCACAAGCCATTTGGAGGCCTATCTGTGAAAGGTTATCGAGGGAAGTTATGAAATCAGGGCTGATGTTGTTTTTTAAAGACAATTCTCATGGCTTAAAAAAAAATTCTGTTGCTACTGATAGTGTGGGAGGGCTGTGGAAGAGGTTTAATCCTGCCCTTCCCCCATTCTGCTCTACAGTTTTTAATTTTATAAACAGCCAAAGTCACTAAAATGTCCATTGGCAGTAATTACTGTCAACACGGACATCGATCCCCAAACAAGGATTCATTTCAGTCAAGCCACTAAAATTTCATTAGATGCAATGAAAATTTTTTTCAATGGAGCTATGAAAGTATTTTTGCCCATTCCCTGAACTGTTATAGTTGGAAACTGAATTGGATTTCGTAAAGATTTATGAACACTTCCAAATTCACCTAACAGCCGAAAGCCATATAGTAACTTTTTCAGTGTCTGAATAAAACGTGAGGCGTACAGAAGTGACGGCTGTAAAAGGCAGTGAGATTAGGTTTGGATAGTTTCCGCCCAGCCCTTGCCGGGTCTACTGCAGGGCCCGCGGCTCCACTCTAGCCCATCTGCTGCCCCCAGAGAACTATGCAAGCTTGCTGAAGCCTTGGAGTGCAGTCTTTATACTATTAACTTATTGGAGTTCGAGCAAATGTTAGTATAACCCACCTCTAATTATTGGCAGAAATATAGAAGGGTAATTATGTTTCAAATGTAGACAACCTGAAAATTATTCTAAATAAGGATTGAAATAGATTTAATTTTACATTTCTACCTGAATATAGGTAGGTCAGGTGTTCCAGGAATGATTTTTAATAAAGTCTCATGATTAAGATCTGACTTAGGTGGATCTAGAAAACCATTCTGTTTAATTTCATTCTTCGGCCTCATTTCCAATACTTAACTCATGCGTGTGAAAAGCAGTAGGCTCGGCAGAGTGCTTTCTCAGAACCGCCTTGCTAGAGTGATTCAGTGTTTGCATTCCCAAGGCTTCCTTCATTTATAAGGAAAATACTCTGAATCTAAAATCAACTAAGCTAGAAATTAAAACAAGTAGGTACTGTCAACATATACAGATGAGCTTTCTTGGAAGAATGATGGATGGATTCTCACAGCAGACTCTTGTTCTGAGGTCTTCAGATACTGAGCTTCTATTCTTTCTATACAGGCAGCATAGGCCCTGAGGTGTGTTGGGCAGAAATAATAAAAAAAAATAGTAAATTTGAATATTGCACCCCTCCTTGAATCTCATCTCGGTCACTTACTAACACTGTGACATCCACCCCAGGCAGTCTTCGTATCTTGAAGATTTCAAAGCCAGTCTAGATGAGCCATAGATGCTTCAGCTCTGCTTATAGCAATTGTCCAGGACTGTTCAGACTTACCCCCATTGTGCGGGCTTCCATCTGTTCCCTGAACCACCCAATCTCCTCGAATGGATTAATCTTGGTTTCTCTAACTCAAACTTGAGGTTGGTCTTTCTCTTTTTGTCCAGTTCTGTTCCCAGAGTCCCAAGCCCTGGCATGCACTGATGGTTGCCCTTGAAGGCAGGCCAGCTCAGTCTCCTAGTAAGGGAGTGCTAGAGGGTCAGGAATGTAGTCGTTCACCTTGAGTCAGCCGCTTAACCCTTTGAAAGACGTTGATTCATTTCTAGAATGAAAGAAACCCTCTTACCTAACTCAATATTTTCTTTTAAAGATCAATAAAGTCAGTCTATGTAAACCTACAGTGTGCTAAGCCTATGTAGTTTGCTTAAGTAGCCAGGAATAATCCTTAATAAGGCAGGATTACCTCTTTGGTAACTGTAAGTATTCTAGGTAGCAGAGTGTTGACTGCAACTCTTAGCAGAGATGCTTCCAGACCAGAACTCTATATATCATTAAAATTGGTATCTATTATATGTACTTTATACTAGTAATAAAAGAATCAATTAGAATTGACTAAACTCACAGTGGACCATGAACTACCTGTAACTTATAATACTATTAACTTGAAAAAAATCAGCTAGGTTGTAGACCTCTGGTATTAATTTCAATCTCTCCCCCATAAAGAATCAGTAATAATCTTTACTCACTGGTGGTCAAGAAAACTCTTGCCAGTATAGTCAATGCTGTTTCCTATCTGTTCTCTTGGCCTGGTTCTCTACATCCTTTACTTTCACGCCCTACTTCGCACTTGTATTACATTAACAGGACCTGGGGTGGCACTCTCTTCTATAAGACAGTTTGTTGTAAATACAGAAGCTTCGCAATTTTTCCAATGCACTTACTCAAAGCTAAGCCTTCATTAGTGAAGGTCCTAGTGTTCTGCAGTGGTACTTCAAAATCCCTTTCATTCAGGCCTCTGACCCTCTAGGAATGCACTGTCTCGTCAGTTCTCCCTGTCCCTGAGATCTGTGATATGTCTAGGGGTCTTGTGACATTTTGTCTCTGAGTTTTGAAGTAATGGTATTACTTGCTCACTTACTGAGGAGAAAAATAACTTTCTAGATTAAGCCTATGATGGAAATCTTGTCCTCACGTTCATTTGTTTTTAGTTTAAAAATGTTGTCTTGGCCACCATGGTACGTTTTATATCATTTCTTTTCGCACCATACAATGTCCCTGGGATCTCAAGCTTTACTGATAATTACTTCACACCTAGTTTAGTACATCTTGGAAAATGTATTTTGTAAATTGTCAGAATCCATACAAGTGCTATTTACTTTTTGGTCATTTACCTGAAGACCACAAATATAAGAATATGCAGGGAAATGAGTCTTAGAGAAGGTAAATGCAAAACACTAGTACACACCCAAAAAAGTTTCTTTTCTCTTCATGAATCACCTCTGACACCAAATGTGTGGGCTTTTCACACCAAGTCATTCTCCAGTTCCCTGCAAGCACCAACCTGGTGTCCTATGACTTAATTCGATTCTAATACTAACTGCCCAGAGTTAACAGATCCCATAAGTTAAGGGACCAGTCCCACAAAACAATGCCAGTCACAAGTTGGGGCCTCTTGTACCATGACCAACCAGTTAAAAATTGGGGAGTTCCAGGACCCCCTCCTGAGGTTCAATAATTTGCTAGCATGGCTCACAGAACTCAGGGAAAAACTGCTGGTGTTTACCAGAGTGTCATAAAGGATAACACTCAGGAATAGCTAGATGGAGGACACGCACAGGGCAAGGAATGAGAGCAGGGAGCTACTCAGAGCTTCTGTGCCCTCTGTGGGTGGGCGCACCATCCTCCCAGAACCTCAGCGTGTTTATGGACCCGGAAACTCTCCACACCCCACCATGCGGACTTTTTATGGAGGTTCCATTATATAAGCACACTTGATTGAAACATTGGCCATTGGGGGCTGAACTCAGTGTCTAGCTCTAGCCCCTCTCCTCTCCTTGAAGACTGCAGATGAGGTTGCCACTTCTAACCTTCTAGTTAAGTGGTGGGTTCCCTGGCAACCACCTCCACACCTCCTGCATTTTTAGAGGCTTTTCACAAGTCACGTCTGTCCCTCCAAAGCTATTCAGGAACTGGAAACAAAACCCCAATATTTTAACAAAAGATACTCCTTTCACCTTTCCCACTTAGGAATTTTCAGGGTTTTAGAAACTGTGACCGGGAGCTGGGGATGAAGACCAAAATATGTAATTCTTATTATATCCTAGTGCAAGAGCTAGAAGAGTGTGTTATCCAACATTTCTGGAAAGAAACGTTAAATTTTTCTATTCTGCATATCCTTAACTAAGCCGAAATATGATATGTGATAGTTATGTGTATTGACATACAGACATATAGTTGTGGACATGTATTCAAGGTTTATGTATTTCTCCTTGCAGTTGCCTCATCCTGCCTCTTGAATAGAGTCACCCGTGGAAATGACCTGCCTGTCTGTCTGCGCCCGTCCCCGACTGCTAGTGCGGGCCCTGAAAGCACAGAGCTCTCCCGCTCAGCTCCATGTGGCACCGGTAACATTGTAAATGGAAATCACGTTCGTGACGATCTAATTGACTCTTTTGTTTCATTAACAAGAAGCTGTAAAAATATCAGGGCAGTTCCATTCTCAAGCTTCGTGTCTCCCAAATAACTGTATGATTTCTAAAACTGGTTTTTAAGTAGCTGCTGATTTTTATGGGAAGCATGAAAAGAATAAGATCTATCTCTATAATTCACACACAATATTTATATTATTATCATATTGAATTAATATTACCTTCCTTAAGACATTAATAAAAAAGCAAGTCTGAAATGGATTCACTTTTACCTACGATTCTAATGAGTTTCTTATGAACAACATGTGGTTTTAAAACTAAAGTAGTTTTTCTAATTTCTGTCAACAGAGGAAATTTTTCTAGGTCAATATGCTGCACAGGTGCTATAAACAAAGCTGGCATCTGGTAGATACCCAAACCAGAATATCTAGGCTCTCCACTGGTCTTCCAATGTACAGGTGTGAGATAGAGCTGAAGTTATTTTTATATTGTAGTATCATTTATTGTATTTCACTAATCCAAATTAGAATTATTTTCCCAAAGTTCCTCCAGGACTTTCAACAATGTAGGAAACTTTGGTGCATTAAATTATTTCTCATAGTTCCCACTATTGTCCTTACAAAGTGGTGTAGCCTCTTTTTATGTTTACGTTCCTCCTATTTACTGATGTTATGTTAGTCTCTGATGTTTTCTTATCTCTTTTATCTCTTCTACAAAAACTAGCTTCTGTGTTCTTCCAGTTTGGTCTGCTTTGGGAAAAGAAAATAAAAGAAAAGAGAAGAAAAATAAATCTAAGATTAAACTAAATTTATTTCCTTTAGTCTCCCCACAAAATATGTTACTACTCTGAAAACATTCTTACATTATATAATTTGCGCTCTATTTACAACATCTTTTGTAAGTTGCTTTGAAATTGTTTTCTGTTTTCAAGTTTGCATTGTCTGCTATTCAATTGCCAGCTATTCAAGAATAAGAACATATTTTAACTCCTTTTGTGTCTGCAAAGGGCTTGGGACATATGTACCTAAATGTTTGTTGTGTGATATACTTCGCCCTCAATTATCTAACTGCTCACTGTTTCTATGCCCCGTCCCTTTTCAGAATGAGTAGGAACTGTTTTTCAAGATGGAGGCAAGTGCAAGAGAGGTTTCAGATAAGACACTGCTGTATAGCATTTTTACGTGGGCTCTGACCTCTGATAATAAAAGAGAGAGATGCTGTGAACTATCAGCGGGTCTTGTAAACCTTTGAGATTTTGCATGAACCAGTTGTTAAATCATTCCCATGCACAAACCCAATCTTGCAGGTCAGATTACTCAGGAGATAAAACGTCACATGATAACTATGTGCTCCGAGGGGAGAAGGGCTTTACACCAGGTCCTTCATGTGCTATAACAAGAAGAGCAATTGTTTCTTCTTCTGAACTGAAGCATGAAATAGACTTGGTTTAAGTTATGAAGTATTAACAGTTTCAGGAGTT
Organism: Desmodus rotundus; assembly: GCF_022682495.2. Taxonomy (NCBI): domain Eukaryota; kingdom Metazoa; phylum Chordata; class Mammalia; order Chiroptera; family Phyllostomidae; genus Desmodus; species Desmodus rotundus. The sequence continues at coordinate 166,721,438 of NC_071388.1, forward strand.
GTGGAAAGACTGGTAAAGAGTGAAATTTCTCAGAATTGCGCTTCTACTTCAGAAAAACTGTCGTGAGCACCTCAGCCAGAAGAAACCTGTCTGTTGAATTTCTCTGCTATGCACTCTTTTGTACGGCATTTCATACCTACTGGCTTAAATAGTTCTTTGTTGATCTGTTAATTTCCCAAACTGAAGGGAACATTTCCAGAGGAAAGGAAAAATAGGCTATGTTTGGGGTGGGAAGAAAGGAGGTTAGTTTGAGGCCAAATGTGGAGCATATTAGGCCTCAAGCAAGACACTCTAATTGGGTTGAGTTGGGGGTGGAGGCATTAAGAGTCTCTGAGAGGGGAAATAACATATTCATAGTTGTGCTGTGGAAAGATCATCTGCCTATAAATGTCGATGTACTGAAAAAGTGACAAGACTGAAAGCAGGAAACATTTGTGGAGCATTATTTATTGCCTGGTTGCTTTATTGGAATGCACAAATAGAAATGATAAGGATCCCCAATGTGCTTACGCGTTATGCACAGCATCTCTGAGTTACACATAGTAGGTATTCGATAAATGTTTGTTGAATGAGTGAATAAATAAATATAAACAAATAGATATAGAAAATGCCTCCATAACTTATTAACTTAGACAACCTTCCATATGTGGGTCATTGGCCCTGAGCTCAGATTTCCATACAGTTTATTTCTGTAAGTAGTTTGTTTCTATGCAAATAATATTGTTAGTGGTGATGATGGCAAGAAAAGAGGGATGAAGGAGAAAGGGCTACAATGTATTCAGTACTTATTATGAGCTAAATACTGTATTAAGTACTTTATCCACACTCACTCATTTTCCCCATTCAACTAGAGAACACTAAGAGATTATAATGATTTTTTAAAAAATATTTTATTTATTTTAGAGAGAGGGAAAGTGAGGGAGAAAGCAAGGGAGTGAAACATCTATGTGAGAGAGAGACATATATAGGTTGCCTCTCCTACACGCTCCAACTGGGGACTGAACCCACACCCCAGGCGCATGCCTTGATCTGTCCGCTTTGTGGGATGACTCCCAAGCAACTGAGCCACATGGCAGAGCAGAAAACCATGAGATTAAAAACCAAGTTTGACTTGCTCTAACTGGCTTATTTCACATATCATAACATTCTCCAGGTCCATCCACGCTGTTGCAAAAGGTAATATTTTCTTCTTTTTTATGGCCGAGTAGTATTCCATTGTGTAAATGTCCCATAGCATTTTTATGCTCTCATCTACTTATAGACACTCGGGTGGCTTCCAAGTCTTAGCTGTTGTAAATAATGCTGCAATGAACACAGACAAATGCCATATGATTTCACTTTTATGTGGAATCTAATGAACAAAATAAACTAACATACAAAATAGAAACAGACTCATGGATACAGAGAATAGACTGACAGCTGTCAGTGGGGAGGGGGTTGGGGGCTGGGTGAAAAACGATGAAGGGATTAAGGAAAACAAAAACAGCCTCATCAACACAGACAACAGTATGGGGATTGCTAGAGGGTAAGGGAGTAGGGAGGCAGAAGAGGGTAAAGGGGGAATAAATGGTGACGACAGGAGACTTGACTTGCAGTGGTGAATGCAGGATGCAATATACAGAAGGATGTGTGATAGAATTGTAAGCTTGAAACCTGTATAACTTTATTAACAAATGTCACCCTAATAAATTCAATTAAAAATGCAAGTTTGAGCACCACTAACAAACCAAATGAGGGTTTGATTGGCAGTTGTGGCAGCTGCTGTCAGTGCCTGGCCCCTTATATTATCTGATCTCCCCTTGCTGGTGGGTACAGTTTCAGCATGTTGGCAGCTTCCCAGCTCAAGTGCCTTTGCCTCTCTTCTCCGCCTGAGGACTCTGACGCCTGGGAGTGTGCCTGCCTGCAAACTTGTGTCGCCTGCAAACTTGTGTCACCTGTAAGTGTGGCGAGGTTAACCCTCCACCAACAGAGGATGAGTCTTTAGATAAGTGCCCCAGCCTCCTGGGCTTTTAGACGCAGGGAATTCTGAGGTGTGTTTTCACACAGTTTCTCAGCAGGTTTAAGAGCTCTTATAATCTGGAAGGCGTTGTTTCTTGTAGAGCAAACTTGTCATTGATATTAGAATTCAAACTAGCATCAGGAAATTTGGGCTAATAATATACTCATCTGTATGTCAGAATAAAAGAATCGGAGTTTCTTCTTTCTTTTGGGGAGCTTTGTTACTGTGAAAAAAATAATCTCTCTTAATTGGATCCTATCTTGAGGGATCTTAGTTTGGATCCCTCCAGAGAGGACATCGAGTCCTGGCTGGTGTGGCTCAGTTGGTGGGGCCTTGTCCCATACACCAAAAGGTCGCAGGTTCAGTTCCTGGTTAGGCAGATATCTAGGTTGCAGGTTCAATCCCCAGTCAGGGCATGTATGCAAGGCAATTGATGGATTTTTTTTCTCTCCCTCACATCAATATTTCTCTTGTTTCTTTCTCTCCCTCTCTTTCCCTCCCTCCCTTTCTCTCTCTCTCTCTAAAAAAGAAAAAAGAAAAGAAAAGAAAGAGGACATTGAGACAAACAATTTGGGGGCAAAGGAAATGCCTCAAAGATTGGCTTAGAGGAAGACAGGGAAAGACTGGAAAAATTGTAAATATTTGCTTTATATATCACTAAATGTTTTACATGTTATATTAAATCAGTAATTTAAAAATATCTAATAAAGGAAAAGTAAAAAATCAAAAACAAAAAAATAAACAATACATGCCAGAGATTTAGGAATGTTCTACCTACATCTCAGACTCATCTCTAGAAACCAGTCAGAATTATCCAAAAACACTCCACCCTCCCTCTGCCATTCCGGCTCTTCTTTCTGGCTGCTTTTTTTTTTTTTTTTTTTTTTTACATTACTACCCTTGTCCAGCTGAAAAATGCAGTTATATTTTACTTTTCCATACTACCTGCACCTGGCAGTTTATAGCAGTTTTTCCCAATGTATTATATCAGTTCTTTCATTTCTTCTGCCTTACACGCTGTGCAAATTCAGGTCTCAAGACTGCCCTTTACGCCTACACCACTGGTTAGCAACCAGCTGTCTCTTCTCTCCCCAGTGTATATGACATTCACTTAACTATATTCTCTGTTCCTCTAAAGCACATCATCTCTCCGCTTGTAAATGATAAGTTCTTCGAGTGTAGATCTCATGTTTTAAATGTCTTTGAATTTGCCAGAGGGCCTAACACATCGTTTGGCATGTAACAGTACATCGACATAAATTTACAGAAATATCTAGATTTATTTCAGTTTATGACATGACATGTCCAAATCATGCGAGAGCCATTAAAAAAAAAGTACTTATTCACCGCCTGCTGTTTGCCAGGTGGCATATCAGGTGATGGAGGTGTAGTGGTGAACAGCAATAATAACACAACATATGTTCTTCTCTAATATTCTAGAGAGGAAAACAAAATGAAAAGGTAAATACATACATGATTATGAATTAAAGGGCTCTGAAGAGAATGAGTAGGAATGTCTGCCAGAGAATAATATAGTGACGGATTTTATAGATGAGCAGGAACATCCTCTGTGAGGACGAGATCTCTGAGCTGAGACTGGGAAAAGTCACAGGTTGTGTATTCAGGCAGATGGAAACATACAAGCAAAGACCCTGAGGGTGAACATGCACTTAAGGACACTAAGAAAGGTTGACCTGGCTCAAGCAAAGCGATCCTGGAAGACAGGGCCAACGGAGAGCTGGCAAAGTAGTCAGAGACCAGATCACAGAGCATGTTAAGTGTGGTTTGTACTGGAAGAGCAATGGGAACTATTCATAGGATCTAAAGCAAGAGAGTGGCCGGCATGCTTTGATTTAGAATTGTAAGCGTGCACTTGAGCATGTATGGAGAAAATCGATGTTGTGAAGGAAGAGCAAATAGAGAGACCAGGTAGCAGACTATCGCATAGCCCAGCTGAGATCACCGTGGTTTGGAAGAGGGTTGTAGCGGGGCAGAAGAGAAACAAATGGCGCTCCTCTGATTCTGGAGCTCAGAAGGGAGGGCCAGGTAAAGGCATGAATTGGGGACTCATGTGGTATTTAGTGGTATTATTTAGCTGGTATTTAAAGACACAAGAAAAGGGTTAGAGCTCCTAAAGAGAGAGAGATGGTAAGAGAAGAAAATAGGACCCAGAACTGAGCCCTGGGTCTTTCCTACAGTGTGGTGGAGGGAAAGGAGCCAGCAGAGAGACTCCGAATGGCCAGATAGAAACGGGAGTGGGGAGCTCAAAATACTATAACAAAAAGACAGACTTTTAAGAAGGAGAAATGTCCACTCTTGATAATAACTGAGAAGTTGGGTGAGCCCATATTAGAATCCTCTCTACTGGTGAGGACCTCTTACCAAGGATGGAGAGCACTGTTTTGTCTTTTACTCTTATTTGAGTCCCTAAAGCAGCTCCTGGCACACAGTGGAAACTTGATATATATTAATCAAATTACACATTAATTGAATGAAGGAATATTTAAGTTCAGTTGAAGGTTACAGATAGACATATGTAGTATTTATTTATCTATTTTTTAGTTTTTTTACCCTCACTGAGGACTTTTTTTTTCCATTGTTTTTAGAGATAGAGGAAGGAAGAGAGAGAAACATCAATGTGAGAGAGAAACACCCACCAGTTGACCTCCCCATGCACTGGCCCGGGGATCTTATACACCCAGACCAGGGGCCGAAACTGCAACCAAGGCATGCTCCCTGACTAGGAATCAAACCTGTAAACTTTTGGTTACAGGACGATGCTCCAACCAAGCGAGCCACATGGGCCAAGGCAGTGTAATTAGTTTTTAAAATCTTTTTCCAACACTTCCATGTACCCCCACCCTACCTGATTGTTCACACTTGCCTTCAAAACATCGACTAGAGAGAAAGCAGTATCTACAGTCTTTGTCAGAGCAACATTAAACACCCTTTATTTCTGCTAACTTAGGAAAAAGTGAACTGGTCTCTAAGCCTTAGAGGAAGGGAACTTGGGGCTAATGGAGCATGTTGAGGTAACAAAGGGTGGTTGTTTCTGGAAAGGTGGTGATACTGTAACTATAACAACAATCATGCTCTACTGGCTGCTTCTCACTTTAATTATGTTAATGAAAATAATTGTGTTGAGTGGATTTCATCACATAAGATTTGGGTGAAGGGAGAGAAAGAGAAAAGTATGGGTTCGGATCAGCAGCTCTGACATTGCCAGGGTCTGGAGAATGTGGAAGTGCCTTGGATACAACTTCTCCCTGGGTGTCAACTGGGAATGTGGCTGCAGAACAAGAGGAATTGCTTCTTTCAGAATGATGGCAACATGAGCTAGTTGCAGAACTGGGTTGAAATCAGCATGCATATCTACTCAGAGAAAAAATAATCTTTGGGTGGAAAAACAAAGCAGGACCATTTTTTTAATTTTTAATTTTTATTCAGTTACAATTGTCTGCATTTTCTCCCCATCCGTCCACCCCACCCCAGCCAGTCCCACCTCCCTCCCCCACCTCTACCCTCCCCCTTGATTTTGTCCTTGTGTCCTTTATAGTAGCTCCCACCATTTTTAATGGGCCCTGTTATCTACCTTTCTAGAAGCCATTTCGTTTCATTTTTACGATAGATGTATCACACGCCATTGTTTGCCTTTTACTTTGTTGCAAATAATAAAAGAGGGTTGCTATTCCACTTGTTTTGGCTGTTGACAAAGGAGTAAACATGATTGGGTTGGATTTGGCTGGAGGAAGAATTTGGCTAGTTTGCCATTCCATAGATATCTCAAACTCTACGTCTAAAGCTTAATTCCTCAGTGCACCCTGCGTATGCCCATTCCCGTGCACACACACATGCACAGCCTTGTTCCTTCCGTGCATTTCCTTCTTTGTGAATCATCATCATATTGCTCAGATCCCCAACTCAAACCTCGCCCATCACCCTGACTCCATCTCTGCTCCATGTTAGTATTTTCTTACCAGTGCTCGCACCAAGTTCTATTGGGTCTCGTCTCTCATATCTCTTGAATGTATTATTTCCTCTGCTCCTCCTTTTCTACTTCCTAGTTCAGGCTGCCACCATCTCACTACTCATTAATTACTACAGGAGCCTCCGAAATTAGGTTTCCTGCATTCAGTCTTTTCCTCACACTTCTGAAGCACACAGCTGACCAAAACACATCTTTCCACAGCTTCCTGTCAGCCCCAGCAGAGAGGTAAAATTTTCTAACCTGGCTTGAGTGATTCTTGGATGTGTCCCTGCTTCCCTAGTGAGCCTCATATCACCCCAGTCTGCCTGTGGACAACTAAATGCTCTGCCAGGACCACCTCTTCCAGTTCTTCTACCTGGTCCTGCTAGACTTGCCCTCATTCCTGCTCTCATGCTGCTTAGCCTAACTGAACCCTCCTTGACCTTCCCATCTCTAAGTGTCCCGTAACCATTCAGAACTTCTCTAGTCAGGAAAAGCTTGTCTTTCTACCGTGCATTTTCCTGAAGGCTTATCCTGCCTTGCTTACCATGATATCCTGTGGATCTTGCAATGTGCCGGCTCAGTGAATATGCTGAAGAAACGATTACAACTTAAGATGTACTATTTCGGTATGGTTTTAGTGCACACACACACACACACACGCGTGCACGCGCAGTTGTGCACGCACCTGGATGAACTGCTTTTCATTTTTTTCACACAGCAGTAATTAGTAACTGGCCCTGGACCTCCTGCAGATATCAGCCTGATAATCATCTACAGCTGTTTCTCTGGTTGCTCAAGAGAGAAACCTGAGGCACATCTGGATTGCATTACAATGAGAATCCAACCCAGTTTGGAAGTGTTGTCCAAAGGGCATCTTCGGAGGGTTATTGTGGTGTCTGTCTCTCAACTTTGCACTGGGTATCTGGTGGTACAGAGGTGGGTGCGTGGAAAATGGCAGCAGCAAGAACTAGGTTCTTCGTTACAGTGAAGCAAGTCACAGTACTTAACCCAGCCTCGCTGTTGAACACAGAGCAGTTTAAACCACGTGCCATTCAGCCCGTCTGGAGACAAGGGGGCCGCTCCTCTGCCTCCTCGCCCAGGCAGCGCAGGACTTAGGAGGAAGTGTGGGGAGTAAGGAAGTGGACTTAGAAGCTCGGAGGAGTCTGAGACTTGAAGTGAACAGCCATAACGTCTTTGTGACCAAAGTAGCTCAGGCACCTTCAGGAGTTCCTTTTGTTTGTTTTAAATTTGTGGCCTTCTGGTTATTTCTACGCCCCCAAATCAGATACAGCGCCTAATTAGCAGCGAAAGATGTGGACGGTTCCGCGCCGGAGTCCGATGCCCAGGTTTGGGGCTGGCCTTTGGGTCACCCCGGGGCAGGCCGTGCAGCCTCCGCGCTCACAGTGGGGCCACACCGCTGCTCATCCAGGCCCCAACCGTGGTTAGAAGGCGTAGCCCATGCCCCTTCCAGCTCCACTCTTGCAAAGCCCCCAGAGCCCGGAGTCTTCCTCTTCTCGGCAGAGGCTGTGAGGTCCCGCCGGACGCCTGGCAGCAGCCGAGGTCCCCCAGCGCCCCCTGCAGCCGCTGGTCGGGGGCAGACGGCACCTAGTCTCGCCTCAGCACCAAACCCGGGACCCCACCCAGCGGCCCGCGCCCTGGAGCACGGGAGCATCCGCACCTCCCTGCGGCAGAAACCGGGCGTGGGGTCCTGCGGGCGGGTGCACTACATCCCGGGCGGCCTCCGATTGCTCCGCCCGAGGGCCGACTTCCCCTCCCTCTTTCCGTCCGTCCCTCCCTTCTTCCCTTCCTCCTTCCCTCCTGCCTACTGGCACTGGACTCGCTGAGCCTCTTCTCTTGGGGCCTTCTTCCCTTTGGCCTGCGTCTCATCCCGCACAACTCGGGGATCGTGCCATTTGGTGTTGAATGTTCCCCTCCGAGAGCGCATGGCTGAGGAAGCGAGGCGAGGGCCGGGCCCCCGAAGGGCCACCGTCCGGGAGGCGGTGATGCTGCTGCTGTGCCTGGGGGTCCCCACCGGGCGCTCCTACAACGTGGACACCGAGAGCGCGCTCCTTTACCAGGGCACCGCCAACACCCTTTTCGGCTACTCAGTGGTGCTGCACAGCCACGGGCCCAACCGATGGTGAGTGGAGTGGGACTCGGAAGCTCTCGGCTTGGCAGAGCGGGGAGGGAACGGTGCCTCAGGGCTTTCCTGCCCCGTTCAAACTTTCCTCTCAGGAGGAGGTAGAGGGGAACACTTTAGCAGCTAGCTCGCTGGAGATCTGCTTATCTGGGGTGGCAGCGCCCAGGGTGCGTTTAGCTCAAGGCGCTGGAGCTGCGAGTTAGTGGCGGGGGGCGCTTGGGTGCGCAGGGTGGTGGGCGGAGGAGGAGGCGAGGGCAGCCGGCCTGATGCCAGCTGCACGTCAGCTGAAACCGGGAGTTCAGTGGGCAGCCCAGCTCACGTCTACGCGCACGTGCACGTTTCTCAATTGTAGGCTCATAGTGGGGGCTCCCACCGCCAGCTGGCTCTCCAACGCTTCGGTGGTCAGTCCGGGGGCGATTTACCGATGCCGCATCGGAAAGAATCCAAACCGGGCTTGCGAACAGCTCCAGCTGGGTGAGTCGGGTCTGGGACCAGTAGTGAGTGGCCCCCATCCCCCACTTGTGGACTCCACGGTAGCCCAAGTCCTGCAGAAACTCATGTTCTCAACTCCACACCGTCTTCTCGTAGAAGGGACCCCGTTCTCTCTGGCAGTGTTTTACTCCCTTTCGCGTACAGCAGTGATTCGCAGCACTCTGACAAAACTCTGACTACTATGTAAAGGAAAATTTCTTACACCTTCTCCGCTCCCCATCCCCCATGTGTAGAGCACATTTTAAAGTTTCAGCACATTAAGGCCAGGATAGAGCTATCAAAACTAAAGAATTTTACTTCCATGTTTGACCTACCGGCCTTGTTAAAGAGAACAGGCTGAGGGGCAGGGCAAGAAGAGCAGCTGGAATTGATCCCGAGTCCTGTGATTTAGCCTGAGGGCTTTCTAAAAAAGAAAATGATACGGCTTTACTTAGAAATAGAAAGTGTAAAAGAAGAGCATAGGAAAGATTGGCATCTCCATTGTTAACATAATTAAAATGAGGCTTGACATTTAATTACTAAGTTTTCTCTCCCCAAACTTTCATGTTAAGTGGCTACCTCTATTTTGAAGTCATTTCTTAACATCTCTTCTTAGATTTGTGATGACTTGGAAAACATGTTCTGCAGGGGTAGGGGGGGAGAAAGTTTATGTTTCAAAGCCAGAAGCAAATTTGGTTTATAGAGACACCGTGGGGCCAGGGGTTGGGGGGGGTACACTGGAGGGGGAGAGGAACCAATACTAATTCAGACCTGCCTTGTTCCAAACACTGTTAGGCACTGCTGTATATGTTGCTTATATTTTTTCCCCCGGGTCATAGGTGTTCCTACTTCACACGTGTGGACCCTGTGACCCAGAGGGTTGCAAGTGCTTCTAAAGGTTACTCAGCTAGTGAGTGAAAGATGGAATACCCCCAGTCCAAGGCAGGTCTGCATGGGTCCATAGTGCAAACCCTGTCTTTTTATGTATGCCTCTTCAATGCAAATAAAATTGAGTGAACAGTCCAATATGTTGTCTGCTGAGCTGGTGAGTCATCTGTAAGTGATGAATAAACAGTTACAATTGGTACCTTTTTCATATTTATGTTTGTTGTCAATGAACTTTTGAGATAGGCTAATTACTCTGCCTTTAACCCTCTTCTGTAGTAGTCTTTGCTTTTTCTCAAATTGGGAAGCTGTCTCCCTTCATTTAGAATGAATTCAAATAGAATATGCATATAATGGAATTTTTATTTTTAATTCAGAGAACATCCAAAAAGTCTGGGAGCTGTCTGTAGCATGCTTCCCATTAAGCCTCTTCCATCCCAAAAGGCAGACTAGGAAGGCATAATATGTTCATAGACCTATCCATTTGGAATAATTCTGCAAAACATAATTTTCATTGCGTGAGGGAGTCGTGGGGTACAGAATTAGGGAGTAGAGCAGGCAACCTTGATCTGCCAGAGGGTCCTGACGAGACCTCGGGGAGGGAGCATTTCATTTCTGCTGTCCTGTTGTAGTTTCCTGTCTCATGACATTACAGCTCCTGCTGTCTAGCACCTAATTCCTGTCTGGAAGGGCACCCAATCTATTTCTAGATGTCTGTATTTTAACTGGAAGGATGTCATAGCGTTTGTAAAATTTCAGATAATAATGCCTGTCAAAATTGAAGGAAAACCTAAACGCTTTGGCTATGTGGTACTTAGGGATCGTCTACAGAAATATCCTCAGAGAAAGAGCATGTGGTAAATGTACAACAAACACAAATTAAGTGAAGACTTATTGGATAGATGGGTGAATAAAAGCAAAGTGAAATTTTGATTGTCCTTAACCCGATTGGTGAATGACGGGAGTGTTTAGAAATAACAAGCCAAAGGCATGTGTGACAATACAAAAGGTATTTACTGAAATAAAAGACAAAAGCATGAAAGATTTCTATTCCATAGAAATCTTACTGGTTGGAACACTAATAGCTGTAGGAATAGCTTTGAGTATTTGCAAAAGAATTGACTGAAGTTATTTTTCATGCAATGTTTTAAACAATCCATCTTCTCTTCCTTTTATAAAGAAATTGGGTATCTTCCTTTTCCCTCTTCTAGGGTAAAGCAGGGATAAATGGTGATGGAAGGAGACTTGGGGTGGTGAACAGACAATATAATATACAGAAGATGTATTATAGAACTTTGTACCTGAAACCTATATAATTTTATTAACCAATGTCACCCCAATAAATTCAATACAAGTTAAAAAGAAGAGCTAAAAAAGTTAAATGTGTAAATTAAAAGGCAACAGTTGAAATGAAACACAATGAAAACATTTTCTTGTTGGCCACACCAAAACACCGCATCATAACTAAAGGCTGGACTACGATTGCCAGGTCAGGAAGGTGCTCTTTCGTTTGGAATGGCGTTGCTGCCAAGGAGATGAAGTTGAAAGGTCTCTTAAAATGGTGCCCATCTCCTACACAATTCAAAATACTGCCCACATTAACTAGTCTTTAGGTGCCAGAATTTCAGATCAAAGTTTGATTCAGATAGCTCCTGTAAAAGGGGAGTTCAGTACCCCACCCTTCCTATGCTACCCTTGCCTTTGCAGATAATGTTGTCGAAGACTGTGTGGTGTGTTTACTGTGGCCATAATCCAAAGTGAGCAGCAAGTCTTCACCTAGAGTGTTCAGGGTGTTAGATGTTGAGAGTAAGATACCCTCTCAGTGAAGTGAATTGGTGATTATAGAAGAGGTACTTTTCCTCCTGCACACAGACGCACTTCCTCCGCCTCCCTGCCTGCCTGAGAAGTGGCCTGCTCTCTACTGGTACCTCCTGCTGTGACCCACACACAAGGTAGTCTCCCACCTGCAGGGTCTGAGCCCAGCCTTGTTCTGGGGGACATCGTGTCTGAGGAGGCCCTAGTGGAAAAGCAACTGGACGTGCGGCGGTTGCTTTTCCACTCACAGTCTGCATCCTTGCTGAGGCTTTTTACAAAGAAAATTTGATAGTGGATGGTTGTTAAAATAAGGCATCACAACTAAGGACTCCATTACTATATTAATCATAGGCCATCCATGGATTACCAATATGCAAAGAATTAGAACATAAAAAATTATACTTTAAAAATTGTCTTTAATTGGTTATTCAAAAGACATTTTGTATCTTTTATTACTTTGGAGTTGCCACTAATAGCATCACACACACACACACACACACACACACACACACACACACCCCTACACCTGTTTGGCTACTAGAATGTAGAGTTAGGTAGTTGCACGGCCCAATGCAATAGCCAGTAGCCACCTGTGGCTCTTGAGTGCATGGAATTAGGCTAGTTTTCTGTGAGTGATGCTGTACTGTAAATTACATACTGGACATCAAAGACAGTACCAAAAAATAAAATACAGTATCTCATTTTTTAGATCCTGATTACATTGTTGAAATAAATATTTAAAGTTAATAGTGATGAGATATTTAAATATTTTATATACTAAGTTAAATAAAATATATCATAAAAATTAATTTCACCTTTTTTTTTACTTTTTAAATGTTACCACAATAAAACTAAACATTTTATGTGTGGCTCGTATTATATTTCTATTGGGCAGCACTGCTGTAAAGAAACATAACTTTCCTGAATAAACTGACACTGACTTTTTAGCAGGTGCTTTCCCCCTTCTCTGCATAAATGCGTAGGACTTTCGCTTTTCTTTTCCAGACCCAGTGTGGTACAGGTCTCAGGCCTTTCAGATCCCTGCTTGTGCCTCTCCTTACTGGAAAGAACGATGGTCTGTTACACGTTAGTCACCATTATTCCCCTTCAGATTTCTTTGTGGACATTATAGTACCTTAGCCGGCCTCCTGGTTTGTATTACATAAACGGTTTGGAAGAGGGTAAGTCAAGTAGCATCGAATAGTTAGACTGATGATTACCTCACTCTCACTTCTGTCTGATTTGAAGGAATTAGCTTAACGTGAAAAGGCAAACCCCTCACTGTTGAAACTTCAGCTATGCTCTCAATAACTTTTCTTTTTCATTTGCACTACTCTTTAAATTGTAGCTTGTGAAGCTGAGTTGATACAGACAGAACATTTTGAAAAATCATCCCTGAACATAGCTTGTTATGGCAGTTCTACAGAAAATCAGGACAGACCTTCATTAATAAACTGTAATATTAAGAGAATTAAGTTCCCTGATTTCCAGCAATTTCCTAAACTCCATCTGAAAAAATGGTTTCCACTTAATTTGAGAGGTTAGGTTTTCTAAATGCATTTTATTTCTTTGCCTTAAGTTTAACAGATTATTGAGTAATATTCCTAGTGACTTAAAAATATCTCCCCTTTGCAACAGTTCCGGGGTCAGGTATGGTAAGCCATTGTACCTGTGGGTCATTTATTCAGTCATTTGTCAAAGGATGAGGGAGGGCCAGAACCTGGATGAACAAAAGAAACCAGGGCCGTGCCCCAGGAATTCCTGTCCATTAGGTTACTGTAGGGAGGTGTGGTGAGGAGATCTAACTGAGTTAGGATAAAATGGTGTGTCTTCCTCGGGAATTGCTGTTCAAGTGGGGAACTAAATAAAAAGCAGGAATTAGTGAGAGGAAGAGCTTGTGAGAAAGGTGCCAGACAGAGTGAACAGTGGACATGAAGGCCTGAGGTCTTGAGAGCTTGGCGTCTTTGAACGGAAAGAAACACGCACGCAGCTGGACTGTGGAGGGTGAAGTGGGTGGTAGGTGGAAGAGATATTTTTGGTAGAACTTCCTAAACTCTTTTTAGGATTATGAATTTGACCCAAGGTGACTGAAGCTGGGGAGTGACGTGGTTAGGGTTAGAGCTGTGTTTTAGATATGTCTGGTTGCAGAGCAGTGGAATTGTTTTGGAGGAAATGGGTCAAGACAGTGTCAGTAAAGATGTAGAAAATCAGAGATTCTGCAGTTGTTTAAAGGACAGATATGTCAGGATGTGATAAGAGAGAGAGAAAAAAAGTTTTATTTTCTTCCCTTCTGGGATGTAAAATACAAATTAATTTGTATTTAAATTATGTCCCAGGAGGGAAACAATACACTAACATACAGAAGAAAGGTAGGTTTAGAAAAAATTCCACTGTTGATTCTGATACGTGACCTCCAACCCAGTCTCCTTCATTTGTGAATTACTAATATAAAGAAAGTATGCTTTAACTTTTAACTATTTGGAGAAGAAGTTTGCAAAGATGTTACTGAAGGCTTGACTTGGGCTGTTGCATGGATGAATTTGCTATGTCCTGTGAGACAGAAGTAAATATCTAGTAATTGGTTGCAGGTATAGGTCAGGTGGGCAGGAGAGGTCTGCACCTGCAATTCAGAGCTGAAGGTAATTGACATGGAGATGGCAATCAAAGCCCAAGAGTTAATGAGTTTAGTCTGGGAAATCTCTGTGCTGAAAAGATAGGAGGGCCGAGGGTAGATCCCAGGGTGTGCTACTATTGAGAAGTGGCTAGAACAATGCTACTCAGCTCTGGCTGCTGTTTACACTCTCCTGCATAACTTTAAGAATGCCAGTGTGTGTTCCCCAAATTTCTGGGGATGAGTCTAGGTAGGTGTGATATTGTGATTTATAAAAAGAAACATCAAATTGGTCTTTGACCCTCTTTCTGGCACAGAGCTCCTAAAACCCTTAGAATTTCCTGAGGGAGAGAGACAAAGATGTCTTTGGTTATTTTAATGAGGTAGTTTTTGGACCCCAGTGAAGAATGGGGGCTGGTTACGAGGGGAGCACAGCAGGTGATTAGAGGGCGTGGACATGTCTGTCCCACCCCCACGACCTCCACGATGTGGAAAGAGGCTGGAGGTTGAATCAATCGCCAGCTGCCAAAGTTTTAATCAAGCATGCCTACCTGAAGAAATCTCCATAAAAAACCAAAAGGACAGGGTTCAGAGAGTTTCAGGTTGGTGAGCCTATGATGAGTCTGAGAGAGTCACATGCGCAGAGAGGGATGGCATGGAGGCTCTGTGCCCTTTCCCCATGCCTTGCCCTATGCATCTATTCCATCTGGCTATTCCCGAGTTATATCCTTTTATAATAAACGGGTATTGTAGTAAGTACAATTTTCTCTGAGTTTCGTGAGCCAATCTGGCAGATTAGTCAAACCCAAGGAAAGAGTAGTTAGAACCTCATAGCCAGTTGGTCAGAAGCACGTGACAGCCTGGACTTGGAATTGGCATTTGAAGTGTGTGGGTGTAGGGATGGGGAGGAAGCAGTCTTGTAGGACTGGGCCCTTGACCTGTAGATCTGATGCTGTCTCCAAATAGATAGTGTCAGAATTGAGCCCAATGTAGGACACCCAGCCAGTGATGGAGATCTGTGATGTAGAACCCCTTTTCCCCAAAATATGCATTGGAATTAAGTGCAGAATCCATAGTAGGGCATCAGGATCCTCCACAGGTCTCCAAATGATACTAATGTTCATCCATGATTGAGAACCACTGGGGAAGAGAAGAGGAGCCTGAAAAAATGACTGAAAAGAAGAAGGCAAAGGAGTGGCAAGGGAATCAGCTAATGTGGCATTATAGAAACCTAAAGAGAGATTTTGAGAAAAGCACTTCTTTTGTGTTTGTTCTGATGTTCTGAGTTTAGCTCCAAGCAATTTTAAAAATAGGAAATCTTTGTTATATAAATTATATGAAGTTTGGTCATTTACAATGAAATTTTCAGAAAAACAAAGCATGTAGACTTAGTTGTCAAATCTCTTTTGTGGGAAGTAATGAGTGAAGTAGATCAGACAGCCTTCGTAGAAGACTCTTTCCATGTATACCCTCTGTTTTTGAAATCCTTGTGCGTCTACCTCACCCTGATACCGTTCTTTGTTTTCTTGTGAAGCTTACTCATGAAAGTTTTCTAGTATTCATTAGATTTTGTTTGCAGTCATTGTCTCAGAAACGTTTTATCTCATCCTTTAATCCTTGGACAAAGAGATGTCCTCCAATACCTGTGATTCCTCATCTCATCTGGTCCTCCATCACTACAGAACAATGCCATGCGCTCCCTGACCCATTGTTAATTCTGTTATGTATTTTTAAACCATGCTGCCTTCCCAACATCCTCCATCTTACCCCGTGAATTCCAAAACCAAGCACAGAACTTCAGTATTGACTACTTAGCATGAAGTGAGAGCAGGTTTCCCTTGAGTTTTTTTCTGTTTATATTTTTATGTTTTCTTTAAGACACTCAAAATTGTATTCATATATTAGTGATAGTTCTTCAAATGAATCCTTAAGACCAACAGATTAACTGGAAACAATGGAAGTAGAAAATTTTCTATTTATTTAATGTTGGGAATTAATGTTATTATCTTAGTAGGTTTATTATAGAAATAAAATTAGTATAGGATTACTAATAATGTCAAAATTTGGGTTCTTTTCCTGCTTAGCAGGGAAAAGTATTAATAGCAGATCATTGTAAGGTACTGAGGATGGTGGTTGACAGGGTGGGTTTGAATTCTTTTTTCCTCCACTAATTAAGGGTGTGATTTGGGGCAAGATGTTTAATCTGCCTTTGTTTCAGCTTTTCTATCTGTAAAATTGTGATAATGATAATAATACCTACTCACAGGGATGGAATGCAAACTAAATGAGTTAATATGTATGTTCACAAGCATTAAAAGTATGATTGGTGCATAGGAAACATGCGATAAATATTAGCAATTATTATAAGACAACGGTCTCTCTTTAAATGATGGCTACCAAATATATCAGCTGTGGTATGTTTATCTGATCCAGTTAGTAAAAAGGTTGTGCAGGTTTCCTGCAGCAATTTGAAAACATTTGGGCGTAAGATCCCTGGAAGAGTCCCTGAACCTAGAGTTGAGCTCACCAGTGACCTGGGGTTCTCGAGTTCTGGGGCCTGGTGGTTGGAAAATGGCACCACTAAACTTGGCTCTACTCCTCTGGGATGAACTCCTTTACTGAACACAATCAAGTAAATAAAACAAAATTATAAAGTTAAAATAGTATATAAAATAAAATGAAACGAAAAAAGAGGACTGAAATAGCTGGCTTTTCCAGGCCTGTGATTATAGGAGCTGTTTCTCACATAAATTGAGCATTATTATTTGTCGTTATCAGATTTTGGCTAGGAAATCCAAGAATATGACATTTCAATACCTGTTTTTCTCAGAAAGAAAATGCTTTGAGAATGGGTTCTAATTTTGCTGTTTATTTTGATGGTCTGACTCTTGTCTCCCAGTAGACAAGCTGGGCACTGTGGTTTGGAAGTTTAGCACTCCCATGTCCCATTGCACCTCTAAAACTCGGGCGTTTTACTCTTTACTGCTCAAATTTTATTACTATTGGATTCATAAACATCACTGTTATCTTTTAGAAACATCACCACATTTTATTAGATGCATAGGTAAAGTAGTTTAAGTAGTTTAATGTGGTAAACACAATAGAATGGATTTAATGGTTATTAGGGTTTGATAAGAAAAACTAAAAGAAGGCTTAAAGAGCTGAAGGCTGCTGATCAAATCTCTCAGTACTGTGTGCTCCCCCTGCTGGTGTAGTCCAAATGGACATAACATGCAGAGAAAGATTCACGATTTAATGAGCACCTACTAGTCGCCAGGCAGCCCTGTAGGAACAGAGATAAATTTTCTGTAATCTTCATAACCCTTCAATGGTAGGTCTTATAATCTTATCATAGTTAAATTTGTTTTTTCACCTTTAATCCCACACAGTTTTCTAATATTCTTAATTTAGGCAGAGGAATGAATTGTATAATTATTTTCACTCAGTAACAATTATTTCTCCAAATAAAGCTATCTTTGAATGAATGACTCTTTATATAACATAGACTAGAACAAGAGTCTTTTTTTTCAGGATTATTTAAGAAAACGAGTGGCAGAGTTTGAAACATATAGAACTTTTCTTTCAATGGAATAGAACTTGAACTTAAAAAAAAAATAACTGGTGGAAGGAAGGCCTTTCACTACTTTTCTGAAACTCGAAATTACATCATATGTTTTGAAAGATCAGATAAATATGCATGTTGTCTTAGTAGCTAGAATGCCAGACTGAGCAGCCCAATCGAATGTCTGAGGTGATGGGGAAGTCACAGCACAGACCACAGGCAGATAAACCAAGCTTGTCATTACATCCAGAAGTCCCAGGAGCCCCTACCCACAGGGTGTTTCACTCAGGCTGTCAACAAGTTATAGAAAGAAGAACTTTGTGATTTTTTCTTTTGGTCTTGCTTCAGTGGAAATGCCAAGATACTAGGAACTGGTGTAAATTGAGGAAAAGGGCAGGGCAAGAGAGGGGCCAAGTAAAGGACATTTTTCTTGAACACTGTAGAGTTGACTCTACAGCCTATGGGCAGATTTGCGATATTTTACACATTTTCTGATAAAAAAATTAGAAAGTGATTATGGATTACAGCTAATTCACATCTGGAATAATTGTAGAGTTCTATTGTATGTGTTTACTACAGAGTCATGGGGAGCGACAGATCTGTTTCTGACAAGATTTTGATTCTAGTCTTTTCCATTTACCAGCCACATGGATTTGGGGAAATTACTTCATTGCCTTAAGACTCAATAGTCTCATCTGGCAAATAGGATCGATGGAGTAGTCTTTTGCGGCTACTGTGAGAATTGAATGAGGTAACGTGTGTGATAAAACCTGACAACAGCAGTGTGCCCCAGATATTCTATGGAGGAGGAGATATGCCATGACATACGTACAGTCTAATCTTGTGTTCAGATTGATCCTTAAAATAATAATAATCTTAACATCAACTAACATAACATTTGTTTGCTTTCTCTGCTAGGCTCTGGTGCAAGAGCTTCACAGGTATCTCATTTACTTCCCATAATCCTCTCACAAAGGCTCTGAGAGAGGCACCTCCTATGGGTCCCCACTGACTTTGAGTGCAGGGGGGTCAAACTCATTTTCTCTGGGGGCCACATCAGCCTCGGTTGCCTTCAAAGGGCCGAAGGTAATTTTAGGACTGTATAAATGTAGCTACTCCTTAACTAGGGGCAAGGAGCTTGGTGCTGCCACAGTAGAAACGAGGTGCCAGGTGGGATAAAACAAGGTGGAGGGCCAGATTCGGCTCACGGGCCTTGGTTTGCCACCTGTGTTTTAAATAGTCCTACTCACATATCCATCCCACTTTGTAAAGACCTTCAAACCTGTAAATACTGTTTCCCTTCAGACTATGTGTTACTATCTTAAAACTTAGGGCAACCTTTTGGAAGAGAAGGAAGAGTAGTGGTGAATGAAGAAGATCTCTCCAAAGCTTAGATTCCGGAAATTTGGGTGAAAGTTCTGCAGTACTGCAGCGATTTTCAAATCAGCGGTGTGTCACCCCTTAGATTGTCAAGTTACAAGAAAACGACAACAGCCAAAACAACAATAGCTCTCTGGTGTGAATGAATCAAAATCATACCTATTTTTTGTCAGATTGGCAAAAAATATGTTTTGGTGTGCTGCAGAATTTCGGTAATGAATTTGTGTGCCACGAGATGAAAAGGGTTGAGAATCGCTGCAGGAAAGAACAGTAAGTGCAGTAAAGGATTCCTGTGGCGATATGCTGTATTTCAGAATCCCTCCCTCCCTCGCAGATGTACACTTCAGTCCTGCCTTCAGCACGTGAGGCCTGCTCTGTGCTGTGGGAGTGCCACAGTCAGTGAAGTGTCTGCCTTCATGGAGGTGACATCCAAGGTGAACATCTGCCCTTGGCACTTGGGACAGAGACACTAAAGAATTACAACTAAAAGGGGTGATAAAAAACCCTATGCCTAATTGACTTTGTACTAATGTCCTTTATACTCCTCGACCAGAATTACTGCTTCTGTACATTTGTATACATGTATGTCTACTGATACAGAATCAGTAGGTGGAAATAAGAAATGGAAGTAGTAAGCATACATCTTTCTATTTTCTTCCCCAAATGAAAAACAAGAGAGAGAAAGATGGGCTTCAGTTTTTAGAATAAGGGGTGTGGTTTTTATATGGCTTTGTGTTTTTAGTGCCTCCTGGGAAAATGCATTCAACTGTGCTAGGAATTGTTCCTTCTAGTTGTATAAAAGCATGGGAAATTGTCACATGTTAATTTCTGCTGATCTCTTTTATGTTAAACCATGTAAAGTACTTTTTCAATTATGAAGCTGATTTTATTTACTAAGAGTTTAGATTAGTAATATATGAGCTCATTTGAAAATCAGATTATAAATCATTTAGCATGACATTTAGGTAAAATATAAACATAATCTGAGTTTATTTATGATGTCTGTCAGGGAGAATCATGAGAATTAGCTTTCTCATGACAGTTTTAATAATCATCATTTCTGGCCAATTGAGAAATACTGGATTTCCACATGAAGAAAATTTTGTTAACATTTGTATCCTATTTCAATATCTAGCTCAAACCAAGGAGGACAAAAAGGTACAATTATCGTTTTTCAAAGGAAGTAGTTTCTTTTCCAGTGTGCTATAATATAGGAAAAGGCATAACCGTTTACACTGGAGAACAGGTGCTCACAAGCCCAACTGCACAATACAGCTGCCCAGGGAGCGTTTCAGACAACCCTGACGTCTGGGTCTCAACCCAGACAAATCACATCTGAGCCTCTGGGAACGGGAACCAGCTGTCAGCATTTGTCAGGACTCTCCCCAGGTGAGGCTGATGGCCAGTCAAGGCTGAAACCCCATGACAAAGGAGTGGACTTAGGAGCAAGGTTAAGGAAGCGCTTTGGAGAAGGTCTTATTTCTCTGCCAAATTCTGCAGGCGCTACAGAAGAAAACGGTAAAAAAAAAGAAAAAGAAAAAAGTTCCTGGAAATTAAGAAAAGACTCAGAGCAGTAGTGGGGACTTTGAACTGACCCTGTCTTGTGGCCAATGCTGAAAGTGTTAGTGTGGCTGGCAGGTGTGTCAGGAAGAAAAGGAGAGACCTGTACAGGTGTGAGTCTGCGTGTTCACTTACTAGAATCAGTTTTATTACTTACGTGGAAGGATAATTGTTTTATGACTTTGTTGTTTTGTGAATTTCCTTTTTGTCTGAGTATATCCTTTTGTTACCCACATTTCGAATTACGATACAAAATACAAATAGAAGATACTTAGTCAAACCAAACCCCAGGCGAAGTTTTGTATTGTTTTTTATTTATTGACCTTCCATTTTCAGCACACATTTCCTGGCAATGAGTTGGAGGGGGGCTAATAATGAACAAGACGTAGTACTGGTCGAGATGAATCAGGCCATTATTTCCTAAGTGTTGGAAGTAAACAGAATAGTTGTGAATAAATAACGTATTAGGGTTCACCAGAGAAACAACCCATGGGATGGGTAGACAATTATCCATCTGCCTATCTAACTGAGGAGATTTGCAATTGGTTCCCTCCGTTGTGGAGGCTGAGGAATCCTGTGATCTGCCACCTGCCAGCCGAGGAAGCAGGAGAGCTGGTGTAATTCCAGCCAAAGGCCTGGGCAGTGCTGGGGTGGAGCAATGAGGGGGGGCAGGGGGAGTTGGTGTAAGTCCCCAAGATCTGAGAGATACTCAGACATGGAGAGCAAGATGTTTGAGGGAAGTGTCATTGACAAAGTGAGGAGTTGGGTTTTGACATGTTTGCACCTTGGGGTGAGATTCCGAGCAGTGGTGACATTGGAATGTCACCTGGTGGAGCCAGAACGAAGGGAAACTGAGGATACAGTGCAGAGTCATCTGTTTCTCCAGAACACAATTTAATGACAAGTTTCTTTCATCTTCATTTCAAATTTTACAAAGACTTGGCTAAGAAACAGACAAGAACAATTCACTACTTTTCCACATAAAAAACTTGTTGGCCATTTTTCTAAAGCAAATTATGCGGTTCTAAACTATTGTATATTTACTGTTTTTTACATTTTTGGATGGCATCTCTAAAAATTTCTTAAGATTGCATCTTGGTAAATTTGTTTCTAAATTCTGAATGTAATTTTGATGGAAGAAAGGGTCCATTATGTTACACGACATTTTAGTAGTGATATGTTATTTGTGACCTCCTTCCTCTCCTGTCCTTGATTTTTCTCCCGCTTCATTGCCTGAGTGACTGTAAGTTTAGAAGACTTTGATATTTTCGTAGAAGAGATGTAATGAAGTATCTATTGTGGTAATAGGAACTTCAGGTAAACAGAGTCTACCATTTATCATTTTTTTTGACATTAGTTAAAAAAGGAACTGGCAATTTTAATGAAAAGTCAAAATGAAAATTGTATATAATAAATATTAAAATTTGTCATTCTCTGTCACTTTCCTTCAATTATGTTGAATCAGGTAGCCACAATCACAACCTTATCTACCCAACCCACAGAGTACAATTCTTCTCTCCCTCCGTCCCTGTCCCTCTCCCCTTCCATTAGTCTTAACGTACAGACCGTCTGTTTCTACCAGGACTGTCTTTGACTAAGGTTTGGGCTGCAGCAAGATTCTCTTTCCGTTCCAAAGAGACATTGCTAATCAACCCGGCATTCTTCTTCCAGACCCGTTCTTAGTCATCGGGCAGCCACGACCAGTCGGTGGGATTGTCCCTGCTGTGCATGGAACCTGGCCAGGACAACATTGTCCACATTCAGTCATAACAATGCTCGAGACTGTGCGAATCAGCTGGGGTGGTCAGGGCCTCCCCTGGACCTACTAGAGCAGAATCTTCAGGGAAGGAGCCAGGAAGATTTCTTTAGTTAGGCTGTGTTGAGGGTTTTGTTGTTTTTTTCTAAACAATATTTTGGAGAACAAGCAAGTGTCTACACAAACATGTTCCTATACTCCTTACAACAAAATCTCTCCTACCCAGGATATTATCTGCAAATGATTTCACATTTAAAGTATTAGCCTTATTGATGTAGATGCACTGAGTTTGCCCAGGAAACTGTGTCTAGGGGTCCAGGCTATAGGAGGAGACAGTGACTGATTTAGAGACTGGCTCCTGCAAGTGCGTGAAAGCTTGGTACCAGTGACCAGTGTGCAAAGTGAAGGCAACAAACTGAAATTCCACGTTCTTCCAATCAAATTAGTGCAAATGTACTGACCTGCCTGTGGAATTAGGCTCGGGTGGAATGGGACTGTGACATAGCAGCTGAAGAGGGTAAAATACAAACAGCAAAAGGAATCTTAAGATACTGTATCTTACTCTCCTCTAAAATCACTTAATTGAAATCACGTTAGTACAGGGATCCCAGCTATAAAACAAAGAAGTCACTCTAACAGAAGAAAAAAGTTATCACTGTGTAGATTACTTTCTCTTGTACAGTTTAGGAGTACTGTAAAGCCCGTGAGTAATATTTTATTACTGTTGGGTTTTCTGGCTATTGATGCATTTATTTGCCAAAGTGCCTTTTGGAGTTTTTTATTTACTAGTGAAGCGATCTGTTTTTTCAAGTCTTCTTTTTCTTTGTTGAGAACAGTCACAATCAACTAACATAGACTGTAGGGAAGTTCGGTTTTAATGCTCATCATTATTACCATGCTGATTATACACTGCCGATTCCCGAATGTTTAGTCATCACCTTTCGCTTCAATAAAGTGTGATTTCAGTGCCAAAGATCATACTCTTTTTTTGTCTTGTATTCTTAATGTCTCAATAATAGAAACATCTTAAAAAGTGCTCTGATAATGTAGCCAATAATGCCACATAAATGGTCAAAACAAAGGTGTGCATTCTTTGCCAAGCGTTATACACTGCCATTGCATTTGCACAGCCTACGCTGGTGTAAACTGGGCTTCTCCCCCCCGGTTGGTTACTTCTCTCCTATTTCAAGGCCATCTCTTCATGAAGCAGTCATTTCTACAAATAAAAATCGCCTTGCGAGGAACTGAGTAACTCACAGTTACTCCCACGTTGTGCACTGAATATAAGGTGACAGAGAAGCGGGAGGTGAGGGCATTTCACACATGTTTGAAGGAAAAAAAAACACTGGGGATGAGTGTGATGTGTTCATTTCCTCTGTTCACCTAGAATAACACGGAGTTCAAGGTCACTGATGGTAACGTTGTTTTCAAATGCTGTAGGAAGCCCTGGTGGAGAACCCTGTGGAAAGACTTGTTTGGGAGAGAGAGACAATCAGTGGTTGGGAGTCACACTTTCCAGGCAGCCAGGAGAAAATGGATCCATCGTGGTAGGTTATGGGGATTGGTCCACTGATCATATCATGAAATCAGATATGCTGGGTGTGACTTTCACATCATTTGGTCGACTTTTATGTTTTATTCAGACTTGTGGGCACAGATGGAAAAATATATTTTATATAAAGAATGAAAACAAGCTCCCCACGGGTGTGTGCTACGGAATGCCCTCTGACTTACGGGCAGAACTGAGTAAAAGGATCGCTCCTTGTTACCAAGGTAAGATGACTTTGATATTAACTGGATCAAGAAAAACAAGTGAATGACTTAATTTTTTAAAAAAATTTATTTTCAATTTTAGATACATGGGGAGGGGATCTTTGAAATAGCCGTGTTCTTTTTAACTACTCAAATCATCCTTTCCTTTTTTACTCAGTTGCAGTATGAGTTTTCATAAATATACTTTGTGCTTTTAGGAAATTTTATAGTTTAATTTGAAGAATTCTGGAATCGAGTTGATATTACCCACTTTTGTATTAAATGCATTTTCAATTCAGTACACGTGAATCAAATGCTCAGCAAATATAGGACACTTAAAATCGTGAAATTACATTGAAAAGTCTGATCAAAAAGAAGGAAACCGCTTAGGTTTCTTGCTTTACCTTTAGCTGCAATGAATATTCAAAAGATTCAAGAGTAATGGAATCAAATATTTTCACTTTCTATGTCTCCTTTTTTCAAATTCTCATGCTTTTCTTGAAGCAGCAAAGGATTGGTATCTTGAGTTTGAAAGGTTTTCCCATAAAAATTCTAGACCATGCTGAGGTAGCATTAATGCGTGTAGAGCCAGGACATACACCAAACAACTGAATTGGAAGAAATTCAGTGTGAATGTCAACAGAGCTCTAAAGATTATATCTGCAGTGAAAGAAATATTTTTGGAAAACTCAGCATTAAATATATATACACTCCAGTTTCCAACTTTTCTAACCAAAACGACTACCCCAGTCTCTAAAGAAAATTCGTTACAGAACAAAAGTTTGATCAAGTAAGTAAATTCAGTTACTGACTCCATCGATATTGGGGTATTTCCTCTCTGGCATTTGATGTCATGGAGAAGCTTATATATATTCCTGATTTGTCTTTGGATATCAGGAAGATGCAAGGTGAATTTTAAATTCTTAATTGTGTAAAACTCAGTCTAGGTTTCTGCATGTTTATTATCTTCTTACTGGTTTATGGTTTATGCTTTGAAACATTTTCACATTAGAATTTTGATTTTTGCTCAGATACACCTAGCCACATTCTCTAAAATTTCAGGATGACGTAAACAGCAGACACCTAAAATTATGGAGAAATTTATAAAAATAGAAAAAGATAAGACCAGGGAAGCTATGAGAAGGAATGAAAAATCATGACAGAGTATAGTACTTATAAATGACTTAACGATGTATTTAAATTTTCTAGTTGGCAAAACCAAAGAGCAAAGATGGGGTCCCGATTCTTATTTTCATCGAAGTTTACTTATGTCAGTTTTTCAGGAGGAGCAAAGCTTTGTCTCCATAGCAAATTCCAACAGCATCCATCCATTCACGGGGGCTTTGTAATGAGAGACCCTCTATCTCCATGCAGATCGTGACTTCGTCTGTTACTTTCAACTGTGCAAAATCTGGGAAGCCTATTTTTTTTTCTGTTGAATTTTTAAATGGAGGAGCTGTAACGAAAAGAATATTGGAATGAAATGTATTAAACTTTAGATAACAAGTGATTCCTGGTTGGTGATTGCATGTACTGAAAACAGGGAAATTAGACAGTAGACTTACTAGAATTATAGATGTGGAAGACATTTGGACAATTGAGTCAAATGCCCTCACTTTACAGAGGAGAATACTTTGTCCCAGTGACATCACATAATTTTCTCAGAATCTTTCAGCCTTCTGGTAGCAGAAGGGGCCTCACACTCAGATTTTTATGTGATTTCTGATCCCACGTGTCGTTATTTGCAAATTAATGTGGGCAGAGGTCATTATCTGTGAATGCTTTTTCTTCTCTTTTTCTATCATTGGTCAAGAACTGGTTGGTGGCAGAGCGAGGAGCCTCCATTCCAGTATTTTTTTCATTGGTGTCCTGGCCTAGTCACCTCCTCCACCCCAGCATTCAGCCCTCATGGCAAGAAAAGAGAGAGAGCCGGGGACAGTCAGATGGCTGCATGTGGGAGCCACATGCGGGAGAAGCCCTGGCTGCGAGCCAGAGCTGTGGGGCCTGTGGAGCATCCTCGTCAGGCAGGCCCCACCACAGAGCTGCTCAGGGATGCAGGAGGAGGTGCTGGCCCTGCTGGTCCACCATATTTGCCTCGGTGACCAGTGCCACCCTGGCAAGGATCGGAAGCCTATTTTAAATGGGAGCTTTGACTCCTGTCTTAACCATTCATTTGAAAATTTTTTTGAGTGTGTGCTACATGTTCTCCTCTCAAAAAAGAGGCAGGGATATGTATCTTTATTACTCTTTCAAAGGGATATTTTAAAGGTTAATATGGAAGACATTTGTGGTTTTAAATTTCACCAGTTACTATTATTTTAAAAATACGATAGTGTAAAATATAGACCTTAAGTGGTCTGTATTTGTTAGGATTTATAAGATAAAAATAGACAAAATCTGCATGATTTTAAATGAAATCCTGAAGTGTTTTTTTCTACTTCATTTTAGATTTTGTGAAAAAATTTGGAGAAAATTTTGCATCATGTCAAGCTGGAATATCTAGTTTTTATACAGAGGTAATAGTTCAAAAATAGCTGCTATGAATGTTTACATATAGAATTTTAATTCTTCTGAAGACTTAGAAGACTGGTGTTATTCTTTACAGTAAAACATTTGCAACATCTGAATAATGTCTCTTAAATTAGGAAGTTCAGTATTGCAGCTTATTTTTTACCAGTCAATATTTCACATATATTTTAAGAAAATATTAAAATTAGATGGCTCTGCCCCACAAGATCAACTAAAAGTCTATACTAAAGAATGTTATTTCATCAAGCATTTAAAATAAATTAAAAGTAGCTGTAGTTATTTGTTTTAACTTAGGCATTGAAAATATCTAAGTGTGTTATTTTACTTATTGAGGGAGCAAGGAAGCATATGAATTCACACTTTTCATTAAAACCATGAGAATTGGGAGATTCAAGAATTTAATCTCTTAAATCAGATATATTCCCAAACACTAGTATTCTCTCTCTACCTCTCTAGTAACTAACTCTGTGCCTCCCGGTGGAAGGTCACAGCATTCACCCTCCAAAGTTCCTTGTTTCCCTTAAACATCAACTATGAATTTATGAATGATTTCTGAATCTATGTAGAAATTCTATATCAAGCCTTGGTTTAACAGTTTCTGTAACTATTACCTACTATGTAAAAAAAAAAGTAATGATTTCTTTAGTGTATTATTTAAATTGACCTTTTTTAAGTTCAGGATTTAAATTGACCCTTTTTTTTTGCATTCAGGATTGTTGAGGAAATTTAGAAATATGTTAAATAGGTTTCAGTGCTGAACGTTTTCATTGTTAGAAAACTGTCTGCTCATTCCAACCTTCCCTCTGTTTCCTTTTTCTAAATTCATATTTATTTATAATCAAATAGACCCCAAATTTCCTTGGTCTTTTTCTGAGCTAACCTTGTTAAGGAAACTAGTTAACGACTTTTCGCAAATTGAAATAAATTAAGTCTACTTTTTACTCTTCGGCCAAACATGATTATCTCTGTAATGTGCACTAATGGATCCCTCAGGTAAGATTTCCTTTAGTGGCGACCACACTGCTTTTCTCCTGAAAGCCTGCTCTCCTGTTCAGTGACTCTACCTTTGATTTCTAAGTCTACTGGTGACTGTGAAGGGAGAGTTTCAGAGTTTCTCCTGTGATTCTACTTTTAGGTGAAAATTCATTAGCTACCTTCTTTGGCTTTTAATTTCCCTGATGTGATTTTAAATTCATAAAATGCTCAGATTTCAGAAATTTATTACAAAAATGTATTCTTGCCACTATTTACTTAACATGTATAGCTGGAAGATGTTTGGGGTGGTGAGATTAAACTTTTAAGTGATGATAACTTGTTTATCTCTTACAGGATTTAATTGTGATGGGAGCTCCAGGATCGTCTTACTGGACTGGCTCTATTTTTGTCTACAATATAACTACAAATACGTACAAGGCTTATTTAGACACAAACAATCAAGTAAAATTTGGAAGTTACTTAGGTACTATAACAGTCTGACAAACTGGAATTTGATAAACTCAAACTATAATTTGACAAACTCAAATTATAGTCTTTCTTACAGATCCTAGTAATTATAAGTAAGGGAAATTGTATTTTCAAAAGATTAAAATGGCCAGTAGCCATTAGAAAGACAGTTTGTTTGTTTAAGAATACAATAATGACGCTTTAGTTAACTTCATATTCTACATATGTAACTACAATCATCAATATGTAACTCTTAAAACTGGAGCTGCTCATTTACTGCGAAGTGTATACTCTCTGCAGTGAAACACTCGTAAACTGGTATCTTTATGTAGTCCACTGATTATTACAAAGATAGCACTATTGAGTGCTTACCATGTCCAAGGAACTTACGCAAGCGGTCCGCATGAATTGTCCCATTTAATCATATAACGGTGGTGAGCATCATTTCGTAAAGGACTGACGGAGTCAGACTGCCCAGCATTCTGCACAATGGGTAACATTGTAACGCTTACAGGTCTAAAAACAGCCCATTGACCTTTGCCTCCTAAGTTCTTAGCATATTTCCCAGAGCTTAACTATTTTTATCTTCTTATTCTTATATTTATTCTTATTCGTGTTTAATAAGTTAGCAGCTGGATACTATATAGTCTGTTTCAGGAGAAACACAAGATTTTTCTGGCATTAATTCCCCTGTTGTAAGAAAAGGAACACTTTTCCTATAATTTCTTAGGAAGTATAGATTTGTTTAAACCACATGTACTTCAAATGTGAGCAGCCTATTCTCAGAACAAAATTATAAGAAAAATCAGTATTATTTTTCCATTGAAACAGAAGGAATTCATTTTCAGATAGAGGGAATTTATTTACCATTCAACATTTACTTGTTTGTGGTTGAAGGGTATCTTCAAATATTATAAAATGTAACTCAGTGTTATGCCTTTTATCACAGGATAAAATAAAAATATCTTCCCATTTCTATCATCATCATATTTTATCACAATAGGAAGATTTTATGACAAAACACTGTAATTTAGGAAACGTTTTACTTAAAGTTTAAAATGTCATATTTTATACGCTCTAAGATATTTCCATTGTAATCCTAGAAGCTTGAATGTCCTGATACTGCAGAGACTAACAAACCCAATGTAAAGGTGCTATCTTCGATTTCCAGGACTTGAAGATAAAAAGCCATATGACTAGTTTCATAACACACATTAATAATTGCTTATAGCATACAATGAATGACCACTTCTGTGTATTGCTATGCTAAATATTCTTAAAACTGTTCAGTGAGGTGGTTTTGTATTCAGTCCCTGAGTGGCTTTATGATAATACATACGTTTTACCCATTGCAGTCCATGTCACTCGTACTTGTTTCCGTTTTGTTGAAGGGTACTCAGTTGGAGCTGGTCATTTTCGGAGTAGGCACACTACCGAAGTCGTTGGAGGAGCGCCTCAGCATGAACAGATTGGAAAAGTAAGAACTACATTTTTATATTTATTTCTTTGCAAGGGTTCAAATACTTTGCATGACAGAAGGCGATATTAAAGGAGGAACTGCGGAAATGCTAAGGAATGAAAGCTAGGTCTGATGAGAAATGTGCTACGTTTAGTGGAGTTGCTGAACGTTGTATGGCTTTTAGATAAACTTTAGCAGAAAAGCTTTAAGGAAAATTACGTAAGTCGAACGAGGCTTTTCTTTCTTATGAAGAAATTGCTTTCGAGAGAACTATCTTAAGATGTTGGGGGAATGTATTTATTGGTTAACAACTTTATAGCTAAAGGGGAATCGAGGCAGCTACATGTGTGATGGTAAGAGGAGAAAGAATATGATGTTATTTCTGGTTTTAGTTTTTGCTCCATTGCTGTGTAAATGTTACTAAATTTTTCTGAGCCTTACTTTGAAAGTGAGGCACACCGAGCTTTCTGCGCTCCCTCTCAGGGATCCTCAAGACAGTTCCCAGGAAGGCAGTTGTGCAAATGAGGCATGCTAATCTGAATGTGGTTTCCTAAACCTGTGGCATCACTATGAAAAGGGTTTTTAAAAAATATATTCAAGCAATTGCAAGTCAGGAAAATTAATGTTTTGATCAAATAAAGACTTTTTTAGTGGGGTAGCAGTTGAACCTTTTCTAAATCTCTTTCCAATTGCAGGCATACATATTCAGCATTGATGCAAAAGGACTAAATATCTTACATGAAATGAAAGGTAAAAAGGTAATATGTCTCTGCATTTGTTATCACTGAGGGCCTTTGGGAATGATGCTGCTCTTGTCTCAACAACTGGATCTGGTTTGCTTTGGAGCAGCTTGGCTCTTATTTTGGTGCTTCTGTCTGTGCGGTGGACCTCAACGCAGATGGCTTCTCAGACCTGCTCGTGGGGGCTCCTATGCAGAGCACCATCAGGGAGGAAGGAAGAGTGTTCGTGTACATCAACTCCGGCTGGGTGAGTCCGGTGACCCCAGAACTGGGAGCCACCTGTGGGGTAAAGTTTGGTACTCATTCCAGAGTTCTGAGACTATAGGTTTTTAGGCTCATTGTACTGATAAAGTAAAAATTCTGGTACTGTACCAATGCTCTAAACATGAAATGAAACATAGGGATAAATGGGCAGCCGTCCCGTTTTGGTGTGCCACAAGTATGAGATCAGTTGTTCGAGAGTTAGTTCACATTTGTCATGTGTTCCCTCCAACAGGTGAAGCTTCCTTCAGTTTTTATTACGACAGAATCTAATGTGAAAGAGTGATATTTATGTCCCACAAAATGTGGATTTCTTATTGCTGTGAATGTCCTTATATAATTTAATAATTATAAAATGTTACTAGAAGTAGAAAATAAAATACTTCCATTGCTTGATTTGACAATTGGAAACAAGACATTTTTTAAAGATTTTATTTATTTAGTTAGAAAGAGGGGAAGGGAGGGAAAAAGAGAGGGAGAGAAACATCACTCAGTTGCCCCTTGCGTGCGCTCTAACCCAACCAGGGCCCTGGCCCACAACCTGGGCATGTGCCCTGACTGGGAATCGAACCAGCCACTGTGTGCTTTATGGGACGATAGTCAACCAGCTGAGCCATGCCTGCCAGGGCAAGACATGTTTTGATAAAATGTTAATTTGCACAGTTAATATGGATTACACTCTTGATAAGAATATAAGATTGACATAATTTGTTCCAAAGTGGGTATAATAGTTACAGAAATACATAATTGCTGTTTATTGTTGAGTTATCGTTGAGTCTATTGTTGAAAACTGAATCCTTGACAGGTCAATTAAAAGAGTTCTGCTGGCCTTGTCTTGCCAGTTTGTTTATCTTCTTGGCGTTAATCAAAGCAAAGAATTCATAAGGGCCTTAATGAGGTCTTTTTGGCCTGCCTTTGATTTAAGAGCAAGAATGGGTTTGTGAGAACATTAGTTCATTTCTTAAGGGCACTGAATTTTCAGTCAGAATTCAACACAGTAAAATCTGTTGCATGAAGGTATTTGTAATCTTATTTAATCAATAATTTCACAGTATTTAATAAATTTCTATATTAAGCATCAGACTAAACTTTTTACATTTTAGGAGAGGACATAGTCTTATGAAACTGAGAGATTCTGAAGGTTCCAGATGTAGAGCAGGAAAGTTATTTATGCATTGGCATTTTCTAGATTGTGTTTCAATCTAAACTTAACAGTAAAATCGTGTTATCTACAAAGTGATCATATCACACTAATATGATACCAGGTCACTTTCCCTTGCAGAGATAATTTCATATTTCCCTACTCGTAAATGAGTAGGTGCTATACTAGCTACATCCTCATCTTGCATACTTCTCTTTCAATTAAACTTTTTGAGAATAGTTTAAACAATAGCGTACATACCTAAACTAAGGCAATATAGGACCTTTTTTCCCCATTGGAATCTTAAGCAATCCCAATGTGAAAACAGATAAAAGTGGAGCTCCTTTGCTTGAAGGACAGGAGAGGAGCCCTACCCACAGGTCTATCCAGTCCTGCTTTCCTCACTCCTGCCCTGAGGCACCACTTTGAACACTGGGGTTAATTCCGTGATTCTTTTCAGCTTTGGAAATCTGCTCTAGCATAGATTATCCTTCCTTTGTTCCCTTTAAAACCTGTTCTAGCATAGATTATTCTTCCTTTGTTCCCTTTTAACTTCCTGTTTTATACCTCTCTAAAAAGGCCCTAAGCACTGCTACAAGGCATTGCAGTATGTACTTACTGTTTGGCTTGCTAGTATCTGTTGGAAGGTGGGCACTGTGGGGAAAGGGATCTGGGCACTGTGGGGAAAGGGATGGCTGTCTCTCTTACTGCTGTTTCCTCAGGGCCTGGAAAGTCCTGGACAGGGTGCTCAGTAATTGTTTTTGAATGAAATCTAGAAAGAATGGTACTTGAATGAATGTGGCTTCCACCTAGTTCTACTAAAGTAGCTCTCAGGAGTCCCCAGCGAATTCTTGGTCACCCTTCTCAGTGACTGGAGAATACTTGAAGACGAGTGATTACTCCTTTCGGAAACTCTCCCCTGGAACTTCAGTGACAGTTTTCTTAGGTCTGCACCTTCTCATTCTCATTGGAATCTCTGCTGCCTTTTGCTCTTTAAATTAGGCGTTTCTCTGGGATCAGAATAAGTAGAGGGTTTTTTGTTGTGGTTGGAAAGTCAAAGGTGAAGGGCACTTGCCAAGGGGAAGAATATAATTGTGTTTAAGGAGTGATGAGTAGACTTATTTGAGAAGGGGTAAAGGGTCTATGACGAGTAAGTAGCAGATGAATTTCTTTTTCCCCACAAGGGAGTGACATGATCCAAGTTTACAGGGTCTGGTAGCTGTTTTTGCAACATTATTGAATGTCCTATTGTGGTAACTCATCTTTAACTTCAGAGATAGCAGTGGACCAATCCGTGTTCCATTACTGCTGGGAAAAGGTTCCAAAGGCCAGCTTCAGTAGCATCACTCTTCAACTCATAAACCTTACGTGGCTTCCTCTTGTCCTCTAAATTGAGAGTCAGTTCCCCCCAGCATTCATTGTCCCACCTGACAAAGCTCCATTCTCACCTTTCAGCCTCATTTCTTACACATAGTCTTCAGTATAGCCATACCCTTTGGACTTCATGTTTTGCTGGCAATTTTCTCTGTATATCCAAATTATGCTCATCCTTCAGTAGCTACCTTGAATATCATTTATGAAATCTCTCCTAGCTCTCAAAATTAGATATGCTCTCCTTGCTTCTTGATATTGCAAAGCAGTCTGTACTTCTAACCACATACTTGTGCTTAGCATCTCCTGCAACTCTGGGCTTCTTCAGGAAAGGAAGTGTGTTATATAAACACACTTCGTCCCTTTCACCCATTCATTCTTTGCACAGTGCAGTGACTTCAATAGGAACTCCATATTTGCTAAATTGAATTATCAAAATGATTTATTGGATTTTCAAAGCTAGAGATCATGAGTTTGACAATTTGTTATATCCTCTGAGCTCTAATCATACTATTATGTGTTGGCATATACTTGATAAATATTTATTGAGTTGAACTGAGATGTGTGTTCTAAAGCTCAGTCTGTAGTTTGTCCAATTTGTTTAAAGCATTAGAAAAAAATCCATATCCAATTACAACAGTAAATCATGTGTAAAGTTGTGAGGGAGTGTGATAATGACACCTTTCTCCCTTTTCCCATCCAGGGAGCAGCAATGAATGAAATGGAGACAGAGCTCATTGGAAGTGACAAATATGCTGCAAGATTTGGGGAGTCTATAGTTAATCTTGGTGACATTGATAATGATGGCTTTGAAGGTAATTAAAAGTACTTGATTTCCACTTTTAAAATGGTACATGAAGGAGAATATGTTTGGAGTTTCATGTGGTTCGTCTTTCTATATAAAATGGAGCCAGAATGGTATGTTGAGTTTCGGGTTTTTTCCAGTCTTACACCTGACTTCACCTCAGTTGATAGCTATGGCTTCTTACTGTTGTTAATAAAGGATGATATTCAGCACACCTTATGTTGTTGATTCTGAGCCACCATTGATTACGAGTGGCATTTTTGTGCCCCTAAAAATGCTATGAAGTTGTGACCCACCATTTTTTTCTATTTTGAAAAGGATTCTGATTTCAGAAATGTTAAGATGGGAAAAATATATATCATAGACTCATTGGACCATACTCTTTATCCGTACAGAAGAGCCACTGGAGGCCGGCTGCAGAGCTGGAGCGAGGTTCTGGAGGTCCCTTGCTATGCCAGAAATTCCTTGTTCCTTTAAAATGCATTCAAATTTAAGTTGCTGTCAACTTAAATTATATATGTATACTATGTATACATAGGCTGTGTACTATATATGTATACTAGGCTGTTAAAACTGGGCATAAAATGGTGGATAGGTTTGAGCGAGAGAGTGTGTGATTCCTAGAGTTTAGCAAATAAGTATTTGATCTTTATTTTCAGAGCTAGAATTTTGTCTGTCTCTTGCCATGGTTATTGACAATTGGTATGTGGTAATATGAGTTCAAATCTTACATGTATACTGGAAATTGGTGAAATGAGTACTATAAACTCTCAATTCCTTAATTTCTTCTTATGCCTAAGTGCTTCATTCTGCTTTAAATGCCTAAAATGTTACCCTGCAAGGAGAAAGTTAGTGAGTTGTTGAACATACACTTTTAGTGAACCCTAGTAAGTGGAAGATAGTGTGATTTGTATACAAACATTACAATTTCTGGAATTTTCTTACTCTATTAAAAACAAAAGGAGCTAAGTATACGTAGACATTTTATGGTTATGATTACACAAATAACATTTTGCACTGAAACATTTATAAAATTTTATGATAGATGTTTTGAGTTAATTTTTGTGTGTGGTGGAAGATAGTGGCCTAGTTTCATTCCTTCGCATGGGGCTGTCCAGTTTTCCCAGTGCCATTTATCACTTGTTTTCCCCATTGTATGTTCTTAAAGCAGTTAATTGTGTATGTGTGGGTTTATTTCTGGAATCTCTTCTGTTCCAGTGATCTATGTGTCTGCTTTTATGCCAGTATCATACTGTTTTGATTACTATAATTTTTAATACTATTTGAAATCAGGGAGCGTGATGCCTCTGGCTTTGTTTTTCTTAAGATTGCTCGCGCTATTCAGGGCATTTTGTGCTTCAATACAAATTTCAGAAATTTTAAAAAATTCTGTGAAAAATCACCACTGGAGTTTGGTAGGGATTGCGATGAATCTGTAGATTACTTTCAGTAGTATGGACATTTTAACAACATTAATTCTTCCAATTCATGAGCTTGAAGGACCTTCCCATTTATTTTTGCCTTCATTTTTTTAAACCAATGTCTTAAAGTTTTCAGTGTACAGGTCTTTCATCTCTTTGGTTAAATTTATTCCTAGGTATTTTACTTGCTTTTTAAAATGCAATTGTAAATGGGATTGTTTTCTTAATCTCTATTTCTAATGATTTGCTAGTGTATAGAAAACACAACAGATTTTTGTGCATTGATTTTGTACCCTGCAACTTTACTGAATTTATTAGTTCTAACAGTGTTTTGGTGGAGTCTTTAGGGTTTTTTATATGTAAAATCATATAATCAGCAAATAGTGATAGTTTTACTTCTTGTCAATTTAGATGCCTTTAAAAAATATTTTGTTTATTTACTTTTTTTAGAGAGGGGGAAGGGAGGAAGAAAGAGAGGGAGAGAAACATCAGTATGTGAGAGATACATTGATCAGTTGCCTCTCACAAGCCCCCAACTGGTGACCTGGCCTGCAACCCAGGCATGTGCCCCAACTGGGAATTGAACCTGAGACCTTTCAGTTTGTAGGCCTGCGCTCAGTCCACTGAGCCACACCAACCAGGCCAGAGGCCTTATTTTTATTTTACTTGCCTTATTGCTCTGGCTAGGACTTCAATACTATGTGAAATAAAAGTGGCAAAAGTGGACATTCTTGAATTGCTCCCGATATTAGATGAAAAGGTTTCAGCTATTTGCCACTGACTGTGATGTAGCTATGGGCTTGTCACGTATGCTGAGGAATGTCCCCTGTAGACCCACTGTGTTGTGCATTTTAATCACAAGTCTATGTTGAACTTTGTCAAATGCTTTTTTTTGCATGTATTGAGATGATCATATGATTTTTATCCTTGGTTTTATTAGTTCAGTGTATCCTGTTGATTGACTTGTGTATGTTAAACCATTCTTCCATCCCTAGAATAAATCCTACTTGGTCGGAATGTGTGATTCTCTTAAAGTACATTTGAATTTGATTTGCTGATATTGTATAGAGGATTTTTGTATCTCTGTACATCAGGGATATTGGTCTGTAATTTGTGTGTGTGTGTGGTATTCTTGTCTGGTTTTGGTATCAGGATACTGCTGGTCTCATAACGTGAGTTTGGAAGCACTTTGTCCTTTTCAAGTTTTTTGAAAGGGTTGAGAAGGATAGGTATTCAATCTTCATTTAACGTTTGGTAGAGTCTTCCAGGTCTACCGGTGAAGCCATCTGGTTCTGGCCTTCAGTTTCTTGGGAGGCTTTCGATTACCAGTACTGTCTCCTTACTAGTAATCAGTCTATTCAGATTTACTATTATTTCATGTTCGGTTTTGGACGATTGTATGTTTCTAGAATTTATCCATTTCTTCTAAGTTATCCAACAAGTTGGCATATAATTGTTTATAGTGATCTCTTATGATCCTCTTTATTTCTTTTGTTGACCCCATGGGTTGTTCAGTAGCAGGTTGTTTGTATGTATTTGATTTTTTTTCAGTTTTTTTCTTGTCATTGATTTCTAGTTTCATACCATTGTAGTCAGAAAAGATGTTGGATATGATTTCAATCTTCTTAAATTTATTAAGACTTCCTTTGTGGCTTAACTTATCTCTTCTGGAGAATGTTTCATTTGTACTTGACAAGAATCTGTATTCCGCTGTTCTTGGATGGAATGTTCTATATATATCTAGTAAGTTTGTCTGGTCTAATGTGTTATTTAAAACCCATGTTTCTTATTGATTTTCTGTCTAGTAATCCTTGGTGTAAGTGGGGTATTACAGTTTCCTACTGTTGTATGCTGTCAATTTCTCCCTTTAGGTCTGTTAATATTTGCTGTATATATTTAGGTGCTCTTAAGTTTGCTGCATAGATATTTACAGATATTATCTCTTCTTGTTGGATTTACTCTTTTATCATTATGTAATTACTTTCAGTGTGTGAGTATTCTTTCATCTGAAGGGAGTCACTTTGTAGGCAGCATATAGATGGATCTTTATATTTTTAAATACACTGAACCACTCTTTGGATTGGAGAAGTTAGTCCATTTATATTTTAAGCAGTTACTGATAAGTACGTACTTATTGCCTTTTTGTTATTTTGTAGTTTCTTTCTGTTCCTTTCCTCTTTTCTTGCTTTCTTCTCCTGTGGCTTGATGACTTTCTTTAGTGTTATGTTTATATTCCTTTCTCATTATCTTTTTGTGCATCTATCATCGGGTTTTGCTTTGCCATTATGATGAGTCTCATATATAATATGTGTGTGTTTGTACATGCGCGTATATAGTTTATTTTAAGTGGACAGCAACTTAAATTTGAATGCATTTTAAAACCACATTTTACCCTTCCTCCCATGTTTTACATATAACAGGTTACGTTATTTATTTTGTTTATTTCTTAACTAATTATTTTTGTTATTTTTATTACTTATGTTTTTTAACTTTTACACTACCTTTATATTATTAATCCACTACCTTTACTATATATTTACTTGTACCTGTTTTCTTGTTACTAATTATATATGTTTTCTTGTTACTAATTAGTCCCTTTCTTTTTGGTTTAAGTCCCTTTGATATATTTTTGTAAGGAGAATTTAGTTGGTGACAAACTCTTTTAGCTTTTGCTTGTCTGGAAAACTCTTTTTCTCTATTTCAATTTGGAACAATAACTTTGCTGGGTAGAGTATTCTTGGAAGATTTTTTTTTCCTTTTAGCACTTTGTCATGCCACTCCCTTCTGGCTTGCAAAATTTTGGCTGAAAAATCTGATGGCCTTACGGGTTTTTTCTTGTACGTAAGTTTTTTTCTTTTCTCTTGCTGTTTTAAGTGTCCCTTAATTTTCTTTAGTTTTTGACATTTTAATGACAGTAGTTTCTTAATAATGTCATTTTATTTAGTGTCATTTTGTTATAACATTGTGGAGGAAAAAAACTGATTTCCTGTTGGGACCACTGTTTGTGTGGAGTTTGCACATTTACCCTGGCCACTCTAGTTTCCTCCCACATCCCAAAGATGTTCACCTTGGGTTAATTGGCATGCCTACATTTTCCCATACTGAGTGGGTGTGGGTATGTTTGTGAACTCACAAAGGTTGTGAATTCTTGTGAATTGTGATCTGGAACTGGAATAAGTGAGTTGGAAAATAATTATTTTATTTTTTTTCATTAATCTTTATTGCATGCATGTATAGCTCACATTTATTTCAGCGTTTAATATTAGAATTATTTAGGGGTCTTTATTTAGAAGTTTGGGGATGTTTTTGTGACTAGAAATATGCAGTAG
This sequence comes from Desmodus rotundus, assembly GCF_022682495.2. Lineage (NCBI taxonomy): Eukaryota > Metazoa > Chordata > Mammalia > Chiroptera > Phyllostomidae > Desmodus > Desmodus rotundus. The sequence goes on from NC_071388.1 coordinate 166,759,838, forward strand.
GTACTTAACTCTTGCTTATATCAATTAGCCTATGGGGAAATTGGCTTTGTTATACTAAGTTTTACTTAAAGTCACAGTTTCCCAGAATCTATCGACACCATTAAGTGAGGACTTGCTGTATAGTATGTCTTCATGTGGGTCTCTTTGGGTTCATCTTTTTGAAAGTCTGTGAGCTTCCTGGATCTGGACGTCTTTTTCCTTCCCCAGGTTAGGAAAGTTTTCAGTCATAATTTCTTCAAATAGATTTTCTGCCCTTTTCTCTCTCTTCTCATTCAGGGGCACTTACAATGCAAATGTTATTTCGCTTAATATTATCCTATAGGTCCCTTAGGCTATCTTCACTTTTTAAAATTCTTTTTTTCTTTTTGCTGCTTCATTTGGGTGAGTTCTACCGCCCTGTACTTTAGCTCACTGATCCTTTCTTCTGCCTCATCCAGTGTACTGTTAAACCTCTCGAGTGTGTGTTTCATTGCACTTGTTGTAGCTTATGTTTGGTACCTTCTTACACTGTCTGTCCGTTTGTTGAAGTCTTCACTGAGTTCATACGTTCTTCTTCCAAGTTGAATGAGCATCTTTCTGATCTTTGCTTTGCCTTTTATCAGGTAAATTACTTATATCCATCTCATTAAGATTTTCTTCAGAGGTTTTTAGCTTATTTGGTTCGGAACATATTTATGTTTCCCAATTTTGATTTTTTTTGTGTGTGTGTGTTTGTTTTTATGTATTTGACAAAATAGCTACCTCTGCCTGTCTTGAAGGAGTGGTCTCATATAGATAAAAAAAAAACTTGTCATTCAGCCTTGCCCTAGCTCTTTTTGTCCTGAATCTTTGTGATTGTCTGACTTATTCTTGATAGTTGTTGAGGGTGTGTCAAGAGCTGTCAGTGTTCTGAAGGAAGGGATCTCAGTCAACACTTTGTTTTGGGCTGAACAGAAGTCAGACCCTCAGGTCATGGGCTTTGGAAGTATGCCCATGTATTCAGTCCTGTGGGGCCACAGTAGCAAACCCTGCTGGCCCCAAAGCAGGCAATCTGGATGTGTTCCCTGGGTGGCAGTTGCAAAAATCAGGGGTCTGGACAAATATCCAAAGCTCTTTTCTGAGAGGTACCAGCAAGCTGTATGAAGTCCTAGGGCGAGCATAGAGATGGTGCTGCTTGGCCTATGTTCCTGAGAGCCCCTCCGTAGCCTCTAGGTGTGTGGGAAAACTGAGGACTGCTCCTCAGGATGAAGCTCCAGGATGAGGAAATAGGCTTTTTTCATAGGAAGACTGGGATTGTGTTTCAGTCTGTCTGTTTTCAAGAACCATCTCTCTGATTGTTATAGTCCTATGAGAGTTAAGAATGCAAGAACCCAACCCACAAGAGCCAGGTGACCAAGGCTTTAGCAGGGCGTGAAAAACACAGAAACTGAACACACTTGCCGGCTTTAGCAGGGTGCAGTGACCATTTGCTCCTGCCGGACTGCACCAGAGCAGCAGGAGAATGCAGGAAGCGTGTATACCTGCCAACGTTAGCAGGGCAGGTGGAGAGTTCAGGGGTGGGGTGCCCACTGGCTCTAGCAGGGCAGTGGGAGAGTGCAGGGTCCCCTGCCTGCCTAGCAAGGTAGAGCAACAGGGCACAAATGGTGCTGAGCAGCACCTCCTTCCCAGGAAGTCTCAACAGGCCCCTGCCCTCTGATAGACTCTTTAAGATTAGTGAATGGATTCCCTTCAAAAGAGATGAGGCACTTCTCAAAGTGCTGCTTTGGCACTGGACCCCTTGGAGAGGGAGTTTGTACAAGCGCTTGAAGAGTTGTATCTCAGTTCCCTACAGCCCCTTCAGTCTGCTGGCCATAAGCCTCATTGTTTCACAGAACTGGACATTTTGGGGGCTTGTCTCTCAGTGCAGGTTCCAAGTGTTGGGGTTCTTGCATTGGGAAAGAAACTCATCACTTCTGGGGCAGAAGCTCCTGCTTTCTGAGATTCCTCTCAATGGTGGATCACTGTGCCAGGGGTAGGGTTTTTGGCAAGATGGTTCTCTGCCTCTCTTACCTGTCTCAATATGGCAATTTTATCCTTTCTTGTGGAGGAGCTGTTCAGCTAGTGTCAGGTCTGTTTCAGAGGGAATTACTTCCTATGTAACCATACATAATGTGTACATTTAGTGTGTCTGTGGGAGGAAGTGAGTTCCGGATCTTCCTGCGCCACCGTCCTGGACTGCCCCTCCTCCTATCACCTCTACTGTTAATGACTGTATCCAGCGTAGTGATGCAGAGCAGGTTTTGGAGCCACAGTGCAGGGGTTAAGTCCCAGCTCCTCTGCACCTGGCTCTGTGACCTTGAACAAGTTACACCCTGTGCCTTGCTTTCCTCATCAGTTAAAAGTGGAGTTCTTAAAGTATTTATTTGATACGTTAATATGTAAACACTATATGTGTTAGTTGACATTAAAGTTATTATGGTTATAGTAATGATAATTATTTAGAATAACAACAAAATAAATGAAATATTCAAATGAAAATTAAAACCATTGTCAAATATCTGTGTTTGTTCTGTATGTAGCGTCCCAAATTGAGTTGCATGAACATTGTATATGTATCTGTGTGTGTTGGGGGGGGGGTGTAGCAAGAGTTTGGATCTCTATGTAAAATAACCAAGACTGAATATACCCAGATGTCTTCTGCTTGGAATTTAATTGATCTGGGTCTTTTCTTATATTTTAGCTGAAAAGGTTCATCTGTATTGTTTTAAGATATTTGTCTCAAAATAGATCACTAGTGCTAATAACTAATACTGCAAGAATTTCAGTGTATCAGGGAGTTCCACCCAAGATGGAGGCGTAGGCAGAAATGCTTCACTTCCTCGCACTATCAAAAGAAGGATAACAACCAATTTAAAAGTAAAACACAACCAGAACTGCCAGAAAATCAAATTGCATGGAAGTACAACAATCAAGGAGTTAAACATTCATCCAGACTGGTAGGAGGGATGGAGACTGGGGCAGAAAGGACACACAGCAAGGAGGCAGGCCAGGGGGTGAGGGCAGTTCCACATTCATGTGGAAAAGTGGGGAAGAACTATGGGGGAGAGAGACAGACTGCTGAAACTCCCAGTGCAGGAAACTAAATACTCAAAACCTCTAGCTATAAAATTTTGTGGGGGTTGTGGCAGCAAAAGAAACTCCCAGTCTCACAGGAGAGTCTGTTGGAGAGGCCCACGGGGTTTTAGAATGTACATAAGCCCACCCACCTGTGAATCACCACCTGAAAGGGCACAACCCTCTTATAGAAAGCAAGGGACAAGAGCGGAGCAAGTGGCATTGTTCTCTTTCTGACCCCTCACCCATAGACAGCGCCACAACACGGGATAGGTTGCCCAGCCCTGGTGAATACCTAAGGCTCTGCCTCTTACAAAAAAACAGGTGTGCCAAGACAAAGAAATATGGCCCAAATGAAAGAAGAGATCAAAACTGCAGAAAAAGAGCTGAGTGATGAAGATAGACAACCTACTGATGCAGAGTTCAAAATGCTGGTATGCAGGATGCTCACAGAATTGATTGAGCTCAGTCTCAAAATGAAGAAAGAAATGAAGGCTATACAAAGAGAAGTAAAGGAAAATATACAGGGAACCAACCACAAAGGGAAGGAAACCGGGACTCAAATCAATGATATGGAACAAAAGGAAGAAATAAAGATCCAACTGGAACAGAATGAAGAAACAAGAACTTAAAAAAATGAGGAGAGGCATAGGAACCCCTGGGACAACTTTAAAGGTTCCAACATCGAATCATAAGGGTGCCAGAGGGAGAAGAGGAAGAGCAAGAAATTGAAAACTTATTTGAACAAATAATGAAGGAAAACTTCCCCAATTTGGCAAAGGAAATAGACTTTCCAGAAGTACAGGAAGCCCAGAGAGTCCCAAAGAAGTTGGACCCAAGGAGGAACACACCAAGGCACATCATCATTAAGTTACCCAAGATTAAAGATAAGGAGAGAATCTTAAAAGCAACAAGAGAAAGGAGAGAATTACCTACAAAGAGGTACCCATAAGGCTATCAGCTGATTTCTCAAAAGAAACCTTTCAGGCAAGAGGAGGCTGGAAAGAAGTATTTGAAGTCATGAAAGGCAAGGACCTACATCCAAGATTACTCTATCCAGCAAAGCTATCATTTAGAATGGAAGGGCAGATAAAGTGCTTCCCAGATAAGGTCAAGTTAAAGGAGTTCATCATCACCAAGCCCTTATTATATGAAATGTTAAAGGGACTTATCTAAGAAAAAGAAGATCAAATACTATGAACAGTAAAAGGACAGCAAACTCACAGCTATCAACAACTGAACCTAAAAAACAACAACATAAACTAAGCAAACAACTAGAACAGGAACAGAATCACAGACACAGAGGTCACATGGAATTATCAGTGAGGATGGGGAGGGAGAGAGTGGGGGGAAAGGTACAGGGAATAAGAAACATAATTGGTAGGCATAAAATAGACAGGGGGAGGTTAAGAATAGTATAGGAAATGGGGAAACCAAAGAACTTACGTGTACAATCCATGGGCATGAACTGAGGTGGGGGGATGTTGGGTGGAGAGGGGATGCAGGGAGGAGGGAGATAAAAGGGGAGAAAAAAAGGGGACAACTGTAAAAGCATAATCAATAAAATATACTTAAAAAAGAATTTCAGTGTATCAACACCTTCATAACCCAGACTTGTTATCTTTTACATATTATCACCAAGTATCAAGGTTTAGAATTCTAGTTACTGAGGAGCAGCCAGAATGGTTGAAGTGTGTACCTAGCCCTGATTCAGGAAATTGCTAATTAGTCTTATCTTTAGCGGCTACAGGATAGTTCTCCAACCACTACTTTTCTTGACCACCTCCTCCTCCCTTCTTTTTCTTCTTCTTGTGCTGTCCTGTTGTGCCCCTGTACGCATTTGGTGCGCGCACACAGTCCTGGTATCCCAGACTAGTTTCCAGTCTCCGCATGTGCCACGCGGCCTTGTGCTCCTCTGCTGTAGTGCAGGCTGTTTGCTCTGTCTGAACAACGTTTCCCTTTTGGCCACCTCACTGTGTCTTATCGTTGCTTTAGTCTGAGCTTGGACATCATCTGTGAGAAGTCTTCCCTAATTTCCATCACCTTCTTGCATGCTACTTTATGATGCTGTTTTTACTTGCTCTTCTTCCCCACTAGACTATCAGTTCCTTTTTTGTAACTGCCTGGTCTTGACAGCTTTTAGCAAATGCTTGGAATACAGTAGGTGCTCAGTAGTTGTCCACTGACTGAACAAATGAATGGGTGTATTTATGTATGAAAATTTAAAGTAATTTGTACAAGTCAAGGAGGGTAGGCTTAGTAGGTCTAAACAAAATAAGTGTAAGGTATGTCAACCGGTTATTTTTAGATAAAAGTAGAAAAAAATTTGCAGTTTTAAAATTGCACAGTATTTGGCCATGACCTGTGTGGGTCAACTGGTTGGGTGTTGTCCCACAAAGTGAAGGTCGCCCGTTTGATTCCCTGTCAGGGCACGTGCCTGGGTTCCAGGTTCGGCTTCCAGTCAGGGTGTGTATGAGGCAAACGACTGATGTTTCTCTCACATTGATGTTTGCCTCCCTCTCTTTCTTCCTCCCTTCCCCTATCTCTAACAATGAATAGGAATCTTTTTAAAAATACAAATAAAATTGCACAGTAATTGGCCTAAAGTTGTATATTAAAGGTGACTTTATTTGCATTGAAATAACAGCCAAAGGTGACCACTGTAGTTGTTAAAAAGGTTTTAGATCTGATGAACGGTGATAAGAAATGAATATCATAAAAGCAAACTTTCTGTATTTTAGGTTTCTATTAAAGTAACAATAAAACATTGCATATAAACAAATAATATGAATGTGCCCAAACAATACTCAGTAAATAATGAAATGCTCTTGGAACTGTAGAATTTTTCCTCTATCCACTATACATTTATGGCACATAAGCAACCGTGTCATTCATAGTTTCTATTTTTCTCTTGGCTTCTTTTTATGTGAGTTGATCAAATCTTTTATTTTTTTTCCTGGTGTCATAGTCTGATGTGAATCTCAGAGTCAGAAAGGTGATGCAGTCATTATTTTATAGAACAAATTCATTTTCAGAAATCTTGGGGAGGGGTGTGTGTGTGGGTGGATACCCCGAATAAATACTTTAATTACTTTTATTGGAACAAGAGTTACTTTAGAAGTTGTTTTGCAAACAAAGTGAAGCCTAGAATTCAAGGATCCTTTGGTTATGCTTTCGTAGGTGATGACCATCACCTTTGCTATGCGCCAGCGCGGCTCTGAGCGCTTTAGATGGATAATGTCCTTCTGTGGGAGCAAGTCCTCTTTCGACCCTGTGTTGTAGGCGAAGGAACAGATGAGACAGGTTGAGAACTGGGTGCAGCGGAACTGCACAGCGGCAGTGCTGGGCTTCTTTGGCTCCAGAGCCCAAGCCCTTGACCATGCTGTTAGGCTGCTTCTCAGACCCATTCACTCTGCTTCTTCCCTGCACCCACTGTTCTGTGCAACCCTGAACACTGTTGTCGTGATGTTAGTATTTTGTGGTTTTTTTCTGTCTAATGAGAAAAGTGTTAGTTTTTTACATGAGGGATTTCTTAATATTATGTGGCATAAATTAAGGAGCATGAAGGTTAGTTTACAAAGTTGCATTCTTTGTATCAAGAATTTATGTGTCCACCATTTAAATTCTTCAATAGATGTTGCTATCGGAGCTCCACAAGAAGATGACTTGCGAGGCGCTATTTATATTTACAATGGCCGAGCAGATGGGATATTACCAACCTTCTCCCAGGTAGGAGGAGACAATTCTATTCTCAAAAGAAGCATTGGTAATAAAAGCTTCTTTAACTTTTCTACTGTTAATATGGACTTATTTTTCTTAATTTTCTCTTTCAAATACTTAATATTTTATTCCACCATTTTTTGGTCATTATAATGCATGGTCTTATATTTAACAGCAATACTAAGTCTTTGAAACCATTTTTTTCCATAAATAAGAGTTCGAGTTCATTTCCATTCCAGTTTGTCTTTAACCTATTAAAGATTTCTCTCTGCATTTCATTAAATTTATGTTCTGAGGTAATATCTATACGATTCCAAATAAGCCCATTTGGATTTGATTAACTGTGTCATGTCTCGTGGCTAAAGTCCCATATTTCATGGAGATCACACCGGGAGAGCAAACACTCACATGATACTCGGTGTTCCTTTCGCTGCAAAGCAGTGAGACAATAGCACTTTAATAAGGTTCTCCAATCTAACTCTGACTTCACTTTCATATTTTGAAACATAGGCCATTTCAGTGCATAGAAAAAAGCTACATGTACATGCAGAGAAGAAAAGCTTTTCCAAAGATACTTTTATGGAAACATTAGCTATACTGTTATATCTGATTGGATAAAAATAGGCAGGTGGCTTTCCATATTTAACATGAAAGGTATGCATTTGTCTGCTGAAAAAATACTGATTTTTCTAAGTGTGGATAGCAGCCTGATACTTATAAATTACCATCTACACATGAAATTAGACACATGGGATAGGAAACGCTTAACTTGAATTGTCCTTGTCAAATGCTATGAAGCAATCTGGCTAAATAGGGTGGCTCTCATCATAAGCCTAAGTTATAGGCTCCACTAAGTGATCAGAAATGTCTTATTTTCCAGATTACTTGTTTGGTAATAAATGGTGGTCAGGGAAATGAATACACAGCCTGAAAGAAGGCCGGGGAAAAGGGGTCCGGACTGTCATAGGAGATCTGGACTATATCATTTCCCTTTGCTCACAAAGTAAAGAACGTAATTTTTTTCTTACCACGAAATAGATGTCAACTGCACACTGAAAGCAGCAAACTTTTGTTTCTCTTCGCTACAAGTATTTGACTTAACTAAAGTTTGGTTCAAAAATGTGCCAGGGCAGGAAAAGGCTTATTTTTAACTAAATCATTGCTTCTCTGAGACATTAGGGGCTCAAAAACACTTCTCACTCACCTCGTCTATTTTTCAGAGAATTGAAGGGCTTGAAATCAGTAGTTCCTTAAGTATGTTTGGACAGTCTATATCTGGGCAGATCGATGCAGACAATAATGGATATGCAGGTGAGTATAAAATTTACCTTATTTTATATATTTGGAATATATATATTGTGGATGCTGCTTTATCGAGAAGTACATAGATGGCATGGAAGAATTCTAATTTACTGATAAATTTTTCTCCTTCATTTTTGAAGCTTTTTTTTGAATTCAAGGATGGGTCTGAAATGATCGAGTAATTCCTGAGTTTTACACTGTTAGTTATTTATTATTTTATTCCTTGTTCTTTAAAAAATTAAAAGCACCCATAAAAGTACACCTAAATGAAACATATGGTGATGAAAAGAGTTTCTTTTTTTTGTGTGCATTTGAAAGATTTCTGTGTGAATATTTCTAGTTGAAAAGTAGGATTTTCATTTTATATCATAAAGTTTGTTTATATTATGTTATAAATGGATGAATGTCACTCTAATTAAGTAAATTCAGACAAATGTGGAATGAGTCCTAAGATGTAAGCATGTTTTTTTCTAATTAATTTTCTGTAAACAGTGTTTTGGTATAGTCAAAAGGTGATATGTAGTTAAGTATTTGTGACTGAAAAGTAATTCTCTTTGACTGATGATCACTGATAGTCCATGTTGTGTTTCGTCCACCAGATGTAGCAGTTGGTGCTTTTCGGTCTGATTCTGTGGTGTTGCTAAGGTAAGGTTGATATGTTTCACTGCTTAGTGACAAGTGGGCTTAATTGTAAGGGATGGGAGGCAGTTTTTAAAATCAGTGGTGGTGACCTCGTAATCTTCTTTTTGGTATTCTGAGATTTAATTATTGGAACTCTAGTATACTTTTCCCACCTTACATAGATATAATTAATATCATCAGACAAAGTCAGTATTTTTAGAAATTCAAAAGAAAATTCCTCTTGGTTCAGGCATAGAAATTTAATTGAGTTTATGTGCACATACTCTTTAATAAAGCAGTTCCATGAAATTACTTTGTCAATGGAAACTGACAAACAAATGCAGTTCTTTCCTAAGCAAAAATAATTCTGTAATTAATAATTCCAATTTCATTTCCTCCTTAGGACAAGACCTGTACTGATTGTTGAAGCTTCTTTAAACCATCCTGAGTCAGTAAATAGAACAAATTTAGACTGTTTTGAAAATGGATTGCCTTCTGTGTGCATGGAGCTAACACTCTGTTTCTCATACAAGGGCAAAGAGGTTCCAGGTTATATTGGTAAGGGTGCCCTTCCAATATTAATAGAGTGTGCACTTTACTCATTAATCTCAAAATCATCTTTGGAGCCCTCACTCTGCTTCACCATGCAGGGCTGCTTCAGCGGGGAGAGAGCAGGCACCTGGTAACACACCTCTCTTCCTCATCTTCCAGGTCCTCTTGTTATTCTGCCTGATGAGCGGGCACATTAAAGAGGCTCCAGTTGTTCAGAGGTTATGATAAGAAGCAAATCAAGCCCTGGCTGGTGTGGCTCAGTGAACTGAGTGCCAGCCTGCGAACCAAAGGGTCGCTGGTTCAATTCTCAGTCACAGCACATGCCTGGGTTGTGAGCCAGGACCCTAGTTGGGGGACCTACGAGAGGCAACCGTACATTGATGGTTTGCTCCCTCTCTTTCTCTCTCCATTCCTCTCTGTCTAAAAATAAATAAAACCTTTTTTAAAAAGAAGCAAATCAAGAGTATCACTTGCTGTATTATTTAAAGTGAACTGAGCTTAACCTGTAAGAGCACTTTAGAATAGAAAGAACACCCCACAGCTCTTCCTCTCTTTTACTGGGCTTCTTCAAGCCTGGTGTTGAGTTAAGTTGGAAACCTAGAGAGAGAGAAGATTCTTCTCTTTATATTCTATCCAGTTCCAGTAATTGAGGGTTATCTGGGGTCTAGACCCTGATTCTCATTTTCATAAATAACACACATCTGTTAAGGATTTATCCTGACTCTCAGCAGCTGAGCACTCATGCCCATTTTCCTATGTGTAGGTAATTCTCAGTGACCTACTCTCTGCAGAAAGTAGCATTGAGATGGCTTACCCAAAATTGTGGTTAATCCCAAATCACAAAATGTGACTTCATAAGTATAACATGATTTACCAGCAAGGTAGTATTTCTAATTATGTCGTATTTAAGTTAACATGAGCATAAGTACTAGTAGCCTGCGGTAGGGGAGAAGCACACCTGGGTTTATCATTTGGACATCAGGAATTCACAAAGGTCAGGAGCCCCACAACGGTTGTCAAGAGTTGATTGTCCTCATGACCCTGCAGGCTGTTGTCATCTAAACATCATGAAGGGCAGAGAACACTGAGCTGAGCCACAGATATGTAACAGATGTCCCGGCCTGAATTAGCCTGTGGTGAAAGGCACAGAATGAGCCTCGCATCTGTACTTGTGGTCATTCATGACAGCACTCTGCAAAGTCCTGCCTAGAGATGCAGTGATAGGACCTCGGGCAAAACCTTCATCTGGTACTTGACCGGAGAAGTGGCAGTGTAAGGGGATGACCCTAGTAGCTCAGGAACACAGAAAAGCTGGTGGATTCTCTGAAAGATACATGTTAAATCAATAGCACTATGTCCCTTTATGTAAAATTACTATTTGTTGTGCTGCCAATTTCATTGTGACCAGATATTTTTTAATTGTTGAAAACAAAAATATGACATTCATAAATAGTCACGGCATTGTTACAAAAACGTGCTTTATAGCTGTCGTAAAATAACTCCTCGGGAGAAATAATTCACATTAAGCATGATAAATAAAAGGAAGGTTGACATATATATTTGAAATTTGTGGAGTAGTATAGGTTTTATATTTAGGTTTCCTTGAAATAAGTAGATAATATCTTTCCAGGAGACTTAGTTACTCGTAAAATGTAAATGAATTCTTTAGGAATTATATACATTCTTCAAAATACCACTTAATGAATTATTGGTTCTGTATGAGTGACATCAGCAGACAGTCAGATTGGGCTTGTTTCGCAAAGATCCTTTTAGATTCTTGATACTATCTGGCTTAGAATTTTTTTGTTTGCTTGTAAATTTTCCTTATCTTTTTGCTTATTGAAGATCATTAGCAGATTGATTATTTACTATGCCAGATTTTAAATAAGTTCTGAGCAAACTGCCAAAATACTTATTTAGAGAATGCCTACCTCTATGTGTTTATTTTTGCACAAATCAGCTCTCAAAGTTCAAAGTAGAAACCAATAACAGCGTGGGGGAGAGTAATCAGGGCCTAGGGCTGGAAAAGATGTCTTTGAGTAAACTGTTAAGAGAGGTTTGAATTTTGAATCATGTGTTCACTTTACATTAAAAAAAATCAATGAGTAAACCAAAAGAAAAATGTCAACTCCTCAAACTGGAAACAAATGGAAATAAATGAACCTAACAACATACGAAATTAATTATGTAACCACACAAGGCAGAAATATTGCGAGCGACATTTGAGCACTTACTCTGCCTGTCATTCCTTAGTCACATGTCCTGAGGACAAAAAGAGCTCCAAAGAAATGTGAAACTGTACTCAGGATTTTTATTAGCGGTAACAATTTTGGTATTGTTGTTTTGAAACATTTTTATATAGGAAGATTTACCAAAAAACCCAAAAAACGTTAATATTGTTAAAAATAGACATGTAGAGAAAAGTTTATAAATTTTTTCTTTATAAAAATAACTTTTAAAATTTGTATTTTTAAGTTGTTTCCTCTTCAGATTAGTTTTTAGAAGCTATTTAATGAATATATTTCCAATATTCTCTCTAACTTTGACTATTATCACTTCAAAAATAAGAACCATTGTAAATGCCTTTGGATAATCATTTAGACTAACTGCAGTTCTCTGCGTTTTTGCAGTCTTGTACTACAACATGAGTTTGGATGTGAACAGAAAGTCAGAGGCTCCCTCGAGGTTTTACTTTTCTTCCAATGGAACGCCCGATGTGGTCACAGGAAGCATGAAAGTATCGAGCGCAGAGGCTAGCTGTAGAACACATGAAGCATTTATGCGGGTAATGTAAACTAGCTTTTATTAATGAATGTGTAAACTTCAGTATCGTCAGTACAGTAAAAGTTGTAATGTATTGGCATCTCTTTATAAAATATAGCTAAAAGCAAGTGTTACCCCTCCTGAACTAGCTGACCTGTTGCTCCAGGGTCAAACCATCTGCTAACCTATACCCTGGATAATTCAAAGTCCACACTTTGCATCTTCTTTGTTCCACATTTATTGCATTTTACTGCATCACTAATTTAAGAGATTTGCCTTTTCCTTTCTATACTTGTCTAGAAATGTACATATTGAATAGCCCTGCTGAGCCTCAGATCCTTTCCTGAGTAGGGGTTTGTGGGGGGAGCGTGGGGAAGGGGAGGCGGGAGGTGGGGAAGTCGGTATGGTTGCCATGTGACTCCAACAAAGCAGAATTCGACATGCCTGCTTTTGGACTGTGCCGCTGTCCCCGCGCCAGCATTGTCAGTGATGTCAGTGGGAACTCGCACAGTCGCAGGGGTTGGGATCAGCTGCGGGCCAGGACGCCGGCTTTCATGGTGCTTCGGGGAACGTCCTGCCAAAGCACAGCCGATTTCATGTTTCTTTTATTAAAACACTCATTCCCAGAGTAATCATCACGTCCCTTGCGTTGGTCAGATTTTATCATGTGATGCAGAGCCAGGTCTTTTTCATCAGGGAATGGTGTACTTCATCAGAAAATCAATTGTCTTGAACAAGCCAAACTATTCCCAGGAGCCCTCTCTGGGATTTAAAATAGTCTCCTCCGCTTAGAACTTTATTTTCCCTCAGATACTTATTCCAGGCAAAGGCAAACAAGCAGTAGGACTCCAGAACACTGTGAAATGCTAAGAGCACTAATCCCAATGTGATTTCTTCATTTCCCTTAACAGTTTTTATTGTCGTATTAGAATAAAGCTATCAGATGGTTGAGAGCCAAAGGTGTAGGATGATATTAATGTAATCATCATTTATATGATAGAGATTAAAGGTTCTTTTTCTTGTAAATTCTACATAATTGTGATAGTTAATTTGAGAGTCTAACACTGAGACCATTAAAGGCAATAAAAGGGCCAACATTAGACATTCACAAAGAAATATATATTGTGTTGAATTTGTATAAGTAGCAGTGAATTGCTCTGATTTATTTATGCCTATGTTTCCTGGCATTGTTCCCATGAGTAGTATTTATCAACATCAAAACTGTACACTTGCTTCGGAATAAATTTGTAGTGGAAGTGACATTTTAGCCGAGGTTTCTGTCTTTGTTGCTTATATACTCGTAAGTGTTACCATGGTATCAATGGCAGGACGTTACAAGCCGCTGACTTTGGGCAGTATTGTGAGTGTCGAACAAAAACACTTAGCTCTGGGGTTGGTACACAGTGAGGATTTAAAAAAAGAAACATGATTGTTTCTTCCCATGTTTTTTTCCCCCTTCCTAAATTACCTTGCTTTTGTTTGGGATATTTTAAAACTCGGAAAGAGAAAAGCAAAAGGCTACTGTAACCCTCTCACAACAAACTCAGGGACGAGGAAAGAACCGCAAAAGCAGCTTCCCCAGCCTTGAGTTCTAGCAAGGAGCTCTAGCTGTTCTTTATGAAAGTATGGGAATGCAGTCAGTGCATTTTCCACCCCGCCAGCTCATTCCTGAGGGGAGGCTTTCAGAGGCATTAACCGGCTGTGCTTCTACAGTCTGAAAGAATAGAACAGCAACCTGAATTCTGCTGTCTTCCTACTGGTGGAGAAAAAGAAGGTGGACGCTGGTCAGGAAGACTGGATTGTTCCTTTGTTCTATAAAATGTGCCCGATGTCAACAGTGTTGATATACAGATGCATTCTACCTGGGCATCCCTCACAATGAAATGACGTGTTGCTTGTTAATTATCTCCTCAGGCCCACAGACCCCTCCCTCAGGGGATAGCTGGCTTGCTAGTTAGGCACACTTTCCTTGTATAGGTGTTTACACTGATGATACCAAGTCAGCTCCACTTATCCACACAGTTACTCTAGAGCATATTTATTGAGTTATGAACCTGTGTCAGGTTCTGTTCGAGACACTTGTGACCACTGAATGACACATGCAATGATTACTGCCCTCATGGAGCTTATATTCTTGTGAGGGTGAGACAGACAATAACATGGTCACAATGTAAAGTGTAAAATATTGTAGAAAAAGATAGGGGTGATGGGAAAAGGAAACAAGAGGGCGGAGTTAAAACAAATTATGGAGTTCTGTGGAAAGAGTGAAGAATACAATTTTAAATAGGCCTCATTCGGAAGGTGACATTTGAGCAAAGACTTGAAGGAAGTGAGGAAGTCACGGTGTAGACCTCTGGGACAATGGCTCTCAGCGTTAGCATGTAACAACAGCATCATCACCTGGAAGGTGTGTGAAAACACAACTTGCTAGATTCGGTAGGGCTTCGGTGAGGCCCAGGACTTTGCATTTCTGCAAAGCTTCCGGGTGATGCTGACGATGCTGACTCGCGAGTCAGACTTTGAGGACCCCTGATCTAGGAGAAGAACATTACAGAAAGGAGAGCTAGATAAAAATGCCTCAAGACAAAAATGTGCCTGGTTGTTTTAGGGAACAATGGGGGGGCGAGGATGGCTGGAAAAGTGAACTAGGGGAAGGGTAGTGGAAAAAGACATCATATGGGACCTTGACTTTTTATCTGAATGAAATGAGGGTCTAGTGGATTCAGTAATAAAAAGGAATCCACTTAAATGCTGTGTTGACACTGGACAGTAAGGACACAGGGTTGATGCAGGGAGAAGAGGATAGAGTAAAAACCCAGAGGATACAGTGTGAGGTGATGGCTTCATCAAAGGTGTTGGCAATGGATATGGCAAGAGAGAGTCGAAGAAAGAGCCTACCCAATTTGCAGGCAGATGGGATGTCTGGCATTTGAGAAGGATGCTCTGAGATGACTCTAAGGTCTTTAGCCCACGCAACTGGAATAATATGCAAGGGAAACAATTTTGGGGTGGAAAACTCTGGAGTTCAGTGTGGACCTGCTGAGCTAGAGATACCTGTTTTGCTTTTGAATGTAAATGTGAATAAAACATGTATACACTCATCTGGAGTTGGGGATAGGCATTGAGCTGGAAATACAGTTAAACGCAGCTTCGGCATAAAGGTGGTTTTTAAAGCCCTGTGTATGGCTGAGGTCGCCCCAGTAGAAGAGGGTGAAGGTCTGCACACTGGGTCGCTACAGCATGAAGTGATTAGAGAGAAGAAAAGGCTTGCAAGGGAGATGAGGAGGACCAATCAGTAAGGAAGAAAAGCAAGAGCTTGTGGCATTCTGGAAGTGAAGTGAATAAAGCAGAGAAAAAGGAGGACATGACAATATTTTCAGTGCTGCTGTTTGGTCAAATCAAATGAGAGCTGAGGACAGACCACTGGGTTTAGCGACGCAGAGGCCATTGCTGATCATGGCAACAGCATTTCAGAGTAGAGAAAAGGGAGAGGAATTGGAGACAGAGACTACAGGTTTCTTTCACAAAGTTTGCTCCACTTGGACCAAAGGAATGGGGTTGGGAGCCAGTAGGTACCAAGAGAAGTGGAATGAAGTGTTCTTTTTTTAAAGACAGGAGAAATATGTTTTTATAATGATGGGGGTGTTCCAGTAGAGTGAAACATTTATAACACAGATCAGAGGAGAGAACAGTTGGGGCAAAGTGCTTGAGAAGGCAAGGGAGATGGGATTAATTGCACAGAGGAAAAGGCTGGTTCTCAGTAGGCACCTGTGAAGTTCATCTGTGTGGATTTGTAGGTCTGAGCAGATGTGGTGAGGACTGTGTTAAGTTCTCTTCTGATGGCTTTCATATTCCCACTGAAGAAGCAAAGCCATTAGCTTGGGTAGGGATGGAGTAATAGGATTTGGAGTGTGGGAAGAAGACATGATATAGCCTTATGGGAGAATGGGAGAGTAAGGAAGTACAGTATGGTGGTGTGATGGCGTTAAGATCCAACTTGTATCCATGGTCATAAAGTGAGACTAGTCAGAGGGTTATGGATTTTCTCAGTCACATTCAACCTGCCAGGTGAAAGTGGGTGAACAGTAACGGTTAACCAAGGCCACACTTTGCCAGAGGAGCCGAGCAAACAGATGGGGCAGCGAGTCAAGGGAGTACGCGAGGGAGTGCTCACTGTAAAGTTTAAGGCGGGTGAGGAGAGGGGAGGACATCAAGGGGGTGAGGGACAGAGAAAAAAAGTTAAATTGGAAGTCCCA
Source organism: Desmodus rotundus (assembly GCF_022682495.2). Classification (NCBI taxonomy): domain Eukaryota; kingdom Metazoa; phylum Chordata; class Mammalia; order Chiroptera; family Phyllostomidae; genus Desmodus; species Desmodus rotundus. The sequence goes on from NC_071388.1 coordinate 166,776,124, forward strand.
GTGGGATCAGCAAATTTTTGGAATTGAGTATTAAAAGGAATAAGCTGGAACGATATCATCAATATTACATGCATGTGACAGCCATTAGGGAGCTGAAGTTGAGGAAAAGATTGAATTTTGCTCCTATTCCTGTTCACAATTCCTTGGTTATCTAACATAATGGAAAGTCTTTAAACCCGCTTATATTTACAAAACCTATCACATTTCCTGATGGTAGAGAATGTAGCTATTAAAAAACTCAAATCTCATTATAAAAGTTGGGCTTTATTAAGTCTTTTTCTTTTAACCACACATTCTCTAGTTTCATACTTTGGATCTTGGAATACAGGAGGCATTTTAAACAACCTAGTAAGCATCTGTCACCAGCGTGTACATTTTCCGGTGTGTTATTTTTCTGCGACTGTATGGTCATTTATCTGGTTGGTAAGCACATCAGTTTTCTCAGGTCTACTTAATCTAGTCATTAAAACAGTTATCGCATAGCATTGTTTTATGTGAATAGTCAAAATTTGTTCTTCAAAAAATAGAAAGGAAGCCAGAAATTGTTTTTGTCTTACAGAACTCCATTTTATTTTAGTTGTTTATAATTATGCCAAGCGTTAGTTCTTTGCTATTAGAGCAGTAAAATTAATAGATTTTTCTAAAGCAGAAGCTAGAATTTAGAGTTGAGTTTGTATAAAAGGTTTCTGTGATATAAGAGAAATGTTTTGTTTTTGTACCTTTTACTGTTTTTATCTACTGAAATTCTCTTCTACATCACTTTTTCCTCAATGAAAATGTTTTCCTATCCATGTAAATATATGAGAATGAATTTTTGTCTTTGTTGTGTTCAAATACACAACTTTGTTAGATCTTAGAGATTTCTTTGGACAGCATCTTAGGACCACGGATAATTTTGAGGCTGTTTCAATTTAGAGAAACCCAGCCTACAGTTGGCAGCAGTTTTTAGAAATATTGGAGCAGCCATGGCAGTGAGATGTCCCTTGAGGTTTCTCTCGATGCTGTGTCTTGGACGAACTTGATGGAATCTCTGCATCAAAATATTCACTGATGGTGGAGAAGAGAAATGGTGCTAAATTGGGGTAACTAATGAAGTAACAGGATTCCCTTCCTGCCTATAATATTTTCAATGAAACTTAGAAGAGGTATCTAGCTTAAGTTACCAAACCAGGAAAGCCTAGTGGTATTTAGAGGTCCAATGAGGACAGTGGCCTTAGCATGTTGTGTAATAACCATGAAATCAACTACGTAGTGAATTAGTTCATTCTTTTCTTTCCCTTGGTTTTCCTAATTTCTGGATTTTAAATTTCTGAGATAAAGGAATAATTTTGTTAGATAGCTCTTTGGATGATTTCTAAAACCCATCTTTTCCAGTAATAGCATCAAGATAATGAATATTTGGTTAGTAACTGTATTTTATTTTTATTGTAATTTATATATTTAATGTGCTTATATAAACACATAGTTTAGTAAAGTGCCATTTGCTCCAAAGCAGTTATATTTGAATAACAGCACACTATGGACCAATCCATATATGTTGAAAGTTTAAGTGCAAGTAAGCTATATAACCATAGTGACATGGTCTTCTAGAAGTTAATTGATTACCCCAACATATGTTAATCTTTGTTAGATTGCAAGGTCTTTGAAGACGGGATATTTTCTTTTGCATGTTTGTATTGTTCTTAGAATTAAGATGGGATATTTTCTTTTGCATGTTTGTATTGTTCTTAGAATTAACACATTACATGAGACAGAAAATCGATGAACATTTAATCAATTTATGGATAATGTCTTCTCGATGCTATTTAAAGAAATGTGAAAAGGCATACAACTGTAATTGAATAACAATAAAAATAAAAAAAATTATACAAAAAAAAAAGAAAAGAAATGTGTGGGGGAAAATATGAGCATGTTCTGTTGATATAGTGGTTAGGGCACCTGCCCTGGGGTGTTGTGTTTTCTCAGGAAACTGTGATGCCGGGTGTTGATAGTTCTCCACCTCCTGACCCAAGCTTACTAGATACAGTGATTATAATTGCACATGGTCATGCTGGTTTAGGTTCCAGTCCATGGCTCGGACCTTCTCCCTCCCCAACCTGTTCCCCGCATTGGTACTAGAGGACCATTTCAAAAAACTCAAACCTGATCATATTTCTTGCTCAAAATTCTGTGTAAGAACCTTCCCATTCCCCTCCTTCTTCTGTACTTGTGTGTGCATATATCACACACTCATCTCCCACACTGTATGTATGGATTTGTGGGGTATAGACTGTGCTAATAGTCAGTAATAGGTGCTGACTTTCAGTTTTATGTCCCTAAAGCCTGCCTTGTACACAGTAGATCCATGAATAGATACCGTCAAATGTTTATACCTCAATATCATTTTTCATTCATTAATATTTTACAAATATTTCTTGCTCCACCCTTTAAATTCCTTCACTACACAAGTACAATAGGAGTCATGGGCCTATAGCTTAGTTAGTTGGCCATAAATACAAATTTTCATGAAAGTCAGACAAGAAGGCAGACTTTGTATAATTTCAGGCATGTGCTTATTTGCATACTGTGGGTGTCCTATGTTATGTAATTGTCCATAAAATTGTGGCATGGGATCTTCATTATTTTTAATATAAATAGCACATGCCCATACAAATTAAAAATTTTAAGCAAATCTACTTTTTTCCTCCCAAATACTTAATTAGTCACTTTAAGACATTTTTTGATTTTCTAGCATTTGTCCTTAGGTGGAGCTGTTAAAGTTAAATAAGTGTGAATATCTGTCAAGTACAGTGCTTGCAAGAGTGCACGTACATTCTATATACTGTGAGAAAAGCATAATTAATAGCTAATTAGGATAATGAAAGTAATATACACCAGATGTAGAAAAGACCTTGTGGAAAATTAGTATGAATTAGATAACATGTGATTTGGTCAAAGCAAGCTTGTTGAGAAGAATTAAAACAGTGGACATGTGGAGGGACGATCAGTGGCTGTCTAGCTCCCACACCTAGGGGATAATTTAATCAAGTTTGCTATTGTAATACTCGGGGCTTCAAGCTGTTCCATTTTCACAAGTTGATAACTTGGGATTTGGGCCTTGATTTGCAGCATTCCTATATGGTCAAGTTTCTGTAGTGAGATGACCACTTATCAAGTAATTTAACACAAGCGCCTCCATGTACAAGATTGGAAAAGTAGTAAGAGATCTTGAGTACTGTGGTTCATGCTCCAAATCTTCCAGGACCCCCTTAATTAATACAAGTTATGTAACTCATTTTCTTTTTAATGTTCACTGGCTGGCAGCAGTCTAATTTTCTTTTTCTTTTAATTCATTCCAAATGTTTACCAGAATTTCTTATTATAAGACACTGAAATTCAGTAATTCCTTGTTGGCTCATATAGCTACATTTTGAAAGCAATATGCACATAATAATGTCTTACATCTATTGAGACCTTAATAAGTGGCAGACATTGTACTGTTTTATGTACATTGTACCGTTTTATGTGCATTGTACCATTGAATCTTCACAGCAATACAGTGTAGGTATCGTCATTATCATTATTCTCCTTTTCAGCGGAGGTAGCCGAACCACAGATAACTAAGTGATTTCCCTAAGGTTACAGAGGTAGTGGGTGATGAGCCTGAGGTTGGAACCCCAGTAGTCTCCCTCCAGACCACTTGCTTTTCACCTCCGCATGCATGTATTGATAATGTTGTGCCTGATGCGAAAGAAGAAATATAACATCTATTTTTATAGTTACTTAAAGACATAGAATAGATGTAGTCCTTTGTGTGACATATGCCTTTATTTTACTTCATTGATGGTATCAAGTTACTGCAGCTATAGGTAGCACAGCAATAATCTGTACAACAGGTACTTTTTCTATCCATTAGAGATTATTAGTTTTGGGTTTTTTCCCTTTTACACAGTAATGTTTAAGCCATATTCCAATCCTGAGGTGTCTGTAGGTAAATAGAAACCTGGCTCACTGGCATTACTAGTAGGAGGCCTGTCAATTACAGATAAAAATTAAAGGAGGAAAAATTGGGACAAGTGTAATAGAATAAACAAGAATAAAAAGTAAAAAAAATTAAGATGTTAAATCTAAAAAAATGTCATACTGAGTGTGATGGATTCTGAATGGGCTACAGTTTCTGTGTAATTGATAAATAAATCCAAGAACTCTTTTTTTGTGAAGTATAAAAATAATAAACCTAGAAAAAAGTTATAAAACAACTAGCAAGAAGAGCCAGTAAATAAATTTTATCCTATTTAGGATAAAATATTCAATATACAAAATGAATAACTTTGCTATATACTATTTATAACCTGTTAGAAAATATAATTGGAAGAGGTCCATAAAGGATATGTTTTATAATATACATGAAATCAAATGAATCAAATTGTATCAAAATGTAATAAAAGATTGACTATGGTTGGGGGCAGGGGAGAGAAAGCAACAGGGAAAAGGGTGGGACAACTGTAACTGAACAACAATAATAAAAAATAATAAGAAAATGAATAAATTGAGAGATTATATTTCTATAACTCTACTAGAGGGAAATATTAAATAGAATAAAATGTTCATTAGTCCTTTGAAATGATTTACAGTGAATTTATAGTGAAGAATGCTTATGTTACAATGTCAAGTTATAAAAAAAGCGTGCATGGAAAGTACCATGGATGAAAATATGCCCAACAGTAGACCTTTATATACTACTGGATGGTTATAGTTTTTCAATTTTTATGCTACTTTTGTGTTGTTTCCTAAAAACATGAATGTTTTCATAATGTGAAAAAAATACACACATTTACTTAATAAAAATAATTTAGATTAAAATGCAAGAATTTTTTTTACTTCCACGTGTCCTGTTGGACCTTATGCAGGAAAGGAGGAGCTCTCTGTATTTTTAAACTTACATGCTGCTTTTTATTTTTAACTCATATGGTTTTAAATTTCCTTAGAAAGATGTGCGAGACATCCTCACCCCAATTCAGATTGAAGCTGCTTACCACCTTGGGCATCATTACATCAATAAACGAAGAGCAGAGGAATTCCCACCACTTCAGCCAATTCTTCAGCAGAAGAAAGAAAAAAACAGAATTGAAAAAACAGTAGGAATATTTTCTTTTATTCAAAAATTGTGACATGTAACTACAAAACTGTTTTTTGAGATATTGCATAATTCTGGGGAAATGAACTCTAATTCTTTTTAATTTTATGAATTTTTTTATATAAAATATTTATGGTGTCTTGTTTTTTATTTGTCTGTATTCTCTTTAGGATAGTGAGCTGAATATTTAAAAATATGCTGTAGTCATAGCAGTGGTTTCCCATATAACACAACATGTTACTTTTCTCGATGCCCTGCCAGTGAAGAAAGTACATTACTAGAGAGCCCTCATAATGGAAGTGAGTTGCATTCATGAGTCAGTTACTCAGAGTCCTCATGCATGGTCAGTGTATCTTTCCTTTCTCATTTTCTGTCTCTTCTTCTCTCGTTTTTGTCTTCCTCTCGCTCCCCCCACCCACGATTCACTTATGTCTTGTTAGTCAAATTCCCTTGCTGGGTTTTACTCACTTATAAACATGTATTTATAAACATGTTCATAAATGTTTTACTCATTTATAAACATGTATACTGTTACCCAACAGTTTCTCTTTTTAAATTTAACCATATGCTTCCCAGCCTCATGCCAGGACTTAACTGCATTTTGAGGGAGATCCTGCATTCTGCCCGTGAACTGCTTTGTCCAGTTTATCCCAAAATGTATCAGTTTCCTTGACAGTGTGTTTATTTCTGGGGGTCCAGTTGTTCAGAACTTTTCTGTCCAACAGCACAAAGACCATAGTCAACAGCATGTTTTGGGGTATGATGAAAGCATTCATTAAAATGTTTGCCAATGGCACACAGAATGTGAAAGATAAAAAGGACATTTAAAGGTCTAGTTCATATCCTGTCCCAACAAAACTGCCCCTAAGTCACTTTAAGATATTTGAGTTTATAATCAACACTGTCTCATCTACAACATTGGGTTGAATAAAGATAATGACTTATGAGCAAATTTTCTTTATACCCATATATAAAAATATTTATGGAAGTCAGTATTTTTCATTCTTCTGTTTAACTCAACTTTTCAAGATCAACTTTTTTAAATGTCTTTTATTGTAAGTACTCAAGCCAAAACCTAAGCAATTGGTAGTTAAATTAAAATAATTCACATTTTCACTCTTAGAACAACCTATTCTACAAGTAAGAACAGAAAGAAGAGTGGTAGAAAAACTCCTGTTTACCTAGTCATTTAGAAGATTTCCGCTTCCCTTCTGCTGCCCCAGGTGCAGGCAGTCCGATCTGACAAGCACTTTGACAACCTGCATTTGTTTGCCGTTTTACGTACCTGGCTCCTTCTCTCCTTTCAAGATTCCTTTCTTTCCTGCATCTCATAGTTCTTCACCTTCACCATTCATTTTTCTCTCCATCTTGTTTTCTTTGCCCAGCCTCTGACTCAGGTCTCTTACATACCTTGTCGTGTGTCTGGATCCTGTTAAAATGCTCAGAGGTAAATACAGTCTGGAACCTCTGAGAGTCTATCATTTAAGTTTGTTCAATGTGTTCTTAAGGTGACATTTCTAAATTTCTACAACTTGTTATTTTCAACAAATATGAGACCGCTGTCTTTCTCTCTGCAAAATTAAGTGCCGTGCTTGTGTGCAATAAGTGGGATCAGAGCAGCAGAAAATTGAGAGGAACCGGGCTCAGACCATCCTGGCAGCACGAGATTTAAATGCTTACATAGGTCACTATTGTAGTTCGCTTAAAATTGTTTTACAACTATTATGGAAGGGAAAAAATCATTTTCCCACCTAACAAATTTAGGCTTTAAATTTGCCTATTAGAAGAAATTAGTACTTTTAGCCCTGTAATTATTTGTTATTTAAGCCTACTAACCAACTCTCACACTGAATTCTTCAAAAAGAGATAAAACAAGGAGTTACCATTTGATTTATTAATTTTATTTTTCTAATGTATCAAGATGTCATAGTCTTTAAAAAACAAATACACCTACTGATCGAACTAAAAATAAAACACTGTCATATTTTATTTCCAGATAAACTTTGCAAGGTTTTGTGCCCATGAAAACTGTTCTGCTGATTTACAGGTTTCTGCGAAATTTGGGTTTTTGAAGTAAGTGTAGTTCACTCTTTGTTACTCATCAACATGGGATAATGGGTGTGCATGTGAGTTTCAGAGAGAAGAGGACTGAGAACTGACGCTTGGGGGTTAGCAGCATTTAAAGAACAGAGAACGGACAACATTCTCCTGAGAGAGATTAAGTGATCTGTTCGTCAGTCACATAAGTATGCACTTAAAGGTTACCACTTTTCGAAGGAAGGAGAATATGAGCCCCAATGCTTTATGAAGCACGTTTTCATCACTTGGTGGTAGCTGAGAAGATATCTCAGTATTTAACTGGCCTTGGTCATCATCGTTAGAACTGTACTTGTGTTTCAGACATTTGTCAGTGCCTCTTGATAGAGTTGGGATGGCAAAATGAGCTAGCCTTCACTACATCAAGCTTAGTTTGTCACCCAGAAAAATGGCCACATCATTCAGACTGATGTCTAAAACAAAGAAATTCCTGAACATTTGTGACACACTTGAAAGAGAACTAAACCACCTTGTTCTTCCAAATTCACAGAAGGGGAAGCGGTTGAAAGAAAACATATGCAACGTGCTTAGAAAATTGCCTGGCATATAGTGAACACTAGATAAATGTGGATTGCTGTTATTATTTTATTATGGGAGATAAACCATGGTAATTTTGTCATGTCTAGATCCCCTAGATTGAAATCGTTTTGCATATCAGAGGGAAGGTGTGGACATGAGGACTAGAGGGATGGAATGCCCAGTTCAGGTTTTGGGATGACTGTGTATGGGAAATGGAAGAGGGGAAGGAGGCATCAGTGATGGGGCAGGAAAATGGGAAACTTTATTGCAAGTAAGTCTATAAAGGAAGCACGTTTAAATTGGGGCATGTTGAATTTGGTGGGACTTCTGTATGCCGCTGTCCAAGTGAAAACCTAGATCAGGATTACTGTGTAATCCCTGTACGGTGAAATGTGCATTTCACAGAGAAAAGAACTAAAGATTAACACATAGGGGGTACAGTTTTATTTAAAGAGCTTAAGAAAAGTAGGGAGTCCCTTTAGGAGGCTGAAAAGAACTAAGAGGGGAACTGAGTGCACTGTGAAATGACCAATATAAAAAAGAGAGGCTTCATATTGTAAGACTTTGTAGAGAAACAAGGTGTAAAGGCTGAGGAAAGGTCATGGGAGTTGGCACTGAAAATGTGACTTGTGGGTAAAAGAAGGATGGCAGTGGCAAATTTTAGTATAGAGGTTTCAGTGCAGTAGTAGCTGAATGACAGCGTAAGTGCTTAAGGGAAGGAAATATACTGGGAACAAGTGGATTTGTCACATGTCATTTATTTAATAATGCAAAGGCAGGGAAAAGAATGAATTGGAGAGAAAATTTTTCTACTTATATCCAGGCGGCATGTTTCGTCCCTCTTTGAACCATCCTCTGAAGCAGTTGACAGCTCCTCACTCCCTCTTTTGTGTGTCTTTTGCTTTGATTTTCATGGTCCTACCCCTTTTTCTTTCTGCAGCCCCTCTTTCTTGATTGTCTTTGGAGGATCCTTGATTTTGGCTCTGTTGATGCCCCAAGAGGTTTTCTCATCCCTTTCTCATACTCCCATATTTTTTGGATAATTTTGCCTACAAATTTGACCTCACCTGGCCTGCCTATACCGCCAGTGCCCAAACCAGTATCTCTGAGTTCCACACCCACACCCTGTTGTCTATTGGACCTGTCCTCTTGGCACCCGGTCACTCTCCACCAGTGATGTCACAATGACTAGTTTCCAAAACCAACCACCTGGAGCTCAGTCTGCATTCTTCTGCCTTTCTTTCTTTCTTTCTTTCTTTTTTTTTTTTTTTTTTTTTGGTTTTTGTTTTTATTTATTTTTTAAAGTGTATTTTATTGACTATGCTATTACAGTTTTCCCAATTTTCCCCCTTTATCCCCTCTCCACCCTGCACCCCCCTACCCTCCAGCATTCCTCCCCCCTTAGTTCATGACCATGGGTTGTACATATAAGTTGAGTCCCGTCTCCCATCCCATTTTGTATCTCTCCCCATCTACCTTATGCTTACTGACCTTGCTTCTTTTTCCCTGTACCTTTCCCCCTATTCCTCCCTTCCCCCTCCCCACTGAAATCCCTCCATGTGATATCCATTTCTCTGATTCTGTTCCTGTTCTGGCTGTTTTTTTAGTTTTTGTTTTCATTGTTTTTCTTTTCTTTTAGGTTCATTTGTTGATAGTTGTGAGTTTGTTGTCATTTTACTGTTCATATTTCTGATCTTCTTTTTCTTAGATAAGTCCTTTTAACATTTCATATAATAATGGCTTGGTGATAATGAACTCCCTTAATTTGACCTTATCTGGGAAGCACTTTATGTGCCCTTCCATTCTAAATGAAAGCTTTGTTGGATAGAGCAATCTTGGATGTAGGTCCTTGCCTTTCACGACTTCAAATACTTCTTTCCAGCCCCCTCTTGCCTGAAAGGTTTCTTTTGAGAAATCAGCTGATAGCCTTATGGGCACCTCTTTGTAGGTAACTCTCTCCTTTCTCTTGCTGCTTTTAAGATTCTCTCTTTGTCTTTAATCTTAGGTAACTTAATGATGATGTGCCTTGGTGTGTTCCTCTTTGGGTCCAACTTCTTTGGGACTCTCTGGGCTTCCTGTACTTCTGGGAAGTCTATTTCCTTTGCCAAATTGGGGAAGTTTTCCATCATTATTTGTTCAAATAAGTTTTCAATTTCTTGCTGTTGTTCTTCTCCTTCTGGCACCCCTATAGTTCAGATATTGGAACGTTTCAAGTTGTCCCAGAGGTTCAAAAGTCTCTCATTTTTTCTGAGTTCCTGTTTATTCATTCTGTTCTGGTTGGATGTTTATTTCTTCCTTTTGTTCCAAATCACTGATTTGAGTCCTGGCTTCCTTCCTGTCACTGTTGGTTCTCTGAATATTTTAATTTATTTCATTTTGGGTATCTTTCATGTGTTCTCTCATTTTCAACTATGCTCAGTCAGTTCTGTGAACATTTTGATTACCAGGGCTTTACATTCTCCATCAGAAAGGTTGGCTATCTCCTCATCACTTAGCTGTCTGAGGTTTTGCTCTGTTCTTTCATTTGGGCCATATTTCTTTGTCTTGGCACAGCCGATAGGTTGTAAGGGGGTGGGGCCTTAGGTATTGACCCGGGCAGGGCAACCCTCTTTGCTGAGCTGTGAGGGAGGGGCCAGAGAGGGAACAGTAGAGCTCCCCTGCTTGTCTCTAGTGCACTTGCCAACAGACTCTTGTATGAGGCTGGTAGTACCTCCCACCTTGGCAATCACCATAGTCCACAGTCAGCTCTGAGTCTCAGTTTCCGGTTCAGCCAGCCCTGCTGACGTGGCCTGCTGCCTCACCGCAGGTTCTCTCTGTCCACCGCCTTACCGGTTTGGTTGGTCTGGTTGACTGTTTCTTTAATTCCTTGGTTGTCGCAGTTTTATGCAGTTTGACTTTCTGGCGCTTCTGGTTGTTTATTGATTTTAGATTGGTTGTTAATCCTCCTTTTGGTTGTACAAGGAAGCAAAGGGTTTCTACCTACACCTCCATCTTGTCCATAACTCTCTCTTCTGCCTTTTTTATCCCTGACATTCAATAAATTACTAAGTTCTACAGTATTACCACCTAAATATATATATTTTTTCGTCCACCATAATTCCCTGTCTCTACCACTATTGCTCTAAACCAGGCACCCTTTATGCTACATAGATCACCAGGCTTTTCAGCTTTCTGGGCTACTGGCCTCTTACTTTGCATTCTAATTCCTCCACCATGCTATTTCCAGAAGGAGCTTTCTCACATGCACCTCCGATAACAGCACTTGAACGGCTCACTGTAACCTTAAACTCTGAACTCCTTAGCATCCTTTCTCACCAGTTCCATTGATGGCAGACTACTTATAGTTGCTTGGCCACATCACGCTTTCCTAAGCCTCTCTATTGTTTCACTTCTTGATTTCACTTCTCCAACTTATCTACTTGATTAACTTTTATTTATCTCATAAATGTCAGCTGTTTCCTAGGTGAAGCCCCTTTTGACTCCAGGCACGTAACCCTCTGGCCTCCTGTACCCCTCAGCCCGCTGCACTTGCACTCACTACCATTCTCACCTGTCTCCACACCACCCTGTGAGCTGCTTCAAGGCAGGGTCCTGTCTTTTCATTCGTGTGTTGCCAGTGCCTAAAACAACGGCTGCCACACTGGGTGATGAATGGATGTCTGCTGAGGCTGGAACAAGTTTCTAGAGAAAACAGCATATAATGGGATTGGACTCAGGTGGAGGAGTTAGCCTTCGAAAGAAATTAAAATGGCCCTGCATCTTGAGCTAAGCAGCTATGAAAAGATGTTTGACATTGGTTAAGAAACACAGTGTGGAAGGAAATAAAATGTAGAGAATTCATGGATAGCCAGGATATAAAAGCAGGCTCATATTTGGAAAGTGAGGGCCTTTAGGATGAGTTTGGGAACTTGAAAGGCATGGGGAAAGATTCTCAATAGTTGTTATGATGAATGGGATAGGAAGTCAACTAGGAATGAGTAAAAAGGTTGACAAACAGCGCTGAGTACCCCGCTGGGTGGGACCACATATGGCAGAGAATAAATTAATTCTTTTCACTTAGGCAATGCCAGGATAGCCTTGAGCATCCACTGTTGAGGGCCAAGAAGCCCTAACCTATTTGATTAATAATTGGATTTTAGCCTTAAATTATCCAGATTGGCTGCTCAGCTAGTCCAAACAGTGACTGCTAACTATTTTGTATCCCAGCCAGTAATGTGGTGCCTTTGTTGCTATGCTAGTTGCAAAGTTTATAACCTTCCCATTTGTGTATTTATTTTCTATCTAAAATGCTTAGTTTTCCTGGTGGTTTTGCTGTCATAGGCCTTTGACATGTAGAGGTATGTGAGGGAAAGCTTATCTAAGCTAAAAATAAGTAGTATTCTTATTTTCTTAAATCAGAAATCCCCTCTGTCACCTTGGTCATCTTTCATTGCAGTCCCTCTGGCCTGTGAGAAAACGGAACATCGAAATTGGTACAAAAATATTAGTAAGAATGCTTCTTTTTTGAATAATGAAAATACATCTTGAATTAAGATATTGAATTATATAATTGAATTATTATTTTTCTTCCTTACATATTTTCTTGCAGTAAGCTATTACATTATCTGGTTTGCATTTTTAATTTCAAGTGATACTATTTCTTGTCATCTAAATATAAGTCCATTGTGATTCTAAATGGCAGGCAACTGAGGGTAAGGCAGGGTTTCTCAGCGTGTGGCCTCTGAGTCAGTTTCATGAGAATCACCTGGAATGCTTGATAGAAATGCAGGTTCCTAGGCTCCAGACTATCCAAACTGGAAGCTGTGGGGACCAGGCCAGAAGTGTTTATTATTAACAGGTCTCCCAGGGTTTCTTATTGCACTGAAATCTGAGAACAAATGTGGTAGTGGTTAAGAGTTTCAGACTTGAAGTGAAACTAACCTGGTTCAGGTTTTGTATCTGCCCTTTACTATCTGCATGACCTTTTTAGAGAAACCTTTTAACTCCTGTAAACCCCTTTGTCATTGATAAGGAGGTAAAATAGTACCTACTTTATAAAAGATGTTTTAAAGGTAAAATGTGATAATGCAGGCCGAGGGCAGAGCACAAAACCTACACATGAAGCCCTGATAAAAGTTGTTATTTTGATAAATTATGGTTGGGATATTTATAGATTATGGTTAAAAAAAAACAACCTTTTTGGTTTGGCCATAAAATGAAATGTCGCCAATGAATCCTGAACACTTTCTGTGTGTGTACTAGTTATTTGTCCAGAGTCTGCCTCTTTACATCCCCAAATGCTGCCGCCCATGACCGGCCCCAGGCCTGAGTTTCCTGAGGTCCGAAGCAGCAGGAGTGCCAGTGTAAAATGTAAGCCCCACCTCTCTTGCATCAGTTTGGGAAGTTACAGGTGATTTCTACTTGGGAAATGGTAGCTTATTTTAGGAATTCTCTAATGAGCACTCTTCTAATCAATTTTTTCAGCCCACAGTGAAGGATTCTGACAGAGTGCTTTGCATTTTTAGTAGATTATACTCTGTCAGACAAATATATGCCTGTCTCACATAGGTGTCCGCTCTCTTCTCTGTAATAATAGGCAAATTGTGACCATATGTTCTAGTATTCTCTCACCCATAACTCCACTGGAGCTAATGGTATTTATGTGCCCAGAGCTACAAACCTGCTTTAGGTAAATGCATTCCCTCAATTAAGAGCATGAGTTTCTGAAGACGGCAATTTAATGCACTGCCGAAAGCAAGCTAAACAGTGCTGATGCGCTCTGTCGCATGTTTTCATTAAGTTGAGGTTTTCTTCTGAATTTCTATGTTCTCAGGAGAATAAATCATATTCCAATGAACTTACACTGCAAAATGAAGGTAAATAAATATGACTTTATCAAGATTGCAAATATAAGAGCAGGTGTTAGTCATTACACAGGTAGTTTGAAATCTAGTTCTTCTGTGATGCTCCCAGGGTAGGAGATGATGTAGGCTTCTCCCGAACAATTGCTTTCACATCAGTTAGGAATGCCTTTAACTGCAAGTAACAGAATACCTGACTAATAGTGGCTCAAACAATAATGGGATTTAATTATTTAGCATACTATGCAGTCTGTAGGAGGTGGTAGCAGGTTTAGTGAGCACCTACCAAAATCTTTCCAGTTCTCTTGGCTTTTCCCTCATGGTCACTAGACGGCCACAGCAGCACCAGGGTTCCCAGCCAAAAAAAAAGAAAGGGTAGGGGGCAAGAGCAAAATTCTGTGTCCTCCTGAGGCTGCCTCTCCAGGAAGGGCAACACCTAGCAGACTTCTTATGCTAATTAACCAGACCCGTATCACACACTCACCCCCAAACACAGCATGGCTGAAGAATGGATGCAGTCTTTGTGATCATATTAGATCAGTTAGAGTCCATTTCCTGAGCTGGGGCCTTGTCTTCTGCAGTATCAGGGAAATGCTGCCTACAGCTTCATTCCGTGGTTCTGTTAGCAGCTCAAAAGGGCAACCTCTGTTGCATAGACAGCAAGTAATTGTCAGCATTGGCCATTATACTGACAGCCCTTAAAAGGGCTAGCCTAACAAAATGGTCCGTTTTAAAAATGCAGGTAGTAGGGATACAGGGGCTGGGTAAAAGTAGGTTTACAGTTAGTTGTTCGTGTAGCTAAAGACATGCCGGTTATGATTATTACAGTAGCTCTATTAACTCTGTGTTTTGTGTACTCACAACTGTAAACCTACTTTTGCCCACCCTGTGTGCCTCACTGATCACACAGAGATTGGGGAAGATGAATTATAGACCTTGTACCCTAAAATATGCTATTTCCCAGTCCAACCTTCCAATCTGTGTTCTACTATACTCTTCTAGACTTCAGTGAGTTTGCCTTTGTTCAATAAAATCTTCTATGTCAGATAACTGATGTATTCCAATAGACAAGAATTTTCTGGTATTTTTCCCCCCTTGAAGCCAGTAGTGGAAAAAAAACAAATAATTGATCTGGGCTTGCAGACCGCTTGCTGCAGGCTACATTTTGTCAAATAAGTGACTCACGTATCTTGACACAGGTACATATCAGCTTACGTTATATTTTATTCTGGCATCTTTTTAAAAAGTCAGCTGTGAAGTACTAATTCATATTATCAAGGCAAAGTACATTCCTTATACTGAGACTTGGGGAGCATTTCTTGCAAAATAAAACAGTATCATTCATTCAAGAAAGACATAGAGCCGTGGTGCAAAAATACATCATTTTTCTATTTTTTTCTTCTTTCCCTTATTAAGTTATGATTCTGTATGTACCCCGTACCTTGACTTGTTTAAGTTGCGTGGACTCTAGGCTGTTTTGTAAATCTCAAGTCTGCATTATGCATGCTTTAATGAAGAATGAACTACGATTCCTGGGGAAAGCTCTGGTCCAGCCTTGTCGTACTTCCAGATGTGCACCTGGTCCTTTATTATGTCTCCCACAACCAGCCAGTGGGTATCTTTCTGGTGGCACCCTGTTAATGAATCAAGATAGATTAAGATGTATGTGTTTTTTAAAAGAGGAGAATTGTAATTATGATTATGTGGCACAGTAGGTTAAAAATGGAAAATAAACCAGGAGCCTAGCTGCTGAAATGTGAACATTGTGTTTCCCTTTAATTTGCTGTTGTCTTGGAACCTGGCTGTTTATGCGATGCTTTCACCTTCTGTTGCTTGTCTAAGTGCCAACTTCTTTCCCAAAGGTGTTCAGTGACTAATGCTTTGGTTATATGCCAGAATATTTTATAAATGTCTGTTTCTAGGCAGCTCTTCTACAAGTCTTAATTAAGCTTTAATGTCAAGCTGAAGTTTACTTTTAGAACCTCCTAGGCTCCTTTCGTTGTAACGTGATTATGGAACAGTAGGGAGAACACAGGACGGCTATGTTCCTGCACGTTTCTTTTCTGCGTTTCACATGGTGCCACCAAGCAGGTGCATACTTATGTGACACAGAGCTTTACAACACGGGAATGAGTACATCACAGCCATTCCCTAAAGCTGGATTAAAATTTTCCACCCTGAAAGGATAGCCATGGTTGAGTGACTGCCCTGTTAGTTATTACATATCCTTCCTGAAACATCCGACTTCTCAGACCCAGGGATCAGACGTTAGAGAGGCTACATATGGACATGTTCTTCATTCCTTTCTCTTTGATGTCTCAGGCACCAAGCAAGGGATTATGAGGACAGGAGAATCATTTTCTGTAATTTTGTAGCCTAAGCTGTTTGAAGTGAGCCTCTATTGTCGGAATAATATAGAATAGATTTTAAGTAGAGTAACATTATTTTGTATGCTTATTTTGAAACCAGTGAAACGTATCCATCAGATTGCTCTATGGCAGAAGCTGGCAACCTTTGTCCATAAAGGAACAGACAGTGAATATTTCAGGCTTTGTGGGGCAGCCATCTCTCTCAGCTACTCAACTCTCTGGTGTCCGCATGTGAAAGCAGCCACAGGTGAAGGAGCGTGGCTGCATTGCATTAAACCTTTACGTGTAAAACCAGGCAGAGGTCAGAACTGGGCCTTCAGGCATCAATCAGCATTTGAACCCCTGCCCTGCGGTACGCTTGCTTTTTATATGACAATTCTGTCATACTTCTTTATTTTTGGTTATTTAAATATAGTTCTTTATAGCTATACTGTTATTAAAATAAAGTTTGTTAGTGTAATTTAAGCTGGTTGCTAAAATGAGCCAAATTTAAGAGATTTTAAGGAATTCATCCTGGGTTAAAAAACCATAAGGGTCTGCTAATAGGCAGTCCCAACAGAATTACATCTACTTGTATTGACAATGGCTGGACTTTTCCCAGACAGACCTCATATATATTTTTGAACACTAACTGTGTTGGTAGGGCCTGGGAAAACAGGATAATCGTGACCCAACATCTTTTCTCCAGAACTAGTGATAAGAAACACCATGCAATGTGAAAATGTTGTATTACCGGGGCAGGACGGGGGTGCCCAGTGTGCTTGGTTAGAGAGAAGCTATACCTCACACTGCTAGGGGGCTGCTAGGTGAAGGGCGTTGGCAGTGAGTATTAGGTAGAGGAACTCCTGAGATTTGGACAAGTTAGCCAGATACATGAAGAGGGAAGATGTGAAAAGGAGAAGGATAGCTTGACATAAGATACAAAGCACCACGGTGTGTTTGGGTGACTCTGTAGGGAAGTACGCTAAAGCAAAGAGGTGAGTTGGGAGGTGGAAAGCTGGGCAGGGGCCAGCCGCTGAAGGCCTCCCGGGCCGCGCTGATGAGCTGGAAGTCCCTTGCGAATGCACAGGAGGGTGTATTCAGCAGTCATGTGATGGCATCAAGTCTGCTTTCTGGAAAGGGACCTGTTTTATTGTGTGAACCCGGATTGGAGAAGGAGGACTTGAGAAATCAGTCAAGGGTGTAATTCAAGTTAACTAAGGTTCAATTGTGAAATTTTCAGACCATTTTTTAAATTTTATTTTTCAATTACAGTTGACATCGGTATTACATTATATTCACTTCAGGTGTACAGCATAGTGGTTATACAATCATAATTTACAAAGTGATTTCCCCTGATATTTCATTTAAAAAAAACAATGAAATCATATCTTTATTATTAAAAAAAACTTTAATCTTTATGCAGTCAATCTAACTCAGCAGAATAATAGAAAAGCAAAAGGCAACATGCCTGCCTGTGCTAGTTTCCGGCCAAAATGACCCTGCCCTGGGCTCCCAGAGCCTCCTTTCCTAACCGTTTCCCATGTGTTTACAATGTTTGTTTACACTTTTAAAAGCTTTCCTGTGTAAGCTATACAAGGGTGGGGCTTAAGGAAAGAAAACGTTTTGTGTGTCAGGGAGTCACGGTCACCGGACCGGGGTTATTGTACAGGACTTGTCAGTTATACTCAGTTTGTAACTCACGAGTCTTCAAGTGAGGCTTAAAAACATTTTGAAACTAAACAAATTTTGAAACTTGCTCTTAAATTCTGTCCTTAAATACCCTTTGTCTTAAATTATTTCACAATTATCTATGAAATGCCTACTATGCGTTTAGCATTTCCAGAAATAGTTTATTCAAACACTAATCTTGTACATGGATGTAGGTTAGAATGGTACGGTGTAAACATTATTAAAGAAACGTCCTAACCCCTGAAGTGCTAGGTGCATGTTTTGTTTACCTTGCATCTCCTATTTTGCTTTGGGTCACATCCGTCACTGCTTGACCTACTTTTTCTAAATTCTTGGATGTCTATGAACCACCTGTCTTTGAGGAAAGCTTATAGAATCATGCTGTAACAAAAGTTTTCTTTAGCATTCAGCTCTTGTAACTCTCGTTAATCGAGAGAATGGGCTGTGGAGGTGAAGAGGTTTGCATTTGCTTTGAGACTTCAGAACATTCTAGCTGTGAGGGACCTTGAATAAGTTTTTTAAGCCTCAGGTTCCTCATATATAAATGTGTTCTGAGGATTCCATGGAATGGCATGACCCAAATCTTCACTGAATAGTAGTTATTACTACAGATGAGGTGACTGAGGCTTAAACATGTTAAGTAAGGCCCCCACCCAGGAGAACTGGGGCCAGAGCCGGAACTTGGTATTACACATTAGTCTAGATTTGCAGCAGTCTTCTCTTTCCAGTTCACAGCACGTGAAGCATTTCTTCAATCTGTTAATTTGGTCTCGTTATGGATAGAGGTGACCAGCCTGTCCTAAGAAATGGATTCTACACTAACAGATTTTAGTTGGATTCACTTGCTGGGGATAGCCACACTCACTTCCATCAAAACATCTATTTGGTGGACATACTCTCCATTCTCCTTGTCTTCCAGTTCCCCCCGTTGTCCCCCTATGGTTTGGGCAGCAGGTAGTTCAATGTCTATTCAAAAATAAAGAAAAAGAAAGAAAGGGGGAAGGGTTGTCAGGAACATGTATAAAGGACACATATATAGAACCAAAGGGGGTAGGATCAAGGGTGGGAAGTGGGGATGGCTGGGGGTGGGGGAGTTGGGAGAAAATGGAGACAACTGTACTTGAACAATAAAAAAAAATTTTAAATAAAAAATATTGCAAAATAATGAGGAAAATGTTAAAATTACAGAAGCAAGAGGCAGAAAAGAAGTATAACAGAAAGTGAACTAGTTTAATTATAACTAATTAAAAACCTTTTCTCGGGTTAATAGCTGACCAAATTTATCTGAAATATGGGAAATGGAGCTCTTTTAAAAATAGATTCGCATCTGCTTTTGTGTGGTCCTTTCCCTCTGGTTGTTTTTTTTCAAATTAATATTTTTATGTTTGAGATAAATAAGTGAAGAGAGAGGATTTTTACTTCCCAAACAAAAACTAATATTACTTAATTTTAGGCCACATGAGAATAAAACCTACCTCGCTGTTGGAAGTATGAAGACGCTAACGCTGAACGTGTCCCTGTTTAATGCTGGAGACGACGCGTATGAAACAACCCTGCATGTCGAGCTGCCCGCTGGTCTTTACTTCGTTAAGATTCTAGATCTGGTAAGTACTGAAAACCACACAGCAGGATGCTACATAATGTTTTACTTAATTTTTTAAAAATGTAAATGGTATAGTTCACTTCATCAATTTGAGGTCTAAATATCTGAGGTTCCTCTAGGCTTACCTCTTGGGCCTCTGGTGATTTTAGGACTCCTTCCATGCTCCTGACTGAAACGACAAGTTCCTAGGGATCTGACCGAGATCAAAGAGTCAGCTTCCCACTTGTGAGAAATAATTGTCCAGTTGTTCGTGTGAGCTGCTTGGGCACCATTGCTTTTCTCACTGGTACATCTTTCTGGCGCTTGATGCTGCTCCTTTTGGTCAGGCCCCTGCACAAGCAATGTCAGTTCTCCCTGAACTCTGCATTTGAAGTTCATATACCCAGTCCTGCTCCCAAAGGACCCCCAACATGCTGGAACCAGCAGTCCACATACCCAAAATCCTGGTGCCAACCAGATGGTAGGCAAGTTTCTCCTTCCCTGGAAGGGTCCGAGGCACCTGAGACCTTTTCTTACCACCCTGCCTCGGTCATGAGCACTTAAACCCACCAGTGGGGTAGTGATAAGGTTGCATTTCAAAGGCAAAAGCCTCAACTGCTTTATCCTTTGATGCTCCTCTGTTTCTTAGCAAATTTACCGAGGTCTCATCCGGAAACCATTTCCTCACATGAAGGGCCTTTGACCTCTCACAAAAATCTAGTATTACCTTTTTCGAGCAGGGGTGTCCAATCTTTGGGTGTCTCTGGGCCACACTGGAAGAAGAGTTGTCTTAGGCCACACATTAAATACACAAACACTAATGAAAAGTGATGAGCAAAAAAAGGTTTTAAGTAAATTTACGATTTTGTGTTGGGCCACATTCATAGCCATCCTGGGCCTCATGCGGCCTGCAGGCCATGGGTTGGACACCCCTGTGAGGATTAAAGCCTATTTGAAATAGTAAGAGGGAAAACTCAAATATTCAAGGAAATAGGTCTCTATACAAATACACATAGAGCTGTTTATTTCCCTGAAATATTTGAATACATGTATGTGCATACTATTGTGATTCCAGTTCCTGCAATTACATACCTTCAACGCATTCTCACGCCCCACACGGAAGAGAGATGTGAGGCATAGATGTTATGAATTCCTTGCCTCATGATTTTGCAAGGAGCCAGGCCTTGAATTAAATGGGGGTTACACAAACAGGGACGAAAGGCGCAAGCCCAGAAATTATTCTGTGGAGAATTTACATGAATATTAGAACATGCCTATATGCTTATATACATATTTATATCATTCATTTATATTTCTATTTACTCCAAAAATAGTTGTCTAGGAAAGTAAATTCTTCGGGGATGATGTTTTGTTTTGTTTTTTCCCTTAAATATGGGTTACAAATTTCTTGTTTCCTTTCCTACCTAAACCTTTTTGCTTGTTTATTTTTAAAATGTTTTAGGAAGAGCAGCAAATACACTGTGAAGTAACAGACGGCTCTGGCGCGGTGAAACTGGACTGCAGCGTTGGTTACATATATGTAGATCGTCTCTCTAGGGTGAGCATTTAGCATTTATAATGTTTGTTTACTAGCACGAATATAAAATTTTTCTATTTTTCCTTTGTTTACTCTGCACACAAATACATAATTCATTATTATTATTTTTTGCTTAGAGTAAATAGCTAAGTCGTACAACCCAAACCAACTGGGCTTGAGATCTTTGAGATTGTATTTATCATTCTTGGCAATGTTCACTGTAAAAGGGGGGGGGCACATATTTATGTCAAGATAGGCATGTGAATGTGTCAATCAGAATTCTTCTCTCACCTTCTCCAACACTCTCCTCACCCCAACCACCCCACCCCAGGTGGCCCTATCTGCCAGGCATGTTACCTCTGCTGCACAAAAACGTGTTTCTGGCAAGAGGCCTCACTCAAGTTGTTAAAGCATCTCTAATTTTGTCAGTCTGGACCTGCCCGTTACATTCAGAGGAGGCTTTTTCTCTGAATGTCACTTGTGGAAATGCTGGTGCTTTAGAATTGCCACAAACCCAACGGCTTCCCTGTAGCTCGCTGCCCAAGTGCGGGGTAGCTTATGTTCCAGAACATAGTTTCAAATCTGCATTCCTCAGGGTATAAACTATTAAAAAATTAAAATTTGGATGATAAAAAAATTCATTTTAGATTATTTTTTTAAATGAGCTTTCCTTCTCTGTGGTTTACAGGTAAATGTTAGCTTTCTCCTGGATGCGAGCTCCCTCAGCAGAGCAGAAGAGGACCTCAACATCACAGTGCATGCCACCTGGTACATTTCACTGTGGAAAAAATCATGTCCTAGGGGAAGTAGACCCCTGACATTTTGGAGGGGACCTTGGGGGAACCATGGAGTTGTGTTCCATTGTCTTCAGAAGAAAGCTTCTCTTACGTGATCTAATGAAAAAAAGCCTTTAACCAGCATAGAGGAAAATAACAGTGTAAATAACAAGAGTAAATTTCTGCCAACCCTGTCATAGAAATTTCTTAGTATCATAGCCACTTTTATCCCCACTCCCCGAAAAGCATTATTCGAACCAGCCTCTTGAGTTTATTAGGTATATGTGGTAGATAATTAGTTCTCTCTAAAGATGACTTTTGTGCCCGATGGGCTCTAACAGGGTGTTTTCCCTTTGCTTCTATAGTGAAAATGAAGGGCAAATGGGCCATCAGAAAGGTAACAAAGTGACTTTGGCAGTGCCTCTGAGGTATGACGTCATGCTAAATGCTCACGGGTAAGTAGATATTGATGCCTCTTCTAAAGTTGAGAGCTGATTATAAATCCATTGCTGTGTACATTGTTAGTCAAACACATATTTTTTCAACAAATGTTTTTAAGATTCTGCACTGTTTCTTCCTCTTAACAATGATGTCAGCGTTGTGGTCCCTTGCCCAGCTGTTCATTATTCTAGTCCATTCTATGATTGTCACAGAGACCACATCAAACTAGTGCCCACCTGCAGGAGATGTCTTATGGGAAAGCCTGATAATCCTCCAGTGGGCCATGCCTAGCCTTCCATTCGAACGCAGCGCAGGCCAGGACCCTGGGAGTGGGGCAGTGCACAATTTGCTTGATCATACTCAGTGGCCGTGGCAAGTGTGAAGTTTGAAGAATTATAAGCTTGACCAAATCACTGCACTCTAGAACCTGTGTCTACCTATGTGGCAAAAGGACTCAGCTATGCAAGAGTTGGCTGCAGGGCGTCCGTTTTCTGCTCTTTATACCTGTGACTTACAGTTTCTCACCCACAGCCCGAGAGCCAGTATTTGCTGATTTCTCATAATTTAGTAATTGTTTAGGAGGTTCTGACTCTAATTCAAGGAGCACATTTATGGAGAAGGAATGAAAAAAGTATTAAGAAAACCTTTAATGATTTTATTGGAAATTATTTGGGCTATTGATCTTTGTTGAAAAACACATTTTTAAAGCAATCGAAGATAAATACAGAATAGGCAAATGAGCTCTTCTTGTATCTCTAAGTATAAACCATCCCCAATCATTTTTAACCACCCATAAAGATGGCATATAATTATATAAAAATAAAATATCAGTGTCTGAAGCTAGTGGCATTGAGTATCAAATTTGTGAGAATTAACAAGCCAGGGATAAAGGCAGCCATTCAAGAGTGATGAGGACCTAATAAAAAGTCAGTGGGAAGCAAAGAAAACTAATTGCATGTTTTCTGGTTTTAAATGTGTCCTCCTTGATTTTCCTATAATGATTATCCTCCCTTTTTTTCATTATCCACATCTTATTATTTTGAGCAAGGACTGACCTACAATGATTAAGCTGCCTAATCCACATTTGAATATTTCTAATGTAATGGGTTACCTAATTTGTGTTACCTCATATCAGCTGCCAAATATGAGCAGCTGGTGAAGTCCGGGTTTCCCCAGAGAAGTATTTCTTGAAGTTCACTACTGGCCATACATATGTATGATCCCAGGTGAAAGAGTAACAACTCTGTACTTGAACAAAAACTTTACCATACTTACTGGTATTTGAATTGTTCCCCAGATCTGGGGGTCATGGCAATAGCAGCAGGAATTGGCGGATGGGAAGAAACAACTCAAAAATAAGTAAGGTAGATAGAAGTGTAGAGGGGGATATTGGAGTCCTAGAAAAAGCTAAGAATTGATTTCATATTTGCCAGAGTTACATAACTCAGCAGAATGAACCAGGTAGTGTTGGGAAGGCAAACAAAGGATATTGGTGGGAAGAGATATTGATACCCAAGTCAGAGTACATGGTTTTCTAATTTCATTCCATTTTCACTAAAATTATCTTACCAGAAACCCAAAGGATTCGATTGTGCTTGGGGGGCACCTACAGTCTGAATTACAGCGTATTTAAGAGGTACTTAAGAGATACGCTATAATCTAGACTGTAGAGAAAGACTGCTTATACCATCTCATCAAAAAGGACAGTTAGTCAGCCAAGTTCAAGCAGGCCATACAAATCTTGGGGGGGGGGGCGACGTGTCTTAAGATTACCAGCATCCTTGCACCTAGCACAACCTGGCACCTGGTACGTGCCCAAAATGCACTTTGTAAATAAATGAATGAGATTGTAGTGCTGAGAAAAGGACTGACTTAAATTTGACTTCGTTTCTGTCAGGCTTGTAAACCCGACCTCATTTGTGTACGGATCAAAGGAGGACTCTGAGCCCGAAACGTGCATGGCAGAGAAAGTGAACTTCACCTTCCACGTAAGAAAAGTTGTTCGTGACATGGTCCTGTCCGAACCCGGCTGGACTCTAGAAGGTTTCTTTATTAATTCGTAACTAGTAGTTAAGTATTTTCTAAATTACAGTGGCGTGACTGGGACTGGACATACTTTCAGTCTGTAGCTTTGGTGAGTCTGTTCAAGTATGTACACTTGTGTTCTTGGAGGTCTGGATGTGACTAGGCGAACGAGCAGGGAAAATGTTGTCGGGTAGAATGACTGTTTGGGTTGCAGGCCTCAGGAAGACCTTGTCTGAAGGTCTGGGCACTGCTGGTTACCCGTTGTGGACACTGCCTTTGCAATGCCCTGTGCGTGCATGGCCTAGCAACCACCACCTGTCCCAGAGCCAGGGTCACCCTTTCTTCTTCTTCACCTTATGCGTTCAAAAGGTCATTGTAAGTCTGTGAGTCGTGCTGTTTCATTCAGGGGTTGTGGCACATCACTTTTCTTATTTATTGTATTGGTTTTATAGTGAACCTCTCAGGAGGCAATATTTTGGCTCACTTTCCTTTTATGGGGTTCTGCAATCCCCAAATTTATCAGTAATAATGGCATATCATTCCCTTTTGCATTATTTTTAAAAATCTGTTGTATTTTTTCTAAAACCCAATAAACTGAACCTTTCTGATTTTCTGAGTGTATCAACATTATAATTACCCTGAGTTAAGATACATTTCATTCACTCACTGCTGATATCCCCTCTGCACAGAGTGATTTTGTGAAAACATCATAGGGTTTAGAATGAGGAGACCTGGGTTTTCGTCCCAGTTCTCGTCACTTTTTAACGTTCATCTTGGGCATATTGACTAACGCCTCAGCATTTTCTTGAGCTGGCAAATAATTAAGCGTCACCTCACTTCATGGGATAGTTATAAGGATAAGGACCGACTGATCATGGCCTTTATAGATACATGATGCGCCATACAAATACGTTGCTGTCTCTTTCTTTAGACTATTTCTACAATGAAACACCTGCCTGGACATTCTGGTCTCATTAATATAAAAGGGAGAGAGCTGGGAATAAGGACTGAAGGTTGTAATTATTAGCAAACTTTTTTAAGTTCTCACTGTAAATATTCTGTCTCCCTTCGCTGGGTAGCTGCCAGTGACAACCCTCCAGCACCATAAATGTGGCATGAAACGAACAGGTCCACCTAAAAGCTCATCTGTATCTGTACTCACATTTATGAAAACATTTAAAAGTTGTTTATATTTTTTTCCTTATCAGGTTGTCAACAGTGGCCATAGTGTGGCTCCAAACGTTAGTATGGAAATAATGGTACCAAATTCTTTTACCCCCCAAATCGATAAGTTGTTCAACATTTTGGATGTCCAGGTAAAAAATGTGTTCCTTTCTTTATTGTAATACTGGAAAAATGGAGATTTCTGTGGGTTAGGTCAGTCACACTTACTCTAAGCTATGAATTCACTCTGCGTGCGCTGGGCACACTTTGAGCTTGGTACAGTGCTTCAGAACTGTGGGGTTACCGTGGGGCCTCTGCACTTGACTTTACAATAACAGAATTATGCTCTACTGCCTAAAGTGCATTTTCTTTGTGATATGGACCTCTGGAAGTAATTGAATTGGTGGAAATCTCTGTACAACCTGAGACTGCTATTGGGGAAAAATAATATTTCAGCCTTTTTCAAAGAAAGAATATTCAAGTCACTACTTAAGAATAAATATTGCTTTTACTCTCTCAGTTTCCAGACAAGCAATTAATAAAATAAACCTACTAAGTGGGTTTGAGATCTAATTCTTAAAAATCTTACTTGAATTCCAAATTTAGATGATAGGACATGATGTTATAAATACATTGTTTTGTGTCTAAAGCCCAGGAAATGTTGAATTCCATGCTAGTGTTCAAATGTTCACTTTTCACATTGCCCTAATTTCCATAAGGTAAAGGTCATTTGATTAGCTTAGGACCTATAGCCAACCCTCTAAAATTTTGCTGGGTTCTTGTTAGTGTTTTTGCTGTAGAGATTTTCTCTCTCCCAAATAAATCTGTTGAAAATATTTTTGCACTTTCAGAAGTAAGTTGATATATTTTTGGAAAGGTAAGCAAGCAATTGGAAGTTTTAAAACCATGTAGCTTTTGCTATTCTTGCCAATGTTGAGTTACAATATTTTTCTTGCTGTCTTTTATAGACTACTACAGGGGAATGCCAGTTTGAAAATTATGAAAGAAAGTGTACATCAGATCAGGAAAAAGGTGCAATGAGGACCCTAACAGATATATTTACATTCTTGTCAAAGACTGATAAGAGGTTATTGGTAAGTTTTGTTTTTTCCTGGTAGTTTTTGATATTCAATATACAGAACTGAAACACTTAAAACCAAGCATCAGTGGGTTTGAGCTGTCAGGTTAAGTGTGGGAGAGAAACAAGTTCAGAGCCTATTCTTGCACATGAGGAAGAGACATGATTAGAAATTGGTATAGACCGAGGGTTAAATGTATATATTTTCATTATTTATCTAACAAATGCCCATTTTTTTGCCAGCCATTCTTCCAGACTCTCTTCAACTGAGCAGGCTTTGTGAAATGAGATTAATTTTCACTCTTTTAGTGAATTTATGAGAATAAAATTTAAAAAAACTGAGAAAGCAATGTTACCCTTCAAACTACCCAGGTTTTACAATGAACATAGAACCTCTAACTTAGCAAGATTCTGATTAAGAGTCTTTCTTTTAAGTGTATCCCAGAAGGTTAAGTTCACAAAAATAATGAAAACACATGCTCTAGTTCAAATTCGTTTTTGTTGTGATTTATAAAACCATTTCTATGTAAAGAATTTTTAAATGCCACTAACAAAAGCAGAACTTTAATTCCATGTTTATAGCAAGGTGATTTTTATAAATGCCACTAAAAAGAACAGACTTTTTCTCCATGTAAAATATTTTAGCCATCATTTTTTAAAATGTTGAAATTTTAATGTAGCTTTTTTGTATTCTTTTCAAGTTCTGCATGGAACATGATCCACATTGTTTAAATTTCCTCTGCAATTTTGGGAAAATGGAAAGTGGAAAAGAAGCCAGTGTGCACATTCAGCTGGAAGGCCGGCCGTCTCTCTCAGAAATGGTGAGTCGGATACACGGCGGCAACTTTGCGCAGGTTCCCATGGCCGTGGCAAACCATGTAAAGAGGATGGTATGTAAGGAGGCCTTCAACAGATTAAAAGGGTATTAATAAACATGAAGTTTAGAGTGAAACTTTAAAATGGTTTCCCCTTATCGCTTTAGCTGAATGCATTGTCTCCATGGCATGGTTTTAGTAATTAAACAGCTAATTGAGACTGTAAAATAGACTATGAATTCAGATAGACTTAATAGAATAATTAAGAGTTTTAGTTTGGAAAGCATGTTCAACTACTTATGGATCTTGACTAAATCAAAGAAATTGGCTACCTTAACATTTTGTATAACCTTGAAGTTCTTTCCAAGCTATTTAAAATTATGCTTAAAAATCTAATATTTAATACAGCTAAAAAGAAAAGTATTTCATAAAATCAAATTGAAATAGCAAAAGGTATCAACAATAAAACACAAATACACACTAACAAAAACACTTTAAAGAAAATGAACTTTGAAAGGTTGACTTAAAAAATAATTTAATACACCTTGGACTTCTTCCTAGAAAGGAATATATTATACATATTTATGAGAAGTACTTTAAGATAAAAATGGTTTTATTTGGAGTTCTGTTCTTCAGCTTCCTTATCTGATAATTAGTGGTCGTAGCTCTTTTGTAGGAGTGTTGCAGATTAAATGAGATGATTTTGATTTTTTATACGGCACTCAGTACAGGCATCCCTAGTTTACTGCACTTTGCAGAAACTCTCCTTCTTTTAGGGATGGAGGGTTTGTGGCAACTTTGTCAAGCAAAGTCCAGCAGCACCATTTTTCCAATAGGTGCAGATGATGTTTAGCATTTTTTAGCAATGAAGTATTTTTTAGTTAAGGTCTGTACATTGTTTTTAGACATAATACATTGCACACTTAATAGACTACAGTATAGTGTAAATGTAATTTTTATTTGTACCCGGAAACCAAAAAATTCATGTGACTCATTTTATTGCAATATTCGCTGTATTGCATGGGGTCTGGAATCAGACCCACAACACCTCCTGTACGAGGTCTGCCTGTACTAGTGCATGGCACGTAATGAGCCGAAGAAAAGGGCAGCTATTCTGTTTTGCTAAAAGAAATATTTGAAATTACCACACGGTGGTCAAGAGGAAGAGCACCAGGCAGTGAAATAAGAGATACCTGTTTTAGTTTAAATGGTGCTAAAAACTAGTCCTGGGGTCAACAAGTTCCTCAGACTTTTGCAGTTTGCCTTCTCATACTCTGGAGGTACAGGTTTTTCAACAGAAGACACCACTGGCATTTTGGCCCAGATAATTCGTTGTTGTCAGGGGCTGTCCCGAGCATTGGAGGCTATTTGCAGCTTTGCTGACCTCTCGGCACTAGATGCTGGTACCAACACCTCCCGAGTCCTCAGAGTCAAAAATGTCTCCAGACACTGCTGACTGTCCTCAAGGGGATGAAATCATCCTGTTGGAAACCACTGCTCTGCATTCTCTCCAAGACGTTGAGAAAACTGTACATAGTAGTTTTAATTTCTGAGGGCCATAGACCTCTTTAAGAATCCAACCCAAGAATATATTCTCATATACCCCAATGAATGCACATATTTTAAAAAGCTCAATTTCTGCACACAATCTCAAAAGTCCTTAGCGTCTGTGGGGCCCGTCCACGGATTCCCAAGCTCTGAGGATTCTGGGTTATCAAGTCTTTGCATTAGATAGTAAAGCTCTGAGTTCATCACTGCTTTTATATTTGAGTGCTATAACTATTGCACCAGGCTTTTCCATTTCAATATTAAGTAGACTACGGGTATTTGATCTGAGCAACTGGATGACACTACTACTTAGAAAGAAAGAAAAAGCAGCCCAAATAAAATGAATTTTAGGAAAGGTTTATCGGGTGAAAAAAGTCTTATTGGGATATAAATAATTCAATACCCAGGGGAAAATACACTGGTAACTAGCAAATAATAATTAAATCAAGTTATCTGCAAAGTAGCTATGTTTAGTAAAAGGATTTCAACAAAATGGTGCCACATAAATTAATACCAAGATCATGCCTTTAGAACCAAAGGACGAATTGCACTGCAATTAATTATAAATGGTGAAATAAACTGAGGAAGATAAATTGTGAAAACTTCTAGACAGTAGGTAAGGATCATGAGAAAATAGTTCTGTTAATACATGTCTTTATGAATCAAAACTATGACTTAGGCTACAGTGATGTTTCTTTTATTAAACAGGATGAGACATCAGCACTCAAGTTTGAAGTAAGAGCGAAAGCTTTTCCAGAGCCAAATCCAAAAGTTACTGAACTACACAAGAATGAGAATGTTGCACATGTAAGACTAACCTCTTCAAACTGAAACACTAAGATTGTAGGGGAAATAGTATTGCTAGGGCATTTAGTCAGGAAAGCAGGTTTTGACTAGATCATAAAGGGTTTAAAATACTCAGAGTTGGTATTTTCCACAGCTGGAAGGAGGCAAAGACAGGCAGCTTTTTTAGGAGGTAAATGCGGTAGGATGGATGATTGGAGGAAAAAGTCCATTATGCCTAGTGTTTCTGCTAAACAGTTGCCCTTGTTTTCCATGGTTACATCAAACCAGCAAGACAGCAGGATGGGTTGTTCTAAATACTGTTAGGGATGGTGGGGGGGGAGCTTCAAAAGAAATAGGAGCAAAATTTTAAAACTGGTAACCCTTTATTTTGGTTAATTTATGTAGGTTCTGTTGGAAGGATTACATCATCAAAGACCCAAACGTCATTTCACTATAGTGACTATTTCAATTAGCTTGCTACTTGGACTTGTTTTACTTTTATTGATTTCTTATGTTATGTGGAAGGTAAGCCTTTCTCTAATAATCACTAATGTTAAACCACTCAAAATGCCATCCTTGATTTCCTCAAAGCCAGTTTATTTACAGCCCCAAGTGAATGCACAGTACTGATCACATCCCATTTCTCCTAACTTCAGTACCAAAGTCCCTTCTAGAAAAGTATGCCTTTTTAAAGTTAAATGCTTTTTT
Organism: Desmodus rotundus; assembly: GCF_022682495.2. Classification (NCBI taxonomy): domain Eukaryota; kingdom Metazoa; phylum Chordata; class Mammalia; order Chiroptera; family Phyllostomidae; genus Desmodus; species Desmodus rotundus. Next base: position 166,806,196 of record NC_071388.1, read on the forward strand.
GAAAGTGAGTTGAGAAACACTGCCCGTTATGTCAAATGTCAATTTTAGAGAGTTTACATGGGTATCATTAAGTCTTGCAGTAATAAAAAAAAATTAAAAAATAAAACACTCTTGAGCCCAGGATTTTCCAAACAAGTTTTACTGACTACATGGGACACAGTTTTAGAAATACAGCAGGTCCTAAAATGATGTCATTTCATTCAACTGTATTTTGCCCTAATGTTAGGAACTTAACTCTTATATCAATTAGCCTATGATAAACCTGGTTTTTAAATACATAGATGCTATGATTTTAAGTGAAATAATCGGCAATGTCAAGTAAGAACTTACTGGCATTGACTGTTTAGATACTTTGTATAAGTGTAATGACTACAAACTAGTGATTATGCAATGTTTTTTTCAGGCTGGCTTCTTTAAAAGAGAGTACAAATCCATCCTACAAGAAGAAAACAGAAGACACAGCTGGAATTACATTAACAGTAAAAGCAATGATGCCGATGATGATGATGATGATGATTAAAGACTTCTTTCAAATTGGAGAATAAGACTCAGGTATAATAAAGACATTTAAGACATTGTTTACAAGAAACCATGAACTTTGCGTTCTTTCATGCACTTCTTTTATTCATAACCTTGTGACATTCTATGTCTTAAGGCAAATGAAAAAGCCAAGAAATGATCATTCTTTTAGACAAAAAACTGCAAAGGAGATATTCAGTACATCCAAAGATACTCTTATCAGCTCTTAAATGGATAGCAAAAACACTAAAACATTCAATTTATTCAAGATAAATAATCCTTTGAAGATATCTGGACATGAAAGTACATCTGAATTAAATCATACTGAGGACATAAACTCGACTGAAGAAGTCTTGGACTTGAAATATTCCTTTAAAGGAATAGGTAATAATTCATCTCTACTAGAACTTTGGGACTCGTTTGAAATATGTTCTTTAAAAATAGCAGAATTTTTCAGAGAGCTGTTTCCAAATTTCCTAATGAATAAGAGAACCGTTGTCATTTTAAAGCATATTTCACCTTTAAGACCATTGTTTGTTATACATTTCCTATGAGCTTTGATCCACAGCCATTCAGCGCTCCGACTGTTATGGGCCTGAAGGGCCAACTTCAGACTGAATTTTATACACTGGTTTGAGCTGCATTGGGTGACTTTTGGATAATTGTTTATACAGCTATGGATTTCTTTCTTCTTTCTGTATATACCTAGCTTTTTAAAAGACTGGATGTTTATACAGGCACAAATTCATGCGTCCTCCTGTGACAATTTTTCCAAGGGCACCCGGAGTAAAGTTTAAAAATCCATCATTAGTCAAATTTTTTGTTTATAAAAATAGCAATACTTAAGAATTCTAATTTATATTCTGAAAGAGATGGTGACGGTTGCACTTTAGATGATATTTGAAGTATAAATACATGGATATATGTAAAATATGAAAACTATACCTCACACGTATTTTTTTAAAATCAAAGCTCTGAAGAAACAAGAAGTAAGGGGAAATATTTCATACAAATGCTCTCTAAAATACTAACTGATGTTACCCTCTATTCAGTGTAAGTAAACATTACATGTGTTTTCCTCAGTTGTATAAGAGCATTCTCTCCTGCACGGAATTGGGGAAACAAAATCCAGAAACTTAACAACACAGATTTAGCTTGTATCCAGTGACTATAAAAGTAACATCAAAATTTCCATGATATGTGTTTTAGTGATAAATGAAATATGTTAAGTGATTTCTCTTTAAAGTCCTTTACATTTGCAAATATCTTTCTGTAATATTTATTCTTGCATATGAACTAGATGCCGATTGTGGAATGTAATTTCATCTGAACTGGGCCGAAGCTTCCTACAATTATGTGTACACAAAGTTTGTGACCAAATTTTGAAAATCTGTTACAGGATGTGATCAAATAGATAAATTAGTGGTCAGTCTTTACTATTATGAGAAATATTTCTTTATAGGAAGTCCCTGCCAGCAGCTGTCTTCCTCAGACTGCCTAATCCCTATAAAGTACCCATCGCAAGCCACAAGTCTGTGAGTGGCAGAGACTTGTAAAGGCAGTGGACGGGGAAGCCCAGTCGTCTCTACAGACATGAAACCTCCTGAAGTCTGTGTTGCCATAAAATGAATTACATTTGTGGAATATTTTAAAGTAGACATTTTTTATCAGAATCTATTGTTTTTTCCATTATAAAAAGCCAAGTAGTTCAGGAGGATGTCTAGACTCATTGGCAGAAAATCAAACCCAAATTTAGAATTTCATTCTCAAGTATAATACCTGAGGGGATTTAAATTTGGTTCCCTTCTATTCAGGAATGACGGCATTTCAGGTTTTACGGCAACCACTGAAAACCGTGTGTTGACCGCCACTGCCCGAAGACATTACTTTCGGGAGCACGAGAAACAGCACAGCTCCCTATTGGGCCACATTCTGCCCAGTTAGATATTTTGCATAGTTTAATTTTTTTAACTTTAATATTACCTGTATTATGAATTTTAAAACCCTACCACTTTAAGAGAAATCAATTGAATTGTCAACTTTCAGAGAATATTCACAAAATTGGTACCATACCAACTTTAAAAAAAAGGGTTTTTAGTAACATCAAAAATAGCAAATTTAATTTCTTTAAAAAATAAATAGATTTTCTTTCCCCTCTTAGGATAATCTGTTTAAAACATGACCATATCCCTTCATATTAAAATTCTAGTTCATACATTTCTGTTATAAACAATTACATGTTACTTTGGCATCATTCATTTCTTCCATGCTTTCTCCATAAAGATTGATAAGTCTTGGGTGCAATCTATAAAGAATAAAATGTATGTAATTGATTATTTTATCAACCTCTCATCCTGTTATTTTCCACATATACACAAGTGAGTATGGTTCATAATACCAAATATAAATCTAACGAGGGCCGACAAACATATACACATTCATCGCACAGCTGTGTAACCTAGAAAAACTGGGGCAGGGTGTCAAATCAGCACAGAAACTACTATAAAGCCTTCTTAACTGATTTCCTTGACCAATATTCTCCATTTTCCTGTGAAGCCCAGTCAGCTGTGCCTACAGAAGGCGTACATCTAGTGGGCTACTCAGGATGCCCCTGCACACTGCCCACTGAGACACACAAAGCTTACCCAGAGTGATTTTGCATGTTCCTAAATCTTTCTATACCAACTGTAGTTGTTACTTAATAAAGTGATATGTAAAATTCTTCCTATGTAAAGTAAAAGTGGACTGCTTAACATAAAACTGTTATAGTATTAATTATTGGTGAAAGGACATTTTAAAAGACTAATTAATTAAATTGTAACAATCTGCTACTCAGATGGTGTCAGAGCATTTAAACTTTTGACCCATATTTTGAAAATCAAAATGGGAATTATAGACATGTATTATCTGTATAGTTTACTCAAAATAATTTTAAAATGTCCATACTACCCAATGCAATTCCTATTAAAATAATAATGGCATATTTCACAGATCTAGAACAAACATCCGCAAAATTTATATGGAACCAAAAACACCGCCCTCACCCCCGCTCAAGTAGCCTCAGCAATCTTGAGAAGAACAAAGTTGGAACATCTCAATACCTGCTATCAAACTCTACTACAAGGCCACTATAATTAAAGCAGCCTGGTGCTGGCATAGTAACAGACACATAGATCAATGGAACAGAACAGAGAGCCCAGAAATAAACCCATGCCTTTATGGTTAATTAATATTTGACAAAGGAGGCAAGAACATACAGTGGACTAGGCAATCTCTTCAATAAATGGTATAGGAAGAACTGGATTAGTACTTGCAAAAAAAAATGAAACTAGACCACCAACTTACATCAGAATAAACAAAATGGGTAAAAGACTTAAATATAAGTCATGATACCTGAAAAATCCTAGAGGAAAAAACATAGGCAGTAAAATTCAGATATCTCATGTAGCAATATTTTTGTCAATATATCTTCTAGGGCTAGGGAAATAAAGGAAAAATAAACAAATGGTACTACATCACATTCGAAAGCTTCTACATGGCTAAAGGAACCATCTTAAAATAAAAAGGGGACCCAATGTATGGGAGAACACATTTGCCAGTGATACACCAGATAAAGGTTTAATTTCCAAAATACATAAAGATCTCATACAACTCAAAACCAGGAAGACAAACAATCCAATTAAAAAATAGGCAAAGGACCCAAACAGACACTTCTCCAAGGAGGACAAACAGAGGGCCCATAGACACATGAAAAAATGCTCAACATCACTAGCCATCAGAGAGATGCAAATTAAAACCAAATGAGTATCACTTCACACCTGCCAAAATGGCTGCCATCAATCAACAAACAAGAAGTCCTGGTGAGGATGTGGAGAAAAGGGAACCCTAGTGCACTGGTGGTGGGAATGCAGACTGGGGCAGCCACTGTGGAAAACAGTGTGGAGTTTCCTGAAAAAATTAAAATGGGAACTGCCTTTTGACGCAGCAATTCCACTTCTGGGAGTATATCCCAAGGATGCCAAAACACTAATCCAAAAGAATATACGCACCCCTATATTTACAGCAGCGTTATTTATTGTACAGTAGCCAATATTTGGAAACAGCCTTGGTGCCCATCAGTAGATGAGTGTTAGATATGCATGGCCCATGGACATGGACAACGGTGTGGGGATTGACTGAGGGGTACGGGGTGGGCTGGCGGGGTCAAAGGGGGAAAATTGGGACAACTATAATAGCATAAATAAAATATTTGAAAATTGTTCAGAATGCCACTGTAGAGACTTATAACCAAGGAAAATTCTTTGACTCTCCATAACAATTGATACATAAATATAAAGTCATACTTTATTAAAATTGTACATGTATCTGTTTTTCCTTCCCTGATTTGTTAATTTTAAAAAATATACATCTAGGCCACCATACACAAATCAACAAACAAGAAGTGCTGGCAAGGTTGTGGAGAAAAGGGAACCTTAGTACATTGTTGGTGGGAATGCAGACTGGTGCAGCCACTGTGGAAAACAGTATGGAATTTCCTCAAAAAACTAAAAATGGAACTGCCTTTTGACCCAGCGATTCCACTGATGGTATTATATCCTAAGAACCCTGAAACACCAATTCAGAATAACCTATGCACCCCAATGTTCATAGCAGCACAATTTACAATAGCCAAGTACTGGAAGCAACCTAAGTGCCCATCAGTAAATGAGTGGATCAAAAAACTATGGTACATTTACACAATGGAATATTACGCAGCAGAAAGAAAGAAGCTCGTACCCTTGGCAACAGCATGGATGGAACTGGATAGCATTATGCTAAGTGAAATAAGCCAGGCAGTGAGGGACAAATACCATATAATCTCACCTATAAGTGGAACCTAATCAGCAAAACAAATAAGTGAGCAAAATAGAACCACTGACATGGAAATAAAGAACAAACTGACAGTGACCAAAGGGAAATGAAAAGGGGAATAACGGGGGAAAGAAGGGGAAGGGTCTTCAAGGAATGTGTATAAAAGACCCATGGACAAAGCCAAAGTGGGGTAGGATTAAGGGTGGGGGAGTGTAGTTGAGGTTAATGAAGACAACTGTACTTGAATAACAACAAAATAAAATATATACGGAACTAGAAAAATATATATACATCTAGCTTTGATAGTTACAGGAAGAAGGTTTTCATTATACTATTTTGTATCTCTGGTGGACATATAACGCAGTGAAGTAACTGGACTTACTTAAGGTGGACCTCTGATGTGACTTCCATTAAATCACCGTCTACATTCCAAGGGAAACTGGTTTCTGAAGCAGTTTCATGTGGTTGATCCTCCTCCTCTGGATTGTGTGCACTGGTTTTATTCCTGGGGTACACTTTCACTTCTTCAACAGTGTAAGTCTCAATGAATGGGAAATTGAACTAAATAAAAAAAAAATTCAAACAATCTTGGTACTTCTTTTATGCCTAACTGCTAATGCAACTGAAGAAAGTTCATGATGCTTTCTCTTGCAAGTAAATATGAACATGCAAGCTGATGATTTTACAGCTTTGAAACTCTAATTAGGACCAAAGATCCCCAATTTCTCTGGAAGAAGGATCCCTTCTTCTGAAGCTCTCCTACCTCATTTAGGTCTGGCAACCATGCAAAGTGGTTTAACAACAAATAGTAAATGTCTACGAAGTTGTACACAGTGATGATACTGTGAATTTCCATTAAAGATAATCTTTACTTCTGGTCTGTTGATAGAAAAGATTTACATAATTCATTGACTTGATTGCTAAATTGCCAACTAGTTTAGCTGATAGAAAGCAAACTCCTGGGTAAGTTTCACACTTGGCATTTAATTAGAAGAACCTGGGTCTCTGCTTCAGCTGTCCCATGTCAGGTGGAAAGCCCTGGAGACATCCTTCATACTGCACACCTGTAAAACTTTCTATCATTGTAAAAGGAGTTTTAAATGAGGCACTGATCACTAGCTAACAATACGGGTTAAACTGTGTCCCCCATAAAGATATCTAGAATTCCCAATTCCTAGTGCCTGTACATGTCTCCCTCTTCGGAAAGAGTCTCTGCAGATGTAATCAAGGTTAGATGAGGTCATTAGGGTGGGCACTAATCCCACATGACTGGTGTCCTTATAAGATAGGAGAAAGCCATGGGAAGGTCGACCCACACAGGAAGAATGCCGTGTGATGAAAGCGTCGGAGACGAGTGCTGCACCTGCAAGCCAAGGAACGGCAAGAACTGACGGCCACCACAGTAAGTCTGCTATCTTAAATCATCAGTTTTCGTGTATGTAGACGTATGTCACAAAATGAAACCCCACCCACGCAAATGTATTACCTATGAAGCCACAGACATTGTTAGACAAGACTTTCGGGAGCCAAGAGCTTGATATGAGGTATGAGGGTGTGCTGCGGGCATGAGGCAGAGAGGTAAGTAGTTACAATTGCGACACATGTAAATGCTGTGATGGTGTATGCGAATTAAATGACAGAGAAGGCGATGGGGCGAAGCGGCGCAGGATGTTGGGGGAGCCTCCCATGTGAGCTGAGTCTTCAAGAACAAAGTTAGCCTATAGAAGAAGGGAAGTTCTGGAGAGAGAAACAATAGTTGCAAAAGTACAGAGCTATGTCCTGGTCAAGCAACTACCAAACTGGTATTTGGGCATTTAATTGGCAGGATAAATACCTGCACTAGATTTTTAAAGACAGACTACCTAATGCTATGTGCTGCTGAATTGTGTCCGTCCCTCCTCCAAAAAAGTTCTTATGTTGAAGTCCTAACCCCTCGTACCTCAGAACGTAACTGCATTTGCCGATAGTCTATAAAGAATTTATTAAGTCAAAATGAGGTCTTTAGGGTAGGCCTCAATCCAATACGACCAGGGCCTGTGTAAGAACTGGAGACAGGGACACAGGCGTGTGCACGCAAAGGTCAGACCGCATGTGGACAGGGCTGGAAGGCAGCCCTCGGCAAGCCAAGAAGAGAGGCCTCGGGAGAAACCACACCTTTTTACACGTGCTGAGACTTCTCCCATTCAGAACTGTAAAAAATTAAATTTCTGTGTTTGAGCCACCCAGTCTGTAATATCTGTATGGCAGCTCTAGCATCATAATGCAATGACTAGAACAGGAAGTCTGGCCGAGGCGGGTAAGAGGCGAGGCTTCACCAGGCAAGGGCCAGAGCACAAAGGGCCATGCAGTACATGTTGGGACACTAGGTGTTCTCCTGGTAACAACGAGAAGGATATTAAGAATTAAGCAGAAGAGAAATCAGGTGTGTGTTTTGGAGAAATCCCTTTAGAAGGAAGTATGGAAGACAATCCCACAGAAAAGGAGGACCAGAAGAAAGCTATTGTAAGCAAGGAGGAATGAAGGTTTGAATCAAGGTGAGGAAGAGATTCCAGAGACATTTAAGAGGAGAACAAGTAGACCTGCTTGGTGATTTGGTTGTGAGGAATGAGGGAGAGAGAGGAATCCAGAGTAGCTCCAGGATCGGTGGGGCAATGCCATTGACCTTTGTAGGGACACACCGAAGGAGCGAGCAGCTTTAGGGAAAAAGACTGTAAGGTCAGCTGTGGACGTGCTGGACTCAAGATGCCTCTGAGTTTTCTAACCTCGGCACACAGGAAAACACAGTGGTCCTACAGGTCACAAGAGAGGACAATACTCTGTCCAAACAACAGGGGCCAGGAGATGACCCAGGAGAAGGGACCCTGAGAAGACAAGAAGGCTGCAAACAAATCCTGGGGGAAGTACTAACATTTAAGAATTTTAAACACCTTGCCAAAAATGATAGTCAATGTGACTGTAGAAATGTATGGACAGTAAAAACTTTTCAGATATAGGATGGAATTGAGAGAAACCGAAGGGTAATTTTTACCTTCTAGCGGTTGTACACAGAGATGGTGGAGGCAAGATGAGTTACACCACAAATGATGGCGTTCGACATGTCCTACAATTGTTAGTTAACCTGTAGGAACACTCAGTTCAACCTGGTAAAGCCGGTTCAGAGACCTACACTGTTGCTCTCCTTAGGCTGAGGTGCTGCTCTTTCCTTCCTGGATACCAGAACTGCTACTGTTTAGATGATAGATTATACAATCTTAGTTTTTTCTGGTCTTTATAATATATAATTTATATAAATAGACATTTTTGAAAACGTCATCACAAAAATAATGAATATGTGTTTGTGTCCATAATTTTTTAACAAATGTATCAAGTTAACATTGCTTGAAAGCAGTCACCTTGAAAATCAATCTATTCTTGATGCATGTCATGATGCGAAACATTTTATAATTTCTTCACAAAAAAATAGGAAAAAATAGGTTGAATATATCTTGCATAGTGATCTCATTTTTTCAAAAAATCATTTTTCTATAGATAGAGAATTATATTCACTATGTCTTTATTTTATCTAAGCATTTAGTACTTTTAAATTCATATGGAAAAAGGATGTCTATAAAAATTGTCTTAAAAATTTTCCTCTTAGACAACTCCAAAAGAGACCTTCCATAAATAGTTTGTGCAACAGATGCCTCCCTAAAATAAATATAGAGCTGCTTAGAGCGTGTTAAGGTTAATATCCACTTACCTTCTCATTTATTTAATACAAAATGATTACAAAGATGTATACCAAATAATATACCATACCTTTTGGAATATGGCATTTTGACTGTTTTTTATATTGTTTCCCTGCTTCTATTTTCTGACTTAGGTGGAAAAAACAGTGAGCATGTTCTATTTTTTATGTGTGTGTGGTGAAAGTCCAGTTTTATTTTTTCCCAATCCATTGCCAAACAATCCTCTTGTCAAATACAGTAGTTTGTTTTAATGTTTAGAAGTCCAGTAACATTGAAAAAGGCATACATTCCTTTGCAAATCAATAAATTGCTGTATTTCCCAAGACATACATACATAAAAAGTCACTACTTAGGCTCACAACCTACTTTCTATTTGCTTTTGTTTACTGTCTCCTTAGAGATTTATATTGAAGGAAAGCGGGACTGTCTCTACTTTTATGATATGATTTGCTAAGCACTTCCGTCGGTTGCTCCATACACACTGATCGAACCATGTTGTGGAAGAGAAGTGAATCTTCATGAGACTGCCTGGGGAAGTCAGGAGTCATAAAGAGGCAAAACCGGGAGCCTTGCGATGCCCGTCTGTGGAAGCTCGACTCCACTGCCAGCCACGCTTCCTCCCACGTGCCCTCCCCCAACTGCATCCTGGCACAATTTTATACCTTTAACAGGTGTGAGACTTCAGGGTTTCACAACTATGCCTGTGTGCTTCAAGATTCACAATTTCAGAAATTCACATATGTCCAGAATCAGTGTCTTAATAGTTGGGTCAAAATATCTGTCAAAAGAATTTGGGTTGTGAGAGTTACTGCTTTTCTTTAAAACGAATCCCTTCAGTGGAATGAAATCCCTTCATTTTGTCTGTCTGTCTGCCTGCCTGCCTGCCCGCCTGTCTCGGTCTCTGTCTCTACAGACACCACCACACATATTAGCTTTGAATATAATACATAATGTCTGTATTAAAGTGGTGTGTTTTTAAATATTTATCTGCAAATCTATTTTAATCAACGAAGGCAGGCGGGAGGATCTAAAGGTCGTAACTGTAGAGGCAGTCTGCTGCCATAAAACCAGGAAGGCTACAAATCCCGGATGTCACTACTTCCCATCCTGAAGAACATCCCTAGCATGTAATTTTATCACTGATTTACTTCATATTTCAATACAACAGTCCAGTTCCTATTTTCTCTTTGCACAAAAACCCAAACAAACAAACAAAACAACACATAATCACCAAGCCATAGCTCAAAAAAGGTCAGTCTGGATTAGCATTGGTGGATGCTCTTCAAAATTTGGAGGAAGCACAGGTTGAATACAAATAGATTCAGAAGAAAAGAAAGTGTCCTCACGAGGCAGGACTTGATGTCCACTCCTGCAGCAGATCTCTGACCATGATTAATAGCGTGGCACATAAGAAACAACAGGAATTTACTATACCTGATCTTTAACACCGGCATATCTTTTCAGGTGTTTTATAAATTCGGGTCTAGAAGTGTTCCGTGCAATTATAAGAGCCATACTTCCATTATTTAATCTGAAATTAAATATTTGTATTTGACATTAAGTTTATTAAGAGACTACAGCAGAAATGACTATATCAATCCTTTCAACAAATTCGATGTTTACTACAAGTTTTAGGCAAGCTAGATAAATCATCATCATAGTGAATTTATTTAAAATTCTTAAATCATATTTTGCTGTGTTATTTTTAAATGACACAGTCTTTCAAATTGGTTTTATTCAATAGTGGACTTCCTTCTCAGCAAGCTCTTACATTCAGGGCTATTTATAAAATAAACTATCAGGCAATCTATCAATTTATCAAGACAAATTAAAAACCAGTGGATTTACTTAAGGATTCTAAATGTGAAACCACTTATGTTTTCCAAAGATGTATTATAAGATAGTTAATATGTACAAATGGTATAACAAACAGTTCAACACTTTCTGAAATCTCAAATTGATTTAAATATTTATTTACAGGCAGGTCTAAGTGACACAGGAAACTGAATCAAACTGGCCGTTGGATGGATGACAAAAAATGAAATGAACAAACACTTCCACACAGGTCCAGTTAAATGACTGAGCATTTTAATCTTGACTAACTGTTGGGCTCAAAATAAGAGACTGCAAAGTTAGAGTGTGTGATTTATTGCAGAGAAACCACTCAGAAATGTATGCAGCTTTAGAAGGCCATTTGCAGAAATACGAGCAAGTGACTGCCGGCTCAATTTCAGTGCAAATATAAAGTTATTCCAATAATAAAAACAAAGAAATTTTCAAAAGAGCTCTTTACATCTTGTGGAAGCTCAGGTTAGAGTTACAAGAGACTTGGAGAGTACCCATCATTCAGTCGGTTTATGTAGAAGGAAAAGAAGCCCCCAAGTTTAGTAAGTTACTTGCCCAAAGGTGCACCAAGGAAAAATGGTCCCAGAGCCAGAGCTCCTGATTCTCAGGGTGCAGTGCTCCTTTCACCTATCGTGCCATCTCTTCCCAGCCCAAAATAATACCACAGCATTCTTTTTTAAATCAGTTTAATTTTTACTCATAAACATGAAAATCACTTTATAGTCCACTTTTCAACACTAATAATTAGAACATATCCTATGTGCCTGGTATAAGTGAATAAAAGTATCCTTTTTTCCTCTAACGTAGGATACTTCCCTGTTTATTACCTTCATAACAACTGCCAAAGCAAGATGATGATGATAATAATAATAATAATAATAAATATTATCATTTTTGCTAGATGTTAATCATTCTGGTTAAATATTTTACAGGGAATATTTTGAAACTAATCATTCAAATAATGTTATAAGTTGCCAAAGTACACTGGTCATTCTTTTATTCCACCTCCAGGGAAAATCTAGATTTGACCGCATTCCACAACATTCACGATTCTTTCTCCTGTGCCCCACGGGAATGGGAGAGATGTCTTTTCAGACCAGTAATGGACAGCCACTGGAAAGAATGTGCCACACATCAAGTGTCTCTATCTTATGGGTAAAACCATACATAAAATGTCTCAGGATGTCTTACAGGAAATGTGGACAGTAGGTTCATATGTCCCACTATTCCGATTAAGACTAACTGAAATGTTTCTTTTGATTAAAGGTTTCACATATACACACACACATGCTTTTCATGCTAAGGGTATTCACATCTCCACTGAAATTGGAAACCAGAATTAAGTATAATATTCTGAACAACTAGTAAATAAATATAAATAAATAAAGCAAGCAAAGTGACACAAAATAATATAATAACATCATGTCAATAAAACTCAAGGAACATTATTTTACTCTCAGTGATATTTAAAAATCAGAGTAACTGTCTGATCATTTTTTCAGTTTAACAGTTGTTCTAAACCTACTCTAATGACAAATTTCTTAAAATCTCTAATATTACACACTCAAGGACAGAATAATTCTTCATAATATTCTATCTAGCCAAGAGTGGGGGGGAAGGAGTACTCTCAAAGAAAATTTTGGTTTACAGGAAAGTGTCAATGATTCAATAAAAATGCTTACGTACCTGGTATTAGGTGCCAACCCTCTAGGTGCCACGGAACACAGGCAAGGGATCGCCATGATGCTGACATTCAGGAACCGCCCCTGCACCACTCGCCACCGAGCCTCCCCATCTACAGGTAACGACAGTGACTGGTTACCTCCCCTCACCAGAGCAAACGCCAACAGGACCTGGCTGGTTCTCCAGGAGGTGCTGTCAGACTCACCAGATTTGGGAGAACCCTGTGCCCTCCTAAAAATAAGAAAGGAAAATGATGATTAAAAAATCCAAAAAAATAACATGTATTAAATATGAGAAAATCACAGAATCCTATATTACATGTTAAATATTTTCTGACATTAGGCAATAACTAAAACTATGTGAACAATTCCATTACTAAATTACATTGCATTGATTTGCTCACAGGTAGTATCACCAGTAAAAAAAACGACTTTCTGTTTTTAAAAGACTGCAGTATTTCCTTTGTGTGACCTTGATTAATATTTGTATTCCACGCTCAACTGAAATGCTCACGAAGACAGAAACTATGGGTTTTGTTTACTTCTCTGTTTTTTGGCTCATGGATCCAAAGTGCATGGAATATATTAGGCACTCACTAAACAGCTGTCGGATGGACAGAGGACGGATGCAAACTGCATGGCCTGCTAGTATCTGTCGGACTCCGCAATGCTGTATGATTCACTAGTATGTTAGAAAATCAACCAAATACCACAAGCCTCATAAATGGTTGATATCAAACTGTTTTATGCTTTAAAGACAGACACAGATGTAGATATTACTTTGTGCTTTTTACCTACCTTTCTTGCAAATCTGGAGAGCTGTCCAATGGTAAAAAAGATATTTCACAGTCCTCTGGCCTAAAACACAATGGAATTTATCATTAACAGTCACTGATTCTGGGACAGAAAATTCTTGGTTTAAGAAAAAAGTCTTACTTAAGTTGTGCCAGTGCCTTCATTACAGCAAAATCCCTCCGTTGGTTAGGGGACATCCATCGATGTTTTTCCGCTAGAGCCAAAGTTCTTCCACCAAAGCCAAACATGGCTGAGAAGCCGAAGCGAAGAAGCCTGCCAGCGGTGCTGAAGGTGCAGACATCGACCGGCTGCACGTGCCCTTGAGTGTTAGTTACATGCGAGTCAAGCAGTGAGTGGCCGCAGTGCCGGTTGTCAAAGTGGCACGCACAGAAGAGCATGTTTATTTACTCATGGAAGACCTCAAGCTACTTTCTACCATGATGAATATTTTTGCTTTCTCTTCCTCTCTCTTTCCTTACAACTACTGCAATTGCTATTTGCAACTTTTTCAGGTACTAAGGGAAGCTACACAAAGCAGTATTTTTTTCAGCTTATAGCTAATTCATATAAAACATGGTTAGCAAGTGATGTTGTAATACATATGCAAAGTAAACTTAGATTTAACAGTAGTTTGCATTGCATGTGAGTTTATATGCTTTCATCGATTGGGATAATAAAAGGTCCAGCAGATGTATGCTGGCTAAAAAGTGTTACCTTATGCTTTTTTTTTTCTTTTAATAACATCAGCCTAGCCCTGGAGCCTTGGTACAGTCAAATGGTACTAGTTTAATAATGTGCACGGGTTTTCTTGACCTGGTTATAAAACTGTGAACTTAACATCATTGCGACAGCTTTTCTATTAAAATTATAGCATAGCTTCATTTACTACTCTTTCTAGCACCTGTATTATGAAAAGATAGGCAACCCAAACACTGAAGCTTTGCCTAATTGACTTTTGGGTTTAACCAAACATTTCTCTGCTTGGAGAGACAAAGAACCTCAAGCAAGTCTGACAGAAATAAAATAGCCTTCTTTATATTAATATAAAAACTTCCTTATAAAACAAACTTCTTTGAAATAATTCTTACCCATTATAATGTGCAAAGTTGCAGTTACCACGTGAGCGATTCCATGAAGCGAGTGTGCCAGTACATTAGTGGAGCCTGCCAAATCAATGTGAAAGCACGTACAATCAACCTAGCGTATGTTTTAAATTAACCATTTGCTCCTACTTTACACAATGCCATTATGTAATATCAGATGATAAATTAATGGTAATTTATGTTTACATTCACAGCTTAGATGCACATCAAGTGGTCAGTGAATGACTGTTTAATCTTCAAACAGCTTAAAAATTAGAAAATCATTTACAGTATCTTCTTACTTACAGCTTTTTCCATCATGAATGTCTTATTTTCTACCAAAAAAATACTAGCTATATCAAAGTCTACTCCTTCCAACTTTTAATAAATGGGCTTCTAACTTCCACGTCAAAAGCACCAAACAGCAAAAGGGTGTCTCTGGAGAGCAGAGACAAATGCATAAATATATAAATAATGAAAATACAAACAATAACTAAGAAAAATATATAAAATCACTACAAAGTACAGAAGACATGCTATCAATACATTTACTGAATCTTAGAGGTAAGCTCTCATCCAAACAGGGATTCCCCTTTATTATCTGGTATATGGTATCCTACATGAAGAAAATATTTAGTTCCATGGTATTTGCCATGGTATGAAAATCTGTATTGAGACATTATAGATGTTATGATTTTCATAAGTATTTTTCATGAATTTTTCCCACCTACAGAAGAAAAGAGCTCTCTCAAGTCAGCCCCTGTTGCATTAATGTCTCTGAGATCTTGGGGTAAAGGCCTGGTTCTGTGGGCACATGCCATTCCCAGGAGGTAAAAAGGGTTTCAAATTAGGAAGCTACAAGTTTTCTTCAATTCCAGAATACGAGAAAGAAATCCAGTAATCGCTGAGGGCTGTGAACACGTGCATGTGTTATGTACCATGACGTTCAAGGCAAAGGCTTGTCCCGGGACTTGTGAACCGGGAACACTCCTGTGGGAGTGTATAGTAGCCTCCGCAGTTCGTGTCACTGTGAACCCACACGGGCTTGGGTTGCTCAGTTGGAGAAGTGGAAGTAGTTCAGACAGTGTCAGCCAAGACCGTCATTAAAATAACAGTAATCATTAGGGATCTGCCTAAGTATGAATGATATCCAGACCTCTAGCAATAGCGATGCAAAGAAAAGTCCACCTTAACCAATTGGTTAACTGGTTCCAGATGCTCGATCAAAAGGCAAGTTATGCTGTGACCCGTTACCCAGAATATGGCCCAGAGTCCAGCAGCAGTGACAATACCTGGGTGCTTATAAAGACTGACTCTCAAGCCCCACTCCAGACCTACTGAGTCGGAGTCTGCACTGTGTAAGATGCTCAGGTGATGTGCATACCCATGAACCTGGAGAGGCACTCTTCTAGAATCCACGGTCCAGGGAGCAACCTCTGAAGCTTATTAAAAAGACAAATTTCTGGGTTCCACCTATGACCCATGGAAGTGGAATGTCTGGGAGTAAGGCCCAGGTAGGTGTTTCTGTTTCAGCAAGTTCTCAAGGTGATTTCCATTCACTCTAAGGTTTGAGGACAAGGGGCCCAGAAACCTGTTACTCTGTGGATCTTCACCCAGGACTAAGATACCAAGTCCTTTTTGATAATCCTTTGACCCTCTACACCCTGCCCTCTGGCCATCTAACTGCTAATTAATCCAGCCTGGGGAGGTAGGGGGAGGAAACAAATCAGTGCATTTTCTTCCCAGTCAGATTTATGGTAAAGGTTTTGGAGGAGGCTACATAATTAGAGTGAGATATTTAGGATTATCAATGGATTACAGTACTCCATGAAACCCATTTCCTCCATTACCATGGTTAATTAGGAATGGCCATAAAAGCATTCCTCTAGAAAGGTTATTAAAAAGCATAATGTAATGTTGTCATGTGCAATAGAGAATGACACATATCATGACTCAAGAAAATAAAGACTGTTTACTCCCTGGGAGTGTGAAGTACGCAGAGCATGCCCAAGCACAGGCGCTTCTAGAATGCCAGAGATCACGTTGTTACTTTCCTGTCTTCTCAGGCTTTGCGACTTTGCAACTTTTCCTTAATTCCATACAACTTGGCAGTGACAGCAGGCATCACCAGAAGTCAGAATATTATTTTAGTAATTTTATACTCTAATTAAGTTGTACCTTAATCCTTAAGAATGGTACTTTAGATTCTAAATTAAAAAGAAATAATATTATAATAACTATGCATGGTGCCAGTTGGGTCCTGGGAATATCAGGGGGGACACTTTGTAAAGTATATGATAGTCTAACCACTATGCTGTACACATGGAACCAATATAAAATAATATTGACTGTAAACTGTAATTAAAAATATTTGTTAAAAAATTAAAAAATAAATGACATGCAATGGAGGGAGAAAAAAAGAAAAGTTCACGAGGGAAGTGGATATAAATTTGTAAAACTAGAGACTGCTCTGCCCTATCTGGTGTGGCTCAGTGGGTAAGTGCTGGCCTGTGAACCAAAGGTTCACCAGTTCCATTCCCTGTCAGGGCACATGCCTGGGTTGTGGGCCAGGTCCCCAGTAGGGGGCGCATGAGATGCAACCACACATTGATGTTTCTCTCCCTGTCTTTCTCCTTCCTTTCTCCTCTCTCTACAAATAAATTTAAAAAATAATAATAAAATAAATTTTTAAAAATTTAAAAAATCTAGAGACTGCTCTATATTTTTATTTGGATAATCTAAAAGATAGAGTACAATTCCTGAAACAAGATATGATGCATGTTAAAAGATGCCTACATGCCAGAAGAACACACTGCTCACATAAATAACTATGTAATTTTAGCATTCTCACAAAAGCTATGAATGTTCTACCTCAAGGTAAACATTTTAATTAGCCTGCAAAGTGATTTTTCTGAGCACTACCAGCAACTTTGCTCACTCACCACCGCGTTCCCAGACTGTAAAAATGTGACACACACAGAATAAGGACAGAAGTAGCTGGTCGTGTAAAGCTTCACTGAGACATGTACCAAGCAGAAGCCACAGAGGCAAAAAGAAAAAAGAAAAAAAAATTGTCCTTGGAAGTGCAAGCACTTCTGCAGAACAATTAACTTAATTAACCAGACACCATGAATATTCATGAGGCCGTTAATGTCTCCCACATCTAAACAGATAAATGTGATGTAATGACTTCCTAGTCAAGCATATCTAAAATTCTCATGAAAACTGCACCTACACTTTGGTTCTATGCCCGAAATATCATAGAAATTAACAGTCCCATGGCAATATTTTATTTTCTTCAAATTAATTGGAAAGCATGAATTTATTTATGTGAACTCTATAGGAATATATGGTTTGCAGGATCGGTATGTGGATTGAGCCTTGTTTTACAACAACTGATTGCTTTTTTTAATTTTTATGTCCTCTCAGGCTTTTTTTCCATCCTCTCCCCCAACCCACACCCTGCACACCCTTTAATCTGAATCTCTCTATATAGTTCCTTAGCACCAGTTCCCATAGCAACAAACACCACTGCTAATGGCCAGCAGTTCAAATATAGGCTTCTCCACATCTGATCCATTTGCATCTGACCATAATTCAGCAGCTTAGTCTGCTGGCTCAGTGTAGTAATTTACTAAACACTATCCCTCTGGGTGTTTCTCTCCAGGAGGCAAATGGCTTCAAAGGCAAACTGTCTTCTATGTTCAGATTAGAAACTTCCTGCCTAGCTCTTGTTCTCACTAGTAGGCATAGAGCCCTCATGTTAAATACAGCCTGCACACGACTTCCCCCTCCTGTTCGATGGAATCCATAAGCTGGAGCTCCTAGACAGCGACCAGAGTTCTGGCAACAGGCTGTATCTTCTAAACAATAGGTATTTAGTTGGCATTTCTACATAGCCACTGTATACAGAAAATGCTTTCAAAATCAGAGATGCACTTAAGTGCATAAGACTTGATGCCACTCCTTCATAACATCTAAGTTGCATATTAACAAGATAAGCATAGCCACCGGTTTTTCCAGCTAACTATTCACTGTATCTCAAATGTGTACCTGGGGGGACACCCATCTTGCCACTTTTAATGCTCAGGAGTTAATGTGTGACCTCAGGAGGGATGAAGAAAGACAGTGACCCAAGCGCAGCCACTGTGCATGGAGGAAATACTGACACAGTTCCACTAGTATAGACAGAGCTACTAAAATGGCACAAAACGACCTTTTTGGTCCAAGTGGCTGGCCCCAAACGCATCTTCTATTTTCCCTTTGAGTTGAGGTTATTTTGTTCTCTTCTACTTCAAGACCACCACCGGTTTTTCTCTATATGCCTCACAATTATCAGGGTATATCCGAATATCCTTGTAAATTCTTGTCTGTAGGACAGACTTTACACTCTCAAAGAACATCTGCATGTCTTTTGTTCCTGTCAACGCTGAGAATACTGAAATTGACACTAAATGAATGGGATTACCAAATAAATAAAACATTGACTTTTTTCAATCATGTGCATTATTTTCATAGGAAATAATAGTTCTGCTTTTCTTTAGAGATGAGGTCTGATTTCTTTTTAATGAAAAGAAATAATCACTTTCCTCCACTATTGTTTAAATAGTAATGTTGCAGAAGTGACCCATATAACATTATAAACTTGCAAACGATATTTTCCTCCCTCCTGGAGGCCTGTGTGCTCTGGCTGTTCTCCCTGCCTCTAACCCTGTGTTCTCCTCCCTTCCCCTAGTCACTCTCTTCCTGGAACAGGCTCCCAGCAGGCTGCTCCCCCACCCTGAGCCTCCCATTGTTCTCCACTGTTTGGCAAGCACCACTCAGATGCCTTCCTGCGGCATCCAGGAGCCACCATAGTTTGGGCCTCCTTTGGCATTCTTGTCATCCAACAAAGGGGCCATTTTCTATTCCTCAGCACTCCTGGGTTTTGCCTTGGTATTTATTACTTTTGCAGGCAAAAACGAAAAAAAAACCAAAATAAAAAAAATTCATTCTCCTTTTTTCAGGCCAGATCCTATCAACCCATTTCCAGGCTTCGTTCAACTGTTACTTACTCTGTAACATCGTCTTTACATTCATTCACTTAATTAAACTTAATGATTGAGTGTTCACTGTGTCACATTGTATTCTAATTGCTGGAGAGACAGCAGTCAGAATAAATCCCTTGGCGTTTTCAGGGTTATCTGTTTATACTTTGACTACAGGGATTATTACCACATTTTTACCTCATGTGAAATTATAAGCAGTTTGACCGGAATGGTCCTGTTTTGAAATTCCATTATCTGGGACTGTGTGATCATCAGACCTTTGTATGGAAAGGTAGAACAATAATAATCCCATTTACTGATCTGTTCTCTACCTATGAGACCCGCTGTACATGCCACCTAATCCAACACTATAATAGCCTTGTAACGAGGCGATCGCTACAGGGGTTACCTCCCTTTCATGGATTAGGAAAACGAGGCTCAAAGAAATCAAATAACGTGTCCCGGTCTCACACTTGCTAGTGGAGATGCCAGGCTTGGGTCTTTCAGGCTCAAAGTCTATGCATTTGACTCTGTTACATTGTTTAGGCTGGGATGTAAAACAGGGAACAATAGAGAGAAAGGCTCCATTTGGCAGGTCCCTGGCCATGCCCTTGCCTGCTGGTATTATGCCCAGGGGGAGCTGTGCTGGTACAGGAGTCAGGATGCTGTCTGCTTCCGTGCCTGCGCTCTTCTGGGCTCTGAGAAGTAAAGCATGGGCTACTTCACTGGCAGAGCCATCTCCCCCAACACAGACGACACTAGAAAACAAGAAATTAGGTAAAACAATGCAAAACTTCAAAATAACTGATAATAATTCATGAGATCTAGACTTCAAAATATTAATCTCATATATGTTTTAAAGAGTTTATTTATTTATTTTTAGAGAGGGGAAGGAAGGGAGAGAGGGAGAGAAACATCAATGTGTGGTTGCCTCTTGCGTGCCCTCTACTGGCGACCTGGCCTGCAACCCAGGCATGTGCCCTGACTAGGGATCAAACCAGTGACCCTTTGGTCTGCAGGCAGCTCAATCCACTGAGCCACACCAGCCAGGGCAATTCTCGTATGTTCTACATGCACAATTACTACACACCTTCAAACATTTTAGCATGTGTCAGTGGATAAGAAGGCACTGGCACTGCACTGGTGAAGTTTACTCCATGAATACAATACCTGGATGATTTTAAATGGGTGAAGAGGTATTAGAACATTGGAAGATGTGAATTTATATCTGGCCTGCCTTTTGCTCTATTACTATCCAAAAACATAGTATTTTCATTTTTTATGTTAATAATTGTGAGGTACAATTCATTTCACTGATGCAAACAAAAAGTCATAAAATCCTGCTAATTTTCAAGATAGCCCTGAAGAGACAGCAATAAAAGTCATGTAAAATACAAGGCTGTAACTTGAGGGACTGCTAATTATCATAAGTACATGTGTGTAGTAATCGCAAACCTGAACCGGTTTTCATCTTCTGGATGTCACTGCTACTTGGCGATTCTAAAGCCAGTGTTACTACCCTTTGGCCCTAGTCAGTACTGCTAATCTTTTTAATGATTTCATGATAAGTAGACAACAGGGGTGTGGAAGTGGGGCTCCATGAAAGTAATGTATAAGATGTCAGACACTTGTTTCACAATCATTTGTATTTAAAAGATTCAAAATAACCTTAAGTAGCAAAATCACCTCAACTTTCACAAAGGAAGATTTTGTTATTGAAAGCAGGTATCACAACTCAGGGTGGACAGTGATGGAGCCAAAAAGGGAGGAAGTGTTCAGTCTAAGGGAGAGGCACTTCTCAGTGCCCGCCACTCCCATCGTGTGGGAGGCAGGCCTCCAGGACTGCGTCTTCTGCTTTGTTTTCTTTTCTAGAGAAGCCACAGATTCTGATTTCAGGTTGGGTCACCTAATTTGTAAATACTAGCATTCTATGTATTGAAAAACTCTATGTGCCAAACAAAACGGCCTGTGGGCCGAAATCAGCAGGCGTTACTGGCTCCCTAAGCTCCAGAGGTTGGTGAATCCGGAGGCTAAGGGAACTTTTTCCATCACCTGTCCCCACCTTGCTCTCAGCCAGACAGCCCCTGCACCTAGCTGAGGTTTAGCCCCATGGCTGTGCATAGCCTGGGCGATCCAGGTCCACTCTATTTGGAAGAGGCGCCAGGATATACAATACGACCCAGGCCATTTGTGGCTTGGGGTATTATTTTATTTCTGAACTGATTCCACAGGTTCACATTGCGGCCACTGATTCAGAAAATCGTGATTATATCTACGGAGGGCCAATGTTATGTCAGATGATACATTGGCTCTTTTCTGTTAAATTCTCAGAATTCTGTAAAGTAGGCATTAACCTCATCTTTATATATGGGAAAGCCAAGGTTTGATTTGACTCTTATTTGTATGATTTTAAAGATCTCTGTGATCAAATTTTCAAACATTCTACTAACTTAATTACAATTTCTAGATCCATGCCTTCTTCCTGATGAGGTGTGGTGTGGCCCAAAAGGAGCACACAGAGTCATCACACAAAGCATCTAACTTAGTACCAAAGATCTTGACTCTTCCAGGTACCATGGCACCACCTGACCTCTGGGATTCTGCATCCAGTTATGGCACCATGTAGCTACTAATGCATGGCTAGAATTAGTGGAGATGGCCTTTCTATGAACAGGCTCTGCTACAAAAACCTTTGAAATGTTATGATAACAACATGCCGTGATAAGTATTTTGAAACTATAACAATGATAATTACAACAATAAAGTAACATTTAGTGAACAATTACTATGTACAAGGCACTGTTCTCAGCACTCACCATGCATTAACTCATTTAATTTGAACAATTACTATATGCAATAGACATACATATACCTTCAAGTTACAGGTTAGCAAACTAAGGCACTGAAAGATTAAGTAACTCTTCCTACTTCATACCATAGTAAGTTATAGAATGAGGATTCGAAACAGGACAATTTGGTCTTGGAGACTGCACTCTGACTCAAGATAGTATTTTCCTTTCCTATATGTAAAAACTTAATGAATATAGCCTTATGAGAGCTTTACTATTTTGAAAATCAGTTTACCAGTGTAACATATATGGAATTAAAAGAGTTAGGAAGGTATATGTTTATTTATGTTGATTATTACTAGATCATGAGGATCCTCTCCAGTGAACAATGTCTACACACTCCAGCAGTGTATTGCAAGCAACAGTTTCCAAAGCCTACTGTGAATGACACACTTATTGGGTAGAGAAGATAATTAAAATTAACGCCTTGTGTTCATTCTGAAAAAAAATAATGTATTTTTTAATAAAATATTTACCCTCAATCAGTCACAATCAAGTAACTGGTGGGTCGCTATTAACACTCTCAATAGATTTGCAAGAGGGGTCAATGCTTTTCCCGATACTCACAGGGGAAAAGCCAAGGACTCGGGACTACAGATGCAATGTGTGCAGTTAGGTAACTATAGGCTGGCACGCTGGAGTTTCCCAGGCCTTACCATTAGATTTCTCCTTCTGCTTTCCTATGCCCGATCTTGAAAAGTGGATGACTGTCATTCATTGATTATCATTAATTGTTACTACACAGATATGAAAGAAACAGAGCCTAACTATATACATCACAAATACTTAAAAATTATAAGTCCCAAGTATATAGCTAAAAACTAATGAAAACATTTAATAGCATATGCTATATGACAAATATAGATTAATAATATAACCTACCCATCAAATTCCTCCAGTTCGCACTCCTTTAGCAGTGACAGAGCATGCCCTTCATATTCTGTTACTATTTTTAAAAATAAATAAAAACAAACACAAAAGGTGAAAGTCTTAAACAAAGATCTATACTTTTTAACTTGGTCTGGCAAAATAATAAGAAAAACATATGGTCAGGCCATAAAACAACATTTATTCTTGGATATTTATATTTTAATCATGAGAAAGAGGATTAAGTGTTACTTGCCTGACGTGTTTTATAGCCTTATGCAAAAGAGGGTCATATCTTTGTTCCAACTACATAAGTCATTTGGGGATATCCCACACAGAACAGTTGGGTAATTTATCTTGGTGCCTGTCCATTTAGTGTTCCCTAAATAAGATACATTTCTTTAAAATCAGAAGCCTAAGAGCAGGAGTATTTTGAAAATAAGGCATATTGGCTGGCATCAAGCAGTCAATGTTAAATCGCTTTGGCAACCTTACATGAATAAATTACTTGAAAGGTTAGTGTAAGATTTACATACTAGAAGAATGTGTATCTGGAACTGCTAGACTACAAGGAGGAGGAGTTGGATGTGAAAATATGAAGCGAAGCCAACACCAATGACAACAGATCCAACGCCGAGGAGGGTGGCACAGGCCCACCAGAGCTGGATCCTCCAAGGAAATGAATCTGTCACTCCCTATCGCTGTCTCTACAGTTATGATGCCCTATGCAGTATTGTAAATGCCAGGGAAGACAGGATAAACTGGCACACTGCAGATGGCACCAAGCATCCCAACCACACTTAGCATTTCCTAGGGCAGCTCTGCCAGAAAAGACAGCCCAGCTGTAGCCACCCATCAAAGATTTCTGCTGACTGACATGACACTGCAGATGGATTTTTTGTGTAAGAATGTGCATCATTATATGCAAGATTACATTAATCTTTCATGCCTGTCTGTCCCTGGTGCCAGCATGGTTCAAGCTTTTCCTGCCATGTTTTTAGATATAGTTAAAAATTATTAGTCTTGGTGTCTAAAAGAATCATTCTGTATCCAGCAGCATTACTTTGTAATTCTCCCATAGCTTATTCAAATGTGTTATATTCACATGAATAAAAATCTCTATGTGACATTCTACTCAAAAGAAGGCTACAAGCTTAGAAGTTTAAGTTATAATAAATGATTTCGTATTGATCATTTATTCATAGCCACAGTAAGTAGTTGCAACCTTAAATGCAAAATAATAAATTATTTACATACACACATTAAAAATAATTACGATATTATGAAGACATAGTTATGCTGAGAATCAGTTTATCAAGTCTTGCTTTTATAGGAAAGCTTTCTTTGGAAAAGCTTTTCAAACCCAAGCTGTATTTTAAAGCTATAAAGTTAGCTTTAAAATTATGTCATGGCTGAATGCCCTTTTTATTTAGGTAAAATATGAAATAATAGTTCATTTTTTTCTTTTATCTTGTAGCTGGAATTTGATTATACACTGACAGAAATTACCCAAGAAGAATAATTTTTAAGTGGCATTTTATATAAGTTAAAGAAAATCACACAGCTGGAAGAAACAGACAGAAAAGATGAAACACGACTGATCACAATATATTAGGACAAAATGAATAAAATCTTTGACCTCAGGGAGTTTGCATTTTGGAGAAAGATAATGTATACTATTTTTTAAAAAATACAATATTAAGTAGTAATAAGTGATTACAAAGAAAAATAATGTAGGGGGAAATGAGAGAGTAATCTGGACTACTAATTAGATATAGTAGGAGTCAAAATATGTATTTAGATGGGGTATTATGGGCTCTGGAATCAGAAAAAGCCAGGTCCAAATCATGCTGCTCTGAATGAACATAAAGAGTGGACCACTGGGCAAATGTGCTTCCAGAAGGTTTCTAGCCTCCTCTTTCATCTGTCCCTTTCCAATGAGACCCATACCCTATACCCCTTCTGCATAGGAAATTCAGAGTCTGTTATTTCTGTGTCTTCAGACACACGGTTCTCACTGCTGGGATCCCCCACCCTTACCTTCAGTTCAAATGTTACCTCCCCAGGTTGACAAAGCTGGAAGAGAGTAATGTCTTGAGGTTGATATTGAATGTTGATGAGAAAATGGGTTGAAGTAAAATCAAACAATGTCATTTGGATTTAAGGAAACCTTTTTTGGTCTGGTGATAAAATTATATAATTGGATTGAATGCTGAGATATAATTTTCTTTCCTGTCTTGTAGGTGCTTCAAACTTAGTAAACTCAAAAAGGAATCCACCATTTTCACCTTTAAATATATTTTTGCTCCACTATATTGTTCTGTTTGTGTTCCATAATGCACTCTCCATTGCCCAAGACAGGAAAACGACTTCTTCCTAGATTACCTCCTCCTTCACTCTCCACAGCCACTACATGGTCAAGGTCAGTTGCTTCTGGCTTTAATTATGCTGCAGCATCGCAGCATTCCTCAAGCCAATGTCCTATACGTAGTTACCACCCTCTTTCACGTGTAGACGGAAACAGCCTCTTCTCCTGGCTCTCTGTGACCTTTATCCCACTCCAGCCGGAATGACCTTCCTCAAACACATACTTAATCAGACTACTTCCCAACATAAACTCCATTCATGACTCTCCACTGTCCCCAGGGATAAAGTTCCAACTTCCTAACTGGCATTTGATTATTAGAAATAGGATTGGCCATTTACATCCATAATTATTTAAAGGATAATGAAACGAACTCTTCACCTAGAATTTTCTCTCTCGTTAGCTGGCTATGATGCACGAGTATCTACTAACCAGAATTTCAATCAGAAGCAGGTAAAATAGAAATGAGTAAACGCCTCAGCCTGCTAATATCTTTTGTGACTCAGTTTTCTTAATATCGTCTTGTTTTCTACTGTGTGATATGAGGAATAACAAGAGGCATCTGCAAAGAAGGGAAGGTTTCAGTCAGAGATACAAAGAGTCAAAGGGAAAAAATTCAAAGAGGAGAGTTGCAAGGAGGGAGAAAGAAGAAAGTGACAATAAACTTCACTTTCTTGACAGTTCTGCCCAGGGCCAGACAGGAAGTAAAAATTCTCTGGTGACTGACCGGGCACTCCCATGGGCCCTGAGCTGGCAGGGCTGCATTCCCAGAAGTATCTTTGACCATAGTAATGACAATGAGCATGACACAGCGTAGCAATCCTTTGTTAATACAAAGATTCACTGAAGGAGATAGAACTGCCCGTTACCAACAAGGGAGATCAAGGATAGTTACTGTACCTGTTTTCAAATATCTCAATGACTCTTATACAGAAGATGGGACACATTTATGTCATTTATTATGTATTACCACAAAAGATAATACTGACTGTAGTAGACAAAAGTAACAAGGAGGCAGATGTCAGCTCACAAATTCTCCGAGTTGTGCAGTTTATGCCTTGCACAAAGGCTTCGGGCCAAAGAGGCAGGTAGGCCTGCAATCCAGCCACACACCTACCCAACCTGCTGCGAGATCTTGAGCTAGACCAGCCCAGCAGGGCATCTTTTTGTAAGTCAGCACAAAGGACGTGTCGTTTTTTAATCTGCACAGGGACCCTGAATTCAAGATAAGACTGTCCATCAGCACTGTCCACTAAAGGCACACACTGACTCAGCCACAGGGTGCCAGGCTGGGCTGGGTGCTCATCCCTGAGGAAGGTCACACCCCTGCACTCTACCTCATGGGGGAGACTGAACTGGAGGGGCTCCACGTTCTTTCCAGTTTGATTTCTCTGCTGCCTTGACTTTGTCACTTTATTTATCTTGGAATTATCCTATGAGTCTAGGATCTTTCAAGATTCCTCTTCCCTTTAATGTTCCAATTCCTAAAGTCTTCTCTGCTTTGGCAGGAAGAGAAAGAAATGGTATTGCATGCCAGCACGGGCTTGCCACTCATGGTTGTCTTTGATACCAAGTTATTAGGCAAAATAATTCAGTTCTTTCCAGCTTCTTCCAGAAGTTTTTCTGAACCTTTATGAAATAAGATACTACATTGGTGATGGGAGTAAGCAACATTAGTCCATCTCTTTCTAAAGATGCTGACATATATTCAGACATAGTTGGGGTTTCAGCATAAGCACAACGAAAGGAATAAGTGTATTTGTATGAACGTGACGAGGTGTTTAAAAGAAATTCATAGAAAAAATTGTAACGACTATATCGAGCTATAATTTTTCAAATCCTGCCTCATTTGTATAGCACCATCTTCTAATGAATTAATCATTGTATAGAATGTATTATGTAGTTCAAATTCCATGTGGACTCAGCAATGTCCACAAGACACACTGAAACAGTAATAATCACACTGGACATGCAGAAAACATATGCTCATCCTGCTTTATTCTTTAAGATAATTATTCTTTCAAGTGAAGTATGAATTGAATCTTACCATCACATGATTTTACGAAGCTGCAGTGCACAGCCTTATGACATTTCCACAGCACTTCATAATATAAAGGGCAGTTTCAAATATATTACCTGATTCAAAGTACAAAACTACACCCTGAAATAGGCAGGAGGATTCTAAAACTTCTCAAGTACCCATGTGTTTATTCAGTCTTTCACACAAAATACAAAGCACTTTTATATGAATATTTAGCCAATATATATACTGAAATGTTTCTATAAGTAAAAGATGCAATTTTATAATTTTGCCTGTAGGAGGAGTGTTAGGCAACTAATAATTAGGCGTTCTGCACAAATATGTAGACTCTAAATTTGCTTCGTGTAATATTCTAGTTTTATTTTACATCAAACTAAACAATATGCAATAACATTAACAAATTTAGGGGAGAGAAAGCCCTAGAACATCACATTTGTCTCTCCAACACAACCATTTTAAGAAGGAAACCACATTCCTATCATTAGCTCTGCCTTAGGTCAGACTTCTGTACCAGTTTCCATTCCTCGCGTCTGTCTCTCTTCCTGTCTGCTCCCTATTCTGCTGGCAGAATCCTTTCTGCTAAACCAGAATGCAACACTATGATAAAAAGTTTATACCAGCTCCAGATCAATGCCTGATGACCAAGCTTCTGAGTGTAGCATAAAGATCCGTCTGTCATCTGGACTCAGACTTCCTCTAGTGTACACTGCTGGGAGCCTTTCCAGAAGCCCATTTGCCCTTTTTTTCTCCCTCCTAGAACCTGGATTCCGCTCGGTATTCTCCGCCTTCAGGAAAAGGGGGTACCTACCTCCTTCAGCCTATGGGAAGAGTATGGACAGTTAAGAGAGTGATTGCTCCAGGCTGGGCATACACACTCTACGTCAAACTAAAAGGAAGAAATTCAAATCCTCCTTCAAGATTAAAGCATGGTGGATCTCTCACATAAATATTTATTCAAATACATATCGTGAGATTTATTCAAATTTCACCCTACTACATTTGAATAAAGAAAAATCCAATCCACAAGCAACCATTTTATGATGACGGAAAAGACCAGATTTAAGGTGAAGTCGAAACTGAAAGGTGGAGCAAAAGAACTCCCGAGATATTATGGTACAACACACACACCCTACTGGTATGTGCCGGCTGGCTCGCCTTCCTCCCTCACGTTCCTCCTGCTGCGTGTGCTCGGAACACCGTTATTTGCCTCCTCGGCCACTCCAGAGCTGCCCAGTTCAAATACTTAGAGTCTTGTGATAAAAATTAACATGACCCTTTTTGACTCCATAGCTCTTTTATGTTATCCCAATTATATTTATTTTAAATATCTATTTGAGTCCCTAATAAACTACAGGTCACTCAAGAACAGGTAGTATAGCTTATTCATCTTGCATTCTGCATGGTGTTTAACACGAATCACTCAACAAGAGCTTCTAGAACTGAGTAATATATAGCACTATCCACGTAAAACTGGATATTAAATCAAAACAAGATGAAACAAAAACAAAGAAATTGAGTTTGCCAGTAAGTTTACTCCACTTTAATTGTCTCATCCTAATGTGAATGTCAAACTTGTCCTCCGGCCAGTCTTTGAACACCTTCAGGGTGGGAAGGAATGACAGGTCTGAACGGTTTTGTTTTCTTATAAATCACCTAAACCAAGAGCCACAAAGATGAACGGTTGACTCCCACACTACGATTTTATTTTAATTCAGAAATTCCTTTGTGTTTTTATGGTAGTTTCTCTTGAACTTCCCTTGTCGTAGATAGATGCCTTTTCCGGTGGCTGACATTCCCACGATGATGGCCTTTTCTCCTATTTTTAGAAACTTCCCTCCACCCCAGTTCATGAAGTCATGGGGTGCGGGCTTCACTAACCTTAGCAACATTGCTAAGAAACCCCTCCCCTGCGGCTGCAGCTGAGCAAAGCCAGTGGCTCTGGACCCCATCTCCAGGAATTTGTAACTGGGACCAGGAAATCCCAAGCGCACTCTGGCCTTGTCTCCTGAGTGGGCTTATTACTCAGTACTCTTCATAAATTAAAACATGCCATAAATTTTGTGTAGCAAAGCTACATAGAGATAAAACCAGAAAAATTTAGGTGTGATTACCAATAGCATCAATCCTGCTTCTCAGTCCACTCTCCCTGTAGGAAAAATAATCTTGTCTGAAAAAATAAAGACATTTGGTCACCAAATTCAAAAGTTGAAAATGATTTTACTAACATTCTTCCTATTAACTTCAGAAGTAGCAAATTTCTATTTTCCTGGGCACAAACCTAAGCACCTTTCTTATTTGAGACAATGGATTTCAGTGCTTAGTTTTGACCTAACCAGCAGGGGTCAGAGTCAGAACAAAAACCACCTAAAGAAGGATTCCATGGAAAGGCATCAAATATTTAAGGGAGCAAAAATCAACTGCTTGCTGAACTGCAGAAATAACGTGTAAACAGCAAACATGTCAATGAAAATGTCAAAAAGTGTGTCACTCCCTTTAATGATACTTAATAATTTTTAAACTCTGGAAAATGTTTTAAAGAGAAAATACTAATATTCTAATAAAAACATCACAAAAAGGAAAACATAACTAAATTTATAATCCTGCAGTTGGCTGCAGTAGAGGTTATAGAAACACTTAAAACAGCATTAGGTGTTTCTGTACTGTCCTAAATTCAGATTAAGAACACATTCAGGTTATTTTGCTTCCTTAAGTGTACTTTTTCTTAAATGGTAAAATTATATTCTGAAAATGACTTACTGGTTACATCCGTCTTTATTTCTGCAATCTTCAACAATGGTTCAACCTTCTCATAATAGACCTGGGTAGCTTCTTTTTTGTGGCTTTGGGGGTTAAGGAGTATTTTTAATGACTTTGGTCTGTTTGGAAAACCTAAGAGGCAAGAATAAAGACAAAGTTATAGTCTCTGCCAGCATTTTAAAATTCCCTTTGAAACCATATAATAACTCCAATTAGAATGTTATATGGCTATTTAAATAGTATTTGTTATTTTTATTTGAAATTCTTACGAGTTTTCCTAAAAATGGCATTAGATTTAAACATTTACATTTCCTAGTAGTGAAATAGGAATATCCCTCCTAACATAACTATGAGTTATAAGAAAGTATTTAATTTATGAAGGAAGATGTGAATGAAATAAACTTTGTGAATATTAGGCAATGTTTTTATGTATTTACCAAATCACAAATGATATATATCAAATGTTCCTTTAGCATTTGTTTCTGGGAAGAAAAGCAATGGGCTGTAACAAATAGAAAAGTCTATTTCCTCTCCTTGGATAAATATGCTCATAATTGGAACAGGGCATTCTGGTGACCTCAGGGCTACCCAGGCCTGACCTGTGGGCTGGAAGAGAGCATGCAGGGAAGGGGCATAGCCAAGAGCCAGAGAAATGCATGCTGGGAGCTAAAAACAGAGCTTAGGTCGAAGTTCAAGCCTGACAAGGGGCCAGGGGAGAAAGACTCTTCCCTGGGGAACTGGGATAGCAACCCCTCTCAGCGGGGATTCGATGATAGTGCTGCCTCACAGTTGGGGCTGAGATTTGATACTACAATTTTCTGGGCTCACAAGATGTTTATCCCTTAGAACCCAGTTGGAGCAGGTGCAAGCAAATCTTCTGTTGTTAGGAAGGGGCAGGAGGGACAGAGGAGCCAAAAGAAAGCTGATGACCGGTTCCTGGTAAGTTGCTGTCACATGGCCAGGAGTCAAAGTTAAAAAAGCAGTTACTAATGTCCGTTTTTAATAAAGCCATTACTAAAGTCGAATGAAAAATGTTCACTACACCAAAGCCAGTGCTTCAAGTGGAGAAAATTTTTCATTTCTCACTTATTTGACATGATTAAATCTTTCAATAGCACATATCGCTTTGAATTCAGGGAGAGTTGGGATGAGGAAGTAATAGGGTCTTGCTGAACTCCTTACCTGCTCTGTAATTGCCCTGGGGTCCCTTTTATGGTAGGAGGCCTCTGTTAGTCTCCTAAACCTCAAAGCCATGGGCAATTCCTTCCTTCTTTTTTAACATGAGTGCCCAGGTTCAGGAGATGGTAACTACTTCCTTCCGTTCCTCCCGCCCCTCCTGGCTGTCGCCCTCTGGCTGGTGTTCCCCAGGTCACAGCATGGGAACTTTGGTGTTCTCCTTCCATCCCAGCTCTGACCAGCCTTATGTCATTCAAAAGATGCCATGGCTCACCGCTGCCTGCAGAGCAAGCCCAAACCCTCGAAATGACATTCAGCATCCTCCCTACACAAACTCCTGCCCACCTTCTCTCCTTCTCTCAACATGTTGAGAAACATTTATTGAGCATGTGTGCTGAGTGCTGGGAGGAGGGGCAAAGCAATTACAATACGATTCATGCTTTAAAGGAAAAAGACTGATCCACAAATAGAGGCAGCACAAGAGAGAATGGACTTATTAACAGAGTCACACAGTGCGAGGGAGCATAGGAGAGCAGGGTGGCTAATTCCTATTACAGATCTGGAAAAGGCTTCCTGGAGAAAGGATTATTTGAGTGTGGTCCTTGGCTCATCCTGTTTACACTACTTGAAATTCCCCCTTCCTCACACCTCACCCTGTTCCTTAGCTAAAGAGCAGGGGTGGGACAATGGAAGAATTCTGCGCGGTGCAGCCGGCACAGCGAATGCACACAGCTAAGTGACTGCGAGTGTTTCGTTCCATTTCAGCTTCTGCATTGTGCCTTGGAGCCATGTGTTTGCCAAATACCAGGTATTCCAGGCCTGCCTTTGTCCAGATGGTTTTTCCTTTACACTCCACCTTATCACCATTTCTCTAAAAGTTCTACCACTTTTTCAAACCTCACTTCAAATACCACTTTTTCATTGAAGCCCTTCCCAATCACCAACAGAATTCACCTCTCTGGCTTCTCACTCCCACTTTTCTCTATGTGCCTCTGTTAACTATTTTTTTTATAACACTTATACAAAACATTCTGATGAAGTATCCACTGTCTTATCTCCAGACTCCCACTGGCCAAACCTGGACAATACAAAGTGGAATTAAGACAGTAATATACCATACTAAAGGGAAGAAGGGAAACCACTGTCTTATAGTAGCAGAATGACAACTAATAAATATGGGAGAACTTACAGAGTTAGAAAATAACTGTTTTCAACCATCAAAATAACAATGATTCAGACAAGAATCAGCAATGGATGCTAAAACCATCAGTGACAGCCAGTTGGAGAACAAAATATTGACTTATTCTTAAACCCTGTCCCTTCTTATTGTTCTCATTACAGAAGGTTAAAATGTCCCCATTTCCAGTGAGGAAAGCTAATAGACACAACCTTGGTCAAGTGAGCAAAATTGACACCACCCTTAATGGCACAAACAGATGCATGTGCCTCACGATACCCAACACACAGCCCCAAGAACACACTGCCAGGTCTGTGGTGCTCCTGCCCAAGGTGCGTAACATAGATCTAACATGATAAGACACTCAGACAAACACAAACTGGGGAGCATTCCTAAAATAACACTGCCTTAAACTCTTTTTTAAAAATATGCCCAAGCCATGAAAGACAAAGAAAGGCAGAGCACCTATTCCAGATTAAAGGTGATGTGCGATTCTGAATCAGGTATGACAATTTTGTTTTAAAAAGTCAGATTCCAGGTATATTTTAAAAGGAGAGCTGATAAGAATTGTTTGCTTTTTGGATATGGCTTGTGGAAGAGGACAGTCAAAGAGCAGTCAAATGTGTGGCTGGATGAAAGGGAAGTAAGGATGTAAGAGGGGTGAGGACTAGTGAAAAAGTGGTAGAGCCTAGAAATTGTGGTCTCGGGGAAGCTGAGGGATTTCAGAAGCTGGGAGAGTAGAACAGGTGGGCTAGGAAGACAGAGCACATGGAGGGTAAGATGCTTGAAATTGAGACTGAGTTACAGCTAATCATAACAAGATTTGATGAGTTTCCATATTCATCAGAATTACCTGAAGGGCTTATTAAATGCAGATTTCTTGGTCCTGGTCCCAGTCTTTTGGACTCAGTAGTCTGGGGTGGGGTCTGAGGGTTCACCTTTATAACAAGTTCCCAGGTGATGCTGACGATATTGGTCTGGGGGCCCCACTTAGAAAACCACTGATCAAGAAATATGGCTATGGGAGGAGGTGGGGAATGTGAAGTGCAGGTCAAGGTCTTTGAAGAAGAAGACATCAAAAACTGAGAGAACTTCTACAAAACACAGAATTATGACTGCAGGGGTGCTGAAAGGAGTGACATAAGATGGGGACTCAAGTGTTCAGCACTGGGAGCGGAACACAGTAGTTGGCACAGGACTGAACAAGTAGTGGAGCTGGTGGTGTCTGATGGATTGAGCTTCAATGCTAAGGACTTTTAAGAGAGCAGACTGAGAAAACGGTCCCAAAATAGCAGTGAGCTGCCAGGAAGACCTCGGAACACTGACAAGGCCTCTGGGACCAGTTGTATGAAATCTATGGCCAAGAAAACAGCCACCACTTGGGAGGACTGTCTACCTGACAAATAATCCAATGTGTCTTTCATAAGTCAATGTCAAAATAAAGATGAGGGATGGAATGGTTTAGCTTAAATACATTTGCTTCAAGGAATGATCCTTGATTAGACACTTGGTTGGTACAAATCAGCTGTAAAAGGCATTTTGGAAAACATGGGGATAATTTAAATGATAATAAACAACTATTGTCCATAATGATATTTGAATATTTGTAAAATGTTTCCTTTTAAACATACATACTGAACTATTTCTGGGAGAAATATCATGATGTCTAAAATTTACAATAAAATGCATTGACAAAATAAGATGTTTGAAACAGATATGAAAAAATGTTAAGAACTGTAGAATCTAGGTGGTGGAAATATAGGTGCCCATTGTAATATTTTTTACATGTTTGATATTTTTTCATAATATACTGACAAATACCTTGTTATCACCCTTGACTTTTCCTCTCAATATAGCCCATATCCACTAAGTCAATAAATCTAGCCAGTCTGATCTTCAAAACAAATCCAAATCTGACCTCTTCGCATCACCTCCCCTGCTCCTACCCTGATTTAAGTCACTGTCTCACCTGGATTACAACCACCTCCCCTTAACCAGCTTCCTGCTTCCGTCCTCTCTCACACTCAGACAGTCAGTCTATTCTCCACTTGGCACGCCGGTTACATCATGTCACTCCTGCTAAAATGCCCAAATGCCCCCCCATTTTCCCCAGAATAAAAGACAAAAACCATATAAAGCTTGCAAGGCCCTTCATGCTCTACTCCCAGTCACTCCTGTGACCTCGTTTTCCGTTACTTTGCTCCCCTCTGACCTGACTCTGAACGGGGCTTTCTTGCTCAACCTTTTGCATTTACTGTTCCCTCTGCTTGGAACATGTTTCTTAGATATCCACATGGCTCCATTTTTCCATTACTTTTTCTTTTTTATAAATCTGGATGTGTTTCTTTTTTTTAAATTTAGTCTTTATTATATTTTTCCATTATCATTTAGCCCCTTTATATCCCTCCTACCCCCAGCAATCAATCACTGTTGCTCATGTCCATGAGCCCTTTTTCCTTTTCACTCAATCCCTCCACCCCCTAACCACCCACTCCCCGCAGCTGTCATCTGCTCTCTATGAGTCTCTGTTTTGATTGTTAGTTCAGTTTGTTCATTGGATTCCACATATGAGTGAAATCATATGGTGTTTGTCTTTCTCTGACTGGCTTATTTCACTTAGCATAATGCTCTCCAGGTCCATCCATGTTGTCACAAAGGGCAAAATTTTCCTTTTACTTACAACTCTCTTCTAAAACTTCACAGCCAATAAAGCCGTCCTTGATCATTGCCATATGATAGCAAATACTTTCATCCCATTGCCTGGTGTTACTTCTCATCATATGACATCATAGAAATATATTTAATTTTTTCAATTTCTTTTTCATATAGACTAAATGTCTGTGTCCCCCCAGAATTTATATGTTGACATCCTAATTCCCAATGTGAGGTATTAGGAGGTAGGACCTTTGGGAGGTGATTAAGTGATGAGAGTAGAGATGTTATGAATGGGATTAGTGCTCTTAAAAAAAGAGACCCCAGAGAGCTCTCCAGCTCTCTTCCAGCCATGTGAAGACACAGCAAGAAGAGGGCTCTCACCAGAGCCTGACCATGCTGGCACCTTAAACTCAGACTTCCAGCCGCTAGGACTATGAGAAATAAATTTCTGTTATTCATAAGCCACCCAGTCTATGGTACTTTGTCACCACAGCCCAAATAGACTAAGACACCCAACTACCACTGGAATCTAAGCTACCTGAGGTCAAAGACCATGTGGTTCTGCTATTTCACTAGTTCCTAGAATAGTACCTGGCACACAGTAAATACCCCATACCCATATATGTGTGTGTGTGTGTGTGTGTGTGTGTGTATATATATAAAATGCATATATAATATATAATATTAATTCATATTCATAAATACCCCATATATGTATATATGAGGTATTTATGAATATGAATTAATGTTCTTTTAAGATAAACTAAAAGTTAAAGAAAAATAAATTATAAACTGTAATTCCAATTGTGTTAAAAAACAAAATATCAATCCTGCAAACAATCATGTTAAGCAAAAAGCTTTCATTTTGAAATTGCTGTGATGTAAAAGAAGTCCAGAAATGAAAACACTTATGCTAAT
Organism: Desmodus rotundus; assembly: GCF_022682495.2. Taxonomy (NCBI): domain Eukaryota; kingdom Metazoa; phylum Chordata; class Mammalia; order Chiroptera; family Phyllostomidae; genus Desmodus; species Desmodus rotundus. The sequence goes on from NC_071388.1 coordinate 166,842,530, forward strand.
TCCTAAAATAAAACTAAAGGGCTAAGGCCAATACTTCACAAAGAACCAAAGATTTATTAAAAATATATACTTTTTGCAATAGATATTTAAATCCTTTGAAAGAAATAGCAAGCATGTGAAAGCTAACAACCTCACTGCTGCCAAGTTAAGCTTTTAAAAAATAAAAATTCAATCCCTATCTCATACTCCTCATACCTACAAATTTTAAACCAACAGAAGAATTACATTTAAGAGCTGGTGAAATCTTTTCTAAATTAAATTTTACAGCAGCGATGAAAGTACATACTGACCTTTGTGCTCAGAATCTAAAATAAATCAGGTTGCCTTCCACAAACACATCATCAGTTACAAGAAAAATCAGAACGCGACCCTGGAATAAACTGACTTTAGTCTACATGGCACTGATTGGTTTTGAAAAGTAACCTCAATTGTCATATCCTAGGCTTGGACTCAATGCCGTCCCTCAGCCCCGTCAGGGCCCTCGGTGCTTCCTCATCTCACGAGAGAAGGAAAAGGCAAAGAAGTGTGTAGCCAAGGGTTTGGTACAGGTGAGTGAAGATGCTGCTGAGACAAAATTCACTAGCTGAGACTGTCAAATGATTAGGTCAACCTACCCTCCATGAAAAGAATTGTAACAATAGAAAAGCACTTGGAGACTTTGAAAACTAGGCTAGGAAGGTATGAAAGAGGAGAGAATTCTTTCAATTTTAAGCAATTTTATTTATTTATTTGTTTGTTTGTTTGTTTATTTATTAAAGTTTAATTTTGTTAACGAGAAAAAGAGACATGTGCATCCTAGCCCTCTTGTCCAAACACTAAATACTTCCATGTATTACAGGAATGCAGCACACTGTAAAGATTTATATAAAATCAGGGGGCACAAAGAACTCTGTGGAAAATGGTTTTCAACATGACAGACACAAGGCGTCAGGCAGGCATGACCTTACCCTTCGTTTACCCTGTGCTGGCAAACTGTTGGCTACAGAAGCTGCATGGAGACACAGAGATCCCCCGAACTCCTTGACAAAGTGAGCCTCCAAGTGATCATTATTACTTAGTCTTAATTTGACAACCATATAAACACCCCCCAAGAAGATCCTCGAAGATTAAACTACAGGTACGATTCAACATCCACATGTAACTGACTAGGTTCTCAGTCCTTCGGTAACCTCTCAGTCCATACTCTAGAGTACAGACCTTTAAGCATGCCAGTTCGCAATGCACCAGCAATGTAAAACAGGACGGCCAACTGTTCGCCTGTTAGTAACGAATGTGCTAATAGGTACGAGTTCAAACTTGATCTATCAGTGAGTCAATGAACCATGAAGGGTGGGGGTTAATCAGGGTGCTCTCCAAACAAAGGCTCCTGAGAGCTGCGGGGACGCCACTCCCAGACTCACATCTGTGCTGTTTTGCCAGCACGATGGGACTGCACGGTGCCCGTCGGCGTTAAGAGCTCAGAACTGTGTCATAGTTTTGTGTACACTCACAACCACTTTTTACAGAAAACCACCCAAACTGTTGCAAGGAACAAACCCAAACATGAGAAATAAAGGCCTCAGTTTTGCCACAGTTCTCAGGAGCTATTAATATTAAACTATACCCAGTTAATGTATAACAGTGATGGTAAAAGCCTAGCCTTTCACACATAAGATCTGATAACCTCCCAGTAGAGCTCAGAGTTGGAGATATTTTATATTAAATGCATCAATCTCACTTTAGCATCAGCAAAAATTTATTGATGTGCATCTTTGCACATATAGATGAAAATAACTCTGTGTTATATGGTTTAAAGTAACAAACAAGCCCAGTAACTTCACATGCAGCCCACCAATGAAACACATCTTCCTAACAGCTAAAACAGACTGAACAGCAACTAAGAGAAAAAATCTCCTGCTGTTGGTATTACTCACCTTGATACTTCAGCATTTAAATAATAAAGATGTCAAGACTATAGATAGAGCAAGAGTAAACAAGCGGAAAGGAGAACAAAAAAAGAAAACAAATCTAACCAAATATATCATGCATTTATTTTTACCAGATTTTTGTAATCTGGTAAAGTGAATTTTAATTTTTTTTGCAAGATGCTATAGAGTAGACCTATTTTGCTAAACCATTTTCCCCAATTAAAAATTCAGAGTAAAAAGAAACACATGTTACTGGCTTTAGAGAAAGTTGTGGGGTTTTTCTGCTCTTCTTAGAAGTGGACCACAGAATTAGCTGAAATAATTAATTAGCATTTAAATATCATTACATTTATAAAAATCCAATCTGATAACATAATTGTACATTAAATCCTTCAGAAACTACAAAATTAACTATAAAAATGTCCGGGAATAATTTCATGAACACTTTTTAATTCGATGATCTTTATCAGTTAGAAAGGTTTTTCACAATCTCTCTCTGGATCACGTGTGTGTGTGTCTTTGAAGGTTTTTAGTTATCTGCAGGGCCTCAAAATAGACCGAAAAATCACAGTTTTTAGTATTCCAAGAACATATGTTCCACTGCAAAAACGAAGATTCTTGAAAAAATTTATGGACTGTGTAATATATGTTGCCAAAGAAAAACCTGAGCTGAACAGTAGATAAAGTGATAAAAACAGATTTTATTCACAACATTTATAATAGAAGGAAACAGACCTCGGCAGAGAGCATGGTTCATTTTGGAATAAAAAATGGGCAACTGAGAATTTATAGCAGGATCCCCGGGGCGGGGGGGGGGGGGGGGGGGGGGTGTCAGTGAATGGAAAATTACTAAGACTCAGAGATAAGGGGGATTTGACTAAAACCACCTAACAGACCGGAGGGATCAGGTATCCCCTGGGGGATGGTGGAGGATGAAGAACCTGAGCAGACACTGAGGGTGATCAGATAGGGAGGGTGGGGGTTCTTCCTTTTACAAGGAAGTAAACAGAGAGGCTTCAAAAAAGGTTCAGGAACTAGATATTTATCAAAAATGAGCCCTGCATTACACGTGGTAATGATATTATGTTTCTAAAAGCCTAACAGTTCTGTACAAGAAAGCTGAGAAATAATTCTGAGGGATATTCTCCATCAAAATGACATTGCTTTGGAATTTCCGTTTTGGAAGACTGTAGCAACTGCGTGAAAAGTTTTGCTACATGCGTTCTGGTCCAAGATGTCAGTTCTCCCTAAGTTGATTCACACTCGAAATACATGCTTTCAGTCTAGGATGCCAAAAAAAGAACCACCAACAAATCTTGAACTTATTTTTAGTAGGTTTATTTTTGATAGAGGCACGGTTGCAGCTATTCTGAAACAATTTTGTATATTACTGTGTATCACTGAGCAAAGAGATAAATGTTACTGGGAGGCAGGGTTCTTACTATGGGAGAAGAGAGACACATGCATGGAAAGGGAAGAAACAAGAAAGAATCCTACAGGACTGGACTGGGATTAGAGTTATCAAATATAAAAGTCCTGACTTCTAATCAGTATTTCCTAGCTCTGTCTGTGGTAAGAACCTAAAAGTTATCACAACCTAAGAGCTATGCACACACCCAGCACTCAGATTTTGGTTTCCTAATACTATTCCCCACCAAAAGGAGACAAAACTACTTAGAAAAGTGGCTCATTCCATGGCCAGGCAGAGAAGGTAGAAGATAAGCCTGGAATACAGTGTTGTGCAAAAACTGAAGAAATGCTCCCAAAATTGATGGCAGCAGGTTGAAAGAACATAGGAGCCAGCTTTAAGGGGTTCCTCAAAGTGTCTTCACCTCTACATCTCAAAGAAAACTCAGTTTGTATAAAGGGAAATGGCTTGTCTTTCTCTTTAAAGCTGCTCCTTTATTTCAGTTCCAGGGACTCACATACACCAAGGCACGAAATCAAAGTGTATCTGTATCTCTCTCTCTCTCTCTCTGTATCTCTCTCTCTCTCTCTCTCTCCTCCCCTTCTTCTTCTCTCTCTCTCAAAGTAAGGAAAAAAAATGTCCCTAGGCAAGGATTTTAAAAAAAAGTTTGAAATTCTTTTCCTGGGATGGAGTAAAAACTGTAAAGGGAATGTAACATACTCAAGGGCAGCAGAGGACACCACCGACCCAGTACACCAGAGAACACAGATGAAGGGCCCTGCTCCAGATTTAGACACATACAGACGCATACATCAGGGCTCCTCTACCACATACTAGTTGTGTAACCTTAGATTGTCCTACTTGAAGCCTTAGTTTTCTCATATATAAGCTGAGAGATGATAATGAGAATAATAATAATAATAATAACTTACTTAATTCCACTATTTGCTAAGTCATGCATTATTTTAATTCTTCAAATTTAGCAAAACACATAATATTCCTTTTTTATGGGAACATATTTGTAGTTATTGATGCTAGTATTATGAGATTTAATGAGCTAATTTATAAAAATTGCTCACAAAAGTGGATCATAGTAAATGGTTAATAAATGTCGGCCATTATTAAGACTTCAATTTTTAAAATAATGACTTCTTTGTAATTCAGTAAAGGAAAAAATGTTAGCTACTTTGTTTAATAGCATAAAAACAATTCAACATTTTGCTGGGTATATTTAGAGAAATCCTTATTTAGACTTTGGAATATAATCGCATAAGATATGACAAAGCACACCTAATTTTTTTTTCTCTAGAGAAGACATTTAGTTACACAAAATACACAAAGGAGTTTTATCTAGCAGAAGAATTTGAAATATGCCAGAAATAACTTGAAAATCAACCAAATCCTATTTCTCCAGATACTCTCAATGACTGAAGCAGGAATATGATTTTCTCCAGTCACCAACTACTTGTTTTTAAATATAATTATAATGAATTACATGCAAAAATAGATTCCTCCCTTAAGATTAAAATGCTGTAGAAGCCCGTGAGAACCACTTGGGAAGATGGTCTTGGGTCACTCATCCCAAGTACAAACAGCATTAATAGTTTGTAAAGGGATGATCCTGCTTTTCCTTCAGCTAAGAGTAGTACAGCTGCAAGTTACAGCTGATGTTAATAAGAAAGGAAACTCATAAAGTGACAAGAGAAACCCTTGGCACGTTTGTCAGTTTTTGACAGGCTCTTGTGAAGCAGTCCCAGGAAGAAGTGATGACATTACAAGACTCAGGAATAGGTGTTGGCTAACATTTAAGAATATTTAACATAATAAGAGTATATAATGATCTGCCACCTGTAATTAGTCCCAGCAAAAGTAGCTTTGGTAAGTGCGGAGTGCAGAATTTTATACGTGTTCAATAAATCAAACCTGTGTTGTTCAAATCTCTGACATCTGTGGTTCTGGCCCGGGCAAAACCTTAGAAACACTGAAGGGACTTCTCAGGGGAACTCAGGCCCCTGTCCATCCAGACCCATTTAACCAAAACCCCTGAATTTTCAGACTCAAGAACAGCAAATCCTGAGAAGGATGAATTTTTAAAAACAAAATTCACACATGCATACGTCACGCACAAATGCTACCCATTTTTATTTCACTCTACTCTGTTTTCAATTTCTCTTTTTGTTTGATCATTTAAACTTACTTCCCATTCTCTGCTTGTTCTATCACGTGAAGTTCTAAGGGACCGACTGCTCGGTTCATTGTGTCCGCAGACTCTCACGGAGATTTCTCCCACTGCGGACTGCTAGAGTGCAAACGTCCCAAAAGGTAAAACCCCCTAGGTTCAGGGTAAATACCTTTTTACATTCTTTACTAAGCAAAGTTTCCATGACAATGATATATTTTCATTTACAAATTTGGTGAAATTGGAGATTTATTTTTAAAAGATTTTCTTTTTAATATGTTAATGTCCTTTGAAGAGCTAAACAGTGCTATTAATCATTACAAATATAATAGAATTCATTTAATTTCACTGTTTGCCTCTGAATGTCCAGCTAAGGAAGTTCAAGAAAAAGAAAGAAAACTTCAAAGTAAACTCATTTTTAACTCAATTTCAATCTTTCATTTGATAAACTATATTTTTCTTATTTATAAGTTGATTGATACACAATATTTTATAAAATTATAGGAAGGAGATACATTTAAATATATATTTAATAAGTGACATATTGAAAAGAATAGAATTCTTTTATTCCAAGGCTTTGTTCCAAGTCTGATCGCCACAGTGAATGTATACTTCAGTACCTAGAAAGCGTCCCGAGGTCTCTGTGTGCCTGGAGGTGAACCACAACAGGCATGACAGGTTAAAATATGCTAGTAGGTTATCGTCCCAGGGATGACTAAATCAGAGGTTTTCAAGTATTTTTGCTTTGCAAGCCTTGCTTAAACAAAGCCTTACTCAGCAGTAGTAAGTATAAGGCGTATCAATGAGGAGGGACACTGGCTCGGCAGTGGGTGGCAGGTGTGGATCCTACCCAGTCAGGCGTATCCTGCAGGGTGGCGGGGACAGTCCATGAGCGCAGTGGGAAGCCACCACAGGAGGCAGACGTCACAGGATCTCTGCTGCACACAGTACTTCAAATGGGATTGGACTTCGGTGTGAACCAAATGTAAATGAGTAATACATATTTAATCAGTTTTCACATCGCTATAATGTATACTGATAATAAAAGCATATTCAGAGGTGACATGCGTGATTTCAATGCCCAGCTCAACTGGTCATAAAACAAAATGTCACATCACTTTTTCAGTGCTTCAAAAGAGAAACTGTCCATATTTCAGACACAATGTTCTTGCAGAAAATAACTCGTCCCTAAGGAGACAAGTGTTGCCAATTCAAATAGTGCCTCACCAAATGTCTGAAGCTATCATACGTTCAACATACAACAACTGCTCTTTTTAAAATAATCATTATAATGTTGATTTCCAGTTTATTTTTGCTTATAAGTACATCATGTTGCAACATGTCCAAGTAAAATTTCACATTATTCTGTTCTTCTACTGAGAAAAAAATCTTTCTGGTTCACAAAAATATAATTGGTAATATCACTTGGATTTTGAAAGCCCAAAAATGTATTGCACCATGATTTTCTTATACAAGACAACATAAGCATTAAACAAAATCATGTTTTTAAGAAGTCCAGGTTTTGGCTATCAAAGTATCATCACATGGGAAACAGATTTGACAGCCAGTGGGAAACTAGGAAAACTCTTCTCGGGAATAAAAAGCAAGTAGTTTTTCCATTTACTTTCTTTTTTATATCTGAAAACTGAGTGAGGCCGTTGAGCGAGAAGAGCAGGCTTCATTACAAGGACAAAATGTATTAAGTAAACAACATGACATTTATATTTGCCTATTTATGAAATTAGCAGTTAGAAATGAAACAAAATTATCAGAAATAACTCAACCAAATATGTGCTAAAAATACCTTTGTTCATTGTCTCTAGGTAACCATTAAATATTAAAAATAAATTAATAGAGCCTAAAATGACAGCAAAATTCCATGGTCCTGTGCTGGAAGGGTTCTTCTATGCCTTGACCATTTCTATTTTCTTAGTTCCAGCTATTACCTTCTCTGCTTATTTTTTTAATCCTTACCTGAGGACATGTTTGATTTTAGAGGGAGAGGGAAGGAGGTGGAGAGAGAGAGGAAGAGAAACATTGATCAGTCTCCTCCTGCACACTCCCTGACCAGGGATCAAACCCACAACCTAGGTGCATGCCCTGACCAGGGATGGAACCCGAAAACTTCTGGTGTATGGGACAACGCTCCAACCAATTGACGCACCCGGCCAGGCCTTCTCTGCCTATTTTAATATATGAATATCCCCCAAGATTCCTTATTTAGTCCTCTGCTTTTCTTTTTAATTCTGTTCTAGTGAAGATGGCAAGCTTTCATCTACTCCCATCACATCAACTCTTCCTCACTTCTTCAGGTATTCCTCTCCAAATGCCAGCCTGCTAAAGGTCTCCAGTAGGATACTGTAATATATCCCAAATGCGAATATGCTTTAAAGTATAGACTCTAGTGGCTAGAAGAAAGGTTAGTTCAGGATCCAGAAGAGCTTACAATTCACCATTCCTAGGAAACCCAAATATGCAGAGACTGATCACACCTAACTGAATAAAATTAACATATCTAATGTACCTGGTAAATGTAAAGGTTGCACCTGTTTGTTTTTGTATCACAGATGTAAAAACAGCAGAAAAGACCGTGTTAAATGGCTTTCACCACAATGACTATATACTAGGCTTATCACTGACTACATATCAGCCTTAATTACATTTTTTAAAGATTTGAATTTCTGAATCAATGATCAATGGTTATGATCCTTACGAGTTTGTTCATATTTTCATGTGGCCCTTAACACATTTACAATAACAGTTTCTTTGTCTCCCAGGGCAAAAGTGTTTCATCCAGGGTTACATCTCATTCATCTTTGTACTCCCAGCACTTAACACGGTACCTGATACAAACTGTGTGTATGATGAATTAACCAATATTGCCTATTAGTAAATTTATTAGTAAAGTTATGGTGTTATATTACTAATAATTTTTAAAATGCTGTGATTAAGTGCATTAAAAATTAGAATGCAAGAGGACTAATTTTCAAATAAAAACAGAAATAATTCTAAGATTCCTTTTTTATATTTACAAACTCACTTTAACTTGGTCAGTCTTTGTCAGTTAGTCTTAAAACTTAAAGTCTTTGAGAGTTGACTTCCTTTTCCTCCTAGTACTGCCAATTTGTTCCTTCCTCAAAAAGTTATCATATCTTATTTGTTGCTCCAGTTTAAAATATAAATCTGCATATTTGAAAGTAACTCAATATCCAAATATACAATACTAAAATTACTATTGTTAGACTAATTAGAGTAACAGAAAACTAGTTGAGCCTTTCCATGTCTTCTTCAGGTTTTTGTTCACAGAGGGGAAGAACCTGGGGAAAGGTGTACAAGGATGGCAAGAAAATAATTCCATTTACTGATTTAGACAACATTCAAATAAATCAATGCAAAAAAACTTAATCTACTGGTTTTGCCACAGCATCAGTTAAAACCAACTTCTTTGGACTTAAAAGTAGTGATGCCTAATATTCAACTGTGAGTCCCTACCTCCCCCTACCCCTGGCCTCCAACTTAAGTCAGGTCTGCTTCAAACACAAATTCCTTGGATGGGGGCTTTTTTACAAACAAATTTGGAAACCAATGAATAATCACCAACTGCCAAACTTGATTCATTGTAGCACAAAGCAGAGACATGGATGTGAGACAGGAAGGTAATCCACAAATGACCATACTCCATGGAAATCAGGGCCAGCAGAGCAGGAAGAGGTAAGCAATTACCCTCATCCCGGAAAAGCTGGGAAAGAAAGCCACTTACTGCGTGATGTGTGAGCCAATCATGTTTGATTCTCAGATGACAGACACTTTAATGAACGCCTGGACTACAGGGATTTGAAAGTGAAAGAAAATCAAGGGGAAAAAAATCAAGGAAACATCAAGAAACAAACATTAAGATTGTAAACTTAAAAAGGGAGTGTAGGTATAACACAGTGTTTGGTAGAGAGCTTTGGAGCCTCCACCACTATTTGTGTAGGATGAAGGTGTCGCTGATCTGTCAGTTTGCCCCTCCTACAGGACCTGCTGAGTCCACTAAAAAATAAATAAATATTTTTAAAAATAAACAAGTGGGACTACATCAAACTAAAAGGTTTTTGCACAGCAAAAAAACAAAACAAAACAAAAAAACTAAAAATATTAAGACAACCCACAGAATGGGGGAACATATTCACTGATACATCTGATAAGGGGTTAATATCCAAAATGTATAAAGAACTTGTAAACTCAACACCAAAGAAACAAACAATCCAACTTAAAAATGAGCAAAGGAACTAAAGAGACACTTCTCCAAATAAGACATACGGATGGACAATAGACATACAAAGAGTTTCTCAACATCACCAGTCATCAGAAAAATGCAAATTAAAACCACAATAAGCCACCATCTCACACCTGTCAGAATGGCCATCATCAATAAATCAACAAACAACAAGTGCTGGCAAGGATGTGGAGAAAAGGGAACCCTAGTGCACCATTGGTGGGGATGTAGACTGGTTCAACTACTATGAAAAACAATATAGGTTTCCTCAAAAATTTTGAAACGGAACTGTCTTTTGACCTAGCAATTCCACTTATGAGAATATATCTGAAGAAACCCAAACACTAATTCAAAAGAATATATGCACCTCTATGTTCACTGCAGCATTATTTACAGTAGCCAAGATACAGAAGCGACCCAAGTGCCTACCGATAGGCAAGTGGATCAATCTATCTCTCTTTTAATTAATAAATATGTCTGTACTCCAGAATCATGCCAAAGATATGACTCCATTCACTACTGCCTTCAATGCTGAAAATGAAAAATACAAAAAGCAACATTCCCAAAAATGAGAGCCTAAAAGATGTAATTTACCTACATTTTCACCCTAGACCAAGCCAAAATATCATTCATTAAGCTGAAACAAAAATTGAATAGTTTATTTTGACAAGTCCCTCTACTCCTATAAAATTGCATTTATTAAATTAAGCTCTGCTGATATGTCCTCTGCTTACTCACTATGGGCTTTATGGGTGAGATATATTGAGGAAGCTGCCTCTCACCGTCACCCCGCCAGCCCTTCATAAGTCCCATGGGAACAGATACCCTCAGACCTTCAGTGCAAGGAAGAGCCTTGCCTGTCTTAATAACATGGCCCATTCTTATTTTATAGACCATGGACGTCTCATAAGTAACTGCTGATGTTAGGGAATTTTATTCAATTGATCTTATTAATTTTTAATTTTTATTTCAGGTTTAAAAAAATCTCTCCTGACATGAGATAACACTATAAAAGACCCTACATTAAAGTGGAATGCTTTAAGTTAAACATACAGGGTAGGGAAATGTAGATTTACAGGTGTTCATATGGAAAATACAATAATAAATAGCACAAGAATAAACTCTGTTTTGCATACTCACAGCTGTAAACCTACTTTCACCCCACCTTATATACATACAAGGACTGTCTGGAAAAACTCCAGCCATTGTTAATATAATAACGGTTTGCAAGACATCGATATAACCTGGCAGCCCAGGAGAGTGGACTGGAATGTGCATGTGTGAACAATGATAACTTACTACACTAGTCAGTGGGGGGTGCTAGATGTCATTGAGTGAGCATGTGTACTGTGTGGTTTTCACATTCAAAATGACTGAGCGAGTAGATCAACAAGTCTGCATCAAATTTTGCATTAACCTTGAACATTCCTCTGCAGAAACTATTTGGATGATTCAGAAGGCTGCAACTATGGGCAACTGGTGATTGGCAGCTTCATCACGACAAAATGCCCACTCATGCATCACGTCTCATGTAGAGTTTTTTGGCAAAACATCAAATCACCCAGGTGACTCAGGCCCCCCACAGCCCAGATTTGGTGCCCCGAGACTACTGGTTTTTCCCAAAACTAAAATCACCATTGAAAGAGAAGAGATTTCAGACCATCGATGAGATTCAGGAAAATATGATGGAGCAGCTGATGGTGATTGGTAGAACTGTGTGAGGTCCCGAGGTGCCTACTTTGAAGGGGACCGAGGCATCATTGTCCTGTGTACAATATTTCTTGTATCTTGTATCTTCTTCAATAAATGTCTCTATTTTTCATATTACATGACTGGATACTTTCTGGACAGACCTTGTATATATTCCCTATGTTTCTAAGAGATAAACTAAACTATGGTCCTTGTGGTTTTCCTGCCTTCTTGAAAGAATCAGGTCTCCTTGAAGGTCCCACAGTGGATAATAAGGAAGGATGGGGGTCACATAGTAACAGGGTCACATCGCTTTACTATGTCAGGTCAGCTTATCTTTTATCAGTGTACCCTTATCAGTTGGCTGCCCTTGACCAGCTTGGGTCCTCAGTCTTCCCCCTTTTCTTTTCCCCCCAGTTACACTTGACACTGAATATTACTTTAAATTAGTTTCAGCTGTACAGCATAATGGTTAAGCATTTTTATAATTTTGAAGTGATCCCCTGATAAGTCTAGTACCCGCCCGACACCATACCCAGTCTTGATTAAGGATGCCTGGCCTGAAACCATCTGAAGTCACCATGAGCCTGCTCGGTCTGGCACCCATGTCTGCCCACTGTCATCACACTCCAAACCGCATCACTGACTACACCAGCTGCCTCTACCCTGATCAATCTGGCAAACAGGAAGAAACGAGCAAAAAGAAAGTAAGATGTACAAACCCAGGAGGAAAAAGTCAGTCCTAAAACTCAATTTGGTTACTTAACAAGATACTTTCTAAAATTCGAGTTGCATTGTATTTGTTTTCATGCATTATATTTAGGATACACGATATAAGTAACACAAATTTTCAGATCACTGAATTCATTCAGAGATAATATTCTAGTAAATATGTTCTCTTTTCTGTGGATATTTAACTTCAGAAAAATCTACCCTGAAATCAACTACTTAAATATTCTCTTCAAAAAACCGCTATTCTCAAGCCACCCAGCTCACACATGCACTTGCCATCACTGCATCAGCAGAAGGAAGATAAATTCGAATGTGAGCTCCAGGGACATTAATAGAAAAACAAGTATGCTTTCAAAAACAACCTTCAACTGAACTGAACTATTTAAAAACTGCGTTATTTCCGATTATCACAGCTTCTTCATAGAAGTGGTCTTCAGGGGTTCCTTCCTAACTTATTATATGAGGCCAACATTACTGGACACCAAAGTCAAATGAAGATACAAGAAAAAGAACAAAAAAGAAAACTACAGACCAATATCTCTTAAGAATAATGATGTAAAAATCTTCAACAAAACACCAGCAAGTCAAATTCAATAACATATTAAAATATACACCATGACCAAGGAGGATTTATTCCTCTATTGCAAGGATGGTTCAACATGTAATGAATGAATACACCACATTAACAGAATGAAGGAAAAAAAGCTGTATGATCTCAATCTATGTAGAAAAAGTATGTGAGAGAATTCAATTCCCTTTCATGAGGAAAACACTCAACAAACCAGGATTAGAAGGAAACTACATCAACATAGTCAAGAGTTTCTGTGCTCGTAAATACGAAATCATGTTTATATTAATAGCCCACATCAAGGAAACTAGACTCATTAAAAATTCCCATGAGGAGTACTTACCTGCCAAAATTTTCTTGAACTGTCTAAACCATATGTCACAGTGGTCTTCGCTTAAATTAATAAGATCCAGTGCAGAATCCTTTAATTTATTCTGTTCCTTTCTCAAACAGATGAAGAGTGTGATACCCAATAAAGTGCCATTTCCCTGAAGGTTAGCAAAGTAACGTCGTTTCAGTTTGACAGAGAATATGTCCTTGAGCTCAACAAACTCTTCTTTACACGACAAGTCACACTTGGAGTCACCTGGAAAAAGAAAAAATGTTCCAATCAAAACCACTGTGTCCATATCTTCTACGTAGAAATAATAGTAAAAACCCAGGAAATCTTTCTCATTTGTAATTTTACTGATTGTCCTTTATGTCAATCCCAATAGGAGATGAGGAGGGAAAAGTTGAGTCTATTTCCCCAAGAATAAAAAATAGAAAAATGGCAGGAAGTCTCTGCCACACAAGGCCTGGGACATTCAGAGCCTGAGGATATTCAATGTATGTAGGATTCTAAGAACATAAAGCAACATTTCAGTAATAATAAATGAGTATCACACAAGAGGCTCCTTGCTACTAATATGGACAGAATAAAGTAATGGAAAGAATACAATTCACCCAAAGAGCTGACAGGTCGTTGAAGGTACCATTTACTGGTGTCCAACCTGAGGCCCACAGGCCCCATGCAGCCCAGGATGGCTATGAATGCAGCCCAACACAGAATCGTAAATGTACTTAAAACATTATGAGATTCTTCTTGTGATTACATGTTGCAATGTATTTACTGTGTAGCCCAAGACAACTCTTTTCTTCCAGTGTGGCCCAGAGATGCCAAAAGGTTGGACGTGCCCGAAAGGAAAGAAAATGTACGTTCTAGGTAAAGTAACACACGTGCAAAAGGAAGCAGAGTAAGATTATTGTGATTATAAAATGAATCCCTGCCAATCTAAAAAGAAGACCCACTTGAATGTTACCACAGACTTTCTTTCATAGTGTCATGGAATGTTATTGTTTAACCACAGGCCAGAAAATAATTGTTGTTAGGAAAGGACTATTCCTATTGACTCTCCAAGTAGGAGTGGTCTTATAATTGTGCAAAAGTACTTCTAAAACTTCTACTCTAGCCAACATGGAATGTCAGGGACCAGTTTTACCTTCTGTCAGAAACAACTTAAAAAGCCCAGTAAGTTAGTCAAAACTTTGGTTTTCCGATGTCAGACATGAGGTGGCACAGGACAGAGAATGTTGAGGAAGGGGTGGCAAAGGAGCCATAGAATTGCCTCAGGTTTCTAGACCACAGCAGGGGACCTGTCGAGGAGCTTGCTACTCTCCCTGAGTTGAGAAGGAGTTGGGAGTCCAGGAAAACCAAGATGACCAGAGTTCCCTGGGCAAATTGCTGGAGAGGAGAGAGCTGCTCGGGGAGAGAACTCTGCAGACCTGCAGAGGTCTCCCTTGAATCTTCAGTCGAGTATGGCTCAGATGTGTGTGAGGCCAGGGGAAGCCCCACCCAAAGGATTAAAGAGAACAGTGCTCAGGGATCACACAGGTAGTTCCCACCAGACAAAGTGGGAAAATATTGAAATTCATGGGACACTGGGGAGAGCACTTAGAAGAGTTCCATCTCATTAGTGAGCTGACGAAAGCCTGCCTTGATTCCACATAACAAAGCTTACAAGCAAACCTCAAAAGGACTGAACTGTGTCCAAGTAACTTAACTATATTCTAGAGCAAAGCTCAAGAATATAGGAATACCAAAATATTCACGGTATCTCCCAGTCAAAAATCACTATGCCTGTGAAGCAGAAAAATCTGACACATGAGAGGAGAAAAGGTCATCCACAGAAACTCATGCAGAAATGACAGCAGGGCTGAAGCAGCCCCAGGAAGCAGAGGCCCTCTCTCAGCTCCCTCAGCCCTTCAGCAGGCTCAACAATATTCTCAGACCACAGCAAAGACTTTCAGGTGCTTTAAAAAATTCCTTCTTTGCACTCACAGGGAGTTTTTTCGCCTCCTGCAACCACTCCGCAAACTGTTGCTCAGGAAGCACACATGCCACTAAAAAAGAAACAAAGAAACAAGCTGTTCCCTCAATGTTCATGGCTGTGGGATCAGGTGAACCCAAAGTCCAATTTTCGGGCTTGTCATTTCCACAGAAGGTTCTGGCGTCAGGTTGGTGTACAGTTTCCTGCTACTGTCCCCAATACCCTCCAAATACCAATTGGACAAGAAACGATATGTTTCAGAAAATAAAACAGTCATCACTATTACTACAATCATTCCTTAAGCTGATCAGTAGAGTGGAAGTACTGTATCATCAGAAGCTAAAATGTGCCACAGGCCTGAATGACCTTTGTGGTTTACTCCGCCCCATTTCTGTGAATACTAATTAGCCGACATTGATCAGATTTGCTTTTGTGTAGTATAATGGTTCTCAATCTCTTTGGTTGCTCAACTCATTTATATTCTTAAAGATTGAGGGCTCCATATAACTTTTATTTACGCAGTTTACATCTATCAATGTTTACTGTATTAGACATGAAGATCAAGACTTTAAAACACAAGAATAGAAAGCACACACTCCATTAGCCATCAAAGAAATGATGTCACCACATACCTCAGAGCCTCTGGAAAACCCCACTGTATCCTGGGAGAGCAGGAGAGTAAAAATAGCCGGGAAGCTCCTAGTAATATTATAAAGACAGCTGTTGTGTCACTAACTCCCGGAAAGGATCCTAGACCACACTTTGAAAATGCTTCTTTAGCAAATGTCAGATTGTTCCCTTTGATCACATAACGAAGTTATGATCTATTCCAGACTCAACTTTTCAATTCATTAAAATTCTGGCCTCCATTTCAATACTCCAAATTGTCACACACTGACCAGTGAGAGTTCCTCCAACCTGCCTCCTTTGTTTCAACCTCCACATGTCTTTGGAAATAAACTTTCTTCCTTATAACAGCATAGTATTCCAAGCTTATCTGGATTTCTCAAGGAACCCTGGTTCATTTTGGGGAAGAATATATGAGAAACTAAGAGCTAGACAGTATTTATCACACGGAATGGAAACCAAGCTTATTCACATTATATCATCAGAAACACACCGGGTTGGGCAAACTAGGTTTATAGTTGTGAGTAGGCGAACACAGAGCTTATTCTTGAATTATTATTTATTTTACTTCCATATGAACAACTGTAAACCCACTTTTGCACCACCCTGTATTTTTACCTGGTGAGCTTATGATACGTTGTTTGCACTTATTGAGCTGCTGGCATATGGTCAGGTCTGTAGAACACCAGGGACCAGGGAGACCCCAGATCCTTCAGGAACGAAACAAAGCAGGCCTGCCAAGGGTCCTGACAAATCCTCATCCAATGATATGCAATGCACAGTACAATAAATGGTGCCCCCTGAAGTGTACAGAAGCTTGCCTTCCATATAGTGGTGTTGCTAGGTGTCTGCTTCATACAGCTGAATGTATACAGGTAAGTTGTATCACTTCCCTACCTTAAAACAATTTATATCCTTGACTATATCTGTTGGTTCTTTCCCCCAAATCAGTTAGTCCAATAATTACTAAAATTGAACATCTTTTCATTTATTTATTTTCCATCTGTATATCTTAAAAGAGTTTCCTCTACACAAGTATTTCCCTCCTTCTATTGAGATGCTTCTTGTCTAATTTGTAGAAGCCCTTCAAATATTCTGGACACTGGTCCTTTACTATATATGTATGATATATGTTGCAAATAACTTCTTCTAGGCTAATCTTATATTAGTTGTGGCCTTGTGTCTCACATAAATTTAATTTTTACATGGAGTTAAACTTATAACAAATAAGGGCTCCAAGGAAAGGAAGGAAGGAAATATGGAAAGAAGAAAGGAAGTGACAGAGGGAAAGACAGAGGGAGGGAACAAAGAACGGTTGGGAAAAAGAAAACGTGGATGAGAGAAACTCCTTTCACTCAAAGTCCTATATTATAGTCTGAATTTTCACCATGTTTGCTTTACCTGGGCAACAAACAATTCACTGACTATTCCAATCTAAAAACTCTTGTAAATTGCAAATTTAAAGATAGTAAACCAACAGCCAAAAACAAACTTAGTAGTGAAAACCTGAATTCCTGGATATAGGGCAAGAATACCTATCATCACTCTTACCATTCCCAATTATTCAGACATGTATGCGGAAATGAATAAAAGATGACCATTGGTGGTAGGAAAGGCAGAGAGAGCTGAACTATAAATATTTAGTGAGGATATAACAATATATTTGCAAAGCCCAAAAAGAATCAACTTAAAATCATGAGAACTAAAAAAGTACCCAGTAAGGAAGATGTTGACAAATATATTAATATCAGGAAGAAGGCATAATGGGGATAAAGAACATATTATACCTAGGAATAAATTTATCAAAAATAATCCCAGACTAATATGGGGGTGTGAGGGAGCCCTTCAAAGTATACTGAGAGACAAAAAATTGAATAAATGGAGACATACCAATTCCCAAGGTTACATCTTTCCCATGACAGTGTTCTCATATCAGTAACTACATATAATGCAATCCCAATCAAAGTCTCAAAGGTATTTTCTTTGATGTAGGGGCAAGGAACCTAATCAAATGATTGCAAATTTTTTTGGAATAAATATATTACATTAATAAAGAAAATGTTTTAAAGTACAGTAGTGACAGGGAGTACATGTCTGATCAGATATATTTTATAAAGCTATAATAATGAAAACATCTAGGATGTATATGTGAATGGTCCAGAGAAACATCTACATACATTTAACAAGTTACCAATGTGATAATAATGGCATCTAAGTTCAGTTGGAAATGCTGAGTAAAAGGTGATTTAGAACTGATTAATGTTTTAAAAAAGAAAAATGTAGAGCCTTATCCCATAATATACACCAATGTATCTAGAGCACAGGAAACTTTATATATAACCATAAATTAGTAAAGCAGTAAAGCCCTCAGCCTGGCGGTAGAGGCAGACACACTGAGATACTTAATGTAAAAGTTATCTAATGCCAGTAAAGTTCCAGACACCTAAAAATAGAAGTCATAAGCAAAAGGCAACTGGGCAGAAATATTTGCAACATATGATAGTTAAATAACCTATTTAGTCAAGGAAAGAAACACTTTGGTGGAAAAGTACATAAAAGGCCCGAGACAGGTATTTCACAAAAGGAGAAATGCAAATTGACCAATATGAGAAAGTTCAATCTAATTAGTAATCAAAGAAATGCAAATCAACACAACAAGATACCATTTGTTGCGTTTTAAATTGGCACAAGATCAAAACTAATGCTCAATGCTGGTGTGGGGAGAGAGCCAGTCCCAGCGCTGGTGGGGCTGTACAAATGGTAACTGCTGGAGAACAAGTTGGTTGGAAATATGTTTCAAAAGATTTCAAAATGTTAATTGCAGCAGCGTTTATAATAGCAAAGCAATTTGAAGCAATCTTCATGTTCTTCTATAGGAAGATGGTTGAGTCAGTCTTCCACAGCTCATAAATAAACAAGTTAGATGTGTGTTCTGATCTGGACAGGTATTCATGTTAAGAGGTATAAACTAGTGGAATAAAAGCAGGTACAAAGTAACCTGAGGGATTTGACCTCACTTCCATTATGAGAAAAAAAATAAACCCAGTGGAAAACACACAATAAACTTAACATTGGTTACCTATTAAAAAAGAGATATGTGGTATATAAGATACATATATCTTATATAAGTATTAGATTAATATTTTCTTGTAAGCTTCCATAATTTCCCTTTCTGTAATCAGCATATTTTATACTCTTTACAAATAAACAGAAGGAAAAATGCTTTAAATGTGCACATTTTTGATGCTGCAATTTACTTCCAGAAATTTACCCTAAGGAAATAAATAACATGCACAATTTAGCTAAGAGAATGCTCACCCAAGCACTATTTGGGTGAGACTTGGAAACGACCTGAATGTGCAATAACAGAGTATTGATTCTGTAAGATAAAATATATTCATATAACTGAATGCTAGCCAGCCATTAAAATGTAGAAGTCTGACTAGAAAAGTACCTAAAATAGTATTGCACATTTCCACTACTGTTTGGTATATATTTACTGAATATGTAATGTATGTGTAATATATTTTCACATGCACATATATATGAATATGCATATGAAAACTTGGATAGTGAAATGGTGATTCAGTTTGTGTATATGAATTTTACATTTTTCTACAATGAATTTTTTCTGTAATTAATTGAAAAAGATTGTTTTCTTTGCTCATCCTCAAAGAGTTCCTGATCATATTACTTGTTGTAATTTTTCAAATTCCATTCCTACAAAGTAAGGGTAGCTAATATTTAATGAGCATATGCTATGTGCCAGACGTCGCCCTGAGCACTTTCCCTGTCCTATCTCATTCAACCCTCACAACAACCCTCTGTAGTACATGTATTTTCCTGAAAGAGAAGAGATGCAGGACGGAGTCTAAGGAACTTGTCCATGATCATACATCTGGCAGGAGGCAGATCCAAGATTTAAATCCAAGAGCTCTGGCTGGTCTTTACAGGTTGTTACCAATGTTGAACGGGAAGTAAGGCCCTTCAAGTAAACTCACACTCTCATCTAACCCTCTGGCTCTGATTTAAATCTAGGTAAACCTAAAAGAGTTGGCCAAATACTGTCTGCCTCTGAGTAGTCCTTAGGGAAACAGCAAGACAACCAATGTGTCAACTGTTAGTATTTCATCAGAAACTGAGGTGACCTTCAAGGGAACGGAAGGTTTGATTGTAGGACAACAGTTTGTGATGGCAAGGAGGGTGGAGGCAGGTGGAGGAATATAAAGCAGGGGGTTGATGGGGATGGAAGGAGACTTAACTTGTGGGTGGAAACACACAATACAGTGCTTAGATGATGTTGTAGAACTGTGCACCTAAACCCTTATAACTCTATTAACCAGTGTCACCCTGATAAATTCAACGAAAAGGAAAAAAACAAAATAAAAAGACAAAAAAACCCATAGCAACCAGGAGCTCGCAGAAGTGATTCTGAAAATCCCCATAACTCCCTGAGAGATATTTCCTGCTTTCCCTGCTCAGGTTTCCAATCTAATTTCTCCTTATTTGCCCACAAATTCAAATTTGGGGTTTTCACAAAAATGATCTCTTTGCCAATGTGACAAGAAGAGACTAAGATGAAGAAGTACAGGTTTAGAATAAGCATTTTGCTTTTATTTGAAAGGAAAATAAGAATAATAGGTTTGTAAGGGAGAATTTCTAACTATAGGCATATTGCTCTTCAGGACTTTTTTTCTCAGTAGCTATATAAATCTATCAGGTGCCAATTTCCTACATAGAAATTCGGATCTATTATTTATTTCTGCAATGTTAATCACTTCCATTACATGAGTAAATCTGCCCAGTTCTCTCTAATTGCAGGGTTCACTTGGTTTTCAATATAATTATTTTGTAACATATGTGAAGATTTGCATATTAGTTTTACAAAATATTGCTTTCTCATTTTCAATAAAGTCTGCAGGAATAAAACTTGTTAGAATTCTGTGAACCTGAATTTAAAATGTTTTAATTTAAAGGCATGGAACTGTCTACCTACTGTTTAATCACTCATTAGATTAGGTGGTGTTTTTCTAGCCTTTGTTTTGTTTTCGAAGTTCTTAAGATAGGAGCAGCTGACCAGCTGGCTCCGTGGGGCAGCGGGACCTGGGTTTCCTTGACTTGAAAGAGAGCTAAGGCCAAAGGTCCTCAGGTTTCTAGTCCTGCAGCCCTCAGGCTCACCACCAGTGAAGGTGAAGGTTCTGGAAGTCATCTGATAGGATAAACTGAAAATCTAAGAAGGTCATTGTTTCTCCTCAGCCTCCAAGCCAAAACACCCTACTCTTTGGGACATGCTTAGAATAAACAAATATTTATGAGAAACGAGATTAGAGGGGGGAAAAGAGGAGACCACATTCAGAGAGAAGACTATTGCTTTGGGTCAATAAAAACTGGGCACTTATCTACCTCCCCCCTTGTAGCAGCAACTCAAGAATGACTTAGGTTCACTTTACTCTCCATGTGCATCAGAAAAGTACTGCTTTTTATCTGTAAACTATTTTAGTTATAAATTTGTACGTGCTAACAAAAATTTAGGTCTTATATTTCTGCTTAGTTCTTCATCCATGAGATAGCTGCCTTGATCTCTGAGTGAGCCACCTGTTATAGCACAGCCAGTTTCCGCCACAAATAAAAGCAAATGTTTCTGTGATTGTATGCAAAAGCCACATTTCCATGTACAATCTAACACATGCAGACAGTCTGTTAAAAGAGAAGCTAAAAAATAAAGAACATACTTCAGGGCATGTATTTTAAATATAACTTTAATTTTATCTTAATGTAAAATATACCTTTATTGGTGAAAACTATGAAATAAAACTATCCATAAATTGATAGTTGATTAACAGTAGGTAAAAATACAGAAATCATCTACAGACACTTTTTTTAAAGATCATGAGAATTAAAAACTTACAGATGATATATAATTTTGCATTGCGGTATGTGGTTTATTATTCGAAATCTATTGGTTCATTAGTATCGTATTGGCCATAGCTGGTTGTTTCAGAACATTAACCGTCCTCTCACATTACTTACAGAGATACTGGGACCATCTGTTCTTGCAGGGGATTTAAGTATACGTCTATTGGATACCATGCTATTTATTTAATTCAGCACCCACTTCCTATTGTATTTTCTTGGGGGAAAAAGTCAATTTAATTACAGAGAATAAAGATAACCTTGCTTGGCAGGTTACCCAGTCACCATGAGAGCAAAGCGGAACCTGCTTAAAGTAGGTTACAATGGTTAACAGGAACAGTACAACCAACAACAGTTAAGAATATTGAGCAAAGGCTCCACGAAAACTGAACAGTGAATGGAACTTTTAAAATATTACTGTAAGCCTAGGGCTTGTCTAAACCAATCTTGGCACATCTGTCTGATGCAGACCGTAAACAGGATTAGTGCTGGATTTATCTGCTTGGCGCTAATTGTGCTCACAGTTTCTGCACATGTCCAGTCTTTAAAACACTGCCTGGAAAACAAGCCTGCCTGGTAGAGGACTCCCACAACATAGTGTATACACACATTTACGGTATATTAGATGGTTAAGCAATGTGATGTCTAACAATCTTTTTTTGGCTCTTCAGAATTACTTATCTAATCCCCTAATTAAAAATACAAAATTCTATTTGAATACACCACATACTGAGATAAATCTGTGAAGCAAGGGACCAATAAATTTGAATACACTTTAATTGTAAGAAGAAAACACAATTTAATTGTTAATAATCAGGTTAAACCAGGGTTTAAACAAACAGGGCTGCTTCTGTAGCTTACTGAAAAACTATCACAATGCATTATTATCCTCAAGAATTATGACACAGAATTTGTTAGCAGAAAAGTTTAAGTTCCCAAATACATACACATGTCAAGAGTGACAATAAATAGCATTTTTATCTAGTAAAAGAATTAAAGGAAATTTTAAGCTTATCATTTACAGAGAGAAATACACAGAGAAAAATTGCTACTCTAACACACAAAAGCCACATTTTTATCATATTAAATAAAAAATTAATGTTCAATTTCTGTCTGTAATTTTTCCACAAAGTCATGGGTAAATAGCTTAGATACTTCTCTGAAGAATTCAAGCACTTAAAGATATATAGGTATTTTTCCACGAAGTCCAAAATGCGCTAATCAATCAAAAGTGTAAATATTATCCTTTGGGTTGAAGATTTGAAATACAGACAATAAACATGTAATTCTGTATTGAAACCAACACTTAATGACTATGATACAAATTGATATTAACAATTTTAAATTACATAGTCTATGTTTAATCATACTACCACATAAAATTAATTTTAAAAAACAACAGTATAATTGAAAATTATATACTGACTTCCAATCATGGACAATCTTCTGTTCTAAAGCTTTTTCCTTGATATATAATTTATGTTCCAAATATCTCAGTGAGATTTTAGAAATTAGATCCCCCTCAAATCTCTACTATTAATAAAAGGTATGTCTGTACTTATACTGTTGTTTTATACCAACAAATAATCAGAAGAAACTGGCAAATTAAGTCAATCTTTTAAATACATAAACCAAAACACCTTCAGCAGCAATTCTCAATGTGTAGTCTCAGAGGGTATGCAGGATCAAAATGATTTTTATAATAATACTAAGGATGTTATTTGACTTTTTCACTATGTTTACATTTGCACTAATAATGCAAAGGCCATGGTGGTCAAAACTCCTGGTGTCAGCTTGAATTAAGGCAGTGACATCAAATTTTACTAATGATTGTTGCGTTTTTTACCACATCAAATTCAGTTTTTTAAAAAAAAACAGTTTCACTTAACTGTTCTTGATGAAGCAGAACATTTTATTTTTTTTAATTTTTAAAAATCTCTAGCTTTGAGTGTATTTCTTTTCAATATTATGTGTGATAAAATTGAAATATTCATAAAGGACTAATGCTACAAATGAAAGTGATGTTCTCTCCAAGAAAAGCACTTACACCTTTTAGTTGCAGCTGAACTAGCTGGTTTTTATGGAGGACCATTTTTTATTTGAGAGAGATCAACTAACAGAATATGGTATTCAGACATGCGTATTTGGCAAACATTTTCTGGGAAATGAGAAAAGTGAGCCAGTCACTCAAGAAAAACAACTGGGAATGTTTGTTGCCAATGATAAAATTCAAGCTTTTGAGCAAAAATTAAAACATTTTAAAAATTCATATCTGCTACAATGAGCTTGACAGATTCCCAATAATTTAAGAACTTTCTGATAATAGTGGCAGTGATATAAATGCATTTGATATTTTTAAAATATTGTGTAATAAAATGTGTCGACGTTTGGAAGCACTATAACACTCAGTATGCCAAATTTTCCAAATAGCCGAAGCAGGACGCTATAAAATCAGGCATAACAGATTCATTCGTAGAAAGTGGGACACACACCTATACATTTTCAAACAGCAGACTGCGAAAGGTTCACTGATATGTGTTCAAATGTGCATTGTAAAGAGCTTTTAAGAGATGAGCACTTAAGGTTGGCTATAGTAAGTAATTGTGGAAAGATATCCACAATTATCTGAAAACATTATTAAAATACTTTTCCTTTTCCAAACACACATCTGTGTGAAACTGAACTTTCCCTACATACTTTAACAAAACAACTTATTTACAACAGAGTGAATGCACAGGCAATCTTAAGAATTCATCTGTCTTCTATTAAGCCTCTAGTAAATTCTGACTTCTATTTAAAAAATTTACAAAAAATGTAAAAATAGTGAAGTGGCATTGCTTTTTTTATTGTTTTATAATTATTTTATCACTTGGATTTTTTTCTTTTTCTTTTTTTCTTCTTTAATTTTTTAAAATTGTTATTCAGTTACAATTGTCTGCATTTTCTCCCCATCCCTCCACCCTACCCCAACCAATCCCACCTCCCTCCCCCATCTCTACCCTCCCCCTTGATTTTGTCCTTGTGTCCTTTATAGTAGCTCCTGTAAACCCCTCTCCCCACTGTCCCCTCCCTACTCCCTTCTGGCTATTGGGACAAATACCATATGATCTCACCTTTAACTGGAACATAATCAACAAAAGAAAAAAGCAAATAAAATATAACCAGAGACATTGAAATTAAGAACAATGTTTTATAATTATTTTAATAAAATATATTAAATGCAGTAAGCTTATTACTGCTACTTTTAATGAATTAATATTTTAAATGTTTATTTAATTTCTACTATAATAAATATGAATAGGTATAACTTAAAATAAATAAAATCTTTGTGGTTTTTAAGAATTTAAGAGTATAAAGGAGTCCCAAGACCAGAAGCCTGAGGACCCGTGGTAGATAACATCCTAGAGATAGGCATAACCTTAAAAAATACAGCCAAAGGATGGAATGATTCATGCATTTTATCCCCCATCATGTCACGTCCAATTAACTAAGACTTTATTATTAAGCTAATATTTTAGACCTTCTATGCAACAAGTCCCTATTACATCTGAAACACTGTGAAAAGAACACTTCAAAATCCATATTCTCTATTTCCCATTCACATTTCACATTCTGAAGCGTGACTGTATCGTGCAATGGCATTTTCACTTCACAAGGGCACTAGGAGCGTTTTCTGCTGGGACTATCTATGCCTCCATTCCACTGTCTGCACATTTGCCTCTGTCATTTTGTGTGTCTACGTCTATCTCAATTCCACAGGAAAACCATAAACAAGGAGTCTCTGAGAATGACACCAGCAGGAAACATGGCCTTATTTGACTCTTCCTAGTCTTATAATCTAGTCATTTTTGGCCATGATCAGTTCAGGCATGTATATCAGTTCATATATGATACATAGTTCATATATATCATACCAGATGATCTTTGTACAGATTCTCCCACGAACCTCACAAGTATGGTAGTTGGTCTTTTTCTAGTTTCTCAACAATTCTCTTCAATTGTGTCTTCCTCATCTCTAATCTCCATATCCCAGCACTTAGCTCAATGCTTCAAGCACTGGCTAGGCTTCCCATAAAAGTTTCTTGTTGACTGTATTTACAATCGACCAGATAATATCTCAATCACACTGTATGCATTTCCACCTCTGAACCTTTGCTCCTTTATTTCCCAGCAAATTGAAGGTCTTCTTGACTCCAGTCTTTTCAAATATTAACCATCTGTCAAAGCACGGTTAAGCCCCTCCTCCAAGAGACATCCTTCATCTCCCAGTCCCTCTGAACGTCTATGGCACAGTACTACTCAGCTGAGACTTAGTCACATATCAGAAGTTCCAGGGGGCAGTGGGGAGGGGACAGTGGGAGAGGGGATTACAGGAACTACTATAAAGGACACTTGGACAAAATCAAGGGGGAGGGTGGAGGTGGGGGAGGGAGGTGGGTTCAGCTGGGGTGGGGTGGAGGGATGGGGAGAAAAGGCACACAACTGTAATTGAATAACGATAAAAATTCAAAAAAAAAAAGAAGTTCCTAAATTACCAGAAAGTGAAGGCACAAAAGCCTTTGAAAGTCTGTTAAGGTTATCTGTATTTTTTCCATTCTAATTAAGTGGTGGTTTAAAAAATGGTGGTAGAGGAAAGAGAGAAAAATGATACTGTGATAGTTTAGGGTGAGCTCAAAAGTTTACTTCTTTCATTTAAATTATTTGAACACCTACTACATTCCAGGCGCTTCTGCGTGCATGTTAAAATGCTGATATTAATGTAACAATCTTCATAAAAACATCTGCTTATATAAAAACAGAGATTGAAGAGCTCTTTATCTTGCAGCCCTGAACTTGCAGGGCTGTGGAAATAAAACTAGACCTAAACCACAAAGATGGCTTCTGTGGCCAGCGTCTAAGGCCGATGCCTGGGTATGGGCTTCCTACTTGACAGAGGCCCTTACAC
Organism: Desmodus rotundus; assembly: GCF_022682495.2. Classification (NCBI taxonomy): domain Eukaryota; kingdom Metazoa; phylum Chordata; class Mammalia; order Chiroptera; family Phyllostomidae; genus Desmodus; species Desmodus rotundus. The sequence continues at coordinate 166,869,065 of NC_071388.1, forward strand.
CTCCTGGTCCAAGCTGACTCACTGACACTTTTCTTCTGAGGACTGCAAAGATTGCCACATTGACTTTCCTTTCACCTCCACCGTTACCATCAATCAAAGCCCTCCCTGTGTAGGTCAGAGCTCCCATCACTTACAGTCACGATGAAGACGTCACATAGCCCTCCAGATAATCTGAAAAGTTTTGCTGCTGAGGAGCACTAAAAGGCTCACTTTTATACCACTCTCATTCAGTGGTTCCCCCTAAGACTCAAAATTTTCTCCTAAGAAAAATATTATTCAGAATAACTACTCAAAGTCTAGGGCATCTAAACTTAGCAAAGGCAGATCTGTGTCATTGAAAAGGAGAAGAACCATTACATGAGAGAACAAGGAGGCAGAAATTTTTGCTTGATGAAGTTTGGTCCTAGTACCAAAGAAGAAGTTCATTATAGGAGCCCAGCCAGCTAGGAACAGAGTGACACCCACTATCCAGAAAAGGAGTGAAAAAGATTCACCTAATCAACCTCCTGGTCATCTGAATTTATCATCAGTCCACCTTCCTGATGCCAGAGAAGGCACACCTGTGGTCAAGGAAATCAATGGGGGAGTGCATGTGTGGGGGGGGGGTGGGGGGAAGGAAAAGAGAAATTGCCAAAAGTTATATATACTGAACATATGAAAGTAAACTTAAAAAAATACACATAACTCAAGATGTTCCAAAAAGTATTTGTAAGCCTTACTGTATTTATTTGATGAGAATTAGCAGTCCTAGACTTAGTGGAGACAAAAGTGATAAAGAATTTTAATATAGCTTATCATGGTTTTATTTAAAAATCTAACTTAATAACTTTAAGACAAAGTTCACATTTATTTTTAATATGCTAGGCACATGGGGCATATAAACCTTTGTTTCATTTCCATAATTAAAAGTATATACTTGACAAATGTTTCAAAAACTCTAAGTAAATCTAATGACAACTGACTCACTAAGAAAGAAAAACTACCTGACAGAAAAATTACCTATAAAATGCAGTCAAATTTCCTAACTTTCTAAATTATTTTCAGTTGAATTTAGGCAATACATAAGAGAAAAAATAGGTCAACACAAACACTAACTTATGCTGGTCAGTTGATACCATCTAGGTTCTTATTTACACAAAATATGATCTACATACATACTTAAAGTAAAACAAAATTTAAATGCTTTTTTGGAGTAGACATTAGAGGAAGTTAATTTTTTTTCTGAAAAAGCCTTAAATTGAATCAAAGAGTCTGATGTGAAAATAAACTCAATGTTTTGACCTTTACATTCTACATATATGGTATTTACACACATGTGCTCCTAACTGAAAAGTTTTAAAATAACAGTTTCTTCCCCATGCCCTTCATCATTATATAATTTCTACCTGACAGTTAGTTCTATAATAAAAGGCCAAAATTAAGGTAAAGGTAAGAAAATATTACCTGCTCATGTGAAAAAATTTTAAAACCTTAAAAATTTTAGATCAATATTTTATATACTTCACTGTCCTGTGTAACATGTAATCAAAGCAAAATAGCTTACAGGATTAGAGCAAGCCATCTTGTCCTCTGGGCTGAATATTACCGGCGAGGGTTTTTTTAGGAAGATAAATTTGATATCAATATGATGTGACACAACTGCATCGAACCTTAATTTCACTCACAGTAAGAAGTCACAGGATTAAATAACACTGTGCAGTCTTTCAGAAAAGTTTATTGCTTCCAGATGGATTCAAGTTTCCTTTCAACCCTGATTACATCCAATATGCACAGGGTGCCAACGTTATAAAGGGCAGAGTCAAAAATGCCATTTGTATAGATCGCAAGGGGTGGGGTGGAGAAATTCTGGCTTCTAAATTGGTGGTGCTGCTCAGGGTTTCACTATTTTTGAAGGAATCTAAAATAAACATTCAACAACAAAACAAATATCACGCTACGTAAGTGTCTTACACAATGGTCGTTTCACAGAAAACCACAAATCTACAGGAAAGTACCCATCGAACGACTCCTCGCTCAAGCTGCAGGCTCTCCGCCCCCATGTTGGGCTGTGCCATGTGTCACACCGCATGACGCTTGCTACCAAGATGTCCACCTGTGCCTCTGTGGCAGGAGAGGTGTCCACGTTTATTTCATTTAATGGCACTGTTGACCATAAGCCGTTGTGGTCGGCTATACAAAGACCTTCAAAAATACTGACTACTTAAAGGCATGTTCGCTAAGTTTAAGGCTGCGAGTAATTACTGCTTATTTTTAAAACAGCATTTTCTTATGCAACTGAAGTATCACTCACTACCAGAATAAATAAAATCATTTCCATAAAACCCAAACAAAGCTGTCCCCAAAATGTGATTTAAAAAATAAAATCACATCTGCTCTATCTAGTCTATGAGAGAAAAGCACTAAAAAATCATGACTGAAGAAGGACTGTAGTCTGTAGATCAAGAGCCAAATTTTTAAAATATAGTAAAACTATAAGAACACATTTTCTCACTTTCTTACATTTAATTTTTCAAATGTTCTGAAAATATTATGCAAATTACAAATTTGATTGAATTTAAATGTTAAACAATTTATGTATGTAGCCTTCAAAACAGATTAGCAATTTAAATACAATTATGCTCTCAAAGCTCAAAAGAAGAGAAAAATAATTTCTGGAAATACACGAAAATCTTTCTTGCTGGAGAGCCATGGACAAAGGTGTACGGCACTACAGTACTCCCTATTCTAACTTTGTCTATGTCTCCCTATGTCTAACTTTCTGCTATGGGTGTTCAACCAAAATGAAGGCAAATTTAAGTGATACTTAAAGTTAAAAATGTTTGTACTCATATACATTTTAAGTAGATTAAAACATTGGGAAATATCCCTGATCAATTGCTTGAAACTGCTTGACTACACAGGGCAACCAAAAAAGGATCAAATTATACTAGTATTCCACTTAAGATTACATGTCAAATCAATAACAGATCAATGAAACCAGAGTCCAACCAGTTAGGTTACCAATCACTATGGTAGTTAATGAGTTTTGTGTCAGCAGATGACTCATCCATTACGTACTTCCAATCTTCCAAATACTAATATGCATTTGAGTTAACTTTCACTAATCAAATAGTACTTTGTTTTCAGTAATGGTTAGCTATTCTTAAACTGGTCACACTGTTTTCTAATGACACATACTTGAGTGAACAATGATTTGAGCTTCATTCCTTCTTTCAATAATTGGAAACTGAACACTTCCTACATGCCAGGCTTTACACAGAGAAGGCTTATAGAGATCTTCCATGACTACCCAATAAATACTCATTGAATAGAGATCCAAAAAAATAAATGAGGGAGTAAGCCATATGGTACAGGTCCAGCATCTCCCATCTACAATTCCAAAACCCTCAAAGCTCTGAAACAGCTCTGAAATGTACAGCTCTGAAAACTGTACCTTTTTTCTTAAATCATTTAGCAGCAAAACATGAGCTGACCTCATGTTGTAGGAAAACTGAACCTGAATTGACAGTAAGATTTTAAGCTCTTTTTATCCCACTTAGCATGGACACTCTTAATATTTCATTCAGAAACTTAATTAATGTTTGATTATGGAATGCTACCCAAAGCCAGTTGTGGGTGTTACATAATGCATGTCCTATATTAACTGCCTAAAATCAGGCAGTACCTGAATTTTAACACACTGTTAGTTCTGAGGATTTCTGTGCAGAGGAAACAGTAAATGTAAAGGCCCCACGACAAGCAGATATCTGATATATTCAAGGAACAGCAAGATGTGCCTGGAGCTGGTGAGATACCAGAAGGTAAGACATGAGAACAGAAAGGTCGGAAGCAGGAAGTAGTATAAAGGCTATAGTGGAGATTTGGGACTTTAGTCTGATTAAGATGTGAAGTCATTGGAAGTTTTTAAGTAGAACAAGGGTGTGATCTACAGTTTAAAAGTAACATTCTATCACCTCCATGGAGAATAGAGTGATAGAGGACTTAGAAATAGAGAGACTAGTAAGGACGCGTGGACAATATAGGTGAGACATGATGGTTTTTCATACCAAGTTGGTAGCAGTGGTGCTGCTCCATTTGAAGTACACTTTAAAGGAAGAGGCAACAAGATTTGCTGATGGGCTGGATGTAGAGTGAGAAATAAATAGAATCTGGCAGATTTCCAAGTGTTTTTGGCTTGGGCTGGAAGAATGAAATCAAATGAACGGAGATGGGGAGGTCATAGGAAGTGCTTATTTGGATGTTGCAGGAGGAAATGTGGAGTTTGTTGTAGAACATAAGTTTGAGAAATCTATTAGACCTCTAAGTTGATATTTAAGTCGGTCAGATAAATACATCTGGAATGCTGAGGAGGGGTCTGGACTAGAGATACAAATTTTAAGGTCATTAGCGCTTAGTATTTGAAGCTAGAAACTAGAGGATGTTGAACCAGAGAATAGAAGCTAACAATTGGAGGTCAGAGGACAGACCTGGGAAAATGTGAGCCAAGGGAGGGGGCTGAGAAGTAGGCCAGCAGGATAGGAGGAGAACCAAAGGAGCAACAATGTGCTAGAAGGTGAGTGAAGAAAGGAGCACACTGTGGTTAACTGTCAAACTCTGGACATAGGTCAACTCAGATAAGGACAACAAGTGAGCTGTCGAGTGTAGGAATCAAAAGCCTAATCAAAGAAGATTCAAGAAAGAATTGAAAAAAAAAGTGGAGCCTGTGAATGTATAATAAGCCTAGCTACAAAGTTGGGGAAGGGCAAAGAAATGGGACCAAGTGCTCTACATGGATTATTTCCATTAGCCTGCATAACAATTCTATCAGACAGAAATAATCTCACTTTACAGATAAGGACGTGAAAATCAAGAAAGCAGAATGACAATGATTTTAATGAGAATGCTAGGATTTTATACCAAGCATATACAATCATCAAAGTCCATCCTCTCTACTACCACACAGCTTCCTATGACTTTACCATAGAAAATGAACAAACAGGAAGATGGCAGTCTTCCCAGGAAGGACACATTCTGGGAGTTAGAAGACCTTAGCTTTTAGCTCTAGCTCTGTCACCAATCTTGAGAAAAATGCCTCAACTTTTAAGCTTGATTGCTCATCCCTGAAATAAGGGGAGTGAAACAGATTCATTTATTCATTCAACAACTATGTATTGGGTCATTTGCTAGACACTGTTCTGGGTGTTAAGAAACAATGGTGAGAAAAAAGGAACTTACCCTTAGTAAGAAAGATGACAAACATTCATTCTAATCTAAATTTCCTTTCAGCTCCAAAATGCTATAATAGTTGTTTAATAAATATTAATAGAGAGCCCTGGCTGGTGCGGCTCAGTGGATTGAGTGCTGGCCTGCAAACCAAAGGGTCACCAGTTCAATTCCCAGTCAGGGCACGTGCCTGGGTTGCAGGCCAGATCCCCATTAGGGGGCACACGAGAGGCAACCACACATTAATGTTTCTCTCCCTCTCGCTCTCCCTACCTTCCCCTCTGTCTAGAAATAAAAAAATAAAATATTTTAAAAAATATTAATAGACAAAAAAATCCCATTCTAGGCTAGTGCAAAGAGGTGTATACTTATCAGATCACTGACACCTCACAGCACTGTAAGCTGGGTACTATTATCATATCTCATTTTACAGACGGGGGCAGGGAGAATAAGCTTAGAGCTTATATAGCTTGTCCTGCAGTCACACAAGAAGCGACAGTGCCCAAATTCTAACAGGCAGTATGGTTCCAAAAACCCATTCTTCAGTCCCTCACAAGAGTATAGTAATAGACTATACCTCACTTCTGCTTTTAACTCTCCTTTCCTGGTATTTTACTTTTCTTGCTAGGTCTCTGAATGTTGAAAATGGGAAACAATGAGGAGTAAAAGAGAGGGAAAAAAATAAAAAGAAACTCCAAAAGTAGAAGTGAATAGCAATATAAAGAAAAATTAAATCATGAAAGCCAGAGAACTCAAAAGAAAACCAAAGAAGTGGAGTAAGAAACAAAAAAAAGTCTGAAGGCCCACAAGTGTAAGCAAACAGCAGCCCTCCGGACAAAGGCTCAGGTCAGTGACCCACCAGGCGCCCTGTGCCTAATGGTGCAGGAGAACTACAGACCTGGTCACTAAGGCTCCCCCGTGGCTGCTCAGGCAGAGGCCTGGCTTCTCCCATTCTCTCCCAAATCACCCAAACATATTGCCCATTCATAAACCCTACTGAGAATCCAAGCTTCTAATTAGCTTAACAAAGTAAATATACTCTTAAATATTTCAGAAGGGAGCTCCAGATACTTTCTCATACTTTTTGGTACAATCACATTAAAAAGGAAAGCAGTTCTTGAGGGTTAAGAGGTGAAATCCTTACAGAAATCAGAGGAGAAAGGAGGCAGAGCTGAGTCACCTGGTCTGAGTCACCAGGACCTGGCCCCTCCCTTTGCCTCAGGGATGTCCAGTCAGGACCCTCGCCAGCTGGGAGCCATCTTCTCTTCCCTAGTATTCAACAGGGAGTAGTGATGTCAAAGTAATTGGATTGTTAATTTTGAAGAGCTATTCTTAAAGGTAGCACTTTCTCCGAGTATACTGAAGATTATCTGGAGGCTACGCTATTGTATAAATTGTAGAGACAAGCATCTTTCACCAATACGCTATGTAGTTTCAAAATTTGAGTGCCTCCTATATGCTAGGTGTTTTCTGACATAAATACCGAAGGTTTGAGGAGGAATAGAGATGGTTCTTTCCCTGTAGCAGTTCAGTATACTGGGGAATGGAAGCACACTTGGGTCACTAACCATCATTTGGGACTCACTGGATTCCTTCTCCAAAATACTGCTGTAGAAAAGGATGCTGGGACCCACTGGAGAGTTTTAAGAAACAATCATCCAAACTGTCTGTCTATTCAACACACTAGTTTTTCACCCAGAGTACTAGCTTTCTGGCATGGACTCGGCTTCATTCATGTGCTCTGTAGTCCTCGTCTTAAAAATAGTCCTACAAATTAAAATCGATTTCCCTCTGAGAAACAGAATTCTATGTATATGTTATTTTACATATTCTTCTATATTAGCCACACTTCTACATTCAGGACAATTTATACATAGTCAGAAAAAACACACATTTCAAACCTGTGGTTTTTACATGACTTGAAATTAGTTCTCTGTTACAACTGTTTCCTTCTTTCATTAAGATCCTTTCATTAAGCAGCTAAGAATAACTGACTAGAGAGTAAATACTGTATTCAGAAGCTCAGCTATTTCTCAAGTACTCACTAGGAATAAAGTTAATACTAAATAATAAAACTGTACACATTTGCCAAATTGCCTCACTCACTCACTCTCTCCATTACCGTGCCACCTGCCTGGCAAGGAAGCAGGCAGTTTTCACTAAAAATAGCAGGGAATGGAGATGAGGATCAAGTGCCTGTGGAGCTAGGCACTAAATCAGATACCACCTATTTAATTATAAAGTACCTTCAGGTTATGGTGAGAATAAAGGATATAGGTACCCTGTCTCTCGATTTTAGAGAAGACCAAACAAGTCCTCAGAAAGGTGAGGGGGCCTATCAATTACAAACATTATGTATCAGAAACTTAATTGCAACCTAGGACTGGACTTTATTTTTTTTAATTATTTTTTATTGTTGTTTGACTACAGTTGTCTCCATTTTCCCCCCATCACTCTCCCACACCCCTCCTACCCCTCTTTGGTTTGTCCATGGGTGTCCATAGGAACATACATGTTCCTTGATTACCCTTCCCCTTCTTTCCCCCATTATTTCCCTTCCCCCACCCCTCTGGTTACTGTCAGTTTGTTCTTTATTTCAGTGTTTCTGGTTTATTTTGCTTGCTTGCTTGTTTTGTTGATTAAGTTCCACTTATCGGTGAGATCACATGGTATTTGTCTTTCACTATCTGGCTTATTTCACTTAGCATAATGTTCTCCAGTTCCATCCATGCTGTTGTGAAGGGTAGGAGATCCTTCTTTCTTTTTGCTGCATAGTATTCCATCCTGTAAATGTACCATAGTTTTTGGATCCACTCATTTACCGATGGGCACTTAGGTTGCTTCCAGCACTTGGCTATTATAAATTGTGCTGCTATGAACATTGGGGTGCATAGGATATTTTGAATTAGTGTTTCAGGGTTCTCAGTGTATAATACCAGCAGTGGAAATGCTGGGTCAAAATGCAGTTCCATTTTTAGTTTTCTGAGGAAGTTCCATACTGTTTTCCACAGTGGCCTCACCAGTCTGCATTCCCACCAACAATGTACCAGGGTTCCCTTTTCTCCACAACCTTGCCAGCACTTCTTGTTTGTTGACTTGTTTTTGATGACCATTCTGGTGTGAAGTGGTATCTCATTGTGGTTTTAATTTACATCTCCCTGATGGCTAGTGATGCTGAGCGTCCTTTCATATGTCTCTGGGCCCCCTGTATGTCCTACTTGGAGAAGTGTCTGTTCAGGTCTTTTGTCCATTTTTTAATTGGATTGTTTGTCTTCCTGGTGTGGAGTCATGTGAGTTCATTATATATTTTGGAGATCAAACCGTTGTCTGAGGTATCATTGGCAAATATATTTTTCTATACGTTTGGTTCCCTTTTCATTCTGATGTTTTCTTTAGCCATGAGGAAGCTTTTTATTTTAACTGGACTTTAAAGCTCATACTCTATCCCTCTGTTCTATAGGCTAGAGGGATTAAAAACCACCGTGAAATTACAATTGTATTATTATATACTTTATAATTAGGCTTTGGGAGAATATGGTACATTCCATAGAATGGGCTCATGTTTCAAATTATGTTTTGCTGTCTTCCTGAAACCTCAAATTAAAAGCAGCATTTCAGTTTCTATTAAGAAAAGGATACCAAAGAGAAGCAACAGATATTAGTGATTAAAAGCATGGCCTCTTATGAAGGGGTCGGAATCCAGGCTCTGCCTCTTCCTACCTGTGTGATCATGAAGAAGTTATTTAGTCTTCCTCTTCAGTGTTCTCATCTAGAAAACAGGGATGGAAATGCACCCTACCTCCATGGACTGTTGTGAAGATTCAGTGAGTTTATATGTAAAATGTGTGACAGTTTCTGGCACATACAAGATGCTATTATTATTACTATTATCATTTTATTATTATTATTATGTTATCTGAACTACTTCAACAGACCATTTGCAGTCACCACACCAGTACCTGAATCAGATAAACCAAGTAAGACAGTACTTGTGACAGAATGGAAATTGGAATAATTTGAGTTTTCCTCTACCTTACATTTAGAATACAAAGTGCTCTGGCCTTGGTTCAAATTTGTAAAGGTAGCTTCTATTAGTGGGGGGCATCCTAAGTGCCTTTTCCAAAGCAGACTACTAAACCTCCCTTGGCACAAGGGGTCTACTAAGAAATTTATGGAATAGGGTAGGAAGAGAAAAATAGAAATTAAGAGAGTATGGAAAATAAATTAGAAATAACAGTAAGAGGAAAAAATTACCAGATGTTGACTTGTGCCACTGCTACTCTCGCTGATCCTAGTTAGGCACAAAGGTTTTCCAGCACTGTGGGAAATGCATCAAATCCCCTTTGTACTTATCCTGAAAGGGTTTATGTGCCCCGCTCACAATGCAAACTTCTTCACCAAGTCCACCCCAGGAGGGGATGACGGTGTTTCTGACAAGCACGGATGATTCTGTCGCACAGAAGAGAAATTTGATCGCGATCATCTGGTTGCATTTTGCGGCGTTTTCTCTTTGGATCCTGGACTTTGTTATGGAAGTTGAGACTGTGCTGAGAAGGAAAAGCATCACACACCGTGTGACGGGGAGGGGACACTGCACACATCACTGCCTGAGTCCGAAACACGAGATACTGTGAGCGCACACCAGCCTGGAAGACGCCCTTTTCCTTATTCGTCATTTCAGCTTCTCAAAAGATTTGAACACCATGCCCTAGCAACACGTTACAAGGGAGGGAGTCGCTGAGAATTGAGACTAGGTGGTAGCAGGTCTGTAAGATCATCAAAAACAACAACACAATGCATGCCAATCATCTAAGACATGCAAAATAAAACACATAGCACAACTATTTCAGAATATTTTTAAAGTATAATGTCTTATTCTGAAGTTTCTTTTGCATTCAAAATCTTTTTTTGTGAAAAAAATGTAAAAACACTGTATTTAGATAATCTTGGTACTAATTGGCTATTTAGACCATGACTACAGAAAACTCTTACTCAAAAAGCTTCAGACTTCAAAAACTACTGCCATCAACCTCAGAAATTTTCATAAAAACCTCCAGAACTTTGTAGCTACCTATTTAAGAAATGGTTTTTGCAGTGGTTCTCGAACTAACCTCCAGATACTTCCAAACTTTCCATGGCACGCACCAAGTAACTCTGCATTGCTCTATTGAGGAAGGGGGGAGAGGTGCTTTAAGATGGCCTTGGAAGAAGAGATCAACATTATAGAACCCACTGCTTTAGTAGGGACGTTAAACAAGTAAGCAAGGTTCTCACGATGCCAACTTTGTTTCAAAGAGTTCCCTGGATACTAAAGATCAGGGATCAGTTCATTTGTTCAAAATGCTCAATTTTCAGTGGGGATAATAAAAATCAAACACAGTAACCTACAAAGACATGATTTAAAGCTTCAGTCTCAATATATTAGGATCTAGAATCCTGGAAAACTTCTCCAAAAAAATTATTGTTTCCAGAATAGTAAAATTGAGGGCTTTTTCTGCTTTTTAATGAATAGCTGTGATCAAGTTTACATAAATTCATTTTCTTTTTAATGTATTTTAGAGTTACATTATTTTTCCAATACATAAATGCAGTTACCACCTACACACGATTATTATAATCTATCCCAGGTAATTACTGCTGAGATCAGCAATTTAATGCCCTTTGTTTGCCAAATTTTTGTTTTCCCAAGAACCAATCCCACTCTATAAAGATGTGTTTCCAGGATACATATAATTAGGCTGGGTATAACATCTGTTGCTTTGAACGTTCAGAGCCTTACTAAGCCAAAGTAAGAACATGTTTCCACGTGGACTTCAGGGAGAATGGTTGAAGTATTAAAAGCTTAAATACTCAGAAGACTTTTTTTTAAGCAGTATTTGTCAAAAGTCAAAGCTAATTCTAATTTAAATACAGGGTGGGCAAAAGTAGGTTTACAATTTTGAGTACATGAAACAATTTATTCTTGTATCATTAATTGTATTATTTTCCATAAGAACAACTATAAACCTATTCTTGCCCACCCCTATATTTCCATATAGAGTTAACACATTTCAGTCCTTATTTAGATAAATTTTGTTATTACATCATTCAATATCATTACTTTATAATCCTGAGAACTACCTTAATATGATTTCATATACGAATCTTAGTGAATTTTCTACTTCGGTTATCTTTCAGAAGCAAACCATGTAACCAAAAAAAAAAAAAAAAAAGGCAAGGACATCAGAGAAAATACGACTGGTGACCTCTTTTCTGTATTTTGCCCTTTGATAATAGCACAGTGGATTTATATAATAGACAGGACAGTGTTACACTTTTAAATGTAGGTCAACATTGTTCAGACTTGAAAAAAGCAGAGTAATAGTGACCCAAATCACTTCTCTGCATGAGATTTAAAGTTGCGTCAACAATCTGATAGTCCTAAGAACATCCCAATATGCAAGGTAATTATTTATTGGCAAAATACCCCAGAAATATACAAAGATAAGTGAACTTTGATTTTAGTGCCAAAACCTGAAATAATCCCTTAATACATGGGAGAAGTAATCAGGCATGGTCATCTCTTACCAAACATTAGTAATTATAGACAAGAAGAAGAACAACTACCACAACAACCCTGAAGTTATGAGCTCATCGTGCTTTCAGAACACTTTGGAAAGACAGGCAAACTGATGACAGTGTTTGCGATATTAAAATGTATGTCACTGTCTTTCAGAACTGCGATTGCTGCTGTTACAGAACTAAAAGATTGCTGTTTAGGCTGCATTTAGACTAATTAGATTACCCAGGTTCACAGGGATTTAGAGTTGAGGAAACCTACTTAAAATGTAAAAAAATAACCCACCTTCCCAAACAATTTTAATGAGCAATTCTTATTTCTTAGTGTCATATAAAATGTAAAAGTAGGTAACCATATATTAACCATTACATTAAAAAATCAATGCCGTGGTTGGTATGGCTCAGTGGATTGAGTGCTGGCCTGCGAACCAAAGGGTCATCAGTTCAATTCCCAGTCAAGGCACATGCCTGGGTTGTGGGCCAGGGTCCCAGTGGGGAGCGTGAAAGAGACAACCACACATTTATGTTTCTCTCTGTCTTTTTCCACCTCCCTTCCCCTCTGTTTAATAAAATAAAATCTTTTTTAAAAATCAAAAATCAAAAAGAATCAAACAAAAAAACCTCACCTTACTTTGTTAACAAACATCTGGGAGAGAGGGGGTAAAACCCACTTTCAGGCTTGGAAAAGATTTAGCCCAAGGAGTGCTGTAACAAATCCACCTGCTTTGGACAGAATTCCTAGGTTGAATTGTGACTATATTCAAAGACAGAGCCTTTAAAGAATAGTTAAGGTTAAATTAGGTGGTAAGGGTGGTGTCCTAATCTGATAGGACTAGTGTCCTTACAATAAAAGGAAGAAACACCAGAGATCTCTCTCTCTGAGTGTGTGCACAGCGAAGGGCCCTGTGAGGACCCATGGAGAAGGGGGCCACCTGCCAGGCAGAAAGAGTGACCTCACCAGAAACCAGCTCTGAGAGCACCCTGATGAGACTCTCGGCCTCCAGAACTGTGGGAAAGTAAGGAAATTTCTGTTAAGCCACACAGTCTGTGGTATTCTGCTATGGCAGTCCTATCAGACAAATGCACCACCCTTCCTTAAGTTTTAATTTCTTTAGAAAACTTTCCCAATGTGAACACTGAAGACTATTTAACACCAAAAGGAGAAAAACATTAAACAATTGCTTAGTTTATTATTAACTACAATACTAGAGTTAGATGGGGTGGACACAATTATTTTAGGAATGAATCAAGACATCAAGGGATGCATGCTCAGAGAGGACAATTATGCTAACTGAGAAACTTGAGTAAAATTTGAAAGGACTATTTACAATATTTCTCATGTTGCCTTCCTGAAGAATCAGAGCATCTGTCAAAAGTCCTTCCTCTGTCCATGCCACTGGTTCTCTACAAGTCTGTCCTGGAACTAGAAACTGTACCTCATTGAAATTCCAAACCCAGGAGGACCCAGCACAGCTACTCCTAGAAAGTTAAGGTCAAGATGGACCCAGGATTAAGTGGAGAAATAGGTCAGTTTGAAAAGCCCAGAAGTGACGACTAGAAAAATAGCCCTTCATCTATCTCCCGGCCTCGCTGCCCCTGCCTGCTGCTCACGTTGCTCCCTAGGAGCTCAAATTCTGATGTAAGGGGCTGAGTGCAGGGTTTTAAGAAGGTCCCATATGGATAAAAACTTTGCCCCAAGCAAAACACTTCCATTTCTTACCACTCACCCTAAATGCGTCCTCTCTGGAGCTCACACGTGATTTAAGAGTCTCAGAAAAGGGCTGGGAGTATGGGGACAAAAAGAGAATAAAAAGGGGAACAGAGCTTATTCTAGAAATGTTTCCTAAAAGTACCACAGTGCTGGACATTTCTATTTGCTTTTCCCCTATATCATCTTATCCCCAATCATTTTTAAGCTAAATTAAAATAGAAGTGTCTATTTCTTAGACATTAAAAATATCATTTTAGGAAAGCATTTATCTGAAATAAGAAATATATAGTACTAGATTTAGTATTTGAGAGAAGGGTTAAATAAAATTATGCAAATAATGAATTTATATTTTTGAATAATTTATTGCAAAGATCAATACATCATCGCTGAAAAAGAGTATTTCCACAACTTCTATTGTTCTTAACTTGTTTCTGAATTTTTGCCTTTCCCAAATTTAAAATAAGTTTCTGACCTGACATTGTTTTCTATGTTATCATCCATAAACTTTGAGAGGGGTGTTATTAAAATTCAGTGGCTACGAGAACTACTTAATTTGGAAATGTGTATTATCCTAAGATACTATGAGATTTATTCTCATACATAGGGATCAGGAAAACAAAGGAAAGAAATCCAATTATTTAAAAACAGTAATCCCTTAACACTGGGATTTTGTTTTAATTATAAAGAGTGTCTTACTAAAAACTAGACAAAGCCTTGTCCTTTAGGGGAGAAATCCCATGTTTCTCTAGGAAACATGCATGCAAGATTTCCTAAAGAACATTTCAACAAATTAATTTTGTTATTCTTCGTGATGTAACTCACTTCTTAAAAAAAGCATCAAGTAAACAGTGATGGGCCTACCTGTTCATATCATAGGAGGCACCGAGCAAAGTTAACAGAAGTGTGTTCCTTTCTATTCCCGACCTGCACCCCACACTGATAGAATAGACAAAAGTCCCTGCGTTAAAAACTAATAACAAAAAGTTCAGGAAGTAGTATTAAAATGAAAACTGGTCAATAGTTTATACTTCAAATGTGACTCCAAATATACCCAATCCCCGAAAATCTTTTGTTTTATGAATGTCCTCCCCCACGCCTATGGTTCCTCCAGGGCCGTGGACAGACAGGGCAGGGGAACGGAGGGGTGGGGAGCTATGACGGAAAGTAAGTGGTCTGCTCTAGGGGAGGTGAGAAAAGTCACTGGGCCTTTCCCTAGTTGGTCCTACTCATCATCATACACAGAGGGAGAAACTAAAGCACAATCAGGGGAAATTACATTCCCCTTTGGGTCCAGCAACCAGCCCACTTAAATGATTGAATGTTGGGCCCAGAAGGCTAAGGGAAATCCCTCTTCCTCAAGGGACAAAGAGGGCCCTGGCTCTCCTATTTCAGGCCTAAAAGAAAGCCACTTAGGCATTCAACACAGTCTTGCTTGGGGTTTATTACTAAAAATAAAGCTTTTCAGTAATCCTCTCACCCCTCACAGAACTGAGTTTTGGCGTGGAAGGCACACAGACCTCACTGAGGCAGGCCAAAGCTGGACCACTGCAGATCCAGCACCCTGAGTACCTGGCAAGGGCCTCAGCTCAGCTTCAGCCAAGTGATGATGAGTGGGAGAGACAGAAGGTTGTCCTAATGACATAAGTCCCCCAAGGGACAGAGGGAGACTAAGAGCAACAAGAGCAACTGAATTTCTGTGAAGAGCACAGAGATGTAAATGATGACACGCTTAGAGTCTGAAGGAGCCCAACAGCTGATGCCTGCAAAGCAGATGAGTGGAACCTAGAATAAGATGTTCTAGCCATTATCTTAAAACAACACAGGTGTACACTGTGACTAAGTTCATATGTATATTTACTTTATTGGGTTTAGATTTGGAATCATGTGTAGGTAATAACAAGTTTATGATAATGTCCTGTAGTAAAATAGAGGGAATTGGAAAGAATCTACTTACACATTTTCTACTGGAAAACATGGACAAGTATTGCTAGTCAAAGGAAGTTCTGTTTGTTTTTCATTTTGTTGATGTTTCAGGTTTAAGTATCATAAATATATAGTCATATGGCTTCCTCTGAGTAATAAGTAGCTACCTGTCTCTTTAAAACTAATTAGAGAAAACAAAGAGGAAAGCAGGAAATACCACACAAGGAAAATCTGTGATCACTGCTTCTTAGGCAAGGTCATACCAAAGCAAGTAACAGGGATTCCCACCTATCATATGGTCAATGGCCTACATTCTCTAGAAGTTTTCCAGTCTCCTCCAGCCAGGATTTGACAACTTCATAGAAACTTCACCTCCTTCTCCTTTGTCTGCCTTTACACACCCGCTGCAGATGTCGATAATACACCACCAGCTACTACTATACACTTTTGTAAAATTCAAAGAGTAAATGCAGAACCATTAGAAAGCAATTTTGGACTTAACATTTTGGATCCTAAAGGATCCATTAAAAGAGGACTTTTCTATTTTAAAGTATCAATGACTAAAAAATTAAAGTCACAATCATGAAAGATATTTTTACAATAATGTGCACAGGTGGCTTCAATTTTTGAGTTCTGCTATTGGGCTGACTCAAATGGTTAATTAACATCGATAGCATGAAAGCCAGAAAGTGAGCCTACTCTAGTGAAATACTGTATATTCACATTAAAAACGTGACTGGCAGGTCAAATGCTAAAGAAGAAACAGTAGATACCACCACAAAACTAGCAGATGTTTCTTGGGGTCATTTGTACAAAAACATAAGCATATGTTAAAGAAATCTGACACTATCATGGAATCAGTTGGTGCCTAAAATAATAGCGGCTCCTTATGGCAATATGGTGATATCCGTATCAAATGCACAACACGTTATGTTGCAACAGTATGTGCAGACAAAAGAGCATCAGCGGCAGCAATAATGACCAGTGCTTTTATTACGGTGAAAAAATAAAACTAGAAGATTATATACAGGGTATGATATTGTTTAACAGTAAATTGAATATGATAGTATGTTGAGTTTTCAGAGTTTGTGCTTAACTGATTTTATTGAGACTTCTGTAAAGGCAGAATACTAACTAAGAAGAAAACTAAAGTGTTTATAGAGGCCTTTAAGATGGGTTTTCTGATTTCTTCAGTCTACCCAAGAATGATGGTGAAGATAATTGTTATTTTCAAAGTTAATAATAATACTTGGTTAGTTTACTGTGTGATGAAGGATTCTTTGCTTCCACTGGGTATCCTATACTTAGTAGTCAAGCAGTTGGTAACTATTGAATCATTATTTTAATATAAAGTAGCTCATAATTTAGTAAGTAGCATTATCAGCTTCAGAAGTCTGAGGTCTTCTACAGTATTTCTTTGTAACTAGTCATATCACCCCAAAGTGTACAACATATACAATGGATGCTAATTGCTAATTAAATGTTACTGACTGAAAGTCTTTGAAAATCAAAGCCAAAAAGCATTCACAGCTTTCCAAACTAATTGTTGGGACTTAAATTATGTCCTAGGAGAGTTAAATTTGAAAAGACCACTTCAAATTTCAAGACACAAATTTTTAATGCAGAATAATTGGATGCAAGATGAGTCTGGCATGCACCTAACACAGAGTTCAAGTACAAAGAAGATGTGAGTAAAATTATGTTCACCCATAAAACGTTTCCATGGCATGAAGCCCAATAACAGAGCAGCAACAACCTGGAAAGTGATAGATGTGTCTTTCATTCAGAAGCTAGGTGTGAATACAGTCTCCCCCAAATATAAAAAGTTAATTCTAAGAAATAAAAATACAAGTTTTAAGAAAAATTTATTTCTGCTTTTAAAATAAGAACTTATTATAAATCAAATTACATGACAAAAACATGTATCCATGATGTTTAGTTTACTTTAGGTGTTTACATTCACCAAGATTTTCACTTTCAGTTCTCACCTGTATAATGAAAACCACACCAAAACGTATACCATCTTCCCATTACACTTTTAACACATGGAAGCAAACCTAAAATATAAGGAAACGAATACATCCTAACAGCTGCTCAATTTCAGTGATCTTATTCTTTCTGCACAGATGGGCAGTAGAAAGTACTTTGAATTATGTGTTTGTAACCTTTACTAAACTTAAAGTTTTGATTTGAAAAATATTTGTATTAGACCAAAAAATAGACATTTAAGTAAGTGACTTTGAGTTTAAAATATACAATAAATTTACTTACCAATATTTAGTAAATAATATTTTCTGAAAATATCTTTAAACTTTTTTTAAAGTGGCCTCAACCTGACAAGAAACAAAACATGGAAGGAAAGAGCCTGAGGCTCGTGGAAAACACAGATACTAAGCCTGATGGGGTTCAAAGTCCAGTCTTTCAGGAGCGGTTTCTCCAGCTCCTGTCTCTCTCAAGCTCTCAATTTCCCTTCTGTTTGGACATTTTGCTAGTCATTGGCACATTTGATGCTTTGTAGGATACATTTCAAGTAAAATGCTTCACATTTTGCAGAGCCGAGAATTAATTTTAGCAGTGTCCACTATCCATTTCCTTATCTGCGCTAAAATCTCAGCATCGCCTTTCTTTCTTTCCTTTCCCTCGAGCCCCTCCCCCCGACCCCCGTACTTAGCCCTCAGGTTATGACACCAGCTTCCTAGTATGATATTCAAGGCCTCATACAAACTATTAAGGTATCACAGAACACTGTCATCTCCCGGCATTAACGTACACTCACCCAACAGACTACGGCCTTATTTTCCAAATAGGTGAAAGCATTCTCTCTGAGATTTCTTTTTTCTAACATACTGTTTTCCTAGATTGGTTTCCTCACTCCTTTGTGTTGCCTACTCTAGTCATTCTTCAAGACCCACATGCATTTACAAAAGTGGGTAGAAGTGGGGTAAGGACAACAATGTACATTTTTGCTTATATATTAAAAATAAAAGAATAAACCAAAAACTTGAAAAAACAAGCTTACTTATAATAGGAGGAAAGTAAAATGGTAGAAGGGACACAGATAAAAGTTATATGTCACAGAATACAGCTTGTTTACAGTAAATTTGACTTTGGAACCATATAAACATGTTACATAGTTACAGGACAAAATTAAATTTTTTAATTTTTTTAAAACTTTATTGTTATTAAATTACAGTCATGTGCCTTTTCTCCCCATCCCTCCACCCCACCCCAGCTGAATCCACTTCCCTCCTCCCTCCCCACCTCCACCCTCCCCCTTGATTTTGTCCATGTGTCCTTTATAGTAGTTCCTGTAATACCTTCTCCTCACTGTCCCCTCCCCACTCCCCCTTGCCCATTGTTAGATTGTTCTTAACTTCAATGTCTCTGGTTATATTTTGTTTGCTTTTTTTCTTCTGTTGGTTATGTTCCAGTTAAAGGTGAGATCATATGGTATTTGTCCCTCACCTTCTGGCTTATTTCACTTAGCATAATGCTCTCCAGTTCCATCCATGCTGTTGCAAAGGGTAAAAGCTCCTTCTTTCTCTCTGCTGCGTAGAATTCCATTGTGTAAATATACCATAGTTTCTTGATCCACTCATTTGCTGATGGCCACCGGTCAGAATGGCCAACATAAACAAATCAACAAACAGATGTTGGAGAGGATGCAGAGAAAAGGGAACCCTAGTGCACTGTTGGTGGGAATGCAGACTGGTGCAGCCACTGTATAAAACAGTATGGAGTTTCCCCAGAAAATTAAAAATGGAATTGCCCTTTGACCCAGCAATTCCACTGCTGGGATTATACCCTAAGAGCCCTGAAACACCAATCCAAAAGAACCTATGCACCCCAGTGTTCATAGCAGCACAATTTACAATAATAGTCAAGTGCTGGAACAAAATTAAATTTTTAAAAAATGCTCCAAAATCAAAACCAAAATGAAACAAATAATTCCACACATTGAGTTGGGGGTATAATACCACAAATAGGAATGATTCCAAATATCTTTAAAACAGTACTTGACCACACATAGCATATACTTAAAGTAATAGATACTCTAAAAGCAAAAACAAAAAATTACAGAATGACCTTAAATGGATTTCAGTAATTGTGTCGTTGATTGCATTGGTATTGTAATTCTGTGATAAACATGAAAATAAGTAATGATACTATTGCAGTGAGAGATTTTTAAGGTTAGGAGAAAGGAGATGAAATAAGAAAACCTTTTAGTCTTGAACCTAAAAATGGAAGTATCAGCATAATTCCATCATACATTTTCTGTTTAGGAAAAAAAGTACATACTCCCCAGCTCTGTTTTCTACAAAAACACAGGAAACAGGACCATGTAAAGGGAAGTACTAGCAATGAGCACACCTGGTACTCAGATTGTGGTCTCTAAACACCATTACCCAATAAAAGATCTAGGCTTCCTTGATGATAGTGTTACTGCCATGTCTGAGGCATGAAATGTTTAAGATGAGCCTGGAAAATCTTACCATTCCAAAAAGCAAGAAAGTTAACAGAGATGGCCGAGGGAATGTCAAAAGGACTCAAGTCAACTTGAAGGGATTCCCATCGGTCCAAAAATATAGAATTGGGATGAGAATTAGTAATAGACATTGCTAAGAATTGAAATACATTTAATATGTTTAAATACCTGAATTCACAATGACAATAATAAAGGTCATTGGTTACTGCAGCTGCTGTTGTCTTCCATTAAGGAAGAACTTGCCTCCAGCTGTTGGTACCTTCAGATCCACCTCAGCTTCAGAGCTGAGGTCACACTCTTCCCAGGCATCCCATAGCCCAAAATGGAACACTGCTGAGAGGTGGCCAGTCCTGTCCAAGGCAAGATTCCTAAGGGGCAGTCTTGTCTCTCAGGCTCTCAGCATAAATAAACAAAGACTTTATCAGACATGCATCATGGGCTGAGGCTCTCCCCTCTCCCCTCCATCTCCCCTTTACAGGTGTCAGATTGGCATCACAGTCTCAAGGTTATCCCTCTGAATCTGCTTCCTCCCCTTTGTATCTTTTGTCCCCATATCCCCATATTCCTATGGGAAACTACAGGCTAGACAACCCAGTTTGTTCAGAAAATGAATTACAAGGGAAAAAAGAGGAAGAAGAATCTGTGGATTAGAAAATAAAAAAGACACAGCAACCAACTGCAATATGGACCATATTTAAATGTTGTTTCATATAAAAAGAAAAAAATAATCAGAGAAACACAAACACTGGATAATCAGGGAAATATGAACATGGGATAAAAAGAGGATTATTTTAAATCAGAATAATGGGGGAGGGGAGGTTGGGGACTGGGAAAAAGAGGTGAAAGAATTAAGATGTACAAATTGGAGATTACCAAATAATCATGAGGATGTAAAGTACAGCACAGGGAATACAGTCAAGAAATTTGCAATAACTATGTGTGGTGCCAGTGGGTACTGAAATTTGGGTGGAACACTGTGAAGTGTATGTGTGTCTAACCACTATGCTCTACACCTGAAACCAACACAAAATAATATTGAAAGTAAACGGTAATTGAAAAATAAAAATGCAAAAAATGAACTAGTGGTATTGTGATTACATTGCATATTATATTTTTAAAAATTCTTACCTCCTAGAGATACACGCTGAGGTGTTTATAGATGCAATTATACAATGTCTAAGAATTGCTTCAAACTATTCCAGAGAAAGAGGGGAAATGGGTAGGGCACGGAAGAAACAAGACTGCCTTTGAAAACTATTTAAACTCAATAATATGTAACAATAGAGCCAAACCCTTCGTTGGGTTGAACATGGAGGCTTATTATGTTATTTCTTTCTACATTTGGGTATGCTTGACATTTTCCATTATAAAGATTGGGTTTTAAAAAAACTCTTAAAAAATCCCATTTCTCTATCCCATTTTGGTCATTTATTCACAAATTTAAAATGCCTAGAGAAATGGAATGCACTGTCTATGGTGGAACTGTCTAAAAGGCCTGAAAGAGATCAGATGATATTATTGCATTATAGTGTTTTGGGGTTTTTTTAACGTACTGAGGTCTGTCCAGAAAACGTCCAGCTATTATTAATATAACAAGAATGGTCCACATGACATCAACGTAGCCTGGCAGCCAAGGAGAATGGACTGGAATGTGCTTGTGTGAACAATGACAACTTCACTGTACTAGTCAGTGGGGGTGGTAGATGCCGTGGAGAGAGCATGTGTATTGTGTGGCAGTCACATTCAACATGACTGAGTGAGTAGAGCAACAAAGCTATATATATACGGGTTTGTACCATGATGCTACTCTCTCACTAACTCAGGCATCAGACAGACTCCTGAGGGCATTAGGGGGAGTTCTTCCTTGCTTGACTGAGGAAGCAGTGTAACCTAATGGGAACAGTGTGGCTCGGGGGATTCAGAATTACTAGCATGACTTTGGGCAAGTTATTTTACAGCTCTGGGCCATGGGCATAAAAATCCTATCTAGACTACAGAGCCTTGTTGGGAAGATACTTAGCACAGGACCTGGCGGAGTAAACCTCAGTAAATGTTCACTGTTTTCAGTCAAACACTGGCTACTGTTGTGTAGCAGCCACAGTAATTTCCACAGCACTGTTTCTGATGAAAAACTTGGAATGTACATAGGAATTCCCTGGTGCCAGCTGGTACATTATTTTAGATTTATCTTTAGGCTTACCCTAAGTCCATAGCACTATGCCAATTTTTTTTTTTTTCGGTATGCTTACCTGCCTGCCCGCTTGCAGGTCCTCCTTACCTTTGGACTCAGTCATCCATTATACTAAGTAAGGGTTCTCAGCTTCTGGTTTGCATGCAAAAGTTAGTGTAAGAGTTAATTTCCCTCAAACTCCATTTCCTTCCCTCTTTTCCCTTTTATCTCCCTCTATCCTGTACTGATTTTTGGGAAAAAATACAAAAGAATATAAAGACCCATGGCTACTAAGAGTTTCTTGTCTTTGCTCACACCACACACACACACGACCAAAACTCACTAGTTTAGCAAATACCACCTACATCATAGGCACAGTACTTCTAAAAATTGGGCAAGGATAGAGTCACATGCAAGAACTTAGGCCCATGTCAAGGACTTTGATGATGTTTGTAGATTTGTCAATATTTGAAATGTAATCTAATAACCTAGTCAAGTAATAGGCTAGATGGGATAAGCAATAAGGTTCAGAATAAGTATTCTAGTACTGAGATCATAATGAATTATGT
Source organism: Desmodus rotundus (assembly GCF_022682495.2). Lineage (NCBI taxonomy): Eukaryota > Metazoa > Chordata > Mammalia > Chiroptera > Phyllostomidae > Desmodus > Desmodus rotundus. Next base: position 166,891,684 of record NC_071388.1, read on the forward strand.
ATACTATATACCTGGCCCTTTAAATGAGAATGAGCCACTTTCCCAAATTACAGAGAGCACAAAAATGCCCAGTCTAGAAATACCATCCACCTGTGTAGCCAGTCAATCTATAGATCCCTATATCTACTGCCCTGGCTCTTTAATTCTTCAGGATCATCATGTTTAGACTTCTGAGGTTTACTTAAGGTCCTCTTGCTGTGAAGAACCCCGACTGGACCAACTTTTCTGTTTACTGACCTTGATCCAGCCCATCTGACTCTAAGTTTGCACATCCCTATAGCCCTCAGCTTCAATGCAAGTATGCTCCCCACTCCCAGGAGGGTATTTCTGTGCCAGTTCCAACCCCAAAGGCACCCGCATAGGGGAGGGGTGAGATGAAGAGGAAAACAAAAAGTACTGTAGATCAGTTTTAGAAAGTACTGTGTTTGCCTTCAGCTGGTGCACGTGGTTGCGGCATGTTCAAGAGCAACGTCAGTATGCAGACTTCCATGGGGTCGGGGACAGAGGCTAGGACAGTTATCATTTGCAATACACTAATCCTACAGTAAGAAACATTAAGTTTGCCAAATGTCAGTTTATATAGTAAATCACAATGACCATGAGGAATAATATGATGACTTTTAACAACTTTACTATCCCAATTCACAATAACAAAGAAAACATTTTTTGTATTCACAAAATATGTTAAAGGGTGTTGCCGCTTTGGCATCTCGGGACTCAGTGTCTTTACCTTTAAATAAGCCATTCAGATGGTATGAGCAGATCAGTTCCACACTGAGATTAATTATTTGAAAACTGTACCTTTATATAGAAATAGAGATTAAAATTTCTTTATGATCTTTTTGAATAAAGATTAAATTCCCTGGCAATCAAGGGAATAAACATCTTCAACCCTCCATGTGTTAAAGATGTAGTCACCACCAGCTGCATGTGGCTACTGAACTTAAATTGAAATGAAACAGATTTACAAATTCAGTTCCTCAGTCAGATGAGCTACATTTTAGGTGCTCAGTGGCCACAGGTTTACTGGTGGCGACGGTAGTGACCACGCAGACACAGAGCATTCCATCATCATAGAAGGTTTAACTGCACAGTCGTGCCTTAGAGATCCACTCCACCTTTGTTTTTCTACGTGGACCAATGTACTTTAATAAAAAGCTAATATTTATAAAATATGAGCTCGACACAATATTTATGCATAGGTTAACAGGCCTGTCAAGCATTTAAAAGCTTCATATGCAAAACATTCAGTTATTTGGTAAGCTTGATTTTTCAGAACCATCTTTTTCAAATTCCTTCAAATTTGAAAGCTTAGAAACATACCACCAATTTTTTTAAGTATTTTCCTTTTCATATGTAGATTGATGAATGAAAGCATCATGTTTTGTTGAGTAATTAGTCCTTCAATAATTCATGTGAGTAATAGGTCACTTTGGGGTCTAACCCCTGCGTCCATTATTTGTGACCACGCGGTCCGCTGACAGATGTCTCACTCCGGATGGACACAACAGAAGACTGGGATCTGTTTCACGTACATCTGTTCCCCAACAGCTCAGCCAGATTAATACTTAAGAATGCATCCAGCTCTGCTAAAGCTCGCATAATCACTAACCCTTATTTTTTAAAATCGATTGTTTTTCTCATTGTCACCTTTTTCCACATGACCTTTCACATTGTTAAGTTTCCAGCAAATAAGTGTTTATATATACTTAAAGCACAAGAAAATCATTTCAACTCTCGTATAAAAGAAACATTTTCAAGACCTCATATTGAAGCTCGGCTTTCTCAGATTTTCTAGTTACTGCTCTAATTCAGCTGAGCTCAGAGTTGTGGTAGGAATATCCCTTTGAAAAAACATAACATGAAATTGTGTGACTTGACATAGTAAGTCTATGAAAAATAGAGACTTATAAACCATAATTAAGATTTGAAAGCTTCATTTTGTTTTTAAAAATATTTGAAACATTATATTCTAATGCTAAGCACACATACTATAAAATCCTTACTCTGAAATTTGATTAGAGTGTACAGGAAGTGAAATTTGATTAGAGGGTTCAGAAAAAAGGATAAGCTAGTCCCTTTGTCCATTATGAAAAACTTGCCTCTGTGTAGCCCTGACCAACAATTTTGTATAATGGTTTCCTCCTTTCCAAAGACGGGACCTGTGCTGAGGTGATGGCTCACCTCTCACCACTGCGCCCTGAAGCTGGAGAAGGGGAGCAAGGGGCTTGGCCCATATTTCTCATGTGGTTCTTCTAATTAGAGATTCATTAGCACTATGAAGCTCCCGCTGCAAAATGCAACTCTCCAATACACACCAGCCGGCTGACCCCATTGATCATCCAAACCTTATTCACACCTATTTAATTTATTAAGGTAGCCTAACTCTTAAAATCTATAAAAACAGATATTTTCTTTAAAATGCAACTTCACAAAGTCGATGCTTCTTAGAGACCACAGAATACAAATGCCTCATTTTACAGGTAAGAAAAAAACTAGCTCAGAGGGGTTAAATGGTTGCCCAAGACACAAGACATCAGGTCCTTTTGGTGCCCACTCCTGAAACCTTTCCTGCACCACAGACAGCTGGAGTAGGAAGCCTATAAAAGGCCCTATAGTGATTTTCAGACTCCGAGGTGTTTTTTCATTAGTAAATGACAAAGATGGTGGAAGGAAGGGGTAGAGAGAGAGAGAAGGAGAGAAGCAGGGAGGAGATGGGGGGGGGGAGAAGAAAGAAGGGAGGGAGGGAAGGAGGGAGGGTTGTGGGCATTTGGCATTCATTCAGAGATCCCTAAAGTGATCATTCTTAAATGTACAAAAATATGAGCTTAATATAGTCTAATCCTACCCATTACTAACTCTTCCATCAATAACTTTTCCTTTATGGGAAACAGATAAAAACATTATAACCCAATCACACGGTACAATAAGCAGCTCCTGCTTCAGGGACGCACAAAAATGCTTATACTTTTCTATGTCAATGTAACATTTCAAATAGAAGCTTACCACTTGATAAAAAACATGTTCCTAGGAGTTCGTCTTTGGTTGAGATTTAGGACAATACCAACGGGCCATCAGTGATGCTTTGAAATTATTTAACTGAAACTATCTGATTCAGTAACAAGCTAAGGTCTAAATTACAAAATAGGCCAGTTTTCTATGGCACCTGCTCCTGTTCCCTTTCAGACCTGTCTCCTCAATTTTGGACACCTTACGCCCAGGCCCTACGCAGGGGGCTGCCCACGATGTGGCATTACTCTCGCTCAGCTCTGCCTGGGCATGGTCTCATGACCCAGACTTGTCTGGCCTTTCTCATAGGGTCTCAAAGAACTCACCTGATCCCTCTTCCATTTCTTTAGGATGTTGCTTCTTCCTAGCTCTCAGCCAGCTAGGAAGTTGGTAATTATTTTATATTAACATGAGTAAACCTGTGTATTATTCCACAAGTAAAATGGCTACAATATGAGATTCCAACATAGAGATCACTGACACCATTGTAGGTAATAAAGAAGGTATTTTCTGAACAGATGGTGTTCTTTGAGCACACAATTTACATAACAGTGGTGGCATCCTGGTCAATCTATGCCCTGGTTGGTGCTTCCTACCCTGCAGTTGAGCAAGGTGGAACCTTCTGGCCATGACACTAACAATGAGGAAATGGGTCAATATTAGTTAAGAATTAAAAAAAAAAAAGAGTTCTGTTGCTTTAACAAAAAGGGAGGGAATACCCTCTTCCAAGTGATGTCACTCGTAAGTAGTAGTGTAGTAATCAGATTACAATGCAATAGGCCAAACTAAAGTTGAGGAGGCCAGTTAGCAAATTCCTTCACTCAACATACTTTATTTTATGTATAAGGCATTCTTCAAAAGCTGACAGGAAACAAAACAGATGTTTCGAACATCTTTCTTTTTCCCCACCTAGATCCCGTCTCTGTCCTCCTACCCCTGCTCTGCGCCTGCATCAGGTGGTCCCTTGCAATTTGGCTTTGGATTATGGTGAGGACCAGAAAAAGACAGCATGGGTGCTGAGTCCCTGACTCCCTCCCTGTGGAACTGGTTGGGGAAATCAGCCAAGTTAAAGCAAAGGCCATAGGCCCTGATGAGTGGCCCTCCCTGCACAGTCCCTCCGAATCCAGGCTCAGGCAGCTCTTCCCCTTTTGCACCTAAGAATGGAATCACCTGTTCCTCTATTTCTAGTCCCAAGAGTACTTCACTATCCCAAATCTTACTTACACCTTTATAAATACTGCGTTTTAAAAACACTTAAAAAGTTATCCTAATATGAATGTGCTATTTATTTACTTTTAGGACCCTCAAAACCAGGGTGGTGGTGAGGAAGACAGACAGTAAATACTATATAACATGTTGGACAATACATGCCATGCAGGAATATGGGGGTGATAGGAGCCAGAAAGGGGGCAGGCGGAAGGAACTGTAAACAGGTGATGAGGAAAAGCCTTACTGAGAAGATGAGATTTGAATACAGGATCAAGGGAGGTGACAATGTGGGTCAAGTAGAAGTTTATAACGGCCCAAGCTACAGTAGTGATTGGCTGGACAGTGAAAGAAGACAGCAAATAGAGAGAATAGGATTGGTGGTTGATTAGAGAGGTAGTGAGGGAGGGACAGTGAGTCTGGACTTACCTTCCAAATCCTGGCTCAGAATAACCTTCCACATAGCCTTCTGAATGCCCCCTCTCATATATAGCTAGCATGTTTACTAATTATAAACAAAAACCTATAGCCATCCAATATAAACTTCAGGGAGTCCTACTCATTATACCATAGCTTACACATACCTAATAAGCAAAGTTAAATATTCTGACAACTGGCTAATTAGTGAGTTCTAAAACTATGGTAGGGAATACAAGACCAGATGTTGTTTCTAAGGAGCAAGAAAAGTTGCTTTTCTTGTGGATGTATTAAATTTGAGGGACTCCCAAGTTGATGTATACAGGAAATATTTGAGCACTGGACTAAAGACAGGTTGAGTGTTAAGCCTGAGGGTAGATGAGAAAAGTGGATGGTATAACCCAGAGAGTACATATGTGTGACAACTGTTAGCCAGGTTGAGAACACCAAAATTAGACAGGCAAACAGAAAGAAGTCCCCATGGGGAGACTGATAAACTATGTTCTGGTGGGGTCACAGAAACCAAGGCAGCAAAGTCAAAGCCAAGTGAAGGAGAAATCCCAAAAGGTAAGGGGGCTGAAATTGGTCCATTTGACTGAGCAATTGGAAGGTGATTGCTAGCCTTCGCCCAAGCAGTTTAAGCAGCAAAAAAAAACAAAGCCAGGTCTCAGATAGCTGAGGACTAATTTAGAAGTGAACTAATAGAAGCAATGAGAGTAAATTAATTTTGCTAGGAGCATATCCAAGAAACTGAGAAAAAAGGCAGAGTAGTAGCCAGAAAGACAATCTTCGAGGACCAAGGCAGGGTGGTAGGATAGGAGAGCCCTGACCACATCACTATGCTTAAGTGAAAGCTAGCAGAGCAAGGGTAACAACCTAAGAAAGTGGGTAGAAGAGATGACCCCAATTTCAGGATGAGGCTGCAGAAATGGGATGGGTTGGTTATGAACAGAGATGACAAACATCTAGGAGTGGCCATGGGTGGGGGCAAAGGACACGGAGTGAAGATAAAAGTCACTGAAATAGGTCTCGAAAGTCTGAAGCTTCAATATAATTGTGATATGAATATCTCCAATGACAGAACTTTGGATAATGAGAGACACTATGAATTTGATAACACAGGTTTAAATATATATAAGAGAACAGCTGGGGAAATATCATCTTCATTCTTTCTATGAAATGAAAGCTAAATTCTTTACCTTTGTCTTCAGGCCTCTTCCCATTCTGGCCTCTGCTTTCCTGTTAAATATTCTCCTCCTGCTACTCTGTCACATTTTAGCAGTCACTGTTCCCCGAAAATGGCCTTCCATCTGCTGGTTTCATCTAATTCTCTCAACCAATTTTTCTTCCACCCCCATCACACCTGGTTGAACAGTATTCCCCCCCTCCCTGTACCAAATTTAGGTCTACCTGGAACCTGAGAATGTAACCTTATTTGTAAATAGGGTTCTGCAGCTATGATTAAGTTAAGGATCTCAAGATGAGATCATCCTGGATTTGGGGTGGATCCTAAATCTAATGCCTTTGCCCTTATATCTAGAGAGGACACAGGAAGAAGAGCAGGCCACGTGAAGTCAAAGACAGAGGTTGGAGATACGCTACCACACGTCGAGGAATGCCAGGAACCACCACTTTCAGAAGCTGAAAGGGGCAAGAAAGAGTGCTCTCCCAGAGCCTGCAGAGGGAGAGTGGCCTGACAGGCGCCTTGATTTCTGAATTCTGGCCTCCAAAACTATGAGAGAATAAATTTCTGTTGTTTTAGGCTCACAAGTTTGCAGTGCTTTGTTAGCACATCCCTATAAAACTAATATAATACCTTAACCCCTCATAAGATACTCTTTACCATTCAACTCAAGCTCCTTTTGGAAATGAAGACTTAAGTGAACAAGAAGATTAATCCTCCATGGAAAAACTCCTGCCAAGAATAGCTCTCCCTCCTCTGAAGACACAGAAATCCTTAAAGGAAGAGTTCCCATCCTACTGATCGTTACATCACTGCACAAAGCACACACAGGTGCTTCATGTTTGATGAATGACTGTTTGGTGACACACTGTCTTACATCATAGCTTACGGTCCTGTCTTTCCAGAAAGGTAAAATCCCCTTGAAGGCAAAGACCAGGTCATCATTTTGCATTTTTATAGCATCTAGTGAAGTGTTCTGCACTAAGTTAGCACCAAAATATTTAAGTTAAATTGTTAAGAGAATAACTGCTATTGATCTACTCTACTAAATTGAAGACATTTCTTCCACCAAAAAAAAAAAAAAGAGTGAAAAAAAAAGAGTGGGGAAAAAAAAAAAGACACTAGTACATTTGTGCCTGCCATCCTGACTTGCAGGCTGTCCCGAACACTCCTCCCTTCTTTGGGGACGAGGAACACAATCATTATTCCAAGTTTCCAAGTCCCCATGGAACCCAATAAAGAGGACTACTCTAACTGTGGCCACACTCATCTGCCCTGCCAACGAGACCATCAAGCAGTCACTATTTTGGCAGTGGCAGCCTTCATATTACACATCAATGTCTTTGCTCATTACTCAAGATGGAATATTAGGGTAAGACCACATAGTATTTTATCTCATCAGTGAAAACAAGGCTGGGAGAAAATATTTGCAAAAAAAAATGCATCTGACAAAGGACTGTTACCCAAAATGTGGGGAAAAAAAACCCTTAAAATGCAGCAATAAGAAAACAACCTGTCCTGGCTGGTGTGGCTCAGTGGATTGAGTGCCGGCCTGTGAACCAAAGGGTCGTTGGTTTGATTCCCAGTCAGGGCACATGCCTGGGTTGCGGGCCAGGTCCCCAGGTGTGGGGTGTGTAAGAGGCAACCACACACAAATGTTTCTCTCCCTCTCCCTCCCTTCCCCTCTCTCTAAAAATAAATAAATAAATAAAATCTAAAAGAAAAAGAAAACAACCTGATTGAAAATGGGCCAAAGAGCTTAACAGACAAGTCACAAAGAAAATAGAAAGAGAGCAAATAAGCTTATGAAGAGATGCTTCACATCATATGTCATCAGGGGAATACAAATTAAAATCAGATACCACTACACACCTATTTGAATGGCCAGAATCCAGAATGCCATAAACACCAAATGCTGGCGAGAATATGGAACAACTCATTTGATGCTGGTGGGGATGTAAAATGGTATAGCAACTTTGGAAGACAGCTTAGTCACTTCTTCCAAAACTAAACATACTTTTACCATACAATTCAGCGATCATACTCCTTGGTATATACTCAAAAACCTGCACATAGATATTTACAGAAGCTTTATTCACAATTGCCAAAAGTAAAAACAGACAAGATGTCCTTCAGTAGGTGAATGAGTCAATAAACGGTGTTCTATCCAGACAACAGAACATTATTCAGCACTAAAAAGACATGAGCTGTCAAGCCATGAAAAGACATGGAGGAACCTTGAACACGTATTACTAAGTAAAAGAAGCTAATCCGAAAAGGCAACATACTGTATTATTCCAACTACATGAAATTCTGGAAAAGGCAAAACCTTAAGACAGTAAAAAGGTCAGTGGTTGCCAGGTCTTACAAAGGGAGGAGTGAATAGACAAAACACAGAGGATTTTTAGTAGCGATACAACTACTCTATCTGATGCTATAATAGTGGATACACGTGGTGCTGGTTAATTTATGTGAACTTGACTGGGCTAAGGGAGCCAGGGTAACTTGTAACACATTGTTTCTGGGTGTGTTAGCATTTGACCCAGTAGAATGAGCAAAGAAGATCCGCCCTCACTGATGTTGGCAGCTATCATTCAATCTGTTGAGGGCTAAATAGAACAAAAAGGCAGAAGGTCAAATTCTCACTCTTTTAGAGCTGGGACATACACCTTCTGCCCTCAAAGGAAAAGCTCCTGGTTTTTAAACTGAGGCTTACTTTAGCGCCTCCCAACCCCCATGTCTCAGGCTTTCAGCCTCAGCCTGCGAGTCAGCTACACTGGTTTTCGGGCCTTCAAAACAGTCTGAATTATACCACCAGCCCCTTCCCGGTTCTCCAGCTTACAGACAACATACAGTGCATATCTCGGCCTTCATTATCCCATAATGAATCTCCTTGCATCTATTATCTATCTATCTATCTATCTATCTATCATCTACCTATCAGTTCTCTGGAGAATTCTAACACACCCCGTTATGAATTTGCCAAAACCCATCAAATATACAAACACAAGAGTGACGTCTAATGTCTATCAACTTTGGGTGTTAATGGTGTGTCCGTGTGAATTCATCAACTGCAACAAAGGCGCCGCTCTGGTGGGACGTGCTGATCACAGGGGAGGCTGAGCTCGTGTGGAGACGGGTGTATGGCAAGTCTCGCATCGTTGCCCAATTTTGCTATGAACCTAAAACTACCCTAAAAATAAAGTCTATTTAAAAAGACAACTACCAAGGCATTATGAGGTTTAAAACCTGAGTGATCTCCAAACACCTCATACGTGTGATCTAATAATGCCCAGTGACCTCACCTTCACCCTCTTCTGGAGCAGCCAGACAACCTCTTCTGGCCAACTTGCAATGGACATGGTCAGCCCCTACTTCATCCTCCCAAGCACAGTAACCTTGATGTAGTTTATCCTCCGTTTTCTGGACCAATTTCACTTGTCATTTGCTACTTACATGTAAACTAACTCCACATCAGGCACTACTTCTCACATTTAAACATAGCATCTCTTAATACCTTCTCTTCTTCTCCCACTCTTTTAAGTGAAGCATCTCTTGGTTTCTTCTATAAATAGGAGTACTTACTAAAGTGCTGGCTTCTGTACCTTTAAATTCAGCGGCCCAATGTAGTTTGCATACTAGGTGTTAGTTACAAAGAAAAAGAGTGTTCTATCTAGATTAAGGAAAAGAAAACCAAAGAGTTTAAGCCCAAATTAAACAGAGTAAACATTTGTACTATTTAAGAGTTATAACGGTCAAGGTACCTTTTTAAATGTTACCCACAGTTACGCTAACTAAGCCTACCTTTCCTCAGTCACCACTCAATATAAAACAGAACTTAATGCCATGCATGGGTGGTGTAGCTTAGTGGATTAAGTGCTGGTTATGAACCAAATGATCACTAGTTCAATTCCCGGTCAGGGCACAATCCTGGGTTGTGAGCCAGGTCCCCAGTTGGGGTCAGCAGAAGCTGAGTTCACACTCATAACCAGTGCTTGGTCCCTAGCTCCTCTGCTTCATTTTTCACTTTTGTACAAAAACAAAAAAAAACTCACCTTAAAATAGTGTTGCTTTCCTATCCTGTAATGTAAATAGTACACTGTGCATTGTTTGTCAACAGGGGGAGGCTATTTTTAAAATTTCATAAGTTTGTATTTAGCTAGAAGAGACAGTACCATATTCGAAAGTTTTTCTCTAAATCATCTCTATATTAAAACTTGAAATATTTCAACTGTAAAATACAGCATTATAACACGTCTTAAATGACTAAGTTTTCCAGTCAGTAAAAGCCAAATGTAAGTAAACAGCATGATGACGATTCTAAAGCCAACATTAAGAGTCAAGAGTTCCTAGACTGAGCCCGAAGAAAACTTGATTCCAGACAATGTCGAGGGCGATGTGAAGGAGGGAAAAGTCCGGAGAGGGTCCAAAGCATCGCGGTGAAACTTTCAGAAGTCAGCAACAAGAGAGTTTAATTCAGAACTCTCATGGAGGTTCTGAAAAAGTCTCACACTTTCCGAGTACGGTCAGAAATTGACAGATTAAAACTTCATCAATTTGGCGCGGGAAAAGTAGGCGCCCTTCCCGCGCTTAGAAAACACCGTCGCTTTGGGTATCAGTTCCTTCCTTTTTGGCACAGAGCAGAACCTCAGTGTGACAGGGCCCAGGGAATACACCCCCAGGCGGCAAGACCGGCAGGAGGTGGCAAGTGGCCCCTGGGATGGCCCGGACTCCGCGGCGGGCGCGGGCGGAGGAGGAGCTTAGGGCGGGGGTGCGCGCCCGGGTGCGGCGAGCCGCGCGGGGGGGGGGGGGGGGGGGTAGGGAGGAAGCGGTGGGAGGCGAAGGCTCGGGGACTCGAGCACTCACCCGCAGGGCGCTCGGGCAGGATGGGCCGCCACCTGAGAGCCCGCACGCTCAGCACCACGTCGCAGCTGCTCCTCCCGATCTCGAAGATGCCCCGGAGCAGGACCTGCTCGGCCGCCGCCTCCCGCTGCTGCGCGGATGCCCTGGGAGCGGGGGGCGCTGCGGCCGCCGCAGGGGGCGCCTCTCCCTCCCCTCCGCCCTCCAGAGCGCTCACCCGGCTGCCACGTCTCCCCAGGGGCATGGCTGGGCTGCAGCCTGGGGTCCGGGGCAGCCTTTGGAGGAGGAGGAAAAGGTGGAGGCCCTGGCAGTCACAACTTGAGCTGCGTCCGGCGCTGCCACAGCAACCGCGCACTGGGCGCTGGGCTGAGACCTAGGAAGGAGGCGGGGCGGGCAGGCGGGGCCGACTAGACCTAGACCAGCATCTTAGGCCTCCAGTCGCCAGTCTCTGCTCCTAACTACCAAAAAAAAAAAAAAAAAAAAAAAAAAAAAAAGAGTAAGTTGCTCCTTCCACCTAGTCCCTACTGTTAGATGCGTGTTAGCGCAGTGCGTCACCCGCAGTTGAATAAACTAGGGATGCTCAAACTTTGACTAGCACACTCGCCCTCCTGGGCGTCTTATTGAAATTCAGATTCTTATTGAATAGGTCCGAGCTGAGGCCCAAAGTCATGTTATCTGTGAGAAGCTCCCAAGCGTTGCCGAGGCCACTGGGCCGCGGAACACACTTTGAATTTCAAGGGCATAGCCTCGGTCTCTCAACTTCCTCTGCAGTGGGCTGTCCTGGAGAGCAGAGGTCTCGCTTTACAACCACGCTTGCAAGTCCTCAGTAGTTAGCTGATCTTTTATGCAGCTGGTATAGAAAGAGGGCGAGCTCACTTTCCAAACGCCCTGAGAGGAAGTCAAAGATAAGTCCCTGGTTCGCATAGACACGTTCTCACCTGACCTATTTAGTAGTGAAGGCAGGTGCCTCATGCCCCAAGATATCTTCTCCTCTGCAGTCCTGTCTTTGCCTGGATCTGGCACTCCCTGGGGAGAGATTACAAGCAACAGGACTTGTTCTCCTGAAGGCTACTGCTGTAATATAGTGTTACCTGGAAATGGAGGGAGCCCTGGGGGTTCATCTCTCTCTCTCTCTCTCTCTCTCTCTCTCTCCTGATAGCTGAGGCGCGTGAAATTAGCTGATTGTTAATTTGGGAAGGACAGAGAGGCTGGAGGCCAGTGGCTCTCAGTCATGGCTGCACAGTAGAGTAACCTGGGGAGAGTTTTAAAATCCAGGTGCCCAGGCTGCACGGGAAGACAATTAAATCAGAATCTCTGGGGACGGGCCCAGACTTAAGGATTTTTAAAAGTTCCCCCGGTGGTTCCAATGTTCAGCCAGGGCTGAGAAAAGCTGCTCTATGCAGTGTAGTAAGGGGGAGTAGACAACTTGCCCTGAAACAGGGAGAAAAAGCGACTTCTTTGGAGGAAGAGCAGAATGCAGAGTAGATCAGCAGGCTTTTTATAAGGTCAGAATAATTGGATTGAGAAAAAGTTAGGGGTCAGGGAGTTAAAGGGGAAATTAGATTAATAAAATTGTAAATCTAGTTCCAGACAGGCAGCCAGCCACTCCTTACTCTGTCCTCCTCCCTGATCACACTCAAGTCAGACAGAAGAGCTAATGGCAGCAGGCACGTCCCAAGGTTCTCTGCCCAAGCTTGGATTTCAAAAAAAAAAAACAGGGAGGGGATTGTCAGCCTAGCCAAATCCTTTTCAGACCTAAAACACCTGTGTACCCCTTAAGCTGGGACTCTTACTGTTTAATGCTCTGAAAACAAATACCCAAGCTTCCAGGTGAAGTGAGGAAGAGCCTCAGTTTGATCTGATTGCAATGAGCTGTTTCTTGGAGAAGTGCAGCTGCTGCTAAGCCTCATGCAGGCTTCAGGTGGCTCAGCTCAGCAGTCATTAGTGGGGAAGGCTGGTGCCCTTGGCAGAGGGAGTTGCAGTTTTGGAGTCAGCATCTTGTATTCACAGCTGTCAGGCAATCAACACAATCAGAGCTCACTGGCCTTTTAGAAGCTCACCGAGAGTGCTGGCAAACCCACCAAGGCAGTGCCTACTTCTTAGGACCTTTGCAAGGGACAAGTTACCATTTTAAAAAATTCAGTCAGGCCAGAGATCAAAAAGAGTGGCTTTGCATTTCTTGAGGATGAAAGTAGTGTCTATACTCCATTCTTTTCCTTTGATGAGCTGTCCTCTTCCAGGCTGTATGGAGGCAGTGCCCTGAGGCTCTGGCCTCAGGACCTACCTGCACAGGCATCCGTTGGTTCCCTGGCTTTACTTATAAACCGGGCCCCCGCCAGTGACGTTGTCAGCCCCAACCACTCCCTTGAACATCAGACACTACGTCCATCAGCCCACCTGCCCCATAATCATCTGAAACATAACATACCTAAAAACAAACTCATGATTTCCCACCTCAAACCTATTCCTCTCAGAATGTTCCAAATCTCAGCAAATATACTCCTCAAAATCCTGACATCATCTTGCTCTCCTCTCTTCCTCTCATAGCTCACATTCAATCCATCAACAAATCCTGTCAATTCTCTCTGCAAAATAGACGCACTCCAGCCTGCTCTCACCTAGATCTGTGCTACAAGGCCCTACATAATCTGGCTCCTGGCTACCTCTCCAAGGTTCCCTTGCTCACTCACACACACCTTCTTACTAGATCTCAAAACAGTGAAACTAGTCCCTTCTCAGAGCACTTGACTTGCTGTTCCCTTTGGCTGGAATGCTTTTCTGGACAGCCAACCAGATGGCTCCCTCCTTCACTTCATTCACTTTTCTGCTTAAAAGTTACCTCCTCTAAGGGGCTAATCCTGAGAGTCCTCCATCATGCAACAGCCTGTAACCCTGTGTATTAGTTTCCTATTGCTGCTGTAACCAATTAGCACAAACTTAGTGACTTAAAGCCACACAATGCATTATTCTCTTACACTCCTGGAGGCCAGAAGTCCAAACTCAGTTTCACTGGACTCAAGTCAAGACTTAATATGCCTGCATTCTATTTGGAGGCTCTAGAGGAGAAATCACTTCCTTATCTTTTCCAGCTTCTAGAGGTCGTCTGTATGTCTTGGCTCATGGCCCCCTCTTTCACCTTCAAAGCCAACAGCATAGCATCTTCCTTCTGCTTTCATTCTTACATCTTCTGTCTCTGACATTTCTTTCACCTGCTTACAAGGACCATTGTTATTACACTGGGCCTTTCTGGACAATCCTTAACTACCTCTGCAAGTTCCCTTTTGCTATGTAAGGTAACATACCAGGGGGGAACCCCCCAAAATGGAATTTATAAAAATGTGTGTATTTATTCTTACATCATTTAAACTTTAGTCACCTTTCAAGTACTCTCCATTTGATGCAATACACCTATTGAGACTTTTTTGCACTGCTTAAAACAGTTTTTGAACTCATCATTTTTGATGCATTTTAGTGCTTTTACCATTTATTGTTTCACCTCTTCCACATGCACAAAGCATTTCTCCTTGAGGATTTTTTTCATCTAGGGAAACCAAAAAAAAAAAAAAAAAAAGTCCCTTGAAGTGAGATTCGGTGAAGTGAGGGAGGGGCATGGGGATCATGCCATTTTTGGTCAAAACCTGCTGAACACTCAGCATGGTGCAGGCAGGTGAGCTCATAAATCACCCATCATGAAATGGATAAGGGCATTTAAAGAGTCTTCAAAAAAAAAAAGCACTGAAGCTGAATGCAGCCTCTCACAACACCACCAGCTGGTACACTGATACAGATGGGTTCCTAGAACACTCACCTAGCAGGGGAAGCCTGTACTACAAAGGGCCTGCCCTCCAGAAGATAATTTCATTTTTTTTAGTGGGGGTCCCCTCTTGTATTCATAGGTTCTGGGGGTTAGGATATAGACATCTCGAGGCCACTGTTAATCTCTCTGCTTTATTTTTCTTTACATCCCATCCTTATTATTACCTCTTATTATATAGTTACTTATTTGCTGCCTAGGTTCCCCATTGAATGACTTAATGCACTTAGTAACAGTGCTGGAATGTAAGAAACACTCAATAAATGTTGTGTTATTGTTGTTAAAGTAATAGCTTCTTGATGGCAGACAATTAATCTTATTCGCCACTGAATCTCAGTGCCTAGCATAGTACATAATACATAGTGTTCAAGAAGTGTCTGGAAAAAAATGAATGAACTCCTTTTGCATTTACCTATAACAATGATGCCAAGGCAACCCAATTGTTTTTTTCCTGAGGATCATTTGTGCCATAAGTGATTCGTACATATAAAATACTAATACTATAATACAAATGCATGAAAATTGTTCTCTGAAAATTTCCAGGAAGCTTGCTGAACATTGCTTTCCCTGCTTTGGAGGAAGCTTGGGTATTTGTTCTCAGAGCATTAAACAATACCTGTCCTTTCTTAAAAGTTGCAGAGTTGCTTTCTGTTTGGAAGACAATTGGCTAGGTCTAGAAACATAGTCTTCCATCCCTGGGAGGGAAACCCCTGCAGGTTTAGAAATCTACATCTGAACAGATCTTGAAGACCTCTGCTATTATTAGCATTCTTTCCAAGAGGCCAGTTAATCCCAGGGATGTGGGTCTAATGGTATAGCCTCCTGAACTCAGGGCCACCTTCTCAGAACCACAGATGGACGCTTGTAAAACCACAGCCAACCGATACATTCAGATCTCCTGCTTCAAGGGCAGGGGACAAGGAAGTCTAATGCCTGAGCTTTGCCCAGTGGATAATTCTATATCACCCCCTTTGACCTCCCAAAGTCTTTACCTGCTTCAAAGTTTGGAGTTTATGTGACAAATGATTGAGTGTCTATGTTATTAAGTTATCATCAAAATAATTATTTTTCAAACTCCAGTTCACAGAATTATTTTATTAGAGACTGCTCAATACAGGTAGAATAACATCCAAAGTCCCACCCTGACCTATGAGACCCCATGTGATCTGACTCCTGCCACCTGCTCAGACCTCATCTGCTATCATTCTTCCCCACTCTTACTACACTTATGTCCAGCCTTAATGGCCTTCTTTTCATCCCCCAAGTAAACCAAGTTCATTTGTCATTCTTTTGGTCTAAAACAATTGTCATCATGGCATGTCTTTGCATGGTGCCCAGATCAACTACATGTCACTTTCCTAGAGGATCTTCCCTGGACAGTTAATCCAACATTGACCCCTAGGCCCTGGTCGGATAATTCATTTGGTTAGAGCATCCTCCCAATATGCCAAGGTTGTGGGTTTGATCCCTGGTCAGGGCACATACAAGAAGCAACAAATGAATCCATAAATAAGTGAAACAACTGGTTTCTCTCTCTCTCTCTCTCTCTCTCTCTCTCTCTCTCTCTCTCAAAATAAAAAGAAAGTTGACCCCTACTCAATGTTGCTTTCTTTGTTGCACTTCTCACTATCTAAAAGTCTGTGGCTGACGTATTTGCTTACTTATTTCTCGCCTGTCTGTCTTCTCACGTTAGCTGGGCACCTCGACAACAATGACCTAGTCTGCTTGTCTGTGACTCTGTCTAGTGCTTTTAGCAAAATGGATGCTCAATAAATGTGCTTTTGTGGAATGAGTGACTGAATAACTTTTTAAGTTGAGTTCCTGTATTAATCCCTGGTGTTCAACATGTTATGTCTCGTGGGTGAGAAAAAAATCATGACACAATTTCTTCGTGTCACCTGCTTTGGGTGAAGTGATCTTTGATTACATCCATCTCAGTCATTTCTGATGCTGAATGGGCACGTTTTCAGTGTGTCAAGGGGACGGCTTTCCTCTGATGGTGAGTGGAGATTTTGTCAGAATGTTCCTGCTTCTCTTGCTCCTGCTGCCTAAAAGGTGGAGAGCCATATGTCACTGCAAGACTTACAGAGAAAATAGAAAAAAATTAAATCTCTCCATTGCAGAATATCAAATTTTCTTCATATGCCAGTTTTTTCACACTCAGTTTTTCGACAACAACTATGTGATCTCCAGCTCCTCAAAACCAGTAACAATCAATAACACAGGAACGAAGAACAGTCCCTTCCTCCCTTCCCCTTAAATTTTTAAGGCCTCCTTTCAGGTAGGTGCTGATATTTATAAACTTGGAACAAACTATTTGAAATGTATTTCCACCAAATAGAGAGTTTGAAACTCTCATAGTAACTACTAGTGATGCCATAATGTAAAATCTTAAAGTAGGTATAACCAGATACACATATAGAAAATTTAAATCAGAAATCTATTCTCATTTTCGATAGCTCACACTATGATAGTTGTGAAAAAAGGCATTACACAGAGGAGGCAATGTCCCTTCTCACTGTTGAAACTAGCCCACTGCTTTTGGGCCTCTTATGAAATAGACATCAAAGAGTTTGGTACTAGGTCCACTGTCTTTGACTTTTACATCATTTTCTGTTACCATTTGGGGCACTCCGGTGTCCCATACAATACCCTACCAAGGATGTCCAAACTTTTGGTGTCTCTAGGCCACACTGGAAGAAGAAGGGTTGCCTTTGGCCACACATTAAATACATGGTGACACGTGATCACAAAAAAATCTCATTGTTTTAAGTAAATTCATGATTTTGTGTTGGGCCACATTCATAGGCATCCTGGGCCGCACGCGGCCCATGGGCTGCAGGTTGGACACCCCTGCAAGTCTCAGATTTCGATGACGCTCCTCCCAACAATCTATGGTGCCCTCCATTGCAGGGCCCTGTAGACTTCTTGAATGCTGAAACTCAAAATAACACTCGAATTCCTGTTCCTTTCAAACTTGTATATGCTTAAGAATGTTCAGTTTGTGTTATATGAAAATTCTGAGTTTGTACCCCTCGCTGATGCTCTCGGATTCTGAATCTGTAACTGAACTATTCCTAGAAATGTGTATTTTAAACAGGCACACTAGTTGATTCCATGTATTTTAGACAATCAGTGAATATTCTTTCCTCTTCTTCCTACCCTTTACCCCTGCCCCTTTTACCACGAGGCTCGCTTACTGTTCTATACTTTACAAATAACAGAACACCCAGAGAAAAGTGGTTTTAAAATAAAATTTTTCCTTTGCACATGAACAAAGGCCCAGAGTCAGGTTGTTCCTGGGTTGGTCGTTAAAAAATCAGGGGCTTCCCAACGTCCTACTCACTATGCCCAGGTACCAACAAGGACATCACCGGTGGCTCCCTAATGGCTGCAGGGGCTCTAAGCATCACACCCTCTCCCCAAAATGCCCACACACGTCCTTGCAGTGGTAAGGCAGGCAGAAGATAACCCAATGGGTGCTCCCAACCTAAAAAGGGAGGGAAAAACCCCAGAAAGTACATCATAGTCACTGACCCATTCTTCTTTTCATCAAGAAATGGTTCATAATGGCAGGTGAGTAGCTTTTTCAGTCATTTTTCCATCCATAAAAAGTTGAGAGATCCAAGGTCTTTGGTTTTTTTTTAAAAAAATTGAACTGTTTTCGTCCCTTTTCGTACAAATGGATACAGTTTCTTTAGAAACTTTGTGAGCTTTTTTTATGTAGCTCACTGATGTATATATCATACATTATATACATATAATCTATTATATAATAAACACAAGCCATTCCCACAAATCTCTTTGAGATTGCCCCCTCCAAGTTAGGTTATTGGGGTATAATGCTCACGCTGTTTTTAGAAGTATTTTTATCTGGTAAACTGTGTTTTCCAGCCACGCACCCTTGATTGGGGCTTGACCTAAAGACGTGTCTGACTGGAATCAGCCTATATTTTATCACTGCTTTGAGGCCATTTCTTGCTTTTAGAACATTTATTTTTCTTAGCCAGAGTGTCTGTCCTGGTATAGTTCTTCTAAACTATGCTTGTGTATCGCCTTCTTGTGGAATCCTGTCCTGTGTGGCTGAAAGAAGTCAATGAACACATACAATAGTCCTGAAGGTCATGGCCAGATACACGAGTTTGTTAGGTCTTTTCCCTGTCTTCCAAGTTACCGAAGCATTGTTGGAGACCGTCTTGCTGATCTACCAGGTGAATCCACTCTCCTGGGTCCCTGGTGTGTCACTGCAACTTCTCTCTTGTCATCACCTTCACCTCTTTCATCTAAATCAGGGGTGTCCAACTCATTTTCACCGGGGGCCACATCAGCCTCGCAGTTGCCTTCAAAGGGCCAAAATAATTTTAGGACTGTATAAATGTTACCACTCCTTAACTGTTAAGGAGTTGAAATTACATTCGGCCCTTTGAAGGCAACCACGAGGCTGATGTGGCCCCCAGTGAAAATGAGTTTGATACCCCTGATCTAAAATGTTATTAAAACTTGCAACTATGTTGGGTCCCCACTGTGAAGTGTGGGCTACTGAGAGAGTTCAGCTGAAGCTTATAGGTTGAGGCTGCTACTGCAAACTACTGCAATGTTATGGCCTCTACACTATGCTTGGCCCTAAGCCCTGGTATGCTATTATTGATTGGTCTTAGCTTCCTCTCCTTACCCCCAAACTATTTCAAACCTTCAGGTTTCTCCTTCAATGTGTCCCTTCAAAAGCTCCACCCACCCACCTAGCTGTTGTCCTGTTCTCCATCTATGAGTCTGTCCCCATTTTCCTTGTTAGTTCAGATTCTACATATGAGTGAAATCATATGGTATTTGTCTTTCTCTGACTGGCTTATTTCACTTAGCATAATGTTCTCCCGGTCCATCCATACTGTTGCAAAGGGTAAAATTTTCTTCTTTTTTTACAGCTCAGTAGTATTCCATTGTGTCAAGGTTCCATAGTTGTTTTATCCACGCATCTACTGATGGACACTTAGGCTGCTTCTGTATCTTGGTGATTGTAAATAATGCTGCAATGACACAGGTGTGCTTATGTTCTTTTGAATTAGTGTTTTGGGTTCCATTGGATATATTCCCAAAAGTGGGATTGCTGGGTCGAAAGACAGATCAATTTTTAATTTTTTGAGATATCTCCATACTGCTTTCCAGAGTGCACCAATCTGCATTCCCACCAACAGTGCAGAATGGTTCCCCTTTCTCCACGTCCTCGACAGCTCTTGTTGTTTGTTGATTTATTAATTATAGATATTTTGACAGATGTGAGATGGTATCTCATTGTGGTTTTAATTTGCATTTTTCTGATGATTAGTGACGTTGAGCATCTTTTCATATGTCTATTGGCCATCTGTGTGTCCTCTTTGTATAAGTGTCAATTCATGTCCTTTGTCCGTGTTTCAATTGGGTTGTTTGTTTTTCTGGTGTTGAGTTCTATAAGTACTTTATAAATTTTGGACATTAACCCCTTATCAGATGTATCAGAATATGTTTTCCCATTTTGTGGATTGTCCTTCTATTTTGTTGATGATTTCCTTTGCCGTGCAAAGACTTTTTAGTTTGATGTAGTTACATTTATTTATTTTTTTCTTTTGTTTCCCTTGCCTTGGGAGATATATCCAATAAAATATTGCTAGGAGCAATGTCTGAGATTTTGCTGCCTATGTTTTTTTCTGTGAGTTTTATGGTTTCAGGTCAAACATTTAAATCTTTAATCCATTTTGAATTTATTCTTGTGTGTGGTGTAGGAAGGTGGTCTAGTTTCATTTTTCTGCACATATTTGTCCAATTTTCCCAACACCTCTCATTGAATAAACTATCTTTAGCCCATTGTATGTGCGTGCTTCCTCTGTAGAATACTAATTGACTATAAAGGTGTGGGTTTATTTCTGGGCTCTCTATTCTGTTCCATTGACCTCTGTGTCTGTTTTTATGCTGGTACCATGCTGCCCTGATTCCTATGGCCTTATAGTATAGTTTGATGTAGACAGTGTGATTTCTCCAACTTTGTTCCTCCTTCTCAGGACCGCTGCTGCTATGTGGGGCCTTTTGTGGTTCCACATAAACTTTTGAAATATTTGTTTTAGTTCTGTGAAATATATCATTGGACTCTTAATAGGAATTGTGTTGAATCTATAGATTATTTTGGGCAGTATGGACATTTTAATGATGTTATTTCTTCCTATCCATGCACATGGTATGTGCTTCCACTTATTTGTATCTTCTTCAATTTCTTTCTTCAGTGTCTTGTAATTTTCCAAGTACAGGTCTTTTATACCCTTAGTTAGGTTTATTCCTAGGTATTACATTCTTTTTGTAGCAATTGTGAATGGGATTGTTTTCTTAATTTCCCTTTCTGTTAGTTCATTATTGGCATATAAAAATGCAACTGACTTTTAGATATTAATTTTGTATCCTGCTACTTTGCTTTATTCATTTATCAGCACTAGGAGTTCTTGGTGGAATCTTTGGGGTTCTCTATGAAAAGTATCATGTCATCTGCAAATAGTGACAGTTTTATTTCTTCCTTTCCAATTTGGATGGAACCAATTTGGATGCCTTTTATTTCTTCTACTTTTGTGATTACTATGGCTTCAATTAGTGTATTTTTCATTTTTGACTGGACTTTTTTAATGCTATTGAGATGCTCACTAAGTTCCCTGGGCATCTTTATCACCAATGTTTTAAATTCCGCATCTCATAGATGGCTTATCTCCACTTTGTGTAGTTCTTTTTCTGAAGTTTTGATCTGTTCTTTCATTTGGGCCATGTTTCTTTGTCTCTTCATTTTGACATTGTCCCTGTGTTTGTTTCTGTGTATAGGTGGAGCTGCTATGACTCCCTGTCTTGGTAGCATGGCCTAATGTGGTAGATGTCCTGTAGGTTCAAGTGTCACAGCCTCCTCTTTCACCCAAGCTGAGTACTCGAGGTGTGCCCATCATGTGAGCTGAGTATACCCTCCTCCTGTAGTTGAGCTGTGATTGCCTTTGTCAGGTCAATGGGAGGGATTTAGCCAGGCCAATCAGCTGCAAGGATTGGCTGTGACATCTTACCACCAACCTCTGTGGTCCATGGAGGATAAGATGTGCAGGGTGGTGTTGCTCCAATGTGGCCTATAGCTGTCCACTGGGTGTGTAGACTCTAGGGTTTCCCAGGTGGTTCAGGATAAGGTAAGCCCCCACTAGTGTTTTGCCCAGGGCCACCCTGACTGAGCTATAAAGCAATCTGAGGTGGCTACTACTTGTTCTGGGCTTGGAGATTCCCAGGAAAAGCCAAGCTGTGAATTTAGGCTGGTTGCTGCTAGTGCCAGGCCTGGGGCCACTTAGCAAGCCGTACAGGGGCTGAGGGCTCACTGAGGCTGGCTGTTGCTTGTTTGAGAGGATTTGGGACATTGTGAAACATGAGCCAAGACCAGCCATTCATATGGAAAAGCAGCTTGGATGGGTCCATGAGTCGGGTGGGACTGAGTCTCAGGGGATCTCCAGGACAGGGCCAGGAGAACAGTGTTAGCCAGGTTGATGGAGTCTCAGATATGGTACCAGCCTGCCAACTCTGTGGCTCTGGGGGAAGTGTTCAGAAAAGGGACAATGGCCTCTGACCACCTTTCTATCTGGGAGGAAGCCGTCCCCCAGTTCTCACCTTGATGCCAGACACTTCTTTATCCCTATGTGGGGTCAATACATAACTTTCCCACCAACTGTGACAAGGGCTAACCAAGAGGTCCCTGGCCAGAAGGAATGTGTATTGTTTTGGGAATGGAGTGTGCCTCCTTCCCTTTCTCCTTGGAGCAGCTTCTTGTCCTGTGACTGCTTCTTAACCCTTTTCTTCTGCACATACATATAGATGTAATGTAGATTCCAGCCACGCATAGGTTTGTGCAACCTGGACCTGTGCTGCCTTTGTCTGGGACCCCTTATAATGAGCCTCCTATAGACTGGAGGAGGTTCGGTCTCTGTCACACCAACCTGCTGCCATCGGTGCACTCCCCTATAATGTGAGTAATAAACGCCCACATCTTCTAGTCCTCTGGGTGGCTTTTTGGAATATCAGGAACACTTAAGCACTTCCCCAGTTTGGGTCTCCAGCTCTATACCCTGTATGCCACTGGTGCCTTTCAAGCTGCTACCCCAGTACTGGAGCTCAGAGGGAGTGAGTCTGAGTAGGTGAGTCCATGTGTGTGTTCTTTAAGAACTGCTTGGGACTCTGAAATTTTCTTCTACTGACTCAATCTTCACTGGTTTTTGCAGCCAGAAGTTATAGGGCCTTATCTTCCTGGCACTGGAACCCTGGGCTAGGGGACCTGGTGTGGGGCTGGGACTCCTCACTCCTGAGATATCCCTCCTGAATTTTTATCCACCAAATGTGGATGTGGCACCAGCCTGTTCCAATCTCCACCCCTCCTACCGGTCTGGATGGATGTGGTTTCTTAAATTCCATAGTTGTCAGACTTCCATTCAACTCTATTTCTGACAGTTCTGAGTGATGGTTGTTTTATATTTTAGTTGTAATTTTGACGTGGTTGTGCGAGAAGGTGGCCCATGTCTGCCTATGCCACTGTCTTGACTGGAAGTCTCTACAGTGAACATTAAAAGTAAAAATTATAGGTTAATTAATTCAGTTGCATTGATCTCAATGCAGTTCTCAGTGCTTTGATACTAAACCATCTCTCAAGAACACTGATCCTTGTGTGTTTTGTCCCCTAAGCAGATCTCACCAGAATTCATGTGTAGTGCTCAAGTGAATACCGGACGTTGTTAAAAACAACTCTATGTGCTACAATTGTGTTGTGCTCACAAAGAATATCTTGCCACTTTTCTAGTCTCCTTGATACTTCAGAAGGAAGCTATGAAGGATTGTCTTTTGCACTGTGTATATCTATTGCTGTGCTATCACCTACCAACAGGAAGCCTATTTTTACTTTTTAATTTGTTAAACGCTATTCAATTTCCCAAACTCATTACTGGAATACATAATCCTTATGGGTTGGATTCTGATCTGCTGTAATCTAAAGTTTCCAATGATGATGATGAGAAAGTTTGGGGCAATTTTACATAACAATAGCAATAGAACGAGAACAATTGCTGGAAGAATGATGAACAGGAAAAAAAAGTAACATGTATTCAAGTTCTTAATGAATGTAACCAAAAATGATATGGTCTGGAAAGAGCCAAGAATATGTTCGTTCTTTTTTTTTTATTTCAGTTCCAAAATATATTTAACCAATTGATATCAATAAAAACCAAAGATGACTGATAACTCATGATTTCTGATCCTCGAAAGGAGTGAGGGGTGAAGAGTCTGGTGCCATACTATGCAGTAGGAAATTAGTCTCAATTATTTTTTTAAAATAGAATTAATGCTTACAACTTTCATTGGGCTGAGAATCATGTATAGCACTCTCCATTCTCAGCTGACTTGATTTGTAGCATAGTGGTTAAGGCAACAGGCTTTTGCATCAGTGTGGTTTGATTCCCTCAGGATGTAATATTTACTGAGGATCTCCTAGGTCTTCTAAGTACCAGAGAAACAGCAACAAACAAAAGAGACAACATTCCTGTTCTTTGAAGCCCATATTCTACTATGGAGATAGATAATTTAAAAATAAACTAAACAAAATAAATAAGCAGGATAACAGCAGATAAATGAATGCTCTATAAAGGGGAAGAGCAATATAATAATGGATTTGGTTGGGTTGAAGGTGGTTGCTACTTTAGATAAATATCAAGAAAGACTTCTTTGAGGAAGTGGTATTTGAACAAGAACCTAAATGAAGAAAGGAAACCTGTAACACAAGTTTCCAGCTTCCTGCAGTTTCTGCATCTACAAAATAAGGAACAGGGCTACTGTGATGATGAAATGTGTGAGTGAATGGAAAGCACTTAACATTGACCTAGTAAGCACGTGAAGCCCTGTAAGCATCCTTCTGGCCGTTTGTCCTTAAGATGTCAAAAGCTAAAGCAGGGTTAGATTTTAATCTTGTTAACAGTAAAGTTACCAAGTAGCCTCCTATGTGAGATTAAATTTATTCTTGAATTTCTACGTATCATTTCCCAACCAAATCCGTACTTTTGGTTTGCTCCATACATAATGATCTGTAAAGATGGCTAACGTCACTGTCCACCTACCTCTGAATTAGCTGGACAAATAGCATGATAATGTTTAGATGACCAAAGTCACACTTAATGTATCTGAAAATGTAGTCCAGCACTCACATAATACTCTGCATTTTAAGATATTTTAAGATTAGCAATTTATACAGAAGTCCCCAGAGGCTGTGGCCTTGTCTTGCTGATGCCACTCATTAGGTTACACAGCCAATTCCATCAGAGCCATTGAACCAAGTGGTAGTGTCTGTGAAGACAGTCCTTGAGTCAATTGCCAGCACAGAATACTTTCTGACATAGGAAGGCAGATGATCTCAACTTTTGAGTGCATACAGTGCAGATTTCTAGTTGAATGGATCTTGACAATGGTGTCCCCTGGAACATAATGCCTGGCCAGGAGCCAGTGATTGTGCCACCACACAAATCACTGCGCATCTGATGCCGGAACGCCTCTGTGCAATGATAACAACGAGTGTTCTCAGTCCTGGTGTTCCACAAGATGTTGCATTGGCTCTTTCATTCTTTATCAGACCCTGGAATTAAAGATCTTATTTAGATTGCTTTCAGAGAGTGAGTGCTGGTGGAGGGAAAGGAAAAAAGAAGGCAGGGGGACTTCAGCGTAGTTTAAGAAATAGTTTTGCTATTTTCTGATTCCCATTAGGACACAATCAGCCTATGCTTTGAAATTTGGTTTTATTAATTGCTTAATAGATTTTTTCACTTTAAATCTCTTGTTTAATTATAGAACTAAAACAGTTTGGTTCAAACTGTTAGCTAATGATCCATATATCATTTTAGTAATTGCTTGCTGCTTTCAGAAATGCATTAATTTTGTAAGAATTATAGAGTTTCAAATGTGAAAACATAGGGAGTTTTAATAAATCAGAACACAACTTTTTTTCAAATGTTATTTTAGTGTAACATATTATAAACCTAAAATTAGTTGAACATTCTTAAGGTATTCTAATCCCTCATTTTAATTTGCCTTTAGCCCTGGCTGGTGTGGCTCAGTGGCTGAGTGCCGGCCTGCAAATCAAAGGGTTGCTGGTTCGATTCCCGGTCTAGGGCACATGCCTGGGTTGCAGGCCAGGTCCCTGGTGGGGGGCACACGGGAGGCAACCACACATTAATATTTCTCTCCCTCTTTTTCTCTCTCCTTTACTCTCTCTAAAAAATAAATAAAATCCTTTAAAAAATAAAAAAAATCGCCTTTGGTTGTCTTTTTAAGATTAAAAGTAGAAAGATCATACTGTATAAACATGATGTGAATGAAATCTAAGTCATGCAGTGTTCTGATCAGAAGGAATTATGTACCTGTTAAAACATTTAGCCAAATTTTGTCTCTAACTTTGAAACTCTTCACTGAATTTAAATTCCAGCCTTTTCTGGAAATAACTCTTCAGAGCATTTTCACATTTCACATTAAATAAGTAGATCGAAGCACCTTATTTGACAGGAACATTTTTCTCAATGAAGGTAAAATTGCCAGTGTTTCTGTCTTCTTCTTCTTCTCCTTCTCCTTATTTTTTTGGTTGCTTTTCACTTAGTAGAACATTTTCTTATCCAATCAGATAAATACAGGTATTAGCTTATTCTAAGAATTATAAGAGTGTCTTTTAAATATAGCTAACAATTCAAAAAGAAAAAAAAAGGATCATTGAAAAGGTTTCTTGTGGTTTGAAAATGCCTTCCAAATATTCATTAAACATTTAAGTGAGTAAATTTGTAGAATATGTTTCTGACTTTGGCACTGGTTCTGTGGTATTTCTCTGATCAGATGGAAGTGCTGTGTGCTATGCAGAGTGCATTCAGTTCATTCATGCATAAACAATATCATTTTCATAAATTAAAACCTCCCCTGCAGAAGGAACATCTGTGCCTGCCTTTGAATAAAAGATGGTGGCATGTGAGTTACTCCTTGACTGACTGAAAGAATCCTTATGCTTTAGAAAAAAGTTGTACAAGCAAAATGGGAAAAAATAATCAAACCTTTTGCAGTCTTCATTTCTACCTCACAAAAAAAGAATTCCACAGTATAAATTCCCCTGCTTGCTGTTTTAAAAGCTGGATTCTTTTAATTCTTATAATGTCATTATTTTATTTGTCCTGCTCACTACAGCAATAGTTTTTTGTGTTCATGAGTTGTCTAATTTTAATCACAGGTGAAACTGAGCTGCTGAATAGATCACATCGGATCTGAATGTTCATTCCACATCTCCTAGGCGGGGAGGATGGCAGCGTTCAGATATCATATCAGTATTATGTCTCTCAAAGTAAGAACAGTGAGAGCAATCTTGGATATAGGAAGCAACAGCTTGATTCCCAAACAACAACTCTGATTTGCTTGGAACAAGATTACTGCATTTTGGATAAAGTTGGGACTAACTTAAAAGGATATCTGTCATGTGATGATGGCTGATGGAAAACATGCTAACATAATATACTTTAAATTGCACTCAAACGTTTTCTTAATGTTGAAATATTCCTTGCTGCTACCATCACAGCGTGATGTAGCCCCATCGGCAATGTTATTAGTATGGCTAATTGTTCCCGTCCATTAGATTACTCACATTTTTCTGGAGCAGCTTGCTAAATGAGGTCAGCTTTCTGGAACCCCTAAATCACCAATGAGAAGGAGATTAAAGCAACAAGCTTGGGAAGGGAGGTAGTCATCCAATGTGGCGTCCGAACCAGAGGAGGAACAATAGATTAACTAAGGACAGGAATCAGAGCCCCAGAGCACAGCCAGCGCACAAGTGCCAACACATGACTCCCTGGGAGTCTTCCCCGCCAGTCCGAGCAGCCAGAGAAACAGAAACGCCAAACTTTTTTTAGCGGGCTTAACAACGGACAGAACCATCTGTAAGTTTTTCCAATGAATTTTTTTTTTTTAATGAAACAGCAGAATGGTGTGTGTACCAAAGGGGGCAGGAAAGCAAGTACACTTTCCAACAGCATATTAGAGTAAAAGTAGTAAGTTCCTGAGGACAAGTAATCATTACCTTTTTTCTTGGAATACTTATTGAAATCGTCACAAGATATTTACAGAGCAATTATAAAATGTCATTTCTTGGATTCTGTAGATGAATTATTTCCCCCAGGCATTTTCTAAGAGTATATAACTATAACTTTCTTTTTGGGATAGTACTGGTTTGCATTAGAGGACATGTAAGCTCAGGAAAATGTACAGATAACAAAGCAGCAAGAAAATGGTAGTTTTTTAAATATAGTTTTAATATGTAGGTTAATTAAGCTAGGGTACTTGTTTATAGCTTGTTTGTTAATAATTAACCAAACCCCCCTTTAAAAATTGAAGAAAACATATAACAATAATCTAAAAGAATGAAACCCAGAAGCTAAATGTGAAGACACTTAAAGCAAAGAAAAACAAAAACTACTGTTTGTCTCTCCACAACCTTCCCCCTCCCCCAACACACAGCTTCATATTCCAGGTAATAATATATCAGGTCCTTTCATTATCTATGGAGAGCTGATGACTCTCTAAGCAAGATAAACAGACTAGAGAGAATGCTAAAGTAAACCTTTTCTTTTCTTTTAGTCTACAAATACTGTTTAGTATTTTCTTAACTCGGCAAATAAAGCAACTATACCACTTAGGAATTATTTATACTAAAAAAATAACTTTAAGAAGAAATGCAACAATTGCTCAGATTTTTAATACTATTTTTATTGCAATTGAATGAGTGTTTTCTAAATTGTGCATTACACCATAATATACAGGATTACAAACAAGAGTACAGTACAGATCAATTCCAGTGGTACCAGTATCACATCTCAAACAGCACTTTTTCTGGACTGCATTTTACATGCAATAGCTATTGTTCTAATCATGAATTAAATGGTTTGAATTTATTTAAGCTACTGTACTAATTGACTACAATAGGTATAAATCCCAACATTAACAACCTGATTTGATTTAGGCTCAGATTCATTACATGAATATATGACAAACCACGATTTGTGTGACTATGTATAAAATCATGCATTTATATTTTCTGGAAACACCAATAGCTTAAGATTCTCTGTAAAATCATGGAATGCAAAGGAGTAAAAGACTAAAAGAAACAGTGCAAATTGTATGTGATAGTCAAGCAGCTTTTGATTTAAAGAAGGGTATGTTGGCATTTGTTTATAATACGTATATACAAGCTTGTGCAAGTAATGAATTGATATGTTTTGATAGGAAATACATCTTTTTTCATCCTCTTGAGAGTTATGGATCTGGTTTTTATTTTAAAGAGAGGGAAAGACTTTAAAGTGAAGTGAATTGCTCAAATTGTGCAATTTTTTTAACAATTAGAGAGGAAAGAAGTGCTAAGGCAACACAATAACTTTCTAAGCACTTTTCTGCTGGTTTAAATTAGTTAAATTATTTTGTATAAATTAGATATAATTCTACTTTTCTGATATGTATAAAAATTGATGAAGCTGCATGGTTTTAAAATAGGAAATCCACATTATAAAAAGTCATTAAAAATTCTGTACAAAATCACAACAAAATAATTCAGCATGGGAAAGGTAACAAGTAGTAAAATGCTGGTTGAAAAATATATATTTATATATATTTTAATTGGCCCATTACTAGTTTAAAAATTGCATAGATCCTAATTATTGCTTGTGATTTTGTTATCCCGATCAGATAATTAATATGATCTGAATACAGCTACACCAAATTTGTGGTGTTTTTCTTTTTTTTTTTTTTTACTTTACTGTACTACTTTCTTTTTTAAAATAGAAGAGCTATAGAAAATAATACATAAGGTGAACAGGAACTTTGATCCCCTGTTTCTTCCAAAGGCAGTAACGACAATAAATACATCTATCACTTGAAGCTTGGAGTATTTGCACTTTGCAGCAGTAGAACCCGAAGGGCTGCCTTCTGTAAACACGACAGTCACTGTGAGCACAGTGGATTCGTTCTCCGGGGATGCGGAAACTGAAGTGCCTCTAGTCGTGAAAGATGGCATTGAGCTGGGCACTCATGACTCGCTCATGATGCGAATGGCTATCGAAGGACATGATATTGTCTATAGGGATCTCGCAGCGAGGGGCGGCGGCGCCCGAGAAGATTGATCCGTGGTTTTGGGCCCCTGCCAGGGTCGCTGCAGGATAGTGCATGGTAAAGGCATAATTTTTCTCAAACTCGGTGGACGGTTCGTGTTTGAAGGAGAAGTTGCCGTTGATGCTGAGCGGCGGACTGAGGGGCCCGTCAAAGGAAGGGCTGGTGCAATCAGTCAGGGGGCTTTCGAAGAAGGGCTCCAGCGCGGCGCTGTAGGCGTGCGGCGGCGGCTTGACGTGGAAGACGTGGGAGCTGTCCATGGTCCCGTAGGGCGGGCTGGGCAACCCCGGGGACTGGTAGGAGTAGGGGTGCACAGGGAAGGAAGCGCTGGCCGTTGGCAGGTGCGGGGGCATTTCCTGGTTCTGTTCAGGCAGAAAAGTCCGAGGATTGAGCTGCAGGCAGCCCGCAACCAGGTTGGTGGTGGGCTGGGATAAGCCCTTGCAGAGAGTCTGTACGAAGGAGACCAGATCAGGGCTTTTGCCGGAACGCAGGATCTCCGATAGCGCCCAGATGTAGTTCTTGGCCAAGCGCAGCGTCTCGATTTTGGACAGCTTCTGGGTCTTGGAGTAGCAGGGCACCACCTTGCGCAGGTTGTCCAGCGCCGCGTTCAGACCATGCATGCGGTTCCGCTCCCGGGCGTTGGCCTTCATGCGCCTCAGCTTAAAACGCTCCAGGCGCGCCTTGGTCATCTTCTTCTTTTTGGGGCCGCGTCTCTTGGGCTTCTGATCGTCGTCCTCCTCTTCCTCTTCTTCCTCCTCTTCTAGGTCCTCGTCTTCGTCCTCCTCCTCTCCCCCGTTCCTCAAGGAGTCCTCTTCCGCATTCATAGTTTCTAGGTCGTCCTCCTTCTTGTCTGCTTCGTGTTCCTCATCCTGAGAACTGAGACACTCGTCTGTCCAGCTTGGAGGACCCTGGGGCTGGGGCTCGCCCATCAGCCCGCTCTCGCTGTATGATTTGGTCATGTTTCGGTTTCCTACATTCAATAGGGGAAGAGGAAAACAGAAAGAAAGGGGGGAAAATGCTGCATTCAAAAACTTCATACGTTTTCAGCTCCTGCTTCCTGACCCTCTAAAAATGCATGTGAAAAGAAGTACCAGCTCATTGCAAAATGGGTGCTCCTAAGGGAAAGTTACCTGTAGTGTTTTATAACGGCACGTGTGTGCCCCGCTGGTACGTAGGAGACAGGTGAGATAGATCTGGAGGTGAGGGGAGAAAGTGACTACATGTAGATGTACACTCTTGTGTGAATGTTTTCTAGTGACTAACTTAAGTCTGGTTATGGTGATTACCCGGCAGGATAATATGGATGAAAATTAGTGTTCACTTCGGGGACTTCATGCTTATGTGCATGAGTTCAAAGCCACAACTCTACACACATAAAAACGAGTTTGAAAATCATGATTCTGTTCCCATCTCTGTCCTGGTTTCTCAGCACTTAGCGATTAAAGTTGAAGAGCCATTACGTAATTGACCAATGCCGACAGTGATTTTTAAGAAGATTATGCTAACCGGAGATTGAGCAGCAAATGCATGGTGGAGGAAAAGTACTCGCAACCAAATTATTTCACCATCAACAAAACATTTGGCAACAAAAGTGGGCAGGGATCTTCCATCCCACACTCGCCTTTCTTTTCTTGCCTCCCACCCCTCTCCCTCTGGTGAAAATCCACCTTGTACAATAGCGCTCGCCGCACGGCTAGGGCTGGGGGCGCGGCGCAGAGAGCGCGCTTCCACGCGCCGGGGATCAGGTGCGGAAGGCTCCTCTCTAATAAACAGCCCATTGAAAAGGACGCCCGCTCTTTATTGGGGCTTTTCAAAGTTCGCCTCAAACCTCCCTTTAAAAGATTGAGTAATTACAATGGTCAGCGATTGGCAATGGCGAAGTTGCTGCTTTTAATCAGGGAAATAAAAAGCATTTAGTGAAGACAACTGAATTTCTGGCTCCTGCAGTGGCTGCTGGCGACTTGGCCGCCTCCAGAGCGGTAACAGGTAGCAGGGACGGGTTCCTCTCTTTCTCCACATTCCCCCTCCTCTCAACCAAACTTTCTCTCAACTCCATTTATTTTCCAGGATATGTACACCTAAGATAACGATGTCCCTTTTATTCACTGAGAAAATAACTTGGCACTTCCAAAGTGCATAAAATATGTGCATGCAAAATCTTGCTAATAACCAGGGCTTTTTCTCTTCCTCTTTTGGAAGAAGTAAGAAAGTGGAGTAGTTCATTGCTTTCAGGACTTTGAAATCACGGCTAGTAAATAATCATAGAGTTGCTGTGCATTATTGAAAATCCAAAGATGTTCCTATTCTTCACTTACGCCCCCCAAAATTAAAACAATTTAAAAAAATTAAAGAGCCTGCAGTAGATATTTGAGTGACGCGAGTCAAAATGTGCTCGCAATCATGGGTGGGAATGCCTGTCTCAACACACACACACACACACACACGTTCAGAAATGCACACAGAATATCTAGGGACATCGGGCCTTCGATTGCTGCTTTTATTTCCACGCAAAAAATGAAAGGATTGGAATTACCTGTAGTTGTTAGTAAGTCCTGAGCAGTGATGGTCTCATAACCCTGGGGCCTGCGGACGTCGTGCCTTTCGTGCCTTCTGCGCGGAACGAATTCCTCGTGTCCCGTAATCGCGGGCGCTGAGGTTATATAGCCCGGGCGGTGCTGCCAAGAGCGGGCGGGGCGCGGAGCGCCGCGGGAGCAGGTCCCGCGCCCGGCGCCTGCGCACGCGTCCCGGCTGGGCGCTCCCTCCCGCCTCTCGCCTCTCCCCCGCCCCTCAGCCCCGCTTCTCTCCCACCCTCCGTGGACTCCTGCTCCCTTCCCCCGCTCACCCCTACCCCGCCCCTTCCCCAGCCTCCCCGGCATGCGCCATATGGTCCTTCCAGTCCGGCCAAGAGCCGGGAGCCACGTGACCCGCCCATTTGTATGCTGCGGGGCGCTCCATTCCGGCCCCTTTGTGGCCAGAAGAAAGTGGCCCATCTGTCGCCAGTTAGAGACTCCGCGGACCTGTTTTTACCCGCAGGAGAGATTAACCCTTTCGGGCGGCAGGAGGGAGAGGAGCCGCCGGGGAAGGGGCGGAGGAGGGAGAGGGGACGTGAGGAGCAGAAGCGGGAAAGCTAACCGACTGGGCTGGGGTCTGGGTGAGAAGCCCGCGTCGGGGCGGGAAGCGGGCAGGGGTGGGAGAGGCCGAAACGCGGAGACCGAGGCGCGAAGTGATTTCGACCGCCCGCCCAGGCAGGGCTCTCCTAGGCGCCGGGACTCCCTACGCCTTCTGACGGCCCACCTCTTGGGTCCAACCCCTGGCAGACACTTTGCTCATTGACGCCAAAGGGTGGCTTCTCCTCTTCCCGACCGGCCCCGTGAGCAGACACACGCACCGTATAAAACGGCGTGGTCTGTAAAAGCCCCCTTCACTGGACGGCCCACTCCCCTCCCCTCCGGTAAAGCAATTTGTACCTGTCACTCTGCCCCACCCGGTGAGCCCTGACCCTCAGCTACCCCTGTCCGCAGAGACTGCTCACGTCGTCGGGCCACTCAACCGCCACCCCCTACCCCTCCACCCCCGCCAAAGACCTCGTCCTCAGAGCAAGCTCGTCCTTTAGCTCAGGCCTGGCGCCGTTGGCCTGCGAGCTCTTTTGCGTGAGGGCTGGCAGGTTTCTCTGACGCGCGGATTATGCCTCTTAACCAAGGCCACTGGATTGTTGTAGAGGGTGGCCTCACCCGTGCGTCTTTGGTTCCCTGCCACAGCCTGCCTTGTCCCCTTAATCCCCACTCTGTAAATAGGTTTTGGGTTCAGAGAAGACTTCTCAAAAACAGTGGACGCAAAGGGCCTGTGCTAAATGAGTCTTGCGCTCCTCTTTAGAGAAAGGCCACTCTGGGAAATGCTAAGGGCCAGGACTCCTCCAGATTTCAAAGCCTCTGACTGGATGCGACTTCCACATTTCGGGTCATGCAAAGACCACAGAGACTCATGACTAATGTTGAAGGAGCCATATTTGTGTTTAAATGGCGATTCTTTTATCCACTTGTTCCCAAAAAGGCGTGGTACTCAATGATACATTAACAAAAAAAGTTGGGCCGACCCCTTCCCTGTCCACAGTGTCTCTGCCAGTTTCACCTGGAATCCTCTGTTAACTAACCCCTTATCCCCTTCCAGACCCGCAGCCCCTTGCAATGAAAGCATCGAACTCGAATTGCTTATTTAAGGGCAATTGCTCTAAGAGCCCCTTGAGTCTGCAAACAGTGTCAAGGTTGAGTGGTTGGAGCTGGGTGCATCTGGAAACTGAAGGGGGATGCGGTGGGAGGGGAAGAGGGTCCTGACCAGATCGCTGGTGTCTGGAAGGTGGAGGATTCGGCCTTCCCCACCCAGAGCAAGTCTGAAAGGGGAACTAAGGGGTGTGCGACTCGACTGTTTGCCCAGAGCGTGGCATGGATTGTGTTGTTTCCATAGCAAACTATGGAGTTTTGCTTTTCTGCGTTGACTCTTCCGTGTACATAGAGCAGAGGAGGATAAAAGAATTAATCTAAGAACGTAGTCTCAGTATTTACCCTTGTATCTTTAATGAGGGGTTCAAACTTGAGGGGCATCAGAGTAACAGCTTCAGAGGCCAGTCCACAACTCAGACGTCTGAGGACAGTTGTGGCAGAGTCGGTCGGATTGAGTGCTGCCACTCTCCCCGCAGCTGCCCGGACAGGCTAGCCACCTTGTGGCTGCGATGTGGGACCTCTGTCCTTCTTCCCATTTTTCAGCTTTAGGGGAGGAAGGGCAGCTTCGGAGGAGAGGTTGGGGGGAGGGGAAGAGCTCCAGCTGCCACAGGGGCCCACGGGTGGCCTAGGGGATTACCCGCCTTACCTTCCACCCCCAGAAGTAGAAACTTCCCCAGTTTGTGACATCCTGTGAAACACAGGTAACTCTTGGTGGAGCCAGCTGTTCTCGGTCTGGGAAGTAAACCCGGGCCTTTCATCAGCCCAGATCCTCATGCGTGAAGTGCAGGAATTACTGGATTTGTTCCCTCCTTCTCCTCCTGACAAATTTACCTGTAATCTCACTGCCCATCATTTGCCCAGGCCTGGGAATCTGTAACAAGAAAAGACCGCTCCTGGAGGATCCAGAGACCTGGCGAGGTTGGGTCTCCCAGCCCCGGGCACTCAGGTGCCAACCTGCCTCAGCACTGGGAATGTCTACCCACTTGGAGCCTGCATGGGGGTGCGCAGAGAGCCTGCCTGATCCCTAGGAAGTTGCAGCGAGGAAGGAAGTCCTGGAAGGGAAGAGTCCAGATTAGGCCTGAAATGGGGTGCTTTTTGTTGGGAGGCTTAGGAGGAGGAGGGGGGGGGGGGGAAAACAGGCCAGAGAACGTGGCAAACAGGAACGTTGGGAGAGGCCCCTAAGGCGTGGAGGGGCTCAGTACCCAAGACCATCTCCAGGGCCCCGCCCTCCTTCTTATTTTCTTCTCTTTCTTTGAATTTTGTTTCGACGGTTGCACACTTTCCCCCTCCTGATTCCGTAAATTCTCTCCCTTGCCCTCTGCCCCCGCGGCCCGTTAGCGGCCCTCCATCTCCAGCTCGGGTCCCCACTGGGCGCTGCAGGCTGCTGAGCGGCACGCGAACCGCACGCGCAGGCAACAAAAGCCGCTTTCATGACTCACTGCCCTCGAGCAATGCCCCAAATCTGTCGCCCCCCGGGTCCCAGCTCTCAGCGCGCGGCGAGGGCCTGGCGGTCCAAGCCGTTAGAACAGCAGCCGGAGCGCGGGCGGGAAGGGGGGGAGGGAGCAAGCGTGTGGCCCGGAGTGGGGAGAAGGCAGTGTGGCCTGGGAGAGGAAAGTGGTGAGAAGGAGGCGTGTGGTCGGGACGTGCGGGGTGGGAAGCTAGTAGCTGGCGGGGAAGCAGGGGTGTGACGCATTCACAAGGCCAAGATAAAGAGCGGGGCCGGGCGGCGTCCCCGGCGGCGATGACCTGTTTCTCCGGGAAACAGATGCTCGCTCTTGCAAAGGGGAATTTGCGTTCAATGAAAGAATCAAGCTTGGCCAGGGCTGCCTCAGAGGCCTCAGGCAGCTCCCGCGTCCTCTTCCCACCCCTCCTAGGAGGGGGGTGTCCTGACCTGGGCCAGTTCCAAGGGCGGTAGGCGGTGGGTGGCTGAGGGGCGGGAGAGACCTTAGGGCGCTGGGGCCGCCGGAGCCTAGGGCCGAAAACTGTAGGTGCTTCGTAGGCCCTGCATCTCCGAGGTCCTAGGGAGGCCGGAAGGAGATATTGCTGGTTCTACCCAGAGCTCAGGCCCTGCGCGGGGTTGTGTCTCTGCTTACAGGAAGGCCACTGGGAGCCTGGGTGCTGGACAGAGGCTGGAGATGCTCACCCTCGCCAGGCAGACGGCGGGGGAGAGCCGGGAGCAAAAGAGAAGCTATTAAAATGCCTCGCCGTCGCCCCGAGCGAAAAACCCGTCCTCTCCAAATCTCCTGGGCTTGCGGCATAATCTTAATTAAGATAATTGATTCATATTGCACCTGCGAGAACAGAAAAAAAAATTGATTCCAACCCTCAACCCCACAAATTGCTTAGAGCTATCGGATGGAGCAGGACACGGCTATGATTTGGGGAGTGATTTAGTACTGGGCTTCCCCAGCTCCATCTGCCTGGGCTTATTTTATTTACTATTTACGTCCTCCTGGCTCCTCTGGGACCTGGGTGGCGCCCCTCACGGCGGCCACAAGCCTCTGAGGGACTTCATCTCTGATCCCGGTCAGGAGCGGGGGTGCTTCCCTTAAACCACCCAACACTCATATCAATAACGTAAAATCAACGCAGTCCAGAGCACTTAACGCGATTGCCCAAGGCCCGTACATCACATGGGCTGTGTGTGTGACTGTGTGAGTGTGCTTAAGTGGACGAGCGTGTGTGAATCTAAGAGTGTGTAAACGTCTGTGAGATTGTGTGTGAACAGGAGTGTGTACATGAGTGTATGCGCATGTGCGACTGCTAGTGTATGAAATGTGTATAAATATGTATCAGTGGGAGTGTGAATTATGTGAGGGTGCGTGAGGGCGTGAGTGTGCACGAGTGAGTGTGTGTTCGTGGGAGCTCCTGCTCCCAGGTGTGGAGCATAAGTGGAGGGCGTGCACCTGTTTTTCCCGGATTGAGGAACAGTTTGCGGTCTTCAGGGGCACGGAAGGGCCAGGTAACCGACAAGCGCCCTGTGTGTGTCAACCTTTGCCTTAGAAAGCAGCAAATAAAAATCCCCGGTAGCCGGGTGGTGCTGCGCGTGTGGAGAGCAGAGGCACCCCGAGGGCACATGGGCATCCCCTGAACAGTGGCTGCTGCGGTAGGTTGTGGAGGGAGAGATCCCTCAAGTTCCCAAAGAGGTGAGAAGCCCAGGAAGCCAGGTTTAGAGCTCCAGGCCGCTTCCCTGAGAAGCGACTTGCTCACGGAATCAGCACCCTGGACAACTCCCCCTCCACGGGCCCTGGTATCATTCACAGTATCAAAACCACTCCGCTTCCAGCAGCTTTCGCCTTTTCCGGTTTGCCTCTTTCTCAAAACGACAACCACCACATCCGATTTTTTAATCAGAGAGCTCTGTAAATCTGCAGCTAGTTAGCCGCCTTCTTTTCAGAATAAGTTTCCCCAAAGGTAGACATCTATCCAGGTTAGGGGTCAGGGGAGGACTTAAACTGTAATTTGAGATAGTGAAAGAAATGATACATTGAATAACTTTCAGAGAGATAGTCGTTCTTCTAATATTTGCATGTATTTGCCACACAGGTTCAAAAATCATAATGAACTTTTTGCTGTCCACAGAAACAATATTTAAATGTTTTAGATATTTGTTTTATAGATCACATATTTTAGTGATAATATTTTTTATCAACATCTTATTAACTCTCCAGTTATTTCATATTATAAACAATTTCTATTAAATTAATGGGGGAAATAAACCAGCTAAAGTTAAATGGCATTATTTGCTCAGATTTGGTGAGCTACACAATCTAAAATGTATAGATTTAAAATATTACAGCTTAATCTACATGCCATCCAACACACATCAGAAAAAGTCCAGTGGAGATGGTACTCTGAGAAGAACAAGTGCCTTTGGTAATTTAAACATCTTAGAAACGTAACACAGTACACCCTCCTTCATTATTGATCTACTATTCAAACATCATCATTATTAGCAATCAGAATCCTTCATTTTATTCAGAATTTGCTGTGATGAAAACTATAAAATTTTAATTTAAGAATTCATTCCAGAGCCTTGCCTTCTTTAAATAAAATGTTTACTCTTCTCTTTAACAAATACATTTTCACATGAATTAAATATTGATAATTTGACCTTTTATGTCTTTAACTAATCAAAGGGGGAAAATTCCAAATGTAGATCTTGGAGTTTGGCCCTAGTGGGTCTTTCCGCTTGAATAGGCACTGAGATTAAAGGAGTCAAACTTCCTCTATCACTGCTTTCTCCTTGCATAATTGCTTATGCAAAAAATGCAGATTTGTATTAATTAGTAACTCCACTGATTAGTTCTGTGGTATTTTCACATAATAAATCATGCTGCAGACATGAATTTTGGCACATCACCCAGTAGTGGCTCAGGCTGCAATACGAGTTTCATATTAAAATAAAATATCTGACTAAACCTACTTTTCAGTGCAGGTATTGTGAGCAGCCACCTGCTGAGAGCACCTGCCATGGGAAATTACTTTCAGTCAGTGACAAGCCACTTCTGGGGCCCAACCAGGACAGTCTGATTCTGTTAGACTTTAATAACAAACAAATAAATAAACACACACACGCAATACATAGCCAAATGACACAAATGTGCTTAAGTCTTGCACACAGTGATGTTATAACAGAAGATCTACTTGTAATAGAACTAGATTTTTAAAAATTTAATATTTATTGCTGTTCTATTACAGTGGTCCCAACTCCCCACCCTCACCCCCACCACCGTGGCTCTCCACTGCCCTGCCACCCCCCACCCCCAACTCCCACAGTTAATCTTCACCCTGTTGTCCATGTCCAGGGGTCGTTAGAACTAGAGGTTGTCAAACAACTTCCCCGGTTATGGGCGTACACTTCAGTCTGTTTTCTTCCTGTGAGATCTTTGCTCCTTTGTAAGATGGTCTGATAGTCTGAGACTCTTCCATCACACCTACGCATTGACTTATCCTTTTCCTAGGCAGGCAAGCTAGTTCTGAAAAGAAAAGAGAGACCAGAAAATCATCAAGGGGAGGAATATAAATGCCAAGGGTGATTTTGCAGGGAACTGGGCACCCATTCCTTCCTAGCATATGGTGACAAAAGACAAATTCTCCTCTCTCCCTCAGTAATAACTGTATGAGCTTCTACAAAACTCCTTTCCATTTCCTTGAAAACTTTAATTTGATGAGACAGATTACAACCAATATTGTCAAGATTATAAATTAGACTGTCTTCTGCGCCCCCACCAACCCTTTACATGTGCTTCTTCTCTTGTCACTGGTGACACCTTTCCAAGTCCCCTCAGGTGCTCTCAGCACCTTTTTGCCCTTTTGGATCCATGCCTACTGCTGAAGCGATACATCCATGTATTTTAAGAAGAGAGAGAGAGAGAGAGAGAGAGAGAGAGAGAGAGAGAGAGAAGAATGATGAAGATAAAGGTGCATAATTTGTGCTCTCAGCTGGAATGTTTGCAAATAAAATCACAGGGCACAAATAAAAAGAAAGGAATACTTAACAGTGACAATCAGAGATGAATAAAGGCCAAGGGAGGTGTATTTGGGATGGAGGCTGGGGCACCACACTCTGCCACAGTTGTACTATGCAGGGTGCAGTCTCTCTGCCTCCCTTCAAGGCTGGTCCTGAGGCGGTGGTGTGCACACGTGGCTGGGGGTGAGGAGGGTGCAGTCTTTATGGAAGCTCTTTCTAGCCATTATTTTTTTTCCATAATTTCAAATATCTTTTCATTGTTTTTAAATCTCTGATGTAGCTATAGTTATGTTCTCATTCATATTCAAAATATCTTTTATTCGAATCTTCTCTTTATTTCTCTTAATCAATCTGGCCACCAGTTTCTCTGTTTTAACAGTTCTTTAAATTCATTTCTGTTATTTCATTTTCTTGGAACTTAACTCAGTTTTCCTAACTTAACTTGCTGGCATAATCTCAACGATTTATGGTTGAAAACTTTCTTTGAGAACTATCTGAATATACTATTATCATTCTATTTAAATATTTTAATTTCTATTAAAAATGTTTTGACTTATGAGTTATTCAACAATGTGTGTTTCATTTCCAATTACATGGGAATTTTTATTAATCCTTTGGTTATTACCTTCTAATTTATTTGAATTCTTGTCAGAGAAAATGGTTCATATGTGCTGATTTTCTGACATTGAAACAATAATGGTTTAGTATGTGGATATTCTAGCCATTATTTACCAAAACTTTCAGATGCTTTGGTGGTGAAAGGAAAAGGTCATGCATATTTTGGTCTTTTATTTATCCAGCCTTCTGTTAAGTCAAACATGCTTGTTTTTTTCTCTTTTGTATTCACTCCTGTATCCTACTTCATGTGGTTTGACATGGACAAGAGAGATGATCTCTGATAGGGAAAAATAATCATGTGTTTTCTTAGTCGTTGATAAGACCGGGATGTAGAGGCCACATAGAGAGCCAGTGCCAGGCGTAAAAAGGCTCTGCAATTGCTGTAGCTACTGTAAATAATGCTGCAATGGACACTGGGGTGCACATGTTCTTTCAACTTAGTGTTTCAACTTTCTTCAGACATATTTCCAGAAGTGGAATCACCGGGTTATAAGGCAGTTCCATTTTTAATTTTTTGAGGAAACTCCATACTGCTTTCAACAGTGGCTGCACCAGTCTGCACTCCCGCCAACAGTGCACAAACATTCCCCTCTGTCCACGTCCTCACCAGCACTTGTTGTTTGCTGATTTATCGATGATGGCCATTCTGACAGGTGTGAAGTGGTATCTCATTGTGGTTTTAATGTCATTTCTCTGATGATTAGTGACATCGAGCATCTTCTCATGTGTCTGTTGGTGGTGTTTGCAGAGCTTGTTTCCTCATTCTTCTCCCTTCAGAAACTGCCTGCTTTGCTGAGTAATAAACGTATTCAGCAAATTAATAGAGAGCCACTTTGCGCCAGGCACTGTGCTGCTCGGTGCTATGGGTACAGGAGTAACACAAACAGACATTAGTCTCTGAGTTCTCAAAGCTTTCAGTCTAGTGAAAGAGATAGACTTTAATAAGATTCACTCACAAGTGAGTTCTCATCCATCTGACTTTAGATAAGTGCAGGAACGGAAACAAAACCAGTCCGTGAAAGCTGAGGACAAAGGAACCTGGCAAAGACTGATGCGGGAGGGCTCCCTGAGTAAGTGGAGCTCTAAAGTAATGAGAAGGGTGCTGCCCAGTGAAGGGGGCTGCCCTGGGGGAGAGTCCTTTAAACTGTGGGAAGAATATATGCAAGGGCCCTGTGGCAAGAGGACCACGGGGAGTTAAAGAAGCTGAAAACTGTCCAGTGTTGCATGAAGGACTAAGAGACAATGGTAAGAGGTGAGGTAGCATAAAGAAAGACAGGACCTGGAGCCTGCTTCCCATTGAAGAGATCTGAGCTGTTGGGAAGAGTGTGAATAAGACTTGAGTAAGATTTACATGCTTAGAAGATCACTTTAACTACAGGGTAGAAATCTGCTTGCAGAGCAGGTGAGTTGGGTAAAGGGAGGCTGTTAAAGTTTCCCTAGCAAGAGATAATGGTGCTTGGACTAGTCTGGTTGTAGAGGTGAATGAAGCTAGAGAACATATTTCAAGATATTTACAAGGACTTCCCTGAAACCACAGCCTAGTTTTACACAAATTACACAATGGCCAACAAAAACCACGATTCCTTGTAATGTTGGGTGAATGTTACCGGTTTTCTCAGAAGTAATATACTGAATTTAATTTAAATCAACAAGGACCTGTTAACCCTTAACATAACTACAATCTAAAAGTATTGCCTTTTTTTTGCAAAGCAAATACTAGAGCAACGACAGGACACATTTATTGAATACTTAAGACATTCTGCGTACACTGAGTTAATAACTATAAT
Source organism: Desmodus rotundus (assembly GCF_022682495.2). NCBI lineage: Eukaryota > Metazoa > Chordata > Mammalia > Chiroptera > Phyllostomidae > Desmodus > Desmodus rotundus. The sequence continues at coordinate 166,933,460 of NC_071388.1, forward strand.
TCTCACTTGACAGTTGAGGAAAATTAGGCTGGTGAAGGTCAGGCAATATGCCCAATGTCACCTAGCTAACCAGTGGCAGAGCAGAGACTGAAGCTCAGGTTACTTGACTGTGAAGCTGTACCTGTTCATACTATGTCACACTCTGATTTTGCTTCAGAGAATAGTTTTAAGCTTGGTGTTTACCGGCTCAATTAATATGAAAATGACTTTAATAAAAATACGACTGTAATATAAATTGCTGAGTCTTTCTAGAAATAAGAATGGAGGAATGGTAGGCAATAATTTAGTCACAACCACCCAAGTTTTGTAGTGAACTAATTTAATTGATGAGAATCAGTCAGGTTGGAGGAGATCATGCATGTCAATTGTTCCACATCATAAGATAACCTTTCTCATAAAAACCACATTGTTTAAGAACTACACTAAAATTTATCCTTGGAGAGTTCAGGACACGTCTAGTTCAAAATAAGTAATCCTTATTCAGCACGCCTCGACGTTAGCCTTTAATAAAGAATCGAAGATTTTTGTTTTCATTGGGAAAAAAAGTCATATTTAATGACAACTCAGCTCTTGCTCCTTGGACAATATTCATTGTCTAAACACGTGCAGATGTGGGGACTTGCACACGGCGATGGGGAGAGGCAAAGGGAGAGGCTGCAAGGGGCACCTTTTATTAACACACTTAGTGCACTGCTTATCTCCTTAGCTTTTGAACATGGGGAGATTTCGGTAGACAATAATACATGTGTTTCCATTTAAAAGCAGAAAAATAAAGTTAAATTTCCCTTCTCTGAAGAAAGTCATTGCCAGTTTTGTGGAAACCATATTGTAAAAGTTGTCTATTTCAGAAAGTGCCCTGGGTGTAGCCTTAAGTTTCTATTGTACATTAAGTGCCCTTATTTCTCAGTTCTGCGTACATTTATACACCCACTAATATCCTTCATCTGCCTCCTTTCCACACACATATGTGTGTCATCTAAGAATCTTCTTCCCCATTAGCCCCAGATCTGGTCTGTAAACCCTTGATTTTCCCAAGTCATGTATAATATTTCTAGTTATTATTGAGTGTTTGAATAAACCATAAGTTTAGGGAAAGTTTTGCCTCATTAGAATACATAGTGGGAACTTACTTTTCTTTTAATATTCATAATTGAACTGACAAATTATCTTATATCTATTTCTATTTTCAATGCAATAGAATTCTTTGGCAATAACCAGATACTTTGCATGAATATTTGTATTTGAAAATTATAAATTTATATTTATAAATATTTTAATTGAGTATTAACAATTGGATTCTGACAGTTGTAGATGCTTTAATTTCTTATTTTTCTAATTAAATGAGTGTCCACAAACCACTGTGTATAATCAAACATCAATATTAGTACACAGGGAAGAGAGCTGTATATACATTTTTGGAGCGATGTGGTCTGAGTTACACCAGGAACCATGAAAACAGACAGGAAGGCTGCACGAGAGTCCTGAGGAGCAGAGCCCAGACCACCAGAAGCATCCGGCCAGCCCACCGCCGCGTGAGAAATAATAAATATCCGGTGCTTTAATCCACTCGGTTGTGGGGTTGTTTGCCAAGCAGCAATACCTAAATGATACACTACTAGGAATAACTTCATTTGTCCCCCCAGATTGTTTGAGGATTTGGATGTCTTGATTAATCAAAAAAAATCTGTTTAAGTGAGACTTTCCATTATAATCCTATACTTACAAGTGTTTCAAGAATTTTTTTCTGCCTTGGCTGGTGTAGCTCAGTGGATTGAGCACAGGCTGCGAACTAAAGGGTCGCTGGTTTGATTCCCAGTCAGGGCACATGCCTGGGTTGAGGGCCAGGTCCCCAGTGCAGGCCACGTGAGAAGGCAACCACACATTGATGTTTCTCTCCCTCTATTTCTCTCTCCGTCCCCCTATCTTTGTAAATAAATAAATAAAACACCTTAGAAAAAAGGCTGCCTTTAAAAAAAAAAAAGAAAATTTTCCCCAGCAAAATGACTTTATTTGGGAACAACAAAGAATTGCACTTGCAGACATGTTGTATACGGGCAAACCAGGTGGGAGTCTAGAGAAACCATGGCAAGAAGCTTTATTTTAGGGATTGGGAGGGGCTGTTGTAAAGGAAGAGTCCATTGGAGAAAACAAAGTTCAACATATAGTGACTTTTTATTGGCTAAGCTATGGCAGTTTCCCATTGGCTGAGCTGTTACTGGACAAGAAGGAATCTTTTCTTTCTGCAGCAGAGGAAGGCAAGTAGCATCACTTCCTGTCAGAGATGCCAGGTATCTTTCTTCCTGTTAGGGTCAGTGGTGTGCCTTGAGTGACAGGTGTATCTCAAGAATTTTAAACTGGACATCTCATAGTAAATATTAAACTAATATCTATATGGTAAGGATTGTGCTAAATGATTTAGAAAAGTTATGTCATTTAACTATCAAAATAGCTCTATTAATAGGTATTACTACTTTCATTATTATTGACATTCTGTAGGTGAGGAAACAGAGAAGTTAGGTTGTTCAAAGTTACGCATATAGAAAAGGGGGGAGCTCTTTAACTTTTTATTCAGATTACTTGACTGCCAGTGTGGTTAAGAATGAAGACTAGCAAGTATTTTAGGAAACTTTGTGGCCCACCATGTTCTCGAAGCACTTTCCTTTCAGCGCTGTGATCCCCTCCATTCTTACACCCTTTTAGCCCGCCCCGCACAACCATACAAAGCACATGCCGCACCTCCTCCCTGCGCAGCGAGAATGGACCAGTTCGCCTGGCACCCAGTCTGATCTGGTCGTGCACGCCATTCCGGAGTGAAACGGCTGGAAAGCTACCACAAAGGGATGCACATGTAAAATATTTCCTATCCTTCCTAGACGTGGTGCCCGTTTTGCTAATCAGAGGCATTAAGCTTTGATTAGGAACCGTGACATGGGGCAGTGAGAGGATAGGGCACAAATTCTGGTGTGCGGTATGGAAGCCAGCAGATGTGGCGGAGGCTTTCTAATTTGTCACCTTCACGACGCTAGAAAGGTGGTAGTTTTCTTAATAGCCTACTTCTGTAATATAGTGTTAGATATTGTGCCTGGAATGTCACACTAGAGTCTGTTTCTTCAGGCTTCTTGATATTTCTGTGTTAGTTATAACCGTCATGAAACTCATATAGATTCTACATAAGGTTAATTATTTTGCCTACGATGGAAAACTCTTTCCTGTTTAGCAATTGTACAGGACAGTTTATGGCCAACAGAAAATTAAGAAGATAAGAATGTGTGATCAGTCGATTTAAATATATATATGGATAAAGCTATTAAAGGAGATGACAGTAATCCATGGCAGCTAGCAATAAATTAGTTCATTAACTTGCCACCCTTTGCTGCTTCAGTGAACCACATGGGAGCGCAGGTATGTGAGGTGTGTAGAGGTAGGCTGCCTGCCGCTAACTATACTGAGTAACTTCAGGAAAGCATGAATTTACTCAAGATACTGAGAAAGATAAGGAATTTCTGGTCTTTCTGAAACCAACTCCAGTCACTTGTAACTACAGAATTGATATAGCCAGATACCAGGTTATAGGTTGTTAAATTACAAGGTAATGCAGTAGTGCTCAAAGTGTGGCCCCTGGATCTGCCGCATCGGCAACCACCAGGGACTTGTTGGAAAAGAAGATTCTTGGGCCTCATCCTAGGACTCCTGAAACAGAAACTCTGTGGGTGGGGCCCAGAGATCCTGGCTTAAGAAGCTCTCCATATAGTCTGATGCATGCTAATAGTTGAGAACCACTAAAGCTTACCAACACTCCACCACGACCACCTGCAGATCTCTTGTGTAAAAGAGCAAAAACTGAGAGTTGTAATGGCAACATTTGGAGGGCGGTATAGATGACTCCAACTACTCTGAATAGTCAAACTACCCTGACAGCCCCCTTGTCCAGCTATGCCTTCTGCCCTACCCAGCGAGGCTGCCCTGGGCTTGCTCGAAGGCTTTCTTGAAGTATGTAGCTTTCAGGAGCGTTCTCTTTACGCCCCACTCCTCCCACTTCTCATTGCCACCATCCTGACTGGTGTCAGACCTCAGCAGGGCTCAGGTGGCACAAGAGAAATGGCACCCTCAGGAGAAGGCTAGTAAATAATGGCAACATTGTGTTCATTTTCCCATAACGGAGGGGCAAATGCGTGGGAAGAGATTCTGAACATAATAGCCTAGGAAGGATAGAATATTACCTTGCATCAGGCTGAATTTATGGATGCCGTTGTAACTATTAGTAATTGTGGATTCACAGTGCTGCTGACACCCCTAGTCCCCAGTGTTTGTTCAGGGGATGACGGACTTGTACATCCAAAACTGGCCAACAACGCATGAAGCTGAAATACGAAAAATTTCTTGATATAAAATGACAAAAGCAATCAAAGTTTTAAGCAGAAAAGGTTAGAATAAATCACTATGTACAACCCTCTTGCTCACCTCCTGAATCTGCCTAACTATGACTAACGTGTGTATTTCTTTGAAGCTAACAGCCCCTTAAAAGAATAAAAATCCCCTCTTCAGGCTGAGAAGGAAGGAGGATGGTGCTACCATTGCACTGGGATCCCCAACAGCAACTGCGGCCGCGGGTGTGAAGGGTGACAATCCAGGGAGCGTCATGTAAGAAGCGAGGTGAGCTGAGGTTTTTACCACAGTGTGCAGTGGGCTGCAGTGGGATCCTTAGGAGTAAAATGGGTAGTAGTAGTAGTAGTAGTAATAATAATAATAATAATAGTAATAATCCCAATAAAGGCCTGTCACAAATCACCATGATGTCATCGTGGCTGGTCACTCAGTTGCCCAGATTGAGTCTGCCTCTGAAACCACAGCACTTTGTATACAGGGAAGAAATCTGACCTTGAAGAAAGGCCTGTGTTAGCATCCCAAGTACAGCCCATACATCTTTTCTCAGCTTTCTCAAAAAGCATCTTTGACTATTCACCTAGGTGATGATATGGGTGGAAAAGGGAAGTAGCTGGATCTTTGGAGATTATTGACCCCTGACTCTGAAGTTACACAGTCCAGGATGTCACTGAGATTTACCTGACAAAATGGGGACATGCGAGGATGAGGTGATAATCAGATTTCTGGGCCTAATTCTGCTTTAGGGGTACCTGTGAGTCTGCAGGCCCATACTGTGGTCATTTTTACATTTTTTGCACATAGAGATGACCGAATATTCAGGTTGGCTCCCTGACTGTCAAAATGAGTGTTATTATGTAACAAAAGTCCAAACAAAACTTCCTGTCTTTACACAAAGTAAAACTTTACACTGGGAGAATTTTAGAGTTTAGTCCAGCACCATAGGTTTGAAAGGTATAAAGTGATAAGATGGCCACTACTAGCTGTGCTCCCCTTTTCTCTAATAAAAGTAATATCTCCAAATTTTATCTAGGAAAATGGCCACTCAGAGAAGGTCTACACTTTCCTGCCATATTGTAGATATATATGGCAACATGACTAAGCTTTGGCCAATGGGATGTGAGAGTGATGAGGGCAATTTCTAAATCTTGCCATTATAAGGACATGATGTGTCTACCCCTTCTCCTTGCCCCCTCTGTGTCTTGAGAGCAAGACAGAAGGAACTGGGACACTGACAGCACCTCCATACAAGCGCTAGTCTGCTTATACAAGGTCTTTCCTTCAGTGAGAAATAAATTTTCATCTTGTTTATGTCTGTGTCATCATGGATCTCTTTCTAGCAAATGAACCCATATGCTAACAAATACAGGTAGTGATTCCTGTTGTATCCCCATAAAACACACACACACACACACACACACAAACCTTCCTTTGGTTTGTGCAGGTGACAGATGGGTCTTGGAGAATCTCAGTGAGTCATCTACCGTAAATAAACAAGTGATGATTTTAAATGCAGGTGCCATTGCACGTGTTCTCTCTAGTTGAGTGCGTTAACACAGCCCTGATACCTGGCATTCAGGTATTGTCCTGACAGTGTTTTTTCCCTTATCCCAATAGGCAGAGAGCATCAGAAGCAGTGTGCTTTGGCACATTCCAATTCAGGTGTGTGATAATTTAGCCCTCAAGGACTTTGACCATCTCACCATCCTGCCGAACATCGTGCTGACCCACTACACCTGTGGCACTACGTTAGCTGTGGAATGGAAGATGTCACGGACACCCTAGATGCATTGCAGAAGTTTATGCATGCCAGAGGATGCAAAGTAAATCCAAGGACAATTTCGGAGCCTGACGCCTCAGTGCAGAGTCTGGGGGTCCTTTGAAGTGCGGCACACTGGGATATTTCTTTCAAAGTAACAGACAACTTGCTTCATTTTGCACCACCTACCACTGAGATTATTATGCAGATTTTTCATAAAAATTTATTGGATTGGATTAGATTCAACTGAAGAGGAAAGGAAGATTAATAAAGTTTTTAAAGCAGTTTATTTTACTTTATTTATTTTTTAGAGAGAGGAGAAGGGAAGAAGAAAGAAGGAGAGAAACATCAATTGACCACCTCCCGCACATCCCCAACTGGGGACCTATCCTGCAACCCAGACATGTGCCCTGACGTGGAATTGAAGTGGAGACCTTTCAGTTCACAGGCTGGCACTCAACCCACAGAGCCACACCGGCCAGGGCAAGCAGTTAACCAACTGTGGAAAGCTTTTGGTGGTCGTAAACAGCTTAGTCAAATGACTTGAGATATGGAGGACCTATGCTCTGTATAGCTTAAATACATTTTATACAGTATGGGATGAGGTAGCCATAAATGATTTGCAGTATGAATAAAATTTATTATTTTCAGAGATGGAAGGTAACTTTATCAAATGTGGGATATGGAAGTCAAAGATGCAAGGAGGAAATATGCTTGGTGAGATGAAATGAGAAACTAGACAAGCAGAATAAAATAACAGTAATATGCACATACAAGATTTTTTAAAAAGAAGTGAAAGAACCTTCACACTTTGCTTGTGAGAATCTAAAATGGCACAGCTACTGTAGAAACAGTCTGGCAGTTCCTCAAAAAGTCGGAGTTACCATATGGCCTGGCCGCTCTACCCCTAGGTGTGTCCCCAAGAAAGCTGAAAACGTATGTTCACATGGAAACTTCCACACAAATGTTTACTGCGACATTATTTATAACAGCCAAAAAGTAGAAACAACTCAAATGTCCATCACCTGATGAACAGATAAATAAATGTGGTACATCCACACCACAAAGTATTATTCAGCCATAAAAAGTAGTTAGTCCTGGTGGATGCTACAACATGGGTGAACCGTGAAAGAAGTCAGATGCAAGAGGGTGTATGTTGTACATTTCCATTTATATGAAGTATACAGCCACAGTGATATCATGGTGACTTCTGACAGGCTATTTTATAGCCATAGAGACAGAAACTAGTTTCCAGGGGTTGAGAAGAGGGGAGACTGGGAAGCCACTGCTTCTTTTGGGGGTGGTGAAAATATTCTGGAGTTAAATAATGGTAATGGGTGTGGAATCCTGTGAATATATGAAAAACCACTGGATTGTATACTTTAAACGGGTGAATTTTATGGGATGAGAATTATATCTCAATTTAAAGAAGTAGACGATACAACTGAAGTATCTCATTTCTTGTCTTATGTGACTCCACATGCTCCTGGCTCTCCTGCTCCCTCTTTGGCCATTTTTACAAGTTATGAGCTCCTTTTCTTTGGACATCCCTCGAATCTTGGCCTTGCTGAGGGTTCTTTCCAGGTTTTCTTCTTACATAATCTCTACATTAGGTAGTAAGGTAGTCTTGCTTTGAACAGTTTTAGCATGCACAAATTTCATTTACTATGGCTTAGTTAAATAATATCAGCCCCCCCCAGTAACATAGTTCAAGTTTCACTTACACAGTACATTAACTGTGAGTAATGACATAAACTTCATGGCTAGCTCCAGAAATCCCTACCGAAATAACAGCTCACTTCTTTCAGAGTCTGCTGGGCACTGCACATCAGTTATTCCGTTCAGGCACCAATCGTCCTTGTCTGTCCGTGGTAAGCCCATGTGACATTACAAAAACGAACAATAGCAAAAATGAAAGTGCAGCAAAGAAATTAAAAGTGATGCCACGGGGAGTGAACTTGGATGTGGTTAGGAGATTTGAAAATGGAGACAGGACAGAGCTAGGACAAGACCTGGGTTGCATGAAGACACTGAATGAATGATATTGAAAAAGTTCAGTGAATCAAAAACAGTAAAATAGCCTCAACATTGTCTAGTTTAAGTTGCACTGAGAACAGAAAGCTGCTAGTGGTGGAAATGAAGCATTTACTTCTACTTTGAACACAATAAAGAAAAAAACTGTCCTGGCTGGTGTGGCTCAGTGGATTGAGTGATGGCCTGTGAACTGAAAGGTCGCTGGTTCGATTCCCACTCAGGGCACATGCCTGGGTTGGGGGCCAGGCCACCAGTTGGTGGTGTGTGAGAGGCAACTAGAGGCAACAGATTGATGTATCTCTCACACATCGATGTTTCTCTCCATGTCTTTCTTCCTCCCTTCCCCTCTCTCTAAAGATAAATAAATAAATAAACAATTTTTTTAAAAGGTGCCAGTCAGTTTAACTAGCGTTCAGGCCAAACACGGAAGTTAGGTGCTGTGTTGGAAGAAATCAGTCATTAGAGAAGACTGAGGAAGAACCTCTCACTGCCAGTAAACTTTGATTTCATTGTTTCAGAAATTAGCAAGATTTTTCAAAATTCCCATGGAAGGGAGAGTTAAAAGGGAATAGCTAACTGTGGGAATGTTAACATTGTTGCTATTCAAGAGGCTCTACAAGGGAAATGCATCAACCTAAAGGAGTGAAGTGGTTGAAGTGGTTGTGGCAAAAAGGATGGCATCTAAGAGGAAGTGATGCTAACAAAACACTTCAGGTAAAGGGAAATCACAGGCATTTCACAGCATTTAAAATGTAAAAGATAAAATGCTGGAAGCTGATCCACGTTTGAAAGCAGTATGATAGATAGGTCAGTAAGGCTTAGCAGACACGCTCACTTTACATTTTACGTTACATGATGAGAAGAGGAAAACTAATCCAACTCCTTTTGAAAGTTCTGTACAGGGAAATAAAACATTTTAATTCTCCATGTTTCTAATGTTTTAAATTTCTGTGTACTAAATAAATATTAGATTTTTTCATTTCCCAACAATCAGTGATTTTTAATGTTTTGACAAAACACTTTAAAGGTCACAGACCAGATTTAATTTTTTTCTGTTGATTATTAATATCACTGCATGGTTTCAGTTTGCAAGGTCACGTTTATAGTCCTGGACTACCATGAAAATGAGGACTGTCTGTGCACATTATGATGCAGATACAGAAAACTCAAGCCAAACTGGTTTGGGAGAAAAAGGCATTTTTTTTTAGTTCACATAATGGAGAAGTTCAGGGTTAAGTCTGGTTTCTGGCGTGACTGGATTCAGGACTGAAATGACATGAAGAGAACCAATTACTTTTTCATCTCAAACGGATGCATCGTTACCTTCTCATGCTCTATGTGATGGCCTCCAGAGACCGCCACTTCCATGGTAGCAGGATGGTCTCAGTAGCTCTCATTTCATGTATTTCCTGGTTCTAGTTTAATAGGATCAAGCAGAGGAGGCTTTATCATCAGTAGCCCCTGCGTAAATCCTTGATTCCCATCTACTTTCTTAGCTTAGGCTGCCAATCCTCCACCCCACTCACTGTGGCTAGGTGTGTGTGGTGTTCCATCTAACTTGGAACTGGATCTCAGTAATACACGTGGGACCCAAAAGGGACCCCCACCCAAATCACACAGACTGCTGGTGAGGAGGCGCAAAACACTCAAAACCAAGGGAAATACGCTGGCAGGCAAACCAAAAGTGTTCATGGCAAGCTCCTTGGTGATCATTCCACTCCTACAGCTTTAATCATAATCATACTCTGTCTGAGAGCGGCTCTGAGATCTGTCTCCAGAAATTATGACCTGCATCTCCAATTCCCTGTTAGACAATCTCCCCTAGGTTCACTGCAAGCACCTGAAAGTCAGTGTTTCCGAAGGTGAATCCCTTATTTGCCCTCACTCTCAGCCCCAGCCAAGTCTAAGTCTCCGCTGTGCTTCCTGTCTCAGTGAACACAGTCCCTGTCCACCCCACTCTTTCAGGCCGGAAACCCGGGTCAGAGCTTGACTCCCGATTCTCCCCTGTAACCCACTAAAATCAATCACCAACAAGTCTTGTTAAATGTACCCCTAGTATCCTTGAAGTCAACTACTTCTTTCTCTCTCTGTTTTTCTTACCCTGCTTCAGCTCCCATGTTTATCCCTTGACTGTATTACAGTGTAACTTCTTTTAACTTGATGCCCAGCCATTTTATTTTTACTGAGGTAAATTACACATAACATAAAATTTACCATCTTAACCATTCTTAGGTGGACAGACAATTCAGTGGCATTCAGTCCATTCACATTGTTGTGCAACCGTCACCACCGCCCACCTCCAGGACTCTTTTTATCGTGCAAAACTGAACATAACCATTAAAGAGTAACTTCCCATTCTCCTGCTCCCCAGCCCCTGCAAACCATCATTCTACTTTCTGAAATATTTTTGCTGGTGAAGGACCTGCCCACAATTTTTTAAAAAGCAGCATCTGTGAAGCACAGTAAGGCAAAGCTCAGTAAAACGTAGTATGCCTCTAGACCCAACGTGATGTTTGATCGGGAGGAGAATGGACTTTGTTGCAGATGCTGCAAATTACTTAATATCTATTTTCATTTTCTTCCTGGTTTTGGGGGGCACCAATATGCCCATCTCAAGTCAATGGATCTTGACCAGAAAATCCAACTACAGCAATCCTGTTCCCTGCTTTCTCAGTCTCCCTCGTCGCTGCCTGCTGCCTTCTGCTTCTGTTTTCCTTGAAAGAGAAGATGATGCAGCTGTGTCTCTGTGCTGCTGGGGAAGACCAAGTGAATTGCAGAAATACTGCTGGTTGCTTTTAAGTTACTGAATCAATACCACAGCCACCTACCTTGAACCTGCTTGTGAGAAAAACAAAGCAATATCATTAGGCTGCTGTTAATAAAGGATGTATAAATTGAGTTGCCTACTACAGCAGGTTATTAAATAATGCTGCTTCCTTCAACACCATTTCATTAAAACATGGATGAGATGCCACAGGAACTTAACGCTTTTTTATATCGATTAGCCTGTAGTAAAATTAGTTTTGTTGTTTGTAATTTCTCTTAACGTTGTAAAACCTATCAATGACACTGAGTACTTACTGTACATGTAGCTGAACAGAAGCCTCTTTGATGTTGGATTAAATGTGAGCTGTCAAGACTTTTCTCTGGTTTCCAGGTTAAGCAGTTGGATAAGTGGTAAAGGAAAGCCAGGGGGCCGAACAGGGTTGAAAAGAAATTGTTGGGCTAGAGATTGTTTATGCTAAGTGTGACGGGTGTGGGTACATCCTAGTGACAAGCAGGCCATTCACTATACAAGTTCAAAATTGAGAGAGAGCTCTGGCCTGCAGGCACAAACTTCCAAATCATCAGCATATTAATATAACGATTGATTAACCTAAGGAGATACAGATATAATAAAAGTATACTGCATAGGAAAATATACCTTTCAAGCACAGATATGACATCTAATTTTCTGCCTTGCCCCAAGATATGTAGGGATATAGAGTGCTGGAGCTGGGAGGTTATCTGGCTGCCTAACTGGATTTTGGAATTCCAGTGGCAGTGTCTTGATTAAGGTTCCCTAAAAGCAGGCTCTGGTGGTTATTTGGGAGGTTAGTCCAGAAAACATAAGTACGGGAATGATTCAGTGATATAGGAAAATGAAGGAAGTTAATAAAAAGATGTGTTATCAGATAACTGCTGTTGCAGGTAACTGGAGCTTCATAATGCTGGAGAAATGATGGAGCCGTTGCGGAACAGGCCTCAGGGTTGTTCCACCTGAGTGGGAGGATCTGGAGTGTGCACCGATTTCTTCTTTCTCCTCCAGCTTTACTAAGGTATAATTCATAACAAAATTGTAAGCTACACAAAGCTGTGTACACCAATTTCTGGCAGTCCTTGGTGCGGGTTGTTTCCATGCACCCGAACAAAGCAGGCTCTGCGATGAGATGCAGGTACTGGCAGCTGAAAGTCTGTGGCGCAGGCACTACCATTGCAAGGTCCTGGAAGCTTTGGACAGGGCATCAACAGCATCTAAAATGAGCATCATTTTAGCCAGGAAGGCCACGAGATACATATGTGGGCAGCTAAAAGGGAGTAAGAAATGCTGAAACAGGAGAAGAGACAGAACTTACATGAATTCCTCAGCTAAACAAGACATCTGCAATGACTCAGGGCATTCCGGCAGCAGCAGAAAGCGGTGACTGAAAGAGTTTACCTGCCCAGAACCGAAGGGATGCTGTGCTACAGAGGTGCAACTCTGGTGGCATTTGAAGAGCAAATCTCTGCACTTCCTGCTAACTCAATTCTGAGTAGACTAACGCGTTTTTCCCTTTAAAAATCCTTGAGAGAAAATGAAACAAAGCAACAAAAACTGTTCACTACTAAAATATTTTGTTCCATCTGTTCCAATGGAAGGAAGATTTTCAGTAAAAATTCTCTTGATTCTTTGGAAAGTAAAATGAATTTATGCTTTTTTTTGGTGGGGAGGTGAATTTGCCAGCGAGTGACTTATCTTAGGTTCAATCCCAATACACTAAGGATCCCAAATGTTTAAGGGACTCTCGTACGTCAGAAAATGCTATTAAATCCTTGGAAGGACTAGTATATCGCCATGTGAGCTAAAAGGAGCCAAAGGAGAGCCACATCTGTAATTGGAAATGAAAGGAGTCTTATTTTTCAGTTTGCTGGTAAATTTTATTTTTGAGAACAAGACAGTCTATATGCAGTAATATTAAATTTCTCATTGCTTTTAAACTGTCACCATGTAGGAATCTGGAAAAGGAATATGTTAAGGGGTGGCTCATGTGTCCTCGTGATTTGGAATCCATTAGGCCCAAGCAACCCAGCACTTATCCAGTGGCTGTAACCAGGGTCAAACTGCTGACTATGTAGGGGATTTCTATGAATGAAAATGACTCTGAATGTGACACAAGACCTGAGAGCAGGTTGATCCAAAAATGCTTTCTTCCAGAAAGAACATAGTAAGCTAGATCTGGTTATGAAGCACGAAGAAATGTCGTTGGCTGTACTGCACTGTTTTATGTGTTCCTTATGGTAACCCATCTGGCGTGGGGATGTTTGAACGGCCGGTGTAGGAGAACATAGCGCTGGTCCTTGCTCTGGCATCAGATCTGCTGTGTGTGGAACACAGTGTCAACACCGCAGGGAAAAACTTCTTTTCTTTTAATGGAAAAATCTCAGTTCTTTGTAGTACGATGCCCTGAGTGCAAGTACAAAAACTGTTAGTTCATTCTCTCTGAATAACTTTCCCCAAATGGTGAGGAAAACAGAGCAAAATCCTGTACGAGTTAAGTAGCCATGATAAAAAGCTTCTAGAAAGTTGTTACTTAAGTCACAGTATTAGAACACACATTGTTTTCAAGCAAAAATTGTCATAATTGAAAGAATTATTGAGCCATACCTCCCAGCTTCCTGCTTAAAAAACCAACAAATGGAACAAAAACATAAATAAAAACACCAGACCAGCAAGGCTGGCATGCAGCAGAGTCCGGAAGTTCAGGGCTGAAGCCCAGGCCCCTGCTTGTTCTGTTGGGACCCCTCCAAAAGTGTCCTCAAGGGAATGAGGAGTTTGTTCGGGACATAATTGCCGGATGGCTTATCAGGTCCTGCCCTGCTCCCCAAAATGATACTGACACAAGTTTCCCTTAAAGAACTTAATTTTCAAATTATTGCCTACTCATTTGGTGAGACCGACAAATTTACATTGCAGTTCAAAATCTCTGTGGATTTTTAAAAATGTATATGCACACATGGGTGAATTTTTCCAACATGGGACAAGGAAGGCATTTCTTTCCAGGATTTACCACTTCCTTCCAATCAGTTTGTCTTTGAACCAGGTTTGGGACTCTGGTATGCTATTTTTTTTTTCTGGTCAAGGTATAAGATAGTCACTTCCAAGACCAGAGGATGGCTGCAGATTTCCCTATCATTAGTTATAGTGCTAGTTTGATCATTTAGGAGTCTATTGAGTGGAATTTCTTCTGGAATTTTAAGGAACACTTCTTTTCCAGAAGGTCTATTTCATTCTGCCTGATCTTCACCTTTCTGTCAGTTTGAAGAAACTCTGAAAATATAATCCCTCTGACAAATTTCAAAGGCCAATCCTGTGAAATGAAGAAGATAATTCTGTAGCTCAGCTCATGTAAGTTCACCTGTTCCGCGGCCACGTTTTCTCCCCTTTCTTCGGAACCCTGACTATGCCTCTGCTCTTCCCCCTGATCTCTCCAACTGTGGGTGGTTCGTCAGGAGGTCATCTCTTCTAGTTCCACATCTTTCTCTTTTCCCTTCATTTCTGTTGGTCTGGATGCCTATTTTAATTAAATTACCATGTAGACTTTTGCTTTCTTTTGTGTTGAATTTCATCCCAGAAATATGCAATTGATGATTGCTGTTTTCTTGTTCCTTTCCTCAAACTTTATTTTGACCGTTTACAGCCTAATTGTAACCCAAATCCTAACCATTGTTAGAATGCCCAACTAAATACCAGCTTCTTCCGCCTCCTGTTATCATTGTTCCCACATGATTTCCTTTTTGTTGGCAAGTCATGTTATTTTGTAATGATGAAATAGCATGAGCTTTTTCCAGTCTTGTATTTACACTGCCAAACAAACATAGCAATAGATTTTCTCCTTTCCTTTGGCTTTAATTAACTAGGGTTTTCATCTTCTGTTAAAACATTCAAATTTTGGTCTAAGATATTTACTTTTACTTTTATTTTATATTATAAATGATCATTCTCGGTTTTTTCCATAACAATATTTCCCATGTTCGTATAGAAACTGTGCTCAACTGCAGTTGCAATATAATGTTCCCTTCACGTTAGAAGGTGGTGAGCATCTGTTTGCTCTCCTTGTAGCTCTGAAAGTGGAGGTAGAATCAAACATCCACGAGGAGTCACTAGCCATGAGTTAGACTTACTTATTGCGAGACTGGATGTTGTTTTCCTCTGGAGTTGTTGGCCATTGCAAGTCGTTGCAATTTTACAAACTGTCTATGTACCCACATTTCAGCCACTTCACCTGATTCTCCTTTGCCATTTCCTGCTCAGGAAACCGGCTTCATCTAACTGCACAGCTGGCTTGGCTTTACAAACCTCACATTTCTACCCAAAGCGTCGAGCTGGTTGTACAGCCAGGCAAATCGGGGGGTTTCAATAGGAAATGTGCCCCAGTGACGTGAGAGAATTAGAGTTTCTCCCTGAGAATCTCATCGACTAACAGGACGATGAGGAACTATTACCTTAGGATCTGTCCAGGTGGAGATGTTTTTAACCAAAGGGAGGCTCTGGCCTCACACCAAATGTTCTCTTAGTTTTCAGGAAATTTATTTTTTGGAAACAACTGAAATTGAAAGGACTTCAATAAATTTATGTATTTGTACTTTAATGGGAATATTTATTTTAAGTTTTGATTTCTCTATCTCCCCCCACCCCCACCCCAGACATACCAGTTCTGGAACTAGGGAGCTAAAGTAATTACAAACAGGGAAGACTTTCCAGGCAAAGATAAAATCTCCCCGCCCAGAAATAGGATAATTTAGTACCAAAAAAGATGAAAAGACTAAGCTTAGGAAAACACTAGGGTGGGACTAGGACGAACATTTGCACTGACTTTTTTGTATTAGGCATAATTCCTGGCGCTGGTGATACAGCAAGGGACCAAAGAGACAAAGTCCCAGCCCTGAGGGAGGTTCCCTTCTCGTGGAGGGAGACTGAGAATAAGCCACGAAAGTGTGTTGAGCAGTGGTGAAAGCTAAGGACAAAAACAAAGCAGGGAGAGAGCTAGGAACGCTAGGGGTGTGTGGGATAGCTTGGATGGTCAAGAGAAGACTCCACTGAGAAGGTGGTCTTTGAATAAGAATCAGAAGCAGGGGAGGGTGGGAGCCACACGGACACCCGAGGAAGTGCATTCTAGGCAGAGGGGATTGTGCCTGGAAAGGTGGAGGAGCAGCGAAGAGGCCAAGGGAGAGGAAGCAAGCTAGAGGAACACACACGTCAGCTGAAGCAAAGAGTGAGAGAGAACTGCAGGCAGTAAGAGTGGAGAAAGAAGGTCGGGGAGGCAGATGATGGAAGGCCCTCCAGGTCCTCATGAGAATGTGGTGTAAGGAGAGACACTGCCCCTGCTTTCACAGAGGTCACGATCTAGCAGGGGTAAAAATGCGTGGAGGATATGATGAGACGAGATGACTATTAACAATAGGAAAGCACAGAGTGTCGTGGAATCATACAGTGCTGGGTCCCAATGTGCTCTGGAGGACACTTCCGTGAGGAAATGGTGTTTATGCTGAGACCTGCAGGACGAGCTGAGTTAGGTGCATGGGGGTCATGGCAGCTCCAGGTGTGGGGAGGGGTGGGTTGCAGCTGTAGTCAGGGGCAAAAGCAGGAGCAGTAAGAATGAAGAACCTTGAGGTGAACATACCAGAAATAAAAAGAAATCTATTATGTATAAGGCCAAAGAACAGGTGGGACAGTGTTACTGGATGAAGCTAGAGAAGTGTGCAGAGGCTGGGGGCAGCTGGATTATAAACAGCATTGTAGGCTATGTGAGAGTTCAGACTTCCCCTGAGAGTACTAGGGAGCCATGGAAGATTGTAAACAGGGGTGTTACCTGATTAGGTCTGTCTTTTGAAAAATCACTCTGGGTGCACCGATTGGGAGGAGTAAGCTGTGGTAATGGAAATGGGGGACACACTCCTGCCGCGGTGCAGAGCTTTTGGACTTCACTGGTAGCAGAGGGAAGGGAGGGACATGGGCACACTGGAAGGGCATTCCTGGACTAGAACAGATAGGACTGGATGTGGGGTTGCTGGTGGGTCCGTTCAAAATAGAGAGAAGGATTAAAGATGTCATGCAGGTCTTTGGCTCTGTCAACTTGATAGATGGTGGGGCCGCTGACAATGAATGGGAGCAAAGGACAAGGAACAAGGGCTGAACGTGCCACAGGTCTAAGTCAGATAACATTTGCTGTATTTTTTCCTGTAATTTCTTCCCTTAACTGAAGATTTAGAGATGATATAATCACATCGTTTCTCGAGTGACTTACTTTAATCTTTTACATTTTAGTGCAGGAATATCACTTCAAGTTTGCCTATCCTACAGATCTTTCCGTCAGTCTGTGTAGCTGTTAGGGACTGAGTGGTTTCAGACGGAATCACAAAAATGATACAGGTTGTAACATAGCTAAGCACGTGGCGCCATCTTCAGGACAGCTTGTTAAAAATTTGTAAACCACCCAGGCTGGAAGGCGTGCTTCTGCCCGCACAATACTTTTCTGCGGAGTAGGTATGACTCCATCTTGTCTGGCAATAAGAAGCTGAAAAATATTTCTGTGTGACCAAATCCTGGTTTTCCTGAGAACAATAGTTTATCACAGGATATAGGAGAGTTGGTGGCCAAATTTTCTTTGAAATCATTCCAGTTTGAAAGTGTCTGTGAGCAGGGCAAGGAGCTTTGCTGCAGAAAAGCCTAGAAAAGGAAATTAAAGCAGCAACACTTGAGGATTTTCTACTACCATGCCCAGATCCCCTAGGGCTTTCCCAACTTTATATATTTATAAATTTTCACTAGGCGCTTCATTAAATATATAGTCAAGTGGAATTTAATTCTTATACATTTGTAATGGTGACAACGTACATGAATGTAAAAATTGGAAAAAATCATTTGTCAGAATGTGTGCCCAAATTTTGGGCTCAGGAAACATGACATCATAGATTCATAGGATCTGCACTTTAAGAATAAAAAGTTGTAAGTAAGAAATCATTATTATACCTATAGCTAAGCACATAAAGAGAAACAATGTAACTCACAAAATGACTTTTATCTTCAGAAGCTTCTCAGGCTTTATTCTATTTGAAGAAGCTCCACCTGTTCTTTCTGCAGGGTTCAGATATAAAAACATGGGCATACATGTTTATCAGAATGTATCTGCCACCTTCACGTGCAGGACATACTGTTTAACCGACACTGAGCATTTAGCAGAGTCTCGTGAGCAACTGGGAGATAAACAGTTTGGCGGGTATGGGAAGGCAAACGGTTCCTACCATCTTGCAGCACCCTGCTCGCAAATGGGCTTTCTTCCTAGATGGCTCTCATTAAAAATGCATGTCTTTCCATTGAGGAATTGTAAATCCCAGAGTTCCTGTTAATCCTGAAAGGGGTAACACATTGGTCTAAATTCCAATTCTAGATAAACCCCCTCGATTATAGGTTGGGTTTCCTGGGGTCCAAATTGGGCTTAAGAGGGTAAGCCAAAGAGTGGGACATGCAGACGAGTGGCCAATGATAGTGTCTAATAGTAATGACTTGTTTACAGTGTGCCAAGTGCTTTATATGGATTATCTAATTTAATCCTCATAACCTGCCCTAGCCGGTGTGGCTCGGTTGGTTGGAGCATTGGCCTGTAATGATTCCTAGTCAGGGCACATACCTAAGTTGTGGGTTTGAGCCCTGGTCTGAGCACGTGTATGAGGGAACAAATAGATGCTTCTCATTCGCATCAATATTTCTCTTTCTCCCTTCCTCTCTCTCAAAAAGCAATGGAAGAATGTCCTCGGGTGAGGATAAAAAGTTATTTTAAAATTAATCCTTATAACCTATGGGTACTTAAAAAAATATGGGTATTTTCATTATCATCTAGAGAATTTAAAATAATAGCCCAAGGCTCATACTCACTGTCCAGTAAAGCTAATGAAATAAATTCAAATCCAGGCACTCTCTCTCCGGTACAAACCAGCTTAACCAAAACATCATACTATCCCTTAAATGAAAAACATTTCCGCAAAGGAAAAATAACCTTCATCGAGAACCAAGCTAACAGTCTGAACAAAATATTCAGCAAGCAGAAGTATAGAAATTGAGGGGAGGGGCAGAATCTGGAGGGATCCCCTGAGGTCCAGCGGTTCCTCCCACTTTTTGATAGTTCCAGAGCCTTGGCCCTGCTGGGGTGGCGAAGTCTAGGACAGACTATGATAACACATGTCCTTGAGACTTCCAAGAGTGAGTCTGGGAGAGAGTGTGACTTGCAGACATGAGATGGTGGGGAGCCAAGGAACTCACTGTTGTCTCATATTTTATTCTGAGGATCAAGCCTAAAGATAAAGAACGATGGCCCTGACAATAGAAGCCACCATATCAGGTAACAACCTCGGACAGGAGCGGAAGAAATAACCTACTTCACCCTATTCAGTCAGGCAGAGGTTGGTGTACAGAGTGTGGCGTGGGCTTGCTGAGGCCCACTATGAGGCCAGCAGGCAAGTCAATGAGATGGCCACACATGAGCACCACCAGTGAGAGGGACAGGCATTGGCCTTGAAGTCCAAGGCCGTGGACCAGGCTAAGCACTGACACTTACTGTGGGAATTTGGGCAATTCATTTAAATTATCTGATCTTTAATGTATTCAGCTGAAAATGGCAGTAATAGTTACTGATTAGGATTGTTGGGAGATCAAAGAAACAACATATGTAAAACACGGTTAAGCTATAATACTAGTGAGTACCTTGTATGTGCTAGACATTGGACATAGAAAATTAAGATATAATCCTTGCTGTCAAGGAATTCACAATCTAATGATATACAGATGTTGCTTATCTTCAGAACTGCAAGTCCTCCTTCTTTCTACGTATCCCTCTCACTTCCATTTGGGTATTGTCATGGTTGTGGTTTTCTCAAAAGCCGACCCTAAGACAAGGATTTGAGTGGAAAGGGTTTATTTAAAGGTGCAAGGAATCACACGTGATAGAAGAGAGGAAAAGTTGCCAACGTAGGGTGTGCCATTGGGCCAGCTGCTACCCTGGCCACTCTGGAAAATGCTGCCAGACACAGGGCTCAGAGGTAACCCACCTAAGGAATGGGGGAGCTAGCGTAGTTTCACACCTGCTTCCATCTATTATTGGCTGAAGATTTCTTCTGGGTGCTAATTTCTTCGCTCTTCTGGCCTGCCAGGGGCATCAGTAGAGTGTGTTGCAACAGCTTCAGAAAGTGTCCACGGGCAAAGGAATGGAATCGCTGGCAGTTGGAAGATGGCTGGAGCATACTGAAGCCATAAGAGGCAAAGATATGGGCATCTCAATGACAGAAACTGCGACAATTTGTCCGTTGTCTGCAAGGGTGCTGGGCTGGGCTCACTCTCTCCCCCGCACCCAAGGCAAAACCAAGGGAGGAGGATCTTACAATACTTACCGCTGCAGAGGAGGGGGATAGGGGGCTGACTGTGTGCTAACACTCCCTAACGGCATCGCTGAAACCGTGACCTATCGTGGGTTTTCTTTTGTTTTGTGTTGTTTTGAAATTTGGCAGAGCTGTGTAGGTCAATGGAATCATTGCTTCCCTTGAACTTTCTGTGATGATGGAAAGACTCTGCATATCTATACTGTCCCCTACAGTAGCCACTAAGTCACGTGCGGCTATTGAGCACCTGACATGGGGTAGCATGACTGAGAAACGGCATTTTTACTTTTATTTCTTTTTCATTAATTTAAATAATCACATGTGGCTAGTGGCTACCATATTAGACAACATAACTTTAGAATAGTTAAATTATGTTTTATTGTTCACAAGAAATTGTTCAGAGTCATCCTAATAATTTTCTTCATTAGGGATAGAGGTACATAAAATATGTTATGTGGCTGAGTATTAAAATCAATATTAAGCTGGAGCTGAGTTGCACTGAATTTCACTATCCTAATAGAAAATTCTGGGACATGGGAATAAATATGAATTATTATCAACATTTGCTATAAAAATGTATTATAAAAAGTTTCATAGTCAAACTTCTAAAGTTTGAGAGAATAGTACAGAAATAATAGTATCTTAGCAGCTGTGGTGCGTATTGATGTTTCTAAGTGAGCAAAGACTAGACTGAAGTTGGTGGAGAAGCAAGCTATTTGGGGTACATAATTCTTCTTTATAATTTTCTCCATGTCTAATTAATTACACCTCACATTGTTATTTAAATTTCTATAAACATTTATGAACTCACATTCAATATAGCATATTTACAAAGTTAAACAATACATTCTCTCTTAATTATACTTTATTTTCCCTTTATTTAACTATTTGAAAGTTTTTAATAATTGTTTTTGTACATAATTAATAGCTTCCAGAATCATCATGTTCATGGTTGAGCTTTACTCTGACAGTTTGTTCTGTTGTGATATGTGTTTTTGCAACGTGAGTCAGCTCCTGTGTGCCTGGGGTCAGGGAGTATGTGATGTTGTCTTGGAGGTCGCATTGGGTCGTGTGTGACTTTTCCCAGCAGGTTACTGTTTTGTACCGCTGTGTAACCGCAGCTGAATGCAGAGTGCACTAAGACAGCGGGGCCTCTTGGGCTGGGTTGCACTGGGCCATTGCATCAAGGTCCTCCTCTTGGCTCCGTCTGGCTGCACACTCCCTAGGAGGAGCTCAAGGCGTGGCTCTCCCTGATCTTTGCACTTTGCCCTCATTTCCATACCCAGCAGTCCTTCCCTTCCACAAGCTAGCTTTAGTTCTTTTTTTTTTTAATGCAAGTGTTTTTCTAATGCAACCTTCTATTTACACAATAATATTTATTTGTTTATTTATTAGTCATGTAATAGTCTTTACACTGTGCTGTATCTTTATTAGGAATATTATTGTTTTTGTTAGCACACCATTATAAAATTTTATATGTTTTGAGTGGAAATTGCATACATTTTGAGTTGTTTAACCCTGATACAATTCTTTTTAATGTGTGATTTTGTAGATTTGAAGTTTTTTTTTTTTCAGGAATATGCATGTTGAATTAAGGTTACAATTGATTCTTGAATTGAATGAGAAAATAGCAACAACAACAAAAAACCCATAAGGAGCTCTGTACTTCAAATTGCATCTAAAGCATTTGAAAGTGATATCCACATACAAGCAATATTCTAAGCCATATGCTTTGTTGCTTTGTTTATATTACTGATTTCACCAAACCAATGACAGCGAAGGTGGTTATCTGATCTTCCAAAGACCTAGACCAAAGACAAGGGAAGGTGTAGATTTCGTCTGAACTTCTAGACCAAAGATGAAGTTCCACGTGTCCATGAGAAAAAGGAAATGTGCATCGACTTACATGAATCATGTAGATAATTTCTTTGAGATTTTGGTATGTATGCCCTTTAGGTTCTAAAAATTCTGAACAGTGTGGCACACGTCTTCCCAGCCCTACCTAGCAGGCCGCTTTTTTGACCCAATACAATGCCCCTGCTTAGGATTTATGTAGGAAAGGGCTTCATAAATGGCATGTCCATATTCTAGAGTTAGAGTGCTTCTGTCCCAGTAAGAGAAGATGGCTAGCAAGAGGACTTATGGAGTAGTTATTCCTTTTGGGTGTGTTTGTAAGAAGGGAGTATAAAGATCAAGTCATATATACCCACCTCAACTTAGTGCCCTTAAAGTATTTGTTTTTCAAAGAAAGCTGTAATAAATAACATCTCTTAAAACATGTGTGCATTAGTTTGACTTACACACTTTTAACTGCCTGCCATCAAATTTGAGGTTCCTTAATACTAGTATAACTCAGGAGTACCGCCCGGTGACAGAAAAGAGAGGCCAAGACACACTCAACTTGCTGCAAAATGTTTCCCAGGTTGGCAGCTACTGCCCAGTGCCTCCCACTGACCAGGCACATGGAGGGAGTGCTCTGTGTTACTGTGCCGTTGGGGGGACAGGCTCTGGCGTCACGCAGTCTGGGTTGAAAGCTAGGCTACCTTACTTCCTTGTTGTGTGACCTCGGTAAATTACCTAGTGTCTTCATCTCAGTTTTCTTATTTTAAAAAGTATGGATAAAATAAGTCCAATTATATAAAGTTACTGGGAGAATTAAATGTAATATGTGTAATGTAATTAGCATAGTACCTGGCATATAGTGTTTGATGCACGTGAACCTTTGTAATGCTGCTTCCTGAGTGTTTTGTTTCAAATTATAAGTGAAATAATTCCTGGAAAAAAAAGAAAAACAAACTCAAATTTACAAAATCACACACTAAAAGTAATTGTATTGGGGTCAAACCACTCAAAATATATGCAATTTCCATTATAAAAATACTTTATAATGGAGTGCTAACAAAAACAACACTATTTCTAATAAAAATACATTGCAAGGAGGCTCCCAGCTGAAAAAGCACAGAATGCTGTCAGCGCTGGAGTCAGAACTGAGGTCATCTGTCACACTAATGCGCTGGTTGGCTGCTGCTGCTTCTCTGAAGCGGTGTCAGACCCTATAAACAAGAGGATGTTAATGCATTACTGAGTGAGAATTCCTGGCAAAGAGGACATGGGAAATAATGCAGTTAGTGGCTGTAGGCTAATGTCTAATATTCAGTTGCATATTGTCAGTGGCTTTTGCTCTATCTCATGAACAAGCACTTTTATATTGTTATCCCCATAACCTACTTTCTGTACGCACTCATGCAGCACACCATCAAAGGACATGATGTCTATGACCACACGTTGAGAAGCCATGGAGGGTACAGTCACGAGCACAGGCTCTGGCTGCAGAATTTCTGGGTCTTCCACAAACCAGTTGAGGGACCATGGCAGGTCCCCAAATGTTCTGGATCTTTGTTTTCTCACCTGTACAATGAAGACAAGAATGATATCTATGGCATAGGTTTCTGATGAGGATGACACGGTTCAATCCACATAAGATACTTACGTAACTGTCTTCTGTGCAATAAATATTCAACAAATGACACCTATTACTTTACATTTTTATTTATCTTAATCATTTAAAAATAATTCACCATTTTACAGGAAAGTAAGGTCACCTATATCCACAGACCCTGCTATTCGTGTTAGGTCAAATGTTTGAAAATGAATGGAAATGGCAATAAAGGAGAGAAAAAGCAACAATTTCCATTTAGTTGGAGGAAGCTCATTGAGAAATAATTTCTGTAACTCTTAAGGACATAAGGTATATAACTTGGTGGCCCTGGTGGCAACAAAGTAGAAGAGAAGAGAAAAATGCACAGGCGAGGAGGGAGATAATGAATAAAATAAGAGGTGACATTGAGCATCTTTTCATAAGTCTGTTGGCCATTTGTATGTCCTCTTTAGAGAAGTGTCTATTCAGGTCCTTTGCCCATTTTTTAATTGGGTTGTTTGTCTTCCTGATGTTGAGTTGTATAAGTTCTTTGTATATTTTGGAAATTAACCCTTTATCAGATGTATCATTGGCAAATATGTTCTCCCATACAGTGGGTTCCCTATTCATTTTTTTGATGATTTCTTTTGCTGTGCGGAAGCTTTTTAGTTTGATGAAGTCCCATTTGTTTATTTTTTCCTTTGTGTTCCTTGCCCTAGGAGTTACATTGGCAAAAATATCGCTAAGAGTTATCACCTCACACCTGCCAGAATGGCTACTGTCAATAAATCAACCAACAACAAGTGCTGGCGAGGATGTGGAGAAAAGGGAACCCTAGTGCACTGCTGGTAGGAATGAGGACTGGTGCAGCCACTGTGGAAAACAGTATGGAATTTCCTCAAAGAACTAAAAATGGAACTGCCGTATCACCCAGGGATCCCATTTCTGGGAATGTATCTTAAGAATCCTGCAACACCAATCAGAAAGGATATATTCACCCCTCTATTCATAGCAGCATTATTTACAATAGCCAAGATATGGAGACAGCTCAAGTTCCCATCAGTAGATGAGTGGATAAAAAAGATGTGGTCCATTTACCCATGGAATACTACACAGTTGTAAAAAAGAAGGAAACCTTACTGTTTGTGGCATCATGGGTAGACCTGGAGATTATTATGCTAAGCAAAATAAGCCAGTCAGGGAAAGACAAATACCATATGACCTCATTCATATGTGGAATCTAATGAATAAAATAAACTGATGAACAAAATAAAGCCAAGGCATGGATACCTGGAACGGACTGACAAATCTCAGAGGGGAAGAGATTAGCCAGAGAACATATGGATATGCGTATACCCATAGCCCATGGACACAGAAAACAATGTGGTTTTCTGTGGGCTAGGGGATGTGGGGGCTGTGTGAAGTGGGGCAAAGCAAGGGAAAATGGGAGACATCTGTAATAGTTTCAATAATAAAAAAGAAAAAAGAAGTCAGAAAAAAGAATAATGGATAACAGGGGGAGAAAAATAATGAAATGATTGTGGACTACCAGAAGAATGCCATGAAAACTACGAGTTATGATAATACTAGCTACCATAATGCAATAATGCTAAACTATCAGTAGCTTACTTCCTGCTCATCTCCCAGTCCAGTGAAGCGGATCCTGGTTGGGCAGTTCTCTTCCAATGGTGTTTTGGGATCAAAAGCTCCCTGCTCATCCCTTGTCTGTGGGCCCACTGTCTTCAACACACGGATCCCATGGACCACCCCATGGGGGCTTCCGCCCCAACCAACTAGAATAGGAAATCAAGTGGATCGTTGGAGGTTTTTATGAGCCAGGCCTGGAAGTGGTGCTTGTTCTGGCCCACATTCCACTAGCCAGAGCTCAGCCTCACGGCCATGCTTACATTTAACTATATGCTCAAGAGAAAGGACGTGGGTTTGGGAACTCATCACAGCCTCTGCTTTTGATACTATTAGGCAAAATGACAATGTCACCTTTTGTAATACAAACCAATACAAATTCATAATCTGACTGGGAACAAGAGAAAACTGAATTGTACCTGGAGATTCACAGACAAATGAACTACATCTATCTCATTACTACAAAATAAAAATCTATGGATGAATTTTTGTGCAAATCAAAATCATCTCTAGAAAGTTCATCTACGATTACTTTAGAAGAACAATCGCTAGTACTAAATTCTTAATCTGTGTGAAGCACTGTGCTAAAAGCTTTATACATATTATCCAATTTATTTATCTTTACTACACTACTGTGAAGGAGAAATTATTATTTATATTTTTAGATTAAGAAATAGAATCCCAAGAGAGCTCCTGACTTGCCCAAGATCATAAAGATAGTAAGTGGTAGGATGGAGATTCAAACATCGGCTTTACTACCAAAGCTGTCAGACTACGACCTCCTAAGTCCTCTGGTTACTTCTCAGTTCAGGATCCCTTGCATAAACTTATTTGGTTCTCCAGTATGGCTCTCTGAAAATTTTGGTGTGTGTATTGATTTGTAAGCTATATCAGTTAACTTGCTGTGTAACAAACAATCCATAAATATAGGGGCTTAAAATAATACAAGCATAACTTGTTATTTCTCACTATTCTGTAGGTTGACTGGATGATTCTTCAGTTCCACTTGGTGATTAATGGAGTTATTCAGGAAGCTGCATCCCAGTGGTGGCTGGGCTGCCAGAAGGGCCAAGAAGGCCTCTCTCACATGCCTGGGGGCCTGGTGCTGTCAGCTGTGGTACCTCAGCTCTCCTTCACGTGGCCCCACCCTCCATGGTTATCCCTCCTACAGGACCTCTCCACGTGGCCTTTCTTGAGGGGCAGATTGGACTTCCGTATGTCATAGGAGCTGTCTTCAGAAGGAAGGAAGAAGAGGCTCCCAGAAATTTGAAGGCCTAGATTGAAACCAGCTCAGCATTACTTCTGCCACATTCTATCAGTCAAAGGAGCATGAAGCCAGCCCAGGTTAAATGAGTGAGGAAAAGACTGCACCCCTTGGTGGGAGGAGCAGAAAAGAATTTATGTCCATGTTGAATCCACCACACAGCATTCTGTATGCAAGCGTCTGTCATTGTCCTCCCAACTAAACTCCTGAAGGCAAGGTCTGGATCTTCTTAATTTTACAGTTGGCTTGTAGCACCTAGGACTACCCTCTGTGTACAATGGGTCTCAAAAAAACTCGACTGAATGACTGCAGAAAAACCATAACCCATACAATTTAAGTGGGAGAAAAAGTCACCTGGAACACTCACAGACCCTTAGGCTCCCTACGTGTGAAATTTGATAAGTAACTTTTTGCAACCATTTTATTACCAGAGAAACTGTGGCAATGCACTGACATCTCTAACAAGCTCTCTGCTTCTGTGCTCACCTAATTTCAGATGCTTCGCTACTTGTCCAAGCTGAAATATGGAGCCTTTCTGCTGATTCAATTCTGAAAGTCATAAGAAAGGTACATTTGGAATTTAGGGCAAATGATAATTTAATATTGTGCCAGAAATTAACAATTTTATGAAAAGATTGTGCTAAAATAAGACCTCAGCCCATTTTTGTTGATTGTCTCTCAGAAGAAAATAAAACTGCCCAGAACATACATAAAAAGTAACTTGGTTCTCACAGTACCTACTTCGAAGCATAGGGGGCCTTAGCCCTCACCCTAGGCATATCGTAGAACATCACCCCATGCTTGTTCATTATAAGGGGTTCTTGCTAGGTAAGGTGTATGTGCACACACACTCAAACGGACATGTACAAGCTAATACATAAGATGAAAAATGAAAGAAGATAAAATTGCGCAAGCATTAAAAAAATGAGACTGCATAGAAATCAGCTCTTAGGTGATCTTATCAGCAAAAGACAGGGATAGCTCTAGGGAAAGTGAAATAGCTCAGTTTAAATTTACTCTGCTTTTCTCTGCATTGGGTATCCTGAAACAGACTCTCACATAAGGTTTGCTGTACTAAAAGTAATATCCTTGTCTTCTATTCAGGCCTCTTTCTTTGTCAAGATCCCTGTAAGTAGAAAAATGACAAAAATTTATGAGGGTTACATTCAAAAGCAAAAGCCTGGGGCATATTGTTAGAAAGATAAAGATTGTTCATGTGGGAGTTCTCTGTTCCTTTATTACCTGAGAAAAGATGGAGTAGTAATTGACATGTGGTTCTTGACAGATGTTGACAAGGGAAAAACATGTAACTAAGCCCCTTGGAGTTTTTGCAAAGGATGATTATGATGCTTGTCTCCATGTTCCATAACCTCACGAGTACAATCAAATTTCCCCCCTTACCCTAAGTGCCAAGCAGACATTGATGCAGATGTTAGCAGACTATATCAGCATCTGGCCAAAGAATAGAATTCTCTCATCTCACATAAAGGGCATACACATTAGGGGCCGTTGAATGTGGACTGAGTGCTTTGATATATTCCATTGTTAATCTGTCTTGAAATAGATTGATTGCTGTGGAGAAAAAATTTACCCCAAATTTTTATTTTTAACTCTCAGAGCTTATAGGTGGGCATGCACAGTAACATTAAATCATTTATTGTTTTTGCTCCAATATTGTATCCATATTTTACTTCATAAAAGAGTAGGATGATGGGAATATTAACAAATAGGCCATTAGAAGAGCACTGTATAAAAATAAGAATGAGCTTTAGAAAGGCAACATTTTCTCTCTATTAGCTAAGTATCCAGATGAAAAGTTGAAAGATTGTCAGTAGTACAGATGTTCTGAATACCCAGATGTTCCGTAGAGAAGATATTTGGCAACAAATAAAACTTGCTTCTTCATCCATATGGTTCATTATAGTTTCATTTTGTATAACATTGTAGAATTATGGAAATTATAAGCATATTTTAGTTTTTAAAAATAAAAGTAGAGCAAAGTGTAAAAATACTATTTTATATTTCTTCTTAGTATATCTGTAGCAGTGAACTGAGGATTAGAGCCTTAATGAAAGAGCATTGCACGTGATAAAATATCATGCTAATCTGATTCAAATACAGACTACATTCTTTTCTCACTTTATATTACTTCATACTTTAATAGTAAGGCTAAATAATGATTTGAGATTTGTTTGTTTTCCCTTTATATTTTTTAGTCCCTCCATCCATACTCACCCCAGCTGCAGGCTCTGTTGGTGATTAGCAGAGAGTGGGTACATACCAAATTGAAAAGCACAAATAGCCCTAAGGCTTCCTAAAATTTGGTTTCCAAAAGCTTAACTTTCAAATAAAGAAATCCAGTTAATATGCATAAAATAAAAACATGCGCTCTTTCCTGTACACCCAACTTTGTGGACTGATACACACACTGAATTTGAACAGCACACTTGAACTTTACATTTTCGGGATTGTATCAGTCAGCTTAGGTGGGCTTAGGTGTGCTTTACCAACAATCAAGTGCAAAGTCTCCTTGCAACAACAAAGAGTTATTCTTTCTCATGTTATACGTCTGCTGTGGGTCCTCCTTACTGGATATCCAAGCTAAAGGAGAAGCCTCCTCTCTCTGGAGTACCTGTTTTCCTATGACAAAGGGGACAGAAAGCAATGATGGGCCAGGCATGGTTCTTAAAGCTCCTGCTCAAAAGTGGCCTATGTCACTTTTACCAATATAGTGAGTCACATGGCCAAGCCCAATACCTTTGTTACGACATATAATCTTGTCATAGAGAGAGGCTCCACCAGGCGGGACCCAGCAAGGAGGGGCAATGAGTATTTTTACCGCAGTACTGCTTGCCACAATTGTCATTTTAACCGTGTGTTTGTGCTTCATTGTGTAGATCACTGGGTCAGATGTGTCAAAATAGTTACTTATTTGGGGAGATTATAAAACATGGGGGAAAACACTAATTCAGACAGAACACAGAGTGAGAATAACAAAGCAGTTTTAGATGTTTCCAGATAGGAATGTGCTATTGTGCTTATAAGTCACACAGAGAATGAGAGTGCATTCATGTTCAGAGTGGAGAACAAAGAATGAAGAAAATTGATCTCCATCTAGTCAAATTGGGAAAAGTTTGTGGTTTAGGATCTTTTTGAATGGGGATAAGATAATTAATAATCATGACTAATATTTGTGTGCCCTTTTGCAATGTTATTCAATACTTTCAACAATCACCTAAGGAAGACATCATCCCTTCTACTTAGCAATGGGGACACTGAGGCTCAGGTTAAATGATTGGCCTATGTTTTTACAGTAAGTGTCAGAACCAGGATTTAAGCAGTCTGCTCTAATTCTATACATTGTCTGCTTTGCACACGGAATAGGACAAGAAAACTGCCAGGTGTACCTTGGAGAGGCTCCAAACTGGGAGACTAGACTGGAGGCAAGTAGCCTGAGCACAATGTAGGAAGGAGTCTGTTGGGTAGGGGGGTCTCCTGTGAGAGATGAAGGAAAAGAAGTCATCGGGCCTATACCACTTCGACTCTTTTGAAGCCTTTAACTGGTCATATGCGAAGGAGTACAAAAATTCACTCAAGAAATATTTGTTAAGGACCTATGATGATAGAAGAGGAGGGGCACTGCCGATAGAGATTGTAAATCTGGAAGAACTTACTTGGGCCTAGAAGTTAGATGTAAAACCACCTTCATCATTTAATCTGATTGTCCAACCCCCACACTCCACTCCTGAGGCTAGAGGATACTAAGCAGGAAGTGGGTTCTTCATGCTCTTAGAGGAAGGACCTGATGGTTCCTGTCATTGGTGGAGAGAGGCAGGGTACTAGCATTGTTGAAAAGTGGGCTGATGCTGCCCACTTCTGGTCAGAGAAGACCACGAGGGCTGCTGCAATGGATTTAGTGTCTATGTTAGTTCAGGTCTTCTGAGAAGCAGTCATCAAGATCAGACTAGGCACATAAAAGATATTCGGTGAAAAAAACCTATCAAGGATAAAGAGCAGGAAGCAAGGGAAGGTGGGGGAGGGGGGAGCATCAGAAAACAATACAGGCATTACACCTGAGAAGGAGAGGAGGAAGGAAGATTGAGTATAAAGAATCTTAAATTGCAATGTAGACCTAGAAAAGGTTTAGCCACTCTTGAGTAGTTTGGGAATGTTTCAAACCAAACTGACCAATCACAGGAATTCTATGTCTAGCAGGAGTCGGTGGGGAATAGTCCCCTCATTCTCCTCAGCCTTTGGCCAGAGCACCTTGCGGGAGGTGTGGCCTCAGTTGAACACAGTAAAGGAATCAGAGGGGCGGGAACTGAGGCTAGCAGCCAACCAACCAGGTTCCCCACAGCAGGAGGTCTGTGCCACCACAGCCCACCCCTTGTACCGCACAGATTTATTTCTCCATTTAAGTTTGGGGAAAAGTTCCTCCATGGTTCCATGGGCCTCTTTTCCTGAGGGGAAACTTACAGGGAAGTTGATGGGACGAATGAGAGTTCTAATCTTTGCAGCTGTTCTCAAGGCTGTCGCTGGTGCTCATCCTCCTACCCCTCCACTGTGCATTCTAAATTCCCCTCACTCTCAGCTGCCGCCTTGGAATGTCCATGTGCCTCACCTAGTGGTGTTACCTGGATCTTTATTCCTTAAATGTCTCAGCCTTTGGCAACCACATGTTTTTTCAGACCAGGTTCCTGCCCAAGTCTGTTGACCATTACAGTGGGACAAGCAGGTATCAGTTGGTGCCCAAATGGATTCCACGCACATTCCTCCTGACTCTATTGTGTAAAGCAGCCCTCACCTATTCCTGTTAATTAAAGCAAATTACACTGCCAGTGACCTTCCATGGTCACTCTTCTGGCCTACTGGTCCATGGTGCCCCGGTAGCTGCCATAAGTTATAGTTCAATGGAAACTTCTCTTTGTCTTCTAAAAAGACTGTTTTCTCTTTGGGAACCAGTAACTCTAACCTTGAGGAATTTATCATTGTGGGAAGCACATATCCCAAGGTGTCCTTGGGAAGGATGGTAAGACAATCCTGCTTCCAGCCCTTGGTTATCAGGTTCAGGTATTCTTCCTGCTGGGCACACAGCATCATGTTGAAGTTTCCGTTTTAATGAACATACTACATCCTGAAGGACAAAAGCCAATCCTTGCAGAGAACTGCTTCTGAGCTGAAGCTTGAACTGTGCCTTGAGAGCATTGTCCTAGCATACTCTGAGGCTGGCTGCTTCTGAATGATGTGAAATACAAGATCAGTGGATCCCATGCTCCTGTCCTCTAGCTCCTTTGCTTTGAAGTGCTTCCCCTGGGCGGATGCTATGCTGTCTAGGATCCATGCCTGTGGATCAAAGCATTCCATAGGTTCCCAAATAGCCATGCTGGATGACACTCTGCAGGAAGAAAAGGCAAACCTATGCTTGGTGTAGGTATCTTATCCTATGACAATTAACCACTGGCCTTTCTAGGATAGAAGGGGTCCAATGAAGCCAACTTGCCATAAGTTGGCCTCACTGAAGAATAGTGTCAGTGTTGAAATTCAGAGGCAGCAGTGGTCACATTGGCCTTTTAAATGGGACTCCATGCTGGTGAGCTCATAGACAGCCTCCAACACCACCACGGTGGCCCCGCCATTCATGTACCTGTATGCTGGTTCTGGGATGGCCAATGACAAAGAATGGCTAACACCTGTCAGACAAGTAATTTTCTTGACTTGGTTGTTCAATGCCTCTTCAGTGGCTGATGTTTTCCAGTGGCCGCTAGCATGTAATACAGAAATGCCACACTTTTGCCTACTCCCCTGTGTCCATTCCCATGCCATTGTGCAAATTTCCTGGCTTCTAATTTTCTAGTCCTTTTCCCCCCAAGACCCTGACAACTGGTCACTACCGAGGAATCTCCATGCTGACTCACCTTGGGCCACGTCTTCTTGCACAACAAAAGGGTAGTCAGGTGCTTGTTCTCAGCTCTGACCACTGGGAAAGTTTTTCCTCCCCTCAGTCTTTTAAGGCCACTGCTGACATTGTCCAGTTTCAGCTTGCCATTCCCCCATATGAAACCATGTCATACTTGTCCCCAAGCTATATGGTCCTGCCTGTCCCAGGCTTATCTACACCGTATGTACTAACTATGAAACAAGCCTTGAAAAGCCTTTTCAAAATGACCTTGACTATGCTGCACCATAAAAGTTATATGTTTTCTGTTATCTTCATCTGGCATGCTTATTTGATTTCTCAACAAGTAGAATCATATATTCCAATCAATAAACAGGACAACTAGACATCTTAGTCCAAGGTGTCAAACTTGGCACCATTCAGGAATATCTTATTTATGTGCACATTTACATTTATTTTAAATTTTAAAAAAGTAAATGTATACAAGCCCAGTCCTTGCTTGCATGAATATCTTTCTTGTATTCATTTCACAGTAGTTTTCTATAAATTACTTTCATCCAGAAAAGTAGGTAACCAAAATCATATTCTCCAGTCAGCAAAGGGATGTCCTTGTCATGGTTCTTATTACTCAACAAACCATGATCAGACAAGCAACAATTTCTGTGACACGGGCATGTTTTTAAGAATTAGTGATGTTGGAGCAGGCACTATGCAGTCAGCTTTGTCTGTTTCAAAGACTGCTGCTTGCCTGAGCTATCACACCGTTCTGGGCTGTCTCAGTGTGCGGAATCAGGCGAACGTAGGGATCATGGTGAGGCAGATTTTGCCTCGATGGAAATAAAAGTTTTACGACAAAGCTATACAAAATCAGAATGGGTTGTATCTAGAGGAAATGAGTGTTCATGGAGGGTTGAACATTGGTGTGTCTAACAAGAGACTCCTGAGGTAATTTTTAAGGACATTTTAGAGAGAATTCACAGACACCATAAAGAGAAGTGGAGACAGCACCTCTGAAATGACCAAAGAAAGCAGTGCAGCACAGTGTAAAGAACATAGGTTTAAACCGAAACCTAACAGCAATGTCTGCTTTGTCAAATTATATCACTTTCTCCTCTATACATGGGAATAATAATATTACCCATCTTGCGATGGGTATAATACAAATATGTGTCTTGCTCTAATGTAATACAAATATGTGTCTAATAGAATGCCTAGTTCAATGAAATTTCTTATTATGCCCTGATTTTATGTAATTAAACCTTCTGAAGCTGCCAGCTTCTGATCTTATTAATCTCTAAAAATAGTAATTACATGTAATTTAACCTGATATTAAACAAAAGTAGATATCAATGAGTCCTAATTCCTAAAATGTCTAATATTCTGAGATTTAGGATGTGGTATTTACAAAATGTTTTTATTTCTAAAGAATCCTATTGCTTAATAATAATAAAAAAGGCACAGCATGATAATTTAGAAATGAGAAGTTTTCTTTTTAGAAATCATTTAGAATTCATGCAATTCCAAATGATTGAGTTCTGATCTTGTAAAGCCTTTTCAAAATGATATTGCTCATGCTGTACTACAGAAGCCCAAAACTGCTGGATAAGATAGAATTCCCAAACCCATGTGACCTAGAAGTCCGTGTCACAGAATTTTGGAGTAGGGGGAGCACGTGGGCAGGAGAGTCACTATATCTTCCAGACCCCAGGCATATGCTCTGACAAAGCAGACTCCCGAGGAGAAACTAGCAGTCACGGTAACGGATGCTGTCCTTGTCAGCCTGCTCTCTGGAAGGAGCTGAGAATAAGAAGGGTATAAATTGAGAATTCTGTAAACCAGAGACTCTCTGTAAGCTGTGGCATCATTTTACCAGGTGTAGGAGCTTCAGTATTTGTACTCCGTCATAGTTCAGAGTTGCAATTTTCTATTATAAGTACTTTCTGCTACTGAAATCACGTGAGTTCACTTGAGGCATATACATGGGTATATTTTAAGGCAATCTATTTCCTGACATAAGTAAGTGTTTGGTACTTTAATTATAACTCATCAAGGAAGACCATCTATTTACCTGTCTGTTGATCAAAATTTCTAAATTACGGAGGAAAAACATGAATGCCAGCTGTACTTAAAAGAAATAACAATAATTTCCTTATGCAAGAAAATTATAGGGTACACATAATAAGCTATGGTAGATAATGTTCTCCTAAACCAAATGGCTATATCAGTTATACGATTATTCTAGAACCTACATTTCTAACAACTCATATTAAACAAACAAAAAAAATCCTACTACCTTAATCTTTGAAAAAAAGAAAGCATACATAGTAAAAAAATAAAATAAGTCCCCACACCTATAAAGGTGACTAATAATAACTAATAGTTTATGGCTTAAATCATAATTTAAAATATATTCTATTACTTCAGCAGAGATATCACTGTTGATTCTTTTATACTTGGTTCAAGAAAAGAAAAATGGGTTTGTTTTTACATGACAAATACTTAGGTACAGGTCTGAAAACTAGGAGTTTCTGTCCCAACAGAGTAGAGCAGATTAAGCCTGAACCAGTTTTTACCAATTACCCCATAGATCAAAGCAAAGATTAGGATGAAGTTCTGTGAATCATCAGGGTCATTGCCTAGGACTAGGAAGCGGGGAGGATACCAGGAAAGCGAAACCGGTGCAGGTAGTCGTCGTTCTAGGAACATGGCAGATGGTTAAAGTCAGAGGTCACATAAAGAGCCGAGGTCCAAACCACAAAGCAGAAGCTATGAGAGCAACACACCTGGGCTCTAACCCCCATGCTGGGAATGGAAGCTGAGCAGAGGTGTCTTGTCACAGAACCCAAAGAGCAGTTGCTGAGATGACAGAGCTTTTTTTGTTTCCAGCCCTTTCAGAAAGTCAGCAGAAGATAGTATCGATGCCTCACGAACATGGTCAGATTAGAAGCAAGCACGGGCTGACTGAGAGTGTGCATCTGCCCAACAAGAGATCAAGAGACATTCTGATTCCCTAGAGGTCATTGTAATGGGATTGAGGATGCGGACAAGTCAGAGGATGAATCGGGCTGACTGAACACTCTTGTACTAGCTTATGTTGATCAGGTGACTTTTTCTGCACCATTTCCTTATTTCTGGACAGGAGAAAGAGCCAGAAATTTAAATTGTTATGTATAGCAAATGCTGACTTAGTCTTTTCAATAGCATTTCCTATAGCATGTCTAGTTAGTGGTATTAAGGACTGGAATTCAGTTGTGTCCTCAGGGAAAGAGAGTGTTGGGCCTGTTTACTCCCTTGATTCAAACTCATGGGAGAGAAACAAGTGAAGGGAAAAATGGTTTAATTGAGTAGTTTGTAATTTTGAAAAACTCCATAAACAATTTCCACATTGCACTAAGAAACACTTGCTTTTCCTTGGCTCCTCCTGCTTCATGATTTTCCATCCCAATCCTTAGCTTTTACAGAGTGCAAATGAGAGACTGAGAGGCATGACCAGCCCAGTGTCCTCCTGGGATACTAGCAATGCAGGCCCCAGAGCCCCAGGCAGGGGGCTCCAAGCAGACCACCAAGTGGAACCTCTAATATTTCCCTTAAGTGATGTTATTAAGCTAATGATTTTCTCTGACAGGAAGCTGTTTTCTGATACTGTCTAAAGTTTCCCTTTCCTAATTCCTTCTAACTGCTCACTCCCATGCTTATCTCTTTGCGCCCTGGAGAACAATCCCGAACCCTTCATCATTTTTCTATCTTTAGACCTGGTTTTGTCAGTCTACATAGTTAGATGGTTTATATTTAGCTCCTCTTAACATTCTTCCATTAGTCATTCCAACTCGTCATTCCCTTAGTCATTTGTGTTGGTTGGTTGGTTGGTTTTCAGTTTATGATGCTTGGCTGAAGAATAACAACAGCAGTTCTAGGGACAGCTCATTGGGTGGAGTCAGACTCTTTAGTGTATAGACTGAGTTTACTTATTCCTTGGAACTGACCTAACTTTGCAGTCCTTTTCAACTGTATCTCCTTTAGCCTCATGCACTTAGTTCTGAGTTCCTTCTATCCATGACACCTTCCTATCTTGAAGGGTAGCTTCTGTGAGATGTTGTTTGCCTAGAACGTGCCTGGCATGTTGTCGATCAATGGATGAATAAGTAAACACTTTCGACATTGCTGGTTTAATGATTTTGAAATTATTTTTTTCTGGATTTATAAGATATGTTTATTTTTCTTCAATTTAGATGTGTTATCAATTAGACTATTACGGTACAATCTCATCCTGTATAAGCATTTACATACGTTTTTTGCATAAAATTTGTCGAACCACGCACCTTAAAGTGATTCTTGCCGCAAGACTTCTGGTCTGTTAAGTAACCGAGAAATCAGCCCGTCTGATTCCAACATTTTGTAGATGTGAAACCTGACACCTAGGATTATAGGCTTCTCATATTGTAGGAGATATGTTATAAAAGTGTTATAATTTTCTCTTTTGTTCACATTTTATTCTTGGTGCTAAAAGATGACAGCATGTCATATGTAACTGTCACACAAACATTTAAAAGTGTAGCTGCTGTTTAAAGGGCTAATCTCCACCTGGGATTTAAATTCTGCAAATTGTGGGGTCTCTGGAAACTCAATGCTGATTCCTGAGATTTCCCAGCATTCCAAACCTTGTAATCCTGGAGGTAGAAGTTGACTTCTTAAAGTTTTGAGACTCACAATAGGTCAATAAATTGCATCCATCTGAGGTTCTTACTGTGGTCTCTTTTCTGCATATACCTATTTTCCTTGGTGTTACTGCCTTTTTGCTTCTACATGAAATTTTGAGGTTGGTCACTTGGTGGCGCTGTCGTTAATAGCTTGATTTTTTCCTTGCCTTTTTAGCTTTTGTTTTTAAAATGCAGTTATGTGAAGTATGAGCATCTTTTAAATTCTGCTGCAGGAAAAATGATTTAATGGCTCTTGACTTATAGATTAATTTTCAACATTAAAAACATTGTGAAAACAGTCTTGTTAATAATGATCATTATCATAATGGCTAGAGGCATAATCATTTACCAACATTAACCGAGTGATTAAAATCTGTCATGAGTTTAATTTGAAAAGATTTAAGTTCCATTGCAATAAATGGCTAATGATATTAGCTTCATCTTTGTGAGGTCAAAATTTATCATTATATGACTTTGTACTTCCACTGCTTGGTAGAAACTCACTCTTGTTAATACAGGCCATAATACATAATATGCCTATTGTTTACTAAGCAAGTGGCTTTCTCTATATTAGTACTGAATAGGGCCATATGGTGAGACCCGTACTGGCAATCATCACTCTTTTATGGCCCTGCTATTTGATAATTTATTATTTCACAAGGCAAGTGACCTTAACAGATGTTAAGATTAATTACCATGGTCCATAAAACCTCTAGGGAAGGTGAAACGTTCTAGTTTTATGACTCATGTTTATTAAAACTAGATATGATATTTATAATGTTTTTTGGCAAGATACTTTCTATTTTTTTTAATTTTATTTATTTATTTTTAGAGAGAGGGAAAAGGAGGGAGAAAAAGGGAGAGGAACATCAATGTGTGGTTGCTTCTCATGCGGCCCCAGCCCCAGGGCTCACAACCCAGTCATGTGCTCTGACTGGGATTCGAACTGGTGATCTTTGGTTCACAGGCTGGCATTCAAACCACTGAGTCACACCAGCCAGAGCTATAATAAGGGTTTTTTGATATAATATTTTCATAACTTTATAATTATGCTTTAAAAAAGTGTCTAGTCTAAAATTTAGCAATAACTAAATATTTTGTCTCAAGTGTCAAAAACAAATTCAGTGCTAATTTTTTTCCACAAAGAACCTGCTTTGGGGCTTTAAATTTACTCACCTCCTCAATTATTTACTTTGATAAATCATGTAAAAAACGTTAACCTTGAAGGGTACATAGCTAGCAGTTACCCCACAATAATAATCTTACTTCCAAATTAGTTAAAAAAGAAGGGGAAAGAACCCACAACAAATAACAACCTTCCACCCAAACAAACAAACTTTGGCAACTCTAAAAGGGAAAAACCCCATATTTCTTAATGGGTACTGTTTCATTTCCAGAAGTTTTCCCCAAAGGAAGCAACCAAGTAAGTATCTCTCACTGACTGATATTAGAAATTAGCCTTCCACAGGCTTGTGGATGAATTTGGATTTTTATGTTTATATTAGCTGTTCCCTCCTCAAAACAGACCAACATTGTTATTTCCATTTTTCAAAGAGCCAAAGACTCCAGATGGAGAATTTACATGCTCAAGATTGTCTAGTGCGTGGGTAAGAAGGTGTGTCAATTGGCCAATAAAATGCTAACGAGAAATGTAGATACTTGTTCTCTAATCAGTCTCTTTCAACTGTTTTCAAAACCCCCGTTCTTTAGAATGCTAGTCTCTGAGTGTGCCAGAAGTTTGGATAAGTAAGGAGTGAAAAAAATATCCCCTAGGAAAATCAGATAATTTAAAATTTATACTTAGAATTTGCTATACTGTTTTAATGAAAGAAAAATCACAAATTTGTAGTCCAATTATGAGGTTTGGTTAGCTTCAGTGAGCTTAAGCTATTCATTCACTAATTTATTTAAATAGTTGCAGAACACCTACTCTCTCTAAGATGCCAGCAGGCAGTGTAGTACCGCCAGGGCGAACACTCTGACTCACAGTACTGCCGCGGCCCCCACCCCGCCACACTGGTGCTACACACTTAAAGAACATGTCTTCTAGTTAAGAGTAAAGACAAAGCATGAAATTTTCCAATGGAAGCAACATAAGAGAGAATTTCAACGAGGAAAACCAATCCCATAAAAACTAGTACTACTTATTCAAGATCTCACATCTAGACAGTGGCAGAAAGAAGTTGAACATGAGTTTTTTGGAGTTTACCCTGTTATACAATTGTCCTTCTCAAAGACCATTGAAACATTTTCTTTGTGCACTTGAAAAATTAAACATTTTAAATTATATCTTATTGTTAATACTATTACAGTGGTCCCAATTTTCCCCCTTTGCCCACTTCCACTCTGCCTCCCCTCAACTCTTGTTGTTCATGGGCCATGTATCAAAATAGGGACTTTAATTCCCCAAACTTATACATAAAAAGTATATGCTGAGGTAGATTTCTTTATCTGTATCTGAGGGATAGCATAGCAGAATGTCATAGTGATTTATGTTTGTATTAATGTTCATCTCAGCACAAACTACCTGGTGAAATTTTATGTGACTTAAAGATATGAAAACTGTGCTCCCTGGGTTTTGTGGGGCTTCGGTGATGACTCGAATGCTTTTATGCACTGAAATTTTTCCCTTTTCAAACACAGAAAGGAGAAACAGCACATCCTTCTAGAAGAATTAATGGCTATGCATTTGTCCTGTGGTTGTAGATTTATTATTCCTAATAAAAAGGTTCTTTCAAGGACTTTCGTTTGTTGCTGCTATTGTCTGCACACTCCTTGCTCTAGTTACTCAGCACCTTTTGCCCATGAAAAGTTTGTAAGTTCCACATTTGAAGGTTTGTAAAACTTTTACTTTCTTGCTAAGTGTTAATATTTTAAAATAATTACAATAATATATATGATGATATGAAAATGGTACTAAGACAAAATCCAAAGGCTGTTGCAGCAAAACAGAGGATGGAGACACTGAGAAGGGTACCAGCTGCTGGCCTATTAAGCTTGCGTGCAGTGGTCTGACCACTTATCTGTTTAATTTCCTGCCAGCCAGACATGATCACGTCAATTTCCTTTACAAGCAACTATTACACAGTTACAACTTGCAGGGGGAGCAAAGTCATTTAAGACTTTGAACACACCAGGACCGTGAGTTAATTGAGACCCTCTAATGGGAAGGAAAAACAGCACCTACCATGTTCAGAAAGCCTCGCTGTGAAGAGTGTGGTGCATGCCACACTGTGGCAGGTACCTCATAAAAAACTCATAAATCTCAGAAATTAAAACATGTATGCTCTGTTTGGCTTTTATGTTTTATAGACAGAAGTTTTTCCAAGGGAAGTAAATTAAAAAAATTTTAATCCCCAAACAGAAAAAAGACTGGTCCTTGTCTTTATGGCCGTACAACTTCCCTCAGCCAGGGGTAACAATTACACGCTCTGCATGCTCATTCATTTTTCTTTTACAATTCTTTGCATTTCTTGATCACTTTGTCACCTCTCTGTAGAAGGTACCACTTAAGTGTGCCTGGATTTGCAGATTATATAGTTGGATTCACAGGCTCTCTCCTGAGATGTGCTTCCTTCGTTCCACACGTTTCTAACGGGTTCATCTGTGCTGACACCTGAAGTGTGTGTCTTCCCTTTGCCCTGTGGTGTCCTTTCCATGGGACTCCAAGCAAAATTCTTTTTTCTGTCCTATGATTTATGTATATGTGAGTTGTTTTCAGCATTGTGCTGTTGTGGGCAAAACTTCTTTGTAGCATATTCTTGCACATGTCTCCAGATGCACACATGTAACAGTTTTTCTAAGTGACATATCTAAACATGAAATTGCTGGGCCAGAAGGTATTTTTTCCAAAGTAGTTCTACAAATTACTCACCCACAAGCAATGGATGAAATCTCTGTTGCTCCAAACTTGCCAAGACTTGGTATTTTCCAAGTTTAAAAAATTTTGGCAAACTGAAAATTAAAACATAGCATTTCCTTGTGGTTTTAATTTGCATGTCTTTGATTTGTAACAAGGTTACTTATTTGTGATTTTGCCCATTTTCCTATTGCATTCTTCTTTTCTTATTGATTAGAGATTTTATTTAAATATTACAGATTCTAGGCTCCTGTTGGTTATATTTTTAAAAGTGTTTTCTGCCAGTATGTGACTTGATTTTTCCCTGTCTCATGGTATTGTACATATTATGAACAGACGCTTGCAATACCAACTCAGTAAAAATTATCAATCAGCTCCTATACAAATTGTGCTTTTTCTGTCTTGATTAAGAAATATTGCCTAACTTGGAACTTAAGAAGAATTCTACTATTTTTTTTAATGTTCTAAAGTTTTCACTTTCACTTCTAAGTCCTTAATTCATTTGGAATTATTTTTTTGTTACAATGTAATGAAGGGGCCTACTTTTAAATCTATATGGATAACTAATTTTTCCACAATTTTGTGTGTTTGTAATATTAAGGGAATAATCTATAGGATGAGAGATAAAAAGAAATTTGATTTGTAGAAATTCAGCTCTTTCAATGATCGGCAAATTAAGGAATAAGAGAAGCTGGTAAAGGAAAATATCGAGTAATTCATCCTTTCCCTGCTAAGCTGTATTGCCAGCTTGATCTTATGTTAGATTTCCTTATATGTGTGAGTCTGTTTCTTGGTATTCAAAACTGTTGCATCCAGTTACATTTAAAAACATTGAACACATACTGTACAACAGGTAACGTTCTAAACCCTGGGGTCACAGCCTGGAACCACAACACGAAATCTCTGCCTTTGTATAGTTTGCACTATAGCAGGGAGACAGACAATGAGGAGATAAACAAATAAAATACACGGTATGTCAAAGGTTGTAACTTACTGTGGAGGAACTAAAGTAGAGAAGAGGAATAGAAGAGCAGACATGGCTATTTTAGGTAGGAGTCTTTGTGACCAAGACGGCATTTGAGCAGAGAATTGAAGGTGAGGTGAGTGTGTGAGCTGTGTTGAGAGCTGTTATACCAATAATGCGCCATTAGCTGTTCGTCTACTTGTCCATTCCTGCATGAATTCTTGCCTGAAATTCCCCGGCTTTATAGTCAATCCTAATGTTCAGCTTGAGTCTTTTGCCTGTGAGTTCTTCCACTGAGCTTCATCTGTTCTTAACTAACAGTTTAATCTCACATTTAAATATCAGAATCAGTTTGTCAAGGTCAATGCCAAAACAAACAAGAACAAAAAAATCTTGTTTGAATTCTAATTGTATCCACATTGAATGTACAGGTTAATTTAGGGAAAACTGGTACCTTTAAACCACTGCGTATCCCTGATCATGAATATGGTACATCTTTCTATTTATTTAGCCTGTCTTTCATAACCTTTAACTGATTTTATACTTTTTTCCATTGAGGCCTCGCACATCTTTTCGTAGATTTACTCCTAGGTAATTTACAATTTTTGTTCCTATTCTAAGTGGTATGTATTTTTATTGTGGTAAAATATACATAACATAAAATTTACCACTTTAACCAGCTTTAAGTGTCCACCGCAGTGGCATTAATACATTTACAGTGCTGTGCAACCACCACCACCGGCCGTCTCAGAACTCTTCTTCCTCTCGAGCAGCAGCTCTGCCCCGTTGAATGACGAGCTGAGGTCGCCCTCATCCCCTCCAGCCCTGGTCAGCTCCACTCTATTTTCTGTCTCCGGGCTGTGCCGATTCTGGGTTACTTGTACAAGCGCGATCGTACAGTGCTTGTCCTTTAGTGACAGGCTTGTTTCACTTAGCACAATGTCTTTTAAAGGTCACTATGTTGTGACATTGTACCACAATTTTATTATTTTTTAAGGTTCAATAATAGTCCATTGTATGTATGTACAATTCTTTCACTGTATGTATATATACTACTCCATGGTATGTATATACCACTTATTTTTATCCTTTATCCATCGATGGAAATTTGGGTTATTTCCATCTTTTGGCTATTGTAAATAATGCTGCTATGAACCTTGGTTCAAGAACCTGTTTGAGTCCTGGTTTTCAGGTCTTTTGAATATATCCCTAAGAGTGGAATTTCTGGGTCGTATGGGAATTCTGTATTTAATTGTTTTAGAAACCACCACATTATTTTCAACAGCAACTGAACTATTTTGCATTTCTACTAGTAATGCCAGGGTGTTCCAATTTTTCCACATTCTAACCGATACTTGTCATTTTCCACTTTTTTCAGTAATAGCCATCCCAGTAGGTGTGCAGGGGTATCTCACTGTGGTTTCGTTTTGTGTTTCCCTCACGACTAGTTCGGTTGTGCATTTTCTCATGTGTTTATTACCATTTGAATATTTTCTTTGGAGGAATGGATATTCTAGTCCTTTGACCATTTTTTAATTGGGCTTTTTTGTTGTTGTTGAATTATAGTTCTTTATATTATTTTGAATATTAATCCCTTATCAGACATATGACTTACAACTATTT
This sequence comes from Desmodus rotundus, assembly GCF_022682495.2. Classification (NCBI taxonomy): domain Eukaryota; kingdom Metazoa; phylum Chordata; class Mammalia; order Chiroptera; family Phyllostomidae; genus Desmodus; species Desmodus rotundus. The sequence goes on from NC_071388.1 coordinate 166,977,169, forward strand.
TTCCCCACTCTAGGGATTTTCTTTTCATTCTCTGACTGTGTCCTTTGATGCACAAAAGTCTTAATTTGATGAAGGATATTTTTTCTATGCTTTCTTTTGTTGCTTGTGCTTCTGTTGTTTTATCCAAGAAATTACTGATAGTTCAGTGTCACGAAGATTTTCTCCTGTATTCTTCTAAAAGATCTTTAGCTCTAATATTGAGATCTTTGATCCATTTTTTGAGTTAACTTTTGCATATAATGTAAGGTATAAATCATATATACATATATTTTTTGAGATAATGGCAAATATCTTTTCAATTTTTTCTTTGTTTACTATTTTTACATCATGTAAATATTAATAATCACAAAAGATAAGGAGGCTCTTTCCATTTTGGGGGGTAAATAAATAATAAAGGGTAAAAACCATAGGATGAGGGAAAGGACTCAAGATGAAAACTTCCAAGGTCCCCTTGCCACGTGACCAGGCCCCTTTTGCTGGTCCCGCCATGACACAGACAGTTGCTGTGGGAGCTGTCAGACCAGCGGGCAGGAGGGCAGCCGGGGCGGCAACGTCCCCCAGTCTGCCCAGAGAGCTCAGAAGGCTAAATGAATGTTATCCCCAAATTTTGCCACTCTGTCTTAATCCGTAGTGGAAGAATGGTCTCAGAACTGTTTGTCTCAACTGACTATTACAGTTTAATAGTAAGAGACTGGTTAATAATTATAATGCATTGTGACACCTTTAGAAGGAAAAGCTTCAGAAGGAAAGCTTTTGGGATCATTTGTTTTGTGTGTGTTTATATGGCAGTTTTTAACTTATTAGTTCTTAAAATCAGGACATTTTAATGGAAACTCCTTGACCAAAAATATATCACAGAATTTTGAGTTCCATTAAAGCACAGTGTAATGAGAAAATAAATAAATAAATGCTATATATGTTTAAAGAAATCATTTTTCTAACTGTTGCTATAGTATATGCAAGTACAAAAAAGCATTTCACTCCTTTTTTCACATATAACGTATATATAGAATAGTTCAAAACCGTAAGTATACAGAACCACAAATGTTCACAAAAGGAATCTGTCTGCGTAACCACACCCGCAGGAAGAAACCGGCTCTTTACCAGACACCCTGGAAGACCTTCCCGCCCTCTTCCAGCCACTCCCCACCCGAGAGTAACTAATATCCTGATTTCTTTTTTCTTTTTTCAAGCTTTTATATAGGTATATATCGTGAAATGATTCCAATGTTCTGATTTCTGACACCACACATTATTTTGCTTGTTTCTGAAACTTAAAAAAATGGAATCATATTATATGCACTGTTTTTAATCTGACCTTTTTCTGTTCAACAATGTTTGTGAGTCATCCAAATTGCTACTTTCTCTTGTAGTTTACTCCTCATTACTCTACAGTATTTCTCTGTATGACTCTACATATCCATTTTGCTGTCCATGGGCATTCAGGTGGTCCAGTTGAGAGCTATCGAAATAGTGTTGCTGTGAATATTTATGTGAGCATATATTGCCATTTCTGTAGGGGTACCTAGAGTGGAAGACTGGGTCATGAGTTATATGTATGGTTAGCATTGGCATATACTGCCAAAAGTTTTTCAAAGGATTTGCCTGGCACACAGTTTTACTTTTTTAGAGGAATGAAAAGCATAACTCTCTAATGAATATTTCAGGTTCTATAACAAGTAATTACAGGTTGGCAGAGAGGTGGCATATTTCTGAGCAAGACTTTCTTACTCAACCTCAGTCATACCTGTTTATAGAGATAGCCATGCTGCTCTGCTATTGTTTGTTATTGTGTTAGGTGGTGAATTATTGAGAAATAGGTGAGTTAGACAGAAATGGAAAGATCTTTATGAAAATTCACCATCAATTCTATAACTTTGGTGAATTTTTTTGATGTGAAAAACATCAAAAAACAGGAAGCAAACAATGCACAGCAAAAAAAGTCAGAGTTTTAAGGTATTCAGTTCTTTCAAGGACAAGAAAATTTACATAAGAACGAAAGAAGATGGGAAAGGAAGACTTCATGGGCTGGTCCCTGCCAACATCGCTACCGTTATGTCTCTTGCCCCCGCCCTAGAGCCCGCTAAATGCCTACCATTCTGAACAACTTCCACGTCTGTCAAAGTCACCGTGTGTCTTCTGCTGCTGTGTTTTTGTACAGACTGCTCTGCCTCTGCCTGAAATGCACTGCTGCCCTCTTCCTCCTTCACCTAACCCCTCCGACTCACTGCCCAGCCATGGGTTAGGCCTCATCTCCTTCGGGAAGCCGCTCCTAAGGAAGGAACCTGCTCTCCTGCCCCTAGATCCCCTACCCTACTCATTTTCTGGTTCATGCTGTAACTGCCTGTCTACTGTGGTCTTTCAAATGGCACTGTCATATCTGTGGGGCAAATGAGTTTTAAAAGTCTCAGATATGTTACACACTTGGGCAACGTTGTGATGACTGCCCACTGCCAAGTTTAAAAGAGATGTCCTGAATCCTGGGGTCCTAAGTACTTGGTGTTCTTGGGAGTGCCACACTTTCTGGGCTGGTCTCACTAGAGTCTCTGAAGTTTCCACTCCTTACAGCTTTTAGTATTTTCTGCCATCCTCTGCTTAAGTTACTATGCAGTCTGGTTAGGACTGCTCCACCCTGTGCTCAGGAATCTAAGGGTTAAAATAAGAAGAATGTCTTACACTCAGAAATATGTGTTTCTGGAAATCTCACTGTCTGAGACTCGGAAACCTATTTTAGGCAGATCTGTAGAATGGAAGGCCTATTTCTGAATTAGGGGAACTTTCATGGGTTCTCTGTACTTCTTATATCTTATTGCTGATGAAGAAGAGAATATCTCAAGTTTAAATTTGTGCATTGTAGAATGAACATGATATAGCTGTCTTTTTTTCCTGCCAAGTCACATGGTAGAATTTGAAGCTTCGTCCCTTAGCATTTCTGCCTTACATATAAAGCAATTTTCCCTTCCCCAAAAGATGCAGTCACATTTTTCTTGTCTTTGCAGGGTATGAGTGTCATTTGAGTTGTTTTCTCTGTTTCTTCCTCATCAGAAGCCAGTATCCAAATGTGTCCTCTGGTCTCCTGTCACTGCCGCAATGCTTTCCTTTGCTAGAATGTTGCAACTTTGACTTCTCTTGCCTCACTAGAGTGTGTGATTTGGTGGAAGTGTATCAGCAATGACGTCACCGCCATGTTCACTTTGGTGGTTGACATCTGAGGTTATCAATGGAAGCGTTGTGAAAAGCCATGCAGGGTCAAGTTCCGAAGGTCTGTGATTTCTCAAAGGCCATGCTTCACAGGCTGTAAAGAGAACCTCAAATATTACGTTCTTAAGTTCAGTGCTGCTATTAAACGCTCACATTCATTTCTCCTTGGAGCTGGGTTGAGAAAGAATTGATACAAAAACAAAGATAAATGATGGGATGCATCCTCTTTAATGATGTGTTACATCAGGGAAAATGATCTGAGGACTAATTGTTCTCAATCTTGGCAGCCCACTGAGTTTCAAACAGACCTATGGAAAGGAGAGGGATGAAACAGCCCTGAGAGTGCTGGTAGCTGCTCTTGATACACGGGAATGTACTTGTTCCTCACAGAGCTCTGCAGGGGTGAGGTGGACACAAGTCCCCCAGGCAGGCTGTCCTCCGACACCAACCAGGGCTCATAATTCGCAAACGCTTCACAGGTGCGTCTTACTCTCGACCCTGACAAACCAGTCACTTTATTAAGTCTGTGTTCAGAGATTTCCCCCATGGTTTTGTAAAATACCAGATGATGGGTCTAATTACAGGCAGATAGGGAATTACCTAAATATTTACATGGGAGGGCAGACATCTTCAAGATTCAGCTACTCTGAAATATCTTCCCTTCATCGCCTGCAGAAGAGGGCCTGGGATTCCCAGCCTGTGGGACATTTCTTTGAGTTAAATACAGTCTACAGAAGATCCCCACAAGAGGTTCCCAGTAGCTCCCAGTAAAGCATGTTGGCAGAAAGGAGAAGGCACCGGGTCTAGCCCTGTCATGTGAAACTTATTAATAATAACCACATATAAATGTATTGGGTTTGGGTTTGGTTTGGCTTGGTTTACATTTTGTATATAATTTATTGGAATCACTGGTGTCATCTTGGAAGAATGTATCTAATGGGAGAACCAGGGAGACTTGGTTCTTCCACTGCTTAAAAACTCATCACACTTCCCTTTAGGGTAGCACCAAAAACGCAGTCTTGAAGCAGGAAGAAATATGGCACCCACAGAACAGAACTTCTGGGTCAGCATGCAGGTGAGGGAACAGGTGTTGGGAAGGTGGTTTAGATGGCCATTGAGGCCACACTATACTAGTTCAGGGAAAAGAGTCTGAAAAGACAGCATCGTCTCTAGACTAGTTTGTGGGACCTCAGAGAAAATGCCCACTTTGGCTTCTTCATAGTGTTGCTGAAATGGCTTCCACGTCCCATTAACTTTAAGGTGAAACCTAGTGAGCACGTTAGTATGCTGGATGTTGGATAATTGTGGAAACAATGAACTTCATCATTTTTCTGAGGAGGGTTTTTCTTTGGCTCCACCGCCCCGGGCATTTGGGGAAAAGGTGTTTTAATTTAGAATTTAGGTGTTGCTCAAACATCTATCAAAATACAGCTATCTTTAAGAAAACTATCTTTCCGTTTTCTCAAGTTTTACTCAAAAGTATCAATCAGCCCTGGCTGGGTGGCTCAGTTGGTTGGAGCATTGTCCTGTGCAACAAAGGTTGTGGGTTCGACTCCTGGTCAGGACACATACCTACGTTGTGGGTTGGTTCCCCAGTAGGGGCATGTACAGGAGGCAACCAATTGATGTTTCTCTCTTACACAGATGGTCCTCTCTTTCTCTCCCTCTCCCTCCCCCCCACCTCCAGTGAACATATATCTTCAGGTAGGATAAAAAAACAAAGTACCTATCACATTTGCAAGCCAGACACAAAAGTGTGCTGTGTGCCATGACCCTGAATTCAAATGCTGAGTTCAGTTTATAAACTTATAAAGCGGATGGCTGGAACTCTCCAAAGCCTCAGCATATGCGGTGTGTATATGTGGCGGGGATGGACTTATACTTTTGTATAGGCTTTCACGACAGGAAAATGTGTGGAGGCAAAAATGAGGTGTTGCCTTTCTGAGCCCCTTATCTTGCTCGGCCTCCTTGCTAGACAGAGTGCTAATCTGTTGACCACAGCACAGCTCGAGTTTCATTTTAAGGGGCTGCTTTTTCCTGAGAGGGAGGGACGATCCTTTTTTTCCTGGGCACAAGTAATAAATCTTATTTTCTCTTGTTACATTTTGCAATTTTGTTTGATTCTTTACAAAAAGGGATTTTACAGGAGTCTCAATTAAATACATGTAAGGAAAAGAGAAATCACATCTACCTCTACGACTCCAAAAAAGATAAGAAGCACCAATTTACCTCACACGTTTGCTTCTTTCAAATAAACACAGTACAATGGTCCTAGCTCTTTGGAGAAAAGCCGCCAAATAAATTTAATAAAAGCTGAAAATTCCTTACCATGTCTATTTCATCTGTGGTTTGTAAAGGAGCTTTAAATGTTTTTGATGGTCTATTTGTTCTGCACTTTCAAGTCAAACTCCCCTAACTACCACCCCCACCACCCCCTGCCAAAAATATCCAAAACAATTATAGTTAGTTCATTCTGAGGGAAAAGCCAGAAACTCAAATAAGACATTTATGGTTAAAAGAATGCATATCAAATTTGATACTTCCAGAGGAGGAAATTACAATTAATAAACAGAGATTTCTGAGATCTAATAAGCATATACGTCATTTGAAACAACAACCAAATTTAGTAATCTACTAAATCCCTAGTTTACCTTTCCTGTGTATCCATGAACACATTTGTCTGGTGTAGGGGGCATGGGGAAGGCAAGGGAAGTGAAAAATCAGGACCTTAACTAACTTACTAAATACTGACTTTAGTGTTTTCCTTTAAACCTATAAATAAGAAGTGCTAATTATTAAAGTGATAATTAAAGAATAAAAGGCACTGTGAGATCCCCCTCCGACCTGGGGTATTTGAAGGCATGAGTATATCGGAGAGAAAATCCACCACAGCTCCCATGTGAAAATGGATTTACCTGCGGGGATGTCAACTATGAAACTGCTGTCACCTCGATTAGAGGCCATACCTTGGATCCCTTACCTTGGTGTACACTGTCATTTGGCGGTCACCCCTACAATACGGAATGCAGACTTTCCCTGAGAGAATGTGGCCAACAGCCACCAGTCATGACTCCCAGAGACGGAGAGTGCAGCGTGCAGCATTTCGGCCTGATGAGACAGGTCAAATGACTTCTGCAGAGTAATGATGACGAAACTTAGGTCACACACCTCGGCCTTTATGCTCTATCCTGTCATTAGTCCATCTGAAGTCACATTTACACTCTATAACTCTAGACTCACAACACCTTATATTTCCAGAGAGATGCATGAAATGAGAAATTCCAGGCTCCCTGTATTCCCAGAGCTAATAATGGGGCTCTGAAGAAAAGGTAATTTATAATGTGACCCTGAGAACAGCATGGAGGTTGGTCAAAGAAGTTTAATTTAACATGACCCACCAGTCCTCGCACATCCAATCCCTTCCTAAATAATTTTCATTTCCAGTCTGTAAAACCCTGCAGGGGAATCTGTTGCATAAGTTTACGACAACATTATTCCTCTTTTAGGTTTATCAAGACTGTCCTCTTCAGGCACCAAGAAGACTCATTAATTCTCAAATTCCAGGACAGAATGAACAAGTCTGTATTAACCCTTCATTATTTCAGAGACTGTAAAAATCTCACCTTTAAGTTCATGCTTTTCATTCTAAACAGTCCCCCTGAACGCCCCCTTTGCCATCAAGAGCTGAGTTAACCCTTCCTTGGCTTCTCTCTGGCTCTTCGTCCACCCGGAGCACCCCACCAATGACAGCTTAATGGGCAAAATCAGTCCAATGGATAAAAAACATGAAATACTTAGCTTTCTTCAAAAACTTGGTAGGTATTCCTACTTAGAAGGGGGCTGCTGACAGTGGAATGGGAGGAGAATGAAAGGTATAACCTGAGGAGAGAGAAAGGAGGAACTGGAAGAGCTGGGTGAGGGAGCAGTGAGAGCTCAGAGCTGGAAAGACTGGTGAGCTGGACCGGGTGTGCGGTAGAGAAAAAAAAGGGGGCAGGAAGTAATAACCAGGAAAGTAGGGAGATGGAGGACCAAATGATAAAAGAGGAAAAGCACAGACAAATGTTTTCAGTCATTCTTCTCTCACAGGCTGAGTACATTTCGGAGAGTTTAATTCCTGCCCCATATGAACTGAGTTCAGACATCTTTGTCTCCAAAATGTGTCACAGAGCTCCCTGGATGCAGAGAATGACAGCCTCATCATGACAGCCTCTTACTCTGAGCTTTAGATGAGCTTTAGTAAGGACAGTTGTGGGGGTGGGTGTCCACATTTTTAACGATCTGACGGCTATATGGGTACCGGGAACCGTCAGATTCTCCCACTAAATAGCCCCAGGGATCGGTTTGGTACACTGGGTTTGCACTATAAAAGCTAATGTTTACTGAGCCCTCTGAGCCAGGTTCTGTGCTTCCATCTAGAGAGGAATACTCTCATTTAATCCTCTGGCCCCGAGGAGGATGTGCAGTTTCACAGGCCTCCATTCTACAGATCAGGAAGCCGAGGCTTAGAGAAAGTTAACTTCTCCCAGCTGCTAAGGGCTAAAGCCATATTTTTGTATTTTAAAATGCAAACTTGATAAAGGGTACGGACTTGACTAATGTCTAAGCCCTAGTACAGCGGTAAGAATGAAGGGCAGTCAACAGCTGACAGTTCTGTAATCAAATTGGCCATCTTTTCAGTATTGGAAAGGGGTTTGCAGTCTTTTCAATTATGCAGCGATCACGTCTCCACTGATACATTAACATCTTAATGGGAACAGTGGGTTTCTGACCCTTCTCAATCAGAGTCTGCACTATTTTCTAAAAGTCACTGGAGAATAAAAAAACCACTGTCATCTCTAACGAGGGACTCTGTATAAAAGGGCCAATTGAGACCCATACTTAGGGGCCTAGTTCATTGAATCCCTCCTTTTTATAACATCCTTCATTTCATCATCTAAGGACAATTGAAAACTCCATTCTTCATTGTGAGACTGTCCCCTTTCTCACTCTGCTTCATGAAGTCCAGCTGGGCATGGGCCTCCCACTGAATTCAAGAGAGGCGTAATGCTAGGATCATTCTAGGGGGCAGAGTGAGATCACAGACTGACCACGATTCAGTGAGGAGAAGAGTTCACATCTTAAGTGGGGGAGACTGCCATCGTCTCTCACACTTGACCTGCATAGCTCTCGGACATGGAAAGAAATCGTGTGGATGTTTTAAATTCATGATGGTAACAGTGTGTTCATTCTTTGCAAAAGAAGAAGAGAGAGAGAGAGAAAATTTTAAATGTCCATATGTTTTCCTTTAACAAACAACTTACATTAAAGTACCTTATGAGGACATTATACAAGACAGGGAAAGACAAATATTGCATGAGATCACTAATATGTAGGACCTAAAAAAAATGTCAAACTCCTTTTAGTAGAAACAGAGAGGAGAAAAGTGGTTGCCAGGGACTGGGGCCCGGGGTCGACAAAAGGGCGCACTTTCAGGTGTAAGCTGAAGATGGTCTGAGTCTCTAATAGAACACCTGGTGGCCGCAGGGGATAACGCTGCATTGCATGACGGAAATTTCCTGGGAGAGCAGAACTTAAATGTTCTGACAAACACACACAAGAAGATAAACATGTGGGGGGATGGATATGCTCACTAACGAGATGGCAGGAAGGCTTCCACAGTGCCTGCGTATATTAAATTACCGTGATGTACAATTTAAATATCTCACAGTCTTGTCAACCATACCCCAATAAAGCTGGAAAAACATAAAATGCTACAATGCTCATGTTAAACTTTTGGGATCTGAAATTTATCATAGTATCTCTGTTGTTAGATTAAACTTTTCAAAATAATGCATGTGAGAAACAATGCCCATTAGTGAAATCTTAGCCTAAAGTAGACATTAATTTGCTCTTTAACTTTTGTGTGTAAGTCTGGTCTCTGCTGAAACTGGTTGCTAAAGTTCTCAGTTTCTTATTAGTTTTACTTTTGCTCATGTTTATCAAGCACTTTCTAGATGCCAGAGTGATACATACTTCTGATTGATTGACTTTCTTTAGTTTGCACACCAGTGCCATGAGCTAAGAAGCACCTCCTCCCACATTCTGCTGAAGAAGGAACGGAAGCTTGCATATCACAACAGTGAGCACAGTGTGGGAACAAGATTTGAGCCAGCAATCTGAGCACGCAGCCCACACGCTCGCCTACTTTGGGAGGAGACCTTCTTGGTTTAGCCGCCTCATTAGGTGTTTCAAACCACTAGAGCACTGGCATCCAGCTAAGATCCGAGGAACCCTGTGCCATGCTGACAACCGATGGCCTGTACATGCCAGGGCACTTGGGAGGTGACACTCAATTAAATGTCATTCTGCCCTGGTATGAGGTCATCACTTTCTTAGGTTATTTCAACACCAATTCATAATCAAGCCGTTAAAATTGTTATGAAATGAGCCCAAAAGTCTGCTTAATTCCACTTCTCTCTCTAGACTAGAACAGCTGATATATAAAACAGTGGGGATGAATTTTCCTTTGGGTCTAAAAAACAATATGATTTAATAATAAGGACACTGGACTGAGCAACAGAGGATGAGAGTATTCATCCCTGTGAAATTTGTCAGAACACTTTTTCTCTCTGGACCCAATTCTGTTCATCTGTAGTAGCAAGGGACACATTCATTCATTCAAAGCAGATCTCTTAAGTGCTTATTATGAACTGAGCCCTATGTTAGATGTTGGGATACCAAGAATGTAAGAGATATTGATTCCCACCTAGAAACTTACACTTTAGCCAGGGGAAAAAAATAAGGAAGTACTTGTAGTTCTGTAATTCCGAGTGGTGAGTGCAATGATGGAAGTACACAGAACATTCTGTGGCAGCACCTAGGAAGGGAACCCAGCGTAGGCGTGCATGGGAGTGTTCAAGCAGAGCTCCCTGAAGATGAGTGAGAACCAACCTTAGTCCTGGATGGATGAGAACAAGTTATCTGGATAAAGAGAGGTGGAAAAAAAGAGGAAGGGAAGGAAGAGGAAAGGACACTTCAGAAGGAAGGAACAATGAACAGAACCTAAGGATGAGATGGAGACAGCAGTGTACCTGTAGAACTGTAAGGAGCCTGCCCTGGCTGGTGTGGCTCAGAGGACTGAGTGCCGGCCTGTGAACCATAGGGTGGCTGGTTCAATTCCCAGTCAGGGCACAAGTCTGGGTTGTGGTTATGGTCCAGGTCTCCAGTAGGGGGCAAGTGAGGGGCAACCATACATTGATGTTTCCTCTTCCTCCCTCCTTTCCCCTCTCTCTAAAAATAAATACATAAAAAAAAAGGAAACCGTAAGGAGCTCATGGCTGGAGCAGGTTTTGGGTGTGTGCAGTTTGGCCTGCTGGCATGTGGGCTGCCCAGTGGGTGGTGGTGGTGGTGGTGGGTTGCAGAATGATAGGGGACGTGGGGAGGAATGGAGCTTCAGTGCTCATCAGGGACCAGTGGGTGGGGAACTTCGAATATCCTGAAACAATGGCCATGGAGAGCTGGGCCAGAGTTTTAAGGAAGAGGGTGGCGTAATCAGATCATTATTTTTCAAGGGCACTCTGGAGACTGAATGGAGATTAATTTGTGGGAAGCAACCCTGGGGGCAAGCAGGTTATATAGGAGGCTTTTGCACTCATTTAAGCCAGCAGTTCTTAAACTTGAGTGGGCAAGGAAATTATTTGAAGGGTTTGTTAAAAATACTAAGACCCCAGCCTCAGAGTTTCTGAATGGGTAGGTCTTGAGTGTGACCTGCAAATGCACATTTCTAACAAGTTTCCAAGTAAGGCTGATGCTGCTCATTCAGGATCTGAACTTTGGAAACCATTGTTTGAGGCAAAGCTGACTGAGAATTATAAAATTCTGGGATTCTTCCTTACTAAAAAGCAACTTTCATGAATACACAGTATATATTTTTAAGCACATTTATTCTATCTAAATTCATAAGGTAAATATGGGCCTACTGATAAATTAAATTAATTATCCTTGTCTTAGATTTTGTTTCTTCCACGTTTCTAAGTTGAATTTTATTTGATACACCAGAGAAAAACCTCATGGTACATCCAGTAATTTGCAAGAGGATTAAGAAGCTGAAATGCCACTGCAGTTGACTAAATTCTTTGTCTGACTGAAATACAATAGACCAATTGAAGCCTGTAGTATTGGTCTCAGATTTTAGAAGAGAAACCCTTGTAGAGGGAAAAAAGAAAGCCTTATCTGCTTTATATGGATTTAAAAAATCCCACCTCTCCTACTTTGAGGCTGGAAAAAAAAGAGGTTATAACTGCAAACTGCATATATAGCTGATAATCACAAATTCCTTTCCTTATCAAGTATCTAGGAAAGAACATTATATCAAAGAGAAACAATGTCTCTTCAGAAAAAAAGGAATTGTTACTTTAGAACAAGGCTTATATGTCCCAAAGTCTTAATCTAATTGAAACAAAAAAGTTCTGTTTTAATTTTTTTTCATTTAAAGGACAGTGTATTTGTAAAACCCTTCAGACTGCTCCAATTGACGGTGGACTCTTCATAATGCAGAATATTTTAGCAACACACTGAGTCTGTTGATGTTGAAACACACACCCACATTAGAAGAAAGATGTGGTCAAAATCAGTAGTCAACTTGTGATGATTTAACAATACCATCTTTTAAGAGTTACTTCAGACGTGTATTGGCCATCTGTGTGTCCTCTTTGGAGAAGTGTCTATTCAGGTCCTTTGCCCATTTTTAAATTGGGTTGTTTGCTTTTTTGGTGTTAAGTTTTGTAAGTACTTTATAAACTTTGGATATTAACCCCTTATCAGATGTATCAGCGAATATGTTCTCCCATCCTCTGGGGTATCTTGTTATTTTGTAGATGATTTCCTTTGCTGTGCAAAAACTTTTCAGTTTGGTGAAGTCCCATTTGTTTATTGGATTCTCTTTCCTTCATCAACGTAATACTTGGGGTGCGACTTCACCAACTCTTTTGGTATCAGCTGTTTTCTTCAGAAAGCCTCGCCTGGCTTTGCCTGTTCAGAGTGTCCCAGTTAGTTTAACATTACAGTCCCCTTGAAAGTGCAAAAATGCCTCCCTATTACTAGCCGATGTTTATCACCTGAATCTTAATAGAAGGCTAAGTGCAGCCAGAATAGCCAACGAGAGGGATTAATGACACCGATTCTAGCGACCAGGCATTCTGTCTTTGCTCGGTAACTGTTTGTGAACTCACAGTTGGTTTCACTAGAAAGGATTACAGCACCCCAAGCAGTGGGCCGTAATTATAATTACAGGTGTGGCATGCAGACAGAAGCAGCAGATGAGCTCATCAGAAACAAAGATGCGCTCTGCTGGACGGTCTATCCCCTCTAAAGAACAAAGAGTGGCAGCATGAATGAGTTACCACGTAAACAAATTGAGCAATCACCAACATACAACAGAGCGCGTGTTCCTCAGCCAATAAATACACCTGCTTTTTTCCCTGGTGGAGGTGAGTTTTGTCTCCCTGTACTCTCCTGACCTCCAGTTGGTGGGCAGGGGCTGATTGGGTAAGAGTAATGAAGCTTTGTTCCCCTCATCTTTCACCACCTGCCCCCATCCTAGTCTATTTTGCAACTACCAGAGAGGATAACACAGCCAATGACCTTGAATGAGAATGTTAAGGCTTCATTTCTATCTCAGCTAGAAGGAAGATAGTCAACCAAAGTTTTCTGTAGGGATTGGATACTAAAGTGATAGGCATCGATGTTATTTGTCTTTGGAAAGTCCTCTTTTTGTCCAACTGTGAATTAGGTTGGATTTTAGGCTGATTGGAGCAACATGCTTTACTCCTTGACTTCCAGATTTATATGAAAGCAATTTACAGGGCTAGCAGCCAAGTCTTCACTGGCAAAGTGAATCAGAAGAGTATTGCAATTATGCAAATGATCAAGAAAAGCAAAAAAAGAGTTTCAACAAGATCTCGTTTGCCTCATGCAGGTGGGGCCACTGTACCCCTGTCCCTGTTTTCAGTTTGGCAGTGCTCTTAAAGACTGCTCTGCTCTGTGTGGGCTGGATGGTGAAAGACAATGTTGGGGCCCATAGAGGTGATGGTTTCAGAATGGTCTTTCAGAAGATCACGAAGTGACTTACAGTCCTTTGCAGGCAGGCAAGCATTTAACCTGGTATTATTTATAGGACAGTATATGGCAAAGTTGGGAGAGGAAAAATTATACATGAAACTTTTAAAGAAAGGCATTTAAAGTAAGTGAAGAGATTAGCCAAAGAACATAGATGCATAGCCCATGGACACAGACAACAGTGTGGTGAAGACCAGGGGTGAGGCAGGGGGTGGGTGATGGGGTGGAGGTAGGCAAAGGGGGTATCTGTAATAGTATCAACAAAACATAATAATGAAGTAAGATTCTTTCAAATTTCCTCAACTATGCTTTATTATTGTGGGTGAATCAAAGTCTTAAGTCAAAACCATTTCCTTCGTATGAGAAATCTTGCTTTGGACACAGAGCTCCCTAATCTGGAAGGTGACAGCTGACTTACAGGCATGGGGGGGGACATGTCATTCCTTCATTAAAGTAGTGAAGAGCTTAGAAATGTGATGGGTAGCTCTTCCTCAGGAATCTGTAGGGTGGGGAGAACCCTGGACATTTCCCTACTAAAATTGCATGCCCGGCTCTATTTTGCAGACATTTGTTTGGCAACTCGGGACTTTGAGGGCAGAGGAGAAAGTTCAGTGTGTACCAAGTGTGGCTGATTAAAAAGGGGATGGCAGCAAGCTCGGCCTTGACTTTGTAATGAAAAGAATAGCAGCATTATCCCCTCAAGCCAGCGGGACAAAGACAAATGAGAGGGCCAAGCCCCTTGAAAGCTACTGAAGATTGGAGTCACTGACTGGAAGTTCCTTTCACTAGTAACCTCTTGTTTCCCGGGACCAACTGCCCGGCTCTGAGGTTTCAGTGTGCTTAGGGCACGCAGAAAAACAGGCTGAGGCCGTGGGGCTGCGCCCGAACCCCCTCTCCCTCCCCCTGCACAAAGCCAGGTCTGACGTGAGGCTGAGATGCCCCGAGGCCGTGCGACACGTGCGTCACATCTCCTGGGAATGTCAAGGCACCGGTTACGTTTCCCAGCCTCCGCGTGGGAGGAAAGGACAGACAGGCCCGGGCGCTTAGAAACCTTTATCCCCTAGTAGACACCAAGTTGCTTTGAAAAGTAAGAGCCCTGAGGGATCCCCTTCAGGGGCCGTCCTGGGGGCGCAGGCAAGAGTGAAGGCGGGCAGCTGGGGGTGAGGAGGGGGGCGGTAGGCGGGGGTGGGAGGAAGGAAGCTGGGAGCTTGTGCGGGGCAGAGAGGCTTGGGTCCTCCCACAGCCCGCAGACAAGCCTTCTTTGTGCGTCTCACGTGTAATGACACTGCAGGCCACCCGGAGACAGTGTTTTGATGCCGGGTAAGAAACCAGACACGGCGTTGAGACCTGGCAGCGAATGGTTCGTCAAAATATTCCACAACCTGATGCCTAGGTGGGGTTTTTGCCTAGCAGACATTTATTGGAAATGAATTAACAGTAATTAACAGGAACTGTTTCTGAAAGAGTTATACTGCTCTTGCCACGTGGGAAGTATAAAATAGAAGCAAAACGCATAGAAAGTAAAGGTTGCTCTTAATTTAAGCACTTGCACTAAAGGCCTTAGTGAAGCTCATTTCCTTTGCTCTGGGTATATCGGGTGCTTTGTTGACAGTGACCAGTGAAAGACCACCGTGGGCGAAATCGGGTGATTTTTCGATGTCTGCGCACTCTCACAAGTGTGGTTTAGGAGAGGGGCTATGTGGGAGCTTAAGGAGCAGTGTTTCTACTGATCTCTAGGCGAGCATAAACTACA
Organism: Desmodus rotundus; assembly: GCF_022682495.2. Classification (NCBI taxonomy): domain Eukaryota; kingdom Metazoa; phylum Chordata; class Mammalia; order Chiroptera; family Phyllostomidae; genus Desmodus; species Desmodus rotundus. Next base: position 166,992,218 of record NC_071388.1, read on the forward strand.
GTTGAGCACCGGGGTTAGGGAGAGGAGTCAGTTTACATGGCTATTGAAGTCTCCCCCTCTGCTGAGATTCCCCGAGGCTGAGTATTGATCTGTACCTGTAAGGACTTACTGCTTGTCAGCTTTAATCCATCTTTCCCTTTTGTTTCTTTGTATCTCCTCTTCCTTTGTCTCAATGGTCTAGCACTTCACATCCCAAGTGAGACTGAAATAACTTTGCTTTGGACGCTATGAGACACAGTAGTATTTCTAAACAACAGATGGGCGTTCTTTTCTCTATGATAGCTATCCGGCATCTACTCTGTGCCCGTTAAACACAGCACCATAAACAGAAACTGAATGGTTAAGGTGCCCAGTGCTCAATTCTCTCATTTCTTATAATTCTGAGGTTCGGTGTTATTATTTTTATTCCACTTTAGAGATGAGGAAATGGAGGCAGAAAAAAGGGTTAAGGCCACAGAGTTAATAAGGAGGATGGAGGGGGTAAGATCTGAACCTAGCCAGATCTATGTATTAGAACATTATGAAATAAGAAAATGCTTTCCCTTCCACAGGGTTTCACAGGGTGATAACTTTGTTAGCTTTCTTCTCAAACTCAATCTTTTATCCCTTCTACCTCTTTCCCCTATTACAAAAGCCTGGATTTACCAGAAAACGATGTTTTAAATAAACTTTTTACTCTTTTTATGAAATAGCTAATAATGCCATCAGAGCTTGCGGCATCTTTTGGGTGACACAAAGAATGCTATTATTACACTATTCACACACTCATGTAGTCCAAGATGCTAGATCCACCACCTAAGGGAGCGATCTGCCGGTGACGTTAAACTTCCAGAGGAAGCTACTGTGATACCACATTTGAAGGATGAGTCACAACTTAATGGGAAGGGCAGGAATGGAAATGTTTTTGTGTTGCCTTTATTATTCAACAAATTCCTCACTTCTGATGTTTTCAGAGAAGCCAGACCCACCCAAGAGAAGGAAGAAGTAAAGCTTCTTAGAAATGGGCTGTAGGCTTCGTGTCTGGAAAAGGTATCTTATGACACCTTTTCAACTGGCTATCTAATTGACCTTCCAGCTCTTTAGCAGTGGGAGAACACGTAAATATCCCCATTTAGGGGATACAAGAATTAAGGAGAGTTAAATAACTAGTCTTAAGTTCCATGCGGGGGAAAAGACAATGCCATTATCCATTCTCTGAAGCTGCTTCTCTATCAGAAGTTTCTAGGCAGCCACGTAAAATATCTTCCCACTTGAAACCTCTAGGTTTTCTGACCCCTCTAAATACAATAACGTTTTTGTGCTCAAACTTAAAGTCTCTCAGTTTAAATGGACAATCGCAAGATTGTCGCAGGCATCCTATTTCTTCAAGGCGGCAACAGGCTCGCTTGTATTAAAAATTGCTTTGTAAAAATAATAAACAATTGAAGGGTTGAGGGAGCCACTGAGTTCTTGGTTTTTATTCTTGCAGCTCCTATCACTTTTAAATGTGGAAGAATATAGTAGTATTTCTCAAATAGAAGTTCTTTTTAAAAATGCTTCAATGTTGTGAGTGCCTGCGCTGGCTGGTCTTGGATAACAGGCAAGTGGTTGGCAGCCAGAGGCCTCGGGGCACATGCCTACCAAGCCCCTTCGGGCATCCACTGTTGCCTAACCCTTAGGATCTGTCATGTTTTACTGGCTTCTTCTTGGTTAGTCATTGTATGGTTTGGCACCATCGTGAAAGTTCACATTTTTAGAAACAATAGTGTGAACAACAACCAGATTTTTTTTTCTGTTATATGTTATTTAATTTGCTCTGAGTGCTTAAAAAGCAAAACCCTAGAGAGTCAATTATATATTCAATCCTGTATTAGTTCAGTTCTTTTTTTTTTTTAAATCAGGGAGATGATAACCATGACTTAGAGTTGAGGAGTAGGGGTGGAAGGAGAGGTGTCACTGGAATCATGGGGAACTAAGGATGAGCTGGTAGCTTGAGGAAGAGAAGGGGCAGGCTGTTCATTGGAGTGGGAGCAGATGACTCATTGGTGTGAGGTGGCAAGTCTCCAGCGTGCTGTAGCTAGCTCCGTGTGCGCATGCACACGCACGTCACATGGTCTGTGAGTCCTGCAGAGCAGTGGTCCCCAACCTTTTTGGCACCAGGCACTAGTTTCATGGAACACAATTTTTCCATGGACTGGGGTGGGGATGTTTTCCGGATGATTCAGGCACATCACATTCAAGCTCACCTCCTGCTGTGCAGCCTGGTTCCTAACAGGCCCTGACCGGTACTGGTCCATGGCCTGGAGGTTGGGGGCCCCTGCTCTAACATATAAGTGGTAGGTTCTGGAATGCAATACAGGCTCTAAATAAAAGTTAAGAATCCTGACTTAGATTTTTAAAACTATGTTTTCTTCCTCCCACCCCCAGGTAGTCAGTCAAGATTTATTCTTTCATCCACCTCAGAAAAAGGACCATCAAGTAAATGTTCTGCTCTTCTCTTACCTTCCCAAAGAAACATTTTAAGAATAATGACTGGTGTGGCTCAGTTAGTTGGCTGATGTTCTGCAAAGAGAAAAGTTGCTGGTTTGATTCCCAGTCACGACACATGTCTGGGTTGCACTTTCGGTCCCTGGTCAGGCCTATACGAGAGGCAACTGGATATGTCCCTGCCTCTTTTTCTCCCTCTCCTCCCCTCTGTCTAAAAATAAAAAAATAAAAGAATAATGGTCCTTTGTCTTCTAATCCTCTCTGACTTTAGGCAAGAACATTTTTATTTCAACTTTATAATTAAAAAATGTTTCTTATTTTGTCAATAAACAACTATAGTTTTTGTATATAATTATCTCTTCCTAGTTATCATTTATTAGTTTGTCCAGGGCTATGAACAAACATGAATGTGACTTGATGTGACAGTGTTTTAATTTCTGTGGTAACAAAGCAGCTCCACCAGTAAGCATAAGCAGTAGCAGCACCCGCTCAGGGCTTGGAAACAGAAAACAATCAATTCCCCAGAATAAACTTTTGAAACATTTTGTTAGTCCGACATTTCATTAAGCTATTCTGCACCTCACCTACCATTGTCAGCTCTGAAACTAGTGGCTCAGACCCCCAAGAGAGATGTAGCTTCCATTTCAATTTCGCCGTGTTACAAAAATCTAGGAAGCAACCAGTGCGTCTCAGCTGGCTCACCTGGAAGCTTTTCTCAGTCGCCTTGAGGGTTTTGAGGAAAGAAAACCTGCTGTTTTATCCGTCATGGTTACCTACAAATCCTGACTGCTTTCAGGCTATCCATGGTGCCTGAAGAGCAGCTGAGTGGGCTCTTGTGGGGAAGTATTAGGAAGCAGACTGGGACACCCAGTGAAATTCCCTAATATTACTGGGTATTGGTCAACAACACAGTGTGCACTTAGGGCAGGTCTTCACTCCATCTACGTGCATCTTCACCACTCTGTCTGGGATCCTCGTCTTTGGAATTATAACGAAGAGATCTAAGTACTGCCACTTACTTCTAGAAACCACCTGGAAAACAGCATCTGTAGCCCGATGTTAGGTATTCGCTTCAGTTTGCTAATTGTACTGTGATTTTTTAATGAATTTGTCATGGGTTGATGTCTGTATTCATACATGAACATTATTGGTTTATTTTTTAAATTCATAAATAGTCTGCCTTTTCCCCAAATGAATTTAAGGCAGATCATAACAAATATATCCAATAGGGTTTTTCTCCTTCAAAGCTGTGAATGCAAGAGGTCCTTAGGGTTTATTTTAAAATAATTATGCAAATCAAGTGAAATAGACAGATAAGCAGGAAAAATACATTTTACTTTCTGTGTTGGGTTTGCCCTGGGATTACTATTACAGTAAAAACAAGAGGAGTCTGCCACCTGAAACTGGGCAGAGCTCCTGGGCTGGCCAAAGTCAGTACAACACACCCAGAGGTGTTGTCAGAACGCCCTTGATTGCACCACTCTGGGTGTTCGCAGAGAAGGGATGACACCAAAAGGTATGCAGCCAAGCAGTGATTGTTAGATGTCGGCTTCTGCTGGGAAATAAGATAATTAAGTAATTGCTTTCATGCCACTACTTACAGATACCGTGGCCTCTCTCTGGAAAATAACAACCTTGTAAGTGGACCAAGCCCATGCTTTATAGCATATGACTGTTTCGGGGCTCTGCAGTGTTTAGCATTTGAGATTGTAGCTTGGCTACATTTCAAAGGAGCACAGCCAACTTGGCACCACGCAGCATGTGACCAGCCAAACCTGGACCCCTTCAGAAGGTGATTTCCAGTCTGAATTTTCAGGGCCTTGTTTTCCCCCTTCTATTTCCTTCTTCATTATGTAGCTTGCATTCATGGCTTATTAGTGGTGCCAGCAGAAATGTTGGCTGAAAAAGTCAGGAAAAGCACAATCAGTCCAAATTGAAGGTCGCTAGGCATATAGATGAAAGATTTGTTGGGGAAGGAATTATGGGTTTAAAGAAAGTTTTAAGTGCTTTCATATTTTATTAATCTATATATCTTTGATCTTGTTTATCAAAGAAAATGGATCTTTCTATGTTCCTCTCAATCTATGAATATGCTCAAGTGAAGTCCACTTTTTTATAAGCAGTAGGCAAATACCCACTTTTTGTGCCCAGTTCTCCTGCGGAGCCATCACTGATTTTCCCTTCTCCAAAGAAGTTTCTCCATTTGCTTCCCTCCTGTCGACTCCTCAGCCCTCTGCGCCTGACCTCCCCTGCCATCCGCCTCCGCTCTCCTCAGTCTCCAGTGCCTTCCTTACTCATTGCTAAGTCCAGCGGATGCTGCCGGCCCTTGTCTTGCTGAGCCTCTGCTACCTTTGGAGCTGTGGATCCTTCCTCTCTTCTTGAAATTCCTTTTCCCACAAGAACCATGGAACTGTGACTCTTTAGCTATTTTGTATCGTTTTGACCAACCCCTTCCTGGCACTTCTTCCGCCCACACAGTAACTACCTCCATGCCCTGGGTTATGTTCTCTGTAAGACGCTCTTCTCACTCTGTACGCTTCCCCTGAGTGAAACGCCCGCGTTGATGAACCCAATACCGACTTGCTAATGACTCCCACGTACATATCCAGGCCCAACTCCCCAAGTTTTAGACTTCCATACCCGTGTTTGTCACTGTTACAGATGTAGTTCAGTGGCCTCTCAAATGGAAGTGACTGTGACTTTTTGTCCTTCTGTTTCATTTTCTCCTATGTTCTTTAGTATTTTCACCAAACTTTCAGGGACCCGCATTAGAAATCCAGAAGTTCATTTACATCCCCTCCCTTATCACTTGTCTACACCATCTAGATGTGCCTCCAAGCCTTCTTTAGTGAACCCCTTTTATCCATTCTTGTTATCATGACCTTCGTTTTAGTCATTATTGTCTCTTACTTAGATTAATGCCACAGTTCTGATTGTTCTTTCTCCCTGTTTCACTTGCCCTCTCCAATCTATCTAAATACTATCTGAAGGCCTTAACTGAAATACAAATCTGACCCCTTTTGCTCCCTCTCTTCAACTCTTCATCGTCTATACTGTTCTCATCCTATAAGATCCTCCACACACCGCATCCCACTGTTCTTTCTCGTTACTCTCTGCCATACGCTAAGCTTCTGTGCTGATTTGTTTACTGTTCCCGGCACATGCTGCTTCTTATCTCTAAGACTTTCTTCATGTGGTCTCTTACTCTTGGAATGGCCTTTCCTCCCTTCCTTACCAGTGGTTAAGTCCTACTTATCCTTTAAGGCTTGAGCATGCTGCTGTATCTGTCAGGAGTCCTTCCAGGACATCTCTAAAGCAAGATTATGCACACTTCCTTGCTGGTCCTCTGATGCTTTCACCCCAAATGTTACTGGGCTTCACTACATTACAAAATTATTAATTTTTAGTGTGCCTGTCCCCACCATTGTAGACTCTAGAGTGAGACTTTCATGTTAGTGCACTCTGTGTGGCTTCCATGGTACCTGGACAGCCACAGAGCAGGTGTTAGTTGACTGTATGAAGACTGTGTTGATTGGATATCGAAGTGTGCTTTACCTAAGACTCCTAGGTACCAATTTCTCTTGATTTATCATTGTTACATCTTTTAGTTCTTTATGATTTCTTCCCAAGTGCTCTCTATTTAAGATACCTTAACAGTTACAGCTCTTATAAAGAAATTTTTATCATAATAGTTTTTGTAAGTTTTAACTCTTCTTGTTCCCCTTCAAGGAATTTCAGTTACACTTTTCTAGGAAGTTATATATTCTCAGCTACCACCCTGGAAACCCCTTAAAAAAAAAAGGAAAGCAAGTTCTACACACACCTTTAGTTCATGGACATGTCAAGTTCCTTCTGGGATGATAATTGCCAAGCACCAAAGTACTGTAACTCGTCATCCCCAGTGAATGAGAGGAAGAGGTGGTGTGGAAAGAACATCCTGTTTTGCAGAACCTTAGTGACTAAATGTTGTCATCTCACGTTATTTTTTTTTTTCTCAGTGCATCTGTTTAATATTATGCTGCCCCCAGTACTACATGGTTTACTTAGGTCGCTGAAATCCAGTGTGTGCGAAGAAGCTGGAGCATAAGAAAAGCAGGGCACTCTAAGTGAATTCCTTGTTTCACAGCCCTAAGAGGTGACAGTACCACAGAAAACACTCCTGGATGCCACAAGCACCATCTTCTGGTTCTTGGAGATCTATGAATGGTGTGAAGCCAATCCTGGGGACTTTTCATTAGCCCTCCTCTGTGAATCATTGTATTACCAGAGGCAATTTATTTCTACTTTAGCAAAATACTCAGTTTGAGAATACCAACTAGTATAAGGGAGAAAGTTCTCATTAATAATGTCAGGGTCCTACTAACAACTTGAATGCTTACCACATATCAGTAATGTGGTAAATGCTTTATGTATATTCTCTTAACCTATAAAATAACCTTCTAAAGTAAGATCCATTATCCCACTTTTAATGTGTGAAAATGAAGGCTCAGAGGGCATATTGACTTGCTTGAGTTTCTGCAATTGGTAAATACATGAACTCAGATGAAACATAAGTTTGTTTTTGTCTCAGTTGAATTACTCTAAACCTCCTTGTTCTTTTTGCTGAAACATAGCTTGTTTAATTTTTTAATCTTTTAAAATATATTTATTGCTTGCAGAGAAAGAGAAAGGAAGAGAGAAAGAGAGAGAAACATCAGTGTGACAGAAACATTGACTGGTTGTCTCCCACATGTGCCCCAATGGGGACCAAACCTGCAGCCTAGGTATGTATGTGCCCTGACCAGGAATAGAACCTGCAACCTTTGGTGCACAGGATGACGCTCCAATCAACCGAGCCACACCGGCTGGGCCATAGCTCGTTTAATTTGACCCTTACAGCCAATTTGGATGTTTTTCGTTTTAATAAACTATACATTGAAAGTGTTGAACATGTCATTTCAAATTCTTGAGTGAAGAGCACATTTATTATGATCAGAATCTCAAATGCAAGACCTTGACAAGTGTCAGCAATAATTAAATTTTAACATTTTTTATGTGTTTGAAGGTATAACTGACAGCAGGCAGCATTTTTATTCACCAAAAAAAAGATGAGAAACATCTCTTGCTTTCCTGGTTCACATCACCTGTTTGGGTTTGTCAGTTTCTGGGTGTGATGACAACTTAACAAGCTGATAGTGCTTATCTTTATGGCTTTTCAGACGAACTTGATTTTGATCTAATAAATGACGGGATTGAAAGACTACCAACTTCACATTTTTTTGCTTATTCTTGAAAGATGATATTATCAAACACATTGGGAAAGTTACGATAACACTGCTCTTGTATCCCATTAAAAAATTCGGTGTAATTTCAAAGTCAGCAGGATCTTCACTTCTTCAGAAACTCAGAGGAAGCAAGTCTTGAATTAGGAGAAAAATATAGCTAATTAGGAACTACACCCTGAAGATTCCAAATCTTTGAATCTTCCTAATAAAAGGAGACATGTAATCTTAATATAAAATTATTGTTTTCTTTTCTAGTAAAGAAAGAGATGATTTTACCTTGTTTAAGAAAATGTTTTGGAGTTTATTTGAACAAAACCATCTGGCTAAATCCCTTCTTTGCCATTTTCTCAAGTTCATTTTAGATATATAAGATTATCTTCTAAAACACTAGATTATTAACTGCATTTTCTTGCATATAATAATCTTTTTAAAATTCAAACAAAATAAAAATCAGTTAGAGAAGATGAGAAAAAAGCTAATGCTCTTTCCTTTTAAAAAATGAAACAGATGTTCTTTATTTTGGGGACATAACATAGAGTTATAATTTTCCAGAATTATGTCAAGATTATATTTCAGACTGCAAAGAAATATCAGCATAACACTCGGATCCAGCCAAATAGGCAGATGAAAATTCATGGGATATAACCAATAACAAGTTGTATAGTTCAAAAACAATTTTTCAATTCACTTAAACTTAGCTGTGCAATATAAAAAACAAAGGAGGCAGTGAGAACTTAGCTGGGTTTCAAACCCATGAAGTTGGCTCTCACCAGCATGAGTCACTCAGAGATAAAGGCATCCAGTGATTTACTTGAATCATTTGTTGCCAGCCTGGAAAAGATTTGGGAAATTAGCAGTGTCCTCACTTTTTTGATGGCATGGCAAAAGAAAGGCTAATTCATGAAAAGGAGAAACCCCTTTCATCTGACATTGGATTTCCTCCTAGCTCAAACACAAATGGCATTACTAAGAACAAAGCAGCGTGCTGGGAGACTAGATGGAGACTGTGTGCCTTTAAGAAGAGGGTACCATCTTTTGCGCACAACAACTAAGGGGCAACCTGGGTGATTTTTAGTCTAGAAATGGTCTCATTTGACAGACAATCCTTTCTTGTTTTGTTTTTTAAAGGACATCAACAAGCATTCATTAATTTTCCAAGCAGCTGTGCTTTGTAATGAACTTGACAGTTTCCATTTTTACCCAGTGAATGATTTCTTGGCTTGGTTAGAATGTATGATTCAGGTACACACAGATTCCTTGTGGTGTTTCAGGATGATGAAGTGTGCTTACAGGGAGAATGTACATTATGCACCGTCTTTTCTCTTTGAAGATGTTGACCGTCTGGCTATATAATCTGGCATAACTGGACAATTGGGCCAAGTTAACCAGAAACTCATCCTCATGATACTAGATGGTATTTGTGTCTCCTCTCTAAAGCCAGTACTGCCTCTTCTCAATTTATGAGAACGGTGATGTATGGTTCAGCCAGACCCTTATAGGGTCTCCTTGACACTGGAAGAATGTCAGATTGTACGCTGGCACATCCTCAGAAATGGAATGAAAGAAACAGGAAATGGTTTCTTAATGTCAAGAAATTGTTAATCTCAGAGTTCAGAGAAGACTAGAAGGTAATCACTCATCTTTTTCTTTTTTCTGGCCTGAATGCATGTATTTGTCAGGATACATCTGTAATAGCTGCAGCCTTGCTTTTTGGCTTCTTTGGTTCCTCCTTCAGGAAGTACCAACTTTTTGATAGCTGCTCTTGCTTTCCATGGGTGATTTATGGTTGAAATTGAATGTGTTTCACTGTGTCTTTAAAAGCAGCTCTTTGCTTCTGTCTTCTGGACTCCAACTTTTACGCCATAGGCAGCAGTTGTCATTTCTCCTCCTCCATGTTCATGCCCAAGGAGCTGATTTGCAGAAAGGATGATTCTGGTCTTGGTTTCCCTCCCATCTGAAATGCCTCGCTCTTTAATTGGCATAGTCATATGATACCTGGATTGGAGGCAAACTCATTTTACAACCTTGTTTCTGCTAGTGTGCTTATATCATTTCTAGCTTAATAATAAACCTTTTTTTGTTGTTGTTGCTCTTAGCATAATTTGTAAATTACTTCCCAGAGCTGCCCTTACTAAATGTCTGTGACCTTATTGTCAAGAAAGGCCTAACAAGCAGAAGCTGCTGCCTGGGGGCTGGAATGTACCACTTCCTGTTCTTTCTTTCCAAGCTGAAGCATTCTATCCAAACAAAAAGTGAACTCAGTGCACATGTGACCCAGAGTTAGTTGGAAACAAAACTCTCCAAAGATGAGAAACTTTACACATTAACTCCTGGTTCCACTCCATCTACTTACGGTGCCTACAACCACAAAGAGGGCTTTTTAAAACGAACTAAAAATAAACAAAAGGATGGTTCAAGCTGTGGATTTAGGCAAACAAGCAAGCAGTAGCCACAGATAGCATCAGATTAACTGCCACTGAGTTCTGACAAAACGTAAGAAATTAAGGCAACAGCACAGTCATGTTTAAGTCAATGACTCCACAAGCGCACTAGGACACTACTCAACCCCCCTGGGATATTTCTGTGTAGAGACAATCAGTCATTGGACTCCATCCCAGGGTGCTTATGCCCGGAAGGAGCAGAAGAATCCTGTCTTCACTATAAAAATATTATGACAACGGAATAGCCCCTCTGTTATAGATACCTGGGATTGATCTCGATGTTTTCTCTTGTAGCCATGCTTCCTGTTCTCCTATCAATAAATTTCTTAAGATACAATGTGAGCCCTACCAAAAGGGGCACATTGCCAGATATTAAACTGAAGGCTTTCTTTTCGTTCCTTTAGGAGATGAATTAACAATAAGTTGTAACAAGATAGAAACAGGAAATTACCAGCAAATCACTGAAATGGCTTCCCTAGAAAGGGAAAATCTAAGGGAAGAAATCCCATTTTTTCCAAAGGGCTGATGCCACCTAGGAGAGGAAAGACAAGGGGAAGAGGGAAAGAGCTGGAAAGATGGTGATTCTGGGCCTATGAGGTGATAGTAACCACCTAGCAGGTAGATGGCTGTGGGTGAGAACTAAGAAGGCTGAGCAGCAGACCTGTAAATCTCCCGGGTGCTGGGCAAACTGCGCATGAACACTCACGACTGAATGTGACAATGGCGGGGACTTGCCGTTCCCCTGGGAACCTAAACAGCAGGCCTCTCTTCTGCTTTCGTGGTGGCCACTGAATCAGTGGACTTGCCTCTACCCTGTTTGGGGCCAGATTTTAGGGATGGCGATTTTCTGACCTTAATAAACAGAGTGGGTCTTCAGAACATGAAACTCTAAGTGCTAACACCAGGAAAGTTCTGGGTGACCCAAGACGACCTGGTCACCTGTTGCATATGAAACTGTCTAGTGAATCACCTTTCCTCCCATATATGCAAGAAAACTTTTATTTGGACCCTAACTCAAATAAAGGAGGACAAATACACCTTTGACCAATTATAATAATAGGCATATAGGTAGAAAACAAGCAGTTTAAGAGAAATAAAATAATTTTTTCCACAAACACGTATTGAGACAGATTTGTTAGTTTAACATTGTCCTTAAGTTGTACTTTGAAGTGAGACTCACAGCCTCCAACTGGATGGTGACATTAGAAAAATTGGAATGATGATTTCTATAGTGCTACGTAAATTAGAAGAAAAATTTAAATCCATTTCCTTATTTGATCTTTACCCCAATCTTGGGAAGGTTACTTTCACTCCCATTGTGTTGATGTAGAAAATGAGGCTTAGAAAAGTTCAACCACTGTCAAAAGGTTACCCAGCTCATAAACAATAGAGCAGGATCTTAAATGAAGGTCTTCTTGACTTCAAAACCTGTGCTTTTAAATTCCTAAGTAATATGCTAGGCAAAGGGAATAGCATGTGCAAAGGCCCTGAGGTAGGTTACAAAGAGTTTGCCACTGTGAAGGAAGAAGTATGGTGAGAAATGAGGCTGCAGAGCTTTGTGGGACTCCAGAAGACCTGGTGCCGTGAGGGCCTTGCTAAAATGCCTAGCCTCTAAGGTAAGAGAACGGGATGATAGTGCAACAGAAGAGTAAAATGATCACACTGTCACTTAGAAAACTTTCTGCTGTTGCTTTGTGAATGATTTACGTGGGGAGGTCAGTTCGGAAGCTATTGAGATTGTTCAAGCAGGCAGAGATGAGGGCTTGGCCAAGAGTTATGGCACTGAAAGTGTAGAGAAGTAGATGGATTGGACTGAAGAGATATTTAGAAGGTAGAATCAGCCCTGACCGGTGTGGCTCAGCTGGTTGGGCATCGTCCCACAAAGTGGAAGGGGGCTGGTTTGATCCCCCGTCTGGGCACACGCTTGGGTTGCTGGTTTGATCCCTGGTCGGGATGTGTACAGAGGGGCAGCTGATCGATGTCTCTCTCTCACATCGGTGTCTCTCTCCCTCTCTTTCTCCCTCCCTTTCCCTCACTGTAAAAATAAATAAATAAAATCTTTTAAAAAAAGGAAGGTAGAATCAATGGATGGGTTGGATGTGAGGAGTGAGGGAGCAGGAGATGTCAAAGATGACCTCAGACGTACAAAGTCCAAGGGAGGAGGAGCATGGCAGCTGTCAGAATGCTGACGTGTCAATGGTGTTTCAACTCCACTGGGTGAAGTGGTGGACTCTAAATACAGCCCATGGCACGTAGTGCGGAAATATACGTGCCCATGAGTGGAAACTAAAAAACAGCAACGTGTTCTCCACTAGTGAAGCCTCTCTCTGAACATGTTTCCGGGTCAGTCACCTGAAAATTAGCCACTACAGCCACTTAAAATCTTGAAACCAACTAGGCCGAAGGCTATTTACTGGGGATACATTACACTAGGGTTTTTTGTTTGTTTTTTTTCAATGATCAAAATTTAAAAATCTTTTCATATACCAAACCATATGTTATTAAGTTTGGAACAAAGAAAGAGAAAAAGAAAACAGCTGGGAAGAACAAAACCTGCAGAGAAGTGAAAAGATTTTTGTCATGTTCTCCCAGAATATTTTCTTGCTGTGACCAGTGAAAGTGAATTAATAAGCGAATGTTTCTATTTATTTTTTCATTATTAAATTTGTTCCTCTCTACTTCCCCTGTGGTAAGTTGAATTCAAAGTCCTTGTGTTCCCAAAGATTCAGGTCCACCCAGGACTTCAGGATGTGATTTTGTTGGGAAACAGGGTCTTTGCAGATATAATTAGTTAAGGATCTTGAGATGACGTCATCCTGGGTTTAGAGTGGGCCAGAAATGCAATGACTAGTGCCCTTAGAAGAAGAGTCCAGACAAAGGGAAGACCCTGTGAAAGCAGAGGCAGAGACTCATTATACAGCCACGTGTCAAGGAATGCCTGGGCCCCCAGGAGCTGAAAGGGACAGAGAAGGTGTCCTCCATCAAGCCTTCAAAGGAAACATGGACCCATTGACAGCTTGACTTCAGACATCTAGCCTCTCGAACTATGAGAGAACAAATTTCTGTTATTTTAAGTCTCCAAGTTTGTGGTCATTTGTTATGCTAGCCCTAGGAATCTAATACACCCACCAAATAAATATTGAACAAATGGTTTGCTGTTGTCTGCATTTTGGTTCAAACTTGTTCCCTGGTTTTTGGCTGGAGCAATAGGGAGTATGTGATGTACTTTTCAATGAGAAACACTGGCAGAGAGGAGATTTGGGTGGAAAATGTATTCAAACTTAGACATGTTGAGTTTCAGTTGTCTGTGCCATATCTAAGTAGAGATGTCGAACAGTCAATTGGATATGTCCATCTGGATGTCAGAATCTTGGTCTGGGCTGGGAGTATATGCTGGGAGTTGTCTGGGTACAAGTGGTACGTGACTCATAGGAGTGGTTGAGATTGCTTAGGAAGTGAGTGTTATAAAAGAGAAAAGAGAAACAATTCCAAATAGTTCCCTGAAGATTTCCATTATTTAAACGTGGGGTAAATTAAGAGGAGATTAGGAGGGAACACTGTAGAATACAGAAAAAAGACAGAGAGAAGGGTAGCATATCAGCCAGGAGGAGACTACTCATCCATGTCGAATTCTGAGATGTCAAATAAGACACATTGAACATGGCCATTGGCATTGGCAACATCAAGGTCACTAGTGACTTCAGTGAGAATAATTTAGGCAGAGTGGGACTCAGACTGGAACAACTTGAGAAATACATGCATATTTGAAATATTTTAATATATGTTCTAAAAGGAAGGGAATGAATGGGAAATGAGGAGATTGAGGAAGAAAGTTGCACAAAGCTTGGCTATGAAAAAAAGGATGAGACTGCTTTGTGTGTGTGTGTGTGTGTGTGTGTGTTTTAAGATGAAAAGGGCGTAGGTGTGTTAAAAATTCTGTGGAAAGGGAAAGCTGAGGGGGAAGACTTGTTTGAAGGGACTGAGTGTGAGGATGCAGTGGGGAGAGAGGAGGTAATCAATAGTGCTGAGATCCATAGAAGGCAATGGAGACAGGACCCACTGGACAGCTGGAGAAGTGGGCCGTAGCAGAAGGGAACTCTCCTCCACTGTCGCAGCAGGACGGCGAAGACAGGTGGGAGGACCTGTGAGTGGGCAGGTACAGATTTTATGGCAGGCGGCTTGTGCTGTGTTTTCTAATGTAAGCCTTTTCCCCAGAAGGTTAAAATGTCCTGCCTTAATTTTGTTCTAGTTCGGACCCCACACTACTTTATACTGAGATCTTCTTCTCCCCCTGCAATTAACCCAAATAAGTAGTATTTTAGGGTCATAATTTCTCTAAAGCTTCAGACCACATAACCATACTTGACTAAAGTGTCAGTATATTATACTGTTCTTATAAAATAAAAGGTTTTATATTATTTTTGGTTATTAATGTGCAGAAAATGTTACACATATCCATAGAAATGTAACATTTTGCTACCTTCCTGGGAGAGACACATTATAATTCTTTTGAGAATGAAAAAAATACATATGATAAACTCATGGAAAAAATTGCTTTGGGGACTTTGTAGTTGATTCAGCCGAACTTTGAAAAATGTAAGCAGTCTTATAACAGCAAAACATCTGTTTTGTGATTAACCTCAAAGTAAATTGAGTCAGTACAGAACTACGGGGCTGCTCAAACAATTACACACGGTATACGGTGAGAGGACAGCCAGAAACGTAGAGAAGTGATTCAGTAAGTGGGCAGATAGTGAAACTGCTTATCATCAATACTACTGCTCCTGTTCCCAGGCCCGTGATAAACTGAATGTAGCACCTAGCTATGGATTTAACCTTTGAGTTTTCTGGCCCCTGACAAGTAAGAATTTCCATATCATGCCTGAGCAACCCTGCATAATAAATGATACTACTTTGAAAGTGTGTGTGGTCCTGCGCATATGCTTTTTTATGAGCTGTTTTTCTTCTGAACTTAATCCTTTTAGTCTCTTATTAAATTCCTTGTGGCACATCCACCCTCAGGAATGGCAAGAAGTACAGAGCATCCCCTGCCCCTTGTCTTTGACACAGTGATTATTTCCTGATAACAATGTGGTAGAAACAGCAGCATAGTCGGAAATCAAATCTGAAATACTCATGCATGTTAATTCACTCTGTAATCTAGTACATTTGTTTTGTTACTGTACACATTGACCTTCTGACCTATGGTTAATACACCATCCTGTTCAAACCTATTACTCTTGGAGGTAGGGGAATGGGTATTACATCAGTGAAGTGAAGTAAATTTTGCCAAATTTTATGTCTTGCTTTATAAATCACAGCGGGTTCCATAATTCATTTCAATAATGTATTCATAGGGCAATTACATGGCTATAAATGTAATAGTAATAAAATAAAGGTATTCTTTTAAAATCCGAGTACTGTGCATTTAAAAATATAGATTCCATCGGTCTTTTGATGATAACATTGCTTTCCATTAATCTTTTGAAAAGTGATATTCCATCTGTATATACACTTTTTTCAGTTCCTTAATTTTTAGTTGAGAATTGGTAATTCTAAGTTTTTATGCTTTCATTTACAGAATGTTGCATTTCATTGTTGAAAAGAAGAGATTTTAAAATTAGATACAGAATTTATGTTTTCAGGGTTGGTAGATTAGGTTCTTATAGTCCCTACAATGTTTGTGGAAACAAGCAAACCAACAAACACCAGAATAATACTTCGGAAAGCAAGGGTTTCGTTTACACACAACTCACTGCAAGACCGCCTGCAAGTCACCTCCTGTCTCTGAACTTCTGTTTCCTGACCGTGAAGGAGAGTATCAGACGGGATCTTCCCTCTAACATTGCTTCTAGCGCCAACGTTCCCAGAGCAATCACATTTTATGGGCCAGAGAATAATGATAAACAATGATTTATTTCTTCCTGAAGAAAAACCCGCACTAAGTTACTGTATTCCAAAATGTGGGAGGAACAGAGACTAATAAAAAGGACGCGAAGTGACTCAGACTGAGGCTCGAATCCCAGCGTCACCATTGCTGGCCGTAAGCACTGCACGCTGTGCTCTCTGCTGGTGTCCTCACCTCCACCGAGGGGTGATCACTCCCCCCGCCCCACCCCCACCCCACCCCCACCCCCCAGAGAGCAAATGTGCAGAGCTTAGCACAGCGCCCGGACCTCCACAGAGTCTAGCCATTACTTTTGTTGTTTTTGTCACGGGGGATCGCTACGAGGATAAAGGCACCCAGTACCATTTAGGTACTCTGCTTCGGGCTCCTTTAGAAAAGTATCGGAATTTATGCAGTTGAAACGCGGGGTTTTACGACAAGTCACACAGTGTGAGAAAAAGTTATTTAAAATGGTCAGAAAAAATTCCAAGCCATGAGAAGAGACAAGCACCTCCTGGGTAAGGTCAGTGATCCCAGACTGGGAAAGGGGGCTGGAGGTGTTGGTTCAAAGTGGAAATACATTGTGGTAGCGTTAAAAATGCACCAGTATAGAAAGTTGGGTAAAAAGAATCAAAAGGAAATAAAGCACCTTCAACAACTAGGAAGCCAATTCACTCAACAGCAAAAATTAGTGAGGTGGAAAGACCAATGGAGGAAAATCAACGGAGCAAGAATCCTCCCTTGCGTCCAGGTGTAAGCAAGATGCTGTGCAGAGTTCTCATTAATGGGCCTGCCCTAAACTTCCTGGACCTCCTCTGCTGCTTTCACAGTGTATTTTTGAAAAAGAGAGCACTGGGCTCTGCCGCGCCATAGAAGTGTCGTGGACAAGCCTTTATCCCCTCATGGTCTGTTTTCTCCTATCTGGGGAATGTGTTGTGATGAAAGAATTGTGCCATGCAGCCTGTTCCTGTGTACTTCATCTTAAAGGATACATGCCCATATTTTCAAAGCATAGAGTTAGAGTTGAACCTTCCAATGGTTGATTTGCTTGAAACGAGTTCCTCTTAATGTCACACCAACTATTTCTGAGAGTTCCTTAAGGGTCTTTGATCTCTGGTAAAGTCCTTTTTAGTTTTTTTTTTTCTGTTCTGATCTCTCTCTCTCTCTCCCTTTTCCACGGCACTGTGGATTACGCTGGGGTTACACTTACGAGGCAGCCATTCGGGAAGACTCTTCTCTGCTGGCATTCCTGCTCTGAGAACTGGGCCAGAGGGTCTGCTGACTTTCCAGCAGCCGTGACCCATCCCATGGCCAGGGGAACCCACTGGGCCGACTTGTCCCTTCTAGACAATGCTCTGGGTCCCCAGGACTCCAGAATCTTTTGCCCAGGGGGACGTCAGGCTTTTTCCTTGGGCCCTTCAGCCTGAAGCTAGAACACTGAGGTGCGCATATCCTACTGGCTAACGGGGCAACTAAGGGTGGCCGCTGGCCGTGAGCGTGCGCACGAAGACTGAAAGTGCGGCCTGGGTGGCCACTCGGGCAAACAAGTTCCCTCCTCATACAGCACAGAGCCAGCATAGGAAGAGAAGGGGGTGGGCTGTGGCAGTGGACAGAGGAGGGGGAAGAAAATTCTAAATTTGAACTGTCCTACCAAGTCATTATGAAGATAGACTTGGCAAGGTAGGAGGAAGGAACATATTCTAGGCAATTAGGTACCTTGAATCATAATGTTTAAATATTTGCCCGGGGATGTGCATGTCTCTCTTGCACTCCTGCCCAGACCTGCAGATGCTGGGGTAGGCCTGTCTGAGTAAGGTAATCAGCACGGATACCTCCTCTTCAGCTCTAGAAAGGACTCTGCTCTTGACAATTCCCCTCAGCACAAGTGATACCAGTCCATGACTTTAGTAAGACTTCACTGAAGACCAGGAAGTAATCGAAGTCTAATGAAGAGTAACCAACAGCTGTCATCAGTGGTGGTCACTCCTAGGACCCACACACCCAGTTAGACTGCAGAGTCCCTGACCAGCTCCCACAGCTTCCGGTTATTGTGGAGACCAGTGCAACCCCATCAGTGAGGATTTCTAAGAACCTCCAAATGCTAGCCTGAGCCCAGCTACACAATGTCATTCTTCTTGTTCTTGTTTTCAGTGAAGTCAGGCTTGTTTTACTGAAACCAGAATGATTGAAAGTAATATGATCTTTCCTTAAGATAAGATCCTAACTACCCATCATCACCCACTTGTGTATAATCTGACCACAATGGCCTATAGGAAATCATCACAACTGTTCCTCCTAGTTTTCAAACTCCTGATTGCTCGGTCTTAACCAGCACATGTTTGGGTTACTAACAGATGAGTCCAGGCAGCAGAATACAGTCCCCAGGCCAGTTCCCCATCACAGCC
The DNA here is from genome assembly GCF_022682495.2 of Desmodus rotundus. Classification (NCBI taxonomy): domain Eukaryota; kingdom Metazoa; phylum Chordata; class Mammalia; order Chiroptera; family Phyllostomidae; genus Desmodus; species Desmodus rotundus. The sequence continues at coordinate 167,010,681 of NC_071388.1, forward strand.
TCACCTGCAATAGGAAGAGGAGGCAGGTAGAAGGAGGATGAGACTTGCAAGCCCCTCCTGTTATAACATGGCCTCTGGTCCCAGAATCACGAGAACAACTATTTAGACAAAGGTCACACAGACCTTCCAGGAACAAATTATTCTTGATTTTAAGGCAGTTTAAATCAAAGTTAGGGCAAAGGGAATTCTCTAACTTCCAGGGGCAAAGCTTTAATATTCCCAATTACAGAATTAAATAGAACTCAAGATATCAATTTGAAGTAGCATTGAATTAAATTTTTATAATCCAAGGCTTTTCTGAAAATATGGGTCTGCATATATATATATATGATTTAGAAGGCTCACCAAGTCAATTTTCCCAGAACAAAATGACGTATAAGCCACTGGCTCCTTGGCAAGTTTTCAATTTTCAAAATCATTAGAATCAAATCTTTACCATCCATTATTCAATGTGTTTACTACTAAACACAGTGTGTATTCCCTAGGTGAATAACAGTATCTGTCCTACCTACATCATGGACATTTGTGAGGACTGGAAGAAAAAAAGGGTGGCGTGCCAGGGTACCATGGTAGCATGTCTGTACACCATGACTAACGCTCGGTGGCGTTACTGTTGGCTGCTTCACAGGTTATATGTGTGGGCTTCAAAAGCAGATTGCAAACCATAAAATGATAGCCAACAGTTAGGTAATTCTGTTACCTCTCCCTTCATCCTGAGGCTAGCAGTTCTCGTGAACATATTTAGATTCAGTTCTATGTTTTATTGCGTGTCTTCTAAGTATAAGCCAGGATGATAGGCGTTGAAACTCAAGCTATGTTCCCTTGGCTCAAAGCAACACGTCCAGCCCCACTGCTCAGCTGTGTTTACACCAAGCCTGGAAGCCCTGTGAAAGCCTTGCTTCTGCTGCTGCTGAAGACAAAGGACTTCCTTTTTACCCCCCATTTTTCCTCCTTACTCATTTTACATGACCAGAGAGAAAGAATGTTAGGGTCTGCCTTCATCCAACACATGAATTCTTTTGCTTTGTTTTGTAAGCATGAACACCGTGTGCAAGACACAGCTCTAATGGCAAAGAGGGGATTCCAGGAGCAGCAGACCTGTTTCAAACTCTTAACTGTTGAATTATTTAACACTATCAAACTGGGCTTTGATCATATGTCAAATTGGATCAAGAATAGTACCTTTCTCATAAGAGTGTTGTGAAGATTAAAGGGGATAATGAATATATAGCACTTAGCATAGTTAGACTCAAATGTTAGTCATTTTAAAATGCTAGTGATTGTATTATTTCTGAACGAGGTGCCAGAGGATACAGATTGGAAATTGAGACCCCCTAATGCCCAGTGCAGAACCCTTCTGAAGGGAATAAACTATACATCAACCATGGGGTCTGCAGGAAGAGACAGGGAGGGACTCTTTGTATTTAGAATCACACCTATGCAGAATGTATGTGAGAGATGGGAAGTAAGTGAAAAATGAACCAGTGAAGCTATGTCAGGTATCACAAAGGAGATATGTACTGTGTGTAAATAACACACATGAACTAAACCATGAGCAACGGACAACAGATTATAATTGTAATATTCTACAGTGGTAATCATAACTTTTCTCATTTAGCTTTATTATTGATCACTCTTAGGGAGGTTTATGTTATCCATGTTCATGTGCAATGGAGAAAGCTATTCCAACCTGGTTCTATTTCAGAAGTTACATTCCAGATGCTCACTTCTGCAGTCAGCATGCAGGACAGAGCAGGAGAGAGAGACAGATTTCAAGTCCAACCATGGAGAGCAGTCTTTCCCAAATAATCACTCACTCCCTGCCCACCCTGGTGGAGAACCCTGAAAAGACAGCTTTCAAAGTTGGACACTGAGCAGTTATAGACTGAGATAGGAAATGTCCTGGAAAACAGCAAGAGAGGTCCTGCTAGAAAATCAAACTTGAGTTAGTACACACAGGAGTTTAGAACAGTTCTCCAAATGTGCTAAGTCCTTAATAGAAGTTAGCTTTTCTTATTATTTTTCAAGGACAAGAACAACTTGGACACACAAAAGGGTATCAATGGAAACCGGACAGGTTGAAGAATGTATTGAACAATGTAGGAACTTAGAAATTTAGATCCAAAAAGCATAGGTGGATGTTTTATGTATTCGTTTAAAAGAGTCAATTTCTTAGTTGCTACAGGAACTTGTAATCCTACTGAAAGCCTTTTGCATTGGATCTCGTGTTTAAGTTAACTCTGTAGTAATCTGCATGCATAGTTATTGCTTAGTTTTAAATTTGTTATCTTCATAAATTTCCAATTAAAACCCTTCCAGGCATTATTACACCTGATAGTATCTGGCTCTACTCTAGTTCAAGTTCTAGGGCCCATCCAGACTGGGCAGATCAGATAAGCCTGCCACCTCACGTAAAGCTGCTTTAAGATGTCTGTTGGGGCATGTTTACAGTATCATATACGTTACTCAAAGATGAGACCTCCTAAGCCATTATTCAAAGCTCACTTACTTTTCTTCTTTCTAATTCTATTATACACATTTACTGAATTTCAAAATATCTATAAGGCCATGAATATGTGCTGGCCAGCCAGACTAAGGTCAGCTTCATACTCATAAACTGAATGCCAAGTGCATTGCAGGGAGCAGTGAACACCTTCAAGATGCTGAACTAAGACCTGTGCTTCAAGATCTGGGTGAGACTGAAGAAATAGTACAGTTACCCATTAGCGACAGTTTGATTTTTGTTTCTGGTTGTAAATATATAATCTCTAGGTTTGTAAGGAGAAAACGCTGTCACTTGACTTACCTGAACTTTTGAAAGCACTCACATACATTCTCTGCTAGTACCTTGATTTTGAAAAGTTTTCGTAAAAGTTAATGACTCAGAGGGCAATTTAAGTGACTTACACACAATGGCAACCTGTGCAGGCGGTGGCTTTGTGCACACACTGTGTCTGCTGCGTATGCTTTTTCTGGTTATTCATACATCCTGACGCAGGTGAGAATGTCTGTGAGAAGGAATATGAGCTATACTAGGGCTGCTCTTAGCCTGGCCTATGGTGAACTTGAATGAGAACATTGCTCTCTGGAGAGAAAATGGCTCACTGCTTAATGCAAGTGTACTCCTTTCTGTCCAGGCAACAGGATACATTTAGCAGCAAGGAAAACAGAGTTTACTAAATATATACTGAGTAAGACCCTTTAGTAATTTGTTGTTTTTCAGGTTCAACTTCTTGGCTTATAACATCCTTAAAAAGAAAGTAGTTCAAAACCTAAAATTGATCAAGAATCCAGATTTTTTTTCACGAAGTCTTCCTGGTGAAGGGATGGAAAAGAATTTAATTTAGACTTTAGCAAGCAGTCCACGATGATTTTTAGATAAACTATAAGGCCATCGGCTTCTATTTGGTTTGCCCTGACAAAATTTTAATTACTTTCAGACAAGGCAAGTTCTTCCTAATTAGATTTGATATAAAAATGAAAACACAACAAATTAACAAAGGAAAGTGATCTCCAGATAATAAAAGCCAGGAGAATTACATGTTGTACTTAAGGAGTGGTCTGGAAAGGGTACTAACAACTGAACAAAGGAAGTTCAGTGTGGTAATAGTAGGAGGAAAGGTAGCCAAAGAAAAGAATGGTGTGGTAATGAGCCAGCAGCCAGTGTTTGACACTCTAGAGGGGAGTAAGCATAGAATCAGAGTGTTAGAAGAAACTCCCAGTCATCTACAATCACTCCCATGTACATAATGAGACAACTGAGGCTTCACATAGTAAAGTGACTTGTCCACATACGCAAAGCATGACAACGTTTTAACTGGGGCATATGTGAATCTTCTCTTTCAGTGTGAGCTAATTTATTTTTATTTTTAAGTTTTATTTATTTATTTATTTTTAGAGAGAAGGGAAGGGAGGGAGAAAGAGAAGGATCGAAACACTGATGTGAGAGAGAAACATTGATTGGTTGTCTCTTGTATGTGCTCTTACTGGGGACTGAACCTGTAACCTAGACACATGCCCTGACCCAGGATTGAACCGGTGACCTTTCACTTTGTGGGATGATGTCCAAACAACTGAGCCACACTGGTCAGGACAGTGTTAGGTAATTTATACCATCAGGTACTATCTTCCTTCTTGGATTTAGAAGGAAGAAGTTTCTAACAGTACAAATATTTAAGATTATTATGTAGACTGACCATAAAATAACTTACTAAATTTCCATAATCATCATTTAAAATAGACTTTTATTAATAATGTCAAAATTGATAAATGTATGGGAGATATTGTCTGTGTAAACCAGAGCTGCAAATCTTATGATATTTTCTTGGAGAAAAAGATCTAGTATTTAATAGAAAAGTGATATAATATTGTAATCCAGCTCTTACAATCAGTAAATGGCCTAAATATATAAAAATGTGTTGGGGGACTAAATAAGACATGCAGATGGCATAGAAGCATATGAAAAGATGCTCAACATCATTCATCATGAGGGAATTAAAAATTAAAACAATAATGAGATTCTACTGCACACCTATTAGAATGGTTAAAATCCAAAACCCTGATAATACAAATCGCTACCAGGGATGTAGAGAAAGCAGCTCTTACTGATCGCTACCAGGAATGCAACATGGTTCAGCCATCTTGGAAGGAAGTCTTATCATGTGATCCAGCAATTATACTCCCGGGTATTTTACCCAACTGAATTGAAAATGTATGTCTACCCCAAAATGTGCGTGTGAATATTTGGAACAACTTTACTCATAATCATGGAAAACTGGAAGCACCAAAAGAGACTTCAACAGATGAATGGATAAGCAAACAGCGGTACAACTACACAATGAAACACTGTTCAGTACTAAAGGAGAGGATCTACCCAGCACACAAGACATGAAAGACTCTTCAGCGCATATTGCTATGTCAGAGAAGTCGGTACGGAAGGCTTAATACTGCACGATTCCAATTATATGACACTCTGGAAAAGGCAGGATTATAGAGATAAAAAGATCAGTGGTTGTCAGGGGCTAAGGGGGAGAAGAACATTGAGCAGGCAAAATACAGGAGGATATTTTAGGATGAGGAAATGTCTGTAAGTTACTATAATAGTGGAGTCATGTCTCTATACATTTGTCAAAATCCATGCAAATTTTTAGTACAAAGAGTAAACTTTAATGTATGAAAATTACAAAAAATCATTTAAAGATCAGGGAATCCCTGGATGGAATGCACACTGTAACAAAATAATGTAACTGTATTACAAATATGTAACAAAACAACTTTGTGTATTGCAAAGTACCTCACTGAAGGTGGTGAGGGGAAAATTACTGGCTTAAATAACTTTGGAAATGAATGGGGTCTGTAAGTCTAAAAAAAGCAAAGGAAGCAGTACCTAAGCACTACATTCTAGTTGATGTTGTTCCCCATGGGGTTGTAAGTTAAAAATTTTATTATCACTATATATGGATACTGGAATTGAAACATGAAGTGAATGATGGTGAGTAATAGAACACAGACTTCTCACTCTTGGAATGAGAGGTTACTGATAAGCAAGGGGAATAGGCTAGACTGATCTGCACAGTAACGGATTACAGTTGGAGACATCAGTATAAACTCATTTTTAGTGTAATACAGCTGCTGATGGTAACATGTACAAGTATTTATGATATGTGTACGTAGGTGGGCTAGCGTTCACACAGAGGGCCTAGAAGCAGTGACACTCCAGGAACACACCAAACACACAGACTTTGTGTCTCAGACCATTCTCCAACAAAAGGAAAGAGAGCTTCTTGGAGAAATGGTTGGTGCCAGTACTGGGACAAGAAGTATATAACAGTAGAATATCTTGTGATGCCAGAGAGTAAGGAAGTGCTCAGAAAAAAAAAATCAAACCATAATCATGACAGTAATCAAAGAGATACAGAAGCCATCCTAAAGAGCTTCCAAGGGTGAAAACTGGAACAATTTCAGCAACAGAATAAAGTGGTATTGGGTTATAATCCAAACTTAAAATAAATATCTATGAGTCCAATATCAATACAAATAAATGACTGCATAAACAAACAGGGGAGAAGAGACAAATGACCCTTGCAGAAAAATTCCAAACAGCTTATGTAGATATTCTGCCCTCCAGCAGGCAGAGCATAACTCCCCACCATGTGGGCTGTGCTCAGAGACTTCCTTCCCAAGAGCAGTCTGTGATGGAAGGCGGGGAGGACACAAAGAACTTCACAGTGGAGGCACCTGACACACACCATCTCAGCTCGGTGCTCAAGGTCAATGTCAACAGTGATCTCAACATACTGTCATGGTGACAGCATATATGCCTGATATGTTGTGATAAAATGGCATTTTACCTCAGTGGTCTTCCTCACAAAAACAATGAACCCCAGTCTAATCATGAGGGAAACATAAGTCAAATCCCAATGGAGGGACATTCTCCAAAACAGCCGACCACTACTCCTCCAAACTCTACGTGTTACCGAAAACAAGGAAAGTCTGAGGAACTGGCACAAGCAAGAGGATCCCGAGGTACAATGACTGGACAAATGTGGCATCTCTGGTGGAACACTAAAATAGAAAAAGGACTAACTTTACTGTATGGACTTTAGTTAATTAAAAAATGGGTTAATAATGGTTCATTGTCTGTAACAAATGAACCATACTAATGTAAGATGTCAACAACAGGGAAATGGGGTGTGAGGTATATGGAAATTCTTTGTCCCATCTTTGCAATTTTTTCTCTGTCCTAAAACAAACAAAATGTTTATTTTCTTTTAAAAGTGTTGGGCAGAGTTTCAAAATGGTAGTGAGTTTTGCACCTGTTTTCAGGAGAAATAATGAAACAAATGTTCCACAAAGCTCTGAGTCACAGGACTGGCCATCTAGATCTTGCCAAAAGATTTTATGTATTTTTTTAGATTTTTTCATTGTTTCAATAGAAATGCACCACTGTTTTTAAAACATGGAATGAATTTGGAAATGTTAATTTAGAAGAAATTTATAACATTGAAAAGTAATATATTTGTTAGCATACACTTTAAATATTTTCAGGTTTCTACTTCACATTGATAACCAGCTTGCAACCAGGCAGCAGCTCTCCAAAATGCTAACACTAAAGAAAAATTGTGATGCTCTCCAAAATGCTAAACACTAAAGATAGGGTCTCTTCAGGATTTTCCCACACTAGCACTATTTCTGAACTGCTTTTCAATACATTCGGTTGTCCAGGGCCAGATCATTCAGTTTAGAAATTCTTCATTTCATTTGCTTCTCCCCCTCTTACTCACTCTGCCGAACTCTAATTAGATGGAAAAAGATTTTTTTTACAGGGTAAAAAGAAAAAGTACAGAATATCAAAAGTATTGTCTAAAATATGCTTTTGGATGATCTGCAGTTTTGATTTCTACATGCTATTTTGTCTCCTACTCAATGTGGTATCACTTAGCCATATTATATATTTCCAGATCTCCTGGCAAGTAGACTGTGCTGGGTCAGAGGTCTTCTCTCCTTGTTTCATTCTGACCACGTCATAGGCTTGCTCGTGGCCTTGAGTTTGTAGGCATCTGCAAAGATCCACTCAGACAGGTGCTCAGAAGGGAGGCTGATGTCCAGTGTGCCCTGGTTATCACATTGCTGGTATCCAATAAAAGACTTTATCATCTGAGAGGAAGATGAATCATCAGTACTATTTCCCCCAGACCTAAATAATGCTTAGAGGCCTTGGCCCCAAACACTCCCTTTATAAGCTGTTTCAAGAGTATGGGAATTAGTGGCCAGGCCTTGGTCCATTGAATGAATTTACAATGTGCTGGAGAACAAGAGAAAGAAACAAAGAGGCTTTTACAAAAGTTGGGTCAATATATAACTGTAGTTCTGGTCAAATTCCAAGAAATCTAAACTACACAGCACACACACTAATTATCTTGTAGTTCCAATATTACCAATCAACAAGCAACACAACAAAATTATCTTCTACTTCCTGTTCTTCTCTCTGTACTTAAGAATATGCTATATGTCAGTCTTTCAAATACATTATTCAAAACTTGTGCTAGCCTGCTCACACACATTTTCTCAACATCGTCTAGGCCACCAATCACACTACAAAACCACTAGTATGTGCGCGTGTGTGTGTCTGTGTGGTAGGGCGAGCAGTTTATTCCACAGGTCAACAGAAAGGAAAGGGAAAGTCTCTTATTTTTGTTGAAAGAATATCAGCCCTTTCAGTTAAAGATGGAGGGAGCTGCTATAGTAACAGGACTATTACCATCTAAAATGACACATGAAACTTTCTAGCTAAATCAGACAAGGGAAAGTTCCTATGAAAGGCTGGCTTATCATAGCCAGAGAGCCAATAGGGCCTGTATGGATGGAAGGTTGGCTGTGCTTTCCCTCTGCAGAGAGCCTGGGTCGAGGGAGGCAGCGTGTAGCTCCTCTTGCAGAAGCCGCCTCCACGACAGCCTGGAGTCTGGGTCTGCAGGGAACACAGGAGGTAAGGGACTTGGAGTAGATGGGAAGTGTGTTTGGTCATGCTTCTACTTCATGATTCTTTCTATATTTGATTTGACATTTTTGTGTCATTTGAGAGGGGCAGCAAAATGTAGAAGAGTAAAAGAAAAAAGTAACTATTACTTTTCCAAGGCTGCCGTAACAAAGCATCTAAAACAAGGTGGCTTAGAACAAAACAAATTTATCATCTTATAGTTGTGGAGGCCAGAAATCTGAGATCAAGGTACCATGCTCCCTCGGGAGGCATCTGTCCCAGGCTGCTTCTCCACATTCTGGGAGTCCTGGGCTTATGGCAGCATAACTCTAACTCCACATGCTCTTCCCCTCTGTGCTTATCTCTGTTTCAGAATTTCCCCCTTTGTAAAGGCACCAGTCGTATTGGGTTAGGACCTTATCCTACTACAATATGACCTCATCTAACTAATTACATCTGCGACAACCCTATTTCCAAATAAAATCACATTCTAAGATAGTAAGGGTTAAACGGCAACACAGGGATTTGGGGATGGCACACAATTCAACTCCCAGCACCGTGGAACTATATACAGACACTCAGCAGAGGCCATAAAAAGAGGGTCTCTGTGCTGGGAGCCCTCCCTCTTCGATTTGTGATGTAATTAAACCGGTCCTCTGGCCTAGGACATGCTGAAATCATAGCAATGACATGAACTGGGATGGCATTAATTATACATATTTTCAAAGGTAAACTGTCTTGTTAGAAATAACACATTTGTTTATTAAAATGCTCACCTTCTTACTTCAGTGTACCTACCATCTCCTCTAGCACATTTCCCACATGATTCCTGAAAGATTAGTGATTAGTAAATGTGTTTGGAATTGAGCTATTTTATTTTCCTTTGATCCCTGATGAATCTCTGCATTTCTTAAAACGAGTAGAAATAGAAATTATTTTAGCTGTTTAGTGAAAGACTGAGAACATTTCAGACTTAATCCTGCACTGACGTGGCAGTTCAAGAGCTGCTTACCTACATCTAATAGACTCCGAATTTCTGACTCTGTACAAGTTTTAACAGTGCCAAGTTATTTTTATTCTGAAAAGCGAATCCACCAAAGGTTTCCCCTAGTGAACATTCTCATTGTTAATTAACAATGGAGCGTAGCACACAATAAAAGAAAAGCTAACGGCTGGGCAAATGGGTTGAACTGTTACTTTTTTAAGAAAATGGAACCTGAAAGGAAGTGAATAATGCTTTTTTTAAAACCTCACAACAAATCCCAGAATTCTGTATTGTACCTCACTGACAGAAAGAGTCTGAGTACCTTCACAGTCCCCAGACCACATAACAGATGCAGGGATAATTCTAAGCCGTAGACATTTGGCATAGTTGAGGTTTTATAACAAGGTATTCTGGCAGAAGGGAGAAGACCCTAATTAGCAAAGTATCCTTGTTAACCTTCAAAGTATTGTCCTTTTGGGTTTCATAAGGTTTATTAGTAGGTGCCTTATTTGGTTAGATCATTTCGGTTTTATGATTTGAAGTCTTTCCAAAACTGGCTTCAAGGTCTTCCTTATTTATCCTGCAAATGAGCCTCCTAGAAGAGCAACATAACTGCATTGTGCAGAGTCACTTACTGTTTGCAAATCTCCTCTGTCTCCCTTTCCATAAGAAACTACTTAATATCTAAGGTTTTTCTTTCAGTAATATATACGAAAGTACTGTCCTTCAATGCCTTGTAAAATAGGATGGTTTCTGATGATGTAGCCTGGCCTTCCTTCTCCGGGTTTTTGTGCAGTTGAGAGGTTGAGGGTTCGATGAAGGGAGAAGGCAATGAAGAACAGGGGCCTGGAGAGGCACATGCGGTTTGGTCTGAGCTGGGCTGCCCAAAGTGTGAAGGGACCTCAGGTGACATGATCTGTTGGAGGTCCTTGGGGAGCCTGAAATCTATGTGCTTTAGATATACACCGCAGAGACAGAGAGGAGGGCCTGAATTGTGCCAGGGCCTTTGCCAGGGTTCTCACTTTACACTGAGATGGGAGCAACGGAACTCCAAGTCAACTTGAACCAGAGTGGGTGTCAGAGGGAGAGCAAGGATTTTGTAGCTTAGGAACTTCAGTGTTACTCTAAGGGGGCTGCCACGCTCAGGACCCTCACACTTGGCCACCAGTCTGAGTACTCCTCCCTTGTGTTGCCAGCTCTCCCAAGGTCGGCCTGAGCTGCAGGCCTGCTGCAGATACTACAATAATTCCCCTTTCAGCCATTTGTTCCCTAGGGGGCTGGCATTTCTGAAATTACTACAACTTCACTGTCTAGAAACCACTACGCACATTTTATTTTTACTTCTCTCTTCATTGCAGGGATAAGAAAGCACAAACATATTTGAAGGGTTTTACCTCCATGCCATTTACTGCTTCTATACTATTATGTAGAAAACACAGACAAAAGAACAAAATATCAAGAATAACAACAATGTTATCAGGTATTGGCCTTTACTGAGTGTTTTCTCTGCGTAAGACATCAAGTTGTACACTTGATTATACACACACTATTTTTGCCCTTCCAAGAGACCGAGGAGGTAGGTGTGAGAGGCTAGGTGTCTATTAGGTCACGCAGCTCTTTAGTAGAGAGTGGGATCCAATCCCAGGACTGTCTGATTACAGAGTCAGGTTCTTAATAACTGTGCTATATTGGCCACCATGTGTTGCCTCTCCTGTTCAGTTTAGAACATAGAAAGAAGCATGGGGAGAAAATGAATGGTTACAAGTTGAACAAGGTAAATAAAAAGTGATTCGAATGTATATATCGTCCACTTGGTGCCTGTAACTTGCTGCTTTCTAGAGTTGTGACTGCTCCCTATCATGGTTCCTGAATGCACAATTGTTAGCATTTCTAAATCTAGCTTTTGCTGAATGAAGTGTGAGTGAAACATTGGGCTGGTTTCTGGCTCAAGAACCTTCCTAAGATACGTAACCACAAGAACTTGGTCAACTTCCTTCTGTGTACTCCAAGACTAAAGCCCACAGGACTCTCAGAGAGAATGGGTTGATTCGTTCTCACTGGCCCACTAACTGCACATTCGTGTACTTCATGTTCTGCCCTAAAGCATCCAGCACTGATTTCCTACCCTGAAGTCTGGGGACATGACGGGACGCAGGCAGTGAACTCCGACCCAATCTGGCTATCGGAACAGAAACAAATCTATGATTTGGGAACTGAGTGCTGTACAATATAGGATGGACTGGCCACTGTTTCACAAGTGGGAAATGAAACTGGATGCCCTGAGATTATCTGGACGTCAGTATTCTCTCAAAGAAAACTAATTTCTCTATGTGCTTTTTAGTATACATTCACTAAATGGTAACATGAATATATACTTCTTAAGTACAGAGTATGTAGAAAGGCAAATACAAACCACAGCTCCTTTACCCTAGGACAAAACCTGCAACAGGTTTATTAACATCCAGTGTTTTCTATTTTTACCAGAGGGGTGTGTGTGTATATGCATATTTCATAACGAAATATTAAAATTTGTGCCATATAACTGTCTTTAGTAAATGCTTGTTGAGTAATTAAAAAACTATTAATCAGATTCTGAGAGATATTTTTTCCAGAGGAATTTTTAGGTAACAATTATAGTGCTATCCCCAACACGAGATACACATTTTCTAATAAAAATGATTGACTTTGAATCCAAATGCCGTCCTGAACGTAACTGGGCCCCAACCACTCCGCATTATTGAGAGTGTTAGTGTGCTCAGTGCAGCCAGGCGTGGCTTGTTCCTTGGGCCTCTCTGACATGGTGAGTGTTTGGCCTGTCGATGGGATAATAATAACTGCAGGCATCTATTGTGTGCTTGGTGTAAGTCAGCAGAAAGTTCTAATTGCTCTCCATTTATTAGGTCATTTAATACTCAAACCAGCACTCCCCGGATTATCTACATGATGCAGAGGAAGGAACTAAAGTAGTTTTTCCACGGTCACCCAGTTAATCAGTAGAGGATCTGGGATATAAGTCCAGACAGTTAGGGCCGAAATCCTTTGAATTTTACCCTTAGACAGGGCAATCTTCCAGTCTTATTGTACCGTGGTGTCCCTTTTTGAATTTTTCATTTTAATTTGTCAGTAGTCAACTTGAGTACAGTTTCAAGCAATCCTTTTTATTAAGTGTAGATTGGTATACTATTATAAGTCTATGTGTCATATTTACTATATTTTAAAAATATTTACTTTTAGAGAGAGGTAGAAAGAGGGGGAGAAACATCCATGTGAGAGAGAAACACAATCGATTGCCTTCTTCATGGGCCCCAACTAGGAACCAAACTTCCAACCCAAGCATATGCCCTGACTGGGAATCAAACCCACAACTTTTCACTTTTTGGGACAACTCCCAACCAATTGATCCATACCGATGAGGACTATACTGACTATATTTACTATACTTTGACTGCAGGTAGCAGCAAATGTGACTCAAGCTGGCTTAGCCCAGTGGTTCTCAAATGTCAGCCTCAGCATCATCTGAGGGGCTGCTTAGGGCAGCTCCGTTTCTCTGCGTCTTTCTCAGCTGTTATCTCCTCTGGGTGTCTGTCTGACCCCCAACCACTAGCAAGATGATTGCCACTATTTTTAGCTTTGCCTCTAGGCACAAAAATATTCAAGAAGAGAGAACTCAGTTTTTTCCTCAATTTTTGTAAGAACAAAGAAATTTCTTTCCCCAAAGCTTCAGAACGTTTCTTTGGGTCGCGACGTAAGTTAGATCTCCTCTTATTTCCTGAGCAAACGCTAACGGGCAGGGGAGCCCTGTTTGAGGATGGGCTCAGGCCTGTGTTCCTGAGCAGTCAGGAAGCACCGCATGCCTCTGAAATTCACCAAGGACTAACCTTGAAGTGCAGGAATTGTCGTGTTTAGATAAAGAGAACTATGCTATTTTACCTTCCTTTCCATTGTTTTGGGTCAAAAATACGTTAAGAAAGATATTTTTTTAAAGTCTTTTTTCAGGAGAAATCTTCACATTCTATCTTTGGAAAATTATAGGCTATAAAATTTTACCTTGCCAAGTCAACCTTAAAACTAATATTTTAAGTTTACATATTAATAACAATATAACAATATTTACAATGATAGAACAAGTGTACACTTTTTAAACAGTGCCTTTAACATATGATATTGAATAAGATTTTTCTCCTAAATAATATAGGTACCTGTCTGTATGCAAAGTCTCATAGTAGTTTTGAAGAGGATGTCATTGATCCACAGAGTACCGAGATATGCCAGGAACCGCATGTCACATGCATTACCTCATGCAATCTACACGGCAACCCTAATAATTAGGTAATATTATTACCTATGTTTTGCAGATAAGGATTATATAGTGTCTACACTACAGTATTTAATAACAATACATGTCTGACATAACTTAAATGAATACAATAATGCATTTTTCTTAACAACTATATAATACATACTGCTCATTTGTTTCAGAAATTACCTGTATGAAGTACATATATCAAAAGTAACAAAGTTAAGGGAGCTATATTGATATATGTGGTTGTTTTCATATCTGATTTGTTTAATCAAATATAAGCATATGTAAGTTTTATATATGTATAAATATATAAGATAATGTATAAAAATACACATAGTACATATATTTATGTATATATTATATATACATAGATAATGCATATGTATAAATAATTATACATTATATGTACATTATATGTGCAATGTGTGTGTGTATATATATATGTATGTGTGTGTGTGTATATATATATTGGGTTGGCCAAAAAGTCCATTTAGTTTTTTCAGTAAAATAAAAGACACATTTTTCATTTTCACCAATAACTTTATTGATTAGGATATTTTGAGTATGTTGACCATCTCCCACCATTGACTTCTAGTGGGGAGAGGCCAGAGGTGCTGCTAAACATCTTCCAGTGCATAAGACAGCCCCACAGCAAAGGATTATTTGGCCAAAATGTCAATAGTACCAAGAAACTTCGCAAACCACTTTGGACATGTGCGATCAGTCACAGCACCTTCTCCATACACTGCACAAATCTTTTCTTGCATTCAGTTGCACTTTTACCTTTCTTGAAATAATAAAGCATAATGCACCAAAAATGTTGCATATCTTCTTCCATCTTGAATATTAAAATGGCTGCACAAAAAATTCACCAATTTTGATGTTTTTTAAATGCACTCTAGTATGACAGCTGTCACAGTACAATCTAACAAAATTGTTTTGAATGAAGTTAAACACAACTAAGCACTAAACAGACTTTTTTTGCCAACCCAATATAATGTGTATGTATATATATGTATATAATGTAGATATATCCAATACATACATAAATATACATATACACATTGTACATATATAATGTGTATATATACATTTGGGGGGAGAGAGAGAGAGAGAGAAAGAGTTATCTCCATAAAGCTCTTAATGTAATGATGCCTAGCTTATAGTAAGTAACCTATAATACTCTTAGCATTTTTGGTATTTTTATTCAATATAACAGATATTTATTGAGGAACTATTAGCTGTGAAGATTTGTTCAAAGAAATGAGTACATACTCATAAATACAAACATTAAACACCATATATTAAAGACCAGCCCCTTTAACATAGGATGTTCTTATTATAGTCATTAGAGAGGTGATTTCTCAAGCAAATTAGTCATGTAACTTGTTTCTTGATAAGAGCACAGGGAGTTTAGAGTGCCAAAATCAACAGCGTATTTCAAAGGCTGGCAGGTTCTCTATAACAAAGCCTGAGTAAGCCATGACTCATAATCGGGAAACTTCTATTTGAGGGCTTTATTATCTCTCTTCATATCTGGGGTGTGGGAAAGACTGGTAGCAGTAGGCAGCAGGCAAGGGAGGAGTTCCGTTCCGTTGCCGGTGCTACAAAGTGAGTGAGAGGCTGATAATGAAAGTTGTCCTGGAGTAGTCATTTCTTGTTCAAGGGAGCCCCCAAGACGGGTATACGGTGTCTAAAACATACCCAGGACACTGGAACTGTGTTAGAATTTACGAGCTGCGCCAGAGTCTGTGGCTGATTGGGCCGTCATCCCGGAGTGAAGCTGACTCTGTCTTGCATCTGGCCTCTCTGGATTGCTTGCTGCTTCAGTCTGTGTGTTTGCTTTATTCAGAGAGAATGGAGGGAGGGTGTTTTTAAGGCCCCATTTTTGCCCTGAACATAATGTAATTTAAAGCAAATGGTTTCCCAGCGGCCCAGAAGGGGTTTAAATTGTGGCTGCCATGTACTTGTTCTATGGCCTTGGGCGATGCCTTAATATTTGTATAGTATTGCTTTCTGTCTTCTAAGGAGTGATATTATCTACCTAGTGGATATGTTGTGAAAAATAAACCAAATTGCAAATGAAAAAGGGAGCCATTACAGCTGGCACATAGTAGGCTGTCAAAAAAAAAGAATTAAATAATGTCTTATAGTTTTCGGTGTATACAAGTCCTTCACATCCTTTGTTAAGTTAGTTCCTAGGTGTTTTATTTTTTGTTGCATTTGTAGGAAGAATTTTTTTCATTTCTTTTTCTGAAATATTGTTAGTATATAGGAATGCAGTGGATTTTTGTGCATCGATTTTGTATCCTACAACTTTACTGTACTTGTTTTATTGTTTCTAATAGTTTTTCAGTGCCATCTTCAGGGTTTTCTATATAAAAAGAATCATGCTGTCTGCAAAAAGTGACAATTTTACTTCATCATTCCCAATTTGGATACCTTTTATCTCTTTCTCTTGCTTGATTGCTCTGGGATATAAAACTGAAAGCAACACAAACAAGACAGACAAAACTCACAGACGCAGACATTAGTAAGGGGGTTACGAGGAAAGGGGGTGGGGGAAGTGGTAAAGAGAGTCAAATATACGGTGACAAAAGGAGATTTGACTGGGTGGTGGGCACACAATACAATCTGCAGATGATGTATTATAGAACTGTACACTTGAAACCTATACAATCTTATCAACTAATGTCACCCCAATAAATTAAGAAAAGAATTTTTAAAAACCAAGTGAGTTTGTGTTACACTAAATGCCCATTATAACAATTTATATCACAAAGATATTTTTGAAAGTGAAAGCATCATGATTAATAGTCAGCCCAGGACAGCAGGGACTGTCCTGAGCAAATCTGAAGGCACACTCACTCTAACTGTAATCATGTTGCTTTGTTGATGGGTGAAAGGAAGGAGTTGGAATTCTTTATCTCTTGGTATCATAACTTTGCGATCATTCAAGTTTTTCACTGTTGTTGGCATGGAAGACCACAGGTTCCTCCCAGACACTTCATGGTTACTTATCTGTGGATCGTGAACACAGCAGAGCTTGTGGTAAGTGCTTAAATGAAAAAGGAAAGGGTATGACCCAGTTTTCTTCTTCCCCTATTCTACTGACTTTTCCTCCTAAGCTGAAGAAAAGTGCGATGCTTCAAACCCACCCCGTGCATCACGGAAGTGTCCCTTAGAGTTGGTAAATTAAGAGTAGGGAGATCTTTCATAAATTTTTCTTTGCAATCCTTTAATGTAAACTTGTCATGATCTGGAAAGTACTTCCTCCTTTCTATTGCTGTTTAATAAAAAATATACTTTGATAATATACATTATGGCCCTCAAGACACCAGCTACATTCGGAGACAGGAATGTGGTTATACATCCTGCTGTAAGTTCCTATTTGATGTGGAACAGATGGTCCCGCTGTTCACCTGAGGAAAGACACCTTTTAAAACTAAAGATAAAAAGGAGAAATGTGACCATTTTAAATGCTTTTATGTTTTATGCCAATTTTTAAACATGGAACATTTATAATGTATAAAACACAAAAATCTGACATTGACTATTTTTTATTTTGAGGACGATTCTGAACTGTCCTAACTTTTGCTGTTAAATCTTGACTTTCTAAGAAACCAAAGGCACTTTGAGACCTGATTCCAGAAATTGTCTAGGCTCTACCATCTGCATAATGGGAAAGAGGTCTGAAAGGAGTCAACCCCAGACCAACCCTCAATGCCAAAGAGATGGCTCCTGGAAGATTTCCTGCTTGTAAAAGTGCACCTTGGCAGATTGTTCATTCATTTACTCATTCATTCATTCATTCATTCACTCATAATAAGAATTTATTATGTTCCTACCAAGTGCCATGTTCAAAGCCAGTTGCTAGGGATTCAAGCATGTTCACTGCCACCCCAGGCTTAAAGTCCAGTGAGGCAGATAGCATTACTGTAAGCAATTACAATAAAATGAAACCAGTATTAATGATAGAGGAAGCTCAAGGCATGATGGAAACTTACAGTGGTCAGGGAAGTTCTCTCTAGTATGTGATTTGTTAAGCTGAGTGGGGTGAGTAGAGATGGCTATTTTATAATGCAAATGATGTCTGAGACAGAAGGGACAATCTGTGAGGGATGGTAAGAGGGAGCTTTATAAGAGGGTCTGAAAATAGACTAACATGGCTAAAATAAAGATACTTGGTCAACAGGGAGCTGGAGAGGAGAGCAGCGGCCAAATTACAGAGGCCTTACTAGTCGTATTAGGGGTTCAGACTTTATCTAGTAGGTAGCTGGGAAACTACTGAGGGGCTTTATGCAGAAGGTTAATGTGAACAGGTATGCATTTTACTGAGATAAATTCTGGTTGCAAAAGACCACATGGATGGTGCAATGGTCAAAATGAATTCAGTGTTGGCAAAGATGTTGTCAGTGGACTTCGGAAAATTTAGAAAGGTATATTAACAAGACTTGGTGATTACTTGGATATGGGAAGTGAGGTAAAATATGTCTAAGTTTTTGGTTTAGGAGCCTGAGTGGAGGGTGAGACCCTTAAATAATACGGAAAACATTTAAGGAGAAAAAGTGGGTTTGTAGTGGTGATACTCAGTTCCACTTTGGACAAGTTAAGTTTGAAATATCCTTGATGTATTCAAGTAGAAATGTCAAACAGAAAGTTGACTGCGTGGATCAAGAGCTCAGGAGAACCACAGATAAAGATGTTAGATTCAGCAGCATATGAATGACCTGTGAAGCCCTGGAAGTAGATGACCTGCCCTGATCCAAGATGGTAGGATGACAGGAGAGCAAGGTCAAGAATAGATTCCTATGGAACACCAAGGTGTCAAGGAGGAGGGCTGCTCTTGCTTTTCTCTGAGGAAAAAAAAGATTTTTAAAGGGTTTTAGGAAACAAGCAACATGTGACCACAGCCTAACTTGGGATGATAAGATAGAGAGTCTGATATTATGTTTTGGGTTAGAGTGTCAGTCACTGTCTAAATATAGTTTTAAAGCCTTATTATTCCAACTCAAAAAAAATATCTTGATCTCCTCTAGATGTGAAGAGGACTCAGGACCTGACTATCTCCCTAATGTTATTACAGTTTCTTTGCTTTTCCTTCCCTTCTTTGGTAACACTCTACCCAGGACATGCTTCTTTGGTAACATGCCAAGCATGCACAGCTTGCAAACTGCCCTCATTTTATTCTTAGATAATATTCTCACTCATATAATAGAAAAAGGAAGTTTTATGATAGGGGTAGGAGGAAAATAAAGTATCTGCTTACTCTAGCCATGAGCTATAATTAGAAAGGCCAGAAATACCCTAAGTAGCAATCCAACACTCATTTCTCTCAAGAATCTCATAAAACCTAATTAAGGAATGCAGAGGACTTAATAAAAATTTTAAAAATGTATACTGACAATGAAATAGATGCTCTTACTTTCCTCTGTGTTTCCAGTCTGTATCACATCCAGTCACACATGCTGTGTATTCATTCAAAGATATAAATCTGAGAAATATGGCATATTAAATCTGAGAGGATCTTGAAGAGAGCCTCTAACCCAAGCCCAGTCTCCACGGGTCCCTTGCCCACTTTATAGATGTGGAAAGTGAGATACAGAAATGATACACTTAGAACTTATATTTGCATGCTGCTGTATATGTGAATAATAGTGCTTGTATTCAAGGGAATATTAATTGATCACACTGGTTGAGATACTGAACTCTTGGAATTGACTGTCTGGGTTTGAGTGCAACTCCACACAAGCCTTGGGCAAATTATTTGGCCACTTAGGAATTTCTCAGTTGCTTAGTTTCTGCATCTACCAAATCATTTAATTATAATATCTATTCACGAGTGTTGATCAACAATTCTTCATAGGTTACTCGGGGTTCTGCCTGTCTTTTGAGCAGGGACAGACTACACTTGTTCTGAACTGTTTTTGCAAAGGTGTTTGTACAGACAATAGGTTTGAAAGATAGAGATAGTGTCTACCTCCAGAAACAAAGGCAGGTTTGTCCAACAACAAAAAGATAATGTCTCCCTCTTGAGCAAAAGTGAGGTGTGCTTACTGCCCATTATAAAAGATTTGGGTCCCCTAATTTCAGGATTCCTCTTCTGCAGCATGGCCCACTGAGTGTACAGTATCACCTGGCTCTCAGAGAATGGTACAAATACTGACACTATGGCTGTAATATTGATGTCGGTAAAAAAGATCTTTGTCTTTAACCCAGGAGTGCTGTGTCTTCTGCCAAGGTGCATGAAATTGTGGCAGGCTAATGCATTAGCTTCCAGCAGAGTGGAATCTCAGACCCTTTACAGTTCTTAACAACAGAGTTCTGTAAGAACCAAATAATGCAACTAAACATAAAGAGCTTAGAAGAGTGTCTGGCATGTAAAGTCTAAAGACTGAGTAAATGTTGGTTGTTAATATTGTTAGATAATTATACTTGCCAAATGTACATGACTTATCAGTCGCGAAGCCAGGACTAGAATCTAGATCTATAAAACCTCAGTCTAATGTTCTTTTTACCTCTCCATTCTACCAACCTCTCCTACCCCAACATTATATTTTCTGCATGCTTAACTTACACTTAATGTTGAAAATAATGTAATTTAAAAGGAAGAATTAAGAATTGTATACCAACTTATTTGTTGAACATGTTAAAATTACTGAGAGACAGAGAATAAAGCATTAAAGTGTTATTTTAAGAGAAGAGTGGTCAAAACCATGGCAAGCTCTGATGCATAGAAAAAAATTAATTCACTCAGAATTTACAAGCAAAATTTGTAAATTTTAAAAGTCCCCAATGACAATCAATATTTTTAGTATGACTAATGTTTTTTCTCTCACATCCACTATTAATTTTTGTTCAAGGCTCAAAGTAGGTTTCTAAAATGCATAAGTCACAGATAGAATTTCTGAAAACAATAGCATCCTGAAACATTTCCCTAAGACATTTTCTACAAGTCATGGTTCAAGGTTTGTTACCTATATTACGACAGGAATGAAAACAACTTATATTAATCAAATAATTGCTTTAGAGCTGACCCATACTTAGTATTTTGCAAGTTTTCTTTCCTTGTGTCCTCACCGTAACCCTACAGGGTAGAAATCATTGGTAACTTTGTTTACTGATGAGAAAACGGTGCATAGAGAAAGTAAGTTGCCTACCTCAGTTACACAGCTAGTAAGATCTAACAGACTAAAGTGAACTAAAGTCTGAGTACTAGTGACCCTGCTCTATGAAATCCTAGTTATTCTGCCACAAATCTTTCATTGGATTTACCAAGGAAATGAATACGGTGAGATGAAATGCTAACATTAGGACACTAGACTTTTCACCAAACAATAGAACAATTCAATAGTAGTTATCATAGACTGATAATTGCAAATCGTAAATCAGCCCCACCCCTTCAATAAGCTACTAATGGACAACCTGGTTCTAACTGTTCGCTCTTAGATAGAATATGTACTTTTTGAAAACATATTGATTCATTTAATCTTAAAAGAAACACAATTTGATAAATCAATCAATTTTCTTCTAGAGACCCCTTGTAGATAATACTTTCATTGTAAATACCAATATTACACGAAGATAATCAACTTTTGCAAACTTCTTCGTTTTCCTCGCTCTCACTCTCCCTGCTTCACACACCTCAACATCACGTTTTCAGTTGTGAGAAGATTAAGATTAATGTGTCAAGTGACTAATGTTTAAATTACATTGTTTGTAGACAACTCAAAGCCCACTCCAGTATTGTCAACTCATTTTTAGTTACTTCTTTTTCCGATTCACTTAGTTCCTCACTGGGGCTTTTCCCCCTACGTGTCTTTTATCCTATTTCCAGAGCTCTGTTTTCTGTCTGTGTATCTGTCAAACATAGTCACTCTATTAAAAAAAAAAAAAAGGCAGCATTTTGCCTGGTCTTGTTCTTTTCTACAGTACACTTTATACTGTAGAAAATCAGAATGACTGTTTTTACTCCTGATCAACACTTGCCATAACAGCTCTCCTGAAGATAAAGAAGTAACCAAAGCAGGCAACAGGCTGAGTGATCAGGATGTGGGGACCAAATCTAGCCTGATGGCCCGGGGAGTCCTCAGCCACCTACTTTATGTAATTTTAGGTAATTTTTATGGAATTTCAGGGCTTTCAAAAACCCACACATTTCCAGATCTTTTGAACGTTGATTTGCCACAATTCTGGTTCAACTCAGGTTAGGGAGGCAGGACCTTGTCCTTAGTTCACCGCTGGTGAAACACTATAATCATGGAAGATTATTGCTAGAAAAACTCCTTATCAACTCGGGTTATGAGGACAGGATATTTCATTATGTAGCAAGAAACTAGAAGTCAGGAAAGAGCATGTCAGGGGTGAGATCTCAATAGTAGCAGAAGATAGGAAGGCATCAGGCTAGAGAGTTCTAGAGTTCTGCAGGGCCTAGGAACTTGGAAGGTTTTGGTCCATCAATGGGGCAAGCCCTGAGAGAGTGATAAAAAAGATAAGGTGCAGGCTCTACCTTTAAAGCACTTCCCATCTAGATGGGGAGATTAAGCCCACAGACCTAGGTAGAGCACTACATATAATTACTCTATTATGTTGTAAAGACAAAACTATTACGAGTTCAAAGAAACACACTAAATACTTCAAGATTACTAACAGCATTCTCTAGAGATAACGGTGAGAAATTTAAGAGGTGAGGGAGAGTTAAGAGTTATGAGAGGGTTTAGAGAAGAAAACAGCATGTATCAGCAATGTACTCCACTGACAGAGAGGTAGCATGGAAACAGTTCCCCCCAAATTAGGCAAAACAATTTTTTTCAGCACAATGTGCCTTTGAGCTGGAGACATCTTAGAAGGGAGGCCTGGATTCCATGTGTGGCCATCACTTATACAAAATCTGTAATTCAATTTCTATATTTGTAAAAGGAAACTAAATGGAATTTGCTTGTTGTACCCTCCTAGTTTATAATGTGTTTGTCTCCACTGGGTAATAGCAGGTGTCATCCAAAAGCAAATTGGCAGTTACAAAATGGTCACGGGGGTATAAAACACAGAATAGGGAATACAGTCAATGATTTCATAATAACAATGCTTGGTGCCAGGTGGACAATAGACTTATTGGGGGAATCACTACATAAGTTAGATAAATGTCTAACCACTAGGCTATACACCTGAAACGAATTAAATGTCAACTGTAGTTGAAAATAAATAAATGAAATCATAGAAAAAATAATAAAAGCATATATTAAGCACCAATTTGGGCATGGCATTGAGGACCGAATTAATAGAACCCCATAAACCCCATTCTTGCCCCTCAGGTCATTATAACACAATACTATAACCTAAGGAAACATTGACAATGGAAATAGCATCAGCGCCTTTTTCCTAAGATAACTGGAAAGGCATGGCCTGTGCTGAAACACCTGTGTTTGCAGCGACTTTTTCTTTATTCCTCAGCCTTTTCTTCTCAAAGGTCTTATTTCTTCTCAAACTTCCAAAGGGCACCGTGGCAGAAAATTTAACAAGCTATAACTAAGAGGTGGTAAAAGAGTGGCACTTAGCAACATGGGAAATCTTGAGTTTGGCCTTTTTGAATCCTGAAGAAATATCGCTGTAAGGAGTAACGGCCAACTCTGCCCTTGGGGACCGTGCCTAGCTAACTGCGTTCATGTTACAATAGGACCAGAGTTTTCAAAGTGAAATAACTCGGTTGGTTAGAAGCAATGAGGGGACTCAGGGAGTTTCGCTCCATTCCCAAAGAGCCTGCTTTCTCAGGGAAGTCACTGCCAGCATTGTCATGTAGAGGAATTCAGTGTTCCTTCATTTAAAAAAACTCATCTCAAACTATGGAGTTTTGACTCCATAGTAATTTATGGAAAATTACAAGAACCAGAGCCTGCTCCTCTCAATTTTGACTTGTTACTTTGCTGTTCAATGTAGAATTTTGGCTAACCTCTGGATTCAGTGCAGTGAAGAATCATCCGGTGTAGTGAAAGCTTCAGCAAGAACAGACTTGACTTCGAAACTACTTGCTGGCTTATAGGGAGTCATCTACAATACTAGCTTTGGAGGTTTAATGAGGCATGATGTTACTGCTTGTTGTATTTGTTATCTGGACTTTATTTGTGAACACTGATCTTGAATAAGAATTTCTTTAATATGAAAGCTTTGGTATTAATGTAATTAACTTAGAATTGAAATTTTATTAAAACAAATACCTTTCGCCAGTTCTTGCTTTGGATGTGTATATTTGTTTAATGCTTACTTGAGAATTTAGGGTCTTGTTCACTATTGTTCTTTAGGATACTTTGAAGACAATGTTCTATGAATACATAAAAGGTAGTAACATAGCTAATTTCTTGGGTGTTTTGTGAATACTTATGCATGAAGAGGCAAGCTTGTTTGAAATTTATTTTTACCTTTTTATTTTCTTAAATAGAGATTTCTTAATCTTTTTTAAAAAGACTTTACTTATTTTTATTTTAGAGGAACAGGATGGGAAGAAGAAAGAGAAGGAGAGAAACATTGATGTGTGAGAGGGACATTGATCAGTTGCCTCTAATACTTCCCCAACCAGGGATCTGCCCTACAAGCCAGGCATGTGCCCCAAACGGGAATTGAACCAGCAACATTTTGCCTTGCAGGATGATGACCAACCCACTGAGCAATGCCGGTCAGGGCTACATAGAGATCAGAGAAACATATTGAGGGAGAAGGATATCCAAATGAAGTGTGGGAAGAAACTCAGTAGGTATTTTCTCTAGCCATTGAGGAGATGATGTGCTAGACTATTCCTGAAACATGGCTACAGCTTTCATGTTATTGGTTTTGGTTGATGAAGTGGTTGCCCTTCACAGTCAGAAGTGAACATAGGATGTGAAAAGTCAATAAAGTCTGAAAGAGCGGCTTGTACTGTAGCATTTAATGTTCTTTCTCTTACAGCACCGACTTCCTCATCACCTTCCATCCTCTGCCTGTTTTCTAAAGGCTTGCTGCAGTTAGTACGACGAAGCCTCAGGAGGAGGGAATAATGGGGTGCCTCATAAGGAAAAGATGAGACCTAAAATGGGGTGGGGCTCAGAGTTGGAAGCGAAAGTGTACTTTGTCAGTTAACTACTTGAGAAAAGTAATATAGTTTGTCGGACTGAAAATAAAACAATATAAGAAAAGTATAACTGAAATCTAGGGATTTAGATCCAAATTGTACACACCATTGGCTTCTCCAATATCAGCTCTGTGTTTCCAAGCTCATGGCCAGGAAGAGGTTAGTGAGAATGTCTACTCATTACTCACTCACCTTGGGGCAGCAGGGACTCAGGAGAAAAGCAGTGACTGTCTCCTGATACTGTGTATCCCTAAGCTCTTCGTGAACTTTGATTTCTCCATTCCATGGTAGGGTGGAGGGGCCCTTTCTGCAGTGAAGTTAGCTGTTCAAAGATAGCTAGGAACCACTAATTATTGTTATAAACTATCATTAAAGCTTAATAAAGAATTCCTTTGGTCAGAGCTTTTGGAAAACCAGAATCTAATGCCAGCTTCATAACGAATGGGATATGTGAAATATTGGATAACAACCTATGTGTGTGTCTCAACTGCCTCTCTTAATAAATACATCTCCACTGATGTCCTGCTGTTAAGACTAAATGAAACCGAAGAGTCCTTTGACAGAGGACTGGGTAAAGAAGATGGGGTTCATAGATACTATGGAATACTTTCTCAGCCATAAGAAAAGATGAAAGACTGCCATCTGCAACAACATGGATGGACCTTGAGAATATTCTGCTGAGTGGAATAAGTCAGTCAGAAAAAGCAACGAACGTATGATTTCATTCGTGTGAGGTATGAGACTGAAACTCCTAGACACAGACAACAGTAGGGTGGTTACCAGAAGAGAGGGGGTGGGGGAGTAGAGGGAGGTGGGGCAAATACATGGTGACAGAAGGTGATCTGACTGCGGGGGGCGGGCACATTGTGACCTACAGATCACGTACCATAGAGGTATGCGCTTGAAACCTGTGTGGTCTTACCAATCAATGTCACCCTAGTAAATTTAATTTTAAAAAGATTAAATGACACCAAATACCTACAACACTTTGAGAGGAATAAGAAACAAGATGTGTACCTGAGCTGTACAATTTATGCTATGCTTAGCTTGGAAAGGGCCTTACCTACATATAAATTCTGGAGCATGTAGGAAGTAATTCTTAAGGCTTGGTGCCTGTACTTATTTGTGGGAGGTACAGGGAGAGGAGAAGGAGTACAGGAAATGGGAAAGGGGCCAAGTAAAGTAAAATCACAATGAAGACCAAAGGTTCTTCATAAGTGAGTTTCCTAAACGTTGTATCAGATTATACTTAAGTTTTCTATATTAAAATAAAATGGATCTTTAAGGGGAATGCTCTTCCATATGACATAGTTATTTACATCAATGTCTCTTTTTCCTTATTTACTTATGGACTCCTTGACGATAGAAACTATGTCTCATATTTTCTACTTGTATAAGATACAGCATAGAGCTCTGCATACAGATGGCCAAAAAACAGCTGGTGAGTGGATGCTATCAGTTGATTTTCCAGATGTTATATGGAGATAAAGTTCTTCTTACATGTTATTAATGATAGCTGTGGCAGCAGACAATAAAAGAGACCAGCTAGGTCTTTTAGAGGGGTGTGGCATTGTTTCCAAAGAAGTGCTTTGAAAGACAAAAAATTTTAGTAAGTGCCTAAAAATTCATCATTTATATCTGGCCATCAGGCAAGTTTCTGAGAATTAAAAAAAATATTCACAAGTATATGTTTCTCAACAATGGAGCCTGGCTTTCATCAATTGTAAGGCATAGAATGCCAGTTTTTAAAAATGCTTTTGAAAGACAGCCTGTTATGTAATTATAGTTGCAAAATTGTATCTCCTGGTTCAAAGGGAACTGTTGAAAGAAAAGCAGCTGCCTTATTTATCTAGAATGTCAGTGTGTTATTTTTATGGGATGCTTTTGAGAAACACTAATTTGTGCAAGAAAAGCATCCCAGAAGGCAAATTTGACCATGTAGATTCTGAACGTTCTGAGGATCATAATTAATTGAAAGATAATGAAAGGCTAAATACGGCTTTGTTTAACTTCTTTACAGAGTTAGTGAAGTGACTCAGAATTAAATTTTCAAAATCTGAAAGAAGAAAGTATACTATGCTGTAGACAGAAAAACACAGGCTGATTGAGAAACTATGCGATGCTGATGGGCATCCCACCAGCATTCTAGTGTGATTTAACTGGTGCGAGACTGTCAGAATAAGCCAAATCCCTTCCCCCAGTGAAAAACATGTACGTGTATGTGGCATTCCATTTTTGAGACAGACTTAAATATCGTGTTCGTTTATGATTGCCTGAAAAATGATGCCGACGAAAAGCTGCCATTTGGCCTTTTCAAAGAAATCAAAACTTAATCTTGTCTCATTGTCAATCATTTTTGGTAGGCTTAGAAACTAAATCAATTTGTTGGCAAACCTTACGAAATGGGATCTGTCGTTTATACTGTGGAAGAGTTTCAAGACCCAAAATACTGCTCTAGTTAAAATCGAGGAAAAACTGTGAACTTCAAGACCTGGCTTCTGTTACACCACCAGGATAATTTATTTTTGAGGGCTTTCGGTGGGGAGAGAGTATTTTGGACTTTTCTCTTGTTATTACTGGCCCTTGCTTCTCACCTCTCTGATACCAGTGGGAAAAAGTAGCACTTCTTTGGAGACATTTAACTTTGGAGAGAAATTGAAGTTGAATTATCTTATGTGGATCAAGACAGCGTAGGGAGAAAGTTAGTCGTAGTAAAAATATTGGTGGTAGGAAACGACCGGAAGAAACCAGCCTGAGTCTGAGAAATATCTCTGGGTGTAGGCCTTGCTAAAGCCACGGGACTGTTTCCATGGCAGAAGGTGGAGAGGGCTACATGGCAACCGCTGGGCAGGGGGTCGCACTGAGGTTAGGGGGCAGGGAGTGTCTGGTCTACTCTTAGAGCTGCTGCGTGAGAGGATTTCGTTCACTCTGAGTATATGTTTTCCTGAAGGAAATTACCATTGATAGTACCTTGCAAAATGAACGTGATAAAAAATGATAAGTTCGGTGAATGAATAAGTGAATGAATAGAGATATCCCACCCCTCCCAGGAAAATTAAATTGTCTGCCACTAGGACAATTTCACATAGGCAATCTAGATGGAGAATGTAATTTAAATATATTTATTGACTTTCTGCGTGCTCTCCCATATAGTTTGGGAATTCATTCAGTGTGGATAATGTTACAAAGGGAAACCCTTGGGTTTTAAGTAACTGACTTAAAAACAGGATTTTATAAATATTAATAATTGTAATAACCGTGATTTGAATACTTACAAAGTCTCACATATTCTGTGATGTCTTGTACATGTATCATCTCTTTTTGTGCTCACAAAGAACCAATGCAATCAGCATGAACATCCCCACTTTATACATGGAACAGAGGCTCAGAATGTTAAATCCCAGGCTCAAAACTGCACAGCTAGTGTGGGGCTCTGCAGGGGCTCTGTGTAATAGACACTTACGAAGTGTGGTTTCAAGGCACATCTTATAACATCCAATTGGACTTATGAACACAATCAATGAACACAGGCAATAAACTTTTTGAGACATAAGCCCATTTCAAAACATAGATCCCCCTGTGACTAAGTGTACATGTATACATTGATACATAATTTCCAGGGCATGTAGACATACATGCTACCAACCCCCACCCACATTATGAATTGCATATTTAATCACATAAATACCAGACTTAAGAAGCCAGAAAATCTACCAAGTCCTGTAGAGAATTATAAAAAAATATGAAAATTGCAATAAAAGAAACCCATAAAGGGCTTACCACAGAAATAAATATATGTCAGGTGCTGCTTTTGGTGTTTGTGGTCCAACAGGAAAAAAAGAAAAAAGAACAAACACACAGTCCTCAAGGAGCTTGCATTACGGTTGGAGGTCACAGATAATATAAGTAAACTAACAATGGACAATATATAGTATGTTAGGAAGTGAAAAATGCTATGGAAAAAATCAGGCAGGATTGGCGTTATGGGAAAAACAGAGGCATGTTGCAGTTTTAAATAGGATGATCCAGATAGGCCTCACTAAGAAAAGCATATTTAAACAAAGGTTTAAAGGAGGTGAGACGGTTAACCTCATGGCTACAGGGGAGAAGACTGTTCTGGCAGAGGTACAGCCAGTGAAAAGGCTGAGTGTGCTGGTCGTGCTCGAATGATCAGGGAGCTGTGTGGCTGAATGGAGTGGGGTTGGGGAGTGGAATCAGGAGATAAGGTCAGAGAGGTACCTGGGGCCAAAAAATATAGGCTCAAGTTGGCCTATTAACGTCTTTGATGTTTATACTGAGAAAAATGGATAGCCAATGTAGTATTTTTAAAGTGACACGATCTGACAGGATTTAAATAAATTACTCTAACTACTGTATTAAGGAAAGACCGTAGTGGACCAGTGTAGGTTCTGAAATAATCCAGGTAAGAAAGCGTGATGGATCATTACGTAAGATTGAGATGTAGTTGAATTCTGAATGTATTTTTTAATATAAGACTTAACGCTATAAATTTCCCTCTAAACACTGCTTTAGCCGTATCCTACAAATTGCTGTGCTGTGTTTTATTTTCTTTAAATTAAAAATATTGTCTAATTTCCCTGGTGATTTCTTTTCTTGGACCATGGGTTATTTAGAAATAATTAGTTTTATTTTCTAATATTTGGGGACTTCCTAGATATCTTTCTGTTACTGATTTCTAGTTTAATTCTGTTAAAGTCTGAAACATACTTTACATACTTTCAATTCATTTAAATTTATTAATGTGTTCAGGCTTGTTGTATGACCCAGAAAATGGTCTATCTTAGTGAATGCTGTTTGTGAACTTGAAAGGAATGTATATTCTACAGTTGTTGGGTAGAGTGTTCTACAAATGTTAATTAAGTCAAGTTGTTAGTAATGTTCACGTCCTTTGTATCCCAGGGATTTTCTATTTGTCCTATCAGTTATTGAGAGAGGAGTGTTAATATCTCCAACAATAATTGTGAACTTTTTTCCTTTTATTTCTATCAATTTTTACTTTATGTATCGGGAAGCTCTGTTGTTAGATGCATAAACAGGAGGAGTGTCCATCCTGAGGCTCAGGAGGGCTGTGAATGTGGCCTGACACCAAATCATAAATTCACCTAAATTATGAGATTTTTTTTGTGATTACATATTGTAATATATTTAAGAATAAGAGCTGGCCCAAGACAGCTCTTCTTCCAGTGTGGCCCAGAGATGCCAAAATGTTGGATACCCCTGATTATTGTAGAATGATAGTATTTTATTAGAGAATTGACCCATTTATTATAAAATGTCCCTCATTATCTCTGGTAATACTTATTATTCTAACGTCTATTTTGTCAGTTACTAATATAGCCACTCCAACTTTTTTTAGTATTTTCATTGTATATCTTTGTCTATCTCTTTATTTTTAACTTATCTAAGTCCTGTATTTAAAATGGGTTTCTTCACCAATCCAAAAGAACCTATGCACCCCAATGTTCATAGCAGCACAATTTACAATAGCCAAGTACTGGAAGCAACCTAAGTGCCCATCAGCAAACGAGTGGATCCAAAAACTATGGTATATTTACGCAATGGAATTGTACGCAGCAGAGAGAAAGAAGGAGCTTATACCCTTTGCAACAGCATGGATGAAACTGGAGAGCATTATGCTAAGTGAAATAAGCCAGGTGGTGAGGGACAAATACCATATGATCTCACCTTTAACTGGAACATAATCAATAGAAAAAAAAAGGAAACAAAATATAACCAGAGACATTGAAGTTAAGAACAATCTAACAATAGCCGGGGGTGGGGGGGACAGTGGAAAGAGGGGATTACAGGAACTACTATAAAGGACACATATGGACAAAACCAAGGGGGAGGGTGGAGGTGGGGGAGGGAGGTGGGTTCATCTGGGGTGGGGTGGAGGGATGGGGAGAAAAGGCATACAACTGTAATTGAATAACAATAAAAATTAAAAAAAATAATAAAATAAAATGGGTTTCTTGTAGACAGTATATAGTTGGGTCTTACTATTCTCTGTGTCTAGTAATTGGTGGGTTTATTATTTACATTTAATATAATTGTTCTATGGTTAAGTCAAACTATTCTCTTGCTAGCTGATTTCTAATGTCCTATCTGTTTTTTGTTTCTTTTTTCTCCTTTTGCCCTCTTTTGAATTCACTGGGTGTTTTTTGTTGTTGTTGTTGTTCTAGTTTATTTCTAATATGAGCTTGTACCTTTTCTACAAATTTTTATGGTTTCTGAATATACAATATTTTAAGGTTTTAAAATATACATGTTTAAGTATCAGGATCTACCTTAAAATTATATTATATTACTTCAAATGTAGTGTAAGGGCCTTAAAATAGTATAAGCCCAATTCTTCCCTCTCATCTGCTGTTGTGACATATATTATAGCTTTATATTTGTGATAAATATATAATGCATTACTTTTATTTTTACTTTAGACAGCCAGTTATCTTTTAAAGCAATTAAAATAAGAAAAAAGAATTTTACATTACCTTGCTATATTCCATTTCCAGTGCTCTTCATTTCTTATTTTAGATCCAGGTTTATGATTGGTCTCATATTCCTTTTTGCCTGAAGAACTTCCTGAATTCTGAATATATTGTGAAGGTAAAGCCAATGAGATTTCTGGGTGCATTAGATGTAGCCTTTAAGGGAAAACAAAAATGACTTTATAATAGAAATGTTGATAATCACAATGACAATATCAAATGACTAAAAAGAAAAGAATACATTTAGGAAGAGATACTACAGCAAAAACAAATTCAACTCTTAAAGAAGAATACAACTTGACATACCT
This sequence comes from Desmodus rotundus, assembly GCF_022682495.2. Taxonomy (NCBI): domain Eukaryota; kingdom Metazoa; phylum Chordata; class Mammalia; order Chiroptera; family Phyllostomidae; genus Desmodus; species Desmodus rotundus. The sequence goes on from NC_071388.1 coordinate 167,042,360, forward strand.
AATATATTTTGTAAACTAGATACCTGCCATGAGTTTTTATGTCCCTCAAAGTTTCAATCTCAAAGACCTGTAGAGGACCCAAGGGGGAACCACAGATCCTATGTATGTGATTCCTGTATCTCATTGATTTTCAACCTTTTTCATCTCGTGGTACACATAAACTAATTACTAAAATTTTGCAGTACACCAAAAATATATTATATTTTTTGCTAATCTGACAAAAATAGGTATGATTTTGAGTGATTTGCAAGAACTAATAATGGTAATTACCAACACTTTTCGCTGTAAAGTGACTTTTTTTAACTGAGATTTTTTTTATTAGCAAGCATTTAATAATTTTTATTGTATTTTTTCCATTACCATTTATTCCCCCTACAGCCTCTGCTGCCTCCACCACACCTCTCCCCCCAGGAATCAATCACTACACTGTTGTCCATGTCTATACCTCATTATGTGATGTGACCAATAAGACGCAACTCTATTATATGGTCTATATATTTGTGGTTCAAGTCAGGGCAATCACACTAGATGGCTATTGTTTGTTGGCTATTGTTATTTTTTTAATTTGACAACTTATGGGAAAAGAGGTCAGTGCCCCTGACTAAATAGTCATGTTTTAAAGATTTTGCGTCAGACCAGTTGAAAATTGCTATTGCATGAACGTATGCCTACCTCCACTTCTCCTTGTCGACCTGGATGCAAAACTTGCCCCTTCACTGGGTTCACCAAGGAATCTACTCCCCCAACACACACACTCACATCAGATTTGCTCATTTGTTTTTTCAGTCCCTCATGTGGTCTTTATTCTCTCCCTATGAAATTGCTTCCTGTGAATTCCAAATTCTTCTCCTTATTTCATGTACAATATAACTATTACTCTCTCCTACACTCAGCATGGTATACACCAAACTTCTCAAGGAGGTTATCTCAATAAGGGAAGCTTTTGTCAGCTGGCCACGTTATTCTGTATGGTTATTTAATACCCTTTCAATAGCAGACTCTTTCTGGTGGGAACTATGATGTGAATCAAATACTCACATTTCATGCCCATGTACATGTGTCAGTTCACATGCCTCTAACTCAGACATCTTTGTTTTATTCTTCTAACTTTTCTCCTCCCAAGCCTTCAACCAATAAGCCAAACCATTTTTCACTGCTGAGTCCATATGTGCTTTTTTATATCAACATACTTCTTTCACCACAAAATCGATGATCACGCACACCTCGCAAACCTCTGCCAATGGGAAGATTGCCCCTCGCTGCTGTCTTTCAAGAGCACCCCTGAGTGAGGCTGTTGTGTGAGAGTCCCAATTGTCTACCAGTGATCTGCTGTTGTGTGACAAACCACGCCAAACTAGATGTTTTAAAACAACAACAGATAATTATTTCTTAAAAGAGCGACGAAATAGCCAAGAATGGAGACAAATGAAGTGGAATGAAGGTGAAAGCAATAAAGTGAGATTGTCTACAATAGTGATTGTGCCATTAGCATCAGGAAATGAGATAAAGCGACTGTGAGCTAGACCATCAGGTTTTAAATAAATACGGGAGAGACAGTATGAAAACTCTTGTTCTTTCTACTGCTCAGAATCAGAATTCCTTACCTTGGTCTTCAGACCTCTCCCCCCTGTGGTCTCTATTTGCCTTTTAAATACCCTCCTCTGGCCACAACTTTAAATGATCTTATCAGAAAGTGTTGTGAGAAAATATTCTTCTATTTATTGCCTTCGTGTTATTACTTCAAGCTGGAATTTTCCTCCCACTCCATCACACGCCAACCCTTTGTGAAATACTTAATTGCTTCCTATGATCCAACTCAAATTATTTTTGGAAGTAAGTGAGGACTTAAATAAACAAACAAATTGGGTCTCCATGAGAAAATTGTCAAGAACAGATCTTCCTTCACCTGAACACACTGACATCCTTACTGGTGGGGCCCACATCTTCACACGGCTGAGCAAAGCACACACAGGTGCTTAACGTCAGATAAATGAATGACTGCCTTAGCTCCGTATACTTAGGCCACATGGTGTTATATTTTGGAGTCATTTATCATTTCTGTTAGTTAAAATCTCTTTCACATCAGGGACCACATCACAATTTTGATTTTCACATCTAGCAAAGTGTCTTAACACCAAGTTGATATCACAATATTGAAGTTAATTGGTTAAGGAAATTGCTGCTAACTCAGAACACATGAGAAGCAAAGCTGATGTAATTACAAGAGCAGACTCAGTGCCATGAGGATCTCTGAAGGTCAAGTGGCTCTTTGCGGATGTCCTGAATGGAGAGAAGGAGGACAAACATTGAGCCAAGGTCAATGCCTGAAGAAGAACACAGCTGCAAGCCATCGGCATCTGAAATTCCAGTCAACTAGGAGAATGACTACTTTAATTCTAAAGGGGGATCTGGATGGCACAGAACAGCGTCAAATACGGCAACCCTGAGAGGGGAAATGCAGTCTTGCTCACCTTCTCTAAAAATCCTCTTCCCAAGGTATGGGTGAAAAGACAAGACAGAATTTGCTTTTAGCACACAAGCCCCGAAATCCTCCTCTAAGCTCCAAACTCCTTCTTCTCTTTAAGGATTTGAATAGGCACCTGAGGTACCTATTTATGGCTCTGTTCTGTGTCTTGGATCCTGGGAAAGTTTCTCACATTCACACAGTGCTAGGCACACCTGTCAGCACAGCCACTGCCCCAGCCTCCTCGGACAGGGTCTCCCTGCATCAGCTGACTTCGCCACAGGCTATGTCTTCCTGGGGGCTATACCACTGTCCCTAGCTTGAAGGTCGCAACATTAGAGAAGATGACCCTGAGAAAAAATTCTCATCAGTGTCTTCTATCACTTCTTCCACTCTCAGAATCAAGACTTCTGAGTTAATGACTCACACATACAGGCACATCTCAGAGATACTGCAGGTCCAGTCCCAGACTTCTGCAATAAAGTGAGAATCTCAATTAAGCTAGTTGTAATCTTTTTTATTGGTGCAGGATCTTGCCTTGAATTTGCAAAAACATGCAACCTCTGTGAATGAAGCTCAATAAAATGAGGAATGTTTGTACAAGGAAGGTGCATTAGCTTTTGTTCTTTTTAGCCCCTAAATGCCTGACCCAGTCTGCCTCCTACAAGTAGGAGCTAGCATTTCTATTGGGCAAGTTTGCTTGTGAGGATGCATTCATTGTCTGTTTGGTTCCTCTTTGTTTTCTGATCTTAATTTCTGGATGGCTAAAGAAAGTCTCCCATAACAAGTTGCTATTTTCTAGAAAATACACATCTTTCTATAAATACAATTTAAAAGGAGAGGAGAGGGAGATAATTTCCTTTTTCTGGGCAATCCAATGCATTGCATATAGACCATATAAATGAGTAGCTCCTAAGTTAAGTGTGGTTTGTACTTAGATGGTCCCAGCTGTTCTGATATCAAACCTCATATGCTAATGATAAATTAGCAGACACAGTTTCTCAACAGGGCTCCCACTTTGGCTGGGTTTGGCTGGAGTTGGAGGTTGGGAACTACTTTCTGTGACATTTGCAGGGAAGTTGATTTACTAGGCAGGCTGTTAAACCATCACGATCGTCTATATCTCCTGTCTCAGTTAAGTCCCACAGTCCAACTCTGTCATTGGTTGGGTTTCATAAACACATCTGTCACCTTTCTCTTTTCTCTTCTTCAATAAAGCTTTGCTAAGAAGGAGAATTGAGATCTCCCATGAATTCAAAAGCTTCTTGAATAATGCCTTACTTTCTGTTGCTCTTGTAATAACATGCTTTAAGTGCATCTGATTTTCCAAACTGTTCAATAGCACCTTGTCTTTTGGCTCATTGCAAAAGACTCTCTAGTATTAACACATTTCCAGGGAACATTTTCTCTTTCCTGTTGGTGCATGATGGGGGGACGGATGTATGAGTCCCAGCAACTCCCCACCATTATCAAGTACGCTTTTTGATGCTCTCAAGTATTTCGTCACAGAGATGAAGTTCTGGCAGGGCTAAGGTCATGTGTACCTTCTAATGCCAAGCCCCTACTCTTTAATCTTCTTCATGCCTCTGCCTCTGAAACCTGCCTCTACGACCACCCAGCATGTTCTCTTCAAATTCCAAATCCTTCCGTCTGGTCCCTATATTGGACTGTCTGAGAAGGTAATCTAGTGTGTGGTTAATAAGTTAGCAGCCTCTGCTGAGGGTTCCCATGCTTGCCTGATAACTGCTTCAACAGTAGATGCCCAGCATCTGACTCAGTCTCAACAAATGGAGCTTGGCAGGGGCCTTTAGTCAGGCAAAATCACGACGGCCATGTACACATTTCCAAAGAGAATGTTGTATTATTGAGTCTTAAAAAAATCCCCTACAACTTGGGATGGTTTTGGCTTATGTAATAAGTCAAAATACCTTTCTTTTTGCTTAAAATATTCAATCTTGAGTAGTGTGTTCTTCCACAAAAATTGAAAAGTTGACCTCTCCCTTGGATTCCCTATGAGACTGCTGCGAACCTGTTCCTTTACAATTCTTAGAAGGCTTGTTGTTCAATTGAAAATAGAAGGTCTATGAGGCACATCCTAAATATTCATAGAAGGTTTTTGAAAAATTCACCTTGAATCTTTTGATGTCTTAAAAGAGTTTTGCAGTCACACAGTTTGCTTCATGTTTACTCTAAATGCCCTTTATCTTCCTTCATAGTTACCCTAACATGACCCTAAATACTTACCCTTCATACCTACCTGTTTCATGACAACACCCTGGATTTAATCTTTGCCCTGAGGCTCGTTCTTACTTTTGAGAGTCTTCAGAATCTTATTTTTGAACAAGGGCTATTGTTATTTGTTCTACATTCTGCTTGGAAATGGAATAATTTCTTCATATCTCTTTATCTTCATTTCATGACATGCAGCTACAAGAAATCAGTTGTCACTTTCAACAGTTAGCCTAGAAATGTCCTTAGGCAGATCAGTGCATTCGCAGGTACATTTCTATTTTCTGCAGGTGGTGATTTTCCCAAACTTCCCACCATTCCATATTCAAGATCTTCTATCTCCTAGCCCCCACTAACATTTCACTTACTCTGCTTTAAGCCTTCACTGACAGCCACTCGGAGGCTCAGGGGTCCTGGTAACACCTTACCTCCAGGTAACTAAATCTGTTACTCTTGCTGCATAGCAAACTCACCTAAAATCTACCAGTATAAGACAACATTCATTTTGTTTTGCTCATGATTTTATATGACAGTGATCTGGGGAAAGGGTCAGCTAAACAGATCTTACCTGAAGTCTCTCAGGTAGATGTTGTTGGACAGGACTACAGTTATATGAAGGCTCGACTAGGCTGGATGTGCAAGAAGTCTCACTCTCAAGCCGGCAGTTGATGCTAGTTGTCAACATAAACTCAGCTCAACTGTCAACCAGAGCATATAGAGGTGGCCCCTACATATGGCTTAGCTCCCTCATATCTTGGCAACTTTGGATGGTCGGACTTCCAAAGTCCATGTCGACTCAGGACCCCAAATGTTAGTGTTCTCATGAGCGAGGTGAAAGCTGCATCGCCCTTCGTGACTTGGTCTCGGAGATCACATAATATCAATTTTCCCGTACTCTGCTAGTCAAAGTAGTTAGAAACTCATCCAGATTCAAATTGAGGGGATGAATACCCACCCCTCAATGGAAAGAATGTCTAAGAAGTTTGCTGCCGATTAAAAAAACTCACAACCTTGCTCGCTGTCTTGCTTTCTCTTGTATCACCAGCCCTTGTGATAATGCCAGACACACAGAGGACGCTCTGGAAATGGTGAAATCGTGGGTTGTGGTGGGGAGAGAAAAGGAATTCTGTGGGTGATGCTCAACGGGTGAGGCAACATTGAGGTCATTATCTCTGGGATCTTTGAGAAGAGAAGACACCACTCTTGGCTACTTTGGGTGACGTAAGCACTTATTTTTCTAAAAGCAAAGGGCTGACCTTTGTGTACTTTTTTTGGTCCTTTTCATTTTTTGATTATTCTAGGTCCAAAGGGAATTCATACATTACTAGAGTTTTTATTGGCATTTTTGAATACCAATAAGGTTCCCATGCTCCAAAAATATATAGAGTTATGACACCCTCACAGCAGTCTCGAGAAACACATGGCAAGCAAGTGGTCTGGAGCAGCTGTGGACACTCTGCAAGTGCTCTATTGTAGGGAGCAGCTTCAGCCGCACAGGCATCCAGCTGCGTGCCTTTCTCTGATCCATGTTAGTCCGCATAAAGAGTAGAGTGTTTTCACTTTCTTATGCCACAGGGCACAGAGAAATTCCTCATGTGGATGGGAGGAACTATAGGAATATTATATACCAAGATCAAATATCTAGATGCTAAGCTAGGATGAGATTCAGTAAATGCCCTTCTTACACATCATACAACATTATAAACAGGATGAAAGCCTTAAAAATTTTGGTTATTGTCCCTCAGCACCCCCACCTAGCAGGTATCATATCTATCAATGGAAATATCTGAGCAAGACAGCATTGTGTTTGAATCCTCTGAAACAAAACGATTTCTGTGATGCATACATGGTGATGCCAGGAAGTCCATCTGCCAGCCAGAATTTCAGCCTTTAAATACTTGTTATGGCAGCACAGAAGAACACAATGAATTTTGTTTTGAGTGTCAGTCTTCCACCCCTGGGCTAAAAGGATTAGGTCTAAATTGCATCACTACCTAAGACAGCATGACAATGTTTGTTTCTTCAGAGTGAAAGCAGTAAGGGGGGGAGGGGACTGATTGAAAGGAGGTGAAGGGATTAGTCAAAGAACATATACGAAAGACCCATAGATATGCACAGTGGTGAGGGGACTGATTATGGAAGTGGGGGGAAGGTGGGGAGTCGAGGGGGGCAGAGGGGGAAATGTGGGACAACTATAATAGCATAAACAATAAAATAAAAAAATAATAAAATTAAATTAAAAAAAAATTTTTTTCTGTCCTTAAAACTATCTTATGGTGTAAAAGGCCAAAAAATATTTATTGGACTAAAAATTCCATTCAGAAGGTCATAAACAGATTTGCCAGGCATTCTAATTTATGTGATAATTTTTTAAAATGTTTATTGTATTTTTTACATTATCAGTTTAGTCCCCTTGTACCCCCACCACAATCACCCCACCATTGTTCATATCCATGCATCCTTTTTCCTTTTTTGCTCAATCCCTCTACCCCTTAACGACCCCCCACCCTTAGCTGTCATCCTGCTCTCCATCTATGAGTCTGTCTCTGTTTTGCCTGTTGTGGGTGGAGTATGTGATTATTATTTATTTTGCACAGGAACATCAGGGGACTTTTCAAGCACAGTCATTTGTTGGACTTTGCAGGGGTTGAGGAGAAGCCATGTAATGTGATGGTTAAAAGCATGGATTTGGGAGGCAGTCAGATCTGTTTCAGCCTCTCTGGCAGTAACCTGAGAGGCTCATTTCTTCTCATTTGTAACGTAGAGGTAAAAGTATTCCCCATCTAGAATTGGTTGAAGGGTGAAATGGGGTAACATAAGTAACCTACTTGCCTGTACTTGGCACAGAGTAGTTGCACAGATGAGAGTGAGCACATAGTTTTGATACAGTGTGTTTGTGTGGATGAGAAAGAAGGAGGGAGAGAGGTTGAGGGAGAGGGAAAGAGAGAATATATTGGGAAGGGCATGTAGAGAACATTGGGGGAAATAGTATGGATATGATAGTTATTTGTTGATTATAATTTATTCAATGAAAGGATTTGAATTTTGAATATGTTGTGATGGAACAGGAATGGAATGTGAGGAAACGTTCGGAGATTTATGTTACTTTGAGAGAGTCTCTTGTCTCCTATACACAGGACAAAGCAGAAAGTCAGAAATATTTTCCACCTCCTGCTCCCCATTCTGTTCCCATTTCAATCACACTTCTGTACCCCTCCCTGCACTTGTTTGCACCCAGTGTTAGAGGTTTGTCCTTTGAATGAAACTAGGCTGTCCTGTAGGTGAAACAGTTGGAAAGCCACCAGGCCATAATAATGTCACTGCAAATAACAGAGGTATTTTTATGTTATTATGGGTGGAAAGCCCAGTGTAATATGCACATAAACATAGACTTTCCTGACAAACACGAGTTGGGAAATGAGTGAAAAAAAAAGGTTTTGAGATCAGCGAGGCCTTTCCTGCTATTTTAGTTGAACTGGGAAGGTCATTCCTATTTTAAATATTTATATGTTAAAGCATTTGAAAAAATACATTCGGTAATAGAATACAGTAATCCTGATATTATTAATAAGAATAATAATTTCCTTAAGAGTTATTTCTCTAATGGTTTTGTTCAGAAAATAATATTCAGGTTTAGCCATGCACATGAAGAAATAGGGTACGGACGGCAAACTTCCAGGCTTTTTGATGCTTTCTCAAAAAACATTGATTTTTGTATTGCCTTAATGCAAGTCTGTTTGATAGCAATTCTAACACCCTTCAAATAACCTTTTAAAATATTACTTATGAATCTAAGCACCTCAATACAATGTTTCCTGTTTCTCATTTCCCTAAGGCTAACGTGACACAATTATTAGCTTTTGATAGGGTTAAACAATAACTACCCATGCTTACCTTTGTGAAAGAATGGAAAACAAATATACTTTGAAGTGTTGTAACAGTTGAAAAAATTCCCATACTTCAGTTCTTTCTTACTTTTATTTTTTCCTGGAAGAGCACAGAGGAATTAAAAACAAATCTTTTAAATAAACTTTTTCTTACTTCTAGTGTTGAATAAAGTTCTTTCTTTCCCTGATTGGTAACACTACCATACTTTCTAATGGGGGCCCTCTTTAGTTCTGAATGGTAGTAGTTACAATGTGCCAAGTAACATTCTAGATGCTGGGATGTTCAGTAAACAAAACAGATCAAAATCCCTGCCATTATGAAGTTCTCAGTCTAGTGGGAGGGGACAGAAAATGAACGATATTTGTTAATACAGAATGTGGTAATAAATGATAAGGAAAAATTTAAGGCAGGAATGGAGTAGGGAGTATCAGTGGGGCTGGGCAGGGGTTGTGGTTTCGGATAGAGGGGTCAGAGAAGGGTTCTTGAGAAGATAACATTTAAAGAAAGATGTGAAGGAAGTAGAGGGCAATGCCGTGTTTTAAGGAACAGCAGGCCAAGTGGAGCAGCTAGGGGGAAAAGAGAGAGAAATGAGAGGTGAGGGGGCCAGTCTGGGAGTCTATTGTAAGAACTTGGGCTTTTAGGCCGTTACACTAAATGGCATTACGAGTATAAAATGAGAAGTCATGACAGGTATGTCCACATCTTCTGTTTGTGTCTCAAGGTTCATTCATCAAGATTCATTCTCCATCCAGTTCTCTGACCTGGGGAAGCTGAACTGTATTTTTCTGTTTTTCCTCATGACCAATTACAGTTCTTCCTTTTGACGGCCTTCCCCTCTTTCCATTACACAGGTGTTCCTTCTGGTGGAGGAGCAGAGGCCCAGCCACCTGTGTTTCTCAGTAGTTCTCAGCAGTGGACCTGAGCTCGCCTGAGTCAGCGTCAGGAACCTACTGAAAGGCAGGTTCCTTGGCCCTACTTAAGACATTCAATCAGGATCTCTGGGACCAAGAATTGGGATGTTTAAAAATTTCCTGGGCCAATGTTTTCTTAATGTGAGGCTTAAAAATTACAACCCTAGGTCATAGCAATGGTGCTCTTCCGATGGGCTTCCAATCAAAACACACTCAATATTTTTCTTAGCTCCAAAAATAGAAACCCTTGATTTAGCTCTACTATATTTTGACTGACTATAATTTGCTAGACTGTATTTATATTTTTATTCCATGCATATAAATATTTTATTTTGTGCAATATGTCACCCTTAAATGTATCTGCAGGAATCATTTTGCATGGTCCTCATCAGCTTGTGTCTTATGAGACTTGATGCCTTGTTTCCAAATGTATAAATGGTGAGAGGATTTTCTATGACTTCTATGTGTTTTTGTAGAACAGTACTGATTTTATTTTTATTTAAATTCTAATATTTCCCATGATTAATCATTTTCAACATTATACTTGAATTAGAAATAAAGGTACCCCGAAGTTACTTCTTCTTTCTCTTTAAAAAAAATATTTTATATTGCTGTTCAGTTACAGTTGTCCCCATTTTTCCCCCATTGCCCTCCCCTGCTCTGCCCACCTCCCTTCTCCCACATTCAATCTTTCCCTCTCCCCTCTTGTCCTTGCCCATGGGTCCTTTATATATGTTCCTTGACGTGACACACAGAGGGCCCAGAGACATATGAAAGGATGCTCAGCATCACTAGCCATCAGAGAGATGCAAATTACAACCACAATGAGATACCACTTCACACCAGTCAGAATGGCCATCATAAACAAATGAACAAGTGCTGGAGCGGATGTAGAGAAAAGGGAACAGAAGTCACTTCTAAATATTGCGTAGCATGCTATATTTTTGTGCTGTTCAGCTTGGTAGCACTGAACTCTGAGAACTACCTCGGAGTCACGGAAGGAAAATGCCGCCTTGACTTCGAACGCTGCGGACCTGTGATGCGTGAGGCGTTGCTTTCGCATCACGTCCCAGCTTCTGTGAAGAGACCCTAGATTGGTGTTTGCCAGAGTATTTTTGTTACAAATTCCAGAGTTTGGTACTTTTAAATAAATATTGTCCTTTCAGTTTTTTCAGATTTCACAGGCTGATTTTCCTGTAGCAGAATTTGCTATTTCAAGATCTTGAGGCAACAAGAATGTCAGAAATCAAGAACAAGGGAGGCACTGCCATGTACTGAGCAGATAATAGTAAACATCTACCTGAGTAGCTGAATCTAATTCCTTGGAAGAAGATTGCTTCATTTGGCCTCTTACTAATAATTTAAAATTTTTTCTTAGCAGAGAAAGGGTGTGGTATTTTGATTGAGGGAGCTACATAACAGATTTGGCTAAGGCCAAAGGTTAAACCTGCCTTTTAAGCTGGGAAGGATCAGATGGAATCTTCATGGCCCATTCTGGCTGGACTATTTATAATGAGTACTCAAAAGCATGCATTTCCTCTCAAATATTAGTATTTTGCAGCTGCTCATTAAAAATATACCCAAATGGATGCTAAAAGCTAAAGCAAATGGTCCATACATTTTAAGAATATAAGGAGAAAGGCTTGTGAATCTTTTAATAATTACATTGCATGTAACAAAATATCTTATAATAAAAGATTCTTGCAGAATTTCTGCTTCCCTATGCCTTTGGTTAAATTGTTTAAGTCAATGTACATAACATGAGTGCATTTTTCAGAAAGATAAATAAATTTCCCTTTTTTCTGAGTAACTGTACATTTTCTTTTATTAGTGAAAGGGCATATAAAAGCTCTAAGTGTTAGATGTATTGGATGGTGAACAAGAATCTATACAAAAAGGAAGAAAAATAATTTAATATTATGTTCCTTGAGAGCCTTTGTTTATATTATTTTATATTTTACACAAAGATTATGCAGGATTTTGGAGCTCCTAACCCTGAAAAGAAAGCTGAAAATCATTTAGTTCACGAACACTAACAACGATGCTGATAATGTGCCTAACCTTGGAACACTTACCATCTGCTGCGCCCTGTTTTAAGAAGCTTTACCTCTGTAGTCAATCCTTACAACAACCCAATGATGTAAATATTATTAACGTCATTTGACAGATAAGGGAACTGAGACACAAAATGTTTAACCAATCTTCGTGAAGTCAGAGCTGGCGAGTAGAAGAGTCAGTACTACAACTGAAAAAAACACTTGTAAAATTATCCCAGCCAGTTCTATCCATGGAAAGTGTACACAGCTGTTGAGAGTGTGATTTGAATGTGCCAGAGGGTCTACCCAAATACACCACCTACCACGGTTTACAGCAAGCGCTGCTTCAAATTCCCGCCAACAGAGAGTGCTTTGTATTATGAAGATAATCCCTCCCAAAGGCTGAATCTTTAAAATCTTACCTAAGAATTGCCCACTAATGATAATAAGACAAGGCTGACACATTTTAGGGAGATCTGGATGATAAAAGAAGAAAAAAACCCCAAAGAGTTGTTGAAGTTAAACACCACAATACACACCATCAGTCAACCTTGGCAAGTGGAGGGGTGGTAAAGACAAAATTCATCCCACTGGCTTCAGGTACATATGGAAATTACCCATGTTAAGCTGTCTTCTCATTTGGGAGACAGAACACTAGGTAGTTAAAACTTTACTATTTGCATTGGTAAAATTTGGTTAACAACAAAAATTATGTATAACATATTTTTCTTATCACTTCCCTTTTCTTACAAAGGTTCTTAAATAGGTGTCCCCTATTGATATATGAAATTTCTGATACATGTTTGAGAATGCACGGCACCCTAAGAACTGTCCAAAGATTCCGTCATATTCTTATAAGTGTATATGAACCCAGAAAACAGTTAAGTTAGCACAGATTGAAACTAGCCTAGCCGCACTTCTTACATATTATCTAAAATGAGTGTTTGCTGGAGGTGGTCTAATTTAACAGCTAAGAAAACATACAACTGCTTGGAATTATGTATCCTAATGAACATCCAGGGCTACATTCAAGCCGATATTTTAGAAAGCCAAATATGGTATGCAAAATGACCAAGACCGGGATAACATTACATACCACATTTTGTTAGATGTATCCTTCACATCTTTACTGTGTTTCTGCAACAATGGATGCAACTATACAGAACTGGAATTCTGAGTAAACAATACACAATGAGGAAGTGAGACAGGTATGTAGATAAAAGTTCTTGGGTTAGGTAATTGGAATGGGTAGTCAATTAATCAAAAATGCTTTTCAAAATGAAAAAAAAAAAAAATCTGATCTGATGCTCCGGGTGAGCTATTACCAGTTTCATTTGAGTTCTTAAAACATTTTCTTCACTCTGTGTTTAACGACAAATGTGGGCCAATTGCTGTGAATTAATTGAAAAGGATTGTTTTCTTGTTGCCAAGAAACAGGCACTTTCTTACATTATGCAGGCCATTATGTGCGCGGATCAAGCTTCCTGATGTTTTTCTGAGGGCGTAATACAGGCTGCTGTGGCTGAGCGGTCCCCTGAGGAGGGAGTACAAATCAAGAACGCTTTTCAGGAGTGTTGTTCCTTTTCCATTCACCAGGTACGATCTGGATTTGAAAGTGCTGCCTCCTTCCTCATGCTTAACTTTTCCTAAATCACTGAAATGCTTTTATGTTGAGTGAATGAGTGGGTCTAAAATGTTGATTTACTGGGATAGTTTTATGTAGAATTTTTCTAAATTGATTTTTTTCCAGCTGCAGGTTCTAAGAAAAAATAGAGACAATAATAGACATCTGTGAAACTGGCTCTCGAGATTGTTTCTTCTTGACTTCAGAGGAGTAAATACTCATAAATCAAGAAGTTATGAGTGTGTTTAGGGTTGAAATATTAAAATGTTTGCGGTGGAAGCAAATATTACTTCTATTTGGAGAAAAGATTTCAAATCTTGTTTGAATAGTTCCAACCAAGAAATGAGCTTTATATTTGTTAACTTTTTAAGGAAAATTATTAATCTAATGAATAACTATGTTACTTGTCTCTCTTTAAAAAACTACATATACTTTTATTGGCTATTTTCTTCATGATTTTGTCTTAAAGATGCAGATAAAATCAGAGTTCTCATATTCTTATCGTACAGCGTCCTCGTACTCTGTCCTCGGAGCTTACTAATAGGTGTCATACACACAAAAAAAGTCACCTTTCTTCCTGAGGAAGCATAATAGCATTTCTTGATTTAAAGTTGGTTGCTCCCAGGCTCACCAGTGTAGTGCTTCTTCTGGGTACAAGTGCTTGAAAATGACTTTAAGGGTTGAGTCTGTTGGGTCAAATCATCCTTCCACTCTTAGTAGTTCCTACTCTCTTAGGCTCAGGTTGAACACTGCAACCCCATGAGTTTACACTAACAACATCACTCAGTTTGCAGAGACTGTATGTTGTCAACACGTGTTTTCAAATTTGCAGAGGAACCTAGCCGAGTGCTGTTATTGGTACTTTCTTTCAAAGTCATGTTTTATTTGCTCTCTTCCACGACTCTGGGTTTCCTAGGAATATATATTTCCTTTACAAAGAAGATCATCAAAATGGATGCAAGTCAGGTCAAATATCTGTTGTCTCATTAGGTAAGTTTCCATTTGTTCAGAGTTTGAAGAAACATGAATGTACATATGACTTGTCTAATATGAATCCTAGTGGAAGCTGGAAAGAAATTACTGTTGCATGCCTTTACCTGATGATATGATTTGGGTTTTCCACAGTGAACCAATATTCCGGTAAGCAAAGTATTATGTGGAATGATGTCTATGAAGTAATAGTTGAATATGACATGTAATCCATCCATTTATTTTTAACTTGTCAAACTGCAGTCTCCTTTCTTGAATTTCTGTACATTTTTTAATTAACTGAAATAATCACAGTATCATCAGGTATCACAAATTAATTTCACTGTATTTTCTATTTACATAGTAATAAAATTGAAGCAGCCTGTTTAAATAAATGCATAGTGTGTAGCTATGTACACCTGGTGTGACTTATTACCATTTTTGTTGGAACTGTGTATTTGTTTTCAGGTAAGGTGTAATTAAACAATTCTCTTCTAGTTTATATCCCTTTCTTTACCTTTTCCAAAAGTGTCCTTTGCCCTGAAAATATACTTTTGATATTATTGGTACTATGGTGCTGGAAATATCTATGCTGATAAAATATTTGCTTAGTAAGTTTTGCAACGATTAGAGCAAGGTGGCAGGTGAATGTGTTGGATGGGTGGAGTGGAGCATAAGTCAGACTGAAACAGTATTTTAGAGGCAGACTTCTTCCCATATCTAGCACACCATTTCTTCTTTGTGATGTTAATTATAAAGGAAATACTTAATAGTGACCCCAAATATCTTGATTTTATGTGTGGCATTTTTAATTAAACAAATATTAGCTGTTTGTTAAAATACTGATTTGCTTCTCTGAAGATTAAATATCATGCAGGAAAAATGATGCCCATCTAGGTTGGGATGGAAATCGGTCTATAACATTTTTGTCCAACCTTCATTAAGAGACTGAATTGCATGGATTGCAGATCACAGTGACTGAAATACTGTGAAATGATAGACTTTTAAGGGCACTTAAACAATAGTCATCTCTGATGCTAACTCCCTTCCTGGAACAGAGGGAAGATCAAAGATTCTTTCTGAGTCTTTCCTTTCTTTGAAATAATCAATATCCCCCAGGCACATTTTGAGGTAGTAAACTCTGCTGCCCCTTATTTACTTACAAGTATTTCTAAAACCTGAAAATGTGGTCTCTCTCCTTTTTTTTTTTTAAACCACATGCCTAGTGTACATTTTATTTATTTACTTTTTTGGAGACATGGGAGGGGAAGGAAAAAGAAAGGGAGAGAACCACTGATGTGAGAGAGAAACATCATTCGGTTACATATCCCAACTGGGGACCCAACCTGCAACCCAGGCATGTGTTCTGATGGGGAATCGAACTGGCAACCTTTCACTTCGTGGTATGATGCTTAATCAATTGAGCCAGGTGGTCAGGACTATTCTCTCTTTTTTAATGTTCTCAATTTGAGAACATCTGATATATTTTTCGGTTGCTACAATGGAGGAGGTTAGGTACTCCTGGCATCTAGTAGGTAGAGAACAGGGATGCTGCTAAACATCCTGCAATACACAGGACACTCCCACAACAAAGGAGTATCACATTCCAAGTGTCAATAATGCTGAGGCTGAGAAACCTCATTATCTTTAAGCTCATGTCATGTCCATATTACTAAATAGTGGTTTGTCTGAATGACTCATAGACTATTTCCCTCATTGCTTTTACTTGTGGCTAAAGAAGGACTCATTAAGGCAAGACAATAGTATTATCTGTTTAACTGTTGCGCTCCTGATTTCATGTCCAAAGTCACTCTTCAATCATCATTTATTTATTCTGTAGATATTTAGGCCAAACCTACCATGTTCCAGAAACTGTTTTATGTTGGAAATCTAGCAGTGAACAAGACAAAAACCCTACTTTTGTAATGATTGCCTTCCAGTGGAAAGCAGAAAATCCCAAGTCCCCTTTTCCTTGGACCATTTTCCATCCTGGTCTATTATATATGCTCAAAACAAAATAAAACAACAGAATATGGTGCATTATAAATAGTTGCAAACTTTGTTTTTTCATATAAACCCTGTTTGTTGGGGAATGCCAAAACCTTTTCATTAATTTCTAAACTTCACTTTCTGGCAGATGTCTCTAGTCTTCGCTTGCTCAGTGTGCATTCTAGAGAAGACTGACTTTGAAGTAAATTTTGAATGAAGGGAAATATAATATTCGATGAATTAAAATGAAGTAATAGTATAAAAAGTTGATCTGTCATTTAGAGGAAAAAAGACATAAAGGTAAAGATGGGAAATTGTAAGAGGAAGAAGGCCAGTTGTGCCTGAAATTTATCTTACTTACTGTGCCAAGAAAAACAGGAAAAGGAAAGAAAAGAAAGGGAAAAGAAATGAAAAAAAGAAGGAAAGAAACTTTCCAGTTTAACTGTAACTCTGAGTAATTCTTTTTCTCCATTGGATATCTGTGTCTCTGGTGAATTCTTTAAAATGTCTTAACTCTCTTTTTTTTTTTTTAATAATTGAGTGGTGTTTATTTCAGGAGTAGACTGTTGAATAGTGAGGTATATGTTAACATAATTTATTTTTGTTTTTGTTTTTTTAAATTTTTATTGTTATTCAATTACAGTCGTATGCCTTTTCTCCTCATCCCTCCATCCCACCCCAACCGAACCCCCCCTACACCCTCCCCCTTGATTTTGTCCATGTGTCCTTTATAGTAGTTCCTGTAATCCCTTCTCCTCATTGTCCCCTCCCCACTCCCCCCTGGCTATTGTTAGATTGTTCTTAACTTCAATGTCTCTGGTTGTATTTCGTTTACTTTTTTCTTCTGTTGATTATGTTCCAGTTAAAGGTGAGATCATATGGTATTTGTCCCTCACCGTCTGGCTTATTTCACTTAGCATAATGCTTTCCAGTTCCATCCATGCTGTTGCAAAGGGTATAAGCTCCTTCTTTCTCTCTGCTGCATAGAATTCCATTGTGTAAATACACCATAGTTTTTTGATCCACTCATTTGCTGATGAGCACTTAGAATGCCTTAACTCTTTTATAATTTAGTCCTCAAAAGTTAGGTAATAAGAGGCACAAATGAAGCAAAGTATCATAATTTTAATATTCTGATTTGATTTTTCTTTTGATATTACTTTGTAGTTTCTTTCCTTCCCTAATGCTTATTTTCTCAGTATGTGTAGAATTGGTTTCTTAGTACACGCAGGAGTTAAATGTTCTACTAATATGTTAAAATGTAAAAAAAAAAAAAAAAAGAGTTTGTGCTCTAAAATTTCAGGCTTTGTAAATCTATCAGTTTTAAGTAATCATTTAATTTATTAAGATTACATTTACCAGAAGCTATAATTCCCACATTTCTCTTTAATTTAAAATTACATTAAGATCTTACCAACTAGAGTGTTTCTGGTATAAAAAAATTCCAAAGAGACAATATAATTGTGGCTATATAAGATGTTTAAAAATTATGTGAGTATATTTTCTGGAGTTTACTGAAAATGAAGGAAATTCTAATACTATGGCTTAGAACTGATTTTCTAGTAATGAATTTGAAGATAAATTAAATTTATCTTAAAAGTCTTAGTGGTATTGACAGATTACAATGAAACTGTCTTTGTTGTCTGAGCAAAATAAAGACAAGTCTTTTCTTTTTCAACTCTAGGCTTTGTCATCTATTAGTACTCTGAATACAGGCAAGTTATACTTAGTCTCCAGGAATCTACATTGCTTCAACCAGGGTAAAAACGCTTATCCGCAGTGCCCTGACGGAAAGTAAATGCGGTAATGTAGTATAGTACCGGCCACAGAGAAATTATGAAGTAATGCGATGTTTCAATTTCTTTATAACTTCAGCCCTCAACTATCATAATTCCCTTCACAGAAAAATTCTAAAGGAAGCTGAAAGATCGTCTAGTGTGTCACACCTCTGATGCTTGAATTATTTATATAATTTCCCCCTTGTCAGTAGCCTATACTTTAATAGCTCTTATAACATGAGTGTTACCTCCTAAGGCAACAGACATTTATAAATATTATGTCAAAACCGATGGAATTGCTACTTTTATAGGTTGAACAGTTCCATATTGGCCAATTTCATGTGATTTAACCTAATATATATGCACTATCAGGGCACACACCTAGGCTGTGGGTTTGATCCCTGGATGGGGCTCATATGGGAGGGGACCAATCGATGTTTCTCTCTCACATGAATGTTTCTCTCGATCTTTCTCCCTTCCTCTCTCTCTGAAATCAATAAACGTACTTTTTAAAAAGACACTACTAGAAAAATAATATAGTCATTAGGAGCTTTGAGCAGGGGTGCCAAATCCGGCGTACCACGTGGTTTTGTATAATTCATAGGGTAGGAGTTGTTTTACATTGCTAAAATGTTGGAAAAAATCAAAAGATGACTTTGTGATATGAAAATAATATAAAATTCAAAGTTCAGTGTCCATTTTGGAACAAACCATGCTGGCTCATTTACGTGTTGTCTTAGGCTGTTTTTCTTCTGCAAAGACAGAGTTGAGTAGCTGCAACACAGACTTTATGGCTTGTAAAGCACAAGGTATTTCTCCTCGGCCCTTTACATTTGACCACCCCATCCTAGAGCCAAACCTTTTGTATTCAAATGCCAGCGCCACCGCTTCTTGGTTCTGTTCTTTAGGTAAATTACTTCACCTTTGTGAGACTCGGTGTACACATTTTAAAACAGGCAAACGTATAGCATGTACCTCGTATGATAATTATGAGTGCCTGGTACATCAAAAGTGCTCTATAAACGTTACTATAATTATTTATATTCTTCCAGGGTGCCATTGTACATGATTGAAAAAATTTAAAAAATAAAATAAAAACAGAAGCTCATGAAGCTCGGATGGGCAACAATTCTTGCATCGCCATATCACAATATAACAACAACGTCAGCGTTATGTGGCCTTCACAGTGAGATGCAACCATTTGCTCACATAAAGGGTTATAATATTTACATCTCACCCATGCCACATGGAGCATTTCATGTTAAAAATATTAAAGTTTCTAAATTTACAAGTGTTAAGCTGCAAAGTAGAAGCAGTTTTCTCCTAGGATAATGAACATCTGCTAAAACAATTTGTCCAACAGAGCATTTGCCTCTGCTGGCTTTTTTCTTTCTTTTTTTTTTTTTTAAGAAATGGAAAAAGGATCATTGTTTAACCTCAACTCTCCTCATCTTCTAAACCAAGAAACAGTTCTCTTAGGACTAGATGTTTCTAGGATTTAGAAAAATAAAGGAGCCTCAGCTTTTATTTCCTTTTTCCTCCTTGCAAGTAAAGGGTAAGTAGAATTTTACTTAGAGTGCCATATTCTTTTTTTCCCTTCTAATTTGAATATCGTTTGAAAGACCACAGGCTTTTCTAGAGGATTTAAGATTTCTGCAGTGAATTGGTCTCTGAAGAACTTTCTGAGAGAGATTGAGAGGTGGGGTAGTGGTTTATCACACAGCAGAAAATGGGTCAAGCTTTAAATTCAAAAGGCTTTTCAAGAATAGCTCAGATCTGTTACTTTTTTGTATGCCAAGTCAGAGGGGTCTGGAGGGAAGATGATCCAAAATCTTGAAAATGAAATAAAATGCTCCCCAAACTAAAATCGAATAGCATCCCAGAGATAATGGGTGGTTAAATAGCACTGCTGATAAACTTCAAGTCTAAGATTTATCAGTCAGGTTACCCTCTCAGCTTTTCTACACTGGTTTCCCCCGGGAAGGCTGAAGAGAGGACACTTCAAGCTCTCAGCTTTATAATGTGTACTTAAGAAGTTAAAGAATAATAACTATTAGAGTTGTCTGAGTAAACCAGCTCCAGTGAAAGGTGCTTCTTTTGTTTCCTTACTTTAAAGTAGAGCTTCTGGTCCTTGGGGGATTAAACCAAGAGCAATGAGTCATATCTGAAATGAGGAAGGAAAAGTGTCATCAAATTTCATGTTGATTCATACGAATAAATGTGAAGGGTGGTTCACAGTATTTCAGTGCAGCAGGGAGGCACAGGGGAGACCAGAGAATCAAACATCAGGCTTTGAGGACTTTCTATTTGCTATGAAAGATTGGAGAACCTTGCTGTTTTCATACAGAATGAATTCTATTTTATAGAAATTATTCCTGATTTTTTTGTTTGTTTTCTGATTACTATATTTGCTTATAAAATGGTCAAGTATGGCCCTGGCCAGGTGGCTCAGCTAGTTGAAGCATTATCCTGTACACCAAAAGGTTGCAGGTGCGATCCCTGGTCAGAACACATACCTAGGTCATGGGTTTGATCCCTGATCTGCCTGGAGTGAGTATGGAAGGTAACCAATGAATATCTCCACCCTCCCCCTTTTTCTCTCCCACACCCTCTCCCTCTACCCACCTCCTCTTCCCCCTTCCTCTCTCTAAAATCAATAAAAACATATCCTCAAGTGAGGATTTAAAAATGATCAAATATGTAAATAAAAAGAAAAGATTCAGCTACCAAGTGCAAAATATTTTGCCACCTGCTGTGTATTTTGCCACCTGTTATGTATTTTGCCAGCCAGTTAAAATCTTTAGCATTTTTTGGTACGAAGCCTTAAGATGCTTGTGGAGTAGATGGAAATTTTCCTCTGTTAGAATCTGTTGGATGATAGTCAAACACTTCTGTAATTTCCTTTACCATTTTTGACTCCTTTTGGCATAACTTATTTCAAGTATGCCTCTGGAATGCCAAGAAGATGCCAGATATTATTTTGAATGTTATATTTTAATACAATATCTATCTAAAGTTGTTCCTAGAGACTTTAGAATTACAGTGTTTCTTTCTTATCTTTTAACTAAAAGAAAAACGTTAATTAAGAAACAAATGGAGCTTTTGGTCAGTCTCTTACCTGTGAAAGCAGATTAGAAAGGAATTTTTATCCTGCAGCTACACACACTGACAGATTTACATGTGTGGGTGTGAGGAGGGTTGGGGACTGAGGAAAACCAGAAGCCAGGCTTATCACTTGTTATCAAATAGCCCAAATATTTGGTTCAAAGCCATGGCTTTATTGGAATTGTTTTGTGCTGGATACTGGCATTTGAGTCTTCCTCATTCAAACCATTTAGGATGATGATTCTGGCAATACTGCGGAATACTTTCTATGGTTATTTCCCCAGTTGAGTAAGTTTACAATTAGAATATCATTGCTGAATATTCTCATTCTCTGAAACAAGCCTGTGAAGTTTGTTGTGTTGGTGCCAATAGGGAAAGAACAGGTGGAGATCTCATGAGATAATATAACTCATGCTAAAGTCATTCAAAATAGATGGCTCTTTAGTCAAAAGTTTCCAAGGAATTGTTATACCAGCAACTGCAGTATGACTAGGCCCATAACAAAATGAGGCTGGCTTGCTTTTCTGATCAAGAATCAATATCAAACAAAGGATGAATTCTTTCCTAAGAAGCTTATGACTAATTCAGGTTTCTACAAGCATTCCAGGAACAAGGTTCTTTCTGGTTGGTTACCAAGATCATAAGTGTGATTTTGGCCCATAGGCTTAAAAACCAAAGCATGTTATGTTGTGTCTCACTTGTTCTGTGGGTCACTTCTCTTTTCAGTCTTATGTAGTAGGTTTTCTATCCTTATTATATTGAGAAACATCAAGTACAAGTACTTTTAATTGGCTTACCTGATTTCATCTCTTATAGGGTCAACATATTTGAACTAATAAAACACAATGAAAATAGAAAACTCTCCCCTGCTCTGTATTGTCTAGCTCCTATCCCATTATTTTTTTTAGCTTTGTGACCTCAGAAATGTCATTTAATGCCCTGGGCCTCAGTTTCCTCTTCTGTATAAAACAAGAGAATGAGTCCAGATAACTGCAAGAGTCACTTTTAGCTCCAACAGTCTACAACCCAATCTACCATACAGGACAACTGTGACCTTATCCTGAAGGAAAGATAAAGGTCTATGTGGGAGGCAAACACGTCAGGAATTTTGTCCCATTCCTCCCACTCCCACAAATGCTACAAATGACTGAAGTTGGTGACTTGAAACAGTATTAGATATGTTAATTATTTGGGTAACGTTTCACACAAAGCTTATGTATTTGAAGCTGAAAGGGAGAGAGAACCTAAGCTATAATCTTATTTTTTCCATTTTTGACCAGTTTCAGGACTTGAAAGCTCTTCTATTTTAGAATAAAATGTTGAATAACATATCATGTGTTAGTTTCTCAGGAAATAACAGCTAACTGAAGTTAATGTCAGTATTGGCATTTTCCTTCTAATTAATAAAATACAACTTTTCATTTTTTTTGTGATAAGTATGCTTATTCTGTGTGCAAATGTCCACTATTTCTTTCTAACACTTCTTTGTTGAAATCCCCCCGAAAGTTCAAAATACTCACACTCCAGGGAGAAAATATTGCTAAAGATGTACTTTTAATGATTTCATTCCATGTATACACATACAATCTTTTCTCTGAGACTCCAACTCCTTATCTATGGCTTTGAGGGTGGAGAAAAGAGAATATTCTATGATAAATCTCTTACTGCTCTTCTTGATGTTTTCTCAAATTCCAGAGAGAACTGTGATGTGAGAAAACTACTGGAGAGGTCTGATAATAAAATATTCAATTTTGGTTGGACAGTGCAATTAACAGACTGGGAAAAAGAGCTAATATGAAAAAAATCTAGTTGTGTTTCATTTCCTGAATTTTGATGTCTAAAAACAGAAACATTTGTCCACTTCCCATTTTGTAAAACTATTGCAAAAAATTTCTGCCAGTGAAAATCTTAGAGATAGTGAGTTTTACTTAAAAGTTGTATGTGGAAAGCCTACTAAATTTTTAGCCAAGTGCCAAAGTAGACTTTGTTTCCTGTAAAAGATCTAAGAGCATATCTTTTCTATTAGAGGATTTAGAACCAGCCTTGGTGACAAGTTACATTTTTCAAAGATAAAAATGTTTCATTTCAGTTGTCACCTGCTCAGAAGGCCAGGCTGTTGTAGGTTTGGCCTGGCTCAGCGGCATCCCTGACCATGCAGGTAACTGTGCACGGACGACAGGTAACAGTTGCCGGAGGAGCTGGTGACAGTGGCAGTGCTTGTGTTTGTGTTTTTCTACCACTACTGAAAAGGTAAATTTAATTTTAAAATTTCCACAGAACTTATAAGAACATGATTTATGCAAAGTTAAAAAATTTATCCGCAGCCTTGGACCAACTTAATGTAATTAGGTTTACACTTTTGGTGGTAGAATATACAAATTCCGAGGACATTCTAAACCAAGCATCTGCAGCTTTCAACTTAGAAAAAACTCTCATTTTCCAGTTTGTTTCCATCGTAAATTCTATTAAATCTTATTTGACATTTAAGAGAATGTTACAGGTCACATTTATCTCCACGGGAGGAGAAAACGATCTAATTTTTCATTAGAGTTGCTCGCGGTAACCACAGAGCCAGTGACTTAGCAAATACAATAATGTCTGTGAAAGTTACAAAGGAAGGACATAATTTTTATAAGATTAGCCCATGAGGATAATTTCCAGGTACATCATTTATCTTCCTAACTGCTCTGCTCCTAGGACGTGTATTTGGGGAAGTAATTCACCAATAAGAAAACAAACTTTAAAAATTTAGATAAGACATACCAATATATTTTCCTTAAAAACTGGCTTAGTAAATAGTCCAGGTACGAAGTCACAAGTTTTGTACTAGAATTTAGACATTTTCATTAGTTCAGTAGGCTTAATCAAGAGAAATATATACCTTGCTGAAGCATTAAGAAGAGCCATAAGACTAAAAATTGTACAATATTATTTTCTATTCCAGACAATATTATCATCCTGTGTTCCAACACTCCACCTAATAGGGATATCTCATACATAATGCAGATAATAACTATTTTAATACTCTGAACATTAGGTGTTTGTCTAAGATAACCTACATTCACAAATAGAGAAGTACTTTTCATTTTTGCATAGAAATCAAGAATGGGGAAA
Organism: Desmodus rotundus; assembly: GCF_022682495.2. NCBI lineage: Eukaryota > Metazoa > Chordata > Mammalia > Chiroptera > Phyllostomidae > Desmodus > Desmodus rotundus. The sequence continues at coordinate 167,066,467 of NC_071388.1, forward strand.
TTCAGAAGTTAGATTTCTGAAAAGATCTTTTAAAATATTCTCATTTAGGTGTTTACCCATGCATCAATTGCCTGATGGCCCTAGCCATCCAGTTTGCTCAGCATTAATTGCCTTGCCCTACAATAGCTGACTGGAAATGCCCTGCTGTGGTCCCTACCCTGGCTCTCATGGAGAGCATGGAAAATAATTTTCTTGTTTCCTGGCTGCCAACCCCCATCTTCCACCCACGTCCCAGTAGATGTAGCGAATGTCAGGTGGTTTGTTCTCCCCGCTTTACTCTTTGTTCACAGTTCCTACTGCTGCTGAATTATCTCTCACATCCTTCCTCTTATAGCTATCCTCTTTTATCCATTCTGCATGGACCCAAATTTGGAACACATGTGTTTTTATTTATTTCCCTAAAACAGATTCCCACCAAGCAGTTGGGTTAAAGATTTGGATGTATATCTTGGAATACGCGGACATTATGTTACCACACAGCATGGCAAATAATGGTAAACCAAACATCTGACATCTGGTTCATTGGCAGTGCTTGCCACTAGCCAGCTCTTTGCTCAGGACCTAGCTCCTGATGTCTTGCTTGGTCATCTTCCCTGCCTCCTGTTATGCCCCACTGTTTTCCCCAGTCTTGGAACACTTGATCCGTCCATCTCTGGCTGGACCAAACATTGTTCTCACTTTATTATGCAGGCAATATTTTCTTTGTCCAGTTAATAGTTCATTCTAGACAAGCTTCAAAAGCAGAATCAAAGATGGCTCACCGAGATGTTTTTGCTAAGTAAAGCAATTTTTTCCAAGAGTTAGGTTGCTTGCTTTGGAGTTATCGGCCCACACCCTACGTCCCTGCCCCCCCCCCCCGCCCCCTACACAGAAGTTTTGTATCTCGCTCTACATTTTATAGGCCATTCAGCCAGCAGAGTATTAGGTTTTGAAGGACCCAGGAAAGAAACCTGAGATTCAGTCCCATGTTCTCTAATCCCTGCTGACCATATACAAATCCCAAGTCCTGTTGATTTTACTTGATACATCTTCCTTCTCTCTGCAGCTAACCTAGTCCAAACCAGCGCTGTCTTTTCACCAGGGTTAGTGTAACAGCCTCCCAACTTACTGCCAGGAGGAAAAACTTATTCTCCACTGATTTAGGTCTGAGTGCCCTGGGAATTGCAAAGTAATTGACAATGGATCAACAGTGGAAAAGTCTATTTTCACATGCATGTGGGAGCACCCCATAAGAAGTAACTCCCTGAACAGCTACAAGTATGGTTTTTATACCAGCTTAATGAAGGGGGTGGGTGAGTTTAGGGCTTTAAAAGATGGAAGGTTGTGAAGAGGCTTGTTTCAACAATTTTTTGGAATGTCCCTGTGCCCAAGGCCAGTCACCTCCCTAACTCTCATAAAGTCCTGCTTTAGTCAGATAAGGAAAGTTCAGAACAGATCCCTTTCTGCACATGGTTTCATTTTGGAGTCCTTTTCATACCATTTTGCTGAGCTGTTGGTCCTTACACAATCTCCCTCCATCCATTCCTGTTCACACGAATCTATTCTCCACAATGATATTTCTAAAACACCAGATCATGAGACTCCACTTCATACAAACACTTCAGTGGCTTTGCACTGCCAAGGATTATGATTTATAATCCCAGATTTACCGGTTGCCTACCAAAGCTTAAAGAACAAAAGAGCAAAGTGATATAAACCTAGCTGAAATGGCCAGAGATTTCATGGCAAGAAAGATAAGGCAAGGTGGGCCGATTATGATATATTATAAAATTAGTCCTCAGAGCCATGCCATATTTCGTGTTTATGTTTCTCAGATTTTGCTACTCAAATCAGTGCTTCGGGCCGTATGCCAGGTACCAAAATCTTTCTCTCTTCCCTTTAATTTTAATTAACATTTCATTCCTTTAGGGCTTTACTGAAATACCTGGCTAAGTAAGTTCTTAAACTTACTTTTACGGGTGTTAATAAGTTAATGTACTATGCATTTCCACATACAGTGTTTCTATTTTAACAGGGTCCTTTGTGACTTAGTCCACAGAATGACCGATAAAAGTCATTTAAGACCCTGAGGCAACAAGCTGAGGAGAAAGCTTGAGCAGGAACACCTCTTCAACCCCAGGCTCTTGCTCTACTACCTATGAACTGGCCCTGAAAGGAAGAATTCTACTTCCTTTGTATACTTTGAACCCTTCAGGAGAGGGTTTTGTGCTGCTCCTGCGTAACCCTGTTCTGTAGCACCACCCCAGTGTGCCAATGCTGGTGTTTTGCTGTCCAGCTGTGCTTACTCGCTTGAATCACCCATATAGCTTTTTAAAGAACTTTATTCAGATGTAATTGGCATGATGTAAAATGTACCCATTTAAAGCATACAGTTGAGTAATTTGTCATATAAACTCAGAGTCGTGCAACCGTCACTGCTAATTTTTGAACGTTCTCATCATTCTGTACACATCGACAGTCTTTCCCCATTCTCAGCCCACGACCCCAACCTAACGCTAGGTACCAAACAATCTATTTTCTGGCTCCGTAGATTAGCCTGTTCTGGACCTTGCCTATGGATTGGTCCAGTACAGTAATTCTCTAGAAGACTAGTGCTTTGGATAGTGGATGTTAGTTGGTCCAGATCCTTGAACACTCTCTCCTTAGCCCTTCATGGGGTAATCAGATGGTCATCTGTGAATATGTCCCTGCTGTGACTATAGAGTCTAAAAGAAAGAAGAGCTGTCCCCACCCCTCCTTCCAGTCTTGATTTCTTCATGGGAGACTTTGTGTGACTAATGATTCACTCTAGTGACTTTCCCAGATGACAGAAGTTCTGTTCCAGGAGGGTTAAATGTTCTCACTGCTGTGAACTCTTCTTAGGAACCATGTGAGGATGTAGGCCAACCTGCCATTATGTCTTTTAGAAGGAGAATGATCAGCTGTGTGTGTCTCTGAGCTCTGGAATTTTGTCTATCCTGTGTTCCTTATATATTCTGGAAGAAGTTGTTAGATACATAATTTGCAAGTATTTTCTCCTTTTCTGTGCTTTGTCTCTTCATTTTTTTCATTGGTTTCTTTTGAAGCACAGTATTTTTAATTTTGAGGAAGTCTAATTTGTCTGTTTTTTTTCTTTTGTTGCTTATTTGTCAGGAGTCATATGCAAGGAACATTGCCTAACCCAAGGTCACAAAGGTTTACTCCTATATCTTCTTTCAAGAGTTTAATAAATTTAGCTTTTAATTTTAGGTCTAGGATCCATTTTGGATTAATTTTTGTGTGTGGTGTGAGGTTGACATCTAACTTCATTCTTTTTCATGTGGATGGTTATCCAGGTATCCAGCGCCATTTGTTGCAGTTGTGTGTGTTTTTAAACTTCGCTATGAGCCTGGTCTGTGGACTATCACTGAAAGTCTTAGTAAGCAAATTCAGCTCCGAAAGGCTTCGGGTATCAGTATTTGGTTCTGTACATTTGTGTATGCTCTGCATCTCTTCATGCTTCTGAATATTTTCTGCACTTTGTTCTGCTGAATATCTCAGATGTTGAGATGTGTTTCTCTTCTCCAAAGCAAATATACCATTGACTATATTTAAGGATAAATGGGTGACAACTGTTACAAGTAATTAATATTGACTTACAAAGACCTTACAGTTCTTCCATTTATTTCCTCAAGAAAAAATCTGAGTACATATTATATGCCATGGATATAATGCTGGGAATACAGTAATGAAGAAGACATAGTTCTTGTTCTCCAGGAATGCATTCTAGAGAGAACAAGCAAAAATAATTACACAAATAGATGTACAATATGTGAGATGTTGGTAACAGGTTAGGAAGAAAATTAAAGCAGAGTAAGAGGACAGGAGTGATGCAGAAATGTGTTGCTGGTTGGTAAAGGATGGTCAGAGAGCTCTGAGTAAGGTGACATTTAGGTGGAGGTTTCAGGGAACTATCTATGCAGGTATCTCAAGGCAAAGTGTTCTGTGCACTGGGAATAGCAAGTGCAATGACCTGAGGTGGAATGTGCTTGACTCAGCTCAAATTTTCCCTTTCCCTCTGTGTTTCTAAGGCAAACAGCATAATTTCTTTACACATCCCAATTTCACCACAATTTATTTTCTAAAAATATTTTGCCATAATAGGTTATACATTGTACAATACCCAAATAGATTTAGTTTAAAAAATGTTTCAAAATTAGAATTATAATATTTGCATATTACACTTTAATAAAAATTTAAATGACTTTTAAAATTTATGGTAACCTATATAAAGAAATCTGCATATCAAATGATATTTTCTATAATAGCTAATATATTATTGAATGTATACAATATATTATGTATATAATATATTCAATAATATATACATTGAATATTATTGAATATATACAATATACTGAATATATTGTATACAACATATTCAATAATATAATGAATATATTCAAAACAATAATATTGAACAGGAAAATATTAAAAATATAGTGTTAAGTGAAAAAGAGAATAATAACTGGTAAAATTTTTATAGCAATACATAACTATTTGGGTAAATTTTCAAAAGTTAGCTAATTCCAAGTACACATGTCTTTTGTTGGTATAAAATCTGGATGGAAATACCGTGTATCAAAATACATTTTTAAAAAATACATAAAAAGTAGTTATCACGGCATAATAAGCTAATGGTAACATTAATCTAATTCTGTACCTTTCTATATATATTTTTAACTATCCAAAATGAGATATATTACTTTCTTAGGTAGGAGGAGAAAAAAAATAGGTATATTTAAAACTAATATTAAGAAATGTTCTTACATTTTGCACTCTTGCTGAAGCACTATTCCTGGTGTTGCAACCTCAATCTAATTCAACAAATTCAGTTGAATGTGCCTATGGTGATAGGTACATTCATATCATAATTTGCGGACCATATTTGTGGTTCAGAACTCTCACCACAGACTTCGCAATTGTTTGAGTAATTAATATAGTTAGTCAGGCCTCAGGAATTTATGACACCTACGTTTGTATCCAGACAAGACAATGTAGCGAACGCCGCCCAGCTGACTTCATTCCAAGATGCTGGACGCCGAGGAATCTGGATGGCTCTGAGCAGCCTACCTTGAGCGTCACTGGCTGTGAATCACCAGGTGTATATCGTTGGGCCAGTTCATCATTTATGCCATATATGGCTGTGGTAATTCAATGACTCACTAGAGTTAACGTTAGAAAATCATGTTTCTTATATACTGTGTTCCCACTGAATATCAATATCCAAGGAGAAGATAAAATTTTCAATGCATTTTATGGCTATTACTTTTCTTAAAAAATCACCACTTGTCAGGAATAATGCCCTGAAAATCAATGCCCAACCTTTGTCTATTTCTTTTCACTAGTGATCTGTATTTCAGATTACCTTAGGCAGCTGGCAAATCTTAAGTGGCCTGCATACCAGTGTGTGAATGCAAGGTGCTTTAATACCTTCAATATTTAAACCTGGAATATTCCAGAAGGTCCTAAACTAATTTAAAATACAATTATGGAATGCCCTCTTGCCTTTTCTCCAAATGTATTTAATTCCTATCCACTGCCTAAATTAAAATAATCCTCCCTGCCCCTGAACTTACATTAAAACTCTTTTCTCTTACCTAGCATTTCTTTTGTCTTATTTTCACAGTCTTGTACATACATCCCTTTGTTAACAGACAGGGGCCTGGCCCTGAGCTGGTCTCCCTAGGGTCAGCTGTAAAGTGTGGGTTCTTGACTATGTGTAGGAAAGATTTCACAACCTGTTCCAGGTGACTGTGAGGATACGTTTGTTAAAGCTGGAGAAAGTGAAACAAGGAAGGGCTTAGCATAGACGTAGCAACGGAGGGCCTAGGCTGGGATGCCTTAGCTCACTGGGAAGTCAGAGAAAAGGAGGCCTTAAGGACAGGTTCAGAGAATAAGTCTGCCAGCTGCCCATTGCCTTAGAGTTTAGGAGACTTGAGCCTGTAAAGAAAAAAAAGTGGAGGGAGGGAGGAGAAGGAAAAGGAATGGCTAGGACTGCTCCCCAGAGGGAGAGCTCCAGCTGGGTGGGTCCTTTGTCTTGAGGCTTTTATCTCTCTCAGAGGCTGGAATCTCAGGGGCGTTCCCAGCGAAGGGGTTCAGTAGAATGAAACATCAGTCTTCTAGGTGTGCTCTTCCAGGGCCATCCTCTCCACTGATTGGTCAGTGACAGGGCAGGGGGCTCTTTATTCACTGCAGTTGGTTCTGGTGTCCCCTCCCTGGTTTTGCTGCTTTTCTGGAGCTGAGAACACAACTGAGGCCTAGATATTATCTCCTAGATGTTATCACCAGGGAGGAAAGGTCAGGGGAGAAGAGGCTACCCTGGAGGTGAGGTCCTTGTTTTCCCAGATCTACCAGGCACTCACTCGGGGCCTTCCACCCTGGTAACCATCTATACCTGACTGTAAAATTGCTTGGCTGCTGTGTTCAGGCACCTGTTTCAGTGTCCCTATTCTACTTGCCAAGGAATTTTCCTGCCTTCTTACTATCATGTCTCACCTTGACTGCCATCACCTAGGAAAGGAGCATGACCTAGGGCTGTAAAGGATTCTCAGTAAGTATTTACTAATGTGTTGTTATTGGGGCTTGCAAGTATTCAGGAGATTAATATTAGAATGATCCCATGGTGTTCGACTGTGTTTCTCTTTTAGTTTCTTAGGTTTTATTTGTTTGTTTGATTAATTTGTATGGCCTTGGTTAAAAATAAATAGGAGAGGATGAGTGGATAGAAAAGTTTAAAATATGTTATTCTTTTAGGGATATTTTTTCTTTGGCTTTACCTCCCCTGTAGTCAGAAATAAAATTAAACTTGAAAAAACAACACCATTGTATTGAATTGTAATGGCTATTTCTTTTAAATGCACCTGGAATAATGGTCTTTAAAGGGTGTTACCAGATTAAATCTTTGCCAAGGGAGGAAGGTGGAGCTGTGTGGGAATAAGGCTTTGTTTAACCAGGTTGTCTGATGTTTTGCTGAGACACGTTAGGGAAAGCAATCCCGAGTAATGTGGACTCAGTATGAAATCACAGTCTGAAGCATACCTTATAAAATTTAAAGATTTTTCACCAACCTCTTGAAAATTTATATACCAGAAAAATTAGGGAAGTTAACTCTATATGTATATATAGTCCCTTCCCTAACATTTGTGGGACTTGAAAAATTATAAATAAAGGCTCATCTAAAGTAAATCAAGTTACAAATCATGGTAAATATCTTTAAATGAAGCAAGTGTCCTCTAGCCTCCCACCATAAAAAGCATAACTTCAGGCAAAGTTCGAATTTAAAATCCCTTGATAACTTGGAGATTCATGCTTAAAAAGTGGAGATACTAGTAGAGACTGCACCAAATCCCACAGCTAGACCCTTATCTCTTCCCCTCCCCAGCTTCACACCACCGTAGAGAGGTCTCAAGACTATGCCTGTGGCCACATCTATTCACAGACCCCTGCACATACCTGCTGGCCTGGGCATCTCTCAGGCTATATAGATAAAACACTACACACCTGGGAACAGACCTGGGGAAGAAGATGCAGCAGGCTCATGGTCATTTGGATGGGGAATTCTGGGATTCCTGTTAACCAGAGAAGGCCTAACAGGGGGCATGGCTCAGGGTCTGAGTGGGCACAGTCTTTCCGTTCCTGGATTCTTTATCTTGGGCACAGGTCTGTAGTCAGAGGAAGTGTCACAGCGGGAACTTGTAACCCATTCCACCATTCTTCTGACATTATGTCTGTAAGTGTGGGCTCTGACTAATATGTTGCTTTACATAAACAGCGTGTTTCTATAAGAATCCTAGGAACTACCTGCTCAGAAAATACAGACTCTACCTTCAGGCATCCCAGTTTCGGGAGATTTGCTGACCTTCAACTGTGAATCCAGGCGATGTGAAGCCAGATGACTAAACCAGGATGGTGCACGTGGGACCATCACTTGCCTTATCGGCATGACTGTGCTCGTCTGCATGTAGAGAACTTTCCAACCCCTTTCCTTGACCTTTGTTCTGTTTCCCTCCCCTTTCTTACAGAAACCTCTGCCTCCACTGAGAGGAGAAGATATAGGCTTTGTGATAGGAGTCCCCCATCTTTCAGGTGGCCACCTCCTGAAAATAAACCACTTTCCTTTACATCAGCACCTGCCTCTCGAGCACTGGCTTTCGTAGCGGCAAGCAGCCAGGCCTGCTTTGGGTTACAGAAGGGCAGAGGGATTCTCTAAGCATGAGGTCCAGAATGGAAGCCCCTCTTGCCCTGGACAAAGAGCCATACTCTGTGGGTGTACAAATACATGTGCATATGCCAAGCACTGTCGCCTTTTATATCTTTACACGTTTTAAAGATATAAAAAAATTAGCATATATGCACATATCGATTATCTTATCTAAAGGAGAGGTGTAACTTTATGAACTATCTAAAAGGATGAGCAATAGGACACGTTTGTCTTCGGGTACACTACAATGACTAATTGACTGGATATCTATATACTTCAAACAAATAACGATACATTCTAAAGTAATGAGATTAAAGCCTCTCTCAGAAAGGCCTGGAAGGCTGTCAAGTGTGCCTCATTTATATATCGAAGGATCAACTTCATCTCATCCCTTGATACACTGCTCTGCACTGTGGGCAAATGAGAATTATCTCCTGCTAAGCAAAGCCTAGCAGGACGCTGTCGGGATGCCTCCTTCAGCTAGGTCCCTCCACCCTGATTGGTGGCTTCCCGTCTTCTTCCCTTGAGTGCCCTTGTTCTTGTTAATGCACTTTGGAAGGAATTTTCTTAAGACCACATAAGCCTTTACCCTCATAAGCTGCCAACTATCTTTGGCAGTTGAGAGCTGAAGCTCAAACTTTAGTCTTTTGAACAAAAAATACTGAAGCCCTAACTACATTTACTTTTGCACTATTATGATTTTGAAAAGACGTAATCAACAAAATGAAGCATGTGAATAAAAAATTACTTTTTTGTGTGTTAACATGGCTTTTAATTTTTAAGAGGTGCTATTTCAGCTGGTGTTTGTATTTCGGGAGTGAACAAGTCAAAGACTTCAGGGTAGGGAAAAGAAGCCATCGAGGTATGTAAAATACAGTGAAGTATTATAATTCTTAGTAAAATGAATCAGATGTTTGAACAGATATTACAGATACATGTATGTGAACTACTCAGGTTCGATACTGTTTCATAGTCTTGGATGACTTGAAGTAGTGAATTTAATCTGCTGTGATCCGATTTGTCAGAGTTTGTATGAGACAAGATCTTTTAAGATTTTAAGTGATCAACCCCATGGATAATTATCATGATAACTATTTGTGAGTGTCCTTACTAGCTAAGTATACTCTCAAATATTTTATTACTCCTTGCAGAAGAAAGTGGTAATTGGCAAATGTAAGCAAACAGAGGAGGTGGGCAAGATTGCAAGCTCCCTGCAGACAAGGACATTTCACTGGCTCATCACCCTTTTTCCATAACCCAGAATCCAGAATGGCCCATGATATGGTCATTAGTAATTTTTGTTGACTAACACAAGAGTAAGTGGATTAATATAAGTAATTATATCACATACTGACTCTGGCCCAGGTATTAGTGTTTTCGTTTGACTAGTCTTTTGTAATGTATGGCATTAAATCTTCTGTTATAGGTGAAGAAACAATGAGAACCAATGAGGTTACATAACCTGCCCAAGACTATAGAGCTTGTGAAATGATGGACTTACCTGCCACCTGTCATTTTATTATTTCCATTCTCTCATATTTATATGCACCAGAAATTTAAATCTTGTTAGCTGTAAATGGCACATCAAGAGTGTGACGTGTACACATAGTCAGAAACTTCCTTTCAAGGCTGACAGCACAGCCTGAAATAGGGAAGTCAGTAATTTGTGATCTCAAATGGCAGAACCCTGTGCACTAATACCCTGGTTCCTCTGCCCCAGCGAGAGGCAGACTTCCCCGGCAGACTTCTGACTTCTTTCTGGTAGCAATGAGCAGTCAGGGACCTGTCAAGGCCACACATAGCAGGAAGAACAAAATGTCACCTGTTCTCCAGAACTTTCTTTCCAACTTGCTCTGACTTCCTGGACTCTGGGCTTTGGTTACCTAGAACGATGGCCCGTGCCAACTGCACTTGGCCTTACCTGACTTCCCTGGACTCCAGCCTAAGGTATAACAGCTTTTTGCCCCTCCCAGGGCCTTTGTTTACCTCCCATGGCCTTCCTGGGGCTCTTGAAGTATGGTATCTGCCGGAACCTACCTGGCTCGTTTAGAGTCCTCTGTGTGTTTTCCTGGCTTGCATAACCTCAACTGCCTAAGCAATGAACTGCAGAAAACCTTAGGAGTTTTAAAAAATAATTGGAAAATAAATCAGGTCTTATTCTAAATGTCCTTTTCTGTCGCTACAGCATAATACTCACGTATTATACTAGAATGGGTTTACCTCTGTTCAGATAGGCCAGAGTGATGAACCCTCAATAATGTAAGGAGTATTGGGTGGCCATTCTCTTTTATCTGCGGGTTTCGGATATTTGTAAAAAGACTGTAGAATGTGTGTTGGGGGGCAGGGGTGAGTAAGTGATGTGTCAGGGTCTGTCCGGGGAAGGGTGTATATTGGGTCTACTTGGGGCTGTTTTCCTAAGGTGTTGTAAAGGCAAGTTTGAAATGATATTAAGTGGTCTTATGAAAAATGACACAAAATCTAAATTGTAAATACTGATAAAAACCAAACAACCCCACATTAGATACTGTTTCAACCATTAGCAACGAGAATCTCTATGTGGGACAACACAGTGATTGCTATGGTTTAGAGAGAGCAGTTAAAAAATCGCCATGTGTTTTTCATGTTTTTAAGGAGTTGCTTTACTTGTCATGGACAGAGACAAAGAGGGAGAGAGAGAAAAAATGTTAACTAGCTTTCCCTAGTAAGAACTTGACATGAAGTTCCTTATACTGTCTTATGTGAAATGCTGTGCGTTTGAAAAGACTTTAGTTTGTAATGTAAACTGTATTAAAACCCTTTCAAAGGCTCTGGAGAAAGACAAAGTGTTTTCTAGAGCCTAACCTGTGAAACTAAACAACAGGCAGATAACATCTACAAAGCTGTTCACCTGAACTAATTTGTTTTAAACATTAGATACTAAATATTTGATTAAAACTGTGCTTACCATGACTTAGTTTGGACTAGTAGGAAATGTTAAGTCCCGAATGTCTCAGACACTAAAGGGCCTTGCAAGTTTTTACTAGATTGGTTGCTATAGAAAAAAGCTATTTTTAGAATATATCGGAGCTAAAACTACTGGCATCTGGAAATTCTGTGAATTAGCATGAAGGTGGTATGGCTTATAAAATAAGCAGGGCACTGGAAACAAGAGCTACATTTGACTTCTGGTTCTAGCTTTGCCAATAACCAGTTTGGTGAGCTGGGTGGGTCATTTGACCTACTTTGGCCTTACATTTTTTTCGGTGTAAATGAGGGCCTGGGCTCTGATCTCTAACATCAATTCAAGTTATGAAATCCTATAATATTTCTACAACTTTCTTTCAAACTACACATTGCTTTTTAAATTTATGTCTGGGCCTATCCTAAAAGTATTACTGGACCTTATCCAATCATAGCTTCGGCAAACAATACAGCCACTGAAAAGCTACTTGCGTCACTTGATTTTATTTTTTCACACTCAAACAATACCTGGCAAATAAAGAAAGGTTCCTGAATTGTGATTGGCATAATCCATGGTCAGCTGCAGAGAGAATTTAAGCAAACTTTGTATACTGTCAGGGTGCAGACTGAAGATCTGCCGTTACCTGCGTTTGTGAACCTAACCAGCACTGTAACTGTGGGTTGTGGGACAGATGTCCAAAGCCTACTCTGTAACCGTCTCTTTATGCATACATCCAGTTTTGTTACTTTAGCACAGTTCCCCCCCTCTCCCACTTACTGGCTTTTCCACTAAAAGGCATACATATGCAGCAACTGTTTTAGCCCTCCCACTCCTGCATCTTCTACTGGATTTACCCCCATAATCCATTCTTTCTACTTTGCATTTTCTCACTGCAGTGACATTACCCGACCTTCTCCCAGGACTCCCACTCTTCTCTCCATGCCTCAAACTTAGTCGTTATTCAAACTATATTCCCAGACCCTTTGCTCTTCTAAGTTGGATCTCATTCCTTTAGAGTTTTTTTGATGAATTATCACTACTATCTGGACAGCTCCAAAATTAACATCTTTATTTTTGATCGCTTTTGTACAGTTTAAAACTAACTGCCCACTTGGCTACGTTTTCATCCATTCCCTCGTTCACTAGATAGAGCATGTGCTGTGAAAGGGCTATTTTAGGGCCCTCGGAGAATTGGAAGGATTGTTTTAAAAATACGTCATTTCTGCAAAGAAGCATGTGATGCATCTCTATACTCACTGGACTTAACAAGCACACAGTTTTTCGTAGGACTAAATAAATTCAATGTCCTATTTTTTTAAAGTTAATGACTCATGTTTTTTATGGTTTAGAAATTACTTGGGAGAAACAGAACTCAGGAATAAGGCTTTTGGGACTTTAGAATATATTAATTTTCAACCCAAACAGTCTTGCTCTTGTAGATAAAATGTGAGATGCAGATGCACAGTCATCACACGAAACATATCTGTAGTCAAATGACTCCTCCACCTCTGCTTCTTTCGTCCAGCACCCTAAACCACTTTCGTGCCTGCTGCCCAAATCAGCCCTCTCCAGATCTGTTTACGTCGCCCTCTCTCTGGTCACCCAGCCTGAAAATAGAGAAACCTGTGGCTTTTCCCTTTCTCTCTTCCCCTGGTTGCCTGTATGCTGTCAGACACTGTTTCACATTATTTTCAGAAGCACCCCTCTGCATTCTCTCTGCCCCTCCCCAAGTGAGAGCACAGCACCTGCAAAACGGCAACAGTCCGCTCGGGGCAGTCCTGACTCCCTAACTCCCTTCCAAATGCCCCTGCCACCTGCTAGCTGAGTCTTTGTGCAGCATTTCCACCAAATTTATGTATCATCAGCAGCTTTCCAGTGACTACAGGATGAAGTCTAACCATCCATATTCAAGATTCACCCCAACTATCTGCTCTCTTCAAGAAGAGTTAGATTACTATGTTTTGAAAAAGAAAAGGAATTGTTTAGAGTTGAGGATTTTAATGGAAGGGGAGTTTTGAGTCTTAGAACAATTTGTTTAATCTCCTATCTGCAGGTCTGTTGGGAGATAATCTTTCTCTGCAAACAGAAATATTGTAAGAATCAACAACTTTGGAAATCGATTTTTAGGACAAATACATTGACAAAAGGAATAAGAAGGGCAGAAAGCAGAGAGGTTTGGCTTTCTGTCTGAGTGAGCTTAGAGGCTTCCTAGACAGACTAGGATGTTTTGGGGGCCAAAGGATGTAATAGCTTAAAAGAGGTCATTTAGTATCAAGGTCAGACTAGAAGTGAAACAAGAATTGAATGTATTTATGTATTAAGGCCTACAAGAAATTCTTATGGGTTAAAGTGAGAAAACTATAATTATCCTATTTGATATTGCTCCTTCAATTGGAATAAAATGCACATTTTAAGAAGGAATTATCCACTGAACAACCAGAGGGTCAAAGGGAGAAATCAAAAGAGAAATAAAAATACCTTGAGACAAATGAAGGTGGAACACACTGAAGTTTATGGGATATAGCAGTTCTAAGAGGGAGCTTCAAAGCCATAAATACAATCCAATTTGAACCTATTCAAAAAGGTTTAAATTACTCTAAATAGAAAGCAAAAGCACGGCCTCATGAGACTTTCTCAAAGCTGAAAATACATGAAAATGATTATCCTCAAATACAATATACTTATGTTATGTAGTAGAATTGGCAACACAATCCAACAATTTGAACTACACTCTAGAAGGTATAAAAGAAAGCAAAATGCAGTATAGAACTTATGAGTGCTCTGGAGTCAGATTGCCCAGGTTCAAATCCTGGTTATGCTCTTTAAGCTGGCTCTCTGTAGGCAAGTTACTTATCTTTTTAAGTTTCCTCCCCTATAAAATAGGAATAATAACACTACCTACCTCATAGGTTTGGGCTGAGGAATAAGTGAGATATTGCATGTAAGACACTTAGAAAGTAGACAGTAGTCTATTTATTTTACAGATGATGAAGCCAAGACACAGACTGGGACTTACCTAAAGTAACACTGCTACCAAGCCCTGCAACCTCCGCCAACTGCAAACCCTCGCTCTTTCTCCACACTGCCTCCTGGATTTGTATCGCCGAAGACATGTTCACGGATACGACACTGGCCCTGTCTTCGAGATCAACACATTGAAAAGGTAGAAAAACAAGAAGTAAGTGGGCAATTCTGCATAGGCACCCCAGGAGCACTGGTAAAGGACACTTAACCCAGGCGGGAAGGGTTACAGCCAAACGCGGTATGGAAGCAAAGCGTGGGCAGGAATTAGATCGTGGGCTTGGGGTGGAGAGTGTCCCAAACCGAGAAAACAGAAGGCAAAGGAGTGGAGGAGAGGATGCTTTGCGCGCAAAGCTACAGGGCTTAGAGAGGACACAGAACGTTTGGTATTTACAACAGTTCAGCTCGGCTGGAAAGGGAATCTGGGGTAGGGCAGGGGCCTGGGTGTAAGTGGAAGAGGTTGAAGCCGTTCTTCTCTACCAGCCTTGAAAATACAAGTCTAGAAGAGGCAGCACAAATGCTTGTACACAAGGATGTATATTCACTGGCCCAAACAATCAGTACTCTTAGAAGTACAGGCTGGTACTAGTTTACTTTAAGGTGTCAGTTAAAATCCTTTTAAATATCATGTTTGGCCCAGGCCTGGGGGTCAGCATCTCTCCAGTTGCTGTATATTTTTTAGGGAAAATAACCTCTTTAACGATTGAGAGAAATCTCCCCTACTTCCCTCTTCCAGGTATTCTTCCCTAAAGAAACTTATCTACATTAGAATTACATATACAAATCCCTTTGTTTCAAATGAAAAAGCATCTTCCTGACCTATTGTGGGAAAAATACTATAGCTGATGTTTCAATGTAGCCATTCTCATGGCAGTATATAGTGTATAGAACAGTTACACTCAATGCCCTATAGATAGATGGGTTTACAGAGAAGTGCTGGTTTAAGAGCCTCTTTAAACTCTACTCCTAATGACAGATTATCACAAGATAATAGGGGGTTTCAATAGCCAGTGAAAGTTTATTATTAAATCTCTTATTAAAAAGTAATTAAAATATAAGCTAGTTAGTCACCTGAGGAAAGTTCAGCACAGTGCCTTCTTTACT
This sequence comes from Desmodus rotundus, assembly GCF_022682495.2. Lineage (NCBI taxonomy): Eukaryota > Metazoa > Chordata > Mammalia > Chiroptera > Phyllostomidae > Desmodus > Desmodus rotundus. The sequence continues at coordinate 167,081,754 of NC_071388.1, forward strand.
CGGTAAGGCAATTTTGTCCACCTATTGCCTTTATGAATAGTCTATAGAAAAGGTATTTGTGTGATGCAAGCATGTTGAGAAACCTTCTATCTTAATCACCACCAATGACAGGGGAACTCCTTGTGGTTTAATCTTTTATTCAATTTAACCAATAACTGTGACTAAGTGCCAGGGATGTTGTGAGTTAAGCACCAGGGATAGTATGAGTAAGGTATAGCTCTGCCCTTAAAAAACTCATTGTATATGTATAAAATATAAAATATCCATGGTGTAAGGGAAGTACTAATATAGAAGTATGCATCATATCTATATCACACTTGAGAACGTAGAGAGAACATCACCAGTAAACCTGGAGAAAAAAATGATAAGCAATTCGGAGATTTTTTTTTTCCCTGTGGTAACTGGATGTGGGAGGGTTGAATCATTTTTATATAGGTCAGAAAAACATCTGATTAGCACTAACTTGTCTAGTGTTTGATGCTAGTTCAAACGAGTGATAGTGTTACCTGGAATTGTTATCTTTTAAAACACCCTGGTCTCCCTTGTGTCTTAGAATGCACATTATGAAATATGCACCTGCTTCACTAGAAATGCTCCTTAGATTATGTAATATATCATGAATATTTTTAAAGTCAAGTCTCTACCGAAAGTGTGATAGCGTTCCTAAGAACACCATGTGGATATCATAATTTAAGAGCTTCTGAAAGCTACAAAACATATTTCTCTAAAGCTGTGAAGTAATATTTTTGTTGCCTTTGAGGCAGAAGAGTTTTTATGTGAATCTGTGAGCTCTTTGCCACTGTAATCTGGGTTCTTTAATCTATTATGGATAATTTATTATAGATAAATCACAGTTTTTAACTGAATAGTGTATACGTTAAAATAATTTAAAGGACTGTTCTTTGTCCAGTGTGGGTCAGAGCATACAGTCCCCAGTTTACATGGAGAATTTCAGGTTTAGTATTTTTTTACTTTTCCACATGAAGTTGACTTCAGCTTCCATTGTCAACAATGCTGTTACCGTCACTTTAACTTATTTCTTTTTTCTTAACTTCTTCATCTCCAATAATCACATGGCAGTGACACTGATTTTATAGTAAATTAATGGCATTATTAGATATAGAATTTTATATTTCATTGAAAAATTAGTACCTTCCTCTTTTTTTAAGTGCAGAAGAGAAAAGAAATAGCGGTGGTTCCATGCGTGTGAACTGTAATGTTAAAATATACCAAATTAGTTTTCTGCAAATTTCCTGTTTATAATAGAATTAATTGTAACAGGTATTTCCAAATATCTCCAACTATTAGAAACATGACAATTCTCATTCATTATAATATTAGAAATGGTATCTTGATATGTTTGAAGGCAGACAATAGCCATTTTACGTAAGAATATTTGAACATTTCATATTTGTAATCATACTGCCTTTTACTAATACATGAAAATGTTTCTAGTTTTTTATAGCTTTACTGAGATATAACTGACATAGGTGTATCAGTTTAAGGTGTATGGCATGTTGATTTGATGCTCATATATTGCAAATAATTATCGCCCATAGTTTAGCTAACACCTCTATCACACCACGTAATTACCACTTTTTTGTGGTGAGAACATTTAAGATGTACTCACTTAGCAACTTGCAAGTCTGCAATCCAGTATTATTAGCTATGATCACCATTCTGTACATCAGGTCCCCAGAACTTACTCGCCTTTAACTGGGTGTTTATGCCCTTTAACCAATATTCTAGTTTTCATTTATTTTTTATTGGAATAAGCATTTGTTTTTTTTAATTTTTATTGAATTTATTGGGATAACATTGCTTAATAAAATTATATAGGTTTCAAGTGTACAATGCTCTAATATATCATCTGCATATTGTATTGTGTTTACCACCCAAAGTCAAGTCTCCTTCCATCACCATTTATCCCCCTTTTACCCTCTTCTACATCCCCCACCCACTTTCCCTCTGGTAATCACTATGGTGTTGGTCTTAGAGTCTTTTTTAATCCCTTCACCTTTTTCACCCAGACACCCAAAGCCCCTCCCCTCTGGAACTGAAGGACACCCGAAACATGGAGGCTAAGTAACATGTTACTAAACAATGAAGGGGTCAACAATGAGATCAAGGAAGAAATCAAAAGTTACTTCTTCTTGTTTTTACAGTGATTTCCCATGAGTTCCTTTTTATCTTCACAAATTTCAATATGTCATATACTATATTAATTATATTATATTATATTATATTATATTATATATAACCACATATAATATATAACTATAGAGAGTAGGAAGTGTGGTTCAATCATCTTGGTTAAACAGAGAACATGTAAAAAGTTTACATGTTCTACAACAATGGTCAGCAAATTACGGCCCAGAGGCCAAATTTGACCAACTGCTTGTTTTTGAAAATGAGATTTTATTGAACAACAGCCTGGCTCGTTCATTTACGTATTGCCTATGGCTGCTTTTGTGCTACTAGAGTGAAGCTGAGTTGTGACAGAGATCAAATGACTCACAAAGCCCCAAACATTTATTTTCTGGTCTCTTTGCAAAAAGAATGTTTTGACTCTGTTCTACAGAAATTTGTCCTTAAGAGCCATATTTAAGCAACCACATTCAAATAACTTTTGCACACTTAATGATGTCAAATTAAAATGTGTGATACATTATAAGTACACTTTCTATGAAAAATCTGCATACTAAAAGAGATGAAATATAGAATTTCACAGAATTTAATGTTGATATTTTATTTTACAGTATAGGAAGCAGAATATCAAAATGTGCATGTTGACAATAAAATAGTTAGAAAATTTTTAATTTGTTGATGATGTGACTAGCATGAACTCAGAGAAGTACAAAAGAAGTTTCCTCTTAAACTAATATAATTCTAATTTAGTTTGGCACACAGCGCATTACTCTCAATACTTCAGCTTAGCCTGCCTTAGCTAGCTCTTAATAGAAACAATTATGAAATAATTTTTACAGTTTAAAATACTCACAAAGGATGTTTTAACCTTCCTTTTAAACATCATTTCCTATTAGGGACTTTTACACTTGAGCCCAAATATCTGGCTCTTTTTTAAAAAACATTCTCTTCAGCAAGACGTACTATAATTCTACAATATGTAATGTAAAACTGTGCCAATGATAATATATCCTCACCACTCAAACATTCAAATGAACTACATATAGATTTTATGAAAGGCATACATAACTTCTAATTATTGCATGTCCCTTATTTTCCTACTCTGAAGATGTCTAACTTTAGAGAAATTGGAAAAACCAGACTCCCCTTTATTATTGCTAGAAATTGAAGAATAATTTAACTGGGGGCATAAAATAAAGAACTGTAGTAGATAAATGAAACACAAATGTGTATTAAAGTTAGAAATTATTTTTTAAAAACGAAACTACAACCTTATAACTGTAGAATACTTTGTTTTTGGTTTTTATTTTGCTGTATTTGCGCTGTTGAAAAATAATAGGGTTTTTCCCTTAAAGACCCCAAAACTCAACATCTTTCTAAACAGAAATATGCAGTAAACATTCAAGTGCCTTTTTGTCTGTACTTCTTGTGGGCCTTATCAATAGTGATTATATTTCATTGCTCGTGAGTGGCATCTATTCCAAAAATTTATTCCATACATGTATATGTCTTCTCAGCATTACCTTTATTAACTCCTTTTTCTTGTAACTTACAGCTTAATTAAACCACAAAACAACATCAACCTACTAAATTTAAGGCAAGAATACAATTTGAAAGAAATTCTTACTTGACATTCTCCATTAATTTGGTGCTAGATACTCTTCCCTTAAGGACCAATTAATTGCAACAAAGTTGAATAGGCCAAGATAAAAAATATTATTTTATTTGTCCAGTTTCTAGTCCTGCTTGCACCTCAGTGGTTTTGTTAGCTTTCTAACTGGTCCCCTTTAAAAGGAAACATAATCTCATAATAGAAATAAAAGCTCAGTTGCTAAGTACTCCATAAATGTTAGTTCCCTTTCTTTCTTATCTTACTTTTTTACCTCCCTCCCTCCCTCAGGCTTTCCCAAGTCAAAATCACTCTTCTCATCCTTGCCAGAACTTTTTTTAAATAACAGTGCTTTTAAAGCTGGTTGTGTGGGTTCTGCGGGAGGCAGGAGGGTAAGCGTGACCAGGGCTCTCTCACTGCTTCTCTAGGCAAAAAAGTTCGCCTTTGCTTCATTTCCGACCTCGTTCACTTTTTTAACATTTTTTAAAAAGTGATATTTTTAAAACACTTGCCTGTACCATTAAAATGATAATTGCCTTATAATACAGTTCCTCATTATGGTCCTCATTAGTTTTCAGGTTTCTGGGTATCAGAAACGAAATCTTAGTACTCAATCCTATCTGGGTCATGTAAATCTCCCTGTATAAAAAGCACAATACAACTACTTATTGACTGAATAATAATGTGCGTGGACTGAATGATTCCTAAGTTAGGTGTATTTAAAATCTTACATAGTTTGCTAGTAATAAGAACACTATGGCAAAATTAAATTTTTAGTAAGTTATATAAAGGTATTACTGTATTTGCAAAGTTTATTTACTAGAAATAAGTTTAACAATAATATTTCTAAAATTATATATGTGTATATATATGTATACATGCATACATACACATAGATAAGTTTGATCTTTTATTGAGATCTTTATATTACAAATATTTTTAAATGAAAAAATTTGGTAAAAAGATTGTAGCATCAAAAGTTACTTTGATCAAGCCAAATTGACACCTAAGGCAATCTTGTTTGAATAGTTGAGTCAAGTTTATCTGATGAGAAAACCAGGAATTAAAAAAAAATTGCAGACATTGGCAGTCATATTTAAGTATTCTACAGTTAAAAGCAGCACCAGTTTATTTAACAGGTTGTTCAGAATCAAGTGGAATTTACTATTTTGGTATTTTGCCTTTTTTTTTCACCTTTACAAATGAATCAGTGCCCCATAGAAATAGTTTTTAAATATAGCCAAAATGCAATATCCTAATCGTACTAGTGTATTTTATTAACTGGAATGATAATATTCTTTAATGGTATTTGTCTGACACTGAGTTTGTGTATTTTTTCACACATTCTGTTACATGAACACTAGCCAAAGCAAATATCTGAATGATATTTATACCAGATTGTTTCTATGTAGGAACACAATGTTACACTGCTTGCTTCCTTGAAAGAATACAGAAGATTAGAAGCTGTGAATGTTGAATACAAACTTTAGTTTCTTTTTTGAAATGCTACCTCGAAGTAGAAGTTTAAAAACTGAAATTTACTACTAACAGAAGGTACTCACAAACCAGAATCTAAATAAACCAAAAAAATTGCTCAGACTTTCAATTAACCCTCAAGACTAATTTTTATCATACATTAACTGATTTTTTTTTCTAAAAAATCATCTAAAAATATTGGTCTAATAAAATAATAGATCATCGGAATAGTTTAGGTGTGAATCTTTTTTTTTTCATTTCTTTTGAGTGCTGCTTGCATTATGTCTTTGTAGTTTACATGAATGTTCTCTGAATATCAAGTTCATTGTTTTTAGGGTGGAGGAAAGAGACTTGTTTGAGTCCCTTGACAGAGAGAAGACAGCAGAGCCACGGCCAGTGCTTCTGACCGTTCTATAGAGTTCCTCCAAGGAGCCAGAGGAGCTCTGCTGGGGCTGTGGGCCGGCCAAGCAGGTAGGACCCCTTGCCTTCCCTCACACTCTGTTGCTCCCCTTGCAGCTCTTGTACATATTTGAAATTCTGGGTAAGAATGAGCTTGGGGAAAGAATTCTGTTCCTAAAAAACAAATTTGAAAACCACTGTATTGCCTCATGTCCCATGGGGAAAAAAGAAGAGAAATACTATGTGGACCCAAAACTGAAACAATGTCATCGTTAGTAAATATCATGGAAATGCCTAGATACTGCATGCCAAAATAAGGGAAACGGGATTCTGAATGTAGTATATATATATATATATATTCTTGTGTGTGTGTGTTTATGTACATACATATATGTATGTATATATATGACAATGCGCCTGCTCATGCATCACGTCTTGTGCAGAGTTTTTTTGTGAAACATCAAATCAGCCAGGTGACTCAACCTCCCCTACAGCCCAGATTTGTCACCCTGTGACTTCTGGGTTTTCCCAAAATTAAAATTATCTTTAAAAGGGAAGATATTTCAGACCATCAATTTAGGGGCAGCTGACGGCGACTAAGGGAACTGTATGCGGTCCCAAGGTGCCATCATTGTCCTCTGTACAATGTTTCTTGTATGTTGTATCTTCTTCAATAAATGTCTTTATTTTTCATATTACATGGCTGGATACTTTCTGGACAGACCTTCATATATTCTGAATATTCAAGGGACTGTTCTTTTATTGTATTAAATAACTGGTAGAAAAAATTTAGGTGATAGTTTAGAAGATGCTAGATTGCTTTTGTAGAGTTAAAAATCACATATATAGTAGTAGACATACATGAACATTCTATATTGCTGTTACTATTGAGTTGGGAAAAACAGCTTAGGAAGGGTACACCATGACCTACTCTATCTCATTCCAGTCAGATTTGTATAATACATATAATTTTTAATTTTATCATTCCTTTTTAAAGAATTTAGAAACTAATTAAATTATTGCTTAATGTGTTACAGGTTTGAGTAATATTTGAAATAAAATAGTATATCAAGTGTATAATAGTGTAGAAATATTATTTGGATACATTAGAAAAATAATGGTTATTGCTAGATAATTAAAATTAAGGAAAGACTTTCCTTAGGAAGATTTGATATAAATGAATTAAATGAATTAAAAATGTTATTTTTTCCATTTATAGCTTTTATTTCTGTTTTTTAACTATGCAAGACATGAAGACAAATTTTACCTAGTACAAATAAATAAGTAACATAAAGAAGGAATCAGTCAACTGGAAATAATCTTCCAGGATCAATTCAGTGAATGGCCATTAGGAAGAGTTTATTATATGATTAATTTTAAGGGGGGAAAAGAAAAACCATCATTTTTTAAAGTAACACATTCTACTGCATAGATCTCCAATCAAAATTATTTAGAAAAAGATTTTTTAACCTGACTAAATATATTTCTTCATTCTCCAATGCTGAATGTTCCCTCTTCTCCTTTCTTTCTGCCAAAGTTCATTGTGAAAGTTACCTGGTTTCATTGGATCAATACTGTGATACACTTGTTCGGGGTGTGCATGGGAAGTCTGTCAGGAAGTATGTTTGAATGGAATAGTAGTAAGTGCACAGTATTCTAAAATGTACACTTACATAACTGCAGTGTTTTGTTTGTCTTAGAACGCAAGCCTGGGCAAAGAAGAGCTGAAGTCCATCTAAATAAGGCCGTGTTAAGAAAGGCAGGGGAGAAGAGTGATGAGATGGTTCATCTCAAATCAGAGCATAATTTTGAAGAGTACGAACACGCCAGATAACAATGCCCATTGTAAACTGCTTCTTGGTAGCCCTCCTCCTTTCCCCAGTCCTGGAAATCTTTAGTAAAACAGACTTCACCTGCTTTAGTACTGTGTGGCTGGATCTGCCTAGACGATATACATGGGGAAAAGAGCAGAGGCTTCTTTCTAAAAATCAAGTTAAAAAAAATGTTTATTGACTTTAGATAGAGAGACAGAGAGAAACATCGATGTGAGAAACATTGATTATTTGCCTCCTATACCCACCCCGACCACAGATCGACCCCGCTACCTCGGTATGTGCACTGATTAGATTCTAACCAAACTTTTGGTATATGGGGATGACTTTCCAACCAACTGAGCCACACCAGCCAGGGTGAGCAGAAGCTTCTTGATCTAATATCTTCTGGATCACTCATAAGCATAAGTGTGCACACATCCACAGACTTGTGTACACCCTGCATACCCGTACACACATGCACACATATGTGTATCACCATGTAAAAAGGTTCCCACCTGTCAGCTTAAGCCATTTCCACATTGTCCAGGAGAGGTCAGTTCATGAAAAAGTTACTCTGTTCTTGAAACACTGGCTATACTCAATGGTAGAAAATAGAACTTAAGAGCCTACCAACTGATTTGGCCTTCTGAGAAGCCTTTGGAAATTGGTGGAAAATGCCAACTTTTGGTGCTTCCAGGGCCTAAGAATATAATCATGTAGAAATTTCCTATTGTTTGTCTTGTTTTATTTTGACTGAGTTTACTTTGTACTGTTAGGATATTAAGAAGCAAAGCTATATATTTATATGGATAAAGGACTTCATGCTTATTTGTAACATAACTTATAAAATGCTTATTTATAACTCAAGAAACACAATATTGGATTTGTTAAACTGCTACTTTCATTCTGGTGGTGTTATGAATATAACTGTTAACTCTTAAATTGAGTGAGTACAGTCAGTGGAAATCTTTTGTTAGAAAATCAGTTTTAATACTGGGTTATCTCTGTTGTACAGCCTTATTGTTGGGTGCTTTACCAAGTAAGAGAATGTCTGCCCACATTTATATCACATTTTTGTTTGCTCTATATTAACTAATATATTCTGAGCTAGAATAGATATTAGAGATCATTCAATACTGTTAACTATGCAAGGAAGACATTACATGTAATGTATTCACAAAGATAATGTTTATGGAGTACCACACCAAGATCTAAACTCTGAATTCCAAAAACACAGATGTATGTCATACTGAAGGATTTTCACAAAGAGACCTGTGAAGATACTACTTAGAATTTGTAAGTTGGTACTTGGGGATGAATAAAATGTATTAGTGACTGGCTGAATGGGAGAGGTGATAAAACTGCACTAGTTAGCATGATGTTGGCTCTAACAGAAAATGCAACAAGAATGGGAGCAACAGTAAGGAAGACCTACCCAGTAATGAAGTGTTCTGAGTTAAGGTGTTCCCAGAGTAAGTGAGCTAATTCAGCAGGTCGGTTACTTCCTCAATGACTTAGGATCTACCCAACTTTCCATTTTGTCATCCTGAGTATCTAGGCTTGGCTGATTAAATGTAGGACATCCAATTAAATGTGAATATTAGTGCAACATTACATGCAATATTACTCATTATCTGAAATTTCAAATTTACCTGGGTGTCTGCATTACTATTTCCTAAGTCTGGGAAACGTGTCAGCATCTTGGTTTTTCTTTGTAGGCTGGCTCCATTCATGGTCACGAGACAGCTGCCCTATCTTTTAGTGCCAGGTGTAGACGCTGATCCCCAGCGGCACCGAAGGGTTCTGTGGGTAGGGAAGAAGTTGTGGTTTGGTAGGTAACCTACAAAGAAAGTCACCAAGGCACATCTAAATTTTTGTTGACTAAAACATAATTTCCTCTAATATTTGCTAGTTAGTTCTATAGTAGTGTGTAATTTATCCTGTCTTCAGATCCAAGAATAGGATTATTTTTTCTGGCAAAAAAAATTTTTTTTGAGGCTCTTCACTTAGGACTATGAAAGTCCTTATCACTGCATCTGAAATAATTACAATAATTTTTATTGAGTATTCTGAACTGGGGGAAGAATACAGCTCACATTTCCCCTTTCCCACATAATTCCTAGGGCACAAATTAGAGGTTCTCTATGTTTGTGGCTTTTGAGTTTTTCTTCCTCCTTTTTGCTAGTTCACATCACTCATGTCCAAATCAAACCTCCATTTCCTGTGTTCCCTTCTTCCTTCCACTCTCCCACCTTTTGAAACTTATCCATATCCTTAGGGCCCTATTTGTACTTTAGTGATAATGGTGTTATATGGGCCAGGTAAACTAATCTGTGTTAGTATTTACTTTGCTAATGTGTTGGACCTCCGAGGTCATTTAAGGCTTTAATCATTTCAAAAGTTCAACCCTTTTTAAAAAGCACTGCAGGAATGCTGCCAGTGTAGGCATCTTAGTAGTACCGGTACTTTTGGCCTCCCCAGTGCACTCACAGAGACAAATAGTTACAAGAAGGTTTGGCCTGTATGATTCCCTTGCCTCCTGGTCTCTCATCTTATGCAATCTTTCATTCCCTCATCAAAGCTACATTGCAATCCACTGGTTTCTACAGCGTTTTCTCCACCCTACTTCCTGTCTCATCACGAGTGATTCATATGGGACTTCAATATTTATAGACAAGCCCCACCCAACATCCTAGATGCATCATTTCTTGACCTTCTCTTCTGCACAGGCCTTTAAGTCTTAGACTTCAGTGATCTGCTCCCAGTGCCACACCCCTGTGCCACCTAGTCATCCAGTAACTCCTCAACTCTCTTCATTCCATTTCTCAATCATACTGTCTTACTATGAATTCCAGCTCCTTTCAACTATCCCTTCTCCTCACTTCCATCAAACTATTTGACTTCATAAGGAATGTAAAACCTTAAGAAAATAGCAAACATGCCACAAGCTGCTCCCTTCCTTCCTGCCCTACCTCTTCTATCTAGTCTGCATTCCATGGTTCATTCAGCTCATTAACTAATCCATCAACTTCCATTGCCCTCGACCCCTGAACTCCTATCCTGGGTGCAATTAAAAGTTGATCTTTTGTAATTCAATACCTATTTACCTACGCCTGCTAAATACAGCCATACATCATCGTCATCAGCATTGTGAAGTGGTTAAGAGCATGGACTCTGGAGCCACAATACTGCTGCTCAGTTCCTGGCTCCTCCAGCTACGAGCCTGCTGCCCTTAATATATAATATAACCACTTCATGCCTCGTTTTCTTCGTCTGCAAAAGGGGGTAATAATCAAGCACATCATGGGTATATTATCATGAATAAATGAGCTAATATTCATAAGACGTTAGAGGAGTAAATAATTGCCAAATAAATATTTTATTTCTCACTTGTAGTTTTGTTTCCATTTTTAATCATAGCTATTCTAAGTTTCACTTTTTAATTCTCCAAACAGCTCAGGTTTCATCACTTCAGATGACCTGGCCTAATTCTCTAAGTACGTATAGGACATTAGGTGTGAACTACTTTAAATTATAACCCCCCTCCAAAAACAAAAATTAACTACATTTGTTTCTCCTTTGCATCTAAGAGAAAGAAGTTCTAAAATTAACTTCTCGCCCTTTTTTAAGATCTTATCCCTTCAAATCCCTAACCTTTTCTGTGCATATTTAACCTTTCTGTGTCTTCTTGTTTGTTTTACTTCCATGAATTTCTCCGTAAAAATAACTCCCAATCCTTTTTCCACCTTACATTTCCTTTGACCCTTTCCTCCATCCTTTCCTTCATCAGATGTCTATATTCACTATTTCTACCTTTACTTCTCTCATGGCTGCATTACCCAGAAATGATAGCACGTAATTGTAAGGCCTCACATTAAAACTAATTGGGAATAAATTCAGAGGGGTCAACACTTTAAAACTGGCATTTTTTCAGCCTTAGCCAGGCATCAATATTCATGATTTTGAATGGCCATATATTTATACAGTGGCTTTCCTGCTTTTTTGTTCAACTTAACAAATTGATTGTTCAAGTTTGAATACCCCATGCTATTTCCTGTTTCACCCTTCTAAAAGGAATCAACCCCACAGATTCCTACTGTAATCAAGGCTCACTTTTCACTGTGGCACCACAATTATTCTCAAGGTCAGCAATAACATCTCTACTGCCAAATCCAGAAGTCAATTCTCAGTCTTCATCTTAATCAACTAATCAGGAAGTTGGTAGAATTGACCATTTCCTCCTGTTTAAAACATTTTTTTCTCAGTTGCCTTCTAAACACCACTTTCTCTTAGTTTTCCTGCCTTGCTTGTGATCTTTCTCAGCCTCTTTTGCTGGATTCTTCTCATTTATCTGCCTCTAAACTTGAAATACCCCAAGACAATGCCCTTGAATATCTCTTCATTCTTTACCAATTCGCCCCTGAGACCACAAATGTTAACTTTTAAAGCTTTAGAAACCACCTATATGCTGATGACTTCTAAATTTATATTTCAGTCCAGATTTTTCTCTTGAACTCTATATTCATATATTCAAATGCCTAGTCAACATATCCACCTGGATGTCTAACAGGCTTTTCAAACTCCTCCATCTGAAGCCTTTGCCATCTCGGTCAGGGAGAGTGTGTGAATTTAGGAGGGGGAAACTCTCAGGAACAACGTAACAATACAGCTGATAAGAATGAAAGCCAGGGTGTAAAGAGGTGCTGAACTGCAGGTCCCCCAAAATGGAGAAAACCCCCACAGCTATCATTGTGGGATGAGGGAAGGGAGCAGGGCCACAGAGAGCTACTTTGCATATCTGGAGAACTTGGCCAGTGTTTTAATAATGTTAAAAAGCTGTGCCTGGCCGTGGCTGGTGTGGCTCAGTGAATTGAGTTCCAGCCTGTGAACCAAAGGGTCAGTGGTTCAATTACTAATCAAGGCACATGCCCAGGTTGCAGGCCAGGTGTCTGGTAGGAGGTGCGTGAGAGGCAACCACACATTGATGTTTCTTTCCCTCTCCTTCTCCATCCCTTACCCGCTCTCTAAAAATAAATAAATAAAATCTTAGGGGGGAGGAAAAAAAGGCTGTGCTGGGAGCCAGGGAGATGAGCGTGACTCTCACCCATGATACAATGTAGCCAGAGCAGCTTCCTCTGCCATCAAGTGAGGCTTGGAGGCTGCTCCTACCTCATTGGGCCACACTTGCTGGGGCTAACAATGGCAGCAGAGAAAGGCAGAAGAAACCAGGCTACTGGCAGGTGTAACCCAGTGTGGGAGGAGTTGGAAATGGGATTACCGAGGAAGATCTGCTCTGGGATTTCAACCCAGGCATGGCAGCCATGCTGGGGCTTAACCAAGTGGTATGGGAGCAGACAAGGGTCTCTCTTGACCATGTGGCTTAGAAAATGGGAAAGCAGGATGTAGCAGCCATGCAGAGCTCTCTCTCTTGGCCACACAGTTGGAAAAGATTCAGAAGGATTCCCCGGCCCACCATGAGGAAGTGCTACATGGTTTTGGATTAAGAACAGGAACCTAGCTGAGCTACAGACTTCTATTTTCTTTTCCTGAGATACGATACCCTTGACTGGCCTGTTTTGGCAAGGGGAGGCAGGACTGTATATGTGTGTGTTTCTGGGTGTTTTAAAGGGACTTTAAGAATTAACAGCGACATTCCACCATTACTCTGAACCTGTATAACTTTTGAATAAATAGTTCCTTTCTCCTTTACCAAACTCTGGCATTGAGAGCCACATTCATATTGGCAGCAGGCAAGAAGAACCCAGAACAAAAGACTCCCCGGGACAGGGGGGTTTCTGTAACAAGGGACAGAGACTAAAAAGGAGAATCAGCAAATATAAGATCAAGAAAGAAATGAGGATAATCAATCCTGACAAAATCTATAGGAATACCTATAAAATCAAGGCTGAAAATCATCCACTGGATTTGGCATTTTAGAGGTCATTGATGGCTATTGCCTCAATAGGTTTAATTTAGAATAGTTTTCTTAGGAAATAGAAAATGGGCTGACGGGGTCATATAGAAAAACGGCTGTCTGGTATTAACGATCTCCACCTGCCTACATGCACACACCCCTATCAGTTAAACCAAACTTTTATCCAGAGTTCCAGCTCTGTACTGTATTTCTGAATGCTTGGAGCTACATTTCTATCAGTGTGTCATATAAGTGCCTCATATCCCCCTTTCCCTATTGTTCTCTTTATTCCCAAATGAATTAACATCAAATACCCAATTCCCTACATTCTCTTTCATGTTGAATGACACCAATACCTAGTCATTCACTTAAAGTAGAAAACATACCTTGGGGCTGTTCTGTCTCTTCCTCCATACCCATTTCTAATCTGTCAAAGCTACCGCAGCCCCATCTCCGCTGCTCTAACTCATTGCAGTCTTTGCCAGCCACTTTGCTCTAACAAGCCTCCCAACTGGTTCCCTTGCCTCAGGACTTCCCGTTTCTCACTCTCAACTATATAGTTACTAGTTAACTTTCCATAAAAAACTTTAGTTAAAAACTGAAAGCTGCTTACATTTTCCCCCTGGCAATAATACAATCATTTAGAATAGCACGTCATGGCCTTTAAAATTTGGTCCTCACCTCCCTTTCCAACCTCACTTTATGACAGTTCCCCGCTTGCCTTATTAACATAATCAAATGGAAGCGCATTCATGCACATACTTCCCATATTTATTCTATATCTGGGAAAAATAACTAGGGCTTTCAAATAACATTTTTGCTTTAAATTATAAATACAATATTTAAAAATTTGTAAAATCAAAAAATTAGCCTTAACATTGCTATTTTAACAGAACATCTTTATTTTCCTCCCAATATTCCTCTATGAATACATATATTTATCCAGTAAAGATAATTTTGCATAATATTGAAACATTTTATTTAGCTATTCTTCCTCATGTTGCAGAGCAGAAATATCAAAAATTACAAAGTATTATTCTGAGGAAAAGAAAAAAGTGAAAGAAGGAAGGAACCAAAAACAAGGGCGGGGACACAATAGAGCTATGAATAAGGTTGAAGACGCATACCAGTATGGCCTACTCATCTACCGTGAGTGAGCCACACACTTGGCACTCGATTTTCTAGTAACCAGTGTGAGAACAGAAACTTTGTCAGTCATCCAAGTCCCAGTGCCCTTGAGATTTAAAAAAAGTCCCAGTAATTTTGACTCCTCTTGGAACACACATCGTAGAAAGATATTTCTCCTGAGGTCCTCTTAAAGAGAACACAGGGCGACACATTTACCTTCTGGGAAGAGTCCATATTAGAGACAGCGCGGTGCGCCTCATGCTGCAGATCAGCATAGGTGGGCAGCACTGCACAAATCACAGAGTGGTTTTGTAAAATACATCTTTGTGGAACTCATTCGACACTATCAAGGTACGCAGCTCTTTGCAAGTCTGTTTTAAATCATAGGTAAATACTGATGCATTGAAATACATATAATATATGTTATTCACAGTAACAGCTGAATTTTTATCCTTTAGGAAAGCTGTCTGAATATTGTTTCTCTTCAAGATTGAGTTTCAAATAACTCTTAGGTGAAATCTTAAAACTTCAGATCTCATTTTGGGCAGTTGAGGCTTGCTTAGAAGGCCAGATTTTAGGTTGAGAAGTAAAAATTCTCACTTTCTGACCATAAACATCATTCCCCTTGGGAAAGTCCTCTGAGCAAAAGAAGTGGCTGGGCCAGGAATGTGTCTCCATAACTCTGGGTTGCTCTGAAAGAAGTGGGCGTGCCGCAGCGCTTGATTGTCCTCACATACAACCTGTATCATAGACAGGAAGCCACTGTCAGGACAGAATGTGGAGAGACGGAATGGTTTCCTACAGGCAAAGGTGTCAGACAAGGGTGCATTTTATCTCCCTATTTGGTTACCTGTATGCAGAACATTTACGGAAAACTGGGCCACGCTCAGAGGAAGGAGGAGTGAAAATTGGTAAAAGAAATATTACTAACTTAAGATATGCAGATGATACCATCTTATTGGCAGAAAGTTACAGTAATTGGAAATGGGTTCTGATGAAAGTGTAAGAGAAAGTCCAAAGCAGGACCATATGTGAACATCAGGACAAAAATAGTGACTGCAGAGGAAACACACAACCTTTACATAGACAATGGAAACGTCAACATTGGTAAAGACTTTGCTTAACCTGCTTCAGTCATCCATTCACATGGAGCCTGCAGCCCAAAAATCCAGAGAAGGCTGACACAGAACAGGCAACAATGGGAGAATTAGGAAAGATCATCAAGAGCGAAGATGTGCCATTAGAGACCAAGGCTAAGATTATTCACACCACCATGTACCCAGTTACTATGTCGGGATGCAAAAGTTGTCAGTGGAAAGGCTGATAGAAAAGGAAATTGATTCATTTGAAATGTGGTGTTGAAGGAGAGCCCTATGGATAACCTGGAATTCCACAAAGATGAACAAGTAGGTCCTAGAGCACATTAAGCTTGACATCACTAGAGGCAAAAAATGACAAAACTGGAGGTGTCCTACTTCAGGCACATCATGAGAAGGCAAGGTTCTTCGGACAACAATGCTGGGAAAAATAGAAAGTAGCAGGAAGAGAGAAAAACAAAACATGAGTTGGAGTGACTCCATAAAAGAAGCCATAGGCACAAATCTAGAGCTGACTGCGCAGAGCTGTTGAGGGCGGCACGGGGTGGACATCACTCGCTCAGAGTGGTGCCAGGGGTGGGAGCCAACTCAACCGGCATGTAACACAGAAGCAGCCTGGATGCTAAAATTTTTGATTTTGCAGTGTCTTGAGTTTTTCGGATTTGATAAAAATAGAAGCAGTTTTGCTAACTTTGCTTTTATTAATATTTGTAGGGCTGTTGAGATATGTATGGATTGCTGTCCCTAATGAATTCTGTCACTTAACTAGATGGCTAACCTTAGGCAAGCTACCTAAAGTTTCTGAGCTCAGTCTTCCTCCCTTGTAAGATGAGGACATTGTAGCAATTAATCACCTTCCTGGGACTCCTGCCATGTATACGTCACAGTGAGCCCCTGCCCCTCAGCTATAAGTGAAGAATCCTCTGAGAAGAACAAGTGTTTCCGTGACTGTGAACCTGGAGTATTCTGAGGCAGTCACGCATCTTAGGGAAGAGCATGGGCTTTGCAGGGGAAAAGGCCTGGACCTACTCTGCAACTGATTAGTATGTGGCTTGGGGCATGTATTAACCTTTGTGAAGCTCAGTTTCCCTATCTGTAAAGTGAGAATAATACAAGCCCGTATAGAGTTGTTGTATTAAACGAGACCGTAAATCCAGCTCTAAACAGTGTCTAGCACAAAACAAGTATTCAATCAAAAGTACCTATTTTTAACATTGTTATTTCCTTGGGACCATTGAAATAATTGCTCTTCTAACAGCATTTCTCTAAATTGAATATCAACACTATTATAATTACTGTAGTTAATATTTTTAAGGTGCCAAATTGGGCTGACTTGTTTAGAAAAAAAATTGGAAAGACATGGACTCAGAGGATTTTTTCAAAATAATCAAAACAACCTGTATGCTGACCTTTACCCTGTAGTTCTTTTATTTAATAACAGTCTATTAATAAACACAAGTTTAAGCTGTTGGATTTGTACTAAAGTAATCTGGGCCAAATATGCTAAATAACAGCAATAATAAACTTTCTTGCACCCAAGAAATTTTAATGGAGGTTTGCTTCATTTTTCTGCCTGTTTTGAAACAAGATTATGGGGAAGTTCTTAGTTTTGAGTTCCCATCTATTCTTTTAACTTTTGATCACATGTAGGTTATATTTAAGTACAACTAAATGTGATAAAATCATCCTTAGATGGGTGAGATAGGCTTTGAAGGCTGTATCAAGTACTGTATTTTATAATTTAAAAACAATTGCTTAACAAGAAGAGGAAAAAAATTCCCCCAAATGTGGGAAACCAGGGTTCTTTGTGATGCTTTTAACTACAGCGGGAAATATGTATTTGCTTGTTATGACCTTAGTGCTTCCATAGCCAAATTCACTTCCAAACACTGAGTTTTCGTTCTGTTTAACCAACAGTTTTCACCCTGCCTTGTGGAAACTGATAATTTGAGAGGAGTTCAAGGATAATACTTGCATAATTACATTTTGTAAGGCCTATTGTGTCCCCACAGCTTGGTGACAGACCCCTTGTGAACAGGGTACATTTACAACTATAGGGCCCCCACAGGGTGTGTTCATTTACCCATTGTAACTGGCTGGGTTAAAGGTTATTCCTAGGAAATGTGAAATTTTACAGCCAGAGTTCTGAATTACCATTATGATTAAGAATGTCTCTTTCTTGATTCTAGGTTTTTCCTCATTCATGAGATGTGAAACTCAACTAATTTATAGCTGGATGTAGAAGAGCGATCACTTGTATTTCTGCTAGCAAGTTCTCTGCAGGGTAAAGGGTGAGTAATATGCTCTATGGATAGATGAAAATCAGCACTGCTTCATCAGTCTTGGGTACTTACATGTAAGTATCCAACACTTATCAAGCCATATATAGACTGTTATTACATCCATTCAATTTTTAAAGTTTCTTAGGAATTAGCTTATTTTCTGTCCTATAGCTCTATTTTTTAAAAATATTTTGTTTGTTTAACTCTCATAGAACTTTGCTTATTTTAAAAGCACTTAAAAAACTGCATACTAAATTCATAACAGCTTTCTAAAAATTGCCCATAATTATTATTAATTTTTCAAAATTGATTTAATCAGAAGAGATTATTAAGTGGATACATCTTATAGCTTCTGAATTAAAGAATGACAAAAAGGGGGATTTAATACTGTTGCTAAACTACAAGAGATCTACTGATTTTGCTCAACGTCCCAGTGCTGATTGAGGTGGAGTGTCCCTGTTTCGATGTTCTACCTGTTCGATCTTGCATTTTTTGGTTAGTGATGGTAAAAGAAATTGGTGGAGTTGAATGTAAAGAACAGCCAAAAATGGTTTAGCAGAATCTTGTCAGAGTCTGGCAGAAACCCTGCTCGCTCCCCATTTTGTCCACCTTCAAACTTGCCAAGCCTTGTTCACTTTGGCTTTATTTTAAAAATGCATTTCTGGTGAGTGAGGAAAGGTTTTGTACTGTGTTTTCAATGACTCACCCAAAATAACTCCATTCAACTTGTGAAGGGTCCTGTTCTGAATGCAGATTGTGTTTGTTCTGAGATGGGCATGAAGGAGCTGCAGAAGGGAGATTAGAGAAGGGAAATGTGATGGGAGAGGCCAGTGCAGGTCAGGCACACATCAGAACGATTTTTAAAAAAGACATTGTGTGTATGTGCGTATTGTGTGCACATTTTCAAAAAACATTTATAAGGTCTGTACCATTTCAAGCTTCACAAGATACATTAGTATGAGATACATGTTTCATCGAGGCACTAAGTTCATTTTTTTGATCCCCATAAAACGTAGGAGACACTTACATGTACATATATAATTCCAAAGGTATACATAATGAAATGATAAAAAATGTTTTAATAGTTCTAAATGGCTTCATGTAGGAAGTAATCATACATGATATAAAAGCTAGCAATAATCTTAAATTAGGAAGAAAATGTGTATTAATGAATTGATTACATAATAGGACAGTGTTAAAACTGGGAAATGCAATAATGACATCCTCCTGTTTTGTTGTGAACTGCAGAAAAATGTTTACTTTCAAGTGGTATAGATTGAGCCCTTGATAGCGAAAGAGATATCTCTTTAAGAGTTCATATGATTCAAAATGTCAGAGATCTTTAAAAGTAATATTTTAGGGCAGGACTAAAAAGAAAAATAATAAAGGACTGACCTAACCTTGAGCATTAAGACTTCACAGATGAATTAAAAGCACTTTGTCATTCCTACGTGTAACTATGTCCAGATGTGAGGATTTCAAAACCTCTTTTGAGTTGTTTCATTAATTCATTAAATAGACCAAATAAAGCTTATTCTGTTATATAATCTTGCTTCATGCCATTGTTCATGAAGAATAGATGAGCCATTCTTACCTGTTGCTCAGAAACACCAAAGAATTGAGCCACTGAAAAGAGAAACTCTCTACAAGGTTTTGCCATGGAGAGGGTAAATTTAGCATTATGTAGCAAACTGAAGAAATTGTGATCTGGGAATGATGAAACAAGGGATAAAATTACAAGTTTTCGACGTGCACAAAATCAGAAAGTACATAAATGTACCCAGATTATGGGAATTTTCAAGGCAAACTTCCTGTGGTATTGACACCTGCTTCTCCTTCCGTTATGTACTTGGGAAAATAAGGGAAATCAGAATACCATATTGTTATGCTATATTAATGCTTCCTTATGAGGACAATGAACTAGTATAATGATCCTTGAAGTTTTGCTAGTGTGAAAGAATATATAATAGGTGTAATTATAGACCTTAAGTATGCAATTTTGTTACTTTAAAATATATACAAAAACCCCGCCCTGGCTCGTGTGGCTCAGTGGATTGAGTGCCAGCCTGTGAACCAAAGGGTTGACAGTTCAATTTCCCTCTAGCACACATGCCTGGGTTGCAGGCGAGGTCGCCAGTAGGGGGCGCACAAGAGGCAACTACAGTGATCTTTCTCTTCCTCTCTCCCTCCTGTCTCCTCTCTAAAACTAAACAATAGATCTTTAAAAAATAAAATACATACGAAATCCCAGAAATATTTAATGATTAATAGTGACTTAAAGGAATATATCAAGAATCCAAGTTAGACAAAACACTTCTCCTCATAGTTCAATTATAAAATTTATACATAATTTTTTTTAAGTTTTTGAATAATTCACTTGCTGAATAACACATTTCTTTCATTCTCTTTTATCCTATGGCAAATGATTCCACCGTTATCCTTGGAAATGATAATAGTTATATCGAGAGATGCAACAGATTTCATGTTGAAGTGCATTTCAGAAACTGAGTTAGAAAAGTTAAACCTTTTTCTTTTTTAAAATAAATCTTGAGGACTTCTGAAGTCTTTGACATTCATCTTGACTGGCTTGGGGTAGGGGGAGATGAGGATGTAACATGTAGTGTTACCCAAACTTATTTTATATAGAATTTTTCTCTACAGGTAATCCTATTGAAATATAAAATGCAGCTCTGCTTGCTTAATCTTCACTCTATTTATTGTACATCTCCCAGCTGCCCTTTGTCTTAATAAATGGTGAAAATGTGGTAAATTGTATTGCCACCACCTTCTGATCACATTCTGAATCACTAAGATTTCCATACACAAAATAAAATTTTGATTCTGTAAATATTATTAAAGAAATAATATCCTAACTAGAACCCAAATCCTTTAGCTTACCTAATAGTAAATCTTGTTTTGTAATTTTGAGTTATGTGTTAAAATCTGGAAAAAGCAAAAAATAACTAATATAGTTGAATTGAGCACAATATTTTACTTTTGATATAAGCTTTCCCATTTAAAACTACCTAATTTAACCTGAGTGTTTTCTGTTCTAACCTGAATTTATGGCATTTAAAAAATTCAGCTGCATACATATGAAGATAGATGCCATTTACTAGTATAAGAATAATTTCCCCATATGAAATTGATTTTTACCTTCTGCAATATAATAATTCCATCAGCTATACTGAGCACCCACTTTATTCCATGTGACTCACATCACCTTGGGAAGGTGTTTCATAGATGAGGAATGTGATGACATTAGCTGTCTTGCCCTAGGCCATACAATTAGAGAGACAGAAACAGATTTCAAACTTTAGTCTGACACCAAAGACCTTACTGTCCCACTATATCATGCTGGATGGAATTAACCGCATGTACTATAAATTTGTTTCGTTCCCCATCTTGTAAGCAGCAGTGACTCAGACATTATTTTTATGCAAAACTTCTGCAATGTGGATTTGCAGTTGGTCTACAATACAGTACTTGTTTGGGAAAACCATCCTTGAAGAAGCAAACAGCTAGACTCTGGTATGGCATTCATTGTTTAACAAATGAAACCCCTTGGACATTTTTTAAAATCTCAAAGTTGAGAATACAATTTTAACCTCCTACTTTTTAAAATAGCTTGCCTTTTCAAGAATTTTCTTCTCTATTATTTCTGTGCTTAACATACTGCATTAAAAACTACCACGTAGAAGAAAACATACAATTGTGCTATTGGAGATTCAATAATTGCTGTTACCTACTGGCATTTTTTTCTTTTATTATTTGCCTCTAATGGTTTCATTTTTAAATATGAAGTATGGTTCATTATTGCTTTTTTCAAGAATTCTTTGATGTCTAAAAGTGTACTTAAATAATAACAAAACTAAATAAAAGATAATAGGTCTTAGAGAAACAACATGAAGCTAACATTTCATCCATTTTGTTATCCACTCTGAAGAACATGAAGAATAGAAATTTGAAGAACTCATCATTTCTTGTGGGATTGGCACTGTACTAAAAATACAAGGGGTGCAGGAATAATACTGAGAAATGCCCTTTACTCTCTTGGATTACAGTTTGGCTGGGAAGTCAAACATACCCTCAGAGGCTAGTCACATTATTTACTGCACATTTCAGTCCCCAAATAAATGATACAGACATTCAGTTGCGTATCAGGAAATTGTGGCAGAGATGTGACTGGGAGTGATGGAACGGTGTAGGGGTGGAGATGTTCCGGCTCAGTGGGATCCTGAAGATCAGGAAGGTATAGAGCAGAAGTGAATGGAGAATTGAGGATATAGAGTCAGCAACAGCCAGTGGCACTGATGGAATTGAAGCTGGGAGCAGCATCCGGGTAGGGTGGGTCCCACCAGGGTCCTGAGTGACATTGAAAACAATATACTTTGTTCCCTGTGGCTTTTGACCAGAACCTTTGAGTGCCTCCTCCCTCACTCTCTCACCTTTCCACAGCTCGCTAGACCCTGGCCTATTCTGAAGGGCCATTAAACTGTCAACTGCTTTTACTAAAGGACCCTTAAAGGCTGAAAAATCTTGAAAGCTCAAAGAAGAGTAATAGTGAAATTTCAAACCAGTAAGAAAAAAGTAACATTGTTCTGGCTCCCTTCATAATTCCTAGAATACATGAGGCCCAGAATGACATTAAGATGGTTCTGTAACGTTAGTCTGGATTCTGTATATAATTTTATAGCTACTGGTAATTAGTAGCTCGCGTCTGATTTTGAAGAGAATTTTATAGTCTTCCTGCTGAGAGTTTAAAAAACAACGAAAGGGAACACTCGAGCTCATTTGAAAAATAGTTCTGAACCTTGAATCATTTGTTTCTTGCAGCATCTTGTTGCTTCAAAATCCGAGCCCATTTCCCCAGCTATTCCTTGCCCTATTTTCCTTTACCTCTCCATGTGAAACTTCAACGTGGAATTTCCAGATTAAATTTTCTTTCTCAACTCATTTGAACACGTAACACAACCATTATAAATAACTTTCTTAAGCATGAATGCAGCACTCCACAAAGCACGGTCTTTCCCAGTTTTGACATTTTCAAAAGACAAGGACGACGAGAACGCACTTTTCCTTTCATCTGTTTCCACAATTCCTTGAACGCACTTCTTCGGACTCCCCGAATAACAGTCAGCGAGCAGACACTTGTCTTGACGCGGTGACGAGTCCCTTTAGGGAGACCTGGCCTTTTCACATTTTGCTTTGGAGCCCAGACTTGCGAGGGGGAAAGCAAACTAACAAACACATCTCGCCCCCTCCCCGGGAAGGCGGGCGACCCCGCACGCCCCGCGCCCGCAGCGCCCTCCTCGCCCCGCCCGCGCCGCGCGCCCCCGGCCGGAAGGGGGCGTGGGACGCCGCCGGGGGAGGGGCGCGCAGCCGCGCGGAGGCCGGCCGGGCCGGGCGCGCGGGGCGGGGGCCGG
Organism: Desmodus rotundus; assembly: GCF_022682495.2. Classification (NCBI taxonomy): domain Eukaryota; kingdom Metazoa; phylum Chordata; class Mammalia; order Chiroptera; family Phyllostomidae; genus Desmodus; species Desmodus rotundus. Next base: position 167,105,047 of record NC_071388.1, read on the forward strand.
GGGGCGGGGACCTGGGCGCGCGGGGCGGGGGCCGGGGGCGGGGACCTGGGCGCGGGGCCGGCGGGCGCTCGGCTCCCAGCGGCGCTCGTTCGGGCCACTCGCGCTCCGGCGCCCAGCCGGCTTAATGTGAAGCGCCGGCTCTCCGCCTCCTCCCTCCCCTTCCTTCCCTCCCTCCCTCCCGTCCCCTCCTCCTCCTCCTCCTCCTCCTTCTCCTCCTCCTCCGGCGCCCGCTGCCCGGGCCCCCAGCCCGGCCGGGCGCTGACAGCAGGGGCGGGGGTCTCCGCCGCCGCCTGGTCTCGCGCAGGCTCCGGCGGCTGCGGCAGCGGAGCCCCTGGGGCGGCCATGGACCGACCCCTGCTGGCGTCGACGGAGGCGGAGGAGGAACTGGAGTGGCAAGTGGCGAGTCGCCGGAGGAAGGCCTGGGCCAAGTGCCGCGGGTCCTGGCAGGCGTCGGAGACGGAGGACCTGTCCACGGAAGCGACGACGCAGGACGAGGACGAAGACGACGACGAGGAACTGCCGGACGCGAAGCTGCCGGCCGCCCCGGGGAGAGGTCGGTGCGCCCCAGCGGGCAGCGGCGGGTGGGGGGCCCGGAGCGGCGCGGCTGGCGGGCCGGGGAGTCTCGTGCGCCTTCGGGCGGCGCGGGTCGGGGGTGGAAGATCCTCCCCGCGGAGAGCCGAGCAGAGCAGAGGAGACGCTTCCGACCTTCAAACACGCGCGCCTGGCGAGGCGTCCGCGGCGCCAACACAGACACCCCGGTGCCGACTCGTTTCTCCTTGGATGGACCCTGAAACGCGTTGCCTGGGCTGCGTTTTGCCCTCAGTAGATCTTCCCCCACGGAAGTGTCCAGGTTCCCCCCAGCGTGGGAGCCCTCCTGGTGTCGGTAACGACCTGTCCCTTCCCTCTGCCCCGCAGGAAACGTGCCCAACGAGAAGATCGCGATATGGCTCAAAGACTGCCGGTGAGTCCTCGCGGGCGCCGCTCGCGTCCCGGCGGGGGGACCCCCGGGGACGGGACGCCGAGCCCAGGGACTGGGGCCGCCGTCCCTGTGGGTCCCGTGGCCCTGGTAAGCTTTAAGCCGGACCATGAGCCTGCGGGTGGCTTCCTTCTTTAAGCGGTTAGAAATGGAAGTACCGTGACTGCTGACTACTGGGTGACCGTGTTACCTTTACAGTTGTTAGGACGCGAGCTCCGGTGCAGGGTGTCAGTGTGCATCAGAGATCGCATACCTAAAACAGATAATCACGGCATGCTATTCTGCTTGCCTTGTTTTCGAAAGGATTCCTCACATTTCATACAATATCTCATTTTGCTTTTGTTTTGACATCTGTACATCTGGCTTCCAATCATTTCCCTTTCGTATGTGTTTTAGATGAGTTTACTTAACTACAGTACACTAACTGGGTTTTAGTTTTTTGTGTGTACCTTAATTCTGTTTGGAGAGCTATTAAAACTAACTTTGTTCTTGTAGTGTACTTTTTGAAAATACATTTGTCAGATGGCGCTGGAATTCACAGAAAGGAAATAGAGCTTTGAAGGCATTCAGAGTGCATAAATCTGTTTAATTACATGCTTTGGCAACTGGTACAAACATGTTTGATAAAGTACAGAGGAGCTGAATCATATTGCAAGTAAATCTTACCACAATGAAATGTGCTTGTTACACATTTTAATTTTTCCCAATTTATTTGCTGCTTACAAATCTCGTGTGAAGAATGTTGCTTTTTAACTTTAAGGTTTTGCTTCTACACATATTTTTTGCCCTGTCTTTTGGGGGCTTTTCTTTATCTTTTGTTCAAGTACCAGAGTGTGCAGGGAGGGAAAAGTGGTTCCCATATGTACCGGTTTATTTTTCTTTCCCAAAGACAGATAAAATATGGGCCACTACTCTAGCGATGTCCTGTCTTGATGAATTGCCTGGAGCCTTCCTGAACACTCTTTATTACAGCACTCCTTAACCTTTATTGGGGTGTCATGAACCCTCTGAGATATGAAATATATGGATCTTCTCTCTATAAAGATGCACAGAAAATGTTTAAGAGCGAGAGAAGAAATCACATTATGTTTATAATGTAAAGGAATTAAGATTGTGTAAGAGATCATATCAGGTATCAGGTAGATCTCCTTGATTGTCTCAGGTGTATAGTAAATAAGTGTGTCTTTCAAGATAAATGCATTGGGCCAGTGCTAGTATTCACTAGGACATATCATGTCTGAAAATTCCAGAAGTTGTATTGCTAATCTCAGTTTATGTAGGCAGATTCGATGGTCTGCTGCTCCCTTTTCTCAAAGGTTTCCTTTTTGTTCCCTTTAGTGGCACCTGTTCTGTACAAAGGTGGCATTCATTTGTACCTGGGAAAGCTAAACAAGTTTTTTAATGTTGCTTTATTATCACAGACTTAACTGCTGGGATATATGCAACTGCAATCTTTTTCCTGTAATGATTTAGGATCCTTCCCAGAGTTGAGCGTCCATCTACTTTGTACATTATATACAAAAGGTCTGAAGACAGCACTTTTCCTGGATTAGTTCTTTGTTTTCTTATTGCTGTCCATATCCTGAGTAAAGATACCATGCTGCCTTTCCTTAAAGGGAATCTTTATTTTGATAACCATTTTTTTTTTTTGGCTAAGTGGAAACAATTTGCTTGAATTAGCATCTAAGAAGGGATAGAGTTTTTAGAATTTGAAAGAGAGCAGTTCCAAGAGTGAGATACTTGTGTGGGAAGGAGAATGCGGAGCTGTTCTGCTTGTTGGCCACTTTGTGTCAGTGCGCAGACCAGTGGATACATCTGCACAAGGACTGATACAGTGTTTTGTCCCAAGAAAGTAGCCATCGAGAAGAATGACTTTTTTGATGGCATAAATTAGAGTTTTATCAAAACATATGCAAAAACTTAGCTCGATTGTTTCATTAATATTTTTATGGTAGCTTATGATGCTACCATAAAAATATTAATGAAAAGAATCATAAGAGGCACAAATTTTACTAAGGGAGGACTGATTTTCAAAGAAGTGCCATTGCTTGTATATTTGCAGAAAGTCATTTCAATAACATTTAATTTGAAAACTGATATTTTTATGTTGATCCTATGTCTGATGGAATTTTTAACAGGTATAAATTGTTACGGAAGTAGACCTTTCAAAATAATCTGTTTCTTTAACACAGCTTTGAGAAAGAAGTGAAAAAACATTTTTGCATTACAAAAGAAATTTCACAGTTATCTGTGAACTACAAGAATGTGAAAGGATTTTAGTGATGGCTAGTTCTTAAGATTGATCCTCAAGCCCACTTTTTAGTAATTTTCCTTTCAGAGTTAAATGAAGAGAATATATACGTTTTAGCTTAAAAAAAGAAAATAAACCTCCAGCTTCTCCATTTATATATTTAAAAAAAGCAGTTGGGTAAGGGAGTTGCCCAGTGGTGCTCTAAAGAGCGAGTGATTGATTTAACAGATAAGGTTAAAGAAAACTGTTGAGCCTTATTTCTAACTAGAGTCTGACGTTTTAATTTTTTGAGATAAAGATTTGCCCTTTTTTAATTCTGTTTTCTGTTTCTAGGGGGAGGACTGAGGGAAGTAGACATTTTCTTAATGCCTGTTGTCACTCTCTTTTTGTGTTCTTGTAAAGAAACTGCCAGTTCGTATCATTCGCAATTGTCATGCTTGCTGTTAATTGCTGGCAGATCAGATGTGTGATTAAATCATTCCTGATAAACTGACTTGACATAGGTATTTGCTTAGTTAGTAGCATATTACTTATGTAATCCACTCGCATTCCTTGTGTGTGTGTTTGGGAGGATAGTAACACTGTGATTAGAAGCTTGCTTAGCTGTAGCCTTCTAAGTGTTAGGCTGTGCAGTGACCGCTCTCCAGACAGCTTTTCAAGACTAAGGTCTCTATGTTTGTGTGGTTTCAGAACCCCTTTGGGAGCCTCACTGGATGAGCAAAGCAGTAGTACACTCAAGGGTAAGAAAAAGTTGCTTTTCCAAATCTGTTGTTTATGAGCGTCCTGCTTCACTTGCCCTCTGAGTGAAAGTGTGTATGTATATGAATTATAAGAGCAATGTTCATGTCTAAAATGTATTCTTCTGCTATAGAAGCCAAAAGGGAGAAATCTTGTCAGTAAACTTTAAAACAGTGGTGAGTTTAATTAAGCAGGTTACCAAGCCTTTCCACAATGTGAAATTCATATTTTTATTGTCCAGGTTAAGGTATTATAAAGACTAATTAAATATAAAAATATGATATGAGACCATAAGGAAGATATATATTGAGTAAGCTAGATCAGCTTTAGTGCTGCATTTCTTTGCTTACCTTAATGAAATTGCCACACCTGAAATTTATCACCTGCACAAGACAGAATTCTAAAGTTCAAAGTACAACAAGAATGTGCAGGTAGCGGCAAGGCGTACGAGAAACATTTACAGCAGTATCAGGAAAATCTAGCTGGAGCTCCTGACTTAATATAAGTGGCGTGAAAGGAATGATTGCTCCAGGACCTGGTTTTCCATGAAATTCTTGGGTACGATGTTACCTGTTTGAACATATTCAAAGGCTTAAGTATTAAATGGCCTGTGGATCGGCTTCTAAGAACTTCACCTGGCTGCAAATCACGGTTTCTTTATGATAAAGTTTATACTTGCTTCTTGAAATTGTATAATCAGAATGATTTCTGAGGGCATTCGAGTCTGAAACACCTTATTGTCATCTTGTACTTTGTGTGGTGAGTTTGGTTTACTGAGACGATGATTTTACATCGGGGTCAGGAAGAACCAGCCCCAGGGTGAACGTTCTGATGTTTCTTTCAGGTGTGCTTGTGAGAAATGGAGGAAGTTTTGAAGATGATTTGTCACTGGGAGCTGAAGGTATGTTTGAGGAGAACTGTATTTTCATATAGTTAAACAATTTTTTTAAAAAAGAGAAAGTTGATTGCTTTCAGGTTTTAAGATCCTCATACCTAAACTTAAATGGCTTGAAAATGGCTCAGGCAGCTTTTATAGGACCTTTTACATGTTAATAATCCAGTCAGTCCCTGTAGGATACGTACAGGAAAGGCTCTGAAAAACCACGTGAAATGTCCGTGTGTCTTCCTTGGACTTACATGCTTAAAGGACCTGTGTGGAGGCAAACAGTGGTGATACCACTGAGGGAAGAAACATCCCACAGAAGGAAGGAAACTTAAATATTTATACATGAGAAAACTAAATTGAAGCTTATTTGTAAATTTTCACAGATTATATAATCTTTTCCTGTGGGTTTATGGTAAAGCTTTCTAAAACATAAAATTAAGAGTTTATTATTTTATTATTTTACTGGTACTTTAAGGATATTTTAATATGCTTGATGGTTTGCTGTTTTAAATCAGTCTGTATGAATTACCACCTTCCAATAAATATGAAATATCTAGACTATAGTAGTTTTTATTATCACTATTAATATGCTTTCAAGGAATAAACTTTTTGTGAGGAGCTTTAGCTCATTGCTTTCCAGTCAGTACAGATGAACATGTTGTCAACTCAATTTAAATGCATTTCAGTATTCTTGTCAATAACACTTTGACATTTGTCTTAGTCATTTCTTTGCAGTATGGAATTATTTTTTAAGACTTAATTTTTTTAGAGCAACTTTAGGTTCACAAAAAAATTGAAGAGAAGTCACAGAGATTTCCCATGTACTTCCTGTCCCCTTATGCGTAGCCTCCCCATTATCAACATCCCCCCCACAGGGGTATGTGTGTTACAGTTATGAACCTACAATGAAGCACCGTAATCACCCAAAGTGCATAGTTACATTAGGATTTATTCTCGGTCTTGTGCATTCCAGGGTTTGCACAAACGTGTAATTACATGTAGCTGTCACTAGAATGTCACCTAGCATCTTTTCACTGTCCTAAAATCCTCTGTGCTCTGCCTCTGTGTCCGTATGGAGTGGTTGTATTTATAGGGAACCAGACCATGAAAGGATGTCACAGAGAAGAGTGGAGTTGTTATTTTGTTTTACTGAAAATTATTTCAAAATTATTTTTATTCATTCAGTAAATACTTATTGGGTTTCTGTGTTAGGGATCTCTCTGGTTGATGTACAAAGACAAATTATCATGGCTTTTTGCAGATCAGAAATAAAATAAATCTGATGTGCTGAAATAGATGTTTTAAATTAATTTCTTTATGCTTGTCTAAAAAGGTTAAATGAAGTAAACTTTCTCTAAACTTAACATTAATGATGTTTATCTGTTTAGAATTTGTGAGTCTGGGATAAATTTGAAAGGCAATTTTTAAAAGAAAGCTTCGGTTGAAAAGAGTAGAAATTTTTTCAAGTGTGCTCATTAAAAAGTGGTTGTAACCAGAGTGAATCTCCAGCCTTAAAAAAATCACATGAGAAATTGATGCATACTATTTCACACTTAAATAATTATGAATCATGTTTTTGCTTTTAAGATATTCTTTATTAACCTGCACAAGTTTTGACGTTGAATAATTACATATACCACATGTGGTGTATACCTTCTTACCACTTATTTCTAAACTGTTAAAGAAGTTTGATAATCTGTGTATCTTTTTATTTAAACATTCAGTGGGAGTAGTTTTACATTGCTAACTCACAAAAACACCCTCCAAAAGCTACTAGTTCTTTTCTTATCAATCTGTATATTACTTTTAACGATGCAGATTTAATGAGTGAAGACAAGAGTTTGTTATATTAGACATTTAGCAGTAATATTGTGGCTAATTTGCTTTTTTGATGGTTGTATCATAGTAGTTTCTGTCCTACTAACAATTGTATTCGATATTTATTCTTTTTACCTGCAGCCAACCAACTTCATGAAACTGATGCTCAGATTGAAAACTGGTATGTAACTGCATTTGGTTTTTTCCTTTTCAAAAAATGAAGGACATCTAGGAAAACAAGGTTTTATACAGTCTGATTTTGTTTACAGCAGTAATATCTTGGCCAAAGAGAGAAGACTACAGTTCCATCAGAAGGGGAGAAGTATGAATTCCACTGGCTCTGGGAAAAGTAGTGGGACAGTGTCAAGGTAACTCACTGTGAAGTTATGCTGCAGCTGTATTGTGGATAACCTACTCTTGCCACTACCCAACTTGGATTTGGCTTAGTGGTATAAAATCCCAAGTGTTTCGTGGTTCAGCATCACTGACAGGAGCAGCTGCCGCTTTTTAAAACATTAATACCAAATAAAACGCAACAGATATGTTAATAGTGCTGTTGGAACTCATCAATAAGTATTTTGAGCCCAATCAACAACTAGAAAGAGGAACTCTGCAGTGGAGTGACTACAGAGCTCTGTAGTGGAATTTTACTTCCCAAATTCTTCATTCTGATAGGGTCTTGAGTTACTCTGACATAAAAATCAGAATAAACTTTTCTAATTTAAAGCTTGATATTGAAGCATAGATTTTTTCCTTCATACTAAACTAAAGCTCTTTAAAATATATATATATATATCTCAAAATAAGCAAATACAAGTGCCTCTGGAACCAGTTATCCAAACTATTGCATTAGAACCTGAGCATTTTCTCTGAAATGAATCGAAATTTCCTTCTGTTCAAGTGCTGTCTCGAACAGTCCTGTTTTTCTCAGTGAGTCTCAGCTTGGATTATCAGTGGTGTGAGAGGATGGATAATAAATGTTCAATTCCCAATGGCATTAGCGTAAGAAGATACCTTTGTCACCAATACCCACCTTACTCCTCCTCCTTCCTGAGTGGAAGTGCTTGGGGAAAAGTGGAAAGTAAGCTCCTCCCTCACTTTCCTGAGATCAGGTTGTTACCTGTATTGCTCTCCTGGGACAGCCAAAGACCAAAGACAGCAGAAAAGCTCAAGTTCTACAGAATGTCACTTGGTACCAAAGTTCTACCAGCTTCCTAATGTGTTTTCTCTTTTTCATTTCTTTAATCTTTTTATTCCTAATCTTCCCCATCTTCCCTCTTATTGTTTTAGCTGCTTTATTGGGAATCTCTTACAATGACAAAGAAAATAAGGTGAGGAATCACTAGAGAATCTCTTACTGAGTGTGCTCTTATGGGTTAGCTCTTTTTTCCAATACTGAGAAGCGTGAGAGAACGGACTTTTTTTAAGGGTTATTTATCACATTTAGTACACAGTGTAGAAAGATACAGAAAGAATGGTTTAAAGGTGTAGAAAATGATTTTATCATAGGGAAGCAGGAATATGAATTAATAATGTAATGTGGACTTATAAACTTATTTTATATCTTGTTGTTCCCGCCCTCCCCCCCTGCTTTTTCATAGTGTTTCAGAATTGTTGGAACTTTATGAGGAAGATCCTGAAGAAATTCTTTATAATCTTGGGTTTGGACGAGATGAACCAGATATTGCTTCTAAAATTCCGCCCAGATTTTTCAGTTCATCATCATTTGCTAGAGGAATAGATATTAAAGTATTTCTGAGTGCTCAGATGCAACGGATGGAAGTGGAAAACCCAAATTACGCTTTAACAAGTAAGGTTTTTAAATGTTAGCATATTGCTTTAAGAACTATAGCATCCACAGCAAGAGGGTCTTATTTTTATAAAGCCTTACTAATTTCTAGGACTAGCACTAGAGATTTAATGACAGAGGTTATCACAATAGCTATTTTACTTATTTGACAATTTTATTACTATTAATTTACTTATTCTTTCCCTCTTCCCAAATTCTTTTTTTTTAAGGATTTTACATATTTATTTTTAGAGAGGGGAAGGCAGGGAGAAAGAGAGGGAGAGGAATATCAGTGTATGGTTGCCTCTTGTGCACCCCCTACTGGGGACCTGGCCCACAACCCAGGTATGTGCCGTAGACTGGGAATGGAATGGGTGACCCTTTGGTTTGCAGGCTGGTACTCAATCCACTGAGCCACACCAGCCAGGGCCCAAATCCTTGACCTAAGTGTTACTTACAGAGTGACACTTGCTACCCTTGTGGAGCAGAACTTACTTGTAAAACCTTAGGCTTCTAGCTGTCTTCAGATGACTTTTGTTCAAGAAGGAAAGAAGTAGGGGGAGGGGCCTTGTTACTATTAAATGAAGTCACTCTCAGGTGCTCTTCTGTAAATCTAAAATAGCATGGCTAATTTGGTAATTTTTATTCGTATTACATCTTTGCTTATTGGTCTCTGTTGACTAGAAGTTCTAAAAATAGGATCTCTGGTTAGTGCTGGGATTAGCTTTAGGAGATGTATAAATCTACCCTACTCCCCAATTAAATGTAAAATATGTACTTCTGTATACTTTATTAGGGGAACGTTTGGAAGAGACTTGGTGGAGTCCAAGGCCTAAAAACAGAATCACAGTTGTAGATCAATTCCTAGTCGTTTCTATTTTATTCAGTATTACTGTGCTTTGTGCTTCTTTCTGATTTTTAAAACTACAAATTCTAGCTCTTGGAGTGAAAAATCTCCACACTAAATGCAGAGAAGTTTTAAGTGTTCAATAAGGGGAAAGTTGTTTTGTTTCGTAATCTTTTTGATCTAAGTGCAGTTATTGGGGTTCTGGACAATAGTAATGGTTTTACATATAAATATATAAAATTAACACCTTTGTTTTCTCTTGGTAGGCCGTTTTCGTCAAATTGAAGTGCTTACTACAGTGGCCAATGCCTTTTCTTCTTTATATTCCCAAGTCTCTGGGACGCCTCTGCAGAGAATTGGAAGCATGTCCTCAGTAACCTCTAAGGAGACAGACTCACCTCCGCCTTTAACCCGAAGTAACACTGCAAATCGCTTAATGAAAACACTATCAAAACTAAATTTATGTGTTGATAAAACAGAGAAAGGAGAAGGTAGTAGTCCTTCCCCAGCAATGGAAAAAGGAAAGATTCTGAATGTTTCAGTGAGTGAAGACAGTGGTAGTAAAAATGATCAAAAGCCTCAAAAAGTTGTAAAGAAGAAGGACTCATCTTATATGTTGGCTACAGTTAAAGAAGAAGTATCTCTTAGTTCAGCATCTATTATGGAGCATACTGACATTGATAGACTTTCTGATGAAGCAAACAGTAATTTTAACCAAGAAACTGAAAGTGAACAAAGTAGAGAAACTCAAAGACATGATGAACTGGGTGGGGAATCTGGTATTACGGAATCTGACTTAGGTAGCGGTTCCAGTGTGGCCAGCCCCAGTGAGCTGGAGAACAGCAGTGACGTGAAAACTGTCCCGGTGTCCACAGCTGAGAAAGAGCCATGTGCACTGCTGACGATCCCATCCATCAGAAATATAATGGTACAACAGAAGGACTCCTTTGAAATGGAAGAGGTAAGTAAAATGTTACTAAGACTTGTTTCACATAGTAAGTTGGGAAGAAAGTGCCAAAAATATTTTTAAAATGAAAGGTGGCTAATAGATTTGTACTAGAAAAACAAACCCTAATTTTGACTTCTCAGGTGTTTTGTGTTTCACAAGCCAGTAAGTGGTCACAGGAATATGTGAAGTCAAGGTCATGGTACAGTTTATCCTCTGGATCCTCTGTTGTCCACTTCTGAGACAGTACTTGAACTTTAACCCCTGTCTCTCAGTTTAAGATTTTGATGCCCTGAGAAAGTCCTGAGAGAATACTCATATTCAAGTCAATATTGCATAATAGTTAAAAACACAGGCTCTGAAATCAAACAGGTTTGAGTTCTGTCTCTGCCCCCAAGTGGCTGTGTGCCTTTGGACATGCTTTTCTTAGTGTATCTCAGTGCAAAGGGTAACTGTGAAGGAGACTTTGAGGACGGGCTTTGGTATGGCACTAGAAAGAACAAAAAGATGGGCACTCGAAGGGGAGGGTAGGGAAGCTCAGGAAGGAGGTTTGGAACAGGATTTCTACAAGCCCAGAAGAGCAATGGTTGGTTGCTTTTTTCTTTTACCTTGTGATAGTCCTGCTAGTTTACATAAACTTTGAGTTGGACAAGATAAAAATAATAATTTTGACTAGGTTCATATAACACTGCGTTTGAATCATGGGGACTGATTCTTATGAGCTGGAGCTATATAGCGTGGGGCAGAAAACTCAGCTTTGTCAAGCACCTACCCTACTTGTGGCAGGCACTGTACTGGGTTCTTGAAGCACTTGTCTCTCTCAGCGTGGGAGGCAGGCAGGGGTGGTCTCATTTTACAAAGGAGGGAAGTAGGGCATATATATGTGTATATGTATGTACTATTGAAGTGTTGTGGCTATAAATATGCAGTTTTTCTTTTAAAAATTTATTACAGAATAATTTTCCCTAGTTCACAGTGGTTTTAGAATCATATGTCATGATATTAGAGAATTGGAACATGAGATAATTGAGTCTGCCCATAAATGCCCTGTTAGGTGAGTGTGGATCTTTCATTAGTGAAGATTTTTTACTTATTGCAAAATTTTGGTTGTTGACATAGCCATTTACCTCTTTGAGGTCTTTTACTATATCTTTTAATCCTTTAATTCCAACTAAAAAATGAAACTAAAAGGGAGCTGGAGCAGCCCTTTGAAATATTTTACTGTACTTCGGTAAGCCTTTATTTTTTACATATTTTACTCTTTAATTCCTAATATGTTATTATAATGAGTTGATAAAATGACTAATGAACACTCCGTTTTACTTCATCCGTTGTTCGATTTCTTTTTTGACTTTGTTGTGATCAGAACTTGCCCTAGCACTCATGGAAGTGTGACTGCTTGCCTCCTATTAGGGGCCCTCTCTGTGTCGCTCAGATATGGCCATTTATTTTTTTTGTTTTAACACAATAGAGCATAAAAATTTAAACAGATTATACCAGACTTTTGCGAATCTAGTATCTGTGACTCAGATGAGAAGACACCCTCTTATGCTACTTTTTAATTTCTAGAATTCCTGGACTCTGTACTGTAGTTTTAAAAAAATTATTGACACCATACACGTAAAAGGTCTTTAAAACTTTTATGGAGTGCTAGATAGAGGCGCTTTGCCCACAGGTAACGTTTAATGACAGACTGGGTTGGGTTTTTTTTCTTTTTCTTTTTTTTTTTTTTTGCTCCCTCTGCTGGCAAAAAGCTCTTAATGAAAAGAAAGTAATGTAACATGAACATTCTTTTGAGATACAAGATTGCACGCATCGGCGGTTGCAGAATAGGGGAATATTTTGTTTTCAAATAAAGAATATATGATCAACCATAGCTACATTGTAAATATGGGGAATTTTAAGTGTGATGGATCCTATTGTTCAGATATATTTGAAATGGATAAAAAGCTCCTAGAATTGTGCTTTAATCTTTCGGGGAGCTTTAAAGAGCTTGTAGAACAATGGATAAAGAAGGGAAATAATGTGTTTCTTTAATTTCCTCTGCTCCCAAGCCTGATTTGAGTCATACTGACAAGCTAAGAGAACAATCTTACCGAAGCAAACTGTTAGATCCCATTCAAAGTAGTGTGACTGTTTTTCGTTTGGATTTTTTCCCTTGAGGTTTGATTCCTATTGGGAAATTTTCTTCTTGTAAGAACAGCGAATAAATATAAGCGAGAGTACGCACTCTCTCTCCCTAGTAAGCCAGTTTTCAAACAGATTAACTGACTGCCAGCTGCTGTGGGAGCTGGGTAGGAGGAATGTTGCAGACGTGCACGAAGCTCCTGTCCCTTTGAGGCAGAAGGTAAGATCTGACAGTCACCAGGGGCAAAGAGAGGAAGTATTTATTGTAAAGAGAGTTATTAAATAGATGAAAGAATGACCTAGGCCTTGGAGAATGAACGTGACTATTTCTTATGTTAAGAAAAAGAAAAGGATCATAGACTATTTTCTATGAAAAGTCAGTTTACCTTATAAAAAATGTCTTGTAGACCATTTAAAATGTTTCAGTGTGTCTAAAAGTTGTAAAATCCTACTCTTGAGTGTTCTAATTCTTAAGACTTGCCTGGATAATTCTTGTGTTTTTGAAATGGTTTATTTTGAATAAATACATCATGATAACTCTAGAGCCATAGATTAGTAGTTTGGACAACTCACAGGTAAACCACAATGATTGTACTCACTAAGCAGTTGTTCTTTCAGGCATAATGGAAAAAGTTCTCATACTTAAACGTGAGAGGAAGGAGGACTTTTATCTGTATATTTTTGTAAATAGAGTGTTCCGTATCTCTTTGTTCTGTCAATGAATTTATACTCAAATACAGATATTATTGGAAGTATACGTAACTTTTTAAGCTGTCAGAGTTTTACTAAATGTTTCTAATTCCTGTCATCACACTGATTGTTGCTTTAACTAATGTACTTTCATTACAGCTGGTCCTCCATTAACATCATTTTATTCAACATTGTTTGGTTATAATGTTGATAAGATGCCATAGGAACTTAACTCTTGTTTATATCAACCAGCTAGGCTATGGGACGTTTGGTTTCATTATACATTATTTTGCCTGAAGTCGCAGAACCTGTCAGCAATGTTAAATGAGGACTTACTGTACTTATTTTAGCCATTGAGTGTAAGGGTTCCTTTTATTATATTTACTGGCCTGAGTTAAAGTGACCCCACATCCATCAGTTATGTTGTGCCTTTGACCTTTCAAGTTTAACTGTATGTGTTTTGAGGCAAGTATTGTTTCTGCAGTAAAATATGAACTCTAACCCGTGGCATTGTACCCGGGTCTTCAAAGCCCAATTAACCCTAAGTTTTGTTATTTGATATTTATCTAAAAGAGTAAGTTAGCTTTTTTTTTTTTAAAGCATTTACCTAACAGTGGAGGTAAACCATATATATGTATGTGTTTTTAAAACTTGAAAGGTTCCTCTTTAAGATAAAAATTTGCAACTAATTATAGAATCATGAATTAGCACAGAATGAGTGCTTTGAGTTCATTTTCCAGTTTTCTCCCTTTGCAGATGAGAAAGCCTTTTCCTCTCCCTAACACTAGATAATACGTGACTGTTGTGGTCCTCCATCACCTTTCTGAGAGTGGCTATGCTCCCTTTGATGTCACTGCCTTATGGAAGGGAGGGGCATGGGGGTGTCACTATAGGGAGTTCCTGGAGGGTGGAAGAGAGATCTGTTGTAGATCATTTCCTCTTCACTGTTTCAAAAACACTTACAGTAATATTCGATCTTCCTAAGGGCCTATGATATGGGAGTTTCACTGTTTATTTTGCAGTCAAGAAAACTGAGATAATATCACAGACAATAAACAGGAAGTCATGTGATGGATGCAGAGCCCATAGTACTCCTTTGGAAAAATAACGCTTTCCTTTGAATTTTTTTGAGATGTCATTAAATATTAGACAGAACTGTAATTTCTAAAGCTCCACGTTTGATTTTCTTTTTAAAAAAACTTCTGTACAGGTCTTTTTATACCTTAGAGGAAGTGTTACTTGAGTTAGAACATTCCAGATATTGTTGCTCTGTAACACACAATACAATAGTATTGTGCCTAAAAGATAAATGTGACAGGTGTTAAAAAAAACAAAAAAACATAGTATGTGTTTGCCATGGCAGCAGGACATTCGTTCAAAAGGTATGGTCTTTGTTTTATTCAAATGCTTTTTGAATGAAGTAACTCAAATGTGTGGGTTACTTCTGAAGCTTTAAATCCCAAAACGCTGAGACCAAGTGATTTTGTCATTTTGGTTTAGTGAGGGGCTTGAGGGTTTTTTTTCTCCCCCTGTCATTTTAATTATGAAAAGTTTCACACAATATAATATACAGATGATATGTTATAGAATTGTACCCCTGAAACCTATATGGTTTTATTAGCCAATGTCACCCCAATATATTCAATAAAAAATAAAAGTTTTAAGCTTACGCAAAGATTAGAGAAAATAGTATAATGAATGCCCATTCTCTATCACTCAATTCAGTTTTCATTATTGAGCTATAGTTAATTGAATGAAAGGCAACCTGTAGCAAATGACCAGAATTCTACCTGGAATTGAAACCATTGAGTAGGGAAGATCATGGCACGTAAATATAAGTTCTGTGTGTCATAATTTTCTATTGTGCACCCCACCTCGAATATGACTGCTTTCCTTTGTACATCTGTGACTACTAATAAAATGTAATCAGCTATGAAGTTCAGCCACTATCACCAGTGTATCTGTTTCTGCCTTCCACAAAGTGATTGATGATTTTGCTGAGGAAGTGTGCAAAAGGATCCTGACCTTAGTAGTTTTACTAGTAAAATATGACACTTTCTTTTTTTTTTAAGGGTCATTTTCTTTCAGTTAGTTACGGGGTTTGTGGTGCAAGGAGAGAGGGAATTGATTGATTGATTGGTATATTTTTTTCTGCCGTAGAGAAGCATCTTGACGGATAGTGTACTGAGGATACATATTCATTCAAGTCGTGGGGTTTTTGTTTTGTGATTACTTTTGTAAATCTAAGGGACAAATGTGTGATAAATCTGTATTTAAAAAGGAGAGTTTATAATTTGCTGTATCATCATGCTGTGCCTAAATTGAGATTCCTAGAATATAATTAAAGAGACATTTGTATTTGTTTTATACTTTTTGGTCTGTTTGATATTTACTTTACAGAAAACTCTTTGAAGTAGGCTGGGCCTACATAGAGACTAATAATAGACCCTTTGTTGAATATAAAAAGAAAATGCATTTTGTTTCCTTGCACACAAAACAATGGTTTTCCTGTTGAACTTATGTCTGCTGCTTTGGAGAATATATTGTAATGTTTCAGTGACAAAGAAAAGTAGAAACTATTTTATGGGTGATTTATAGGAGGTGGTTTTAAATGGTTAGTGTGCTTTCAGTTTTCAGAAGACTTATAAACTTGGATTCATGGAACTGTTTAGAACAAAGATATCACAAATCAGATCAATTTTTAAATTAGGTAATAGCACATTTGACCTCTGAGCTTTTTTTCATGTCGGCCATTCCACTCTCATTCATGTGGAGTATTTCTTATTCCTGAATGGATTCGTAGCTCAAAACTACCAGGGTTTTACCTAAAACCTGTTTGCTAATTGCTCTGATTTGTTCAAAGTTGAAATCTCATATATTTGGCTAGTTTGCCCTCATTACTAGGATTTTAGTTATTTTAAGTACTAATCATTACAGGGTGTAAAGTGTTGGGAGTTAGTATTCTCCCCACCAGTGGGCCTGTGTTCAATCTTAATATAATATTGAATTAGTTATGTTAGAGGAGAGAGAGTGTTTGGAGGGGGGGTGTGGTGAATAAGGAATCTGAAAATTCCTTAATTATGCAGTTGTCCAGGTGGGGAAAAAAACGACAGTGTAAGGAGACAACTTTTGTGGATTTGATACCTTCTTTGGACAGTTTTCAGGGAGGATTTATGGTTGAGGATCTTTCAACATTTTCATTCTGTAATGAAACCTGCTTTTCCACTTAGAACTCCCAAGTTATGTCTTGAAAGAAAATTATGTCTGGACAAAGAAGCCTTACACACAAGCAGTTTTGATCCCCGAAAATTTATGGGATTTCATAGAATTCTGCAGCGTGAGTGCAGCGTGCTACGTTTTGGAGATGCGGGACTTGAACCTGCCTCAGCGGTGTGCCAGCCACGCCGTCCGTGGTCTGCTGCTGTGGGTCTGTCCTCACTTCTCTGGGGACTGGCCTTATGCTTTGAAGTTTAACATTTAGAGAAGAACTTTTTTTATGGATCTATGCTTCATAAAATAGCAACTTTTTTTTAATGAGGTAGTTTATACCTGTAGTCATTTATCTTTCCAGCTACAAACTTGCATTCCTGTTCTTCACTGGAAAATAGATTTGGGACATTCTAACAACTTTGAGATACAGTGTCTTGCAATTTTTAAATATATGAAGCTTTGGTACTCTTTTAGTTAGGTTGGTTTGTTTAACAAATGATTATCAAGAAGTATTCTTCTTCGCCATAGATTCTTTTAAGTTTTAATTACTTAAAACTCTTCTTTAGGTTCAAAGTACGGAGGGAGAAGCTCCTCATGTTCCAGCCACTTACCAGCTAGGTCTTACTAAGTCAAAAAGAGGTAAGTAGACCAGTGTCCACCAGATCCCAAGCACATTACCCAAGTGTTACCAGTTGGTTTGGAAAAGGCATTTTATCCACCAGTATTTGTAGTCCATAAAAGTGTAAAGAGACAATTAGCACAGGTATACATGCTTCATTATGGGTTGGTTATAGAATATTTTGTATTCTTGAAGACTTTTGTGCTCATAAAGTAATTTTAGTTTGCTTACCCTCTAATGACCTTGTTACACAATTCTGTGTACTTTAAATATTTTCCAGTTCTGCATAGGGCTAGATGGGAAGTGATAGAAAGAGCAGCATATTCAAGCCAGCGTTTTTACATGGTTATGACTAAAATACACACTTGTATTGTCTACCTCTGGGTTTTCATTATTTAAATATGGCTCCTAGGTATGATACCTGAATATGCCTCTGGCAAAAAACACCAACATCTCAGCAATAGTTAAAGCTAGTTAAGTTAAACTCAAACTGTAGATCAAAGGTGAGTGGCTGTAGATATCTTTCTTCTTTTGAATTATTAATTATTGACCAAAGGACCTTTGAATCCATTTCTTTCACTTTTAATTTACAATAAGAAAAGCATGTCTGATCTTCTTTAAAGTCACAAAGTTTTGAGATTTAGAGAAAAGGAGAGAAAGAAGTTAAAGTGACCGCTGAAGGTAGGACTGTTTATTTTTAAAACTTTAACACATGCTGAACCACCCTGTTTTTTTTAAGTAAAGATTCATATGTATGTTCCTAGAATAGGAAATTACGTGTTTGTTTTCTTCTGATCCCTGAAATGACTTTGTAAGAGGCAATTTGCATATAATTTTTCTTTTATTGCAATATGGCACTAAGAAACATGAGCTCTGCGTACTAGGTCACCACAGTTCTCATCAGACATAGAACGAAATTTGCTATTTACTTTTCCTTTCCTTGTAAGTGCATAAATATATGTTCGTGTTTCTGAGCTGTAAGGCAGAGTTCACAGCCATCAAGGAATCTTTGCTTTAGATAGGTAGACAAGGGGTACATTGGAAAAAGCAGCTCGCCCTGTGTCCGAGGGGGTAATAGTATCTTGGTCATTCCACTGTCATGTCTATAGACTATTTCTTATTCTTGGATGGATTCATAGCTCAAAAATTCCAAGATTCTACCTAAAACCTGTTTGCTATTTGCGCTCTCATTTGTTCAAGGTTGAAATCCCTTATGTTTAGCTAGTTTGTCCACATTACTAGGATGTGGGCAAATTTTATACATTTAAATAAAAACAGTATAATTACTTTAAGATCTTTCAAGTGTAAGCTTTCTTTAGGAAAGGTGGAATGTGGTTTGTATTCACATCTGGGTTTCTTCCTCTTATGGTATAGGGTCTTGTATATCTGGTGCCAGAAATAAAAATGTTAACATTTTTATGAATCACACTTTTACAAATTAACAGTAAAGTGGTTTTATGAGAGAAAGAGAACAATATAGTGTTTTAATCATTTTTGAAGGTAGCCATCACATTTTGATAATGCAAATACGTATCTTAGATTAATCATATTTGCAGAATTAGAATCATTGGTAATGTATTTATTTCACAGCTTTAGTAAAAATACACATAGTGTATGCATAAAATATTTTACACTTCAGTAATAGGACTTTGGAAATTACAGTGATTTTAACCTGAAATCCAGGCTTGGGATCTCCATACGGAGGCCAGAACAGTTGAGTGACTCAACTCATGGCACAGCCCCCAGGCAGCCAGTGTTTGGGGAGCAGTGCAGAATTTTCCTGATTACAGAGGAGGAACAGTGTTTGTTTCGCAGAGTGTACAGGTGTTCTGTCGTGTTTCTTTATGACGCTGGGCAAGTGAGATTCCCAGATTTTGTTTTGTTCTAAGTTTAATTGGTTTGCTCTACTTCCCAGTTTTTAATTAGAAATGTGTTATCTCTTCAGCTAGGACAGAGGTCTATTTCTTTTTAGTTCCACCTTTTTCTGTGAAGAACAGTGCTTTTTGTGACACTGAAATAGATGTCTAACTAAAGAACCTAGATTGTGATTTATAAGTCACAGAATAGTTTTACCTGCACTGTACTTAGTTCCTAAAGTAAGGCTGTGAGATAGGAGAATTGTTACTGTGCTTTGCAGAGGAGAGAAGTTACTGCTTACAGAAATGAAGCAGGAACTTGAACCCAGGCCTCCTTGTTCTTTCCACTGCCCAACACCTGCTTTGAAGGCTGAGCAGTCTGCGCTCTGACCTAACCTGTGTGAACTCCGGGCTAACCACAGAGAGGTGAACTCAGCACTCGCTGTACTCCACTGCAGGTCACATGGGTCTTAGCAGCGAGAACCTGAGCGTAGCTGGTCACTCGGGCTTCCCTGGACCCTCTGGCAGCTTGCCTTTTGCCCAACCAGATAGCCAGTTTCACTTCTAAACCCTTTAAGGGATTGCATAATTCTGTTGTTTCTTTAAGGAGAATGGTTATCACTGATTTATTCAACAAGCATTTTTTATTGTTAGCTTGTTGTAGATACTGGGATACAAAGAAAAGTAAAGAAGGCTCCTGTCTTCAGCATGCTCACAATGTAGTTAAAAAAAAAAGACATATACATAATTAAGGTGATTTGCTGTAACATAAGATGTTAATCCTTTCTCAGTTAATATAATGCATAATTAGTACCTATGGTAACTAACCGCTTATTTCAATTCAGTTTCACAATTACTCCAGTCTGCCTAGATTTATCACAGATACGGATCAATTTCTTATACTTTTATTATGCAGTCTTACTAACTTCCAAATGATATTACAGAATTATTCTAAATTATTAATGAGAAAAAAATTACTCCATTCCATGATGCTCTAGGCTGAAATTGAAGCTATGGTGGGGTGTTTTTCAAAGTCAGGCAAACTTTGATTGATTTTGGATTTTATTCACACATATTGTGGAGTTCGTTATGTCTGCCGTTCAACTCTTAAATGAATGTGGATGTGGTAGGCACACTCGATGTAGCCTGTGGCTTCCGAAGTCCTCCAGCACTTGACTACCTCGTGGAGCATCTCCCTTAGTAGATGCAGTGGTTGTAAAGCCTCTCCCTGCGGTGTGGTGCCGGTAGTGTGGAGGGGCGTGTGAGTAAGCACGCTGGGCTGGGTGGGCCTTTTTACGTACTTCCCAATCTTGTGTTTAGGTTATGCGAACTGGGAATTAGAGTTTTGGGACCAAAACCTCATCAGGGTTTTTATAAGATTAACAATGTTATGTTAATAGTTGAGCCTGTTTGAGTTTTATGCAGTTGTTATGAAAAAATTGTTTCATAATTTCAAATGTTTGTATCATTTGAAACATTAGTGACATTTAGGCACCCTTGCATACAAATTATTTAACTTAGTCGTCTTAATTGTATTTTTATTTTCTTATTAGCAAGGTAATAGAATTTTTTATACACTACATTTAAATTTCTAATTCCACCTACTCCATATTTACATATTTCACTTTAAAACATTTACATAATGAAAATGATTTATTTTGGGACTTTTATTTTATTAGGGCCATTTTTTATTTCAAGCAGCTGTCGTCCAAGGATAAGACATTAATTTACCGACCAAAATACATTATAATTAGAGCTTAATTAGCAACTGAACATTGAGAATCTCTGATAGGTCCAGTTCAGTTTTTGTTTGAATTTGACTTAACTCCTGTGTTTTGAAGCTATAATTTTGCATTAGTGATGCATATTTTTCTAAGAATCAGTGTTTTCTATCCTGTGTCTGTTGGGAATCACGTATCTGTCACGTTGTTCTCATTGAAGTCCTGTTTCACGGTGTCTTATAACTGCACTTCCTTTGGTAGATCACCTGTTACGTTCTGCGAGTCAGCATTCTGATAGCAGTGGTTTTGCTGAAGACCCTACAGACTGCGCCCCCCTTAGTCATCTGCAGGTAATGCTCCGTCGTAGAGGCTCTGTGACTGACTCCTTCATGTTTGGGCAGTCTTGTAGTGTGTGTGTATTTCAAGACTGATTCTGTGATCTCTTTATTTTTCAAATGACAATAAGAATAAATATTTTTTTCTGGGACACAGACTTAATTTAAGTGACAAATTTTAGGTTTCACTAATTCATTCTCTCTCTCTGACTTGATATTTTGAAAAACAGCAAAAATAAAAGCTTCTCCTTTATTTTTGGACCACCAGTAAGCAGGTTATTTTAATCATTTACCTAATCTGTCTGTCATTTTTCTAATTTTTTACCTTCATTCTGTTTTAGTATTTTTCAATAATTGTGAATAATAACGAACAGTAAGTGTGAATCCATAGCTTACTATTACATGGCTTTTAGGTGAGAGTATGTTAGATAACCTGGAAGTTAAGCAAATCTTTATTCTCAAGGAAAATATAGTCTGTGTGTGCAGTACCCAGAATGCATATGAAGCGTGTTCAAAACACCTACATGCAGATTTTAAAGGAAACTGGGTAAGAGAAAAAGAGCCCCCCAAAGAGCCCTTGGAAACAGCGTTAAGGTCGACATACAAGAAATGTCTGAGGAGACTGAGAAAGAAGAATTCAGTGGGCAGAAAAGCTGGGAGATGGAGGAGAAACTTTTCAGAGGAAAGCTGTGACCACCAGAGAGCAAAGATGCGAGTGTGGTGGTTTGGAAATCGCGCAGTTGAATGAATAGCAGTTGTATGCATCTGATGCATTAATGAGGCAGAAACACAATGGGGCAGTAACTGGGGGATAAGGAAGTAAGATAGGAGTGCTAATAACTGTTTTTTCAAGGAAGGGTGATAGCTTAAGGGTGACAGGTCTTTTTGTGTTCATGCAGCAGTGACTTAGGGAAGTTGTTAGGGAAGGGGCCCTAAGAGAACAGAGCTGGATGCAGAAAAACCTGAAACTCTGGGGAAATACCCTAGTCCTGGGAGGACGTGATCAGAAGGACAGGCTGGAGGGATTAGTTCTGAAAAAGGAAACAGTTTCCTTTCAGAATATAGAGGAGGAAAGAGACGGGGAAATTTGGAGGTGTTGGGGAAGAAAGTTAAGCAATTTTTGCCCATTTTTTTCTAAGTCAGTGTCACGTATGGGGAGAAAATGACATGGGTGTTGAAAAGGGAATTTAAGGAAAATAGTAAAAGTCTAGAATATACGCAGGGAGAAAGTGAAGGGGTTGCTGACCGGGTCAGTAAAAGCAAGTCTTGACCAGCACCAAGCCCACAACAGAGATGGGAGACCCTGAAAGTGTAGAAGCATCGTACCTCCCTGGCATTTTGCCGATGATACTCATTTGAATTCTTCATCCTTCCACCTGTTTTTCTTCCACAGGTTCACGATTCCTTGCAAGCCATGGGGAGCAGTGCTGACAGTTGTGACAGTGAGACAACAGTCACTTCATTTGGGGAAAACCTTGCCACACCAACAGTGCCTGACCAGCCTTACTTTAACGAATCAGAGGAGGAGCCTCGCATTCCTCTTCAGAAGGGAAGAGGGGTGGCGGCCACAGCTGCTGTGGAGAGAAGGTCGGAAAACCAGGATATCCCCCAGGGTGAGACTGTGCAGAGTGCAGGAAATAAACAGTCCACCTGTAGTGCGGGGGATCAGGTTGCTGAAGTTTCTGAAATGAAAGAGGGCTCATCTCCAGTGCAGCCAGAGGAACTGCTGAGGGAAGCAAGTGCTGAGAGTGACGTGGATAAAAGCGTGGACTGTGAATTTGTCCAGTATACCACACACCATATTCTTAAATCATTGGCGTCTATTGAAGCTAAATGCGGTGAGAAGGGCTCTGAAAGTGTACCTGCGCCTCCCTCTTCTGTGGACAGAGTTAATACAGCTTTGCAGAGAGCTCAGTTGAAGATCTGTGGTCTGTCTGGTCAAAGAGTAGGGCGTAGCTTGATAAAATCTAAAGACCTGTTAAAAAAGAGGTACTTACTTGCGAAAGCTGGCTATCCTCTAAGAAGGTCTCAGTCTTTACCAGCCACCTTATTGAGCCCAGTAAGGGTTGTGTCCTCTGTCAATGTTCGATTGTCCCCAGGAAAAGAGACCAGATGCAGTCCACCTTCCTTCACCTACAAGTACACACCTGAAGAGGAACAGACATTGGAAAAAGAAGTGATTGAGCCCGATGGTCAGTCTTCAGTTAAATCCACTATTTTCATCTCTCCGTCCTCTGCCAGCAAAGAAGAAGCCCCTCAGAGGGAGGCCAGCCCGTTGGAGGAGTGTCCTCATCAAAGGACCCCTTCCTGTTCCCTGTACGTTCCAGCACCTATATCTCAGTCCACCTGCTCCCTGCACTCTCTGCACTCGGAGTGGCAGGAGCGGCCCCTGTGTGAGCACATGAGAACTCTGAGCACTCGGAGTGTCCCCAACATAGCGGGCGCCACCTGCGGTGCCTTCACCTCCCCCTTCGGCTGTTCTTACTCACATAGACATGCTGCCTACCCTTCCCGAGCAGGTTCTGTGAACCCCCCTTCCACCATTGAAATGCAGTTGCAAAGAGTATTGCATGATATTAGAAATTCACTGCAGAATCTATCACAGGTATGTGAAAAAAGTGTATTTTTCTTAATGTTCCTTTTTTCTTTTATCGATCTGAGCACCTCTTCATTTACTGAGACCCTAAGGTCCATTAGATGTGAACGCCCTCAGCTTCATTTTCTTCCATTCCTAAACTTACCTGTATCTGCCCTCCTTCTATATTCTTCCCTCCTACCTCAGGAGAGGCTGCACCCAATGCCGAATGAGGTTAATCTCTCCTTTTATAATCTCCCTGGTAGAGGAGAGATTTTTCCTTTAGGTGTCCTCCCTTTAACCTCTGCTCCATCCTCTTTGCCTTGGTCAAGTTGTCCCTGTTATTAAAAAGTCTTCCCTCTCAAGTACTCTCTCCCCTTTTCTCTGCCGTTTGACAGCGTGCACCATCTCTTCCTTTCTAAGTGTCCGTCCCCTTGGCTTCAGTGTCGCCGTGTGCTCTGGTTCTGCTCCTAGCTCTCTGACTAAGCTTTCCTCTTCACCTACTGACTCCTGATGCTGTCTCCTGGCAAAAAGTTAGTCTGCTTCCACTGGGTTCAAAGGCTGAAACTACTCCAGAGAAGAAAAATAAATCAGGTAAAATGTGAATTTGAATAAAAATAGTCTATGTATCTTGTCACTTTTAAAGTCATTCCTCTCCACTGTTAGTGGGCTGAAAAAAATTACCCCTAAAAAACTTTGAAAATAAGTAAATTGTTCTTAGGTTTCCCTTTCACATTTCACGTTTCTTTTCTAACTCTCTTTCTAACACTTACGTTTGGACAGTTAAGGAAATGAAGACAATGACAGTGCAGTGCAATGATCAGAGCGTTCAGCTAGGAGTCAGGAAGCCTTGAATGTGTATCATAGATGTCTTACCATGACAATAGACAGGAAGCCACTTGGAAAGTAAAAATTAAAGTTAAAATTCTTTCAGTTATGCAGTAAAATATACCTTCTTTTAAATATAGATTTTTTTTTCCTCACGACAGTTATCTCCTAATGATTTTCAGTCTAACCAGAATGTGGGTGTTTTTCTTCCTCTTTACAAAATTTAGTTTTATCTTTGAGTGAGACATGTAACCTTTCAACTGTAACTGTGTGAAGCTGGGGATTCTCAGGGTCCTGTCTACCTGTGCCTTGCCTTCTAGGCCCCTTGTTTTTCTGCTCTAGGTGTGGTCTTGTCCTCTTGGACGTCCCATTGGTAATTCAGCTAGTTAATTTCCAACCCCCGGCCCCCAAGATAGGTGGTCTTCGCGACCTGGGCTCTGCCTGCCTCTCCAGACTTACTCCTTGTGTTGTGTGCTCCAGTCCATGACTGGACTGCGTGCTCGCCTAGATATCTGTTTTCGCACATGGAGCTTTTTTTTTTTTTTTTTTTTTAACCTGGAATGCCCTGCCCTTCTTTGCCTGACCGAGTCCTGTTCACTGTTAGGGCTTAGCTCAGGCATCAGCACCTCTGGGAATGCATCTTTCCTCATCTGGATTTTTGTATGTTTTCATCATAGCACTCTCCTCCACCCCAATATTATAATAATTTTTTAACTTCTCTTTTATTTCTTTCTCACACTGTGAGAACACTCAGAGGCTGGGCAGGCTTTTATCTTCTTTCTTCATTGAGTAAAAAACAGTGATGCAGGAGATGCTCAAGTGACCAAGAATGAGTGTGGTGATTGATTGCTGCCCAAGTCAGTAGTTCTGTTATTTCAGAATGAGATTTGCTATTGCTCCTACAATTTTGACTTTTATTTTTCTACTTTCTCAAGGCAAGAGGCAAGTCCTGTAAGGCATAGATGAACTATGTATGTTCCTTTGCTTCAGCCTTGTTGCAAATAGACTGACTTATTTATACCTGAAACAGATAGGAGTAGTAGGTAACAAGAGGGACTGATTTACTTAGCTCTTGCTTACAATATGAGGTTTTCTTATGTTTTTTATCATTATTTTTGCCTCAAAGAGAAAGATGAAGACCTCAAATTCCACCTTCTTAACACTTTAAATAATTTGGAAATAGTAGCTGTAGCATTGATTTGTAACCATGCTTTCACTTTTTTGAAGTACCCTGTGAGAGGACCCGAGCTTGCTGCTGCTCCGTATAGTACTCAGAAGTCATCCGTTCTACCTCTTTATGAAGTAAGTTCTTACTTAAATCATTGTGTCACAGAATACTTTGAATGATTCCGCAGTGTAATTTTGTTATATTGTGTTTTAGAATACTTTTCAGGAGCTCCAGGTAATGAGGCGGAGCCTGAATTTGTTTAGAACGCAAATGATGGATTTGGAATTGGCAATGCTGCGTCAGCAAACCATGGTTTATCATCATATGACTGAGGAGGAAAGGTAAAAGTTCATTTTGTCTTAATGAAACTCAGTATTTTTTATTCTGGAAAGCATTGTCAACTTTTTTTTACAGCTAGGTGTTATTTCTCCTGCTGGGCACCCTTTACCTGTCTTGTGAACCGGTGTGAATAAAATTAGGCATAGTGTTTTATTAAGTAAACTTCCCTGCCTTCAGTGTGTTGAGGAAGACAACGGCTGTCAGTTGTTTTTAGTGTTTGGGATATTTGTGAGAAAGGGTTAGAGGGAGGAATGCCAGTTGTCCTGGAGGTCACACCTATTGCAGTTGCTGTTGTGCCCGTTTCTAGAACTTGCATTTCACTACTTGCTGATGACTGCTGAGAGGGTCGTGAGGGAACCCCGACTACTTTATTCTAACGTTGTGCTTGTCACCGTGCTGGTAGGTATGAAGTTGACCAGCTCCAGAGTTTGCGAAATTCAGTCCGGATAGAACTTGAAGATCTGGAACTGCAGCTGGAGGAGCGGTTGCTGGGCCTGGAGGAACAGCTGCGTGCCAGGCACAGTCCTTTTCCCTTCCGCCCTGCAGCGCTGGCGGTATGTGGGTGCCGCGGGCGTTGTCCTTTTCAGTGAGGGTTTTATAGTGTTCCGTAGGGTTTAAAACAAATGCCTTAACTTAAAAACTTATTTTAATGGCATTAGAGGCATGCAGAATGTTTGAGCCTTTTCCCCAAATGAGTTGAATGTACATGTTGTGATCTTGCTCTTAAGTATTTAGTATATTTAGAAATACATTGAAAAATTTTAATCATAATTTTTAGCAATAGAGAATAAGAAGCAATGCAAAAGTTTAGGGGTTTTAAAAGAAGATGATAGTGGGCTACTGTATGATGTTTAGACTTTAATTACTATATGTAATTACAGAGAACACATACATATTTCACTGTTTTTTTTTTCTTGCTTTGAATAAATGTTTTCTTAAAGCTTTCCTTTATTTGGGATTCTTTTCATTATGCTTTTTAAGGAATCAAATGAGATCTTTGTAAAGGCAGAAAACATTGTACCATCAAGGGAATAAAAAGAAATACTGTTTATACTTATAAAAGTACTACTTTTTTTATGTACTTCCCATGTGCATTTCGATGAAATGTGAACTTCAACAGTTGTATTCTTATTTTTGCCAATATTTTTTGCAGTTGTAGAATGTATTGTCTTGGAATGTTGAAATAGTGAATTTTTCTGTTACCTGAACAACATACTTGATTTTGTTATAAGTAAGTGGATGATTACACACATATGCACGTGCACCTACAGACTAAATCAGTAGAATAGAACTGTGTGTGTGTGCACATGTGTATGGAGAGCAGAGAGTGCGAATATCCTATACCGCCGATGACTGTCTTTTTCCACGAAGGCTTCCATCCGCCATGCTGAGAGGTGTCTGTTCAGCAGGTGCCATGCACCTTCAGTCACAATAGCACACCCTGTAGGGTCCCATGACAGTTGAGAGTGGCCTTTGTGACATAAAGGAATGCTTCGGGATCATAACTAGCTAATTTATTTTACTATAAAACAGCTTTAGTGTGAAAAGTGTTTATTCATAGACATATTCTTACTTTTTCAGGGACTGTGCGGCAGTAGAAGCGCTGATAACTTGTCGTGCTCTTCTCCATTGAATGTAATGGAGCCAGTAAGCCTCTCTCTCCTTTTAAATCCCCGGGGACAGGAACGATGCAACGTTTTGTAAACACACAACTTTCCTAGTGTAGATGAAACTTTTTTAAAATACACAATTTGATGCATTATTTAAATTGATTGGAAGTGAGTTTGGCACTTCTGAAAGTCCCGTGCCATGTTAGGCCATTAGAAAGCCAGTTAGGTGCATAATTGATTTATCTTATGGCCTAAAGTAGATAGTGCATCATAACAAGTATTTAATTTTTACTCCTGGGAAAATGTCCTTTTAAGTCGGATTCCAGGTGCTTTAGGTACTTGGAGCTATAAGATGACTACTTTTTGAACAAAAGCCTGATTTTTATTATACACTAAACAAATTAGTTTATTTGGGGGAAAGAGCACTGTAAGTAGCTATTTTGTTTTTTTGCTACTCTCTCTTATAAGTAATTTAGGCACCTATGTGGTAACAAGTAAAATTCTAGTTATACATTTTATGGCTTGATCTCACTATGAATTTAAATTTTCTTTGCTATTATTGCAAATGAAATTGAGTAGTTACTAAGTGAATGAATTAGAATCATGTCTTTACAAGGAAGTGACTTTTAGCAATACAGCTAGGATTTTAATTTTTTTTAACTTCCAATCTTAATTTTAAGAGAGATAATTACAATTTTTCTGACCTCCAGGTCACTGAACTGATGCGGGAACAGTCATACCTGAAGTCTGAATTGGGCCTTGGAGAAATGGGATTTGAAATTCCTCCTGGAGAAAGCTCAGAATCTGTTTTCTCCCAGGCAACATCGGAGTCCTCTTCTGTGTGTTCTAGTCCCGCTCATGCTAATAGAAGAACTGGGATACCTTGTGGTGACTCAGCGCACAAACGCAAGGTCCACAGGGTACCACGCAAGAAAGTATTCCGAGCATCAGTGGCCCTGACACCAACCGCTCCTTCCAGAACAGGCTCTGTGCAGACGCCTCCAGAAGGGGAAAGTTCTGAGGAAGTTGGAGCAGCTGAAGAAGCCTCAGAGGCGGTAGGACCGAAACCTGAAGTGGAGGAAGGGTATGCAAAACCCCCTTTAACTCCAGCTGCTGAAGAAATGCATAAAAATGTGGAGCAAGATGAGTTGCAACAAGTCATACGCGAGGTAAGTAAAATCCTTGCTTGATATTTTGTGATACGTGTTTGAGGAGGTTGTATTTAAACATTATTTGTAAGGTATTCCTTTGATTCGCTGTATTCAGTAATTTCCGGAGAGCTTTTAAATTAACTTTGTCTTTGGTTCTGCTTATGTCTATTAAGATTTTTAAAAATATTTGTAATGGCATTTTTGTAGATATCATAGTGCAGTGAAATTTCAGTTCTGTATTATTACTCACTTTGGTGAGGAAATATATAAACATGGGAAAACTCTTTAGATCTCTGTTTCCACATTTATATTAATGAGGGGTTACAATTTAGGTATCTTCTAGGATCTTATAATGTCATTTTATGTCAATTGACATGAGAAAAGGGTGTTATCACTTTAAAAACTATCAATTTGATGTTTGGTTTAATGGGTGGACAGATACGGAATTTGTATGATTTGCTCAGTGATAGAAATGCAGATTGAAAAGGTTTACCCTGGAGGATAGCAGTGTGCAAACCTGAAACATTTAACCATACTTCTAGGTAACCAAGGGACTACAAAAAATTAGGAAGGTGAGTAGTAAAAGATCAAAATTTAATTAAGAAAATTAGCAAAATATTTGTTTTTGGCACTAAGATCAGGAAGTAAGAACAAATAGTACGTATGAGGTCTGTTTGGAAAAAGTCCAGCCATTGTTAATATAATGAGAATGGTTTGCACAACATAGATGTAACCTGGCAGCCGGGGAGAGTGGACTGGAATGCACATACAGGAATAATGACGACTTCACTGTACTAGTCAGTGGGTGTTATAGACACTGTTGAGAGAGCATGAGTACTGTGTGGCTGTCACATTCAAAATGACTGAGTAAAGCAATGAATCTGCATCAAATTTTGCATTAAGGTTGAACATGACTTTGCAGAAACTATTTGGGTGATTCAGAAGCCCACAGCTATGGGCACCTGGTGATTGGCAGCTTCATCACAACAACACACTTGCTCATGCATCACTTCTTGTGCTGAATTTTTTGGCAAAACGACAAATCACTCAGGTGACTCAACTCCCCTACAGCCCAGATTTGGTGCCCTGTGACTACTGACTTTTCCCAAAACTAAAATCACCTCTCCGAGGGAAGAGATATCAGACCATCAATGAGATTCAGGAATATACGACAGGGCAGCTGTGGTGATTGGGAAAACTGTGTGAGGTCACAAGGTGCCTGCTTTTAAGGGACTGAGGCATCATTGTCCTGTGTATCATGTTTCTGTGTACCATGTATCTTGGGTCTTTTTCAGTAAATGTCTCTCTTTTGCATATTACATGGCTGGCTACCTTCTGGACAGATCTCGTATAGTTAAAAGGGGTGACCAAGTAATTTCTTAATATTTCAGTCATGTTTGAGACAAATTCACATTTTCAAAACAAGCATTTTAGCAGAAGAGAGTGCATGTATGTAATTTCTTTTCCTGACATGAGATACCAACTTAAAGTTTAAAAGGTCTGTCTTCTGTGAAGTTATTTGTCCTACAGATACAATTATGTTTATAAGTTAGTCGTGGCTGGCTAGTGTTTATCCAGCTCTGTATGTGCACGTTGCTCCGTTAGGAATGACTAATTATCTATTTTTACTTCTATGTTTCATGTCAAAGATCAATTTTTGAGTGAAATTAAGTAATTGTTTTTCTTCATGCTATTATTATTTATCAACTGAGGAAGTAAGTTTTAAAGTACTTTTCCCCTTAGAAAAGGGATATGTTTGTTCCCTTTAGCTTGCTTTGGTTTGAAAGTTTTCCTTGAAAACTTAACTCTGTGTTACTCGTTTATCACAAATTCTCCCTTAGTGCACACTGGAGTCCTCAGTTTTAAAGTCATCGATGGATGGCCTGATGTGTGCTGTAAGTGACTTCCTAGGAGTGAGCCACTGCTGGATGAGAGCATTGATTCAGAGACTCAGAACATAACATATATGAAGTTGGTTGTTCTCCTGGTCCTAGAGGGTTACCTGAACACCTAAAAGAACCTCCCATTAAAGAGGGAAGATTCTGTAATTTGAAGACATTTAAACTGCCATGCAGGACAGATGTTTCAGAAACTTTTCAAATCTGTTGCTAAACCTGTTAATAAGAAACTCCCTAATTCAAATTTGGCTTAATTTGGAGGAAGTTGGGCTTAACATTTACCCTTTTACTGTCTACAAAAAAAGAATGATTTACCAAACAAAAGATATAGATCAGACAAGGTGAAGGAGGAAATTGATGTACTTTAAAATAAACTATCTTGAAGCACTTTAAAAGCGTATATTAATTGATCAGTTAGTCCAATGCCATCTGTAATTAAAAAAAATAATTTGTTAGTATCATCTTAGCTTGGTTGCAATGGTATTCTGTTAAATTTTGTTTATAGAATATTTAAAATTCAGATTAGTTTTGAATCCATTTATTTCAAATCCATAATCTTTTTACCTAAATACACTTGGTACTGAATTCCAATTTTTTTTAAGCTTATTGCATTAGCCACCAAGAAAATTAAATTAGATTCTATTCTGTCTTCCCAGTAAATTCTGGGCCCCTGACACTGTTAACAAAGCCACTATTCAGGAAGCAAGCTGTGAGCTTGGGTTGAACAGTTTTGCAGGTGAGGATTAAGCGTGTTTGGCAGACACTTTCCCGGGAGTTTTCTTATTGCACTCATGGGTGCATGAAACAGTGATGTCTGTCGGGCCTTTGTTTCCACAATTTCACCATATATAAAGTTTTTAAAAAGAATGCTTTCATTTATAATGTGTTAATACAGTATAATTCTTTTCAAGGACAGTATTAAGTGGAAGTCGTTTCAGACAAATGTTTAGTACACTCATTCAGTAAGCTTTTGTCAGATTCAAGATACCCCTTTTCTGTGTAGACTGTGTATGTTGTAGTGGGGAAAACACACTCTCCTCGCATTTGCCCAGGTGGTCTGTGATGTATATAACCAGTGGCCTGGACCTGTTTAGTTACTTGTGTTTTTTTAAAGTAAATAAATAAAAAGGTTACTTAATAGAATGAACAGACATTGCCCACAGTAAGCAGATTCAACAGTATTAAATGGTCAAAGTGTAAACAGACATTACTTTGTGTTTAGAGAGTTGTTCTTTGTTTACTGAAGTTCCTAGGCTTGGTTCATGCCATTTAGTATCTCCATTACACTTCCTCTGACATGCTTCAGACGTGTTTTGGTAAATACCCAGGTTAACTGCGTTCTTGGTATAACTTCTGTTAGTGATCGCTTGCTGTAATGGCTGCCCCGAAGTCGGCGCTCCGTGGGTGCTTGTTACCTGGCTCTGTTGCCCCACACGCTTCAGAGTTGCAGTCAGTCTGCTTACATTGCCAGTGAGCCTTCCTCTCTTCGTCTCTAGTTCCCTGTCTTCGGCCTGTGTCGCTTTGGAAATTGTGCTCATAGAGGCAACTTTACCCTCCATCCCAGTAGGGTTTTCTCACTCCTAAACCTTCCAGCCTCTCTGTAGCATAGGGAACTTCAGACTTAATTTCTTTGTCCACACATTAATCCCTTCACTAAATTGTTAGAGGCATTTGTTGCTTTCAGTGCTAGTCTGGAGTCTTCTGTTTTTCTACTTTCTCTTTCTTAACGTGTGGTATGTTTCTGAGTCTTGTGCCCTCTCCCTGTCTCTCTTGCTCCGTCATTGATTGATTCACACGTTAATTGAGCACTATTGTATGCCAGGATACATTGATAAATGACACCCAGTCCTCTCCCTGCAGTAACTCACAGTAAACACTTCGCATTTGACCTCACCCTTTCGATTCTGATTTCTTCCCACTCCCTAGCAGCAACTGTCCTGTCAGCCAGACTCCTTTCTGTTCACACCCTCTCATCCAGGGTGCTCTTGCTGCAGGTTTCTGTTCTCACTGTCCTCTAAGATCTTCTCCTTTTTCATGACCTGCTAGGGAAAAGTCTGCCATTTTCTGAGAATTTTTATTTTCTCCTCGCCCAAAGCAGTCTCTCATTTTTCTAAATTTGTTCTGTTCTCATGCCATTAATAAATTATTTTTCCTCTTAATATTTTATGAATCAATATTCATTTTGTGCCCGTTTAGATGATAACATCTTTAATGGTAGAGACTTTTCTGCTTTACTCTAGTAAATGTCTGTACTCCCCAGATATGTTGGCACACATTTTTGGTTTATAATTAATACTTTTTGACAAGTTTGTTTTCTGAATGTCGACGAACGAGGAGATTTAGTAAAATTGCCATGGTGCATTGAACAGCACATTGTCCCTCGTGAACACGGATTTGCAGTGGCTCTGATTCAGCACACACTGTGTTTGTGCTTGCGTGCTGTGGCCGAGAGATTCTGGCTTTCCTTACATTGATCTAGTAGATACTTGTTTAGAAAGTAGGTCTGTGTGCTTGACCCACGGGCATGCACAGTGGTGTAGGGATTGCCTGAGGGAGCAGGGGCTGGGTGGAAGGGAGCAAAGGGGAAAAATAGGGACGACTGTAATGACATAAACCATAAAGTTTAAAAAAATGATCCAAATTGCTATGAATGTCAAAAACTTTTGATGATGTTTAAAGTTTTAGAATATTGGTAGAAGGTAAAATGAGAAGCTTGTATTTATTCGAATATATCAAAATGCAGATGGTTGGTGGCTGAGGAGCATTTATTTATTTGTGCCCTTAATGTATAAATCTATGTATTATGTACCAGTTTTCCATGACAGGTTAACACGGAGCCATTTTTGGAAAGACTTCAATTGAAATGTGTTCAGGATGTACTTAGAAACGTTTTAGGAAATAGATCAGGCTGACAGGAAACTGTGGAAATGTAGAATTTTTAAAAGCTGGTTGAGAGTGTCTCAAGTGCTAATTTAGGAAGGCATTATCAGTTTATTTCAGGAAAGACACATTTAAAGTCTTCACAAAGAGCTGTTGGGATGTGATGCTATATTGTAAGAGAGAAAGGGCACCGCAGGCATATGCAGTGTTCGGGCCTCTGAGGAAGAGAATCTTGATGGGGTTGTCATTGCCTTTTTCCAACAATGTTTCAGAAAGGTGACAAATGTACCATACAACTGAGGAAAAATTTGTTTCTTTAGAGTTTATGGTCATTTAAAGAATGGTTTTCATGTTTTAAAATAATTTGTAACAAATAATCATTTCTTTCCACTTAAAACATGTGTGTTGTGTTAGAACAATAAATAACTTCTTTAGATACTACACTTCCGGTTGGTATAAAGAGACGGTGTACCTGTATATTATTTTGCCACTGATGGGTTTTCTTAACAATGGGAACATTTGACCTTCCTGCTGATTACCATACAACGGTGGACGTTGGTAAAAACACGAACCTAACAATCACTTCTTCCAGGTTATTTTGTGCCGTGAAGCAACTGCTTAATGGAAGTTTTTAATCTATAAAATAAATTTTCTAATGTTCTCAACTTCAGTGCAATGTTTTGTAATGGAGCTGTCTGAATTATGGTAGACCAGAGCTAGAAGTCAGACCTGGGCTTGCGGATAGATGGGTGTGACTCCCCACTCCCTCTCTGCGCTGCGTGAGGGTTCCCGTGAAGGTTGTGGTTTTCTTTGTGGTGTAGGTGGCTGCAGAAGTTAAGTGCTATTTATGTTTGTTTTGTTTTTTTAAACAGAAAAATGGATTACAGTCATGTTGCTAAGCTCTCATTTTTCTCTTTTCCATTCTAGATTAAAGAGTCTATTGTTGGGGAGATCAGACGGGAAATTGTAAGTGGGCTTTTGGCAGCAGTGTCTTCAAGTAAAGCATCTAACTCTAAGCACGATAGTCATTAAACGGGATGAATAGGTAAATTTACTGAATTTCTTTGTTTAGAGAAATGTAAAATAGTACTTAGCTTTTAATGCTCTGTTTTCTTAGTACACAGATCTCTTTCTTTAATGAAATTTTGAGTTTTAGAATGTGTCTAATACATTATCCTAGAGTATGAAAACCTCATACAACCCCTTCTGAAATGGAAGCAACTCAACTCTCATAATACTAGCCTTCACGGGAGGTTAGGGGCAAAAGTAGGTTTACAATTGTTCATTTGGGAAATAATACAATAATCAATAAATAATAATATAAGAATAAACTGTGTTTTCCATACTCACATCTGTAAATCTTCTTTTGCCCCACCCTGTATTATATCATTTTACTGGATTTTCGTTATAGTAAATAAATGCTAGAATTGGGGAAATCAGGACCTTCAAATCTGATTCTTATTTTGGTTGCATTGGTTATAATAGTATTCAGATGTACAATTTATGGGCCAAGATTTTGAGAATTAATCACAAATTCTTAGTATCTTTCTCAACTTTTGTCTTTTAAAGACGGATATCCCATAGATCCCTATCTATTCATGTCATGATATATGTAGAATTATTTTCTGTGTTTTATTTATTAAAATTAATTACTTTAATTTTATCTCATAGCTCTAGCTACATTTTATAAAATATGTATTAATAGTAATACTTGGTGAATGCCAAAGTCAGTAATACATTTCTGTAGAATAATACCTTTAATGGAACTAAAAATACTCAATAGAATATGAGAAACAAATTTATAATTTGAAAAATATAATATGTAATTTCCACTGTAGAAAATAGGAAAAATATTTTTATAAAGTATTTCATAAAATAACTAATGGTTTTCTTCAAAGCAGGGATAAAAGAATGAACTCTCAAGAGGACGTATAGATATCACAATAGGATCTTGTTTATATATATAAATATTGCTTATATTATATATAATGTGTTTACATTTATAAATAATGTATATACTATTTATATATAGTTAGAGAGTATTCTCATTTCACTTTTAAAGATCTTTTTAATAATAATATTTGAAAGATGGTTAATGTTCACTTTTTCTTTTTTAAGGTTAGCATGGACCATATTAGCTGTGTAATATTAGAGTTATCAACGACATACACTGGTGGAGGTGTTATTTCTGCTTCAGAAGATACTTGCTGCTGAGCTGGGCTGCTGTATTCAGCGTACAATGTTTATTTCTTCTATGCATATCTTTTTAAAAAACATACATAGAAACTTAGGCACTTTGCTTACTTTATTTCTTTTCTAAATTATCAAAACTGTAGCCATTTGAAAAGCCTAATATTTATTTGTATGTCAAGTGTTTTCCAATCAATTCCCTATGTAGAATTAATTTTAAAACTTGAAAACTTCAGACTTAACCAACGTATAAATAACATATTTCTGCAGAGTGGCTTTCTTAAACACTGACCTCTATGAGGTATTTACTGTGCAATAACTGATTCATGTTTTGAGAGCTTGAAACAAATAATGATTTTTCTCTCTACTGCTATTCATTAGTGTCACTTCCAAGAAGAAAAATTGTTCTGTTGTGAAAATTTACTATTA
Organism: Desmodus rotundus; assembly: GCF_022682495.2. Taxonomy (NCBI): domain Eukaryota; kingdom Metazoa; phylum Chordata; class Mammalia; order Chiroptera; family Phyllostomidae; genus Desmodus; species Desmodus rotundus. The sequence goes on from NC_071388.1 coordinate 167,140,924, forward strand.
GTTCTTAAGGAAGTTACTAATAGCAGTGGGATAGAATTCTCATATGAGGTTTCTTACAACTACTTAACGTTCTTACACTGTAAGCATTGTTCCTTCACCCAAGACAAATGTAATTTTATTATAGCTTATGTAGTAGTTTTCTTTTGGAAGTGTGCCTTACATTAAACACTATGTACTTTTTGCATTGTCCAGACTTCTTTACTGTAAGGAGATGTTTCTTCTTCTGTCTTTTAGACAAAATAGTAGATAGAGAATTGCCAAAATAATGGGGCCTGTGACTTGAATGGGTAGAAATAAGCTTTTTTTTTTTTTTCAAAATAGAAGTAATTTAGATTTGTTCTCCTTATAATAGATGGTTTTAGTTCAGTTTCAACCATTGAGAACTTTGTTTTTATGGAAAAAAGAGGAAGATGGTTTCCTATTTGGTTATATATGTGTTAAATAAAAGTGTAAAGTAACAACCAAATGTTATTAGAATTATTCCTTTAGCATTTATAATTTTTGACTCTTTGTGTGAAACTTTAATCAAAAGTGGTTGAAGTGTTAACATTCATTGAAAAACCATCTAAAAGGTTTATAAATGTTTGAATTATCACACAAAGGCTGATTTCTAAAAAAATTAAAACAATAAAGTATTTATTTTGCATAAAATGTTTTTAGTGATTTCTTTTCTGGAACTACAGCAAAATGAAATTTGATTAGATCTGATGAGTAACAAATAAGGTCCAAAAGGGTTACAGCATGCAACCTAATAGGTTGATAGTCTCTCTTCCTGAAGAAGCTACAGTGCAGTTTGGACCAGACCACCCTGGAGAAAGAGTACCCTAATGCTGCTTGCTCTCATCTATTTCTGTGGTCTTAATGATTGCCATCTGAGGCCAAATAAAACTTTGCTTTAAAATATACTGGTGGACTATTTTTTAAAAAAAGACATAAAACTGTTATCTTATTCTTTGGTCGAATTATTCAGCAACTTAATTAGTTGATTCTAATAACAGTAATGATATGGATAAACCGAACACCTTGTGTTAATAGTAGTATAGGCATCAATGTTTTTCACTCAGCTTTGTAGCTGCTTTTAGTTCATTTCTGACAGTACAAGATACCCAGAATTTGCTAGTCAAAATTAGAGATACAACCGTTGCAATAAAAGGCTGAGTCAATGGGCAAATCACTTAATAGTACACAAATAAAATGAATTCAACAGTATTAGAGTTTCATCTTTCCTCTCTGCATTTTAAACCTTGTGCACTTGAACCATTGAAGATTGCTATACTGAAGCCACCATGCTAGCTGCTATGTAGAAATGAATGAGAGATACTTACCTGGCAGAGGAGATACTATGGTCACAAAGATGGTTTTCCCAGGGTGAAGTTTATCCCTTGCATTCCAGATGTGCTGACCCCCACAATTGCCCCAAATACGGAAGACTCGACTGTAATTTGTGGTAGTGGGGGACTGTGTTCACGCTCTCTCCTAGGGAAAAAAAATGAATGAGAGGGTCTACGGACTAGGTGGGAGGACAAGGTGTATTTTTATTTATGGGTAACTTTGGAAGCACTGAGTGAATAGAATGAAGAATAAAAAGAATTCGAGAGCCTATCCTTGAGTGGTCAGAGAAGTCTAAAGATACGTGGTTTGAGTAAAGTCTTAACGGGAAATGGAAGGCATGGGGTTCGAGTGGTCAATGACATTAGCGAAGACTGTCCAGAATGCATAAACTCCGTTTGAATTACTATGTGCATCATGAAAGGAATGTTTTTAAGAACCCAGGTTGTCTGTAGCTTCTGCATAGCATGCTGAGGGCCTAAATGAAGAAGGCACAGAAGAAAAAGTACCTCGCAGTGGTGATTTGGACGTTGGGAGTCACTGAAGGATGATAAACCATTGTCAATAATGGGCAGCTTCTTAGACTTGAAATATGTATTATTCCTCTAAGAATATTGTGTTGAATTTCAGTAACAGTTAAAATATGTGTTACATCAGTGAAGGCTATTTGCTCAGCTGGCCATCTTCAACTATTTTTTTTAAAGACTGTTTTCGGAGCAGTTTTAGGCTTATGGCATACTTCAACTTTTCAAAAGGAAAATAATGCATGGAAAATAATGTGACGAAAAAGTATGTTTGGGGAATTCCTGCAGATACATACTGCCCATGCCCCTCACCTGCCCAAATGGAAGCGGTGCCGGTGGAAGAGAAGCGTGAAAACAAGAAGCACAGATTCTCTCTTTTCTTTTCTTTTTCCACTACTGGGAACAAAGGATTTATACCAGTTCTAGGAAGAGGGAAGAGGAAATATTCTATCTTGTAAGGAAAGCTAAGGATCTAAATTTTGTTATACACAAAATATACTGTTATATACAACTACTGACATCATTTATGAGCATATTGAAAGTATTTAATTAGCACTTATTCTGATTGTATTCTAAATATATAAAGTTAAGTTGTCATGTCTAATTAATAGCTCCTCTCCTATGCAGTTTTTAAATTTCTATTTATTACAGTTAAGTCGGGCCCTTTGCTTTGTTTTCGTTGTTCTCATGATCGCAGCTGATGCTGATAGTCATACTGAATAATCGCTTCCATACACAGTGTCAGTGTGCTGAACAGGAAATTGGAAATGTACTCAAAGATTAACTTAGCAACCAAATATCAGGGTCCATTTCTCTTGTATGTTTTTTGGTACCCCAAAGGAGACTAAATCTTTTGTGAACAAATATTAACTAGCTTACTTGCTTCATTCACTCACTGAATTTTACTGGATATCCTTAGAACACAGGTGGCAAACACAAGGCCCACAGGCCATATTCGGCCCTCCACCTTGTTTTATCTGGCCTGGCACCTTGTTTCTACCTGGCGGCAGCGCTGAGCTCCTTGCTCCTAGTTAAGGAGTAAATGAATACGGTCCTAAAATTACATCTGGCCCTTTGAAGGCAACTGCAAGGCTGATGTGGCCCCTGGTGAAAATGAGTTTGACACCCCTGCCTTAGAAGATAGACATATAAAGAGATTGAACAACATGTTCTAAGGAAAGGTAAATACGTTGTTTAGAACTTTGAAGAATCTATTTGCGAGTTAGATTGTCTCTCTTTGGTAGCAACACATAGAAGAGCAGGTTTTCCTGTCAGGTGCTTTGAAGGAGAAATGTGTTAAGCAGAAAAAGGACATTTTATCTCTAAGGAGATATCATCTTAGAGAAAACTTTCATTATAGCCCAAAGTTCAAAATAAAGAACAATTGTAAGCACAGCACATGGAAGGAAACGAAGGACAAGGGAAACTACCTAAGTCCTTACAGAAGCGAGCAGTAGTCAAGAGAGGCCTGTGTGGCAGCAATACGAGCTTGAACAAAGAGCTGCTTTGTTGTTAATGGTAGCAGGCAATAAGTCTATACTGTGTTGACTGGACATTGAGACAATGCAAAGACAGTCTGAGTCAACCAGTCAAGAACAAGAGTGAGACCCAAAAAGGAAAGAACTAGCTCTGGAGATGCTGCAGAAAGAGATCAGCTGTAACTCGGAATTTGTTTCTGTCATTGGTATTTGGAGTTGCTTACCATTCCCTCGGGGAAGGGATTAGTGATTAAAAATAGTTCCACCTGTGCCGACCACATTGTAATTCCCTATTTGTATTCTCAGGTTAATTGTTTAGTAAATCCATCCACAGATGATTCATGTATTGTTCCAGTACATTACAAATAATTCCTTTTATTTATCCAGTCCCAAAGTGGAAAAAATATCTCTTGAGGTATTTCGAAGGAGATTATCTGATGAGTCATTTCACAAACATCACAATTTTGTGTCTGGGCAGAGATTGCTCTTGATTGAATCACAAGTGGTCATCAGATAAATCTCAGTTATGAATGTTTTCCTTTGTGTTCGGTTAGAAAGTACTTATATCATTATTGACCTTTTGAGACATGTGAAATAAGATCACTCACATAAACCTTTGAATAAAAAACAGAATGTGTTTAACCAGGTCTCATCAGTCTGTGAGGACACGTGGGATTGCATTAATGATGATAGACGTGTTTTTAAATCTTTTCCCATCGCTTGTTGAGGCATATTGTCTCCCAAATCTCGTACATTTACACTGAGGGGATCCCCACGAGTTATTCATGAACCTTCATGACTGTTTTTATCTATCAATCCCAAGTGATTTCCTCTTCACAGTTATATTCATTAAACATACATTTAATGAACAGCCGTTGAGTACAAAGCACTACTGACAAAGTTAATATTTGTATGATCTTATTTTACTATTTGCTAATTCTGCTAGCATTTGAGTCAAGTTTTTTTTTTATGATTCACAAAAGAGAGTTTTTATTTCGGTGCAATTTATTGTTGTTTTTGTTGTCTTTCAATTGCTCTATGGGAAGCCAAAAGCAGATCACAAATGCCGTCACAATTCTGTCAGGTATAATCCTAAACGTTTTCTTAGAGTGGATATTAATTTACTGGAAGAATCTTAGTTTGATCCATTCTGCCTGTGATGTCCATAATGGGAAAGGAAAAAAAATGAAACAGCCTGTATCGTGTGAGATGTTTTACTTCTTTAAAATCTATATACAGATTTTGACAGAAATTATTTGTAAAGAAGCACAATAACAGTGAAGAAAACTTCATCCATGATCAGAAATTATGTGGGCTATAAAACACAGTTGAAGTATCACTCACAATTTCTCTAAACTAGGCTTAACCTCCCAAAGATTTTAGATTTGTGTCTCCCCATAGGTAAATTCCTTTTATTTTTAAAGAAATCCAACCTGGATTTCTTTTTAAAAGAACACCCTGGAACTCGATGTGAAACATCAGTGAAACAGATTATCGTCCATTTACAAAACACCTTGGTTAATGGATTAGCTGAATTATAGCAATGCTGGCAGCAAAGCAACTTCCCTTAAAGTACTTAATAATTTCCAATTAATAGCAGACATAAAGGGAAAGAGGAGAAGGCAGTGGGGGAATCAGTAATAGCCTAAATTGAAGTCTTTTGGTGAGGAAATATTTCTATGATGGAAAAACTCTAACCGCAGATACCGTTAGAGTAATATGGATTTCTTCCATAGTATGTTCTCAATTTCGGCATTTTCTGTCTGCTTTTTCCTTTCTTACCTCTCTTTCTACAAGACCTAGAAATTATTTCCTTATGGAGAGATTTCTGCTCTGATAATATTATTTTCCTCCTTAAATCTGTGCATTATATTATCTGATAGAGCTGGATAAAAATGTCATATTTTGCCAACATATGTCCCTTTCAATGTCATTCTAGTCTGAACCCTGTTAAATTTTGGGACTTTAGATTGTACAGAACAAGTTCATTCTTATGTGATCTGGCTTTGAGTCTTTACCCAGTTTGCTAAAAACCAAAGACATCTATGTTCACTTCTTCTTACAAGAGGATATTGCTAAAATACATAAAACTGAAGGGAGTGGAAGATGTTAACATAAGTGGCCCCGTCTAGAAGCAGACAGGCCTCTGCTCCAGGCGGAGCTCTGCTACTTTCTTGAGTTAGCCTCACTGTCCTGAAAATAACAATAGCACCTACCTCTGGTGTATTTAGAGAATTAATAAGGTGTAGTAAGGGCATTTAGCATGCTGCATAGCATATGATAAGAGCTCAATAAATATTAGCTATTGCAAGAGATAGTAATAATGATAATAGAAGACAAAGCAAAAAGTTATAGCAGTGAATTAAAGTATCCAGAAGACAGACCATATTGATTATCTGAGTCAAATATAAGTGAAAATACAGTTGATATTATTCCAACTTTACATTAAATAAACCACTAACTATCAAAATTGTGTGGTTTGTCCTGCCTAAGCTTTATTTAATTCAGAAAAGTTCAATATTAGATATATTTGTCAGAAGATATATTTGTTTATCTTTTCTATTATTTTTTTAAATTTTTTATTGTTATTCAATTACAGTTGTGTGCCTTTTCTCCCCATCCCTCCACCCCACTCCAGCCGAACCCCCCTCCCTCCCCCACCTCCATCCTCCCCCTTGATTTGGTCCATGTGTCCTTTAAAGTAGTTCCTATAATCCCCTCTCCTCACTGTCCCCTCCCCACTCCCCCCTGCCCATTGTTACATTGTTCTTAACTTCAATGTCTCTGGTTATATTTTGTTTCCTTTTTTCTTCTATTTATTATGTTCCAGTTAAAGGTGAGATCATATGGTATTTGTCCCTCACCGTCTGGCTTATTTCACTTAACATAACACTCTCCAGTTCTATCCATGCTGTTGCAAAGGGTATAAGCTCCTTCTTTCTCTCTGCTGCGTAGAATTCCATTGTGTAAATATACCATAGTTTCTCGATCCACTCATTTGCTGATGGGCACTTAGGTTGTTTCCAGTACTTGGCTATTGTAAATTGTGCTGCTATGAACATTGGGGTGCACAGGTTCTTTTGGATTGGTGTTTCAGGGTTCTTAGGGTATAATCCCAGCAGCAGAATTGCTGGGTCAAAGGGCAGTTCCATTTTTAGTTTTCTGAGGAAATTCCATACTGTTTTCCACAGTGGCCTCACCAGTCTGCATTCCCACCAACAGTGCACTAGGGTCCCCTTTTCTCCCCATCCTCTCCAACATTTGTTTGTTGATTTGTTTATGTTGGCCACTCTGACTGGTGTGAGATGGTACCGCATTGTGGTTTTAATTTGCATCTCTCTGATGGCTAGTGATGCTGAGCATCTTTTCATATGTCTCTGGGCCCTCTGTATGTCTTCCTTGGAGAAGTGTCTGTTCAAGTCCCTTGCCCATTTTTTAATTGGGTTGTTTATCTTCCTGGAGTGGAGTCGTGTGAGTTCTTTATATATTTTGGAGATCAGGCCCTTGTCTGAGGTATCATTAGCAAATATGTTTTCCCATACTGTTGGTTCTCTTTGTAATTTGGTGCTGTTTTCTTTAGCCATGCAGAAGCTTTTTATTTTGATGAAGTCCCATTTGTTTATTCTTTCCTTTATGTCCTTTGCTTTAGGGGACATGTCTGTGAGGATGTTACTGCATGGAACATCTGAGATTTTCCTGCCAATGTTTTCCTCAAGGATTTTTATGGTGTTACGACTTATATTTAAGTCTTTTATCCATCTTGAGTTTATTTTTGTGTGTGGCGTAAACTGGTGATCAAGTTTCAGTTTTTTGCACGTAGCTGTCCAGATCTCCCAACACCATCTGTTGAAGAGGCTGTTTTTGCTCCATTTTATGCTCCTGCCTCCTTTGTCAAATATTAATTGACCGTAAAGACTTGAGTTTATTTCTGGGCTCTCTGTTCTGTTCCATTGGTCTATGTGCCTGTTTTTATGCCAGTACCAGGCTGTTTTGATGACAGTGGCCTTGTAATACAGTTTGATATCAGGTATTGTGATCCCTCCTGCTTTGTTCTTTCTCAAAATTGCTGCAGCTCTATTATTTTTAAGAATATACTTAATTGGCACCCCAATAGAAGGTTAACCAGGGTAATTGCCAAGGATGAGATGGAAGCATTACTCTGTATCTTTTGAAGGACCTGAATGAAGCTTCAGAAAACTGGAATCCTCATTTTTGACTAGCTGTAGCCCTTTATTGTTATTTTTATAAAAACATCATTGACAATGGCATTCTCTTAGCATTAATCTCCTGCTTCTTTTTCTTTAATTCTTATTTTAAAAAATAATGAACAACTGAGTCGAGCTTTGAACACCCTCTAAGCAGAGATTCTCAGCTGGGCAAGGACAACGATCAGAATGTGTGCTTGTGCGTGTGTGTCAATGCACGCAGAATGGGTGGGTGTGTTCTTTCTGTTCAGTTTTATAAGTTTTCATTTGGAAAAATATTGCTTCAAAATACAAACTACAGAAAACAGTCCTTACATTTTCTGAACTGGTGAGGTATGGGTTAAAAAAAAAGTTGAGAAAAAATTGACCAAGAAATTAAGCCAATTTTATCACCAATATAGAAGTACTACAAATGAAATGTACAGAGTGCCTTCTAATTATTTACTTCTGAGGGGTGCTCCTATGCAGAATATCAGAGTTCTAATTGATATGTATCAGCCGAGTGATTTCCAAGTTAATGTAATTCTGAAAGACAGTCTGAAGTTAAATAAATATTGCCGATAATTTGTACAACAATATTTAAGGCACCACAATGGGACAGTCAGCGCCTTCTCTCCAGGGGGAAGAATGTACAGCTCTGGCTCAGGAGGATGCTGAGGGACTGACACTTACTTAGCTATGACTTTTGTATCTTAGAGACTGAAAATCAGGAAGTGTGGACATCAGTATGGCATGCCCTTGACATCTCATTACAGGCAAGAAAAAGAAGAGACCCTTTTGAGAAGTGATGGCCACTGCCAACTTCCCGGTTTCTTCTTTAAACAAGGAACATTTAGATAGTGCCACGGTACTCTGGTACAGTGCAAGAAAAACATCCCATAGGCCGAAGGTGGTTCTTTCCATCCCACCTATTTTATAGTTACTGGTACAAAACCTCATAGTTATCTCTTTAAAAAAATTAAAGGATTTCTAAGTAATGATGATGCCAATCTATAAAAGTAACTATAAAAAGAACTTATAATATTCATAAAAAGTCCCTGACTTGGCAGTTAGGTATTTGTTAAACTACCTAACTTCTCTTCAAGAAAAAATGTGTGAACAGTTGTATAGACTTGATTTTTTTAACTGATAGATTCTAAGCACCCAAACATACATTTATAGATTATGTCATGTTGTTTCTTTCCCTTCAAAAGAATATTACATACAAAGATTATGTCATCTGAAACATTAGCCATTTTAGATTACTTTTCACATTTTTCCTCTGTTGAAATAGCTAAGTAACAGCCCTACCAAATTTCCAGCTCTGCTTAGCAAATCTTGATTGTCTTTTTTATTCCAGGTACCTTGCTGCTTTCCACCAAGTCCTGATGGTCCAATTCTTTCATATCGAGTAACCTTCACTGCTAATATCTCAGTTCAGGTCCTCTAACTTCTTGCCTGAGATATCGCACTGTTTCTGCCTAGGCTTTCCTGCCTATAGCAGTTCATCTGAAGTCCAAGTTCCCCCTATCGTTGGAATGATTGTGCTGCATGCAAATATGATTCTGTTGCCCCTGCACCTCTGTTGCTCAAAGACTTCCAATGACTCCCCATTGTTTTTGAGTTAGTCTCTTTTTACATCTCCATCTGTGATTGGACTATCCCCCAAATATTAATTTCTGTATGCAGTTCTTTTTTAGTCAGTTTATCAGATTATGTTTTCCAAAGACAGTCCTGAAATATGTCCTGACCCACATATTCTTCAAAACCTTGCAACCTTCCCCATCAAGAGCCAAAGTTTGTATCTCTTTCCCTTACAGCTTGTTGAAACTTTATGGCTGCTTCAGACAACAGAGTGTAGTAGAAGTGATTACCTGTGATTTTCAGGTAAGGGTAGGATGTAAAAAGTGCCATGCACTGCCTTTTGCTTCTTTCCTGGTGCTTGATCTCAGAACCCAGCCCCCATGCTGTCAGGAGGGCCAAAAGACCTAGGAGGGAGAGGCCTAATATGGAGAAGAACAGAAACTTCAGCCTTTGGGCCTGGCTGACCTCCCAGCCAATGAACAGCATCAAATTCCCCGCCATGTGAGAACGATATCCTGAATGTGGATTCTCCAGTTGCCAGGTGAGCCACACCACATGATGCCACATAGAGTTGGGACAGGTTGTCCTTGCTGAGCCCCACCCAAATTACAGATTCATGGACAAAATTAGTGATTGTTGTTGCTTTAAGCTGCTAAATTTGGGGGGTTAATGTATGCCTGTATCGATAGGTAATTGGTACTATTTTTAAAAAATTTGTATTTATTGATAGAAACATCAATTTGTTGTTCCACTTATATGTACATTCTTTGGTTGATTCTCGTATGTGCCTGCACCGTGGATCAACATTGGTGTGTTGGCACAATGTTCTAAACCAACTGAGCTATCCAGCCAGGGCCAGTAATTGCTACTAATTTTGGTACCTACAAATGGAATGTTGCCATAACAAAAACCTCAACTGTGGCATTGGCTTCGCAATGGTACTGTGGGAAGAAGTTGGAGTGGTGTCGAAGAGACTGGGAAAGCCAAAAGGGTCTCAAGTAGAGTGTTAGTGGAAGGCTAAAATACCTTGAGGAGGCCGTCAGAAAAGCCTGAAAGGAAAATATTATTGAAAACTGAAGGAAGGGGACCCTAATTAGGTGATGGCAGAGAGTTTGTCAAAACAGTCATCTGTGGAAATGTGGCAAGGAGGAAAGGTACCTAATAAACTCAGTGATCTAGTTAAGGAGATTTCCAGACAGAATATTCAAAGTGCCACTTGATTTTTCCCTCATTGTTTGTAATAAAATGTGAGGAGACAGAGAGAGAGATGAGCTAAAGAATAAATCATTAAACATAAAAGAATCAGAACTCTCTGGGTTTGAAATAAAATTATTTCTCTAAAAACAATTATTAAATTGAATAATGGCTTCTGAAAAAGATCAAATCCAGGATGAATCTCTAAGCTCTTTAAAAATCTTAGTGCCTACCTGGCCACCTCATTTTTGTTAAAAATAAGGCTTCTGATATGTTAAGGGTGTTCTACTCTTCATATTTCATTGCAAACACAGTACTTTTCTTGATTGTGGATGCTAATTGTGTTACTAAATTTGGTGTGACTGAAAAATTATATAAATATCTTTAGTCATAAATCCCAGAACAAAGAAATTACAGTACTAACTCCCTCTGTTAGGGACAGTTCATTGGTTATGGGAAATAAAGGAGGAAATAAATATCCTATTAAGAGTGGCCAGCAGAAGCAGTAAGGACAGAATCCTGTTTCCTTTTATTCACATCAGTTATGTTCAGTTTAAGGTGGTGAATTAGAGTTTAAATGGTTCCCTTTTAAATACTTCCCTTTGGTTCTGGCATTAGGGAATTGGAAGCTGGTGTCACAGCTCATACATATTTGGGATTGTCTCCCACCCTGTGGGGAGTGTGTGTCCCCCCAGGCAGCCTGCCTCTGCAGCGGAGACAGTAAGGAAGCAAGTACCAGTTAAGCTGCATTCCTTGTGAAACAATCTAATTATGGCGAGCCCAAAGCCATTAGCCCTGGTCTTAAATTCCAGAGTAAAATGTTCACAGGGTGAAATGGAAAATCATCAGCAGTTCGTTCTTTTCTCTGTCATCTTGTTTATGGAAAACCTAAATGTGCGAATGAGCTTCCCTTGTTCATGCTTCCCAAGCTTTGGTGGAGACATACATGGAATTCAACCCAGTGAGTTTGCATTTCGATGCAAGTTCTATAGGAATGGCTTTCTATTCTAAACAACTAGTCACTTTTTCTGATTTCAACCTCATTTCTTTACAAGGAAACAAACCCAATTTGATCAAATCATTAATTTAAGACCTAATGTTGAGTGATGGCGGAATTTCACTTCTTAGTTGTCTGTCATTTGACTAGTCCAGTTTGGATGATTTAAGAGAGTCGATGTCTGTCAGATGTTTATTGCTCATTTACTCTGGCAGGATAACTTTTTCACTCGAACTTATGCTTATTTCCTTAGCACTTTTCTCACTCCAATAAGAAGACACTAGCCAAAACCTACACTTCCTTGCTTCAGGGTTATGATGCAAGGCTGCTTCCCTGACACTGAAGAAGAGAGGCAGCTGTCCTGGACTCTGTGCTCCAGATGGCTCCACTGTGGCCCTCATCTTTTGACTTTTGGGGAGAAAACCCACTACCCCCCCATGACATAACTACAACCATTCCCTATGAGGATCCATGGAGAGAGGGGTATGGTGCAGGATGCGTGTTGTCAGACCAGACGCCGACTGTTCAACTATGATCATTTTTATAGAACATGGGCTTTTATAGAAGGATTTTTCTGCAGAAAGAAGACCATACACCCTTTATCTAGAGACAACTTTTGTGGACTTTGAAGTTCATATAAAAGGAACCAGTCTTGTCCTATCACTAGATCAGAAGGAAGTTGGGAACTCTAGAAAAAGGATGATGGCCAAAAGAATTTGGGGATTTTTTAAGTCTGTAGTTTTCTTATTTTTCTTTTCATGTTCATCTGTTTTCCTAAAATGAACATCTGTTACACACATACATTGAAAAAGAACTGTGTACTTCTCTTGGGGGTCAGCTAATGAGGCTGTACCCAGTGTTTAAACATTCTTGGGAGATAGACTAAGGGAAAGTGGGGACAAGACACTGGTCTGTCGAGAGCAGGGATTCCCATGGAGGTTGACTAATCCTGTGACACAAGTGAGGTGAGTTTTTAACTCATTCATTGTGAATTAAATGTGCAAAAATGTAGATTTTTATTTCCCTAAATCCTGTGATTGCTCGCCATCTCTTGCACTAGATGCTCATCGAATTATAATTTTCAAAAAATTAAAAACATGAGTCTTCTAAAAATGTAAAATAGCAAATGTCAAAGATGGATTTAGTTAATTACTGAGGCAACCAGAGGAGTGATAAAGTTAATTAAAAAATGTACTGGACAAATAGAAATATTATCATTGAAAAAAAGAATACCAGAATAAGATTGTTACATTGAAATTTAAAACCTTATGTTTTAATCTTTTTGACTATACAGAAACCATTTACACATCTACAGAATGAAATTCATTTGCAATGCTATTGGACAAAAATATTTGAAATATTATCAGTTTTCTATAAGTTAATATTTACTTTTTTACAGTTGTAAGATACCCTAATTCATGAAAATAGGAAGTCAAAACAAAACTATATAGCTATAAGTAATAAATCTTTCGCTTATTCCCAATTTGGGATTTTTCTTTTTATGATAGAAATATACTTAATTATATTTTCTCTCAAAATGAGAAATATAGAGTGGTTCCTCCTGAGTTATGACTCCAATAAGGGAGTGAAATTATGACACAAATATTTTGGTATTTTTTAATGTAAAGCTAAAAACTAATATTGATGCAATTATTTTTTTATTTTAAAAGTGTGTTTGGAAATCAAAATAAAATAATCAATAAAATAAAATGCTTAATAAATTTGAAAACAAAGCTTAAGAAACATTACACATCATAAATATAAAAGTAAACTTATAAAAATACAAATGTCACCCATTTTGTCACTCTAGTGTACCACATAAAATGTAAGAAAAAATATTATATCAAAAACTCATACAATGCTGAAAGTTTAATATTATAAGAAATAATATTTAGTTTTTAATTACAATTAGGAAAATAAAGCCCCGGAATACTGGAATAGTTATGCAAGTCTGCCGCTGTATAAATTGATACAGACACTGCAAAGGGTTTTTGGCTTTTAATTAGTTGATGTAATGTGAAGTGTTCACTCTACATTGAGGGTTGTTTGGAGATGTAAAAGGATGCTTTCTAAATGAGGACACTATTGCTTAATGCAAAATTTTAAAGGAATGTCATGACTCGGGAATGTCTCAAGATATAAATGATACGGATTCCATATCCTTCCCCTTAACACTGACTGCCGTTAAGATTTTCTCTTTAATACTGGTTTTCAGCAATTTGCTTATAATTTGCTTTATTATGGTTTGAGTTTCCTAGATGAGATTCTTGCAGCTGTAGGTTTATATATATATAAATAAATATTTAATATAACATATATAATTTTTGATATTATTTCTGAGGTCCCTGTGCTGCTCTCCCCCCATGTCATCACTCTGTGCTTCATTTTGGATATTTCTATGTCTGTGTCTTCAAGTTGATGGATTCCCCCCTTGTAGTATCTAATCTGCTGTTAATATCATTCGGTAAAATGTTCAATTCCAGTATTACATTTTCATCTCTAGAATTTTCACTTGGTTCATTTCATATCTTTTATTTCTCTCTTCCCTGTGTTTCTGTTTTTCTTTGAATCTTTGAACCTATCTATTTACATTATTTATAATAGCTGTTTTATAGTATCTGCTCATTCCGCCATGTCTGTGTCATTTGGGGGATTATTTCTATTAACTAATTTATCTCTTAGTTATGGGGTATATTTCCCTGCCCCATCATGTGACCAGTTATGTTTTTAATTCTGATTTTATGTCATTGAGCACTGGATTTTGTGGTATTCCCTTAAAGCGGATACCACTCTGCCAGGGGAAACTGCCTGCAGATCAGCTTGGTCCTTTTGAGGCTTGCCTTTCCATTTTTCATATGGGTCTATAGCAGCCTTTAATTCCACTACAAACCCTGAAACTTCTGGTTTCTCTAGTGAAATGCCATGTGTATTCAACAACATTTCTCCCCCATGACTGATGCGAACTGAAATGATTTCCAGGTTTACTTGAGTTCTGGGAATAGTGTAGTTTACAGCTCCCAGTACTTCTTTTCTTCCAGTAGTTGTTTTTTGTCTGGCCATGCTGAGCTTCACCTTACCAAGACTGGCATTCCCCTAAAGACCTCTATAGGGTTCATCTTGTTTAGCTCCCTTCCCTAAGAGGGCACAGTTATTCAATATATAAAAACAGTCGTTTCATCTATTTTGTCCAGTTTTCTAGTTGTTTGCAGTAGGAGTGTAAGTTCTGTAACCAGCTGTGCTTTTCATAGAGGGATGCATCCATTTAAAAATACCCAGAATAACAATACTACACCAACAAAAGGGTGTGTCTTCTTACCTAAATATAGCACGGTATATTGGAATAGCAGAATGTCAACAAGTGGAAAAGCAGCCACTACGTCTGGAGGAAGTAGACCAACTACCATCGCTGACTAGAGCCCCCACATCAGCTCTTGCTAGTGTTGTAGATGCAATGAGATTTTCTGTGATTTCCATTCAATTTCTGGTTTAGGATACTCTTCCCTACATTCCTCTGCTAAGAGCTGCAGCAACTCCAACTTGAATATGCTGAAATCTCTGCAGACAGAGATGAAGGGGCTGTGCATAGGGCACTATCATAGGCCTTCTTAGTTTAAATAGGCCCCATTGCCTCCTATTTTATGGCACCCATGCTGGTTTGGCATGGAACACTCTTTGAGGATGCCTCTAAGTAGAACTCCAGGCCCCAAACAAGTGAAATTTTCTTCTGCCCATAGAACTGAGCTATTTGAGTTTTCTGCCACCTAGTTTATTGTCTAACCCACCTCCTCTATACATGGGGAGAAGGCAGGGCAGAGGAAACTTATCTGGAAACTCATCTACGACTCATTTACTTACTCTCCCCACCCTCTGGATCCTGTCCACAAGCTTCACACTGAATTGTTTCCCTCTCGGATTCATATGTTGAAGCCCTAACACTCCCCACCCCTTCCTGTAGCTGTGTTTGGAGTAAGGGAGTACAGGCAGATTGCAGAGATATTGACAGTTCAGTTCCAGACCACCACAATAAAGTGAGTCCCACAATACAGTGAGTCATTATGTTTTTGCTGGTGGAGGGTCTTGCCCACCGTCGCCCTCTCTCTGCCATGGGAGGACACAGAGAGAAGGCAACCATCTGCAAGCAGGAGGGTGGTCCTCATCAGGAACTTCAGTGGCTGACACCTTGAGCTTAGACTTAGCAGACTGAGAACTGTGAGAAATAAATTTCTATTGTTTAGCCACCCCGTCTGTGATATTTTGTTATTGTGGCCCCAGTGGTCTAAGACACCACACCTAGGGGAGCTTTTGTTACTTTTTTGTTTCCTTTTTTGGGCCAGAGAACTGCCTTCCTATCACCTGCTGTATTCTTCATATTTACAGGTTTTTAGTAAAAACTATTCTCATCCTTCTAGAATCTGTTTCTTGATATTTAAAGGAAAGGTTGTGAAATTAAAAACAAAAACACACACAAACCCAGAAACCTTCTCTATGTCAACCTCTTGCCTGGCTCTTGAAATTGAAAACCAAATTCAAGTCCGTTCTTACTGAAATTGATCTAAAGAACCTAATTTTGGAATCCAAAAGCCAAACTCTGACTACTGACTTTTTTTCTTTAATTATGATAGTCCTAATCCTCCCAGAGGTAATGAAGAGCTCCAAATGAAAAGGAGTAAGATTTGAAAAAATAAATAAAAATAAATAAATAAATAAACTGGAAAGCAAAGCATAATAATGTATTTCAAAATATTATTTCATCACACAATGTAAAACAGGATTTTCTACCCACGCATAAACAAATAACGGAGAAGAGCTAGGTAACAGCGAACAATGGTTTAAGAAAAGTAGTATTCTGTTGTAAGCACCGCTCTTTCCTCTCTCCATCCCATGGTAGCACTAGAACTCAGATGACAAAATTCTTCTCTTCCTTGGCAGGTCTCTGGTATGAAGTTCCTATGAGCAGTACGTGCTTGGCCCCTACACTGGTCCCAGGATTACTGCCTGTCTGACATTTCCCATGTCTTCCCTCAGAGTGTAACTCTGACGTTTAGTGAGGTCTCCCCATGTCCTCTTGGTTCTGGGTCCTGGTGGCTAAGAGATTCTCTAGGTTGAACTTAAAACTATGTTTCCCCCCACAATATTACTATTTTATGTTCCTTAGTAGAGTAGTGTATTTTATTTTCTCAGGTAGGCCCAGGTGATATATGCTTCTTGATGTTCTCTCCAGTTTCTGGAAAGATTCAGAACAACATCCTCCATGGTCAGAGCTGGAGGACAATCCATATGGCATCACACGGGGGCACCTGAAATAAGGCCTGTTAGTACAGAATCAGCCAGTTTCCTATGACTCAATTCGAACATCTTCCTATACGGTTCCCTGAGTCTTTGACATCTCTCTTATATTCCCGGAGGGATCTGAAGGTTGCCTTTAGCCTAATCTTTTTGGAGAATTTTATTCCCCTTTTGTTTCCTAGAGTCCATTTACAACTTCCCCTCAAGGAACATCACCATCTTTTTCATATATATGTACTGACACATTCGAATTTTGAGTTAATGTACAGATTTGATCTTTCTGGAATCTAGTCCAAGCCAGTTAACTAGGCAGAAGAGATTTATGGGCTGATAAAACTGGAAGCTGACAAATAAGGTGGCTTCAGGGTTGGTTTGAGTCAGCTGTTCAATCATGTCTTCAAAGATTCAGTTCCTTTTATCTCTTCTCTGTCCCTTGTGTGTTCAGCTTCTTCTTAAGCCTGGTTCTGCTTTGTGGTCGACTTTGATGGTTGTGTCCACTCCCGAGGCAACGTGCTTCTCCATGCACATCTATGGACGAAGAAAGGGTTGTTTCCAAGAGAGTTCTCAGAAGAGGGAGGGCACTTGTTCTCCTGAAACCACACGGAAACCTCTCTGATCTCATCAGCCTGACATCATTCATCCTGGAACAAGTAACTGGGACCAAGGAAAGGGATTATGTTTGTTAGTTTGGGCTTCAGCCACTTGCCCCAGTGCTAGTGTAATAAACCCAGGGGAGGTGAAGATAACGGAATTAAAACTGGGGTAGGACGAAGGAAAGGGAGAGTAATGTTGGAGAGTAACGGCAATGTCCAGGATATCTAACTACTCAGAAGATAATAAATGCCTTGGAAAGGAAGAAAAACATACTATGGATTGGCTAATGCTAGGCCCTGTGCCAAGCAATGTATGTGATTCTGACTCTGTTGGAGAGTATCTGCCCAGTCTATTGCCTTCTCTCTCTGAGAATTCCCCTGTGATGGGGAATGGGCTCTGATAGCCTGCTGTTAGACACCTGGTACAGATTAGGCCAATTGTCTTTCTTGTCCAGGAATTTTGCAGTGGGATTCAAATGGCAAAATGGTCTGTGGGAGCAAACATACAAAACTGGAAGCTGTGGAGTGGCTGTTGTGTATGTGCCAGGAGAAACAAAGAAAGCCAGTTTGGGGAGAAGGAGGAGAAAAAAGTAGTTTATGAGCAGAGAGAAGCAGAGTTAAGGTAGCTGTTTGAACCTAAGAAGGAAAGACAGGGGAAAGCTTCCTTGGCTCCCAATGACTTTCACGTTCAGCAACTGGTTCAGCTGCTCCTAGGCCTGTTATCTGTGTAACAGGTTGTTAAAATGGAACCCAAAGACAAAAACAACATAATAGATTCCAGACAGCAGTACCTCCCCCTGCCCAGGGTCCCAGATACTAAAGGAAAGTGTCAGACCACCTGTGCCTGGGTTGTGCAGGGGCGTCAAACTCATTTTCACCGGGGGCCACATCAGCCTCCAGGCTGCCTTCAAAGGGCTGAATGTAATTTTAGGACTGTATAAATGTAACTACTCCTTAACAGTTAAGCGAGAGCTCAGCACCACAGCTGGGTAGAAACAAGGTGTGGGGCCGGATAAAACAAGGTGGAGGGCTGGATTCGGCCAGCAGGCCTTGTGTTTGCCACCTGTGTGTTAGAGGATACAGAATTCTTCAGCCAGCTTAATCAGTACCCCAACTGGTGTATGAGGAAAAGGTTAGGGAGTAGAGAGATTTCTTTCAGCGAGCTTTATGTGGTGTTCTCTGCTCCTTCCTCACGGGAATAGAAAGATGTTTTACCTTTACCTGGATCCAATGAATGAAGACTAGGAGGGGGTTTTGATATTGGTGTCTTGGAGGCTGAAGGCGCTAGACACTGGTGTTTGACTTAAGTCTGAGAGTCTGAAGTCAAGAGCTGCGGAGACAATCCACTGAGACAGTGTGCACTTCCACTCAAAGTGCCTCCTGGGGTCAAAATGAGATACCTTCCCAAAGCGAATTGACCTGGGTTACCTTAAAAGGAAATTTCTTCCAAAGGGCAGCCTCAGTGGGTTATGATACATGAAGGAAAAGTGAGTGGTTGCTAGACGAGCCTAACAGTTACCCAGAAGAGGGCATTGCTAAGGGGGTCGGGCGTCATTGGTGACTGAGTACGCATCTCTGAAGAATCAACACAAGTGTCCAAAAGAGGAAGAGTCAGCAGTGCTTCAGTCCAGAGGGCACCGAGGCCAGATTACATTATACCAGCCTGTGATCCGTCCACTTTCTTCTCGTCCCTTGCTTCCTAGGCTGACTTCCCAGGGACCAGAACTGTGGCTTACACAGGGAGGGAGGAGGCAGAGGAGAAACTGCGTAAGAAGCCAGCCATGGCCCTCATACCTCCTCGCCCTGAGCACCCCACTCTGGGAATGGGGAAATCATGACATCAAATAAGAGTTTAGATATTTCATTTCTTTACTGAACTAGATTCTAGTTTTGAAATTATTAGAGTAGATTGGAACTTTTAATGCCAACACATTATCTAAGAGTGGATATAAAAGCTATGGACCTGCACAAGTTTTATCTTTAACAGTGAGAAATAATATATTTTATTTTTTACATTTTATTACTGACAGAGGTGTCATATAATCTTTTTAATGACTCTGTGAGGTAGATATGATTATCTCAGTAGGAATTCTTTTCCCCACTCTGTACTTGAGGAAGCTGAGATTGCAAGAACCTCATGGAAGGGCAATGACTGGTGAAATGGGCTTTAAAAGGAAGAATAGGCTTCTAGTAAGCAGAGATGAGAGGAAGGAAACTCTAGGAGAGGAAAGAGTAAAGGAGCCAGGGCTGGAGAGGGTGTATTCCAGGAACTGTGATGGTCTAATCCGCATACAATAGAAGAGCCCGGTGGTGTTAGGGTGAGGCAAGTCTGGAAGCATTTTAAAACAATAGAGTGGCAGTTCTTTAACATCCCTTTACCCCTTGTCCTCCTCTACAACTGCCTCCTTTTCATTCTCTGAAGAAAGATGAAGGCATCCTCTCCGTTTGATCTACATGAGAATGTACAACTTAGAAAGTAGGGGTTATGTGTTAGACCCCCCAAAATACAGAGGGAAATTGAACAAGCTTTTGAAATAGGTAGACCGAGTTTCACAGCAATTACTCCTGTAAGAGCGTACTGTCTCTAAAGCTCAATATCCTTGTCTGTAGAGCAGGGAAGTTACTCCACAGGGCTACTGTGACGGCTAAATAAAGTAAGATTCAAATAGTGCAGAAAATAATTTTGTGACCTTAAGCAGATCACAGATGTCTTAGGTCTCATCCCTCAGTTTGCTCATTCCATCGGGTTGATGAAAACACTTTATTCATGTCAATGTGAGGTACATCACAGTCAAGATTATTTTTTTAGGCATAGCAAATTATTGTTTTCTTATAAATGCTCAGTAACAAATTTAACTCTTTATGGGTCCAAAATTGAATTTTTTGTTTTAGACATAACAAAGGTCCTTTCGGTGAGGGTGAAAGGACAATTAAACTGAAAGGTATGTACGTATTGGGCCTGAACATTTTTAATGGTCTTATTTAAACTGAATACAAAGGTACTTAAGGACGGTAGCAGTTGTAAGCTTTCTTTTCTTAGGAAATCAATACTCATAAAACTGTAGGTTGGAATTGAGAATTAAAAACCACAGTGAGTTTATTTTAAAACATGTAGCCTGTCATCTTTATTTTCCCTTTGGATAACAGTGTTTATACCCGGAGGCCTGTATACGTGGCTGCAGTTCTTCCACTGACTTTGAAGTGAACTTCACAGGGGGCTAGAATCAGACTGTTAGGGCTTTGAGATGCGTGTAGTCCAACTCCCTCCCGTAAAAAGAGTAAATACAGGTCAGAGAGGAATGTGAATTGCTCGGCTGCCCCCTGCATTTCCTCCGAGGTGTGCAGTGGGGACTCCTGTTGTCACCAGGACCAGCTCCTCAAGGACAGGACTGGTCCTTTTCCTGCTCAGCCCAGCCACCTCCATCATTGCTCTCCCACTGAACCTGGACAGTACCTGGCACTTAACAGGCCCTCTAAGTAGAGTTCTTTTTCTTTTTTAAAAGATTTTAATTATTTATTTTTAGAGAGAGAGGAAGGGAGAGAGAAAGGGAGAGAAACATCAATGTGTGGTTGCCCCTCTCACGCCCCCTTCTGCGGACCTGGCCAGCAACCCAGGCATGTGCCCTGACTGGGAATCCAACCAGGGACCCTTTGCTTTGCTGGTCAGCACTCAATCCACTGAGCCACACCAGTCAGGTCTATCTAGAGTTCTCGAAAAAATTAAAGGAATTGTATTTAACTCAGGTCAGAGTACTTCATTCTCACCAGAGTCCGACTGGAAACTGGCATTCTTGGGGTGGCTTAGGTGAATCACTGCTCACTGCTTAAAGAAAAAAATCCCTGCCACTCTTCTCCCAGACCCATGCTTCAAGGCGTTGCTGTGTGAGAAAGAGCTCCATAGCTGATCAACACCTGCAATTTAAAGCTTTCTACTCTTGTAACTTCTTATCTCCGATTCATTGAAAACCACCATTTCTTCTGTCTAGGTCATCTTGCTCAGTACAGCACCTCTTCTTCAACTGGCAAGCACACAGGTTTATCAAAGCTCGTTCTCAGAGGCGGTTAGAGGACTGCCTATTGAGTGGCCCCTTCAGGACCCCGGAAACAAAAAATTCATTTATGCTCATGTTTAAGTCTGCCTGTCCCAAGCAAAGTTTCAGTATTTACAAAAAAATTGTTTATGTCTTTTGGCATTATTCAGATACAGAGACTGATTTTATTGGTATAGTTAGTCATCTTTCAGGCTATGTGAATGGGAGAATGATTCATAGAGAGTGAAAAAATTAATGGTTGAATAGAATGAGTCAGATTAGATGGTTTGCAATCTTGGAGGTTTTTGGAGAGGAGATAGTGAAATCTGATAGAGCAACAGGCTTCCTGTCTGTTCTATGTGAGAGAGGCCAGCTGTTGGCCCCACTCACTGGGGTGAGCACAATAGTAATTAGGCTTAAAGGGTGGCAATTAGGCATTTTTATTAGAACCAAAGAACTTTCTGGAGTTCCTATAAAGGGAGAAAGGCACCTCCATGCAGTCACTTTCGCTTGTTTTCAAATCCCATCTACCAAGGCCAATTCTGCTGCTTACTCCACCTTGTGGTTTGCAAGCTGAGCCACTGAGCCCAGGTGCCCAGGCGCCCCTTGCAGCGAACCCGCAGCAGCACGGCGGGAGTGTTTAAAACTGTCTGGAGAAAAGCACAGCGCCATCTTTCGGAAGTCACACCAACTGCTAATTAAGTTGTTTGGACCTAGCAACTTAATAAATGGAACTATTAGGTATTTCTTTTGCTCCAGATGTACTGTGAAAAATTTACTGAAGACCCAGGGAGCCATCAACCAAGAAAGTTTAAGAACCCCTGAACATGTATTGAGAGATATCAGAAAGATGACAATTCACAAAGAAGTTAAACCAAAAAAAAAAAAAATCGGAACTATTCCATCTTTTCATTTATTGCCTGCAGACTTCCCCATTCCGTTCTCAGCTATGTAAAGGAAGGCAGATAGCTACGGTCAGCAACCAGGCTCCGCCTTCTTGCTTGTAATCAGTTACTGCCACTGTACTGGGCATGAATTCCTTCTCCGTACATCTTCCTATCTGTATCTGTAGAAAGATGATGTTTATCTGTACGTGCATATATAGGTTTTTCCCTTAGAGAAATCTTAAAAATTATTTTTAAAAAGTTAAAGATAGGGGTTTCATATTACAGAGTGTGCTAGGGTGGAGCTGTGGAGTTCTCAAAATCTGACCTGAGGGCCACGAGAAGTGTTGAAACGGAATCAGTCTCATCCTAGGTGACCTCTGCCAACTTTGCAAGTTAGTTAATAACTTGTTAGTCCATTTATAAAATAGAGAAAACAAGCAGATGTTATTGAGGTTATTTTGTTTATAAAATATTCGAAGATGCTGAGGTGAAAGGTGTGACTCACAGGAAATGCCAAGTATGAGATAAACTGCCCCACAGACTCATGGCTAATCCCTTTCAATGTGATGGAAACTCCATTTTTGACAAATCCCTTTGTAAGAATCCTGTTCTCTGCATGAATGACTCTAGGACATGGACAATGGAGAGAGGATTGACTATGGGTTAGAGGGATGAGCTTGGTTCAGGGGGGCAAAGGGGAAAACAATTGGGACAACTGTAATAGAATAAATAATAAAAAAAAGAATCCTGTCCTCATCAGCTGTGCCTTTTCTCTGAAAGTTGTTTCCTTTTTCTTTTCCCTTTACAGTACCTTCAAACAGGTTTAAGTCATTAAGCAATTACTTAAGGGACACCTGCACAAATATAATTTTTCCCCCTCCAAGCAAAGGTCATATGTGTGTGTTTAAGTGTGTGCATCCCTTCCCTTTCAGTATTGGTCCACAGAGGAAATAGATGTTCAATCTCACCGCTACCAACAAGAACAGTTCTATTTTGGTCTGCAACACTCCCTTATTTTAAAATGCTTTCTAGGCAGTATGTACACATTAATTAAAGAGATCAGAGTAAATCTCTACTTATAATAATATACCTTCATAATATTCTTATGCTCAGGTGACATTTACCCATGAAGCCTTTATTTGGAGAATTTAGAACTATAGGGAAGATGCTTTATCTTTTTCATAAACAATACTTTTCCTGATGCAGAAAGTAAAATGATCCTGAATCCTAGCACACAGAGATGAGCATTACCAAAGTGTCGGTGTGCTTCAGTCCAGCCTTCCTCTACGCACATTTTTGTCAATACATATTCCGACTTTATTCATCGCATTGTGTGTCACAGTTCATCTGAGTAATGCTGAATACTATTCACTCCAATTTAATCCGACGTTTAATACTTAACACCTTTCTTTTTGCACAAGCTTGAAAACCAATTTAAGATGATTTTAGATACAAGTAAATTGAAATTATGAGGTATAGTTTTAAAGTATATTACTTTTTAAATCTTCATCTGAAATGTTACATAATTTTATGTTTATTGACTCACTCTATAATTAATTCTAAAGCTCATACCACCAGATGTTCATATATGTATATATATGAACATATATATAGTTAAACCTTAAAGTGGGTTTTGGGCAAAAAATAATTTGATCCACTGTTGGAATTAGAATAAGTAGTATTGACGTGCTTTCCCAGTGGATAACTGTGCTCTTAGCCTGTGATAACATATTTGTTCAATCATATGATTTGTATGTTAATTTTTCTCCTTACAACTGAAAAAAGTCTTCAAAAATGAAAGAGAATGGTGTTTACTAAATGCTGTCTCATCAAATTGTAGTCCTGTGCCATTTAATGGTGAGGATATGTACCTTGGGAAATGTACCCTAGGCAATTTCCTCACTGTGTGAAAATCATAGCATGTACTTCCACAAACCCAGATGCCACAGCCTACTGTACACCTGGCCCACGTGGTGGCGCTTACTGCTCCTAGACTACAAAGGCTACACAGCATGTCCCTGTACTGCATACTGTAAGCGGTAGTAACACAATGGTAGGTATTGTGTATCTAAACATTAAACAGGTACAGTAAAAAGCAGCATACAAGATAAGAATAGTACACCTGTACAGGGCACTTACCACGAACGGGGCTCACAGGACAGGAAGTTGCTCTGGGTGGGTGAGTCAGTGAGTGGTGAGTGAATGTGAGGGCCTGGGACATCGCTGTGTGCTACTATAGACTACAAATACTGTGCGCTTAGGCTACACTAAATTTATTTCTAAAATTATTTCTTCAACAGTAAATGAACCTTAGCTTACTATAATATTTTACATTATAAACTTTTAAAGTTTAAAAAATTTTTGACTCTTTTAATAGTGCTTAGCTTAAAACCCAAACATTGTGCAGCTATACAAAAACATCTTGTTCTTTACATCCTTACTCGGTAGTAAGATGTCACGCTGCAGCCGTTACTACTGTTGAGATGTTATGAAGGCTGCAACTTCACAACTATGATTTATGATGTCCTCACTAAGCAATAGAAAATTTTCAGCTCCATTGTAATCTTGAGGGACCATCCTCTTACCTACAGTCGTTATTCAGTGTGTGACTCTATAAAGCCTCTGCCCTCAGTCCTTATCATTTAATGCTTTATCAGAAATAAGTAGAATCAGCCACAAAACAAAAACGGTGGCTAAAGGGGAGAAAAACCACGGATAAGAGTGTCTGAAGAGAAAAGAGAGAGGCTCGTAAATCACAGAAAAGAAGAAAAAGAATAAGTTATTTACTGTTTTGCTGAAGCTATTCAAATTTAACAGATACATTTTAATGATCATTTTTACATTCTCTACAGTTTTGGTTGTTTTTTTTTTGTTCTGACTACACATTCCTACAGAAACCTTTGCTAACCTTGATTTCCATGTTACCATTCTTTCCTGGTCTGTCCACCTCTATGACTAAGTTTTGTTTGTTTCCATTCCATCTTTTCTTTCCTCCTTTAATCTTCAGGTTCCTCAAAATCCTGTGCTTCCTTCTCTTTGTATCCTACATACTTCTTGGATTTATTTATCTACTCCCATGTTTTCAATTACTTATTTGACCATGACTCATATGTTTATGCACATATCTTCAAGAAGCACCTCTCTTCCAAGTTGTAAACAAATATAAAATGGCCAGCCATTGTGAAAATAATTATAATTTAAAAAGTAGCCAACAATTACTGAGTTTTGACTATGCATGTCTGTTCCAAACTTAGTGGTATAAACAACAACTTACACGTTGCCAAATTCTGTAGGTCAAGACCTCAGACAAGGTGCAGTGAGGACAATTCCATGCTATCTGGGGCCTCAGCGAGAGCACATAAACAGCTGGAGGTGATTCATCCGGCCAGGGGCCGGACTCAGCTGGAGGCTTCTTCACTCACGTGTCTCATGGGATGGCTGTGATGACTCAAAAGCTGGCCTTCACTGGGGCTGTTGTCTGTAGTCAACATATGACCACTTGTCACTTGGACTTCTCACTGCCCTTGGGATTTGAAAGGAAGTGTCCCAAGAGCAAGCTCCTGGAATATAGGCAGACAAAGCAGAGCAGGAATGCGCTCTTTTTCACCTTTATGTCATAAGCCGGGAAGACACAATCAGCTGGGAGGACTTGACCACTTGGAGACTAGAATACTCCGGGGCTTTTTAACTTAACTGCCTGGCATCTTGGTAAGAAGACTCCAAGTTTAGGATTGTTGGGGCTGTAGACCAGAGTGCTTACCTGTACCTTCCACGTGGCTTTGGCTGTTTTAGAGGGGTGGCTGGGCGTGTTCCCAGATGGAGGGACTAGAGAGTAAGTTGTTGCAAGTGAACTAAGTAAAATTAGTATGGCCTTTTATGACCTAGCCTCAGCAGTCATGTGGCATCACATCCTCTGTATTCTATTGGTTACTGATGGTTGACTAAGGGAGAGAAATTAGACTCCACCTCTTGGTGAGTGAGTCGTAAGAGCACATTGTAGAAAAATGTGGAATGGAAGAGGCAAAATACCATCCAATCAGGCAATGCGGTAAGCACTTTATATGAATTATGACCATGACTTCTCATAATCTCCCTGTGAAATGGTTATAAGTTTCATCTTTATTTTAAAATTTAATTTTCTCTAATTTTAATGATGATAAAATGTAAGGAATATTACCATTTAGAAGGCTCACTGGCACCAAACCAAATCTAAATCAAATATAATTGATTTTTTGCTTTATATCTTACCATCCTCACATTCCTCTCTTAGTGAGTGATACCCCCAAATGTTAGCTCCTTATCTGAAATCTTGGATCCATGATTCTTCCATTTCTCTCTTTCCTTATCACCATTCAATTCCATGAATTATTCTGTCCCTCTCTCCACCATCACTGCTACTACTTTAGTGAAGGCTTTGGTATCAGTTGAATAGATTTTTATAATGTCCTCAGATGCTCTTACCTTTGATTTTTACTCCTTCAAATCTACGCTCCACACAGGCACAAGAGTGACTGTTCTAGGACTCAAATCCAATTACGGTACTCTCTTACTTAAATCTCTCTAGTCCTACGTGTTGCCTTCACAGTAAATCTGACATTGCTTTGCATGGTATAGAACGTTGTCATGCCTGTCTTCCTCTAGCTCAGGGGTTGACAGGAGCTAGCTGGTCTGAATACCATGCACACACTGTGCAGAGCTCATAGAGCTGTCACTCTCTGCGGAAATCACTATCCTGTTTACAGAAGGTAACTCTATGTTACTGGAGTTATGGGAACCTTGTGGATATGAGAACCCAAGTTTTCCAGACTTTTTATTTTATTAAGAGAAGCTGGATGTCTTTATTCTTATAAGTTTTAAAATGTCATCTCAATTTTAAGTTATGTTGTATAGGCAAACAAAAAGTGTTTGTTGCCCAGAGTCAGCCATCACCCTCCTACCCAGGTCCATTTTTATCGCCTCTCACCACTTTCTTCTATAGCATTTCTAGTTCTGTGATGCTTACTTGTTTAGGTTTTGCTTTCTTCTGTTAGTGGCAAGTTCTCTGAAGGTTGGGAGTTTATTTTGTTCATGTTAATATCACAGTGTTTGGCATAGAACGGAATGATCAATAAATACTTGTTAGATGAATGGATATTTATAAAAACATTTTGTAAACTAATATGCTTTATATAAACTAATTATAATTTCTATATTTCTTATAATAATCATGTCCCCCCAAAAAAGGCAGGGAAAGGCTAAAATTAAACTACAGAAATGAATAAAACTGAAAAGTAGCAAAACAAATGAAAAGGAAGGATGGGTAAGGAATAAACCCCATGTCTTCTTTCCATTACTCCTGTGCCTTTGCTGCATCTGAGCTAAAAATCTTTGTAACAATCCATGTGGTCTAAAATTTCAGAGGCCCCTCATCCATACTAGGCTGTGATTGACTCTTTCTTCGCATGACTCCCCTGCTTGGATGGTGCAATGAAGTGCTCCCCCAATGGTGGAATCAACCAATCCCACAGTGCCGAAGGACCCTCAAAACAGCCTCCAGCTCCACAAGTCCCTGCAGTTCCCTCTCTCTAATGTAAATTTACTGCTGAAGCCACTGGCTGGTATGAACATGCTGAAAATCCTTCATGGGTTTCTGGTTTCTTTAGTGAGCCTACCTATACGAGAAATAAAGATTAAACGCAGTTAAGTGATGACCCAGAAAAATATTATACATTAAACAACACAGCATGTTTGTAGTGAGGAGGGAAAAAAATCCCAAGTATTTATATTACAGTAGTAATTCTTCAATTCAACATACATTACAAACATAGCATTAATGGATATGGAGATTCTAGAGCAAATCAAGGTTGTTGTGAGTTACTGAAGACAAGAATATGCAATCGTGAAAAACTGACACAATTTCAAAGGATACGGTAGGCGCTAAATAAATGAATCAATGATGTCAGCCTTTCAACATGAGAGTGGCTGCAAATACACTTTTGTACTTAAGTGTTGTGGGGGTTTGGATTTTACTAAAGATTACAATTTAGTGAGTTTAGTCTGAGAAGTCTTCTTATAAGTGGTGTAGAACTTGAAAAGGTATGATTTAAAATGGCAAACCTTTCCCTCCCCTCCCCTTTCTTTCCTTTGCTTCTCTTTCCTTTTTCCACAGATAAAGCACTTTTTATATGTCAGGTGAATGCGATGGGCTGAATGCGATGGACCCCCAAATGCATGTGTTGTAATTCTAATCCCCAATGTGATGGTATTAAAAGGTGGGGGTCTTTGGGAGGTGATTAGGACACGAGGGCCGAGCCTTCATGAATGGGAGTAATGCCCTCTTATGTGAGACCCCGGAGAGACCCATTGCCCCTTCCACCAGGGAAGGTTACAGCGAACATATGACTGTTTAGGAGGCAGCTTCTCACCAGACACCAAATCTGCCGCCACCATGATCCTGGACTTCCCAGATCCCAGAACTACAAGAAATGATTGTTTTTAAAAGCCATTGGTCTCTGGTATTTTGCTATAGCAGCCTGAAAAGACTAAGACGAATGTCAATTAAAGAATAACTATTGGTCCCTGGCCACATGGCTCAGTTGGTTGGAATGTCATTCTGTGCACAGAAAGGTTGCCAGTTCATTTGTTGGTCAGGGTGCATGCTGAGTTGCTGCTGGGCCCCTGGTCAGGGCGCACACGGGAGGCAACTGACTGATGCTTCTCTCTGTCTCTTTCTCCCTTCCTCTCTCTCTAAAGTCAATGGAAACATGTCCTTGGGTGAGGGGGAAAAAAAAAGACTACTTACTGGCAATCTTCAGATAAGAAAAACTCAAAAATAGTTACCAGAACTATGTATCAATGGACTTTGGAGCCAGTTGGGGTAGCAAGAAATATCAACAGCTTTGGTTGGCATCTTTGTCCATGACAGAGTACAATAACTGATGTTTTATACAAATGCTACAAAGTAAAGAAAAAGGACAAATAATATTCTCTTTTGCTATATTCCCTTTTAAAGGGCCTTAAAATAGAATACATTTAAGTGTCCATTAAAATATTAAAATAAAAGCAAGATGGGACACTAAAAAGAATAAGCTGCAGTTTTAGGAAAATTTCAGTATATGAGGACACTTTGTTTTCTGACATATCAGATAGATGAAGCCTAAGTGGAGTTCATAGCTACTAAGTGGCCAACACCTTGCTTGCTCTGTTTATGTTTCAAGTAGGATGGAAAAGGATATGCAGTCTACAAAAGGAGACCAAAGGAATACATAAGAAATTGTTATAGAATAACATACGGCCTCATAAAATTAAATACCAGGAGAGGAAAAAAGGGAATGATTCCTCTTCTTTGGAGAATCTGAGTGTGGCTGCCTAAGGAGGTGGAGGGTGAACCCAATTTAGGTAAAAGGGGGGAAGGCAGGAGAGCTTTTCAGGAAAGTAGGAGAAGCCACAGAAAGGCTGGCAGAGGGTGACCTGAATTGCAATCTTTAGAAGCGGTGGAAAATAGGGTCAGGAATTACAGAGTAAAATTAGGAGGGCCTAATGGGCTATTTTCCTAATGTTTTATCTTCTTTAATCACAGTAGTACTTATCTTGAAGAGAAACTGCATTATTGCTTGTCCTATAGATATTTTTAATCTTTAGTGGTAGAAACTATTATTTAAAGAGAGAAAAGGAAAGCTACCTTCCTTTAAGTCAGCTTGGTGACATAATACCAAACTATAGACCTTTCATTCTACACTTATAGCTAACTTGAAATGTAATTTTCTCTCAATTACTAGAACTCTAGAATCTTTTTTTTCTTTTGTTCATATACCATGTCATTTTAAGATTTTATTTTTTTAACATACAGCTCTCCTATGTGAATCAGTGGCATTTCAAAAGGCTAAACAGATAAAAATAGACAGATAGTTATTGTACTAAGTGCAAGTATGCTGAGTGTTCTGGGGACACAGAAGAAATGGGTGTAAACCCAGTGTGGATAGGAATAAACCTATGGAAGCTTCTTAGAAGTGGCAATGCACAGCTGAGTCCTGAAGGATGCACAGGAGTTGGCCTGGTGAAGAAGAAGCTTAAAGAGTCTGGGTGTTCCCTTTACAATATAGTATCTGTGGTCAAACTATTTAAAATAAAGCGATTAGTCAATGATAATCATTTCGTGAATATTTATACCATAATGCATACATGGAATTTCACTTTATCACCTATTATCCTGATATCTGATAATTCCAAATAGGTAGAGATGGAGATTAAAAAATATATGCCTTGTGAAAAATCTAACTGAAGGAAAAATAATAGCTATCTTCTACTGAGTAGCTAGCATGTACTGGACTTGTAATGAGGTCTTTTTAAAAATTAATTTGTCTAAACCTCACAAGCAGAGAGTTCTATTACTGTCTCTGCTGATAAACTGAGTAAGTAGCAGAGCCAGGGTTTGCATTCAATGCTGCCAGGTGCGTCGCGCTCTTAACCACTAAATGAAGTTTGGAATTAATTCCTCACTAGAAATACTTTCTTGTTTTCCTTTTATATAATTTGAAAGAATAGAGAAATACCTTCATTAATAATATTAGCTTAGATTTTCTTTTAGGGCCATGCTAAGCTGTTACACGTCTTGTATTGTAAGTTTTCCTTCGATTCTACAAGGATGAACCCATCACAAAATTTCTTGCTGGTCAGCACTGTTCTTCAGCGGAAAGTGCTTTCACATCCACCTCTTCATTTGCTTTTTTCCCTAGTGGCTATAGAAATCTACTTTAATAATGCATATTATTTTCTATAATCCCTTAACAGAACGTTGCATACTTAAATCTTTATGAGAGATTCCTGATATGGACTCAATTTAAAAAAACAACAACAACAACAAAGAAAACTTCATTTGTTAATAATTAGAATAGTAGTCAATGTCTAAATGTATTATACAAATCCAAAAACATATAAGAATTCTAGTATTCATTAAACAGTATGTTTCAAATAAGGTAATAGAAAACTCAAGTTCTTTCTTCCATTAAATCTGCTTCATTTGCAGGCTTCCTTCAAAAAGGAGTTGGATGCATGAAGGCCATTCGACTATGTTATTGCCTCCCCTTTCACATTCACTGACGTGGAGATCAGGCAGTGCTTCTCCCTCTCCCTGTCTTCACCGATAGCCAGTGTGACCATCATCCTCCATTATTCTGGAGATTGCCCCTTTTATGCTTTTTTTCAAGTTCTTATCTTTACACATATCCCCACTTTTTGACAACAAAACACAATGTCAGATACCATTATGTTTCCACTAATGTTTCCTTGTCACTTCTGTATTCTTCCAAGTCACAGGAAATAGCCAGCTCTACCCGAAAATAAAACAGAGGTCATTGCAGAAGCAATGACTTCCAAACTGTTTGCTAAATTTAGCTGTCCAATAATTTCCACTCTAATGAAAACTGTGAACTACAATTATAGAATGCTGAAACAGAACAGGACCTTAAAGGTCATTGAATCCAACCCTTGTTTTTCTGATGAGCCTATGGGGTCCTAGACATAGCCTAGGACTCTGTTGCTTAAAGCTACAGAGCTTGTGAATTGAAGAGATGGAACTTGAACTAAGATCTACTCAGCCGGTGGCAATGCTGTCCTCACTACACCACAGATGCTTGCTCAGCCAGCTATGATCAGTCTCACCTAACCAGGTATAACATATTATTGGCTGTGGCTTCCCTTCTGTGTCCATTCATCTATTTGGTGGCTGATTATAAAATAGCAAGTGTGTCTGAATTATAAGTTGCTGCAAGAAAAATGAAATGATTGCATACTCAAACCCTGCTCCCAACTCTGAAAACTTCCTGCTTTGTGTTCATCAATAATGAATGGCCCATCCTTGCAATACTCAGAGGGAGCTTACATTGCACTTTTGAACAGCCAGCTAGTAATGTACAGTGGATAGAGCCTTTCTTTCAAATCCCAGGGCGCAAGTCTATCAAGGCTAGCATTGCATTTTCAATTAGCTGCTGAGTGAAGGTTTGGCATGTGTATTAGTGAAGAGGCACACAATTAGTTTATTATTCTTTTCCGTATTGTGCTGAGAAGATCTGAGGGATTGGTGAGGAAGCAGTCAAGCCAGACATCACTGTGGATATTGAAGAGGGAGTTACTCAGACCACGGCATCTCCACTTGCTCGCTCTGGATTACAGCTATTTAAGCACTCTGTGTGGCTGGGTAGAGTGCGCCTGAGGAAACACACTCAAGACCCCACTTGGGGTTAGTCTTTCTGAGCCCTTCAAGTCTCTAACTACTTCTCGTCATTACCATGGAGCCCAACAGTCCCAAAAAGATACAGTTTGCTGTGCCTTTATTCCAGAGTCAGATTGCACCCGAAGCGGCAGAGCAGGTAAGCCAATTTGGGTGGGGCCCAGTTATATAAAGTAACACGGGCATACATTCTTGTTATTAATCGAAAGCTTCTCATGGCTTTCCAGGATATGTGAATGAGAAATAAATTGGTTTCCATATACGTTTGTATTTGAGTTGCACTGGGGGACTGTTGGTTAAAATGCAGCATTTCATGTGATACAACATTAGCACCTGTTAGGGAAAAATGGTTATTATATTAATGATCAGATTTGGATCCAAAAATATGTTTGCTTTTGCTTATTAAAATAACAGGTTCAACATTTAGAGAAACTTAAAAAATTCTAAAAATTAACAACATTCTATTTCATTATTTATCAAATAAAAAGACTCAGTTAACAAAGCATTAAATCTTGGAATTATTTCAGATTATAGACTTAATATTTTATTTAAATGTTTTTCATTGTTTATACAGAAGAGTAATTATAGTACATGTAATGTATGATAGATAGGATTTCTATGTATAATTCAAAACACATTTTATTCAGATATTAAAAATAGTATTTTAACATTTCCTTGATTCCTTTGTCATGTATAATATGTCTATATGCCTGTATTTCTCTCTTTCTCTGTCTCTCTCATGTGTGATTGGTTTACATTTGTATTAATTTTCATATTCGGATTTACTTAGATTCTTGATGCAATGGAACCACTTAAAAGGTCATTTGTAGTAATAGCGTAGCAATGGAGAGGCAAAAGCAAATCAATTTACTTTGGGGTCATCAAACTAATTCACTAATTTTTTAAAACCTAAATTTTCCCCGAATCTTTTTCCAAACAGTACATACAAAGTTTTAAAAATATTCTTAAATCTGATAACTTTCTCGGAGTTTGATCATCTGAAGTAGGTTCACCCACACTGGAGCCAAGTAAATACAGCCTTGAACGTGTGTCTGTGTTGAATGGGGCGTTGGTTCTATCTTGGGCAAAGTGTCACTGGTAAATTTTGTCTACTATCCAACTGCCATGTATTTTAGGAATTTACTTATATATTTAAGGAATCAAGGACACATTAGAGATTCTGATTATGATATGTTTCTATCACTCTTAAATTAAGAAAAAAACCCCACACCAAACCTATTACTTTTCAATGAATTTTATATTATCATAAGATCCATATTTATTCTTTATTTGTTGATTTATTCTAAATATTATACTGGAAAATGAGAAAAGCTTATACTATTAATTAAAATAAAAAACTCATGCTGTTAAATTTAACCTGCTAGAGATTTGAGTTTTCTAAGCCTCTCTCTTAGAAATAAGGGCAATGGATCTTGAAA
Source organism: Desmodus rotundus (assembly GCF_022682495.2). Lineage (NCBI taxonomy): Eukaryota > Metazoa > Chordata > Mammalia > Chiroptera > Phyllostomidae > Desmodus > Desmodus rotundus. The sequence continues at coordinate 167,174,657 of NC_071388.1, forward strand.
ATGTCATCAATATTATGAGGCTCCAAGAGAGACATTAAAATTAGCAAGTCATCCCTGTACCTTTGATGCATATTAATTTTCAGTGGCAGCATTCAATTATAATCCAACTAATTCTTTCCTGTGGAAATGTAGCTTTTTGATCAACATCAGTGATACTCACTCATATATGACAGTTCTACTGTCTGATTTCCTACACTTCAAAGTAAAGTTAGTGAGCACCCACTCTGTGCTCTGCAGATACTTGCTTTTGTGTGTTGGGAACAGGTGAGGATGAAACAGCTTTGCAAGCTGTAGGGTAACCTGGAGCTTTGACTCTCACTGGGCCTTTGTTGTTCACAGATCAGGAAAAGAAGACCTACACCTGCATCACTTGTGATTGTCAATGAACATAACCCCCCAGGTAAAGGTGCATGTTGTGTTTCCCACTGATGGAACAGAATAGAATTGTTAGGAGAACATCACAGAGCATGCCATTGCCAAAAGATTTCAATTCCGGGTTTCAGTTAGCAATAATCTAACGTTTGTCTATACAAGGGAACATAAATAAAACCAGAAATAAATATTATAGAAACTGCCTCAGCACATAGCCTGCTTTTCCTCTAGAATGACACATGGGTGATGATATGCTATGAAATGTTTTGGGAGCATTCACTGGCATGTGTTCAACTGTTGGTAGAGAATTAGGTTCAGTGCTTACTAATGAGGCTGGTGGGAAGTTGTTTAATTAGGTTTCAAGCTCAAATTATAGCTCTTGAGATGCTTATATCTTTACAGAATAGCTTTTTTAAATTTATTTATGAAAGGTTGTCATGGGGTGGGCAGTGAGCCAGCATTGGCTATAATTTGCTGCTGATGTCATCTCTGAATAATGCAATTGTCAAGTAACCAGATCAATTTTCATCACTGTCCATTTGAGAGCCATTCTGAAGGATTGCATCCATTTGTTGAGGTTTTATTTTCCACTTCCCATAAAAAGTAAACCTGATTCTTATTCCTGATAAAGGACTATGATCTGTAATATGCAAACATTATTTACTACCTGAATGGAGGTGATTGTAATCTCATATTTAAGTGCTGTTTCTAGGTACAAATAAAGCAAGACAGCAAAGGTCATGGTATTAACTTGTAACCAGGCAGGACTTGGTGTTGGGTTTTTGTGTGTACTAACAAAAAGGGTGGAAAAAAGAAGTTTGAATAATGGAAGCATAAGTCTAAGTATAGGTTGTAGTAAATGATCCATTATGAGAATATCAGGGCAAAATCGTCTGACTTTTTCAGATTCCTTTCTTATTAGAGAAACACACATAAGAAAAAAAGTGAAATTCTAATAGAAGTTTCATCATTAAGCCAAAATATAAGAAGGTGTTCAGGTGATAAAAAACAAATAAACAAATTTATTCCTGCTGAAAGTAAAGAATTGTAATTTGATCCTCTATCTTTAAAGTGTTATAGCATTTAAAAATTATTTTCAAATATACTATCTCCCTTAAAATGTTAACTTATATTTGGATGAATAAGACATGCAAATGGTATGTGCTCACATTTTACAAATAAATACAATAAAGTAAACATAATAATGAAATCTCAGATAGAAGGTAATTTTAGAGCAATTTGTCATCAATGCCTCTGCTCACAGTGGCAGACTTTTCCATAACGTCCTAGAACTCACCTCCATGTGCCAACTTTGAAAAGGATTGGCCAACTTGATTTCTCGGTGTCCTCTGACTACCAAAGAGCAGCTTTCTGGATTCTGCAGGCGTCACTGTGTGAGCAAAGCGCAGCCACGGAACCTTTGTGGCTCTCATTTCAGCTCCCAAAATAGTAACTACCGCTTCTTGTATGCCAAATATTTGCCATTTACAGATGAGGAAAGTGGCTATCAGAGCGGTGAAGTGATTTTTGCAGAAGTTTTTCCACTACAAGTTACAGATTACACAGATAATTCTGTTTCTAGAGCCCACGCATTTCCTATGGCATGATTCTGGCCCTGCAAATTTCAGTTTGCATTACATAGTGAAGGCACTGTAAATGTAAGTGGGCATTCAGGTCCTGCTGACAAGGAAACCCAAACATTAAATAAGTCCTTTTTCTAGACCACTTAGCTTAGTAGATTAGGAATTATATTTTCATATCCTTGTGAACAAAATTTAGGTTTTCTCTGGACTCGTTTTCTAACCAGATCTCCTAATCAGTAGATGGCGTTGTACTGTGTCCCTTATTGACTGTCATTTTCTTTTCTCATAAGTAAGCACCTTGGGAGAGAGCTCAGACGCACAGAGCATCTCACAGAGAACTATGTGGTTTTAGTAGTGTCATCTCTCTGTATCTTCATCCTTCTTGTGGAAATTAGGTTAGCTTACAAGAGACGGATCAGCCTTTGACTGTGTATAGCACTGTGTACGGCAACCAGAGATTTTTGGACTAATGATGGGTTGTTGCAGCAAAAAAACCAAATGCCTAAACAGGTTTTTTTTTTTTTTTCAGTAAAAATGATCTAGAACCATGATTACTAAACAAATAAGTCTAAGGACCCAGCAAACAAACAGATGTCAACGAAAGAATGCCATACCAAACCCAACCAACCCTGGATACTGGTTTTTATTAGCCATGTGTTCCTGAGTAAGGAACAGTATCTCCAAGCTTGATTTTCTCATCTGTAAAATAGGGATTATAAAGTCCATCCTTTCTACTTCACAGGATTGTTGTAATTATTGAAAGAACTAATGTAAACACTCTTTAAAAATTGCAAAGTACAACAAATGTTAGGTGTCATTAGCTTATGTGTTCTGGAATATAAACTTTGCACATGATATTTAAGATTTAAGAAATAAAAAGTAGAACAGATTCTTCATAATTTCATGTGTACTAAATATTTCTGCCCTACCCACCAATTGTTTATGTTCCAAATATTATCTGAACACTATCAAACAAGATAAATAAGAACAACAACAAACCTCATTAAGTGTTAAATGGCTTTTTTGAAGCAATTGTTTCTTCTAGCTCTCAAAAGCAATGTGTTCTTTCACGAATGAAAATTGTTTGCAGCTTTAAATCTTGGCAAACTAAATAAATCTCTTTAATTTATTGAAATTGCCCAGGAAACAAGTGAGCATTCTTGAAATTACCTATCATTAGTGTTCTTTAAAACCCCTGAAAAAAACCTTTCTTTATTGTCAATTAATGAAGCAAAGATAATTAAATTTCCCAAGTAGACATAATTAACAAACACTTTTAATTCATATGATTAGATTGCTGTATTGCAATCTTTGTTAAATGAGCTAGACATAGCTAAATTTTTAACCTTTTCAAGAGTTTGCTGAAGTAGTCAGTTATAAAACAATATTTGAAATGACGGTTTAATGTTAACTTTATAAATACATATGCATTCTGTTTATATTTGATAGAGGAGAAATAGAACAGAAAAATATATGTACATGTAAATCTAGATTACTTGATGCTAGTTCATCTATGTTTGTCTAAACACACAGATGAGGCAGGCACCTGATTGGTCAGATTCCAGGAGCAACAAAATGCCCCCTCAATCCCTTTCGAACCAGTGGCCTAGAATTCTCAGCAATAGAAGCACTACAGAAACGGATATGTAACCTGTTAAAGATATCTCGCTCTCTGGCATAGATTAAGCAGTTTAACTCAGAATAATGGGAAACAGGACTAGCATGTCTCAATTGAAGACATCATACCTACAAAAATTTAATAGCAAAGGGTGTGTGTTTAGGGTGGAGAAGGCGAAGAACTATGTGTTTGCTGCTAGGAATGACTCTGAACAGCCAGAGGCAGTAAGAAGACACTGAAAACTTGAGATGCAGGGGGGTAGAGAAGCACCAAAGAAACTTTTCATCTTTTTAAAAATGTTTTCTGGGGTAAACAGTGTGAATGCCTTGCAGAAAACTGCTTATTTTTCTGTGTTTCCTGTTCATCTTTTGTTAAGGGCCTACTTATGATAAGCTTTCTGAGGCTGTACAGTGGAGCCTCACTGTCTATTCTTGTAATGTGGGCTCTTTGCTTTAATTCTTGGATAATCTGCAGTTAATTAGTTTGGTTTTTACATTTTTTTTATTTAGAGGGATGTCTACACATAAATCTTCTCTATTTAGAAATAAATGGCAATGCCATTTTCTGTAATTTATTTCATCACATTTCTAGATTTACTTAATTAAACACACTTGAATTTAAGGAGACTTGTGAGGAACTATATATTTTATTACCAGTATTAGAAATCTAGAATTGGAGAACTTCAGAAAATACCTCATCTAGTCACACATCTTCACGGAAGATATATAAATCAGCCCAAGTCCCAGAAACTCACTCCGTTTTACATATCTCAGACAAAAATCCATAGTTACCCCTAGTTCTCAATTCCAGATACAATAATTTCAGGTGTTAGAAAATAGTTTCTTACACTAAACTTGAGTCATGCCACACTTTATTCTAAAGTAACTATTTACTCTCTTCAATAAAGATTTACTCACTCACTTTTACAATACATAACAGTAGTCTTTATCATTTTCTTCTCTGGATGAGTATTCCCAGGCCTCTCTATGGTTATAATGAACTGTATCCAAATTCTCCTGGTCTGTCAGCCTTTGGAGCCCAGAGCTGTACTCGATCTTCCAGTAAACAGCCAGCCTAGACCAGGCCTTCCGAGTATTCAGGTTTGTGGCATCTGTTCTTTTCCACTTACGGTTAAGCAGAGACAATGTGGTTGCAATTAAATTTAATGGACCTGATGCCTGTTAAACGTGAGGGAACCAAAAAAGGTCTGGAGCTTAGTGAAATTTGGGTAAGTACCCAGGAGTTTCGGCATCATTCAAAATCTTGTTGTACATCTAAAAATTGGAACCAGAAATACAATGTAAAATGGTTGGGAACAGTATTTATTGAACTTTCTATTGCAGCCCAAATTTGGGGAGATTGACTTTCTCTTTGTTTTAGCTCCAAATAATCTTAGAAATGAGGAATAAAAACAAAAGCCTTTTCTTATATGGATCAGGATCCTAAAAGTAGTTAATATGAGACATATGAATTAAATATCTCACTAGTTCCCTTCAACCTTGATAGTAAGTCCAGTTAATAGGAAGAAGTGGACTTTCCAATGGATTGTGCTAGGCCACTCTACAAACTGAAAAAGAATCCACAGTGAACTCTGGATGCAGCATTTGACTTTCTAAATGAAGCTGGCATTTTAGAACCCTGGCACTAGGGTAACTAATGAGGTTTTGAAGGCTCTACATGTATAATCCTGAGACGTCAGACGATAGCTAGAGAATATTGCTGGACTCAGACTGAGTTGTTCAAAACAGAGAGGCTCCAGGAAATTCTGACGATGGGAAGTTTTGCTGGGGCAACAAAGTTAAAGTGGAGATTCCTTTCCAGTATGAAGGCATTCATAGGCACACAATATTTCTTTTCATGGAAACCCTCACCATAACAAAATGAATGATTTGTGATTGAAGGCAATGTGCACCCCAAGTGCAAGCTCTAGAAATCACACTGAGGATTTGGATCCTTAAGGATGGGTAAGACATCTTCAGGCCAGACCTGGCGATGCCTGTTAGCCTTGGGGAACTCCAATCAATGTATTAAAGTAAAAGCTGTAATGGATCCAAAATCTAGACAGTTTTGTTTCATTTTAGGTTTTCTCATCTTCTCTGGGAATGTGGTTGTAATTCATTCTGAACCACAATCCTTGTTGATTGTTTGGCAATTATTTTGCCTTCTCAGTATTAATGAGAGTATAAAACAAAGAAATACCAGTGTTTGAAGACCATTCAAGAGTCAACTGATATCGATTTCTAAGGAATTTCAGAAAAACCTGATTTTTCTCCTCAGCATTTATTTCTTCAAGTTATTTAATGCCAAACCATGCTGAACAACGCAAAGACAAGTGATGCGTGCAGCTCTCAGAGGTTCATGTAGTATGTGATTGACTGATTGATTTTCCCATAACTATTTAATCTGTTCAAATAGCCCAATCAATTGGAATAGTCATGAGCCAAAGATTAGGTTCTAGTTCTTAGTAATGAAAAAAATTTGTTATACTATAAGGAACTAATCTACTCCTCAGATAAATGGAAGAAGATGAAAGGGCCAATTATAAAACTATGAGAGAATTTTACTTTATTTCAGCAAGATTACTACTTGTGTTCATTTTGAATAAGATCATATACTTTTCACCTTTATTTTGATTTTAATTAGAAATAGTTTAGTCTAATATGACAGAATGGTGGTAGAATCAATTCACTTCATTTTTCTTGGTCTCTCTTTTTCTACTTGTGGTGGATATAATATATGAAAATAACGTACAGAGGCAGTGTTGTAGTAAAGCACTGGCTTTGGAGTAAGTCCAGGGTTCAAATGCCAGCTTTGCCAGTTACTGGTGGTGATACATTAGATGTGTACCTAACCTCTATGGGCTTAGTTTCCTCCTTTCTCAAGTAGAATATTGAGCTGTGAGACAAGGCATAGCATAGTGCCTGCGATCAAGTAATGCTGAAGACATGCAATCTCCCTGTGTCATATGTGCTGAGAAAAGCTGAGTTCTCCTACAGCCTGCATTTCTTATTGTTAGATGGCTCAGCTCTTTTCCAATCTTGACTGCATTAGGCAGTGTCAAACAGTGTCCCCAAGAGATAGGTTTTTTTGATAAGATGACAAATGTACCGTACTTCCTAATTTGTCAAGATAAGAATACACAGGAAGTTTCTATATATCTAATACTGTGGTATTTGTTCAAGTGAGTATGTTTACAAATATAATTCCTATGAAATATGAGCCCTTTAGAGTTGTTAAAGTAAGCATTACATTGACATCTATAAAGTTATGAAAATAATATTGAAAGCATTAAAGATGTTGGTGGCAAGTTTGCCTTGACCAAAAGTGAAATTCATATTCTAATAGTATGTGCAAAAAGGGAAGGCTGAGTATTGAGTATAAAATCCTTTGGAGACATCTATCAAATGCTCATTTTAATTGTTCATGTCTGATCCCATTCTATTTGCTCCCCCTTCCTTCCATACACCACTTCTGTGCTACATTCTGGATAAGCTTTCTTTCTTTGGCTCCTTTGTTTGGTTCTTTGCCAGCTCTTAAGACTAAGTCTAGACTTGCTCATTTGTGTAAATCTGTCTCCCTGTTTTCCACCAATTTCTCTTATTTAAAATGTCACATGAGACTCACTTACATTTCAAAAGTTTTCCCTGACTAATCCGACCCATTATCTGGTTTTGCTATTCCAATACATTCCATCCACTCTCAACTCTTGATGCCATTTATTGGTTTGTACATTCAATTCAATTCAATAAATATTTATCTAGTTCTTATACTGAATCCTCCAGGAATATGTCATGCAGGTAGCAGAGAATAATATGTCTGAAAGAACCAGGGTGCAATTGTAATAATAGAAATTGCACCTTCTCAGACAATGCTAAGATTAATTCTGGCCAAGACACGAAGGCAATTATTTGTCATGTGCACTAGTCTATAAAGCATTTGTATGACTCATTTTGATCTTTTTACTTCAAGCTTTTAAGGATTGGGATCAGAGCTAAAGTTTTAACTATTTATTTCAAACAAACAAAGTAGGTATATCTATACAAACTGGCAGAGTGAATATCTAGTAGAGTAGATATCAGATGCCCATGTTGTTAAATTTAAATAGTTAAAAAATATATCCTTAAATCTAATGGCCATCCATCAAACTTTTTGAGCACCTGCTCTGATTAAGGCACAGTGCTAGGTCCTCTAGGGGATGAAATAGGTGACACCATTTCTACCCTCATGGAGAAACCTACGTGAGACATATTTGTCATTTAACACATGTATATTGATAGTAAAACCAACAGCTTGTAGCAAAAATACAAAACATAATTTAGTACAGAAATGTCTACTGCAGAACATGTTGGGGGATTAGATTATAATGTTGTAAAGCACAGTGCAAATATTGGATGCTTGATAAGTGGTAAATATTTTTCAGGGGAGGCAGGCATGTAGTACCTAGGAGTAGAAGTATTAACTCACTCAGGCCTGGGTATGGATCTCAGTGGGCTGCTTCCTACCTGTATTATCCCTGGAAGGTGGCTGATCCTCCTAAGCTCCACTAAGTGAGAAAGCTAGGTTCACGTGACTCTGAAATGCATGTTTTCCCCCAACACCACCATATTTCCTAAATATAAAATATATCCATTAGAAAGAAGGCTATTCTGTCTTCACTGAATAAATAGATGTGCATTTTGGGGTCTGCATGATAATGCACATGGACCACATCCTTGTCAGCTCTCTTGGGGAGCTCAAGGGCATATTCAATCTTAAATTTAAGATTAAAAAAGTTTCTAACAGCTTTTTCTAAGTGTTTCTAGTACATAGTCATATTCAAGAAAAATAATAAATTAGTGATTCTTGGCAACCTCTAACAATAACAACAAAAAAATCTAGCCATGCTATGTGATTAATGGAGAAGAGTTATTTCCATAATTCTTTATTTTAGAACTGCTCAGGAGCAAGCCTGAAAGTTTTGGGATTTTCTCCGATCCTTTTCTAGTCATGACTTTGACCCAATAGTGATCTGGCACTGTTCCAACAATTTCAGGCACATTTGGTCACATAATTTACCAAGGGCTTAAAGTAAAGTGCCCTGGGGCCTAGGCAGGTGACACGTGAGTGCCCGGGTTCTGTGTAGGACATTGTGATGTGCCCTGTGGTCTATGTGGAGGATGCGAGCTTCATTGAAGCCTTTCAAGTTAAATAGACAAAACTACAAAGAAAGAAAAAAAATGGAGAAAACCAAGGGGGCGGTGGGATCAGGGGTGGGAGGTGGGGGTCACTGGGGTGGGGGGAATGGTGGGGGGGAATGGAGACAACTGTACTTGAACAACAGTAAAAAATAATGAAAAATAAAATTAAACATAAAAAAAGTTTAGCAAAAAGAATCCAAATATAGATTTTAAAAAAAAGAAAGAAAGAAAAAGACACTGAGGGATGGGGGCAGCAAGTGATGAGATTTTAGAGATGCTGAAAAATATCTTCCTAAATCAGTTTTCAACTACCTGCAATTCTCCCTTTTGACATTGTTATTATTGTTATTATATCTTCTAATATGTAAGTCCTCTGACCAGATGTAACCCACTGTCCCAGACAATTTAGAGAAGTAATCTACCTGGAGCTCAGAAACGGTGGAGCGAGAGGAATGTCCTGGAGCGAATGTCCCAGCTGCCAAGATTAGTGCCCTCAGAATGATCTCCTCCCCCCAAATTTGTTTGCTGTCACTTCCTCACACTGTCCCCTTCAGATCTTCCCCAATGTTTCGGGGGCACCCAACAATGTTGGAAATTGTTGCCTTTATATCTATGTCTCCTCTGTGCTGTGAGTACAAGATTATCTTTGAATTTAACTCAATGACTTTGTACCACTTAGAGTAATTTGATATGGAGACAATGATAATGCTTAACAAAGCCGTGAAATAAGCTGCCAAAGTCTGCACCATCCGGGGAGATGCACTGACAGGCTGGTTGGAGTATGACTGCGCTCTGACCTTGGCAATAGTGCTGACGAAAGTATGATGTGTGAACTAGGAAGATCTAGGAAATGTGTGATCTTTCCATGTTACATTGTCTGAGGGCAATTTTCAATCATTATAGAGAACATTTTTCAGAATCACATTCTTGATGCATATCCACTGATATGCAATACTATTGACCTGCTTATAAAAATGACCTGAGTGCACAAAATAGAAGAAGAATAGTTATTTTGGAATTTAATTTTAGAGTAATTTGTCTCAGTGATGCAACACTATTTTATGCTTTTAGTGTTGTCTGATGAAAAACAGACTATTAGAAAACATATACACATATTACATGTACAAACACATGTACACATTCATATATAATTCAAATACCCAACTATGTGTAAAAATATGACAGGTTACCCATCTACTCCCGTTAAGCCATCTGATTTATAAGAAGTCTAGGACCTAAGAAAGTGTCTAGACTTCAGGTTATAAATGGAATAAAACTAATAATAATAATAATTTAAACTTTTAAGCCTTTGAATTTAAGACCAATAGGTCAAAATTTAATCACAAAATTTGAAAAACATATAAAAACATTGAAATGACTGGCATAGATTCAAGTAGTGAGATTTATTAAATTATTTTTATATCAGAAATGTATTTCAAAAATAAGTTGCATTTATTAAATAGCAATTGCTTTAAGGCTATTTTCTCATTTGCCTGGGTTTTCTATGCCCATTTTCATAATTCATGAATATCGTAAGTATGATAATTACATATAGAAAGTTTCTCCTCCACCACCTGAAAGTCAGTGTCTAACTGATATATGTCATCCAATTTAAAAATCAACATTTTAACTACTGACCTCAGCGTTTCTGTCAATGGTATCCCCATTCTTCTAATTACTGAACCACACAACCTTGGAATTACATCTATCAATGGCTTTTCTGCTGATTCTATTATACAGGATGAAAGTATCTTGCCATATTTTTACTAGCTGCTCAGTCTCGGACACTACTGCCTTATTTCAAAACCATATAGTAACTTCCAAACTGCTTTTCCATGACTGGAACAGTGGGAGGGGGCTGTGTGTGGAACTAAGGGCCCTAGCCTTAGAATCAGTGAACATGGTGTGACTGTCGGTTTGTGAGTTTTACCATCCAGTTCCATGGAGCACAGGTCACAGTAAGTCCAGCCCTGAGTCTGCTGCTGGGATGGAGCAAGGTGACGTATGCTAACAAAACTACTGGTGGTGGATTTTTTCTTGCCCCTCTCTGGGTTATGTAAGAGGCCTTGGCAGACTTAATTATATCATGGTTGATTGACTAGGGAAGATTTACTTTTCATAATTGGTTTGCTATGACCTTTAATTTGTCTTCTATAATTTACCTGTCCTTGCTTTCAATTAACTATAATAAGGCACATGAGGTCTTCTCATGAAGAGCTCATATAAATAATGGTTCATCATAATCTGTACATCCTTCATATTTCTTGCTTTAAGTCACTCTGTCTATGGAGCCTTTATTACACAAATTATCGATAATTGTGCTACAGCTGAGATTTAACTAAAGGAAAGAAATGAATAGAGCAAAGAAAAATAATTGTGTTAGATTATGGTTAACATCACTGCCTTACTATTTTTCTCTTTCCTCATTTATTTTTGGCTGAGGCTTCTAAAGCTGGATGCAGGAACCTTGCTCATTTGCCATAGGTACATTCTTATTTTGGAAGCAGCTTTTTTCCATTTGTGCAGGGACTTCTGATCCAGCAGGACAGACCTAGACTCCATGTGCTTTTCAAAGCTCTCCAAGGATTATCCACTGTCACTTCCTGGATCCTAAGTCCCGCCCACTTGGCCAATGATTAAAGATTCTCAAGAAACAATGCCTGAAACCCACTCACCATCGCATTTCAGTGCAGAAAAATGTCATGAATGATTGAGCTAAAATGGCTCATCTCAAACTCTGCCACAGGTCCTTTTATGTGATGAGTAGCCCAGAACTCCTACTTTACTGAGCCAATAAAGGGCTTAGCTGGAGTCAAGGCCAACACCAGCTATACTATTTATGCAGATAGTTTCAGTATGAGGAACATACTAAAGTATATTTTGGAATACATTTAGGACATACAAGACAAAAATATCTTTAGGCTACAAATAAAACAATTTAAAAATAAAATAAGCTCAAAGGCAAATTTAAGAGGGTTAACAGTAATGTATCTTACCTTTCATAGTTTTATAGTTTGCAAATCTATTTTACCTACAATACACATCCTCAAAAATGCTGTAAATGTCTGGTATGACATCAAACAGAACTTAATGTGGCCAAGTTACAAGTTACAATGTTCACAGTATTTTATGTCAATTTATTTGACATAAAATAAATTGAGAAGCCATAGAATATGACTTTCTACTCCAAATTTCACATTTTAAGGAACATATACAAACTGAAGTTAAGCAAGGCAAAGCAAAAATAAAAACAATTAAAATATTGTTTGTATATATCATCAGATTCATGTTTTAATTAATAATGTAATTATTATATAATAATGAGTAAGATCCTTTTTCTGAAAGTAGAATATTTGAATTTTATTTTTTATTAATAATTTCAGTTGAATGTTTTGATGAAAGGAAAAAATGACTAAGACTAAAAACACCAAAAGAACTGAAATACAAAATAATATTGGCTTTGAAGATTGTTCATTAATATGCTTCTTCCACTCCACCCAATCCCACCTCCCTCCCCCACCTCTACCCTCCCCCTTGATTTTGTCCTTGTGTCCTTTATAGTAGCCCCTGTAAACCCCTCTCCCCACTGTCCCCTCCCCACTCCCCTCTGACCTGATGAGGAGGTTTGCTCTTTTTGATGCATTATGCTTATGATTGGACAGGTCTAACTGTTAGAAAATTCTGCCTTATATCTAATTGAAATATCCTTCTTGTGTTGTTCAGCCGCTTATCTTGATGTATTCATCTAAATGATATTAGACAAAGTGTAATACTTCTTTCGAGATCCCTTCATATATTTGGGGATATATATCTTTTTTGCCCTCAGTTCTCATCAAAATTTTCAGTTACATTTAGCTTTACAATTATGATATGGTTTTCAGGTCTCACCATTCTGCTGCCCAGTGATACCCCAATTTTTCAGCCTAGTACCTAAATGGCACTCACTTAACAATTGGTTAGTTAGCATCTACTATAAATCAGGTAGTATGCTAAGTGGGAGGATTACATTGAAAGGTGATGGGGTTTGTGGGAGCAGAAATATCCGATACTTTAGAAGCACTCAATAGTAGCACATAACTGTTAGTAAAGGCTTAATGGAGGCAGAAAATTGTGCTGAAACCTGAAGAAAGAGCCAGGGGAGATTATTCAAGACGACAGAAAGAACAGGGACAAAGTCTCAGAGGCAGGGCAAGGCATTGCAGGTTCGAGGAACTGTATGAAGTCTAGGATGATGTAACATGGAGTGGCATCAGCTGGGGTGGAGATTAGGCAGGCACCATGTGGGGGACATTGTAAACATTTTAAAGGAGTTATGATTCGGAACCACAAAATGGTTTCAAGGGGGGGGTCACATGCTCATATTTTTTCTATAAAGGTACCTGTGGCCACAGATAAAAAATCAATAGGAGGGAGAATGTCTGAGTTCATGGAGTGTCAGTGGACTTGATTAATTGAATGACAGATGGGGAGATGGTGATAACAAAGAAGTTTGTGTTAAGGCTACAGACAAGAGGGCCTTTTCTAAGAAGGCAGAGCACATTTGGAGAGGAGTAGGGAAAGGCGATGAATTCAGAATGGAACATTACTTTAGATATAGTGGATAAAATCTCTCTCATTCTAATTTCATGTGAAATATTTAAAACATTCCAGGAAGTAGTGTCTCAATAATGGAGACACTGGTATTAAAAACCAATTTACTAGAGCCTTTTAAGAGTAAGCACAATGTGCTTATAAAAAGAAAATGTTTACTTAATAATTATTACCTTCATAATGTTGGCAATTTATCTACGACAGGCTCAGCATAACTACCTGAAAAACCATTATTGCTCTTAATCATTAAAGAACTCCAAACAGACACATACATAATTAGCCAGGCAATTGAAGTTCCCTGCTCACATCTACTCTGCTGAGTCACAAACCTGCTGCCAGAGGGTCTGGGGGCGGATGTTTGCCAGCCTCTGACAGCTGTTTTGTAAGTGTGGGCTGAAGGAGTGCCTAGCTAATCCAGAAATGTGTGACCTCAATGCACTACATCCATTCAGATTCAAAGTAAAATCGAAGCAACATTTTTACCCTTCTTTGATGAGTTTCATATCCTTCCGACTTTCAATGTTTAACAACGTGAGCACGTGTGGATGAACAAGTCATCCAAGTATGGATCCTGCAGTTTTGAAGGTTTGTACAGTCACAAGCAGCACACTGTTTCAACCTGTCCCTGAGGGCATTGGTTATCCCACATATAAACACTTGTATTTTCTAGCATTTATGTTATGAATAGCATTGTGCTATTTCTAGGTCCCAAATAAATGATCTACTTTGTCATTCTTTTGTTCTCAGTCCCTTCTACCTCAATCTTAGAAAAACCATAGTTCTAGAAGTGTGGTGTAATCAAAAGTTATAACCTTTGAAATAGAAACACCTAGACCTGAATCCCAACTCTGTCACTTAGTAATTCTGTGATTTCAAGCAAGGGACACATTCTCTTTGAGTTTTAGTTTGTTCACACATAAAATATAATTAATAATATCTACCTTATCGAGTTGTTTTTAAGATGAAAATAATGAATGAAAATGTTTGGCATTATAGCGTCACAGTATTAGAAGTCAAGAGCAGTAAGAGTAAAACATTAATTCTTGGAAAGTATTGAAGCAAAGAGTTGTGCTCTTTCCTTTTCTTAATTGGAGATGCTGCCAGCTGGTCATTGCACTTGTTTTGTTTGGTGGTGAGTTAGGAGCTATGGGACGAAGTGTCCCCAGAGAGCACTGGTTGAAATTCAGGAATGGGCCACTTCTAAACCATTGAAAGGGAGTTTAAATTATCATCTTGTATTGTTGTATAAGATTTTACTAAACAAGATAAAAACAATTGTATGTGGGAGTCAGGGTTTGGTTATAAAACATTAAAGGCACTTTGATCTGTACTGAAACCTTCTGAAAAAATAAAAAACCTTAAATTTCTTAGTCAGAAAAGAAGGATTAGATAAGGAAGACTAAAAGTGGATTTCAAGTTAACGAGATCTGCACAAATGGGGCAGAGAATTAAAAGATTTTTTTTTAAAAGTGATACTTTAGCCAGTTTGTCTCTATCTGTTGGTGATACCCTGAAGGGTAAATGTTATTGTTGAATGTGGTTACAATTGTGAGCAAAATTACATGAACTAGTTAAAAACTGTGTTAAAAATTTCCTGATTTTTTTTCTGCCATCTTTTATTAACAGTGGCCTGGAGTTTCAAGTAGCTTCGTCTTGTAGAGCAGATGTGTTGAAACATGCGTGTGAAGTCGTGTGCCATTACTGGTAAACCACAAAGAAGTTAAAACGCAGTCCTATACATGAGCCATTACTGAAATATTTCAGGCCATTACAAAAAAACCCGAGAAGCTTAAAGTTTTGAGCAATGATCAAAGTAAAACCATGGACTGAAGAAAGATTGCAATATCAGGATTTGAACTGGTTAACCTGGCTTCTCACTGCTTGTTAATGATTTTCAGATTACTCATTGTATTGGTCTTCAAAATGAATATGTAGGGAAGAAATTTCTTTACTTAAAAGGAATATGGTTAGGTTACTGTCTGAATTATCTTGTTTTTATCTATAGAAATTTCTTGCAGCAGCAACATGAAAATAATTAAAAACAAAAACAATAACCTGTGTAGCAGTAGTCAAGAAATATGTACTTCAGTTTCAAGTTGCCATGACCTAGCTGTATGAAAGGGTTAATCAGTTTATGTCTTTGAATGTCATCTTCTGGATTTATGAAATGAAGAGAGCTGATGAGACAACATCTTCAGTCCTTTCCCTGGTTATAGTCGGAGACATACACAGATACACACACGAGTGCACACACATTCAATCTGCACAGCTACTCCAACCCACTGCATAGCTCATTGTTCATGGTGTCCTGTCATCCTATGACTGTATATTATGGATTATGGATTTTATAAAATACCAGTACCATTGCTAATACTGCCTTAATTACATTCCTTTCAAATTTAAATGTCATTTAATATCCAACTTAAATTCCACTCGGAGCCTGAACTTCGTAAGAGAGACTCCTGGGCCATAGACTCCCAAAGCTGTCTTGTGCATAAAGCACCGTGTGGAATTCTGTGCATATTGAGCTATGTCATGGTGAAATAGAAGAACATTAAATCACAGGGCCTCCTGTCCTGACATTGACTGAGTAACTCAGGTGAGGCACCTTGCCTTCCTTTTCCCAGTGCTGTTTCCCCCCATAAATTAATAAAGACTTATGCCTGGGAACTACGAGTTTTAGTGGACCCATTGAAAAATATATGGCCTGAAAATCTGAAGTAGACTTAGTACTTTTTAAAATGTTTCAAAAATATAAATCAATGTTTTATATAAATATCTATAACATCTGTCAGGCAGTTATTTAAGATTCAAAGAATGTAGTTACAAATAAATTGCAGTTAATGTGTGCTAGGAGTGCCTTGTGATGCGCTTGATATGACACAGGATAAGCCAAAGACACATTGGCAAAGAAGGACAGACTCAATACCTAAGAGGACACTTTCATCTTTAACATTTTACATGTTCACTGTTTTTTAAAGTGCTTTTTATTAGCATTCTTAATGCTTCCAATCAAAGAAAACTTAGAAAATGTGCTTTTGTGATAACTTTACCTTTGAAGTAGTAGGGCAAAGCATAAGGCTTTTGGGGGTAAGAAGAATGTGGGTTTGTATCTTAGTGTTACCACTTGGCAGTCAAGGGATCAGAAGAGTGATACGATTTTCTCGAGAACCCGTTCGTTCACCTGGAAAATAATACAGGGCTATTCAGCTCATGTGAGTATTCAGTGAGGGTTAGGGGAAGTACGTTATTGGCGCCATGTGGTAGTTTCTTAATGAAACGTTAGTTCTTTCATAAAAATTGTTGATTTGTCATTTTTTAGAAACTGATTCCTGCTCTTTCTGCTGCCATGCTACCGTTCGAGCTCTTTAAGCGATAGGTGCCATTTAGTCAGACTAGGTGCCTAATTTCGTCTTTGTCTCTGTGAAACACCTGTAAGAGTCTGGGCTCCTGGTTACATGGTCAAGGCACCTATCCCTCTATTAACTGCTTAAAAGTTAATCATTGGTTAGTCATTTGTTTAATTTTTGTATCAGTTTATAGGGTAGGCCCTAAAATATTAAGTTTCTGTGATTCGTAGCCAAATTTCCAATTATAGAACTAAAGTTTTAATCTCACTTTCATCCGTGATCCAAAAGGAATCTTTCCTTGTCATCACAAATACATAATAGTGTATAGTTTGTCTGTCTTTGAAGTCTTTGCCAAATACTTGGTGGGCCAGCAGGTTTTATAAGTTTCCACTAATGGTAGACTTTTCAAGTGGATCAACTATATCTTTAGTGTGTTTATTTATTTATTTAGTATGAATTTTGCAATAAATTAATAAACTGATTTTGAAAGCTACATTCTGGTAGGACATATATAAAATATATATATTATATATGTGTATAAATATGTGTGTATATGTACCCATATAAATGTATGTAATAAGATATGTCAATCCATTCTGGAGTTAATAATTTATATTTCGGACAATAGAGTTAATAGAGTTCTAGTCTATGTCTGTTTCCAATTTGCTATGTTGCTTAGCAGGTTGATAAACCTTAACAGGAATTTGCTTTGTTGATACGTAAAATGAAGGAGTGTCCTATCTATTCTCTTTAAGGACACGAAACAATGTAGGCTTTTGGAGTTAAGGCTAAGTCCCCATCAGTCTGGCTAGGGTTCAGGTGCTAGGTCAGCGTGAGGAGGGTACTGGAGGTGTGCTCTACAGAGCACACTTGAGGTATGAGCGAAGCCAGGAGAGACAGCAAAACCTCTGTGCGAGCCTGGAATCAGGGGTGAACTGCTCCTACCTGTGGGGGGTGTGTGTGTACAGGTGTGGGCGCACACAGTGACTCACAGTCAGGAGGTGAAATGAAAGGAAGAAATTTTGTTCATTGCTTCTACCTCAGGGAAACTGAGAAAAAGGCAATTGACAAAAAGAAAAAAAGAAGAAGAAAACTGAGGGCCTAGGTGGAGGTTTCCAGAAGCTAAGATAGATCCCCGAAGTAGAAATTGCTTACTGCTTCCTAGTGAATGTTCTGCCTTAGCTATAGGTGGAAAGGAAAAACTTTTGTACAAAAACACACAGTAGAGCTAGGTAGTGCAAGGTAAATATGCCGTTCTAGCAGTTCTTTAAATAAACTGTTAGAGTTGTACCAAAGTGTTCTCGAATCTTTGACAGAGCTATGTATGTAAAACTGTTTAGCCATCACCCAGTTATATTTTCACATTACTGAAATTAGTATCATCAGAATACGTTTTCTCATTTCATCTTAATTTTTTATACTACTTACTACAAAATTCATAAAAATTTATTCTTCCTCACTATTTTTGCCCATGTGGCTTCAGGTTTTCATATAAATGGAAAATGAGTGATGTTAGAATGAAATAGGTTAAAGGCCTTTCATCACTGAAATACCATTACTCTAGGACAGAATTCGGTTAATTCAACTTGATTGTAAACTTCTGAGAGTTTTGTATATTCATCTTTGCATTTACTGTTCACAGAGTCTAGCATGGCACTTACACATTAGAATGTTAACATTTAAAGACAATCAGATGGAACTGAAGTAATTTTTTATCTGCTCATTTATTCAATGATTTAATAGGCTTTGAACACTGACTACATGTTCTAGGCACGTAGAAATGTAGTGGTGAAGAAGACAAAGTCCCCATTCTATTTTTTAAAATTTTCAATATTTTTTCTCTTTTTAAAATTGTTGTTCAAGTATGTTTTTTTCCATCTTCTCCCCACGACTCCCCCCTACCCCAGCCATCCCCACCTCCCACCCTCAATCCTACCCACGTTTGGCTTTGCTCATGGGTCCTTTATACATGTTCCTTGACAAGTCTTCTCCCTTTTCCCCCCATTATCCCTTCCCACCTCCCCTCTGGTTACTGTCTGTTTTTCTTACTTTCAATGTCTCTGGTTATATTTTGCTTGCTTCTTTGTTTTGTTGATTTGTTTCCACTTATAGGTGAGATCATATGGTATTTGTCTTTCATTGCCTAGCTTATTTCACTTAGCATAATGCTCTCCAGTTCTATCCATGCTGTTGCAAAGAGTAGGAGCTCTTTCTTTCTTTCTGCTGCATAGTGTTCCATCATGTAAATGTACCATAGTTTTTTGATCCACTCATTTACTGATGGGCACTTAGGTTGCTTCCAGTACTCAGTTATTGTAAATTGTGCTGCTGTGAACATTGGGGTGCATAGGTTCTTTTGAAATTGGTGTTCTATCCCATTAGAATGTGTGCATCAAAGGAACGGAGATTTAATTGGCATTAAATCTTTTGATACACACATTCTAGTTGGGAACTCCTGGGAGATGGAGTCATTAATCACTAAGTGCTTATTTCCAACATGAAAGCTTCTGTAAATTTGTGTTCTGTCAAATAAGAGAAATACGTTACTATGTACAACTTATACCATATTTAGCAAAATACATTCATTCACCATCGTGTATTTAATAGTAGTTTACTACAGAACATATTGTTTTCACTGAAACTGTCATACTGTAAACGCTTTGTTGCCTCAAAACAGACGTGTGATGCTAAACTAGATGTCTGGGTTAAATCGGCAAAGGAAGGAAAAGCATGCTCTTTTGTTTTGCACTGCAAAACAATGTGCTGTTTATACTGATGAATGGTCATTATTCTAAATCAATGTCAGTTGAGAGAACCTGGTTATAGTTCAAGTTTTTGAGGCTTTCTGTACATTTAGGCTAATCAATAATAACGATTTCTATTGATTTCCTCAATTTTAATCTTTGTGATCTCATCTTCTTAAATATTAAAAAAATGAACAGTAATGTGAAAAAATGACTTCACCCACTGTAGCTCTGGGCTGTAATGATCTTTCCAGGTTAAGCCAAAATAAAATATTGAAAATGTGATTCTGAATCCAGTTTCGGTGCTAGGTGTGCTAAATAAAACAGATTGCAAGAATCTTCTTTGTGAGCTTCTAGACTAGTTTTAGGAAATAAGGCATGGAAATGAGAACAGTAACATAGGCAAGAAACAACAAAAGGGGTTTACGGTAAGAGAGAAGATGCTTCATTATGAATGAAGTCAACAGTAAACGCTGTAAGAGTTCAGAGGAGTGAGGATGCTCAGAATATTGGTGACTTCAGACCTACTTTATGGAGGAGATGGAGTTTCATTCCAGGCATAGATTGTGGGAAATCATGGAGCTAGAACATGCAAAGTTAATTGCTCAGGTCAACTGGACCGGAGCAGGTGGTCAATTAACATAGGAGAGTTTAGGTGTGTGGGAGCCAATGTGTGGAGGGACTAGAATGAGAAATCCTGGAATTGTCTTTCCAGGGGGAAATTATTGACATTGTTTGAGCTAGAACATGATGTGATCAAGTGAAGCTCAGTCTTGCAGCAGGTGGTGTTGAGGGAGCAATGGAAGCAAGATCGGAAGACCAATGGGATCATCTATGAACCAGTGATAAGGATCTAAACTGGGGGAGAGGTGGCAAAGCAATGGATTATAAAAACCAAGCATGTGAGGCATTAGGAAAAATGAATCAATGTATTGCCTGAATGAGATGAGGAAGCTGAGAGAGTAAAGCAGGACTCTAAGAATGGGTAATGGGATTGGGAAACAACCCGGAAGAAGGAAATAATGTTTTGGTAAAAATGAAGGTAATTATAAATGCACAAGTAATGGTTATGTAGCTGACTAATAACACACTAAAGAAATTCATATTGATTCATGTTGTGTATGAAACATGTTACTGATACATTACTTTTTATATATTAGAGTTAAAGTATATTTGCACCATGACAACATGCTTATACACAAAAACTCAATTTCAAAAATAAAACCAAATGATGGTTCTATTTAAAAATGATATTTCTTTAAAAGAGTGGAGGTTCATATCATAGATGCAACTTAAAGTATCGTAGGTCTTGCTAACATAGATATATGAGGTCTGTCTGGAAGGTATCCAGTGATATAATATGAGAAATAGAGACATTTATTGAAGACTATACAAGATACAAGACACATTGTACACAGGACAATGACATCTCAGTTCCTTTCAAAGTAGGCACCTTGGGACCCACACACACAGTTTTCCCAAACAGCATCAGATGCCTGTTGTATTTTTCTGAGTCTCATTGACAATCTGAAATCTCTTCCTTTGTTTTTAAATTTTTTGTTGTTCAGTTACAGTTGTCCCACCTTTCCCCTTCCAAAAGTGATTTTAGTTTTGGGAAAAGCCAGAAGTCGCAGGGTGCAAATATGGGCTGTAGGGGGGCTGAGTCACCTGGGTGATTTGATGTTTTGCCAAAAAAACTCTGCATGATACACATGAGCAGGCACATTGTGATGATGATGATGAAGCTGTCAATCACCAGTTGCCTGTAGGTGGGGCCTTCTGAATCATTGGAATTTCTGTGGAGGAATGTTCAAGCTTAATGCAAAATTTGATGCAGATTCATCGCTCTACTCATTCAGTCATTTTGAATGCGATAGCCACACAGTACACATGCTCACTCAATGGCGTCTGCCACACCCACTGACTAGTACAGTGAAGTCATCATTGTTCACTCATGCAGATTCCACCCTCATTGGTTGCCAGGTGACGTCGATGTTGTGCAAGCCATTGTTACATTAACAATGGCTGGACTTTTTCTGGACAGACCTTGTAGATACGATGTTATTTATAATAATACCTAAAGGTCCCTGGTGTGATAACCATTACCTGTTCATGTTGGCCTTACACCCAGATGCAAAATGCTGTCCCTCATCAGATATTTTCTTGGATCCCTTGGGTGAAGTATCACATTTGAAGCACTTACTATTTTTACTGCTCCATCAGGCACAGCTGCTACTACTCTGAGCTGTTTCAACCACCGGGCACATCAGTTTTCAGTTTGTAGCCACCCTCAGCCGCAAGCCTCTGGGTAATTCAGTGGCACCATGCTGTGTCTGGCCAAGAATGTCTCTCTGTTCTTGGTATTAGCCCATTAGTGGGGACCCTAAATACTTAGGAGCAAGTTTATTACAGAGTATGATGGTTTTACTTACAGCTCCTTTCCCCATCTTTTGGATGAGAAATTGAGCTCAGAGAGATTAAGTAATGTGGCTGATACCATATGACACATCAGTGGCAGAGCTGGGATTCGACTTCCATCTATCTAACTGCAGACTGCACTCGTAAGCTCCGACTGTCATGCAGTCATAAGATTGCATTGAAATAAACTCCGGGGATCAGAGCCATGGCCTTATCAAAGTAGTAAGACAGAGACAGACACCTCTGAACCAAAGCCAAGCTTAGCAACTAATGTGGTGAAGTCTTCTACAAAGTAGGCAGTGGCATATAAGTATATCTCTATACGAGCAGCTTAAGAATATCAGATACATTAAATAATAGAGGTGCTTAAAATATCAGTTCCTTGGACATATGAGCATGTTGAAATATGAGCAAGTTAGATATTTGTTTGACATTCAATATTGGAGATTGATGAGAAACATAATTAGTTCCAATTAGAGCATGGTATTACAGAAACTGAAGGCAGAGTGAGAGGACTGCCGTTCCCTATATGTACTTAAATGAAAAAGGCATTTTGATTTTTGATTTGATAAATTATTTTAATGTACTTATAAATATTCATACTGTGAGTCTTTAGGATAATCTGAGGTACATAGCTTATGTTTTAATTTCCATATTATCATTATATAGAATTAGAGGAAAGAAAGGTGATATCTTAGGTAGTAAAAAATTATTGTATATTATATGAATTCTGGATTTGGGGGATAAAGAATGAGAAAGAATATGCAATCTGTACTTTTCTCTTTTTCTCTCCAAGAACCATATAGCGTTCTTCTTGACTACGAGGGATCTAAGGGAAAATAAATATTTGAAGAAAGCTGGAGTGGGATGAGTAGTCCCTGGAGGCCTCCGGTCCTGAACACTATTTTGTGTGTGTTTCCCTAATAGCCTGGTCAGAAGTCACAGCTCTTCAAAAAATGTAGTTCCTCCTTCCATTCCTGGATTCCTTTTTCCTCTTTCCCTCAGAGTTTTTGGTTCCGTTCCTCTCTGACATCTTTATCCTTTTCTTTTCTTCTGCTGTGCAACATGAACAGGAGCCATATCTTCAGGAGAAAAAGAAGCCGGCTCTGGTCCTGACCTTCAGCAACCCCGTCCACAAAACTATTTGATTTCTCTCTGGCTATTTATGACTCAGCTTTTCTAAGGTTAGCCTGTCCTTGCTTTTAGATTCTCATTAGTCACTCAACCCACTTCAATTTGGCTTTCACTGAACCTCCTCTCTCAAAGGTCACTTTATGGAAACAATCTTGTCTTTTTTCTATGCTTATCTTTCTTGATCTGTCAGCTGCTTTTGAAACTGCTAACAATTCCCTTCTTGAAATTCTCTTCACCTTTGCCTTTCGTGATTCCATGCCCTCTCATTTCCTCAGCCAAGGTGACTTCTCTTTCTCAGTATTGTTGCCTAGTGGCTCCTTGTCCCCCCACCATCAGTAAGTGATGTTTTCCAAGGCTTAGCTATTGTCCTTACTCAGAATTAGTGTCACCAAGTGCATGTCTGTCAGTCACTTTTTTCTAGTTACTTTGCATCCTTCCAGCATTTGCTGATTTAAATAACATTATCTTGAATATTGTAATACAAATAACTATATATGTTTTTGCATTTATTAAAATTAAAACAATTCCCCAAGATATTTTAATTCTTGCTTTGTAGATTCATATACTGAAGTTCAGAGAGGACAGTCCAAGTTCTGAAATTAAACTTAAGCTTCTCTGACTCCACATCTTATATCACTCTTACTTTACCAAGCTGCTTTCCTTTAAATTACATTTCTGCTCAAGGCACTTCGATATTCATAATATCATTAGTTTCTCTTAACTTTGCCTTTAGATAGACAAATCATGTGTTCTTATAATTTATGTTTTATAGATAAGAAAACTGGTTCTAAACAACTTTCCTTTTTGGCAGACACCAGGGTTGTTTCTCAAAACCAAGTGTTCTGGTTCCAAATCAACTTTCCTTTCTATCATTCTGGGACGGGGGCATGTTGCTTTATACTTTTGCGCTGGCTGTGTCATGAGAGTCTGCTCCGTGCACTTCAGTAATAGATTTGCAGGGTGAGAGTGCTCTGTGTGTGACAGAGCTAACCAGTGCTTGTTTACAGCAGTTCCACCGTAAAGTAACATTTGTTACTGAGGACACTAAATTTTCTAAACACATTTTCAACTTAGAGTTTTGTAAATGAAAATTTATAATTCTAATTGTTTGTATTACTTCTAATTTTTTTCTGGCATATTCCTGGCTGAGAGATCTGCTTGAACTTGAATGATGCCACAAAACTCATAGATTTTCACAAAATATTTTTGAAATAAACTAAAAAAGAAACAACTTCCTGAGTAATTTACACTAAGAGCATAATGGAAATGTATATGAATTTTGACAGTTTTCTGATAGTGACTGTAAAGCTTTTGTT
Organism: Desmodus rotundus; assembly: GCF_022682495.2. Classification (NCBI taxonomy): domain Eukaryota; kingdom Metazoa; phylum Chordata; class Mammalia; order Chiroptera; family Phyllostomidae; genus Desmodus; species Desmodus rotundus. The sequence continues at coordinate 167,198,959 of NC_071388.1, forward strand.
CTAATAAAGTTAATACAACCTTATCACTTTCCAATTGGTGAAAATCAAGTGACCTAAGGAAAGGGCATAGTAAAAACTAGCTATGGACCTGGTAGGAGAAAACAGAAGAAACCTTTAAAAAATGCAGAAGGGTATTCTTCCAATGATCTAAAATATGTCTAATTTATAATAGAGTAAGCAAAGTACATAATTTTGATGCAGACCCATATGGGTTGAGGTATAGAGACACACATTTTATTACAATATAAAGCATCACATTATAACAACCAAAGTCTCCACCATGGGGTAGAGAAACTAGAATGTAAATGAAAGTTCTGTAACTCAAACAGGGTCTCAACGATCATCTCTCAGGCACGTGGTAGGAAGCGTCCTCCATTGTTTACAGGGAAGTGGGGGAGGAAGCCCTTTAGAAGTTTCTTCTCACTGTAAGAATCTCTCATCATGGCCCAAGCGATCTAACCTGGTCTAGTGAATGAATGTTTGTTATTGTCCTACGATTTTAGAATCTCTGATGTAGGAAAGCAGATGTTAGTCATCTCTCTTTGCCTTTTCTAAACGTCTCCTGGAAAGAACAATTTGGCAGAAGGGAGCTAATGAGGTAAAAAGGAAGTCAGATGAAGCTCTAGAAAGTATGAAGAAGATATTTACCCTTTCCCAGAAAAAACAGAAAGTGGTCATTGCGAACAATTGGACCAATACTTTCATTTAGATATGAGAGCTACTCACCTGGCACATTGTCAGTGATCGATAATTATCTGCGAGTGAGTTAGTCAGAAATAGCAAGCGGAGGAGAGACCACAGTTGAAAACCATAAGTTAATATCTGTTAGAGTCAGGATGGGATGACAAGACAGACTCTGCAATGGGTTGTCAGTGAGCAACTCCTAAGTAGATGTGTCTTTCAGTCACGATCTGAACCGCATATTTAATAAGATATTGAATAAATAGCAAAGCCAATACCCATGGGGTGCTCTCCCTATTCCTGCCCTACTAAATCCTTAGGTTATGCAAAAGTGGACATAAAAATACCCATTCCTCAATTGTAATTTGGCAAGAAGGTAAATAAGTCAAATGTAAAGTGGAAATTGTATCAAAAAGAATGATCCACAGTTTATCATATGAAAAAAGAAATAGAATGGCAATTTTGTAAACATAACACAGAGAAGAAATAAACATCACAATGCAGCTTGCTAAATACAGCTGAAGAAACCAGAATGGAAGAACATATTATGTAAGGGACAGAAAAAAATTACATATCAGTACCTAATGATACAAAAATACTCAGTAACAACATAAATGTTATGGTCCCATAACTAAAACTTGAGATGAGGAGAGGCAATAAAACAAGTGGGATACTGTGAACTAAAATAACACCTCTATAGGATTGATGAACACATTCCAAACAGAAATAAAACATAATAGGCAAGCTAAGAGTGGAATTACTGATATAAAAGATAATTAGGTTAATACAGAGGGGAAAAGACAGATTGAAACAACTAGAAAAAAGGTAGAGAGGGCAAAGACAATCCAGTTAAGGACAACCGGTCTCCCTGCTCCTCCATCAAAGGAAAGCAAACAAAAGCTCCCAAAGTTATAGCAGCAAATTTTGAATCATAATAATGACAGAAATGACTGAAGATTGAAAGGGCATCTGATGAGCCAATAAAAGCTTGTACGGTGTGACTAAGAAAAAATAATATTCATGTTAAATTACTAAAATTTAATAATAAATTATTTTTAAATATGTAAGCATATGAAGCAAACTGCTCTTTTCCACAACACTAAACTATAGAAGATGGTAGGGGCCATATCTACATCGTTCTGAAGGAAAGTGTAGCCCAACACATTTACACTAGCCGAATTATCTCTGTATCTCAAAGTAGGGATATTCTCGAACAGGTGAGCATTCAGAAGAGAGTTTCCATGAGGCATTCTGAAAAAGTAATTGGTAATGACATTTAGCTATCCCAAAGGGAAATTCAAACAAAAAATATTCAGGATGAACAAACTGTTTTACTTTGTGAGTATCTTACCATAGTCTTATAATTAGGGTTAAACAACTATGTTTTAAAAGAGAATACGAATACTATAAATCCTGAAATATAAGAATTAGAACCAAAAAATTCAGAACTTAGAGAAGAAAAAATTTGATGAAAGATAAAAGTACTGATATCTTCATTTTTATGGTATAGTCAAGTAATAACTAGAAATATTAGTTAAAATAATGTTCTTATGACTTTTTTCCATAATGTCAGAGTGAATCTTTAAAAAGCTGTTACCTCTTTGATGAACAAAAATTTATTTGAACCTTGCCAACTTCTAAAATTTTATGTCAGTGTCTTTTCCTCCCATAAGTTTGAAAAAATATCAGAGTATTTTTAAAACTAGAAAACTGTCAAACATGTACAGATGACTTCCAAATCTGTGTCTTGAACCAAAAATATTGCCTGATCTTTAGATGTTTATGTTTAAAAATTGTCTGGACATCTTATTTTGGATGTCCCAGAGGCACAACAAATTTAGTATGTCAAAAAGTGAAAATATCACTTCCTTTTACTTCCTCAAATCTGCCCCTTCTTTATATTCTTCGACATCCAACTGAACCCCAATTACTGCCAATTTTTCCATCTGAATGTTTCGCACGTGTAGCCCACATCTTCCCTGCCTAACTCAGGCCCTTTCCTCTGCAACAACCATTGCGCAAACTTAAGATTTTCTCCTCCTTTCCAACAGAGTGATATTCTTAAACTACACAACCGACCAGATCGTGCCCTACTTAAACACTTAAAAAAATCCTGCCTCAAAATGCAGAAAAAGTTTCGAGTTTCTTAGCATGACATTCAAGGCTCCCTGTGACAAGAACTCTGCAGAAGGTTTCCTTCTCATCTGTGCTCCAAACATCCTGAACTGCTTCTGGTACCAGGACACAGTTCACTGTTCTAAAAATGTACCCTTTTATTAATACTGTTCTCTGTTCCTGAAAGCTTCTTCTAATCTTTTTCCAGTGGCCCACTCCTCCTTTGTCAAGATTCAGATTTGGATTCAGGAAGCTTCCCCGTCCAACCCCCCACTCCAAGTTAGAGTAAAACCATGGTCCTTGGCACATGCTAGGATTGCAATGAAGTTTGTTGTATTAAAATGCACTCTCGTGGTCCCTTATGTACTTTAATATACTAATTATTGCCCTATACTGTGAGGTGTTCTGTCTTCTTGAGAAAAAGGACTCCATGGACTTTCATTTTGTACGTAGCCCAGTGCTTGGCCCCTAGTTGTTGCTCAATAAACACTTGGAGAGAGAATGAGAAATGACTCTGTACTCATGTGCATTTGTTAAGTGGCTCAGCAGTCTGACTGAGAATGTGAGCTTTTCATCATTATTATATCATGTTGCTTCTTCCCATACATAGCATGGAGCAGAATACCTGATTCACAAAGTTTATGGCATGCAGAAGGAATGAAGGGAGGGAGGGAAAAATGGTTGTTATGACACAAAGCTAGGTTTTAAAATTAAATGCCTAAGTGAATTATTTTCATAGTATTTCATCAGCTTTTAATAACTGCTTAACTTATTCTTATTTTTGAAGAATAAGACTCTAGTCATGTAAGTGCCTTAGCTATAAAAATAATTGCCATGAAAAGTTAAGTATATATATATTTTCTGCATAGAGTGTACTCCTTGGCAATCTTGCTGTCAACTCTGAATATCTTAGGGGGACAAAAGAAGCTTAATTTGTTTCTGATAAATCCCATGGTTTACTATAGAGACCTATGCTATCTGTGTTCGCTCATTTCATTGTGCTCTTAAACATGTGTCTTTTTGCTTCATCATATACAATGAGTATGACTAAGTGATGAAAGGGAAACATTCTTTAAAACAAGTCCTTTCAAGAAAAAAAGAGTTAGATGGCTAGAGTTACAAATTCAATGCAAATTGGGGCAAGATTTATTGGTAGCACAAAAGCCTCTTCTCTCTCTCTCTCCTACAGTCTCTGTAACTCTAGGTTTGCTCAGACCTAGGTTTCAAATCCTGATTTCACCATTCACTGTTTGTTGGTCTATATTTATTGCCTGTAAATTGAGGACAATGAAAACTACTCAATAGTTGTTGGAAAGATTAAATAGGATGACATACTCTAAAAAGTTTAACATAGTCCTGATTCAAAAAAAGTATTCATTAAGTGGAAGTTATTGGATATTTATTAATAGTATTTACTGCTCATTTCCATATGCATATTTAAAATTCACAAACATTTTAAATGTGAAATTACTACACAGGGATACTACTACTTGATTCTGCTACTCAGTATAAATATAATTTTTAGTATTTGGACAGTTGCAATAATCAACCAGGACATGTTTATTTAGAAGATGATACTTAAGATAATTCTATGCGTTCCACTATCAATATTTTATAATTCTAAATTTGTTGAGAATAAAGACAATGTAATAATTATAAGCTACACTGCCTGTCAAAGTATTTGTCATAGACTCACAATCTACATTATTGAAACATTGTTTTAAAAGACTATTGCTATGTGTGTGATCATATGTGTGTGTATCTGTAGTGTTAGGTGACACATTCATAAGTACTTACATTTATAAGTTACCTTTCAAGGTAAGCTCACTAGAGGCCTGGATTTCCATCCTGCCATTCTGCTATTTTAGCATGTTTTTAAAATAAAAACAAAGTCTTATATGTTCTGTTTTCAAAAACAACAAAAAGATGAAAGAAGGAACATACAGCAACACAAATTTCAAAAAGTTTTATGGATTTGTAAGAATTATGTCAGAGAGGCTAAATACTAGAACAAGTTGAGAATTAAAAATAAAACACCTTGAAATACACACATGAAATAGTTTTTAGTTACTTTAGGAGCGAGAAATAAAGAGTATCCCTGATGCTGTGTCCTTAACTTAAAAACAAAAGCAAACAAAAACAGATTTCTTCAACTTTTGTATTTCTTTCATCTCTTTCAAGGCACACTTTGCTCCAAGGGAAAATGTGCTGTGAGCATTACTAAAAGAGATGAAGATAAATTCACTATAATAATGAGAGAGCTTTTGTCACTTTAAGTGCAGGTTCCCAGGCTCAGAAAAAAAAGTATATCATATTATAATAAAATAATAGCAATTATGATCAAAAAGCTATTGATATCAACATTTAAAGATACAGGTAAAATAAGTCAGTTGCCAGAAGATTTGCAATGGTGTCCAACCTTTTGGCATCTCTGGGCCACACTGGAGGAAGAGTTGTCTTGGGCCACCCATTAAATGCACAAACACTTACAAAAACTGATGAGCAAAAAAAAAAAAGTACATTTACAATTGTGCGTTGGGCTGCATTCATAGCCACCCTGGGCCACATGTGGCAACCGCACACCCCTGGTAGGGAGTCCTGATGTTTATAGCCAGGAAAACACTGGAATTTAGAAGCTGTGAACTATTAATTTGAACTTAACTTGAAGCAAAATCTATTACAGACTTCTGAGTAATGTAAAATGTTACTTCTTAGAAACACAAGAAGGTTCATAAATACAAATCATGTCCCCACAACTTCATTTCTACTCTTTCATTAGATTACTAATCCTGGTTTTATCAAAGGAAAAATGAAATGCTGAAGCCGTATGTATAACAATAAGATATTTGGCAAATATGATGGAAAATAATTGGGTTATAATGCATTATGAGAATTCATAATTTTTAAAACTAACCTAAATATCAGTCAGCATATGTGGGCCTGGAGTAAACTATCTTAGTGATTTGCCTTTTGTTGAGCCATTTTGTTTGATATGTTTATGTATTAACTTTAAATGAAGTTTTGCTAATGCTCCAAAGCTGGAAATATACACGTGGGCTTTGGATGGCAGAATCAAAGTCAAAGACATCCTGCCAAGGTATTTAGACGGGTGGAAAGTCTTCAAGATTAAATATATTGAAGAAGAATGTAAGATCCTGTACTTAACTTTTTCAAGTCAAACACACAAAGAAGAAAGAAAGAGTTTATGTGAATCAAATCCATGGATTTAAAAGGACAATAGCTTCTGTAAGCCTATCATGTATGGAGCTAAAAGAGTTTTTTGAAGCATTAAGTTAACTATGATATACACTCATTTGGAATGTAGTGTTCAGTTCTAAAAATAGGTTTTTTTTTTATTGTTATTCAATTACAGTTGTATGCCTTTTCTCCCCATCCCTCCACCCCACCCCAGGTGAACCCACCTCCCTCCCCCCTCTCCACCCTCCCCCTTGGTTTTGTCCATGTGTCCTTTATAGTAGTTCCTGTCTAAAAATAGTTTTAAGAGGATCATCAACTAATGACAGCAAAGAGATTGTGGGCTGAAGCTTCAGGATGATAGATTTCAGCTCAGAAAATAATTTTCTAATGGTTAGATTTTACAATGGATTGTATTTTTTTTTAATTAAATACATTTTTTTGATTATGCTATTACAGTTGTCCCATTTTCCCTTTTTATTCCCCTGCGCCCTGCACAGCCCCTCTCACCCACATTCCCCCACTTTAGTTCATGTCCATGGGTCATACATATAAGTTGTTTGGCTTCTACATTTCCTGTACTATTCTTACCCTCCCCCTGTCTATTTTCTTCTACCTACCATTTATGCTACTTATTCTCTGTACCTTTTCCTCCTCTCTCTCCCTCCCACTCCCCCACTGATAACCCTCCATGTGATCTCCATTTCTGTGATTCTGTTCCTGTTCTAGTTGTTTGCTTAGTTTGTTTTTGTTTTTGTTTTAGGTGCGGTTGTTAATAACTGTGAGTTTGTTGTCATTTTACTGTTCATATTTTTTATCTCCTTTTTCTTAGATAAGTCCCTTTAACATTTCATATAGTAAGGGTTTAACTTGACCTTATCTGGGAAGCACTTTATCTACCCTTCCATTCTAAATGATACCTTTGCTGGGTAGAGTAATATTGAATGTAGGTTCTTGTCTTTCATGACTTAGAATACTTCTTTCCAGCCCTTTCTTGCCTGCAAGGTTTCTTTTGAGAAATCAGCTGACAGTCTTATGGGAACTTCTTTGCAGGTAATTGTTTCCTTTTCTCTTGCTGCTTTTAAGATTCTCTCCTTATCTTTAATCATGGCTAATGTTTGGGACTCTCTGAGCTTCCTGGACTTCCTGGAAGTCTATATCCTTTGCCAGATGGGGAAGTTCTCCTTCATTATGTTTTCAAATAAGTTTTCAATTTCTTGCTCTTCCTCTTCTCCTTCTGGCATCCTTATGATTCTGATGTTGGAACATTTGGAGATGTCCTGGAAGTTCCTAAGCTTCTCCTCATTTTTTTGACTTCTTGTTTCTTTATTCTGTTCTGATTGAATGTTTATTTCTTCCTTCTGGTCCAATAGTTGATCTGAGTCCCAGTTTCCTTCCCATCACTGTTGGTTCCCTGTATATTTTTCTTTATTTCACTTAGCATAGCCTTCCTTTTTTCCTCTAATTTGTGACCATATTCAACCAATTCTGTGAGCATCCTGATTACCAGTGTTTTGAATTGTGCATCTGATAGGTTGGCTATCTCTTCATGGCTTAGTTGTATATTGTCTGGAACTTTGACCTGTTCTTTCATTTGGGCCATTTTTTTGGTTCCAGCATACCTGTTACATAATAAGGGGTGGAGCCTTAGGTGTTCAACAGGGCATGGCAACCCACATTGCTGCTTTGCGATGCTGTATGTATTTTAAAATTTCTTAATTCATTCCCTTTTACTGCAACTGTTTGAACTAATACTGAAAGACAGTGTGTTAGAACACACAGGAAGAATTCTTGCTCTGAGTAGGAATTTTTCCAGTTTTATTGAGATATAATTGACATATAACATTGTGTAAGTTTAAGGTGTACAACCTGATTATTTGATACATGTATGTACTGCAAAAGGCTTACTATAGTAAGGCAATCTATCACCTCACATAATTACATTGTGTGTGTGTTGTGAGAACATCTAATAGCTGCTCTCATAGCAACTTTTGAGTATATAATATAGTGTCATTAACTATAGTTGCTGTGCTATATGTTAGATCCCAGAACTCATTCATCTTACAATTGGGAATTTGTACCTCTTGATGATCTTCCCATTTCCCCAACCCCTGAAAACTACCATTCTCCTACGTTTCTATAACTTCCACTTTTTTTAGATTCCACATATAAGTGAGATGATATTGTATTTATCTTTCTCTGTCTGACTTATTTCACTTAAATATAATGCCTGAATGTCCAACCATGTTGTCAGAAATGGAAACTGGTTGGCTATGGGATGGGGGTGACAAAGGAAAAGGGAGTCAAAGATTTGATCAATTTTTTTTATCATCACCTGAGGATATTTTTGTCATTGCTTTTTGTTTCAGAGAGCAAAGAAAGGAGAGAGAGAGAGAGAGAGAGAGAGAGAGAGAGAGAGAGAGAGAGAGAGAAAGAGAGGGAAACATCAATTGGTTTCCTCTTGTGTGCACCCCAACCAGGGATTGAACCCACAACCTTTCAGGGCATGGGATGATGCTCCAACCAACTGAACCACACTGGCCAGGGCAAATATTTGATTTTTTTTCCTATATGTGGCTCTCTTTCTCTTCCACTTACCTGTCACCATACTTAACACAACATTTTACCTTTGCTAAATGGGGCTATGTAGTTATTATATTCACTGAAAAGGAACTGCTGGACTGGAATGAAAAATATACTCATTTTTTATACGAGTTGGTGAAATTTCAATGAAAAATAGAAAGGAATACTTCTTGATCTTTGTTTAAGTCCAGTATGTCTTATTCCATGTCACAGATAAAATGCTAAATATAGATAACTTAGTTTGGATGCTCTGGAATGCAGAGCCTGGGAAAAGGATTTGGATGAAAGTACTTTTTTTCTGAAATGTACTCCAGTAAACAAGAATAGTGAGACAGGGGAGAAAAGGAAGAAGGAAAGAAAGACATTATTAAGGCCATTGCTGTGGAATGGAGGGTCAAATGTGCAGGGATCTCTTGAGAATCTCACAGATTGCCTTTCTAGAGCTGCCTGCCTGTGAAACAAGAAATCAGAGCTTGTATCCACTGTCTTTAGTCACCCAGTTGTCCCACATTGTCCCCCAAGAGCACTACACTAGCAGTTGGTTTTCCTAGAGTCAGAGAATGCCCTAGGGAGAAAGAAGGAAGATGAATGTGACCTGCTTTTTTGAGGTGGGATGCAGAGAACAAGAGTATTGTAGTCCTTCATTATAATAACAGCATTATAATGTGTTGCACCTTGATTGGGAATGTTGTGCTCAGTTCTGCAGACCAGCTTTTAAGAGGGGGCATCACATAGTGAAAACAAACAGGATAACATAAGTTATAGAAACCAAGTCACATGGAAAAGCATAAAGGGGGTTGAAGGCATTAACTTTAAGCTCAGATAGGAGAAAAAGATAGGCTCAGTCAGCTAGAGGTGAATCCGAGCTTCTCTGGTTCTTGACTGCAGCCATGACTGAAATGAGGGATGGGCGGATGGGAGGAGATGCAGTGCCTCTGAAGCATCTGCTACAGTTATCAATCCTTAAGAAAACCTTAACAAAGAATGTTCATTTTAAAACTTTCACTCTAACCTCAAAATTATGTATGCTACTCCAATTAATGAGCCACCAGAGAAATCAAAGAAAGAATTGACTGGTAAAGGATGATGGCCAAATATTAGGAGGGCAAAAGAACACACAAATCAACATTTGTTCAATTCAGTATTCATAGTTGTTATATTTAGATGAGGTCAAAATACATTTGGTCAACCATTCATACTTAAATGCATGTGTGTGGAAGTAAATTTGATCCATCTGTTCCTGAATTATTTTCTTAAACGACCAACATTTTATTTTACAAGAACTGATTTCCAAGAAGTCTTATGATATCCCCAACCTCCTGCCAAACCTGCTCAAAAAGTCTGAAGTATGGCTATTGAAGCAAACCTCCTCAAAACATACTTTAAAAAAAAATTAAAATAAGCAAGGAAACAAGTAAAAGAATTTTTGATTTATCTGTTGAAATTAAGCATAAAACATAAAGAAGAAAGCTACATAGTATCTGTTTTATTATATAAATGTACTCAGATATGGTAAATAATCTACCTACATAGCAAACCACGTGTAAGCAGTTTACACAGGTCCCACTTATGTGGAGTGGATGATCCAGAACAAATTCATGCCCACTCTGAAGAATGACTTAAGTCATGAGATTACCCCCACCCCCCAACTCTTGGCTAAAATTTTGTCTACTTAGAGGCCTTTCTTCCTCAGCCTAGCCCTTAATTGCTACTGTTACTCGGGGTTGCCACTAGTCTCCCTGCTTGTCTAGTTCACCACTCTCTGCCTGGGCAATATCAACCTCTCCCACAGCATTGCTGACCGCTTGGATGCTGATGACTCCCAGACCTGTATCTTCAGTTCTGCTTTCACTTCTGAGAGGGACTGTTTTCTGAACTCTTCCTATCTGGATTCTCAATAACTACCTCAAACTCAACATTTACATAAATACCCATGAGCCAGAAACTGGATATAACCTTTGAGTCCCTTCTCCTTTGTCACTCCTGTCCCATAGTTGGTCAGTCTCCAAGTCCTGTTCATTCTTTCTCTTAAACCTCTTTCTAACCTGGTTCAAATTATCATTTTCCTTCACCCGAATAACTGCAATACCTTCCTAACTGAACTAGCTGTATTCAGAATGGACTCTTCCAACCAATTCCTCACACAATTATCAGAACATCTTTTCTTTCTTTTTTTTATGGTGTCAACTTTATATAGTTTTACTTAAGACATCACATTTTCCACTTTATATTACAGTGCTTATAAAATGCATTATTTCCTTTCCCTGTGTACATAGTCCATACTCAAGTATCAAGAATGCTCAGTTTTATTATACAGCAGCTCAAATTTTAAAACATATGGAATTTGCTACAAACTTGGGTCCATCAATATTTTGTGTGGAACAATGCTAAGTCTATATAAGAGGTTGGCTTAATCAACCTCTTCAATGCTGGGCCCAGAGGAGGCACCCCAAATGGAGGGGCTCCACCACCAGGGAAGCCCCCAGGCATTCTTCCTGGCAGCCTCCTGCACTCTGGTACAGCTTAGTGATGATTGGGTTGCAGACTTTTTCCAGCTCTTTCTGCTGATGTTCAAATTCTTCCTTTTCTGCAGTCTGACTCTTATCAAACCAGTTGATTCATTGCACTTGTCAAGAATTTTCTGTTTATCCTCATCATGGATTTTGCCTGGAAGTTTTTCATCTTCAACTGTTGCTTTCATGTTGAATGCATAGAATTCAAGTGAGTTCTTGGAAGATACCTTGTCCCGCTGCTTCTCATCTTCAGCTTTGTACTTCTCACCTTCCTGGACCATGTGTTCAATGTCTTCCTTGCTCAGGTGACCCTTGTCATTAGTGATGGTGATCTTGTTCTCTTTTCTTGTACTCTTACCCACAGCAAAGACATTAAGGATGCCATTGGCATTGATATCAAAAGTGACTTCAATCTGAGGAACACCACAAGGTACAAGAGGTAAGCCTGTGAGTCCAAACTTGCCAAGTAGGTTGTTATCCTTTGTCATGACACCATCACCTTCACAAACCTGAATGAACACACCAGGCCAGTGTAAGAGTAGATGATGATGGCCCGTGTCTGCTTGATAGGAGTGATGGCATTGCACTTTATGAGAACAGTCATGACTCTACCAGCAGTCTCAATGCCAAGGGAAAGAGGAGTGACATCCAGCAGCAGCAAATCTTGAACATTTTCAGATTTGACTCCAGAGAGGATGGCTGCCTGGACAGCTGCACCATAAGCAACAGCCTCATCAGGATTGATGCTTTATTCAGCTCTTTTCCATTGAAGAAGTCCTACAGGAGTTTCTGAATCTTGATGATATGGGTAGAACCCCTGACTAGGACAATATCATGTATCTGAGACTTGTCAAGCTTGGCATCCGGAAGGGCTTTCTCTATGGGTCCACGGTAACATGGAAAAGGTCAGCATTCAATGCTTCAAATTGGGCACAGGTGATAGAGGTATAGAAGTTGATGCCTTCATAGAGTGAATCAATCTCAATACTGGCCTGGGTGCTGGAAGAGAGTACGCTTAGCATGTTCAAAAGCAGTGTGAAGGCAATGAACAGCTCTCTTTTTCTCACTGATGTCCTTTTTTGTGCTTGTGCTTGAACTCTGCAATGAAATGGCTGACCGTTTGGTTGTCAAAGTCTTCTCCACCTAAATGGGTGTCACCACCTGTGACACATCAAAAGTGCCACCACCTAAGTCAAAGATCAGCACATTTCTTTCAGCTCCAACCTTTTTGTCTAAGCCGTAAGCAATAGCAGCGGCAGTTGGCTCATTGATGATTCTAAGCACACTGAAACCAGCAATAGTTTCAGCATCTTTGGTAGCCAGATGCTGAGAATCAGTGAAGTAAGCAGGTACTGTGATGGGAGCATTGGTAACAGTCTTTCCAAGGTAAGCTTCAGCAATTTCCTTCATCTTTGTCAAAGCCACAGGTGACACTGCTTCTGGATTAAAACTTTTTGTCTCTCCCTTCTATTCTACTTGGATCTTGGGCCTGCCAGCATCATTCACCACCATGAAAAGCCAATGCTTCCTATCACATTGGACAGCAGCACCATCAAATTTACATCTAATTAAGTGTTTCACATCAAAACCCGTGTTGGTAGGATTCACTGCAATCCAATTCTTTGCAGCATCACCTATCAGTCGTTTGGTATCAGAAAAGGTGACATAACTTGGGGTGGTTCAGTTTCTCTGATTGTTGGCAATTATTTCTGCTTTTCCATGCTGGAAAACACCCACACAATAGTAGGTGATGCCAAGATCAATGCCAACTGCAGGTCCATTAGACATGGTTGCTGCAGTGCACGCATGGCTTGCAAAGATCTAGATCAGAACAGCTCCCCATGTTCAAGGAGCAGAACATCTTTTCTATAAGAGAAATCTGATCAGATTTATTCCAGCCTAGAACCTGTCAGTGATTTGCCACCACTTTTAAAGTCTAAATTTCTTACTATCATAACAAAGCCCTAAATCACCCATCTTCTTCTTAAGTCTCTATCTTCTCTCTGAACTCAGCCCTGGAATTCTGTGTTCCAAATACTTGTTATTTTTTAATTTCTAAAACATTGTCATGTGCTCTCACACTTCAGGAACAGTACCACCGGCTGTTTCTTCTGATGAATATCCCTTTAACTACCCTCTCAAATCAACTTTCCTTTGCCCATCTACCTTTGTTAGCTATGTCAGCTTAGGCCTCCTTTCCCCTAAGTTCCTTTTGAACTCTGCCAAGGCTAAGTTACATGCCCTTGACATGTACTTCTACCTCTCTTTGTACTTCCTCTGTTATGGCCCTGACATATCACACTGTACTGTGGTTGTGTCTTTAATTACCTATCTCTTTCAATAGAGTTTATCATGCTCCCTTAGGAGTATTGGATCCAAGCATCCAACAGGGTGCCCAACACATATTACATAATTGATACATTATTGTTATGGTATTAGATACATTTTATTTTAGTTTTAGTTTTTAAAATATATTTTATTGATTATGCTATTACAGTTGTCCCATTTTTTTTCTCTCCTTTATTACCCTCCGACCTGTCCCTCCTCCCTCCAGCATTCCTCCACCTTAGTTCATGTCCATGGGTCATACATATAAGTTCTTTGGCTTCTCCATTTCCCATACTATTCTTAGCCTCCCCCTGTCTATTTTGTACCCACCATTTATGCTTCTTATTTCCTGTACATTTTCCCTCATTCTTCCCCCACTGATAACCCTCCATGTGATCTCCATTTCTGTGATTCCGTTCCTGCTCTAGTTGTTTGCTTAGTTTTTTTTTTTTTTTTTTTTTTTTTAGGTTCAGTTGTTAATAGTTTTGAGTTTGTTGTCACTTTACTATTCATAGTTTTGATCTTCTTTTTCTTAAATAAGTCCACTTAACATTTCCTATAGTAAGGGCTTGGTGATGATGAATTCCTTTTTAACTTGACCTTATCTGAGAAGCACTTTATCTGCCCTTCCATTCTAAATGATAGCTTTGCTGGATAGAGTAATCTCGGATGTAGGTCCTTGCCTTTCAGTACTTTGAATACTTCCTTCCAGCCCCTTCTTGCCTGCAAGGTTTTCTTTTGAGAAATCAGCTGATAGTCTTATGGGAATTTATGATATATAAAGGAACATTTTAGAAGTTTATCTTTATATCTTTTCTAGAAATAAAAACTATTACATTTCTTCTGGCTGATGCAAATTGTAAAGTAGTTATAATAAGTCACTGTCAATTTTAGCAGCCAGTGTGAAAAAGAGAAGGTGGTCTATGGAGTGAAAAGAATGCTAAATATTCCAAATATTAGTCAGCAGGTAATTCCATTCTAACTCCAATGCCGCCTGTCAGACCCACCCTTAAAGCAGTTGTTCTCAAAACTCCCTGTCATCCATGCTTAACTCCCAAATAATTTTCTCATACTAACCTCAATCGTTTCTCTTAGTGTGACTTATAAGGCACCTGGTTATGGGACTTCACGTGGGTGCTCTACTAAGAATACCTTTGTAATACCCTGTGTAATAGGATGATGAAATTTTAGTGTTTTAAATTGTTTAAACCGAAATTATTCTAATCCTAACTATTAAAGAAATTAGGCTTATTATGTCAAAATGACAAAGAACATCTTGCTGCAAAAATAATATGTGCTCTTTAAATAAATAATTGATTAGTTTTTCACTTGCCTGAAGCATCTAATAATTATTTTAAATAAACCTATAAAATTGGTGTAAAAAGTATGATTTACAATCAGTTCTTTAGGTAAGTCTATGAAAAGGAGATGGAATTTCAAAAATTAGAATTTCTGGAATAAGTGTGGCCATTTAAACTAATGTTATTCCAAAAGAAAACTTATACATTAAATGAACCAATATATTTTCTTGGGGGAAATGTAGGAAATTCAAACTCCAAATAGGCAGCAAAAAAAAAAAAGCTTTACCAGCAATCGAAAATTACAACCAAGTAAGATGATGCAACAGTTCTTGGGCCCTCATAAAAGCTGGCTCTGTGGTAGGATGGAATAGATTTTATAAGAGAAACTAAGTTTAAAGAATCAAGAATACTAATGAAAAGCAGACTGTTGAGGTTTTAAATAACCTATTTTTCTGTTCTTTTACTGTGTTTGGAAGTGGCAGCACAAATTATGAAATACAGACATATTAAGGTAGTTTGAAAGATATCTAATCTCTATCAGAAGACAATTACTGGCTGAGCTCTTTCTTAATGACCAACACAATCTATCTTGTTCCTTCGTTGTCATCTCCATCACTATTTCCAGGTAGAATAGTTTGCACCTGGCTCTTATAAACTGCCATGAAAACAAACCATTTATGTAGGGCTCTGAGAGATCCAAATCTATTTGTTAAAGGGGCTATTTCTTTCAGGGGGATAGTGGGGGAAAGAAGGGGAACATGTTCCTTTATACATGTTCCTTGACATGGACAACAGGGAGGAGATTGATTGGGGGAGTGGGGGTGGGGGGAGTGGGGGAGAGCAATGGGGAAAAAGTTGGGAAAACTATAAGTGAACAACAATAAAATATAGTGGAAAGCTATAAATAATATAATAAGAAAAATACAGCTGTATGAATATTGGCACAACAGGGAGAAACTATTCCTACTATTTGCTTCTTTTCCCCACGGCCCATTTTCAGTGCATATAAATTCCTTCCTCTGGTGGTTTCATTTTGGGCCCCAGCTATGACTAAATCTAAGAGCTCAAAGAAAAACACAGCTGAAAACACTGCCTGGTGGCTTAACTCAAAACTACAAATGATAGGCATCCAAACAAAGCTGAGCAGGCCTTCAGAAAAAAGGCTGATGACTAGAGGCCCTGGCTGGGTAGCTCAGTCCATTATAGCATCGTCCCAATACTCCGAGGTTGTGGGTTCAATCCCTGGTAAGGGCACATACAAGAATCAACCAATGAATGCATAAAAATAAGTAGAACAACAAATTGATGTTTCTCTCCCAAATCAATAATAATATTGAAAGAAAGTCTAATAACAAGAGCTTGTTTTAGAAATGTGGAGTATTTGATAGTAAGTCAAAAAGAAGGCCTTTATCATAGTTCTCTTAGGATATTTTTCACAGCCCTACTAAAAAGAAACATTGAGTATTCTAGTCCCCTACTATATGTAAGAAAAACATGATAGATTTCTCTGGAACTTGAAATGGACTGAGTCTATGCTAGCATAATAAAACCACAAAGCAATGACAAATTTACATGCAAAATGAAAAGCTGAGCTGTGCACCGAAATCTCTTTCATTTGTATTTCATTTATTCTTATTCAGTTCTGAAAGCTTTTGGGTCCATGATTGTTCTTGAATTGGTAAACCTAAAGCCCATGAATTGTGATCCCAGGGTCTCGAAAAGGAAACATGTTCTACCTTCAAGTATGTTAGGCATAACAATAAAGAATCAGCTGGAATATGATCATTTAGATTTCATTGCTCTTTTTAGAAATCTGATGGTAAATTCCTTCTGAGACTGTCACGGATGGTGACGATGTTCTTGTGTTTAAATCTCTAGGGCACCTCAAAAAAGGACTATAAATTGCTATTCTCTGTTGCCATTTCTCTACAGAACAGAATCAATTTTTTTCTGCAAAGTAGTGCTAGAAAAGATGAAAAAGAAAAGCTGAGTACAAATATACTAAGCCAAAGAACAAATATGCGTAACTCATAGACCGACCCAGGCAACAGTGCGTTGACAGCCAGAGGGAAGAGGGTGGGAGATGCGGGCAGGTGGGCAAAGGGGAGGGGTGGGATATCTGTAAAAGTGTCAGCAATAAAATTAAAAACTTAAAAAAAAATTTAAAGGAGATATACTAAGGACTTAAGAGACTTATCTCCATTTTTTGTGAAGGTAGAAAATCCCATTTATTATAGGAGTGGAACGTAATAACTGAAAGATATGCTGAGCATTCTTAATGGTGTTATGCAAATAAAATTACAGCCAACTTTTCTTACCTGAAATATCTCTGGTATTATACTGCCATGATCACACTCAAGGAGACATTAGAGTTATAGGGGACTGTGAAGTGTGCTATGGTCCAGACACCGTGAGGGTGTAGCCTCCACCTGGGTCTGTGTTTCTGCCCCAGTCCACTCCCTGGAATTACCCTCAGCTCTTGAGAAAACATAAACGTTTTCAGAGTAGTCACTAGAGGCAGCCCTTGTGACTAGGTCAACAGAGGTGTATGTTGATGAAGGGAAAAGACGAGCAGTGGTATTTTTAAATTAGAAAGTAGACAAGGAGCCTTACAAATTCAGTTGTGACCTGAAGAAGGAAATATATAAAGACCACTTACCTTAAAAGAGGCATAAGTCAATATTTACAAATTAGAACCTAGACAAGGAACTTTACTACTTCCCTTTTGAACCAAAGAAAGAATATTTTTAAAAAACTTGTGTCTTAGAGCAGGCATGATTTGATATTTCATCTTCATTTTGGAAGAATAATTTTACTGCATGTAGAATTCTGGGTTGATAGATATTTTCTTTCAGTACTTTTAAATGTGAGCTCACTGTCTTCTGGAGTCCATTGTCCTGACCATCTTATTATTGGTTTTTGAAAACATTTTTTTTTAATTGGCTGCTTTTAAGACACAATATTATCTGTTTTTAGCCTTTGGAAGTTTTGATATGATATGCCTATATACAATTTCACTTTTTCCTTTCTTTTATTTTCTGTTCCTATTTGGGGTTTGTTAAACGTCAGGACTATGTATCATTTCATGTTGTGGTTTTTGTTTTTATTTTTTATTTTTTAATTATTGGCCATCATCTTCTTGTCTTCTAGTTCGGAGACTCCAATTACCTTCATTTTATACCTTTTGTCTGTGTCTGAAATATCTGTTATGTTCTGTCCCACTTTTTCCATTCATCTTTTTCTCTGTGTACTTCAGTTTGGATAATTCCACAGAACTGTGTTTTAGTTCACTAACTTTTTTGTATCTTCAAGTAGGTCCAACACGCCTCTACACCACACATTGAATTCTTAAATTAGGATGCCATCTGTTGAAATTTATGAAGTTGTTTCTTTTCATGGATTATATTTCTATGTTAAAATTGTTTATTTGTAAGTTTATTCTGTTAATGTTTCCCTGTCTCTTTATCAAACATATTAATGAGAGTCTTTCACAGCTAACTTTAATAGCTGAATTGCCTGCCTGTTTCTATGTCCTCCTTTCTCTTAGTTATCAGTCCTGTCCTTGTGAAAAACCTCATTATTTTCATTGAATGCTGGATATCTATGTTTAAGAAACTTCAAAGGCTCCAAAATGTTAAGCAATTTTTTTCAGATGTTTAAAGTGTTCACCTTTTTTATCTGCAAGGGAGAGTATGGGACCGATAACTTAACCCAATCATAAATTATGCTCGGGTGAGGTCGGATTTCAGTTTTGCTGTGACTCAGTTTGCTATGTTTTGTATCAGTTCTAGTCTTTCAATGAGGAATCTGCAGGCCTTTGTCTCTGAAATTTATGTTCTGTTTTTAAGAGGGTTTTGAATTATTTATTCACCTACCCTTCAGAATCTCTCAAATGTCTTTAGAGGGGACAAGTTGTGTGTTTGAAGCCCCTCAGATCTTCAGTTTTGTTACTCTGGTCCCACACAGCCACCAAAGTCTCTCCTGGACCCTCTGTTCTCCTGCAGCAGCCCTCTGCCAGGGGCCAAATAGGACTTGTCAGCCTCTCTCTCTGAAATGTCTCAGATGTGTAGTTTCTTTTGCCTTTGCAGGTCTTCCTGCCTTCTGTAATTTATCTTGTTTTTCTAGGTCTGATAGGCGATGTCATTGGCATGCCGTGACCTTGTGCATACTGCCACAAGCAAAACCTTAAAATCTAATATGAAAGCTGTTTCTTGTTTTCTGATTAGTTCCTAGTTCTGGGACTATCCCATGTGACTTCTACTCAGTCTCATAGTAACTGTTCTCTCACAGCCCAGGCTGTCAGTGGCTGTGTCTTCCGTCTCACTGCTTGGCTTCATCAAAGGTGACCTTTGTCACCTATTTATGATGGCTGTGAGCTTGTACTATACCTTGAAATCTTAATTCTGGTTCCTATGGCTGAATTGTCTCTCAGAACTCCATTCCACCTACTGACTACGTTTCAGTTTGGTGTTGAGGACTCAAAATTGCTGCCTCTACATCCGCTCCACACCCTGCAAGCCTCTGCGTGTGCATGTGCTAACTCCGAGCAGCGGCTCAGGACGGCGGGCTCCCTGATCTGTTCTCTGATCGCCATGCCACAATGGACATAAGTTATGGGCAGCCTTGCTTAATCATTTTATTTTCCCAGAACTTTCCCAAAATAAATACTAATCTTGTTTCACTTAGTCATATCTACCTACCTGTCATCCAAAAACCAGTACGTATTTTTACAATATGTGGATTACAAAACAAATGTGAAACTGAGAGAAGTTTTAAAATAAAAACATTTAATGTAGAAGATTTTTTCCACTTCATTTATTAATTTGGGTGTGCTTTGCATACATTTCTCAGACTGTAAGTCCCAGAACACATTTGACTGCAATTTCAACCAAATTGCATTATAGCGGTCACAAATTTTTCTCCTGACTAAATTTAGAAAGAAGGAAATCTAAAACATTCTCTCTGAATGTTTCAGAGAAGCTGCCCACAGAGATGGAGCACATACTGCTTTTAAACAAAAACAAAACCACAGCCATGCCTGTCATGGTCCAGCAAAACACACAGGTTGGATGGGAGAAAAACTACTTTCCCTGATATTTTGAATTTTACTGAGAAAACTGATGGAGAAAATGCAGCTATTTTTTTAAGCACTAGCTGAACAGCATAGGAAAAGAAGTGGAGAGAGAATATTTGCATGATTGAGACCTACAGGGGAGACCCAAAACAACTCAGAATTTATTTATAAAAAATATGTATTTATTCTTACATGTTTCAACTTCAGTCACCTTCAAAGTACTCTCCATTTGATGCAATACACCTATTGAGACATTTTTTCCACTGCTCAAAATAGTTTTTGAACTTGTCAATATTAGTGTCTTTGAATGCTTCTGCCATTTTTTGTTTCAACTCTTCCACATCAGCAAAGTGTTTCTCTTTGAGGATCTTTTTTCATTAAAGAAACAAAAAAGTCACACAGGGTAAGATTGTGTGAATAGAAAAGGAGGGGCATAGGGCTCATGTCCTTTTTTGGTCAAAAACCACTAAATACTCAATGAGATGTGGGCAGGCGTGCTTGTAAATCACCCACCATGAAATGGGCAAACACGTTGTAAGAGTTTTCAAAAATAATTCACTGAAGCCTAACGCAGCCTCTCACAACTATGCCAGCTGGTGCACTGATACAGATGGATTCCTAGAATGCTCACCTAGTAGGGAAGCCTGTACTAGAAGGTTCCCACTCTCCAAAAGATAATTCCATTTTTTTTAATCCCCCCTTGTATTCTGCAATTTTATTTTCCATGCAAAATGCAGTATTAGAGTCTCCTGAAGGAAGGAAAAATACGTTATACACTGGCTACTGTGTAAAGTCTGTGAAGTTGTAATGTTACTCTCCTGTTAGTAGGTTAAAAGAGGTGAAAAATCAAACTCTAGTCAGTAATACTGTAGCAGCTGGAATAATTTGATTTAATGAGGGACTCTTTAAGTCCAGAGCTATATAGGGGAAAGTGGTTCTACTCATAAGAGTTAGTCATAGTTTTTCTTGGTAATTAAATATCACCACGACATCAGTTTCAGTATTTTTATTGATAGACATTTACAAAAAAATAAAAGCAGGCAAGAAATTATTATTTTGTCAGCACACTTTGTAAACTTACATGGTCTCAGTTTTTAAATTCAAACTTTGGTTTGAAAGCATGTGGAATTGTAGCAACTATACTAGATGATTCTCGCTGCCTAAGAAAACACTTAGAAAATAGTTTTTAATAAAAAGTTTGACTAGCATATAGGATTGAATGTTGATAGGTAAATAATGAAATGACCTCTACACATTGGTTCCCACTGTTTGAGTATATTTAAGCCATTTGTTTTTTAATATAAAGAAGCGTATGAGATGTTTTAGGTTTAGTTGAGATGAATGGTTAATATTTTATAAAACTCTTTTTAAAGCAAACTATTTTGTTTTGTTTTTGAAAACTTGTAATGACATTAACTTTAGATTAATAATGATAAATTTATAGAAAAGGTCTTAAATGACACTGTCTTTAACAAAAATGTTAGCAATATAAAAATTCTAGGTTTTTTTCTTTATAGTTCAAGATAATTTGGAAGGTTAGTCTGATCTCTTTTCCAAGATTTGTTTTAAGGGCTGGTGTTGAATAATTACGTGTAAGTCTCACTGACCTCTCCAGTAGTCGTCGCTGCTGCGAGAAGGATCTGCCTGCAGAGGACTGTCTTAGAGTCCCAACATGGTGTGGGGCAATCATTTTTTTAGTTATTAGTAAAAACATAATAAATATGGGAAGTGCTATAAGTTAATGATTAAGTACTTAATTCCATACATCACAAAATTTAATTGGCAAAAAATTAAGGGGGCTTGAGTCAATTTTCACTCAGGTTTTTTTTAACGTGACACAGAGCCCACTCATCATGGGAAATGAGTCTACACAGCAGAGATTTGGCTAGGCATGCCATATTTTCCTAAATTTTAGAATTTTTTCACTTGCCCTGTAGCCACTTCCTTAGGTAGGCTTTGACTGGTCCTACTTAGAGCATGAAGAAAGTGGGTGACAATCTCAAGTACATCTATAAAGAGACAATCCAACGGAGGCCTCAATGTGAATGACAGAGACATTCGAACGAGTCCATTGCAATGTCCATTCCTGAACTTCCCTTTGGGACTGACATATTGCGAACAAAGCCAAGGGTCAACTAACAGATTAAATCCTGGTTTTTATGACAACTGCAAGGAAGAAAATCCATGTAAACTGAATTTATCATGGTGCAGTTAAATAATAGGGTGGATAAGTTGGTTCAAATGAGTGCCATTGACCACAAAAGCAATTAAAATATATTTATAATAAAGTTTTGCATATGTTTTTGGTGGCCAGAATCTTGGCTTCATGCCAAAGTGGTCAGACAAAACAACTATGAATGAAAACAAACCTATACTCTGCTGTAGAAGAATATTGAAAAATCTCAATTTTCTTTCTTCTGTTAGTGCAGGCATTCTTGGCTCTAACCCTATCAGTTAATGCTTATGTTTAGAAAATGGTAAAGGAATGCTTTGCTAAATGAAATAGCCCAGGTGGCTTCTTTCGTGTGACTTGCCATCATGCAGAGTGATGGTGGTTTTGTGAGATTCAGTACTAGTGTAGTGAATTCTACCCGCCTGGCGTACGACTGGTCACACTACTTTCTCTTCTGCCACTCCTCTCGTGTTGGTAAGACAAATGTGAAACCATTGCCACAGCACAGCATGATGTCACTTTGCTGCTTCAACCTGCCATTTTATAAATAAAGGGAAGGCAATTATCCATTGCATTGTAGAATTATTTTTATTTCTGTTTTGTATTCTTGGCATGAAATTAACTGAAATCACAACATATGCTGTCAATCATGTGTTATAATATCTTTAGTAAAATAAAATGTGATTATACAGCAGACTATAATTGTAATTTGTTGACAAGTGACAAAAATCAACTAAAGTCCTGTCAAATAATTAGAACAGCTCTCAAATGAGTGAACTAGAAAAAAGCCATGTGTTTGAATACTAAATGTTTTATATATATATATATATATATATATATATATATATGTTTTTTTGATATTCCCCAAAAATTCAGAGTATGGAAGAAATAGAAATTATTTTGGAATCATGCAAAACAGGCTTATAAGATAAAAGAAAATAATATATTTTCTAAAAAGGACTTTCATCTGGGTAACCTAATATATTCAAGACAGACATTCATAAGGAAAACTAACCAATCTCTCTGAGTCAAATAAAAATTAGAGCTTTGGAAACAATTGTCTGCAGTTTCTGCAGCCTTTCACTCTGTTTTGTGATGTGCAATATAATTTGTGATGAAACACATTTTCAACTAAAATATTTATAGGTGTGAGAATATCCATCTTAATTTTGTTTGTATAAAAGGGAAGGGCTGGAAAAAATTTTTCTAAGCAAATGGACAGGAAAATAAAAGTGGGGGTAGCAATACTCATATCAGACAAAATAGACTTCAAAAAAAGTTCCATAAAGAGAGACCCAGAAGGTCACTTCATAATACTCAAAGGAAGAATCCACCAAGAAGACATAAACATTGTAAATATATATTCTCCCAACATAGGAGCACCCAAATACACAGAGAGAATCTTGGAGGACTTCAAGAAAGATATTGACAGCAACACAATTATAGTAGGGGATTTTAAAACCCTAACATCAAAGATGGACAGATCTTCCAAACAAAATATCAACAAAGATATTGTGTCACTTAACAATACCCTAGATGAAATGGACTTAACTGATATATAGAGAGCCTTTCATCCCCCAAAAGCAAAATACATATTCTTTTCAAATGCACATGGAACATTTTCAAAAATAGACCACATGATAGGACACGAAACAAGCTTCAACAAGTTCAAGAAAATTGAAATCATATCAAGCATTTTCTCTGACCACAAGGGACTGAAACTAGAAACAAATGTCAAGGGAAAAACCCCCAAACACTAAACAACATGGAGATTAAATAGCATGCTATTAAACAATGAATGGGCCAAGAATGAGATTAGGGAAGAAATCAAAAAGTTTCTGGAAACAAACGAAAATGGACTCACAACAGTCCAAAACCTATGGGACACATCAAAGGCAGTCCTGAGAGGGAAGTTTACAGCTATACAGGCCTACCTAAAAAGAATAGAAACAGCTCAAATAAACAACCTAACCCTACACCTACAAGAACTCGAGGAACAACAACAAAGACAACCCAGAGCAAGTAGAAGGAAGGAAATAACCAAGATCAGAGCAGAATTAAATGACATAGAGACTAAAAGCACAATTGTAAGGATCCACAAATCCAGGAGCTTGTTCTTTGAAAATATAAACAAAATCGACAAGCCCTTATGCAGGCTCATCAAGAAAAAAAGAGAGGATCCAAATAAACACAATCAGAAATGAAAGAGGAGAAGACTACAACTGATACCACTGAAATACAAAGGATTGTAAGAAATTACTACGAAGAACTGTATGCCAAAAAATTTGAAAACCTAGATGAAATGAACAAATTTCTAGAAAAATATAACCTCCCAAAACTCAATGAAGAAGAAGCAGAAAGCATGAACAGACCAATAACACCTGATAAAATTGAAACAGTAATCAAAAACCTTCAGACACACAAAAGCCCAGACCAGATGGTTTCACAGGAGAATTCTACAGAGCATTTAAGGAAGAGCTAACCCCCATCCTCCACAGATTATTTTAAGAAGATGGAAGACTCCAAATTTATTTTACAAAGCCAACATCATCCTAATCCCAAAACCAGATAAAATATAACAAAGAAAGAAAACTTCAGTCCAATATTGCTGATGAACGTAGATGTTAAAATCCCCAACAACATATTGGCAAACTGCATCCAGCAATACATTAAAGAGATCATACACCATGACCAAGTAGGATTCATACCAGGGATGGAAGGATGGTAGAATATTCGCAAATCAATAAACATAATACACCACATAAACAAAAGCAAAGACAAAAACCACATGATCATATCAATAGATGTGGAAAGCATTTGATAAGGTACAGCACCCATTTATGATAAAAACACTCAGCAAAGTAGGAATAGAGGGAGCATTCCTGAACATAATAAAGGCCATATATGAGAGACCTACAGCCGACATCATACTCAATGGACAAAAACTTAGAGCTTTCCCACTAACATCAGGAACAAGACAAGGATGCCCTTTCTCACCACACCTATTTAACATAGTATTGGAAGTCCTAGCCACGGCAATCAGACAACAAAAAGAAATAAAAAGCATCCAAATTGGAAAGGAGGAAATGAAACTGTCATTGTTTGCAGATTACATGTTAGTGTACATGGAAAATCCTATAGACTCCACCAAAAAACTACTTGACCTAATAAATGAATTTGGCAAAACAGCCAGATGCAAAGTCAATACTCAGAAATCAAAGGCATTCTTGTACACTGACAGTGAAACCAGAAACAGAAATCAGGAAAAAAATCCCATTTGATATAGCAACAAGAAAAATGAAGTACCTAGAAATCAACCTAACCAAGGAGGTAAAAGACCTGTACTCAGAAAACTACACAACATTGAAGAAAGAAATTAAGGAAGACACAAACAAATGGAAGTATGTACCATGCTCATGGATTGGAAGAATTAACATCATCAAAATGGCCATATTACCCAAAGCAATTTATAGATTCAATGCAATACCTATTAAAGTATCCATGACATATTTTACATATGTAAAAACAAACATTTCAGAAATTTATATGGAACCATAAACAACCCGGAATAGCCACAGCAATTTGGAGAAAGAAGAACAAAGCAGGAAGGATCACAATACCTGATATCAAACTGTATTACAAGGCCACTGTAATCAAAACAGCCTGGTACTGGCATAAAAACAGGCACATAGACCAATGGAACAGAACAGAGAGCCAAGAAATAAACCCAAGTCTCTACCATCAATATTATTTGACAAAGAAGGCAGGAAGATAAAATGGAGCAAAAATAGCCTCTTTAACAAATGGTGTTGGGAGATCTGGACAGCTACATGCAAAACAATGAAACTTGATCACCAACTTGCACCATATACAAAAATAAATTCAAAATGGATAAAAGACCTAAATATAAGTTGTAACACGATAAAAGTCTTAGAGGAAAACATTGGCAGGAAAATCTCAGACATTCCACACAGCAACATCCACACACACATGTCCCCTACAGCAAGGGATATAAAGGAAAGAATAAACAAATGAGACCTCATCAAAATACAAAGTTTCTGCATGGCTAAAGAAAACAGCATTAAAATGAAAAGAGAACCCACAGTATGGGAAAACATATTTGCCAATGATGCCTCAGACAAGGGCCTGATCTCCAAAATATATAAAGAACTCTCATGACTCCACTCCAGGAAGACAAACAACCCAATTAAAAAAATGGACAAAGGACTTAAACAGACACTTCTCCAAGGAAGACATACAGAGGGCCCAGAGACATATGAAAACATGTTCAGCATCACTAGCCATCAGAGAGATGCAAATTGAAACCACAGTGAGGTACCATCTCACACTGGTCAGAGTGGCCAACATAAATAAATCAACAAACAAATGTTGGAGAGGATGCGGAGAAAAGGGAACCCTAGTACATTGTTGGTGGGAATGCAGACTGGTGAGGCCACTGTGGAAAACAGTATGGGATTTCCTCAGAAAACTAAAAATGGAACTGCCCTTTGACCCAGCAATTCCACTGCTGGGATTATACCCTAAGAACCCTGAAACACCAATCCAAAAGAACCTATGCACCCCAATGTTCATAGCAGCACAATTTACAATAGCCAAGTACTAGAAGCAACCAAAGTGCCCATCAGCAAATGAGTGGATCAAAAAACTATGGTATATTTACACAATGGAATTCTATGCAGCAGAGAGAAAGAAGGAGCTTATACCCTTGCGACAGCATGGATGGAACTGGGGTATATTATGCTGAGTGAAATAAGCCAGGTGGTTAGGGACAAATACCATATGATCTCACCTTTAACTGGAACATAGTCAACAAAAGAAAAAAAGCAAACAAAATATAACCAGAGACACTGAAGTTAAGAACAATCTGACAGTAACCAGAGGTGGGGGAAGGAATAGTGGGGAGAAGGGTTTTCAGGAACTACTATAAAGGACACATGGACAAAATCACGGGGGAGGGTGGAAGCAGGTGAGGGAGGAGGGTTTGGCTGGGGTGGGGAGAAAATGCAGACAACGGTAATTGAACAACAATAAAATAATTTAAAAATTGGAAAAAAATAAATCACTGTATCTTTGCTTTTATTTCTATATGCTCCGGAATGTATAAAGTTGACATTACTCATAAATATAATATGACCATTGATCTTATTTCAATGTTTGAAAGTATAACCATTGATCTTATTTCAATGTCTGAAAATGCCTATCTTTTGTTCTTTTGGAATACAGTTTTGTAGGTAGAAAAATAGTTTTGCTTACTGTGCTTTTGTCTTCTGGCATTTCTTATTGTAGGTGAGATTTTTTCCTGTAGTAATAATTTTTTGCCAATCTAACCAAAATTTTTGATAGATTTGCAACAATAACAATGACAACAACAACAACAACAACAACAGTAATTACCTACCCTTTTTGCTCCAAACTGACTTAAAAAAAAAAATCAGGTGCCTATACTTATATATAAGATTAACCAATCAGATGCAACCTTATAATGCGATGTGACCAATAAGATGCAACTCTATTATTTGACCTATATATTAATGGTTCAAGACTGGGCATTCACACAAGATGGCTACTTTTGTGTTGGCTGTTGTCATTTTTTTTTTTAATTTGGCAATCTGAGGGAAAATAGTCAGGTATTTTCTATTTTAAAAGTTGAGAATTGTTGCTTTATAGTGATATCTACCCTTTTTTTTCCCCCCACCTTTTCTAATCTCTGACAACCACTGAGCTATTCTCCACTTCTATAATTTTTTCATTCAAGATTTTTATATAAATTGAACTACCTAGTTTGAGACCTTTTCCAGTTGATATTTTTTTCACTTCGTGTTTTGTGTATAATTAGATCTATTTAAGTTTTTGTCCACTATGCCAATCTCTGTCTTTCAATTAGTGTGTTTACACCAATTGTAGTTAATGTAATTACTTATATGTTAAGTCTTAAATCTCCTTTGTGTGTGTGCGTGTTCTGGTTTTACTATTTTTTTTTCTTGTCCTACCCTCCTGTAGGTTACTTAAACATTTTTTATGATTACATTTTGATATATCTATAGTTTTTGTGAGTGTTTTCTATTTGTATAGATTTTTTTAGTGATTTTTCTGTTATATATACATAGCTTATCAAAGTCTCCTGGTGCCAACATTTTATCAGTTTGAATAAAATAAGTAAACTTTATCTTTCTTTAAGACTCTATGCTTTCTCTCATTATAATATGATATTCTTAAATATTTCCGCTATAGTCACTGGGAACCACGTCAGACAATCTTCATTTGGGTTTCAACTGTCAAACATAATGTAGAAAACTCAAGAGGAAAGAAAATTCTATGATATTTACCCATATTTGTGCCCTTTCCATCGTTCTTGCTTGCTTGTGATTAGAGAAATTCCTTTCTTTATTTTAATTTTTAGAGAGAGGGGAAGGGAGAAAGAGGGGGAGAGAAACATCAATGTGTGGTTGCCTCTTGGGGGCCCCTCACCAGGGACCAGGCCTGCAACCCAGGCATCTGCCCTGACTGGGAATTGAACCGGCGATGCTTTGGTTTGCAGGCCCGCGCTCAATCCACTGAGCTACACCAGCCAGGTGAGAAATTCCTTTAGCCAATTGTTTTAGTACAGGCCTGCTGGTAAAAATTAGTTTTCCTTCACCTGAGGTTGTTTTTATTTCCCCCTCATTCTTGAAGTATAGCTTCACTGGATATGGTATGCAGAGTTAATAGTTTTGTTCAGCACTAGAAAAATGTTGTGTTGCTTCTTTCTGAAACCATCGTTTCTGGTGAGAAATATGCACATTGTTCTTCCCTTTGGTAAGGTGCCATTTTCTCATGCTGTTTCATTACCGGTAGCTGGTTGTGAAAATGCCACAGTTCCTCTGGCTTCCATTAAAAGGAAGAAGAAGAGTAAACAGAAGTTTTCTGTCTTTTAGAAAGTAGGTGTCCCTTTCCTGGTCCTTTAGTTAGAGAAAGTAGGCCTTTTTTTGGAAATTTCTTTTTTTGCTGGTTTCTTTTAGCATTTCTGGATTCCCAGTTTTTCCAGCATTCAATCCCAAATATGAGTCAAAGAAAGCCCAAGGAACTCACTGATGTGCTGTTCCTCATGTCCCAAAGCCCCTAGCTGGTCTGCTTTTTTCTCTATGCCATTTAGTTTCCTTATGTTTGTTAGGCATAATTCTACAATCACATATATGATGTAAATATAAATAAATGATTATATATAAACAATTATATATTTATACATAATACCCAAGGTTTTAAAGCCATACTTAGCCCAGTCTAGAGATTTTCACTTTTACTGAATTTTTTATTTCCATGATTAAATTTTGCATTTCTAATTGTTTCTTTTTATATTAACCTGTTCTTTTTTTACTTTAGCCAAATTTTGTTTTAACATTTTGTGAGTTTTTAAAAAAATGGATTACTCTCTTTTTTATCTCTTGGTGGGTCCCAAATATTCTCATTATAAAGACATTTTTACATTGCTCTGTTTTCTTTCTTTTTTTATTGTTGTTAAGTTACAGTTGTCCTATCTTTTTCCCCATTGCTCTTCCCTACCTCGCCCCCCAACTCCCATAGTCAGTCTCTCCCATTGTCTGTGCCCATCAGTCCTCTGTTCACATTCCTTTGTTTGCCCTTTCCTCTTCTTTCCCTTGTTATCCTCTCCCCCCTCCCCTCTGGCCACTGTCAGTTTGTTCTTTATTTTCAAGTCTCTGGTCCTATTTTGCTCATTTGTTTGCTTTGTTGATTAGGTTCCACTTATAGGTGAGATCATATGGCATTTGTCTTTCACTGCCTGGCTTATTTCACTTAGCATAATGTTCTCCAGTTCCACCCATGCTGTTGAGAAGGGTAGGAATTCCTTCTTTCTGCTGAATAGAATTCCATTGTGTAAATGTACCTCAGTTTTTTGATCCACTCATTTACTTATGGGCACTTAGGCTGTTTCCAGCACTTGGCTATTGTGATTCAGGATTCTTAGGGTACAGTCCCAGCAGTGGGATCACTGGATCGAAAGGCAGTTCCATCATTTGCTTTTTAAGGAAATTCTATACTGTTTTCCACAGTGGCTGCACCAGTCTGCGTTCCCATCAACAGTGCACTAGGAACTGCTCTGTTTTCATTTCATCTGGAGAAAATTCATCTTAGAGTTGCTTTTCTGGCAGTCATCCTTACATGTTTCTTTTCTTCTTATGTTTGGGGATTTAATTTTCAAGTCATTATCTATGAGAATCCCATCCCTCACCACCTGTGCTCACCTTTCCTTATTAATGTTCTAGAGTCTCTCTCCATTCATTACCACAGACTTTTAATCTGGAATCAGATCTTAATTTGGATCTCAGGTCTCCTGTTTCACGGTGATTTTAGAAATAGAGCAAGTCCAGGCACTGAGCCCACGGTGCCTTGTTCCAAGTTGTCTGCTTTCTCCTGCCTTCCTGGATTCAGAGACCAGTGCCTTTTCTCAGCCTAAATCATAGAGCCCTCTTCTAGTCTCAGTCAGCAACACTGCCTTCTGTCCCTTCCTTCTCATGAAGTTAGTCCCTTTACTCAGGAAAACAGGTCCCAGCTGTCTCTGCCTGCTTCTACAGCTAAAGTATTTCAGGCCAGTGGTTTTTTACCTGCTTATTGCATTTTGCTTTTCTTATGTTTATGATCCATAGAGATATCTGACTAAACTTTGACTTTGGTTGGATCACTTTAGTCATCTTTTTATATTTAATCTATCATTATTATTGCTTTTGAGCAGAGGAATCTTCAAAGCATAAACTTACAACACTCTTTTTATTGGAAATACTCCAGTTTCCTCTAAACTGACTTTCCCCCTCACATTTCCAAAATAACTGCCTAAAATGGAGATTCAAATGGCTCTGTTATCGAAATTCATCAAAAGTCTGTATCTTTTGGTTTATTGCTAAGAAACTAGATCTTTCCTTACAAAAGCATTCTGTATATGAGTCAGTGCTCTTCTGAAGCCAATATTCTGAATAAATAATGCATTTACACAGTTTTAGTTATTGTCTGAGGCTGGTATTGATAAAATAGTATATCAAATTTGACTATCATTTATTTTTAATTTCTCTTTTGATATACGAAGTCTGTCCAGAAGGTATCCAGACATGTAATATGAAAATAGAGACATTTATTGAAGAAGATACAAGAAACATTGTACACAGGACAAGACACTTCAGTCCCCTTCAAAGAAGGCACCATGGGACCTCACACAGTTCTCCCAATCACCACCAGCTGCCCCATCATATTTTCCTCAATCTCATTGACAGTCTGAAATACCTTTCCTTTCAAAGATGATTTTAGTTTGGGAAAAAGCTAGAAGTGTCAGGGCACCAAATCTGGGCTGTAGGGGGGCTGAGTCACCTGAGTGATTTGATTTTGCAAAAAGACTGCATGAGACGTGATACATGAGTGGATGCATTGTCATGATGAAGCTGCCAATCACCAGTTGCCCATAGCAGCCTTCTGAATCATCTTGTGGAGGAATGTCCAAGTTTAATGCAAAATTTGATGCACATTCATTGCTCTACTCTCTCAGTCATTTTCAATGTGAAGGCCACACAGTACATGTGCTCACTCAACAGTGTCTATCCAACCCCCACACTGACTAGCAGAGCAAAGTCGTCATTGTTCACACATGCACATTCCAGTCTACTCTCCTTGGCTGTCAGGTTACATCAATGTCATGCAAACTGTTCTCATTATATTAGCAATGGCTGGACTTTTTCCAGACAGATGTCATACATTATTCTTGATCCAGATGCCTTCCCAATATCTAAAAACCAACAACACAAAATATATACATCCTTGTTTTTCTACCAAGGTTACCTTTTAAATGACTGGGACAAATAGTTACAAGAATTGTAGTGCCTGTACCATTACCTGGACCTGGTAAAATGATTTAAAGAGGCCTGTTAAACCTGTTTAACAAGTTTGCAAATTAAAACTTATTTGTTTGTATGTACTTATTTATTTTTTCAACTACTGTTTATATTCAATATTATTTTATATTCATTTCAGGTGTACAGCACCAGGTGTTAGACATGAAATACTACTTATTCAGGACTTAGTATGAGTAACTAATTGCACTACTATTGTATTTTGTAATATAGAGAAGCAGTGAACAGGAGGTCTTGTATTATAAAACACAGCTTTAAGATACTGGTATATTTATTTGACAATCTGTTTTTATGTGTCAGCTATGCTACTGTGCTAAGAGCTGTGGAAAAAAATCAAACATAGAAGCTAATCCCCATTTCTTTACTGGTTATTTGAGGAGATAAAGCAAAAGTGACCATAATACAGGGTATATAATGATGTATACTATGAGACAGGCATAGAGAAAGTGCTGTGGGTACCGAGTAGAGGAAGATGGCTTCTAATTGAAAAGAGGGGAAACATAATTTGGAAAGAGTTCTCAGAGGATATGTCTTTTGAACAGAACTTCAAGGACTGGCAGTACAGTATTTGGTATGAGGGAGGAGCATTCTGGGTATGAGGAGCACAGACACAGAAGCAGCAGGCTGGGGGGATGTGTAATCAAACAGGTACTACTCGTATTTTCTTTTATACTTTGCTCCTCTTTTCCCCAACATTTAGTCAGTAAACAAATCAAAGCTAAGAGCTCTCCTTATTACTGAATTTGTTTGGAAATCATTTCACTCCTTGTTTTTCCACTAACATATCCTTGCTTACCTTCATCTTTCAACAACTGTAATTGAACATTGAAAATTTCTCTTGGTGACCTTAATCCTACCTTTTTCTCTCTAGCTCTTCAGTTGTCCCCATAACATTTTTTTTTAAATCCTCACCTGAGGATGTATTTATTGATTTGAGAGAGAGGGAGAGAGAGAGAGAGAGAGAGAGAGAGAGAAGAGAAGGAGAACATCTGTGAGAGAGAAGCAGTGTGAGAGAGAAGCATCGACCTCCCATACATGCCCCAACATCAGTACGTGTCCTGACCATGTTCAGATGCACACGCTGTACACATTTTTCGTGTGCAGAATGATGCTCCAACCAACTGAGCCACCCAGCCATGGCTAACATTTTTTAAAATTATATATTTTCCATGAACTTCCTTTCAGTTCATTACCTACCATTTTAATAATAACTATCTGGTGTCACTCAAATCATATACAGAATCCCAACAGTAAAAACAAAGCATAGGCACAGGGTGAATTGTATTCATGCTTTGTGATTTTTATTTATTTATTTATTTATTTTGCTTAAGTTTTTATTGATGGATGATTTATTTATTATTTTTAGAGAGAGGATAAGGGAGGGAGAAAGAGAGGGAGAGAAACATTGATGTTAGAGAGAAACATTGGTTGGTTGCCTCTCTATCGGTTGCCACCCGCATGTGCCCTGACCCGGAATCAAACCAGTGACCTTTAGTTTTATGGGACAATGCCCAACCAGCTGAGCCACACCAGTCAATGTGTTAATAGGTGATTTTTAAAGAAAAGTTTTAGATTTACAGAAAAATTTAACAGAAGGCATATTGAGTTTCCATTTATCTCCCTCATTATGAACATTTAGCATTAGTCATTGAAGTGTTATATTACTGCAATGAATGACCCAACAGTGATATATTATTATTAATTGAAACCCACACTTTATTCAGATAGCCTTAGTCTTCACCCAATGCTCTTCTCAGGATACCCCATTACCTTTAGTTGTCTTGTCTCCTTAGACTCTTTTTAGCTATGATGGTTTCTCATGCTTTCCTTGTTTTTGATGATTATGTTAGTTAGGGTTCTCCAGAGAAACAGAACCAATAGGATATAAAGAGATATATTCAAAGAGACTTATTATGAGGGATTGGCTCACATGATTATGGAGACCATTAAGTCCCACAATCTGTCGTCGGTAAACTAGAGGCCTAAGAAAGCCAATAGTATAGCTCCAGTCGAAATCTGAAGGCCTTAGAACCACAGTGGGGGACAGTAGTAAAAATCCTGGACTAATTCTGAGGTGTTAACTTAAGGTTTTACCAGATCTTTTCTGAGCTTGCCTCTTTCTCTGGGCATGCGTAGTTACTTTCTAATTTCTTCTAATGTGCAGTGGCTTTTGAATGTCATAGACTTTAATGTTTGGCTCACAAAATGGGAAAAAGGAAAAAACAAAGGAAGGGGGAAGGGGCACTAACTCTTCAAATCTTCCAGAAGTCATTTCAGCCTGAGGCTGAAGAACTTGTAACAATGGGGGGAGGTGCAACAACAATGGCTGCTCTCCTCTGCCTGCACGTCTGAGATCAGAAGCAGCAATCAGTGATCAGAGCATAGATCTCTCATATTTGGAGGACGGGATCCTCTTTACTTGCCCTGGCACCCAATGTGCCTGGCTGCCTGCCTTGGGGCTGGGAGTAGGGGAATAGTAAATTGACTAAAATTAATCAAAATTGACTTTCCAAGTCTTCCCCTCGAAATTACAATTCTTCAACAGTCTCCAGAGTTCCAAAACAGTTACATCAAACAGATTTTTCCAATACGGTTCTTGTCTAGATGCACGTATTCCTGGTGCTTCCTCCGCCACTGGCTTTCCAGCATCACCTCTGTATTGAGATTTGTCTGATGTTTTCCTATGAGCAGACTGAGGTTATGGGTTTTTGGGAGGCAGATCACTGAGGTAAAGTGCCATCTTCATCACAATGCATCAAGAATTCATACTATTAACATAATTTCTGACTGTTGGTGTTGGCCTTGATCATCTGGCTGAGCTAATGCTTGCCATGTTCCTCTACTGAAAAGCATTTATATCCACCTTCCCTCTTTTCAAACTATACTCTTTAAAAGGAACTCACTCTGATGTCAGATGGGTGCTAGACTTATTAGGGTGATCATCTTGTAGGTTATATACATGTCTAATTACTATGTTGTACACCTAAAACTAATATAAGTGTTCTATGTAATCTGTAATCGAAAAATATAAGTAAATAAATAAATAAATAAGTAGAAATTTACTGTGCACATCCCATACTTAACGAGTGGGGAGTGAAGCTTTCATTTTTCATATTTTTCACTCCTAAAAATAAGCTTAGGGTGAAATGAGGAAGGCAGAGGTAGGAAAACCACTGACGTTCATGAAGATTAAAGGAGTTGTCTATGGTCATGACAGAAAAGTAGAATCACGTTAGGAATTAGCGTATTTTTCAGACTACATGACACACCGGACCCTAAGATGCACCTAGGTTTTAGAGGAGGAAGATAGGAAAAAAAATTTGAAGCAAAACATGTAGTCCTGCTCCTGCCTCCTGTGACCCTGCTCCACCACTGCTCCCCCACGCCAGGGAGCCAGGTAAGCTACATTCGGACTATAAGACGCACCCCCCTTTTTCTCCCAAATTTGGGGGGGAAAGTGAGTGTTATAGTCTGATAAAATGTACCCTAGTGACTTCTTCAAGAAACAAATTCCTCAACCAGCTCCAGTCAAGACTCTCGAGGCTTTCTGTAGTTTTCTATCTGTTTATATATCTTCCACTTCTTAGTCTCTGTAGTTCTCACTCTGTTGTAGTTCAGAAACTTTTCCTTGTTCTTTTATCATAGTCTTTTCTATTTCCTTCTTTTTTAGACTTTATTTTTATATGCACTTTTTTTTATCACAACTAGTTTTCCTAAAATCTGATGAAATTGCATTGCATATTTTTAAAATAACCAGACAATTGTGTTCACATTTATGTGCATCTGCACAACCTTCCCAATTTAATAATAACCTGTTAAAGTAAATGGAAATGTACTTACGTCATTGGATCTCAGAAAATCCATGAGCTATTCTTGGCTTGCTTTGTACTTTTGCCTGAATTGCTTTGACTTGTGTTAGTCCTATTCCTTTCGTGAATTTAAATGTCTCAAAAGCATTCTCACTAATCAATACCCAAACCTTTCCAGACCATTCTATCTCCATCTCCATCATCAGTGAGGACAATATTCTTTGAAACATTATGCTTAGTTGACTTTTGTATTTCTCTCAAAGTAAGGAATTTCTTCTCAGACGAAATGGATCACAATAAATACATTACTAGGGGGATCCCATTTGATATTTACTTAAAAGATGATAGCAAAAGACACTTCACATTACCAGACAGAAGTGTTCAATTCAGTATATTTACAGCTGCCTGACAAGGAGCCAAGCAATTCTAGTAATTCCAGCGAATAACTGTGATTGCTGTCTTCAACTAATAGTTTACTTTCTGCCTGCCCTCCCCTGCACCAGAGACGTAAAATTCCTTAGAAGGCTCTATACGTTTTTAAATCTAGTAACTAGTATAATAATATCAGAACAAACAATAGTTACATATACCATTCATTCTAGTTGCTTGGCTATTTTGGTTTCTTACTATATGAAATATCAAGTTTATATATTGTGGATTATATAAAAATTTTACTGTATATGTAAAAATTTTACTATATATACATTGTATATAGTATATATATTTATACTATATAAAACTAGTACATAGTTACTGTAAAAAGAAAAGCAAACAATATGGATAAGGATAAGACCAAATGTGTTATCCAATTACCCAGAGATAACTACATTTAACATATTGGTATATATCCTTTGCATACGTATTCATTTCTCTACCATCTCTATATTGGTATTTTATCTGTCTTTTATAAAATAAAAATACCATTATATAGTTTCCAAATCCTTTTCATCTATATATCACGTGTTCACGTCATTAAATACAGATCTGTATCTTTAAGCAGACAGTCTTTGATGAACTCCTCATTCAGTGTTTGGATTGGTCTCTCAGCATGGGAACTAACCTAGGAGTTAGGAAAAGGGGAACTGGGTCAGGAAGCCTAGAGGCAGAGTCCTAGCAAAGTAGGTGAGGAGATAGGGAAGAAGCCCAGCGCGGAATGTCCTCCCTTCATGAAAAAGGAGTGTGTGAGCACCTCTTTCTCCTCTCTCCCCTTTCTCACAACTTTTTTACAGACTATGTAGAAGTTGCAATGTGCTGTCACAAGAAATATTTCTGACAAAGTAACTTATTCTTTCCAGTGGCATACAGAAAAGAGAAGGCCGACTCTATGAGAGTCAGAGTAATTGTGCCAAATGACAAAGGAGGTTTGTTCTGCGGAATGGCCAACTTGAGGAAGTTTCACAGAGAGGCTACAGTCCATAGACAGGGGCAACAAAATCCATGAGCAGAGGAGGTCGTTTATGTCTTAGCACACTAAGGTTGGCGACGCCAATAGTTGTTCTAAGAGTCGTTTTCCTGGGCCCCTTCCTAGACTGCTGGAAGGTGGGCAATTTGGAATTTCAGGCAAGATTTTTTTTATTGTCTTTTTAAAAAGCCTTGGGAGAAGATGATCTCCGAAGGAAACCATCTCTTTCTGCTCCCCTTTCCTTCTCAGCTGTTAGACTAAAGCCACAAATGTTACATAAGCATTGGCCATAGTACGTCACGTTG
The DNA here is from genome assembly GCF_022682495.2 of Desmodus rotundus. Classification (NCBI taxonomy): domain Eukaryota; kingdom Metazoa; phylum Chordata; class Mammalia; order Chiroptera; family Phyllostomidae; genus Desmodus; species Desmodus rotundus. The sequence goes on from NC_071388.1 coordinate 167,236,349, forward strand.
ATCTGTGTTGTTGAAAATATTAATGATATCGTAAGAAAGAATATCACCTTTCTAATGAATTACACCTACTTCTCTTGCAGAAATAGATGACAAGAGGGTGACCAACACACAAGCAGAAGTAAGTTTTCTTACAATTTGTATAAACAGGTGTTCAGGTCAAAAAACACCATTACTTGATTTTTTGCAATATAAAATATGATATCAATATAACTGTGATGCAAAAACTATTTAGTTTGCTTTTCCTGACTGAACATACAGTAAAATTTGCCATTAAATCTCTGCTGTAGGGTGCCTTAATTCTCTAACAATGAAATCTAACCCTTGAAAAAACTTATAAAATAAACCATTCCTTGTAATGGTAAGATATGGTATTGATAATTTCAATTTAGTGACTGCTGGCATATGACCGTCATGGGTTGGGGACAGCCAATGCTGAAATTCTGAAGCAAAAATATGGGGGACAGGCACCACTTGAAGGGTTCCGGGGTGTGGAGGCAAGAGCAGATCATGAGGCCAGAGTCTCCAAATACACAGGTAGGAGTTCACATAGAGAATAGGAACCGGGGAAGGCTAGCGGCACTGATAATATAGAATATATACAGTGCGGAAGCGAGTAAACTTGCAGCCAGAAATGAAACAAGTATTTAATAAGTGGCATGCCGACTTAGTAGTTAGTTTTGATGGCTGCATAAGTAGGCATATAGTAAACACACAGAAAAATGTAGAAAGACAAACTATCAAATACTATAAATTTAATGAGATTGTGTGTGGGAAAATGTTTTGGAAATTAAACTTTCATGTAAATATAGTTTTTACTTAAGTTTTACTACTGTTACATAATAAACAGTCTTTTCTAAAGAGTTAATTTCCTACTTACTATTTGAATACGTGTGCACAACTAAACACATAAGAAATCCAGACAGCAATTGCTTTTCAGAATCAACCCGGTATGACTGAAGACAGTAGAGGTGTGGCAGAAATACCAATCACCCACACATTCATGCTAACGTAGCCTCACCCTGCCTGTACCTGTGCATGACGGACTGGTACCAGAACAATCTATTCTGGAGAAGTTCTCCTGTACCATGTGTTTGGTTGATGTAAGTTTGGCAATTGTTTGATTTTGTCTTTTTACTTTTTGAAAAAAATACTAGTACTTATTTAAGATTCACTTAATTTGCTAAATAAACTATTATGTTAAAACATCATTATTTCTCAATCCTGTTTTCCCTTTATTTTCAATAGATTTTAGTTTTAGCATATTTTTATGTTCTATATTTTTATTCAAATATATCTTGTAGTGACAAAATAGAATTTTAAATTGAGTCAATTAATTAACCTAAATTTATTAATAGCTACATGCATTTTATTAATCCATCATTTTACTTTTTAATAGATTGTTTTTGCACCAGGTAAACACCAACATCTTGATTATACTTTGAGGACAATTAAGCTTCAGTATGAACCAGGAAAGATGCCTCAATTTCTATTTACAACTTTGTGAAACAGTTTCTAGGAGTTTTTTAGACTGTACATTATATTCTTTCTCATATACATCCCAAGCCTGGAGTAACTCCCGCAAAGTATCCTGTAACTATTTATACTTTTCAAAGCAAAAATTATTGTTCCAGATATTAAAACCCCTACCTTTGACAGATTGAAATAAAAATGGACACTATTAAAAAGGAGTATTTGACATAATCTGAGTATAGGCCACCCATATATTATTACAATAAATAACTTTATATATACATACATACACAGCATGGGAATAAACTCGGCAGGCGCACTTATGTGCGGATTTTCTTCAATAAATACAGTCGGCCCTTCCAATCCATGGGTTTTGCATATACAGATTCAACCAACTATGGATCGAAAACAGTGCTTTCTCATTCCCAGTCTCAGTTCTCCAACTCTGGATTCCCCACCATGGTTTGAAAACACTTTTTTCCTTAAGTGGTTGGTTGAATCTGCTCGTGAGAAGGGCTGTTTGTAGTCAAGTCCACCGGCTGGGGCTTTGGTGTTCATAAGCCCTGTGTTGTGCAAGGGTCACCTGAGAGAAAGAAATCCTGATCCAGTTCGCGTAGGTAGAGTGTTAAATAGCAGTTTTGTTAGGAAAAGATTTATCTTTTGAACATAACAAAATATAATCTTAACATTGTAATTCTAGGTAAATGTAGGTATGAGACTGACCTATGAATTCCAGAGGGTTACAGGTTGGTGTTATGACCAAGCAGCCTCCTGATCCCCCAGCACCGTTTGGAAATCCTAGGAACAGGGTGCTTATCTCGTGGGCATGGCTTTTGGAGGATATTTTGTCCTGGCACTATGCTTTCCTTTCAGATGGAAAGGATTCGTGTCTTTCTCTTTCTTTTAGAAATGAAATAATGTTACTAGGTGAGAAAATAAAAAGCAATTTTAAGACTGCAGTGGATGAAGAGTTTTATGATAAGATATATGCCATAGCTTCATATATCTTTTAACACTTTATTACCAGTGAACAAATATCTAATTTCTCATTGATTAGAGTTCTGTTTCATGAGGGGACATCGGAAAGCTTTTTGAAAGACAGCACAGTGTTTATTTCCCTCAGATGACTGATGGCATTGTCTTTACATGCAAACATAAGACTTTTACTTTTTCTTTTTGTCCACAGTCACAGAATGCATCCCCTAAGCAAAGGAAGCAGAGTGTGTACACACCACCCACCATGAAAGGTACTGTTCAGGTACTGTTTTGGGGTGTTGCGAGTGTTGAGTTCATAGCAGGCAGGCTGTCTGTTCTCAAAGACTGTATGCTTGATAATAACCTACCTCTAGCCTCAGTGGTACACCTTAGCAATGTGAACTTCAGTAAGATACTCTCTATTTAAAACTTGGTTTCATCAAGAGTAAAGTAGGTGGTTGAAGAAAGGATAAGTAGATTCAGATGATCCAAATAATGACAAAGGCTTTTTTTAACCCTTCCTCTCGTGTTTTCCATCAAGTTATTTTTCCAGAATCCCTAATTACTCTTTCTAATATTGGCAGATGATTGTCACTTTTTTCTTGGCTTAAACAAAGTAGAATTTTGGGCGTATTTAATGTAAAGTGTTGCCTCATTGCCTTGTGTTGGGAGCAGCTCTAAGAAACCCAAACACCCATTAGCTGTACATATAACAGCTGTTGGAATAACAACTAGGAATACTAACTCAGACTCTGGCATTATCGCAGAATTTTCTCCCCAAGTTGGAACTGCTAAAAGAACATCTAAGTGCATCAGAATTTTGACCAACATCAATTCCAAGAAAGGCTTCTTTTATTCCTCACACCCAAATGTTCCTGACATAAGGCAGAGTGTGTCTAGTCCAGTAGCTCATGTTCCAGTCTGGCTTGGGGTCGTTGGCCCGGTGGTTCATCATGTAGCCATCCAGCTTGGTTTTGACTGCAGGAGAGGCCAGCTGAGCATCTTCCTCTGGAGTCTGGAGAGATGCCTAAATTGAGAGTGCAGATTTGCACTCTGTATTCTCTCTAGATTTGGGGGCTTTTCAGGGAGGTGGGATATAAATGGACACATTAAGAGCTACTGTCAGTAAACTTTCTTCCTGTGCAGCTATAAAACATGTTTGCTTATTTGCAAGACTGTGGTAAATAATCCAATCATTGGCATTGTAGTTTATGCCAGTGTAATCATTGACACTATCAGGCATTCTTCTCTGAAGATAAATGCATCATTTTGAACATATTTTCCCTATTGTAAGGAGGGAAAGTACAAGTATATCTTGTACTTTCAAGACATATCAGTTTTGGTAGAAATGGGCAACAGTGAAAGATATATGTTCACTAACTTAATGATTTCCTCTGTTCTATTTTTAAACGTAACTAAATAAAGTAATACTGTTCTCATGTCCTCAGAGAATAATCATATTATTTTAAAAGGGAAATATTAAAACCAAGGCCCCAAGGGCTCATGGTTTTTATTATATTTAGTCCTCAAATGTCATAAGGATGTGGGATCCTAACATTTAGGAAATTTAGTCATATTGCACATTTTTACATATACTCTTACTACTGTCAAGCTTTCCAAGACGGTCACTCAATGATCATCACTTTTGGCCATGGTTAAGGCTTGAGAGACCAGAGTAATTCTTTCAGTGGACTATCAGGGTGTTATTACAAGTCACTTAGATAGATCCTCATTTATAACTAGTAAGTACCTAGATAAGTCCCCTGCTTCTGATAAAAGAAAAGAGGAAGCTAAGTCAACATGTTTTATTCAGTTTACCTGTCCCTAAGAACTAGAAATAAATTTTTCAAGACAGAATTAAGAAATAGTAACATGGTACATGTGAGCACATTGCGAAGCTTCAATCATAAGATGAATTAGCAAAGGAAATGTTATTGAGATGCCAAATACGATACCACAATTTCTCTGAAATGTATAATTCTTCAAATTACATTGGGACATGCAATTGTTGAGTGTAAAAAAACATTTGCTGGGCAAGCAAAACGGCAACAGATATGATTAAGAGTTCTGGGGGGGAAAAATCACTGACAAAAAGGCCAACTAGAGCTTCGTGAAGGTCTCAGTGAGTAACTGCTTTAACAAAACAAAAACAAATTAGCAAGACTCCTTTATTCTCTTCTCTTATTAGGTTATGAAGAGTTACTGGGTACACATGCCAAAGTGGCAGGGGAAGAGAGCTGCTCCATCCCACCTATGCCATTTCGAGTAATGCATAGTGAGGCTAGTCTCTGATCTCGTATGTTCATTTCTTCTCCCGTCTCTCACTTGCTATGCTACTCATGACTCCGCTAGGTTTCAGGAAACAGACATGTCTAGGTTACATCTTACAATGTAAGCACTATATGAAGGTACAGGGGAAGAAATAGAGCAGAGAAAACCATTTTAACAGGCACACTGACTGATATATTGATGACTCCCAAATTTCTGTCTGCAGTCCTAATATTATCTCCTGAACTTCCCACCCTCATTTCCACCTAGCTACCAAAATTCTTCATTGACTGTTACTAGGTTTCTAAAATTTAATGTGTCTAAAACCAAACTCATTGGCTTTTTGGTGGTTTGGTTTTCCCATCTCAGTAAATTATGTTCAACTGTTGAGAACAAAAACCTTTGTGTAATCTTTGACACCTCTTGCTTACCAAACCTGTTAGCTACACTTGTTAGCTGTAATTTCAAAGTGCATTCTTCACCTGACTGCTTTTTATATTTTCCACTGCTTCTACTTTGTGCAAGCCAGCATTCTTTCCTGCCTGGGCCTCTGCAGCAGCCTTCTTCCTGGTCTCTCGGATTTTGCTCTTGCTCCTCTACAGTCTCCACGTAGGAGCCAGAGTAATCCTTCTAACTCACAGATGAGATCACGCCATCCCCTTCATCAAAATCTTCAGTGGCTTCCTGTCACATTCAGAATAAAATTACTAATTCAACCATGGCTTACCAGTGCCCTAATGAGTTGCATTTGCATCCCTGTTTGATCTCATCTTTTTTCACGCTACCCTTTGTTCATTGGTGTCCAACATTATGGCCTTTTTTTTTTTTTTTTTGCTGTTCTTAAACATGCCAAACAGACTTGCATTTCAAAGCATTTGTACTTCCCATTTGTTCTTCCTGGAATGCTCTTTACCCAGTGGCCTTAGATGTGGCTCAGCTCGTGTTACCTTCTCAGACAGGCCTTTTTATCCTGGTAATTAATTGCTCCTTCTACCATCACTATCTATGGCCTTAGACACTGCCTTATTTTTTTCCATAGTACTCCATATAATGTACCCAGAATGAGGTGTCTGTGCCAGGCTCATAGTAGGGACTCAATAAATACTTGTTGAATAAATAAACTGTAATGAACTGAGAAATTCAGCCACCTTGTCATCTGATCAGAAGCAGGTATCTCTTGAGCTTTGTTCTACTAATTGTTATACCTGTGCCTCTGCTTCTGTTTCTCTTTGCTTCTCTCACTGTCTGATTCTCCCTTAACTTTGAGTTCCTACTTATCCATATGCTTCTGGTTTCCAGGTATACTTTTCACCACTCCCCTCTCCTCTGTCCGAAGATAAGATCTGATTTGGTGAATGAGTACTATCCAAAATGACTGAACATTGGGCTGGATTCTTAAGAAAGGTCATCGCACAAACCACTGGAACAATTAGGGTGTTGTCTTTGGCGAGGGTCTGTTTCCCGAATCAATTAGTTCATGGCCAAGGTGGCAGCATTATGTGGCAAACACGGAAATGTAAATAGAAAGATCTAAATATAGCTTTCCTTTTCCAGGGTGTTTCACGGCTTGTGGAACACAGTTACTCCTAGAAAGTAATAACAGGTTTAACATTCTGGTTTCCTATTCATAAACTTACAGGCACTCAAAGCTGTCAGGGAGCTTACAGTTTAACTAGTGCAACTATCGAGTGATAACTGAATATTTTCACTGCATTTAAGCTCAGGGCATTAAATTGGCTATGTTCTCCTGAGGAGTCTAATATATTAGGCCTGGGGTGGAGCTAAATAATGAAACTTTAAAAGTGATTCTGTGGCAACAAATCTAAAGATTGACAAGACTCAGATATCTATCCAATCAACTACCAAACACGTGTTTCTTGTGTCCTGGGTAGATACCTCATGGACATCAAAGAGATCATAAGATCAAAATTAACATGTTCAAAATTTACCTTTTGATCTTCTCCACAACAAGTAGATTTGTCCTCGAATGTTCTCGAGTGTTCCCTTTCGCAGGAAGTGGAAGTTTCATCCTCCCAGGTACCTTCCTGAGTCCTGGGAGCCTCCAGTGACCCACTCCAAGGTCTTATGTATTGTGCCCCATTAGCATCTCTTCACCTTTCTTTCCTCTTCATTAATCTCTAGGGCCGCCACCAAATTTCAAGTCACAATCACCTTTTTGCCAGGATGTCATTGCTTACTCTCCATCTAGTCTTTCTCTTTCTGCCTCCCGTTCATTTTCTACATGGTAGCCAAATTGAACTTTTCTTAATTGTATTTTTTCCACTATCATTTATCCACCCAGACCCTCTTCCACCTCCACCCAGCCACCTACCCCCAGTAACCACCACACTGTTGTCTGTGTCCATGAGTCCTTTCTCCCTTTGGTTTTCTCTTTGGACAAGGAAACTTTTAACACACAAAAAAATGCTTAAGTTGCTTTCCTGTTAAAACTCCTTGATAGCTCCCCATTGCCATTACATAAAAATTCCTGTTCAGAGTGAAGTTTTAAAAGCTTACTGACCACCCCCACCCCCACACACCCACAGCTATTTTGGCATTTTGCCAGCTACTGAAAGCACCAGGCTCCTTGCTGATTCAAGAAAGAACTTGAACACCCCCCTTCACCTGGAGTGCTTTCTCTTGTCTACTTCTTGTCATCATTCTTCATCTGGCTCCCTCCTACTGATTATTCAAGTCCGATCTTTAAAGGTCAGTTTCTGAAAGGAGCTTTCCCTAACTTAGAGAAAGCTATACTTCTCTATTGATAGTTATAAATTGCCTATGGTTTTTTCATTGCAAATAATCACGATGTCCAATTTTTTATTTAATGTCTGTCTCTCCAGCTAGACCAGAAGTGATCTATTTGAGTAATCTATGTGGCAGCAATAACAGTGTCTACTTTGCCCTCCATCATATCTGCAGGGCTTAACATAATGCTTGGGATATAAGCCATGCTTACAAATACACTTTCAAAATATGTAAGTATAAATATACTCAACACTATTGTTGATGAATGAATCAGTTCCTTAGGAAAATCACTTTCTCCCTAATCTCTCTATCAGAAAGCTCTTTCTCTATTGAAGTCCCTAGAATTTGTATTCATGGGCTCTTGTTCTATATCATGTTACTATTTGTGGCAATTTTTAAAATGAGAACTATGTAAGTATCTCAAGATATCTATCAAGTTCTTGCTTCATCCTTAATTTTCTTCTTTCCGGGTTAATTATCCAAAAGTCAATTATGCCTGCCATTTAATCCTTTCACATTCATTCTTGATCTTCTAATAAGCTCGACTTTGCCTGTGTCATTCTAGAAGTACGTCATTCAAAATCAGCCTAGTATTTAAGGTGTGGTCTGACAAGACCAGTCAGACTTCAGCTAGGCCTGTCACCTTCTTCATCCCAGATAATTGAATTCTGTTAATGCAACCAGAAATCTTATTAGCTTTTTCTGACAGCCATATATTGGTGACAAATGATAGCTTAGTATAAATTCAAAACTTTCAAACCTTTTTCATGCATTGCTATTAAACCATATTATTCACCAGACATTTTACCTTTAAAAATTATGTTTGTTTTTTTAAACCAAAAAAGCAATTTTTTCCTCTTGTTAAGAGCGAGGCTTGTCACATGGACATGTCATATTTCATATCATGATTCTATCATCCTTTCTATTTTCTATTATCTCAGTTGTGTGTCATCTGTGGATAAGATAACTTATCTTTGGTATTTTTAACCACATCTGTAATAAGCTTAAACAGAAAAAGGCAAAGAGAGGGTCCTGAAGCACACATCTCCCTCTAGTTGACATTGACCGCCCCCCCCCAATGCCACCACCTAACCAGTTATCAAATAGACGTATATATTCCACTCTTCGAAACCAGGGGGCATTATGAACACTCTTGTTAGATACATTGTTTTATTTCAGGTATCTTGTTCTGAGTGCCTTTGTCATCTATATAGATGAGTTATAACGTTATAATGCATATTATGTAAAAAATGACAAAAGCTGAAGTTTGCGTAGAAAACAGACTCACTTCTCTGTTGCTCACTTTTTCATTATAGTGCTTTATAATTATATAAGTAGAAAGCTCTGAAGATTATCAGAAAAACGATAGCTGACTATCGTATAACTATGGGCACTTCTCTGCTGTTTACATGGTGGTCAGCCCTGTAATTTACAGAACAGCCAATTAAATTATTGTTGGATAGCTTGAATCATGTTTTCAGAAAAGCAAAGTAGGTTTTAATCTTGGGACAGGAAATGGCTGACTCATTTCCACCCCCATTTCGTGTTTATGTGTGTTTTACTGGAATGCAATTGCCTTCAAATTGAGGAAAGCAGAGCAAGTGCTATTGATTTAAAAGAAAATCTGAACATAAAACAAAACAGCTGACTGAAAAATGATCCTGTATGGCAGGGCCTCTTCGTATTACATTACCATTCTTAATGCACAGCAAGTCATTTTTTTTCTCTTCTGAAAAACATTTTCTTCCTCTCATTCTTCATAGTTGCTTTAATGGAATATTTAGCTACATCAGTGTCCAGAGGTTGTTCTTTTAATGCTTGTGACGGTAACTTCTACATTTTTTTTCTTCAAATATGGTTGTGATCTTGATATTTCATCGCTATTTTGCCTCTTTTCATAATAAAGCAGTAGATGCAAAGAAGGAATAACCCAGGGAGTGAAAAGAGTCCAACTGGTCCCAATAAGAGGTAGATGTGGCAAGAGTGTGACCTGTAATATTAACTGAAGGATAATCTTCAAATCCGAGGTTGTTGATGAGAACAATTTCATGGACCCAACATAAAAGGACATGGACTTTCGGGTCAAGTGACCAGTGTTCAAACTTCAGCACCACCACTTACTAACTGTTCTACTTGAGCAAGTCAGCAAGGTTAACCTGCCTCTGCTCTCACCAGTGAAGAGGAGATAATAGCTAACACCTAGAATTGCTGAAGGGACAAAATGAAACAATATGTGTGAAGAGAATACTTAGAACAGGCAAACGCTATGTGGGAAATAATTTGAATAATTATTTGAACCCGGGATTGAGTTAAGCACACCTCTTCTCCACTTCCACTGAGCCTGGCAGAACAGGGGAAGGGGCCTGGGGGTGAGATCAAGGAGGGCTGATGAAAGGATTTGGAGGAGAATGACATGTCTGGTGGAGCTGTGCTCCCACCCCAGTGGGAGTTGAGAAGTCAGGTTTAGAGCTGCCTGGCCCTAACAAGCATGTGGATTACCAAGCCTGGCAAAATTCGCTCCACTTTTATTTGCACCAGTCTCAGGTGCATTTGTGGATTTAATCTTTTACCTTGCACTTCCCTTTAAACAAAATCTGGCTTTTGCTTCAATTCACCTAGCTTCTCTCCTCCAACACAGTGTCCCTTACTTTCCAGCTAACTAATAGCCCCCTCAGACATGTTGATAATTAAATAAATAAATCTTATATTACAAAAAAAGCTTAAGAACAAGGTGATGATTAATGGTGAATTTGGAGATGCTAAAGATGATACAATAAATATTTCTAGCCAGAAGGATGAGCAGGGAATCACATCATAAAACTTCAGCCTGTAACAAATCAATGTAGGTAGATTGACGGTAATTATATTGAATTATGTCTATTTCACTCTCCTGATTTCAAGCCTCCTGTAATTGTGACAAGAAATATTCAAAAGGAATAGACCAGCCTGTTCTCATCATTCTCTGCACATTGAAAATCAAAGACAGGGAGAAAATGTAGCAAGGCTGCATTTTTTTTTTAAGAGAGGAGGGAAGGGAGAAAAAGGAGGAGAGAGAAACATCGCTCAATACTCAATACTATATTTTGTTGCTCCTCACACACCCCCAGCTGGGGTCCTGGCCCATAGCCCCACACTGCATTCTTTTTTAAACATTTCTGTTCCTCTGTGGGTGTTCTCTAGGTATTCATCACATTTGCTTTTCTAAATCATGGGGTTTTTTGTTTGTGCTGGCTCAGTTTATTTACCGTGTAGGGTGGGGCTTATTTATGCAATTGGAGACACATTTTCACAGATTTCTAGATAACAAGGAACATTCTAAATATATATACAAGTCTTGTTTATTTAAAAAAAACCCAAATATATGCTTCTATTTTCAGATCTACTTCCTTCACTTCTGTTTAATTTCTTCCACTAAGTTTTATGTTCATCCTTCCTTCTGTCTTTGCATGCAGAAGGCAGGGTCAGCTTGGAGACCTGATCTGAGCATGTACCTTCTTGAAAGTCACTAAGATGTCCTTTTAATATGAGATCAACATTGAGAGTGAAGCAAGAGGAAAATGCCAGCAAGTATGAGTGGACTTCATATTTTATGTAGTATTCATGGATGAGTAGGCTAAAAGGTCTAATGAGTCTTGAGATGATTAAGTTGCAAATTTGAAATTTGGAACAAGAAACTTAATCTCATGTAGTGCCACTTACATTTTGAAAAGGAGACCACTATTTGTTAGTATAGTTCTATTCATGTGTCTCTATATATTTACCTATTCCAAAATTAATCTTTTAAACTTGCATCACTGTATAAATAATATACAACTTTTAAAATTGCTTTCTACCACCCTGGCCAGGTGGCCCAGTTGGTAGAGCATTGTCCTGTGCACCAAAATGTTGTGGGTTCAATCCCCAGTCAGGGCATATACGTAGATCGGGGGTTTGATCCCTGGTCAGGGCATGTAGGAGAGGCATCCAATCGATGTTTCTCTCTCACATGGATGTTTTTCTCCCTGTGTCTCTCTCTCTCCCTCCTTCCTTTCTCTCTAAAAATCAATGAACATATCCTCAGGTGAGGATTTAAAAAGTTTCTTTCTACTTTAGAAGCAGGAGAAGAGATGAACTTTTGGATTTGGTTTAAACAGTGTCTTTAGGTCTTTCCCAGATATGCAAATAGTAAAATTCATTGGTTTAAGCACTAATAATGTATTGCCACAAACCACATATGAACCTCCACTATATGTCAAGCACTGCATTAAAATGGTGAGGCTGCGGAGATGAAGAGTGGAATCCCTGCCCTCTGGGAGACTGACCAGTCTAGAAGCTACATGCAAGCAGGCAGGTAGAGCTGACCATCAATCTGGGAATAAGGATTTGACAGGGTTATCACGGGGTGTGGGGAGACACACTAGCCCTGGGGAAAGGAGGGGAGGCCACGTTCAGATCACAGTCATGCGTAAACACAGTCCTGTGTCTGCAGAGTGCAATAAACCGAGTCATGGAAAAGTGGGATACACGCCTCACTGTTTTCAATTCTCCTGTTCACAATAACTGCAAAGCATTTAAGATGACACCATCATTTAGACAGTAAAATCCCGAGTGGATCATCACAAGGATTTCTGCTGCCGTGCAAAGTCTAAATACGTCCCACTAATGGACTATGTAGACATCACTTTTTGAAACATTTGGAAATCCTTTTGTATTTGATTACATTTTAAAAGTTCTGGTTCACAGCTTTGTCTTCGCTCTTAAGAATGTTGCTTCTTAAAACAGCTCAAATCATACTTTTTAAAAATAAACTTTATAAAATTCAAGAGAAGGTAAGGTTCCCAAATTCATTTTATGAGATCAGAATAATCCTAATTACAAAACTAGATAAAGACACTACAAAGAAAGAAAAATATAGGCCAATATCACTGATGAACATTGATGATAAAATCTTCAACAAAATATTAACAAACCGAATACAACAATGCATCAAAAAGATCATACACCATGATCAAGTTGGATTTATTCTAGGAATGCAAGGTTTGTACAACATTTGCAAATCAATAAGTGTGATTCACTACATAAACAAAATGAAGGATAAAAACCACATGATTGTATCGATAGATGCAGAAAAAGCTTTTGATAAAATCTGGCACCCATTTATGGTAAAAACTCTCAGCAAAGTGCAAATAGAGGGAACTTACCTACACATAAGGAAGGCCATTTATAACAAAACCACTGACGGCCTCATACTCAATCATAGTCAATGGGCAAAAACCACAAGCGTTCCCCTTAAGATCAGGAAAAAGACAGAGATGCCTACTTTCACCTTCCTCTTTCAACATAGTACTGGAAGTCCTAGCCATAGCAATCAGACAAAAAGAAGAAAGAAAAGGCATCCAAATTTGAAAGGAAGAAGTAAACCTGTCTTTATTTGCAGATGACATGACACCATACATAGAGAACCCCAAAGATTCAACCAAGAAACTACTAGAACTAATAAATGAATTCAGCAAAGTAGCAGGATACCAAATTAATATTCAGAAGTCAGTTTCATTTTTATATGCCAATAATGAACTAAGAGAAAGGGAAATTAAGAAAACAATCTCATTCACAATTGCTACAAAAAGAATAAAATACCTAGGAATAAACTTAACCAAGGATGTAAAAGACCTATACTAGAAAAATTATAAGATACTGAAAGAAACTGAAGAAGATACAGACAAGTGGAAGCACACACCATGTTCATGGATAGGACGAATTAACATCCTTACAATGTTCATACTACCCAAGCAATCTACAGATTCAGCACAATCCTATCAAGATGACAAAGACATATTTCACAGAACTAGAACAAATATTTCAAAAAATTATATGGAACCACAAAAGGCCCCACATTGCAACATCAATCCCAAAAAAGAAGAACAAAGTTGGAGGAATCATGCTACCTAATATCAAACTATACTATACGGCCATAGTAATCAAAACAACCTGGTACTAGCATAAAAACAGACACATAGGTCAATGGAACAGAATAGTGAGCCCAGAAATAAATCTACACCTTTATAGTTAATTAATAATCAAAATGGGAAGCAAGCACATACAATGGACTAAAGATAGTTTATTCAATAAATGGTTTTGGGAAAATTGGACAGATACATGCAGAAATATAAAACTAGACCCCTTTCTTACACTACACTCAAGAATAAATTCAAAATGGATCAAAGACTTAAATGTTAGACCTCAAACCATAAAAATCCCAGAAGAAAACACAGGCAGCAAAATCTCGGACAGTGTTTGTAGAAATTTTTCATCAGATATATCTCCCCAAGCAAGGGAAACAAAAGAAAAAATAAACAAATTGGACTTCATGAAACCAAAAACTTTTTGCATAGCAAAGGAAATCATCAAAAAAATAAAAGACAACCCACAGAATTAGATACATCTGATAAGGGGTTAATATCAAAATTTACAAAGTACTTACAAAACACAACACCAAAAAAACAAACAACCCAATTAAAGAACGGGCAAAAGACCTGAATAGACACTTCTCCAAAGAGGACATACAGATGGCCAATAGACATATGAAAAGATGCTCAACGTCACTAATCATCAGAGAAATACAAATAAAAACCACAATGAGATACCATCTCACACTTGTCAAAACAGCTGTCATCAATAAATCAAAAACAACAAGTGTTGGCAAGGATGTGGAGAAAGGGGAACCCTTTTGCACTGTTGGTAGGAATGCAGACTGGTGCAGCCACTGTGGAAAGCAGTATGGAGATACCTCAAAAAATTAAAAATGGATCTGCCTTTTGACCCAGCAATCCCACTTCTGGGAATATATCTGAAGGAACCCAAAACATTAATTCAAAGGAACATAAGCAGCCCTATGTTCATTGAAGCATTATTTACAATCACCAAGATAAGGAAGCAGCCCAAGTGTCCATCAGTAGATGAGTGGATAAAAAATCTATTGGACATTTACACAATGGAATTCTACTTGGCTGTAAAAAGGAAGAAGATTTACCCTTTGCAACAGTATGGATGGACCTGGAGGAGACTATGCTAAGTGAAATAAGCCAGTCAGAGAAAGACAGTTAGTGGAGGAGGGGGTTAAGGGGTGGAGGATTGGACTAAAAAAATAGGATTCATGGATGTGGACAACAGGGTGGTGATTGCTAAGTGGAGGGGAGTATTAGGGGACTAAATGGTAATGGAAAAATATAATGAAGATTATATATTAAAAAATAAACTTTATATTTTAGAACTTAAAATTAGTTTTAGATTTACAGAATAATAATGGTGGTAGTATAGTCTGCAGCCAGTTTCTCCTGTGATTGTGTTACAGAACAGACCCGACCCAGGGTGTAGGGGTGGGCAGTGAATGATATACTATTACTGAATGGACCCACCCTTGTGCTCCGGGGGTCCCCCACCCCATACCAAGTTCGCCTTGCCCACCGCCAGGGAAAGACATCTCTCAATGCCAGAGATTGGTGAAAAGGAAAGGGATTATTTATTTAAAGAGTTATATAAACTTAAGAGTAATGACAATGTCTTCATTGAGATTCCAAAGTCCTTTGGAATACCCACAAACGCACAGTCCTTCCTTCCCCCTCTGCCCAGTCTGGGGTACCCTACCTCAGAAAAAGAAGGCCATGGTTCTTCTCTGCCCAAGCCACATGGTCCCAAAAAGGCTCACAGTCCCAAAAAGACGCCACGTGGCTGCCACGCCTGGGTTTAAATCCCAGCGCCAGTCTTCCTCTGCTGCACCACTTCCGACTCCTCCCACAATTGGCCTCAGATGCCAGCATCCCCGTATTAAGTCTGGGCAGGTGTGGCCCTGTGGTGTGGAGCCAATCATCTCCAAGCTCTTATGCAGGCTCTGTAACCAGGGGGAGTTGCCTCCCAGTTACATCCTGGGTGGAAGTCACGCCCATCCCCCTGGCTCAAAGCAGGGCCACAGCTGTTTAACGTATCTATGGAACCAGTTAAAGGTTATAGATACGTTAACTACCATTCTAGAGGTTATCTGCAAAACTGTTGCTATTCAAAACAACTCTCAATGGCCCTGCTCCATGAGTCCTATCCCCTAGCTCAGACTTGGGGGGGGGCATCCTATATGTGTGTGTGTGTGTGTGTGTGTGTGTACACATATATATTTCTAATATTTTCTGGACACTGAGTTCTGGACCCCATTACAAATCCCTATTTCTGCCCCCCACCCTGCCTTGGCTGCACCCTGTTACAATTATATCATATATAAGTATGGTACATTTGTTATAATTAATAAACAATATTGATACATTATTATTAACTAAAGCCCATATATATATTATTTGTATTTGTTTAGTTTTTGTCTTTTTCTGTTTTAGAAGCTCATCCAGCTTACCACATTACATTTAGTATCATGTCTCCTTAGGCTCCTTTTGGTTGTGATAGTTTCTCATCTTTCCTTATTTCTAATGAACTTGACAGTTTGGAGTCGTGCTGGGCAGGTATTTTCTCGAATTTTCCTCTATTGGAATTTTTCTGCTTTTCTAATGATGAGACTGAGGTTATGGATTTTGGAGGAGAAAGACTGTACATGTGAAGTGACCTTTCCATTATATGATACGAAGGGCAGGAAGTATCAGCCTGACTTACTACTGTTGATGTTGGTCTCGATCACCTGGCTGAGGTAGGGTTTGTCAGATTCTCTAGAAAAGTTACTCTTTTTTACCCCATTTCAATACTTTTCTCTTCGGGAGGAAATCACCATGTGTAGCTGACACTTGAGTGGGAAGTTACGTTCCACCTCCTTGAAGAATACGTTTCTACAGAAATTACTTGGAATTCTGCACAAGAGATATCTCTCTTCTCTCCCATTTACTTATTCAATCATTTATTTTTTATTAGTATTGACTCACGGATTTTTTTTTACACTTGGAGTTTTAACTCAGTACTATATTTTGTGGCTCCAATAATTCTAGCTTTGGCCACTGGGAGCTATTTCAGTTGACTCTTCCGTCCCCCTGACATATCCATTATTGTGTTTTCTGTTTGTTTGTTTGTTTTAGCATATCCTTACTTTATGGCACTAAAAGATACTTACGTCTCCTTTGCATATTTCCTGTCCCAGTCTCAGAATCAGCCATTTCTTCAAGGAGCCTTCAAATTACAATTTTAATTTCTATTGAGTTAGTATACTATAGAATTTATGTTTGCATCAGTATATAGTTACTAAAAAGAGAAACATCTATTTCTTGCTCTGCAGAAATGTATGTGCATCACATCCATCAGTGTTTAGGAGGGTTAATACTACACTGTTAGCAGGCTAAGATGTACATAGTCCACTCTTACGAATGCTAACGGGAGTTCCAGGAAGAGAAAAAAAACGCAATGCCTAATAGCTGAGTAGGCAGATGTTGTCCTGATGGACTTGCCTTCCTACCTTTAACACAGTGTTCCCTGATGATTTCTGGGATGAGATTTTCATTGCCCCTTTATAGACGTAAAATTAGTAAAAGATATGTAGGCTTCTTGGAAATTGGTTGTTTGCTTTACTTAAATCAGAGGTTAGAAAAAGTAATGTTTCCCAAACCTTACATTTGTGTAGTGTTTCAACATATGCAATGTGTTCTGTGTGATTTTTTTTAACAGAAAACCATCTAAAGTTAAGTAGGATATTTTATTTTAGAGGACACCGGGGCTCACAGAAGAGCAGTTTCCCATGTTCATGCCACTCTCCTTTACAAGGTTAAGTTATCACATGAGCTTTTTTTTGCTTTTCTGTTGGAATAGCAATAGGCCTCATTTTTTTCTTTTTACCTTTGTACACTGTTTGCCCTTTAAAATCCAGAGATCCTTCAACCTGATAATTCAATGGAAAGTTTTTACAAGATATTTTATACCAAAGTTCCTACAAAATGCTCAGTACCTTTGTTTTTAATCATTTTGGTATGTTAAACTATAACATTATAGATCCATACATAATAACAACTTTGTACTCAAACCAAGCTTGCCGTTAATCTTGTCCCTCTCTAGTCCACCTTCCCACTACCCTGACAGCTGACCATACAAATCGACCCTGTGTATTTTTGTTTTACAGCCCTTCAAATGTGTGCCAATTCCTTTAGAATAAAGCCCTGGAAATACTGTGCAGGGCTGTTTACAATGTGGCTCCCCCATATCTGTCTGGCCTCACCCACCTCCTGCCACAGCCTCCTTTTATTTCACGACGTGGCACTGCTGAACTGTATTTACTTTCTTGAAAATAACACTTGTTTCTAGCCTGCATGTTTGTCTTACAGCTTTATTTACACATAATTCCTTTTTTTGTCCATCCTAATTCTAAATCCTTTTATAAAACATTTTTAACTCTTTAACTTACTTATTTTTGAATTTATTTATTTTATTATTTTATTTTTTATTGTTGTACAAGTACACTTGTCTCCATTTTTCACCTCACCACGCCCCCACCCCACCCATCCCCTCCTCCCACCCTCGAACCTACTCCGTTTGGTTTTGTCCATGTGCCCTGGATACATGTTCCTCGATGGCCCTTCCTGTTTTTCCTCTGAGCTGTGCTACCGTGAGACTCAGAATGTGTTATGCATACCTCTGCAT
This sequence comes from Desmodus rotundus, assembly GCF_022682495.2. Taxonomy (NCBI): domain Eukaryota; kingdom Metazoa; phylum Chordata; class Mammalia; order Chiroptera; family Phyllostomidae; genus Desmodus; species Desmodus rotundus. The sequence goes on from NC_071388.1 coordinate 167,254,400, forward strand.
TGTTGGGGGAGAGAGATAATTTTCTTTCTATCCTTCTGAATTCTTCTGGCTGGCGTAACTGAATCAAATTAACATGAGACAGATTAACAGGAGGAAATAAAACATTTATTACATACGTATATATGGTGGTGCCCTAAGAGTTGCGGGGCCCTAGAACAAATCTGGCCGTCGAGGCTCTTATGCCACCTTTAGCTAAGGAGAAGAGGGTTGAGGGCTGCGGTTAGGAACTTCAACAAGAAGGAAGGCGATTGACGTGCAGATGGAAAAGCAAATTTTTGTTTAAGGCTACCCTGGGCCATCTTAACTACCGGACACAGAGGTCTTTGATGAAATAGGCCTTGCTAGGTTCCTCTCTTTCAAATACTAATTCATATTAAACTAGGGTCATCTATCATATCTCCCTTCCTGGAACAGAACCTCCGTCTGACTTCCTTTAGGCAGTTAGGGGGAAGATAAAAGGTTTTTCCTGAGTCTTTCATGTCTTAAACTAAACTTGTTTAAAATAATCCATACCCTAAATGTCATGTTCTGGTGGCAAACTCTGCTTTTCCTCTACTCCCGCCCGACCCCGGTCCCACTCCGAGTGTGTATCTGTAATCCCGTCTAGATGGACCGAATTCCTAGAGGACAGGGCCAACGTCTTACTTGTTTTCCAGGAGGATTCTTACTTGTCTTCCATTTGTATTGCAGAAGGCTCTTAGTAAATGCCGAATCAATGAGGGAATACTTTTCTGATTTAAAATGTGAATTTAATGGCTTAATTTTAGCCATATTGAAAAATATTTAATTTTATTCTCTCATTTATTTGCTTACTCGTTCATTCTACAAACATTTATAAAACGCTCACTATCTGCCAGGTCGTGTATTCGGCTTTTTTAGGTTAAGATGAGATAAAGTGCAGTCTTTGTCCTGAGGAAAAATGTAGTCAAATGGAAAAGAAAGTTACGTAAAGAAGTAGGTTCTATAAGATTGACATGGACAAGGATATTTTAATGCAGGAATGCAAATCACTAGCTGTACTTGTGACAGATAGTGCAGACATAACAGAAGAAGAAAACATCTGTCAGGTGAGGGACGGTGAGATTTTCAGAGAAGGCTGAGGGGGGGATTCTCAGCACAGGGTTGAGCAGATGCAGAGGCACCGATGGGAAAGAGCGTGTGCACGTAGCACATGGTGAGGTTGGGGGAGGGCCTGTGGAGGAGAAAACCCTGGACAGACGCCCCGGACTTGTCGAAGGTCATGTGCTCAGGAGTCGGGACTTTATCCAGAGCACTTTTGGACACTTTTTAATATTACGTGATATGTTACAGTGTTCTCTTGACTGCTTCGAGAATATGGGGGAAGGGGAAAAGGACAAAGAAGTTGAGTCACAACGTTCACTTTTAAAGATTACTCCGCCTTAGACTTCAGTTGTGTCATTTCATCTGCCAGTTTCCAGTGTTCTTATTTGTATAAGAATGACTAACCCCAAGTGCCAACCTCGTGTTTTTCCTTTAATGCACTTAGACTTTCTAAATAATATTTATGACTTGTGAGAAATTGAAATACTCATAGTATCTTCCAAAATAAATGAAAGGAAATCCAATTAGAAATGTGTTATAATATATAAATGTCAAGAAAAATTGAGAAATTGTTTTTTAATGGGGCAAATTTAAGATAGGATTACATTCTTTACAAACTTGAGTTGGTCTATAAAAATTTCTAAATATTTTCACTTTTTAAAACCTTATCTTCTTGACTGAACCTCCAAATAAGGTCTAATTTGCAAGATAATTTTAAGAACAGTTTCATTAATTCCTTTCTCAGTAGGTCCTCATGACAAAATAGCCCACGTTTCAGTCTCCAGAGCAGGCTGCCCTCTTTCTGTAGTGCGCTTATTATGGGCTAATAAAGGAGTCACCATGCTGTCACTCAATGTGCAAATATTTATTAAACTCGTAAAACTGAAAATGAAAATGCAAAGCCCTGAGCTATTGTTATTTTAAACAATGGACTATCAAGTTCTAAAACACCCTAGGTCAAATTTGAGGAAGGTTTACAATTTTGTTTTTTTCATAAATAGACAAATACCAAGTAGAGGTAAAAATGTCCAAACATTTATTTCAGCATATCACTAGGCCCCCAAGATAAAAATTGCATTTATGGTCTGTATCTACAACCCTTTCTTTTTGTTATAATTACCAATGGGAGCCATCCTGTGCTTTCCTCATGCCGCATTAGGTATGCTGAAGCTATCTTTCTTTTTTTAACAGAATTTTTATTCACTGCACACTTGAACTTTCTAAAATGCTATTCTCAGAAAGAAACTTAAAATTATCTTAGTGACTTCCAACAAGCTATCTTAGAGCAAGATTTTCACATGTTTCCATCACTGTAACAACCAAAAGACTATCTCAGCTTCAAATAGCTGGACTAAAATTGATAATGGACTTTGAGAGTTGGAAATGGCATCATCTTGCGTTTTCTGGATCTGAGGCCATTGCTCAGTCTATTATTGAATATTTAATTCTTAAAACCTTATTGGTCCTCCTAGACCCTGGCAGTCCAGAGGCAAATGAAGAAAAGGAAGTGGAAGTAACAAGTAAAATGACTGCAAGAGAAGTGAGAGCTGGTTGTCTCAGGGAAGAAGCAGAAACACCACGAATTTCTACTACATCACTGTTTAAACAAAAGATAATCAATACAATGACCTTGAATCACTCAGAAAAAATGTACTATTGTTATTATAATATGTGTTTTAAAAAGCAGGAAAGCGAGAGTATACAATGAAAGATTTAAAATCCTACTTTCTTTTTAGAGTTTCTACTCAGTGTGGTGTGTGCTGCACAGTAAATGAAAATACAAGTTCTGATGTTCTCTCATTCTTTCTTCTTCTGAAGGTTTGATGCCCACTCTTACGATCTACAGTGCGCACTCCGCTAGTGAGGGTGCGAAACAACAGGAAATGGGAGGTCTTGAACTCCATAGCTCAAGTCATTCTAGGCTATGAAATGAAACTTGCCTACTTAGCAACCTCCTAAATGCAACATAAATTTTGGTTAAAATCTTTCTCAGAAACAAAAAGGTAAAGACCAACTTCCAAAATTTCTTCCCTTTCCTACAAAGCATTTCATTTGTAAAGTGGAAAGGGTCACCTTGAAACAATAGAGGCTGTTTTTATTTTTCCTTCTGGAGTGGTGAGCTCTTGAGCCAAATTACCAATGCCACAGTGATTCATTGTCATAGGTAACAGCATTGAAATGTTGCTTTCAATGTACTATTTCAAAAAATAATCAATAATTAGAATGACAATAAATCATTCTTCCATACTATGAGACTTAGGGGAATATTTCACCTAATTTAAAAATCTTGTTGACCATTGACCCTGTGTAAGGCTCTATGTCCAGTTCATGTGAAACTATGAAGTCTCAGGATCCTAGTTCAAGTTTGGTGTGTTTATTTGATTTCCATATTATTAGTTTTGCCTCTTAGTAGTTCAGTGAAAAATAAATATATTTCATGTATTGAAAATTACCACCAGGTGATTATGCTTACCTTGTGTAACAATAGGTCTTAATATTGATTTTTGCATGGCAAAAAAAAGGTTTTGAAAAGCAATTAAAAAGTATTTTACTTTGAAGTATGCATATGTAATGAATGTTATTTTATTTTTAGGTTTTAATTTAGTTCCACTATTTCTGATTTTGATGTTTGCCTCACAGACTTTATTCTGTTACTATGGGAATTAGTCTAGATCTTTTGAGAGAGTTCTTAGCGTCTCTGTTGGGAACTAGAGATCAAGCATTTTGAACTTCTAGAAGAACAGAGCAAGAAGAGAAGTCCTCTCCTTCCATCTGTTCATCTTTTATTTTTACATCGTAATCAAGAGGTACTGGTCCTTAGCACTGATGTTACAGAAGTAGTAATATAAGTAGAAGTTAGGTCAGGGGCATGGAGGGAAGAAGCGTTGCATCTGAGGTTTTCTGCTCTGTTGCCCCGTCAGGCTTTGAGCCGGGCCGGTCAGTGACGTCCTTCAGGGCTCTCCCACATCTCCCAGCCCTGCCGTTCCTGCTGGACAGGGTTTCTCCTCCAACCACGAATTAACTAGCACTTGTGCAACAGTTTTCTCCAAAATAGTTTTCTATTGATCTTCCCCAATTATGTAGGCCTGTGGTACTTTGCTTATGCTATTTTCTTCCATGTTACATTTTTCTAGTATTAAGTATTAACAATTCAGCTGGATTTTGATGACATACCTGTAAATCCTAACTTGAAGTATGGAAGAGAGATTCTTTAGCCTATTTGATATTGTTGATCTCTGCATACTCTCTTCTACCAGTCTTACTCGTCCTAAACATTGTGGAAAACAACAATAATAGAATTAATTCTACTTAGGGTTTTCTTAGAAGATTGACAGAGTGTCATTTAATTACTATTTAATTTTTTATAATTAACCTTCTATAATGCATTCTAGAAGTAATGAAAACTTAAAAAAAATAGTATATTTTCAAATTTAAGAACAAGTACAAACATCAACATGTACTTGACAAATTGAAACTAAAACTCTTCTTTATGACCTCAAAGAGCCCAAAATATAACTTAAATATTGCCACCATAAGATATTTGTTTTGGAATAACTTGAAATGTCAAAGAATTTAAATGATTTTTTTCTAAGAACTGAACCAAGATAAATCAGAGAACCATAGCCTTATTTTAATGCAAATTGATATATTAATTAGCAATAAAAACATTCCAAAAGTAAATATCACAGGGCCTTGCTGTCAACATCAAAGGTTTCTTTCATCTTATTAATCATTGAATCACCACAGGTCCTTGTTTTACTTGAAAGACCAAACAAGTTAATTCTTTGTATATACATCAGCATCCCTCCTTTCCCAGACAGGCATTTTAATCTCTTCCAATCTCTGAGATAAATATATTTTTTCGTGTAATTATATAATTAGTCAATAGACCAGAACAGATCCCACGGAGCCACTCCACTGTGTGCTGTGCAAACATGTTGTGTTCCGCCCCTGGTAACTGGCCTACAGATCCCCCAGGAGTGTTTTGATCCTTTAAATAAACACGACTTGGGCAAAGGGAGGGAGGAGGTGTTGTATTTTCTTTATTGGCAGTGGAACCAGGAAGAAGAGCTTCACAATGAGTGCATATTAACATCATTTTAAAACAAACAAGTTGCTTGTGACCCTATAGCTCCCTCCACTGTTTCACAAAGTTTAAAAAGTGCAAGTAGAAATAATGTTGATGAAGAAATAATGTTTATGAACTAGGGCCTCTTAGGAGAAAAATATCACTTTCAATATGCAATGAAGTTAAAATAAAGAAATAAGCAACAAAGAGGCTTCTCATTGTAATATTTCTTAAGTTGTGAGGCATCTTACTCATTGTCTTCAATCATTTTACCATTACATATTCCTGCGTTGTCTTACTTTTTTGCCGTAAAAAGCAGTCCCTAGAATAACTGGCAGGCAATTTTTCTGAACAACTTCAACCAAAGTAAGCTTCATGAGCCTATCAGCTCCCCTTGAATAACCATTGCTCCATAAAGCAGGGGGTTATTTGTAAAAGCATCAGGTTACCTTTACTCCATCTACAGGGGTAGTAAATGAAAGGTGTAAAGAAGTAAATTTATTTTGCAAACTGACCAGTTAAAACCCTGCACATCTCATCTTTATGGCATAAGTGACTGTCTCCAGTTGGTATAGCCAAAGAAGCTGAAAAAGAGAGGGGAGAAGTCAGAGAAACATGATCTTGAATTCCAACCCTGACAAAATATGTATAATGTTCAAGTTATTTATCCTCGCTGTTCTTTCTTGTTCACATCTATAATTTGGAGGTGAAATCATCAGAGTTGTTGTGAGGGCTACAAACAATAATGTATGTGTAATGCTAGGCATGTGGCAGCTGTGTATTAACTGTAGTTAACACTCTTCCTGAGAAATCTGAGTTTCTGTTCCAACCGTCCAAATGAGCCAGAGTATCAAGGAGAAATAACTTCCTTCCCAAAGTTCTGAAAGTATAACACATGTTCAATCATACAAAACATGTGCTTTTCACTGAAAGAAATTACTATCATTTGACTTCACCATACTTACACAGTCTACAATGCAATCATATTTATTATTTATTTATTTGGGGTGACATTGGTTAATAGGGTCTTTAGGTGTCAACATATTTATTTTTTTGATATGAAGACAACATCAGAAATATAGTTGACCCGATAGAATTGCAGGCCCAAAAAACCTATTAATTTAAGCTATAAAGAAGGTAGATAAACAGCATATTCTGATGAGGGAGGTTTAAATAGTGAGTTGAAAAGGCTGTTATAGATTATTGCAAATCAAATCATGTTATTGATAGCTCTTTTGCCCTGCGTATTATAAATGTGTTTATTTTAGTATGTTAGGTCTTCATAACACAGTAAACAATGGTTTTATAAAATAACATAGCTAGATAGGAAAAATGGTTTGAACCTAATGTTTATACATTCTGAGTGACAGCTTGTCTCCAGTGAGTGCCGTGCTGTCTCTAGTTCTATGTACACAGTCTAAGTCACTCTCTATTATCAGGTAATAAAAACAATAAAGACAGTATAGATAGTGGTTCTGTGCAAAAATGTGCAGCCAAGTTATCTGGGTTTGAATTGTTGCTCTCTTAGCTACCTGACCTTGGGAGAGTACGTGGAATACCACGTCTGTGCTTCACTGTCTTCACCTGTAAAATGAAGCTATAAAAGTGTACACCTTGTAGCAGCTTCCTAGGGCTGCTGTAACACACTCCCACAAACTTGATGGCTTAAAATGACAAATGTATTTTCTCCCAGTTTGGAAGGCCAGAAGTCTGAATTCAAGTTATCACTAGGGCCATGATCCCATCAGAAGCTCTAGGGAAAAGCCTTGTGTGCCTCTCCCAGCTTTGGCGGCCGGGATGTTCCTTGGCAGGTGGCGGCATAACTCTGACCTCTGCCTCCATCTCCTCGTGGCCTGCCCACTGTGACTCTGAATGTCCTCTCCTCTTTTTGTGAGGAAAGATCATTGGATTGAGGATATTGGATACCTAATCTAGGATGACCCCTTATTAATTACACCAGTGAAGACTCTATTTGTTTACAGCATAAGATCACATTCTAAGGTTCCAAGGAGACATGAATTTTTGAGAGCCACTATTCGACCCACTATATACCTCCTAGGGTAGTTCTGAGGAAAAATGAGTTACTAGAATTGAAGCACAGAACAATGCCTGTCACCGATGTTTTAGTTAATGTGACTTCAAAAATTTCACATAGTTCAGGCAGTTTTACCAAAGTTACAGGTGTCCAAGTGTGAGTATCTGCTAGATAGCTTCTCTCAATAGCCCACTGTACTTTAAATTCAAGCCATTTAAATGTCTACATTTTTCACTCCCAGTGAGAACCACTGAGTTCCCCAGTTCTTCTAAGTGGCATTACTAACCCCATTCGCCCATCCCTCATCGCCCAAGACTCAAAGCCTCAACATTGATAACTCCTCCTTTGCTGTCTCATCTAATCAACCACTTGGTCCCATAGAGCGCACCTTGGGAGCGACTCACTTGTTGTGTCCTCACTTCCCCCTTTCCAGGTCAGACCTTCTTTAGCATTCTCTCAGACAAGAAATGGCATAACATGGTCACACAGTGAATCACAACGAACACACACACAAATGTACGCATACACACACATTTCAGGGAGCAGAAAACTAATTACATTTTCTTTAATTCAGAGAATTCATCTATTTTGTGATTTGATAAAATATGGAATATAATATACTACAATAAGGTAGCCTATCTAGTGTCTGTCCTTGTGAGCTGACTGTATGATGGAGGAAAGAGAAAGCTGCAGGGAAGAAAGGAAAATATTTACCATGTGTCTAATCTGTAAAATGTGAAAAAAAGCATAGAGATCTGGAATGGATCTTGTCTAAACAGTTTACAGCTCTGGCCTCAGTTGGCTTATCAGTAAAATATGACTTTGAAAAAGTTATTTAAATCCCCTAATCCTACAGATGATGATGTTTTACTATCTGTAAATTGAGGTTATACTTATCCATAGTTATACTTATGACAAGGTTGTCATAAAAAATTAAATGAGGAAACTATACACAAAATGCTTCAGAATAGTACTATGCCCCTAATACATGCTCAATAAACATTAGCCATTAGATACAATTTTAGTATCATGTAGATATTAATTCTCTAAAATTCTTGCACCTATTTGTTGCCTCATTTGATGGCTCATTGCTTTTATAGTGTATTTGCAGGTTCTGTTGCATTTTCACAAGTCAGTGTGGTTTGGGTACAGCGGGTACAACTGTTGGCAAGAATTTGCCTTCTGAGTCATCAACAGCTATTGGACAGCTCCTTAGGCAAGAGGTGTACTCTTTGTGAGCCTAGTGTCCTCTGGGATCCTTATCTACAACAAGTGGTAAGATGTATTATGAGAACCAAATAGCACACAGAAAGCACTCGATAAATGGTGTTTATCCTTATTATATAAGTTTTTTCCCCAGTCTCAGATTCTGCGTGAATATCAATGTGTGCAGTCCACTGTGGTATAGATGTTATATGACGTATCTGGACAGAAGACATTTGAGCATTGTGATAGAAGGTCTTGAGCTACTTATATTTCTAATGCTAGAATAATCCATAATCAGCACCTATTGAAAGTTGAGGTACTGACGAATGTTGGGTCAGATAAAAGTGATCACTCAGTAAAGTGAATGAGAGAGCCTAAATTCGGAGGTACAATTAGCAGGGTTAAAATAGAGGTGAGCTTTCACACAGCTTATTTAAAAGCCATATGGATGGCTTCTTATAAAAATATTGTGTGATCAATAAAAACTGTACTCAGCAATTACATTAACAAAGTATAATGTGCGTGGTTGAAAAGCAACTCAGACAACTCTTCACACACACACTGTGTGAGGCCATGCTTGTCTAAATATAACATATTTTATTATACAGATTACCGATATCCCACATATTGTCCTCCATGTCCAGGAGCGAAGCCTCATGTGCAGAAACTGTGCACTTAATGGAAAAATAAATGCCAAAAAAGTTCTAACTACATACACACACATCCTTTTTAAAAGGTCTTTTTTAGCAGCATAAAGAAATAAGCACAGAACCATGACTCTGACAACGCAGATGCAAACATACTGAGATCTGCGCAGAGTTACGCATTACACTTTACCTGCCATTGGGATATTTTCTGCTTATAAGGAGCTCAGGAGCTGGTTAGGAGTTCTCACTGCACCCATAGGAAGGACAGACACATAAAGCAACAGATGAACGCATGCCTGTGCTATTGGGGGTCATTTGCTTTTAACATGATAGTACTTAGAGGGATGGTCAGAGGGAGCACAGTGACGAAAGTGTTTTGCAGCAAAGTTTTCACCAGGTTTTTAAGAATGATCCGTATTCTATCTGACAAAATCAGGATGCATGGTGTCTGCAGAACATTTGCATGTGTTCGGCATAAAAAACACAGTTGGAAAGTTACTCAGAGGACAAAAGGACCAGGCTCACTGAGTTTCTGTTTTGACCTGGTAAGAGAGCCTTAGTCGTGAAGAACTGATTCTGAACGCATGGTCCATTCTGTCACTCACTCTCTTTACTGGCCTTCTGTCTGAGTCCTAGAAGGATATGTGCTAGAAGAGTGTAAGTGCTAAATATATATTGACTCTGCTGCATTAGAAATAATATGAGAGGCTAATAAAAACAAAAGAGAAACTAAGAATTGAAAGAGTTGTTTCAGTAAAGGCTCTATTGGACATCGAAGGTCTAAGCAATCTTAGCTGGGGGCCCTCTAACCAACTGCACCATGAAGGGAGAAGGGACATTCTTTCCCTCTTTGCCCCGAATGAGTCTTTCTGCCTCGGTGTCAGGGACACCTCAGTTGACAACACTTTATGAAGCAAAGATGTACCTGATGGGAAGCCGCACCACTGCGTGGAGTCTGGTGACACCCAGTGGGAGGCCATGGTACCGGGTAGGACAAAATCAATGCAGTCCCACTGGAACCCACTTAGGTGTGAACCCCGCTACATGCTCACACCCTGGAAAGCCCTGAACGCCCTGGGACAGGGCCAGGGCCAGGCCAGAGTGGGTCTGCAAAGAGGTTTTAGGGGGTCTCAAGAGTCAAAGAGATTGGAAGTATTCCTGATTTTAAGATGCCATTAGTTTCTCAGGTTGCTAATGTTTAGGAAAAATGAAAATTAAATTTTTATATTTCCAGTTGTTTACAGGTTTTTGGCTTGAGTCTTCCAGTTGACAGAGTTAAAGAACTTGATTAAAGATAAAATTAATTTTTCTTATATATTTTATTTTGCAAGTTTTCTCTCATATGTACTTATCTCCATGCACATAAACACATAAACACATGTACTTCTATCCAGTAAAAACAAAATACTCTGAATATTAGTCCTTAATTGCAGGAAGTGGGTAGTTACAAAAACTCTTTGCTAAATTGTGCATCACTAATTCATGTAGCTTTACCCTCCAGCCCCCAGAGGAATATAAAAATGAATGTGGGTGCCAAACATGATACTTCTAAGAGGTAATTCAATTCTAGTTCAATTCACTTTAGACAAAATGGGAAATGTCTTGTACTTTATTGCCTTGAGCTTCTCATACTAAAAACAATCCCTAAAGAATTTGCTGCATGGAATGTTTTTGGTGCCCAAGGCAACTGTCTTCTCTGACTCTGTAACAGAATTGACCTCAGTTATACTTGTTGAAGTTCAAATGTTTGGCATTTCTTTAATGAATAAGGTACACGGCAACATGCCGCAAGGGAAACTGTTTTAAAATAGAAAAGAGACAGAAAAGAAAGCTGATCACATAACATGCATGTTTGGTCTACTTTGCCCTCCAGCATATTTTAGTGTTTTGATTAAATCAAATGATTGATGAATACATAAAAAATAAACTCAGATGGATGATAGAATAAAAAAATTAAACGATGATAAAAAATAAATTAGAAGACAATGTGGATACATATGAAATATATTTATAAAATATATCTAAGACACAAAAGAAAAGTTAAGAAATTACAAAAAAAAAGTGAGAAAGAAGACCATAAAAACGAACAGAAAGAAATTCTGAAAGCCAACACATCATTGAAAAATAACCGGCTGACTGGAAAACATGGCAGACAGAATGTTGTCACCATTATATCAAGAGCTGTGTTAAATCAAGGAGAAAAAATGTTAATACTTTTTAAAAAAAGAATTAAAGACCTGAATACTTTATAGGAAAATATCAGTGCCCCATGAACAAACAAAAACTTAAATCTCTTTTTTAATTGAAAAAGAAAAATAAAACAACGTATACATTTCAAATTCTCTTTAAAAGGATAATATCCAAACTTTGTGAAACTATAGGAAAAGAAACATTCATGCATTATTATTGGAATAGAAGTTGGTGCCACTTTTCCAAGAAACAGAAACACACTCACAACTCTCGTTTCAGAATTCTGCGCTTGTGAATTTGTTACAAACATGACACGGGTGAAGTAACCATCATAAAACATTAAATAAAAGAAGCTGGATTTACAATGATACTTGTTTTATCCCTCGTATCATCTCAATTTCATAGTGAAAATGGAAGAAAATACAATATTAATAATGGTTACCAGTGTGAGAGGCTATTTTAAATGAAGACAGGATCTGAAGCATTAAAACAATCAGGTCCCATGTGTGTATACTTTATTAATGAATATATCTATGCTTATCTCTATATGTATCCTCATGATATTATACAAACATAACTTCATTAATTAACACAGTAACCACCTATGTAAGCCTTATTGTATGACTGACATAATTTATGTTGGTGATCCTAGGAAGTAAATTTTTCTTCTATTTTTCTTGTCAGGTAAAGAACATAGTCTTCTGTGAACAAATTGGATGGTCTGTAGTATACAAATAATATAAAGAGTTTTCTTCTCTCTTCCTCTATTGAGTTTAGATAGCATTAACTTGGATATCACTATAGTTAATGCTACACATTCTGAATTAAGATTAGGCTGTTAAAGTTTATATCTTTAACAAGTTAATATTTGTAAAATTAGAAGAAAATTTATTGCTAGCAGGTTATCAGCCACTGCACAGCACTAAGAAGATCCATTAAAAAGGGTCTCTTGTGACTTTAATCAATTTTTTGGTGATTTTTCTGGTCTTTCTCTTACTGTGCTTACCATAAGAATTGTTACCACAAGATGTACTTGGCAGGATTTGACACAGTCGATCGTGTCCTCCTCCATAATGTCCTTTGTCTCCCTGGCTTCTAGGCGCCACATCTCTCAGATATCCTTCTCACCACACTGGTTGCTGCATCTCCTCCTCCTCCTCCTTTTATCCTCTTCCCTGAGACCTGTCAATGGTGGTGGCATCCATGGATTGGTCTTCATCCTTATCTCTATCCACATTTACCCCCTTGATGATATCATCCATTCTAGTGGCTCCAAATACCCTTATGTGCAGGTGTTTTCTCAAATTTATATCCTTTAAACTCCATATTCACATATCAAACTATCTTGGAAATACAAAGAATATTAACGTGGATAGGCCACACCTCAAACTTAACATGTCCCCAACAGAAACCATGAACTTCTCCTGCTCGCTATGAACTCCCCCACCAAGGAAAACCAAACAAAAACAAAGGAAACATGCTTCTCCCACAGTCTTCTTCCTGCCAGGGAATAACATCTGCATTTCTCCAGTTGTTCAGGCCAAACACTCGAGTCTCCTTGACTTCTTCTTTGCTCTCACATTTCACATCCAATCTATGCTCTTCTCACAAAAGATATTTAACCACCTCCCCCAAACCCCTATTGTTATCATTCTCATTTGAGCTATCAATACTCTTCACCTGGATTAATGCAATTAATCCTCTTAATCCTCTTAATGGGTCTGTTTTTACTTTTGTACACCACAATCTACTCTTAATGTATCACGCACCGTGATTCTTTATAGTCCTCATAAGGCCTACAAAGGCCCAGGATCTGGATCCCCATTGCCTTTCTGACCTGTCCACCAGCTACTCCTCCACTAGCTCATCTGCTGGACCATAGTAACTTCCTTTTTGTTGCTTGAAAATGCTAGCCATTCCCTTGCCTTAGGGTCTTGGCATTGTCTGTTCCCCCTACCCTAGTATATTCTTCCTCTAGGTAGCTTTAGGACCAATTCCCTAGGTTCCATCAAGTCTTTTCTCAAATGTGTCACTTTCTTGATGAAAGTTACATGGACTACCCTATTTAAAATTACAGCCATTGAACTGAACTCTTGAGTCCCCTTCCCTGCTCTACATTTTCCTACAATACTTAAAAAAAATTCTTAGTAATTTTATTTATTTGTTTGTTTGTTATTTTTAACTTTATTTTTATTGTTTACACTATTACAAATATCCCCATTCCCCCTCTTTGCCCGCCTCCACCCTGTGCCTGCCCCCCTTCCCTCTGGCCATCACCACACTATGGTCTGTGTGTGAGGGTTATGCATGTATGTCTTCTGACTAATCCCTTCACCTTCTTTCATCCAGTTCCCCCTCCCCCATCCCCTCTGACAGCTGTCAGTCTGTTCCATGTATCTGTGCCTCTATTTCTATTCTGTTCATCACTTTATTTTGTTTATTAGATTCCACATGTAAGTGAGATCATACGGTACTTGCGTTTCACCAACTGGCTTATATTACTTAGCATAATAATCTCCAGGTGCTGGCAAGGATGTGGAGAAAAGGGAACCCTAGTACACTGTTGGTGGGAATGCAGACTGGTGCAGCCACTGTGGAAAACAGTATGGAGTTTCCCCAGAAAATTAAAAATGGAAGCTCAGTATACTATATAAAGATTTGCTGAACGAGTGAGAATGAGAAGTGGGTTTATCAATCATGGCACAACTTTTGGTCACAAGTCCATAGTTTATGATAGCACATATTTTTGTCTTTGTTGTTCAAAATTAGAAATACTTATAAAACTTGATAATCTACACAAAGTTAGTCAGTATTTTAATGAGCCCAACAGACATCAACACAGGCTAGGAAACGGAGCTGTGGTAATCACATGGCTGCAAATAATGTTAAAATGACCTAGTCCAAATGGGAAAATCATCCTCGAGGAGAAGAGTGGTCTCTTGGTTGTTTTATTTTACGTGATACAATTTTTTCTTTTAGTTCTTATAGTGGCTTTTAACTTTTGTGGAGGTTTCTCCACTAACTTTTATTTTGAAAATTAAAAAATCTACATGCATTCCTTAATTGTAAACAGACATCACATGGAAGATTTAAAGCTTTACAGATAGATCTCTTAGACCACTGCCTTGAATGTTTTTTTCTCTGTGGTTTCCTGGGGTAACCAGTAAGAATGAAAGAATGCAAGCAAACACCTTGTAACAATGCCTCATTCACTACATACTTGGGACTTTACTTTCAGTAAATTCTGACCACCATGACTTAGTCTATTAAAAACAGGTATCTTACGCATGTTTTGGGGATACTTCCTATAGAAATCTTCTAGTCTACACTTACGTTTCAAGAAACTTCAAAACTGTTACTGAACTGGAAACAACAGCTTGATAAAGTTTGGAGGAGGGTTGTTGATGTTCACCCATAGCAGCCCCTTCAGTGGTATTTATTTACTTGGTTGGTCATCAGAGTTCATGGGTAACTGTCAAGGTAATGGGGACATTGAGGGAGGCTCTAACCAAGGAATATATGTGATTTCCCGTGAATAGTCTGATACTGACAAGCAGGCCATGGCTGCCTGAGGGTTTGGCAACTTTCTTATCACTCTACTCCTCTTGCCTGAAAAGTTGTGTGGATAGTTAAACTACACTTTTACTATTATTATTATTATTATTATTATTATTATTATTATTAGTCTCTACTCCTTAGCAATGTGTTCTTTTCTTAACTCTGTGTTTGGTTTAACATAATAAAGACTAAGACATGCAAATCTGCCAATAGAGTTACTATTAGCAAGCATGCTTTAAACATGCTACATTTATATGAATCACAATTATTCTTTGGTACGTACAACACTTCTTATTTAAATTAATTTACACTCTCTTAGCAAAATACCAAAAGGAACTAGATATGTAGCCCTTTTTAATAAAGTGAGACAATTTAAATGCTGGAGAAAAAGAATAAGCACTGGGCTTTCTTCTATCTAGACAGCCAGGTCAGACCAGTCCTGTGCAGAAACACCGGTTACAGCTTAGTTTTGTAAACTAAATTCTGTGATTACAGTGAAAACCCAGCTCTGAACAAGAGGGGTTTTTTTTTCCTTTTTTCTTTTCAAAGGCGCGTCCAGCTGGAGCCAGACAACTCTGGAAATAGATCCCAGCTGTTTAGATTATCTCAACCAAAGAACAGCTAAATACTGCCATGGAAAGGGCTATCAGTTGTAAATTCTGGTTTGAAGTATTAGGTAGAAAGCCAAATCCTTTAAGACCACTCCCACTCTTCAGTAGCTTGGAAGATAGTAAGAGGAAGAGATTAATTCTTACTTGTGGTTTTAACTGGCCCAACTATAACAGGTCTCTTGGTGTTTTAAATTGTTTCATACATAAGTGCAAGCATTTTCTAGATGTGCATATTTCCAAGTTGGAAAAGCTAGTCTTTTTCCAGGAAATGTAAATTTTGCCTGTTTTGAGATAAACGTGCCATGTATCATAATTGTTTGTGGATTGGGTACTTGGTTTCACATTTAGCTTTTTTGCCTTTTTATAAATGCAAGCAGGTAGATATGTCTATAATAGAAAGCCTCATTCCTATTTCTAAGTCTCGTTACACAGCATAAAGCATGTGTTAGTTAAAGCATACACAAGTATTCAAAAAACAACATGGTACATAACCAGATGGTAATTTCTTTTGACAATAGGCATCACTATATTCCTATGTAATTTGGTAGTAACCTGTCTTAGTCATCATATATTGGGTTGGCCAAAAAGTTTGGTTTTTTTCTGTAAGGTGGCTCTAGTAGCACTTAGTTGTCTTTAACTTCATTCAAAACAATTTTGTTAGATTGTATTGTGACAGCTTCATGTCAGCATACATTTAAAAAAACTTATCAAAATTGGTGAATTTTTGTGCAGCCATTTTAATATTGAAGATGGAAGAAAACAACATTTTTGGCATATTATGCTTTATTATTTCAAGAAAGGTAAAAATGCAACTGAAACTCGAAAAAATATTTGTGTAGTGTTTGAAGAAGGTGCTGTGACTGATCAAAAGTGCTTTGAGAAGTTTTGTGCTGGAGATTTTTTGCTGTAAATGCCCCACAGTCAGATAGACCAGTTGAAGTGGATAGCAAGCAAATTGAGATATTAACTGAGAACAGTTGGTATTATTCCACACATAGGAGAGAGCCAACATACTAAAAATATCCAACTCAATAAAGTTATTGGTGAAAATGAAAAATGTTTCTTTTATTTTACAAAAAAACCCATATGGACTTTTTGATCAACCCAATACTTTACTACTACTAAAATGAATAATAGTACATATCAATCTCTGGAAATAAGATTGAATAATTTTATTCTCTAGATAAATAAGTCTCCTCAGTTTTACTTTGTGTCTGGAATTATCTTTCAATAAGAAAAATATTTTAAAACAATTTATATTTATTTAATATAACTTAATAAATATAAAATTAATATGAATCACACTGCAATTTTTACAGACATGTGTAGCATATTTTTCCAGTATTCACATATTCATAAATATTTGAATTTCATTTTTGTTCAAACACCTGACCAACAGAAAATCATTTCAAGTATAAATATTTGGTCTCTCAAGAAAGAAGGATTTGCCTTTTTGGCTCTCTGAGCAGCAACATGGCGGTGGGCAAGAACAAGCGCCTGACAAAAGGTGGCAAAAAGGGAGCAAAGAAGAAAGTGGTTGATCCATTTTCTAAGAAAGATTGGTATGATGTGAAAGCACCAGCTATGTTCAACATAAGAAATATTGGAAAAACACTAGTCATGAGAACTCAGGGAACCAAAATCGCATCGGATGGTCAGAAGGGCCGAGTATTTGAAGTGAGCCTAGCTGATCTGTAGAATGATGAAGTCGCATTTAGAAAATTCAAGCTTATTACTGAGGATGTTCAGGGCAAAAACTGCCTGACTAATTTCCATGGCATGGATCTTACCCATGACAAAATGTGCTCCATGGTCAAAAAATGGCAGACCATGATTGAAGCTCATGTTGATGTCAAGACTACCGGTGTTTATTCTGTGCTGTCTTTACTAAAAAACGCAACAATCAGATTCGGAAGACCTCTTATGCTCAGCATCAACAGGTCCACCAAATCTGGAAGAAGATGATGGAAATCATGGCCCGAGAGGTGCAGACAAATGACTTGAAAGAAGTGGTCAATAAACTGATCCCAGACAGCATTGGGAAAGACATAGAAAAGGCCTGCCAATCTATTATCCACTTCATGATGTCTTTGTTAGAAAAGTCAAAATGCTGAAGAAGCCCAAGTTTGAACTGGGAAAACTCATGGAGCTTCATGGTGAAGGTAGAAGTTCTGGAAAAGTTACTGGGGATGAGACAGGTGCTAAAGTTGAACGAGCTGACGGGTATGAGCCCCCAGTCCAAGAATCTGTTTAAATTCAGACATTTAATGGTGACAAATAAAAAGACCTATTTGTGATATAAAAACAAAAACAAAAAAGAAAGAAGGATTTATTTTCCTTAGTATAGGTGCTGTATGCTTCATTTAGATGTTCTTGTCTATGGAACCTTAGCAAACCTATCCAATAGTAGTATTTTGTACAAAGATACATGCTAATTTTGGTTGGGTAAAAGTTTGAAACCACAACCAAATTCATTTTTCTACCTGGTGCTATGACATATGACTGTAAAACAATTCTCTTGAACTAAATTTGTGTCTGTGCATGTGTGTGAGATGAAGCTGTGTAGTTGAATATACCTTCTTAAAATAAGGGTACAGAGAGTTAATTGGTAAAGGGTGCGTTTTCAACCTTAAACAAGTGGTAAATTGTGTGAAATTTGCTTTTACAGCAGATAGAAACCTGGCAAGAATTTCTTTCTGCTCTT
The DNA here is from genome assembly GCF_022682495.2 of Desmodus rotundus. Classification (NCBI taxonomy): domain Eukaryota; kingdom Metazoa; phylum Chordata; class Mammalia; order Chiroptera; family Phyllostomidae; genus Desmodus; species Desmodus rotundus. Next base: position 167,272,482 of record NC_071388.1, read on the forward strand.
ACCTCCAATAACTAGATAAATTCAGTTTCTTTATATGTGTTCTTAGTATTTAAACTGGATCTTATTTGAAAAGATAGTCTAGGATGAATAGATAAAAACATTTCAGTGTGATCTTCCAGAAATGGCAATAGAATCTTAATTTCTTAAAGAGTAAATTTAGGCAATATGCCAGGTTTTGAAAGTCAAATGCTTTTAGATGATAACTAGTAAGTTTCCCATAACATATAAAGTTACAAATTGAATTTTTAATACCCAAATTCCCTATTCACACATGCACTGTCTTCATAGTTACATGAAAATATAAACTGTTATTTAAAATATAAAAACTTTAAAATTTGAAGAAAATAAAAAGCAATGTTTCCCAGGGTAGGTGAAATTGTCCAAAAGTTTTACCTTCCTTTCCCAGAAACAAATACTCAGAGCAGTTAACCAAAATGAGGATTAAAAGAGGATAAATGAGTGTATGGTTTTGGATATATCGAGTTTATGGTGCCTGCACTTGTGAAGGACTTTTTCTTATCTCAAGTAATAAATTACCTTGAGGGAATACTACCATTTAAGGAGATGGTGAAAGAAAAAAAGTAGAACACAAAGGAGAAAGAGGAGGATTAATTAAATGCGGTGGGAAGACCACCAGTAGAATTGTATATCAGAAGGCAAGAAAAATCGAATCCTTAAGAAAGAGTAAATATTTAACAAAGCCTGAGGTATGGTGAAATAAGATTAAAGCTTAATAGAAGCCAGTTGGATTGGGCCAGTCAAAGGTCATCTATAAAGAGTTTTGGTAAAGAGATTGGAGTGCAAGTCATCTTGGAGTTGGTGGTTGAATAAACGGGAAGTGAGAAAGTGGGACCAGCAGCGTATGCAGCTCCTTTATTAAAGGATGAGACATAGCGAGAAGATTATGCATGGTTAAAGTAGGTTTTTGTTTGCTTGCTTATTTTGAAGATAGAAGATACAGGAGTATTTAATAAATTAAGGGAAAACAAGCAGTGGAGAGTGGATAGGATGAGGCTCTAGATTGAGGGCAGAGGCAGATCTCAAAAGAGACTGGGGTGTGTAGAAATTCTTCCAAGACCATCAGTTTTCCAAATCCCCCTAACCTGCTCTGTATTTGTTTCTCTACAGCACTGATTACCTTCTATGGCACTATATAATTCATGTGTTTATTACATCTATAACTTGTCTTCTCCACTCTCTACCCTCAATTTCTTCTGCGATCTTGTTATTTCCTACTATTCCCTCTTACCTTTTAAATGTACGTATGCTCCACCCTGGCTGGTGTAGCTCAGTGGATTGATCGTGGGCCTGTGAACCAAAGGGTTATTGGTTTGATTCCCAGTCAGGGCACATGCCTAGTTTGTGGGCCAGGTCCCCAGTAGGGACACACGAGAGGCAACCACACATTGATGTTTCTCTTCCTTTCTTTCTCCCTCCTTTCCCCTCTCTATAAAAATAAAATAAATAAAATCTTTAAAAAGATAAATGTAAGTGTGTGCCTAGGACTTTATAAAGTTCACAGAGGCAGAGATCTTTATCTTTTGTTCATTCATATATTTCAATTACCTATAGTATGGTCGGCACTCAATAATAAATATTCGAATGAACAAATATTGGAATGTAAATTAAAAAATGTTGGGATTAGCTTGAAAGATTTAATTTTTTACAAGAGAAGTAGCAATAACTATCTGCAATTTACAAGAAAGGTAGGGGAAGAGAAGTTTAATACATACTGAAAGTTAAACATTTACTATATATATCAGAGGTTATTTGTGGAAGCCCATGGGCCCCATTTAAGTTCATGATTTGTTTATCCCACATAATAATTTTTCGTTATTATTAGCTGTCATCATTTAAACATAGATTTAATGCAAAGGTTCAGATGTATGTCTTGTCTTGGAAAGCACGAGGATGGGGCAACACTTGACTCACATTTCTGCATCACAGCAATTGCCTGGCTCTGATGTGAGGTTGTCCCTCACCACCTCCCCCCAGCACATAGGCTCACAAGATAAAGCAAGTGACCTTCATTTGCCAAAGTCCTCACCATTCACTATAGGAGACTTAACTCTTAAGTCTATTGTCAATTGTCATTTATCATTGAACTTGAGTTATTGTTTGTATAGTACAGCTGCTTTATTCATTTACATTATCTGCTTGGCTTTGTTAGTCAGATGTGATTGCAATCCATGTTATTGATATTATTCAATGAACAAATAATTCATGTTCCAGTGAGGTTTTCTGATGTCCTTGGAAACATAGGCGTACCTCATTTTATTATACTTCACTTCACTGTACTTCCTAGGTGTTTAATTTTTTATAAATCAAAGGCAAAATCCTCCACCAACAAAAAGATTACAACTGTCTTTATTGCCATAGTCCCTTTATGGCAATGGTCTGGAACTGAATCTGCCATACCTCTGCTGTCTGCCTGCTCATTAAACTCTTCACCAGGGCTAATCAGGCCCTGCATAACCTGTTTTAGCCCCCTTCGCAACTCTCCACTTGGCTTTAAACGCACTCCTATTCCAGTCTTCAATGCCTTCTTCCTTTTTTGTAAGTGTGTCAAGCTCCTACCAGCCTCTATGCTTTTGTACAGTGGTACCTCGGGACTCATTGTTAATTCATTCCAAAACTCGTGGCAAGTGAGAAACTGATGAATACCAGACAAGCAACAAGTGATGAAGCATTTTCTCTCGGGAGTGGCATGGCGACTCACACAACTTCTGCCAGGTGCAAAGAGTCCTGAGGAAGTGCAGAGTGCTGGAACATTTTTTTCTCGTCAAAACGCAATGAGTACATGTTTGACGAGTTCTGCAGCTGACAAGTACCGAGGTATGACTGTACTTTCAGTTTCCTTTACTGCAATTTCTTCTTTTCTTTATACTCAGCATGGCTGGCTCCTAATTTTGCCACACATGCAAACATTTATTAGAAAGCATCCAGCTCCTTCTCTCAAAGTCATACAAGACGTTCTGAAATCTCAACGTATTGAAATACGTTGTCCTCTGACCTTTCAAGTCCTCCAACAAGGACCTTCCATGAAAGTTTATTCAAGGCAAAGGAGATGATTTCCTAATGGTAGCATTAATTTAAGCTCCTAGTCAGAATCAGGTGACAGAGACTGCATGCAGAGCAGATTGGAGTCACAAAACTATTTCATTTTGAAGAATGTATGCCATTTGGTGAGATTTTAAAACCCCATTTATGCAAATACAAGGTTGCTCATTCAATGTACCTAGCCAATAGACATATCTTGAACACCACTCATTTTCCTGAGAAAAATTACTTCTAGCACATTAAATGCTAAGTAATAAACTTTCTGGTATCACTTAGAGTTACAAATGGTGCCCCTCTGACATAGGTTTTCCATCCGTGTCCTTTAAATGCCGACAAACTATACCTGGAGTGTTAGTCCATATTAGTATATTTGAAATATTAATTATCCCTAAGAGGTAGATAAAATTAACACACAGTCCTATACACATATACTCACATATATCATGTTCTCTATTCTGGTATATTTTAGAGTAAATCATAGAAAAACATAACAATTAGGGAATCACTCACATATAAAACAAATGATGGAGAATCTTGTCCTTACTATGTACCCCCGTACCATTTTTCAGTGAATTGACAAGGGATTAAAAAGTTGGCTACTGAGACTAGGAATGCCTGCTTCACCCCTTTACTCTTTCCGCGGTCCAGATGGAATCTGAAGAAATTATTTCTGACACCTTCCATTGTAACTTGAAATGTGTTTGGTTGCATAGAAAGCCCATCTTGATTTGACTTAAAAATGGATTGTTGGTTTTGCATTTCTGGATCTTTTTGGGTTCAATAGGCTTTGCAACCTTTCCTCAATAATTATCACAAAACTCAAATAATGTCCCTCCACCTTTTCTTGCTGCACAAAAAAATTTCATTTCACACATGTGTAAGTAGCAACATAAAATTTACTGAATTTCACAACATACACTGAGGAGAGGGTTTAATGTCAAATATTCCAAGTTCAACATTCTTAAATTTCTCATGAGACATCACTCTCCTTTTAGATCTCTTCTACCTCACCAGTGATCAGCAGATGTCTTCTTTTACTCTTCCCTTCCCTCAGAAGCTGCCCAGCTCCTGCTGATTCCTTCCCTTCTTCTCTTCCAAAAGCTCGTGTTACCTTTTTTCCACACATATAATAGCCCTATCATTTACTTTGAATCCTAGATACCAATTGATAGCACAGAACCAAAAGGCCCAGCTTTCACTAAGAATGAGTTTATCAAAACAGTAAATGTGGGTCTTTTCTTTTGGAGAATTTGTATGTCAGCAGCCTAGAAAAAATAAAACTAAATTTCCACATTGTTACATCTGTTCTTAAGGAAAAATAGATGGAGTTCCAAACACCCTACAAATATATTTTTGGAACACAATCTCTCCTTAATTTGGAGAGTTCATGAGTAATGAAAATAGGAAAACATATTCATTAATTTTAGATTTTTGTCAAATATGATAGATGTGGCTTCTTATGATGATACATAAGAATAAACTCAAAATGAATTAAAGACTTAAATGTTAGACTTAAAACCATAATAATCCTAGAAGAAAACAGGCAATAAAATCTTAGACATTTCTTGTAGCAATATTTTTTCTGATATATCTCCTTGGACAAGGGAAACAAAAGAAAAATAAACAAATGAGACTACATCAAACCAAAAAGTTTTTGCACAGCAAAGCAAACAATCAACAAAACGAAAAGACAACCCACTGAATGGGAGAACATGCTCTCCAATGATACATCTGACAAAGGGGTTAATATTCAAAATGTATAAAGAACTTACAAAACTCAACACCAAAAAAACAAACAATCCAATTAAAAAATGGGCAAAGGACCTGAATAGACACTTCTCCAAAGAGGACATACAGATGTCCAATAGACATATGCAAAGATGCTCAATGTTACTAATCAGAGAAATGCAAATTAAAATCACAATGACCCATCACCTCATACTTGTCAGAATGGCTATCATTAATAAATCAACAAACATCAAGAGTTGTGGAGGATGTGGAGAAAAGGGAATCCTCATGCACTGCAGGTGGCAATGCAGATTGGTGCAGCCATTGTGGAAAGTAGTATGGAGTTACCTCAAAAAGTTAAAAATGGAATTGCCTTATGACCCAGCAATTCTACCTCTGGGAATACATCCAGAGACACCAGAAATACTAATTTGAAAGAATATATGCATCTCTATATTCATTACAACTTATTTACAATAGCCAATATTTGGAAGCAGCCCAAGTGTCTATCAGTAGATGAGTTGATTAAAAAAGCTGTGGTACTTGTACACAATGGGATACTACCTGGCAGAAAAAAAAAAAAAGGAAAACTTACCTTTTGGGACAGTATGGATGGAACTGGAGAGTATTATACTAAGTGAAATAATCCAGTCAGAGAAAAACAAGTACCAAATGATTTCACACATATCTGGAGTCTAATGAACAAAATAAACTAACAAACAAAATCAAAACAGACTCATAGTTACAGAGAACAGACTGATAGCTGTCAGAGGGGAGGGGTTGGGGCACTGGGTGAAAAAGATGAAGGGATTAAGCAAAAGAAAATAAACTTCCTAGACAAAGACAACAGTATGGGGATTGCCAGAGGGGAAAGGGGGTGGGGGAGGTAGAAAGGTAAAGGCGGGGTTAATGGTGATGGAAGGAGACTTGACTTGGGGTGGTGAACACACCATACAATATACAGATGATGTATTATAGAATTGTACACCTGAAACCTATACAATTTTATTAACCGATGTCATGCCAATAAGTTCAATTAAAATAAATAAAAATAATTGATTTTTCAAAGAACTTAAAAAAACAACACAATACATTCAAATAAGAATATTCTACAAAACCATTAAAATGTATTTATTAACAGAGTTCTTAATGATTCATCATATTGTATCATATTGTATATTATGATATAATATTAAATGCAAAAAGTAAGAAAGATGATTGTATTTTGATCTAACATAATAAAAATGCATGGACAAAAGCTGAGGGGGAATGGTAAAAGGTTAATAGTGTTTTTCACTAAGTAGAGGGGTCATGAATGATCTATTGTCTACTTTGTACTTTACTGGGTTTCCAACAAAAGTCACATATTTATAAAATAAATAATAAAGTACTCTTGCATAATCACAAAAAAATTTGGATTTTCATCAAATATGATGGATGTGGCTTCTTATGATGATATCTGGTATGTAACAAAAAGGTACAAGCTGTACTGTCTCAACACGCACTAAGCTGCAGTTCTTTGTGTGCCAAGTATTAACCTAAGAACAAATATCTAAAAATAATTGGGAGATCATAATAAGCTCCCTAAAATGGCTTTGTTGTAAAAAAAACATGAAAAATATGATTCTAGTAATCAACTCTTCAACAGATGTAATCTGTCTCTCTGCATTCTTTTGGTGATCATAATTTCTAGGAAAAAAAAACAGGACAAAGGTCACTGGCAATGTTGCAATAATATTGGTGCAGGAAGTAGTTCAGGAGATGTTGGAATTCCTAGGACATTTCCATAACTTCTGGTAAAGCAATTCAGAATATTTGACATTATGTGTGCCTTATTTCTAAGCAGCATCAGTCCGACAAACAGGCAGAGAACAGGACCTTCCTCTGTGTGATGCTGTGAGGAGAAGCACAACGTCCTGATTTCTTAGCATGGTTTTTCTCCACCGAGCGTGGTTTTTCTTGATACCTGGATTAAAGTTGTCATTACTTGAAACTTTCTTTGGAGATATGATGAAGAAATGTACATTCCTCAGGAAAGATTGTTAAAATGTTCACTGTATTATATTGCAGGGGAATGAAGAAAATCCTTAATTGGGAATAGTTTGTTACTAGAAGAATGATATCTTGGCCCAAAGGGCACGAGAAATTAAATTCCATGGTGGGAAAAGAACTAGATTAGAATTCAGGAACTTCGAGTTCTGGTGCTATTTATGACACTGACTTGACAAGGCATCTCGGTGACTCATTATTGGCGGGCACAATTTCTCCAGCTGTGAGATGGGGATCATAGAAGTAACCCTTCCTATGTCACAGTATTATGCTGAGTGTAGAGTGATCTGGACTTTTGTCCTTTAAAAACTTGAAAAGCAATCATACAATCTAAACTGGATTGTGTGCCCCAGGGGGAAGTAGGGGTATGCTATGCTTAAACTGGACTTTGTTTTTACCTAGAATTGGCTGTGCTCATAATGCAAATATAAACTGAGTGAATGGAAAAAATATATATATATGAACAAAAAAACCAATATGACATTAAGAATATAGATCTTATTTACTCTTTTTTTCAAAGCCCAATTGAAATAATGGTAAGGTAGAAGCACAAGGGCTAATTTATTAGAAGATTTTTAAAGTTTTTGCTATGTTTTTCTAGAGTCTTTGGCATCAATATCCAGTATGTTGTCTTCATAGTTTATTGAAGTAAATGTTTAATCTGAGAAGACTGACAAATTATAAACCTAGGTTGGGACACTTCTGTATAAAACATCTTTTACAATCATTCAAATTCCTTTATCTGGTCATTTAAAAATCCACACAATGAGAACTATCCATAACTGTTCAGGGCTTTGTAGTAATAAAAATATTACCTCAGTACCAAAGAAAGCATGAAATCGGTTATAATTTCGGCCTCTGGTCTGCAAGTTTATGATATTTATCCTTCAAAAGATCCTTGCCTATAGGGAGACGATTAATAATTTTGTGAAAAAAAACCCTAAATTTTCTTTTTCCTCTAATTTCAGTAATGAGCCTAAGGTTTAGATGTAACTTGAAAGATATTTCTGAGACAAAATGAAACATTTCCCATCTTTGTTTGGTTCTCAGCTCGGCATAAGTTTCATTGGAGGTATAAACAAATAACAACAAAAAGAAGAGAAAAGTACTCCAGCAGCTGTTCATTTCCCCTTCTGTCTTCCATCCCAAAAGATTCCAGGGAAGATATAAGACAGAGAGAATAGACTATTCAGGACACTTTGGGTTTCACATGTCAAAAACTATCCCTAATTAGCTTAGGCAAAGGGAAATGTGTTGAAAGGTTACTTGTTTTCTTCATGTTATTAAGGGAAAACAAACAACTAGGACAGCAGTGAGCTCCAGGAAACAAAGAGAATGAAATGAGTCTGCCATCTTTTCCATCTTATTCCTTCTGCTCGTCCACTTGCTTCTCCCCACAGCCTCCTGCAGACCGACTGTCTCCTTAAGTAAGAAACATGGTTATCAAGAGCCAACAAGTTTAGTATTCTATACCATCTATAATTTTAAAAACTCGCTCATGATGACTTGGTTTCAGACAGCAAGATCATGGGGGAAGGATTATGATTGGTCCAGCCTGGGTCAGGTGCACCTGGCCTTGGCACAATGGCCAGATGGCAGGGTGATATGAGAACTAGGAAGTGCGCATTGTTACCCCATGTTGGGGTGTGGAGGAGCCTGGATCCTGAAGGAAGGTGAGTGCGGACAACAGCCATTCACTACAAGAAGGGGCAGGTGGAGAGTACTGTCAGGTAGACTAAACAATAGATTCTTGTAAAGAACAAATCAAGAATCAGGAATATCTGAGCAATAATGTTACTTGTTGAGTAATTAACAAATCTTCCTTAAAAACTTATATCTCTTATTTTTGTCCCCTTCTAATTATATTTGGGTAGTACTGTTGGTGAATTTCCAGAACATGCAGCCTCTGAGTCTAACAATAGATTGTTTTGTGAAAATTCACTTGTAAGGGATTTGGATCTGAGGATACATAGAATCAATACTACTAGTGATATTTTTTCAGGTTGGTTTATAGAAATGAAATCCGTACTATGCCTAAATGATTACACAAACAGTCCATGTGAATGCCATGGAACATCCAATAGAGTATCTTTCTAAAGAGCACAGCTTCTGCATTTTACCTCTTGGTGGTTTTACATCGGCCTCAGGTAACCAGGTCATGGTTGGTAAGAGAAGGCAAGAAAGAGAACTCTGCTGGGACTCCAGGAACCAGCGGTTTATTCACTCTCTGCCTGCCATGACACGATGCAGAGAATACGGAATAAAAGTCTGACAAATTACGTTCTACATTAAGTGACGGCTCCTTGCTGTGGGACTTTAGAGAAGACGCGTTGGTTTTCGCCTCTTAATATAACAGTGGTGGCGGGTGTGCATGTACGTGTGTGGGCAGGCAGCGGGACTGCTATTTAAATTCAGGACTACCTTTGAGAGCTCTTTCAGCTATAAAAGGTTATGCTTCTATGATTGAGAAATAGCACATTTGTAAAGTACTGTAGCTGCTTTACAGGGAAGCAAGCTCTCTAGGCTAATATGTGGGAAGGAGACTAGAAGAGAGAGAGCAGGAACACAGGCTTTCCCCCTTCCATGTCCATTGGTTCATATAACTTCTTTCTAAGGTCTTCTGGAGGTCAAGGGGGGAGGGTCTGGCCACTCTCCTTTTTTAAGTTTCCCTATATTAATTAACCAATGAAGGTATCCCAAAACAGGATTGCAAAAATGATGGAATTGTCAGTACTTTCATTTGACAAAACAGACTTTAAAATGTGCCATCATTAAGCTATTCACAACTATGATATTTATAAAAAATGAATCATTCATGGTATAATACAGGTAGTTTGGTCCAGCAATCAGATATATAAGTGAAGTTTTATGAGAGATACTTTGAGAAAATTTTGTTAATAAACTTGTCAACAAATGCATCTGTTATTGTATTTATGAATGTATTTGGCGGTTTTATCAAAAGTCTAATTCATGGCCAGTTTTGCAGTAAGAGGCCATAACCAAAAGACCCGTCTTGCATCTTCTCTGTGAGGTCCTGCTCGTTTGTTTAAGTAAATTGGAGGCTGTTTCTAGTTAGTAAATGGAAAATTCTAAGTGTATCAAACCAAAATAACTGTGCTGTTCATTCTCAATGATTTCATTTTACCCCTAAAATTCTGATTGGTAATCTTATCAGATATATATGCTTACACATATAAATATATCTAAAGTATATGTTTTTCTCAGAGTAGTATATATTTTTCTCAAAGTAGTTTCTATTATTTGAGGGAGAAATAGAGTAAATATCTAAGCAAAGGTAGATAAACTAGATACACAAGAAGTTTGGGGAACAAGTTGAAATCATTTAAAATCCTTGCTAATCTATAAACATACATGAGGAGAATTCTTCCCCTCAAACCATGGGTTTAAATAAAAGTCAACATGGGCTTTAAAAAAATCTTACATTAATTTTATTAATAATTTTAGAAATTTTCTAATACAAAAATGGTTGTAAATTTTTGTTAATTGAATGCAGTATATATATACTCCAGAAGTGAGATTGTTTCCCTTTCAAGAGAAAAATATGTAAATTCAAAAGCCATGATTTTAAAACTATTAATTTATGTCTGAGAGGGTCAGAAGGGGTTCAACTCTGATATAAAAAATAATTTCCCAGGTAAGTGATACCCTCGTGTTGAGACACTATGAGAATTAGGTAAGTAAATACCTTTCCCCCCTACTTACTACATTTGAATACTGTAGGGCAGAAATAATAGAAATATTTTTTCCTTCATATAAACTTTATAAAATTGCTTTCTTACAGAATTTAAGTATATAATTGCTTCTTTGCATCAAGTATTTTTAAGAAAATTGAGATTTAAAAAGGAATAACTGGAAATAAAAGAAATGATATTAGCTAAGCCGAGAAGAGTTTGTTAAATTTCTGTGTAGATAGAAAGAAGAGTGACTGTGATTTTACGTGTGGACAAGTAGACCAACTGTTGGGCAGCAAATCAAAGAAGAAAGTAGGTCAGCGAGCCCCACAGCAATGAAATAAACTACTATTATTTAAAAGAGTGGCCAGAAAATAAAACTGCCTGTGAACAAGAATGCCTGCGAGAATAATGGTAAATTGACTAGAAAAGCCGGGTCAGAGCAAAACAGTTGCAAGGCACAGAGTGTGAACTCCATGTCCTTGGGTCAGGCAGAGGACAAACAGCAGAACAAACTTGTCTTTGAGAAGCTTCCTGGAGACCAGCAAGCTGGTAACGAGAAGCCAAAGGAGCTGAGCCTTCCTCAGAGCCAGGAGAGGAAAGCGGCCTCAGGGGAGGAAAAGAGCTGAGCAGATTTTGAGAGTGGGTATAACTACCAACTCAAAGGGACTGGCAATTTTCAATAAAAAAATAAGTGAAAAGAGAATCACTGAGGGGACCAAAATCTGTGATCGAATTCATTTACATTACTTATGTTGTGAAAGCCATGACCCAACTGGGATTGATTCAGTGTTTGGTGACCAGAGCAAAATGGTAGAGTGGGGAAAGTACCATTTCTTGTTCGCATCTTTAAAGATTTACTTTACATTTTCTTGAACTAGGTGGAATTTCAAAATCATAATTGCTAGGTGAGTCTAAATTGGTAATCTAAACCAGTGTAGGAGGCTGGGAAGGAGAAACTAACTCCATATGAAAAACGCCGAACCCTCTTCTATTTATCATAGGAGATGTGACAAGTTTGATTGGGCAGAAGTTCCTTCATCTGAAAAAAAATCGGCTAGGTTGAAAATTATTCATATTTTGAATAGGAAGTGTTTTTAATGAAAGTTGAGATTGAAGTCAGTCATGTTTTTTTACTTAAAAAACATTGAGCATCTATGATATTGGTGTATTGTTCTAGGCTCTGCTAATCAGTGAATAAAATAATGTATTGGCTCTAATTTCATGGTGCTAGCATTATAGTGGGAGGGGCATACCACAAGCCCATAAATAAATATGACACCAGGAGTGATAAGTGCTCTAAAGCAGCAATTTTCAACAGGTCTGCTGTAAGAATTTTTAAAACATCCAATACCTGACACTTTAGTCAGGGGCACTGACCTCTTTTTTCCTTAGGTTGTCAAATAAAAAAATGACAACAGCCAACATAACAATAGCCATATGATGTGAATGAATCAAAATTATACCTATATAATTTTCAACAAAAATGTAACACATATTTTTGGTGTGCCGCAGAAGTTTAGTAATTAGTTTATGTGTGCCATGAGATGGAAAGGTTAAAAATTGCTGCTCTGAAGGAAGGGAAAAATAAGATAAAGCCTGGTCAGTAGATAGAAAGTAAGGGAATGAAACGTAGGGTGTTTTAGATGGGGTGGTCAGTGAAGGCTTCTCTAAAATGATGCCATCTGAGCAGACCTGATGACTGAAACTGAGGTGAAGGAAAAAGGCATGTGGGTCTCTCAGAGGAAGAAGAATCCAGTGAAGAGAGGGAGGAGTACTAGGCCCTGAGGCTGTATGATGTCTGTGTGTAAAAGATCAAGGTAACTAAGCAAGCAAGAAGAGAGTTGGAAGGAGACGGTCAAGAGACAGGACTTAACCATGAAGGGTCTGAATGATTATGAGGTGTTGGAAATTCATTTTTCACATGATCTTAGCCAAAAGGCCGAGAAGTGATGGAAATTCATTCTTAAGATAATAGAAGTCATCAAAGGTTGTCATCAGGGAAGTGATGTAATTTGATTAGTTTTAAAAAGATTATTCTATAAAGTATTTGGGGAATTAACTATAGGGTGACAGAAGAAAAAGTGAGGAGACCAGTTAGAATGCTACTGAGGTCCTCCAGGTAGAGATTAGTGATGGACTGGATTAAGGTGATAGTGCTGTAATTGAAGGAACATGATTAGATTTGGGATATCATTTTGAATGTAGGACCTTTAAAATTTGGCCATGCATTGGAACAGAGTATGAAAGGAACAAGAAGCAAAAAGCTACACTTGGCCTGATAAAATTCTATTAACTAAGATGTAAAAGATTTGGAAAAAAATAGGTTGGTGGTAGGGCAGATGCTTGCTTATATTTGTTTGTTGGAAGAGTGGGAGCAGAATCAAGACTAGGTTTTGGATATCCTAGGTTCGGAATGCCTATTAAGCATTCAAAATTTGGAACACAGGCTGTTGGTTATGTGAATCTGAGCTCAGTCCTCAAATTGGGACTGATGATACGTAATTGGGAGTCATCAATGTATAGATTATATTTAAAGCAATGGTACTGAATGAGATTATTTAGGGAGTGAGTGTAAATATGGAAGACATTCAATAACCAAGTCTTGGAACTGAATGGCATGTTGGGTTAAGACTGAATAGAATTGGCTAGCAGAATAGACCAAGAAAGACGCAGGTAGGAAAACAGGAGTGTTACCATCTTGAGGTTCAATTAGTGATTCAACAAAAAGAGGTGACCAATTCTATTGAATGTTGCCAAGATTTTATCTAAAATGAGTGTGAAACTGACCACTGGATTTACCCAGATGAAGTCTGTTGGGAAATTTGAAAAGAACTTTTAAAAAGATCAATGGGTCTGATTGAAGTGTGTTAAAGAGGGATGATAAAGTGATGTAGTCTCTTCAGCATACTATGAGGAGCTTTTGCTGTAAAGGGGAGGGAAGATTTGGGAAGTGGCTAGAGGGGGGCTCTTGAAATGGAAGATATTAAAGCACGTTTTTGTGGTTATGGGAATATTTTGTGGAATGGAAGAAATTGATGATGCAGGAGAGAGAGGTTGTAATTTTTGGAGCATTCTTTGAAAGGGGAAGGGATACTGTGAAAAATGAGGGATGAAAAAATGAGGGGAGAGCCCTATGAGAGATGGCTGAGATAGGGACAGATCTAGATGCATCAGTGGATTTGGTCACACCGATGTCAGTTCGTTACTGATCGCTTCAATTTCCTCTGTGAAATCGGTCAAGTGTGAGGAGGGTGTAGGGTTTTGGGAGATTTGAGGAGTAAAATAATTTAAGAATGACTTAGACAAATAAAGTAGATCTTCCAGGAAATGTTGAAGCCCACTTTAAGTAAGTGGTTAAAAATTGTATGTGAAAGCAGTCGTCACAGTTTCAGCTTTTTTGTCCATACAGTGCCTGAACTCTAGGTTCAGGCATTCTAATCATAGAAATTATAGCAACTGTAGTTTTCATAGCAACTGTAGTTTTCATAGCAACTGTAGTTTTGTCAGTGTGATCATTTCCTTTATCTCAGATACCTTTCCCCACTTAGAAGTCTGTTCTGTCTGAAAGTAATATAGCTACTCCTGCTTTTTACAATTAACATGAGCAAAGTATATCTTTCTCCACCCATTTACTCTTAATCTATCTGTCTTAATATTTAAAGTAACTTTCTTGTAGGCATTTTATTGTTGCATCTGTTTTTTTTAATCCACTCACATTTTTCGTCTATTCATTGGTGCATTTAGACCTCTGACATTCAAAGTGATTATTGATATAGTTGGATTACTACCATGTTTTCTATTTGTTGCCCTTGTCCTTTGCTCCTATTTTTGCATCCCACTCCTTTTTTTTTGTCTTTCTATTTTCTCTCTTACCATATCTATTATACTTTTTAAACTTGTTTTCAGTGGTTGTCCTAGAAATTGCAATATATTTTACAACTAAATCAACTTAACTTTCAAAAAACACTATACTACTTCACAGGTAGTGTGAGTATCTTAAAATAACAAATGAATTGCATTCCTTTCTCCTGTCCCTCGTATCATTACTGTCATTTATTTTACTTATATGTAGGCATACATATGCATACACACGCATATAAAATGTATACATTAGCATACATAATTGAATACATTGTTGCTATCTGTTAGATCAATTAAGGATAAGAAAAGTTGAAGTTTTAATTTTACCTTTATTTATTCTGTTATTGATGCTCTTCCTTTCTTCCTGTAGATCCAAGTTTCTGACATAAAATTGTCCTTCTATCTGAGGAACTTCTTTCACCATTTCTTGCAAGGCAGGTCTACTAGCAACCAATTTCCTTTGTTTTTCTTTGTCTGAGAAAGACTTTATTTCTTCTTGACTTCTGAAGGATAATTTCAGAAGGTACTGAATTCTGGGTTGGTGAAATTTTTTTCTCAATATTTTAAATACTTCTGTTCATGCTCTTTTTCTTTGTATGGTTTCTGAGAAGTTGGGTATAATTCTTATGTTTGCTCTTCCAAAGGTAATATTTTTCCTTTGCCTTATTTCAGAGTTTTTCCCCTTTAGCTTTGACTTTCTCTAGTTTGAATATAATATGCCCAGCTGTAGTTCTTTTGGCAGTTATCCTGTTTGGTGTTCTCTGAGCTTCCTGGCTCTGTGGTTTCATCTCTGACATTAATTAGCGAGAAATTCTCACTCATTAGGGCTTTGGACATTATCTGTTTCTTTCTCTTTTTTCTCCTTTTGGTATTCCCATTATAATTATGTTACACCTTTTGTAGTTGCGCTGTGGTTCTTGCATGTTCTGTTTTGCATTTTTGTATTTTAACTCTTCACTTTTCAGTTTTGGAACTTTCTATTGTCATATCATCAAGCTCAAATATGCTTTCCTCACCCAGGTATTGTCTACTAAAGACCCTATTGAAGACTTTTTAAAGTTTTTATTACAGTGTTTTCGATTTCTAGTATTTATTCTTCCTCAAAATTTCCACTTATCTGCTTATACTATGCATCTGTTCTTGCATATTGTCTGTTTTTTTTCATTGAAGTCCTTAGCATATAAATCATAATTAAACAGAAATCCTAGTCTGATAATTCTGACATTCCTGCCATATATGACTCGGATTCTGGTGCTTGTTGAGTCTCTTCAGACTGTGTGTCTTGCCTATGGTATGCCTGGTCATTTTTGTGGAAAGGCAAACATGATGGCCTGGGTAAAAGGAACCGCAGTACACAGGTCTTTAGGAACACAGTGGTAAGGGGTGGGGAACACGTGTTCTGTAGTCTATGACCAGGCCTCAGATCCTCTAGGGAGCCTGTGCCTTGGGACTATGGACTTCACCAATGCTTCTCAGTCTCCCCCTCCCCCATCAGGTGACACAAAATGACTAGAGGGGCATGGAATTGCTGTTTCCTCCCCCCAGGTAGGTTAGTCTCCGATAAAACCTCAGCACTTCAGGCTGTAGTAGAATAGTTTCTTCCGACAGCAGACCTTGTTAAGAAGAACAGAGTGCTCTGGTTTTGAAAATGGCCACTATTCCTGTTCCCTGTTGAAGGATGAGATTTTTTTTCAATGATTTTTATTGTGAGCAACTAATTGAGCTCCTGGAGGTAAACTTTACAAACGTGTGAGGTCCTCCTATGGATGACCACCCCCCACCCTACCCAGAGTTGTGGGGTTTTTTGTTTGTTTATTTGTTTTGAAAAGAGAAAGTTTATTCAGAAAGTTACAGATGTAGTAGAAGTAAGCCAGCTGGGCTGTGTAGGCTCGGGAAACAAGTTACAGAAGCAAAAGAAGGGCCCTTGGAGTTTAGGAGAGAGAAAAGTAAAGGCCGTGTGAGTAGGGAAAGATGAGGGGGCAGGAAAGGTGTGGGCATGCTCTAGAGAGGAAGCACATGTCTTTTTTCCCCCCCAGAGTTTCTCATCTCAGCCTTGTCCATGCTGAGCTTCCCACCATTCACCATTTACAGTTTAAGAATTGTTTTTTTTTTTCAGTTTGTTCAGTTTTTTACCCATTAATAGAACAGAGGGGTGGCTTCTGAGTTCCACACATCTGAGATGTTAGAGTGATTCTTTGAAAATGTAGATCAGATCGTTTTGCCCCTCTGCTTAAAAAAACAAATCTGCCAATGGCTCCCCAGAATAACAGCCAAAACTTTTATAATGTCCTATAAGGTCCTATACACAGTCAGGCTCCTCCTCCTCCCTGCCTGCACTCACCTCTCTAAGCTTGCCTTCTTCTACTGCCCATCATTCACGTCATTCCTAACGCTCCAGGCTCATTGCTGTTCTTTGCCCATGTCAGGCGTGCTCCAAACTTAAAGCCTTTGCAATTCTTGTTCCATCTGCCCAGGATGGTCTTCTCCCAGATAGATCCATGAGCTAGCTTTTAGTCTCAGGTTTTTCTTCTTGGGAGCAAGCTCTGTTGTTATCTTAAGGTTTCTCCATGAACTTAGAGTGACTTGGTTGTGTGACTGGGCATACACTGGCATCAGGCCGTGGTACCAGGCAGTGACCATTGCTTCAATAGGTAAGTACCCTGCCTGGAAAACAGCCTTGAAATATATCAGCACAGGACATCCTCCTGTGGACATGCTTGAAAAACACAGACAACATTTGCTTCCGTGGCTGTAAGTGCAATTCTCATTTCATTATTTTATTTTTAGTGCTTTCAAGGCTAACCACTGACTCTTGCTGATTGATGCATTCTTTATTTTAGACATGCTGTTGTGTTCAATCAATGGCAGTCAAATCTCACAGGCTAGGAAGCCATTGTTTCTCCTTCTAAAGTGAAATTGCCCAACACAGTTTAGTTCCATTATGTGTAGGCTTAAAAATTTAACTCTGCTTCTGAATTCATGGGGAATGCATTAGCTTAGAAGAAAAAGGGGGTGTTAGAAGGGCACTTGACTGCTTGACATAGGGCAGAGGGCAAAAGAGACACCCAGTCTATCAAAGTGATTTGTATGCTAGGTTGAGTAGCAGGATTCTCACTATATATGTATTTGTGTGTGTGTGTGTGTGTGTGTGTGTGTGTGTGTGTGTATAAAATTTTGGCCCAACCTCAGACTTACTGATAAATATGTAGACACTTACATTTTGACAAGTGAGACTAGATTACCCTCCAAAGATTCTATTTGAACCCACACTTCTAGCACTTGTATGTAAGTCTACCTCCTGCCCTGCGTTTTCCTCAGTGTTTGCTGATAAATCTTTCGCTAAGGCTTTCTTCTTGGGCACCAACCTTGGTAAAATATATGATAGGTATAAAAATATACTTAAATATATAATACTTATGAACATAAAATAAACGGGCTGCCCCTATTCCTATGTATTATGAATAGAGAAGAATATTACTCAATATTGATTCTCCTGTAGAGGAAATGCTTCCCTAAGTAATAAGGAGTTAAGTGAAACGTGTTTATTTTCAGTGTATCTTAACTGACTAGTCACCATATTAGAACAGAGAGTAACTATGTTGTATTTACTTCATATAATATTCTTTGAAAGAATTTGATAATAAAAAGGGCCTCATGATTTTGTCACCAACTGTTTCTGCAGGTTTTAACTTTTGGAAAGATCGATGACAGTGGAAGGTTGAGTCCTGGTGACTCAGACAAACAGGCCCTGGTAGGAATTAATGACTCTAGTTTGTGTCCCAACTTAGCCAGTGATTGCTCTGTGAATTTAAGCAAGTCATTTTGTCATCTGAGAATGTTCCTTCATCTTCAAACTGAAGAGATTAGACTAGAATTCACATTCACAATCATTTGTGGGTCAGAGACCTAAGATTCTGCTGAAAACTATGGCCTTTCTTCCCCCGAAAAGGCACAAATACAACTATAAATAGAATTCCAAGAGGGGTCAGAGGTTCTCTATAATCTGCCCACGGATTCTTTAGAGGGCCTTAAGATGATTTCTAAGGTCTAAAGTATGTGGTTAAAAAAAATTGAATCCATGAACTGTTACCCCCATGTGAATTACTCTTAAAATGTAGACTTGGGCCACTCCTGTCATTTGAAAGTTATAATTACTTTTTATAACTTAGAGTACTCACAGCAGAGCAAATTTTTCAGTTCAAAAAAACCTCTTTGGGGCAGATGTTGATAACATCTCAGGGCCAGGGAAGTTGTTAGTCTACACTGTGACTCAATGCAGTGTTCCTTCTATAGCTCACCTCAGAGTCAACATTTAGCTTTGACTTGAACACGCTCAGTGATGGGGAGCTCACTCACATGTTTGTTGCCAGACAAACATGGTTTAGGAATTTTCTTCTTTTTATTGAGCTATAATTGATCCTCACCATATAAGTTCCAGCCATTGACCTATTTCTGCTCTCAGACTTTTCTTTCTTCAGACTTTTAGGAATTCCGTGGCAGCCTCTTTTACCCTGTCTTAACTCTCTCTATGCTAAACATTCCAGTATCATATATAATTCTTCTAGAAAAGTGATTTCATAAGATTACTTTTAATCCCAACTACTTTCTTCAATAGAAGTCTTGAAACTCAGGGCCCAGAATTAGGCTTATGATCCAGACAAGTTCTGACCAGCACGTGGTTAGAGAATACTTCCCGTGCTTAAACTGCCGCCTCTGCTGTCAGGAAGGCCGCCAACTCTGCCAAGAGCTCTGTTCCTGGAAGCAGGTGACTCTACTGGGTCATTTTGAAATTGCGGTCACCTGAAACCCTTAACTAGAATCAATCTAGCTTGTCCTTATTCTCTACATTTTAGAATGAAAATAACCTTTCTAAAATCAAAACTCCCTATTGACCTCTACCATAATTGCTTAGACCATCTTTCCAGCTCTCAGAAACCTTTTGGAATTCTACTAGTCTTGCCATTCATGATGTCATTTTTTCTTCCAAGTTTTTTCCATCTTTTGTGTAATGTACAAATGTCATAATCCTGTTTTTCATCAAAGTGTATTGGTAAACATGCTGACCTGTGCTTTGCCAAATATAAGCCTCCCTCTATGGATTCATTATTCATAATTCTTCACTCAGTCACTTCTTCACAACTTCATCCAACTATTTAATCTCCAAATCCACAGAATGGAAAAGAGCACGAATATTATGTTCTGTCTGGGGGCAATGCTTATTTCTTTTTCCTTTCTTCTTTTACTCAGTCTACTTTCTTCTCTCAACCTCTATTTTTTCATTCCTTCATGTATTCATACTGCATAGCCTGCTCTTATATATATGGTACCCTTTGCTGCTGTTCATTTTGCTGTGGAGAAAAGCACCTACACTGTGTTTTTTGGGAGCCCTTTGTCTTCTGCCTGGGTGCAGGGCTGGCGGAGTCTGTGCTGGCTCCAGCAGGCCCTTTGCCCGCGCTGAACATCAGCCCCTGTGCAAGTGAGTTGTTTCCTACCTGCTCATTAGCGTTTGGCAGAGGATGTGGCTCCAAGAATTTCATCACCACCACCAGACCAAGTTATTTTCCTCTACCTCCAGAATTGCTCAAATAGCAAATGAGGGTTTAGAGAAAATTTAAAACAAAGTATATGTGCCATACAGTTCAAAGATTCCTTTCTATTTTTCCAAGTCCCATTCCCTCATGATCTCCAAGTTCCTTCTTGTCCTTATAGCTATGCTCCCTGTTTTTTATGTACAGGTACCCACATATATCACTTCCAATTGACAGAGCTTCATCAATCGTTTGTCTTAATCATTCCATTGTTTATTTACCAGTCTTATGTTATTGACACCAACTTAATAAGAATTCATATGTTGATTATGTTCCAGTTAAAGGTGAGATCATCTGGTATTTGTCCCTCACCACCTGGCTTATTTCACTTAGCATAATGCTCTCCAGTTCCATCCATGCTGTCACAAAGGGTATAAGCTCCTTCTTTCTCTCTGCTGCATAGAATTCCGTTGTGTAAATGTACCATAGTTTTTGGATCCACTCATTTGCTGACAGGCACAATCAATAAAAGAAAAAAGCAAACAAAATATAACCAAAGACATTGACGTTAAGACCAATCTAACAATAGCCAGAGGGGAGTGGGGAGGGCATAGTGGGGAGAGGGATTGACAGGAGCTACTATAAAGGACACATGGACAAAATCAAGGGGGAAGGTGGAGGCAGGGGAGGGAGGTGGGTTTGGCTGGGGTGGGGTGGAGTGGAGGGATGGGGAGAAAATACAGACAACTGTAATTGAATAACAATAAAAATTAAAAAAAAAAGAGTTCATATGTATAAGAGAAGAAATTGCTTTGATTTCAGGGATTAAATACATTTGTGTACATGGGTTTGATTTCTCAAAAGTTACACAGGAATGAGATTTCACAGATCCCATTTTTCGGTTAGTGTATTAGTAACTGGCCCATGTTATATATTAACTGAATAAAATGTATGGACTGGGAAGGAACAAGTGGCTGAATGTTCCACTCAGTTGCTAGGAGACCCGTCATTTTGTGATGTCACAGCTCCTGAGGCTGAGGGCCTGTGTGGTTTGAACTGCCTATCTGTGTAGGCCTGCCGAGACAGCCTTCAAGCTGCAGGCTTGAACTTATGCCGATGTGGACGGCAGCTGGAGAAAGGCTGACTTGACATGGCCCACATTCCCTCAGAATGTCAAGATGTTTCCCCTAATGTTGGACCTACTGATTCAGAAACCTCCCTTACGTCTGCCTTGTGTGATGACCCATACCCCGAGGACTTGGACTTGAGGTCTCTGGTTGAAGAAAATGCCTTTCAGGCTTTGTGTGAAGTGACCTTGACAAAAAGACCCCGTTACGCAGTCTGTGCCTCTGAATCAGATGAAGATAATGATTTTCTTTCTATGACCTTTCCCAGAAAACTGTGGAAAATAGTCGAAAGTGATCAAATTAAGTCTATTTGGTGGGATGAGAAGGGAACTTCAATAGTGATTAATGAGGAACTCTTTAAGAAAGAAGTTTTGGAAAGAAAGGCCCCTTTCAGAATATTTGACACTGATAATATGAAAAGTTTAGTTCGGCAGCTTAACCTGTATGGTTTTAGTAAAATGCGACAGAATGTTCAGAGATCAGCTTCTCTAGCTGACTTCCTGGCGGAAGAAAAAGTACTCTCAGTCTTAAACAAGGTATGTAGAAATTTTCAGATACAACTTATATAAGAAATGTATAAATTTTTATTTTGTAGAAAATAATGTTCATTTATAAGAGCTGAAAACATATCTTTGAAATCGTATTAAACGCCATTCAAATATTTTGCCTAAATGTAGGACTACTTGAGCATCAACATTCAAGATTATAGGGAATTTTCCTCATAACTTTGAACCTTATCAATGAACTCTATTTCAATATAAGTCCTGAAACCTTTTAAAGTAGCATCCCTAGTTACTGGAAATACACAATACATTTTTACTTGGCAATCATAACTAAATATCTGTGCTAAATAAGTACATTTTTAAAGATATGAGCAGTGTACTCAGCAGTCCCCAACATTTCTGGCACCTGTGCCCAGTTTCAAGCAAGGTAATTTATCCTCAAGTCGGGGGTTAGGAGGGTTGGGAGGGGGCCTGGAATGAGAGACAGAGGGTGGGGCTCAGGCAGTAACGGGAGCAAAGTTCTGCTCACTGGCTCACCTTCTGCTGTGTGGCCTGAACCTAACAGGTTCAGGGTAGTCTGAGGCCCCAGGTTTGGGGACACCTGGACATGTATTGTTCTATGACATTAAGTTTTTGTGATGAAACTGAAATCATAATTCATAGAGTAGGTTTGTTACAGTCTGCACCTTGGTTGAAAATATCACTAAAGTTCTTTCTCCTTTGCTTTTAGTTACAGTGCTATCATAATCCCAATTTTAAACGAGGGTGTCCCCAACTTTTAGTAAGGATTAAAAGAAGACGTGGGATTAAAACCGTTTCTTCAGCAACTTCATTAGTTCAAGATTTCAACAAGAAGCACTTTGGAGCTCAGGGTCACGTGAATAACCCTGATTCCAGTTATGTTGCTGAAAGAAGTGGGGAAAGTGTATTTTCACATTCCACAAATTTACAAATGCCTCTACTAAGAAATCCTGCTACCAGCCAGAGAATGGCTAAGACAACTGAACCAATCAGAACTGCTTTTGCTCCTCCATCATCTTCTTTACTTCGACCATCAGGACAAATTTTAATGAATCAAAATGCTCTTTCAAGGCAGTTGACCACCTTTCCTGTGCAATCACGTAGAAACTACACTCAAGCCAACATTCACATTGGGAATTTCATAACAACCACAGCTGCTTCTGAGAACCGCAATATTTCTCCCTTACACAGAAGTTATCTTGATAAAATGGGGGAGCCTTCCCTTTTTCCAAATGCGTATCTTTATTCACCAGTCATTGATGGTCTTCCTATTAACCTGCAACGAGCAGGCAACCCAAGCTTCCCAATGCCAGTGACTGCTGATACATCTGCTGCCTCTCCTTTAAGGTCAAGTCCTCCACCACCTTCGTCAGAGGTACACCATTGTAATTACAACTGATCTACCAAAGAACTCCGAGATGAAGCCACAGTTAAACATTTGTATGGTGAATCAGCAAAATGCCAGCAAGTGTTTTTGAACAATAAATTCCCACGTTCATCTTTAAAAAACAAAACAAAGTATATGCGTGTTTGGAGATGGGAGGAGGGGGTGGCAAGAAAAATTATTAGACAGTCCTCACAGACTTTACACTTTAATCTCAGCATTATTGTACCTATAACCAAATAAATATCGCTCATAGAAACAAAAAAAAAGATTTAAAACACAAATTTACCAACCATCCATTATTCCATGAAAAGATGACATTGTTGTAAACTGCATAGGGAGCCAAAACATTTATTGTTTTGTAGACATGTTCTATAGAACTGCTCTGTGATGTCACCAACTCTTGCCTCATCAAAACCTTTTACCTGGAAACAGTTAATGTCACACAAGAATAAGGCTAAGAAAGGCACCTCCCGGAGTGAGTGAGTGATTTTACCTTTAACAAGGCTAACTTACATGACTTTGTGGCCACTAGTACTGTAAAATCAATGAAATGTGGATCAGAGTAGGGCGGATCACATGAATCCATAACCAAGTGTGGAAAGTTGATCAATAGTCGATGACTGTTCAATAAGTTGGATATTTTTATTACTAATTTTGTTAATATTTAACCCTCTTATATAGACAAGTGAATGTTGGCATTAACTTATTAATCCTAGTGTAAAGGAAATTGTTCTGAACACCAGTTTATTGCTCTGTGTTAGTTACCTTGTGGATGAAAGGGATAGGCTCTGCACCTTTGCAGACCCAGAAATGTACGGGCGATTTCACCTCAGGAAAGAGAGTAGAAGACAGCTGAATGATTGCTGTGCTTTACTGTTTCAGAGGGAGTCCCGAGATCATCTGAGCCAGGTTAATAGGCACTGTAAACCTCGGATAAATCCTAGAGAATGTTAGGAAAATCTGGTCAGGACCAAAAAGCTAAAGGTGAAAATAAGTTGGCATCTTCTGGCAGCGGAATTTTTATGCCTCAGTCAGTCTATGCTGAGGATTCTGATGTGTCAGACCTTCTCTGAGAACCGCTTCATCCTTATAACCTTGAAAAAGGGTATCCTCTTGGAGTCTAAATTTCACCCTCCAGGTATTTACCTCACGGAGTTGTTGTGAGGTTAGTGAGTCAGGAATGTAAGACTCTAGCAGTGATTAACTGGATGCTCTTTGAACTCTCTTCCCCTCTGCTTAGCATTCAGACCTCTCTCACCCATGTAATTTGTAATAATGTGAAGTGAGTTCCATTTGTTAATAACAACCGTCTCTCTAGAGTCTTGGGTCAACAGGAATTGTGAGTGATCTGTGTTTTCAGATCAAATTAAAGTATTTAAATATTATTACAACTGATCAAATATTTTTGCAAGATAATTCACCAGGCCCAAGGATGTCATTCTTTGCCAAACAGCGCTCTGAGGCTTGCTAACAGCAGTACATGAAAATCCACACTTTTTTTTAGTTTTTTGTTTCATACCAAGCATGAGCAGTGACATCCTTTCATTGATCAGTTCTCACTGGTATGTTTTTCAATAATACATATAAAAATCTCATAAACAATTTTCCAAAATATAAAATATGTATAAAATCTCCCATATGCCTAAAGTTTCAGCTAGTATGATATTTTACCAGAATAGACTCAAGTGAAACTAAAGATAATTTTATAATAGTTGTCTTCTGACTTATGAGTATATTCCAAATTTGAATTAATTAAAAAAATATGAATATACGTCACTGTGGAATGGCTAAAAATGTATACCAAATTGTTTGTTACTTTATCAATTCCATCAACCATTTATGCAATAGATATTAATGATCACCTACTGTTTGCCAGGCAATGTGTCCGGGACCACACAGTGAGACAACATAATTCTGACATCAAGAAGTTTGCCCTAATGAAAAAGATATGTGAACAAATACAGTTCTGTAAGATGGCTGCTACAAGAGAAAGTGACCCAAGAGCAGTGGGGAAATATGAGAAAGGTCTAGGTCCTTCTACTTGGGGAATGAGGGAGCCTTCACAGAGGAGGCTCGCTGAGACCAGAAGGATGAGTGGGAGATTACCAGGTGGGTGAGGAGGAAGAAGCGATTTGTCAGAGATCAGGACAAGAAAAGCACAGAGGCTTGAGGGAGCATGGGGTGGTCAGGGAATATGGAAGAGTGGGGTGTATTGTTAATGAGTAAATTACTGAGAAAGGCAGAAGCAGGAAGGGCTGGTGAGAAATGAGGCCAGACAGGTAGGGAGAGGCCAGGTCATACAAGCCTGTAGAGCAGGCAAAGGTATGCCAGTGTTTTCTCTCTCTGTAGGTGGTGGGGGAAGTTATTGAAGACTTTTTGAGTGCAGAAGTTTCATAATGATATGGGTATGTTCCTTTTCCCAATAACAATATTATGATTCTTTTGTTGTTTACAAGTTACAAAAGTGGCAAACACCAACCCCTTTGTTCCCAGGAGTTTCAATGGTTCTTGTTGTAACTGAGTTCAGGAATGCCAAAAGAAATATTTGAACTAAAATGATATATCAGAATTACAATAAGAGCCTTTGAGCCGATTTTTAGTTAACAGGTTTTTAACAGGCTGTGATGCAATTCTTAATGGAGAAGATTAAATTATGAAAGATAGCCTGCTTCTAATGGAAATTTGGCTGGGTGTGTTTGTATTCCTCGGTGAATTGAAAGGCTTATATAGGCTTAGATTGTTGAGATTCTTAGAGAAAATACATATACACGAATGAAACTTTTCATTCATTTTCTTTTTCTCTAGCAGCAAAGCAGTGAATCTGTCCAGATAAATTTCACTTAAATTGAGCGTAATTTTTTATGATTTCAGGGGCTAAACACCTGAAAGGCCAGAGTAAGTCAGCATTCCCCGAAGAAGAAGAAGGTGTCACTGAAAGAGAAGAGCAATGGGACCATTAATTAGGGGTCTGCAGCAGGAAGACTCCTTGGGAAGAACTGAACTATTCACTTTTCTGAAGAACCCATGGAAGCCACTGCTTGGCTTCCAGAAGCATTCTCCACCTCTGCTCTCCACACTCATGCAGTAGTAGTACACCTCCTCGGAAGCCCTCCTTGATTGGACTTTAGAACTAAGTACAGGTTGTTCCCTATCATTTACAAGTCAAAAACAAGCATTTATTTTAGAGGGATTTTTCTTTTTAATGACATTGACATTTGCAAACATGTAAGTGTTCTAACTTTAGTTTTGCTGAGCTTAATCCCTGATGTTCTCCTGATACAGTTTGCCTTCTAAGGTCAAATGTAAATAGCATCCATTTAAGAATGAAACATAAATATTAAATACATTTAGACATGAATATGTGTCTGGGTTTCACTTACAGAGGATTATTTAATAAATATTAATATTTAATACTTTTTGTTAACTTTTAAGTTAAGATCTGTACATGGTATTTATTTCAAAATGATGAATAAATGCCAGATTTCTTGATCAAAAGACCATAATATATTAGTGTTTAGACTAGATATTATAAAAGAAAAATTCTAAACCTAAAATAAAATATGCAAAGTCTGCCTTGCCACATTTTTGTTATTATTTGAAATATGAGCTATTTCCTACTGTATTTTAATGAATCATTAGCATTTTATAAATCTATTATTATAAAACAAGAAAATTCATTACTTCATGCCTATAGTCATTCATTAATTCAACAACTATTTTTTATGAGTTTATCTCTGGAAAGGCACTTTGTTGAGGGTTACGAAAATAAAAATAATTTCTTTCCTATAGGACTGGCAGAGAAGATAAAGCGTTAGTATAAAGCAAGGTTTTCTAAGACAGTATATATTTGTTAAACATGGATTTTGATCATTCGAAGTTCTGGTCTCCTAAACAATGTTAATTATTTATGGCATTTCATTGTAAAAATTTAGTGGGGATGGGGGAATGCCCGGCTTGGTTACCACATTGATGATATTAGTGAGGTTCAAATGTTTCATGGATAAAAAAATGAAAAATTTTCTCAAAAATCAGTAAAAAGAGAAATTAAGATGGGAAAAAAAATCATATGTGAATTCCACAGTGGGATCATAATATCAAGATTGAGAGAAATTAAACTATTGTTTTTATTTTTGAATGTGATATTTATAATATAGAGATTAAGAAAAATGTGTGTGAATTTATAAGACAATATAATAGAGATGATCATTTTCCTTCGTATATTTTCCACAAGAAAATAAATGCAAAACACAGTGATAAGTAGTATCTCAAGTATGAATGAGTACTCTAGTTCCAAGTTTCTTCTTTCTTCTTCTCCTTCCTTCCTTCCTTTCTTCCCTCTTTTCTTCCCTCCCTCCTTCTTTCCTGCCTTCCTCTCCTCTCCTTCTCCTCTCCCCCTGACTTTTTTTGTTTTATAAGCCAGTTTTACTCAAAACTTTTTGGAGTTTCTAGACCACCTGCTATGACTGTTTGATGTCCTAAGTCTCACTCTACTTAAAACCTGACTAAGGCTCATATTTGCTTTACATGATGTTGAATTATCTGTGTTTGGAAAATTTCCCTATACCCCTTGAGATTATTTGAGCACCCTGAGGTGCTTAAATATAAAACTGCCCTTTGCTTTCCTTGAACAGACACTTTCATTGATGTTTGTTTTTTTTTTAAAGATTGACAAAAACAAAACAAATCAAAGTTTTTGCTGATTTTATAACATTATTTGGGAAATAAACAGCATGGCATCTGGATTATTCTCTTCTGCTTCCATTCTTAAATAAAACACAAAGAAATAAAATTAAAAGCATAAATTTTCCTTAGAAAATGTTGGTTTCTCCTATTTTATTCTCTACTCTCCAAACAGGGATCACAATTAAAAGCATAAGTTGTCCTTGGGAAATGTGTTGGTTTTCTCAGAAATTTGAAGGAAACCAGATGAGATAATGGCTCTTCAGTTTCCTTTTTCACACAGTGTTTACAGTTCACAACAAATTTTTTTCAAGAAGATAACTTGGCTTCAGTTTGGCTGAATGGGCAAAGAAACTTTCTGACCAAAACAAAACAAGAGAAAAGCTTTATCTGTCCCAGACCACATTTATAGTGTAACACAATAGTAGATGGGCTTTGGGTCACTCTGACGTGGCCTCAAATTAAACCTCTGCCAAATTTTAAACTCAGATTTTCTATTTGTAAAATTGATACAATCATTCTTACCCCTGTTGTTTCGTGTATGTGTGTGTGTGTTTGTGAACATTAAGGCCTGTAAAATGCTTTGCTCAGCTTAGTGAGCATTTAATAATCAGTGCCTATTATTATTATTAGAGCAAGAAAGGACCTGAGGCTATCTATCCAACCCTCATCTGATACATGATCCTCTTCAACGTCATAGACAAGTGATGGATCACCTCACTTGTTCTTGAATAAGCCAGATGCGCCCCAAACCCAGCTGAAGAGCTCTCATTTTCCTTCCGTGAGTTAAGCTCTCTTTCTCCTGCCCTTTCCCTCCTTTCCTATACCAGAGCCATTCAGACGCTGATGTCATTTCCTGAGTGATCTCATCTCTGTGATAAAACATCGCCAGTTCTTGGCCACCTGCTTGTGGATCCTCTTCAGTTGTGTATACTGAGTCTAAGAAAGGTTATGTCTGGGTGGGTAAGTTGAGGATTATTTTTTATCCCCAAAACATGAGAAACTGAAGCATAGCATGTGGCAGAGTGGAGGAGGATTCTAGGCCAGAGTTCTTTCTATTAGACAATAATTTGGTAACCTTTTTTTTCGTCCCAGAGTTGTCCAGGGTAAGGGTCTTCATAAAAATCAGAATTCGCAGACCATTTTCTGTTCTCAAAAAAGTTTTCACCATCCATGTTTAATTGTAATCAATTATGCCAATATTTTCTACATTATGGAAACAGATGATTTTAGGTTGGCCAGGGACAAAATATTTTTATTTTTCTATTTGTAAATACTGTTATAATATGTTACAAAAGATACATAATCAGCAACCCCAGATTTATAATTTTATAGCTATTATTGCTTAGAATGAGGCAAACTTAAAGTATGAGTATATTTTAAATATGTTTAAAGAAAAATATTAACCACAGCAGAGTTGGAACCTCACAATCACAAAAGTGATACACCATTGAGTGACATTTTGGAAACACTGCTTTTGGTATCGTCATAGCAAATAACTTAAGTGTAAACATCTCAGAGTTTGTTTAATTGTAATATTAATTTATGAATTCATAAATAACCACATATATTACATTAATTAAAAAATTCTGTTTCTTTACCTGCATCTAAGAGCAGTGTGAAGTTAGGCTGGATGAGGTCTCGAAAGCCTCACTCTAATAATAAAAATAGGCAGCAAGTATTAACAGTGAAAGTGCAAACTGAATAGGAAAAGCATGTCTAACTACTTTGAATTTCACGCTCATACGTAATTTTGAGTTCTTGTTTTCTCTGAGGAAGGAGGATGGGGGAAGAAATGTCTTCACTTTTCTAAGTCCTTGATTTCACAAACCAGTCTTCAAAGTGCCAGCAGGTATATTAATTATTAACAATGTTTACATTGCTGAAATATGAAATGTGTTAAAGAAATTAAATTATTAGATTTCATATCATCATAACATTCTGAAGTACTAAATATCGGGGAAGAAGTGATCCCCAAAACAATGGATCTCATCGTGGTTTTAGATGACACTGTAAGTACTCACAATGCAAAACTTTGCAAATATCTCACATAATTCACCCAGAAAATGGGGTACGTTTTCTACTTTGCAACGTTCTATGAATTAAATGAAATAATCTGCATGAATGCACAGCTGCCTGATTGCATTTTGTGCAGAGGCCACCATTCAAGCACAGCTCTTTCATTGGCATTTATACTGTGCGGCCTCTGCATTCTGTGGACAGACATCGGTTCGGCCACTTTCCTCATTGCAGTTTGTACTTAGTTTATGCAGATAACGCAGCCTCGGTCTGTAGGGTGAAGATGTACATGAGAGTGGATCAGAGAGAAAAGTAAGTGAAGAAGAGAACGCAAAGAATTCTACAAGCCTGATGAAGAAACGAGAAATATTAAAATGGTATGAATTCATCTTCATTTTTTGTTTTTCCCTTTACAAATATGACTTGGCATTTTCCCCCTTTTCTCTGACTTTTAGTAACAATGAGGTTAATTTGAGGGAATGAGCACAGTGAACCCTAGGAATATATTATACTACCATATAAAAATTATAAAAGTAATAGAATATTAGATTATGTTCAGCATGCGATTTTTCATTATGATCCAGAATAAGCATTTGGCAGCAAATAATAGAAAATGCAGCCAACAGTGGCATAGAGGTTTGTTTATGTCACGCGGTAAAGTGCCCAGGACTGAAATTCTGGCTCAAGATACTAATGGGCATCCAGATACATTTCATTTTTCTTACCACTCACACATTTATTATTTTATGGTCCCAAGAGAACTGCTGGTTTCTAATCTGTTCCAAGCAAAAAGACTGGTGGGAAGAGAAAGGGAAAGGACCCAGAGCAGAGAAGCGAAACTATCCCAGAACCTCTCAACTACAGCCTCATTTGCCTGAACTGTGTCACAAGACCACCCTTGGTGCGAAGGAGTTGGAGAAAGTAACTATTTTCAACCAAGCTCTTCACCACCTTCTAACTAAATTAAGGGTCTCTTTGTAAGGTATAAAGTGAGAGTGGATGTCAATTGAGCAGTCCCCAGTATCTGCTTCCCCAGTGAGCGGAACTCAGGGACTTTTTCCCTGGAGCACCTAAAGGAAGCGCGAGCTACTTAGACATCTCAAGAAGTTGAAAATATTAATACTCTCTGGATACTTTGTACTTATTAAAATGCATAAATTTGATAATACTTATGATAGACCTGAAGCTGGATAGAACAATTCAGATATCCTTCATTATTCTACACTATTTTTAGTATTGTAACTTAGTACAGTTTTTAAAAGTCTAGGTTAAAAACAAGAGACCAATATTGTAGTTCATTATTCAATAAATATGCCTGAAATCCTATGGCATGCTAGACATTGTTTAAATGCTGACAATTCAGGTACTAACAAGGTAGTTAAAGTCCTTAAATCCATGGAGAATATATATATTTGTATAATATATATAGTATATATTCTATATATGACATATATACACAAATATATATATTTGTTATATATACAATATATAGTATATATATATTTGTTAGAATATATATACACATATATATATATATTCTAGTGTTTGAAGACTATCAATATACATACAAATTAACAAATAAATGAGATCAATTCAGATAGTGATAAAGTCCTGGAAGAAAATAAAACAAGGTGATATGACAGAGGGTGGCATTTCCTGTTGCATAGCTGTGTGACATTGGGCAAGCCCTTTAATTGCTCTGGGACTCAGTTTTCTGATCAGTAAAATGTAGGTAATAATATGGGGAGGGGGTTGTGACTAGATACTCCTGTGAGGTTCCTTTCAACTCTGCGATCTCTTTCTCTGCTCTGATTCTCTCCCAGAACTGCAGGCAAGAAGCAAAGGAGGAAAGAAAAGATAGGAATACACAGAAAACAGCAGTAGTAAGAGAAGCTGGCATCAGAAGAGCAAGGGGGTACACAGCGCGCTTGCATGACAGCCTGCAGAACGGAGCTGTTAGTGCTAGAAATACATTTGTGTGTGCTCATGCAGTAACAATAGCATTGTAACCAATTATGTTTTCTGTCTTCCAAAACTTCTCCTTACAAAATGATCTAAAAAATATCAGTTTTTTCTTGGTTTGTTTTTAAAGATTTAAAAGTCCTTCCAGAAAAATGTCCCCATACTGTTCACTAATTGGACAATTTACTCTGCCCTCGCATACAAGCTCTGTTGCTATTAAATGCTGCATACCAGGTTTTTCCCTTTACAGAGATTTACGTGACACGATGCTACGCTCTCTGGAACATTTCCACTGAGTTTTGGAGTACACAGTTATTATGTTTTTCTCCTCCAGGTGCAAAACGGGTTGATAACAACCAGAAGCTGGCTTGTCAGCACTGTGCTCCTACTTGAGCTTGGAAAAACACCAACACAAAACAAACATCAGCACCACCATCACCTGCAACTCCATCTGACGTGTTATTTTCGCCCTCCTGGATTGCTTTCTGAAGCACTTTAGATATTTTGTGCATAAATATTGACATGTGTTTAAGAAATGTTCTTCCATTTTGTGTATATTTTTAATCGTTCACACTACACTATTTGCCAAGTACCTCCTTTTGGATTTCTCTCCACAGCTAAAAGGAAGATCTTGAATTTGGGGAAATTCTGAGTAATTTATTTTTAGTTTTCTAATTTTGGAATTGAACTTTTTCTTACAACAGAGAGTCTTTCAAACAGATTTCCTTTGTTTTTAAATTTGTCATATTTATTTATTCCTTTGTTTCTCTTTCAAATTTCATTGGTTTGAATAAGTTTAATTCCATAGATATACAAAGTCTGTCCAGAAAAAGTCCAACCATTGTTAATATAACGAGAGTGGTTTGTGTGACATCGAGTAACCTGGCAGCCAAGGAGAGTGGATTTCAATGTACATGTGTGAACAATGACAACTTCACTGTACTAGTCAGTGGGGGGTGGTAGACACCATTGAGTGAACATGTGTACTGTGTGGCTGTCACATCCAAAATAACTGAGTGAGTAGAGCAAGTAATCAGCATCCAATTTTTTGTTAAGCTTGACCATTCCTCCATGGAAACTATTTGGATGATTCAGAAGGTCGCATCTGTGGGCAACTGGTGATCGGCAGCTTTATCATGGACAACACGCCCATTCCTGCATCACGTCTCATGCAGACTTTTTTGGTGAAACATCAAATCAACCAGGTGACTCAGCCCCTGTACAGCCCAGATTTGGTGCCCTGCTACTTCTTGGTTTTCCCAAAACTAAAATTACCTTTGAAAGGGAAGAGATTTAATACCACTGATGAGATTCAGGAAAATCTGACGGGGTGGCTGATGGTGACTAGGAGAACTGTGTGAGGTCCCAAGGTGCCTACTTTGAAGGGGACTGAGGTGTCATTGTCCCATGTACAATGTTTCTTGTGTCTTGTTTCTTCTTCAATAAATGTCTCTATTACATGGCTGGACACCTCTGGACAGACCTTGTACACTGATAGTAGACTACATGCCAACTAGTAATTTAAGCATCAGAGTTATAAAAATGAAAAAGCTACTATTGTTGCTGCCCCCTGCTAGTAAATATTTGTTTGATTCTTTATAATTAATAAAATGGCCTCGCCTATATTTCTTAGTTAATAATTACATTAAATGGTAAGACAGGTAGGATTTATTTTATAGATTGAGAAACTAGCATCCACAGATAGTGGCCCTACTTGAACCAATAATCTAAGAAACCCTTTACTAGCTTATGATCTGTTTGAGAAGTTGTGATAGTTTTTAGGATGGAACCGTTCATCCCATCCTCCCTAGGAACCATAGGTTTTGCATTTTCTTATAGTTTCTTACAGATTGACCTGGAACTGAACTTTCTATGTTTCAGATATAAAACATAAGGGATAATTTTGCTAAAGAGACTGAAGTGGGCAGAAGAATCTGAGTTCTACATTAATTCTTTGGCGTGGACTTCAGACTAAAATGACCTGGGACCAATAAAAGAAGCAAATTTAAACTCTTTTTAAACTATTTGGTTTAGTTAAAAGCATTTTCTATGTTTAAATCTATACTTAAAAGAGAAAACCTTTGATATTGTAAAAAAGGAGAAATTGCTGCGCCTACAACAATCTTTACTTAAAGAACAAGGCGTCAATCTTTTTTTTAGTTTCATTATCTTAGTTTATAATAAATAGTAAAATTGAAAATAACTTCACATTGCTGTTTTTTATTATCTTTCCCCTTTTGCATGCCCCCTTG
Organism: Desmodus rotundus; assembly: GCF_022682495.2. Lineage (NCBI taxonomy): Eukaryota > Metazoa > Chordata > Mammalia > Chiroptera > Phyllostomidae > Desmodus > Desmodus rotundus. The sequence goes on from NC_071388.1 coordinate 167,306,354, forward strand.
GCCTGAGGATTTGAGGAATGATCATTTTTACTGAGACATTGTATGCTAATTTTTTTTGAATATAACAAAATTATATAAACAAGCATAATTACCCCGGATGTAAATATATAATTGGGAGATATACTACAGGTATATGGCATTAAAAAAACAACATGCTAATAGCAAGGAACCAAAAAGAATGTTCTGACTGAGGCACTATTTTCACTGCAATTTCCAACACCATTTTTCTCAAAAGTAGTGATGGGGTTCAGGACAAACTACTTCAAAATATGGCACCTTGGCATATTGAATATTTTAAGCAGAAGGAAGTTGAGAAAATGGTAGAAGCTGGGAGATAACTCTGACCTGCCCCCCACTTGTGCCCTGAAAGTAGCCATAAAACCCTCACCAGTGGGGTCCCTCCTTATACTGGGAGGAAAGCAGCATCTTTGTCCCTGAAGACAGACTCTGAGAAGAACCTGAGCAAACAGGCCTTGTTTAGGTCTCCCAGTTGCCTGTCCTTACCTCGTACTCCTTAAACTATCACATTCCTCCAGGACTGTCCGTTCTTTATCAGTGTCCCCGTGAACGTACTCAGGTCTACCTTTCTCTTCAAATCTTCATTTTCTTTTGAAGGCTCCGGTGTCATGTGAAACTTACATGAAATAAATTTGTGTGCTCTTTTCCTACTAATCTGTCTTTATCTATTTAATTTTCAGACCCAGCCAGGAACCCTAAGAGGGTTGAAGAAAACTCTCCTTCCCTACAGTAGCAAAAGTACAACATGGCTCTCTATACATTGAAGCAATAGAATAATAAGGACTTAAAAGAAAACTAGATAGCTCACAGAGAGTTGGTTCAACTTCTCTTTAATAATTACAGGAGCATATACTCTTTTCCTTTTTTCTTTTATAGGGGAAACTAGCATGTGTAAAGCATGGTAGCAGATGGACAGGTTTCCCATCACGTCACCCCTGCAGCACACATTCTGTGGATGTGTTCCCCCGATCACAGCAATTATATTCCTAGATGTTGCCTACCTCTTTCTTCTTTTGCCCTAATAGGACATAGATTCTCCATTTTGAAAATTTTACCTATTTTTTGTATTTGTCAAATGTTTTAAACATTATATGGGTCCTTCATTTGATTTTCAGAACACCCAGTAGGCTAAAAATTCAAACCTGACATAAAGGTCAGTGATGACTAAGACAGTAATTATACTACTAAGTCCTGGGCTTCTATATGATAACAAGCTTAAGCTACACATGGGTATTGCCAGTGTAAATGAAGTTTTCATAGGAATGAGTTCTTTGGGAATGGTTGATATCTAAATAAAAAATTTTAAAATAATAATTTTATGGTATGGGCAGAATAGTATTGAAGATTAGATGTTGTCCTCATTAGATTTTGCTGCACAGAAGTCACAGTACACCAAACCTGGTTCATTGGTAAAAGTTTAAATCAAGTCATTAGCAACTGCAGCACGATGTTCCTCTGCTCTGGTAGAAGAAGCTGCCAAATGAATTTTGCCACAACACATTGCATGCCAAGATCCTGGGTCAAAATCTCGGACACAGTATTTTTGGAACTCCCAGGTCAGCTTCTATTCTCACACTGTCAGTCACCGATCTTTGTGGATTGCAGCCTGTACACATTCAACATTCTCAGGTGTTCTGCCTGTTCCAGGCCTTCCAGAACATGGATCACTTTCAACACATTCTCGACCATCTTTGAAGCATTTGTGCCACACATTTATTTGCACTGAACTCATTGCATTGTCCCCGAAAGCCTGCAGAATCATCTGAATAGTTTCTGTGGAGAAATGTTCAAGCTTAATGCAAAATTTGATGCAGATTCATTGCTCTACAAGCTCAGTCATTTTGAATGCAATGGCCACACAGTACAGTACACGTGCTCACTCAATGGTGTCTACCACCCTCACTAACTACTACAGTGAAGTTGTCACTATTCACACATGTGCATTCTAGTCTACTCTCCTTGGCTGCCAGGTTACATCGATGTCATACAAACCATTCTCATTATGTTAACAATGGCTGGACTTTTTCCAGACTATATATATATATATACACACACACACATATATATATATATATATATAATCTTTGCTGAAATAAAAAAGAAAACTTCTTTAGAGAGAGAGATGAAATGTAACCAATTTGCTATTAAACACAAAGATTTAAAACTTGGTTAAATAAATATTTTCGTAAGTCATCACTTCCATATTAGCTTCTATTACGGAAAAGCTAGATAAGAATGGAGGGGGATGCCCAGAATAAACATGACAAAGGGAAGAAAGTGAGGACGTCCTACAAAAAGGGAAGAGCTGTGTGCAAGGTGGGAAGAGAAAGACAGCCAGAGGGAGAGAGCCTGAGGGAGAGGCAGGGCCAGTCCCTGCTCCTCCCTGCCCCTGGCCACACTCTTGCTCTTAATAAGTCCCTGCTCACACTGCCCAGGCGTCTCCATCTGAACGTGTCTTTTGCACTGTGGCTATTTCCAGCAGTGCCCCCACGTTTTTTCTGGTGTGTTGAATACTGTGGTTTCAGTAGTGACCCACTTGGGTTTTCCATTGCATTTGATTTACGACATTAGGGGACAAGTCTGTTGTTCTCACAAGGAAAATTGCCACAAAGCCTTTCTTATTTCGCTATCAAAGATTATGTGAAACTGTTACAGAGCAAGAGGGTGGGGGTGGTTCACGATAAATTATTACAGAAAGGATTCCGCCTTTCTGTCTCTGGAGGTTCCTTCCCCCCATGCCCACCTGCTAGGTTCGCAATGCCCGCCACCAGAGGAAAGACGTCTCTCAATGCCAGAGACTGGTGAAAAGGAAAGGAATTGTTTATTCAAAAGTTACACAAACTTAGAATAATGACCTAATGTCTTCAGTAAGATACTAAAGTCCTCTAGAATACCCACAGATGCACAGTCCTTCCCTCTCCCTGTGCCCAGTCCGGGGTACCGTGTCTCAGGAAAAGAAGTAGAAGTCCGTGATTCAGGCTCCCAGCACCATCAGCTGTGTGGCTGCTGCGATCTCCAGTTAATCCAAAGCCATGTGGCACCTTCTCATGGCCCAGCAGCAAGAGTCCTTTCTCCCCTTTCTCTATGGCTGCAAAGTCTCTCCTGCTGCCTAAGCCGCGTGGCAAGAAGAAGCACTCCAAAACCTCGTGGTCCTCTTTACTCTCCTTCAGAACCGCGTGGTCCTTTTCCCCACTTCAGAACCACATGGACCTCTATCTATCTACTTGCTTCAGAGCCTCGTGGTTCACTCTTTCCTTCAGAGCTGCATGGTCTCTTCTTTCTCCCCCATAACCTTGTGGTCCTCCCTACTCTTTGAAGCCGCGTGGTCTCTCTCCTTTACTTCAGAGCCACATGGTCTCTCCTTCCCTTCAGAGCCACATGGTCTCTACTTTACTTCAGAGCCGCATGGTCTCTCTCTTCCCTTCAGAGCCACATGGTCTCTCCTCCCCTTCAGAGCCACATGGTCTCTCCTCTTCCCTTCAGAGCCACATGGTCTCTCTTCTTTACTTCAGAGCCACATGGTCTCTCCTTTACTTCAGAGCCGCATGGTCTCTACTTCCCTTCAGAGCCACATGGTCTCTCCTTCTCTTCAGAGCCACATGGTCTCTCTTCTTCCCTTCAGAGCCACATGGTCTCTCTTCTCTTACCTATGGCTGCCGGGCCTAGGTTTAAATCCCAGTTCCCATCTTCCTTTGCGGCCCATTTCCGACTCCTCCTACAGTCAGCTACACCTGCCAGCATCCCTGTATTCTTCCAGCTTTACTGGGCTGCCATAGTAAGTCTGGGCAGGTGTGGCCCCATGGCTTGGAGCCAATCATCTCCAAGCTCTCACGCAGGCCCTGTAACCAGGGGGAGTTGCTTCCCAGTCCCATCTTGGGTGGAAGCCACTCCCATCTCCCTGGCTCAAAGCAGGGCCACAGCTACTTAACACATCCATGAAACCAGTTAAAGGTTATAGATATGTTAAATGACTGTGCCAGGGGTTAGCTGCAAAGCTCTTGCTACCCAAAACAACTCTGAATGGCCCTGTTCCATGTGTCCCATCCCCCCTGGCTCAGGCCTGTAGGGGTGAGGACATCCTATATACATTTTTCTAATGTTTCCGGGACACCCCGAGTCCTGGACCCCATTACAAATCCCTTCTTGGGGCCCTCCTCTTGGCTGCACCCTGCTTCAAAACTAGTGGAGGTTCCTGGGGTGTGTACCTCTAGTTTACTTTTCTTTTTTTGAGAAACTCCTCTTGTTGCCTCACAGTGTACCTGGATGTCTAACAACGTGTTTTATTTAAAAAGCCTTTTAGGAAGTCTATACTTTTATGCTGATATCTTTCTCTTTAACATTTGCATAAAAATTGTCTCAAAATCCAATGTCTACATGATATACATTGACATATATATAATATAGCAATACATATGCATGTATATATATCAACCTATGTCTCAGTCTATATCCATCTACGTAATTTTGCCTTTCCGCTCCTTAAGCAAGAACGTAAATGCTGAAGTCTGATAGCATGATCTTTATTACAGAATGGCTGGCTTCCCCTTTGCATGGAGGACAACCTTTCTAGCAGGGGGGCTTTTAGGGTATTGCTACTGAAGTGAAAGCCATGCAGTGTTCCCGAAACAAGGAGCCTGAACTGATTTTAACAGAACAGAATGGAGCTCCTGGTAGATTCTTATTTTTATAGCTCATACTATTTCACTTTTTCTTATGTGTCATTAAATAGTCTCAGCAACTTACATGAGCCATTTCTTTTAATCATTCCAACAATCCTATAAAATAGATATTACTCTCTCCATGTCATAGACGAGGAAATTGAAGTTGCCTGAGATTACAGAGACCATATGTAACAAACTCTGAAACTGGACTGAGAGCCAAACTCGGTCTTTGGATGCCATATTTCTTGCCTTAGCTCTTCTCCAAAAATTCAACAAGATATAGTAGAGTCTGGATAAATATAAAATAATATTAATTTATGTTAATTGAGAACCAACAATATATCAGGTACCATCTAGCTCCTTTAAATATTCTTCATTATCCTTTTACTGTGACAGGATGTTAAAAAGCTAAGAAAATTCCTGGGCAAGTGGAATGGGGAAACTGAGATAAGAAAATTAAAGAGGCGGAAGAGTCTGAGCAATTTAAAGTCAGCTGGTGAATTGCAAGACCTTATCTCCCTTAACCAGGGACACTGGAGAGCAAGTGGTTTATACCTTGCCTCCCTAACCAAAGGATATGTAACTTAAATCTGGGAAATAGGGAACAGAGACCCAGTTAACGTCCTATGTGTCAGCTAAACCCAAGGACAGAAAGTCAGAGAAACAAATAACAAAAACCCCATTAAAATCCAGACAGACCCAAGATAAAAGTAAAACAGTATAGCAGACCAAAGAATACTCCCTACCGCCTCATGTGCTCAGTTTAACACATCAGCATCTTAAAAAGGCACCTGGAAAGCTGATGAATATTCTACTGAAAACCTCCCCTAAGATTCTCACCCACAGAAGAAAGATAAAAACACTCAAGACAAAGATTCAGTGCGAGCTCACTCTAGAGCATAGCCAGACCCCTTCCTGGCCATGAACTTGTTATTTCCTCCTAAACTCTAAGGATTCCCAGGAGACTTGCAGCCAAAGCAGCAGTGGGCAGCAGCAGCTCGATCTGTCTCCAAGGCCCCTTTCCTCGGACTTCCCAGTGAGCTAACAGCAGCCCTGCCTTAGCTCACTCCTTTCCTGTACCATTTCTAGGGACCCAAAGCAGAGCACGGCCTAGGCTGTCTCCTGTTACTCTCCTGTTACTCTCCTGTTACTTCTTCTACCCTAAGTCTGTCCTTTGTTTCACTGTTCCCAGCTTTAATACATGTACTCTCAAAATCACCTGGACTCATGTCGTGAAATCTTTCCTACTCGAAGTCAAGAACCCACACACTACAGGCCGGCCTGAGGCAGACCCACCCCAGGCTGGTCCCTGTCCGGTAGCATTCCCATTCTGTCAAAGCCTTCGTGGTGAGAGATGAGGAAATGTTGAGGTCTTCACCTACAAAACACTGAAGATATATACTAGGAATGGAGTTCATTCTTGCTCCAAAGTTTGTATGGTTCCCACTGTTACTCAAAGGCTGTAGGAAATCGCCTAGGAAATATGACCTTTTCTCCTCAGCACGGTCGGTAAGATTAGCTACAATTAACATATCACTGCACGGGCAGACCCGTCTCCCCAAGGATAGGCAGGAGACAGATGGGGAGATCTGATTGTTTCTCTTCTATAATTCAGGTTTGCTTTTAGTGTGCTATTAAGAATTAATTAAGAATTAATGCGCTCCCCGTTTGCCTGCTCTGAGAAAAAACACAAATGGCTTTTTGAAATTTTGTGGATCTAAAGTGCTTGAAAAGTGAGTCTCATTTTGATTCAATTAACTAGGGATGGTATCTGAAAAGAATTAACTCTGCTATATATCAAACATTTAGAATAAACAAGAATGAACTTTTCTTTCTACTACTTATTCGCATTCATCTGTTCAACAAATATTTACTGAACACCTACTATGTGTAAGGATCAGAGTTTTTTTTTACCCAGTGTCTGGCAGCAGGCATGTGACATGGGGAGCTAGAATTTTCCAGCAGAGGGATAGAGGTCAGTGTTCACCCAGAGAAGAGGGTCTGAAAGTTCTGACCGGAGAAATGAGAAGGAGCTTCCTGGGACAGCTGGCATATGCACAGATCCTCGGAGGGAGGAGGAACAGTGACAGATTAAAAAGGCAAAGTGAGCGGCAAGATCCACACAGTTCAAAGGCACGGCGGAAATCCAGGAGTAGTGAATGGTGTAGGGAAAGCTAAGGCTAAAAACATAGGCTGGGGTTAGACTGTGAAGCGCTTTGAATACTATGCTAAGTAGCTTAAATTTTACCTGTATGTCAGTGGTTCTCAGTGAGATGTCTGGTCCGATAGCATCAGCCTCTCCTCAGGCCCCACCCCTGGCACACTGAATCAGAATCTCAGGGTGGGAGGCTGGCTCGCCAATCTGTAGTTTAACAGACCCACCAGGTGATGCTAATGCACGCTAGAGGTTGAGAACCAGTGTTGTAACCACACCTTCCAAACTGCTCTGTGTGCTGGGAATGGGTGACAGGTGTGCTGGAGATACTGCCTTCCCAGGTCCTTTGGTGGCCTGGACCAAACCTGCCACGTGAACTGTTGATGTGTGCAACCCTCCTCCACCTCGGCTGAGAATGGCTTTTACATTTTTAAAGGATTGTTAAAGAAGAAAAGGAAGAAGACGAGGGAGAAGAAGAAAAAGATGAGGAATAAGGAAGAGGAGGAGAAGAAAAAATAGCGGAGGAATGGAGACAGTGTGGAATGTAGTCTGCAAAGCCTAAAATATTTACCATCTAATGCTTTCCAGAAACCGTTTGCTGACCTCTGGTGGAAATAAGGAGAAACTGTTTTTGAGAAGAGCAATAGGCCCATAGAACGGATTAAGGAAATGTAATGTAGTAACATTGTGCAGAAAAGAAAAAGTAAAAGGAGCTGGAAGCCGTGAAGCCAAATAACGAACACAAGGGAGATGGTAAAGGCCTCAACAAGGCCATAGTAAGGTTCTCAACAACTGAAGAAATCGCCTACTATGTCCAGCTCAGCAACTCTCGGAGTTTGGTTTGCTTTAGTTTTGAGAGGGCAGTGCAATTTTGAGAGCATAGAAGCCTCGTATTTAGTGTGGGAAAAAAGCAACCTCATGTTTAAATGCATAGTGGGTGTTTGGAATTACCTCCATAATATTTAATTATTGTCTAGCAGTAATATGCACATAAATGCCCCACTTATCTTTTTAAAATGCCAGTTCCAGTTTAGTAGGTCTGGATGCACCTGAGATTCTTCATTTCTAAGAAGTTCACAGGTGGGGACCACACTTCAAGTAGCAAAGGTCTAGACTGAGCTCCAATGGTTATTTGAAAAGCAAAATTTTAAGCTCACATAGTAAGTATGGGGAATAATCACCCCAGCCACATTTATGTGCTGTGATATATGATGGTACCGGTCACCAACGCACCCCTCCCCTGCTGCTCTTCACTGGAAATTCTGCCCTCTCGTAGGGGTGCCTTTCAGGAACAAGTGCCTGTGTATGGAATAAAGAGTAGATGGACTAAAGGGCAGAAAAGAAAATAGCGGACATGGGAGGTGGGGAAGATACGGCAGACCCTCCCACAGGGGCCAGAGGCACTCCTGCCTAATGGTTTGGGGAGTCACTCTCCCTTAGACTTCAACTGCAGGCTCCTCCACTTACGAAATGATCTTACACAGATTATTCTACTTTTTTTTTTGCCATGGTTCCTCCTTCACAGATGGGGATATCGGTTCCTCAGAATAGTTGTAGGGAGTGAGGGAGAACAAGTCAGAAAATAAGGTGATGTACTAGTGAGACTATAGTAAACTATAACAAACAACAAATAATTGTAACCTTTAATTATGAGATAAAAATGTATCAGCTTGAGGTGCAAAGGAAGCTCTCCAAACATCACAAGTATTAAAGAGGTGACCCAGGAAGTCATTAATGTTACTAAAGGATAAATAACCACAAATAAATCTTTAAATATGCATGTTGGTCCCTACATAGGATTTGTGTATAGTATTTGGGATTCCCTCCAAGAAATGGCATGTATGTAATGTGGGACATCACTAGGAGTTCACTCTCTGACTCTGCCACACACACTGTCTTTATTGTTTAAGGTTTGCACTACGTGGTGGATAAGCACCGCCACATTTGGAACAGCAATTAGACCGACAACAGGAGGTGCAAATAACTTTCTAAGGAAATTCGTGTTTTATATCTAAATTATATTTCTAAATTAAAATAAGGCGTTTGAAAACTTTTTGACGTTAGGTGGAAATTTACCACGGAATCACATTTAAAGTAAAATGTTACCTGTCGTGTATCTGATGACAAGATATGTTCTTACATTTTCATAGGGATGCTTCAGCACCTCGGACACACAGCCTGAGAGGGCACACAAGTCGTGCCAATGACTCTTAGTTCAATTAATTAAACTCTCTAGGTCTTGAAGCTCTTTGCTTCTTATTATTTCCTGGTGTTTCCTTGCTCACATTGGCCTCCAAGAGCTTTCCTTTCCACTGTGCCTCTGCCCCACCCTACAGAGATGGAGCAGAAAGAAAAACAGGTCCTCGGTGCCAGAGAGACCTGGCACCACATCCAGTCCGGCCTCCGCCACTTGACACCTGCGTGGCCTTCCGTCAGCTCTTTCTCTCAGGCTGGGTTTCCTCCCCGTATCGACACCCACTTTGGTGGATTATTGAGGATTGGACGTAATGTTTGTTGAGTGTCTACATTGAGGCTGTACACAGAAAATAAGAAATGAGTGTGGGTTTTTGTTCTTATTGAAGTGTCACCTCATGTGACACCTTTTCTGAGGACTGTTCTTGAAGCCCTGAAGATGGAAGCAATTTTGCCTCCCTTAACATCCAGAGGTGTGCTGTGTTTGCATCTGGTTACTCTGATATGTGGCATTCTAGTTATTTGGTGTGTAGATTATGTTCTCTACAGGTATGGAAACTCTAGACAAAAGATTTAGGTGCCCAGATTCCTGTGTGCACCATGCATCCAGCCAGGAGCTAGCTTGCAAATAATAATAGGTGCAATAATGAATACTCAATGAGTATTTCCTCAATACAGTAAAACCACTTTCTGACAGGACTTGCATCAATTTTTAAGTTGGTATACTTCTGGGCTTTCCTGATTTCTCCAACTTTTCAATGCCCCACCAAAATGAATTACATCAGACACCAAATGTTTCACAATATTTTCCCTCGAGTACAATTTATTTAAGTCATACATAATTAGAAACACAGAGAATTACAGCAGAATAAAAAACACAAGAATTGTATAGCTTGTCCTGTTAAAAGTTAAATAAAAGAGGTACTGGTTAAATGAAGAGGCACATGACAGTGTTAGGTACGTGTTGGGTAGCTGGGGACAAAACTGCCAAGCAGGACATTCGAGGTGCAGCGGCCTAACTCATCAGTCTCCATATGCAGGATGACTCAGTGCTGTCGTTTGCAGGAGGGATGGGCACTTATAACCCTGCGCTGATTCCCTAATGAGCACTAGGTAGTAGCTGTCTCGGAGAGAGAGAGAATGGAGGAAGAAGGAAGGAAGTAAAAAGGACAGAAGTAGCGAGGGGAGGAAAAGAAGGGAAACATGGGGTGGGAGGAGGCGGGGAGTGGGAGATTAGGAGAAGAAAAAGTGTGTCAGCAGGGTGACAACTGTCCTGGAACCATGGACATGTTTTCTCCACTCCTCTGGAAGCTCAGTCACAGGCCTCTAAGTCAGGTAACCTGGAAAATTAGGTTAAGCCCTCAGAGAGGAATTGATAAATGCATTATATTCCTCTATTGTTTGAGTAACAAAGGGTATAGATCTTAAAGTACTAATAGGAACAAAGTGGACATGCTTCCTAGGACCATGGCGAAGGGGTGTTTCAATGTATTTCTCCCTCCAGAGGTTCTATAGCTTTACTGAAAGACAGCTGGCTCAAAGAGGAACAAAAGTAATTAGACTTTCCAGAGTCAGATTCTATTTTAAATGCAGAATGTTTCTAGCTGGTAAATAGCTACTTAAGAAAAGGCAATTAAAGCAGTAGTTACAGTTTCTCCATAAATAGAAATAAAAAGACCTTTTTTAAAGGACAAAACGTCACCATGATGTACATATATAAATTTCCCCCAACACAGCATTATAGATCAGTCTCTACTGCTTACATTTAAAATATCAACTGCATTATAATATCTATGAAACAATTCAGTTGTATAGCTGTCTTCTACACAAGATTCTGGTGAAACAGAAGCGAAGAATCTTATTCACAGAACATTTAAAAGCTCTTTATACACAGTTTATGCACAAATATATCTTAAATTAGGATGCATACCTAATATGCATATAGAATATGGCTTACACATTAAAAGAGATCTAAGTTGTGAGTTATAAAATCCCGCTCTTTAGACTTAAAAGCTTCTGGTTGTATCCATTTCTAAAATATTGCTTAGCGTTGTGGAACCCCGAAAAGCAGCAGGCACAACAGAACACTCTTTAGGATGGACACGCCCTCCTTCCCTTTAATCGATGGCTACTCTTGATTTTTTCCATCCATGTTCTGCCTTTCACAAAAACAAAGCCACCTAGTCTCACAATCACTGAAGTGTTTATACAGTGAAAAGTTACACCGCCCAACTGTGCTTAACTTTGCTTGTCAGCTAATAGCAAATAAAGGTAGTTCTTCAGGTTGGAGCAAGGGGAAGGCTCTGCACGTGCTCAGGCAAGACATGACAGGGAAGCAGAGTCCCCACGGGTGGTAGTTTGTGTAGTGAAATGTAAAGTCACATCAAATAGCGTTATCTGTACAGAAAAGGGTGGGCTTCCATTGCCAGCTATTTTTGAGCACACACCCTATATACACACACTTCTTGTCACTCATCCCTTGGCCTGTTATATATTCTCTTACATCCTAATGGGATCAAGACCCCAAGAGGCAAATTCCATCCCCAGGTTGTGTGTCTGCCTCCAACAGCCGCTGGAGGTTCTTGTCATCTTGGAATGTAGGTAATGTGTGACTTCCGTGGCGATGGCGCCCACGTAGGTGATTCACTGGTGCGTCAGAGCCACGGGGATGGGTGTAGGCTGGTCTACTGGTTTCCAGGACAGGTTTCGCTGTGGGTTCCAGCTCCAGAGTCACGACACCGTGTTCATCAATCGGGTCACAGAGCCAAGACTACGGTGTGCCATTGCTGTTCAGGACCTCAGGCACAGCTTCTGAGTAGTTCTGCCTCTCTCTCTGTTCCCATGCATTTAAAAGAGCAAGGACGGTCTAAATGGCCTGTTCCTCAGAGCTGTAAAAAATATTTTCCTTAATTTTGTTTTTGCTCTCCTTTTACCTAAGACTGCGAAAATTGTAGTTATAGCATCATGTGTAAAACAGTGAGGAAAGTAAATCTTAAAAACGCCTCATCTTCCACACGTGCATGGCAGAGTCACCTGTGCTAAAACTGGGTTCAAAATAATGGCAATTTGAGTCTGTCCCACTTTTGTCTTAAAAACGTCTCTGGGTCGACTGAAGAAGGCCAAATTGTGGAGGAAAAACGATGGCAGAAGCACTGGCTAAAAACTCTGATGGCAATTTTGAGTGTATTTATTTGGCCAGAGTTCCTAGCACAGAATTTATGTTCTTCCTGTTAATTCCTTACATAGAAGTCCATAAAAATGGCCAGATCCCAGTGAGTGTTGAGAGAGGAGAACATAGTTCTGCAGGAAGTTGAGGAATTAGGATGTTTTAGTACTTTTTTCATTATCCTGAAATGAAATGCAAATGAATATGAAGATCATGTTTTAGTCATAAACAGACAACAATTACCATGTTGCAATTTCCCACTGGACTTTATACACCTTGTCGAAATAAGTGGTTTGTCAGTCTACAATACATATCCATTCTATATCAGCTGGAATTCCTCTTTCTATTTCTTCTCTTGGTGTGCATGCATACATGTAGGTGTGTATGTGTGTGTGTTTTGATCTCAGTACAAGTTTTGACCCTTTGGATCAGAAGTCACACACTTAAATAGTTGTACAGGACTGGCAGATAGTATGAATGAGTTAAGTGGGCCTGTATAAGTGTAAAACAAGTATCATTACCAGGATTGTAATGAAGTAAAGATGTTCAAAAAATATTTCAAATCACTGTGGAAGTCAAACGCATACAGGCTAAATCCAACCCACAAACCACCGATTTTTAACCTCTTCTTGGAAGCACACTCAACACCAAAGAGCCTGCAGGCAAACCTGACCTTCAAACACATTTTATTTGGTCTATATTATGTTTCAAAAACCTTTGAACCAACATTAAAGATGGGAAGATTTTACCAAAAAAAATATCTCTTAACCACTAGGAACACCTGGAAACCCTGGGCCTTCACTCTTCCGTGGTGAGGATGTGCCCGAACTAAAGGGTGGCTGACAGCAGCCCCCCACAGGGTGGGTGAGCAGTGCCCGCTCTGGCCCCGAGGCTGACCGGGCCTTTTTGCTTCCAGACACTACACCTGAGTCACAGTTGCCACTTGCTGCCACTCCTATTATTTTCTGATTTCTCCCACTCCCATCCTTTAAGAGACCTTATTTCTTGATGGCATGCGAATTGCACCTAGCCGATTCCTGGAAGATTGTGCTCTGTAGGCAGGGCTCTCTCAAATGGAGAAGGAAGCGAATGAACTTAGCAGGTCCTGATGAAAAAAAATTGTTTAACGGTCTTCTAGCTACTGGGGTTTGAACATTGTTGTTTAGTTTGAGTGGGTCTCAAACTGTTCCAGGTTTGGGGTTTTTTAGTTTAAAAAAAAGAGAGAGACTTCATTAACTGCCATCTGAATATCATCAAAATTTTTACTGACAAGATGCCAGAATCTTACAGATAAATTTTTTTTGCCTTAGACATTTTCATACTCATCATTTTTACAAATGTGCTGGTAACCTGTGATTCCTACACACAATTTTTGGAAAATGTTCATAAATATTCTGGCTTGATATTATAAATACATAGAAAATGCTGATCTTTCTTTTGAAGCCATATGGTGTACCCTGGCTTAGAGGCATTTGATAGGAAAGAATATTGTTTAATTTTGTTTAACTCAGTTGTCTACTAGTATTTACTTGACAACCAAACCTTTTGTACCTAACCCTCTATAAATACTCCACTGGATTAGTTTTCCCTAAAATATGCTCTGAGGACTCTAGTGGACATTGTCAGGACCAAGCACACTTCTGAAAACAGCTAAGGGCTCTAAAGGTAACAATTTATAGTTTGGATGAAGGGAAAGGAAAGAAACTGGTATAGCTAATACAATATATTAAAATAGCTAAATCTAGAGATGGGTTTTAGTCACTCTACAGCCCCTTTGTGGCTTGATTTCTACCCAAGCATCATATGTAAAACAGGACTCACAATCATTACCTCTGGAATTGCTGACTGAGATAACACGTGTAAGATGTTCACCCCAGTGCCTTACACTTGAAAGTTGGTATTAATGAAACTATTACTATTGATATGTCTTATAATCAAGTGGGGAATACTGAGCAATGAATCCTCTTAAAAACTAATCATGTTTTAACTCTTTCGTAGCTAAAGCAACATTTGGGGAGCTAATGATAACATCCCAAACTCCTGGGATGGCTCCCTCAGCATCTTCCCTTGCTCCCACCACAACCCCAGCTGAAGGACACATTACAACATTGGGCTGTGTCCCTCACTTTTTAGGGAGACACTAGGACATGTCCACCATAAATACGCATCCCTCCCGCTAACTGCCTGCACCTCCTCTGAAGGCCCAATACAGCGGTTCTCGCTTTAGTGTACAGAAACGCAATATCCGTAGATGGGGTAATTAAAAGCTCAGATTTCTAAGGCATCACTCCCAGAGTTAATAATTTGGTAGGTCAAGGGTGAGCCTTAGAAGCTGAATTTTTAAAAGAGAACCATGGAACACACATCTGTGGATTTTGGTAAATATTGATGTTTTCTTCAAAATATGTAGTTGTTTTATTATAATCATCTGTTGTAAACTTCATATTTCCTACAGGAAATAGAAAAAGAAATCAGGATGAAACCTCCCCATTGACTATAGCTTATTATTTTTGAAGAACTAAAATGTCTCGGTAAGTATCATTTTTATGTATAAGCAAATTAAGAACTTTTTAAAAAGGTAAATACTTAAGATTATGCCTCAGAAGATAGACGACAGAGGTTTTTTAAAAAAATAATCTAGAGGATATTTAAATAAGATAACTTTGTCTCTAGTGATATTCTGTAAGCCATTCATTTCAGAAATTACATTTCTCATCTAAAAAAATAATACTTACCTCTCATGTTTAACATGACAGAAGCCTTCTGGTGTTTCAGACCTATACATGTGAATCAGCACGTTTCTCTTCAGCATTTCCTTGACCTTCTGAGTTCTTAGGAAGATCAGGTTCACCTGGAAAACAAGCAAACACAAACACAGTAGGCCTGTGAAAAGAACAAATACGGTCAGGAAACTGAGGCAGTTGGGAAAATGCTGAAGACTATTTCCCAATGGGTTTCTGTGGCACATTTCTCCAAAGACAGCAAACATTTTCCTTTCAGCCTGTGAATTTAGAGAGTATAACAAATCATCTTCGGGCCATTGCACAACTTTGTGAAGTTGCAATTTAATCTGGGGATACAGAAACGAAACAGATGAGACATGTTTCAACATCTATTAAATCAAATGTAAAAATTACGCACGTTTTTCCTGAATATGTTTAATTGCAGCAAATTCTTTTAAACAAACCCTCTAATGATCAGTGTCCTTTACCTCACATTGCTTCGCTGCTATGAATCTACAACAAATGAGTGTAAGAGAACAGTAACATTGAGGGTGAGACATAATCTGCCAAGACAGACTAATGGAGTTTATAATCTTAGAACCACTTGGCTTTCATATAAACCTTGAAGAAGAAAAAGAAAAAACAACATTTGTATGGAAAATGTTCCAACATTACTAGGGAAGTTGAAGAGAATCTATCAAAAATAGAAACGTAAAGTGAAATGTACAGTTAAAAGAGTCTTATTATATGAGAAAGTAAACAAAAGTCGCAGAAATTAATTTTTGAGTCAATTGCTCAAACTACTTGATATTTCAGGAAATAGTCATATATGATGAAATGCTGTTTCTGTCTGACATTTAATTGAAAATATATTAACAGTTAAACTTTGCACCAATTAACTTTGAGACAATTTCTTCAAATACAATGTAAGACTGAGTTCTTTCAGTTGCAAGAGATTTTCTGTTGAGGTTATAAGATTAGTGAACATATAGAACTTATGAGGTATTATCACAAAGCAAATTTATTTTATTTCTCACTTTATGTTTAAAGTACATTCAATGGGAAAAACTTATCTTTTGTACCAGAACCAAATTTCAGGTAGTATCATGTCTTTTCTGATCATTTTAGATAATAAAAAATCACATGATCACATTAAGTTGCCAAAGTCCCAACTCAGACATTAGCAGGTCCGATCACATATCATACACATCAATCTTAACACAAAGAAAAACTTACTATCCAATATTGGGTGTGTTGCAGAGCCCAGACATGGTGTTCGGGACTGGGACCCGTTCAATGTTTCTTTCATTTTTTTTCTCTCCCTCCCCCGAATTGGCTACCTTGGCCTCCCAAGCTGGAGAAAGGAAAGCAGAGAGCTGAGAGGAGCAGCATCATAGCTGGACTAGTACCATTATCACAAGTTCTGATAACAAGTTTAGAGCTTGATAACGAGTCCTCTGTGGGCACATTCAGGGACTTTTTTGCCAAGGAAAATGGCTAGAGACTTTCACCACCCAGGCACGGACACAGGAAACTCTGGTTCCTTTGCAATGTTTACAGCCTCTGGAGATCTGTGGGTGCCTTTCCAGCTTCTGTCTGCTGAGGTACTCTCCCCCTTTCACATAGGGGTGGGGCATATTTGGTTCACCGGAAATACTGGTGAGGCAAGCGTTTCTACTAAGTTCTTGATCTTGAGGAAAGGCTGAAGTCAGAGAGCTCATCTGACTTCATCTGACGTTGGTTCATCTGTCACCATATAACCCTTTATTCTTCTCATCTAAGAACTAGACTCTATTCCCAAAACTCCACTAACTTCAAGCTCCTCAACGGTTCTGGTGAAGTTTCTTCCCTTGATTTGACATGAAGAGAGAAACATTTCCCAATAGCAGAGAGCTCATTAAAGAAATCGGTCTGCCCTGACTGGTGCGGCTCAGTTGGTTGGAGTATTGTCCCATGGGCTTAAAGGTCGTGGGTTTGATTTCCAATCAGGACACATGCCTAGGCTGCAGGTTCTGTACCCTGTTGGGGTACGTGAGAGAGGCAACTGATCGATGTTTCCGTTTCACCCCCAACCTGTCTTTCTCCCTTCCCTTCTCTAAGCATGTCCTCTGGTGAGGATTAAAAAGGAAGGAAGGAAGGAAGGAAGGAAGGAAGGAAAGGAGGGAGGGAGGAGAAAGAGAGAGAGAGAGAGAAGAAAGAAATCTGCCTCACAAATCCTTTTTCAACCGTCAACAGCCTGACCCCGTCACGCATTTGGGTTGGGTGAGGGCTATAAGCATGCTATAATCAAGTTAAGTCAGTTTGTTTGGACATTTACTTAAGAGCCTTGGCTTAAACTTCTGCTTTAATATCCTGTTACTTATAACTAAATTAGAAAAGAACAAAACAGACTAGAAAGAACAGAACAGAGTGGAAAGAACCTACTGAATTAAAAGAAAGGAATATAAGTAATTAATTGTCTGACTCTCAGAAATGTTCAGAGACCCTTTTACAATGGACAAAGGACACTGAAGTCCTTATAGCCAGTGTGTAAAGAACTCACCAGTAACAAAAGTGGGCAAGGAACAAAATCATCAAATGGTACCAACGCTGTAATTATAAAAATAAATACCAAAAGGATACACAGATTACGTCCCTGAGTAATTCTACACACGTAATTAGAAAAGTAGCAGTTAAGAACTATGACCAACGCAAGACAAGGATCTTGCTACACTGAAAACAAAGTGTTTTCCTTGAAAACCTATAAAAATTTCAGATGTTTTCCAGAGCACGTACACAATATTAGCCAGCAATTGCATGGCAGACTTAGGAAAATGCCAGCATCCTCAGCAAATGCAAATCATATTACTTTTACTAAATAACTCTTTTGTTGTAGAATCCTTTTCAATTCACTTGGATAATACTTCTTGAAAGTAACCACTAGTCTTTCATAAAAAAAGAGAGTCATATCATTTTGACCTATTACTCTGCCAGAGGAGAAATGATTTTCTTTATTCAACCCATTACAGGTCATCTTGGCTCAAGAGTGACCTCTGTAAAAGGCCGTGAGAAACACCCGTGTACTCCCAGCTTCCAAATGTTTTTGAATCGTGAGCCCCTCTTTTTATTTGGTGAAACTATGCCCTTTTCAAAATAAAATTTATAAACAAATACAATAAAATACATAGGATTACAAAGTATTCCACTTACAATAAAATATAATTGTCAACATATTTAAGTTATCCTAGTGGTGTGATATAGAAATATGTATGCTTCTTTATTAATGCATTAAATCACAAGGTCTAGCTGCAAGCTTCTCATCTGTGTAATTTTAAAGTTATAACGATATCCAGTAATATCTCAAGGTATCTTCGTGAATTTAATGGTATGAAAATGTCTATGATTTCTATTGGCAACAAATACCACAAATGTTACTCTGGGTATCGTTGCCTACAAATAAAGGAAATTCTAAATTTCAGTTAAGGGTTAGTAGAACATTACTCTCCAAGTATACAGACCTCATCTGTATAACTATGGGTTAAAATTTTTGATAGAACCTAATTTCACAGGTGAGAAACAGGATCAGATTAATGAAGTGATTTCCTCCAGTACAGACCAAAAATAGATAATCTGAGGTCAAAACTAGTGGAGTTTAACCTACTGCTATTTCAACAAGAGAAATAAAGTGACCTTAGAGTTTCTTTTAACTGAAGATATTTGAAAACTCGCATACACAGGAAGCTACTCCTTGGGAGTGAATACAACAAGCACGTTCAGAACAAGGCACAGAAGTTTGTTTGACAGCCAGGAAAAAGGTAGTGGAAGTAAGAAACCTCCGATAATTCTGTTCATCTCAAAGAGCTTTTACCCGTTCATCTACTCCAGCTCCAAATACGAAAACCTGAAAAAAAGTAAGTTGTAAAGTGATGGAAATGGCTTCCGAATTCAGCAGGGGCCAGGGAGCATACAGTTGTCAGAGGAGGAAAAGTCATATGAAAGCAAAGAGAAATCCTGTGAATGTGCCCAGTCCAAGCTCCTAGCCTGCAATGTGAGCTATTATTATATTGGAGTCACAGGATGTTAGTTTGGTAGATGATATGAATAACACTTCCAAGGAATAATATAAGGTGCACTATCCACTCATCTTGTTATGGTTTTGCTGGACTCTTTTTTGAAAAGTAATCCTCCTTTAGGATAAATTATTATACAATTTAAAATATAAAAATAATAATCAATACTTTGTGAGTGACTGGTAGGTGGTGAGCACTACTTTAAATGCTTCACTCATCTCAGTTCTTGTGTCCTTACAGCAAACCTGGGAGGCAGGGTTCAACAGCTGGGGAAACTGAGTGCAGGCTGAGTCATCTGCCCGAGGTTTCACGACTATCCAGTGGCTGACCCCTCTGACAAAGTGCAACCAGAATCTTAGCCTCCAGTTCTACCATTTCTCAAACTACATTCATCTGCCTGTTACTTTCACCATTTATAGTGGAATGAGCAGGCTTTTGTGTGTTTTCACCTGGAGAAAATGAGAGAAGAGTCTGGAAAGTGTGTCTCCTTTGATTTTGTTCATTTTCCCATGGAGATTAAAACCACTTAGAAAGTTAATCAAGCTTCATCACCATAATTTTCAATGAATTAGTACCTACTACAGAAGAAAGACTCAACAAATACTGGTGGTATGCATAATCAAAATTTTAGTGGTCTTTAGATTTTTTATGATAGCCTATAAATATATCTTTTGATCAATTTTTAGAATCAGTTGAATAAAGGCTACTAAATACCCAAACAGACCATTGTTTTCCCATTTAATTTAGCTTTAAGTCATCAAATTTTAGAGGGCTAATTTGGTAACTGTATTGATGAAGGCCTAAGAATCAGCCAAAATAGAATCAATCTCACATACCCAGGGATACTTTAACTTGAATGAGAGACTAGTGTTCTTACAAAGCGTCTTGTATGCGATTTCCTCCTGTCCTGTGTGCGTTTTCCCATCTAACCTAGGCTGTTTATGGTCAGCTATTTGAAGGGTTGTATGGAGAGAGTTAGTCTCATCTACCTACAGTTTTTGATAGTAGGAGTGAAATAAATTCTCTTGGACATAATTCCAAGTTGCTCCTCTTAAACAAAACTTAATAATTGTAAAATCATGCTTTAAAATAAAAGCACTTTAAGCAATTAGTCACAAAACACATGATTATCTACAATATCCAGCCAGGATTGTGGGGAGTGGTACAATCTCTATAAAGATTTGTATAACAAGATTACTCTCATGCTGGGGATGAGCTTATTTAAAACAAATTGTGGGTGCTCCATTATCTCTTCATCAAACTAACATCAAAACTATTATCTTATTATCGTTGAACTGACTTTATTTCATTAGATTTCTATTTCTTACTAGTGTCTCCGGGTTTTCTTTGCATATTTTACACAAGCCTAACCCAAGACAGAAAGGTGATGTGGGAACAAAGGACCCATTTGAATGAATCTCATTCTGAATGAAAGCAGAGTGATAAATTAAAATTTTTGAGTGGGTCCTTGTATGGGTTCTCTTTTGAACTCCATAAAAGTTTCCTGATGAAAATTAGTGTAAAGCTTCTAAGATTACTCACTACCAATTATCTTGCTGAAGAATGGACCTAGGTCATACTTTGAAGATGATATGAAAATAAAGTTTGAGCATCTGATTTGTGAGAGTTTTCATTATACAACTTATATACAAAATCCCACCTGATGAGACCTCTTACATCATTTTTCCTTTACCCTACATTTCATAATTTTTTTGGAGATTAAATATTTACAATAAAAGTCAAAGACTTCAGCTATAAATATTTTTGCATGATTTTTCTGGCATTTCTAGGAAAAATTATCTTAGCCAAAGAATGACTAACAGTCCTAGAAGAAGTAAACTCAGGATAAAAGAACAATTTTGACCACATAAAAAGTCTAAATGTAGGCGTATTTTAATGGATAAAAACAAAGTAGTAAAAATTCTTTGGGGAAAAAAATAAATTGCCATGAACCAAGTTTGCTGGATTAACTAAAATATCTTCTTTTGAGAACATTTTCTTTTCCTAAAGGATTCTATGCCAAGAAAAAATAAAAGCAGGTATGTGGCAGAATTCTAAACAAAAAGTGTGTAATAACGGTTGTTCCCTTTTAGCTCTACAAATTAGGCAACTATATGAACTATTCAAGATAAGACAATTCCATTCCTTTATTCACTCATGCAGAAAAGTGGATGGACTTGAGAGAGATCTGGGAGAATCTCTATAGGCTATCATGATGGATTGATTGCAAATGGAAAGGTTATAAAAGAGTCAACGTCAATTCACTACACAACAATTCACTCCATCTATGGAATTGATCAATTATAAGTTTTTGTCATTAATTAAGCATAATCTCATGTCAAAATTGTTGGGGGCAAGTAGTGTTTTCCATAATATACACATTTAAGGAAGCCTTCTATAAGCTCTCCACACAGTTTAGAAGCACACCTGTGAACCAACAAGAATAAGAATTATTGCAGTAAACACTAAATTCTAAACACTTCCTTTGCATGTTTTGATACATTTAATCCTCACAAAAGCTCTTGAGATAGACACTGTTTTTATGATCCTTGCTTTACAAATGAGCAAACTGAAACAGAGAGAGTAGAAGACTTGCTCAAGGTCACAAAGGCAGTGAGTGGTGAAATCAGGACTGAACACGACAGCCTAGCTCCAGCCTTGTAGATCCTAACTCAGCACCATGCAGGTACAATGGAATACCTGTGGTGTCTTTGCCTTTTCTTCTTAGGAGCGCATGACTTATCTTTGAAATTAAATCTGTTAGTAAATTATAGCCTTTCCCCTCCCCCCAAGGCAGAGCCAGAGAGTAAGAATAAATTACGTATTTTTGAAAATACATTATTCAATATTGGACACCAGCCAGCCTCAGCTAATGAATTACTGGGATTTTCCTACTAGTCTAATATAATTAACCATTAAGTCAAGTGTCAGAGGATCACAGTAAAGAAAGTATTAAAGAGCCACACCAAAAATAGGCTTTCTCAGAGGAAAATGACTGGGTAACCTTAACTAAATTACATATTGAACAATTCACAAATCCTATGAAAAAAAAAACCCCAAGCCCCAGTATATTAAGCCATTTTGCCCCTGCTGTTCACTCCTTCTATAGTAAACATTTTGTCAATGATATCTATCCCTTAAAATTTTATGAATCATTATTTATTTTTTCTGAACCACTTTTAAATGGCAGAGGACTATCATAGTATTTGTTCAGAAGGACACATGGTAGAATATAAACGATAAATTAAGTTTATGAAAGTCACACTACCTTTCTGATGTTTTAGAAAATGGACAGCTAGCGTGAAAATAGATGGGTAAGCTTTGTTGCAGAAATGATTATCTGTTCAAAAAGCATTTATTGACGTTCAAATTGTTTTAGTAAAGAGAACTGCTATGAATGCCATTTTGACAAACATTTGAAAGCATAAGGATGCTGACGTAGCCGTCAGCTTGATCTATTCTTGTTGGGCCAGGTCAGCCAAGGAATCTTTAGTTGTTATGAACGTGGTTCGTACTCCAATTGAGCAATCTGTAAAAGTGAGTTCCCTTTTTCTCAGGGGGCCAGGTAGATTTCCAGCAAGTGGGTTGAAATCTCCACGTCTTCTAGTCCAATTAGAGCCGTCACCATGCATGTGATTTTACTTACAGGTGTTTACTAACCAGGAAAACTCACACTTCTGAGAACAGGTTTTTGTTTCAGGAAAAAAAGTGTTACTTATTTTAACACCATCTAAAGAAAATGCTGTGAAGAAATTGTGAAAAAATAAATTTTACTTAGCATTTATAATTAGCTATGTTTCTAAGAATTATTATGGTAAAATTATAAAATAAATATAGTTAGTATATTTATGTTTAATGTATAATATTTTTACTTTTGCTCCTGAAACCTTTTGTGATTAATGTATTCATCAATAATAATCTTGAAATAATTCTTGGGTTTTTTTTTACCCTTTTTTATTGTTGACACTATTACAGATATCCTCCATTTTCTCTCCTCTTTGCCCACCTCCACCCTGCCCCCCCTCCCCTGGCCCTCACCACACTGTTCTCTGTGTACATGGGCTATGCATACATGTTTATATCCACAGCAGCTTCAATATTTCTCTTCCAGCAATTGCTCTTAAAACCATTCTCCTTGAGTGTAAGCTGGACTTACGACTTCTAATAAACAGAATGTAGCAGAAGTGATGGTGTTTGACTTCAGAGACTAGGTCATAAAAGGCATCACAGTTTCTTCCCTTAGTACAGAGAGTCCCAAACAAGACGGATGCAAAGAGGCCCACTCCAAGACACATCATAATTAAAATGCCAAAGGTTAAAGATAAGGAGGAAATCTTAAAAACGGGAAGAGAAAAGAAGTTAGTTACCTACAGAGGAGTTCCCATAAGACTCTTAGCTGATTTCTCAAAAGAAACTTCACAGGCTACAAGGGATTGACAAGAAATATTCTAAGTCATGAAAACCAGAGATCTACAGCCAAGATTGCTCTACCCAGTGAAGCTATCATTTAGAATCAAAGGGCAGATAATGAGCTACCCAGACAAGAAAAAAACTAAAGGAGTTCATCGTTACAAAATCAAAATTATATAAAATGTTAAAGGGACTTATTTAAGAAAAAGATGATGATCAAAAGTGTAAACCATAAAATGGCAATAAATATATATCTATGAACAACTGAATCTAAAGAAACAAACTAAGCAAACAAGAACAGAGACGGAATCATGAATAAGGAGAAAATTTTGATAGCTGCCAGAAGGGAGGAGGGTTGGGGGCAATGGATGAAGAGGTCAATTCTTGTTCTTCTAATTCAACTTATTTTTTTCTTCACTTGTTGCCTAAAAGCCATTCAGGATAATAGTCTGGACATCTAGGGAGCTCCATTCTAGCTGATTCTGTCTAGAGTAGGCACTCTTAGAATCGATTCAGAGGCTTCTTAATCTCCTGAGAAAGCATGACGAAAATCACTATGCTTTTCTTGTTTGTGTGTGTCCCACAACTTATAATCATGCCCAATATAACCCTCCTTTTTGTAACTTAATGTAACTATAATAAGTAATTTCTGCCCTGGCTGGCATGGCTCAGTGGTTTGAGTGCTGGCCTGTGAACCAAAGGGTCACCAGTTCGATTCCCAGTCAGGGCACATGCCTGGGTTGCAGGCCAGGTCCCCAGTTGGGGGCATGTGAGAGGCAGCTGATTGATGTATGTCTCGCATAGTGATGTTTCTCTCCCTCTCTTTCTCCCTCCCTTCCCTTCTCTCTAACAATAAATAAATAAAATCTTTTTTAAAATAAGTAATTTCTATAACCCATAAGCATTTTGTCATTATTGTATAGTGTAGGAGGACAATTTTGGGTGATTATCTCAGACACTCTCAGGTGTGCTTGAAGAACTACAGGAGTCATTTTAGGCCAATTGTCAGGCTTTTGTTTTGTTAAGTGGGTTAATGTGAGCCAGAACTAAATTGTTCTGAGCGACTGAGAGGATTCTAGAGGTGAAGTGGGGAAAGAGAGGAAGAGAGATCTTGGGTTAAGAGGCACGGAAGACTGGACGCTTTGGAGAAAGAACAAAGGTGAGTGTGGGCAAATGAAGAGACTGACGTTTGGTCTGCAGTGCAGAGTTAAGACGACGACGTTTCCAATGCCCTTTGCACTGGGCTAGTTATTGGAGGAGTGTGACAAGATCTTGCACCTAGTGTGAGCACTGTGGAGGACGTAATCAAATTCTGACTACAAATTCCAGTTACAAATTCTTAGAGGTGAGTAGCACCTGAACGACAAAACCTTTTCAGAGTGCTATTCCCTACCTAATGCCCCAAACCTTTGGTCTTACTCTGCCCTCATCACCTCTGTTCAACAGTGCAACGTCCCATCCACCACTTTCTTCCCCACCCGCCTTCCCTACTCCCCAAATCTCCAATGTCATGCTTTTACCCCATAGTTCTCAGAGGCTACAAATCTCCTGTAAACTCTTGCAAGTATTACTTGTATTACAAAGTAAAATTAGAACAATGGATGAGGTTTGGAGTGTCAGAAAACATAGCAAGTACAGACATCGAGTAAAAGGAGGATTTGGGGGAATAAACCTTACATTTAGTTTTCCCATTAGCCATTTAACAGTAATTTTTTAAAAAAAATATTTTCGCTGATAAAGAAAAATATTGTACAACATAGTGAGTAATACCATTTCATTTATATGGACTCAGAGTTAAAATCAGATTTCCATAGTGTAGAATCAATTCTCCTCTACTTGACTCTGACTGAGCTTTTACCTGGCCCTGGTCGGGAGCCACCAAAGACCTAAAGTTGAACACCAGCGAGATCTAGTCTCAAGAATAAGCTACAGGTATTTGTTTTGCACATAGTAGGCCTCTGTAAATAGTTTGGGAATAACCTCAGTGGTTCTCAACCTTTTGTCAGCATCCATATTTAACGTGCATGACACACTCCAATCAAATATTTCGTTATATGCAGGGACTGGGTGGAGGGATATTACAGATCTCCAAAAGGGAATGTCAGAATCTCTATCGCGCATGTGAAGTGGGAAACGTAACCGAATCTCCTCTCCAATCCCACTTCTGTTTCAACACTGATTTTTGACAGATCCCCGTTTAAAACATTTTTTAATCCATTTTGAGAATGCAAGGCAGAATGTACAAGTACTCGTTAAGTACTCCCACTGTAATATGAATAAAATATCTATGCTTATTCTTAGAAAAGGCATTTTAATGAAGTTTTGGAAAATAGGTAGTATTTTAATGAATAGAGTAGAGGAGGGGACCCCAAGAATTATGTTCTATGAAGCAATAAGAACAGGATAAAGGTAGGAAGAAAGTTCACTGCCTTTCCCAAGAGTAGAAGGCAAACATTTCCGGGTAGAAATGCGTGACCCAAGACAGACATCTAAGGAATATCATCAACAAGATACATTGTTTCCTGTGAACAGCTTGCCTGGGTGGCACTGGCTCAGATTCTTATCTGTGCTTCACCATTTGTTGATGAAATTTCCTGCTATCCCGATCCAGGTCTTGCTGTATTCATTTAAATGCACAAGTGTTCCATTTTGACCTGCCTCTGTGAACTACAGGTAAACTATGTTGAATTTTTAAAAAATAAAGCAGTGTGGATGATATTAATATGCTGCCAGGGTTCAAAACTATTGAGTTTGTCTTTACAATAAATGAACGAGCAAATGAATAAATAACATGGAAATACACACTCACAATTCAAGCTGTTATTTAGGCCCTTCTAAGGTTAAGTGACTTTGGTGAATATCACCTCTTAGGACATTATAATTTTGATCTTCCAAATGTTCCATTCTATCAAATGCACACCCCTGCTCTGTTGTACTGATTACGTAATGTAGAATGTTAGCGGAAGACACTAAATTGGAAATACAAACAATACAATGTATAATGTGATATATAATTTAACTGACTGATAATTTAAAATATTATTTTACAATTACTAGAAATATTTAACCAGTTAACAATGTTTCGAACCATGACTGGAGAGAATGGGAGTAAAGCTCTCATGGTTATCTCTGAAAGCCTTGGCTTTTCTGTGATACCTCGTCCCTTCTGAAATCTAAAAAGCACACATATAGTTTCTCAAAACAATGCTTAGAAGTCATAGTCCTGGTAGTTTAGGGGTTATAACATAAATGCGTTATGTTTTATGTGAAGAGTTTTGTTGATTAAAAAGATAATGGGAAGGTGTAATAATAATGTTTTATAAACAAATATTTATAAACATAATCTTTTAAAGTAATTCAATGCAAAGTAACATGGACATGTTTTTATTCTTTTCAAAAAGGTAGCTTTTTGTTTTCTGTAATCAATAGGTTGGAGAGTGAGGAGAACTTTTAGGGACTAACAGAGATTGCTGGCTAGTTAGAGAAAGAATGTACCCAGAACTTCTACAGGGATCTGTGAAATAAAAGTACAGAGAAATATCACAGTGATGTAGGTCTTTGAAGTAAAACTATTGCTATATAACAGGTTTGGGAGTGATGTTTAGGCTAACAATCATTTTGTTATTCCTGAGCAGCTTATCTATCAGGCCTCAAGGTGATTTTTAACTTTTCACTTATGAGAAGTGCGTGCCCTCGGAGTCAGGGCTCGGGAATAGAGACTACGGCCTCCCAGCCTTGTTTCCTGAGGACTCCTGGGTTTCCCCCCAAAGAAGCGAAGGAGGAGGATGAAGTAACATTCAGATGGGATTCCGCTTTATTGCTCCAATGGCAACTTTTTCACACCCTGTGAAGCCATCAGGAAGAATCAGCTTGATTCCCTTTGTGGAACATTTCAAAAGGGACAAAAGAAACTATGGGAGGCAAATGAGGGAAGCACGAGAAAATAGTTTCTTGTAATTATTCCTAAAGCTCCCTTGTAACAGTGGGAAACTATAACTGACCCCTTGTTTCTGTAAAAGCTGACTTTAATGTGCAGCTTATAGATAAATAGCATGTTAGTATAAGAATTCTAGGAACTAACTTCAAAAGATAAAGACTCTGACCTTCAGTCATTCCAGCTCTGGGAGACTTTCTGACTTTCAGCAATGGAGCCAGGATGACAAAAACCAGGATAACAAAAACCAGGCTGACACACACCAGACCATTGCTTGACCAGTTCTGAGGTCCTTGTGCTCACTGTGCTCGTCTGAATGCAGAGAACTTTTCAACTCCATCCTTTGATCTCTTTGATCTGTTCTCCTCTCCCTCCTTACGAAATCTGCCTCCACTGAGAAGAGATGGGCTTTGGGACAAGAGTCCCCCATCCTCTCAGACGGCTGGCACCTGAATAAGCCTTTTTCCTTCTCCCCAGCACCTGTCTCACGAGTCTGGCTTTCGTTGCAGCAGGCAGCCAGACCTGCATTTGGTTAAAGCTAAGTTAGAAACTGAGTGGAAATAAGAGCAAATCAGTTATTTATACTATGTTATAGTGTTCAATTTCTAAACTGGCTTTTATGATCCTGTCAATACTTTCTAGGAAAAATAGCTTAAGTAACTGAATTCATGTACTTAACATGCCTTAGGATTGCCTGAGACTTTAGCACAAAACAGAGAAATTTGCCTTATTTTTAAGTCAGGTTTTCCTATAATAAAAAATGTTTCTGAGCCCTGGTTGGTGTGGCTCCGTGGACTGTGCGCCATCCTGTGGACCAAACGGTCACTGGTTTGATTCCCAGTCAGGGTACTTGCCTGGGTTGCAGGCCAGGTCCCCAGTAGGGGGCTCATGAGAGGCAACCACACATTGATGTTTCTCTCCCTCTCTTTCTCCCTCCCTTTCCCTCTCCCTAAAAATAAATAAATAAAATCTTTTAACAAATGTTTCTGTTTCAGTATACCTCTGAAACATTCTTAAAAACTCACAACCACACTAAAAAACACAAAGAATTTAAAATTATGAATTAATGTGCCTCACATCATTCAGATAGTTTTTAATCATTCAAGTTAAAAGCAAAATTAAGCTCTAGTATTTTTTCTTCAAAGTGGTGAAAAATACTTAATAAATGTTAATATAGTGATATTGTTTTAAAGTTAATTGAACAATCATATTATTTTTAATTTCTCTTCTGAAAGAACTACAAAAGCTGTATGCCTTGTTGATTAGTTGAAACTGTGAACTCTTAACTAGTCTGGCTTTGTTCCCACTGTTTGTTCCCATGGCCCATGCCCATTCGAACAAGTAGACGTAGGTGTTATTTACAGAAGTACCAGAAACAAAAGCATACGCTCTAAATCATTAGATTCAAAAGTCATGTCTGTGTTTGGAACACAGGTTCTTCGAAAATACTTAGTCAAACTCTATCTTCCCACCCACAACTCCAGAAGGTATATAGGTTTCTCCTTCACTGGACATGGACTGAGGTTTTCTCCAAGAGAAACAGTAAAGGTAAGGGGAGAACTCAGATTGCTGATGAGAGAGGTTTAACTTCTTACTGTTCATAGAACCTCAAGAAAGAGAGAAAAGAGTTGGAAGATACAAGAAAGCTAAATACTTACAGCCTCAGACACAGGACCCTGGGTTTTGCCAGTCAGGTCACATTTTGAGCATGAAAATGACTGACCCCAGGTCTGACTGCCTGCAATGATAGCCAAACTCATGAGACAGGTGCTGGTGAGAAGGAAAGCAATTTACTCAAGTGCCCGTCACCTGAGAAGGTGGGGACTCACATTTGAAAGCCCATCCTCACATCTCAGTGCTGGCAGAGGTTTTTTATAAGGAAGGGGGAAGGGAAGCAGAACAAAGAGAGCAAGGGAGTGGGTTGAAAAGCTCTCTGTGTTCAGACCAGCACAGTCCATTCTGATAAGGCAAGTGATGGTCCAGAGTGCATCATCCTGGCTTGTCATCCTGGCTCCACAGTTGAAGGTCAGCAAATCTCCCTGCGCTGGGATGACCGAAGGTCTGAGCCTGTATCTTCTGAAGTTAGTTCCTAGGATTCTTACACAAACATGCTGTTTATCTGCAGGCTACTTATTAGTCGGAGTCAGCACTTACGGAAACAGTGTCAAAAGAATGGTGAGGCGGGTTACAATTCCCCACTGTTACATAATGTGTGAAAGATTTGGGAAATAACACAGTGATTTAGAAGTAGAAGAGACCATTGTCATTTTCTCTTATCTGGAATTCTGAGAGGTGGGAGAATTTAAAAATTTCAACTCGTTTTATGAGGTTAGTATAACCTCAATACCAAAACAAGGCAAGGTCGGTATGAGAAACAAAAATGATAGGTTAATAGCAGACATGAATATATATTTTTTAAAGCCAGCGGAAGTAATTTTGAAAAATTAATACATCAAGACTAAGTTGGGTTTATTTGAGGAATACAAGGTGCTATGACATTAGAAAATCTATTAATATAATTTACTATATGAACCAATTAAAAAGAAAAATCATATAAATTATTTTAAAAGCTACAGAAAAGACATTTGATCAAACTAAATGTTTCATATAAAATACATTTTCTTAACTAATTATTTATTGATGGGAATATAAGTAACCTCATGAAGAGGAAATCAAAGAAACTGAGGAATATCGCAGTGCTGAAACCTTAAGCACCTCCCTCTAAACTCAGAGACAAGCTGAATGCCATCACCACTCCCATTTCAGAGTGTCCTGGCTAAACTTGCCAGTTAAATGGGCTCAGGGAAAACAGTTATGAAAGGTATTCATTTGGGAAAGAAACAACAACTTTCATTATTTGCAGAAAATCACTATTCAAAAACAAGTGTATTTCAACATAGCAGCAAGAAATAGGCATTCACAAAAGCAACAAAGAATATAAAATACTGAAGGAAATCCAACAAAGTATATTTAAAATTTAAATATTAAGCGATTGCATATAATATAGTACAGGTGGGGCAAATGTAGATTTACAGTTGTTGGTATGGAAAATAACATAATAAATAATAAATAATAATACAAAAATGAACTCTGTTTCATGAACTCACAACTGTGTAGCTACTTTTGGCCCACCCTGTATGTGCTTACTATAGTGGCTAGCACATAATAACACTAATAAGAATTTTTATCATTATTATTTTTATTATTATTAAGAAAAATAAACTTTCTGAGAAATATGAAAAAGACCTATGAATGATAAAGTCTATATGAATAGGAAGATAATCTCATAAAGATGGCAGTTCTTTCCAAATTGACAGCAAGGTAATTCTAACCAAAACACTAATTTTTTTATTTGGGTGACTTTGGTTCGTAGGGTCATAGAGGTTGCAGGAGCCCAGTTCTATGACACATGGTCCGTATATTGCACTGTGTGCCCACCACCCAAAGTCAGATCATGTTCCTATGAACCAATGTCACCCCAATAAACTTAATTTAGAAAAATACCACTTAAGCCAAAACCAGGTCTCAAAAGGTTCAAATGCATGATATCATACTGAATATATTCTATGACTCTAAGGCAATCATGGAGGAAATAAGTTACAAAAAGAAACTAAAAACACTTGTGTGTTTGAAAATTGTAAGGCATACTTTAAAATGTCAGGCTTGCCTTAAGCTAGCTCTAGGTTTCCTTCTGGTTCTAAACCGCTGTGATTCATGCACAATGCAAATCTCTCAGCATCTCAGTTCCCACATTGCCTCCTCTTCTCAGTTCTTAATCTTCTTTGAGCCTAGTATTTTAGGATTTAAATTAATATCAAATAAATCACAAAATTACTCAGTACAGTAGGAGACATATGGCATTCCATTCCAGGCTGACCACCCTGGCCCACACCCCCGCCCCCAGATTCCATTCTGGGACATAACTAGTTTTCTTTCCTACATGCGATTTCTCGGGTTGTTAATTAGGAATCTATCACCATTCACCACGGTTACAGGCAGGTGTGCTTTTACTTTTTTCTTACTTCCTTAAGGTGCCTTGATCTTAAAGCTGCATCATAGATCAGAGATGACTGGACATTGGGCAAGGATTTGTAGGAGTGTCTGCTCCTTCATTGAGGTAGATATTATTTATAGTCAATTTTTTGAGGCTAAGAAAAGTTACATGATTTGCCTGAAACTTTATAGGTAGAAATAGAAGAGTGACTCTTCTCACCCTTTCCCTCCAACTGCCTCACTAGAAAGATATACACACACACATATCCTTGTAAAAGGACTTTTTAAAATGTATTTGAGAGAGAGAGACCAATTGTTCCACTTACTTATGCATTCATTGGTTGATTCTCGCACGTGCTGTCACCAGGGATCAAGCCTGCAACCTTGGCGTATCAGGGTGACACCCTAACTAACTGAGCTACCTGGTCAGGGCCACACACACCTCCTTAACATTTCGTATCTGCTCTGGGCAAAGACTTAAGGTGCTGAGGAATACTGAGTAGATTATGACAGCATTTTCCTTACTCTAAATGGACAAGATTTAACCTAAACAGTAAACCATTTAGGATGGAGAAAAGCACTTTTTATTTTTTGAAAAGGCCTCATGTCAAAATGGAATGTGTTCATATACAACATTCTTAGATGGATATTTCCAGATCCTGAATAGAAGGCTTGGTGAATGAAATTACTCTTTTAAAAACTTTGTTGTTGTTGTTGTTGTTGTTGTTTGTTGTTGTTAAGACCGATAACCCAGAAGCTTCATCCTTTGGAGCCTAAGCGGCCACACCTACCACTGCTCTGGGATGAGCGGGATATTCTTAGACATGCTGAAACCCAGCTTCAGGGCTAACGTGATGGTAACCAAACATTCCGGATTCTGTTCAGAGCCTCAAAATTTAATTAATATTGTGAAGCTCTAAGCATCAATAACTTGCTGATTCTCATCTCAATGCAATTATCATAAAATTTCACCTTCACTGCATTTAAAACTAAGTACATACACATACTTGCATGTAGCAGATCACACTTTTCATTCTTATTGTAAAATATTCTATTCATACAAATGGATTATATGTACATATATAAAACATATGTTAGGTAAAGCCATTTGTGTGTCTAGCACCCAACCTAGGAAATAAAATATTACTAATTTCTAAATAAATCCCCAGCTTCCCCCAAGATTCTGAATATTTCCCCCCTCATTCTTTAGTTTTACCCTGGGTATTATAAAATCTACTATTGTTTAGCTCATACGTTTTTAAAATGTTCTAGAAATGGCATCTTGCTGTATTTCAGCAGTTTGCATAATTTGTTCAGTATTGTTTGTGTCTTTTATCCCCGCTGATGCTCACAGCTGAAGTTCATGTACCCTAATGGTAGTATGCTCTTCCATAGTATGAATGCACCACAGTTTATGAATTCATTATACTACACAATATATTGCACTCATAAACAATGCTGCTATGAACATTTTGCTCAGGTCTTCTGACACACATGAGCAAAAGTTTCTCTAGGGTGAAATTATTGGGAAATATGGCATGTGCCTCTTCAATTTTGCTGAGATGCCAATTTGTTCAGTAAAATAATCACATAAATTTACATAAACACAATTAATGTGTAAGAAAAACAAAAGTGCTGACATAATTTTGACTCTTGATTTCATAATCCACATCTAATCTGTTAACAAATCTTATCAGTTCTGCTTTCAAAATACATCCAGAATCCAATCTCTTTTTGCTATTACTTCCTACTCACGCACACTGGCTTAAGCCTCCACCTTTCTGCATCCAGACTGAAGACACTTGGCTCGCTCCCTCCTCCACTACCACCTGGTTTAACACCATTCTTTCTCCTGAGGTATGAGCAATATCCTGTCTTTTGGCTTCCTCGTTTCCATTTTTGCTTCCCAAAGAGAAGATTTTCCATTCTGTAGCTACAGAGATCCTTTAAAAACTTCAATTCAGATCACGTTATTTTCTTTTTCAAAATTCTACAAATTTGGTTACCTGTCTGTCCTTGGCCCAAACCAATGGTGAGGCACCATACCCATTTATCACATTGCCTGCGTTATTGCCACTTGCTCCGTTTCCCTGAGCTTCATTTGCTTCCTGTCATTTTTGCATGTCAGGCCAGCTTGACCTCCCAGATATTTTGCTGAATATTTCCTCTGCCTGGAAATGTATTTCCCACTCTTTACCCAGACCTCCCCGTAGCTCTTTCTAACTTCCTTCATGTGCTTACTTAAATTACCACTTTCTCAGAAAAGCCTTTCTTGACTCCTTATTTAAAATTGCAATCCTACTCGTAACTTCCACCCCCTCTTTCATGAGGATAGGAATTACGTCTCTTTTGTTTTGGCCATATTCCTAATCCCTAAAACACATAATAGAAGGAATGTAAATAATAATTACAGTACTAATAGTCACTCATGTAGTGCTATTATTCTAGGTACTTCTAAGCAGACTGTATAAATCAACTCATTTAATTCTCTCAAAAACCAATGTGGAGAAAGGACTTTCTATTCCAGCAATGTAAAGAGTTTGTTTCCTCTCCATAAAAAACAAGTACAAAGTTGAAAAATATGAACAAAAATAACTATTCCATCACACTGGAAATCGACCAAGGCAACACAACACTTTGAGAAGCATTTATTCATGAAAAATTGCTGGAGATTCCAGTGAGAACAGCAGGAAGCTATGGCCTTGCCTGGAGCCAGCTTCTCCCAGGCTCCCTTCTGCCAGCCCCAGCTGGAGAATGGCTGAGAAACCAGCTTTGCTGCCATAGGTGGTAGACTCACTTTGGAACAAGAAGGTAGGGCAATGACCTCTGGTTTCTCCTACATGAAGTGGGAAATTAAGTTGAGAAAAAGTGGGGAAAACCCACAGCTTTTGAAGCCTGGGGCTGTGGCCCCAATTTGGGGTAAGTGTAGACCAGCAGGATTTAACAGAAAAATCCTGGCAATCAGAGGTCCCAGTGGGCTGAGATAGCCCTCCCCACCAACCCCCCACCCCCACCCCACCTGAGAACCTGTGCATGCCTGGAAGGCACTTTGAAAGTCTTCCTGCACTAGCTTGATTTTGCAAAACAGTGGTAAAAGATAGTCATTCTTATATTCTTGAGTTTAAAGGACATATTTTAAATTTTATTAAGTGCAAAGTTTGCATTTTTAAAGTTTTTTAATATCAAAGATAGTTTTCTAAGGTTTTTGTGTTATTTGGTAAAAAGGAAACACTACTGATTAACTTTGCTATTATCTACTGTTAAATATGCATTTAAAATTTTCTAACTCATTAGACTTATGGGGCTGGGAAAATGTGAGTAACTAATTCAGATAAAGGCATTATGTCAGTATTTCTTTTACTTTTTAAGAGCTGAGGTGGAGGAATAATATGATATTATGGAGGATTAATTAACTAAGCAAATTAATTAAGCAAATATTTGCTGAGTGTCTTTTACATGCCTAGCACTGTGCTAATTGCTGAGGATACGCTGCACAACACAGTAGACCACAGGTGGCAAACACAAGCCCCAGGGCTGAATCCAGCCCTCCACCTTTTTTTATCCAGCCTTGCGCCTTGTTTCTACCCAGCAGCAGCACGGCAGCGCTGAGCTCTCGCTTAACTGTGAAGGAGTAGTTACATTCATACAGCCCTAAAAAAATTACATTTGGCCCTTTGAAGGCAGCCACGAGGCTGATGTGGCCCCCAGTGAAAATGAGCTTGACACCCCTGCAGAGTAGACCATGTCCAACTTTTGTGGGCCACACATTCCTATGTGGAAGAAATGATAAATAAGGAGAGGAACCAGAAAATATCATTGGTTATTGATTAGTGGTATCACTTTGAAATGACTAAACTGTGCTCTAATAGGGAAAAAGAGGACAGAGGATATACTTCACTTCCAGTGGCCAAGGGGGGTTTCTTTGGGGGACTGCCCAGCATGGGGCTTTAGAGAGCTGCGTTTGAAAAGAAAGAATGGAATCTGGCTCTTTCACTTACTGATTTGTGAGATTTGGGGCAAGTCACAAAACTGTCCTCTGCTTTGATTTCCTCATCTGTAAAATGGGAATAGTAATAGTATATGACTCCTAAGATCCATGTGAGAATTAAGTGAAATGAGTTATTAAATGCTGTGCTTTTCAAATTAAAAGTTAAAAGAGGCCTGCCAGCCAAGAAAGATTCAGCCTTGCAGAGAGATCCAAGAGAATTCCTGACTGAAAAAGCAACCAGTGCAAAGAACCTGGGTATTTAAAAAGTCAAAAGTCCACCATGCAGGGAGTATGGAGCATGGGTGAGAGCTATAGGAGGGAGTGGGAAGGCAGGGGCCAGATTTGGAATTTGAAAGCTAGTTTCCCGCATGAAAGTTAATGATGGATACTAACTCACATACCCTGTAAATGAAACAGACTAATTTACTTGAATCAGAAGATATGTCACAAATAACTAGAGCTAGCTTCACATTTGTTTTCTCCGGTCGTAAATTACAGATGCCTTATCCAACTCATGAAACTGCCAGCCAAGGAAGTAACTTAGTAAAATTGAAAGAAGAAAAAAACAAAAAAAACCCCCCAAAACCCCAGGCACCCAAATCTCTGACACTAGGTGTTAACATTCCTAAGGCCTAAGGTAACGCAAAAGCTGCCTGCAAAGCCTAAAACACAGGCTCAAAGGTACCTCTGGAAGTGAACAGGGGGGTAATATGCCAAGTAAAGTCTGTCACCAGTTTATTGTCCCAGCCTTTCTATCCCCTTCACCGACACCCACTGAGACATACTTCTGCGGTCCACGAGGCAGAAACAGAGCAGAATCTCCTTTTCTTTAAGAGATAAACCCATTTTCTTAGGAATAATCCAAGGGTAGCTAAATTCCAAATTCTACCAAGGGCTTGAATATTTTCTAAAAGAATAAATCTAGGAGGGAAAAGTCCAGAATCTCAGAGGAGCTAAGACAGAGAGAGGGATGGCAGTAAGGCTTCATGAACAGCTCTACCTTGTGCAGCCAGCTCTTTCCATCTCTCCTTGTTCTGCTGGATGATGTCTACCAGGTTGTTCTTGAAGCTCTTCAGGTCCACACTGGCAAGGGAGTAGTCTGGGGAGTAGGTTCCGTCATTCGTGGTGCCTTTCACATTGGATCGCCTAAACAAATCAGCAGTGTGTAAACCCATAAAGGTACTCGAGCTAACAGTAACAACCAAGCCAACCAGAAAATACCAAGGTCGTGATATGGGGTGAGGGAGCAAAGCCTGAAATGCGTTATGAAACCAACTGGGAAAGCCGGATGGCAGATGCTCAGGCCTCGTTTCAAGCACATGTCAGTGCCACTCACCTGCCTCCTTTCCTTGCTTCATGGAGAGCCAGGGACTGTCAGGGATGCCCTGCGTCTGTCAGAGACTCTCAGAGCAGCAGGTGGGGAATGCTCATGTTTTAGAGGGTGGAGGGGCTTTAGCAGAGCAACAGAACCGTGGGATGACCTCACTGACTAGTGAAGTCCATTAATGAACACCACCAAAGAGATACCAAACTTCTGGAGCCCAAAGTAGGCAATGGCACTTGCTCTTTCCACCATTTAACCTCCAGGCTAACCTGGATCTTCATCAGGTAGAACATTTCCCTCAGTTTCCTCATTAGGGCAACATTTAGGGTACCTGTCGGTGTGCTACTAGGAAGAGTTGTATGTTTAGATGGGTAAGAATTAAGCATGATTTTTCTGCAATTGGAAGTTTTAGTAATATCCCTTAGCAAATTTATTGATGAAATATCAAGTTTAAAACAATGTAAGCTGCACATATGATGGACATGTTATATAGATTCATTGTATTCATATCATTTAAAAGGCTAACTTTGATAAAGGCATCTTTCTAGACATACAAATGGTTGTGATTGATTTGTTTGTAAGCAAAATAACACAACCAGATATGTTACTATATCCAGGAAATGATGCCTACATCTTCAATAAAAATGCAAATATTTTTATTCTCCTTGGTAGTGAGTACTATCTGGTATACTCCTTAATACTTTGAGATTTTTGTAACAGAAATCAAATTTATTTCAAAGGCATATGCAATATAATACATGGCCACTAGGTGGCAATACTATCTAAAAATTCTTGAACTTTCTGCCTGCATGTAAGAAATAATAATCATAAGTGAAAGTTTATGAAACATCACAAAGATAAAAAACGAAGCAAAAAAATCAAACCTGCTTGCTCCATAAGAATTTTTGGTTTTTGAGTCTTCCTCTATGAGAGGAATAATAATTTTCTCTGTTGAGTCCGTCAGAAGAGAAAATGTTGGCTCTACTATGAAATCAATAAAACCTACAAAAGCAAAAAAATATAAATTCAGATGTTACAACTTACTGAAGTCTAAAATTAGTAATAACAAAGAGTCTCTGATGCTCCTGATAGCAAGCATCAACTATATGGGTTTACTTACCCTTTGCAATAATTTTTATCCAATAACACAATCTATAGGGACGGCCTGACAGCTGCATGAGATATTCTCTCAGTCGTGGGAGTGATTCAATTTAAACTTGCTAACTCAAGCATATTGGCTTTCCTACTTACCGTTCGGCATCACACTATTTCCTGTTAACAATAAATTCACATCTCACCAAAAGTAATATATTTGGCTTTCTCAATGAAAGGGTAACATTTGGGTCACTACCCTTTCTGAAAGGTCTTCACTTGGGTGTTGAATTTTATTGCTGACCAACAAGAAATAATATCTAAGCTTCAGAGAAAGTGAAATTGAAGTTTTTTCTCAGGTAATAGGAAATCAACCCCTTTTTCGCCACCTCTGATTATAATAGTCAGAGCTTTCTGCCAGTGTGTTAATATTCCATATTGCTGTTTGTTATTCTCTGGATGTGAAGTGTTAGTTCACAGCGTGTGGGCGTGTTCTGTCAAATCAGCAAAGAGAACACTACCATCTCTGGGAGACAGCGTTAATCTCACCGCTTGGAGATGTCACAATGAATAAAGATTCTTACATTTATAGTACTCATCAAGACAGAAAATGACACGCGAAGAGAATAGGGCACTTACCACCCAGTGTCTAGGTGGAGGGGAATGCAACTTATCCTAAGCATTGTGTATATTCAACCCCCCAAGGCCCCAGGGGAGGTGGTGCTGGCAGTCCAGGGCTTGTTGCCTGAAACACGCCTGGGAGCAGTGGGGCACCCTCTGAACACTGGAGAGCAACTAGAGGGAGGCTCTTTAGGTACTAGTGTCTCAAGCAATATCCACACTTGAAGAGTAGCCCATCCGCCAGAGGTTCGGATAAAATTAATTCACATTTCAGATAACTGGATTAGTCATAGAATACATTAAGGTACATTTTTAATTAAAAACAACTTTAAGAGTTTTGTGTATTAACTGGTGCCTTGAGGTCAGAGCAATGTTAATGGGCCACCCAGGGCACTACTTAAAGCTCTGGCTATGCTTTTAAATGCCTGGGATATGGCCTGTGAAATAAGAGGTCATCGGTACTAACACATAGCGGCAATTTCGATTACAGCCACAAGTCTCAGAAACTTCCGTTCCTCCCAGGTTGCCTGAGGAGGTCCTTAGCCTGCCACAGTCACACCTGCACGATAGACACCTGTGTTACGGCGTTTAGAAAACCAGCTGTTGGAAATTGGGTGGGAAGGGGGAAAGGTCAGAGCAAGAAGCTTTCTCACAGCTGACCCCATTGGTAGGAGGGGGAGCTGCAACGGCACCAGAGGTAAGGCAGCCATCTAATGCTGACGGAGTAATGGAGATGCTGGCCCAGGGAATGACTATTACAAATATTTGAACTGCAGCATCGTGATAATACGTTTTAATAATGGGCTGCACTGGAAGTCTTCAACACAAATACAAAGAATGAATATGGTGGGAAGCCGTATCATTTTACAAAGTTCTTATTGTTGGCTTATCTAGTCATATCCTAAGAATTTTTCCAAAAGGATATGAGTTAGCATATTAAACATATTATGCAAGCTTAGTGATAACAGAACTGAAATATTAATATTTTTATTAAATTGTTCTATATTCAAAAGATTAAATTACAGAAAACAATAATCAGCCACAAAAACAGCAAAAAATGCTCTCTTCCACAAGATCAAAATCTTCTTTTTTTATAAAAGGATTACAAACAGAATAATAATTTCATTTACTCATGCTGCTTTATTGAACTCATTTTGGGAGAATGTTTTAATAAAGCCTATGATTTACATATAGATCTGTCTAAAGAACAAAATTATTATGACTGTGGATGAGGTTCTCATGGAAGTCACCGCTTGAACAGCACGGTGTATCCATTTGAAAACTGACAAGCACACACCCGCTCTCTGCGACCACCCATCTCCCACATACCTATTTGTGACTGGGCCACCATAGTAGACTTCCGGTCACAGAGTGGGGAAAATGGAAGCCCTAACTCAGCTTCTTTATCTCCCTGCAAAAAGGAACGCTCGTTAGTACACAGACTTGAATTGGAGAAGCTCAGATAACTAACAGCCTAGATACACAGCCAAAAGCCACAACTTTGATTTCTTAACTGGCACTGTGTATTTATTTTGATAACACCAAAAGCTGTTGTCTAAGTTTATATAATTCTATTCAGATGGTCTGCTTTGGGAACATACTCCAAAGGAAAAAAGAAACGGACATTTTCGGTGTGTGGAGACTCTACTTTGCTGTAAGACATCTCAATTATAGACACACCTTGCTCTTTGGAATTTTCTGAAGTCTCCATAAAATAGTTATCTCAGTGTGTTATTTCACATTTAATTAACAATCCAGCTCACAAGTTTTTATGCATTTTTTTGTCCTGTGCCAAATACATCAGCAGATATCCAGTATCAAGAATTCTTAATGACACTGCTTTTTGAAATTAACATTATCTGAGCATTTTGAAACTTCTTTCTACTTATTAACCAATTTTATTTGAATCTCTCACAGCAAGTAACGAAGAGTGTCTTCACACAGGGTCAGGTTCTGAAATCAGGAGACGAAAGGCAGGGTCTTCAGCCCTGCTTAGTTACAACGTCCAGGTAACCGTGCAGCCACTGTCTTGAGACTCAGAGCTGCTGCTCGCTCTGCTCCTCTAACATCTCATCATGATGTTTACAATGTCATGTCAACATACTTTATTGGCTTTAATGTTTTATTGACTATTTACTCTGGTGCATTTCCTCTAAACCATGCTTCTGATTATGAGGAGTGGGAAACTTGAGGTCAGAATTGTTTGGGGGAATCTAGATACGGTCACCGAAGAAACAGCTACACACAGGCACATTTCACCACGCCAGGACTTAGAGCAAATAGGGAGTAGCATTCCTGTGTCCTCTGTCATCAACTATCCTCATGCCCCTAGAGAATAACAACACCCATTCCATTTGGAATCATGTTTACACCCAGCTTAATGGGCAGATGAAAGGGAATTATTAGGACCATCAGCCTTGCAGTCACAAGACACAGAGTTGAATCAATGTCGTTCCACTGGCTACTGTATTTTGCCATGTCTAATGCACATTTTTTGCTGAAGTTTTTGAGGGAAAAATAAGCATGTGCATTATATATGGTATAATGACTGCATGCTCTCATGTATAATGCACACAAAATGTGGGTGCATATTGCACATGGCAAAATGAGGTATCTCTGTTACTTCATATATTCCATAGCCTTGGCTAAAATCGATTCTCTTCCTCTATTACCTGACTTGGTAATTTTGGCTTACTCATTTTAGGAATCAAGATATACTAGCAGCTACCAAATAGAATTATCCTGGGGTTACATAAGCTACTGTACTTGTCAACAACCTCTTCGTGGAGGTTGTGCTAGCATTTGACTGTGCTGTTTTAGGAGGCCAAATGTATACTTTAAAGATCCGTGAACTTACTGAATACACATATGTTCTGAGGTACTGACTCCCGTAAGTGATTGGAGCAAAATTACAGGGCCCTAACATCACTAAACTCAACTAATTAACCAATGCCACTCAGTTA
This sequence comes from Desmodus rotundus, assembly GCF_022682495.2. NCBI lineage: Eukaryota > Metazoa > Chordata > Mammalia > Chiroptera > Phyllostomidae > Desmodus > Desmodus rotundus. The sequence continues at coordinate 167,347,644 of NC_071388.1, forward strand.
TACCCCTGGATCTCTGCCTGTGTCCTTGGGGAGGAGCCTGCAGGTGTGGACGTGGAGGAAATGGCCCGGTCAGCCAGCATGGAGAGAAAGGAGGTCTGATGGGCTCAGCCTGACAGCCCACTCGTGTCTCTGTGATTCCCTGGGCAGTGGCTGAGATTTCTTCTCTGGAGGGCTGACAACGTCCTACTGGCTGTTTTTACGTTTTCCTAGCAGCATGAGGTGCTCTGATAGCTGTCAACACACTGTCGAATCCAGTGACTTAACGGTGCATTTGTTTTCTTTTCTTGCACTGTTCTCTGAAGTCAAACAGTTTCTATAGTTTTAAAGGCATGCAGAAGGTAGAAAAAAGTAAAGTAGAAAATCCTGAGGAAGCTTTTTGCACTGAAACCTACACTTTAATCCCAGAAGCGACACCAACAACAAACATGACGTAGGCCTTTGGCCACAGGCTAGGGGGCCACATAAGGTCAAAATTTGTATTTGTCCCCAAATACAAATATCTACATTTCTACAGGGGAATCGAATTGCGATTTAAAAGGAGGGGCAGATGCAATAGTTCAGTCTTTTTTGAAAAACTTATTTAAGGAATTTAGTTCACCTAATACCTTTCTGCATTCCTCCTGAAAAATGCCCTTCTAAATTCTAAGAAAGTCACCAAAATTGTTTAAATGTTTAATGATTATCATAGCTAACATTCATTTTCAGCATAATTTACAGGATTTAATTATATTTTTATAAGTGTTATACTTTACAGAGTATCAATATGCTTCGTATAATTGATATCTACATATTTATTCTTCTTAAAACTATAAGCTTTGATTTTTAAATTTTAAGTTATTATCCTGGCTCATGGTTACAGTTCTTTACATTCATGAAAATGTTTTGGTTGTGTCTCTAAATTTGTGATACTAGATACTTAGCTGAGAATACACTAACTAAACTACATTTTTATAACTATGGGAAATACAATTTATTTTTAAATAACACACTTTATACAATGTCTAGCAACATTGAAGAAAATAAAGGGACCTTACTGTATACAATCCAGGATAAAACAATCATTTGGGCCTTCCCTTCTAAATAACTCGCATTTCCAGCTTTTTTATTTCTCCTTTGCTGAAAAGGTAATGCCTATTGGTAAATGTAAGTTTTATATGTGTATTTATTATTTTTTCATATTTCACAAAGCAACTATTTGAATAAGGAAAAGCATTGCTTAGTTATTGGGTTCATTTAGTGTGAAGTATGAACAAATTTTAATGGCAATGACTATTTTTTTAACTTTATTAACTTCTTGTTATCTTGCCAACCTACTATGTCTGTTCAAGAAGAGACTAAGAAGTAAAAACCTGTCTTCCTTCACTGATGGTTGTCTTCCTGGCGGGCACGTATGTGTCTGATCTCTCAGTAGTATTAGCCACAGCTGCAATGAACAGAGCATTTTCCAAACGCTCCCATTCCGGTCAGAGGGTAGGAGCAATGCCACAGTGTTACCTGTGTGGACGCTCAGAGAGGGCATTAACTGAGTTGATCACAGCACAGGGGTGCTGTGAAAAATGCCTTGGAGACAAGGACCTACTTTGTCTTCCTTACCATCAGATGCTTACTCAAGAGTCAAAAGTAAGAGTTTCTCAAACTTTTTGAAGGAGATTCTCATATAATTCTGATCTCTTCTTGTACAACTTGCTGTGGCTTCAGAAAGTCTACCTAAAGTAGTTACACCAAGGGGCAACAGTGACAGGATTTTAAAGGTGGTTCAAACAGCTTGGTCTACACTGGCCTATCTTCTAAATTGGGGCCACTGTAATAGAACAACTAAAGAAAAGAAAACTAAAAAAATAAAACAAAGAAAAATATTGTTACTATCTAAGCCCTTTTGTTAGATAAAATAAACTTGGTAGACAAATTAATAAGAAATTGATTTAGAAGTCAACACATCCCAAAAACCCTCTGGATTTTTCTGGAAAAAAAAAATAGCTCATACCTCTGTGTATGTACACTTATGCACACAGACATACAAGTGTGTATTTCTGTGCACACAGGCGCACACATAACTTTTTTTGTTGCTCTTGATTCTAAAAATCACTTCTTTCCCTTCCTAGTTTTTTTATTTTTGAATTAATATCCAGTTTCTAATTTTGTTTAAAACCTACTGAATAAATTTCAAGTCTAGTGTCATATTCCTCAGAGCAAAGAAAAAAATACTTCTCTTAATTGGTTACAGGTAATTTTTAAACCGTGGTTGTGTTTGGAATGTGTTTTTTAAATTACAGCCAGACTTTCAAAATTTGACTTTAAGTAAGTATCAAATAACAGCATATCAATGGCTGTCTAATACTTTGCCTTGGAAAAAGATAAAGCTTAAAATAGATTGGGAGAAATAACAAATAATACCAATTCCTCATATATGTATGATGTCTGTGAGACCTCTCACATTTATTCCATCATTTTGTTCCTCACAACCGTGCTGGGCAGAGGCAAAGTGGGATTAACACCATCTTATAGGTGAGAAGATGGAGACTCATATTCCCTCTGCTGGAATTATGAGGCTTCTTATGCTTGCTCAATACACTTAAAATACTTTCTTTAATAAGAAACACTGAATGTTTACATTTATACCGCAGCTGAGGGCAGTGATGAGTTCCGGGAAGACCTTGTCTAATTTGCCTCAAATTCTCTCGCACAGACAGTGGACCACGTGACACACGATTTCGATTTTTAATGCATTCCAAAGACATGAAGAAATATATATTCAATTTGCTTTATAAAAGTGCTATTTCGGCCATCTGAGATAAAAACCCCAGTCACTGGGCTATGTGGTGAGAAGGGATCTATCTCTCAGCACTGTGGATTCTACAAAGTGAGAGTTTCTTTCGCAAGTGGTGATCTAAGGATGAGCAAGAATAAGAAAACCATGGAAGAACTATTGCAGTCCCACCAATGTCTAGGACCTCTGCAGAGACACACAGATCCAGTTAAACAGCTTATGTCAAATACACTCAGAGCAAAGCCCACACCAGGGAGTTTCATTGCTGTATCCACCTCCAAAGGGCTAAAACCCGTGGTGTGGCTAAGAATACACAAGGGTACTGGGAGACTCACTAGTTAACTGAATGCATGAAAGCGTTTTACCTGTGGCAGTCAAGGGCATATCTTAGCAAAAGTCTCATAAACTTGTTTTGCTTGTAAAACATGTTTGTTGGCAGTAGAAACTCATTCATTTTGACCTTTAACTCCACATTCTCCTGTTTTGCTGTATACACTTCCGAAGGGGATTTGAATGTCATTTACTTTTAAAAATCCAGAGACAAAGAGCTATGAGTTTCCAGCATTAAAAACTAAAATCTTAAATCAATTTATTGTGAGCTGAGAGGATTTTTGTAGTTGAAGAACAGAGGCAATGCTAGCAGAGATAGTTTGATTTTCCAACAGCCCACAGCAACATATACACTTTCCTCTCCTTAGGCTGATAGGAATATTTCCACATACATTAAAGACATAGAAGCAAAGACTGTCATTTCTGAACACTTAGGGGTTACACAAATACCTATCATTGCTCACCAAGAGTCCTGTCCAAACAAAACAAAACAAAAACCTGATACCTCCTTCCTCTAAGTAACACAATGTAAAAAATGTAGATCGCAAAACCAAGCATGATGTTACACCTATTCTAAGACTTGACCTTTCGTGTTGGGTATATTTTAAACATTAATATTCAGATAGCTGAGTCACTGTTTACTAAGCCCTGAGAGAGACAAAGGAGCTAAGCAGCCCTACGGAACAATTTCCTGCTACCCTGAAATTCAGATGTCAACAGCCACTGCATGCTGGAGGCTTCATTATTGGTATCTGTCATCTTTCTAGAAAATTCAAGAATAAGAAGAAGTTCAAAAACATTGGCACTCAATTCCATTGAATTCATTGTTCTCATGATTCTGTCAATTATTCTTTGTCTGGTTTGAAATCAATAAAAGACAGGAATAATACAAGTCATGCTATTATTTGGAGATCTATCAGTAATTTTCAGGAGTCTCTAGCTATTTTTTTAACACAGTGATATTTTTTGGAGTTATTTAAGGCATTAATGAAGCACTTTTATTCTGATATATTATTTTCTAAGTCAAGGAAAAATGCATGTTGAAATCTTACCTGTATTAATATGAACACACTTGTGTAAAAAACATTCAGTTAAGATATAAAACATTTTCATTCTACCCCCTACACAGAGTGAGTTCCCTTAATGTCTTCCAGTGAATCCCACTCCACACAGGCACCCACTGTTCAGACTTCAATCAGCATAGATTAATTTTGCCAGTTTTTAAACTTTATACAGTTTAAATGGAATCATACAGTATGCATTTTTTAAGATTTATTGTTGTTTGTATTTAGTCCAGTTTTTCCTACACGATATTCCACTGTAAGACTGTGCCATGATTTATTTGTCCATTCCTATCTTTGATGTGCATTTGGACTGTTTCTAGTGTTGGCGTATCATGACTACTGCTGTTACGACTACTCCCAGCAAGACGCTCGGTGGGCATAAGCACTGAGTTATCTGGGTCAGGCACCTGGGGAAGCACGTGCCTGGTCACAGGGAATGCTAAGCCGAACTTTCGCAGATGCTCACCGGTGGTTTTCCAGATGGGCTGTAACGAGTTGTACTCCTGTATCAGCAGTGCCTGACACTTGCCGTTGTTCCAAGTAACACTTAATATTGTTGGTCTTTTTAGTTCTGACTGTTCTGGTGAGGATGCACTGTACCTCATTGTGGTTTTAATTTACAGTTCTTTGATAAGTCATGTTAATGCTCATACTTGAATATACTTATTATCCACTTGTGTATTTTGTGAGGTATCTGATCAAATTGGGTTGATTTTCTTTTTATTATTTATTTGTAGATGGTCTTTACACATTCAGGGAACAAGCTCTCAGATAGCTATTTGTAGTACAAATAATGTTCTCTAGTTCTATGGCTTGCTTTTTCTTAATAGTATTTTTGTAAGAGCAGAAGTTTTAAATTTTTCTTTTGGCCACTGTACCGTTTTTTAATATGTACTGCTTCATGTGTTTCTATTCTAGCATTTACCTCTTAATAGCAGAAAAGACCTCTGATTCCCTCTCTCTCTCGCTCTCTCTTCCTTCCTTTCTTTCAAGAGACATCTGAGATTCAAGACTTGACTCTTTTTAACATACATATTGTACCATGTAGGGTTTTTAAATACATTTATCTGAAGGATTAATAAATTTTGCCTAGAGTCCAAGAATACATTATGGCCATTCTGTACAGACGTGTGTACGTCAATATGCACAGCCACTATTTCCAAAAATATTTGCAGAGTGTGAAAGACGCACCTGTCGGAAAAACTCCTCCATCAAGGCCATGGTCCACCGGTGGTGCAGCTGCCAGCATTTGGCTGGGTGGCTGATGTCCGCTGCGTGAAGAATCAGGGACATGGTTTTGGCCCTGTCAATCCTGTAAAACCAGGGACATACACGAATGATCAGAACAAAATAACCAGTTACAGTTCTCTCTGAGTCCAAACCCATGGAACTCTAACGTCACAAAAGCAAATAACCTACCCTTCAGGCTGCTGCAAACTGTTTCGTATATTTTTAACTTGCTGGAAGTGACCAGACATGTCTGTAGACAAAACCATTTCAATCACTAGGTTCCGAAGATCCCTGTGGAGTCGTGGAAAGAAAAAAGGTTCATTTAGCCCTTTAATGTTCTCAAGAGGAGCACTTCCTGAAACACCGCTGATTACATTTTATTTTTCTTAGTAGGTATGAACACAAAGGAAGCCACTTTTTAAATATAAAAGCACTTTTAAAAGTTTACATCATTTTCCCTTTCAACATTAAGGATTGAGGAAGTTGCCTGGAGAGCAGTGTGTGAACGGGGCTGTTGGGCATCTCCCCTTAAAGGCCTGGATGCTTTCTCCTCCCATACCTGTGTTCATCCCCTACCCATAAATCCCAAAGGCTGTGCTTCCGTCTGAAAGTATCCTGACCAGTCTTAAAGAAAAACTGTTACACATGCAGTAGGTGCTGTTAACAAAATCCCTAATATCTAATGTTACAGTAGGCAGTTAGTTAGTTATTAATGAAAGTGAAGGGAGCCAGACACCATATTAAGCCAGATTAACTAGGAAAGGACAGTTTCACAGTCAATCTGGGCATCAGAGTAGGTGGGAGAGATGCTTTTCAGTCACCCTAGGGAGCAGCTGGCACCACTCTGATGGATTAACTGGGGCAGGGAGAAAAAGGGGAAAGGAAATTCTTTTCACTAAGCACGTGAGCCGTAGGAACTGAATGACAGAGCAGAACTATGAGGCATGTGCATGCAGTAGGAGCCAAAATGGTGACCATGACAGAGAGGAGTGTAGCCTGGGGAAATCTGGGGAAAGATTGGATAGGATAAGGGCACAAAACCCCAGAAGATCCAGGAAAGGTCCTGGATAGGGGCAGGCACCAGCACAGGCTGGAAAAAGCTAGGAAAGAGGTTGAACAGTTTGAAAGAAAGCCTGCACTTTTCTGAACCCAAGAAAATAAATGGAGACTTAGCAAGGACCTCAAAGCAATCACGACCATAGCCTGCCCACTCTCTGCCTCTCCAACAGTGTACTATTGCTTTTCACTCTAACAAACCTTGCCACAATCTTTTCAAATCCTCCTACACGGTGTCCCTGAAATTCCTCTCCTGCAACACCACAGAACAACCCTATTTCCTGACTGTGCCGGGGGACCAGCCTCCGCGCAGACTGCCGCAGTCCCCGGTCCCCCTCCTGTGACAGTTACACTGCATTTATTCAGTCCAGCAGTGTTCTGGGTGCTTTCTAATCTTTGTGAAGACATTTAATCTCTGTAGCAGCACAGTTAGGGGGGATTGTTATTTGCTACCACAGAAGACCGAGTCCCTTGCTCAACCACACAGGTAGTACAGGGCAGAGATAAGGTCCACACCAAGAGTTCCACTCCCAGGCTGGTGCTGGGAGCATTCCCCTGTGCCAACCTTCCACCTTAGAACCCCAGCAAAACTAAGATGCTAATGTAAGTGGGGTTTTTCTGCTTCAGCTTTCGAGACCTTGACCCTACATGTGATAAGCGGAGCTATCAGTACTACTGAAATATTAGCCAAGACTCTGTAAATATGGTGGCCACATCACAAACCTATGCGTGAGTGCCACATTCTCACACTAAGTACAAAGTAAGTTGCTCCAACTAGCTTGCTTCTTCCGTAATTCACGGCTTGCTCAGTACAGAGAGTTAAAATACAGGATGTGGCAAAAGTAGGTTTACAAATATAAGTATGTGAAACACAGGATTTATTCTTGTATTATTATTAATTATTGTGATATTTTACATACAAGCAACTGTACTCATAAACATACTTTTGCCTTGCCCTGTATCACTCATATGGGAAACCACATTTTATTTTAATTGTGTGGTGTGACCTGCAGAGTAAGTTACCTGAAGATGGTATGATCAAACTACTTGTTTTTAGAAACAATCTCATACAGGAGGTTCTTGCTGAAAATTACGGGTATTCAATTCAGTTGTAGTTTTGGATGGGAACCATGCTAGTTTAGAGTACCTGTGGCTAAATATTAAGGGAAGGGAAATTATTAAAGGTAATAAAGTTATTCTAAATTACATTTTTCCTCTGAAATTCTGAAGAGACCCAGACTACAACAGCAACTAACCCAACATATTTACATTAACTAAGAAAAAACGAGACTGAAGTTTTATAAAGTCTATGAATCTAATAAATACATTGTGCTTTGTAGATAACTAATCAGTAAATGCTAGGTATTATCAATAATCTACTAAAATATGTCAGTAAACTAGATGAAATAGTACACAAGAGAAATGTTACTTTATCCATGAATTAGTGTTGTCCAAATTTTAATATTGTTGCAATTGTGGTTACTACAGGTACTTTAAGAAATAAACAGATATGCAAACAGAAAACATACAAATCCTTAAAAACCTGTTCATTTTTTAATTCTTGGTAAAATGTTAGGTTTATACTGGCAAAATTATAGCTTTTTGGAAACTTGGATCTGTTAAATTCTACAATATTATCATATTTATAGTAATTGTAAAAACCGATTATATAAAAATATTCAATTAGGATGACTGAGAAGTTACTGTATGGAAATTTACAAAAATACAAGAATAAATTATTGGAATAAAATATTAAAGATGTTAAAGAATATTGTGTAACAGGGACAGAATCAACTTTAAGAAGGAAAAGGTTTTATTCAAAGGAATAATAATAAAAATAATATAAATGTTAACTCTGTGAAATGAAAATCCCTGTTGAAGAAATCAATGCTCTATATGTAAATAGTCAAGTCAATCGTTCAGGCCTTAGGAAGTACCTCCAAACTTATCTCCCTGCTGCTACCTTTGCACTTCTACTGTCCAGCTAGCCCAGCAGCAGTCACTTTGAAATCTTTTCGCAATTAGATCCTGGCCTTCCTAGGCTGGAAGCCCTCCTGGGCTATTGTTTCCTGCAGAATAAAATAGCCTGAACTGGGTTCGCAAAACAAGATGTCTCCTCCCTTCCCACCTCCCCTCCCCCTCCCCCTCCCCCTGACTCTCCGTCTTACAGCTGTTTCCAAGTTGCAAAAGTAACCTTGAAAATCCAGGAACATCAATATTTGGAAAAAGTGACCATGGGAAATTAGGGCTGTTTTAAACCATAAATTAACCTTTCAGTAGTCAATCAATCAATTTATTTATTTAAACACAGTTCTTGATCACAGGTAATTTTTTTTCCTTTGGACATTTCTTTGTGCCTTGATTTAAAGATTAAACATAAACTCTTGGGTTTTTTGCATTTGAATGGGAAGCTTTTCTACCCATTAACTGACTTTTAACAAGAAAGGATTTCCTTCCTTCCTTCCTTTTCTCTCTTTTTCTTTCTTCTTTCTTTCTTTCTTTCTTTCTTTCTTTCTTTCTTTCTTTCTTTCTTTCTTTCTTTCTTATCTTTCTTTCTTCCTTTCTTCCTTTCTTCCTTTCTTCCTTTCTTCCTTTCTTCCTTTCTTTCTTTCTCTTCCTTTCTTCCTTCATTTCTTTTCCTTCTTTCTTTCATGTATATAGTTCCCATAGACTATTAGGGATCTACTAACACTCAAAAATCTCTACATTTATCTGAAATTCATATTTCACTGGATGTCCTTTATCTTTATTTGCTAAATCTGGCAACCCTATAGTCAAACGAAGGGGATGATGATAACCAAGCAATTAGGAAGAAAGGAGATAAAGTTCCACTGAGTTCAGGGTGCATCTTGTTATTTCCCCTACCTGGTAACAAGTATCTCACTTCCATTTAATTTTTTTAAAGAAGACAGATGCTTTGGAGAAACATGTAAAATTCGCTTCTGAACCTGGGCCATTTTAGTATATTTGTAATATTTTCCTTCATGTAGTGAATTATTTGTTTTTTTAAAAAAGCTAACTTACACATAAAGAAAAGTAATATATGAAGGAATTATTATGACGTTAATGTTTTGAATTTATGTAGGATCACATATTGGTAGAATTGAGCAGAGCTACACTCCAGATAGTATGTAACTATGTTTCTTAAAGTATTTGTTTCATGGAGTGTCATTTTATGCATTGGCTATGATGCCTGTAGGTGTTGAGTTGGTCTGGAAATAATTCAACTCCATCTAACAGAGCTCGGCTCCTGAACAAAGCCTTCTAGGTACTTATCTCCTCAGAGTCATCCAGTCAAGAGAAATTAAGTTTGTAGTATTGCTACCATACAGTTATCTAGATATTAATAAAGAAAGCAAAGGGAATTAGACATTGTGTTTAATAAACTGAGGAGCATGAGCCTGTTTGCTTAGCCAGGAAGCTTCATACTCCAGGGGATCACAGCATTTCTCCACAAAGGGAGTTGACACTCCTCCCTTCTCCACTCTGGTACCGGATTGTCAGGGGGTGCTGAGGGAGGTGCTTGACCATAGAGACCTGTCAGTTTAGAGGGTAGACCCATTATAAGGCAGTAAAAGCTTGGGATGTTGATTGGTTATTTCAAAAAAGCTCCTGTTTATAACCCCAGGGGAACAAAGAAGCGCTCTCTCTCTCTCTCTCTCTCTCTCTCTCTCTCTCTCTCTCGCTCTCTCTCTCTCAGTGACCTGCACTTACCTGTTCATTCATGCATTCTCTCTCGAACCCAGGAACACATGCACAATCATGTGGGCCAGCAGCAGACACACGGTCTCCTAACAACTGAACTTTAATATAAAACAGGAACTCTGGAACTGGCCTTTGTTTTGGCCTTGCTGAAGACAAGGTTGGACTTTTTCCATGGTGGGATAGACAGTGATGGGCCATTGGAAACCCAAGGAGCACCTTCTATTTCTACCCAAATAACCTTGCCACATGACCCCACCTCCCATAGGGCCCGGGAATGCTTTCTTCGTGATCCCACAGAAGAGCCTGATTTCCACTCACAACAGTATGAGTAAGGCATTAACTTTCATCCATTTACTTCACCTTGTCACATAATTTAACTTCTTCCTGAAATTAAATTTCCTCCAGGTTTCCTTTTAAACTCACCTCCAGTCATCTTTGGATAAATTTATCAAGACATTCATTTCTTCTTCTTGCATAAGTCGATAAGCTGCACTCACATGGTGATTTTCAAGGACAGAGCGATCATTATACAAAATGGCAACGTCCGACCTAAGAATTAAAAAGAAAATGCCTAGTAGAGGATTTCTTTACACTTCATTAGTGCCTAATAACATACTCAAGTCACAGCACATCTCATCAGTAAAAATTCTATAATCAAACTCTTAAATTTATGGAAATACCTATTTCCTTTTTTTTTACTATATAAATTTTTTTTAATTCACTTTATTTTTAGAGCATTTTTAGGTCCACAGCAAAATGGAGTAGAAGGTACAGAGGTCTGCCATATACTCCCTTGTCCCACATACGCACAGCCTCACCTGCTATCAACACTCCCCCCCCCCAGAGTGGTGCATTTGTTACAACTGATGAATCTACAATAACACACATTTGTCACCCGGAGTCCATAGTTGACATTAGGGTTCACTCCTGCTGTTGTATATTCTATGGGTGATGTACAAATGTATTATCACATGTATCCATCCTTATAGCATCATATAGAGTATTTTCACTATCCTAGAAATTCTCCATGATTTGCCAATTGACCCTTCCCACCTCCTTAACCCCTGGCAACCACTGATCCTTTCACTGCCTCCATAGTTTTGCCTTTCTACAATGCCACATAGTGGAATCATATAGTATGTAGCCTTTTCACATTGCTTCTTTTACTTACTAATATGCATTTAAGTTTTCTCTATGTATTTCCATGGCTTGATAGCTCGATTCTTTTTAAGAATAATGTTTCATTAAAACTGAATAATGTTTCATTATCTGTATGTATCATAGTTTATTTATCCATTCACTTACTGAAAGATATCTTGGTTGCTTTCAAGTTTTGACAATTACGAATAAAGCTGCTATAAATTCCTGTGTGCATGATTTTTGTGGACAAGTATTCAAATCCTTTGGGGAAACACAAAGCAATATGATTGTTGGGTCATGTGGTAGGAGTATGTTTAGTTTTATTAGAAACCCCCCAACTCCATTCCACAGTGGCTGGATCATTTGGCATCCCCCCTGGCAGTGTACAGGAGTTACTGCTGCTCTGTACCCTGGCCCACACTGCCTGTCATCAGCGTTCTGGCTGTCGCTGAGTCTAATAGGTGCGTTACAGTGTCTCATCATTATTTTAGGTTGCATTTCACTGAGGACAAATATGGTGTGGAGCTTCTTTTCATATGCTTTTTTTTTTTGTAATCTGTATATCTTCTTTGGTGAGAAGATATCCATTAAGGCCCATTTAAAAAAAATCAGAATGTCTTCTTACTCAACTTTGTGTTGTAAGAGTTCCTTGTATATTTTGAATAGCAGTCCATTATCAAAAGTATCTTTTGTGAGGCAAATGTGATAAGCACTACACTAGAGAAACCACTTGGAAATATCTTTTGTAAGTGTTTTCTCCTAGTCTGTGGCTTGTCTTCTAATTTTGATATTGTATTTCACATGTGAATAGCATAAGTTTTTAATTTTAAGGAAGTATTTTTATGTTTTACATTTAAGTTGATGATCCATTTTGAGTTTACTTCTGCGAAGAGGTGTAAAGTCTACGTTTAGATTCTTTTTCTTTTTCTCTTTTTGCATGTGGACATCCTGTTGTCCCAGCACCATTAGTTGAAGAGACTCTCCTTGCTCCATTGTGCTGCCTTTGCTCCTTTGCCGAAGATCAGTTGTGTATTTAGGTGAATTGTTTCTGGGTTCTCTATTCTGTTCCGTTGACCCATTTGTCTATTCTTTGGCTAATACCAAACTGTATTAATTACTATAGCTTTATGTTAAGTCTTAGAGTTGGATAGTGTTAATTTTTCAACTTTCTTCTTTTCCTTCAATGCTGTGTTGGCAATTCTGGGTCTTTTGCCTCTCATATAAACTTTAAATCTGCGTATGATATCCACAAACTAACTTACTGGGAGTCTGGGACTTCATTGAAGCTATAAGTCAACTTGAGGACTGACATGTGGACAATATTGAGTCTTCCTGTCTATGAGCATCTACCTATCTATGGGACCTACCTATGAGTAGGTCCCAAGGTGCCTACTTTGAAGGGGACTGAGGCATCATTGTCCTATGTACCCCATTTCTTGTATCTTGTATCTTTTCCAATAAATGTCTCTATTTTTCATATCACATGGCTGGATACCTGCTGGACAGACCTCATATTCTAAGCATTCTCATCTCTGTATAATGGAGCCCTTGCTTTCTCGTCATTGTGCACTTAATTTGCCAAATCCTTCTGAAAGCGTGGAGTGGAAGCAGAGCCACCACGTTCAAAGTGCTAAAAGGGTGGACTCAGTCAGGTAAGTCGCAGGTTGGAGGTAGGCAGCAAAAACAACAAAAGGAAAGTCGAGGTGAAACCTATGGCAACATTGTTCCCACTTTCCCCAACCTCAGGCTCCTCTCACTTTCCTTCCTCCTGGTAGACACATTCTGTGTCAGCACTAAAATTGCCTCATTAAGACTTAGTGTTTTAGGCTTTTCAGTGGGTAGAGTCTCCGTTATCACCCAGTACTGACCCTATCACTCACTGAATGTTTACCGAAGAGTTGGCAGGGACAAATAAAATAAAGAATTAAAGAATCCTGGCTCCTATTTGAGATAAACCGTGCTTTATTATTACTCCAACATATGGGAAATGACCTATAGAATAATTACCTTCTCTTCTGCTTTTAGAATTTCATAAAAGTGGACTAACATGTATTTCGCTAATTGCACATACCTCAAAAATACATTTTATTTTAATAACTTCAGCTATGGCCTAAAAATTACTTAGCCAATAATCAAAGCTCAGTGCAAAGAAAACTGAACTAGCAAAGCTTACATGCAACCCTTACGTAAGAGAGGACTAAGTAGATATTGCCCAAGTATCTCTGGAAGTTTCCTGGGATCATGGGAAGAACTGTAATTTGCAAATCAAATATCATTTGTATGGCCTCGAATGTAGTCATGGCAGTTTTGCCAGGGTTATTAAAACATGAGGCTCCAAATATCACTGTGTTTACCTTTCACCAACAAGAATATAATGTGTTAAAATTTAGTTGTAGCAAAGTATGTACAATTTTGTCCAATAAATTGAACAGGGTATTGAGAATACAGCATAGTTTTAGTGTTTGAAATGGTCTTTGCTAAATAAGAACAAGACTCTAAGCAACATCCAGTATCCATGGTAACATGTAGCTCAACATTTTCTTTTTACAAGAAATTTATTATTTCCATTTATTTATATTTGTAAGGATTTCATAACTTATAATGTCTATATCAATTGCTATAATTGCCAAATCACTGCTCCCTTTTCTAAATTCCAAAATTATTGTTCTCTACAGGACCCAGCTCAGTAATGAGCTGTCTTTAATTAAAATCCCACTCATTATGGTTTTGGGGGATGCAGGAGAGCCTTTGATAAGCAAAACTATCTGCATGGGTTACCTTTCCTTCCATGTTCACCACAAATAAAAACAAAACAACTTTATACTCTGCAAACATTCCCTGCTGCACCAGCTTCAGGGCCCCCCTCCCTGCATGCTCTTTCAGTCTGGGGGACTCTGAAAATAAACAGAACACCTTCCCCAATACTTCATTGTTTGAATTTAATCTCCTTCTGTCTCCCTCAAGGGGCCATGATCTGTAAGCCCACCCATTTCAGCCTATAAAGGGTTGGGACTCCCATATGCCTCTCTCTGGCCATGGAAGCGGAGTTGTGTTAGTAGACTGGATTGAGAGTGAATGTTCCTCTTAGCTTCTCAGTTGTGCTACTGCCGTCAGCTGACTATGCGTATAAATAGGTTATTTCACCACTTGAGACCTTTGCATTTTCTTCTGAGACTCTGAGGTTTAGACCAGGTGATCCATAACGTGCATATCAGCCACTTTAGGGTCCCTTGAAGCTCTAAAATGTTAAATATTTTGTAAAAAGCTTGTATGCTCTGCACATCAAAAGACCAACTTCCTATAACTGGGAAATCAGTTGTTAGAAATTGCTATTAAAAAACAAATGAATACACCACATAAAACCTGCACACAAATGTTTATATCAGCTTTATTCATAAGTGCAAAGATTCGGAAGCAATCAAGATATCCTTCAATAGGTAAGTAAGTAAATAGGTCTGGTACATCCAAACAATGAAGTATTATTCAGCAATGAAAATAAATGAGCTGTCAAGCTGTAGAAAGACATATAGGAGCCTTAATTGCATATTACTAAGTGAAAGAAGCCGATCTGGAAAGGTCTTATAGTGCATGGTTTCAACTACATATTTTAGAAGAGGCAAAACTACAGAGACATTAACAAGACCAGTAGTTGCTATGGGTAGAAGGGGAGGGAACGAGGGAAGAATTAAAATGTGAATGGAGCAAGGGGACTTTCAGGGCAGTGAAATGGTTGTGTGTATTACTATAATGATGGATGCATGGCATTTTACACATTTGTAAAACCCTTACAATGTATAACACAAGAAGTAAACCCTAATATAAACTGTGGACTTCAGTCACTAATGATGTATCAATAATGGTTCAATGATTGTAATAAATGTACCCCGTGCAAGATGTGGCGACAGAGGAGACTGTGGGGTGTGGGGAAGGAGCCTATGGGCACTCTGTGCTCCCCGTTCAATTTTCCTGCAAACCTAAGTCTGCTCTATGAAATAAATTCTACTAATTAAAAAGTGAACAAATAAAAAATTACTAGTTTTAGTAATCCCTCAACAAAAATAGAGAGTTGCATAGTGGCTCCAGAAAGACATGAGTCTCTCGACTCACATCTCCATCTTAAGCATAGCTGACTAGTGAAAGACAGAAATGTCAGGATCCAATGCGTATAAAGGGAGTTGGATCGTGATGGGCCAGCAACCAAATTCTGCCTCCAGGAAGGGAGATCTCTGTGCAGCCAAAAAAATTCAGAGCACCTTCCTGTTATCGACTGATTTGCATTCCCTGAAAATTTACATGTTGAAGTTCTAGTACTTTATCACCCAATACGTTAGAGTATGACTGTATTTGGAGACAAGACCTTTAAAGAGATAACTGAGGTTAAATGGGGTCCTAAAAGGGTTGGGCCCTAATCCAATATCCCTAATGTTTTTCTAAAAGGAAGAGACAGACACCAGGGATGCTCACAAAGGAATGGCCAGGTGAGGATGCAGTAAGAGGTGGCCATTTGCAAGCCAGAGAGAGAGGCCTCATCAGAAACAACACCCACTGACTCCATGATCTCAGCAGCTAGTCTCCAGAACTGTGAGAAAACTTCTGTTACCTAAACCACCAAACTTGCGGTGTTTGGGATGGCAGTCCTCACGGACTAATAATACACTCCCACTCTGGTGTTTTGAATCTAATAACTGCCATCATCACCATTATTTTAAAAATCGCATTTTCCAATTATTTTAAACTTAACACTTTGTGCTCACCTGGAAGTATAATTTCTTTGATTTTTTTAAGGTTTTTTTCAGAAGTGCAATATTGTTATATATTTTCAAATGCACAATGATACCGAACTAGTGACTTTGACAATAAATTGCAAGATTTGTCTCAATAAATAAATGTCTGTCTTGTGTGAGAGCTCAAAATGTCAATACTGAACATAAATTATATTACACATCTTTATTTTTTTGAATTGTTAAATATGCCACAAAATATAAACAAAATTCTTGATAAATAATAGTTGATTGACAGACGTGTTTACAGCTTAAGGCTAAAATTTATTAAACCTATTATTATTAGATATCTTCATTATTATTTTTAAGTCCTCTTAAAGTAAGTAGCTGGCAGAACATAAATTTCAAGTTCTAGCTCAGAGAAGTTGAGCCCGTACGCAGCTGACCTTGTCTGAATGTGGAAGTTGTTGGTGGTCCCTGTGTGCTCGTAGTCGTGGACGGCAGCGGCGAAGACCAGCGCTAAAGTTTCCAGTTCCGTGAGCCAGTGCTGGGGAAGCAAACAAAGAGTCCACCACGTTTAGAAAGCAGAGGTTGTGCTGTCTTTCTACAGAACGTGATTTTCAGTGCACCCAGTATGATTAATCATGCAGGGTTGTTCTGTCGATTTTAAACACATTTTCCTTTCCATTTCACTCCATCGATTGTGCATAATAATGACTGCTTCAGAAGGCCAACGGTTGCTTCAAGTCTTGTAAGTGCACAATCCAGACACTGTAATTTTTCTCACTGATTGAAAAATGAGCTATTTCCTAGGATTTAAATATGAACCCTGACTGGATTTTGAATTCATAGCCTTACCAGTTTGGGTTCTCATGAAGTTAATCACAGTTAAGTGAATTTTAACATACAGCTTGTACATCAATAAAATGTGTTTTAGCTCAATTTTTGTAGAAGACCTTACTATGAGAAAATTTTCCACCTAAGAGTTGAAAATATTCACTTTGTTCATTAGAGGAGCTGAACTTAGTTTTTATATTTAAATAGAGGAACTGAACTTAGTTTTTATATTTAGATAAAGATTTAGAAGAGTTTCCAAAGACTTACCAAATTTGCTCTTTATAACACATACGTTCTAAGGCTGTGCAATTAAACTTAATAACAATGAAACAAATAAAGGCTTTCACATAACACCCAGACCACCTGCTTCATACACATTGTCCTTTTTGTTATCAATTGGATGGTTTAGCAAAATTCTACTACTGTTATAAGTCCATTTAGATAATTCAATAGTTTCTTTATCACTCACATTTTGCATAGCACTTTTAATGCACTGTCCAATATAACCACTTGTAACTACTTAATTAAAAATAAATAAAATCAAGTAAAATTAAGTTCCCTCTAATAGTCCCAGTAGCTGCATTTCAACTGCTCAGTAGTCACGTGTGACAAGTGGTTCCATGTAGAGCAGTGCAGATACAAAGCATTTTCGTCATCATAGGAAGTCCCGCTGGACACCACTGCAATGAGGGGGCAGGAATGGAGGGTCCAAAATGACACGAAGCTTGTTCCATATACTTGAAATAAGTAAAGACCTTGCAGAAAGCAACAAAAAAATATAACAAACTATGTGCATACTTCCTAAAAGGTCACAAAATAAAGGTACAATGGAAGGGTAGATAGAGGGTCCACATTGTGGAAATGGATCTGAAATTGAATTTGAATTTTGTATAAAGGTAAGAGGGAGCCCTTGTAGGTCCATGAAGAGGCAACAAGTGTTGTGTCTCATAGTTGCCAGAGGCATGCTCTTATTAATCTTAGCTCCTTTCACATAAGCTATTGCGGCGTTTGGCATATAGTAGAAACTTAATATTTCTCTGTTGAATTGAAGTACACCAGTCTTGCATTTGGAGGAAGTAGTGAGGAGTAGTGGGTGAAGAGGTAAAATCAGACAATTCTGGTTTTAAATCTTTGTTAGTACTTAGGTAAGTAAGTTATTTTCCATTTCAGCCACAGTTGCCATGAAAATAGAATCAGTGATCATTCCCCTGTGGCTTTTAAAACTTTACAGTTAATGTATGTACTGTACCTATCGCAAGACTTGTTATATAGTAAATTACAGAATAAATGGCATTTTACTAAACCTATTATCTTAAATACGCTGTTTAAGTCATCATTCTGGAAAATAATAGTGAGTTAACATCTTTAGTGATTGCAATTCAAGAGTAAATGCCTCACAAGTGGCTGATTGAGAAACAAAATATTCAGAACCAGAGGGGGTTGATATAACTAGCCGTTCTGTGTTTATAGGTGCATTTTATTGTGAGTCATTAAAAGAAAGAAAATGACCTTATTAAAGGCTTGTATTATAGGCTAACCTGGGACTGAACCTCCAATGTCCCCAGTGAGACTGTGGAATTAAGCACCATGAAATGAATAGAACTTGAAATTAAACCAGTTTTTGTACTCCCAGAAACCCATTCTTTTATTAAAGGAAATTGTTTCTAGAAAAAAAAATCACACACTTTCTTAAGCATTTCTTATTGGTTGTCCTTAAGATCTACAGATTTAACTGAGAGTTTTGAAAAAAGTGACATCCAATATTTACTATAATAATATAGACTATGAAGCTGAAATTATAAAAAAGTAAGTAGAAAATCAGAAATGTGTATTAATTATAGATTATCTCATTAGTATTTAAAATTATCTTCCCAGCTGTCAGAATGTGTTCCCGCTTTTGGTCTCATTAATCTCTGCCTCTCACAACCAGTATTTCCTCCGTGAATCCCCTTATTTATTGTCACACTATATGCCACACTATTAGTCTTAATAATAAAGTTTATATTATAAAATTATTTGGGAAGAAAGAAACATTGAGCTTTAACATTTAATTGAATATATCTATTTTGTATTAGTGAAAGTAGAATTTTGAGCTTATTTTTAGCTTCTTAGTTGCAAATTCATTTTATACTGGCGTCAAATGAGAATTCTAACTCAGAAATGGATGCTTAAATTCATAGTTTTGGTAAATGATTCATGAGGACAAGCCAAGAAAATGTGGCTGAATCGTATCATTCTTCCCAACCAGAACAGTGTGGTCAGCACCTCCTAGGTTCTAGTGATTTCTGATGATAAAGGGTTAGAATGATGAGGAATAAGCAATACGACACTGTGCTTCATCTACACTGCAGGTTGCATTTTGCCTAGAGAAATGCTCAGGTGGCCTTACTCTAAAATGGGAAGCCCTCAAATTATGTTATAGGGAACTGTGGGCGCCATTAATAGCATGTGTGATGGTGACAGATGGGAAGGGAAAAGAACTAACTTAACTGAAAGTTTTAATTAGATGGTGTCATTTAATTTTTATAACCATCCTATATACCATTTACTAGGTAAGTATATTTATCCCTGTTTGGCAGATAACAAAGCTGAATCCTAAAGAAGTAAATCAACCTGCCAAAGGTCACCTAGTTCTCAAGTGGCAGAGCAGTGATTCAAAACAAAATCTTCACGGTTCCAAAGTTTCCGTTCCTTCCTCAGATCACAATATTTCTCTACAGATTGCGACAACATTCATTACTCAAGGAAGGCAATATGCTGAAAACATTCTCTTAAAGTTTCAAAAGCAGGATTTCTAGACAATTTAACTGGATATATTGATGAGTAAAAGTTGATAGAGCTTTCAGACGTTATGAGGCTATTTTCATAGCTGAATTATTCAGAGAGAGAGTATGTGTGTGTGTGTTTGTGTGTGTGTGAAAGAGAGAGAGGGGGCGGGGAGAGAGAGAGAAAGTGTGTATGTCTAGGGCTGGGATAATTTCAGGTCAGAAAATCACATTGACCTATTAATTCCTGGTGTGTCCAAAAAGACTGTAATTAACAACTCTTACCTTGAATTATAGGGCTGGACACTATTTTTTTTTCTCTATGCCTTTGAGTAGGCCGAGATAGTGTGCTATAACTTACCTAGTATAGAAAGCAAGTATATTGTAATAATATTAATACTTAATATATATAATTTAATATACATAATATAATAAATCAATAATTTTACTATATTAGTGTATGTGCTAATAGCTATTATATTTCAGGAATGAGGTTAGGTGCTTTACATATATGATATCATTGACTTCTCATTGCCAGACTACAAGGTGTTTGGTATTAACCACGTTTTAGTGACAAGGGAACCCAAGTGGAGAGTAAACAAGCTAGGAAGTAGTGAAGCAGGAATTCAAACCTATGTATGATTGCTTTGGAAGCCTACACTCTTTCCATTCTTGCAATATTGTCTGTGAAGCCATTTATAAGAACAAAGTTTTCACATAGTGCATAGAAGAGAGATATAATGGCAAGTTTTCTATAGCTCGATAAGAAAAATTGAGTCATTTCAGTGTGTGGGAGGCTATTTCTGGCTATAGCAAGTTGACTACAAGTTCCAAAGGAAATAGAGTTCAAGTCATCTCTTTATCTTCTACTCTTAGAGTTACTGAGAACACAACGCCAGGAGCCGGAAAGGCAAGTGTTCCCTTGCCAAGGCCCCTATGATTCCCATTCAGAGAGACATCAGGAGGTGGTTCAGGAGCACTCAGCGAAGCATTCGCTCTTTAGCAAATGGACTAAGCTGCCCACACCACAGTCACTCTGGCACAGGGTTGCAAATTAATTCAGGGACAAAAGAGTGCGGGAGCTGGAGGGTGTCCCAGCAACATTCCTCTGCACTGTGGACTCCCAGGCCTCAGGGTGTCTGCTGACATTAACAAACTGAAGGACAATAGCTTCATCACAATCCCACTCAGGCAACAGTCCTCTGAACATTTTGCAAGTGACAGGCTGCCATTAGTCACCTGACAGTGTTGGGCTGCCACTGGAGTGCTCCATAAATGTCACGCTGATAAGACCATTCTGAAACAGCGGGACATCGACTGAACACTAAAGTAAGTGACATTTTAGAATGCTTTTCTGTTGTAAAGAACACTGTCATATACATGAAAATTTATACTCACCTACCACCACTTTTTTCAGCTATACAATATAAAGTATTTTTTTAAATAACTTTCCAAATACCTGCAAGCTGGCAATATGACCTAGTTTTGACAAAAATAGTCAATAAATTTGTAAATTTACTTGGCCTTTTCTTTCACCATCCATCATAACATTTCTCACTACTCCCTTAAGTTGAACGCATTTTAAACTACATAAATTTAGTTTATTTATTGGGTTTAAATAAACACTGCGGGGGACAACATGAATCTCCCACTAGGCTATCTTTTTCATAACGGCCAAAGTCAGGGGTAAGCAAAGAGCCACTGACATTTTTTGCTAAATGGTAGTGAAATCATAAACAAATTTTCAAACCAAACTTGCTGAAGTAGAGTGAAGTTATATTTACAATTAGTAAGTCACTGTCCCCTCAGAAAGGGACTGCATAATCTTTGCTAACAACTTCAATTTTCTAGGAGTCACATGAGCCTGTGAGCCTAGGCCAAACTGCCTTAGTCTTCCAGAGAAGTTGGCGTGGCTTTTATAACCTGAAAGGAATCTTCCTTGCAAGTCTGAGGGTAAACTCACATTGTGTATGTGAATTTCTCTATTTACCTACTAAGATAACATCTTCAATGTCAAAATAGGACACTTTTATTTAGCTCCCTTTACACTTGTGACAAAAAAAAATGTACTTAAGTAGAAACATACTTTTAAAATTCTGGCTACTCCCCCCCAGCTGAAATGACAGATATCTTATCATTATACTTCAAAATTTAAGCAGATTTGTTAAAATATCAAAGTATGCATTACTTTTCTATTCCATCTTATTCTGAGGAAACTTAATCAGTTCAGTTTCCACTAAAGAGTAAATCTTAGATATTTCATTTTTCAGTTAACTTTTTCAAAGCCAAAGAATTCAGAAAAAAGGAAATGCCAATGATTCGATGTGTGTATCACCTCGCTACCAGATTCAAGACCGAGGCCTTAGAAAGGAAAAAGTAGGCAGCTCTAACCAGGAAGATGTTAGAGCAACTTTTGCAAGTGTAACAGCATTTGCAGCTGTCATGGGACACTTCGTTTATCACATTAAATGCCATGAACATCAAACCAAGCGAAGGCAAATAGTTCAAGAAACAGCTGTGACAATAAAGTTCTTTCAACCAAAAGAGCTTTAAAAGAATTTCCAAGTGTGAGTGTGTTTGTGTGTGTGCACATGCACACTTGCCAGGAAGAGAAACAGGTATAAAGAAGGTTACATTTACTACAGTGAAAAAACATACGCTTTTTAAAGTTATAGCTTTGAATGTTTGAGTTTCTACCTATTATTGGTAACCTCTATCTCCTCCGTTTAAGCATCAGGTAAGAACCCTGGAATGAATGGAGAATAAACTCAACCAAGGACCAAGCCCAGCTATGGCTACACTTGTTCTTCTATCCCAGGGGGTGCACTGACACCTTTGTTCAGTGGTGCTCGCCTATATGACCGAGAACAGGGAACCTCAAGGTATGAGGTTAACCACACCTTACTGGACCACATCTGAGGTCCAGCCTTCTAGAAGGTCACAAGAGGCTCATGCCACTGCATCAGTGAAGGTTTTTGTGATTTCTGCTTCCCTCTAACCAGGACTGAACTCCAAACCAGGTTCTATCACTCGCAATCTTGTCAAAAAAAAGGGGCATATTTCTACTGAATTGGTGGTTAAATGCCAAGAAAATTCTTTATTAAAAGCCCAGCTGAGCGCCCAGCCATTAGCCACTGCCAACTGCCAGCTGTGTGAGTGGACCATCATGGCTGTCTTTCCTGATGACGTCCTCAGCTGTCTTCAGCCACAGTTTCCAGTGATTAAATCACAGGACAGACCCCATGTGAGAACCTTCTAGTTGGGGCCCTTCTAAACAAGACCCTTGAGAGATATTAATAAGTTATTGTTTTAAGCCACTAAGTTTTGGAGCGGTTCATTATGGAGCAAAGATAAGCGGAACATGGGGCAGGAGAGGGTCTGAGCTTAAGGCACTGATGGAGCTACACCATTGTGAAGGCAAAGAAAGATGGAAAAAAGATAATTTCTTTAGCCATCACAAGACTCTACTGGATGAATCATAGCAAATGTGTAGAAAACAACACATTATAGTTTCTTGGGGAAAAATAAATCACTGTGAAATTTTTCTGTATACAATAAACTTGGTGAATTATGTACCTGTTACAAGTTTTCCATATCTTCAGGGCAACCTACTGTGTGGCTCTAGGGGCTTTGCTCACACCAGGTTAGGAACACAGTCTCTGCTTTAGAAAGATGAGCGTTAAGGATCTCTGGGCCCCCAAAGAGTACTAGTTACATAGAGGGGAGTTCCAGAAACCCCCGCTACTTGCAAGAATGTGACTTCTGAGTGCTAAACAGGTAGGCAACACATGTCATGGGGTCTGGTGGAACATTCTCTTTACATATGGGTTATGACTGTCCTTCAGCCTAGGTTGGTTGACCTATGAGGACTCAGGAAGGTACTAAGATTTGTGGATCTCATATGGCCTACACCCCTTTGAACCCACTTCAGTTGGAAGCTTCAGAAGAGCTGCTTCTCTCTTCACCTCTTGGGAGTCTGCCCGAATTCTGAGACATTGCAGAAACTCCAGGCAGCCTCATGGTTCCTGTCATCTACCCCTTGTTGTCCTAAGATTTGCCTTGCTGAATCAGTTATTTACTTATTCATAATTCATTTGGATTCAAAGAAGAGGAAGGAGAATTTGGAAAAATTCACATGATACTTTCAGGACTTGATTGTGGTTAGCAATGTATGTAAGAGAGAAAAGGCTGCTGAGGTCGGCTTGGAGGAATGTGATAATTTGAGGGAAGAGCACTGTAACTAACTTTTACTCCAAACACCTTTTCTCTAGGTCACTTGTTTGTTTCTTGGTTGATTGCTATGAGAAAAGGAATTTACAAACAAAAATGTTCTGCAGTCCAAATTTTGGAAGACTTACAATATATTTTCATTTGCCTCTGGGTATCTTTTTCTTTCACTGAGTTAAAATACTTTTTGAAAAATGTATATTGTGGACAACTCATTAACCCTCAAACATCCAAAAGATTATTTCTTATAACACTTCTATGGACATTAAAGAGATAATAAGAACTTAGGGGAATAGAGTTTGATGTTCCAAACTAAAAAAATTCAGTGCAAAGCCTTTCTTACCATGATACCTGTATGGAGGATTATGTAATGCACGGTTTGAGTGACGTCAGCTGCGTGGATCAGATTGTGATAAGGGTTTTTGTACTTGCTGTAACCAACTTCCAAAGCTTCTGCAAAGGCAATTAGGCAAGAAACAGGAATCTGCAGAAAGTAATAATTATGATTATATTTTACCAAAAGAGTAGCTCTAAATCAACACAAACACAATGGTTTTTGGGAGGGGGCACAGCGAGTCAGATGTGGGCAGTAGTTTCTTGAATTACAACGTGGACTGTTCTGAAAAGCCACTTCATCAACCTGTTAGCTTTCCATCCTGAGAAGGATTATAACCCCCAAGTGTTTAGCTAAGGTAGATGAAATAAGTCTTACCCGTAATTTAAATATTTATATCTTCCAGAGTCAAGTGCAAAGGCTAGTTCTTAAAAGGGTAAAATTTCCCAATTAGAATTGGTGTAGTCTAGTTTTCCTTCTTGCAATACAAGGCATTAAAATAAACGACCTCTCAGTTCCTCCCAGCTCTAAAAATATCCTGAGTCCACGGGTAATGACGAAAGGTACAGCTGCAGAGTGCTCAGAAAGGGGGATCAAGTCTGTCGTTTAAATGGCTCTCCATGAAGTTAATTAGAAGCCCTTCCATGTCAGCTAAAGAAAAGCTGCCAATACAGGTTCATTCTGTGTCTCAGGAACACAGAAGGTCATATTTCTTTTAAACATGTCTTTCAGTGTCTATCTGACTATTCTGTAATTCAGGGGCATGTTGGTGTCTCATGTGAATTAGGTTATAATGGTTCATGATATCCAAGTGGATGCATAATTATGTCAGGGAGCTGGGGAGGATGGCTTTAGCATGTGATAAACTCATCCATCTAGTTCTGTGACCTGTCAACTAGAAACATTATTAAATGTATTGATTAATGGCTTGATGTTCTGCATTTTCACTCTAATTCAGATAACAAATTCTAAGAGCATTTCACTTTTATTTCATGTTTCTGACCTTGAAACGGTTGATAAGATCATATCTGGTAAACAGTTCATAAATCATAAATTTCAGGCTGTGTTCTCCACTTGCTTCATTTAAGGCAAATACATCAAAAGACCATTTATCAACTTCCTGTAGAAAAAAGAGGAAACACTTTAGGCAGCAAATTCATATAGTTTTGGTTTTTTCTATGAAAAATTCTTAGAAAGATGAGGCATTCGACATCCAGCAGGCCAAATTTCAATTCGGCACATTAGGTGCTTCCGGGTCTGCTATGACAGGGCCACTTAGTATCTGCGGGTCCCCAACAGTGAGGCCCTAGGGCCTGATGGAGGGCTTAGATCTTCCCCCTAATGCCAAGGTTACCAAAGGAAGTAAGAAACCCGATAACACTTTAATACCTCCTAAATCTCTTTCCAAATTTATGCCCCAAATTATTTCACCAGAGTTGGCCTCATTTTAAGGTAGAAATGCGGGTTATATAGGTGATGTTAATTGAAGGATAAAAGGAAAACAGCCCAAATTTCCCTTTCCCACCCATCCACCTGCTACATGGCTTGAAATTCCACCATAGGAGTTAGTCATTTGGTTTAAATTTTTGATATTTTTATATCTTCTTTTAAAATGCAAATATCCTAGAGAGAGTATATATACTACTTTATTACTCCCTCTAACATTGGCTGATTCATTTATACTCTCCTCCAGGGAAAGATGATAAGAAAGGAAATGAGTCTTTTGATTGAGGAAGAGGACGATAATTTTGGCATATCCCTATGGAAGTGGTCAGGCCTATAGGAAACAGGTACTCTGGGAGAGCGCCCCTTGCTCCTACACGATTTTGCTTAAGGAAATTACAGGGCAACATCTTGCAAAGGAGTCAGTCTACAAAATGGACTTGCAGCAAGTGATACCAGTCCCACACGTGCTTAGGGAGGTTTTAATGTAAAATCTGACATCCAATGCTAAATAACTCACTGAAGTTAAGAAAAAAAAACCTACAGGAATACAACAGAGTCAGTTCTAACTGATTATCAGAAACTATTAGCAAAGAAGGTCAGACTACATACACCGCAGGTTTAGAATGAACAGTAATGGACAACCTTGAAGCTATGCACTAATTTGAATCTGAGCAGGCAATGTTTAGAGCTTCACTCATACAACACAAGTCTGCAGAGGCCAATTGTCTGTGATGGAACACGCTGAAACTAAACTGAAAACCTGATAAAAAGCATCCAACAGTCTCTTCTACAAATATTTCCTTTGGAAAAGAGTAATAATAACTTCAAATGGTCTCTTTACTCACTTGGAAACACCAGTGAAATATGTATTGAATTTCTTGTGCACCCTTTGTTAAATCCCTTGCATTTCGCCCTAATTCGATCCCTAAAACTTGCTTTTTCTGTTTGTCAACTTCAAATGCCTAAAAGTTCTGTTAGAAGGCATTTACCATCAGTAAAGCTCAAAGGAGGCCAACAAATCTTTTATCAAATTCCAGAGCTAACAACGAGTTGGTTGAGATTGTCACAGGGTGCTATTTACAGTTCCCACTAGGGGTTTCCCACTGGGTAAAAGGTTGGTTTTCCATTTCTTGGGGGTTTTTATCAACAACGATGATTACATTTGTAAACTAATGCAGGTGCTGGGCTTTTATATTGTCAGACTGAGAACAAAAGAGACAAGGAGGTATCTTAGGAAATAATTATTTAAGTAAAAATATTCTTCAGTACTTCTTCCCTCAACCTGTTAGTTCATATGTTTTTTCTATACTATATTTCAGAAAAAACATTTACATTCTCCCATGCCTAAATATTTTGTTAGATGGTTTCTAAGCAAATGTTCTTAAAATAAATAAAATAAGTAATACTCATATACTTTCCCATAGTTGATGAAATCGAAATCTCTCAAGAGCTGAAGTAACTAATATCCTATAATGTGACATTTCAGTTATATAGTAGTTATTATATTAGCCTTACAAACATAAATATAAAAAACATCTAAGAACAACAAACTACCATTTTAAATAATAAGATTAAAATCTAATATGCAGCAGAGAAAAAACAAATGAAAGGGGATACAAAAAAGAAAATTGAAAGACAAAAGAAAGCAATATAAATTGAAGCCAGTAAAATAGTTTAATGCATTTAAATTCTCTGTTAGTACAGGTAAGCCACTGTGAAACTTAGAGAAGACGAAGTTGAAATTCCTCCCCCTGTATGAAGTCATAGAAGGGAGTAAGGAATGTTGAAGGATGAGCCTTCAAAATGCTTCTGTCGAAATAACAGCTATGAACTGCACACACATACACACAATGGACAGAAGCACGCAAGCGGAAAACCTCCCTCTTCCTTTTTGCCTCTAGTTATTCCTGGTGCATTAAGTCCTTTAATACTGCAATTGGGCATCAGACTAGGGCAGGCATAGGGAAAAGCGGACAAGAAAGATGGATGTTTTTGTTTTCTTTCTTAATTTTATCTTACTTTGTCTATTTTCTCAAATGTAAAATTCTAGACAATTTTCTTCCATATAAGTTTTGTCTTTTAACTATATTTGATGGAAACATCTTTGTATAATGCATTCAAATTTTCCATAATATATACAAAAGAAAATATGTGCATTCTGACAAGTCCTGTTGCTGTCTTGAAATTGAATTCAAGGTAAATAAAACATAAAGAAGAAAAAAATCACGTGTGTGTGTGCGCACATGCATATGCATTGACACAGATTTTTTAGTGTAAATCAATCCTCAACGAAGTCTACAATGAGTCATAATTTGGAAAACATAACATTTTGCAAAATGATTAAAATATTTTTTACATACCAATATGTAACTTGTAACAAAGACCTATTCTCATTATTTCCCTGACATTTTAAGATTTTTTTTAAAAAATGACTATTTGAAAACTTAAATAATTGAAATTATTTCACCTTTAATGTTACTATGACAGCTTCTGGATATGCCAAACCAACCATGTGATAGGACTTTCTGTACATCCTAAAAAACAAAAATAAGTATATATATATATCATTACGCAAAGTTTTCAACTATTTCTTAAATATAAGGGAAAAATTGCTTTTGATTAGTTCACCTTTTATCATTACTCACATGCTGCCTTTGTGGCCCCAATGATTACTCTAGCCACCCTTCATTAAGCACCTACAATGTAACAGATGTTAAAATCTTTTTGTTTACTCACGCCCACCCTATCAGGTCACTGTGATTTTAGTTTCTAGGTAAAGACATCTTTGCCTTAACTGCATCTTGTTAAAGGGGACTGCCCTTTATACATGCAACAGCAGCACTTTCCCCGCTGGTCACCGTATTGCCGGCAGGAGAATATTCTTGTTTTGTGTCCATTTATGTACCAGAATTTTCAGCCTGGAATTTGAATGTCATTAAAATGTTTCTTTTATAGATTTTTTCCTACAAAATAGAAATTATAGAAGGGAATATATAGATAGTATCATAAGAATTTACACAGCTTCTTTTTAAAGTTAAAAATATCGGGAGAACAGTATTGACAAAAATCAAGTTTGTTCACATTGTCATGTTAACACCATTTAAGAAAGATTATACGGAAATACAAAGTTATTTCCATTCTAATAATAGCAGAAATAACAAAGATTTGTATTAATCAGGAATTTGTTGGATTTTCCCATCTTTTGATGGGCAACCAAGATGTCCATCAAAGAACAAATATAATAAATTCCCCCCATTTAATTACATGAGAATACAATCAATGTGATACCCTAATGTGTAGAAATAGCAATGAGCTTCTATTCTCTGCATGGTTCCCCCACCAAGTCCTGGAAATAAAGAATTTAGCTGATTATTAATTATGTGTTTTAACTTTTATATCATTAATTCACAAGCAAACTGCATTCCTAGACTATACCACTATAACTTCTCCCCCCAAAGTGCCTAGAAAAAAACTATGATTATATTATTAATTTACATTAGGGTTCAATATAAGAAATAGTCACTTGGAAAATATTCTGCATCTTCTATAAAACCACTTAGGAAGATATTAACCTTTTGATCAATTTATATTAAATTAAAAATTTATGACATATTATTCGATTTTTATATAAAAGCTGTCATTTTTAAAAGATAATAAAAGCCAAGTAATTCATCATGTTTTCCTTTTAAACCTTCATTTCTTGGAATATCAGAATTAAATTATTATTTATATATATCTCTACCTTTGGTTTTTTGATAAAGCATCTCCCTGTTTTATGACAGAGACATTGCTTTCATATTATGTTTATTTGAAATGATTTTAAGTAATTTTTGGATGTGGGTAGTCAGTTATAATAAAAATATTATTTGTATCCATTCTGTTGGAAGATTTCAGAGCAGTTTATAAATAAAAATACTATACTAATTACTCCATTGGAATAGGAATAATTATCTTAACCTTGCAAGGCAAAGACACTACAAATCACACTATAAAAGAGCCAGAAAATAATTATTGTCAGTCATATATATTAGGATTTCTTTTATTTTTTTTGAGGAAAGAAGTAGTCTTTTCTACCCATTTCTCTAGTCAGTATTACTAAAAAAAAGGGGAAGTACAGGGGAAACGGAAGGATGATAGACAAAGGAACAAAGGTCAATATAAAGTCAATTAGGAATAAGAAGCTTTAAAAATTAACATTGTATCAGTTTGACTTAGTGGTGCAAAAGGCAGTACGATGCCGCGAAGAAAATACGGTGCTTTGAATAACAGGTTAGCCACTCACTAGCTGTGCGTGACCTTTGGACAACTCTTTAATGCCTTTAAAATGAGAATTATAAGATTTTTTTGTGAAGAGTAGATGATATGAATGCCCAGCATAATATAACCAGTACTCAATACAATAAAGTCACTATTATTATTATTAACATTACTATTCTCATTACTCTGCAGCC
The DNA here is from genome assembly GCF_022682495.2 of Desmodus rotundus. Taxonomy (NCBI): domain Eukaryota; kingdom Metazoa; phylum Chordata; class Mammalia; order Chiroptera; family Phyllostomidae; genus Desmodus; species Desmodus rotundus. The sequence goes on from NC_071388.1 coordinate 167,377,717, forward strand.
AATACCACTGGCTCCAATTCCCAACATTCCTCTGGGCTCCTTGGGTGCAGTGGGAACCCTGGTACAATTAAGTTTCTTAGACTTAATAGGTTAAGAAATAAATGTCGGCATATATTCTCATTATATGGAATGTAAAAAGTGACAAAAAAAAAAAAAAGGATTCTCCCTCCAAACTGACAGAGAAATTTTCCCATTATCATTTTCTAATATTATCATTGGACATAAAACATTGAGATAAAAAATTAGAAATAGGAAATTCAGATGACTTATCCTGGAATCAGAATTGTGGGAAAAATTAATACAGTAGCCTCATACTTCAGTAAATAGTTGATACATTGCAAATTGCTGAAAAACAATAATGAATTTCCTAGGCTCTTGCAGGTGGTGAAAGTCCAGCTGGAAATAGCGGGGGTTGTTTTTTGAAAATTTTGACTGCAGTTACAAAATATAATTGAAAATTTAAAAATAAAAACTATTTCTACCAGACACTGTGCTAGGGAACGGATTATTTAGTGGAGAACCAGAAAAATACAGTTGCCACTTCCACGGGATTTCGACAGCGGTGAAGGGGAACAGTGAATAAGAACAATCAATATGAGGTTACAGTGGTGAGTGCTACGAGGCAAACCACTGATTGGGGTCGGAGGGACAGGGAAAGGCCTCCGGAAAGATAAAAGGGCCAGTCAGGGGAAAGGGCGGGGAAAATCATTCACTTGGAGGACGTAGCAGGATTAAGGGCCTCAAGGAGGGAAGGAGTTGAGGGATGTTCACGGAGTTGAAATCAGACTGGTACAGATATTCAATCAAGAAGGTGAAAACACGGTGGGGGTGGGGGGCGATCCTGTAAAGCCATGAAACAGAAACTGCTGTTAATACCAAGTGAAAATCAAAACCATCAGAAAATTGTAAGCCTAAGAGTGCCAGGAACTAATTTATATTTTAAATCAGCACTGCAGAATGCTGTGTTTGGAGAAAGCAAGTTATTGGTGTGGCTCTGATGGCAGGTAACGAAGGTTTACACTGGAGTTGCAGGAGTGGAGGGAGTGAATGGGTCAGGATACTTTTGGGTAAGGGAACTGCCAGGGCTTGCTGAGGCACTGAAACTGGGGGAGGATGCTTAAGAGAAGTCTCAAGGTTTTCTAACTTTCAAGCTTGAGATGATTATTTTTGAAAACTCAAACATAGCCCAGTATTTTTATGCACTTGCTAATAGGGATTCAAACGTAATAAATAAGATTTCTTTTCCAAATGTGTGTAGCACATTAATTTCTTCAGGACTGCTTACTAATTTAGTCGCTTACATGCATTTTGACACTTCTCTAGGCCATCACCTAAAAGGGTTTGGGTAGCACATAAAAAATTTAGCATGTCAATATATTAATAGAATTCTTCTTAACTTCTTAATGAATGGGAATGGAAATTCACTTGATTTACTTCCACAGTTTGCATTTTTCTTCAATTTGCTAAATTCTGCAGTATTTTCTTAAACAAAAAAGACAAAATATACATTGCTTCAGTATATCAATATACTCCCTGTGATTCTCTCAGTGACTTTTGAATTACTATTTAGATATTTTCAGTTTGATGTTATGAAAAAAATCAATAACTATCACACACATGCCTAAGTTGCCCTTAAATTTAAAGCACATTCACAGAAATATTTCTCTGTTCTGCAGTTTTATTAGTCTCAAAATAGTTAAAATGATCTTTTTCTATATAATTTAAAACAATGCAATTTTTTAATCTAAAGAATTTCTCATAACTAGTTTTCAACATTGTCAGATGTAACATGTTTATTTCGGGTCTTTTTGTAGCTATAGCTTTGGAACATCATGTTTCCCAGACAGGAAAATAAGTTGTGCTCCTGAGGCCTAACAGATGTGAAAGTGGGTCACACTAACACGCCTTCTACACGAGAAACTGGTGACTTGATCCAGTGCTTCTAGGAGCCACCAAGCATCCCTTGCAACAGGGACAGAAATGATAAAAAATATCTTCAGAAGTGAACATAAGACAGCTTTCTGCCTGTAATGAGGAGAGAGTGGTCTTTTCCCTAGTGTGAAGAAAGGCCTGCTTGATTTTGGTATATATAGTATAGAATTTATTTTGTGAGGTGTTACAATTTATTCAGGTAAAATTAGTTGTGTATGATTTGAATGTGTTATAATGGGTTTTAAACAGTTATTCACAAAAGTTCATTTGAGGTAAATGATCGTCCAAAAGCCAAAAGCCTTTGCCTTTGGTCTGTATGTCAATTTAAAATTCATGGAAATAATAATCCAAGATAGGAAATCTTTGAATAGGTAAGTTCATCATCAAGTCCTAAACCTATTCATTCCAGATATGATTGTGGTTTTCCCCAGTAAGTGAAATATAGGCTCCCACAACTTTGCTATAGTAAGTTATCTTCTGCCTTTCAAATTTTTGCCTTGAGATACCAGAAATTTCACTTACCTTTCCACAAAAATGCCAGCTTGAACAGCATGCACGATGCTCCGAAATTTTGGCTTTTCCTCTGACTTCTTTTTCATCATCCCCATTTTCCGGGTAAAGGTAGAAGCCAACCAGTCCCGGACTTCCAATGGGACTGAGTCTGACTGAATGTCACTGAGCTCATCGTCGGTATCCAGCAGTCGTCTATAAAAATGTATACCGATTAAAACTTTAGTAAAAAGTTAAGAAAATAACAATGAGATAAGCATCGCTTTTTGATCATCCTTTGATATGAACTATCAAAAAGGGGAAAAATGATTGAGTTCACATTTTTAAAGCTCTGCATTTCTCACATCGGCCATCCTCTCAAGGTGAGGACTAACGGGCTGAGCACTGAGAGATGCCCAGTCATTGAAGTACAATGACGCCAGTCTGGGTACATGGACTGTTCCACCATTAATATACTGTCTTAGTGATGAGCAAAACTCAGATGAGACCCAGAAGAAAGCCCATAAACAGATGTCTACTATTAAAGGAAGCAACTGCAATGGAAAGAATACAGGGGGTTAAAAGCCATCAAAGTTGTCGTATATTTCATAATCTTGTGTACATGTAATACAGATAGTACATCCTATTTCAATGAGGCCTTGGTGTTTACAAAAGTCATTCATATGGCTTTTCATTTGCTTGATATTGCTAAATTTTAGGAAAATAATAATTCAAGTACCCTAAGAGATATTAATACTGATATCAACATCACAGATATTAAAAAGAGGAAAAAAAACAAAGATAAAACCAAATGGATTATTTTGAAAACTCATTTGAGGTTTCAAAACTTACTAAGTGTCTAAACTGGCAACATAGTGTGAAAGGCTCCCCACAAAATGCAGAGACAGCTTTACAGAGCAATCTGGCCTTGCCTCCAGGAAGAACACAGCCCAGCTCTGCCTGTCACTTGATTTGGTTATTTCCTTGTTAGTGCACCAATTTAATAACTTAGAGCTATTTTGGGCCCACTTTAGATTTGACCTTTGGGTTCCATTTGCTTTGGTAAATCTCTTTGCACGGAGTGAGGCCTAAAGATTATGAGCTGGTAGAAGGAAGGTAGACAGAGAGGACAGCGTGTGTTTAATTACCCAGAACAAGTCACGCACTACCTCAAAAGGACAGGAACCAAGGAACAGGCAAAAAAGGAGGGAGCCCACCCAAAGCACCCAATACTACCAAAAAGAGGCTCAAAAGATAATATACCTCCTCTATGTGTTGCCATTTACTAAACACTTTCTGATGACCATCATTTGCCAATATTTATTACTCCTAGAATTAATCATGAATACATTTACAAAATACCTAATGAGAAGACATACAGAACTTAAGTGCTAGAGTTACAAAGCTACATGTATACATGTAAAGATAAGAAAGATTTACATAGTTGGAAGTTAATACTGACTGATACTTACTTTATATCATTTTTAACTTTCTTTGTGGTCTTAGGTTTGGATGATTTTGATTTACCCACACTACACTGACAGTGAATTTCAAAGCAAAATATTTTTTTTCTCCTTCTGTGCATTTTAAATTAGATTCCTTAGCCAGTTGCAGCAAGATAATACACTGCATGGATTTCAGGCCTTATGCCATTTCTATTATTTCTTATGTTCTTACGTAGTGATCAAATAAAACCACAGAGCAGAACATGTGGAATGGGGACCATTGTGGTGTAATACTGTGATGTCACCACACCCCAAGAATTCTACTGCTGCCTTGATTTGTCAACCACTCCAAGCGGAATGACAGACAAATACTCCTTTGCTATTGATGACTTTATGGCTGTATGTCCTAAATGCAGGAATTGTTCAAGCTAGGTAATCAAACGTGACAAAAATCAGCACATGGAAATAAGAGTTCACATAGAGGTGTGGTGCTCAGGGGTCTGGCAAGAGTTCGTTTCTTTTTATTGTTAATAATATTCTATTTCATGGGTGTACTATACTTTATATGCTCTACTATTGAAGGACATCTCGGTTGCTTTCAAGTTTTGGTAATTATGAATAAAGCTGTTATACATATTTGTGTGCAGTTTTTCAACTCATTTAGGTCAATACCAAGGAACACAATGGTTGGATCTTCTGGTAAGAGTGTGTTTAGTTTTTTAAGAAACTTCCAAACTGTCTCCCATTTTGCATTTCCACCAGCAAAGAATGAGAATGGAATGAATTTCCACCATCGTCTCTTGCTTTGCCTACTGTGGTAGCCTCCCTCCCGGCCCCCCACCTCTTGTCCTGACCTCCTTCAGTTTCTGCTTCCTTCTGCAGCCAGTAAAATCCTTTTAAGGTATTAATCCAGTCATGTCAGTGCTTAACCCATGAAGTCCTACATAGCTCATCACAAGCTCTGTTTCCATCTGCATTTCTTACCCAGTCCCCCCAAGCCATTTCACCCTAGCAACACTAGCCTCCTTGCTGCAGTCAAACCTGCCGAGTTTGCTTCTGCTTCAGGGGTTTTGCACTTGCAGCCACCTCTGCTCAGAATCTCTTAAAACGAAATTTGTGGGGATCATTTCCTTGCTGCATTCAGGTAGCAAGAGCTTCTCTGATCCCCTTACTCAAATAGTAAAGACCTTTACTGTGTCTTCTTATCCTGCTATAGAATTCTTTGCATTTACCACAACTGACATCATGCCGTATGCTCCTTAGCTTTATTCATTTTGTCTCATCCACTGACTTAAAAACCTTGAGAACAGAGAAATGTTCTCAATGTCTTTGCATTGTTGTATCAGCGGCATCTACAACAGTGAGTGGAATCAATTGGGGAATCAATATATACCTGGTAAATAACTAGTAAACATCTGGAAATATTCATACTAAACTATTATAAATGATTGCTTTTGGGGAATGGAATGAGGATGGAGATGGTAGAAGTTTTAGTTTTTAGGGTCCCGTGTTTACGATGGATAAGGAGCAGTAAAGTGCTGGGAGTAACTCAGTGTTGGAAATCATCTCTTCATTGCCTGTTAATGTGCCCTTGAATGACCCATTTACAAGTTTTGAAGCAAATTATGGGGAAACATATACTTGGCATGGAAAAGATATTAAATCTTTTAAAGCATTTTGAACTAAAGTTACAGGAATTTTAAAAATTGTATGCACTGTTTACATGCCTTTAGCCAAAGACTTCAGTGTTATTAAATAAGAACTATTTTATGCCCATATATCAAGTACTGTAAGAAATTTCTAATGAAAACATAAATAAGTTGCAGCAGATTTATTAAGATTATTATTCCAGTTTGGCAGGAAAAAAGTTGAAGGATAAGTGGCTAAACCTAAATTTAAACAAATTAAAAAATAAACTAATATACCTAGTGGTACACATTCTCCTCCACCTCTTTCTTCTTCCTTATTTGTTTTCCTTTTCCCTGGCACCTGCCTTGTGTACTCGGTCTTCCTCCCTCTGAACAACACAAAAACCCTTCAGGTTTCATTTGACCATGCCAGATGGGGCAGGAGTAAAAACTATAGTACAATATAAAATGGTAATCCTGGACTTCTGTCAGAGAACCATCATAAGTAATTTTCCTATACATTTATCTAAGACATTTGAAAATATCTGAATATTTACATAAGATTATGTCACATGTAAAATATGTAAGACCACAGCCTGCCCTCCTTTCATTTTTGAAATAAATCTGTAAAAGTAGCCTGATTAAGTGGGACATCAAATACTATAATGAATTTTGCTTTTAAAACATCTAACAGCTTTATTCCCCTTTATCCTATAACCTAGTGTTAGGTGGCAGAGTGAGCATAATTCTTTACATGTAGTGCTCTTCTTAAAAAATTAACAACATAAAATAATCATTGGTGCATTTTCCTTGGGAATTCTTACAGCGCCCTACATAGAAAAGAATGGTAAGTAATACATGTATAAAACATTATCACTGTTGACCTTGGAAAAATTGCTTCCACTGGTGTTTGATGCAACTTCTTCTCTTTAGTCGCAATGGAGTCAGTAAAACAGAAAGTGAGGGGTCCCTAAATATGACCTGTGTGTTTATGGGAGGCTGGCAAGCTGTGAAAACTGATCCTACATCCAATCAGTGCTCAACTGCTCCTTAGGAGATATTTATAGCCTGAATTTTCTCTCGAAATCAGATGACACAAATCCCAAAGGGCTTATATTTTAGACGAGAAAGTTTGTAGGGGACGGGAATAAAGGAGGCAGCCACAGAAGGAGGTCATGGGATTTTGACTTTTATAGTTTTATCAGTGCAAATATTTCCTTGCACAGTGGACTCTTGGAAAATGACTCCACCCATGCATCCACATGGTTATTTCTAGGCAATTGGTGCACAAATTTACACTTATTAAATATTAAAATTCAAGTGCTGAGTGCAATTGGGAGAAACTGGCCTCTCAAGTTTGAAATTTCTTCTTCCTGTTTTACTATTATTATAAAGAACACATTTCAATAAGCAACTAAGTCATTTAATTCTGCCTCTAATATTTGCTGGGCCCAGGGCAGGAGCATATTTCTCCCAAATACAATGTAATTAAATAAAGTTATGTATCAAGTGAATAAAGTGTTCAATATGTTCTGCCCTCCTATCTTCTAATAAGTTTCATAAAAGCCTGCCAAGTTGAGTTTGAATTGAGAATTCTCAGCTCCTGTTGAGAGCGCTGGGCCAACTGGGGGTGGCTGCCCCTCCCTCTGCATTTACCTAACTAACCTTTTGATGAGGAACTCACTATAGAAGCAGGTGGACATTGCAGCCTCAGTATCATCTCCATCAACCTGCCCAGCCTCGAAAGCAGATTCTTCTTAGCCACTCTTTAGGGGTGGAGGGATACACACACCAAAAGCGTCTTGTGTCCCTTCATGAGACAAGATCAAAGGAGGAGTCCCATAAAGACTTAAGAGACCTTCTAGGACAGGGGTGTCAAACTCAAATTCATTTTCACCAGGGGCCTCATCAGTCTTGCGGTTGCCTTCAAAGGGCTGAATGTAATTTCAACTCCTCAACAGTTAAGGAGTAGTTACATTTATACAGTCCTAAAATTATTTCAGCCCTTTGAAGGTAACCGCAGGCTGATGTGGTCCCCAGTGAAAATGAATTTGACACCCCTGCTCTAGGGGACCTTTGAGCAGAGAATTTTAGGGTGCTTAAGTCTGGAATATGGTAGACAGCACACTGGGCAAGGCAGGGAATTCCAGGGTCCCAGTACCCTGAAAAGGGAGGAAGCCATGCGCTCCAGGTTGTTCCTGGCCTTGGAGACCTATTACCACCAGGAGGGGCGCACTCAAAAAGGGCCATTGTTGAGCACCCTAAGGTGGGGGTGGTGCCCACGTAGTAGTTCCACTGACCCTGGGCTAAGACTGGTACTGAACTCAATGTGATAAACACCTTTCACATGAGTGCTTCCCGGATGGCTGGAAAAATTAGAAAGGTTGCCTTTTCACTGTATGGTTATTCTTTTGGGATGAGTGGTTCCCTCGGGCAAGGTTATCAGTATTATTTCTTTGATTAATGCATATCTGCCCTCTGAGCTGCCTGTACCCACCCCGCAAACAAGCCTAAGGGTAACCATAAAACTTCACTCAGATGTAGGAACTATCTGAAGATATATAGAGACGATAATGCCAGCTAATTTTAGTCCTTACTTACCATAGAGCAGGCCGGCAGTCAAGCTTTCCCTCATTTAACCCCCGCGATATCGCCATAAGGAACACGTGGTTGTCTTCACTACACCCCTATTTTGCTGATGAATAAATTGAGGCACAGACACCTTAAGGAATTTGCTGACAGCCATACACCAAGAGTGGCCCTGTCTCCTTCTGAGCTCATCTCCCATCTCGATTTTGAGTCTGAGTTTTTAACTGCTGAGCCATCCTTCACCTTACATGCTTGTTTTTCCTAATAAGTACCCAGACTACCTTCACACTGAGACTAAAAATCTCAGGAATCATTATTCTCTATCCCATTTGTACCTTAAAATTCAGGATTTTAAAAAATATTGATCTAAGAAAAGTCTTGAATGTGTTTGGTCTACCAGAGAATTTTCAAATGGAGGAAGCTTAAATTTATTTTCTGAGGCTGGTATGTTGAATCATTTTCCCATAGAGAAATATATCTGGGTGGTAGAATTTTAAGATACTTTGAAGAACAGTAAGTGCCAGGATAGAAAGAGGTAAGACATTTGAAATGCCTGTTGACTCTGAGTAACCTATTTCCTCAGTGCTAATACAGTTGAGTTAATTTTTCCAGACCACCACCCAAAGACATTTATTTATTTTTATTATTTATTCCTCATCTGGTTCCATGGGGGACTTCAAAGAGAAGGCTCATAAATATATTTTAGCATTTTTGTTTTGTTTTGTGTTTTGTTTTCAGCAATTTTCTTTCCTTTTTCTGTCTACTGGTAGCTTTCTTCAATGTTTCCTTTTTTTAAATCTTTTTTTTTTAAACTGTGAGAAGATGACATTATATCTGAGTGACTATAAAGAGTGACCATTTGGGTGGCCAAGTCAGTTATGCTGACCTTAGCTCAATTCTCAAGAGGCAAATCTTGGCTAAAATGAGGTCAGCGAAGGAAAATGAAAATGTGGCTTTCTCCATGGTAAGGCCTAAGGAGGGCCCTGTGCCTCCCCTGTACCCACCAGAGGTAACAGGGGCCCAGGCAGAGGAGGCCTCATCCCTCAAGGCAGGCAGAAGGAGCTGGCAGAAATTTGGTGAGGGCCTCTGAGAAGGAATCAAGTTGCTTGGAAAGTTAGGGTCAAAATTGTATTTTTGGAATCAGTCAGGAGGTGGACATGAAGGAATGGGTAAAGCAGAAAATTGCCCTAGGCCTTGCTGATGACTCTTGACTTCCTACCAGGCAGTCTTCTTGGTTCAAAAATATCTTTGAAAACATTCCATTGGGCACAAAGCCTGACATTCCGTTAAGTACTGTTTTTGTAAATCAATGAGCATCTTTTGTGATTAGAACTGCCTCTGGAGTCGGAGTCCTGGCTTCCCCACATATTAGCCGTATGGTCTTGAAAAAAATATTCCATCTGTCTGAGTCTCAGTTTCTTTGTCAATAAAACATCAACAGAGATTAACAATAATAATAAATAGAGATGATAATAATATTATGCCTAGTTGCGGGACTGTGAGGATGAATTGGGTAAATGCACGGGAAGCACTCAGAGCAGTGTCCGTCACAGAGCAAACCTGTGGCGAACTCCCACCTGCTTATACACCTGCATGGACCAGTCCAAGCAGATTTCCCATTTCTGACATGAGAAAAAGGAGAGTCTCGTGGGGATGGAAACCATCATGGGAAGAAGTTGGTCAGAGTAAACTTGGGGAGCCCAACAACAGCATAAGCATGCTATGGGTCGTAGAGAGGCAGTACCAGGAGTCTCCGACAATATTTTTACCTACTTTAAAATTTTACCAGTAGAAGAGGTAGTTTCATAGAGAAAGGAGAATAGAGGTTACCAGGCACTTAGAGGAGGGGAAATGAGGAATTATTGTTTAATGGGTATAGAACTTCTCTTTAGGGTGATGAAAAAGTTCTAGTAATGGAGAGTGGTGATGGTTTTAAAACATTTTAAATGTATTTAACTCCACTGAATTGCATGCTTAATAATGCTTAAAATGGTGAATTTAATATTAAGTATATTTTGTCACAATACAACAATATCTACCTAGTTTTGATCTTATCCTGGCCCCACTTTCTAGGCAACGATAATTAGGGAAATGAGACGTACAGAAGTACATCCCATGCTCCATCTAACTGGGATAACTAATAGTGGCGGTGGGGAGAGAAAGGGTGGAGATGCAGCTGGGACACGCAGCCTGAGAGCCTATGCTTTCTCAGATCTGGAAGAGGGGACCACACCACAGACCAAGGACACGCTTGCCTCCCTTTTGCCCCACACGTTGCTGTGAGGCACTGCTAGTCTCCAATTCAGTACCCCTTGTTTATTGCCTCCATTCCATGGTGAAATTTCCTGTTTGGAGGAGCCATTTCAGCACAAGATCATCTTGAAGCAGGGTGCAGCCAAGAAGAGGGCCCCAAGAAGGGATTTGTAATGGGGTGCAGAGCTCAAGGTGTCCAGGAAATATTAGAAAAATGTATGTAGGATGTCCTCACCCCCACAAGCCTGAGCCAGGGGGGATGGGACACATGGAACAGGGCCATTCATAGCTGTTTTGGGTAGCAACAGCTTTGCAGCTAACCCCTGGCATGGTCATTTAACATATCTATAACCTTTAACTGGTTTCATAGATATGTTAAATAGCTGTGGCCATTCTTTGAGCCAGGGGATGGAAGCGAATTCCACCCAAGATGGGACTGGGAAGCAACTCCCCCTGGTTACAGGGCCTGCGTGAGAGCTTGGAGATGACTGGCTCCACGCCATGGGGCCACACCTGCCCAGACTTACTATGGCAGCCCAGTCAAGCTGGAAGAATACAGGGATGCTGGCAGGTGTAACTGAGTGTAGGAGGAGTCAGTAATGGGGCTGCAAAGGAAGATGGGCACTGGGATTTAAACCTAGGCGCAGCAGCCATAGAAAGGGGAGAACCACGAGGTTCTGAAGCAAGTAGATAGATAGAGGTCCACGCGGTTCTGATGAAGGGAAAGAGAGGACCACAAGTTTTGGAGGAGAAGGGAGAGGATCAGGCAGCTTTGGTGAAGTGAAGAGAGGACCATGCGGTTCTGAAGGGAAAGGAAGAGGACCACGAGGTTTTGGAGTGCTTCTTTTTGCCACGCGGCTTAGGCAGCAGGAGAGACTTTGCCGGGAAGAAAAGGGGAGGAAGGACTCTTGCTGGTGGGCCATGAGAAGGTGACGCATGGCTTTGGATTAACTGGAGATTGCAGCAGCCACACAGCTGATGGTGCCGGGAGCCTGAATCACGGACTTCTACTTCTTTTCCTGAGACACGGTACCCCAGACTGGGCACAGGGAGAGGGAAGGACTGTGCATCTGTGGGTATTCTAGAGGACTTAAGTATCTTATTGAAGTCATTAAGCCATTACTCTACATCTGTGTAACTTTTAAATAAATAATTCCTTTCCTTTTTACCAGTCTCTGGCATTGAGAGACGTCTTTCCTCTGGCGGTGGGCATTGTGAACCTAGCAGGTGTGTGTGTGGGGGAACTTCCAGGGACAGAAAGGGGGAATCCTTTCTGTAGTAAATTGTCGTGAACCACCCCCCCTTGCTCTGTAACAATCTTACATACAACTTGGGGCAATATTTGGTCCACACTCTTTTGACAAGACTTTAAAATTCTAACCATTAAATTTCTAACATTCTCTCTGTATCTCTTTTTTGTAGTTCCCTTTTGACAACGTCTAATACCATAATTCTCGAAGCACAGTCCATGGACCAGCAGAACCAGCAGCACCTGGGAACTTGTGAGGATGGGTGCTTCAAGGGCTCTGTTCCAGACCTGTTGGATTAGACACCATCAGAGTGGGACCCTGCGCTCCATTTTAACAAGCCCTCCAGGTGATTGTGATGAATGTTCAAGTTTAAGAACTGCTCTCATCTATTCATAGCTTGCCAGCTAATGGAAGTTCTCTGCAAAAAGAGTGAAATGTAATGCTCTTCCATGATGTGGCCTTGGCAGCGCTGCTTATTTCCATACGCCAACTGTGTCACAGTCAGAGACGGAGAGCGGTGGCGAACTACACAGGAAGGGCTGACAGCAGAGTATCCATAAAGGTGTCTTATTAATAAATCTTCTATCTGGTGTTATAAGTGAAAATTACCTGTACATTGCTTGACCAAGAAACCGTCAATTTCTCAGCATTCACGATCTAATTTCTTAGTAGCTCTCAAACGTGCAATACTGGATTATTAACCATAGTCACAATGCTGTATAGAAGAGTCAAGTTCTCCAGGGTGGGGATTGTGTGCTGAGAAGGCCTGGGGTACATTTTAAGGGTAGAAGTGTGAGGGAAGACAAAGAACATACTGATTTCTATAGCTATAAAGACAAAACCGTAGGAACAATGACAAGAGGAAGTTAGCAATAGCCAAGTAGAACAACAAAATAATTATAAAGGTATACAGAGTGTTCTTCATAAATACTTGTTGAATAAGTATATACAAACAGACAGTTTCTGGTCTTTGAGGTTATTAAAATATTCAGGTATTTTCAGTGGTCAGGTAAGGAATAAAGGAATTTTTGTTTGTTTTGATGCATATGTTTTATAGATATTAACATTTTCAGTCAGGTCCTGCTTCCCGTATAAAAAGATGATATCACACTGAAAAGATATTTTCTGTTGCCCTTTGGCCGTGTCTCCAGATTGTCAGCCATGACTTTGTTCGCTGACTCCAGTTGTTGGTGACACACAGGAACCCGAGGGGAAAGCGCCTGCTCCTGGCCTTGAGTTTCAAAGCCTGTGTCCCGTAAAGACAGGAAAGACGAGGAAAGACTTTAATAGAAAAGTAGCAGATGAGTTCCATTGCTATAATCATTCAAAGATGTCCCGGATTAATCAAGAGGAGTAACAAAGGAAGACAAAAGAGATCTTGAGATAGGCCACTGAATCCTGCCTGAAGGGCTCCAAATCAAGACATCCAGAGGGGGTAGGGTAGACAGTGCACCCCAGTAAGTTTCTGGGATCCTGGAGCAGAAGTAAACTGGATACCCCACCCCGCCCCTAAGTATCTCTCCTGGGTAGAACCTGGAGGAGAGCAAGATCCCATGCAGAAATGGTTTATGTCTATCCAGAGACAGCCTCAAAGATAACGGTGACTCAGAATAGAATGATATAAAAGGAAATGAGAGAATACAGGTGGAGAATAGGTTGAGACAAAATGAATTTCAGCAGTCTGCTTGCTGCTGGAATATAGAAAAGAATGAGGACATACTTTTTTATTTAATGAGTGAAAACAAACCTAAGTCTCTGGTTTTTGGTACCTGACACTCGCCCTAAGACCATCTATGTTGTTTAGCTCTATCATGAGCTCAATACATTTTATTGGCTACCTTGGAAACAATCAACCTATTACCTTGTTTTATGGCAAATAGATTGTGACTTCTAAGCAGTTACCTTAGAAATCAAGACTTATTATTAGGATAAGGTTGGAAGCATTAGAGATTAAGGATGTGCACTTTGAAGCAAGGCACACCTATGTGGCTGTAAGGAGGAAGTGACATCAAATCTAAACCGAAGTGGCTTAAACAATTGGGAAGTTTTTTATTTTCCTTAACAACAAAGCTACAGGTAGGTTGACTCCAGTAGGGGTCTCCTCTGGGAATATATCCAAAGGAACCCAAAACTCTAATTTGAAAGAACATAAGCACCCTATGTTCACTGCTGCATTATTTACAGTTGCCAAGATATGGAAGCAGCCCAAGTGTCCTTCAATAGATGAGTAGATAGAACAGCTATGGGACAATTACACAACGGAATACTACTCGGCAGTGAAATTTTTTTTTACCATTTGCGACAGTATGGATGGACCTGGAGAACATTATGCTGAGTGAAATAAGCCAGTCAGAGGAAGACAAGTACAATATGATTTCACTTATACATGGAATCTAATGAACAAACTGAACTAACAAGCAAAATGGAGACCAACTCATCGATTGAGAGCAGGATGACAGTTATTGGAGGGCAGGTTAGGAGGTGGAGGTATTGAGCAAAAAGGAAAAAGGACTCATGGACATGGACAACAGTGTAGTGATTGCTGGAGGGACTGGGTATAAGGAGACTAAATGGTAATGGATAAAACACAATAAATAAACAAATAAATAAACAAGTAGAAAAATCAGTCAGCAGGTCAACAATATCATCAAGAACTCAGGTTTCCTCCACTTTCTACATTGCCAGCTTGTGTCAGGTTTAGCTCTATGCTTAGAGCAGGATGGTTGTGTCAGTTTCAAGCACTGTACCCATACCCAATACCCAGAGGCACGGGAGGGACTCTTTTTCTATGAAGAAGAAATCTTTGCCAACACCCTCATCAGTCTCATTGGCCAGAATTACATCACATGTCCATGTCCAAACTCACTGGTTAGGAAATTGAATACTAACACTCATTTAAAGCAACTAGGATTCACTCAACTTAAGCCTGGGTTTGGTCTCCCCTGGACCATGTGGCTTTGCAGAGGAGATTAAATAATTGAAAAAGTGGGGGTTCTGTTAGCAACAAAGAAGAATGGATGTGGGGTATGCTCCATTTAAGGTTGAACCTGTCTCTGACACTCAATATGATTCTAAGCAAGTAAATTACCTTCTTTATGCCTCAATTTTTTTAAGTTTATAGAGAAAATAATGTAAGTATCTAAGTCATAGGGTTTTTGAGAATTATATGGAATCACAGATGCAAATTGCATAATGCATTGCCTTGGATGTAATTAATTATCAGTCTTAATTGTTATTAATATAATTATTAGAAAAACATTTAAAATATATTTTTAAATCCAGGAAATATTTGTTCATATTTTATTGACCCAATATTTCACAACAGTGAGATATTATTTAATATATGGATCTTTTTTCATCAATTATCTCTCAAAAAGATCTGATTTTCTTTCCTTTTTTACTAGTGAGGCTGTTTTTGAAAGTTTGTAGAAAGTAATACATCACAGATGCACAGGAAACATGAAAATCAACCAAATGTACTGCAACTTTTTCTAAGCCTGATTTTCACACCCCATCTACAGGGTGAGAAGAGCCTAAAAACACAGAACTCCAAACAGCCATCCCAATGTATAAATGGAATTCATAAAAATCATAGTTTGCTTTTGAACAATTCACTGAGCTCCAGCAAGTCCTAGCACATACCCCTGAAGTTAATTTCCTCAGGGACTCGTCCAAATGGTAACACCCTAAAAAACACAAGTGCCCATATTTATAAATGCTCCCCCGCTAAGCAAATGATAACCATCTTCCTCTGTCACCTGCCCGGATGCCAGGGTGGGTTAGGCATGAGCAGGTCTTCCTGAGGAACTCTGGAACTGTAGATGAAATCACAGCACAGAATTGCAGAAGAGAAAGGCACTGGAGACTTCATCTCCATGTAAGGAAACCAACAGCTAGAAGACAAAACAACTCTTAACCATAGGTTTATCATTAGTAGGAGCAAAGCTGGGATAGGAGTTGCTCAGCATCACTCACTGACCCCGATTCAGGTCCTCTTGCCTGCAGCACTAACACACATTTTAGTTTTCACTCTCTGGAGGACTGTTGTTATTGTTTAGTTTGAAAGGCACTCTCTTCCATTCTCAATTCTCAGGTACGTGATTTAAATAAAAGTGACCTTTTACCTTCCTGATGAGATGCTTGACCACTGAGTTATTCATCCAGTTCCCCTGGACATGATTGTTTTGAAGGATGAGCGTATTACCAAACTAGAGCCAGCGAAAGAGAAAGAGTATCTTGTTGGAGCCTCTGGGAAAGGAACCCTTTCTCATTCCTGCTGGGTTTGAAGGTGTGAGGGTACAAAGCTTGGAAATGCTGCCACTGTCCTGTCTTACCACCACTCAAAGCAGCAGAAGGAGGCCACTCCACTGCACGCAAAACACAGAGGTTGATCCGCTGACATCCTGTTTGCTCTGAATCACCCATGCTTATAGTCAACAACAGCCACCCGTGTTTTGTCAGAGTTGAAGCTGGTTCGGTTGGGTTTCCTGCCACAATTGAGATAACTTTGAAAGGTGTTCATTACTCTAGCTCTTTTCTTTTTTCCTTCCTCCCTGCTCCAGCTCCAGGAAGTACACATGAGCCAATGCCTCCATGATATGCAGGTTGTGATAATGAGCCACAAAGGGTTTCTTCGCCCTGGCACATCGATCCCCAAGTTTTACAGCCAATCGTCTCTATTTTGGTCCTTATTATTGTAGTACTCTTACACACACTGAGCAAGTTTAAAATATTGTAAATGCTAATTGACCATTCTGATTTCACAGGGCTACACTCACATTTTGCTTCTTTCAAGACTCTTGGCTGTGCACTAGTTGGCACCATCTCCATCCATATTTCCTACCTGTGCTTGGCTATTATTCGCTTTTCCTAGATAACCTCCCAAGAACAACTTCTCGATCCGATCTTGCTTTAAATATTGTTTCTATTCATTCCAAATCTTTTTAAAACACTTTATATCTAGGCTACAGGTGCTAGCCTTCCATTCTAAAAATAGTATAAAAAACCCAAACAAGTGTATGTCCCCATTGATAGATGGTTCTAACTTTTGTTTTTCCCATACTAGAAAATTCTTGAAAAATAGTCTGCACTACTTTCCTCCACATTAATTCCTCATGCTACCATAATCTGGCTGGTAGATTTTTCTTTTTACTAGGGCTCCTCTTTATGGGCAGTAGGAGCCTCCTAACTGCTTCCAGTGGTTCTCCCTGTGGCATTTGAATTAGGTTGTTTAGTCACCCTGCTCTCTGCTAGCTTTCAGTACTCCACATTCTTCAGGTATGCCTCCTGCTGCTATACCTATTTTTCTAAGTCTCCTTTTCCAGTAGCTCCCCGCCTAGCTTTAAATGCTTGTGTTCCTTATATCTGTCCTAACTACCCTCTCGCTACGCACCTCTATTTGGCATCTCATCCTCTTCCTTGAATTTAGTTACTAGGCTAACATAGTGAACTGTGTTGAGATGGAATTGCAAGAGTTTTTGAAATCTTAAAGGTTAGAAGGAGAAAAACTGACATTTGAAACTTCAAAAATAATTTGTTTTATTCCAAAGAAGTTCTATTTTACTTTCAGAGGCAGCCTGCTCTCTTGTTTTATGAAAGATCTTATGAATAGGTCTTTAAGTTATACAGAAACAAAGTGAAGGCCCTACCCTGGCTTGTAGAAGGTTGAGACAACGTGTACGAGATCTCGGAACAATAATGTGCACGGTTGTCTTCATTGTGAGCACAGCTGTGTCAGTGCAGACTGTGTGTCCTTTAGAAAATGTCATTGTTTCTAAATGTAGATTTAGACTGCATAGTCTTTGAGCATAGGTGTTGATTCTGGAGATGAATACACAACTTGACATTAACTTTGATAGCTCCCCTTTTTTATCTTGGTCTCAGAGCTTGAAATCCTGAACTCAGGATAGGAAAACATGTCGAAAGCTACTTTCACAGAGGATGGTAAATTGCCTTCTTTCTGCAACATGGGCTTAGATCTTAGAGAAACACCTGGTAGGGGACCTGTATGGAAGGGGTTGAGTTGTAGGTTCTCTGAGCATCCATCAGTACGGTCTCACAGCAGATACAGCTGATTCTAGCTTCCAGTTTAGGGAACTGGAGGAAGGAATTGAGCTCATGTCTGGGAGCAGTGCCAGTCTGTGGACCACTGGACTTGGGGGGAAAATAGGTGGCCTGCAGGGCCACAATTCAGCAGTCTGAAGCCAGACAGCTGGCTGCAGAGGAAAGTGACAGGCAGGCCAGAGAGGTAAAATAAGTAAACATTTGCTGAGCTTTCTCAACAACTTTAGGATGCGAAAAATATCAAAACAGTAAGGGAGCTATGACTATTGAAATAAAAAGAAAGCATCCAAAAAATCTGAGACCCCTGGGCTATAATCTCCAAATTCCTGTCTCTAACTGATACCATATTTCTGAGTGCTAGTACCAATATGTCTAGCCTGCCCAGACTTTTTTTTTTTAACCTTAAGTCCTTTTGTTAGAAGCCATGTCTTTAAGAATGGGCATGGAGAGCTTTTGTCAGAGAACAAAATTCATTAACATTAAGCAATACCTGTTTGATCCTACCTGGAAACTTGACCCAGCACAATTCTTATCTCATGGTGCTCTCTCTGGTTATGATTTGCTGCTCCTTAGTGTTTCTTCCCGCAATCCGCCAGCGTGCCTGGGTTTCGCTCTGTGGCTCTGAAGCTCCCTGTTACTTGTTTGCAGCGCTGGGCCACTGGCTTAGGTTTATCTTCCCAGCTCTTGACTCGTTTCTAGACACCAGGTATCTGCGCGGCTGTACTCCTAATTCTGATGACTGCTGTGCCTGGTATTCGCTTCAGGCACTCTATAAATATTCATTTCCTGAGTGACTATTCTTTAGCAAATCCCCGGAGAGGTACTTGATGATTTGAAGGGACTTAGCCTTAAATGCCATGGACTTCAATCAATTTCTACCAGACTAACTTCTTGAAGTACTGACTGACATCCACACTTTCTCACTCAAGATAATCTCTCAAAATTAAGGACCTTTATACTGAGTAAGACACAGAAGTCAATTAAGAATTATTTTTATCTCGATGTGTATCTTTTTAAGGTACATTTTCATCAGTTTGCACCTTACTTTCATTTCCTGGTAACTTGAGCCTACCTGTCTTTTTTTCCTGATCAAAAACTGCTCTTAATAAATTATTGGGTATTTTCACTAGGAAGTATTATATACCTTCATGTGTTCCGTATCCAGAAATATCTGCATTTGGTTAGTATAATAAAGAGTTGCTATAATTTAACTTTTCCTCTGTCAGATACTGTGCTACATTTAATCCTCAAATCGGTCCTCTGAGGTCAGCATTATCATTATACTTATTTTACAGAAAACGAAGCTAGGAAATATAAATGTTAAGTAACTTGCTTAGAGAAAGAGAATACTGAGTGAGGGATCAGGCTTTGAACAACCAACTCTCTCTGAATCCAGAGTCTGCGCTCTAACTATGGTAATCATAACACTCAGATTGTTTCACGTGGAGAAAGCGAAGTTACAAAGTGTGTTGTTAAGGGGTATTAGGAAGCATAGTATCCATTGCTAAAAGTGTACTTCCCAATCAGCTGCCTCCCCTCACAGATTAGAAATTCATGAGGCTAAGGAGGCTACTACTTTGTCTGGCAGAGTCCCGATCCAAACAAGAACAAAAAGACTTTTTTTTTTTTTTGGCTTCATGTTTCAGGATTACAGCTGAGCAGCTTTGCAAAACAATAGCCTCCAGGGGCACATCTGAAAGCAGTGCTCACAAAATATTGGCATTTGCATTTGAAATGTCTTGTTAAAAACCCAACAAACAGTCCTGTTCACCAGGGAATTGTGCTGTAATCCCCCAGGGAAGGTCAGAATTCAGGCTCTGTCAGAAACTGTTTATTTTTTTCACTGAAATCATTTTTCAAGAGAGATTTTTGTTTTGATTTGTTTTCTCAACTGAAAACCGACAGTCAGCAAGTCACCAAGGAGAAGGGGTGTGTGTGTGTGTGTGTGTGTGTGTGTGTGTGTGTGTGGCTTTTAAAGCAATTCATAATTTCTGTTTCATCCTACTTTATTAGGTGTTGACCTTTTAATGCAGCCCAGTCCAATTTTTTTTAAATGCCTCTCTGGAATACTCACCGAAACATTTTTTCTAGAAAGAGAATTTTCCATTAGAAACATCTCAGAAGTCATCAGGTTTTTAATTTGAAGTTTAAAAGCAACTAAATGCTTCTCATTCCTCCTTTCTAAATTATCTGTTTTACAAATATTCCTAAGGCAAATTCAGTTTTAATAATTGAATACACATCTTAACAAAAATAATCTGTTTCCTGCTATGTGCCTCGCTAAGTTTATAGAAAATCAAACCACATCAAGTATTGTTGCTCCAAAATTTCTTGAGCTGATATTTCAATCTTGAAGTCATAGCCTTAAAAGATACATATGAGGTAATTTTAGGTCTAACCAGTGGCATGATGATAAATGTTTAACCACAGGCTTTCCAGGAAAAAAAAAAAAATCCTGATTTGCAGCATTTTTCAACTTCCATGGTGTAAATACTCCCATTGTGACATTCTTGAAGGCAGAGTTGGGAGGAGATGCAGCCACAGTCCGCACCCCCAGACAGCACCTGAGCTTCCATCAAACCTTCCAGGAAGTCTCTGCAGTCGCCTTGTGGCCAGAATTACTAAAGGGATGCAGATGAGAACTGTGCTGAATAGCCCAAGGCCTTCACGCTATTCTTCAAGTTACACTCTGTGTCATTTGGGGTCAGATACATAACATTTCTGGGATCCTATTCCCTCATATGTTAAATATTAATGAATAAAGTTTCTATCGCATAAGATTGTTGTGATGATTAAATGAAACAGCACATTAAAATTCTTAAAAGTGTTCTTGGCATATACCAAGACAAGATAATAGGCTAGTACTAGTAAATGTTAAGTATTGTTCTCCCAGAATTTACGATTCCAACAATCATAAAATTGTACACTTTGTAACCTGAATCTTTCAGTCCTTAAAAACCGTCCAGTTTCATAGCAGCACTCTGAGAGGATCCAGTTAGAAAGAGACGGCAATGAATATGGCAGCATGCCTTACTTTCCAGTCCAGGTTTGCAGTGCCTACGTCTGTGACCTTTGGCAAACAGTTTTACTTCTAAGAGCTTTAGTTCTTTTGTTAGCAAAGTGCGGAAAGTAATGTACACCCTGTCAAGTGCACAGGATTGTGGGGAGGCTAACATGAGACGATGAAACTGAGAGCCCTTGGAAGACGATACCAAGGAGGTGTGTTATGATATTATTAATCCAATCTAGAAATCGAGATGCCATGGGGGCACAGAAGCATTAAAACGAACAGTGAAAAGTCCTGTGTCATTTGAGTAAAAGAAAAACAAAACAAAATCCACAATTTTACCACGAAGCATTTAAGCATTTTTCTTCCCACAAAAGAGAAATTTTCAAATAAATGAAACTGTATTCTGGAATGTAATGTATGTTCAAATGAATTAAGGACCATGGGGAACTAAGCTAGTAGAATATCTAGGAAATTATTACTTTCTGGAAAAGCAAATACAACAGAAAATTAATAAACATTCCATGTAATATATCAAATGAAAGAGGAAACACTCAGGGATGCCAGGTGATTTGCATTATGCCATCATAAGATAAACAGTGTACATATCTAAATAATTCTTAAAGGCAATTCTTAAATAATTTCTTAAAGAAATTCTAAATTCTTTAGTTGTATAAATAAATATAAAAAATAAAATGTCAAGGACAGGTTGAAGAAATCTTAAGCTTGTCCAGTTAAGTTCAGTCAATAAAGAGCTCGCATGGAAGTGAAGGGGCGGGGAAGTTGTAGGAGCAACATCGGATTTTTACCAGTTACACTTTGAATCTCTATTTACTTAGAGGAATCATATATGTTTATACACATGCAGTGAAAGTTAACCAAGAAAACAATTCCACATAGAGTTTATAATCTAAAAGTGTGCCTGATATTTTTTCTTAATTTATGGTTACAAACCATGCTTTAACAGAGGAGCTCCTATCTGTGGACAAAGAAAAAATTATCTGTGGCACGGCCCCCACCAGGCCATCTCCTGTCAGTTATTAGTGAAAATTCTCATCGAAAACTTGACAAGTACAGCATGTGATATGGGGACATCTCCAAGCTCCCTTGTTTGGGGGGCGATTAAAAACTGTGTGCCTAGTATGCTACCTTTCTAAAAGAAGAGAAAAATAAGAAGTAAAAATTTGTAATAAATCATTGGAAATAGACATGATATTTGTGAGTTGGAAATTTGAGTAGATTGGGTCAAGGGTGGAGGCAAGAGTCTTATGAGGCACCTTTTTACATTATTTTGATTTTTTTAATCATGTGAATTTATTACCTATTAAACAACATTTTGTGTGTGTGTGTATTTAAACCCAGTACACATTAATACAGAAGAACTCCACACTCACTTCTGGTTTAACGTTTCCCACCTTCCCAAGCTCAGGCCTGCCCCAGGCAGGGACCTGCAGAAGGGAGGGGTCTGAGAAATGTCTCAACTCACCATGTTCCCCCTCCTGTCCCACTCATTCTGCTGTTTCTCATTGTTCAAAATGTGGTGGGCGGTGCAGAAAATTATAGAGTTAAAGGGTCTGACAAGACTCTTGTGTTTGTTGACGTCTATGTGACAAATACCCACATGCTGGTTATTTGTTCTCCTGGGAGATTTTGTGGTTCCTTCAGAGACAGCTCACTACACCAAGAGGGTGCCTTGAACATTACATATTCTCCAACACTCGGGCTAAATGTTTAGGATTTCTACCCTTTCAACAATCACTGCATGCAGCCTCTTCTTCACTTTCTTGAGTCGGTTTCTTTGGTTACTCCTTTCAAAAGACATAAAGTCCACTTGCCTCATGACATTTTCAAAAACTGAGTGAGTGCCTTTTCTCTGCTGAACTCTGGAAGTGCCTGTCTCTCCCTCCACAGGGTCCCTCTTAACTGCGAATTCAATGTAGTGTTAATAAGCCTGCCATCTTCATCTTTTTTGAGATGTGAGTCAGGGACCAATCTCTGTACTCTCTGAACTCCAAAAGACACTGGGGAAATCTCTCAAGAACTGCCACATCCTACTTTACTGAGTCTTCAGTTAGCACCAGGGTCCCCAGGACTCCCTCCCATGACTTGGGGTCATGGGTAAGTACCCTCCTAGAGAAGAAAGAGAAAACGTACAGTTCTCCCTTTAGGCTAGGGTTTCTTAACAATTATACTGTTAACTGGATAATTCTTTGTTTTGGAGGATTTTCCTGTGCATTGTAGGATGTTTAGGAGCATCACTAGCCTCTGCCAATCACATATAGTAACACATCCCCATCAACCAAGCCAATGTCTTAAGTCATTGCCAAATGACCCCTGGGAGGCAAATAGCCTGGTTGAAAGCCACACCTTTCAAATAAAAATCCCTGTTTTCCGATCTCTTTACCACTCTGATAATTATGAGGCTAGTTGCTGAGGTTTAGGTGATGATCAAATACACATTTGGGACTGCTCCTTAGTAAGCCCTGCACAGTCTCTGACAGATACACGCCATGGAATGTGTGTCCATGTGATACCCATTTCC
Organism: Desmodus rotundus; assembly: GCF_022682495.2. NCBI lineage: Eukaryota > Metazoa > Chordata > Mammalia > Chiroptera > Phyllostomidae > Desmodus > Desmodus rotundus. The sequence continues at coordinate 167,400,915 of NC_071388.1, forward strand.
TCAGAACGAGCCCTGAAATCTTGAGATAATAGGAAAATCCTACATAAGAGAAAATTAGTATACACCTGTATCTGTTTCTGACTTTTAAAAATCTGGGCCTAAAGACAGTGAGGATAAAGGGAGAAGAAACTTTAATTTGCTCATTTAATGACTATATTGTTTGATTACTTTTAGATATTCAAACATTTGGATTTAAATGTGCATCTTTAAAAGAAAATATCATAGTTCAGTTAAGAAGCTACATGAAGAACTTCTTAAATTTAAATAAGATTTGACTTTAATTTCATGATTAAGATATGCCAAATTCATGTTTGAGATAAAGGGACATCAAGGAAAGGGAAAAAGGGAAGAGAGGCACAGAAGATAAAAGGGGGAGGAGGTTAGAACTTACCTCGTTTCATCGATATAAACCGCTTCCAGCACAGATGCTGCATATTCAATGTTCTTCTTCAGGTCTACAATGTTAACATCACCTTTTTCCAGCTGCTTCACCAGGCATCTTAATCTATTTCCAAAAGTAGGCAGACAGAGAGAGAGAGAGAGTGGAAGAGAGGAATGGAGAGAGAGAGAGACATTTATTATAACTATGCAGAAAGTAGTTCAATACTAAATACACAAATTGAGTAAAATTTTAATATGTCTTTATAAGTCATCAAATACAAATATTTTTCAGAGATATTTTGGGAATAGTTGAGATCAGTCTTTACCACTTAAACAACTATGAGAAATTCTATTCACTTCTCAGTAATATTAGGGCTCTAGGGTGATAGTTTTGGTATCATATTTCAAGGATAGTCTTTCTGAAAATTCAATACAACAAACATACTTTCATAAAAGTATATTCCTAACACTAGAATTTACTCTATGGCTCTTCTGCTTCTTCAGAATTTGCACTAAGAGAATTTTTAAAGGGTATTCTTTTGACCATTATTATAGAAATTCACTGTACACAGCCATAAAAACAAAAAAGAAAGGCAAAAGTGCCAAACAAATATAATCAAGATGAGAAAAAAATATATGTATGTATCCTTAGTTTCTTTACTGCAACGTTTTTTTCTTCACCTGAGACAAATCTATAACCTATTTTCTCTTTATTTTGTCCAAAGGGTGATATGTTCCAAATCTTTGAGGAGTTTTAAGACATAAGGATCAGCTAAACATGTCTGGATTTCTGGATTTCTGACTCACAGAAACTGTGAGATAATGAATGTTATTGTTCTAAGGGACTAAATTTTGGGCATAACTTTTTATGTAGCAGTAGATATTTCATAGAATAAGATAACACAAATTATTTCAATAAGTTTCTAACACTTTAAGAAAGTATATGCATTAAATATAAACCCAGGTTTATGAAAATACTGCTCTACAGTAGGCAGGAAAAGAAAACATATTCCTTACTCCCTATATACTGTAGATAAACAATGTAAAGATAATTTATTCATTTTCCTAAATAAATAGAGGAAATTTAATTCTACTCCTGACCCAAAGCATTGCAGATGGAAATGGAGTACATCTGCTTTTAGGCATTGTCTTTCAGATACTGTAGCAGGTTTTCTGAAAATATGTTTGGGATGATTTTCAGTATCAAGGCAAGGCTAAAAGACAAGTTAAAAATTTTAGCAGGGGTATTTGACATCCCTGATCCATAGGAAACACTTTATTTCTGCATGGGGACAAAGACACATCTAGATTAAAACTTCTTATTTGGGAAGCTACAAATAATTACATTTTGGTACTGTATACTTCTATATTATAAAATATTAGCAGACTTTAACATTGCAAAATAAATTCTATGTTCCAACGAGTAAGTCTTATTTATACAGAGGCAGCAAAACTAAACAAAACAAAATAACAACCAGAACAGTTTTTTTTTTTTTAGGGAAAATTAAGTCTGACTTTGAAGCTTGCGTAAAGCATGGAATGTGATGATAATGGAGCAACATTACAGAAATTTGAGATTTCTGTAATATTTATGACCCAATCACATTATACTTAGTGTGAAATTAAAAGAAAGTTTCACAGTTCTGCAATGGCTTAAAAATATGTCACTCATGTATTTTTCTTGTGAAAATTACTTGGTACACCTTGATTGTATGGTGTAGTTTTAAAAACAGTAAGTACTTCAGATGGTTACTTCCCCCTCTTTCTGAACAAATGAACTCCAATTTTATTTGAGGTAGTAATTTTCTCCACAAAGAAACCACATTTCTCATTCTCTCTCGAAGCTAGGTATTCAATGACACTGCATTCTGGCCAAGGGGAATAAATGGAGGTTGTTAAGAGTTTCAGAACAATAATTTTGAGGAGGGCTAACTCAGCTGGAAGGGGTTCTCTTTTATCCCTTGCTCGTTTCATCCTGGCTGGAATGCAGTGGAATTGTCTCAATGTTCATCAGCCATCTGGGATCACAAAGTGACCTGGCAGAAGAAAGCCTTCCACTAAGGATGACAGGGAAGAAAGATGGAGATGGCCTTGACCCCATGCTGGGAATCCACCTGAGAGAAATCATCTATCTCTGTACTTATTTCCTATGAGAGAAAAATGTGTTGTGTTTACATCAACATTATTTTGAGGTTTCTTTGATATGCAGCTGAACCCAATCTTTTTAACTATATATTTTCAATTGCCATTTATCCCTCCATAGTCTCTTCCCCATTTCCCCATCCCCTCCCAGTGCAATCACCATACTGTTGTCCACAACTGATAAATCAAAAGAATAAGAAGTGACTCAAAATGAAGAACTCAGGAAAAGAGGAATTGTCATGTAAAAGAAAGGGGACACCCCTGGGAGACTATCCACAGTGCACTTCCTAACTCCTGACAGCCTGCAGATGTTCCCAGGGAAATCATCAGACCCTCAACAGATCAGCAGATCACACCAGATAGAACCTGTGACATCCAGAGGCCCCAACACTGGCACAACGAACATGCTCTTCCACAGAGACCTCTTTGTGGCTTAAAAACAAACATTATGAATTATTACATCTTAATAGGGGTGTAAAGCTATAATCTGACACAGGAAATAGCTCTGAAAAGGTACTCCATAAAGGTTTTACCACCCAGTTAGAAAATCTAGTTAAGGAATGATTATAACTCTGTAAAACCATGAACTCTCAAACACACGTGCACACATACAAACGGGCATATCTGCATGTGTGCACACACATGCTTCAATTCAAATAACACGCTTCTGTTACATATATCCTTATTTCTCATCAGTTTTATTAAAATAATCAAAATTCTAATATTTACTACCAAAACATGAAAAATCTAAAGGAGAATTAAACTTTTAATGATTTTTTTCAGAAAGGAAATGACACTAATCCTTGATAACTCATAAGAAATTTAAAATCAGCCTGAATATTAAGAACAGAACACTCTGATCTTCTTAGCCTTTTGAAGGGATTTCCTTGCCTTCTAATGATCAGAACACTTAAACAACAGAAGACAGAAATGAAAATAGAAATGCCATTTTTGAAAATAAATGATTGGTTCTGTAATTCAACCAAGCAGTTGCAGAAGAGAAATAATTTCCACCTTTGAACAAAGAGTACTGAGCTGTAGAAAGTGATTGAGTATTTTTTATCCAAATATAGAACTGCCACTTTTCAAATGAAAAAATACTCAATATAAAATGATGTAGTTTTCATAATCACATCCTGCAAATACTGTAAAGTTACCTTCTAAGATACCACTACATGACCCAAACTTGCAGAAAGGCCACCTACATAACTAAGAGCATTCTCATACTAAAAAGTCCATGTGTCTATGCACATCTTTATTAACTCCAGCACATTAAATGCCAAGGTCATCTCTAAGGCTGTAGACCACTGATAACAAATACATTAATAAGTAAAATTTAAAAGAGAATTGATGAACACTGTATTCCTATTGATGTCCCCATTTGTGACATGCTTGAATAAAAAAGTGAGACACTATGATTTTCAGAATGCTACCGTAAAAAGTAGAAGCAGTAAAGCTAAAGGAATATCTACAGCAGATGTTAGCATGAAAAGATGGCCACACACAGGAGTGCACAGAATCACTAATAGGGGCGTTCAGAACAAGAAACTATGTCATTGTCAGTAAGGTCTGCTTGCCTCTGACCCCAACATGATAAAAAAAAATGTAAGAAGTGATTAAATAATGAAATTGCTGTATCTACCTTGCAGATAAATTCTTAGGAAATTAAATCCTAACCTTAGTCTAAGAAGCAAAGCTTATAGATTTGAAGTCTTTTAAAGACATTTTTTCTTTCACATGGGCAAATGTTATCATTGCAAAGTTCCTTAATACCCTTATTTTGTGAGATAAATAATTCCCAAAACAACTGATATCGTTAAAAAAACTGGAACAATTATAAGGCAAATATTATTAGCCTTTAATACAGATTTACACTCTACATTTAAAGAAGCAAAATAATCTCACTGAGATGAAGAATACATAAGGGAAAAGTATTATTTTAAGTACAAAAGGATATATAATTATTCTCCCACTTCTCCCAAATTCAGAATTTAGGTAAACTCTTTATCACCTTACTTCAAGAGTAAACTTTTTACTACAGAACTGGCATTGCATAATTCCCAGCACGTTAAAGAATTCCTTTCAAGTACAGAGATCCAAACACTCAAATAGTTAGAAATGCTTTCAGGATCAATTTTTTTCCTCCTTGGAGGCAAAAGAACATATTGACCCTAAAAAGGAAATAATCACTTGTCTCCAATTACTGTTACCCCTCTGAAATACTACAGGCTATGTGGACTCAGGGATTTTCTTTAAAAGGTTATATATTTAAATAAATATGTATATCATATATTTAAATACCCATGTATTTAAACACACTAAAGTATATAATAGACTTAAGTATATTTATATTTATAAATGTATGTGTTTTATATAGTAAATATATTTTATATATAAATTTAACTGTGTGTTTTGATAAAGCAAAAGTAGTAACCTTCATCCACCAGTAAGGTATTTATTTAAACCAGAAAAGAAAGGTTAGGAACAGGGTACATACACAGCAGACCCACTGAAGAACAGTTTATTTTATGACATTCTATTGGACCTCTGAAAACACATTTAGCCCTAAGCTCAGGTAGCCACTCTGTGCTAAATATCTTTCAGATGTGTCTCTGGATCTGCCGTACTGGTCTCTGTGCTGCTCCCTGCGTGGGGAGGGGAAATGTACAGACTACACCAGGCATCCAGTTGGGTTTCACAGGTGGGCAGCATCAGCAGGAGACAGAGGGAGAAGAGTGAAGTCATCGTATAATCCTCTCTTCTCCTTGGAGGGTCACTCTCCTTCCTCAGAGGTCACTTGTCAGGCAGCCTTCTCCTTAGCCATGTGTCTCAGGATCTCTCTGAGTCTCTCTTTCATCAGGGCAACACATCCCTGGAGCCCCGCCATGTTACTAGCCCTGAAGTACTGCATTATCCTATCCTGGTGGTTCCCTACACTCATCCCACAACTGTAAACACTCCCTTTATTAATTGCTCCTCAAATTACCCATTTTGACTCTGACCTTCTTTGCCAAAATTCTATCACTCCTCCTACAATGCTGCCCCCTCATACCTGAGACTCACTACGGTCCTGTGCAGGTGTTTAAACTACTGTGGAGACAAGGCTGTAAAGACAGTGGGGGCTCACTCTGCTTACCTTCACATTTTTACTGCTATTCACAGAGAGGGGCAACACACGGGCTGGAGACCTCCTTTCAGTTTTCTGTAGCAATCCTCGTTAAATCGAGCTCTGGCTCATGGAAACTGCACAAAATGCTTATGATCAGCTGTTTCATAGGAAATGTAGGAGAGCATGACACCAAAGGGTCCCTTTCACACTGGAGGGCCCGACTCCTGAATTGGGTATCAATGGGGCTTAGCCGATGCGGGCTGGGTCATCTCAAGAATGTGTGGCATAATTTTTAAATTAAGAAAAAAGAAATAGAGAAAAAAGAGATTTGTGTCTGCATGAAAGCCTGGTGGATTTAAACTTGTCCTGATAACAGTTCATCCCTGAAATGTTATTAACAAGGTAGAAGAGCTACAAGGAGAAAGAACAGGAAAAAAGATAATAGCAGAGAAAAGCTTACAACACATGTTTGGAAAAATTAAATAGTGAGATATGGTAACTGACTTAGCAGATCCAAGCAAGGGAAACAACCCAGAGTATTTCAGAGGGGAAGAGAAAGACAATCCCCACTCAGTCTCAGAACAGCTCAGGAGGTAGGGACACCAAAGATCTTATCATTCAGGAGGGTAAAAATCTTTTGGGAACTTTCAAATTCCTTTCTCCATCTCCACTATACTCACCTCTCCCTATAGCAACCTGAGAACAAGACAGGTCTGCCAGAGTGAAAACAGGGGATTAAGTGAAAGGCATTATGTTGAATGATGATGCCCCGGGCTCCTTCTTCCCACCTATCTACTGAATTTGCTGACAGGAGAGATAGAAAACTCCAGAGAAATGACATTTTGGAAACAAACAGTTCACAGCTTGCTCAGCCTTAGGTAAAGCCCAGCAGGTGACAAGTACCACCTATGTGCCGAGATTCTCTTGCTTTTCAGAGCCACACTCTTTAATATTAGTGGCCTGTCAATGATGAATAAGCATTGAAGGAAAACCTCCAAGATGAAAAACATAGAAAAAATAGCAAAATTAAGAAACATGGAAGATACTAAAACACAAAGATCAAGGAAAAATTTTTCAAAAACTGAGAAAGTAAGGGATTCATCTGTAAAACAAGAACATAGTGTGACTTTTAAAAATGTAATAAATGGTGATGAAAGAGTTCTTGGAAATTAATACTAATGATTTACACAAAAGTGTAAATAGAAGGGGTAGAGGACAAAGTCCTATATCCCATAAAGTGGACAAAAAGCCAGCAAGATGAATAATAGGATAATAAAGATAAGAAAATTCAAAGTCTAGTTCAGAGTATCTAATATTCAGCTAACTAGAGTTCTAGACATTGGGAATAGTGGAAATTATCAAAGGAAGAGTCAGTTTCTCAGAACTAAGAATCTCCCTTTTGAAAGGGCCTAGCAGGGTCAGTTTTATGGGCCTGAAATTTGTTCATCACACAGGACCTTGTGCTTAGAACGACCCTACCCTACCCTTGGTTTAGTGTTCTGCGGCCATCACCTTGAAATTCTTTTAACAAGAAGCACCACATTTTCATTTTGCATTGGGCCCTGTACATTATTTAGCTGGGGTCAGCCTAGAAGTCTAAAGGCAGTCAAACTACCAATCAAGTTTGAAAAAAGAAGAAAGGCATTTTCATACATTTAGTGACCAAAATTTGACTCTCCATGCATTCTTTCTGAGGAAACCACTTTGAGATGCATTTGACCAAAACAACAATGTAACAAAAACTCCAACACAAGTAAGTAAAGAAGGGAAATCCTGAAATGAGCCATGTCCTCATCCTAGGAACTATCCAGTCTAGACGGAAGAAGGCGTGCAGAGAAAAGAAAGTGGGGGGAAGTCTCTGGGGGAAGAAATGGGGCTGTGAACAGCGGAACTGATAAGATGCCTGGAGCTTTGCTTTGACAGATCAGTTGAGCATGCATAAAATTGTAAAACATAATTGAAAAATACAAGAAGTATTAAGTCAAGGGGGGAAAAGCTATACAAGATAGAAAAGTTACTTGACTGACACTGTTTAATTGGCAAGTGAATAATATTTACAAATCACAATGCAATAAACAATAGTGATGGAAAAGTGAGGTATAATCTATCTTTTGAAAAGATAAGAGTAAGGAGGTTGGTGAAGTTAATGTAGGAGAGCTGTTTCCTCTGTTATCATTATGAATGTCAACTGATAAAGTCTGAAATTAATAAATCAAGAAATAGAAAAGCATGTTATTTGGAAATATGCTACAGAGGGAAGAATGAAAAAGAACTAAACCATTGTGATTATTTTCTTCTGGGAAATTGATTGCTTTTTAGTAATAATAAAAAGAATTTTAATGACAATCTATTCGAGCGTCCAATACATTACTTACAAGACAAGTAATTTAACTTAGAAGTTAGGTCCTTTACTTGGTAGTTTTGGAATCACAGACCATGACAAATTTAAATGACAGAAAAATAACAAGATGTCAAAATTCATCTTAAAGTGGAAGCTAAAAAAGACATTGAAAGGGTACAAAGTGTTTCTATCATACGTTGATGGTTATGTTGAACTCTGGTTGTTCCAGGCTCTTTTAGACACACAGTGAAGCCCCAGGGAAAGAAAATGGCAATGATAATTAAAGATACACCTGTTTGTCACATGTTCCATGCTCATGAACTAAACTGACTGAACATAGGCACATATGTTTCAGATTTGAAGTAGGTACACAAAGGGAAATATATATTATGTAAAGAAGTGAAAGGAATATAATGTACAATATGAGAATAGAGTGAACCATGATGGTTAAATTTATTACACATTTTTTTGCAAATTCAGAAAAGGGAAAAAGGTATATCAAGTTGTGCTACAAAAGTCAATTTAGAATGTGCATAGTTTTGATCTGTGGTATATGGTAAGTGGAAAAATTGTTTATATATTATGGGCAATACTTTAAGATCATACAGATACTTCTTGATGCTAAAAACCAAAATGGAGTAGTAATTCATGCTGATCCAAATGTAAGAGCAGACTCAGAAGCCAGTATTTGCTTGACGTTCCAAAGAGAGTCCGACCCTGTTCTCTACCATGACTACATCTGTGGGGGAAGGGGAAAAACCTGGTACAATTGACCAATGCAAGAAGGTTTGAAATTGTTTTTTAATTTTTTTAAGTAGGCCAAACACAGTTTAAACAGATTTGTGCAGAATAGTAAGAACAAGAGCATCAATAATGACAAGCTTAAATTTGAAATTCCAAGATTCAACTTTATTTTTTTTCCAAACTCTGATCCCTTATATTGGCAAATAGGTACTTTTTATAGTTTCTTAGATACTCTCTATAAATTATTTTCTATTAAACAAAACCAGTGTTAATAAAAATAGATGCCCTAGGCAAGATTCCTAAAAAGTAGATTTTCTTTTTTGGCTTTTTTAATTGTATAAATCATATTTATATTTATTATTATTGTATTAATAATGAGCAATGAATAGGTAGAATAGGTAGAATAATGAGCACTGTAAATAGGTAGAAGATGATCCGATTTTTCCGACATCTGTAGTAGGAGAAAAAGTAACACTCTGGAGTTCTGTAATTAATACGCACGACCTAAATCATTGTAATATACAGAAATTCACAAGGAATGCCACCACCATCAAACCAGAAGCCTCCCTAACACATGATAAAATAAGGTAAAAAGGTTATTCTCTATTGCTTCCTCATTTATTTAAATTCCATTGCTGTTTGGGCTTAATAGCTATGCCTGTTTCTCAACTCCCAGAATAATCTCACAGTATAGAAATTACATGTGATTTTTTTATGTTCCCAAAGTTAAAGAGCAATAGCTAGGTATCAAAGATCAAAGACCCAGTGGCTATTAGTGTGTTTGTAGGGTTGATGCCCTGGGGAACCAATGACCAATCGAAAAAGAGGAGTGTTGTTTTCTGGGAAGAGTAATCTTCATTGTAGACTCTACATTCATGCACCAAACTTTTAAAACATCCTGCTTTTCTCTTTTCCATAATGAATTTGGAAGAAGTTATAGAACATTTTTATAATATCTATTTTAAGGAGAAGAGTTTTGTAAGATCTAAAATATAAAGGGTTTTCTTTTTTTTCTTCTTTCTTTGGGTTTTATTTTTTAAATGCCTTTATCACTGTAAATCAGGCACAAAATCAAATATCTATATTTAATTTATAAATGTATAATTTTACAATATATAATTACATTATATATGTGTACATATATTATATATATTATATATATATGAAATCTTTTCATACAAATCAGCAGTTTCTGTACTCACCCAGTTTCACTCTAGGTTCTGTTCACCAGAGACATCTACTCTAAAATATTTTGGCTATTTCTTCTGAGATTTTTTCTCCATGTTTTAAATGCTATGCTTATTCTGCTATTTCTTGATTTAATGATATTGGATATTACCTATTTGCTTTCTCTTATCATAGATGAGGATTCATGTGTTTTACATGTCTGACTAACCATTTTACCTTACCCAGAATTATCAATAGTGTTCTATCCTGCTCACAACTTAATCAACAAATGTTTACATTTTTTATGATTATGTACATAATACTCATTACATAGCCAAATAGTGTATGAAATATTACATTTCCATTCCTAGATTTAAAAAATTTCCTTAAGTTATTATCTCATTTGTTCTACCATATTTTCTGTTTAATTCTATTTCCCCCCAAAAATCCCACATATCTACCTAATATCAATTTCCTTTTACTCTGGAGACCTCTTTCTCAGAGCTTTTTATCTTCTGGCTCAGTTCTGGATGAATTGCTCCCCAAATCTGAACCACAGCTGTCATCCTGAGACCTCCTTTGCCACATTCCCTTATGGCATTCTATGACTTCCTCTTTTCTAAATTTTTTCATTTTACTGAAAAAATAAAACCCCACATTCTCCAGTAGTTTCCAAGAAAGTGTGCATGTGACATATATCTTGGAGCCTCCAAATGCTAAAAATATTTGTTTCATCCCATTTGGTTGACAGTTTGATAGAATATTCTAGACTGAGGAGGATTTTCTCCCAAAATTTTAAAACTTGTCTTCATTTCTTCTCTAAAGGTCATGGGCTGGGTCACTCTTCTGCTATGACAATCACCACTATTCCTCCTATTTACATATTTCAAAAATTCATTAAAGTATCCTATTCTTGACTGCCTTCTCTTTTTTTCTATTTGCTTTTGTGGGTTTATAAAATTTTATTCTTCTATCATTTTAAGGGGGTCTCAAGTGGGAAAAATAAATATATGAGACCATCCACAATCTTTATTAAAAAATAAGAATTTTATTTTCTTGCTGCCTTGTTAAATTACCAAAAAACAATATAAGGTACAGCTAAGATGAAAACTTCTTTTCGATGAAGTAGCTAAATAACTGAACAAAAAATAACAGTAATGACGCAGGAAACTCACATATTCCATTGGTACTAAAAACAAATTGTAGTGTGTATTTCACAAGTAGAAGATAATCTGTCTTTTTCTGGGGCAGAAATAAAGACTGAGGATACAAGGAGCAATGAATTATAGCTGAAAGTCCATTTAGAAAGCAGGCAGGATCGAGTTTGATTTAGGAACTTGAAACTGTTTCTTGATTTTTATGCAATTCTTTAGTTTTTCCACTTCATTACTCCTATCCACCCCCATGACTATAAGTATAAAGGTTCAAAGAGACATATTCTAATGGAGTCTGTGTACTCCAAAATGCATGAGTCATTTTCATGTGTTAATTTTAGCACTGATTTTCTGTCTTCATCACTTTAGCATTTTCATTTGAAGGTGTGACACTCTCTCAAGTTCTATAACACAGATGCTGGTTCTCCACTGCAACTTGGTTTTAAAATAAATGTCCCATGAAAAAATCACTCTGAAGGATGTTATAAGTGTTTGTCTTAGTGGTTTTTAAAAGAACATTGCTTTTAAAGAAATGTTTTTTCAAGGAAGCTACTTAAAACAAGCCTGGGGAACAAATGATTATGCAACTTTAAAATGATAGCAATAAAATAACAAAGCAGTACTAAGAAGCCCATCTGAATGCTAACTGTACAAACTGGAAGACTTCATCTGAACTCCAGGAATCAATTGCCCCATGAAAGAGTCAGACGTTGAGCAGATGCTGCTGCTGCTGCTGCGAAAGAGGAAATAGCTGTGCACACTCAATGTACTTTATAGTCACCATGCGCTTGTGCAGCTAGAAAGGAACTAAAGAAATCAGGGGAGTGTGACAAATGTCAGTATGTCCAAAGAAATGAGGTTGTGAAAATGTTTTGTTAGGTACCTCTCGCAATGGCTGCTTAGATTTATACACTCAATCTGATTTAGTGAGTATTGACCAGAAAGGAAAATATTTTTTAACGCAGTGAATAAGCAAACAGTCTAACACTACAGCTTCTAATGCTACAGCTTCTAACTCTTCAGCCAAATGTTTTTGAATTTAACATTAGCTGCAGTTAAGAAATTTTAGAGAAATAATCCTTAGACCAAAATGTTGAAAAAAGAAATGAATACATTATTAATATAGTTCTGCATGTTCATTATTGACCACTTAGATCACTCTCCTAGTAGCTGTCCGTTTCTGTCCTCTGGAACAATGTCACACTCAACACAGTGATGCTGTAACTGCAAACAGGATGTTAGCACCACTAGCTTAACTTTGAAATTGGAGCGGCATCATCCAGTTAACTCTGGTAATTCAACTCATTCACCTCAGAGAGATTTTTAACTGTAACCTTAACCTCTCTGCCTCTCTTCTCCTACTTGCCCTCATTATTCACTCTTGATCCCTCTTTTCTAATCTTTCCCTGCTGTATAAATCCTCTTCCACTATCCCTGCTTACTAGGCTATTCCTCTGCTCCAAGAGGAGATAATCACTGTCAAAGGAAGTCACTGCACATTTTTTAAAAAACAACTTTATTGAGGTATCTTTGACATATAAAACTTTAGATGTTTAAGGTATGCAATGTAATGTTTTAATATTTATATGCATTGTGAAAACACCACAATTAAGCTAAATAGCTTAACCATTACTTCTACATAGTTACCATTTGTGTGGGGGGGTGAGATTTATTTTAAGATATGTCCTCTTAGCCAGTTTTAAGTATGCGATACAGTATTGTTAACTGTTGACTTGATACACGTGTACTTATCAAGTTGGTAATCTTTCCTCCAATCTCCTGCCTTGACATCAGCTATCAATCACCTTCTGGAACATGTGGATGAAATTCACTCCATTGAACTAATTAGGTGCACAGGTGTCCTTGTTACTGTTATATCCATCTCACAGAAACTCTAATTCAAGATTACAAAAAAACTGAGCACAAAACCATCAATTCTCACTAAATTTTAACTCTCAGTTCCATTATCTATAACATACTCAGGGGTCCTAATATTGATGTTCCCATGTACCCACATTATATCATATTCTAATATTGAAGTTTTGTGTTAGCTGTGTGTATATATATATATATATATATATGTATATATATATATAGTTGTAAACATACATAAGTCCAAAATGTGGCCTTATTTCCTTGCAATATTCCTAGAATTTTATTGATTTTTTGTAATTTATAAGTGGTTAACCAAACATATGAATAGGTAGTCCAAATGCATGTCTGGTGGCATAATCTCTTAGCCTTAAGTTGTCGATCACAGTCCCATTCATTCAGGACACTCTTTAAGATCTATCTGAAGATCACAAAACTTTCTGTTCCTCAAAAAAGCCTAATAAAATATTGTCGATTTAAAAATGAGGACACTAAGTCTTTGCGTTTTAACTAACCTCTCTACATCTATCCTGTTGAACAGCAGAAAAGGCAGATATGAAACAAGTCTATTTCTCAGAAATCCATGCTTTTCCCAATCAATTTTTAAAACTCTCAACTTCATATGTAACCGTTCCTAAGGATTAGTAAAGATAATGGCAAAGGAAATAATATTGAACATCAATTCAGTGCTCACATAGATACAGCCAGATAAATCCTCTACCTAATAGTAAATGGTCTCCTATGTGGCATGCTTTCAGTGATTCTGATGGAATTTTTCAACCAGAAAATCTTTTCAAGCATAGTACAACACATTGCTTATACCTTACCTTTCGAAGAGTCTGCCTTATCAATGTGAGAACATGATTTTGGTATGTAGGATACCTGAGTTTTACACACACACACGCACACTCACAATTTATAACTCAGCAGTGGCCTTCATTGAATGCTAAACCACACAAACTCAGATTTGAAAAAATGATATGCAGCTCAGTTAGGGCTTTTGATTTTATTTCTGAAACTGTTCTCTTTTCAACATTTCAATGTTAACTCGAAACAAATCATTAGTAACCATTAGTTTAATAAGGAGAAATACAGATCTGAGGTTTTTTGTAGAAGGAGACAAAAAACACTTCCATCCCCCTCCAAAAAAAATCATTCTTAGGAACTGAAGTCTTGACCCCAAAGCAAAAGACACAAAAGAGGCATTTGTCATTTTCTGACAAAATTATAAAGATTATAAAGTGAAAGTCAGACAAGGGAGAATGATTTTAATAAGCTAGTGGTTAGCTAGAACTCCATGGCAACACACTTGTGAAAGGTATCACACCCCTTAAAAGATCGTTTATTGTCAAACTCCATTTTAACAGCTTTGTCTAAGGATGGTGCAAAATGTCAACGACATCTGAGACCTAATTGTCACTTAGGATTACTGGAGCATTAGAAGCTCAAGGAGGTGGTTCTGCAATAATAAAAGTTACTATGATCAAGTACATACCCTGTTTTTCTCCCTGGTACAACCAAATCAGGCCCCAGCTTTCAAACAGCTAGTGATCTGATAGCCCCAACCTGCCCTACTGCAGGAAAGCCTGTAAGTTTGGGAGTAAGGTAAGGAGATGGCTTATGTGGAAGAACACAGGGAAGTACTAGGGTCAGAAGTGTTGAGATACCATTAGAGCCCCATTGCCTATGATTTTAAATTCTAGTTTTGAGGACTCCAGGCCTTACACTCATGAGGGATTTTAGGAAATGGTCACAATGAGAGTAGTTTTTAGTAGATTTGTTTTTTCAACTCTATTTATGCCATTTATCTGTCACCTTCTCTCCTTACTACTGCCGCCTTAATTCACTTATTTTGCTGCATTGTTCCTGTTTTAGTTATGGTACTTATAACCACTACAAGAGATGAAACTCTAAACCCAGTAGCTTTACACAATCAAAGGTTATTTTTTTATTCATAAAAAGGCCAAGTTGTGAGTTCCTGGTGAACACATAATGTAGGGCCTAAGTTATTTCCTTCATAGTTGCAGTATTTGCACTAGGTGGCTTCCATGACTACTGGACTCTCTCACATTGAGCCAGTGGGGTGAAAAACAGCATAGATTGTTGCATGTGGAAGGTTTTGTGGGTGTGAAATAAAAGTGGTGCTCCTCATTTCTATTCATCTTACATTGAGGAGAAATCAGGCATATGGTTACATTTTACTTTAAAGGAAGCTGAGAAAGCCAATTCAACTATGTGCCAAGGAAACAGGTAATGGGTATGCTGAGCAGCTAATCACACATTGTCTCACTTCCCCTTACCGGCCTCCATGCTTCCAGCACTGATCCCCCTACAATCCAATTCCTGGCAGAGCCGGGGGAGCATTTTATGTAACATAAATTGGATCATCTCACTCCTAGGCTTAAATTCTTCAATGTCTTCCAGTATTACATTGACTAAAACCCAGAATGCCTACATAGACTCCTTCATAATCTTGCCCTTGCTTTACCATTCTGAGCTTGTCTCATGCACTATGGTCCACTCACATTGGTTTTCTTTCTGTTTCTTGATACCCCCCCCCCAATTCTTTCCTAGTCATTGTACCAGCTCTTCTCTCTTCCTAGAACATTATTCTCTAATCTTCACATGGTTCTTACCTTCTTCCCACTAAAACTTCAGCTTAAGTGACATGTCCTCAGAGAAGCCCTCCATGATAACCCAATCTATAATAGCCACCCAGTCACTTTCTTGCACATCGATTTAATTTAATGTTCTGCATAGAACTCGTGACAATTTCATATGCTTCTTTCTATCAGGAATTTACTTATTCTCTCTCTCTCTCTCTCTCTTTCTCTCTCCATCCCATTCACTTATCTATTCTTTCTGTAGTATAATATATGTAGACAGAGATCCTTGCAAATTTGATTCACAGCTGACTACTATCTAGAATGCTAGCACTTTTAAACACATGAATGAAGTGTGTTGAACTTCCTATACTAAACTAGGCATACTTTCAATCCTCCAACCAACTCTACTGAGCTACAAATGACAAAGCAAGTTTGTTTCTTACATTAACATTACAAAAGATACCTATGGGTGAAAGCCAGATTTACTAAGAAACAAACTGGTCAAATTATGCCTAAAGAACTGCTTAGATGACCAAGTTCACTGTGTCCTCTTCTCTTTCCACTTAGCCTAAAAATCTCAATGAAATGTGTGAGGGTAGAACACATGTTTTTCTTCACTTAGGACTTTTTTAAAACAAATTTTATTTTTACATGAAGTGAAAGCACTAAATTTTTAAGTCTAGAATACAATATGGTCTTCAATTTAATGAATTAAATTATTCAAACTTATAACGTGGTATTTAAAAGTTAAAAAACACAGTAGTAAAAGAAAGCCAAATTCTTAACCGTTAAAGTAACAAGAGGCATTTTTACTATGTAATAATTTTCGATAATATAATTTAGCTTGATTAACTAAATTAGAATGGAGACTTTAATTTTGTCTCCTCTTCAATAGAATGAAAGTAATAATAAAATCATGGCAGCTAACAGCTGCTGAGGACTTACGGTGTGCCGGTCAGTGTGCGCGTTCTCTAACAGAACTGTCTGAGCGCCAGGACTGAGGCCTAAAGAGGCTAAGTTACTTTCCCTCACCGGAAAGCTATCGAGGGTAACCCTATACACAATGCTAACATGGTTTTCAAATTATAGTGTCATGGCTATGCCCTGGACGACTGGGAAACTGAATCCAATGTGCTTGTGTGTTAACAGTCATGCTATCTCAATCTTGAATATGTACTAGCATTTTCCTGAGGCATCCTTTATGTTCTACAACTATCATGCAACCCATCCTCCCTGGATGTAAGGCATAAGAGATTCTTGACAAATCCACCCAGAGTTACTTTCAAGGCCAGTAAGTCAATAGGTGTCCCCAGAACTACCTATCGTGTTCATTTCTGTGTGTGTGAGACACAGAGCAGGTACGTGCACCTAGTTTGCAGGGAACATGAACTCTAAAACAGATAGCACCACTACACTATCAGTGTCATACCTGTTGTCTATAAGGAGTTGCTAAATTTTGCTTCTGGCATTTCTATTAACCACGATGCTAGCTTCCCTTTCTGACTTTGCTGCTTCATCACTTCCCCAAACCCACTCCTGCTTACATATAATAAAATAATAGAAGTAGTTGGTACATTAGAATTTAAAAAATCATCAGGCTTTATAATTTCATATTGTGAAGGATTTTTTACACTAATCTAGCTTACGGTCTCTCTTTGCCAATGAATCGAATCAGTTCAGAAAAGCCTGCCTTAGGGGAAGAAGTGGAGACTGGAACTCCAGCGTCTGCTCCTGCATTCGTGGTCTCTGCCCTACCACACTCCTTCATCTTCCTTTTCTGATTTTCCATTACTCCTTGGGATTCCTCGGGCTTAGGTAATTCCCAGACACTCGGGGCCTGCTACCTTCTCTGATTTTGCTGTTTTATTACTCTCCCACCCCCATTACAATATCAATATTTACCCGTGCTCTTACCCTTGTTCTCAGTGCTCTCTTTCTGCTTGCTTAGATATAAGTAGATCAATTCTAGTGCATACACTAATGGAGATTGAAGTATTTCTTTCTCTTAAAATTTTTATTTATTTAGAAGCATACCTTTTGAAGTCTCCAATTATTGGGAATTGAGGAAATAGAGTAGAAAAAAAGATGTCTGGGGTGTTATTTTTCAGAGCCCTTCAAACCACTTAAGGGCACATAGCCAGCTTCCTATGGAAGGACACAGAGGCAAAGAAGCAATGATAACCTAGCAGCCAGAACAAGCTAAATAAACATGTTTATATGTATTTAAACTAGACATCATTCCCTGTGTTTTAATATTTATCTATTTTCTCTAATCACAAATTATTCTTTGTTAAATTTTCTCTTCTGGTTTCAAGAGAAAGCAGATTTCAAGAGGAGCCATTTTAACATTTAACAATAAGGACATTTTTCTACAGTTATTCTTTTCAAATATAACAGTTTGCTCAGTTTCCTGACTGTATTTCCAGACCTAAAATTGTTGCTGCCTTATGTCTACTAAAGAAAAATATACTTAAATATGAAATTCTAATATTACTTTTTATTCTATTATTACTTTTTCTTAATGTACATTAATTCTAAAACTTTAGGGGAGAAAGTATATAGAATATGTATGACCTACTACGCAGTATGTTTCTGTGCATCCTGTGGGTAAGCTTTTCTTTTCCTTTTATTTATTTATTTATTTATTTATTTATTTATTTATTTATTGTTATTCAATTACAGTTGTATGCCTTTTCTCCCCTTCCCTCCCCCCCCCCCCGCTGAACCCACCTCCCTCCTCTACCCCCACCATCCCCCTTCTTTTCCTTTTTATAAAATGAGTATCCAGTGTATTCAACATTCAAAACAAAATAAAATGTTTCAAAACCTCTATATCCCTCAGTGGAAAGATTAGTTTAATTTACACTCAGAAATCAAACATGTTTAACTGGACATTTCCTAATTCCCCAAGGTTAAGATTGCTGTCTGGCAACACTAAATAGGGATAAAATGAGAGAAACAAGGGTAGTGTTAGTAGTAGCTTTGGTCTAATCTGAGAACATGGAAAAACTATGCCACATGAGTCTCTAACATATACATAAAACATAAAGAATCTAGCCTTCCTTGCCTGCCTTAAGGATTCTCACTGTGTTCTCCTCTTTGAAATTCTGTATTCCCATACATTCTAAGACACTCATGACTTCTCCTTTTGCTCCAGTCTGGTTCCTCCTTCCAGCCTTTTACTATTTTCTTTATCATCCTGTTGCTTAAATGTTGGTATTGCCCAGGGTCCCATCCTTGCTTCTCTTATTTTAGTCCACATGTCCTTAAATTCTACTGCCAGCTACATGAATAAATTTACATTTCTGATCCCTCCTTAAGATTCCAACTTACACACAGTGCTTCCTACTTGTGTTTTCTATTTAGATGATTCCAATAGCTTCAACCTTCATAACCCAGAATGAAGGTCATTAGCCTTCCCCTAAACCTACTCTTGTCTCCCTACACTGTTTTTTAGAAGATGGCACTGCCACTCACCCTGTTCTACAAGCAAGAAGTGCAGTTATTGGTCTTATCTCAGAATTCATGCTTAACACTAACCCATGATATTCAGTTACTTATTAAATGTCCATGATACTCCATTATCTCTCATATATATAACCTCTCCTCTACAGCAACAACTTAGTACAGATCCTGATCATCTCTTGCTTAGACTACCAATTCCATCTACTAAATATTCTGCCCATCTCTAGATCCTCCTACCCTATGCCCTGCCTAGGTAATTCTTCACTTACGCTACCACCTGGAGATCTTAATAAACCACATATTCAATCAAGGTAGAACTCTTTAGTATGCCTTCTGCCTTCAAAAAATCCAAAATGACTCCACTCCAGGAAGACAAACAACCCAATTAAAAAATGGGCAAAGGGCCTGAACAGACACTTCTCCAAAAAGGACATTCATAGGGCCCATATGAAAAGATGCTCAGTATCACTAGCCATCAGAAAGATGCAAATTAAAACCACAATGAGATATCACCTCACACCTGTCAGAATGGCCATCATAAACAAATCAACAAACAAGTGCTGACGAGGTTGGGGAGAAAAGGGAACCCTGGTGCACTGCTGGTGGGAATACAGACTGGTGCAGCCACTGTGGAAAACAGTATGGAATTTCCTCAAAAAAACTAAAAATGGAACTGCCTTTTGCCCCAGTAATACCACTGTTGGGATTATACCCTAAGAATCCTGAAACACCAATTCAAAAGAACCTATGCACCCCAATGTTCACAGCAGCACTATTCACAATAGTCAAGTGCCGGAAGCAACCTAAATGCCCATTAGAGAATGAATGGAGCAAAAATTTATGGTACATTTACACAATGGAATACTATTCAGCAGAAAGAAAGAAGGAGCTCCTACCCTTCACAGCAACATGGATGGAGCTGGAGAGTATTATGCTAAGTGAAACAAGCCAGGAGGTGGTGAAAGACAAATACCATATGATCTCACCTATAAGTGGACCCAATCAACAAAACAAACAAGCAAGCAAAATACAACCAGAGACATTGCAATAAAGAACAATCTGACAGTAAGCAGAGAGGAGGGGGAGAGGGGTAATAGCGGGGAATGGGGGGACCATCAAGGAAAATGTATGAAGGACACATGGACAAAGCCAAAGGGGGAGGGTTTGAGTTTGGGAAGTGGGTATGGGTGGGGTGGGGGGCATGGTGGGGTGAAAATGGAGACAATTGTACTTGAGCAACAATAAAAAAAAATTCGAAAGTGAAATTCCTCAGTGTACCTATGACTGTGAGACTCTGACAAACTATTAGCCAACCTTCAAGAACTAGATCAATGTTTTTTCTTTCGGGAGATTATTCGTGACCTACTGAAGTAGAATTAACCTCCTCCGCTGGTAACATTATTGCATATACTACATATCTCTGATTTTGTATTTACTGTACTTTAGTATGAATGATTATGTAATTCCTCTGCACTGCCTGTGGATTGTAAACCCTTTGAGGCCTTGGATTGTAGCTATTTATCTTTGTGAAGAGCAAAATGAGTTTTCAGCAGAAAAATATACCAATATCCTTTGGGAACATTGGAGAAAAATAGAATTTATTTAATTTGGAATATAACCTATAACAATTTACAGCATACATTGGAATGGGTACAAAAGAGTAACCAGAAAACAAATGGGAAGCTGGTTGTGCAAAGTCTTAAATAAAGACAGGCTGGCATCCTCTCAAAGTAAATGCTTGATGCCTCTCGTTCCAAAAATTTCCAAAGGTTCAAACAGCATGCATGCATACAAATATCCACATACGATATACCACAACTTGTGTTATAAAAAATCATCATATACACACTATAATCTTTTTACAATTTTTTTTCATGTTTCATCACAAGTTTTTAATTCAGTATATCATGTATAACATATAATTCCCATAACATTTTAAAGGTATAATTTACTTATAGTGAGAGAGATAAACCTTAACTGTGTGGTTCAATGAATTTTAACAAATGTGTGCAATAGTAGAATGTTTCCCTTTTCAGAAAGATCTTTTGCACTCCTTCCTATCAATCCTATACCATCCAGCCCTACCTCAGGCAACCACTGTCCTGACTTCTTTCACTATAGATTAATTTTATCTCTTGTAGAATTTCATATAATTGTAATCATAGAGCACAGGTGGCAGACACAAGCCCTGTGGGCCGAATCCGGCCCTCCACCTTGTTTTATCTGGCCCGGCACCTTGTTTCTACCTGGGGCAGCGCCGAGCTCTCGCTTAACTGTTAAGGAGTAGTTATGTTTATACAGTCCTAAATTATATTCGGTCCTTTGAAGGCAACTGCGAGGCTGATGTGGCCCCCGGTGAAAATGAGTTTGACACCCCTGCCATAGAGTATCATACCTCATCTCAAAAATATTTACCTAGTCTCATGATAATGGACTTGTAGGCTGTTTCATTTTATGCTTAAAATTACTTTCATAAGTGTGTGTATTTAATCTTTAGATTTTTAATGCCTCTGAAATTTATTTTTTGTGGTGTGAAACATGGCATAAGTTAATTTTATTGCAAAAATGATCACTAGCATTCCTGTGCCTTTTATCTAGTAACCCATACTTTCCCCACTGGTTGGAAAGCCCACATTTAGCGATCATTCAATTCTCACATATTCTTGGATGTATTTCTAACCTTGTTTCCCATGTCACAGTTATGTGTTTAATAATATTGAAATTAATAACTCATATGTGAATATAATTATAATTCACAAGGTAACTTCACATGCATAATCACATTTAAACATGAGAACATCCTTGTGAAATATGTGTGATGGGTGGACATTGAGAATGTTGCTCGCACATCCTGTTTCAAGGGTAAGCCCTAAGTCCCTTTAATGGGATACACTTCAGGCCGTGATATTTAATATCACATGGTCCCATGACTTCGACACTAACTAATTAGGTAAAAGGTGAGCTCTAACCCAAGAACAGGCAGTTCACAGAGTGTCTAGCACTATATGATGTAGCCTGGCACAAACAGTTAAGCTGGGGCCAACAGATTCTCTCTCTTAACAGTGTGATTTGGAAATAGCAAGAATCTAGCTGTTAATAATGGGAGGTAAAGATAAAAGGGCATTTAGAGGGATGAGCCATGGGGTGCTATCAAGACCATAAGGAATCAGGGAAAATCAAAGTTAGGAGGGAACGGGGGGAAACAGAAATGCCATAAAAGAAAGACCTGTGACCCACGAGAAAAAGAGAAGAACACAGGGGGTGGGTCCCTAGAGCTACCCAGTTTTCTTCAGATAACTTGGGTGAGTCTGTTCATTGGAACTAAAATAGAACATTCAAAAATAATATGTAAATGCATTGCTACTTCATAAATTGAGTTAAAAAGTTTGAGAACTGAAGTCACATCTACTATGACATGGTCATAAAGTGTTTTAGTTGGAATTGGAAACCAAACCTTTTAAAGCCAAATAGAATGACTTCTCCACCATTGTTTTCTTAAACCTGGAGGAGGATCATTAAATCATCTGGAGAGTTTTTCAAAATGCAGATTTCCAGGCCCTGCCTGGGACCTACTGAATCATAATCTCTAGGAATATGGCCATGCTTAGCTCCAAAGTTTTTAGTAAGTTCCCCAATATTACATTGATGATCATTTGGATTGGGAATTTAAAACTGTTCAAATTGGCCCTCATTTAAGATTATCTAAAACCTTATTTCATATATATATACATACATATATATTATATATACATTATATATATACAGAGAGAGAGAGAGAAATGTGTGATTTAACATTATGAAATAAGTACTACAAAAATACATAATCCTGAGGTTGCTAATTTACGACTCCTTATAATGAAGAGAAATTGGGATAAATTGGGATTTGGGGGTTACATTTATACAAAGTGCTGTGCATTAGCAAGAAATCCACCACAGTCTAGTCAAACAGACTTCTCTTACTAGTTAATCAACTTAAATTTGGGACTGAGCTAAGACATAAAACTCTGAGTGCACAACCGATTGAATATTTTAAGCAAGGTTTAAATGTTTCAATTTCCACCAGTCAGTATACAGAAACTAAAAATATATCCATGGTGAACTGAAATAAAAGTATATGTGACTCATTCAAGTCCGTGGAATGGAGCCAAAGATGACTGACTAAAAGTCGACTGCTTCGCCTGAGCTTCGGGATTGCTGTGGAGCGCACGCTCGTACAGCATGCCGTGCCCCAACCCCACCATGCACGTTTTGCTTGTCTTTCTCTTACTCCTGATGCTTCCCCGCACTGTCATACACGTAAGGGGATGGAGGGGAAACTGAGGTACACACGTGCTCGCTTTATCAACAAAGGTGCACGGAAGGAAGCAAGCACCATTGTTTTTTCAGTCATGTGGATATGTCTGTGTGCGGGGCTGCTTCTGGGAAAACCTTCCTGTACATATCTAACCTTTCCCTAAAGGCAGAACAGTGAGTGGCCCAGGACCATTTATCCAAGAGAAATGGGGCTAAGTCGTGAAGAGGACTCTCATCTTCAAGTAAGAAGCACCTGGCGAAATTGCCTTTGGAGGCTCTAAAATCTAATCTGCAAGCCAGTACGTAGATTAGGTTTTGTATTCTGCCACAGTCTTGGTTAACTGTAAACTAACTGTTGGCTCTTCCCAGGGTTATAAAACTATTACCTAGTTCATAAAGCTTCCACTGTCTTTCTTGGTTTGTTTTGATTTTTTCTATTAGTGAGAAAAAATACCCTACTTATCCTCTTTTCCTCTGTCCTCCTCCCACTCACATAAGAGCTTGTCCTCGCGTAGTAAACTCCATTTCCTGAGCTCGAAGTAGAAAAGACGAGACCTATTTTTCTTTTTCCTTTGGACCGGCAACAAAGGGGGCGTCTGCTCACTAAATTGGATTGGAAGTCGCTTATATACATGCCACTCTCAAGTATAAACTAGACACCACGTGACAGAAACAGCTTAGTGTAGGGCCCCCAGAACAGGAGTCAGAAAGCCTGCACTCTTCTTTCAGTTCTACCATTGTTAGAGTCTGGGCTGTCAGGCCAGTCATGCAGAGCAGATGCTGCCAGTGCCTTGCCGCTATCTGCTCGGGCTTTACCACTTTGGTGCACGCCTCCTCCACTTCTAATATCCAGCACCTACTTCTCTACCTGAAACTGTCTCTGGATGCCAGTGCCCACTCTGTGTCATGCCTCACTCTGGAATCGGCTTCAACAAGTGACAAGAACAGTGGTCACCATAATTGTACTGTGTCTCCTCACCCACTGCATGACACTCTCAGGCACGTGTTTCACAGTATTTCCTAGAGCTCCTCAGGAAGCTCCACTTCCCCACACGGATATTGCTTGATAACACATTCTTCTATATATCACGTCTCCCCTTCCACACCAACATTTCGAGACCAGCTGCTCTGCTTTTGGGAAAGTATAAACAAAGAGAGTATTTTGCAATATTAAAAAGCAGATACACAAGCTTGTGTAAGTGGGCAGCTTGCTAGTCGGATGGAAAGAAGAATCCCACTGCTGGCTGTGATGGCAGGGGTGGTAGTCCGAGGTGTGCCCCAGCACCACAATTACTAGCTCACTTGGAAAGATGTAGGAGAAAGTACAGATGGAAGGAGATACTTAGGCATAGCCTCTGGGAGCTATGGGGGCAATGCCAGTTTTAGGAACTACTGAGTTGGATGGCTATTAAGTGTCATTGCAATGCTTGAAGAAAGAAATGGCAGTATCAGTTGAGCCCACCCTTATCTTAAAAGGGTATCAGGGACAGAAAGCTTTCATGGCAGAATTTAAATAGGCATATATCTCCTATAACTAGAGGAATGTGTTATAAATCAGTCCTGGGATCTTACTGTGTAAAACATAGAAAAGTCCCTTATGCTAAAGTAAGGCCCTGTTAAGAAAACATGTGGCCGTGAGATGTGGGCCAGGGAACATGTGAGTAGATGCACTTGGTAACACTGAACTCCCAAATTCCCCTGAACCCTAAGAGAGGTGACTCCCTCCCCTTGTTAAAGAATAGCAGCCATTCCTTGCCTGGACACTATGCAAAGGCCTTACCTAAAGTAGATGTCCGACAAGCTGATCTTCCCCTAATTTACCTCACTACTTCCAGACAAAACTAAGCTCGAGTCTCAGCCCTCCCTCTGTAAGATGCTGCAGGAGCAAAACCTGAGAGAACATGCCTGAGAATTTGTCTTGTGGAAACTAGAATATAAGGGATGAAATATAAGGAGTGGGATATTAAGTTGGATACACAAATAAACATCAGGATCAGATGAGAAGAAGGCTGATAATTGCTACTATAATGAAAATGTAAAATCGGCCAGTTCCCAGAGCAGCACCAGTTCTAGATCTAAAACCATCGCAACAGCATAGCAAATATACTTAAGAGCAAGTGCCAGGATCTCTGTGTTCTGGGGGAAAATACATCTCTTGAAGTGTGTTAACATACCAAGGTACCTTAAATACCATGAAGAGCTGACATTTACAGATGCCAGGTAATCCATGAGTCCTGTCCAAGTCCATCTCATGGTGGGTACATTATGTCCATGGATCTACCCTACGATTACACCCTAGTCTCTGAATACAGAATCTGGATATACTTAGTAACTGACAGAAACCTGAATTGAAATCCAAATCTTTAAGCTATGGCATTCCTGTATATTCTGCCATTCTACATAATGGGATTAGAGCATTGTGGTTGGAAAGACCAAGTACAGGTCAGAAAAACTGCTTCCTTCCCTCTGGCCAGGAATATAAATCAAGTGCAATAGAGCATTTGGGGATTATGGCCGAGATTAATTCCACCCTTGAAGACATAAAGGTGCCACAGATGGTCATCTCCTTTATATCCCCAATTAGGCCATCATTCTGGTTCTGCAAACACAGGCTAGATGATGGCAGGTGACGGTCTACTAACTGCAATGAAGTAATACTCCATTTGTAGTTGCTGCACTAAGTGTGTTGATCTTCTTTAGAGGCCATTAGAAAAGCCTCTGATACATACATAGTATGTCACTATTGAACTGGCAAATGTTTTCTTTTCAATACCCATCAGAAATTAGGGTCAGAAGCAACTTGGCCTTATACGGTTGGAAAGCAATGTGCATTCATGATCATGACCTAGGACTGTGAGGTCCCCTGCTCTCTGACACAATATTGTGTGATGAGATCTTGATCATTTGGACATTTTGCAGATGATCACACTGGTCCACCGTACTGATGACAGCATGCTTCTCAAACTTGAACAACAGCAAGTGTTAAGCAAACCCATACTGGGCCTATGTCTGCCAGAGGGCAGAAGCTAAATTCTACAATGATCCAAGGGTATGCTAGGTTGGTGAAGCTTGTAGGAGTCCAGTTGCCCAGAACATGCCAGGATATATGCTCCAAGGTAAAGAACAAGTTGTTGTACTTTGCACCTCCAGCACTGAGAAAGAAATGCAGTATTTCACGGCTTCTTTAGATTTGAAGATGTTTCTTTCATACTTTTGGGAATGCTACATTTGGGATGAAGTCTAACACACTGAGTTTACTAAACAAGCATAAGTGAATTTGAGGAGCAGGTAGACTAGAGTTCTGTGTTGTAGTGACACCTCTCTCTCAACTCACACCATGGCTTCGTGGGGAGTTCTCCAGCTGTTGGAGCATGATAAAAATATGAGCTTGGTTCATTGCTAGGCCATTACAATAGATTGTTGGGGGATGAAAACGCCACACTACGTCCTCAGTGATAGCCTTGAAAGACAATTATATGGAGCAATCCTCCCAGTGGGCAGGACTTTAATAAGTTTATCTGGTCCTGGCTGGTGTGGCTCAGTGGATTGAGTGCTGGCCTGTGAACCAAAAGGTCACCAGTTCAACTCCCAGTCAGGACACAGGCCTGGGTTGCAGGACAGGTCCTCAGTTGGGGGTGTGCAAGAGGCAACCAATTGATGTATCTCTTGCACTTTGATGTTTCCCTCTTCCTCCCTCCCTTCCCCTCTCTCTGAAAATAAATAAATATTTTTTAAAAAAGAAGCTTATCTGGCCATCAACCATGTGAAGGGAGAATTGGCCCCAGACAAGGCTGTATGTGAAATACTGAGCAGTGGGAAGTGACATTACTGTGTGGCTAGAGGCTTTGGAAAGAACAGGATTGGAAGACTGGAGATAATAGTGTCCAAAGAAGAAATAACTAAAGGACTTAATAGAAGTAGGCATATAAAGTATATAGATCTTTGCTTTTTGAACAAATTTCCTCTGAAGTAAAGATACTAAACAACCAAATGGATACACTTACCTGTCTAATGGAACAATTCCCCCCGCCCACTTGGCTATGATTGTGTAATGGCCGTTGGGGAGAGTAGGTACCTGTGGCACAGATGTAGGCTGCACATGGGCTCTCTCTTATGAGGCTGATCTAGCCGCTACCTCTGTTAATGACTGATTTGTCATAATCAGAGACCAACAAAGATCACTTTATATGATACAATCCCTTGAGAAAACCAATCAGCACTTAGGTGTAAGCTGGTAACATCTGGGACTTGCCTTCATGAAAGGGGCAGTTATTTGTCATTGTTGAGATTGATAGCTGTTTTGGAATGGGTTTTCTTTTTCTGCCTAAGTGGCTCATCCAGCAATACTCCTTGAGGCCTCAAAGGATGGGAGATTTGTCATCATGGAATTCTGTATAACAGCTTCCCGAGTGAAAGGGCCCATATTATAGCAAAGGAAAGGTGATAAATTGTGCATGACTATGAGATATCATTCATTTTACAATATATTTCATTAACCCAAATCTTCTAACTCAACAGAATGTTGGATTAATATGTTTTTTGAAAAAAAAATAACTGCTTTTGTAAATTAAAGTTTATATTCATTATTATTTTATATTAGTTTCAGATATATAGCATAGTGGTTAAACAATCATATACTTTACAGAGTGTATCCCTGATACTCCCAGTACCCACCTAGCACCACACATAGTTATATTATTGACTGTTTTCCCTATGCTGTATTTTATACAGCACGATTGTGTAAAATATTGACTAGTTTGTAACTACAAGTTTTAATCCCTTCACCTTTTTCACCTGTCCCCCAATCCCCCAATACCCCCCCTTCTAGCAACCATCAGTCTGTTCTCTGTTTCTATGAGTCTGTTTTAATTTTGTTTATTTATTTTGTTCTTTAGATTCCACATGTAAGTGAAATCATATGGTATTTGTCTTTCTCCTGTTGACTTATTTCAGTTAGCATAATACCTTCTAGGTCCATCCATGCCATTGCAAATGGTAAAATTTTGTTCTTTCTATGGCTGAGTAATACTTTATTGCATGTATGTACCACAGATTTTTTATTCATTTTCTACTGATGGGCACTTGAGTTCTTTGAGAATGTTGGATTAATCTCTCAAAGGCACAAGTAAACCTCTAGTTTGTGTGATGCTGTGTCGCTAATAGCTAGAATACATGACTCTGAGAACCATGAGTCAAACTAGCAGTGACTCCTTTTACTCTCTCTTCCAGTGACCTACTTGGGTGATTTGTGATTTCCATACTCAACTTTCAACTCTGTTATATAAGAGATGCTGATTCCCACGATGTGGGGTAGGAGTTATGCTCCTATAAAGAGGTGGATATATTCCAATAAAACTTTATTTACAAAAAGAGACTGCTGGCCAGGTTAAGCCCAAGAGCTATCATTTGCTGATCCCTGCTGTAAATTATTTCTAAGTTTCCTTCATGGTATAAAAGCCTGTATTGTATGTCTTTATTTTCAGGAAATACTTTGGAACATCCTTCAAGTCACAAGAGATTATCTATAACTCTAGTAATAAATTACAATGTTTATAATAAATTACAATGTTTATAATCCCTGGCTGGTATGGCTCAGTGGGTGAGTGCCAGCCTGCAAATCAAAGGGTCACCAGTTCAATTCCCAGTCAGGGTACATGCTTGGGTTGCAGGCCAGGTCCCCAGTAGGGGGATTGTAAGAGGCAACCACACATTAATGTTTCTCTCCTTATCTCTCTCCCTCCCTTCCCCTTTCTAAAAAATAAATAAATAAAATCTTAAAAAAAGAAATTATAATGTTTATAAAATCATATATAATCTAAAATTATTGCTAAAATTTTGCATTTCAAAATCAGTTCTCTAGTAGTAAAATCAATATAATTATAATTTAGATTATCTTTAAAACTGATTGTTTTTAACATTTAACATTAAGGCATTGACAATTATATTGAAAATTCAATTTGAAAAATAACATCCACTGGGGAAATTATTATTTTTCTCAGATGGCAGGCCCTGTTGATAATATTCTGTAGAAGTTTAATAATTATAGTCTAAATCAGAACAAAATAATTTCCAGCTTAGAGCACTCGGGAAAAAATACACATATAACAGATGTAATAACTCAGAAGCATGACAAGGTTGTTGTTGACTAATGCTATAATTAAATGAGTTATGCAGTAATAAAGATAAGTTGCTTGACTCCAATAAAGATGGATGTGGTTTACGCAATTATCACTTATAAACTGCTAAAACTAAAGATTGAAGTGCTAAATAAAATACATTGCTACAACTCTTTAACAAAGCTCCTGAAATGTAAATTAAAGTCATTGAGAACTTTAAAAAGCAAATCTCTGCAAAATAACAAAGTGTAAATTAATTCAATCCCTATGAATTTGTTTTTACCCACTTTCATTTTTAAAAAGGTAGAATATTGTATGTGGAGTAAAATAGAACAATCTAGAAGTTAACAGAAATAGCTATAGAATAAGTGAATAATTATTATAAAAAGTGAATGTGGTCAAGTATAGCTTAAAAATTTTAAACAACCCTGATAATGTAAATGTCATTAATTCATGGAGAAAATACACATAGTTACTGCTTCCTTTCTCCTTACATTCATAAATTGTTCAACAAAAAAGTTTTTACTTTAATCCAATTGTATGTTTATATATTTGTTCAGATAAAGCATGAGTTACATTATAAAGAATTAAAAGCATATGGAAAACAACGCAAATAATTTCTTTTATTCAGTTGGTGTCAAAGTGTATGCATTTTTTCTGTATAGTATGTATCCCATAGCACTCAATTAGAATTTATTAAATTCCAGATTAGCACTACAACTTATTCCCAATGTGCCATGTTTGTTTTTCCTTTTTAAAATGAAATACTCTTTCCTTTGTCCATACTAAGTTTATAGGGTAGGCATCAATCTTGTTTTTTAGAAAAACAAGTGACAATGAGATTTACTTCAGAAAAAAAAACAGAGGGTTTGCAAATTGTAAGAGCTTCATGAAATCTAGGTTTTCCTTTTAGGTGAAAAGTTCGATATGTTTTCATGTTTATTTAAGAGACTCAATTTCCTGTTAATTCTGAGAAGAAACAAGACCATAAAACTATCTCTTTATTTTATATAACCATGTTCTTTCTTCACATGTTGTAAAATCAGATATAGAAAAATTAGTATTTTATGTTTACATTGAGATTTTGTTGTGTAGAATTGAACATATACTATTATTATAATTTCATAAAGACAATTTATTGTTTTAACACCTAACCAAAGCTTTAAACATGTCCATTTCTATTAATGAAATGTGGGGTCTAGAAAGCATAAACAAATGTGTACTCAAAGTGATAGGAGAAAGAGGGCCAGCTTCCCAATAAGAAATTACAATATCCTCTAAGATTATAAAACATTTACTACTGTATCCATGTTTGGTGGACTCTGATCAGAAAATATCAAAGATAAAAAAGGATGAGTTTACTCAATTTGAATAGCAAATGAGTAATTGCAATTAGTATCATTAGAAAAATGAGTAGTTGTTTGAAAGTTGAGAAGAGAAAATTGGTGAAGAAAAACTTATTTTGTAGACATACACAGTCAGGTAAAAATATAAATGAAAATACATTTGGAGGAATTACCAAAAAGACTATTTTAAGAGTGTTTCTCACATGCAGATATGAGGAGGTGAAATAACTCCATGTAATGGATGTGAATAGCTCAAGAATGGTGGAAAAGTTGTCCTGTAGGTCAATAAAATAGTTTAAATTGGATTCAAAGTCATTGAGAAGTCAATTTAAAAAGAAAAAGGGAGAGAATGCCAATATAATGAAGAAAATTGGTTTTAGAATTAATTAGTTGGAAGACAGTACTAAGGACAGAAGCAGAGTTACCCGAGTAATTTGAGGCAGGACACCATAAACATACTGATAAAACAAAAATAGCTAAGGCAAAAATGAAAGAAGAAACAAAACAGGATTTTATTTTATTTTTTTTAAATAACATTTTATCATTCTATACTTCAATATTATTTGTGCACGATTGTCATTTTTATACTATATCTTTGCCAGAACACAGCATGACTGCAAAGAAGACAAGTGTTCTAAGAAATCCTATGGTTTTCTTTCCTTTATAGTTAGTAACTTCTTAACATCTTCTCAGAGAGGAACAAAGAGATGGAAGGATAGAACTATTCCTTTTTGGGGAGGGGTGGCATGGAGGGAATGATCAGCAAAGTTCAAAAGTTGTGGAAAAACTGAATGTCCAGGCAAAGTCATTGAACAGGGAAAAAATTACTTTACAATTGCAGTAACCTCAAATTAATTAAAAATATGTCAGACTCATTTCATGCTTTACAAACCTGAAAGACAACTTCTGTATATTACCTTTTTCCATCCTCAGCACACCTTTAAATGGTACGTGAGTATCATCCTATTTTACAAAGACATATTTTAGCTAGTCATTGCCCCAAAGATATTATTAACTTCTTAATTTTGGCATTCAATGTCCTCTTCTACTTCCTCCCAATCCCCTTACTAATTTTACCAGCTTCCTACATCCAAACAGACTCCTCACCACTCTGTGAGTGCACATCTCATTTTCACCTGTCCCTAAATGTAGCAGAGACACCACTGTATACTCAACAAACTTCTTTCTTTTCCTGGGGCCCCAGCTTAAACTACATTTCCCAGCATATTTGCAGATAAATGAGGCTATATAATCACATTCTGGTCAATAGAGTATAGGAAGAAATGACATACACTTCTTCCATGCCTGGTTTCTCAAACCTTCCCCTCAGACTGCATGGACCTTCTCTACTCCCTTATCTTTCTTCCATGATACAAAGGATGTAGTGGAGGATTCCAAAGACCTAGACCTCCTAGGTCCTGGGTTCCTGCATCACCCTTTGGAAGAATACTTCCTGAATATTGACATGGACTACCATGTAAGCAGGAAGTACATACTGTGCTAAGCCACAAGGATATGAGGTTATTATTAGAGCAAGTATGCCCTAACCGATATTGTAACCTTATTTTTCTCATTGTCTATTCAGGTAGGAACTCTATTTTCCAACTAAGTTCAAGTTATGCTCCAGGAAAACTTTCTTGGTCATACCAGCACTTCCTGATTTTCTCTACAAATCAGTTTTTTCTCTATTTATCAGTTCTGTTTATTGTTTAGTGTGTGTAATTCTACTTTTTAAAAGTCAGGTTTATTGATATATAACCTGTAAATTAAAAAATAATTTTTAGCTGGTGTGGCTCTGTGGATTGAGCGCTGGTCAGCGAACCAAAGGGTTGCCAGTTTGATTCCCAGTCAGGACACATGCCTGGGTTGTGAGCCAGGTCCCCAACAGGGGGCATGCAAAAGGCAACCACACATTGATGTTTCTCTCCCTCCTCTCCTTCCTCCCTTCCCCTCTATAAAAATAAATAAATAAAATATTTTTAAAAAATAATTCTTATATGTACAGATCAATGAATTTTAACAAAATATATGCCATCATGTAATGATCACTACATTAAAGATCTAGAATATTTTTTAAGATTATATTTATTTACATTTAGATATAGGGGAAGGGAGGGAGAAAGAAAGAGAGAGACACACTGATGTGTGAGACATCAATAGGTTGCCTCTCACACATGTCCCAACCAAGGTCCAGGCCCACAACTCAGGCATGTGTCCTGACTGGGAATCAAACCAGTGACTTTTCACTTTGCAAGACAACACTCAACCAAGTGAGTCAGTCTTATCAGGGCAAGATTTAGAATATTTTCATTACCCCTAAAAGTTTCATCATTGTACTTTTCCATCACTTCTCTCCCTACTGCTAGTCCTTGGCGACCACTGTTGTATTCTTCCTGATAGTTTTGGATCTTTTTAATATTATATAAATGGAAACATAAAGACTATAGCCTTTGCGGGGGGATGGGGATCTTCTTTTATGAGGCACAAGGTTTTTAAGGCTCACTCATGTCATTGCATATAACAGAAGTATTTTTTCCTTTTTATGGTTGAATAATATTCCATTGTAAAGATGAACCACAATTTATGTATTCCACAGCTGATGGACCTTCACATACAAATCTATATGTGAATGTATGATTTTGTTTATCTCATGTAAGTGCCTAGGAAAGAAATGGTTGTTTTTATATAGGAGTAAGTTTACCTTTTTAATAAACTGCTAAACATTTTTTCCAAAATGATTGTATGATTTTGCATTTTAACAGCAGTGCATGAGTTCTAGTACCTCTACAGTATCACCAACACCTAACATAGTCATTGCTCTTAATTTTAGTCACTCTAATATTTGCATAGTGATAACTTGTGGTTTTCACTTAAATTTTGCTAATAAGTAATGCTTCACTGCTATAAGTATCTTTTTGTGTACTTATTTGCCATTTGTATATCTTCTTTGGTGAAGTGTCTTCAAATTTTTTCCCCATTTTTAAATTGGGATTTTTCTTTTTTTAATTGAGTTTTGAGAGTTCTTTATATATTCTTAATACAAGTCCTTTTTCACAATGATGATTTACAAATATTTTCTCTTTTATTCTCTTAACAGTGTCTTTCAAAAATCATTTGTTTTTTAAGCTTTGATGATATTCAATTTGTCTTTTTTAAAAATATATTTATTATGCTATTACAGTTGTCCCATTTTTTTCTCCCTTTTATTCCCCTCTGCTTTGTACCCCCCTCCCACCAGCATTCCCCCACCTTAGTTCATGTCCATGGGTCATACATATAGGTTCTTTGGGTTCTTCATTTCCCATACTATTTTTAACCTCCCCCTGTCTATTTTGTACCTACCATTTATGCTTCTCAACTTTTTATGTTGTGAATTGTATATTCTATGTCATATCTATCTAAGAAATATTTGTCTAATTCAAGATCACTAAGTTCTTTGTCTATAATTTCTTTGAAATATTTTATAGTTTTAGGTTTAACATTTAAGTCTGTAATACATTTTGAATTATTCTTTTATATATGATGTGAGGTACTAATGAGAGCTTATTTTATTTTTGTGTCTAGAATCTAACTTTTGGGAGCACCACCTATTGAAAAGGCTATAATTTCTCCATGAAGTTAACTTTCTGTCAAAAGTCAACTTTCCATATATGTATAGGTCAATTTATAGACTACATTCCATTTCATTTTCCTACCTAACACCAATACCATACTCTCTTGATTACTATAGCTTGTAATAAGCCCTGAAACCAGATAGTATTAGTTATCCAAATTTATTCCTCATTTGAAAGTTATTTTGGCTATTTTAGGTCTCTGCACTTTCATATGACTTTTAGAATGAACTTTTAATATTCTACAATAAAAGCCTGCTAGAATTGTCTTGGGATTGTATTGAATTCCAGAATGATTGGGGGTGAATTAACATCTTAACAGTTTTCTGAGCCATGAACATACTATACTGATAAACACTGTGTACCTTTCCATTTATTTATGACTTTTAAAATTCTTTTGCTATGTTTTACAATTTTAATGTATAGACCTTGCACATTATTTATCAGATTTATCCTAATTATTTTATAATTTGGTATTGCTGTTGTAAATATTATCTATCCTTCTACCTTACTAAACTCATTTATTAGTTCTAGGAGTCTTTTTAAAATAAATTCCACCAGAGTTTCCACACAGATTTACTTCTCTTTGAAATCTAGATAATTTTATATCTTTTTATTGTCTTATTGCATTTTCTAGAATTCCCAATACTACATTGAATAGAAGCAGAACAAACATCTTTCTATTGTTTTAGTTGGCAGTTTTCTTTCTCTATTTGGCTTCTTTTTGTACACTTTCATACTTCACCTGTATTGATCTTCATTGATGGGCATATTGAGAACTGGTAGAAAGCATGTGGCTTCTACTGCAATGAATTTCTAATAGTGAAAACTATTTTCTTTACTAGTTGATTGACTGCAGATCTTTTTTACATATAAAATCAAAGATTACTAGGTTTTTAAGAGGAGATATTATAAAGCAGTCTTCTTAAGAAATTACTTCTGTAATTATATAAATATTTAATTAATCAAATATTAAAGGCCAACTTATCTAAAAAGACTGAGACTACCTAGTGCAGACAATGAGGTTGAGCTTGAAACTCATGTATCGTAGGAATTCAAAATGATGGAGTCGCCGTGGAAAAGATTTTAGCACTTTCTTATGACATACTGTTCCTTATGTCAACTTCAAGGACTGATCCCATTAGAGAGAGAGATCACACAACTGGCAAACTACTTTCATGCAGGATGTTTAAGAAAAACTCTGGGGCGCCAGCAGGGTACTTCATGACTTAATTAAGAATGACACAGAGTAAAGCAGAAAAGTATTCTCCCCACAATTTCA
The DNA here is from genome assembly GCF_022682495.2 of Desmodus rotundus. Classification (NCBI taxonomy): domain Eukaryota; kingdom Metazoa; phylum Chordata; class Mammalia; order Chiroptera; family Phyllostomidae; genus Desmodus; species Desmodus rotundus. Next base: position 167,436,544 of record NC_071388.1, read on the forward strand.
AGGACTACTATGTAGTTCCAGTGTAGAGGATTCTGGGAAATGCAGTGCTGGGAGCACCAAGAGGGAGCATCTCCCAGAAAGCACATCACCATCTCCACTGGGGACACTGGAAATAGGGGCATGGCAAAGCTCTGCTCACAAGTGACTTCACAAGCAGTGAAACTGGCCAAGTAGTCAAGGACCAAAAGAATCTGAAAATTATTTGTGAGCTCAGAGGAGACATTATGGTGTTTCCCAGCACTGATTGAGTGAGACTCTAAATGTAGCTGGAGAACCTACGCTAGTCATGTGCATCTGAGAGTCACTGATATTATACACAGGTTATTAAGAAATGAAGATGCAATGTCAGGTTATCCTAATTCATCCTCATGAAGAATAGGGTAAGAGGTGATCCTCACATAAAAATGAGGTAGTATATGTGGTCAGACATTGAAAAGATGTAATGTTTTCTAAAGTTGCAGTATATTACATATACTAATGTTTTAGCTAATATACATTTAAGGTTGCTTAAATGTAAAAAATATATGAACACAAGAGTGTTCATATATTTTTAATCATTCTATTGAATGAATAACTATTAAGTAAGCAAACAGGAATTATTTTTATTGCACAAAGGAGTGAACTGAGATTCAAAGGGGATAAGTGATTTGTCCAAACCACACATTTGGTAAGTAGCCCCAACAAAACTGGATCTTTTGAATTCTAATTTAAAATTCTTTCCATTCTATTAAGCTCATCACAGAAAGAATGGATTTGCAATACCAGTTTTACAAATAGCTCACATATTTTTATAAAGATTCCTCGAGTCTTCACTTTGGGTTGGGGATTAAAAAGAGGATATTCAGAAAATCAGAAATGCAGTGTTTATTTTTAATATTTATTATTTTTTTAAAACTGTATCTCAATAGATCACTATATATTATCCTTTTATTTTCAAATAAATATTATATAGACTGAACACTCAAAATATATTAAAACATTTCAAAGTTATCTGAATTGGGTATTATTGTTTAAAATCAGAGGTGAAAACATGTATGTTTCATTTCTGATATGTGTTACTTTAGTATTAAGTGAACAAAATCTGCCAAATTGTTGTTGAAGTACTTATTTTAAAAATTTGAAAAATTTTAATTGACCATAGAGACTTGGGTTTATTCTGGGCTCTCTGTTCTCTTCCATTGATCTCTGTGTCTCTTCTTATGCCAGTACCGGACTGTTCTGATTACTGTGGGGGACAGAAGCATAAAATGGAGGAAAAACACCTCTTCAACAAATGGCATTGGGAGATCTGGACAGCTACATGCAAAAAAAAATGAAACTTGATCACCAGCTTACACCACACACAAAAATAAACATGGATAAAAGACTTAAATAAAAGTCATCATGCCATAAAAATCCTAGAGGAGAACATAGGCAGGAAAATCAGATATTCCATGCAGCAATATTTTCACTGATATGTCTGTCCCCTAGAGCAAGGGACATAAAGGAAAGAATAAACAAATGAGATCTCATCAAATTAAAAAGCTTCTGCATGGCTAAAAAAAACAGCCGCAAAATGAAAATGGAACCAACTGTATGGGAAAATATATTTGACAATGATACCTTGGACAAGGGTTTAATCTCCAAAATAAATTAAGAACTCACATGACTTTACAAGAAGACAAACAACCCAATTAAAAAATGGAGGTAGGACCTGAACAGATACTTTTCCAAGAAGGGCATACAGAGGGCCCAGAGACATATGAAAGGATGCTCAGCATCACTAGCCATGAAATAGATGCAAATTAAAACCACAATGAGATACCACTTCACACCAGTCAGAATGGCCATCATAAACAAATCAACAAACAATAAGTCCTGGCAAGGTTGTATAGAAAAGGGAACCCTAGTGCACTGTTGGTGGGAATGCAGACTGGTGCAGACACTGTGAAAAACAGCATGGAATTTCCTCAGGAAACTAAAAATGGAACTGCCTTTTGACCTGGGAAGCCCACTACTGAGATTATACCCTAAGAATCCTGAAACACCAATTCAAAAGAACCTATGCACCCCAATGTTCATAGCAGCACAATTTACAATAGCCAAGTGTTGGAAACAACTTAAGTGCCCATCAGCAAATGAATGAAGGAAAAGCTATGGTACATTTACACAATGGAATACTGTGTAGCAGAAAGAAAGAAGGAGATCTGATCCTTCATGACAGCATGGATGGGACTGGAGAGTATTATGCTAAGTGAAATAAGCCAGGTGGTGAAAGACAAAATACCATATGATCTCACCTGTAAGTGGAACCTAATCAACAAAACAAATAAGCAAACAAAATATAACCACAGACTTTGAAATTAAGAACAAACTGACAGTAACCAGAGAAGAGAGGGGAAGGGGGTAACAAGGGAGAAAAGGGGCAGGGTCGTCAAGGAACATGTATAAAGGACCCATGGACAAAGCCAAACAGGGGGTAGGATGGAGGTTGGGAGATAGGGATAGGTGGGGTGGGGAGAGTATTGGAGGGGAAGTGGAGACAACAGTACTTAAACAACAATAAAAAAGTAAAATATGAAAAAATAATTATTAGAGATAAATTTAACAAAGATAACACCCTTTTTTCCATCTCACATCAGTCACTGATGTTCAAGTTCATGGGAACTGTATTGTTTTGCCCAGACTGAGGGCAACATGAGGCAGAGCTTCCCTGTCGGTCCGTCATAGACACATAGCATAAATGAGAAACCTCTGTTCATGTGCTTGAAAAACATTAAAAAATTTAGAAATGTGAAAAATTACCTCTATCCTTTTGCAAGACATTAAGAAATTGACATGTTTTCATTGTTCTTCCTCTGGCCAGTCTGTGTTTAGGTTTAAAGGCCTGGTTTTGGTTCATTTTGCCTCCAAATAATAAATTTCTGGTTTGGAGTTTAGACAAGTTTAGTTATGCAATGCATCTTAACACCCATACTTAAACATATTTCTAGGCAAACCAGATGTTAACACTCTCACACATTTATGCCTTGTGACACTTGTAGTGATATGTTTCTCCAGAGTTAAGTTTTAAATATTTATGCTTAATTTTTTTAAGAAAACAGATGCTCTTTAAACATTTGTCACAAACATTATTTAAAAAAATAAGAGTATTAGTTGATAAAACCATGATTCATTGAGCTAAGACATTTTGAATAGTATCTTTCTCTCCACTCACAATGATGTCACTATCCTCCTGAAAGAACTATTAGTTCACAAGCCAACACGTTAACAGATGTATACTGAATACCTACTATGTGCTAGGTACTGTGCATGATGTGGCAGATTTTAACATGGAAGCTGCAGTTATTCTCACAGACTGCAAGTGCAGACAGACAAGTGCTCCGATACCATAGAAGACGATCAGTGCCATAACAAAGAAAAGCACAGATCGCTACGAAAAACAAACAAGCAGACAAACAAACAAACAAAAACACGCATGTGGATCTTTCTGTCCACATGAGGTGGAGAGTTTCCTGAGGGGGCCTTTGTGGGTCATCCTTCAAAAAAGTACTGAAGCTACAATAGGAGTTAGTCAGGTGCAGAAGGAATCCCAAGCACAGAGAAAAACATGTCCCAAGGGTTGGAGGCAGGCAAGAGCAGGCAGCCTGAAGTAAGTTGCCAATCATTAGAGACAAGCCAGGTATGGCAGCTGATAATCTGGACAGCAGGCAGGGCCCGAATGCACCATTCAGAAGTTTGAAATTCACCCAGAGGCTTGTGGGGAGCCGGCAACTGATTTAAACTAAGGAGTACACGGCTGCAGTATTGCAGTATGATGGAGGGCAGATCTAAGAGTGATAGGACTACAGCAGGGAAATTGAGGTTGTTTTGTTAGTCAAAGTGAGGAATACAAGAACTAAGTGATGGTGGGAAAGAGAGGCGTGATGATTGATGGGACGTGGTGGGGACAGAGAAGGAAATGCTTAGATTGAGGACAGTGGGGAAGACTAGTGGGCATCACCATGGGAGTGGCCATGGCAGAGTGGGCTATGAGAAATGACAGGAGACCCCATATGCAGTAATAAAGAGTAGTTGAAGCCAGTGACATGGATAAGCATCTCCAGAATACCTGGTAAAGAGAAAGAAAGGGCACTAAAGATGAAAGCACGGAAGTGATGATATATAAATGACAGGCAAATTCAATGAACACTGTAGAGGAAAACCCTAGCAGTGAGGGAGCTGAGGGAGAAAACATCAAGGAAGGATGCATCAATAATTGTAACACTAGTGCTCCTGAAGATCAGGTTAAGAAAGAAAACCCTGAACACTACTGATTAAATTTGGTAACCAAGGGAGTGGGGGACATCAGTGAGACCAGTAACAGTGGACCTGTGGAGATCAAAGCCAGATGCCAAGGGTGGAGGCTTGATTGGACAATGGGAAGGTGGAAACAGTCAATGTGGACCAAGAAGGGAAGAAGAGGGCCACTATAGTAACAAGGTTGGAAACAAAGAATCATAGAGGTGATTTTCTTTCTAGTTTTTAATTAATTCTTGAGTATACTTATATGCTGGATGGGAAAAAAATAGGGATAGGGAAGCTAGAAAGGTAAAGTCAAAATGAGAGGAAGAGAAAAATAGAGACTGGGAGAACTTGAATTACTATTAGGTAAGTTCATGTGCCAGTCACTTTAAATATTATAACATGTAATTTTTAAATATTAATTATAGATGATTGTCTAACTTTATGTGTAGATTTTATTATCCCCAATTTGTAGATCAATGAAATAAGATTAAAAGAGTGTAAATCAGACACTCCGGGCCATGCAACAAGCGGGTATGAGAGCCAAATAGAGGATTTCTGGCTATAGCATGCATTTTATTTTAATTACACCAGTTTTTCAAGCTTTTAAAACCTTTTTATGTCTTTCACAAACATGAAAATCTCAGCCCCAGCTGATCTAATATGCCCCCTCAAGATAAATCACTATAATCTGTATATTCTCAATAGCCAAGGCTATTAAATCCCTGTATTTGTAATATAAATCAAATCATTTTTTATTTTCAAATATAAAATTTAATTCCAACTGTGTTTTTTCAACCTACACACTCCCCTATGCCAGCACTCCCCTGCTGAAAATCACTACATCACACCAAGCTACCCTCTGGCCTAATTGATTGTAATGTTGCGTCACATGGAGAAATGATCCCTGCCATTTGTCAATTTTAGTATCCTCTATTTCAAAGATTGATAATGTTAAATATGAATCTCTATAATCAAGAAACACATTTCAAAGAAGGCATTGATAGGCGTAGAAGGCCCTGTGTCGGAAAATCAAATGCTGCAGTAGCAGCGGGCTGGTGCGCGCTCTCCCTGCGGTCCCATCTCCATGCCCACGTGACAAAAACGTGAATGAAAAGAACTGCAACAGTTGCCACTCCGTTGTCCATTGGAGGGCAGGGCATAAGGGGATTAAATGGTAATGGGAAAAAAATACAAGAAAGATTTAAAAAAAAGAAATAAAAACCTTCACCCACAGGATTGAGGCTACTGCCAGATGCTCTTTTCAATACCATAAATAATCCAGGGGGAAAGTAATGTCTTTGTAGCAATGTAATGGGGTACAAAGTGTGGGTCACCAGAAAATAGGAGAACCCCCCCAACAAACTCAGTTGGGGAGTGGGAGAAGTGGATGATATGGCTTAAGATACTCTGCATAACAAAAAGGCAAGCTAGTAACTGTGCCACTGCCCCAGGTCAAGGGTGTCTACAGGACTCTGGGAGCATTCAGGGACTCCTGACGTAGCTAGGAAGGCGAATGCTCTCCCCAGAAAGCCTGTGTCTCGGGAACTGCTGCCCTGACTAACGATGGCAGCCGAGAGAATGTAAACGATCCGGGGAGACTGGCCATGTAGCATACTGCGGAAGGGGCCGGATAGGAGGTCACGCAGGCAGAGAGAAGAGGGTGGTCCTCCGGGCTGCGAGAGCAGCAGGCAGCTGTGCTGGTCTCCAGTGAAGAGGCCAGCCAGGTGGGAGAGATTCAGCCTTGCTGCCTGCAGTGAGGCAGGGGCTTCGTCCATTCCTCTCAAGATTCCGCTATGATGTCTGAGTAAGGAAGCAGCAAGCGGTTGTAGTCAGAATTCGGCCATGCAGCCTCGTGCACTAAGGAAGCAACCGCCAAGAGAACAACATGCTACCGCCCCAACCGTGCCGCTCTCTAACACTGAAGCCATCAAGGACTCGGCCTTGCGAGACGCTGATCTGCTGCCTCACAGACACGGACTCTCTCTGGACGCATGGGACTCAGGACATACGGAGAGGCCACTCTCTCAGGACTTGTGCCTTCCCGGACTTCACCATGATTCCGTGCAACATGGCACATGTTTTCCTGGGCTATTACATGGAGGCTGAGGACAACGCAGCCCAGATCCTGAAGGAGAGAGCTGCTGCTAGAGGATGGCGACTCTGAAACCCTGAGGGACGCGAGAGGCGGAGAACTGTTTGCGCAGGCAGCTTAGGTACAGATAAGGAGATGGGGACCTATCGCGCCTGGTTGTAGCTTACAGCCTGCTGGGAAGCAAGGGAAGCGCTGGGTCTCATGGGAGAACAGGGCTCTGAGCACAAGTGCTCTCAGCCCTGCCCCCCCACCAAGGTTTCACCCCTGTCAACAAAAACCTCTTTCTTCCAACACTAATTGTTGGGTCATGCATCAAGGCACGGTGTGCAAGGGCCCCGCTTTGCTCGATTACAGCAACACGACTCTCCTCTGTGGCTTCTGAAATTTTGTAGAACACTAAGTGGTCATAATTTTCGCTGGAGCCACCCCCATTCCCATGGGCTCTTCCATAGTCTCTTCATGTTTATAACCTTTGAGAAAACTCTGTTCAGCCCTATTTATTTCAGCACGTTTAAGCATTGTCAGCATGAGTTTTTCATCATCCCATTTCCTCACTCTTCCCATGTATATAATATGTTAAAGACTGCCTCTGAGCATTGTAGTTTGATTCTGTGTGTGTGCATGTGGCCATGAATGTGAGCACACACATGCAAGGTGTGCTTACTTTTATTTGTACGTAGAATATTTTTGGAAGGACACATGAATTTATGAACAGTGGTAACTTCTGTATGAGTGAAAGAGGGAAACTTGGTTATTTATATTCTTTGGTACTATACAAATTTCCACCAGAAGCACGTGTTATTTTTTAACTAAAAATTAGTTAAAATGAAAAATGAGATAATACTGTATGTGCTCAGATGGAACAACCACAGAGACAAATGACTAGGGGAAAAACAGGATACAGAACAGGACGAGTTCTATCATTTGCAGAAAAAAAGACACATATCACAAAGACGCATGATATTTAGATAGAAAATTCATAGAATACCTAAGAAACCTCACAATGACTGCCTCTGGAGAGAAGAATCAAGAGAAGGGAGGGAAAATGACCTTTCACTATGTGCCTTCTTGTAACATTTGCAAGTTTTGCTCTCACCATGCTTAATTTTTGTTATCTAATAAAGAAGCTTATAAAAAAAAGAGAAGGGCCTTTGAGATTGAATTTTTTTTTCAATCCATCACCCACTCTTTTATTTTACCTTCATGCCTTTATGCCCTGAAAGTGCAACGTTATTGCTTATCACATATTGATATTCCTACTTTGGTAATTCTGGGGTTTGCACATATACAAAAATAATTATGCAATATGTCTCGTATCCCAGGACAAAATTATCCTTTTTAGTTTCCATAAGGGAATCTGTTCACTCAAAATATCAACAGAATTATAACAAGTTAGAAAAAAAACTGCAATACCTGATCTTGCATAACCTAAATATATTGTACCAAGAATTTATTGATAATGTTAAACACTTTATGACATTAATGATAAAAGTACCAGTTATCAAAGATTTTTTTAAAGGCTCTACAATACATTAATCTTGGATCCTAGATTAACTTTTTCTTAAATGAATGAAGAAATTTAAAAACACTATGATCATGCTCTTACTTTTGCATTTAAAATCTATTCATAATCTGTATCTTTATTTACTCTCACACATCTGTATCAAAACTACTTTGCTTAAACAATCAGCATAAAGTGCATTAAAAGGATATCACAGAGTTCATTTATTCTATTGACAAGCAACCTAAGGGATAATTTTCTCTGATTTTCTGAGGGCTCAAAGAGATAGTATGAGAAGTGAGAAGTATTGCATAAACCTTCCCCTTTTTTCTTAGCTGAGTCATCCATATCTGTACAGCTGTTCTTTAGAATCTGCCAGGATGACTTCAGCTCCTGCTGACAAGCACAACAACCCACCAAGTAACACAAAAGCATGTAGTGCCTCCAAAAACTGGCACAACAAAGCAAAGAATGTGATGCACGTTGTCGCTTTGTCATGCAATGAGATTACTTTCTTCAGGGTTAGATCTTGAGATTCTGAATACTTATTCAGTCTCTGCTGGATTCTGAGGCTGTCAAATCAAGGAGCAGCTTTCCACTTTTGAATTTCTTTTGTGAAGAATATATATTATGCCATCAGCCTACCTTCTGTTGGTGGACTTAACAAGTGGTAGGCTCTATATTGGCTACACTCCATGCCTTTCATTCACCAAGGTTTGTAAACTAAGGGCCAGCTGGAAGATATACAAGTTGTATTGGCTCATAGTGAAGACAAATACAGTAATTGTTTGATTAATATTTAAAGTCATGAATCGATGCTGATATTAGTGACAACATAAGCTCAGTATGGGAGGCTTCTATTTTCTTTGCTATATCCTGAGAACTAAGAACATCCTTGGCTGGTTTAGCTGGTTGTCTGAATGTCTGAAGCATACAAACCACAGCCTATAGTACTTATGCAGCAGGTAACAACTGGAATATTCCAGATCCTCTGTGAGGTGCGGGGGATACAAGATTTCTGTCTTCATGCAGGCCACAATTGACTGGGAAGAAACTGGCAAAAGAAAACTTGAGAGAAAAATACATTTTTACTCTTCCCAAAGAATATTTTAAGTAACTATTATGTTTTCAAACTGTGTTATAGATCTAAATAAGAAGAAAAGAACAGTATTTTCTGGAATCAAACTTTTTTTAAAATCTGGGTCATTTCTATTGGCATTTTTTCATCTTTTTTACTGTTGTTCAAGTACAGTTGTTTCTATTTACCCCCAACACCCCTCCCTCCCACCACCCCAGCCATCTCCACTTCCTACCCTTGATCCTACACCCCTTTGGTTTTGTCCATTGTGTCCTTTATAGATGTTCCTGAAAACCCTTTCCCCTTTTCCCCTCATTACACCCTCCCACCTTCCCTCTGGTTACTGTCAATTTGTTCTTAATTTCAATGTCTCTGGTTATATTTTTCTTGTTTGTTTGTCTTGTTGATTAGGTTCCACTTACAGGTGAGCATAATTTATAATAGCCAAGTGCTGGAAGCAACCTAAGTACCCATCAATAAAGGAATGGATCAAAAAACTATGGTACATTTACACAATGGAATATTATGCAGCAGAGAGAAAGAAGGAGCTCCTACCCTTTGCAACAGCATGGATGGAACTGGAGAGCATTATGTTAAGTGAAATAAGCCAGATGGTGAAAGAAAAAATTTTTTAATTTATTTTATTACATCAATAAGTAGATATTACTAACCATAAGTAGAAAATTGCTTTGAATTCACTATTTTGAGAACTCCATACAGCTAGTTTTTAAAAATCTGTTACTTTTAGTATCAAAATCACCTTTTCTAAGTTCTTAGCTAACTTTAATTGAATAATTTGTAAATGGGCTACTTTTTGCAAAATACTTCTGTTAAATATAATGTCATACATATCATTTGACTGTTTATAATAGTAGATTTAGAATTAATGATTTTGTGACTCTTTTTCCTCCAAGTACTACCCTAAACCAAATGTAGCCCACATTTAAATTAGTACATATCTGCAAACTATTGTGTCTGACATCACTAGCAGGCATACTATCTATAATCATTAATTAAAATGTATACATTTCATCCCTTGAAAGAGGTTGTAATAAACTACTTTGAATAAAAGAAATCTTGTTTCAATGAGAAGGAAAAACTAGTATTTAGAGGAGAATTATTGCTAATGACTTCTCTGTGACTTGCTTTAAAGCAGAGAGATGTTTTGCATGTTAAATGAGATATAAAACCAAGCTGGTCATAAAAACAGCAGTAATGCATTTTCCTGTAAGCATTTATGAGTGTCCTCTGACTGGACTCCAATCCTTGAGATCTTAGCCAGAATTTCTAGTCTCCCCTGTAGCTTTAATTGACATACTTCACTTCTTGCTTTATTTCTTTGTGAAGGGACATGGTGTACCATTTTTTCATAGTTCAAACTCTCCCTAAGGCAGTGTGTTGGAGTGAGCCTGAAGATTTTGGTTACAAATCAACATGTGGCTATAAAAATTACTTTTCCTCCCCAAATCTTAGTGTAGATGCACACGCAAAAATATTTTTCAAAAGTTAGCTAGTGCATTAATTCTTTAATTCATTTACACAAAAGGGGTGGAGTTTCTATTAGGTGCTAGGCACTGGGCTAATAATGGGTTGCAGTGATTAAAAGTAGAAAAACAATGTCAGTGTCCTATCAAACAGATCTGCAGTGAGAGAGAAAAGGCATAAAGAAAGGAGTCATTATTACTTTGATAAGGTTCCTCTTAAGCTACATTAGCAGAATCTGTCTTATTTTTAGAATGAAGATGTTGGACTTTACATTGGTTTTTCAAATTACTCCCTTAGGATTTGATTCTGGCAAGATTCTTTGGGACTCCCTCAGAAAGCACCTCAAACTGAGAATTGCGCAAGGTTACCCTGTGCCCCTACTCTCTTCGATAGAGCTCTCCAAACCTGTATGATTTACATATTTGAGCAGCAAATAGTAATGAACAAAACTAGACTATGGGTGGTGAACACACAATACAATATATGAATGATGCGTTAAAGAATTGTACACTTGAAAACTATATAATTTTATTATTAACAATGTAACTATTATAAATTCAATAAAAATAATAAACAAAAATAATTTTAGTTGAAATATGTTTCAAGGATAAGAACCAATTTATAAACCACTAGGCTAGGTAATTTTTTTAAGTTCTCTTCCAGCTACACCATTTGAAGATTCTAGGAAATGTTGTTTTACGCTGGTTTTATAATCTCAAAGTATTATTTTTAGAAGAAATGTTTCCTGATCTGTCAATAATCGTTGGAAATGAGAGCTCACAAATCACACTGTACTTTGAATCTCTCCCTGCCACTTACAAGCTGTGTGATCTTGGGAAGGTTGGGTTTTTTCTTCCTAAACTTCTCTTTTTTATAAAAAGAGCTAAGAGTAGAATCTACATCACTAGGATTAAATTCAACATTGTGTGGAGACTTCTTGGTATGGTGTTGGGCACACAGTACATCACAGAATCCATCCTCATTTCAGTTTCCTGGACATTAGAAGCTGAATTCATGTATCATGATGCAGAAACTCTGCTACCCAAGTTAAAAATCTGTGAGATTCACCAAAATTTTTCATTTTTAATTTCATGGAATTTTCACTTGAGCTACTCAGAATATTTTATAAAGTTTAGTGGAAACATTGTAAAACACCCCAGTTTAGTAAATAGGTGAAACTATAATCTTTTTTTAAAATTTTTTGCTTTTTTTATTTTAGGAGATAAGATAAATAATAAAGTATATAAATTAAATGACTTCCCAGAAATCAATAAATAATTATTTTTTAGACCCAGAAATCAAATCAGAGACTATGTGCTATGAACAAAATATGATAAAAACATAAGTTAGAAAATTTTAAACTACATTTAGTTTCTCCAAAATGAATTCTAGTTCAATGCCCAAGAGTTCTCAATATCCTGAGTGTTATGTATAATACTGCTATTTTTATATTTTGTTAAGACCCAGACCTACAAAAAGTTGAGTGTTTTCTGATTTATTATAAAATCAAGCAAATATTATTTTAACCTAATGAGTTTCAGCAAATAAGTTTAAAACAGCTTTGTAAAAGCCTTCAAATTTGTTAAAAAAAAAAGTTAAAGCAGTGAGAAATAGGGATATTCCAAGAGATGCATCTAAGTAAAGGAAAAGAAAACATACCTAATTTCTCTCTTCTTTCAGACCAGTTAAAAATATTCATTCATTGTCAATGCTTGTTAGTATATCATATGACTTTGAGGGGAGGGCAGAGTCCCATTTTTTCTCCCCAGGGAAGACATTAGCTATTTCTCTTTTTGGTAGAAAAGTCACACAACTTATTAAAAGTAGTTCTCTACTATTGAATCAGTAACTAATATAATTAGTATTTATCTTAGAAGACATGAACACTTAGGAAGTTAAAAGTTGAATGCAGGCTGGAACCAAGCTAAAAATTTTTTTTTAAAAACATCTCTACCTCTGCCCCAATGTCTAGTAAGGGCAGCCAAGTATTTCTTTGGATTCTATGAAGGGAAAGGGGACTCCTTTGAAAGATGCAGGTGCCTGTCAGAGGAGCACTAGAAAATCCCATCCCCAGTGTGAGTACTGCTTAGAGGGTCCTTGCCCAGGATTTTTGGGAAGTAGGTCCAACAGTTATCAGTTAACAGGGCCAGGTATCCCCCAGGGAGCACAAGGAGGATAATATCACAATAACACAGGAGCTCTTAGAGCATTTGTCTGAGACACCCTATTTCTTCCAGAAGTAAGAGGCTAGGAGCTTCCAGGGGCTTCTCCATCCTGGTAGAGCTGGCCACGGTATAACCACACCATCCTACACACAGCCACCATTGCAGTGACATGCGGCAGGTTTCTTGAGCAGCAAACCATTTTTTTTCAGGTATAGTATACATATTTTTAGTGGACCAGAGTCAGTCAGAGACTACCCACAGCAGGGAGAGGAGATATCCCTGTTTTGAGACACTGCAGAAGAATGGAAGACAGAACCATATATATGGGTGATGTTATTAATTTTTACTCTCCATTCTCTAGGCTGGTGTTTGGAGAAAATACTCATTACAAGTTTATATGCCTCATTTTATTTGAACTTTACAAAATTACTGTGAGGCAGACATGATAATAAATATTATTTTAGTGTCATTGAGGAGGGAATGACACTAAAAGTTCTGTGTTTCAGTGCTTAGGGACAAGGAGCAACATCCAACCCACCACAATTCTTTCCCCCGAATCTTGACTCCTTCACATTAATTCACTGAAACTCCCATTTTGGTATCATGCATATAAAATATACAATGTATACAATTTAAGGCATATTTTCAAATTATAATTATGCTAAACATAAAAATCATATGCAAAAGATAATTATAATGCCTAAATTTAGGAGTTTTCAAGTTTTCAAAATAAGACAACTTGTCATAGTTAGATATATGTAGGAAAATTAAAAACAGATGGGTATCAGAGGGTTCCTATGTGATCTTAAAAGTTGAAATTTCTTCCCAATTTCCAAGCACTTTAGCCTTCCTAACTAATACCAAGCGTACTGTATGTTAGAGGTCAACTTTGTTATTGCCATAAATTTTTGCTTGAAGTGGTATATTTTGCCCCAAACCTATAAGGAAACAAATCCACTGTTCCTTGGGTACCTGTCACTCCACATCTGTAATGCTCTCTGATATCTCTTGGCACCTGCTCCTTTTTCTCCAGCATGGATGGTGCACCCTTTCTACCCTTCACCTACTGAATGGTTGACTGCACTTGACACAAGACCAAGTCAGCTGAGATTAGTCATTCAGAAATTATCAGTGGTTCAGTCTTGGGCAATAGATTCAGCAAACATTTAAATATTTATTACGTACTAGATGCTTTCACAGAGGTTATCACAACAAGCTTTGAGGTAGGTATTATTACTACTGCTGCTCTGAAAGGTTTACTACTTGCTTAGAGTCGCAGAACTAGTTATTGATGGGATTCAGTGCAAGGTTTGGACTCTGAATTCATTGCTCTTTTCCCTACAACAACAGCAACAACACATCCTAGCTACAATCGCAGGGTACGGATGAACACTTGCTAAGTCAACCGGAACAAAAAGCATAATAAATGAAGGTCACACTGAGCAATTAGAAACAGAAACATATGCGTTGAGTATAGTAATAAATGCCAAATTTAGACTCTTCCTTTAGTAACTAATCTAGTGATGCACAGATATTGTGCCAATTTATGACACCATATATGACTAGAAAGTATATGTGTGCCTTTTCCTTATAGTATATACAAAAACTAACTAAAAATGGATCGAAGATCTAATGGAATAGCTAAATCTATAAAAATTTAGAAGAAAACTTAGGGAAATATTTCATGACTTAAATTATCAATAATTTCTTTGAAATGACATCAAAAGTATAGGCAACATAAGAAATAATAGAAAAATTTGACTTTATCAAAATTTAAAACTTGTATATCAAAGAACACTGTTAGCAGATTCAAAAGGCAACTCACAGAATAGATGTTTAAAAAGAGTATAGAGGCCAATTTAAATGGAGCAGAGGTTTCTTTAAGAAATACTTTACATTTGAAAGGTGAGCAGATGAGGAAGAACAGACCATTGAGACGGAGTTGCCAATGAGATGGGGGACGGCCCAGTGAAGAAATTATCTCAGGAAGGAGGGAGACTTTAGTCATCTCAAATGCTGCTGATAGTTCCCCCTCAGCAGACTGAGATACTACCATTGGGGGTGGCAACACGAAGTCACTGGAGATTGCAAAGAACTGTTTTAGTGGAGATGTAAGGACAAAGTCTGATTCGAGTGGGCTTAAGAAATATGGAAGAGAAGGAAGTAGACGACGGTATGCAGATAACACATTAGGAGTTTGCCATAAACGATAAAGAAGAATGGGGAGAAAACTGGAGAGAAATGTGGGGTGAGGAAGGTTTTTGTAAATAAAAAAAATGAAAGAATATTTTTATACCGAATGCATTGATCCAATAGGTCAAACTGATGTCATGGGGAAAGGAAGCAATGGCCAAAATCTCTGAGATGAGGAGGAAAGTGTGTGATTTAGTAGACGTGAGGGCTTTGATAGGCAGGCTCATCTGTACTTATAGGAGTGCAGTACAATATGTCAACATGGGTGCAGTCAGGTGGGCGGACGTGTTAGCAATGTGGCAAGTTCTCTTCTGATTTCTCTTATTTTCTCAGTCAAACGGGGAACAAACTCACAAAAACTCCATCTGAAAGTGAGGGGGCAGGTGATAAGAGAGGAGTGGAGAGACCAAGAAGGTGTGAAACAGTTCCTAGGAGTGTGTTTGAGCCTGAAAAAGTAGGGAAACGATGTGATTACCAGGCAACATTAAGGATTATTTGAGGTTTTTGATCATGAATTTAAACACAGAATATTAAGCATGGCTATGTTTTTATTCAGCCACATTGCCTAAGTGGTGGTGCAAGAAGTTTGAAGGTTGAATTTAACAATGTAGGGGTTTTGCCAGAATAGTATAAAAAGTAACGTAACATACTGAGAGTGTAAGGAAGGTCAGCAATGCAGTGAGGGATCATTGAATG
The DNA here is from genome assembly GCF_022682495.2 of Desmodus rotundus. Taxonomy (NCBI): domain Eukaryota; kingdom Metazoa; phylum Chordata; class Mammalia; order Chiroptera; family Phyllostomidae; genus Desmodus; species Desmodus rotundus. Next base: position 167,452,020 of record NC_071388.1, read on the forward strand.
TGAGCTCTGTGAGGAGAGAAATAAGGGCACAGTTCAGGGACAGACACGTGGTAAAAAGGGGGTGGGTTGTTGGATAGTAAGTTCGTTCCATTTGGACCAAGAATTTTTGGAGTTGGGGCACTAAGCAGGAATGAACTGGAAGGACAAAAGATAGTGGTTAGAGACTGAGAGTCTAGAAACTGAGATTGTGCAAATGGTATAGTTTTTAGGCCATGGGAGTAAGTGGTTAAGAGATCAGGGAGAATGACTGCAATGAGACCAAGGAGCAGAGATGCCAGGGTTCTATGTGGAACCGCTATGAAATATGACTGGAGAGATAGTGAGCTAGATAATAAATTCTTCAAGGACAGGTGAGTCACTGCATTATTTAGAATCAAAGTTAAGCTTAAAGAACAATGTTGGGAAGCATCTCATTCTCCATAGCAAGAATTTTTAACCTGGGAGGAATTATAAAGTTCCCAGAACACTCTGAAATAAGCAACTTCTTTGGGTAAATATGGGCCTTTTTTTCTAAGAAGAGAATCCATAGCTTTCACCAGGGTCTCAAAGTTGTCTAGTATCCCAAAATATAAAAATCAGTACTAAGGCATGAAAAACTACCCATAATAAAAATAACAATTTAAATGTAACCCACTCCTAGAGTTGTCTTTACTCATAAACACAGCAGGTTACTGTCTATATAGTCATACAATTTCAGCTGCCAAGCTCCCGTACCCCAGCCTCACTCATTCCACTCCAGCCACAGCGGCCTCTTAGCTTTTCCTTGAATCTTCCAGAATCTTCGCGCTGGTACGCTGTTTCACTGACTGTTCATCTGCCTAGAACATCTTCTCACCAGTGTTCGTAAAATTCAGCCTCTCGTTTCTTCAGATGTCCACTCAGTCTTTTTACCAAACAGGACTTCCTCCCCTACATCCACAACAGCACAGCCACCCTGCCGGCTGCCCACCCCCCCGCCAAACTTCTTAATCCAATTCAGGTTCTTCATACCGCTTACCTGCAACAGACATACTTTCTGTGCATTTATCTGCATGACTATTGTTTATTTTAGACAGAGTCTACAATGAAAGTGCTGTAAGAGCAGGAATGTTGCCTGTCGTGGTTTTGCTAGTGTTGTGTTCCTAACACTTACAGTGGGGTCTGATACACAGTGACCACTTAATAAATGTTAGTTGTTGAATAAATTTCAAATTATCATCAGTTATTTCTTTGGTAACAGCACTGGTGAAATCATTAAAGTACAAATATTTTCAGAAGGGCTATAGGCTTATTTTTTTCTCCTATATTTTATTCCATCACTCCTCCCCGTCTCCATCTCTCCCTGTTCTTTTCTGATCCTTAAATATTATGTAGAAACACACTTAGAGGTCTTCTATCCACAGCCCTTCTCTCAACACTGCTTTCTCTCTGGCTGCATTCTCTTCCTGCCAAACTGCTAGGACAGCCACCCTCTACCCCGCCTCCACCTCTCACCCTCCCACCCCAGAATCTACTGCAACCTCGCTTCCACAGAGGCGGCTCCAGGAAGGTGGTGTCTCAAATGTCAGTGATGACCTCATTACCAAACACAATGACATGGCTTTAGTCTTCAAAATGTAAAGAGTTGTGTTTGGCCTTGTTGGTCAGTTTCTTGGCTTCTCTAGCCTCACTGCCTCAGAGCTCCTCCAGCGTCTCTAACTCCTCTCCCACACTCTCCTTTTCATGCCTCCTTACCCAAGCCAGGCTGCCCCTTTCCCCTGCCCTTAGGGTCCTGCCCTTGGTTATCTTCTCACATAGCGCACTCTGCCTGGAGTTCTCACCCACCCGCAGGGCTTCCCCGGGTGCGGTCTCTAGACATCGGTCTACCTTGTCTCTCAGTTCCAGAGTCACATTTTTATCTGCTCTCTGAACATCTCTACCGAGAAGACTCTGGACTCCTTGAAGTGTATCTGTTTCTTTGATATCCCCACCTCACTCCTTTACAGATGAGCAGATGGAGGCACGGAGAGGCCTAGTACCTTAGTTGTGATCTCACAGTTTTGAAGCAGCTGATGAGAAGCATTGGAGTTCTTCATTTGAATCTTGGCCCTGGGTACGTTACTTCACTTTTCTGTGCCTTACTTCTCTCATCTTTATAAGGGGATGGAAAATAGTGCATATGTCACAAGTTGTCTGTGAGAGTTAAAATAAATAAGAGTATAAAGTACAAGGACAAGTAGTTGGTACATGGTAAGTGGTAAGTACATGTTAGGTATTAGGTGTTATTTTTCCTACCTGGGGCTTGTATCTGCTCCCTTTACATTATATGTTATAAAGTGCAAGACCTTAAGTGCAGGGGAAAGATTGGAGCAAGGGTAGAAAGATGGGAAACTTTTACATGAACGAAATGCAAAAGAAAAAAGAAAAATAGTACACTAAATGGAAAGAAAGAAAATCTCCTACATGTTAAGACTTTCACAATTAATTATAAATAGTATTTGAAATATATTTAGTTTTCCACATCAGAATACTGAGTTACATTCATTTACTATCTAAATGGGAGGATATGTGTGGATTTGGTGACATAATAATGAATAATTATCATTTCCAAAGTCATAAAAGTATGAATTACCTAAAGTTTTTGGTAAATAATGTAACTTTCTCCTCAACTTCAAAAATTAGTCCCTGGAGTCTGGAAATTAGCTTTCACCAAAGTTTCCACATATACTGAGGAATTGCTGTGCCCTTTACTTTCAGATGTCCAAGCACTCAGCAGTAAACGGAAGCTAGTCAAGAAGCGCTATTGACTTCTTTGGACCATACATAGCCATTGGGCTATGATTCCTAATCTATAAAGGTCACTAGTCTAATAATTATCATACAGTAAAGTTTTTGTCAAAAGGACTAAATGCAGCACACATTTGTCCAAAAGGCAGGACAATCTATTTTAATGTGCTAAAGATAAATATAGGTTTTTACTCAAAGAAAAGAAATCCCACTAGTGATATCCCACTATTGTTGGTCATGTCTGTAATAAAATATCACACACTAATTAAAACCTTCCTTGTCAATTTTGGTCCTCAAAAAGCTATCTGTCATCTAAAGTTATAGAACCTTTATGTCTGTATTGTATTTGACTGTTAGTTATATTATTGCTACTGGATCCCCCACGTTGTTATGTCTTTCAGTGGTGCCTATACAGTGTCGGCACAGCTCGAGCTGCGCAAAGTGTTCTAATACCATAATTTCGTAGGTAAGGTGGCAGATGTGAGACAATCACTCAAAGATGAGTAACAATCTAGATCCAGGGAGATCACTCTCTTCGTGTCTTGATGCGGCCAGGGCAGAACTGAGGGTGCTGGAGCCAGAAACATTGGCACTTGAAGCTCTGATTCTATGACCCACTATTGGAAATGAGGTAATTCTGACCTCTCGGGACTTCAGTTTCCTCATCTGTAAAATGGGGATAACACCACTTACCTCACAAGGATTAATAAAATTAGCATGTAAAATACTCCAATAAATGTTAGCCCATTTACTTAAACTACCATGGCTCCCTTTCTCAGTGAGTTAGCACTTAGAATCATAACTGGCATACGCACCTACGAAGTCAAAACCACTGCACTCATCACGACCACCCCTCCACCAATCCCACCCCTCCGCCAAGCACCAGGTTTTGTTTGTAACCAGGAAGCAAGAGTCTGTGATGACAGGCAGTTAAGTCCCCTGTTTTCTCTTGCATAACTGCACCAATGGCAGTAGCCAATATTTCAGTGGTAACAATACTGCATTTAATGAGCTGTTTGAAACCCTTTAGCTTTGCTTTAGTTGCTTATTAGTGCCTTGCTGAACATGAGTTTTAATTAAAGTTTTCCTCATGGATTTGTGCTGAACATGACTATTTTCCATATGCCTATGAAAGTATAACCTTGCTCTAACCTCAAAGGCATATTTCCTTTTTACATAAATGACAATGTTATACGGTGTGTAAGGAAGGCTTTTTTTGGTAGACTAAAAGAGACACAAGAAAAAAAGCCTTTTTTATTTGCTTAATGGATTGTGAAATTTTTCTATGTAATTTTTATGTCTCAACAATACATTTATCTTAACTGTGCCCCACTTCATGTCAGCTTTTTATTTCTCAAGTCACCTACGTACATATTTAATATAAATTAGATGCTTTTATCCATGAAATATCCATGAATTTCCACTTTATAAATGAAAGTATGGCAGTAAAAATCTAGTCCTTAAAAGCACTTTTGAAAGAGCTGTAAAATTCAAACACAATCTAGTTTAAATAAAAATTAAGTTTAATTTGAGTAACAGCTTTTCATTAACAATATGTAATCTTGAATAATCATCAGAATGTAAATGTTTTAGAAAATGACTCAATCCAATTCTGGGTCAGAATGCTCAAATCAAAATGCCCTGAGTTCTATGAGTTCTGTTTGGCCTAGGAGGAGAACTTCATACATTTCTAAATCTTGAACAACTGGGAATTATAAGCTAGTCCCTCCTCAGGAAGAAGTAAATATTCTACTTCCATTCATGGCCAAGGTTTCCAAAACAACTGAATCATGACTACCTGCAGAATTTTTAAAAAATATTTTTACTCCATGAGATTTTGATTGAGCGGGTCTACTTCATGTTGATTTCATAATGTGATTTATAGTGAAATTATGCTTATCCTTTGTGAAGAAAAGAAAAGCACTTTTCATTATGTGAAGTCTTGAGCCCAATTTATGTAGGGCAGAGGGGGTGATAACCATACATTCATTATCCTACTTCACTGTGGAGCTATAAATCTACCTCCATGAAAAGCAACCTCCTGTTTCATAGTTTGGGCGTAGATCACTGCGATTATACTATAAATTGCAACTTGTATCGAACAAAAATGTATGGGGATTGTTGAATTATGACAAGGCCGAGGTAAATAGCAAAATGAAGTATAAGCAGTCTGTAGGATTTAGAGAATTGTTAAAAAGGAGTTTCAAAATAGGCAAATGGATGCTATTAATGCCATTTGTAGTATATGCAACTTGTGTTCCCATTTGCTCTAGGCAAATTACATCAAGTTTAAATGGTATTCTTCAGGAATTTTGTCTAATAAAAATGAACCACCATAACTTCTGCATGGCTAATGTCTGCTCTCATCACAGAAGACTAGCTTGCTGTCAAAACTTTCAAAGATCCTTGAAGTGGAATAAATTCAGAAGAACAAAATTTCTAAAGCATGTTTTGCTACCCTGCCCCCCCCCACTTTTCTCTTTTGGTTATTAATCTAAGCAAAAAGCAGTTTAGCTCATGAAGCTTACTTCACAAAATACCTCTTGTAAAATAACAAGAAATTGAAATCTCAAAATTAGAATAAGAATACCCCAAAAAAGCTACTCTTTATATAGATCTAACATCTTCAGATTTTCAATCACAAAAAATGGTTAAGGATGAGTTTACCCTAAAACTGTATGATTATGTTGCTTGTCATTAAAATAGCTCAAATGTCAGAAACAATAGCTAGCTTTTTTATAGTCCTGATGTTAAAACAGCAGGGAATTAATTAAAATCTGGGTATGAAAAGTAACTTCATGATAATGAATATTTTCATATGTCATATGGCTTAATTGTAGAGAATTTTTTTACTTCTAATTTAGAAATCTTCTGGAATAGCATGAAGATCATACTTCCTTGGAGCAGAAACAACACATGGCAGGAAGCAGACTTTCTTTTAAAGGAAAGGACACAAACATTTATGTTCCTCAGGGTTTTGTAAGACACACACAGAAAATGATTTTTAAAAATGACGTTTTAAAAAAATAAATTTTCTCTCTATTGGCACACTAAAATATCATTTTTAAATGAATGGCAGTCACCAGAAGAGGTTAACAAGGCTCCAGAATGTAACTGGTAACTCTCTTTCGACAGGAACAGTCATCCCATTACACCTAGCATACAAATTATTAAATTTTTGAAACATAAATACACATATTGCATAATTAATCCATACTCCAATTGTATGTAATTCAACTCAAAATCTAAATTAAGTATCCATTACATGTTTACATATATTAACACAATGTTCTCCTTTAATGTGAATATCTAGAATGCCACAGAAGAAATAAGATATATTGATGCAGTATCTTCCCCTCCTTACTAACCAATGTAAGGAAGGACTCCCTCACAGTCATAAAGCTGGTTATGCACAGTTCACTAGCTAGGGAACCACGGACAAGTCAAATGGATCTTCCTAGTTCTCAGAATCATGTCGCATGTAAAATTGAGAGTTTTCCTCCTAGAATCTTCCAAAGTATAATATTTTTTTTAATCTCTCCGGTATTGCTTAATGCAATACTAAACTGTAGGCATTTATTATTCACTAATTATAAAACCTAAGTTTTTAATAGTACTTTATAACCTAAAAGGCCTTTTATGAGCACTGTTATATGTCTTCTCCAATTCTCATAACCTATAGAGAGAAGGGGCAAGATAAATTTTCTTCATTTTATAAAGGAAAGAACTAAATTCAACAGGATTAGGGTACTAATTATAAGGCCAAGAAGTGGTTAATCTGGTCCAAGAACTCAAGTTTTCTGATCCCTTATCCAGGACATCCTAGTAATGAAGTTATTTCTGAATGCATGTATGTAGAGCTATTTTTCTAAATTTCAGATGGAAAAATGTAAGAATCATATGATTTTACTCATATGTGGGATGTAAAACTTAAAGCAATAAATGAACAAACAAGAAAAACAAACAAAAACTCATGAACACAGACAACAGTACACTGGTTACCAGATGGGAAAGGTGTGGGGAGGAGGTCGTGAAAAGTAAAGGGGATCAGATATGGTGACAGAAGGTGAAGTCACAGTGGGTGGTGAATGATAAACAGATGATGTGTTGTAGAAGTCTGTGCTTGAAAGCTATTAACTAACACCACTCCAATACATTTAATTTAAAAAAATTTAAAAGACAAATTAGGTCACCACAAAAAACAAAATATAAAAGCCTACTAACAGAAAAATGGTTTATTTAAAAAAAAAGGAAGAAAAAAGTTTTTATGCCCTAGTTGGTGGCTCACTTATTTTTTTTTAAATAGTCAGTTTCATACAATAAAGGACTCAGTCCTAAAATAGATAGATGATAGATAGATAGATAAAATTTCTAACTGTGGAAGTTGTAAAAATATTTCTGCTGTAACTCTTGCATATGTCAATATTTTGATGACATTTTGTAGAGGTCCTCATTTCTAATCAACAGTGTGTATTTACATGATGCACTCAAATGGGAATATACAATCTATCTTCTAGTTCCCTTCCCTGGAGATTCAGCAGCTCCAGAAACTCCACTCTGACCTTGTCAGATATTTCAATGTACAAGTATAAGTTGCATTTTTATCTTAGCCATTATCCAGACATAGAATTAGCCTCCACTTATGAAAAAAATTTTGGTAACTTTACTACATGAACAACTAATAGAATGAAGCTATCCTTACTGTAGATTTTTATTGTGTTTTTACGAGGCATTTTCTTAGATGAAACTACAAATCTGGTACTGTCTTTTTTTTAGTTATCTGCAATGTATTTGCAGAATTTGTTCAAGCTTGCTGCTGGCAATTTGGTATTTAATGTTAATTTGATAACTATTAAATTAGCTTTTATGATTTGGCTGAGAACATTTCACTTCTGTCTTACTACGTATGGTAATTTGACTGAGTAGCCAAATTAGAAATATTTGTCAAAGATTCAAGAATAAAAAGATCACTTAAACACAAAGTGGATTTATACTGAGTTGTCTTTGTAACATGTATGAGTAATTATTATGGAAATAGGACCATATTATATGAGATAACTTTGTATGAAATGCTCTTGCATTAGTATACATCAATAGACTTGTTAGTACCTATAACTAGATACTCCCGTGTGTTGGGTTTAGGAGGAGCTAAGCTCTCTACCAAAATGACACATTCCTTGTTCTTTAGAGTTTTACACAGGATAAGGTGAGCATATATCATATGTATATGTTTATGGGTATACACATACAAATTACACACAAAGTATAAATGCAACTAAATTTATTCTTTATAATTAGGCTACAAGATTGACACATTGTTTTAGAAACAAATAGGCCCATAATACTGTTTACAATGACACTCCCTGCCCAGGACCCAGTTAAGTGAAGCGTACTCATAGCTCAAGATTGTTTTGTCCTGGTATTTTGGTAGGCAGTTAACATTAAAGAGGCAGCTCTAGTTCTGCCTATTTACTATAGAGTTAATGCGTACCTATATATTCCCTGGTCAACTTGCAATCTTGACTGATATAAACAATTTATTTAAATCATAATGCCTGGCATTCTTAATTCTCAGCCTCGTATCAAATACAATCTAATGCTGACAACCAAGTCGGCTCTCTGCTTTGGCACTCAAAGTGGTGTTGAACTATCAATCACGCAGCCAGTAAACACTCAGTGCTCATGATTGCAACTGTATTTTGATTTTGTCAAAGTAGACCTTAAGCCTCAAGGACTGTGCACTAGAAGGCTCTGCATATTAGAGACGTTTAGTTTATTTTTGAATGAGTGATCACGTGTTGAGTGGATTGGGCAGGGAATTCAGAAATGGGCTGGGAAAGGGCTAGTGGAGGTGTGTGCAGAACGGAAGTGAGAGCAGGACAGGAAGTTCTCCTGGACCTCACATTTTGCTGTAACTAGATATAAACATCGCCAAAGAGAATAAGGTTCTCTACAGGTTAAAGAGGAATCTTTAGTACAGCAGTGAGTAGAGACTTAACTGTGAATATATTAACTGCTGTTCATCACTTACTTCTGCTTCGACTAGGTAATCCAGATTACTACTGCTCCTGAGGAACATTTTAAATTCTTCTTAAAATCAACATAGGTATAATAAAATAGTAAAGAATAATAGAGGATCAAGATCTGGGACAGGATGGAATTCAGAGACATGGCCTTGTTCTCATAAAATACTGCTTTTCCTCCACAAGCATTTTCTGACACACACAGATGAAAGGAGCTGGGAAGTTGAACTTCACATGGGTCAGAACACAAAGGTGAAAATCGCAGGTCTGTTAAGGCTAAGGTCCCAGTAAGTCACATGACCCCTGCCACCAGATTTCTGCTGGGAGTTTTTTCGGTATAATGCTATAGACAGTGGGCTTAACTAAGACATCTTTTGAATTTTTTCCTCACAGAAACTGTAGTGCAACATGTTTATTCTAAGAGAAGCAGCTAGAAATCTTGTCATTAAAGTTGCCCCAACCTTTAAAAATTATTACTCTTAAAAATCTTTGCAGTCTAATTGACAAAGCTGACATTTCACACAGATGTGCGTCGTCAGGCTATTGGAGCGTTCCTGCAACACACTTATGAAAATCATCGTGATCAATCTGGGCATCGCAGTGGGAGAATTAGTGTATTACTACTCATGATTTCTTATTTTTGGAAGTTAAAATATTAAATGTCATCCTGGATGAGAACATACACACTATATTTAATACTTCCCTGAATTATATTACAACATACAAGGAAGACATAGGAGTCACTTAGTGTTTTTGATGCCATTATTAAAATTTAATGCAAAATGTTATTTATAACTTGAATCATGCTACAAAAAAACATGAATAGAGGAAGCCTTTAAATATATAATAAAATATTTACACAAACAAAAAGAACAAAGCTTAAAGAAAACAAGATTGGCATGAACAAATGCATTCATTTCATGCTAACTTTTACTATTCTTTTTATTTTTAATTATATTTTACTGATTATGCCATCACAGTTGTCCTGATTGTTCTCCCCGTGTCCCCTCCACCCAGCACCCCCACTCCCTCAGGCAACGCCCCCACCGTGGTTCATGTCCACACGTCATGCGTATAAGTTCTGTGGCTACTCCATTTCCTACCCTGTGCTGTACATCCCCATGGCCGTTGTGCAACTACGTTTTGTACTTCTTAATCGCCCCACCTCTTCACACATTCGCCCACACCCCCCTCCCATCTGGCAACCATCAAAACACTCTCTGTATCCATGATTCTGTCCTTGTTTATCTTGTTTGCTTAGTTTGTTTTTCAGATTCAGCAGTTGATAGATACGTATTTCTTGCTATTTTATTGTTCAGAGTTCTGATCTTCTTTTTCTTAAATAAGTCCCTTTAACATTTCATATAATAATGGTTTGGTGATGATGAACTCCTCTAGTTTTTTGCCTGGGAAGCTTTATATCCGCCCTTCAATTCAAAATGATAGCTTTGCTGGGTAGAGCTATCTTGGCTGTAGGTCTCTGCTTTTCATAACTTTGAATATTTCTTGTCAATCCCTTCTAGCCGGAAAAGTTTCTTTTGAGAAATCAGTTGACAGTCTTATGGGAACTCCCCTGTAGATAACTAACTGCTTTTCTCCTGCTGCTTTGAAGATTCTTTCTTTATCTTTAACCTTTGGCATTTTAATTATGTTGTGTGTTGGAATGGGCCTCTTTGCATACATCTTGTTTGGGACTCTGTGCTTCCTGGACTTGCATGTCTATTTCCTTCACCAAATTAGGGAAGTTTTCTTTCATTAATTTTTCATGTAGGTTTCCAATTTCTTGCTCTTTCTCTTCTCCTTCTGGCAGAAACTTGTTGGAATGTTGGACCTCTTGAAGTTGTCCCAGAGGCTGTTTATACTACCCTCTTTCTTTTGGATTCTTTTTCCTTCTTGTTCTGATTAGTTGTTTTTTGGTTCCTATGTTCCAAATCATTGATTTGATTCTCAGCTTCAACCACTCTACTGTTGTTTCCTTGTACATTTTTCTTTATTTCAATGAGTGTATCCTTTGTTTCTGACTGGATTTTTTTACACTGTTGAGGTCCTAAGTTCCTTGAGCATCCTTATAACGAGGATTTGGAACTCTGTATCTGATAAATTGCTTATCTCAATTTCATTTAGCTCTTTTTCTGGACTTTTTATTTGTTCTTTCACATGGGCCTTGTTTCTTTGTCTCCTCATTTTGGCAGCCTCCCTGTGTTTGCTTCTACATATTAGGTGGAGCTGCTTGGACTCTGTGGCTTGGTAGTGTGGCCTAATGTAGTAGGTGTCTTGTAAGGTCCAGGGCACAGCCTCCCCTACCACCCAAGCTGGATATTCAAGGTATGCCCTTTGTGTGGGCTAAGTACACCCTCCTCTTGTAGTTGAGTCTTGGTTGCTTTTGGAAGGTCAATGGGAGGGATTCACCCAGACCTGCCAGCTGCAAGGACTGGCTGTGACCACTGGTCACCAACCTCCGCCCTCCATGGAGGATCAGCTATGTAGGAGTAGGGTGGTGGTGCTCTGACATGGTCGTAGCTATCCAGTGGGTGTGTTGGCCCTGGGGTTTCCTGGGTGGTACAGGCCAAGGTCAGCTGCCACCAGTGTTTTTCCCAGTGCCACCCTGACTGATCTAAAGCAATTTGAGATGGCTGCTACTTGTGCTGGGCTTGGAGATTCCCAGGCAAAGCCAAGCTATGAATCTAGTGCTAGGCCTGGGGCTCACTGAGACCCACTGTTGCTTATTTGATAGGATTTAGGAAGTTCTGAAGCATGAGCCAAGACCAGCCATTCATATGGAAAAGCAGCTTGGGTGGGCCTAAAAATTGGATGGGATGAAGTCTCTGGGTATCTCCAGAGTGGGGCAGACAATGTTAGCCAGGTTGATGGAGTCTCAGATATGGCACCAGCTTTATGGCTCGTTTGGGGGAGGGTTTAGAAAAGGGACAATGACCTCTGCTTGCCTTGATGCCAGACACTTCAGTTCCTCCCTCTATGACACTGGTACCTTTTGAGCTGCTACCCCATTGCTGGAGCTCAGAGTGAGGGAGTCTGAGTAGATGAATCTGTGTGTGGGATCTTTAAGAGGAACTGCTTGGGGCTCCAAAAGTTTCTTCTGCTGACTCAATCCCTGCTGGTTTTTTGCAGCCAGAAGTTGTTGGGACTTACCTTTCTGGCACTGGAACCATGGGCTGGGGGGCCTGGTGTGGAACTGGGACTCCTCATACTCAAGATATCCCTCCCGAATTGTTATCCACCGCATGTGGGTGAGCAACCAGCCTATTCTGTGTCTGCACTCCTCCTACTGGTCTAGATGGGTGTGATTTCTTTAATTCCATAGTTGTCAGACTTCCATTCAACTCAATTTCCAATGGTTCTGAGTGATGGTTGTTCTATTATTTTAGTTGTAATTTTGATGTGGTTGTGTGAAGAGATGACCGATGTCTGCCTATGCCACCATCTTGACTGGAAGTCCTTACTTTTACTATTCTTAGAAAAGACTGCAAATAGACTTTAATCTTCTTAGCTATTATAACTTAATCATATTCGATCTAATTGTCTCCAGTCTTCCCCACCCCAAGTATATGAATGAAATCATATTCATTTGCATGCCAATATTCTACTAGTTTCAGCTTCCACATAAGGAACTGTGGTTATCTCCAGGCTCCTTTTAATGTTTCCTCCATCCTTAAGTGTATCTAGAAGCCCAAGCTGTAAATACATTATCTTCCTAGTTCTGAATGAACATTGTTGTACTGCCTGCTTCAGGCTACCCATGGTAGCACACTTGCCATTGATCTGGCCCTCTGATAATCACCTGGGTGCCTGTTCCTCTCATACAGTGACCCCCAATGGCTAAAGTGTAGACAGCAAACTTTCCCATGTAAGTCCCACAACACAATTGAGTTCATGTTTTAGTAGTAAACCAACTGCTGCTAATTGCCAAAATAAATAAATACATAAATAAATAAATCAAATTAATAATTTACAACTACCTTCTTTATAAAGAAAACATGGTTTATAGCAATATAAACATTCTCAGATACACACCATTGTATATACAATTACTTAGAACATTCAGCTTATTGCTGCCTCAGCTTCTAAAACACCTCCACTTCTAGCCATGGCCTCTGCTTTACAATGATGTCATCAGTTTGTGCTTTTCTCTGGACAAAGAAATATTTAACACCAAAGGTATCTTCACCTTTGCAAAAGAGAAAACTGCTTACATCTTTAAAGCAGTAGTGTGTTTGGGTCAGGGGGTGTAGCTCTTTGTTTTTCTCATTTCTTCTCTCTCTCTCTCTCTCATGTGCGCACACACACACACACACACACACACAGATTTCAAAGATCTTAAGAGGACATTTTATCCAGACCTCTAGTTCAAAGTGCAGGTTACTTGCCTTCCATGAGAGAACGTCTGAGGGAAAAATGAGCCTGTCCCAAACACAGGATATAGGAACGGGAACCTCATTCCAAAGTGACCACAGAGAAAAATAGATGCTATACATCCCAATTCAGTGTGATCACTGCCTTTTCCCTTGGCCTTCTACCAGGTCTGCACTCTCTGTTCTTGGGATTAACCAGAGTATCCCTTACAGGTAAGTAGATCCCTGTGCTTCTTTTCCAGACTGAAAATTAGTGACTAATTTCAAAATCTTTATTTAGACTGATAAGCACATATTTATATTTTCAGCCTGGACCTCTTTGCCTTATCACCATATTCACTCAGATATTTAATAGACATCTCACACTTAATATGCTAAAAAGTGAATAATGACTAGGATTTCTCCCTCCATTTATGATTCTCTCTCAGTTGTCCCCATCTCAGTTCATGGAGATGGCATTCTTTCAGGTGCTCCGCCCACAGAGCTTCAAATTATCCACGGCTCTTTCTTTCACTCACATCCCATATTAAATCCAGTGCTATCACTCAGGACACAATTTCTTGCCTATATGACTCTGATAAACACAATCTCTTACTTTCTCTGTTGCCTTTCTATAACCTGTTCTGAATACAGCAGCCAGAGTGATCCTTTTCAAGAAAAGAAGTCAGAGCATGTCATGTCTCTGCCCCAAACCTTTCATGTCTCCCCATCTCACTTAGGGTAAAAGCTGACCTCTTTAATGAGCTTGCGAGACTCCGCATGATCCTGAACCTATTTATTTACCCCCAGGTCTCCTCTTCCACCACACTTTCTCTTACTCACACCACCTATAGCCACTCCATTGCTCTTTCTTGAATGCACAAGCATGCTTCTGGTTAGAGTCTTAAATGGTTGTTCCCTCTGCCTAGAATGCTCTTCCCCCAGATATCTGTGTGGTTTTAAACTCACATCCACTTCAACTCTTGGCTCAAGTCTCTCTCAGCGAGGCCATTCTGACCACCATAGTTAAAGTCACCACCATCTCAGCCCCTCATTTCTCCTTATCATGATCTTCCTTGTCTTTTTTCTACGGCCTACTCCATCTTTCAACAAATAATTTGCTTATGCATCATGTTTACTGTTTATTATGTGTCTCCTGCAATGTGTCCTCTGCAAGAACAAGGCTATTTGTCTTCCTTGTTCAAGAGTCTAGAAGAGTGTCTGGTATACCCACAATAGACAATATAAATATTTCTTAGAGTAATGAAAAAGCTACCATCAGGTTTTGAAATGCTTATGTCTTACACAAGCTAAGCCATTGAAGTTTGGATTTTCTAAAAACATCAATATCTTTAGCACTTATTCATGTTAATTTTTAATAAATCTTTTAGATTCTAAAAGATTTAACTTTCTAAAATTCTGAAATACATTAGTCTTATCCACAAGAAGTAAAAATAAAACAAAAACATTGAACTTTTTCAAATTAATCATGATTTTCAAATTACTCTACAGTCACAAACAATTGAAAAAGTAAAACCTAAAACTTTGTCCACTGATACACAAGGATGGATTGAGATAAAAACTAGTAGAATTAAAATTTTCATAAGAGAGTAGGTATATTTTCCTGTGGATACCATATCAGAGAGAGTAGTTAGAAGATAAAACAGAATGTAGAGACAACAGTACTTATTGAATATATATCAGGAACTGTGTTGGAAATTTTATTTAAAATTCTATGGTGTTTTATTTTTTAATTAAGGAAGTTACTTTTTAAAGGGTAATACATGTAATGGTACAATGTTCCAAAAGTATAAATGAGTATACCATACAAAGTAAGTCTGTCTTCCATCCCGGATAGCTAGAAGGCACCCAGGTCCTCTACCTGGATGGAACGATCACAACTGTTTTCAGAAGTGATCTGTGCGCATATACGCATTTTGACACATCTTTGCAGTGGCCATAGTACAGCCCTATTTTAAAAATGAGAAAATCAACTTGGGCTTTAAATGACAATCTCATGATCACTCGGAGGATAAGTGGCAGAGCTGTCCTTTGAGCTCCTGTCTGACTCTGAAGCCCATACCAGAAAAATATTAAGTATTTCACCCAAGACAATTGACTGGTCCTGCACAGAGGCACTTTTCCTTCATTTGGCAGCTAGTTAAAAATTGGTTAAGACCTTCTGTTCTTTTTCAGGAAATTTTCTTGAAACAAAATCTGAGATAAAGTTTTGTAAAGTTAGATCTTACTGTTGATGGTTAAGTTCTCATTCATGTGAGAAAGAAAAAGAAGAAAGCAGGAAGCTGAGTTGTACTTTTTCCCTCTGGACTAGATGTAAAAGCCATTTGGTCAGAAAATGCTTGATTTAAATCCTGATAAGGAATTTTTAAACTTTAATTTATTTAAAGGTCCAGATATCTTTTAGTTAAATAATTGGCCTTATCTCATGTTAATAATTCAAGAGCAAGGGAGTATACACAGACTCTGCTGCAAAGCAAGCAATTTGCATAACTTCTACTATTAATCTAATTTAAAGTTGTAAACTTAAAAATTATACTAAAAACTTCAGAGTCTGTAATCAAGTAGCTATTTTATGTATGCTTCTGTATAATTCATATATTCAGTTTCAATATTAATGCACTTGGATATCCATTTCATTTTGTTAAAATTAGATTTCTCTCATGGTTTCCATTAATACCTTATTAATTCCTTTGCCTCTGATACAATCATGGATTGAAAACTTGTTAACTATAGTATGAATTCAGCCCTTGGAAAATTGCTTTTTATCCACAATGTAGTGAAACTCTTTCTGCAACACATATCAAGAACCTAAATACAGGTGCCATGTTAGATACTGTGCAATAAGCATAAATAGTGTATGTTCTCCATCCTTATAGAGATTACCATCTGGTGGAAAAGGCAGGAATGCACATAAATATTTATAGTGCAAATCCAATAACAAAGAGATATAAACAAAGTACAATGAAAGCACAAAGGATAGAGTGCTGATTTTAACAGACAGGATCAGAAATGAAAGAGGTGCATGAAAGCTGAAAATTAAAAAAATCTTTTTTGCTGGATGAGGGAAAAAGCATAAGAAAAAGACACAGAGGTATGGGGGCTCATGGTCATCTTTAAAGGAAGCAGCAAGTACATTTATGGGTAAAAATAACTTAATGCCAGCCACAAATGAAATGATACATTTAAGTTTATTGGCACTCCTAGAAATTTGAAGCCATTACTAAACACAATTCACCCCATGCTACACGGATGTGAAGCCAACCAGTATGTTCATCATTTGTTTGGGATCTACTTGTCAAATCTTTAAGAAAAATAGTGTACTTTTTAAGTTATAAATGGACTTTGTAGAAATAACCTTGAAGCAGCCAGTGTAGGCGAAGGAAAGTATACAAAGGCAGGAAGAGATCATCTCTTCATTCTGTGGATGTTGCTAAGACTCTTTAGGAACTTGGGCAGATTGTTAGACCCTTTTAGTGAGAAGGGAAACTGATCAGAATCAAGAGGAAAGAAGTAGACAAGAGCAAAGGTAGGTGAGGCCCATGAACAAGTGCAAAACACTGCAGTACTCTGTGGCCTCCGGCTTTGCGGGGTATACATCACATATATGAATTGGCCCAGGCACTTAACAGTAGGACCACAGATTCCCTAGAAAAGATTTCCTCCTGTGTTCTCACATGGCTCCGGGGGTTTCTCCTCATTCTTCTCATATATCTCACGCAGCCTTTATTCATCTCTTTTGCACATTTTACAGAGGTGTGCAGATCACATCTATCCAGCGGAGTCTTTGGACTCCACATTATTCTATTCATTCCATTTCTTCCATCCAAGGAGCAGTCCCTATCTTAGCTGTTAGTCTTTCGCTTACCTTTATGTCTAGCTACACTTCAGTTGTACCCTAATCTCAAAATCTAAGCTGTGCCACACCTTTGGGCTACTACATGCCTGGGAAGCTGATTGAACCTTATTCTCAATTTTAAGTTCCATTTGTTCTATATTTCCCTACTAAATTAGCTTGAGCTAAATGATTTTGTCTGAAAAAAGAAGAGAGTTCAAGGCAGAAAGGCCTGTGCAAAGGAGGTGGGATAATTTGAATATCTGTAAAAAGTGTTATTGTAATACCAAAATAAACTAACCTGTTCTGATAAATGGTATATTTATAGGCATCTCCAATAAGGAGCTAGGTAGAATAAAATGTCATTGCTATGGTGATTTCAGTCTCAGGAGAATTGAAAATAACCCAAGTTAGTATAGAGACCAGACCTTTGACTGCTAAGTTTATTTAGTCAGAAAGTTCTTTGCTATGGATGCCAGGAGCAGTATTTCATTATGCTGAAATCCAGATTAAAAAATGGAGTTCACTGAGGTAAAGGGAAGCCTCTGAGGGTAAACAATTTAATTTTTAAAGTTTCGTAAATAAACAGGATAAACATAGAATCTGTCTGAAAAAGACACACTTTCCATTTCTCTTTGCCAAAAAAACAGACTGACCTCCAACTAAATCAGTACAGGTCAGTAAAGTAATATGGCCATTGAGTCCTTGGTATCAAACTACAACAACAAATTGAATAGAATTTATGTTTAGATTTTCTGTCATGGTTTTTGTTGTTCTTGGTCAGAGGCCAGGTTGGTGGAATTTTTAGTAGTGTTTATGACATTGAAAGGCACTTGAAATTTCTGCGAACCATCCATCTTCTGATTAGGAAGATTAAGCATTGTCGAACTGCATTCCTTTCCAAAGTCATAGACTTCTAGACATAGTGCTTAATTCAAAAATTAAAATGCACACACACACACTTAAAAGAAAGGCATTTCAAGTTCTGGAGGATAGTGGTAGAGGGAGATTTTGTCATGCTGTGGTTATATAACGAAAGCAGACTGGAATCGTAAACAGTTCATTTCTTCATTCCAGCACTGCCTCAATTATCCAAAGTGCTGAGGGAATGCTCAAACCACAGTCAGGATTATTACAAAATAATTTTTAAGCCATTTTATAGTAGTATGATTGACATATAAAAATGTACAAATTTTCTGTGCACACCTTGATGAGTCTGGAGGTAAGGACATTTGAGTGAGGCCATCAGGACCATCTCTGCCAGGAACACACCCTTCACCTCCAAACGTTTCCTCCTGTCCTCTTTATTATCGTTATTATCGTTTTTGTGTTAGGAACACTCAACATAAGATCTACCTTCTTAGCGCCGTTTAAGTATTTAATATAGGTACTCTGCTTTACAGTAGATCTCTAGGACTTGTTCGTCTTGCACAACTGAAATTTTGTAGGAGGATAAAGCATCTTTTTCCTAAAAGCCTGGTATAGTAGGAATTCCTTTTGATAGTTTTAGTTCATTGAATTTCTGCTGGATCCGGTTTTTTATAATGATGATTTATTTAATCAACATTGTTGAAGACCACCTGTGAGTCAGTCACTAACCTAAGCCCTTGAATATACGAGGAGGAATTCACTTCACATCCTCACAGTTTATGGTAACATTATGAGTTAAGAACTATTACATAGATATGAACAAAATTAAAAAAAAATAATGACCAGGGTGGGTATAATTAACACTTGATGTGGATAGAATTAAAAAGGAAGTAAAGGTCTTCTAAACAAGTACAGTAGTAGGTATATGAGAAGTCATAAATAATCCTGAAACCACTCAAGGTCCAGGGTAACCAAGTTAAAGAAAGACAGAGAGAAATGGCAGAAGACCAGATGAGAGGAACAGGCTCAGAGCAGACTAGGAGCCTAATTCAATAGGTAATAGGGAGTCAACTGAAGCATTTAAGTACAGTAACATAACATTGTCATGTTTGGTTTTGAGAAAATTATCTCTTGTGATAGAAACAAAGTTTAACTAATGCAAGGAAACTATTGTCAGAGAAACCTATAGGAATCTGTTAATACACAGGGTCTGGCACAAATAATGCCCCTTTTCATTACAAAATCATAAGCATGTAATTCTGTAACATGACAACATCACACCAAGCACATCATGTGACATTTTAGATGTCATGTTCAAATTAAAACTATAAGTTATTACACCCATATTATTACCCTACCAACCACACTCAAGTAGGCCTTACTTCTACTGGACCCTGTATTTGGATAATAAGTTAGCTGAATAGTTTATCATTGAATATTTATTTTCTATTTTTCCATACTCTGTGGATTTGAATTTACTTCACAAATGATGAGAATGTAGAGAATATAAGTTATTTTAAATATTCTATATTTATTATGTTTTGCAGGAAATTGCATGTGGCTGGTCCTCTGCAGTTTTCTGAAGTTTATGCAAAGATTATATTTCTCCTATGAGGAAACTGAGGATATTTGAAAGCTGTTCCTACTGATTGCCTAAGTCAATATTGACAACTAAAAAGAAGGAGGAAACAAAAATAGCTAAACTAAATCAACAGGAGTACCTCCTTCTTACACACCCAATGAAATTTTAACTACAAAAACACATTGCTTTAACCTTAGGAAGGATGGTCTAATCCCTGAATTAAACTGCATAGGACATTTCTTAAAATGTCACCCTTTCCAAGAATTTGCCACTGTCTAAAAGACTTTTGTAATAGTAACATATTTAGCTTCTTACTCTTTCTACACTTAAAAAGTTGAATGTGGGAGGTGGGTGGTGGGTAGGGCAGGGGAGAGTAATGAGGGGAAAATAGGGACAACTGTAATTGAACAACAATAAATTTTTTTTTAAAGTTTGGGTCGAAGCAATGGTTTCTTCTTATTTAGCTTCATAGTTTATAACTCTAGTATTAAAAAGAAATTTATTTTCCTATATTATTTATTCCATTGAACTTTACATTAACAGAATGAAGCCTTGCTTGATAGTAGCAGTAAACAGAATAGAGGATTTTTCAGGCTAGTCTATTTTTCAACTTTTTATTGAAGTAAAACATACAAGCAGAAAAGTGCACAAATATTAAGTTACAACTGATAAATTTTCATAAATGAAACACATCGTGGACACCACAACAAGATCAAGAAATAGAATATCATCTGAACCTCAAAAGCTCCACTTCGGCATAGTTAATCAGCCCCCAACAAAAGTAACCATTAGTGACTTCTAATACCATAGGTTAGTCTTGACTGGTTTTGAATTTATATAGAGGGAATTACAGTGCATGCACTCTTCTGCGTTTGGCTGCTTTCATTCAGTATGTATGATCTTTGTGAAATTCATTCATATTGTTGTTTGGGATGTAACCCATTTCTACAATTTATTTGGCATTTGGATAGTTTTCAGCTTAGAGCTATGAGAGACAGTGCTTCTATATCATTCTTGTACATGTTTTTTGATGAATATATGTGTGCGTTCCTATTAGTTATTTAGTTCCTATTTAGTTATTAGTTCCTCGGAGTTGAATTGCTTTGTTATACAGGATGCTTATGTTTCAACTTATGTAGTCAGGCTGTTGTATCTTTTTCTGAGGGCAAGCAGAAATGGTTTCTAACAAACAGTGGCTACGTACAGGGCCTGCTGCTGCACAAGTTACAGGACAAAGTACAAAAAATACAGAGCTCCTTTTTTAAAAAGTGCAGGTATAGGTATGATTTTTTTTCCTTTGTTGACTTGTCATGATGTTTTTTATTTGCTATGTCATTAGATTCTAAGTGAAGAAAAAGGAAAAAGTTAAAAATTTTAGCATGAATTTTACTGTGTATGTCGGTGTTGTGCAATGTCAGTTTCAAATGAAAGTATAGGAGCATTCCATTCACACACAGAATCACCAAAATTGCATAATTCTTATTTCAGAGGGTGCCTTGAGCTGGCCCAAAGCAGCATAAGCCTGACTACAGAAGGTTGAAAAGGGAGAGAGGGTCCCCCAGGCACAGAGCTGGCTGAGGAAACTTTCCAGAGCACAAGACCTCAGCTGGCATCAGGCTCTCACAAGCATGCAGGGGCATCACCCCACAGCTAGGTCAGGTGTGCACTCCAGTGTGAAGAACGCCAGGTTCCTCCTTCCACTAGCTGCTAGAATGACCTTGCACTCCCCAGCTAGAGGTGGGCTCTGGGGAAAGTGAGTAGACATCTCCCCTTTCCATGAGCCCACTACCCTAACCTACAGCAAACAGGTCTTTAACAAGGGTCTATGTTGCAGCCACCCCGTGGCAGAGACAGTCTGTACCACATTCCACTCCAAAGTTTCCCTGGCACCAGCCCCCATCCTCCTCGCCCTCGTGTGTGTGTCCAGACCTCTGTCATTGGTGGAGGCAGTCAGCTGAACTCAGACTCTCTTTCTTCCTATCCCCACTCAGAAGACATAGCAATCATCTTCCTCCACCCTCCAGGAGGCGGCAGTGCCATGGGGCAGGACAGGGAGAGGGAAGGGGAAGGACAGGTAGGACTTGGACCCCAGAGAATGAAAGAGAGGTGACCAGGCTGGTGGCACTAGGCATCATCACGAATGAACCTAGGCTCCAAGCCCCTGGCACATGTGCCATTGTCCCATGGAGCTTCACATACAAAATAGGAGTTGCTGGATACATTTGGTAAGACTGTTAAGATGTCAACAGAATGGTTTAAATCAAGTGTGAGGCCTTTTTGACCCCAGAGCCTGTGTGACAGGTCGCACACCCATGAAGCTATCACTAGGCCCATACACAAATGGCAATTGACCAGGAAGGGACATTTACAAAAGAGAATGCTTGTGGGGGATCCCTTATGTCTTTTTATGTGCCCCAGCAACACTTGCGATTGTATTCAAACACTAAAACCAGAAACAAAAGTATCTTTCAGGTGAAAAAGGAAAAGCCATTGTAAAAGACAGTGTCCAGAGAGAATTAAAACATAGTGAAAGAAAAGAGAAAGTGCCATAGCTTGACTGGAAAGAGACTAACGAGGACAGGAACGTCTTTAAAAAGGAAAAATAGTAAAAGCAAGCAAGAAGCCAAGTTCCAGGAGATCAGCTGAGATAAAAAGGGGCAGGAAAGTTCCAGACCTCTTGGAAGTCAAGCATGTCCTTAGAAAACACATTATCCATGATTGTAAATTAAAGTTCTACAAGTCAGAGATTCAGCCAAGAAAAACACCCCAAAATACAATTGGTGAGTTCTCACTTGAGGCCATTTGCGTTATAACTATTTACAGTGCTTGATGGTAGGAAATAGGTGAAGTTAGACCTTCAGATGTTAACTACAGTTACAAAGTTTTAAAACATTTGGGTGAAATCTGCCTTTTCCTGAGGAAGAAGTTCTGAGATCACATGAGTATCAATTGAAGTAAAATATATGAGAAGGAAGTCATATTATGGCAGAGGAAGTAAGTGGTGGCTATTATCACCAACAGGCCATTTGAGCCTCAGGAAGACAGATCTGGTGAAAAAGTTCATGCAGGGTCTAGAAGCAGGTTCTAATTCACTTGGGCATGGAATTCTGGCATTCTAGGTTCCTCAAATGTGGTCAAGAAGAGAGGCATGTCCAATTCTAAGAGGACATTTCCAGTTATCTCTGTGTACTTCTCAATCTGTGAAGTGGGTGTGGGCAGAGAAAGGCCAGACCAGAGACCAGGGCAGAGGCCCCCAGTACTGACCCCACCCCCACTTCCACCAATGTTACCCTCCCCAGCTGATGCACCCTGCCTTTACTCCTTGCCCTGTAATAATCTGATCCTGATTTTCCTTTTCTGAGAAATGGCTCTGGTTGTTACCGCTCTGTAACTTGTATAGCCTCCTTATGTTTTTATAAATTATGACAAGTTCAAGGTTGGCTTGTAGTGAAGGAGGACCATTTGCTTCTTTTTGTTGCAGCAATATTAATAAAAAGCACACTGAACAACATAACTCGTTCTTCCTGCGATAATCTGAAGAAAAAATGCGTTTGAAATAAGTAGACCCTGTATTCTAGGGACTCTAGAAAGGATTCCATTAGACCCTGACACCTCCCGGCACCACTTGAGGGCTATAGGTAATTTTCCTCTGAGTTCACTGCTTTTACAATTTCACCTGCAGTTTCTCAAAGTGATCATCAAAATTTCCATTATTTTCAATATCTGTAAATGGAGATAAGTGCTTCAATCTTCTAACATTAACAATGGCCATGGTTAGGGGCAGCTTCTAGATGTTTTTCTGTAAATGTCTCAAACTGAGGAAATCCAATTTCTTGAATAATAACTTTAAAAGTTGTTGAGTGATTGGCCACATTGGAAGGTATCTCTCAGGGCCTGATTACCAAGTGGAGGAAAAATCAATACCTGTTTAGAGGATGAAAACTACAGAAAACAGTGAATGGGAGATAAAAGTATCCAACAGTGTGATATCAAGAATAAGTCATTTTTCTTTGCAAATTTGACATGGTTTTTCATGCGTGTATTCTACAAATGAATCACTTCATTCGAGATGTTTCAAGTGCCAGCATTAGCACCTTACACTGACATTTTATGATCAGTCACAGCTGTCTGCTCTCACTTCTAAATGTAAAATCACAGCCATGCATGTAAATTTTATTGAGCCTTGGAAATTTATTTTTAAGT
Organism: Desmodus rotundus; assembly: GCF_022682495.2. Classification (NCBI taxonomy): domain Eukaryota; kingdom Metazoa; phylum Chordata; class Mammalia; order Chiroptera; family Phyllostomidae; genus Desmodus; species Desmodus rotundus. The sequence continues at coordinate 167,475,645 of NC_071388.1, forward strand.
CAATGAGTCTGAACTGTAATCAGTTACTGTTAATAAGACAAGGACATTCAACTTACTGTTGAATATTAAATAATCACCCCCTTAAAATGGTTAATTTTCCTTTTAATTATGTATGTGTTCTGCCCAGTAGCCAGCTGGACTGAAGGAGTTGCTTACAAGAGTTGACTTGATATATGACAAAGCATTTATTTCACATAAGATTTTATGAGAACACACAGCTTTTAGTTAAGTAGTAAATACATTCAATCTTGAGTCAAGGAAACCATTAGCCAATTCTAAGTGGGAACTTTGAAATCACTTTTTTTATTTTTTTTATTTTTTATTGTTATTCAATTACAGTTGTATGCCTTTTCTCCCCATCCCTCCACCCCACCCCAGCTGAACCCACCACCCTCCCCAACCTCCATCCTCCCCCTTGATTTTGTCCATGTGTCCTTTATAGTAGTTCTATAGTCCCCTCTCCTCACTGTCCCCTCCCCACTCCCCCCTGACCATTGTTAGATTGTTCTTAACTTCAATGTCTCTGGTCATATTTTGCTTCCTTTTTTCTTCTATTTATTATGTTCCAGTTAAAGGTGAGATCATATGGTATTTGTCCCTCACCACCTGGCTTATTTCACTTAGCATAACGCTCTCCAGTTCCATCCATGCTGTTGCAAAGGGTATAAGCTCCTTCTTTCTCTCTGCTGCGTAGAATTCCATTGAGTAAATATACCATAGTTTTGGATCCACTCGTTTGCTGATGGGCACTTAGGTTTCTTCCAGTACTTGGCTATTGTAAATTGTGCTGCTATGAACATTGGGGTGCACAGGTTCTTTTGGATTGGTGTTTCAGGGTTCTTAGGGTATAATCCCAGCAACACCTAGCTGATCTGTGAAATCATTTTTAAAAATCAGCAATTTAACCTAGTGCATCTCAAATATGTGAGTACAAATTAATTAAAATTCAATACTTGGACAGAACATTTCATGTGGACTCAGCCTAAGAGTTCCAATAAGATCACTGTAAGGTGATGTTAGTTAAATATGAACCTCGGAATAGGCAGACGCACGCTGACGACAGCCACCACAGCCATGTGTGGAGAACTCACATGCACCCTACACTGAAAGCTGACAGACACACGCTTGCTAACGGCCACAGACAAGGCATATTCAGTTCAGTTGTTCTTCTATTTCACCTGTTTCCTAAAAATTAATCAGTTAATTATTTGAACTGTCAGCATTTATCAGGGGTAGCAGCCTGACTGTATTTTCTAAATCCAGAATTATTTGGTGTGAAATGCATATGATGTAAATCAAACATACTTATGGAATGAAAAGGTAGGCTTCTTTACTGATTGATTGCTCTATGTCTAAATATCTATGTTATAACTTGCTTTTCTGAAGTAAGCAAATGAAAAATACAGTTTACTAAGTTCCTAATGCACCTGATAAAATAAGTACACAAACCAAATTTGGAAAACAGAAAGGATAAGGAGAGGCCTTGTGTTTTAACTCATGTGAATATTTAATATATGAGCCAATCTTTCTCAGACGTTCAAGAAAAATAATTTAATGCCAATGAAATGTATATATGTGACTATTCTATTACAAGTTATAATTTTAGCAGAATTACACTAAAATAAATACAATTATTCCTATCTTTAAGACAGCAGAATCCCTATCAACAGTTAAAAATGAATCCATTTCTGAATTTGTCTTGGTACTCAAAGTACAGGTAAGATGTTAACTGCAAGTATATATTGCATGTTGTAACACTTTAGGCCAAAATGATTGCCATTTTAATAAGTAAATTTTATTCTGATTTTTCTTGTTCTTATAAAATAAATCTAGCTCTTAAAATAAACTTGTAAAACTTAGAAACATTCAAAAGAATATCTTAGTTATTCCTGATTGACTGGATTTCAGGTGTACACGTTTTATGTGGCTTCAGATGAGCATTTATTATGCTCATCTGAATTTTAGATGTATCCATTGATACCAAAATCATTGCCATCAAATTCAAATTGCTTAAGGCATTTATTTTGCAAAAATAATTCATGGTGTTTTTTAAAAAAGATTTTAATTAAAGCAGAGTTTTGGCAGCAATGCTGTTTCTATGACAACTCATGCTTTCAGTGAAGTTCCTTCAATGTAATATTAAAAGTGAAAAATTTGAGAACACATTTAATGAAATTTTAGGCTTTTGATTTCAAATGATTCTCCTCCTGAAAATGATTTGTTTGCAATATTTTCAAGCAGCACTGGCATTTAAGACACTTTGGATAACAAGGGCACATTAATAGCCAGTGCCTTTTCCTAAAAGGAAGAGGACTGTGCCCAGGGTGAAAGGTGTATGTATGTGACTTTAAGCGAGTACAGTGACTGGTAACATAGCCAGAGGAAGTGGATGCCCACCCTGATGCCTGTGGTCACTAGGAACCCTTGCCCTGAATAAAGATGGCAGCCAAAAGAAGGTAAGAGTTAAGGGGGAACTGGCAAAAATGGCAGACATTAATACATCATAGGAGGGGCTGGAAATAAGGTCACATATGAAGTTATGGGCTGAGCATTTAAAATGAGGGTGGGCTGTAAGCGTGGGCAGGGGGTGGGGTTCTTCCATGAGGTCTGGTGTGTAAGGGAAAAACCACGGAGTTTGGAGTAAGGGCATATTACAAGATCTGGAGTAAGAAAGAGGAGGCCCACTGGGAAGCCTGCCTGGAGAAGACAGGGGCAGAGCAGGCAGAGCTGTACAGGGACACGCCAAGGGAAGCACAGATTTGTGGGGGATGCTTGGAGCTGAACTCTGACCCAGAATGCTGAGCTGTAGACTTCTGTTTTTCTGAAAGACAGTACCCCTGACCGCATATTCTGAAAGCAGCCTGGTTTTGTAAAGGGAGGTGGGATTATGTGTTTTGGGGTGTTTTAAAGGGAGTGAAACTTAAAGGCAGAAATCTGCCATTATTCTAAATCTGTATGAACTTTAAATAAACAGCCCCTTTCCTTTTTCACCAAGCTCTTGCATTGGGATGTCATGCTTCTTGACAGTGGGCTATCAAACCCCACAATTGTTCTGGAACAGCATTGGCAGGGTTCTGTAACAAGAGTTGTTGATATTCCAGGACAGTAAAGTCTGAGTTGGATAGTATCTAACATGTAGGAGTTGCACAATTTGAAAACAACTAAAGGTCAGTTTGATTGTAACAAGAGCTTTTAAAATACCCTGTTGTGTTGATGTTAAAAAACAATTGAACCGTACAAAAACACAAAGATATTTTACAAAATTGCTGAAATTCCAGAAACAGAGGGCTTTAATAGTAAGGAAGAAATGTTTTGGTAGCAAAATAGGCCACAGAGGAAAAACAAAACAAAACAAAACAAGATATTACATTACCTTGGGAATATACACTATGCTACATACCTTCTTACATCTGTTTGCAAAGGAAAAACAATACCCTGAGGATTTTTATTACTATCAATTAATTTATTAATACTAGAAACTTCTCATTTACATCTTATGATCTAATCATTTTATGATAAATAGTTCTTATGAAATGATAGTTCAGTGAGCTACTGAGAAAGGAGATAGGAAGGAGGAAATTTTTTTTAAAGAGAAATGAGTAAAGAAAGACCAGAGACAAGAGAGAACAGAACTAGTGTCTAAACACTTCAATAATATCAATTCCTTGAATCATCTCTGAAATCAGCTCATTGTTTTAAATAATCTCTAAGTATGTAGGGGAAAATCTTAAAAAATAACATTACATGAATTATCACAAACTCACTGGCCTTTCTTTAGAACAAGAAGTAAACCTACAACATTAAAACGCTAAGGAATTACACTGCCAGCAAGCTTTTGGGCATTGGAGAAAGCTTTTTCCCCTTTGGCTACTAGGATCATTATGACCTAAATGAGAATATCACCACTTCACATATATCACATCAGCAGAAGTAATTAACATATTTTTCACCCCGGTGAAAAAAATTATGAGAAATTTGAATGTTTGTGCAAATAGCTCTTAGTGCTTTCTGAAATTGAAATAATTCAAATTAAAAAGACAAAAGTAAAAAACATTACTTTCAAATTCATATTAAACACCCAGTAACTACTCAACATACTTTCTCCAAAAAGCTGTAGGCATCTTTAACATGTTCCTACACTATGAGCTTCCACTTGGTATTTGAAGAGGTGATATATATTTAAATAGACCACAAAGATTACTCTTTTCAATGGAATTTCATAGTAAGGCTCTATTAAAAGTCTAAACAAAAATATAATTCCTAAGAGTAAAAATGCATTATCATAGTGTCCATTTTGAATTATAATTACTAAATAGTTTTGGAGTCTGGAAGAAACTACCTTTATTAGCAACTCTGTTTTATCTAAATAATGTTAGCTTCCCAACTTGATTTTAACTTAAATTGCTCCATTGTGCTTTTCAAAGATAGGTCCATTGAATTAAGCACATGCATCAAAGAAACAAATTGACTATTAATAGATCATATAGCATTGTTTACTAGAGTTCTAAGCAGTTTGTCCCAAGGCAGCTTTTCCCTCCTCCCCCAAGTCTGAGTTCTAGAATTCTACATCAAGGGAGACCGAAGTGGGTGTGCAGTGGGCACTCTCATTGTGATGAGCAGTATTGCAATTCTTACTTCTATCGGATGGAAATGTGTTAGTTGGCTCTCAGCCATTTCTTAACCACCTCCCCTTTCCCTCACAATTGCTTGAATCTCCCACGTTTGGGGTGTACATGCTCCATTCAGAGTTATCTTTTCAAGGACAGGTGCAATGATGTCACCTTTTCACGTAAACCCTTTAGTGGCGTCCTATGTTCATGAGAAGGTATGGACAGCCTGATCCTAACCTTTCTTTCCAGACTCATCTCCCTCAACTCAGCCATTCCCTCCCTCAAGAACTCCTAACCAACCACCATTTCTCACCTGTGTTATATTTTCATAACCCCAATCCTTTGCTCATGCTCTTTCATCTGTGTGCTTCCTACAATTTTTAAATGTTTCCAGGTAACCTCTTTGACATTTGGTCTGACTTACTTAATCAGTATTAACCTCCTCTCCCTCTTGGTTTTATCTTGTACTTATGCTTTTCATTCCTCATCATCTCCACTTCCTAATCACCTCGATATTTTTCCATCTGGTATCAGCTCTGTGCCTCCTCTAGCACTTTGCCCAAATTTCTATCATCCTATTTATTACACTGTATTGTAAAGTAAAAAATGTGTAGTTTGCTATTTTCCTGATACACTGCATTTCTCTGCAGCAGGGATATTCAGTGAATAGCAAACATTTATGGAGGGTGAAGGAAGTGCCAGGCATGATTCTAAGCACTTAACATGAGTAAACCCCTTTGATCTTCTTAACAGCCTTAGGAGGCGGGACTATTATCATCCCAATGTTTAAGAGGAGGAAACTAAGACAGAGAGAAGTCATGTCATTTCCTCAAGGCTTTGTTTTGTTATTAGAAGAGATTGTATTCAGACTCAGGCCCCCTGACGTTATAGCCTTTGTTCTTAACCAATTCCCTACACTGCTTTTTGGTTTTTTCTTTCTGGGTTTTTTTTTTTTGGACTGCTCAATGCTTATTATGGTTCCTAACATGTAACTGTGCATGTTTCTTAAACAAATTAACTTGTTTGAATGTGCCTGAGTAGCTCTTGAGGAAAGGTAGGCACAGTCTTTCCAAACAAACTCTTAAAAAGTTTAATAAATCTAAGTTACATTATAATAAACAGTTCTGTTTTCTTAGTTTGAAACTGATGATAATCGGGACCCATTTGGAGCAAAATTTAAGTACACTCCTTCAGAACACATTAAATCATTTAATTGATTTTTTAAAAGGCCAACCCCAAATGAGGACGTTAAAACTTGCAATAAATAATGGCCATAAACTCCTCCATCCTATACTTGAAAGGTTTTATTGAGCAACTTTATAACATAAAACTGCTTTATAGAGATGACAAATTTACAAGGTTTGAGCTGACACGTCAATGATTCATATAAATGAATCTCAATTTGAAATCAGTTTCCGGGTCTAAGGATTCAGGTGCATCAGTTAACATGCGCTAACACATTTCTCTCAGCTTGAAACATCATTTTTATGCATCAGAAATGTTACTGATGTCTTTTCAATGAAGTAATTTTTTTTGTTTGACGTCCATGTCAGTATAAGTGAGTAGTTAAATCTGTATCGGAATGTATGTTACAGACACACTTTACGCTGCCGAGAAAAAAGCTCCCCGCAGTCAAGAAAAGTAACAGGGAACAGGTTACAGAAGGCATTTTCCCATGAGCTTTTACTCCCCGCAGCCATAAACCTTCCTGTCTAAGGAAACTCAGATGGTCACGTCACACCAAAAAGCACCCAGCAAAGAAGAATAGGCTTATCCTGAGATTGCCATGTACATTTAGCTTTGATTCTGGAGGATGGTCCAATGATTTTATACAGTTCAACTCTCGAATTACTATATTCTATAGAGTCTTCAAATTGGACCCAAAATGCCATGGAGAATTCCTCTTTCTCACAGGAATTGTATGAAGCCTACCAGTTTAAAAAAGCATGCCTCTGGGCTCCTTTTCCTTCCTGAGTACATTTATTCCAGACACTGCCTTTGACACTGTTTGGGAACACTAAACATAGATACCACTTCTGGGGAAGACATGATGAATTATTACAACATTTCCTAGTACACATTTGTTTGTGATTAATCTTAGATCTTATTCTATGACGTAGGAGGATGTATTTTGCGTTGTAAAACACTAACATTTTTTTACTGTGATCTTTCAAATTTGTACAGTCCCATCCATCACTCACAGAGAACGAGGCGATAGGATTTGGCAGGTGTCCCAGTTTTATCTAACTGGGCTTAGAAGCTGACTATAGCACTCTTTGGGAGGCACCGTGGGGGCAGCTGACAGACCTCACTAGAACACTTTCTGAATTGCAAGACCACACATAGGGTAGAAGTCTGCATTATCATTATTGTCTCAGTAAGAAGCATTTTTTTTTCTAACTTAAGGTAGATTTAACCATTAGACACAGTGGGCAGTTCTTAGGGCCTGTGATAAATTCAGAGACCCACAAAAATCTTCTAATTTTTATTTCCTTTAAAAGTTGAAGAAACGCTGAATATAAGAGTAAGGCATAGGTCATAATGAATCCCACCTGGGTTTATTTTAATTTTTTTTCCTATGGTAAAGGGGCCAATGAGGCAGAAGTTCCCATGGCTCCAGAAAGCCCTGGGTCCACCAGTTACAAGTTTTGTCTGGGCAAATCACTCCACCTTCTCTACACTCATTTCTTTATCTACAAACAGGAGTAACGACCGTTGGGGTTCAGAATGTGTCTCTCCAGAACGTGCCACTTTGGCCTGCAGGTTATTTTAAGCTGAAAATAATTGATTACCAAAAGCCTCCAAAAGAGCCTTTGCCTCCCCTCTAGCTGCCAAAAAAAGAATTCAGATAGAGGGCTTAATTTGAGAAGAAAACTACCACCAGAAATAATACGAAGCATATGAGTGAGGTGGGACAGACTGGGTGGGGGAACACTTAGCAAACCCTGCTTGTTCAAAGTCCTCCCTGTGTCCCATGGTGTCTGCATGGAACAACAAACATTTGTTTACCAAGCATTTGATTATTCATCTTCCTCTAAATTGTTTTTCTCACTCTGAAGTCCCAGGCCAAGCCTGCTTCTCCTTAGCTCAGAATAGCAGGTAAACCTTGATTACCTGACTCCCTGTGAGCCTCATAGTCTTAGGGAGCCCCTCACATGTATGAAATTGAATTTGACTTTCTCCTATTAATCTACCTCGCATCGATTTAATTCTTACACCAGCCAGAAGAACCTAGAGGGCAGAGGAGAAATTTTATCTCCCTAACATAATAATAATGGTCTATGCATTTGGCACTCTTTTGGGTACATTACAACCATTACCTCATTTGGTCCTACCACAACTTGAAAAAGGCTCCAGGTGAACAAGGCAGGCACTGCAATAACCATCAAACACCTGCCTAAACCGAAGATCAGAGGGCTGGCCTGATTCTCCCATTTACCCACCATTAGTGAGTGGTGGAGCAAAATCTGAATCCAATCTGATTGAACACCTGTTTTCTTTCCATAGTCACTGTGCGGATCAGTAATCAAAGGAAGAGATTTCTAAATACCTAAGAATCATTTCAATGCAAAGTATTTAAATGCAAATGATGAAATTTGCTTTTGTTAACAATTTTCCCCAAAGCATTTTTGGCTCACATATGAGATCTGTATATAGATAAAGCTACTTGTCTCCTAGGTTTTATTCAAATTCATGGAAAGACACCATAAACCTAAGTATTTGGAGGATAAGGAAAACATAAGAACTGTCAGGTTTTCAGTAATTGAAACACACAAAGACATACACGGTTCACAGTCTCACATATGTATGTGTATATAATTTTAGTCATACACATGCATATGTTATGAAAAAAATGCTACTAAATTATTAAATTCAATTTAGTTTTAAATTGTTCGAAAGGCAATGGGCCCTTTAAAAAATGAATTCATTTAGCTAGAAACACAGCCTCTTTAGAAGAGAAATTTTCAGAGCAACAGCATTCTTTTCTTCTTGTGGAAATCTTAGCTGGGAAAAGACAAGGAAGGCCCTAACACAGAGAAGATAAAGAGACTAAAATTCATCCAGTCTTTTGTGGCTGGAGAAGGTTCCTACTTTCTCCAAGTGCCAAATTCTCCAGTGGGTAACAGTGGCTAAGCCATCTCCAAAGCAAAAGGAAAAGTTTCAATGGCAGGTCAGAAAAAATCCCATAGAATAGATCCCCAGAATGTTAGTGGTGGAAAGGATGTGGTTTAATATCTGTTCTCTCCTCCTTTTATGAAAGAAAAAAACTGAGGCCAGGCTGGTGAAATGATTTGAGCAGGTCAGTGGCAGAATCAGTTTGCTAGTGTGGTACTTCCTTCACAGTAATGTGAGAAGTATTTGCAAGAGGCATGTATTTATTCTGCAAATCAAGCAAGAACACCAAAGAAATGACACATTTGTAAATTTACAGGTAAAAGCAGAAGCCATCAAAACTTTGTGTGGATTCTTAATAAGATATGCAATCTTAGTAAGAATTGAAAACACTGGGGTGTCAGCAGTAGCACAGCTGTTCCCATGAAGACAAATAAAAGGTGGCACACTGTCTCAGTTTGCGCGTGGTGTGGAGGGTTCCCAAAACACAGATTTTCAGTGTTAAAATCGAGAAAGTCTCAGGCAAACCAGAACAATATGACACAGGTGTTTTTTTTTTGGGGGGGGGGTTAATTTTCATTTTACCTTCCTTTCTTTTCTTTTTTAATTTTTTTATAATTTTAATTTTGTATTGTTATTCAATTACAGTTGTCTGCCTTTTCTCCCCATCCTTCCACCCCACCCCAGCTGAACCCCCCTCCCTCCCCACCTCCACCTTCCCCCTTGATTTTGTCCATGTATCCTTTATAGTAGTTCCTGTAATCCCCTCTCCTCACTGTCCCCTCCCCACTCCCCGCTGACCACATTATCTGCAGACAAATTTATTTTCAAATTTGTTTGCAGATAATGTGGTTGTTAGTATTTAATAACCATATAGATACACACACATCCCTATATAGAAAAGAGGGAAGAAAACAAGATTAAAAAACCCACCTCAAAGACATTATGTTCTAATGGGGGGAAGAGAGATTAAAAACTAAACACAACACATAAATGAAGCATAAAATCTTAGAAAATTCTAAGTGTTATCAAAAAAATAGGATTGATCCAGGATGTTCAGGGAAAGTCTCACTAAGAAGTGACATTTGAACATGGACTTGAGGGAGGTGAGAGATTGAGCCAGGTGAATTATGGGGGAGAAGTACGTTCTTGGCAGAAGGAACAATGTAAACAAAGCGTCGAAGCAGGGAGAAAGCTTTGGTTTTGAGGAAAAGGAAAAGTTCAGTGTGGGTTGTGGACAGAGTAGGAAGAGAGGAAGCCAGAAAGGAACCTCGAATTCTCCAAGCCTATTTAGCTGCAGCATGAAATGTGAGTCGGCAAAGAGTTGGACTGCTAGACATTTAAACAAAGTAAACCATGGAGTAGCTTTATCAGGAGGATGCCTCTGGAGTCTGACAAGGCAATGGCCTCACTAAAAACAGCTCACTACAGACACACTATTTGAGAGGTTTGGGGCTCTGATGAGCATGTGTAGTAGTAATTATATGATACACACACCTCATGAGTTTTGTAGATTGAAGGAAAATAGAGTTGAGACTTTTTATGTTTAATAATGAACAGAGGCACATTACTTTGAAAAATAACTTCTATATAACATGAATAAGATTTTATATTTGTTAATAATTTGCTTTATACCTTAATAAGAGGCAACTGATATTAATAAAGAAAATAAGAACATTTCACAAGTGTATCTTAAAATTCATAACAGAGAGCTAAACTGGAAAAAACGTTTCTGATGTAACAAGTGAAATGGCTAATAAGTCAACACACAAGTTCCGCAGAAGTAAAGTGCAAGCCAAAAGATAATTAGCAGATGGGTTTGGCACTAGCCAGTACTTGGTCTGTGGCAGAGGCAGTGTGAAGAGCTAGAAATTGTACTGTACTATTTAGAATTCAGGAAATGTGATCAAACCCTCAGAAGCTCTCTAAATTACTTGAGAATCTCCTTCCTGGTTGGACTATTGTCAGGGCTATTTATCAATCAATTTAGTCTTGTCCTCTGCACTCCTCTCTTCTGAAGTTATCTTTCCCTACTGGAGGACATTATACCAAGTGAAATAAGCCAGTCAGAGAAAGAAAATTCCACATGATTCCACTCATATGTGGAATCTAATGAACGAAGTGAACTAACAAAGAAAATGGGGACAGGCTCATAGATGGAGAGCAGGATGACAGCTGTTGGGCAGAGGGAAGTGAGGGGGTGGAGGGATTGAGCAAAAAGGATGAAGGATTCATGGACATGGACAACACTGTGGTGATTGCTGGGGGGGAGGGAGGTATGAGGGGACTAAATGGTAATGCAAAAAGTACAATAAAGATTAAATTTTTAAAAAAAGGAAATTTGGGGAGGGGTGGATAAACAAAGTTATCTTTCCAATTGCAAACATGACCACATGAACATAATTCTATTACCTAAAATTCTTCAGGCACCCTTCTTCAACTTCAGATTAAATGCTCATCTTCACTTCATAGCGTAAAAGCCATTCATAAACAGATTTGTCTAGGCCTCATTTCCTGATCGCTCTCCATGTGGACTCTACACCTGTTTTCCATTTTAGGCCCTCAGTGATGCTATTTCTTCTCTCTACAATTAGTGTGTCTCTCCTATCCTCATTCCTATTATTTCCTTACCTCCATTAATTCTTGCTCAGTCTTGAACTCCTGTCTGAAGCTTTCTTTTACTGTGCCTCCCCCCTCCCCTGCACTTCTCTGGGTCTCCAAAGTACACCCCTCCAGAAGAGTAGTCACATTGGATTTTAACAGATACTTTACTTCTCTGTCTTCCCTACCAGGCTGAATTATTTGAGATGGGAGCGGATGAGGTCTACCGATCTTTGTATCACTAGCTCTTAGGACTGTGTCTGGCATCTAAGTAATTCTTGTTAGAAAGATGAAAGAATAGATATTTTAATGAATGAATAGTGGACATAATCTTGGGCAACCTAATTTATTTAAAGCACAGATTGTTTTTATATATGAAGATATTTTATTTAGCTATCATTCGCTTTAAACATGAAATTTGATTTCAGCAAATTTTCATCACCAGCTTTTTTATTAGGGGTAGATGCCTGTGTTACAGGGTTTGAAATAATAGGGTCATATATTATCTGCAATTTCTGTAGCAATTTCTCTTGAGCCTCCAACAATGTCACAATCATGCATTTAAAATTTCACTTATAATTATGGATTACTAATCAAACCTAAATATTAAACAATAAAGTAAATAATCTTATGCAGCACTGGCTTTCAGATTCTTTTATTAGCATTCCTAGAAGACATTTGTCACCAAAGGTTTCATATAGAACATATAAAATAGTAAAAGTATAAATTATAACTATTCAAGTTGAAGTTGAAATGGGGACACCCAGAATTTCACCGTTATTTTTTCTACTACCCTCCTCCTATGGGTCTGCGATGTGCATTTGCCATGTTATTTAGGAATACCCAATTCTGCTATATGGAAAACAAGGAAGCAGGATGGATGAAACTCAGAAGTATGAAATATAGACAGGCAATTGGTTTGTAAGACATAGTAAAATTCATAAGATGTATATAGAAAATAAGTTAGTAACTTGTAAGATATGGATATCTACCCTATAGATAAAATAAACGGTATATAACATAAAAATGAATGGAGTAAACAAGAATGTAACTTATAGATCAAAACAGATAGAAAGAGAAAGTCACAAGATACAACTCATGCCACCACCAGATTGAAAGGTACGTTATTACCAAGTCAGCCACCCATTTGTGACGTGCATCCTGGTTCTGTTTGGTTCTGTGTATGTCCTGCCGGACATGTGCAGAGAAACGGTAAAGGCCATTTAGCAGGTCCTGCAAAAATGACAGCAACTGGCCAGGTCCTACCCCTAATTACCTGTAACAGAACAAGAATGTGTTGGCCCAGACAATGTCCTTCCCTGAGTCCTCTTCAGTAAGAAAGGCTCATGTGGCAAAGAGGCAGGAAGAGAGGCAGGGCATACAAACCTTGTGCAATACAGGGTTCAGATTGGTTACCTTTTGACCCTCTGATACCCCATCCCAAGTATGTTAATCTATCCTCAATTCTTTTCCCTGGCTTCTTGCTGTGTTTTTGCCTTTATTCTATAAACCATGTGATTCAAGTACCTTATTTTGGGTCTGAGAGTCTTTCTGTCCTTTGAATCATGAGAATGTCTGTTGGAAGCTGCCATTGTCTCAGTGTAATTTTCCACATGACAGGGCCCCCGAGACTGTTATTGTTTAGAAAAATATGTTATAGTGCAATCTTACCAATTAATAAGTAGTAGTCTACTTTTGTAAGCTTTTCACTAATCTTAACTGTTATCAATCATAGTTAATTCAACATGGCTTTTATAGCATTCCCAGACTATATTAAAACACTTTGCTTTTTTAAAAATGTACTCTAAATTCTTTTCTGGAAATCTTATCCCTTACAGGAAGTTCTAGTACATAGCTCTGACATTTCATAAAAGCTTGGTACCAAAAAATCCACCTTTTTCTCCCAGCTTTCAATGCTATTAAGTTTATCAAAAATATATATATTTTAGTTTTTATTCTTCCTAATAAACTTTTAAGATTTTAAAATAAAACAGCTTATAGGTTACTTTTCAAATATACAGAATGGCTTTTATTGTACTCCCAGCATAAAATAGACTCCTGGAGTATTGGTGGACATTGTATTAGGCTGAACCATACGACCCTGGCATTTTCGTAAGTCTGAAACAGTCAAATATTGGCTGTTTCACATAATTCAAATTAATAGATCAGCTGTTCTAACCATTATTGATTTAGGGTCCCCTAAAACATTCTTAATTAATAATTTATGCCATCTGATTGAGGACTTCTAATATTTCTGCTGGCTCTTAATGCAGTTGTTTCCATTTAGGAAAATTTTAACTTGTAGAAAGTTCTTCCTAATTTTGAGCAAAAATCCGTGTCACTATATCCTAAGTTCATGAGCAGGGTATTTACATTCTTTATCATGCAAACCAGAACACTTCTGAGAGTGAAACAGGACATTCTTAGGAACTATGGAGGGACGTCAGGTGTAAACCAAGACGATGCTAAACAAATAAGCAGGCACAGTCATCCTATATCTGGATCAAAATGAATATATATGATTCCTTCTTTACAATCTATTCTTCAAAATACCTGATCACTGATTCTATAGCTTTTTTCTCCTGCCTTTGTGAAATTAAACACAACTACATTTCTTTAGATCTTGCTTCTGTTGGCATGACTTTGAACCCTATACATTTATCTTAACTTAGTATAAATGCATTAAGTATGTATTACAAAGCAAGGAGAATTAAGTAACTAAATTAGCTTCTCATCACGAAATGGACACATTATAAAACTAGAGGCAATGCATGTCCCAAAGTTAGTTCTTGAGCCTTTATCTCTGGACATTAAAAGTGGCCTACAGTCCTCTGAGTTCTCACCTCTTCTATTTACCATACTCTTCATAGATGTGCAGCCAAGTGTTGAGAGGTGCTAAAGTGGCTGTGACGTGCAGGAGTTTGCCTCCTAAGTACTCAAACATGTTAATTGACAATAAACAGTTATATTCAGTGACACACTGTTGAAGGCGACATGAATTCTGTGAAATTGTGGTTAGTTTTAAAGGAATAGACACTGTGAGAAGTTTTCTAGGAAATATAATATTCCTTTTATGTTTAGTGCTATTTTGACTTTTTAAAATCCCTTCAAGACTGACCCCAAAAGTTCTAGTGTTAAGGAGTTCGCCTGAAATATGAAAGTTGAAATCCACTGTAGTAAATGTTTATTTGCAGAGCGGTGAATGACCACTATAAGTAAAAGGATGAGAAAAAAGAAAATGATAATTCCTGCAAACCCTTCACGCTTTTCCCCTATAATCCCCTCCTCTGTCCCCTCTGGTCACTGTCAGCCTATTCTCAATTTCAATGTTTTTGGTTATATTTTGCTTGCTTATTCATTTTGTTGATTAGGTTCCTGTTAAAGGTGAGACAGGGGAGGGAGGTGGGGAGGTGTGGAGGGAAAAGACAGACAACTGTACTTGAACACCAATTTAAAAATTGTTAAAAAATAAAATAAATTTTTAAAAAAGAAAATGAGAGGTATGTTTGCTATGTGTCTTTATGGGTGAGATAACATTTCTATTACTGCGGAATCCAAAATCATAATAATTATTTATTGACTATTATTTGCCTGTTGCTTCCCTTAAAAATTATTATAAAACCTTAAAAACCCTAAACTAGCTATCTTTATATAAAGCAATCTTATTTTCCTGCCCCCATTAACTTAATAATCTATTGTTTTTAGATTTTAAAAACATATTAACAGAATTTTAAAAGTACTATGATGACAGTGAAAAATGTTGACACTAGGCAATTGGAAGCTCATTTTACATTAAAAGATATTTTAAGTATAAGAAGTCAATCTGTTTGTGTAAAGCTATATATTGGGACATTATCTTACCCTCTAATAGAATGCCATTTCCCCAGACTGCATGGGTTACTATGGTATCCTGCTTATATTTGCTTCTGCTGATGTTCTTGAGTCCATTAATGTTCAAATGTGAAATTGTTTTGACTAGTAGACTGGCAATCATGACTAATGTGGAATGAAGTAATCAGCTCTTTGAGCAATCAGAGTGGTACATAAATAAACAGAGTAAAGCATCCTTGTTGCAGCCTCATGTTAAATCAGTGTGGGCTTTATTACTATAACAAGGTAACCATAAACGTGACAAAACACCACAAACAATAAAAGCAAGTTTCAAGTACTTGTTGACCATCTTTCTTCAATTGTCATTGGTCACTATGGCAATAAATGGCCTGTTTGTTTCAGTCAAAGCTATTTATTGGTTTACGAAACTTGCAAGTTATAAACAATAAACAAGCTTGTTCTGTTGATTCTTTTGATTTGGAAATCACATGAAAAAAATATATACACACCAGCTAGTATAAATATTAAGGCTCTTTAAGGCATAAGTCATCCTTACTGATTTATTATTAATTCTTTAACTATTTTCTTCCTTATGACTAGAATCAGACATAAAATAATTTGCTCCTTTATTCAATTGCTCAATTGTGTCCTGCGGTACAATGGACAAACGTGCTCACCATGGTTCCTGTAATCCTTTTATCTCCTCATATTTATAGTTCAAATATGTGTGTTAAAATTTTAGAATCTGTATTAAACATTGAAAAGAAACCACTAATAAATTTTAAATTATAGTGATGAGAAATTGTTTTCCCAACAAAATCAATGAGTAGAAATAAAGAACTTTTCTGCATCCTGGGTACTTAACTTCTTGATAGAAGAGTCCGACATATTAATTTAGCAAAGCCAATTCAGGTGTAAAACTACATGTGGTGGAAATAATAGCATTTATGGGTTAGTCAGCATAGATTTTCAAAATTCAATTATTCTTTAATATCTTAATTTACTGAAAAATTAGAATTATACTTCAGCAGGCACAAATGCCATATTACATACTAAAAAGATTACATCTGATTCCTTCATGATTCAGTCTTATATCTGAAAATAAACTTGAAAATATGTCTCATTTTTTTCTTCTTTCTTTTTTACTTTTTACTGTGGAAAATTTGAAACACACACAAAAGTGGAAGTCAGTATAAATGAACTCCCATGCACCCACCACTGAGCTTTAACAATGATCAAGTTTGCCAATCTTTTCTCTCTCTCTCTACCTCACTTAGATTTACAAGAGTATTTTAATGTAAATCTCATACTTAATACAACTTTACCCTTTAAATATATCATTTACTGGATATATTTATTTTTTAAATATATTTTTTCTATAATGTTTTTCAAACATTTTTTCTATAACATTTTCTAATATCATTATCACATTTTATGTTACTAATAATTTCTTAATATCATCAAATACATAGTTTAGATTAGAAATAGACCTGGACCCTCCCAACCACCCACCCCCAAAAGAGCCCAGACATTGCATTTGGTTGTTGTGTCTATAAATTCCCCTTTAATTTATAACAGTGTCCTCTCCCAAGTCTTTATTATTCATGTCATTTTTTAAAGAAATCATTTCATTTATTTCATCAAATTCCCACATTTCAGAATTGGCTAATTTTCTCCTTTGTATCCTTCTTAATACCTTTTTTTTTTTTTTTTACAGAAAGTTGTACTGGGGCTGAGAGAGACTAATTGATCATCTGTTGTTGCATGATTAAATAATAGAAGCGTAGGACTGGAATCAGATTCTCTTCTGTTGAATCTAGAGCTTTACACAGTGTGAGGGAGAGGAAGAGCATGAAGTTTGGAGATCGGCAGCCTGGGCTAGGAGAACAGGTCCGTTCATCAGCTGAGTAATGTGAGGCCTATTACCTAAATTCTCTGAGCCCCATTTTCCACATCTGAAAAATGAAGAAAATAACCCCCTTCCTTACACCCATAAAACACTCATTAAATGGTACCTGCTTTTACATTATTACCTTAAGCTGTATTATTTGTCAGTTTTGAAAATACTGTGCTATTGGGTTTGTTGGGTTTTTTTATCTAAAAGAGTAGGATATTTTGGTTCTTCTACAGGCCTGGGAATAAGGAGGCAGAGCAGATGAAGAATTGTTTAAATAGTCCCTAAATCTTTTTCAATGTCAAATCAAACAGGAATCATTTTCTATAAACTTTGATTCTTTCCCCAACTTTCTATTCCAGATTTGAACTATTTTAGCAAGACCGATTTGACAAGATGTTTAGTGTTCCTTTCTAACTCTGCGTTCTGTCTGTCTCTACCCTAGTCTACATGCCCAAAGACACCTAATAAGTGTGACTAACTCAATGACTCTATTTTCTTCCTTCACACCCAGAACAATGTATGTCACCACTTTACAGTTAATCTTCTGACACACTTTTTTAATACAATAGCTTCTTATCATGTGTGTTTAGTAATTGTTGCACTTCATTAAAATCTATTTAAATTTGGAGAATGTAAACTAAAATTAAGTTTAGACTATTTAAAATAGAATTGTTTAATTGTCCAACATATAATTCCAGGAATAATGTAAGTGATTCCTTTCCAGGTTAATAATATATTTTTTGGGAGAAAAAGGAAGGAATGCCTCATGGTAGCTGCATCTTCACTAGGATTAAGTAAAGTGAATATCAGGTCTCTGGATTACTATAAAAATAAAGAAAGCTGACATTTGATGGAGAAATGATCAGCAGGGCTAAACCTACAACATGGTCAAAGAAGATGAAAAGAAAAGGAGACTCTGAAACCAAACTTGGGCCCTCAGGTAATGCTTCTAGACCTGGGAGCAGTTACATTGTCATGGTAAGGACTTCAGCTAAACTGCAGTGACATATGGAGTAAAGCAGAGCTAGTGAATTAAAGTTAGGTTTGATGGCCAGTGAAAGACTGGAGGTGGCTTCATTACTTGAAATGAAGGTAAGTATGAAGGAAGCCTTGAAAAGGAAGTTCAGCTTTTCCTTTGAGATAGGCAAAAGAGTGGCTGATTAATTATATAAACTGTGACAGCAAAATAGATGAAATGAATAGAATCCAAGCCTGATGGACTCTAGTTTTTCCAAAGTATGATAATGGACTGCTTGGTGAATACCAGGTTGAGTTTTTGAGGACAGACTTCCAAGAGGTGGTGAGCATAGGTGAACTGTGAACAAGATTGATAAGGAATTGAGAAGAGCTGACTGTGACTGGAAATTTTCCCCAAGTGTGACTGGTAATGATGTCAGGCAATCTTTCTCGTGCACCAGCAGGGCCAGGAGCAAAAGCACAGGAAGCTAATGACCGAGCTGAGAGTAGATAAGGCTGAACCCAACAAATGTGACAAGACTGTTGATACAGGTGAGACTGCTTTTAAAAAGATTTAAATGAGCTTCAAACAGTGTAGAAAGATTTTTTTAAAGTACAGAGTGAGTGACAAACTGGGAGGAAGGATTACAATCAGCAAGGAGGCATTATGGAAAGACAGAAAGAATTCTGTGGTCATAAACGGACTTTCAAAATTCAAGAACTCAAAGACAGGACCATGGGAATGTACTGCCGAAACAGTGAAGAAGTCATTGGATTTCAGATTAAGAATTTGTTAAATGGTTTTCATTAAGGATACTAAAAATAGGTTCTTTCAGGAACCTTCAGGTATCTTCCAACAAACACCAAGGAAAGAAGAGGGGGAAATGCAAAGGCTCTGTAAGACTTACTGTGAAGTACAGAAGAGAAGGAGCATGAATTAACTGGGGGTAAATGAACACATCTGAGAAATACAAGAGAAAAAAGTTTCTCAGAGGTACAGACTAGGCAGAAAGTCTTCGCCTATCCAAAGTAGCAGCTGGGTAGAATCACAACTTAATGTGACTTCATTCTAAAATCATTATAAAACAGTAGAACCACAGTTCCTTAAAAAACATTATGGAAAAAGTGCTTATAAACATTTCTTAAATACAAATCTCTTTCATATTATTCTTTTAATATATACAGGCATCAGTTCCAATTTAAGATGAAGATTCTGCCAAATTTTGTTTTGTTAAGAGAAGAAAAACCAGAAGAAACTTCTCCAAGCAATATTTTATTTGAAATGCTGTTTTTAAATATGGCCATCAGGTCTCTTGAGATAGAAACTCATTCTGATAAAAGTTTACTATTGACAGGACTGAGGGAGCTGAGCAAAGGGAGAGGACAGCATGGAGACAAGGTGCCAGTAGCTGCAAATAAAAGTATGGTCAAGCCTTCCCAACAGTGTCTCTCTCACCAGTCATGGAAATAGTATTTGAAGTAATGATGATGTAAAAATACTGATGAGAAAGAATTAAGCAAGTAACACTCTTATATGCCAGCTATCATAGCCATTCCTTAAGCACAAGGAGGAACAACTTTCTGAATTCAGGAGGAATCCAGAGCCAGGCAGGACAGGGATTGGAGACACACAGTCTGCTCAAAGGCCTGGCTCTAAGAGTAGAAGGTACAATGTCTACGAAGGAGCTGTGCCACAATATCAGATCCAGATGCAGAAGCTATTCACACTGAAGAGCCAGTCTGAGCAGCTGTGCAAGACAGAGGGATTCAGGAATGTGCTGAATGATCGAGAGTAAGGCAAAGCAATGGCTATCACCTAGGGAGCATTCCCAAGCAAAGAAAATGCTCAAAATGTGACATGAAGCATAAGACAAACTCCATTTCCTGGACAGAGGAAAGACTGGACATGACAGTGCAGAAGCAGGGGTTTCCTAAGGACGGGGACTGAGAGTGGGAGTAACATACAGGCCAGGGATCTACTCATTACTAGTGAAAGGGGACTAAGGCAAAAGCCCAAGTCCTGTGGACTAGGACACCATGTAGTGACGAGGAGGTGTCACTGTGGCTTGGCATTTTCATACTCACACAGCAACCAGTCCTCACCTGTGGTTGTCAGTGAAAAAGACTAGAAGGGAAAAACATCACAGCAGCTGGTTACTTGGGGCATGCATCCTGCATTTAAGAGGGAGCAACTACTATCCCACCTGCCTTTTAGGGGGATAAGTCTAGGGGTGGTCTATTCTGATGCAGTTACTGTCCAGAGAGAAATTTCTAATTGTAATAGAATGGTGGAAGGCAAAACAAAATGACAATGGATTGATAAAGGAAGGAGAGAAGAGGGCCAAAAAAATCAACCGTATAAACTACTTCCTCCACAATCTAAGGCCACACTCCTTGCTTGTGAACTTGAACAAACTTAATCATTAGGTTAGCATTTGGCCATAGTGAAATTGTAAAGATCCAAGGACAATTCAGAACTGGTGGAACTTGACTGTGAGCAAGCTGGGTCTTAAACACCCAGCTGGACCAAATAATAAGAAGGCTATTTCATATTTTAAGGAAAATTTGGATTTTCCTTAAAGTGAAAATTCAAATTTTTCATAGAGTCACAGACCCCTAGCAATATATGGAAGCATTATTTTTAAGAAACATAGAAGGAGAGGAATGAGTAGCAAAGTTGAAACTGGGTAGTTTGTTTTTTTTCACACTTGAGCTTGTTTGAAAGCAGTAAAGAAGGAATTAAGGGAGAGACTAAATTTGAAAATGCATGTAAGAGCTAATATTTCAGGGAGAAGCAGGATAAGAAAGGAAGAGGAAATATTGTTAAAAGCATAGTAAAGGAAATGACATGTTCATTGAATGACTGCTTTGAACTACCAATCACGTGAAACTACTTAAACAGAGTAGACAGATGTACAGTAAATAGAAATGGACAGAAACTGGTAAATGTTAATGAGTCATCCACCTTCATTAGTCAATCACTCAATCAATAAATATTTACTAAGTATTTGGTGAATGGTGGAGAAATATTAGACAGAGTATAAACGTGTTCAAAAATTTTAAATTTATTTAGGTGCATAAATTCACATAGAAAATCAGTGAACAGTTCATTATAGCATATACTTAATGTTATCTTTGCTATGTGGTGTTTTGAAATTTGTATGCACATTTATACATGCATCAAATTGAAATAGACAACTCTCAAAGATTAACATAATAGGCTCTATGATGAAAGTCATCAGGAACAGCTAGATATCTTTATGGAAAACAAACTTCATTCCCTACCTCATGTCATACTCAAAAAAATAATTCAGAATGAATCCAAGACCTGCATATAAATCATACAATTATAAAGCTTATGGAAGAAAACAGAAAAACATCCTTGTAGCCTAGTGTAGGCAACAATTTCTTGGGACACAAAAAACACTAACCATGCAAGAAAAATTGATAAAAGTTAACTTCATCAAAATTAAACTTCTGTTCTTCAAAAGAGACCATTTAAGAATACCATAAAAAAAATGAAAAGGCAAGTCACAGGCTAGACAAAAATATTAATCAGACATATATCTGACAAAAGACACTGAATATACAAAGACCTACAACTCCATAATAAAGAGAAAACAACCCAATTTAAATGGACATAACACTAGATTAAATACTTCAAAAAGAAGATATAAAAATGATCAACCAGCACACAAAAAGATGTTCAATGTTATTATACTCATCAGGGAAATAAAAATCAAACCTAATGAGTTATTACTTTGAACCCACTAGAACAGGATAAAATTTCTTACCAAGTGTTGATAAGAAAGCAAAGCAAATAGAACTCTCTGGTATTCCAGTGAAAGTGAAAAATTGTGGTACCACTTTGGACATGGTTTAGCAGTTTTTCACAAAATTTAATACAAACCTCTTTGTAACCCAGCAATTCTACTCCTTGGTATTTTCCCAAGAGAATGAAAATATGTGCTCACAAAAAAAGATTTGTACAAGACTGTCCATATTAGCTTTATTCATAATTTCCCCAAAATAAATGACCTACATATCCATGACAGGAAAATTAATGAAGAAATTGTGGTATTTTTATACAATGAAGTTCTACTTAGAAATTTACAAAAAGAAGAAGAAGAAAAAGAAGAAGAACCAGGTACCAAAACACAAAACAACATGGATGAACCGCAAAAATATTATGTTGAAGCAGCCAGGTACCAAAGAGCGCATAATGAACAATTTCATTTACATGAAGTTCTATGGCAAGAGTGGGCAAAACCAAAGTAAGGTAATAGAAATTAGAACAGAGGTTGCCTTTGGTGATGGAGTGTGAGAGGCAGGGAGTCAATATTGACTGGGCCATGAGGAAACTTCTTGGAGAGATAAAATCTTTTATTTGAATTTATGGTTATGTGTATAAACAACTATCAACTTTGATTAAACTAAATACTTATAATAATCTGTGTTTCATGTCGTAGAAATTATGCTTCAGTAAATAAAAAAGAATTGAAACTGGAACCAATGATATCTAGGAGTCCCTTCCTATTGAAATTTTTTGTCAAGCCCTGGCTGGTGTGGCTCAGTGTATTAAGTGTGGGCCTGTGAACCAAAGGGTTGCCAGTTCAATTCCCAGTCAGGGCACACTCCTGGGTTGCAGGCCAGGTCCCCAGTTGAGAGTGCACGAGAGGCAACCACACATTGATGTTTCTCTCCCTCTCTTTCTCCTTCCCTTCCCCTCTCTCTAAAAATAAATAAATAACATTTTTTTAAAAAAAGAAAGAAATTTTTTGTCAAGACTGAAGAAACTCTATATGTTATGCTTAGAGCTATTTGCATGTTACTGTTTTTATTTTTATTGTGGATGAAATATTTTTTTGTTGTTGTTCAAGTACAGTTGTCTCCATTTTCACCCCTCCATGGCCCCTCGCCCCACCTACGCACACCTCCCACCCTCAAACCTACTCCCATTGGCTTTGTCCATGGGTCCTTTATACATGTTCCTCGACAACCATTCCCCTTTTTTCCCCTGTTATCCCCTGCCCCCTCCCCTCTGGTTACTGTCAGTTTTTTCTTAGTTTCAATGTCTCTGGTTATATTTTGCTTGCTTGCTTGTTTTTTTGATTAGGTTCCACTTATAGGTGAGATCATATGGTATTTGTCTTTCAATGCCTGGCTTATTTCATTTAGTATAATGCTCTCTGGTTCCAACCATGCTGTTGCGAAGGGTAGGAGTTTCTTCTTTCTTTCTGCCATATAGTATTCCATTGTGTAAATGTACCCATTTTTTTATCCATTCATTTACTGGTGGCACTTAGGTTGCTTCCAGCATTTGGCTATTGTAAACTGTGCTGCTATGAACATTGGGGTGTTACTGTTTTGAAAGCCTCCATTATACAACTTTTTAATGAATTGCAAATTGCAACTAATGAGTAGTCCAAATAAAATGCTACCATAAATGACTCAAATGTCATTCATTGTATTATTATTCAAAGACTCTCGAACTACAAACCTTCTCACTTCATCTCTAATCAGAATGACGTTACTATGAAAATCCTGCATTTTTTCATTATTGCAGCTCTCTACTGTGAAATACTTTTTATTGACCAATATTTCCATATTTTTAAAGATCATTTCTATATTAGCATAGCTTTAATTGTGTCAACACTGGGTTTGCTGGGACTTTTAACATGACACACAAAGAACATTCACCAAGTTGAAATTTATTTTCGACAAAACAAAATTAGTTTTTATGTATATTAAGCCATTAAACATGAGAATAGGAAAGAAGTGTTTTGTCTGGATCCCGTTGATAACTACCTTCATAATTTAAAATAACAAACTCCATTCTTTAATAGTATTAAGGAACAGTTTTTGAAAACTACTTAATCTCTGAGATATATCTCACATGCTATGTCAACACCAATTCGTCTTAATTACCCTCCACTTAGTGATCTAAGTTGAACATGATGAATCTCAACCCCTTCCAAAAAAAAAAAAAAAGATCCATTCTAGAAGTACTTAAATCTGTGCTTCATGCCAAATGACTTCATAAGATAGAATAACAACATAATTATACTTTTCTGAAATGGGTTTAATAAAGCAGTCACAAATGTCCTGAAATGTTAAAAGCCAGATATTAATGCAGTCCCTTCTCACTATCCCTTTTATCCTGGTACAAATATAGATGTTAGTCTTTTCCAAGTGAACTGTGTGAATATAAAACTACCGAGAGGGAGCATGAGAGCTCATGGCCCTTGCTGACATGAGCTCCAGAGATCTTTTCCTTCAAACTCAGAAACTCCACAATCCCAGCTGTTCAAATGTCTGACAGAAATAAGAGCTTGGAAGAGGTCCATCTGGCTGAACTTTAACAGCACAAACAGGAATAAAGCAATGCTCACAGGCAAGGGTTTTGCAGGACTAAATAATCCTGCAAATGGAGGAGATAAAAGATGCATTAATCTGTAAAGGTTAAGTGGCAAGAAATGTACAATAACATAATTTAAAATAAGGGTTAAAGCTTAAAGTGGTAACAGGGCTCTTCTTACCTCGAGTCAAAGGTAGCCTGTATTATTTATAGAATATCTTTTCTTTCCAAAAATGGGTACTTACCAGGATCATTTCAGTTGGTCTAAAGCAGTAGGTATAGATTCTGCCAGGATGAAGATCTTTTCTGTTCTAGTCATTCACAGCGGGCAGGGGCCTTGAATGAGCACTTGCTTTCGCAGCAACTCATAGGCATATGAGAGATTCGGGACCACTCTCATTGTGGCACACTTCTAAGCATCGCAGACAAGATCCACCAAAATCTTATTCTCTTTTTCCTTCTATTTCCTTTTTTCTTCCTGCACATTCTCCTTTGTGCCCTCTGCCCTGGTCCCTTGCTCTGTTACGCCCCTCCGCCTTCATTCATGCTCTTTGCCACCAAGTCATTCGAGAAGACTCAGCTCTTCCTTACTTTTCCAAATTTTCTTTTCCTTCTGTCCAGGTAGAATAGACAATTTCCTCCATCCATTCATGTCAATGTGACACATATCATTCATTTTGAGAAAAATGGCATGTGTCCTAGTTTCATACCAGGTAAAAATAAGTTATTTAAAAGTTATCTTAAAGAGGATATTTTCAAAGGGTCAATTTTTAAAAAATTGACATTTACCTTTCAAGTGACCTTATTTTCTTTTTAATTGTTAATAAATGATTATTTTAATAACCATTTATAGATTTTTTTAATTGGGAAGATTATTTATCTTTAGGATAATTATAAGTCATTGATGGGAACTTAAAAATCCAACTCACAAACTAATCCAGAATCCTGGTTACTGAGTAAAGCAATAATCATAGCACTAGATAAACCTCAGCAGGGCCAGGACCAGTGACTTCGAGTGCGCTGAAGAGCACCTGAGGATGTATCAGAATCCTAGAAGGGGAAAGTCGGATGCAGAGCATGCTGCTGCAGAACTGGGAGAGATGCCCGCGGACTTCACAGTCAAGATTGCCAGCCAGGGCCGAAGTCACAGTTGTATTTGAGAACGAATGGTGACTGCATGGAGAAGTCGTAATAAACTCAGAGCATTTAAGGCTCTGGAGGTGGCCGTGACAAGAGTGTGTGTATATATATATATATATATAAACCAAATTAAGTCATTACTGTGATTGTGATAGGTTTTCTCTTTCTTCATGAATTATGTGTGGTTTCGGTTTTTACTTTTTCTACATTTATCAGAAGAAATAGAACCATTGAAATTCTGATAGATTTTTGACACAAAGTAGTTTTTCATCTAGGATGTTGGGAGGAACAGGAACTTCCTTCATCTCCCCTACTCCACCATCACGCCCTTTCTAGTCTAGACACAAACCTTCAGAATCTGTTATTATGATGTCTTCTCAGGTCAAAATGGGAGTTCGAATGCTTGCTATCTGGGCCAGTGAAGAGTCTCTTTACATCGTTTGTGGCACGTCGGCAGACTGTCCTCTTATAGGACTTCATTGAATATATCTTGGTAAGGGCGTGTGTTGTCCATGAAGTTGAAGTTGCTTGTAGGACCTGTCTTACCACAGTTCAATTTTGCCACCACAGAATAACCCTTCACATATTTTTATCTTTAGTTTTATTTTACTCTTGCTTAAAAATAATCATGGCTTATGGGCCACATTTTCTTCACTAGCCCCTAGTCATTATTTATTTCTATAACATTATTTGCACTACTTTCTTCATGTATATTAAAAGTTTTAACAATATCAAATATACATCTGTCATAGGCAGAATTCTAAAAATAACTTCCAATGACCCCTATCCTTTTGTAACCTCTCTCTTTTGAATATGAGTAGAACCCATGAATCTGATGAAATGTCCCTGCTGTGATTATGTTACATTATATAATAAAGTTAACCTTAAAGTAGGGAGTTCATGCAGTTGTCCAAAAGCAGTCTCAGGAGTCCTTAAAAGCAGAGTTTTTCTTGGATGGTGGCATAAGAGGAAGGTCAAAGAAAATTCAGAAATTCAAAACACGAGAAAGATGCTGGAACATGGAGGGGCCATGTGTGAGGAGCAAGAACACCCCTAGAAGGCTGAAGCACGGCTCCTGGCTAAGAGCCAGCAAGGAAACGGGAACTTCAGTCTCACAGCTGTGAAGAACAACCCTGCCAGCATTAAGAATGAACTTGGAAGCAGATCCTTTCCCAGACACTCCAGATGAGAACCCAGCCTGGCAGATACTTGACTTCAACCTCCAGATACTCGGAGCATAAAACCCAGACTAGTGTGTTTCAATCTCTGACCTATAGAACTTGGAGGTAAAACAATGGAGCTGTTTTAAGCCACTATTTGTGATAACTTGTTAACTAATACAGCATTGAAAACCAAGAGACACATAAGCTTAGTTTACTGCCTAGAAAAGAAGAGCTAAATATTGGGGATATATTTTTGGACAAAATATTTCAAAAATACATTATTATTAATTTAGCATCTAGCTTTTTTGTTCTGACTTTCATATAGTCTTAACAGATTTGAATGGACATCTTCTAACATAAATAATATAACATTTTGCATAAGTTAATAATTAAAAGTCTGAAAATTAACAATATTTTGGGAAAATATTTATGAAAAAGTATTTAGGTATGCTGAACTTATTCTTCATATAACTGAATGTTTGCACATTTTGGCCCACATCTCTCAGCTCCTGGCAACCACAATTCAAATCTTTTCCATGAAATTGGCTTGTTTTTTAATTCCACATATAATTGATGCCGTACAGTATTTGTCATTCTCTATCTTATCTCACTTAGCATAATGCCCTCCAGTGTCATCCATGTTGTCACAAATGGCAGCTTTTCTTTCCTTTCTATGGCTAAATAATATTCGTGTGTGTGTGTGTGTGTGTGACATTTTCTTTATCCATTTATCCACTGAAAAACATCTAGTTTGTTTTCACATCTTGGTTATCATAGATAATGCTGCAATGAGCATGGGAGTGCAGTTATCTCTTTGAGAAACTAATTTCATTTTCTTCAACCAAATCTAGAAATAACATTGCTGGATCATGATAATTCTATTTTTAATATTTTGAGGAACTGTCATGCAATTTTTCATAGTAGCTGCACCAATTTACATTCCTGTCAACAGTGTATGATTCCATTTTCTCCATATCAACAATATTGGTTATCTCCTGTCTTTTTAGTATTGGCCGTTTTAACTGGTAAAGTGATATCTAACATGATTTTGATTTACATCTCTCTGATGATCGGTGATGTTGAGCAAATATCTAATGATGGGTAGTGATATACCTATTGGCCATTTTGTATGAACCATAAAAGATCCTAAACAGACAAAGAAGTCTAGAGAAAAAGAACAAAGCTGAAAGCATCACACTTCCTGGTTTCAAATTACATTACAAAGTTATAGTAATCAAAACAGTATGGTACTGTCATAAAAACAGGCACGTAGACTAGTGGAACAGAATAAAAAGCCCAGAAATAAACACAAAAATACAGTTAACTGGTCTTTGACAAAGGTGTCAAGAATATACAATGTACAATAAAAGGATAATCTTTTCATCAAACAGTGTTAGGAAACTGAATATCTATGCGCAAAAAAATAATGAAATATGATCCTTATCTTACACCATACACAAACGCCAACTCAAAATGGATTATGACTTAAATGTGAGATCTGAAATTATAAAACTCCTAGAAGAAAATATAGGGAAAAACATTTTTGACATTTATGTTGGCAATAATTTCTTGAATATGACACCAAAGGGACAGGCAACGAAAGAAAAAATAAACAATTGGAACTACATCAAACTAAAAAGCTTCTGTACAGCAAAGGAAACATCAACAAAATAAAAAGACAACCTAAGAAAAGGGAGAAAATATTTGAAAACCTTTTATGTACTAGATTAATATCCAAAGGGATTAATATCCAAACTATATAAATAACTTATGTAACTCAATAGTTAAAAAGCAAATAATCCTATTTTTAAATGGGCTAAAGGTCTGAAGAAACATTTTTCAGCCATCTTGCAAAACACCAAGTCCCTCCTGAAATTTTCCACCTACCCTTAAGACCTACTTCTTTTCTGAATTCTGAAGCATTTCTCATCTGTGCCAGTAATTTTGTTCTCATATTTACTTCTGTTTTCTTAAATGTCATCTTCAACCATTATTTAAATCATCTTTCTATATGAATTTTAGATTCATTAAAGGCAGAAATCATATCATAAACATAGGAAATGATTGGCATATGACAATTTATATGAATTTGTATAAATATGAAGAATGTTTTAAATAATTAGAACTGATGTTTAGAACAATGCAAAGCAGAAGTAAAAGAAATCACATGTTAGAAATGACTGAATGAAAAAGAAAATATGTTGCCCTGGCTGGTGTGGCTTAGAGAACTGAGCACCGGCCTGTGAACCAAAGGGTCACTGGTTTGATTCCCAGTCAGGGCACATGCCTGGGTTGCAGGCCAGGTCCCTGGCAGGGGGCCCTCAAGAGACATCCACACATTGGTGTTTCTCTTCATTTCTCCCTCCCTCCCCCTCTGCCTAAAATAAATAAAATATTTTAAAAAGGAAAAGAAAATATGTTGATCAAGTGTTCTCAGAAAGTTTCTGGTCATTTGAAGAAGCTGTGTTCCTTTCTAGCAGAATTTATGTGAACAAATATTGTAAAGTTTTTCAAT
This sequence comes from Desmodus rotundus, assembly GCF_022682495.2. Lineage (NCBI taxonomy): Eukaryota > Metazoa > Chordata > Mammalia > Chiroptera > Phyllostomidae > Desmodus > Desmodus rotundus. The sequence goes on from NC_071388.1 coordinate 167,504,830, forward strand.
ATTTAAATTATTCAATCTAAATTTGATTGGATAACCTCAATTTAAATATTCAAACTATATTTAAATTATTCTATTGCTCTGAATCTAAAACATGAACATTGTAAGACACTATTATTTTTATATTACAAAAAAGAAATAAAAATTATGTTTAAACTATAACAAAATGCTTTTATGATATTCCTGTGACACTGGTGATCATGCCAGCTGCTCATCATCACTTTGGCACATTTCATCTGTCCACTTGACTTGTCACCTGTAGTTGTATTGGCTGGGGAGTAAAAAGCATACATGTAAAGAATGATATAGCATAGCTTTATCACTCCTGAGTTTCTCCCTTTTGAGTTTTCATCAAGCACTTTGTTATGGCTTTGCAAGAAAATAGGTAAAGTTATTTATCCCATAACAAATATTTGCTTCAATGTCAAATATAGGACCAGCGCTCTGTTTCCCTTTCTTTTTCTATGTACAATTACTTTTCATTTCAATGTCACGCTTAGTATAATATTAAATTTCTAGGACATTTTGAGAGGCAGTAAAGTCAACATACTTAGTAACAATAATGCCCCTAACCCAACCGACATAATGACAAGATGAACACAAATGACAAAATTGACAAATGGGCTAGCGATTATGTCATATAAAACTGCTTCTTGTAGGTCAAAAACAGTTGAATTCATTTAACCTAATATGTCATTATTGGTATCTGCTCAAAAAGGGTTGATTGTAAGACACCATTTATACAAGACAGAGCCTGATTTCACTGTGATGGGGGGTAAAAAAAAGTGTGAACCAGAAAATAAATGTTATTTTATAATGAATAGAAGCTACATATAATTTAAGGAATTTTAGTGTTAATTTCAGACATCAGAGAAAATTTCTGGGACACGAAACCATATTAGGAGAGTAGTTTCACTAGATGTTTCAAAGATAAGCCTGAAAAAAAAAAACTGAACTCCACCCATCGCACCAACAACACTCAATGTCTTTTTGTCTCTTTTTCATCACCCTGCACCACATGATGTCTAATATTGGAATCACGTATAACAAGTCTTATCTTTCCTACTAAACGGTAAATTCTCTAAAATCAGGGACCAGTTTTATATCCCTCCCTTCTAGCATGTTGCCTGGAACAGAAACGGTGAGCAGCACCTCTGTGATTGAATGTATGGATGTTGGGGGAATGTCAAGGGAGCATGATGCAGTAAGTACTCACGGTACTTACAGTTTGTTTGGAGAAGTGAGATGACATCACACAGAAATAAGTATTGTATTCTAACTATACTAAGATTTCAGAAACTATTTCCCAAGAGATTTATATGGAAAATAGGGGGTTTCAACTGAGCTCAGAAAAGATGGACATGGTTTAGAGAGATGAGGCAAAGATGAAAGTATACATTTGACACTGAAAAAGTAAGAAAAACAAAGGGAAATGTCAAAAACACTTGAATTGATTAAAGTCAGTGAGGAAATTTCTATTCTACTCTTGTAAAACAGTTTATATTTAATATGTGCTCCCTTGAATTATGATTACTTAAAAAGAAGTCATTTAATATTCATTGTTATTACTGGAAATGAACATATCCATGAATTACAATACAAACTGTCGACCTTAACTGTGCAACTCTGATCTCTCATGCTACTTGACTCCTAACGGCAGAAAAACAGAGTTCAACATTGTCTTAAGATGTAGATGTAGCACTACCAGATTTCAAATTTATTACACTTTTTTTTTACTATAATGACCCATATTAAATCATTTACCATTGACTCTTCACTCCCTACTATTTCATTAAATGCCCATTTACAAGTGTATATGTCAAGTTCTTCTGCAGAGTTGAATTAAGCTTCTTTATAAAAATATTATAGTGCTTTATTTTCACCATCCTGAAGTAAACTCTACAATGGAAAGATAATGATAATTTGTGATTGCTATACCCACAGAGCTTTCCCGAGTGCCTGGTTAGATGTAGGCCATTAATGACCATGTATAAACTCTGTTTTATTACTCTAACTGTAAAGGAGTATTATTACTAGTTACCTCAAATCTTGCTCGTGGTTTTTTTTACCACTGCCTTATTATAGTGGATTCATACAAATAGTTTGTATCTTCTATATATTTAACTTTTATAAATCTTGACTCTGTTTTTCCAAAGTTTGGATTTCAATGTGAAGTCCTATTAACTCCATAGTTCTGGGTAAATCACTAAACTTTCCTAAGCTCTGGTTCAGTTGTTGATAAAACAGGGTGAATAATACCTGTTGACTCACTGCTTATTCTGTTGACTCTCAATGACTAAGGAGACTCAGGTTGGAAAATAACCCTAATGTTTTCAACATTATGGCAGTTTTCTTAGGAAAAAAAAAATCTTTCAGTTCAGTCTATAATTAGTAGATTCTGGAGAACTATTTTTATTAGTCATTTCTCAGTATTTTAAAAAAAATTCATAGTTTTGCCCTCATGGATTTTTATAGTTTCTTAGAAACTCGCATGCCCTGTAATGGGCTTTATTGGTGTAAACGTCTGTGAACAGCAGCACATGCGTATATTCATGTGTCATCATTTACCGTCACAATCAGAATACAGAACAGCTTCATCGGTCAAAAAAGTTTCCTTATGTTGTCCCTTTGAATCAGGCCCTCTCCCCCTAGAAACTTCTGATATACTCTCAATTTTATACATTTTCATAATAAATCAATACATGCTTATTGTATAAAGTTAAAAATAAAGACAGTACAGAAATTTAAAAGCTACTATGTTCCCACTTTTCTTACCAATCTCATTTCTCTAAGCTAATCAGCACTAATAGTTTGGTGTACATCCTTCTCAAATTTCCCAAAGCTCAGTTTATAAATATATCTAATTTTATAGAACCCCACTCTTTTTTTCATTCCAACGTGGACTTTACAACTTATTTTTTCTAATATTTTGGGAGTATTTCCAGATTAATGTAAAAAGTGGTTACATTCTTTTTCATAGCTGCCTAATGTTCCACAGTTTGATCATAATGTAATACGATCCACAGTAATTAGTGATTATTGATTTTTCCTTTAAATCTCTTGTCCATATTATTGAACACATTTCTATTTGCTATTTGTCTTTCTCCCATCATTAAAAACTAAATGTCTTTGCTACATGCCAGGTAGTGAGCAAAGTAAATTAAAAGTTTTCTTTTCTTTTCCCAAGCATTGTCTCAAGTTAGCAGCCTCTCTGACATGCTGGCAATGGATTTTCACATTTTAGAATATATTTTTATGAGGTGATAAATATTTGCTCTGTCTATATTATAATAGTTTCTAGACAAGCTCTTTAGGAACAGTGCTCCCATATGATGTGTCTCTGTTGCTGGCAGCACAGAGAGCTTGCAGCACACATGTGTATATGCTGCTTCCCACCTCTTCATAGCTTCGCTCACAGGAGCTCCTCAATGTCTTCTTAGATGCCTAGCCCTACTCAGCCTTCCAGATGACCTCAAGGGCGACGTTCAGGGGAGTTTTCCAATTAAGCCACCAAAGGACTAAATAGAACAGTATTTTTGTTCAAAGGAATCACTCTCTTAAGGTGAAAGAAGAAAGTTAAATTACATCTTTTGAGTTTAAAATAATAGAGGGAAGGACAAGTTCAGGAAAAGTTTAGGAACTTGCAGCCAAAAGGGTAAGCAAGAGAAGGACCACTTGCTGGGATGAATAATGACAGGCATTATCTTGTTTTCTTGTTTGGCCTGATCTAAACCTGTCACAGAGGTTTTTGGTTTTTCTTCCCCCATCCCACCCCCACACAAAGCTTAGTAAAGAATACCATCTTTGCCAAAATGCCAGAGCATTTCTGACCTTCAAGTCCAGTGAAAAATATTAATGACTAGTAGCACCAGAAGGAAGTTTTTATTATTCCACTGCATTCACTTTTTTCTGTTAGTCCTTACTATGAATTATAGAAGTACAAAAAATTACCTGTGTGTCCTCCAAGGCTTTTCTCCACAGAAGAAGACAAAAAACAGTTTTAATTTCCAGTCTCATTTATGTCAAGAAGAACAATTGTTTTAAGTTTATAGTGAAAAAAATATGCTTTGAAAATGTCCTCAGTGGACATGAAAAAAGCCAAAAAGAAGTTTCATGCTGCAGATAAACTGGAAGTTCATGCAAGCCCCAAACCTTGTAGTTCCAACTTTTTCTGTCTTGGATATCTTTTGCCTAGTGACCCAGGAGAAGAGCAGAGGGGAAATCACTATGGGATGAGTGAAAGTTTTTTGTTCCATTATCCAAATTCCAAGAGGCCTGACTCCTCCTTTGGCTTGCAAAGTATATCCCAAGAAAACCTTTCTACATCAGAAATGAAAACAGGAAACCAACTTTTTCTTTAACCTGACCATTGCAATCTTTTTCAAAACAATTCACATTATAATCAAACTTTCAAGCACCCCGTATCTAGTAAAAAATCTAATACAGCCTGGAATACATCAGCTTTTATTGTAATTGTTCAACTTCATTGACTAGAAGTCATTAGCCTGTTGAAGGGGGTCATAATTAAATAAATTACATATTAGACAAAAATATCAATGTCTTTCTTTATAAGGTAGAATTCAAATTCTTTAATACAGACTTCAACTTTCTCCACAACTGGATCTCAACCTGCTTTTTTGATCTTTCTTTGGCTAGTTTCAGAGCAGAAACATGGGCTTGGTGGGAGAGAGAGACACAGATGAGGAGGTCCAGCACAGGTGAGGAGATTCAAAATAAGGAACTAAACAAAAGATAAGAGTTAAATATTTCTGGAAGGTATCAAGGAAGACAGAATTGCAGCATCAAAAGGTGGATGATACACAGGAATCAAACACTAGTCTTACTAGTGAGCCAAAGAAACGTAATGAGGAAGAAACAGGGAACCAGATGATAAAATCAAGACTACCAGATGTCAGAAACTGCATGAAGAGGCAGCCCAACAGAAACTGGGACCAGAAGATCTTAAAACCATGAGTATTGCCTTCCAGAAATCATCGGGGTGTGTGATGTGCTTCAAAGGCACTTCAGCCCACTAATTACAAGTGAAAATGAATTTTATTGTCTCAGCCGTGCACAAATTCTAATTAACTTTCCAAGCTAAAATACAGAATGAAGGGTTAGAGATAAGGATAAAACCTAACACTCCATCGCAAGTGTGATGCAGAAGCAACAGCAGCATTGGCATCACCGAAGAGCTGCTTGGCAATGCAGTGTCTTGCTCCCTACCCCAGACCTACTGATTCAGATCTGCATTTTAACATGCTGTCTGGGTGAGCTGCATGCCCAGGACAATTTGAGAAACACTATATAAAGTCCAGAATAGCCAGCTCACCATCCCTTCAACATTTGATGTGCTCCGTCTATTTAATCTCTCAGCATACTCCTGTGATATTCTCCCCACTACAAAGCCCAAACCCCTTTCTCTCAGACTATGTGGCTTCCATCCTCTTTCAGATTGCAGATCATTTACTACCTCTTCACAAAGTTTTCCTTGACTCTTCCATTCAGTCATTGGTCTCTCATCTCAGTGACCTCACAGAATTTCTTCAATACCACTTACTGGCATATACTAATTTGTGATGCTTCCTCTCTTGATGTCTTGTATTATTATTTAAGGATTTACATATGTTTTAGACCAGCTTTGAGACAGCATATTCATGCTGCTTGAGAATGATTTCTTTACAGAGTGCCTGGATTTTATGCAACTCATTTATTAGGCTAACATAATAAACTGAAGCCCCCAAAGCTATGTCTGTGAGCACAAAGTACATTATAAAATATGAAATTGTGTACAATTCGCAGACAGCTTAGCTAGTATATGAAGAGCAGACAATACCAAAAAACTGATCTCAACTTATGAAATCAAATTATTTATGTTCCACATATAATTGATTTGCAGCTAGAAATATATGAAATATGTGGTATACTTGCTATCTATCCACTCTATTCTTAAAGCTCCTCTAATTTATCTTAAGCTGGTATCTACAGTATCTTCAGAAAAGTTAAAGAAAGATTCATGTTTATTATTCTCGGTATTCTAAGAGCCTGGCAACACAGTCCTCTGCTACAGCAAATCAGCACCATCTACATACTGGATGGAAGCTCGCAAACAGTTAGGTGTGAGAATACACTACAAAATATAGCCATGTCGTATTTATCATTTTCAATTCTTAGACTTTATTTGACCACCTCCACCAAAAGTAATTAATGAAGAGTAATATGATTAAGGGATTGAATAATATTAAATATCTAACATTTTCTAAATCTGAAAGATCATAAATCTAATTATATAATATAATTTCAAATACCACTCAGTTACTCATCTACTAATTCATATTTTTAGACATAATATTGTAATACTATTTGCATTTTTCATTTCTTGACTTTCTCCACAGACAAAAACTAGATATTAGTGTTGCATAATGCTAATCTAATTAATTTAGAAAATTTAAACTTTAGGAAATAAAAATGGATGACTGGTGTTCAAGTCAAATCCAGAAAATGTAATTGCTACAATTAACAGAGTATATAAATTACATGATTGAATTTTAAAAGAAAGTGAGAAATGAAGAGATGAAAAAAGCCCTGACAATTAAATTATTCTTTATTAGCAATTCCTAGAAAACAGTCCCCCCGCTCCCCCCCCCACCCCCATACATTATGTCTCCTTCTAGGAAAGTGAATTTTTGAACCAGAAATTTCTGGATCAGCCGATAAGTGAACCACTAGGAGGTCACGTTGTTCACTGAAATAGGAAAATAAAAACTCGAATTGTAACCAATTCTTTGAAACCACAGATAGCTCTCCAGTCCAATTCAAATGATAATGCAATTTAGAATGATTTTTAAATTGTTGATCTAACCTATTTTGGTTACAGAGTAACTTCCATAGGTAGGAAAAGCACTTTCCTGTCGTTGATCAGTTTTGACTTCTGCCTCAACATTTGTTAGCTTTATCTTGTCTCCCCTAAACACTTTATGGTAACATTTTGTCCTTTGCTTACCACTTCCTCCTCTTTTGGATAAATAGCTCATTCCTCAGATAACTTAGAGTAAATTACTAAATTTAGTACTCACAGTTAAAGAAAAAAGATAGAAAAGATGAGTATTCACTTTTTCTTGGCCTCAGTCTCGTTCTCTGTGACTGAGGCATCAGAGTGTGCTGATCTCTGATCCGTCCCCAGCGTGTGCCGGGCCAGCCCCTGCCAGCTCGCGAGAGTTCACTGTGCTCATGTCTTCTCACCTCCGAACCCATGATGGAAATATTTACACCATGGCAACTGGTTAATGCTACAGATCAGGACTTTTTTTCTTTTCATAAAGGCGGTTTACCAGCACTTCCAGCTCTAAGAGAATAAACAGTCTCATCAGTAGCAAGCAGAAGGGAAGTTTGAATTTCAGTTCGCCACATAATGAAGTTGCATTATGAAAAGTTTAGTTTAGTGGGCAGGGACTGACAGAAGTCAAGAGAAAAATGAGTCAATTAGTCTCACAATGTTTACAAAAGGCAGTAACAGAAGACTGGTTGTCAGGACCTAGATCTGGGCATACGTCTCTACTGACCGCTGTTTCACTGATGGCACAGCCTTACCCTGTTCCCAAAATTACATAAACACAGCAGTAGTGAAACATGAGCACTACAGTATGATTCTTTCAGAGTTGCTTACTAAGCACTTTTGGAATTGTGATTGCAATAACAATAAAACTACTCCCTCAACTTATTTATTCAATAGAAATTTTGAAAAAGCAAATATGGTAATCCCGGCTTGGTTTCAAAATAAAATCCAAATTTCAAGTTAAATTTTATTAACTATATATAGCAACTTCTCAATTCTTTTTAGCTAGGGACAACATTTTCACCACCAAATTTTATCATAATAGAAAGTGCTTTGAACAGGAATTGAACTTGGGACTTCACTACATACCATGTAACCTATGACTCTGAACTTAATGAAGTCTTCCTACCAAGACTTAGCTCACTGGCACTATGTGTAGAAATAACAATAATGCTGCCCTCACTCCAGGATTCATGTCAGACTTCAATTTAAAACAATACAAGAGGAATGTTTATGAACTGTAGAAATACTCTAGGTAGGTAAGTTTATGATTGCTGGAGTGGCCAAAGGGAAAATATGACAGGGGACTGTTGCTTTTACCAAAACAAGCCCGCAATAAGAAGAGAGTCTGCCATGGGTCAACAGTATCCAGGCGGCAACAGACCATATCACACAAAAGTGGTGCACACTTAGAGAGAGGCATTGCGCATCACAGCTAATGGCATCAGTATGAGAGAGAGTTTTTAAAGTACTCTGTGTGTGTGTGTGCGTGTATAGAATTCAGTGGTACAGCCCTTCCCTAGGATAAAATGATGAGTAAACAGGAAACCAAAGATGTAAATAAACTCTTACAATTCTACTTCTCTACTATCGTTTATATAAGAAGGACAAGAAGACGTAGCTGATAGTGATGTTGCCGCCTAACACTGCATGATGCCACCTGGACCAGTGAAACTTCTGCATTTCACAGCCTAAATTCGAGATGGGATTTTGTCAAGTGGTCCTGACATAAACTCAGCTTGCAGGAAACTGCGACTATGCCTCTCAGAGATTTGATTCCTCTCTCCCACTGTGGTTTTTATTCCTTTCCAATTTTCATCATTTTCTGGTTTTCATTTATTCTGTCAAAAGCTACAGTCACCAAATCTAGTGCTGTAACATTTTTAAAAAAATCAAAGATTGTCCTAAAAATAATTGTCTTCTCAACTGAAAGGGTTTATGGACTCATTTCAGATCAAAGAATTTTACAAAAAAAAATAGGTTTCTACGTAATTGTGTAGCTATCATTTATCGAATACTTACATTATTTTGAGCACTATGCTAAGTGCTCTACACATATTGTCTCATTTCACTCTCATTTCAACCCGATGTGGCACTATGCTTATTACCCCCATTTTACAGATGAAAAAACAAAAGGTCAAAGCAGGCCTGGAATTTCAAAATCTTTTACAGGATATTTTTAGAGGGTCAATATTTAACATACTAAAGTTTGCTGCATTTATTTAAGTAGTTTCCCTTTTCAGCATAAACCTAAAGAAGTTTTTATTAGCAGTCAAATTATTTTTAGGTTTTTTAGGCTCACAGTAAAAATGTAGACTTCCAGTAACCCTAGCAGACCAAACATGGCTTATTTTAAGCATTTGTTTATTATTCATTCATCATTTGTCTTTTCATTCAAGAAGTATGTATTATCAACTGCTATGCTCAGAATTCTGGTGTAGACAAAGAAAGAAAAAGCTATTTCCCACAATCATCCAAGAAGATTTTTAAAAATAAACCTTAGTTTTAGCCTGTGACAACCTAGCATGTTGGACACTACAGTGGATCATTTCTCAGAAATAATCATGAAATAAGACAAATGGCTAGAAAGAAATTTAGACAGCAAACATTTTGTCTCACTGAACCTGAGCCTCTATGCCAATGCAAAAATATAAGTAATAAAATAAGTATTAGAGATTTACAGAAAAATGAAAAATCAATGGATTGATTTTAATTAATATATTTTGTTTATAAAAAGGAAACAAAAGTATGTCTGCATGGGGTTCTGTTAAAGTAATCAATAATATTAGTTTCTGTTTGCAAACCTTCTGCATATTTTTCAACAATCTGGTCAAAATCGATCTTCACATATTCGTCTTAAGTAGGCAGTCTGACTAGATTTATCCATCTACCTTTCCTCAGAATAACACAAAGGGCACATTTTTATTAATTTTATTTTCAAAATGTCTCCTTCACATGAAGCAACAGATGTATAAAAATATATAGGAAATGAATTAAAGGTGAGTTTAGCAGATTTATAAAGTCCCATTTTATGACAAAATGCTGTTCATGTCTTTATTTCTTCAGAATTGACTCTAACAACTTCCAATGGCCTCTGCAGTTGAAAGAATGCCACTAAAATATCCTTACCAGAAAAGTCAGCAGAAATTTGTACCATACTTGGCAAAGTTTTCCAAGGTTTACAATTGTTCAGAATCATTTGTGTCTGGTTTGAGTACAGTTTTTGCTTTTCCAACACATTTAAACAGTACATTTGAAATAAATGATAGCACAGTGACCAAAACACAGAAACTGGCTGACTGCTTATTCTTGAAACAAATGTACATGCTGAGTCTTCATGTACTAAATAACCAGAAATTCTCCCAAAGTATCTCCTCTGTAGAACGCAATGTTTATTAAAGAATGAGCAATATACATATGTATATATAATGCATATGTATACACATGGACACATGTTATATATGCTATATTATGTATACAGACAACTATATATTCTCTCTATATACACATAATATATTTGTGTGTGCATATACATATGTAATGTATAGAAATGTGTAGAAAATTAAAACTCAACAGCCCCACAGGAATTATTTAGGAATTAAACCACATAGGACTTTTGAGGAGTGTCTTACCACTAACATGGTTTAGAGTAACTGGCACACAATAATAATTAAAAGCAGAGTGACTTTTAGCTGGTTATTATTGCTTTTAAATCCTCTATGTGAAATGTCAGCCTATCATGCCTATGTTCAGGGAGAACTGAGGCAGTAGGATTTAGTCAATCAATTCATGTAAAAAAAATTATTTGTAAAATTACCTGTCAATATAAAAATGATGGCTACCAGTCACAGCTCAGCAACCAGCATTACCTGGCCCTGGTGAACACCTAAGGCTCTTCCCCTTACTATGTAACAGACATGCAGAGACAAAAATGTGGCCCAAATGAAAGAACAGATCAAAGCAAAAAATACAAGTAGGAAAAAATACAACTAAGCAACGAAGAGATAGCCAACCTATCAGATGCACAGTTCAAAACACTGGTAATCAGGATGCTCACAGAATTGGTTGAATTTGGTCGCAAATTAGATGAAAAAAATGAAGGCTATGCTAAGAGAAACAAAGGAAAATGTACAGGGAACCAATAATGATGGGAAGGAAACTGCAACTCAAATCAACAGTGTGGACCAGAAGGAAGAAAGAAACATCCAACCAGAAAAGAATGAAGAAACAAGAATTCAGAAAAATGAGGGGAGGCTTAGGAACCTCCAGGACATCTTGAAATGTTCCAACATCCGAACTATAGGGGTGCCAGAAGGAGAAGAGGAAGAACAAAAAATTGAAAACTTATTTGAACAAATAATGAAGGAGAACTTCCCTAATCTGGCAAAGGAAATAGACTTGCAGGAAGTCCAGGAAGCTCAGAGAGTCCCAAAGAAGCTGGACCCAAGGAGGAACACACCAAGGCACATCATAATTACATTACCCAAGATTAAGCAGAAGGAGAGAATCTTAGAAGCAGCAAGAGAAAAGGACACAGTTACCTACAAAGGAGTGCCCATAAGACTGTCAGCTGATTTCTCCAAAGAGACCTTACAGGCAAGAAGGGGCTGGCAAGAAGTATTCCAAGTCATGAAAGGCAAGGGCCTACATCCAAGATTACTCTATCCAGAAAAGCTATCACTTAGTATGGAAGGGCAGATAAAGTGCTTCTCAGATAAGGTCAAATGAAAGGAGTTCATCATCACCAAGCCCTTATCATATGAAATGTTAAAGGGATTTATCTAAGAAAAAGAAGATAAAAAATAAGAACAGTAAAAAGGACAGCAAACTCACAGTTATTAACAACCACACCTAAAACAAAAACAAAAGCAAACTAAGCAAACAACTACAACAGGAACAGAACCACAGAAATGAAGGGTTATCAATAGGGTAGTGGGAAGGGGAGAGAGGGGGAAAGGTACAGAGGATAAGTAGCACAAATGGTAGGTAGAAAATAGACAGGGGGAGGGTAAGAATAGTGTAGGAAATGTAGAAGCCAAAGAACTTATATGTATGACCCATGGACATGAACTATAGGGGGGGAATGTGGGAGGGAGGGGGTGGGCAGAATGGAGTGGAGTGAAGGGGGGGAAATGGGACAACTGTAATAGCATAAGCAATAAATATATTTTAAAAAAATGATGGCTACCTAAATCCTTCCCCATCTTTTATTGACCCCCACTATTATCCTTTACTATTTGTACTTGAACTTTGTATGGATTTTATAGTTCAGTGGACATGAGCTTGAATCCTGGCTTTGCTACCTACTAGCTGTGCATCTTTTTTTTAATTTTACAATTTATCATGTGCATTTTATTATGTCAATTATACTTCAATATTAAAAATTAATGCCGTATCAGTTCATTTTAATAGACATTTCAGAACAAAATAACTGAAAAAAGTATGGGAGGTAATTTTGAACAGTAGCTGACATTCGTGTTCACTTTGACAGCACATGTACTAGAAGTAGATGGCGTTCTAGCACTGAAGCTAGGCACACGTGTTCAGTAACAGCCCACTAGCTGCGCAACCTGAACCTAGTTACTAACCCCTCTGAGCTTCACTTTGAATTTCTTAACTCTGAAAAATTCTCAGTAGCATGACATGCCTTACATAAATAACAAAGAAAAGGTACTTCCTCATATTAGGTGCTCATTTAATATAACTATCATGAATGCCACTTAACCTTGGCCCTGGACCCATCATCAGCTGCACACCCCTAAGTATTTCAGATTCCTTGGGCAGTACTTACCTATGGTGAGGCTAAATAGAGAATTTATATTTTCTTCCTAAGATACATTTAAAATTAATAGGAAACATTTTTCCTGCTATCAACCCTGCCTCTTTAAAACTGTTTATATAAGTGATCTATACTCACTCTTACCTTTATATTACTATACAGCTTCCTGCTTTCTTCTGTTCCTATAAAGGCCTCACTCAAATGTTATCAACAAAGATAATCAACTCTACAGCCTTTGCTCATGCTCAAAGAATATGTTCACAAAATTTAGGAAATGCAAAATCCGCTGGAGGCTAATTCATACCCCTTGCAGAAAGAAAACTGAAGCTCCAAACTGTGAAGTGATCTTTCCCACCAGCTAAAGCAGATCGGTCTGCCTCCAGGACAAGCTCCGTGGCCTCCATCCTCATCACAGGTCAGGGCTGTCCTGGGAATCCGTTGACTTCCTTCATTCTTCTCTAACTCTCCTCTCTGCTCCCAACACTGGCCATTTATGTTTTTTAGCCCTTTTCCCTTGTCTTTATAACCTCTCTTTCTCAGAATCCAGTATTTTCCCCTTCTCCAACTACACCTTTCTTCAAATAGCTCCCAAATCTGATCCCAACATCATTCCCAGATTGTGAATAATCTGCTAGAAATGTTCTCCTGAAAGAAGCATTGGTGTCAGTGTTTAATCTCAAATATTGGGTTCAAATGTAATTGGATGACTGGCAAGAAAAGCTCTGAGTCTCTACATTAAAAAAGTTTACTGGTATTATTTATTCATCTGACAAATCTTATCCAGCACCTATTATGCAAGAGCCACAGTGCTGACGCTAGAGATACAATCTCAAACTCAATCCCAGCTATAAGTACACACAGGACATACACTCCAGGGCGGCAGGTCCAGGACAGAGTCAGGAGGGCATGGCTCCATCCTGTGAAGCCCCACCCACTCCATTGTGCACCACCTGCCTGCCCAGCCCACAGGGTACAGGCAAGGGTTCAACCACATCATCATCCAGGGGGATCTGGAGGAGCTGAAGTTTGTGGCTTTTTATACCAAAGATGATGAGGATAGCTGTGGCCAGCATGAACTATGATCCCAAGGTGCCCGAGGTGCTGACCTTGAATTGAACAGTGCCATCTAGAAGAGTGGGGTGGAGTCTGGCAACACGTTCTGGCTCATAGGAAAAGAATCCTGAGCTCACATGCTCCAGACCTGGACAGGCATACTGGGGCACCAGGGAGAGAGGCCAAGCCCTGGGGGCAGGTGCCAATCTCCAATTTCCCATGATCCCCCAGGGCAGAACCTGAGCCCTTCCAGTTCTTGCCTTCAGCTGCCTGTCCCCAGAGAGGAATCACTGGAGGCTTTGTTTGGCTGTCTGTGTCTTCCATTTAAGTGGAAGACCCAGACACTAAGCAAATAACAAACCTAAAGGTACAACTACAAATACTTCAAGTGGATGTTAAAAGGGGCTATGAAATAACCACATCCTCATTTCCTGATAGGTCTGTGGATGCATCTTCACTCACCCTCCCATTCATGACAACAGACTTAATGGGGGGGGGGCGTCCCTGGGGGTACCGTGTAGGGCTAAAGGAAGTCAAAATCCCTTTGCACTGATGAACCTCCAGTCTTCTTGATCTCATTTAACTTCAGGGGTCAGAATCATTAAAATTATGCATGCATTGTGGTCTATCAGTAAAAATATTAAAATAAATTAAATATGCTATTTCTTCCTTTATAATAGACTTTAAATTAGATTAAGTAGCCAAATTGCAATCAACAGTAAGAATAATAATTCTCATCACAGAGTTCAAAATGATGATATGTTTTTCTGCTTTCTTCTAGCTTCAGAGTAGATATTTTGTAAAATATCTTCTAATGAATGGTTCCCAAATTTATACTTTTTAAGAATAAATTTGTAAAGTCATTCAAACTTTTATAATGAACATTCAACTAATTTACCATTTTAATGTGCATCCACAGTTGAAAACTATAAGTCAATATTTATTAGAGCATAATTTATTTTAAAGAATGCCTTTATCTTCATATGAATTACTCCTAAGTCTAACAATAATGATTAGCCATCTAAATATGAATGTGGGAATATCTCTCTAATGAACACAGAAGATGAATTACAGTACAATTTATACATGGCGTTCTATTATTCTGTAACAGAATAATATAGCTGGCCTCACATGGGCTGTGTCATTCTGTGTAAAGGATTTTCATTTCTCAAACTCTATTTCATGAGAGGTATAATCACTCTTATTTACAATGCGGAATAACAACACTTGCAAGACACGTAGGTAAGTATAGATTTAAAAATTAAATGTGTGCCCAGCAACTTCTAATTGCGCTCATGTCTGTTTATTATTTCTTGGACAGGTTTCCATTGAGAGGGCAGAGAAAAGAACTATTATCCATTCTGTTCATGGTTACCCAAGCCACACTGGGGCCACTTACAAAGTCCTTCTCACTGCCACCAGGTTTTTCCTGAAGTTTCATCCACAGTCAATTAATAAGGAATGATGCAGTGTCTTTCCCCATATAGAAGCAGCTCTAGTGTTTTTCTAACTTTTTATTGAAGTACAACATTCATAGTGAAAATTATAAAAATCATAACTGTTAGCTTGATGATTTTTTGCAAAATAAAAGCACTCATGCATCAGAAAGCAGATCAAAAAAATAAAAATAAAAGGTTACCAACACTCAGAAGCTTCCCTCATGCACCCTCCAAAGGGTTCCAAAGGTAACCACTTTCCTGAACTTTTTAATACCTATATAAGTTTTGCCTGTTCCTGAATCTTAAATAAATGGAATCACACAGTATATATTCTTTTGTGCCTGGCTTCTTTCATTCCATTTGTGATATTTGCCCATATTGTTACAGGTATTTGTAGTTAATTCTTTTTCATTGCTTTATATTGTTCCACACAATTATTTACCACTTCTACTGTTGATTTTTTCTTGGTGTTTTTTTTAGGTTATTATGAATAATCCTTCCAAGAACAGCTTGTTCAGGTCTTTGATGAGTAAACAGCATATCTGTACTTCTCAGGTATACACATAGGAATGAAATTTCTGGGTATACATATGTGCTACTTGTATATACTTTGTACTTATTTTCAGTTCCACCAGCCACATATGAGGGTTTTGTTTCCTCTACATCAATATATCCTCAATTGGGCTTAGTCTTATAACTCAAGGAATATTTGTCAATGTGTGGAAACATATTTCATCAACACAACTTGAGAGACATTAGTACTCTCATGTGGGTAGACACCAGGATGCTACTCAACTTCCTACAATGTACAAGACACCTCGTGCAACAAAGAATTACTGTATTGGGTTCAAAATGGCAATAGCTTTGAGGCTGAGAAACTCTGCTCTAAACTCTCACTAGCCATGAGTAGATTTTTATTTTTTGCATTTAGCCTTTTCAGAAAGCACATAATGGCACTGTATTGAGGTTTTATTTTGCATTACCTGATAACTATATGTAGTCATTTCGAAGTCAGAGTACCTAGGTCCATAGGTGGCAATTCAATTTAGGTTCCCAAATTCCCACTCTAATCTAAATAGCCATCCTTATTCATTCAATCTTTGACCCTAAAGCAGGGGTGTCAAACTCATTTTCATCGGGGGCCACATCAGCCTCACGGTTGGCCTCAAAGGGCCGAATGTAACTTTAGGACTGTATACATGTAACTACTCCTTAACAGTTAAGCAAGAGCTCAGAGCTACTGCCGAGTAGAAACAAGGTGCTGGGCCAGATAAAATAAGGTGGAGGGCCGGATTCAGCCCTCAGGCCTAGTGTTTGCCACCTGTGCCCTAAAGCATAGGTCCTAGAGTCCAGTTAACCTAGCTTTGACCCCAGACTTTTCTACCTAGGCAAGTTATTTAAACTCACTGAACTTTCATTTCTTTATTAGTAATATAGGGATACTAATGACCATATTCCAGTATTACTCTTACAATTAGATATAATATAGGTAAGATCTCTGGTACATGGCAGATTATCAATAGGTATTATTAACATGGACTAGAAGTATTAGAGATGCAAATAGGTTAGGCTAGAAAGAGCACTGAATTGAGAGTTAAGACTTGTATCCTAGTCCTGACTCTGCCACAAACTAGCTGTGAGAACTTGGTCAAAATATTTAATGTCTTAAAGTTTTTCTTTTATTCATCTATGAAGTAAGAGAGTTGTATTGGGTTGGCCAAAAAGTTCATATGGTTTTCTCCATAAAATAAAAGACAGATTTTTCATTTTTATCCATAGCTTTATTGATATGGATATTTTGAACATATCAGCTATCTCTCACATGGTATAATGTTGATTATTCTCAATTTGATCAATATCAACTTCCGTTGGTCTACCCAACCATAGAGCATCATCTGGCAAGAAATCTCCAGCACAAAACTTCGCAAACCACATTTGACACGTTCATTGAATCAGTCACGGCACCTTCTCCTCACACCACACAAATCTTTTTGTATGTGTTTCTGTTGCATTTTACCTTTCTTGAAATAATAAAGCATAATGTGCTGAAAATGTTGTATATTTTCTTCCATCTTCAATATTAAAATGGCTTCACGAAAATTAACCAATTTTGATGTTTTTTTAAATGCACACTGATATGACAGTTGTCACAATACAATCTAACAAAATTGTTTCAAATGGAGTTAAGACTACTAAGTGCTACTAGAGCCACCTTACAGAAGAAAAACAAACAAACTTTTTGGTCAACCCAATGCTAGATATAAGGTTTTTCTGACTTCATTGTTGTGTAATTCTATACATATAACAAAGCCTCAGCCATCAATGAATTCATAAGAAGGGAAGATAAGATATGTACAAAATAAAATAATAATCATACCAATTTCTGTCAAATATGCTGAGAAATACAGAGCTAGGAAAAGAGAAAGGTTACTACCATTAAAGCCAAAGACAGGAGAGGTTTATTTTTGCTGGAAGAATCAGGGAACACTTTATGAAGACAATAGCATTTGAATTGGGACTTGAAGCATGGATGAAAACAGAGAGGAAGTTCAGACATGAGATGGAATGTTGAAACAGACAGCAGAGTGAACATAGGCTCAGGAAGGGAAGCATAAGACAGGTCCTAGGGGAAAATGAGTCATCTAGAATGACGGTAGCATAGGATTTGTGAAAGGAGGAAGAACATGAGGTAAATAGAGAGTAGGTATAAAGTGGTTGGAATGCCAGAAGAATCAGTATTTCACTTGGTTGAAAACTAAGATTACACTGCCAATTATGGAAGGAGGGGGCACGCAACCCTGACAAAGCTCCGAAGACTCATCTGATAACTCTAGAAACAAGGAGCTGGGGAAGGGGGCTAGAAATTAGGTTAATCTGAAAAATGTCATAAAATTTTAGATGAGAGGGAGAAAGGGTTTTGAAGTTAAAAGACACAAAGAAAAAAAGGAGAGCGCTAAGTACTTTTTAAAGAACATCATTGAAAGAACCTGATATTTGTTTTGTAATAGAAGAAGTAGAAAGGCATCAAAAATAACCAAGATTTTATGTCTGAGTAACCAGAGGAATGGAAGCACAGGGAAACATTTTGTACTTTCCTCAGCAGGCATCAACAAACAGGCTCAAGGCAGCTAGGCTAGGCTGCTCATCTAAGAAGTGTTTCTCAAACGACAATTTACTGGAGACTTTGCTATGTTTACACATATGCAACAAAAAGAGGGTTCCACTGTCAATTTAGGAAACACTAAATATCATATCTTCCTCTTAAATATTTACATTTAACGTAAACATAAAGTTCTGGGAAATTGTGTAAAGGGGTGTGTGTGTGTGTGTGTGTGTGCAAAAATGCTAAATCTTATGGAACATTAGTGTTGCAAGGGACAAAGTTTAGAAACATGAACACGTGTGCCCCTAAACTTACTTTTATAGAGTAAGTATGTGTTATGAAAGCTCTCTTTGAGATAGTTCAGTATCAGGTAGAGAAGATCATCCGGGTGAACATGTCTAAGAGATGGAAATAAATGTAAATTGTCACCAAAGATAAAACTGAGATCTGCAAACGTAGATTTAGGAATCTCCCACCGGAGGAGATAGCTGAGATTACGGGAAGTGGCTTTGCAGGGACTGGAGCAGTTAATGGGAGGGTGTGGAAAGAGCAGCCACTCTACACTTTAATGAAGAGAGACTGAATCGGGACTCGGTGGCGTGGAAAAATTAAAGAAAACTTATTCTAGAATTAGCATCTTCAAGTTACTCAATAAGTTACAGAGTTACCACCTAAGCAGTGGAGTCTAGGACGGTCTCAAACATGGAATTCCAAACCCTCTCGGTGGCATCCCAATCTTTATAGGAAAGTGTAAATCAAACCAATATTCCACCTACAAGTCCTAAGGCCTCGTCTGCTCAGATTTAAACTCATAGCCTTGAATTGGCCTTAAATGCCCCAATGTTTAGAGTTGCAGGTAGAATTCCTCAGGATAACACACTAATTGGCATAACCTTTAGTTTTCTGGGTCTAAAGTAAATCGTTCTCACAGAATAAATACTAGATTCTGGTGTCTGGCAGAAGAGGGGGAAGAAAAAAGGAAGAGGAGAGACTGAAAGAGTTTTATTTAGACATCTGCAAGAGAGATACCCTAGCAGGAAACACTGGAGGCTGCTAGGGCCCTTCGCCAGAGCAGTGTTGACAGAGCCTCCATTAAGTGGGTGAGGGAGGCTAACTGGCCTACTGTGCTGAGAGGAAGAAGCGGAAACTATGGCTTGGTAGGTAGGAAGACCGATAAAGTAAAACAAGTGAACCAAATTATATACACCGGTCACAATTACTCAACTTCAGCAGCTCCACTTCCACATGAGTGTGTCTGAAAACCGGTATACAGAATTAATAAGAATATTTATATAAAGTTTAGGTCAATGGTCATTTAGTAGAGCTGTTTAGTTCCTCACAATGTATTCAAAAATTGTTTTTTCATTTTTTAAAAAAGCAAATATCGACTGTAGGAATGAGGGTGGGTGAGGGAGGGGAAAATTAGGATGATTGTAATTGAACAACAATAAAATAAAATAAAAATAAATGAAAAAAGAAATAATGGATCCACTTTATAAGTGAAATGTACTTTAAATAAATTGTATTTTTACCACCCTATACCATAAAAAATTGTATGTCCATTGGTAAAAATTTTATAAATATATGATTCTTAAGAGAGAGAAAATAGTCTTGCAAGGTTATTATTATTTGTCAAATAAAATATCGGATTTATTTTCTCTCTAAAAATAGATTGTTAGTATGTTAATTTAGGAAAAAAACACAATAAAGTAAAATATTTTAAAATAACAGAACATGAAAGTGTTATGGCACTCAAGAATAAAACAAAACACCTCAAAAAGTAAATTTCAAGCATATTTTAGTGTTAAGAAACTTACAGAAAGCAAAGTCTTAAGAAAAGATGAATTGGATGGCTCTTGTAAAATTATATTTTAATAATTTCTATTAATGAAATCATAGTGAAGTCATAATGAAATCTACTTCTAGTCATGCACAACCTCAAAGCCACTTCCTTCAGCTGCTGCCTAGGAAAATACTATTTATATTATGGCAGCAACAAATCTCTTCTGTTTAGAAATACTTTCAAACCAACTGCTTTATCTTTCTTTTCCGTCCTCTTTCTTTATTCCTTCTGGAGACAGTATTTTATGTTCTAAAATTCCTAGTGAGTGACTCATGTGTGACCTGAGAAATCTATGTACAGTCATCACAGTGAATCATATGGCCCAGAGGACACATGAGAATTTACCTTGGTCAGTTTTTTCCCCCTTGCTCTACCTCAGAAGAGAAAATCTTTACAGATATCATAGGTATTAAATAATTCTGAGTAGCTAAGAAAACACTTCTAAGGTGACTCAAATCACTCCCTGGCTAATGAGAATGGGTTATACCTCAAGGAAGGACTGAATGGCTGGCCTGGTCTCTCAGATTATCTTAAGGTCTCCTCAGATTATCTGTTATGAAGATGCACCCTGTAATGGCAAGCCACACCTAACTCTTCTTGTTCTTAATGTCAGTACTCTTCAGTGTTTCTTCCCTGACTTGCTGTGAGTCCTTGAGCTTCAGTTTTCTTCACCTATGAAATGGGTTTCCTTTCTCTTCACAAGGATATTGTGTAAACAAAAAGTATAACAGAAGTAAAATTTTTTTTCAAAACTCTTGCTATGAGATTCTACACAAACATAGGACATCATTATTCAAAATGACATTATTTGCAGATTTTGAATGGCCTGCTTTTTACTCGTAAACTTAAAGGCAATGCTTAAATAAAAGTCTCTCCGGGATGAAATGAGGACAAAGCACAGAAGCTAGTAAAAAGCTGCCAGACTTGTGTGTACAGTGATACCTGGGTGTGATGATCTGCACATAACTCCCATCTGTTATTTTTTAATTTACCTCAGCTGTTTCAATAATGTGACATTGTTCATCATTTCTCTATACTTTCAAAATATTTCTTTTTCTCTCTTTTAACCTCAGACCATTCCAGTTATGTAATAGAACATTTAGCTATTCTCCCAATTATGCAACTTTGCTAAGCTTCTCCATGTAGATGAAAAGTGGCAACTCTGGAGACATTTCTTGGCGTCAGACTTTATCCCAGATAAATAAGAAAATAAAGAAAGAAAGAAAGAAGACTAGCTGAAGCAAAGTGAATTTCAGAAAAGTAAAGGAGACATATCTAGGGAAAATTTAGAGGGACAAAAACGAACTTGAAACACGAATTTCTAGGTGTATTAATAAATATTATGTAGAAATGAAATGTTTGGGGAAATACAGGAGTAAAAAAACTTAAGTTTCACTGTAAAAATTCTAATATGGCTTCTAATCTCTAAGAGGAAAGTGAATGTGACAGGCAGTGTTTCCCAAACATATCTGATGCTTTTGTTCAGAGCATCTCAGGGGAATGATGTTCTGTGATGAAATAGTATTTTGGAAATATTGAGACTAAGAGTTCAGTTTATCAGATTTGTCAGTATTAACAACAGAGCAGATGGGTGAATAAATGGCTACTGACGTGCTAGCCCTAACCAAACTTTCAGCCACACATCCCTCCATATGCAGAAGCTCAGCTCTGTGCTGGCCAATCAGGAATTCTCCCTTTCCCCAAGAGCCTCCCAAACACTTCATGCACTTCTGTATTCCCACGCTTTTGTTTGGACTATACCATCTTCTTGATATCCTTTTCTCCTTTTTCCTCTTGCCTGTCAAAATTATCTGCTCCCTTCAATGTTGGCCCTCAAATGTTTCTCCTTCATCCATCACTATGCTTCCCCTGTCCTTCAAATCAGGGCAATAGTTCTCAAACTTAGCTGTACAATTTAAAATATCTAGAGAATTTTGAAAAAAGAAAAAACCCCTGAATGGTGCATTTCATTCAGTGATTTTGATATAATAGGTCTGAGATACAGTCCCCGCATTAGAATTTTCTTTAAAAACTCCAGTGATTTTAACACACAATGTTTACAACCTTTGCTTTGCAGTTCATAGTAGTTTATATCTATACTTTTTAAACCTATATCTTATATCTTATATCTTAAGTAGTTTATATCTTATACTTTTAAACCATAAAAAGGGGGACAGCTAAGACATTTTAGAGGGGAAACAATCATTTTCTTATTCATAGTTCCCCTGTAGCTATAGACATTTTTTAATGAAATAAATAAAGGAAAAATCCACTTACATTTCCAATGATGATGCTAATCTTGTTAAAATGTTTTCCAAATTACTCTGCTCTTCCATTTCTATTTCATGTAAATTATAACATTTAGAAAAGTGGCTCCCAAATCCAGCTAGGACTCAGCATGACCTGGCTAGCATGTAGAAACACATCAGAACTTTCTACTCCTCAACCTATTAGACAGAGTATCTGAGGTTAGGTCTTCAGAAGATTGTTTTGGTTTGGTTTTGTCTTGGTTTTGCAAACTGCAATTCTAATGTCAATAGCAAACAGATTCATTTTGTGAATCACTGATTTAAAAGAGAAATTATGTAATTTGTGGCTTTTGTGAAAATATTTACTCATTATAGTAATGTTTGGGAATGTTCAGTCCAGAAAACAATATCATAAATTTACCCCACTAAAAATAAATAATTTTTACAAGATAATAATCATAGATTTGAGAGAATATACATTATGAAAGAGACACAAGTATGATTTGGATGCATAAGGAAACATCATTTTAATTTACTATTTTCAAGACCTCCTTTCCATGTTATAGCTTTAGTGGAATTGAAATTGAATTGTACAAAATTATATAATTAACTATATTCAGCTTCCATTAAAATAACTAATTTTCTCATCTCTTAACATGACACTTGGTATACATCAAATCTCCAGAGGAACTTGGAAAATGTGGGAGATTATTATGGATGTAATATCTCATGTTTTAGGCAATTAGGTGAAGATTTTTTTTAACTTTTAACTTTTAAAACACTTTAAACCCAGAATCTCAGGCATGCTATAATCCTGGAGTCAGGGGAGTCACATGTGACCCATCAGCCACCTGAAGTTCAACAGAACTTCATTATTCTGTTAATATGTTTTTCCTATCCTCATTGCCACCCACATATCTTTAACATGAAATAAAAATACAAAGTATGTGTTCTCTCTTCAATGACTGAATCTACTAAGGATGGACTAAAGGAAGAAGAATTAGAAAAAGCATAAGAGCTTTCATAGAGTGTTAATGGCATCAACTGACTATTGCATATGCTTCCCATTAGTAATGCACTTCCACATCAACCCTGGACTTGGCCATGTGGCTTTTTGATTTTTTCAATGGAACAGTAGCAACTTGACTCATTCAGACTCAACCAAAGCCTTCGAAAAGTGTAAGTTTCTGCTTCCTCTCTGGGATTCCTGCTATTACCCTGAGAACGTGTCAAAGCTAGCGTTCTGGAAAGATATGAGAGGTACATAGAGGAAACCCAAACTGCAAAACCAAGGTCTTCCTAGACCGGCCAGCTCCCAGCAAATCCACAATCTGGCCACAGTTGCATGAGAAAGCCCATTTAGTTCAATCAAGTTTGGCACAAATCAGAGAACCACTCAGCTGATCTGTAGACTCCTGCTGTTTTAAGCCACTATGTTTTAGGGAGATTTATAAACAGCAACAACTAATACAATTGTCTTCAGTGTTTGAAAGGCTATTCTGTAAAAGAGCATTTGTATCCTTCTCATACCAATTCTACTAAGAAAGAAAAGTAAGTTGTACTGAATGGAGGAAGACAGATTTCCATGTAATAAAATACTTTCTAACAAGTCATAGTTGTGCAAAGGTAGAACAGGCTAGAGACTTTGAATTCCCTGATTCTGAAATTATTCAATTTTGGGCTAATGTTAATGCATTTTACTCATTCAAAAGTTATATATTTCTTCATGTATTTCTTTACCACTACAAAATTATGTACAGAATATCATCAATATGTATATGATATAAAATATAGTTTTTTTATTCTTTACTATTAAAAATAAGAACCGAGTACCCATGCCCGTAGTAATCCTTTGGATGTTGCTTCAAGGATTTTCAGTCAAGATTTACTAGCCATCACTCACACTGAAAATGGAGAGTCACCACAACATGGTCCTAACTAGGCAAATTATTCATTTCAAGGGTCACCAGCTAGCAGCCTGTAGCTGGATTTTGTTTAGTCTCTCAGAGGCTTTAAAAAATGTGAAATTAAATGCTTTTTTTTCCCCACCTACCTTGATTCCTGTAGGGTAGCTCAAGACATGCCCCCTTCCACCACCTGTGATGAGGGCTGGCCAGGGACCCCCTGGCCAGAGGGAATGTGTATTGTTTCAGGAATGGATTGTCACTCCCTCCTTAACTCCTTTTAGAAGCAGCTTCTGGTCCTGTGACTGCTTCTTAACCTTTCTTTCTGCACATACACACTGAAGTGATCTAGTTTAGAGTCACACATAGGACACATGCCTCCTTTTTCTGGGACGCCTTATAACAAGCCTCAGACTGGAGGAGGTGCAGGCTCTCCCTGTCGGTGCACTTCCCTGTAATGTGAGTGATAAATGGCAAGTCCACACTGGTTAGTCCGCCGGGTAGTTTTTCTGGAATATACAAACACTTAAGCAGCTCCCCAGTTGGGGGCTCCTGGGCTGCAGTTCCCAATGCTTCTTATTTCGCACACTTACAATACTGGCATGGTCCCTCTGGGTATTTAAATTTGAAGACTGGGCAAATGCATATTCATGACACACAGTCCTCTAAAAGTTGTGGAAAACCAATGATGAGTTCAATACTTATTTTGGCCTCAAAAATCTTACAGGTATGCAGGAGAATTGCTGGCCTTTCTCAAATAATTGTAATAGAATGAAATGATACACGTAGCTCACTTGGGATTTCAGAGAAAAAAAATTGGATGTAGCCAAAGCAAATGCTTCATTAATAGGCACAGAAATTAGCAAGAGCCCCCTTTTTCTACTTTTCTGTTACTTCACAAAGACATAACCACTGAAATAGTTATAACCATTTGGAATCTTCATTAGAGGAAAATATCTAACAACCAGATGGCCCCAAATTGTCATATGCTCCTACTTTTATCCATTTTTTAAATAATATAATTTAAAAATGACTGGACTTAATGGGATTTTCCTTTCCTTCCTCAATTAGGACTCAAAAATTGCCACATTAGTATGTCACAGAAACAGTTCTACTGTTTCTCATTATCAGTGGTCTATAATTTGCTCCAAGCTCTTTGATCCTGAAAAATGTCAAATTAAATATTAATGTTTTTAAAGCTGAAGTGAGGACTTTTATTTAAAAAGCCCATGACTTTTGATGCTATAAATAATAGGTTAATAAATATATAATTAATATTTAAACACCTGTTTTACTTAATAAACAACTCTTCTAAAAACAATACCCTAAGATCCTAAAGGCTGTAGCCACCAACACACTAAAAATGGACACCAATTTGACTAAGAATTAATTCTTCTCCATAACGAAATATAAGGCTTTAATGGAGCAGGCTTGGGATGTTCTGCAGATAACAAATCTGGAAGCTTGAGCGTCTGCTCTGTCAAAGGCACTGTGACATGCCCCATAGACTTCCAGCAGCTCCAATTCAGGAAATGTTGGATTTCCCTCAATTAGAGCTCATATCCAAGTGGCCTTAATCAAAGACATAAATAAACTGAAGCTTTCCCATGAGAACTCACAAAATTACGTCATGTCCAGTGACAGAACTGAAGAGATTGGGTTTATAAATACAGCAGACTTCTTTAACCTTATTCCATCTCTACAGACTTACAGGTATTCTTTAGTATTTTTATTATTTTCAATTGATTCTTACCTAAACACTATATGTAACAGGCTGACTATTCCAAATATAAAATTTTCCTGATAGCATAAACCAGTAAATTATCCCCAGGAATTGCATAGCCTGACTCTCCTCAAATCAAACATCAGGAATCTCTGAAACGCCACTTCTAAATCGTACCAATGTCTGCGATAAATGCAACTATCTCCAACCTTCTCTAGCTTACAAAACACGACTTGCATAGCTACCAAGTTAGAGACATCATCCTGTATTCTAATCCATTCTTGTTCCTGGATCCATAGCAAAAATTATTAACTGTGGATTTACTACTTCCTGATGGAGCTGCACTTAAGACTCTATGTCTGGAGCTTGACTAAAAATACACTAAGATTTTGATGAATGGCAGCCCTTAGTATTAATATTAATACCAAATGTTGCCACTGCTAGTGATGATAAGTTTATTGGACGTAATTTAAATTTGTGTTGACTGTGGTTGAAATAATACAAGCAGGAGTAAATTGTTTACTGCTTATCTTTAACATGTGTATCAAATTACAGTTTATCTGTTTGTAATGAACACTTAGAAATTAGAGCTACTTTGAGTACAACTGAGGAAAAAGGGTATAACAATTTCTGATAATTTCCTTCATGTTAAACATTAATTACCATATGCCTTACATTCATATGTGTGTGTTGTTTTGCTTTGACCTTTGTAATCTATTTTAAAGATCAATTTGTGTCTGTTCCTTACTTTATAAGTCAATCAATGGATGACCTGTGACCACCAGCTATAACATCCTGACCTAGATAACAAAAAGATTAATTTTAATAAACATCTCTGTAATAAAATACATTTTTCTTCTAATTAGCATTGTATCTGATAGTGTCATTAACTTTCAATTCATTTTACTATGTCTATTTCCAGAAGTATTTTCACTTTTATAGCAAGAGGGAATAAATTAAATATAATAATTTTTATCAATTCATTATCCCATAAAAAGCATCATTCATTTATATCTTCTTTAAAAAATAGCTAAAATTCAATATCTGGCATGTAACAATGTGACCATTGCAGATAAATTCATTTTCTCTTTTCTCTCTCTCTCTCTTCTTTAAATAAACAAATTCACAATCACTTTTGTCTTAGAGCTCAAAACTGGCATAATATTTTTTTAAACATAGGTGGTATTATATTTCATATTTGATTTACATACCTCTTTTTCTGATGAGCAATTCACTGCATTAAAAAAGAAAAGATGTTTAATATATTATGCTACTTCATCACTTCATACATAATTTTTTTCTATGTAATCACTTTTCAGTTTGATGACTAGGTACTTAATATATTTCTGTTTAAAGTACATATTTTTGGTGAGGGAAAGGTGTTAAAAAGAGACTTAAGTCAAAGACTGCCATAAATACTTAAATATTTATGAGATAAAACTATCAATGTCCAATAATGTATTACAATTTTTTATATTTTGAGGTGACTTCGCATTTTATATTATCTGTGTATGTATTTTATTGTTCCCAAAATACTGAAGGAAAAAGGTGTGAAACATCTGAATAATTGAATACTATCTAAATACCTTGCCTTGAAAACTACTAGCAGTTAGCAAAGTCAGTCAAGTGTCCACCTTATTAATATGTGAAAATCTCAAATGTGGTATATACCCCTGAATATTAGCAACCTTCTGGTTTAGCATTGACACTGATGTTAATACATTGAGCTTAAATATGAGAATAAAGAAAAATGATTATACCCCAAAATGGGTGTGTGATTTTAATTGTGCAACTAATATTTCATAATATTCCTCTATGAAGCATAGATCATGACCTCAAAATTAGAATTCAGACACACCAATAAGGTTACTAACCATCCCTATGAGGTCCACAAACAAAATTAGAATCTGCCTTTCTTTTCCTAGGCTTTTTTATTCCATGCTATTGCTTTCTACATTTCTATGTGAAGAGACTCTGCCTGCCAAGAACACACTCAGAATTCCTCTGCTAACAGATACTTGTAAAAATAAAACTTCTTTAAAGGCATGGAGAGATGAAATAGCACGTTCTACAGGCTGTGGAGACCTCAGCGTGGTTCTCATTTCTCTGGGGCCCTGGCAGCCGTTTGACTTGAGCTTGACTGTCTCAGATCCTGGAGGCACAGACCGCTCTCAGTTCCAGGGCTGATGAAGAATGATTTATATGATTTCATCTATGGTTTTTTAGTGCTACTTCGGATGGAAAGTCACCACAAAAGTAACTTCCACTTTTGAACTCTGAAGAGGTTCAAAAAGCTGTTGGTTCCAAAGAACACTAAAAAAGGCTTAACATGTAAGAGAAGTTTCTATTTATTTTTTACATTCACCTTTTTCCTACCTTTACAAAGAATTTAAAGCAACAAACATAAAATGATGTCCATATAATAAAATTTAATAAAATATCAAATCAAGTAGAAGATAGTTATAATAAAAACCCAGACTAAAGCTCTTCAAGGTGGTACAATTCAGGTAAGATATTTTCACTGATGCAATTTCATTAGGAGAAAAAGACTTTTCTTCTTATCAAGTGTAAGATTGATCTATTCCATGGGATTATAGAAAGTTCACTAAGAAATATGAGTATGTAGTAATATGAAAGTGTCTTCAGCAATTGTCCATGAGAGTTACATAAAGGTACTTTACCTGAAGGGTGTTGTTAACTATTGAATCTATTTACATAAAGAGATAAATTGTGATTACCAAAAATAAAACTCTGTGGTAAAGCAGAAAAAGAGATGTTTAAACGTCAAAGGGAATGTCTTTATTAGAGACCTTCAATATCAGGTGTGATCCCCGCCTTGGATGTTACAGGTCTACATAATTTTATTTTCTAAGTGTTGAGGAGCTAACTCAGTGTGGTTGAAAACATTAATATACATTTTGTGACAGTGGTTCCTTCCTGGAAAATCATAAAACCTGAAGTGTATCTCTTGAGTAAAGGGAAAATCTCTTTTTTCTATGCAAGTCTGAGCTGCAGGAATGTCTGCAGGCAGAAGTGTTTGAGATGCATGCTTATATATGCTCAGGGCTGAGTGGTCTCCTTGATCCCAAAGTCACGCATGATATGCATGAAAAATATCACATACCCTCCCATCTTGGCCGTAAAGGAAACTTGACTTTTTTCCTTGCATCATAGACCTGCTGTAAAACTATTAACCTAAAATTTCCACAAAGGACTTTAAATTATAGATCCGGTAACCTAACTGGTGAGATGATTTGGGAATCGCCATTGTACGAGACAGACATTTTTGGAGGCAGAATCTAAATAACAATGTAAGATTCCTCCCGGTCTTCCCAGGATGGTATGTGGCCATGGAAGTTCAGTGTTCACCAGGTTGTAGTGTAAAACCTCACAGCCAACTTTCAACACTTGATGAATGACTTTCGCTGTATGAAATTTAGGGAAATTATGCTAATGAAAGTTGATGTTAATTCAGCCTCAAAATTAAATTTTAAGAAATTTTGCTCTTCTCTCTCTCAATGCATTTAGTCATCACTGAAATATGTGTCTTCCATTACAATTTCCCAGGACATTGTTACTTCCTCTTTAGCACCCACCATCTGCCCGTGCCATTGTTCTCTAGGGATGTACTGGATCAAATGTCCCGTGAGGGCAACACAGTTTGTTACTCTTTATCACGCCTAACCTCCCCAGTATCATAGCGCAGATTCTCAGCACTTGTAGCCAGTCAAAGACGGCCAGGTGAATTCAATTAAAGCTGTGGGTTCAGTTGCAGGAGAAAGCAGCCTGTATTTAGAAATTTGAATGTTTGTCAACATGTCAGATATTTTCAAAAAAATTTCTTGACTGATCTCTCTTAATGACTGATATTTTAAATGAATTATATATAAACAGCCAAGATATTATCTCACAAAATTTCTGTTAAACTTGTAACTACCACATACAAAACAGTCTAGCAGAGAGTTGCTTACCAAGTAGATTGAGAACTAGTGTGCAAAGCCCTTGGGAAGTGGGTGCGAACAGGTGCACAGTAAGAAGGAAAGGTCTGGTACATGGGTTCTTGACCGGAAAGCAGGTCTGAGAAAGATGTCTCAGTGTGAAAGGCTGGGCAGTCCTGGGGGGCCCAAGGAGACAAGAGACCTAGGAAATGAAGGCTGGTGAAGGAAGCGAAGTGGGGGCATGAAATGTGGGCCAAAGATGACAAAGGCACACTTAAACTACTTCCCAACTTGCTCAAAAGTACAATTAGCTATCGGAAAGCCCATGCTGTTTTTAACTGAAGAACAACCCAAAACTTTCTCTGAGGCAATATGCCTGGTCATTTGAATCCTGTATTCTACCGTCCACCTCCCGTTGTCTTCATCACAGGCATACCCTGAGGAAGGCAAAGCCAGCCGTCAACTTGGAAGTAGACCAGTCAGCCCTGCATCTGGCCCCAACCTGTTTTCAGTCAGGGACCATTTCTACACTTGCTTGAAACAATTGCTAGGGTGAAAGTATGTCCTCTTCCATAGCTACTTTTTCTCTTCTAACTTCCCAGGATCATGAAGCAATCACTCGAATTTACCAAATTTTATTCCAACTATCTAGGCAAAGAATCTCAGCTTCCACAAAGGATCTATTCTTGTTATAAAAAAGAACGGTAGCACAGCTGAGTTGCAACTACCTGTGAGTGGCACCTAAGCATATCCATTCATCAGGAGCTAACAAGGATTTGGCCAACACCAGTGAGGAGGGACCACCTGCATCATCACAACAGATCCCCAGTGGGGTAATACACTGAAGATGCTGGCTAAGAGGGTCCGGCTTTACCCAACACAATGTTGCCTTCTGGAAGTTCTGCAGGTGCCCTCTGTGAGCGGTGCCTCAGCAAAGCTGACATCAGAATCATCTGTGCAACTGTCGTGTCTTTTTGAATTCATACATGCACTTGGAAGAAATTAAAAATTAAAATAGAGAACTGGGACAACTTTTTAGGAAATATGGCAAATGGATACAAATTTGGGGGTCATTTTGGATGTTTGATTATTTGCTGCCATTGCTGTATAAAATTAACAAATGTATATTTAAGTAGACATAGATTATGATATTAAATACACATGTATAGATTTAAATGTAATTTACCTTCAAGAGAAGGTTATAAATGCATTTGTGCTAGAATTTTGTTTAAAGCATTCCTGAAGCATATATTACTATTAATAATACTATAATAATGCTTAATAAACACATAAAAGTTGCCACATTTTGTATAATCATACTCCTTGAGGTCCACTCTCATTTATTACGTAACATCCACAGAATGCTAGGAATTCCATCCACAAACTTCTATTATCCTGTAGTCAATTCCAAATCAACAACCAGTGACTACAACTTGACTCTAACATTTAGTACTATTAAAATGTAGCATCTTCGCTTCTTTAGGATATTATTTTGGGGGTAGCACAAAATTGATATATAGTTTACATGCTTTTTAATATTCTGTTTTAAGAGGCAGAAAGTGCTTATGTCCATTTTCTAGCTACTTTAAAATTCTTAATTCCCAATTCTGAACTCTAAAGTACATAATAGGTAACGAAGAATCAAGAGTTAAAGAGTCAATGAAGAAATTGCTACAATCTTAGAGAATGTCCATCCTCACAAAATAAAACCTTAGCTCAATCAATTATACTGTATCTATCCTAGACATGGAGTCCACCACAGTGTAAAATTTATCTGATTGCTCCATTGTTCCCTTAACTGCTACACAAATACTCCTGAACTAGCTGTAAAATGGACTCTCGAACAGTAGCTATCAAGTTCAAATTTGTCTCCACACACATTACTGCAAAGAAGTGTAGCATTGGCAGCATTAAAACATTACCTCTGGGTGTAATCAGGTGAAAGAACCAAACACAGTGTTTCCCATTTAGAGAGCTGAGCAACCATTAGAAACAGCGAGGGATTGCACAATGTTTTAAAAGTTTTTCCAATACTATGTCATTCGTGTGCTTGAAGAGCTAATATGTTTTTAAAATTATGTTTTCAGTTGATAAGAGCTTGTGCACAGAATCTCAGAAAATAGAAAATAGCAGGAATCCCTTGGTATGTATGAAGTTAAACTTTAGGCACACTCTATTGCTTTGCTGTAGCTTAGTGCCAGAATTCCCAAGTAAAGAATGGAGGAGAAAAATTCATTTTCCTGATGGCCCTGAGCCACCTGGGATGTAGCATTACTTACCTAAAGATGGGTCTTTGGAGATGTTTCTTCCTGATTGTGACATGGTCATCCATTTAAAGGTGAGGGTATAATTTCTTCCTGGAAAACCACTCCAGAAATCCAGGGAGGGAATGTGGAAGCTTATCCTGATCTATTGTGCTGCAAGGAGCCCAGAAAGAAAAACTAGTTTCCTCTTTCTCTTTTTGGGTGCTGGGAGAAAACTTCCCTGCTCTCTGCCAGCTGAGCAGTGTGTCCATAGAGGCCACATAAGACAGGCACGTCGGGGCACTCCCCCACAGAGCAGGGTGTGCAAAAACCACCAACAGTCACTTTGATACAGGCAAGAGAAGTGCACGGAACTCTCAGAAAGAGAACAAAACAAACAGAAAACTGCCTTCCCCGGTGGCACCCAGGTAGGAGCTCCCTAAGTGACTGCAGCCATGAGAGCGCTCCTTCCACATGCTGGTCAAGCTCAACTCGGAAAAGCTAAGTCCCTCCCTGTCTTTAAGGCAGGCTGCTCTGAGGCTCAACTTTTTCTTCAAAATAAAAGTTGTACAGCTGGTTCAGCAGTCCCATGTGAGTATCCTCTGAAAGTTTGTTCTGTTAAAATAAGAACTGTGTACAAATTCATGAAGAAAGAAGGGCTTGGGCTGTGTGGCTGGCTCTGCTTCAAGAGATGATAATTCTTTTTACAATCTTGCTTTTACTAACACTGAATAAAGTATGGACACGACTCATCATTTTTGGCATTCATAACCTAATAACCTACACTTGGCTGAAGTCAAAGATGTCATTTCAACTGATAGAAGCCCATGTGAAGCTGGCCAGAGCCACAGAAGTTAGAAAAACAAAAATTGCTCAATTCTGTCAGTGACATTGTACCCAAATGTAGCTTTCCAACTAAGAGGGGGCACTACAAAAAAAAAATATGTAAACACACACACTTTTTAAAAAGTCCCCAAATTCCCTGGGAACCTAAGGTTTTTATATTACATGATCAAACTTGAATTTATGAAAATAAAAAGAAAGAAAAGTAGATGTAAGAGAGAGTTGTGAACAGCTGAAAATAAATGACATTAAAAATTGTTTTATTTGGATGACTTCGACCCACACTGCAGGAACTTTTATTCTCGTTACAGATAACACAAGTTGTCATATTTTAATAAACTTATTTTGGAGGGATTCCTGTATCTGAATCACAAACAAAATTCCTACTCAATTAATAGTATCATGAGACTCCAGGCCAGAGGTTTAGTATGTAATACAATAAACCATCTCAAACCATGACTAAAATGCTTTTTAAATTACCCGCGTAATAAAAGGTAGAAAACCTGAGAAACACACATGCCTTTCGTTAAATGACCCATGAAAGTAAGGGTGAGATGACACAAAAGGGGGATATGATCTGCATGGTCTCAGTCTGTAGTTCTTAGCGGTCCCCAGATATTTCCGCAGGAGCGAGAACACCTTTTTACTTTCCTCCCAGAAGAGAGACACAGAAGGAGTAGAACATTAAGGAAAAATCACTGAATATATTGAGCAGTTCTAGTAGATACCTTTTATTTTTCTAATGAGATCAGTCTGAGAGCCCTGAACTAAAAATAAAGCAAATGGATTCTAGTCTTAGTTCTATCACGCACATGCTGGGCCATGGTGGGGAAATTTCCTGACATATCTGAGTCCCTGGTTCCTTGTTTGTAAAATGAAGTTGTAATATTAATTGAATTCTAGGTTCCTTTCGAGCTTTAATGGTACCATAGTGCTATTTCTAAATATAATTAGTTTGCTTCTTGCAAAGGAACTAGAATAAAGGTAATGATGCCTGATACTCAAAAAAAACCCCATTCATTATATAGTTATAAATAAATAAGTTATAAATAAAAAGGAAGACAATTTTATATTATGTATATTTATGTAGATACTCTATATTTATATAATGATGTCTAAACTAATGTTTCCTGCACCATCAATAAGCATCCAGTTGTAGATGGACAGGTGTGGGACACCAATGTTAAACTGGGGACCTCCTATATGCAAACTGATACGCAGACCTTTGGGGCAGATGCTTTGTTATAACCATGTACTTTGGCTCTCTTTGTACAGGAAGTTAAGTAAGTAATAACATGTTGAACAGATCTTCTGAAAGTAATTTTGCATTTATCACTGGCATTTGATTTCTGAACTCATGGTTTATCTACATTACTACTAATTTATTATAAATACCACTGAGGGATAGTAAGCCCATCAACTTTAAAAAATTAACTTTTATTTTTGTCTACTTTTTAATTAGAAAAGTGAGATGACTTATCCATTAGCATGATGGAAGGAACTCAACACAAATGCTAGTGAACATCTAGCAAGGTAAAGTTCAAATGACAAGAAAGTATACAATCCAACTTGAGGCTCAGAGGCTTAATTATCAACTGCAGAATCTGAAAGTTGTTTAATTAATTACAAGTAATCCATCACCTCTTTAAGTGCATTAGATTTACATTCTTTGTGCTCTTACATTTCAAGGTAGAAAGCTTAAATTCCCATTTACATCCAGCACTGTATTTAAACCCAATCTTAGAACCTAGAGAGCCACGAGAAAATACCAGCAAGTTAAAACTCACTTGGCACAAAGAAAAGCATGTATTTCCTAAATGTTTCTATTAACTTTTTCTCAGAGCATTTAAATTTAATATTAAGAAAAAGTTTGCCTTATTAACTTGTTCAACTTTATCTTAGTATTCAGTAAAATGAAAGGTCCTCACAATTGTTGCTTAAATTATAAAAATACATTCTTTAAATTAGCACAACTCTACTTATAACCTAATTTTCCATCTCAACTTCAACTGTTCAATTTTTATGTATTTATAATTTGTGTATAAACATTTTATGGATAAATAACAAAGCCAACCCTTCTATAAAATAAACTAAATATAATTTATTATAGTTTTTTTCCTGGGAGTAGGGATCAGAAATGGTGTTTACAGTGTCCAGTTATGGTAAACTCTCATTCAGTATGATTTTGCCTAACATCTCCACCCCACCCCCGCTTGCATGCTCACTCAGGTTCCCCCCCCACCCCGCTCTTATACACACACCTACACACACCCTCCCCCACTCAGCACTATTAGAGACTGCTTATGGGTGCAGTCTGCTACCGAGACTGTTCAGTAAATACTTCTTTATTTGGTAAAGTGCTTAGCTGAGACACACCAACATATCCACCTTAACTAAATCATTTTGTATGACAAAATCATGATCAATTTGCATGACTTTTCCAACCAAGTGGACACTAAATGTGCCATGGTATTTTGTGTTAAGTATCTCAGAAAACAGGTAAGCTTTGTAGTTTTTTGTATAAGAAGGCACATGATTTCTCTTTATTACTATATTCCCATTCAAAGCTTTGCCTTTTTTCATTGTTATAGTCTGTTCTCTGGCACTGTTTATGATATATATAAAAGTGCCCAAAACACAGGCAAAGGTAGCAAAATCATGTAATATTATGCCAGTCCAAAAACTGGAAAGTGAATATACCAGCTATCACTTTACCACCTAAGTCTACTCAAATACAAGTCTGACACAAAGTGTATGCTCCTGTGTTCCAACATTATTTTATTAAATATAATGCCACAAGTTATCAATTTAGGGAATTCTAAATTAAGTGGAGAAGTGGAAGGAAATATAAGAAAAATAGGATCAGATGGGAATTTAGATTATTTCATTATATAATTTTATATATTTTTTTAAAACCTGCTTCTTTCCCTCTTGCCTTTCTACCTTCCACAAGGCCATAACTAGCCTTGTGTGTGACTGGAGTGTCTCCTATACTTAAATTCCACTCCAGTAGTTCTCAATCTTTTTTTTTTGACACATCCTACATGAATGGTGATGTGCACATGATACTGTCCCAGAAATTACCTAAATCTTGATAAAACCAAAAAAGTAACATGCAGCCACTGCCATAATTTTCATTTGACATAGCTACAAATATCGCATCAGTAAAGTGAAACATTACTTGGCCAACTCTGCCATGAGATGAACGGCAGTTCTAACGGACTAGCCACTCTCTGTGCTTTTATCACTGGGCAAAAGCTATTGCACGTAAGTGGGGGAGAGTGGCGTTGATTTAAAGATGACTTAAATCTGATGTATCCTTTCAAGGTTAGCCATGCAAAACCATCAGGATTTTCTCCATTTTTTAAACAAATTTTCTGCTACATGTTTCATAATTGATTACAAAACTAGTTAAAATGTGGTGAGGCCAGAATTTGAACCCAGATGTC
Organism: Desmodus rotundus; assembly: GCF_022682495.2. Lineage (NCBI taxonomy): Eukaryota > Metazoa > Chordata > Mammalia > Chiroptera > Phyllostomidae > Desmodus > Desmodus rotundus. The sequence continues at coordinate 167,541,228 of NC_071388.1, forward strand.
TCATTCCCGAGCCCACACTTTTACCCCCACTGAACAGGCTGCCACGTTGTCAGCAGTCAGCAACCGAGGTCACTTGGGTTCCTTCTGGGCTATGTGTCCCATTACATGAGGAAAGAAAAGAAGCAACTAGCCACTCTAACGAGTGTCTTTCCTTCCCAATCCTCCACCCTACTTAAATATCATTGCACTGTTGATTATGGTCCCAACACTTGTAAGAGCTAGCCCTAGAAAGGGTCTGCTTATATCAAGGTGAAATAATAAATGAAAATGTTCTACTGAGATCTGAATGGAAACTCTGTTTTATTATAAAGAGTCTTAGACAAATGTCAAAGAGCAAACATTTAAATCCCAGCTCTAGCAGCAATTTTCAACTCTCTGCTGATTTGTTTCCTTACCAAGCCCACTAAGGTGTCAGGCCAGATGACTTCTAAGATCCTTTCCAGCTCTGAATTTTTATGAGTTTATGCCTGGTCCCATGATAAAATGTCAAGTTATTTAAATTTAGTGCCCAAGCAAGTTTAAATTCTGCAGTCATTTTAGCTTTTCTCCACTGCGACAGGGTCACCCTGCCACCAGAATACTTTTTATCCTCGCTGTTGTGGGATCAAAAAAATAACACTCTACTTTTCAAATGTGACAGTAAATTGTAGAACACTTATGTTTTTTCTAACTAAGCTATTTCCCTCCTATTGCCTTAACTTGGAATCACCCTCCCTGGGGTGTAAGCTGCAGCAGGGCAGGGATTAGGGTCTGTCGTATTCCCTGTGCCTGGTACCTAAGAGATACCCTGTCGTTATTCATTGAATGAACAGCTAAACGAACAAAGTGCTGATTAATGCTGTTATAGGGGAGCAAAATTTACCACCCCATAATGTGTCTTTCTGGCATGAGGATTATTTTAGGCCAATTATCAATAAAAGGCAGAAGATTCAAAAGTTTTTCTTTTCACCTCCCCCTTAACTGTCTGAAAAGAATGTGGTAGAGAGCCTATTCCAGGGGGAGCTCTGTCACCAGTGGTAACTACAGGGAGTATGCGCCAGATGTAGTGGACAGGGAGGCCTGCTCGCTCAAAGTCCGTGCTGCGCCCCATTGTCGCTACCCTGCAGGGTGAACATTTGTTTGTGAAACGTTTGCTCGTGCCACATTCCTGTGAATTGTTTTTCTCTTTTGTGAAGTCCCAGGCTCCTAGCCCCTTCTCCTAGATCAGGACTGGCGCATAAGCTTCAGTTGCCTGACTGCTTGTGGATCTCATATTCTTATGTAGCCCTCATATGTACAAAATTGAATTTGTCTTTTCTCCTGTTAATCTGTTTTATGTCCATTTGATTTTACGTCGATTCAACCAGCCAAAAGAACCTGGAAGAGTAGGAGGAAAATTTTTCCTCCCCTACACTCTCTCATCATCTTCTTGTGGGTTGTTTTTCTAAAACCTCAGTCATATCCTATAATTGTTCAGTCTTTCATATTTCCTCCTGCCTATTGTTTTTCTTCCAGAAGGCATCTGAGTTTACAGGGAGGATGGGCCTCTGTGACTCAGTAGTGGTAGAAAAGGGGTGGCCGCAAACCCAAATCTGCAGGTGCCTCTTCTTCGTTTCCTCTGGTCTCTGCAACGATGTTCCTTGTCTTTCTGGTCACTTTGCTCCCTGCAGACATTTACTGCCGAAATCTGTGCCTGATAGGTTCAGTTGGCTCAGTCAGGGAACTGTGATCCTTCCCCCTGATTGAGTCCAATGTCTGCCTTCACTGGTTCTGCAGGACCCTGTAAGTCTGTCACACCTTCCATCTGGATCTCCACTAGGGCTGTTAACTCTTTGGCTCCGGTGTAGAATTCCCTGAGCCCTTACTATGGGCATGGGAGGCTCACGACAGATATACTGGCCCCATCTCCATTGACCTCTAAATTCCCCACGAGGCAAGTAGGACTTCCTGAGCTCTCCACCCCATGCAGGCACTGAGGAAGGCTTGGGATTGGCCACACCATACCATCATTTTTATTCTGCTTTTAGTAGCTAACTCACTAAGTCTCTGGCAAAATTCTCTGCTTTAAGCTTTTACTTTCAACCAAACATGCCCCCCACCCTTGGCATTTCAGCTCAAAGGTTAAGAGGTCAAAATACTTTGTTCGCTTTTTGCATAAAGCAGCTCTTATCTGGGTTCCCTTTTCTATTCTTTGCCAGGGCAGAAGAGGTATGCTTTCCCTACCTAATCTATCTCCTGAGTGCTCTTTGTCCATGGTTCATAATAAACTCAATATTCAAATCTATGAGCCTTGGTCATGTAAATTAGGTAGAACTTTAGGAATTTGGGAAACCCTTTTTTATTGACTTTACTGGGGTGACATTGGTTAATAAAATTATATAGGTTTCAGGGGTACAATTCTATAACGCATCATCTGTCTACTGTATTGTGTGTTCACCACCCCTGAGAAACCCTTTTTTATATGCACAAAGCCTGGTCTTCAGAACTATTGTCTTGCCAGGAGCTCTGAAGTTTTATTTAGGTATTCAAAGCCAAGTCTTTACTTTTATCTGTGATGATGTTAATCTTACTCCCCACCTTCCATGAAGCAGATGGTGCCTCTGGCCGACTGGGAAAAGGTAAGATCATTTTCACCAAAACAGAAGAGAAAAAAAGCCCACCATTATTCCCATTATTTTGCAAAGCTTTCTGACTCATTTATTTCAGTGGGTGCATAGTGCGTTGACCATAGCACAGTACCTGATTTATGCCACTCTGCCTGACCTGGCCCTCACCTACCTCTGCCCCCATCTCAAGCCCTGCCTCTCTCACTCACTCCTTACTAGCCCTGCTGGCACTTTGTTCCCCAAGCGCTGCGCGGTCTCCTGCCGCTCCCGCACATCCTGTCCCTCTGGTCTAAAGTGCTCCTCCTTTTGCTCCTTGCCCAGCTTTCAGCTGCCGTTTCATCTCCTCTGAGGTGACTCCTCTGACACCTCCATCTGAACTACGTACACCTGCAACGCTGCTGTTGTTTCCCTCAGAGCAAAGAGCATAACCTGTGTCTCATAACGTGCGTAATTTCTTCACAAATTCATTTCTTCAGTGAGCGGATAAACCCATTCTGCTGAGTGCAGCCGCTGAGGAGAAGACCAGAACATCTAACTGTTCCTGACTACCTTAAAAATAAAACTAGTCAAATTATACTGAAAGTATGTTTTCCTCCTATGTATGTCTGTAGAACTTAAAAATAGATTTTCATAGATGTCTTGCAATGTTTCGAAACATTGTCTAATACGTAATGTATGTGTTTCATCTTGAAATATTTGTCATTACGCTTCGAATCAGGAATTCTATATATCTGAGAATAAGTGCAATGGGAATATTAAAATTGACAATGCAGCTTAGAATCACCTGGGAAATGGTTTTCAATTTGACCAAAAATCCTTTCTACTTTATAGGCAAAAAGCAGATTCTACCCAGCTAATAGTTTCAAACAAGGTTCTCTTGTCTTGTGCATCAGGCTTAGTTTATTGGCCAATGATTCAAAAATAAAATACATCAGAATTTTTATTTTCTTAAATGAAGTAATTTAAAAAGCCTGGGTTTATAGCTTTAAGTAGCAATAAAAACTGTTCCCCAAGCTGGCTGACTCTTCAGCCAGGTGTCAGAGCTGAGCCTGTCTACTTCACAAAGCAGGAGAAATTCCTCTTTGTTATTGAAGTGTAGAAGCAGGTCAGTTAAAGTTTGGCCCCAGTGAACACTCCTACAAGTTCTGACAGCCTTTAGTGAGGGCAAACAACTTCTTTGGACTGAGTGTGACATTCTGTGAGAACATCAACAACAACAAAGGAAATCATTTAAAACAGACTCTCATAGCCAAACACCTACCCACCGCTGCTCAATGTGTAATTGAGCAAAATACAAATCTACTATAAAAGGAAATGACTTTTGCATAGTGGGTAGTTAAATAAACATTACAAAAAGAGACCTCCTTAATATAAAATTCCCTGTGAGTCAGAGGACTAAAAAAGAGTTGATTGAACGGAGTCTTGAAGGGTGAGTAGACAGATGTTCAGTAAGCAGGCTAAGAGGAAGGGCAAGCAGACTGTCTCTTCAGTCCTGAGCACCAGGCAACAACACGTGATGGGGAGGGCTCGCTGTGGCTGGAGCAGTGTGCTGTGGGTCCCAACACATTAGCTTGCAAAGCTGCAGAAAATCACACCATCCCATAAGAATAGGATTATACTTAGAAAAAATAAGCAAGGTGATATTGCAGTTTCGAAGAATGTACTCCAGAGATTTTCATTACTCCCCAAACATGCCAAAAATGTTATCCGCAGTCCTTCAGGCAGCGGAGTGCTGTCCACTGTTAGTTGCATGCTGAGACTCTGTCAGTTGCTCTGCAGCTCTGAAACCCATCACTAAGTCATTAACTTAGTTTCAGTGCTAAGTCATTCTTTCCAGCTTTCCTCCATATTTTAAGCTTGGCCTCAACATGACTCTAAGTTCAATTAGTAGGGGCTTTTTTTAAAGTCTTTATTAAGCTTCCAGTAATGCCTATGAGTAAATGTATGAGTAAATGTGCAGCACCGTAGTACAAGCAAGAATGAACTGAGTCGATGTCAGTAAATGGAAAATTCCTAAATGCTAACCTATTGACTCTCCACACTTTTAGAATTAGACAGCAGTAGAGAAAATCGTGACTCACACTGACTTTGACTAGAAGCAGCTACTCAGTTTGCCAAGCTTTTAAGAGTGTGTGTGGTCAGCTCCATGCAAACAACACAAGTGTATAGAAATGTCGCTTCCTGTTACCTTTTTAAAGCAAAAAATGAGTTATTAGCAGAGATAATCAATACAGACCACATATATTTGAATCTTGACATCCATTCACACCTCAGAAAACTCATTTCAGCTTTAGCTTTTCTTTCTGAATCTACCAATTTCCCCCCACTCCACATCCGCTGAAATGATCTGTCCTCGCCAGCCTCATCTTATTTTTCATATAAATGCATCATTCCTAACAACTATTCGATGACATGTTATAGTTACAATAATTTATTTGTATATTCATTGAGTTAAACTCTAAATTTAAATTCCATACAGGATTTAAACTGATCAGTGAACATTTTCCCAAACCCAACACTAGGCCTGTTGTCTACTGCATCGACGATGCAAGGCCCAGTACCCGACAGAATATTGGAAATCAATTCTATTTTAGAAAACCTGCATTTTTTTAACAGTATGAAACTTTGCCCATCTCCGAGGTCCTAGAAAATGGCAGTCTTCCCTCATCTGCCCTTTTCGCCACCTGGCCCAGTGGAAAGTGTGGCAGTAAGAGAGTTGACACGCGTACGTGTTAGATATAATACTTCCCATTTCAGTTAATTCTACATTACATGTGTAGAAGGTAGAGTCTCACACCTTGAAGTCACAATAAACAAAGCTAGAGTTGAGAAAAATTATATAACCTACCAAAGTTTATACATCTTGTATGTTACAGTAGTAGGATTTGAATTCAGTTCTATTGGATACAAGCATCTTTGTTCTTACCAACACCTCCTCTTTGTGATCACAGTCTCAGTTTTAACAGCAGCCTGAAACACAGAGGCAGCCAGGGGGAACTGTAGCTTTAAAAATACAATTCTCTGGTCATTTGAATGAGGCTGAATTCTAGCGACAACTCTGACTTGATTTCACAGACACGTTAGTTTGGTTTGGGTCGTTCTCACAACATAAGCCTCGCTCATTATTGGATCAGCAAACAGCAACAACAAAAGCACAAGTCTAAATATAGAAGACAGAAAGTTTAGAGTTTACCATTTGTTTGCTGTGTAATCCTCACCAAACAAAAGTGGATAAACAAAGTTTTTGGTTAAAACATCACTGGGAAGCTCCAGGAAAAGACAATCAAGTCAGGGTAAACACGTAAATGAAGCTGGGGTTCCATCTCCGGCACACTGAATGGCTCTCCAGTGCTGAGGTGTGTGTCTATACTACAACTCCCTCTTAAAAATCATGCCCACAGAAGCCCATATCTCTAAAAACTCCATTTATCAATTAAAATTTTCTACCCTCTTTCACAATCACATCAGAAGATACTTTACCCTCACACCAAAAAAGGCTGGATGGGCTCCATGCGTAGACTCATAAGGCTCAGAGTTGCCTGTGAGAGTGCCCAGCCCCTATGGTCCCCTGAACGAACGACACAGTAACATTTGCTGAGCACGGACTATGCACGAGGCACAGCTGAGTACTCCACAAACCCTATCACGTTGAATTCTCCCAAAAACAACGTGGGCTAGGAATCAGCACCTTTATTTCAAAGAGAGCTAATGCGGCACAGCTGGGACAAAGCATGGACGTGAGCCCAAGTCTGCCTTCCCCAATGCTCACTCATTTAACTACTACTGTCGCCCATGACTATGGCCATCTAATACAATTTAGTTCAGTTCTCTTTCTGTGCTCCTCACAATCATTTGTTATTTTATCCTCACGTTCCTTCTTGTGTTCCCATTTCATACACAGTTTTATTTTACAATAATGGGCTCCAAATATCATTTTTAACTGATTCCAACCTTCTTAAATTTGTGGAGATTCTGAACTCACTTTCACTTCAATAGTCCTGTAAATACAGAACACTTCTGTTGTTTAAAGTGTACACATTGTTTCAATATAGGAGTTCACAGACATCTATTTTTTGACCTTGAGGTAATGTGTTATTTGTTATAAACAGAATCATAGACCTTCAGGGTCAAGTTATTCACCCTTCCAACCACTGCAGAATTCCTCTTGCTTTTCCTCTCAAAGAGGGTTACTCCCAGTGCTCTGACCTGGAGGAAGTGAATCCGGTGTTCCCTTGATCTCCACCCCCAAGAGCCTCTTATAACATGAGAATTTCATCTTATTCAATGCTACCTATATTTAAGGATAGAAGCTTTTCTTATGCTAACTTCTTCACCTGGTATAAAATCAAAAAAACAACAATCAGTTCCAACAGTGCAAGGAACACTGGCTGTGTTGGGTTTACTGCGGAGTAGTGTTTGCACTACTCCTAGGCAGCCAGTGCTAGCGCATATCGAAAGGTGAAGTACGATTCTAGATCAATTTTTGCCCTATATACTACCTCTAAAAATAACACAACTTAGCCCTCGCCAGAGTTGGTTGGAACATCATCTCATACACAAAAAGACTGCGGGTTTGATCCCCAGTCGGGGTGCATACACAGGAGGTGGCTGATTAATGTTTCTCTCTATCTCTCCCTTCCTCTCACTCTAAAATTCAATAAACATATCCTCGGGGGAGGCTTAAAATAATAATAATAACATGACTTGATTTCACTGGTCATTGTGACAAAGGATATACCAGGGCTTAAGGACCCAAGATTATTAAAACACAGGCCCTCTCCTGAAGAAGCTCAAGTATAAAATGAAAAAAAAACCCTACTTCAAAAGTAATTTTAACACAGTTCAATAAGTGGATTTATGAAATTGATAAAAATAAATAAAAGAAGCTCAGAATGAAGAGAAAGGAAGACTCTTAGGGGAAATTATTCTATTTAAGCAAGGTTTATCCAGTGATCAGAAGTTCACTGGGGCAAACTATTTGCTAGAAAGAATGAGGAGAGAAAGTTCCATCAAAGGAAGACAGAAAATAAGACAAAAGCATGAAATACCATAGCGTTCAGGAAGTGGAAGTCATCTGGACATGAGTGAGGGTCCCGGTGCTGGGGGCGTGGCAGGAGATACAGCAGGAAAGTGAGGGAGAGGTCAAATCCCGTGTGCCTTATGGTGAGCTTGGGCGCTATCCAACAGTCAGTGCGCAGCCCCTGGGAGGCCACAGCCAGGGAAACGCACCTGCATCTCTGCAGTTCGGGAAGACCTCACTGATAAAGATATGGAAGACATTTTTGAAAAGAATAAGTCTGGGCACAGGAATATCGGTAAATGATCTGTTAGAGTTATCTTGGTGAGAGATGATAGTGGCTTGAATCAAGGCAAAGTCATTAACTGGAAAAGAGAAGCTATTCAAGATATTAATAAGTATAAAGCATACAGCATAGTGAATAATTGAACATACCGAATGAAAAGAAAAACACTGAGACAATACATTTTTTTATTTTTTTAAATATATTTATTGATTATGCTATCACAGTTGTCCCATTTTCCCCCCCCACTCCACTCCATCCTGCTCACCCCCTCCCTCCCACATTCCCCCCTATAGTTCATGTCCATGGGTCATACTTATAAGTTCTTTGGCTTCTACATTTCCTACACTATTCTTACCCTCCCCCTGTCTGTTTTCTACCTATCATCTATGCTACTTATTCTCTGTACCTTTCCCTCCCTCTCCCTCTCCCACTCCCCTATTGACACCCCTCCATGTGATCTCCATCTCTATGGTTCTGTTCCTGTTCTAGTTGTTTGCCTAGTTTGCTCTTGTTTTTGTTTTAGGTGTGGTCGTTAATAACTGTGAATTTGCTGTCATTTTTACTGTTCCTATTTTTGATCTTCTTTTTCTTAGGTAACTCCCTTTAACATTTCATATAATAAGGGCTTGGTGATGATGAACTTCTTTAACTTGACCTTATCTGAGAAGCACTTTATCTTCCCTTCCATTCTAAATGATAGCTTTGCTGGATACAGTAATCTTGGATGTAGGTCCTTGTGTTTAATCTTGGGTAATGTAATTATGATGTGCCTTGGTGTGTTCCTCCTTGGGTCCAGCTTCTTTGGGACTCTCTGAGCTTCCTGGACTTCCTGCAAGTCTATTTCCTTTGTCATATTAGGGAAGTTCTCCTTCATTATTTGTTCAAATAAGTTTTCAATTTTTTGTTCTTCCTCTTCTCCTTCTGGCACCCCTATAATTCGGATATTGGAACGTTTCAAGATGTCCTGGAGGTTCCTATGCCTCTCCTCATTTTTCCGAGTTCTTGTTTCTTCATTCTTTTCTGGTTGGATGTTTGTTTCTTCCTTCTGGTCCACACCATTGATTTGAGTCCCAGTTTCCTTCGCATCACTATTGGTTCCCTGTACATTTTCCTTTGTTTCTATTTGCATAGGCTTCATTTTTTCATCTGTTTTTCGAACAGATTCAACCAAGTCTGTGAGCATATTGATAACCAGTGCTTTGAACTGTGCATCCGATAAGTTGGCTATCTCTTCCTCACTTAGTTGTATTTTTTCTGGAGCTTTGAAGTGTTCTGTCATTTGGGCCATTTTTTTTTTTTTTTATCTTGGCGCTTCTGTTACTTTAAGGGGCGGGGTAACGCTGGTCGCTGTGCTGTGACGCTGTACTTGGGGGAGGGGCCAAGAGGGAGTAATGGCGTCCGCCTCACTCTCCTCTGGATTTTAGTCTTTCACTCTGCTACCCACAATCAAACTGGGCCCCTCTGGTGCTGGTTCCCCAGTGGGTGGGCCTGTGCACACTCTAGGCCCCTGTGGGTCTCTCCAGCGACCTCTCCCGTGAGGCTGGGAGTCTCTCCTGCTGCTGCCCCAACCCCCACAGGCGCTTTCAATCAGAGGTTTGAGGCTTTATTTCCCCGAGCTGGAGCCCTGGGTTGTGCAGTCTGCTTTGCTCCCTGCTGTTCGCCCGGTTTATCTATGCATGAATGTGGGGCCGCAGGGTGCTACCCACTGCTCAGCCTGCCCTGCTCTCCGCCACTCTGAGTCCAGCCCTCTGGGTTTATCTGTGCAAATGTGGGGCCGCAGGGTCTGCTAGTGCTCAGACTGCCTGCGCCATTTGTCCCACACTCCGCCAGTCTCAGTCCCGCCACAGCCACGCGAGTCCTCTCCACCCCGGTGCCCGTCTCCGCCCCTCCTACCAGTCTGGATGAATGTTTATTTTGTATTTCCTTGGTGTTGGACTCCCTTGCCGTTGGATTTTCTGTCAGTTCTGATTGTGCGAGGAGGCACAGTGTGTCTACCTATGCCGCCATCTTGATTCTCCCGACAATACATTTTTATTTCTGGTTTGTTACCTGGGTGAATGGTAAACGACCACCATCTAGGAAGACTGGATAATAAAAAGAATGATAATTTTTTAATTATTTATTTATTTTTAGAGAGAGGGGAAGGGAGGGAGAAAGAGAGGGAAATATCAATGTGTGGTTGCCTCTTGTGCCCCTTACTGGGGGCTGGGCCTGCAACCCAGGCATATTCCCTGAGTGGGAATCAAACCAACAACCCTTTGCTTCGCAATCTGGAGCTCAATCCACTGAGTCAAGCCAGGGCAAAATCACAGAGTGATAAAATTTTTAAAAGAAGAATGATCAAAAGTTCATTGGTAAGGCAGAGTGAGTTTGCAATACCAAAGGATGGCCCAAGTGGAAATGTTTCATGGACAATTAGATATTTAAATTGTGGAAGTCAATTATAGGGATAAAATATGTGTTTCAGGGGTAAGAGGAGGTATTACTACATAAATATAAAACTATTAATGTGGATGGTATTGCTCAGAGTTGGTTGGGCAGGGAATAGTATCTAATGAAGACACCAGAGAGACTGGAGAGTCAGGAGGGAAAGTTTGTCCTACAACAAAAGTAGAAGTATTAGCCAAAACTTTTCACTCATATCAAAGAGGAAGAACAATTAAGAAGAAAACAGATGCTTGGGTGGTGTAGCTCAGTGGATTGAGCTCTGGCCTATGAACCAAAGGGCCACTGGTTTGATTCCCAGTTAGGGCACATGCCTGGATTGCGGGCCCTGTCCCCAGTAGGGGGCGTGAGGCAACCACACATTGATGTTTCTCTCTCTCTCTTTCTCCTTCCCTTTCCCCTTCTCTATAAATAAATTAAATATTTTTTTAAAAAGAAAACAGAAATGATTTCATTGGAGTTGGCAATAGTTGGCAATACAGAAGCTACCAGTGGCCTGGATGAAAGCAATCACACATTAGTTAGATAAAAGTTCCGAAACCGCCCTGGAGGATGGGGAATTTGTCTGATTATGTATGCCAAACTCACTTCAGTTAATGCTGCCTATGGAAATAAAGGGGAGATATGGGTTAACTGTATGAATATTCGGGGTCACAGAAAGAAGAAAGATGACCATCTGTTTACATGACAGCAGTTTGCCTCAGGAAAGTATTTTGGGTCTTCTTTTTTCTACTTTAATGCCTTGACTTCAAATTTCCAAGGAATGTTTTCTTTTGAGAGATGTGTGGGAATTCAACAAAGATATGAATCCAAGAAAAGATCAGGACAAATTTGCCCTGTGTCTTCTTCAGCTTGGCATTCACTTGAATAATCTTCTTTGTGGTTATTTTTATTTATAGAAGAGGTGACTCTCTACGGGCCCTGGATACAGTAATAAGTAGCCATAGTCCATCTCTCGTCTCTTCATTTTTCTTTCAGGATTTACTTTCAGGGTCCTAGTTCTCCCATGTTGAATTCTGCATGTTCCCGTCTTAAACTCCAGCAGCATCTAGAGTCCGTGCTCTGTGTTCTTCTCATCTGGATGTCTGTAAAAACTGAACTGTTCTGCTTCGTGGCTTTAAAATGATACTGCAAGTCAAATGACCTAAGAAATCAAATCTTCTGATGTATTAGCAGATGATAAATATCTGTTATTATATTCCAGGACATAATTATCAAGAACTCTAAAGAAAGGTAATTATGGTAGATTGATTAGATGCTATTTAATTATGAGGCTTTATAAATCATACTACATAGTCAGCTCTCTATTCTTCCTTACTATATGCAGACATTATATATTCCCATTCAATTCTAGTAAATGCCTATTTGTGTCTTTATTCATACAAAAGAGATGATAAACACTGGACATATTTTCAGCACCATTTAAAAAAGATAATTCAGATAAAAATAGTACTTTTGGGGAAAATAAATTAACAGTATCTAAAATTTAAGGCATGTTCTCAGTGTGATATAATTTGATTTTTCCAAATTACCTATTATTTCAATACTATTTCTTTAAAATATCCTTTATTTTCTCTTTTAGGTTAAAATGCTACTTCTACCAGACATTTAATTTTCATGTTTATTTGGCTTAGTCTCTCTTCTATCTTGTTGATTTTCGTGTACCACTACCACAATGGTTTAGTTAATTAATGTAGCTTTTCGTATACTTAAACATTAGGTAAAACATTAGGTAACATGAGCCTTCCCTTAGTTTTTCCCTTCCCCACAAAATTTCTTTTTAATATACATGCATGTTTATTCTTCTTTAAAAATGCATTCTTCTACATAATCATTTTATCAAATATAAAAGTTCCTATTAACTTGAGAAAAGGGTGCCAGGAGCTGGGTTTCTTAATGACTGGAGAAGGACACTCCACATTTGGCAAAGGGGAAGACGGCAATATATCCTGCGGCGCTGTGTAGAAGTTGGAGGTTCTGGTATAAACTACAGGTTATATATATAATGTTAAAATCCTAGCTATGTCCATTAGAAGGCTGAGCAGTGAGACACCAGTAGCCATTAGCTTGCCTAGCACCCAAATTTTGGCTTCTATATACCACTCACCACTAAAAGAACTCAGGTTTTTTATAAAATAGGCTGAATCTAGAACGAGATGCATTTATCTTGTACTAGAAAGTAAGCCTGAAGCTAGTGAGGACATTTTAACAATATTAAGTCTTCCAATCTGTAAACATAGAATGTCTTTCCATTTATTTGTTTCTTATTTAATTGTTTCATCAATGTTTTATAGTTTTAAGAATCCTAATGCCATTTTTCCACAGAACTATAAAAAATCATAAAAGTCACATTGAACCATAGAAGACTTTGAATAGCTAAACCAATCTTGAGATAGAAGAACAGAGCTAGAGACATCACACTTCCTAATTTCAAAATACCTTATAAATCAACAGGAATGAAAACAGTATGGTACTGGCTTAAAGACAGACACATAGATCAATGCAACAAAAGAGAGAGTCCAGAAATAAACCCATGCATATGCAGTCAACTGAGCTTTGACAAGGGTGTGAAGAACACACAATGGGAAAAGAATAGTCTTTTCATCAAATGCAGCTGGGAGAACTGAACATCTATCTACATGCAAAGAAATAAAATTGGATAATTATATCATGCCAGACACTAAATCAGCTAAAATGGATTAAAGACTTAAATATAAGAACTGAAATAGTCAAACTCCTAGAAAAAAATTACAGGGAAATTTTCTTTGACATTGACCTTGGCAATGATTCCTTGGATATGACACCAAAAGCACAGGCAACTAAATAGAAAATAAATTTGGGATTTCATCAATCTAAGAGCTTCTGTTGTTCACTTAAATAACTTGTTAAAATGGTAAATTGCATGTTAAATGCTTTCAACACAAACACACACACACAATGGTACATAAAAAACTTGTGAAGGTGTGATAGTTTCATCGGTATATGTGTTTCATATGTCCAAATTCATAAAATTGTATACATTAAATACATGCAGTTTTGTACATAAATTGTACCTCAATTAAGTTGTTTCAAAAAGGAAGAAACAGGATATCATAATAGTTTCAAAGCATCTTTCTACAGATTGCTTTTTAATTCAAAGATAAAAACTAAGAACTCTACTGCTATTCATTAACATTAGGACAAACCAGCATTATGTTCTTCGTGACACAACATCACTTTCATGGTATTCCTGCACAAATCTGCTCATGACGAAATGTTGCACAGACCACACTGAGGGCAGGCCTACAAAATAATTGACCTACATTCTAAAAATGTCAAAGTCAAAAAATACAAAGAAATGTTGAACAAGTATTCCAGAAAAAGACTAAGGAGACATAACTACTAAATACAATATGTCATCTTGCCCTAGACGATGTGTCTCTCCCTTCCTCTCACTCTAACTGCAATGAAAAAAAAAATGCTCTTGGGTGAGGGTAAAAATAAGTAAGTAAGTAAATAAATAAATAAAAGATCTTTAAAAAATATAGTATGTCATATTATATTTGACCCTGGATTGCAAATAACATAGCTATAAAAGATATTATTACAACAAGGACAAAATGCATATGAACTGCAAATTAGATAGTATTTTCTCAGTGTTACATTTCTTGAGTTTTATACTGTAGATGAACAAATGATTGATTTAAAAGTATTTATATTATATAATGCACATTTAACTTTCTTATATAATAGCAATGTCTTTGTGCATATTTTAATTACAGATGTATATACAAAGAGAGTAAGAGAGCACATGATAAATGGAGCAAAATGTAACAATTGTGCATGGAGTTCCTCTCACTATTCCTACCACTTTAATTTCAAAATGATATTAAAATAAAAATTGTTTTTAAAAGATTGTTATAACTAAGTTTTTAATTGTATTGAAATCTTAGACATTGAAAAGTCAATGTATAATTACTTATAATTGTAATATGTAAACCAGAATTAAGTTGTGTACCTTACAATAAATTTTACAATAAAATTTGGTACACCAAAACTTTATAATACTATTTTTCAGAAGCAAGGTTAAAAACTTTGGGATATGACATCTGTGTGTTGTTTATGTTCACAGTGATTTCAAGACAAAACAATCAGTTGAAAATAAAATGAGTAATCTACAACCCTGGCTGATGTGGAAGCTCAACCAAAATGTTCTCTCTTCACAGGTTTCTCTAAGCTGTTCAAGTGGAAATAATCTTCTAATTCTTAACTCACATAACGTTGTTTTTCTAACTTTTCCAGGACATATAAAACTTTCTGCCATGAATAATAATTACTTATATACATATTATCTCTGACAATGGGCTAAATAACAACTCTTTAAAGGCAAAATTCCCATTTGCTTAAACTCTTTCGATGGCTCCCCAAATGGCTTCAAGATGATCAAACTCTTTAATACTTTATATAAATGATGCATAATATCACATTTAAATTTCACATATCATGTATGATTATATTTTAGCTATATCTCTCAAAATCTTCCCACCCACTCACCTACCACATAGACACTCATTCTAGAAATCAGCCATATTTTATTACTTTTAGTTCACCGAAATCATAATGTTCTCTCTTCAAAAATTTACAGTTTCTAAATATACTGTCTTCAAATTCTTTCCCCAGCTATTTCCTGCTTAACATTTAACCATCAGGGTGGATATCTCTCTTGCTTCAGAAAGGCTTTCTTGAGAATCAATGATTAAATTCATATCTATATCATACTTTTGCAAAATGCAACCTATAAATATTGAGGCAAATTCTATTATTCATTCCCTTCTTCCGTTCACTGAGAAGGTCTGCAAGCCAGGACTTCAGTAGAAATGGCCACATCCAGCACCAAGATTGTGGCTTCTATAAACCATTGTGTACTTAAAAATAATAATAATAATAATAATAATGTTTTTAAAAAGTTTATCATCTATCCACATACACATGGATACATATGTAATTATATAACTATTTCTTTCCTAGAGAATACCTTCAGTACATAATTCAGTACTTTTATTCTCCTTTTATTTTAATAGGACAAGGGAAAAAAGAATGGAAAAGATGGCTAACCCTTTGGGGTTTACTATGCTAAAACAGTCCTGAGATACACAAGTTAAACTTGGCATTCTTTGGATCTTAGCCGAAAACTGCTTTTATTGGCTGTGGAAAATGGAATTTTAAACTATGCTGGAAAATGCATAATGTGATGGTTGAGTGTGATTACATGAGTTTATGTGTTCTGGAAAGTGGTTCTATTTCTCTCAGCACTTAAGGCTAAAGCAGACCAAAAGCAATGGAGTTTAACTTCTTAAGACCATTTACTGAAGATATAGAACTATGAATATTTGCAAATGACAATGAAGAAACATAAAGGAACTTCCATCTAAATGTAAATATTAAGATCTCAGCAGGGTTGACAGAATGGCCTAAAACTGCTTTTTTATTGGTATAAAAACACAATGAAACAGATCACTCAGAGTAAATAGTTTATGCCTTGAGCTGTCTCCTCAAAATAAACATTCCATTACCCATCTGACATAGAATTAAATGACATTGTTTTGTTTCTAAACAAGATACTTTTTTCCAGGGTCCATGAATGTTGGTGATTCCTTTCAGGAGAGTTGAAACCTGTAAATATTGTTTTAGAGATCTGATCTGGGAGTTTAAAGGAAAATGTTTTGTGCCAATAAAAAAATCAAATTAGCTTCGATATGAAAGCTATACAAAAGAGGAAAATCCATAGCACAAGAATATATCTCAACTGTTTAGGCAATACTAAGAGCCGAAATACTGTATAACTTTTAATATCATTACTTAGGTCAGTTTCTGCCTGGGGCAATAACATTTCCTGTTTCATTCCTGCCCAATATTGTTTTTTCCATTATTGCAGCTTAAAAATACTTGGGCTGTTTTAAAGATTAGTTTGTTGGCATAAAACTTCACTTGACTCTTCAGAGAATTTTCTTTAACCTTCAATCATGGCTTGATATTTTAAAATTTTCAATATGGTCAAGGGCCTTTGGCATCAAAACAAAATTTCCATCTAATCTTATTAGGCAATTAGAATAGAAATGCTAGCATGCTGAGCCATGAATATTCAATACTCATCACTATATAAAATGTTAATGTGCAAGATAAAAGTTCAAGTGTGATCCTACTTAAAATGCAAATATTCTAGATGAAAATCATGTAAGTATATTTTTTAATTCATTTAAGTTTAAATGGTAGTCACAGTATCATGTTGACATCATCTTAGCTTGTATTATTATATTAACATTTTAATATAATAGCATAAGTAAATTAAAAAGTAAAATGGTTAGCAATGGTTTCTCTGGAGTGTCTTTTATCTTAAAATGTTTACATGCATCACATATGAAATGTTCAGTTCAAATGATTAAATATCACTTTTATGTGCCTGTAAATGATACCTTCTCTGGTATAAAGAACATGAAATTTCTGAAGTGACCTACTATGGTTAGAATCCAGCTCCTCTTCTTATAAGATATATGATTTTTTGAAAAGTATTGAAAAAAAAGATTCTATTTGCTTAGCTGCAAAGAAGTGATAATAGTTGTGATCACCTCATGGATTTTCGTGTTTTCTCAATGAAATAATATATAGAGAACACTTAAATGTCTGATACATGGTCCATCTGCACAAATGCTTTATTTTTTATTTTAATATATACAAAATTATAATCACACTTAAAATTTGGTTAAGTTTAGGAGGACAACCATTGGAAAAAATGTTTACCTTGAGGATTTTGTGTTATATCACAGTTCCCAAACTGTGGTTTTCACGTGTGTGTGTGTGTGTGTGTGTGTGTATACACCTCTCCTATTACATAAGCTCCTACTTTCTCTATCTCTGAAGAACTACAGATCTTACCTGAACTTTCTTATGGCCATGATATTTTGCCTACTATGCTTTTATGCATTGTAGATAATATGTGATTGGCAGATGGATGGATGAATGAATACCAACTTTCACTCTTTGAATTGTGTCTAAACTGTTTAGACAATCTTGTCCTTCAGAGTTCTGTTCATATTCTGTTTAAAGGGTGCTTAGTGATGAGCACTGACCTTGGACAACATTTTGACATTATGGGGATAGAACACAAGCTTTTCTTGGAGCTCTGGCTCTATCTCCCAGACTGTGAAGCTCTTGCTCCAAAGCCCAAGGTGTCACTGCCAAGTTTTCCCATCATATGACCTGAAGCTACACCTTAGCATTTTAGAACTACATTTTGAGCTCAGTGAGTCTTCTTCTAATTATACAAATCTTTGGCTTTCCTAACATTTCAAGCTCCTAACACTCATTCTTTGCACATTGAGATTTTCTTCCTTCCTTTCTTATTTTAAACCATTGGAATTTGTTGGAGCATAACTTTCAAACAAAAAATTCAAAAACCATGTGATTTGCTTAATTTCATCATTTAGATCTTTTTTCCCCCTCTCATATTGAAAGCAGCCTTGAAAGGGAATTTAGAGTTACCTGTAAATTATTCTTTTCAACTTAAAATTTTCCCTTATTGAAGTCTGACTTACAGGTACCCTGAAACTCCATAATTATTAAGCATATGTGTCTTAACACCTAGCAAAAATTATGGGCCATCCCATTATAAAAATTCTAAAGAATCTCAGATGTTTAGAACTGAAAGAACAAACTTCAAAGGCATTCCAAAACAGCTCTCTATTCTTTCCACACTACATCCAAAAAAACTATCACCTACTGCTAATGGCTGTGCTTGCCAGCTGATTTTCATTTTACAACAAATGTAGAGTTCTAAGTTAATTTAATTTGATGTGGTTTACTGGCTGACATCTCGATTTAAAAACCTGTTTTTTTTTTAATTTAAAACCTGTATGCACCCATAATTGTCATAATCTATTCTGACTCCATTCGAGGGCAGGTACAAACAGAGCGTTGTTGAGAGTGTGGAAAGGTACTTTAGACATCCTCTGTTCAGACTCTTTCTTTTCCTCTGCAGAAATGGGGGATGCATGCTACACTAAAGAGCATCCCTTCCCTCTAATCCACAAATCTGAAGTTAATTCCTCTCCGGATTTTCAAATACATTTTTCAATTTAAAATAAATAACTGTTGGAGGTTGATAGACTTGTACTATCTATAGGAATGCACAACACACACACACACATACACACTAGTGTGTACACACTAGTGATCCCTCAAGATCTTCTTAGGATACTAGTCTGTCAGGCCCTTTAATAATCCTATAAATGAAATGTTTTACAAAATGACAACATACCAAAATATGGAAATGTCCCTGCCAATTATTTAGACCGAGCCAGGAAATATGTACTCCCACCTCCCCAAAGAAGAAAAAAAAGCAAATGAAAAGATCATCAACTTAGCTTTACCAAAAAAAAGGTAAAACCTCAGTCAAAAATTTATTCAATACCATTAATTGTGAAAAGAATAGAGGAAAAGACCTCCTTCTCCTTATTACCTCTACTCTACTCCTTCAGCAATAGAGGGTTTTTGATATTTAAATATTGTCAACAGCAATTTTAGTTGAAAGGATAATGTATATCTGTATGATTTTATTCATATAGGGTTTTTTTTTCCACATTAACTGAAAGGCACTCAACTCTCACTCTGGCATTTTCATCTTCATTTCTATTACTGAGTAGATTATATAATGCAAATATTTATAAAATCTGATGCAAAAAAATCTGGTATAAATGCTAGTTTTGTCCTTTACCCATTGTTTGACCTTGAATAATTTTCTTACCTCTGTATGTCAGTTTCTATATTTATATAATAGACTTTTTAATACACTATATAATAGTAATTCCTTTATACAATTGTCCCCAAAGTTAAATAGACTCACAATAGATTTTGACAACCAAGTATATTCAGTATTTAAATTGTAAAACAAGTGTTTAGACTTCAGCCATTATTCCACACAAAATTAAACCAACTTAGATAAATCATGTAAAGCATTTAAATACTGACTACCACATAAAACATGTTAGCTAAAGTTATTTTTGCCTTAAATACTTGTTGTTGAAATTAAATAAGATAATATAAACAGAAGTTTTTGAACATTGTGCCTGGCACATGGTAAGAGATCAATAAATATTGGCTTTTTAATTATCATCACCATTAATATCATTGGCATTATCTTTAATTACTCCTACTTCAGAGGTGTCAAACTCATTTTCACCATGGTCCATATCAGCCTCGAGGTTGCCTTCAAAGGGCCGAATGTAGTTTTAACTCCTTAACAGTAAGGAGTAGTTACATTTATACAGTCCTAAAATTACACTCAGCCCTTTGAAAGCAACCGCGAGGTTGATGTGGCCCCTGGTGAAAATGAATTTGACACCCCTGTCCTACTACCAGCTGTCCTCTTTTTCCCCATCAAAGGAAATCGAAGTCTCCTCAAGCAAATATCATATCTTCAAAAGACAGTGACACCCACAGAAACTTATTAACTGGAGAGAATAATGGAATGGAAAAAATAGAATAAATGGAGACACAAAGTACCAAGCTGAGCCAGAATGTTTCCAGTTGAGAAACAAGCAATAAAATCTTCGAGTGGAATTCAAGATGGGCCAGCTTCTGACTCCGCCCTCAGTTCCAGGGCTTCTGTTCGCCTAGGGGCCATAACCTGACCCTTTACCCATGAAAGCAAATTTATTGGCTCATGACAAAAAACAATATACCAATAACATTAAGCTAGATCTCCAAAATATTTTTAATAAAATAAACAACATTCCTGGGGAAATGAAAATCTGCAGTTTGATTAAATCAAAACCTGGTTAAGATCAAATCAGGCTCATTTCTTCTAACGCTATTGTTTTGTTTTTCAAATTTCTAAGGAGCCATATTTTATAAATTATAATTTATTCATCAGGGAGATGTTATGTTAAGATTACAGTGTGTGAAATGATAGCTTTTCACTATGTATAAAAAGAGGCAGAGCACAAGAACTAAGACTTGCTTACATTTATTAAAAGTCATGTATCTTAACTACGAAGAGGGAAAAATGGATAGCTGCAGCTGGCACTCTTTGATGCACCAGTTCCTGAAAACAAGAGAGTGTCAAAAGTGCATGAAGCATTATACGCAGGTGCTTTTCCTCTGACAGATTTAATCTACAAATAATTTATGCCTGTATTCCGCAGTCCTCATTGGAGCTGAGCTCCTAATCAAATTCAAATGACCAATGCTTTAGAATTATGTATTTGAAAGATATTTTTCGATTTATAAAATAAATCAAATATACAAATATATTGCAATAGTAGTATATATAGAAATTTGCAAAGCCATAAATATACATTCTCCCCAAATATATTTCTATTATTAACGGGTACCATTAGAGAATACTGTACCTACCATATATAATTCAGTAGCGAAAGCTTGATTCTTTAGGGCTTTTAAAAATTTCTAACTATTTTTTTTAATAAAAATCATTCTGAAATGTATTATCCATTTCTGACCCCACAAAAGGAATCATTAATCAGTAGGGATTCTGCTCTTCTTTCAAGCTATGATCAGGGAGTTGAAGTCTCATACCACTGAGAATTCTCACAGGGCACAACCTGGCTTCTAGTGGTTTGAACTCTTGATGATACAAAGACCAGGGGAAGAGAACAAGCATAACCTGAGGATGCTGAGTTGTGTGGTGCTGCTATCTCTGCTGCCAGCCAGAGCTGCCTCTCTTTTTTACCATGTACAGAACATGCACTCTCCCCTGCCTTCTTCACTGCTTCGTCTTCCCTACTACTTCGCTGCTCTGTGCTGCTTTTCTCCAAGTCTCTCCCTTCTTTCATTCAACATTCAGCGCCAGCTGAGAACAAGAATCTCTGCTGGTCACTGGTCACCTAACAGTAAAAAAGACAGACACGTTCTGTGCTTACAGAGTAAACACCTGCCTCTTTTGCCTGTGTTCTTCAAGTTTGTTTTTTATGATTTTTTTCATTTTAACTTATGGAAATTTTGATTCTATTGTCACCACCAATCAGCAACAAAGCCTCTTTTATGCTGGGTGAAACAGCAATTATATTTTACTCAAATAGAATGTTAAAATGAGGCATTTCCCTTCTCAGTTTCTACTGAAATCCCAAGGAAAAAACGGTGACAAACTGAGGTTTGGAAGCGAGTCTCAGGCCCATCAAAACAGGACTTTCGAAGGGAGAGTTTGAGAGCCAGTTTGTGACCCAAAGTTCATGACCCGCTTTCATGAACCGGAATTGAGAGATCAGAGGAAATGTGAGTAACTACAACGGACTTCTCCCAATGGTGAGGAGGGGCAGCTTTGCTTTCCCCTCCCCCTCCTCTAACCTAGGGAGAAAGAGGCTTTAGTTGGACTGCTTGGAATGATTGATAGGTATCTTCTGAAATGCAGGGCACACCACAGCCTGGCCTATGACTCACTGTGAGAGGTCTAAAGGACAATAGACTTCCGGGCACTTAAGCAAAGAAAAGACTGCTGCACTGGACGCTGTCTGCACTGCCTGTGGTGGTGGGAGAGAATTCATGCAGGTTCCCCACAGACTAAACGTGAGGCCTGGAAGAGAATGAGTTACTTTGGGATTGTCTTTGACTCTGCCAAAGAGAGTGCATAGAAGTATGGAAGACCTCAGCAGCAAGAAGGTGGAGGACCTCTTTGTGGCTCGGTGCTGCAGGAGCGTCACTGGCCAGAGGAGACTCAGTCAGTCCCTTGCACTGAGGCAGGGGGTCAATAGCCCTCAAATATGCTCCATCAGCCTCTGCCAAAGCCCTCAGTAACACTCTTTGATCGAAATGGTAGAACCAGGACAAACAAGGAATACCTTTCCTGCCCTTGCCTCCGACACCCATTTCCAATCTGGTAGGATATCAAGCAGTCCTATCAATGAGGGAAAAGGCATTAGAAGTCCTAGTTGGCTTCTGCAAAGGGGATGGTCACTAGCAAGTCCAAGCCATGTTTAGAAGCTTGGAATTATCAGCCCCCCACGTCCCTCACTTCTTCAGCGAGAGGAGAGGGGCTGGGAATGGAGTTAATAGTTGATCATGCTTAGTGAGGAGTCTCCATAAAATTCCAATAATGTGGGGTTCAGAGAGCTTCCGGGTTGCAGAACATATCCATGTACCAGAAGGGTGATGTACCAGAATTTCACAAGGACAGAAGTCCCCTATGCTTGGGAGCCTCCCAGACCTCTCCCTATGTATCTATCTGTTCATCTGGCTGTTCGTCCACACCCTTTGTCATATCCTTTAATAATCTGGTAAATGTAAGTAAGTTTATCAGAGCTCTATGAGCTGCTCTAGCTAATTACCCCAACCGAAGGAGGGGATCTTGAGAAACTGGATTATAGCCAACCTCCCAGAAACGTAGGCAACAACCCAGACTTGCAACTGGCCTGAAGGTGGGGACAGGAGCCATCTTGTGAGATGAGCTTTTAACCTGTGCTGTGTCCAGGTAGAAAGTCTCAGAACTGAACTAAATTGCAGGACACCCAGCTGGTGACCCAAAATGGCTTGGTGTGGGTAAAGCTTTCTGGCGTCAGAAGTGTTATGAGTATGGTAGTGGTGTGAGCGTAGCCATGGAGGAGGACTGAGGTTTCTCTCAGCACACCAAAGAAATCATAGTTACTGCTCAAGTTCTTAACTGACAGTCAAAAAAATTAGCCTCATGGAACCTGTAACAAAATAATAAAATGGATTTCTGACTACACCCAAAGCACCCTGCTTGTTCAACACAGAATATACGGTATAATTTAAATCTTTAGGCTTTGGGGCATTTTTGTTCTTTCATTTATTTTTAGCATTGTTCACTAATTGCAAATTTTCCTTCCATTTAATCATATCACAAATATTTTCCATTTACGCATATTATGAAGATTTCTTCTATTTGTTAATAGTAGAAAATTGGACCAGGATTCTTAGAAATCTTGGATTCTGATCTAGGCTCCACCCTTCATATGTAAATATGGGCATGTTACCTCTGTAAATCTTAGTTTTCTCATCTATAAAATGAAAGTAATAAGCTCTCCCTATTTCACAGGATAGTTATGAGGTTTAAAAGAGATAAAGAATATAAAGTCACTTGTAAACTCAGATGTGTTATATGTGTACACTATTCTATGCATGTTTTCATGTCTTAATTGTATTCACATGTGTTACAGACACAATTTTACACTCAACATTTTGGTCTTATAATTTATCTCATTAGAATCCTCTGCCTGATGGAAGCATTTATTCTTTGAAAGTAAAAAGAACCCTTTACAGAAAATGAAATACAGAGAGAGAGAGAGAAGCATATCTAGTCATAAAATTCTATTCCCTGCCAAAATGTTTCCATGTAACATACTTAGGCCAAATCCAACCTTTGGTTGGGGATGAATGAAATACTGAGTGTTAAAATGGTAATCACCTGTATTTTAAAAGTTTATGACTTGTGTTAGGCAAAGTAAATTTTAGATTCTGTTAGGTTCAAACCAAAATATGCACACACTTCTCTATGGATAAAGGAAACATTGATCTATAAGGCATCAATATTAACAAATGTATACAACCCAGGAATAATGATACTAAAATATTAAATTTTTAAAGTAGTTACAGTAAATGACTGGCCTGAAAACTTCAGGAGAATGCAGTTGCTCTCATCTTTAGATAATATGGAATAATAGTCACACAATGGGAAACAAATAGTAAAGATTGCCAATCAAATATGAAAAGTATTCCTTGAATCAAAGACTTTGGATTAATCCCCAGTCAGAGCCCAGCTTCCCAAGAAAGGTTTTCATAGTTAAAAACAGCAATTCTTTTTTTTTAATCCTCACCTGAGGTTATGCTTATTGATTTTAGAGAGAAGGGAAGGGAGAGAGAGATAGAGAGAGAGAGAGAGAGGGAGAGACAAACATTGATATAAGAAAGATCAGTTGGTTGCCACTGACTGGGAACCAAACCTGCAACCCAGGCATGTGCCCTGACCAGGAATTGAACCAGTGACCTTTCTGTTTATGGGATGATGCTCCAACCAAAAGAGCCACACTATATAGGGCAAAACAGTCATTCTTTATTCACTTGTTTAGTCAACCAAATTGTATACAATGACTACTCTGTGTCAGGAACCTCTCTATGCTTCTGGAATAAAGCAGTGAACAAAATTTATAAAGTCCCTGTATTCATGGACCTTCCATTCTAGCTCAGGAAGAGAATAATCCAGTAAGCAAATAGGAAAGGCATAATAAAAATACAGGAATAAACAAGAGTGTAAGCAGATAGAGGGTGATGGGGTGCTAGTTTATATCTGATATTAATTTAATTTTCACAAGAACACTCTGAAGTAAATAGAAGCATTCATCTGAGCCTTCTATTAACATGAGAGCACTAAGGCTCCTAGAGAATAAAGGGTATTAGCTGATCCAGGACTAAGTCTTGGAATTCCAACTCAGTCTTGAACTCATTTTATTATACCATCCGATTCTGATCAAGACAAATTATGCTTCTTTGAAGAGCCTTTCTTAACAAAGCGAAATGTGGGACAAGCCAGAACTAATTTGTGGGCAACCACTTTTTGAAAACACTAGAGAGCGGAAACAACTGAGCCATCACAAATTTGCACTAATTAAAGTGATGCTGAGGGCTCTCGCTGCGCAGATAACCGTGCCAGTCCACTCTCCTATTCAGTACTGGCCCAAATGCCGAGCTATCATTTTCTAAAGACCACTTTGTGCCCAGTATCTTCTCTTTCCCTATTTTTATTTTCATAGAGTATAGTTTAAAAACACTTTAAATAAACATAATAAATACATTTGCATCTGTTCCCTGAGCTCATTAAACCTTTTATGCTGTTAATACAACATAAAAATTATGCGTTTTCTTTCATTTTTAAAATAAGCTATATATGTGTATAGATAAATTATTTGCTATTTATTTTTCCAGCCTTATTGAAGTATAATTGACAAAAAATTACAAATAATTTAAAGTGCTCAATGTAATGACTTGATATAGTACACATGGTAAAAGCATACCTCCCACCAAGTTAATGAACATATCCATCTCCTCACATATTTATCTATTTTTCTGAAAACAATTAAGTTTTCCTCTATTTGAAAATTTTAATTATACTATATAGTGTTACTGTAATCGCCATGTTATATAATAGATCCTCAGGCCATGTTCATTTTACAGCTAAAGGTTTGTATCATTCTACTAAGCTCTCCTACTTCCCCCACCCTCCATCTTCTGGCAGCCATTTTTCTACTCTCTTTTTATGAGTTTGACTTTCTTTTTTTTTTAGGTTCCACATATAAGTAATACCCTGAGATATTTGTCTCTCACTATCCAGCTTATTTTACTTATTTTTGCAATTAAATCAACCCCAACAAACATGGAGAGGTTCCCTACATAAATTATCAATATGTAGTTAATGAAAGTTTGACATACAAATGCCAAAGACAGAAGTCTTTATACGATGCTAAATCCTTACAATCTTTGAAGTTCAGAGCTCCTCTGTAAGCTTAGAAGAAAGACAGGACTTCAATACTGATGGCACACTTTAAAGTTCTCTTCCTTTCTTTTTCTCCCAAAGCACAGTTTGTATTACAGCTTGTAATACCCATGTACACACCTGTCAGGTCAAACTTGGTCAGAAAAGGAATTTACTGGAAGGACACTGGGCGGCTGCACTCTAAACCTACAAGTGATCTCCAATTAACCTATGCCTTTGCATCAATAACTCCAAACTCGGGACTTGGTCAAGACCATCTATTCGCCTGACCCTGGGCTTCTAAGGGAATGATAGCTTTCAGAGGGAAGGGAGAGAGACTGTCTGGCCACCTTTGGCTTCCATAATGGGAGATACAACTCTTTTATCAACACTCTATGTGGAACCCTAAAAAGGGGATGGATATGAGCAGACAAAAGTAAAAAAATTTTGAATCTAGCAAATACCCAGTTTAGCATGTATTTTTTCTCAAAACTATGAGCTTTTAGAGAATAATAATCCTCTCATTATGCCTAGCACCATATCCAGCACAGAAAGAACTCAATAAATACTTTGTTGGTCTCAGCAAACTACTTAACTTTAAACTGTTTAAAAAAAAGAATTATTTACTTTTCAGAGAGAGGAGAAGGGAGGGAGAAAGAATGGGAAAAAATAACAATGTGAGAGAGATATGTTGATTGGTTGCCTCTCTCATGCCCCCAACTAGGGAACCTGGCCCACAATCCAGGCATGTGCCCTGACTGGGAATCGAACCAGTGACCTTTTCATTTGTGGAACAATGCCCAATTCACTGAGCCACACCAGTCAGGGCTCAACTTTAAATTCTTCAGGTCACAGAGCGTAATTTTTAGTCCCCTTCTTCTACATTGACTGACAACTACTAAGTCATCTTTTGCACCTCCTTATTCCTCTGTCTTGTTATTTAGTCCATGACCATATTCATTGATATTATCTTCCTTTACTGTTTTTTCCCACTCATTCCAATCTATCTTCCAACCTACCACCAGAGTAATGTTCCTAAAATATAAATCTGCCTAACGTGCATCAATAATTAGCTACATACTACTATCCAAGAGTTACCTGTGTCAAAGACACGTGAGGATATCTCATACCTTGATGCTTTATCTCACACCCCTTCCTCCCCACAATGCCAGGAGCATCTCTTATAACAGGTGCACACTCATCTTCTGAGACAGTTTGAGTCTTACTTCCTCAAAGCCACTTTTTGACCTGCAGTTCCTCCTTTTATTCAAAAACAGTAAAAGATCTCTCTAGATTTTTGAAACCTGTAGTGGTCATTTAGCCAAAAACATTGGTTAAAGCAGGAAAGCATAAAATAATGATGCAAAGCTTTTTAATAACTTGAAATTTGTAAAAACTGCATTCATTTGCCAAATGAACAAAGCTTTTTCTTTACATATGAGTTTGCTGATTGGGACTTCAATTCACTTTTCTAGCATAAAGCACATCCAAAATGCCTCTCTGAGTTTCACTTTAACTTTTTTAAAGTAGGATGAGAATTTAAGACACCTGCAAAGCAAACTAAGCTCAAAATCATATTAATTTTAATTTTTCTTCTAAACTCTTGTTCCTATCTTGCCTATTTTAGATACCTTTTTGTAACACTTTTCATGAGTCTTTTTAATATTAAACTTAACTTTTGTATATACAATAACTCTCTTGTCATATTCATATTTTATTAGTTTATTTAAGATTACATTAATGTGTGTAGTTGCTATATAAAGTACAACTGGTTTAGACAAGTTGGGAAGAAGCACAAAGATTCTTGGCACACACACTGTTAGACTGGTAGGAACGAAGGGTATTACATGTACCAGAGATTAGTCTATTAGCTGCGAGGGCTCAGTGGGCCATGTGCATCCTGTGTGTTGCAAGTGACAAAACTTGGGCTCAGCTGATGTAAAGAAGAATAGGAAATGTGCAGATCCATAAAATGAAGATTCAATGCCAGTGCTTCCCTTCACCTGTGATTTGTTTGTTTTTTTTTTATTCAGTTACAATTGTCTGCATTTTCTCCCCATCCCTCCACCCCACACCAGCCAGTCGCACCTCCCTCCCCAACCTCTACCCTCCCCCTGATTTTGTCCTTGTGTCCTTTATAGTAGCTCCCATAGACCCCTCTCCCCACTATCCCCTCCCCACTCCCCTCTGGCTATTGTTACATTGTTCTTAATTTCAATGTCTCTGGTTATATTTTGTTTGCTTTTTTCTTTTGTTGATTATGTTCCAGTTAAAGGTGAGATCATATGGCATTTGTCCCTCACTGCCTGGCTTATTTCACTTAGCATAATGCTCTCCAGTTCCATCCATGCCATTGCAAAGGGTATAAGCTCCTTCTTTCTCTCTGCTGCGTAGAATCTCATTGTGTAAATGTACCATAGTTTTTGGATTCACTCATTTGCTGATGGATTTTGTCTCTCAGTGTGTCTCAGCTGTGCTTTCCTCTGTGAGTGAGCTTTCATCCTCATGGTAGCTTCTTGCTGCCAAAAATGCTGCCGAGCTCTAACCCTTGTGTCTTCACATTCCAACATTCAGTAGAAGGTAGACCCCAGCTAGTACTGCCCAGAAGCTCCCAAAATATTCTCTTGTATCTTATAGTTCTCATTGGGTTACATGACTATCTGTGAACCAGTCCCAGGACCAGTCAGACACTATGCTTATTGGATCGAGCCAATAGAAGCTCCTCCTGGACCCTGTCAACCAATGACAATAGAAGAGGGTTGGCTTTCAAAAGAAATTTGGGTCTGTTATTAAAAGAAAGAGAGACTGGGTTCTGATCAGCAACCCCAAATGAAAAATCTAATGAGAAATCTGGGAATTTAGCAATTAGTCTTAGGCTTGATTACAGGCAGTGACAATTGATGGGAATTGCCCTCATCTAGACTTAACCCATTCAGCCTGTTCATGAGGAAGGGGACAAGGAGGAACAGGGCATGGCGCCTGCCTTTTAGCATGCCGTACTTCTGCCCAGCTTTCCCAAACGCTGACTGGTAAGACTACCAATATCTCTACCTTCGATGGGAAAGAGGAGGGAAAGATAGGCAAGGAGACCTCAGAGGCAGTAGTGGAGTGGAATGTGGCAAACATCTCCCCTCTCCCGAACAAGAAAGTCTTGAATTATTTTTCTCTGTTTTTTAAAATTAAAAATGTAAATATCAATACTTAAAATATTTCTTTTATTGGTTGAATTTATAAAGTAAAAATGACAAAATACTATGAGTTTTTTAGGTTCACAGCAAAATTGAGAGGAAGGCAAAAAGATTTCCCATACACTCCCTGGCCGCAGGCCTCCCCCACTGCCAACATCCCCCACCAGAGTGGCCATCTGTTACAACTGACGAGCCTGCATTGACATATCATAATCACCCAAAGTCCATGGCTTACCTTAGGGTTCAGTCATGGCATAGCACATTATATGGGTTTGAACAAAGTCACGACATGTATCCATCATTATGTTGTCATACAGAGTATTTTTACTTCCATAAAAATCCTCCGTGCTCCACCTAGTTTTCCCTCACCCTCACCCGCAAACCCTGGCGACCCCTGGTCTTTTTACTGTCTCCAGGCCTTTTCTGGAATGTCATATTGTTAGAATCACATAATATGTACCCTTTTCAGATGAGTTTCTTTTAGTCATGTGTATTTATACTTCCTCCATTTTTTCATAGCTTTTAGCTCATTCTTTTTAGTACTGAATAAATATTTCATTGTCTATGTGTAAAACAGTTTATCTACTCAGGGATTGTTTTTCACAATATATTTCATATTTGAGATTTAAATTAAATATGAAATTATTTTCCTCTAATTTTCTGGATCTTATTAATAAAATGACCCAAAATATAAGGACTTCAATTTATCTAAAAATATTAGTTCATTATAATAACAAATTATTATTAAACTGACCTATGTCTTACCCCCATGAATTTTACAGCATTCATAGCACAGATAATTTAGTATGGACATTTTATCGCTTGGTCTTTAATCTTTAGATATAGGAAGAAAATCCACTTTGATTTAACTGCTTTACATGAAAAAAGAGACTATGTATGCTGTATTATATCCAACTACAAAGAAGCCACCTGCTGGCATTTTGATAGCCTCAGATAACAGTTACCATAAGAAAAGAATTGGGGAAGACATTTTTATTTTCATCTCAAAAGGAGAAGTAGGAAGAATCTTTTCACTCACATACTGCTCTATATAAGAAAGCAAATGTGCATTTCGCAAGTCAAAAATTTTGTTTTGTTAATGTTAACAAATATATAGAAGATAAAGAATACTCAAGTCCCCATAGAGTTTTGAACAACATGCAAAATATGAACAATTAATTAAAAATCATAGTTAATTTTTAACATCGCATACAAGCACCAGCTGAAGAAAAGTATAAGCTTGAAATCACATTCCAGATTCACTCTGGCTGCCAAGAAACACTTCTGGGAGCCCATGGTAACCGAGCTTTCTCCTGGCAGGGAAACTCCTGGCAAAAACACTAAGCTGAAAATGACAGGGAAAGAATTGCCTCTAGGCCAGCCCAACCTTTCGCTTTATCTGCTTGACAAGTTAATGGGAGTTCAGAGCCACACTGATGGCTGTGCTGACTTCATCGTGATCCGGCCACTTTATACCACACAACAGCAGAGATCCAGAACTCCGAAAACCTCTTGTTTTCTTTAGACTACTGTTACAGTGCAGCCTAGAAGAACTTCTCACCTCTTGAAACTCTGAGTAGTCATTTCAAAACTACCCCTTTTTATATCTGATTCTTAAGAGAAAGTCTTTCCTACCAGAAATGTACTGTCAGAGGAGAACTTAACATTTCATTTTTAATAGGTATTTTTAAAAATAGAAGAGGATGGGCATCTATCTGGAGAGTTTTAGAAGGTTTTACCTAAGACTGAAGATTGTATTTATTAGAAAACTTACAGGGGATTATTTGAAGAGAGAGTGGAAGGGGGGGAGAGAGAGAACGTGAGTGTTGGGAGTATGAGAGAATTGTGACAATCATTTAGGTATTGTGAAACCACTTGAGCTTCGTAAATCCATTAAATATCTCAGGATGCTTTTTGAGGGTGCCCAGCTTCCCTTTGAATCAAATAGCAAAGATGCTCGTGAAGTGAGCACTCTTATTTTCTGCTGATACAACCTCCTTCTAGTCAAAGTGAGTTATTAGGGAAACAACACATTTCCACTCAACTGGAAAGATGTGCACTGCTCAAAACAACTAGCTAGGATATGAAGCAAACGGAGTCAATTATTTTAAAAGCTAAATATCAAAAAAGTTTAATAATACAAAAACACCGTATTAAGAATCACTCTTCAAATCCAGAGTATAAGTTTTTATAGTAAAAATGATACTTGAAAGGAAAATGACATAAAGACCAAACTTTATTATTACGTTCAGAAATATCAAGCTCTTCTCCATTTTTCTGTTTAGTTTGTTGTCTTTGGAAAGACTCAGAAAGGCAAGGGAAGTGTCAGAACTGAAATGGCATCCTGAGATGTTTCATGCCAAGATCCTGTGTCAAAATCTCAGACACAGTGGTTTTTGGAACCCCCACATCAGCTTCTAGTTCTCGCACTGTCAGTCGCTGGTATTTGTGGATTGCAGCCCGTACATGCTCAACATTCTCAGGTGTTCTGTTTGTTGCAGGCCTTCTAGAATGTGGATCACTTTCAACAGATTCTCAACCATCTTTGAAGCATTTGTGCCACACTTTTATTTGTTCTGAATTCATTTCATCATCCCTGAAATCCTTCCGATTCATCCAAACAGATTATGCACAGGAATGTTCAAGCTTAATGCAAAATTTGATGCAGATTCATTACTGTACTTACTCAGTCATTTTGAATGTGACAGCCACACACTACACATGCTCACTCAACAGTGTCTATCACCCCCACTGACTAGTACAGTGAAGTCATCATTGTTCATGCATGTGCATTCCAATCTATTCTCCTTGGCTGCCAGGTTAACATTGATGCCATACAAACTGTTCTCATTATGCTAAAAATGGTTGGACTTTTTCTGGTCAGATCTCATACTTACATCAAGACAACACGGAATTCCAAGAGAAAAATAAAAGATGGTCATGTGGACAATTGAGCTCAGGCATATGAAAGATAAGACTCCCTCACAAAGGGGAAGACAAATACCTCTGCAATCCTTCCCATAACCAACGGGAAAAAAAATGGATGGTCTCTGAGAAAGCAGCAGCATTGTGGGTAGACATCATTCTCAGATACCTCTTAAAACAGCACTCTTAGAGGTAGTTCTTTGTGGTTGCTGTTGGGAAGCTTCTTCTCCAGCCTCAAGGACTTGTCTGTAGCCTCTTGAAAAAGAAACTGAAAGTTCAGATCCTTTGGGGAGTCTAAAGAGAAGAAAGAACCTTCTACTTCAACAAGTGTGGCAGCGATGTTTTCCAGGAATGGGATGGCTTCCACATTAGCAAGGTCAAGGTAAGAGTCCCCAAAATAGACCAAGATCAGCATTGTCTGGGGCAGCAGCAACATATACAGATGAAGGTCATCATGTGACAAGGCATTGACTAGCACCCCTGATTGAAGACAGGGAAAGAGACATAAACTAACACTAAATGAGTCTCCCCACTTTTCTCTGCCCCACACCCCCTACAAAGAGCCCTGATGTTTTCCAAAGAATATCTCACTGAGGAGAATGAATATGCAAGCTGAGAAGGGATTTGTATTGCAAACAACTTCAAAGGGCTGGAACTCCACATCAGATTATATTGTTTTACCATTTCCATTATTACTTTTGATATTTTGTATTACCAAAATATTCTGGGAAAGCTAGGGTTATATTTTTATGATTAAAATGATTTTATATCCCTTACCAAAAATATACTACTATTCACTCTTTCTTTATTAAAACACTAGTTTTAATAAAGTAATAATAGTGTTCATTATTAAACACTAACTACCATGAAATAGTTTTGAAACATGCCAGATACTTTTCTCAACTCTCTTGGTTTTAATGAATTTAAGGTACAACTTTATTTTATTTCACTCATTAAAAGTTCTTTATTAGTTTCCTCAGGCCGTGTACTTAGCAAAAAGTATTCTGATCAGAAGTAGAGATTTTTTTTAATCCTTAAATGTTTGATTCCTAAAATGGTATATAATGATAATTTGGTTTTGTTCTGAAAATAACATAGTCAAAGTATTAGGGAGGTAGAATACTGATAAAGAACTTGGTAAGTTTAAGGCTATAGGACAAAAGAACAAATTTTCTTATTTTGTCACCAAAAGAACACAATACAAGTTAAATTTTATCCACGAGCTAAAAAAGAAACATTATATTAATATTGAAAGGGTTACTCAATATTGTGATCAATTTTATTTCAAAGAAAAATATTAAAACAATAAATATGTATGTCCATATCTATAAGTTGATTAACTATTAATTAATATAAATTATATTTGTTATAATTAGTGCTTCCCATTTTAAGGCTGAATTTGTAATGCACATACTATTCTGATTAGTCTATAGCACATTGCTGACTGGACCATTTTATTTAATTAAGTCTCAAAATTAACCCTGATTTAATAAAATTAATTTGGAATGTTACAGGATAGCAAAAGTAGAATCAGAGCTTATCCAAATTAAATAGCATATTTTTTAAATTTCCAGACTTGAGCCAGTTTTTATATATATACATATATACACACACACATATATATGTGTGTATATATGACTAGAACATTTTAACATGAAAATTAAAAAATAGTAAAAGTGATAGGAAGCAATAATTATATAAAGAAGTTTCAATTCTAAATATAGCTAAAACTTTTGTGAACAAAACATAGATCTAATCTTCCTCCTTGTTGGTAGAGGACTGGAGGATCTCCATTCTCTAGGTACCAGGAAAGTAGGAAGAAAAGGTGAAGTTTTGTTGCAGAACCCTTGGAGCCCAAGTCATATTCTTACCATGACAAAGGCCACCTTCCCTTCGCCGTAAAGGGGGCTAAAGAGTGTCTGCAGGCAGGGCTGAAATTCATCTCAAAAATAAGCTGCTAGTTCTAACCAACATATTTTGAAGAAAATGAGTAAAAATGATCCACTACTAATTTCTTTTGTTTCTTTTGACTAGAAGTTTGAAATAAACAATTCCAAAGAGAAATTTCTTTGTTGCTTCAATTTTATAAATTTGGACAATCTTGTTCAACTCATTTATGAAACAAATATCCATTAGGTGCTACTGTGAGTTAAACACTGAGTGGTTACTCCTGTTACACACACACATACACACAAGTTCTTTCTAATTCTGACAGATGGGCAGTAGATTCCTGGAGCACAGCGCTGCAATCTTGTCTCCCCTCAAAGGGCAAGGGTGCTATGATGGATTAATAACGCCTGACGTGGACAGAGGAGGGGAAATGTATGCACATGCCACATGTATACAACTCCCATTCCAGAGGCATTTCTGTATGTCCTGATTTTCCCCCATGTCCTTTCTCTCTGCAAATACTTTTCAGTCCAAACCAGGTTAGGATTGGAAGATCACCAGTGCATTTGCCTGGAAAAAAATTGTGCAATTCCTTGGCCAGCATGAACTCTTTTCTTAGCTTGGAAAAGTTACCTTTTAAAATATAATTTCTCATGTCCCAATTCCCATTTAAAGGTTAATAGAGTGAACACCTCCCATCTCTCATGAAAGAAACAAAGGGATGATGAATTTAGTTTATGGCTTTTAAAAGATTACTGACCTGGGGTCTGGCCTCTGGGGACTTGACTGCCACAACCATCTCTTGTCCAAACTAAAATTATGTCACAAAGTCTGATAATGACTGCTGCTTTGTTGTTTTATTTTATAACAGAAAATACATGCCATCTTTCTCCAGAACATGGTGTATTTCATTGATGAAGCTTCTTTTAACTTGAAATTACTGAAAACACATACATAAATATTTCACATACATACATATACATTACCGCCTACGGGTCCCATTTAGTTAGAAATGAGGTAAAATAATTTAAAAAGCTTTAAATTCTTCAAACTCAAAAAGATGGCAATATTAATTACAGTGAGGATTAATCCTTCCAGATTATGTTTAGTAGACAGTCTTAATGGAAGTATTAGCATTTTCATAGACAAACTCAAAACATGAAAAGTAAACTTTACTTCTATTAGAAAAACAGCAGTTGTAGGCAATCTTAGGGACACGTGAGGACAACATGCCCCTCTTTGCATTTACTCCCACTTGATGTCCATCCAAAGGATAGTTATGTTGACAGCTTACCATGCTGGAAAAACACAACAATTCTTAGATAAATTGGGGTTTTACAAGTTGTATTGAAATGTGAAATCTCTAATTCAAACCCTAATTGACCAAATCATTAGTGTCAGTTTGCAGATATAACTTCACCCTTTTCTTCATAAAAAGGAACAACAGGATAAGAAGGAAGGAATATGGGAAGGGAGGGGGCAGGGAGGGAGTAAACAGGAGGGCTTAGGATGTATGACTCATTTAGATCTAGTCTCAAGGGATGAAAATGCATTAATGTGCAGATTGGCACATACTAAATACTATGAAGAGTTTTAAAAAATGATAAATACATAGCACGTATCAGTTTTAGTTTACTTTTTAAATTGATTTCATAAATATTTATTAAACATAAAATAAAAATCATATGCACTAGAAATATTAAATATTGTAATATAACACAATTTCTTGCTTGTATTTAATTATCAGAGGTCCTTATAAACGGCTTTTATCGCAGAAGTCACTCGATTCCTTCATGTACTTAGGGAAGAAAGGCAATGTCAGCTTCTATAGAAAATAATGGTGTTGACTAAGTGAGAAGTCCGCCCTGTCGTCATTGGTAAGCCGGCGCAAACGATTCTGCCACATCTGTTTCACGTGGGGAACAGAATTTCTAAAAAACTCATAGTGTAGACCTAAAACCTATGTATTCTCATTAGCCAATGTTACCCCAATAACTTTAATGGAAAGAAAAAAATCATAGTTTAGAGTATGTTCCCCACTCAAGTACAAGGAACTTTTGCAATTAAACATTCATCACTGTTAGGCTGAAAGAAAATAATCCCCAAAAGCAAACTCTTTTACTAGCTTGATCATCAATAGTATTTACATAAATGACAGCTGAGACAAAACAGTTTATTTACAAAAATACACAGCCTTTAAGGCTTATATAAGAGAAAGAAAATATGGAAATTTGAATATAATGTATAACTTAAGATGTTAGAAAAATATACTCAGGAAATTTTGATGGAGGAAAGTAATAAAAATAGAAATAGAAAAAAGGAAAATATGTGCTAAAGAAGATTAAGAATCACAGGATATGTTTTTAAAATACTGATTAAATAAATAAGCATGGCCAGATTGAGTCAATCCATAGAAAATGAGAACTAAATAGTATTATGAAATAAAAAGGAAAAACATTTCAAAATGTAAAATTTTGAATCCCATTTCTATCCCTGTTTTTCTTTTTTTTTTAGATTTTACTTATTTTTAGGCAGAGGGGAAGGGAGGAGAAAGAGAGGGAGAGAAATATCAATGTGTGGTTGCCTCTCGAGTACCCCCGACTAGGGACCTGGCCAGCAACCCAGGCATGTGCCTTGACTGGGAATCGAACTAGTGACCCTGTGTTTCTCAGGCCTGTGCTCAATCCACTGAGCCACACCAGCCAGGTCTATCCCTGTTTTACAAATGAGAAAATTCAGGTTTAGGGATATATCCACCTTAGGGAATATAGTTTATAAGTATTTCTAAAATGTAAGCACAAGTCAGTCTTGATTCCAAAGTCAGTACATTTAAATCTTATGTTTAGCATCATTCCCTTTAGTATGGCAAGCAAAATTTTAAGATGCAGCTAGAGGGGAGTGGAAGGGGGGGTACCAGGGGTAAAGGAGGGGAGGGATCAAAGCAAGGAACATGTACAAAGGGCCCATGGGCATGGACAGTGGGGTGGGGCTTGCCTTTGGGAGCAGGGGTTGGATGGAGTAGGGGAGACCAATGGGGGGTTGAGGGGAATGGGGACAACTGTAACTAAACAACAATAAATAAATAAATAAAATAATAAATAAATAAAATTTTTAAAAACAGTTTATTTATGAAAAAGCTAACAATTTTCCAGGGAAAAGCATCCAATATAATATTCCTTTCCAATAGCAAAAATCGACTACCAACACTCATTTTATGTCAAACCACAGGCAGAATGGTGCTGGGTGCAGTAAGTGGCACGTGCTGTCGAAAGGCCACAGCTACAAGAAAAGCACCAAGGATAAAAAGCATACTCTGGCCAAACACCTGAAACCAATACAAGATAATATTGAATGGAAACTGTAATTGGAAAACAAAGGACCACAGATAAGCTATCTTTCTTTGGTCATTCAGTTTCACTAAGGGGTGGAACGGATTCACAGCCAGCTTCACCTGATTCTAAAGTCAGCACTTTACCCATCATACAGATGCCTCGTATCAGTAGTAGGAGACTTTCTCATCCGATCCACCCTAATTTAATAGCACACTCACTGGGGCCATGTGCCACCTGCTCTGCAGAGGCAAAATCTAAAAGAATAGAGAAAACATTGCACTGTAAGGCAATGTAAAATGCTGTTCTGTGCCTTCTCTCAGATAGTCCCTATTCTTGCATTCTAGGATGCCCTTCACTCACCAGCCATTCCTGCAATCAGTGATGCTTGAGCTACGCTTTAAACCAGGCCCTTCCTTCACAAGGACAGAAATTTCCATACCATTAATTCCTCTGTTGCTCCAGGATGATGAATTCAGCCCTTATTTCCACTTTGAGTTAGTGAAAATTCTTTCCTTTTTTTCTATAGTTAGATGGAAATATTTTCAGCATTTGGGAGGTGTTTCCTTTTTTTGTTTTATGAATTCAGCATTTAAGAGATCTTTTTTTAACCTATTGCATTTCAAAGTTGAGAGTCAAATGTTACAGCTATCTGAAAAAATGAATTGAACTTCATCAGAATGCTCATGAGGTCCTCATGAGTGGAGGTATTCAAGCAGAGGTTGGGTGACCAGCGAACAGTGTGGGGGATTGGCCTTAGACAAGAGCGCTAACAGAAGAGTTATTCCTTATAACAGAAGGGAAAGCAGAGTATGGGGTGGGGAGAGACGTGTGGGATTGTAAACATGACAGGGGAGGGCTCTTGTTAGTGATGCATTCTGCTCACTGGAGTAGGAAACAAGGGGAAAGAAGCATCTGAAGTTTGAGGAGAAGACCTAGAGTAGTCATAGGGAATGTGGTGGGTTTGTGGACAACAATTAGGGTACACTTGGGGTTCCCACTCATGCATTTAAAGTGAGAGCAGTCAGCATAGTGGTGTGTTTTTTTCCAGCCATGTTCAGCTGCGGGGTACATGAGTGAAGTGACCAGTGTGATTTAACTAGGAGTAGGATTTTTCTGGAAGTGTATACACAAAACGGACAGGGAGTTAATGAGCATGCAAGCAGGGGAGATAAACATGGACCACTGCAACTAAAGCTCATTGAATGTGAGCATCTGAGAAGAGCATAGGGGAATGAGAGAGATGGTGTAAAGAGACAGTGAATGGGAGGTCCCAGAAGGGTGGAGAAACTACTGGAGTTGAAGTGCTTGATGAAATAGGCTTGAAAATAAAAGGAGGTGATTGGAAAGTTGGTCACTTGAAATTTAGATTTCACCAGTATACCTCCTTCTAAATACATGTTCTAAGAAAAAATATAGAATACAAGAAAGATGTCTCCTAGTGTTATCTATATGACAGGCCTAAATTATAAACAACCCAATTGTCCTGCAGGAGAGAAACAGCAAGATAAACTTTATGTTACCATTTAAAACATAATACATAAAGACAAATATCTATGGTCAATTAATATTTGACAAAGGGGGCAGAAGCATAAAATGGAGTAAAAAGAGCCTCTTCAACAAATGGTGCTGGGAGATCTGGACAGGTACATGCAAAAAAATGAAACTCAATCACCAGCTTACACTATACACAAAAATAAATTCAATGTGTATAAAAGACTTAAATATAAGCCATGACACTATAAAAGTCCTAGAGGAAAACATAGGCAGGAAAATCTCAGATATTCCATGCTGCAATATTTTCACTGATATTTCCCCTATAGCAGGGGAGGTAAAGGAAAGAGTAAACAAATGGGACCTCATTAGATTAAAAAGCTTATTCATTACTAAGGAAAACAGCATTAAAATGAAAAGAGAACCAAATCTACGGGAAAACATATTTGCCAATGATGCCTCAGACAAGGGTTTGATCTCCAAAATACATAAAGAACTCACATGACTCCACTCCAGGAAGACAAACAACCCAATTAAAAATGAGCAAAAGACTTGAACAGACACTTCTCCAAGGAAGACATACAGAGGGCCCAGAAACATATGAAAAGATGCCCAGCATCACTAGCCATCAGAGAGATACAAATTAAAACCACAATGAGATACCACTTCACACTGGTCAGAATGGCCATCATAACCAAATCAACAAACAACAAGTGCTGGGGAGGTTGTGGAGAAAAGGGAGCCCTAGTGCACTGTTAGTGAGAATGCAGACTGGTGCAGCCACTGTGGAAAACAGTATGAAATTTCCTCACAAAACTAAAAATGGAACTGCCTTTTCACCCAGCAATTCCACTGCTAGGATTATATCCTAAGAACCATGAAACACCAATTCAAAAGAACTTATGCACCCCAATGTTCATAGCAGCGCTATTTACAATAGCCAAGTGCTAGAGGCAACCTAATTGCCCATCAGTAAAGGAATGGATCCTTTACTGATCAAAAAAACTATGGAACATTTACACAATGGAATACTACGCAGCAGAGAGAAAGAAGGAGCTCCTACCCTTTGCAACAGCATGGATGGAACTGGAGAGCATTATGTTAAGTGAGATAAGTCAGGCAGTGAAAGGCAAATACTATATCATCTCACCTTTAATTGGAACCTAGTCAACAAAACAAACAAGCAAGCAAAATATAACCAGAGATACTGGAATTAAGAAAAATCTGACAGTAACCAGAGGGGAGGTGGTAGGGAATAATGGGGGAAGGAGGAGAAGGGTTTTCAGGAACAACTATAAAGGACACGTGGACAAAAGCATGAGGGGATGGAAGCAGGGGAGGGAGGTGGGGATGGCTGGGGTTGGGAGTGGTGGGGGGTAAATGCAGACAACTGTAATTGAACAATAATAAAATAATTTTAAAAATCATAATACATAAATAAAATACAACACCAATGAATAAAATGTAATAAAAACAAACTAAGCCAGACACCAAGTTGTATGTGCACCAGGATTATGTGTTTGTGCATATAAATAGTTGTGTGTTTACATATATAAATATCGAACCTACATTACAAATATGTTTATCTAATTACTTCTGCGATTGTTACTGCCAATGTCACATTAGCTTTTAAGTGTTCTACAACCTAACATGTACAGCTACTCATTTTTCTATTCATCTAAGAAGCAAGCATCAAGCTCTGTGCATGATGGGAGTTCAGTGCATTTATTGAGTGAGTGACTTTGTGAAGGAATGAATGGATAGATGGATGATAAATGGATAAATGAAGATCTGTGTATACCGTTTGACTATCAAATCTAAACCTTACATAAGATTTCCAATAGCAATATTATATCAAACTTTCTGGAATTCTGAGTATAACCATCTGATCTATTGATATAAATATTTCAGGGTTAAAATATCATCAGATAAGTTAGAACCTTTGCCTATATAATCTTAAAATAGACCATGGATCCAGAGGAAAATATTTACCTTGTGAATGATTCACTTAGGGGAGATGAATTCTCCTATTATGTGCTTTTATGAGTCACAAACTGTTGTTTATTGTTATATTTCAAAATAATGCTAAGTGAATTTTATTGTTGATCCAATGAAAACTGTTTTTAAATAAAGTCCGATTCTCAAAGAGAATCTGTGACCAGAGATATCCACATGCCAGAAAGTCATTAGCGCTGCCTTTGTTACTCAGATACTTAATTGTGTGGGGAATTACACAATATCCAGGCTCAGAATGAGTGTCAGGCAGTGCATGCCCACGTGTTCTGATAAGGTGGGGGCAAATGGGTAGAGACCCAGCAGGCTTTTCAATCCCACTTTCTTTATTGTGTAGAACATCTACTCCGTGCTAACCTCATCCTACTCATCACAGCAGCTACAAAAGTTCCAAACAACAAAACTCTACCAGTAGGAACAAAAACCAGGAACAAGCAGAACAAAAACCTTGACAATCATCCAAAACACTCTTTGCCTACATAACAAAAATCCCCCCCCTTAACTTACATAAACTTTCAATCAGCATAAGGGCTTTCTGTATTATATTTTGCTACGTATTTCATCCCAGTTTTTAAACAAATTTCAGATAATGGCACTTCAGCAGTTATGTAATCAGAGAATAATAATGCCTCTTAATTTGGTAATTTTGTTAAATCCTTGAGAAATACACATTTAAAAAAACAGTTGAAGTGGGTTCTAGAAGATCAAACAAAATCATTTACTGAGTTGTCAATAAGGCATATATTATCATTTGAAAGAAGCTGCTATTTCCTGGCCTGTCTCCTTAAGCTAAGGTAACCTTTTATCACCTACTTGTCTAAAAATATTAGCACTGTCAATTTTGTTACTCATCTAAATATGTAGTAAGGGCCTTTTGGATTCAACAATGAACGAGGAAAACAAAACAGAATGTCAGCTATTTATAGACAAAGCTTTATTTACATCTTTCCTTAATATTGATGGTATTGGTCATACCTTCTCTACCCAGTGCATGCCTCCCCCTCCCCAACCATCTTTCCCTATTCCAGAGATCGCAAATACAGAACACACAGTTTTGGCATACGGACATGTATAAATGTTTAAGGGACATATTAGACTCAGTAAGGCGTCTTATTCTTTTCCCCCACTGTCCTTTCCCACCCACCTTCTGGATTTCTTTGTTTCTACTACCAGATTAAATCCATCTCTCAGAGATTTTTTGGTCCCGTTCAGTCACAAGACAAGTTTCATTTCAGAGGCCAAACTGTCCAACATCCAGTGTAATAATCATAACCCCATATTCTCTCAAAGTGAAGCATTTTCCAGCCTCACTCCTTTCCCAACACCAAACTCAGATGGGCTTTAGATTAGAATTTCCTTCCTGCCCCTCTCTATCCTATCTCCAACTCTCTAAATGACTAGGCTCAAGAGGAAAGAGAATTAGGAGAATGGCATAGTTTTATACAGCAGACACAATTGTTTTCTTATGTTGGTTCCTTCTAGATGATGACTTTCTCTAGTGGGATCCACACACACAGGATTTTGGGAGCTCTTCCCTTTGTTATGTTACAGTTGTAGTTCCAAAGGCAGGTGATGCTTGTCCTGTACCTGACCACTAAGGCCTTCCTCCCCTATCCTACCTCCCCTGGTCCACTCTACACAGGTTTTTTTATTGACCCAGACTGGCTTCTTTACAAGGGTCCACTTAGCCTGCAGTAGAACACACACCTCCTTGCCCTGATATTGGTGGCAAACCCAATGAACCCCTTTTCTTCTTGCTAACAAAGACAGCTCCAGCCAAAGTCTCTCACTTTTAGAATTTTACCACTGACGAGTCCTGAGAGGTTCCCTTTGAATATCCCATTCAATACAGACCAGAAGAGGCTGTCTCTAACACCAGAGATTCCATGTTCACTCATTTAGTTTTCCTGTCTGGGTGGTATCTTTGGTTGGCATCTTTTGCATTGTCCTTAGGCTTCAAAGCCTCAGCCAAGGCTAAAATGGAAAGAACTCGATTTACACATGGGTTGGCTTGGTCTTGGCGGTATGAAACCAGTCAGTGATTTTTAAAGCTTTGATTTATTTGCTAACACTTGAAAAATCAAAGGACTATACCTAAATATATGAATTTTGACTTTTCTCTGAAAAGCAGAACTGGTCACTATTTGCTGATATTCCAAAAAGAAAAACAAACTGAGCTAAGAGGCTGCTGTCCCAAGAGCTACACTCTGAGTTGCCACAGTCCCCACCAGCCAACCTCCCTCAATTATAGCCCCTGATGAAATTTGACTTTGAGACACCTGTCCCATCCCTCTCCCCATCCAAATCCTACCCTTCATCAAGGCTCACCTCTAAGTGCCTCGAGAGGCAGCCCAGCATAAAAGAAAGAATACAGTAAGTATTTAAGTCCCACATCGTATCCAATGTCAAGCACAATTTGGTGGAGTTATCTACCCTTCTTGAGTTTCATTATCCTCCTAAAATGAGAATGGCAATATTACCTTACAAGGTTTGTGTGAATATTTAATAAGATAAAAAGACAGACTTCTTGACACATGACAGATATTAGATTTTTCTCACCAATAAAGAAAATACATATATTGCATATTTTATTATGCACAACCAATAGGGGTTAGTTTTATCTACCCAGTTACAAGACTAAGCCTTTTATTTCTGTATCTCTCAAGTAGCCTAGTATAATGTTAACATGTAATGTCCATCCATATG
Organism: Desmodus rotundus; assembly: GCF_022682495.2. Lineage (NCBI taxonomy): Eukaryota > Metazoa > Chordata > Mammalia > Chiroptera > Phyllostomidae > Desmodus > Desmodus rotundus. Next base: position 167,584,578 of record NC_071388.1, read on the forward strand.
TTCTGTGGAATGTGCATCAAAATATTATCTTGCATTTATATTTTGCCAAATACTGCTGGGACAAAAGCCTTAAAAGAAAAAATACATCAATTACACCATTATCATAATTTAGGTAATCATTCCATTTGGACAACTAATTTTCATGTGTTTATCTTTTCTATTATTTTATAATATTAAGTGGAAGAAAGAAGTAAAAAGAAAAATGTTGTAAATCACAAAAACTAGGACCCAGTTTAACTCTGTCATAAACCAGCTGTATTACTGTAATAGATTAATTAAATTGACTCGTTCTTATTTGTAGAGACTTGAAAGCTAAAATCGCCATTCCTAGGCCATTTTAGCAAAGGTTGCAGATATGAATTAGGTAGTGGCAATTAAAAGCAGTCTCAAAGGATTTGAAAGGCAACATGAGGGGGAGCCATATTCCTGCTACTCCTTTTGGCTGACAAGGCCATAAAACAACTGTATTGGCTGGATTCCACCTTAGCATACCCAGCCTCTGGCTCCATGGGCATCTAGAGGCAGTGGGTGGTTCACTTAGTAATGGCAGCCCAGCAGCAGCAGCTTCCTGCCTCTGAATCACGAACACAGGGTTGAGCTTTGAACTTGCCAGTCCAGTTAGTAGTGGCCCCTGCTTTTCAGTTCCTACTGGTATTCCTATGATTTTGTAGACATCTAATTCCTGTATTGAATGCTTTTCTGTTTCAAATGCCAGCCTGGATTCTGTTTCCTGCATTGAACTCTGTGTAATACAATTACTTTAAGAAAATCAACTCTTTTTGTGTCCCTATATGATAAATGCAGTTAGTACACGGTTTTACCTCACAGGGTTTATGAGAAACTTAAAGTGAAAAGTAAAATTCTAATTAATTTTAAAATATCGAAAAACTTTAGTACATTATTTTTTAACCATGGCTAATTGAACATGTGTTTAATCATCTCCTAAAACTCCACTAACATGACAGGAAAGGCATAAAAAGGTTATAAGTTCCCTCAAAAGACACAGTGGATGGGAAAGAAGATAGCAAGACACAAGAGAATAAACTTATTTTTTGGAAATTTGGAAGAATGGAAATTTTAGTAAAAGATACCAGCTAGAAAGAAGACTTTCACCCTGAAGAAGCATAAAAAAGGTGAAGAAAGTAGGAATTGGAGGCACCAGGAGTTGCAAATATCAGAAAATTAGAGTGGAATTGAAAGTAGGGTTTTGTTTGAAAGCCCGTGTTTAGAGAAGGTAGACCCATTCTATTCCTCAGTACCTAGCATGTACTGCTCCCATGTCAATGGGAAACTAAGCAAAAAGTACATTATGCACAATCTGACCCCGACTTCTTTCCTCACTCAGTTCTGGAATGGTGGAGAACAAAATTCATCTCCTAGACTGAACATTAGATTATTTTCCAAGATAGAAAATAAATAGTTCCAGAGAAAAGACTTATGGATACTGGTTTTACAATGACCTAATTAGATGGCTGAGTACTTCCCACCATGTGACGAAGCCCACAAGTCAACAAGCACTATTCACTCACACTGAGCATCCATCAGCTTTTCAGTGTCTCTCTTTTAAAAGTGAGCAGTTAGCCACTTTAAGGAAAGTCTTCAACATGAAAGACAAACTGAAACAAACACAGAAACAGCAACTTCATAGAAAAATAACAAATATTAATCATCAAAAATAAAATTCAGAGCTATAAAAAGTGTTATTATATGCACTGCAAATGAATGGAGTGCTACAAATTAGAATCGACCAAAATGTGAATGAGGTCAGGTCTTGGAAAGTATTGGAGAAGTTTAAAGATAAATGCTTAAGTTTTTGGTATTTTTAAAGGCAAAAAATGGTCAAGCATAAAGAGGATATTAGAGAGTTTGAGTTTTAATCCAGAAGGAGCAGCATAAAAATCCCAGAAAGAATGAAGACAATGGAAGAAAGAAAATTATCAAATTATAAGAAGAAAATTTTTTCCCCAAAGTGAAAGGTGTTCTTTTCCAGATTTAAAGAACCAACTTCAAGGTACAAAATTCTCACACCAATGTTACTATCATGAAATTTCAGAAGAAAGAGGAATAAAAAGAAATTCCCTGCTTCCAGGTGTTGGGGGGAACATCACATAAAAAGATCAGGGCTAAATTGCATCAGACTTCTTGGTAGCAATACTAAAAGTTAAAATTCAATAAAACAATGCTTTCAAAAATCTGAGAAAAAATATTTTAACTTATTATTTCAGAGCCAATCAAGCTATACCAAAAGAGAATAAATACATTTTCATATATAAATGTACTTTAAAAGAATGTATTTCTTAAGTGCTGTATTTCAGGAAACTATTGGAGAAGCTTATCACCTAAATGAGAGTAAACCAAGAAAAAATGGAAATCAACAGACACCATTCAGGAGGGTGTTGAAAGGACTTTCCATAATAAAGGCAAAGGGCAGTCCCAGCTGATAGCTGTGCCTCAGGCTACAGAGACCCAAAGGCTCCAAAGAACGTCTCCAAGGAAAACAGTCAGAGAGAAAAAGTACATGGCGTGCTTGGAAATGTAGGAAATATATTAAAGGGACTTTTATAATTCTTTTAGTGAATTTGGAAAGAAATTAGTGATAGGTATGCAGTAATCAAGACTAACAAACTAATAATTAAAATGAGATATTTATTAATTCCAGGAAAAACAAAGGGGTTGCACTCTACAGGAAATATATTATACTTTATTTCTTGGCTCAGAAGCTTGAACAATTCAGTCATAATACTTTAAACACTGGATATTGATTCACTGGAATGGTAATAGAACTACAGCGAAAGATGAGGGGAGGTCAGTCAAGACAGGAATGATTTGAGTTTGGTTTAAGACTGCTACATTTTCAGCCACTGCTACATGAAGTCAGTAGATATGCTTACAAATGATAAATCAAGAAACAGCTATCTAAAAATTATGACTTTAAAATATGGATGATTTACAGGAAAAAACAATTCAAAGATGAAAGTGATTTTTCAGAAGGCTAATCTCGAGGAATACAGCCAAGATGGAGGCATAGGTAGAAACCCTTCGCTTCCTCCCACAACTAAAAGGAGGATAACAACCAATCTAAAATCAATAAACAACCAGAAGTGGCAGAAAATCAAACTGCATGGAATTCTGACAACCAATGAATTAAAAAAAAAAAAAAAAACCCTCAACCATAACAACCAGACCAGTAAGAACCTGTGGCAAGGCTGTGGACCTTGCAGGCAGGCCTGGCTGAAGTCCAAACTGAGACTCAGAGCTGGCTGTGGGCTATGGCAGGGTTGCCATGGTGGGAGATACTCCCAATCTCACACAAGAGTTCGTTGAAAAGCGTGCTAGAGGTGAGCAGGCAAGCTGCATTGTTCCCTCTCTGGCCCCTTCCCCACAGGCAGCGCTGAAGCGCAGCAAAGAGGGTTGCCCTGCCCCTAAGGCCCCATCCCCTTACAACTTCACAGCTGTGTTAAGACAAAGAAATATGACCCAAATGAAAGAACAAAGCAAATCTTCAGAAAGAGAGCTAAGCGATGAGGAGAGAGCTAACCTATCTGATGGAGAATTTGAAGCCCTGGTAATCAAAATGCTCACAGAACTGATTGATCTTGGTTGAAAAATGAAAGAACAAATGAAAGATACCCAAAATGAAATAAAGCAAAATATTCAGGGAACCAACAGTGACAGGAAAGAAACCAGGACTCAAAAGGAATGATTGGGAACAAAAGGGAAAAATAAACATCCACCTGGAACAGAATGAAGAAACAAGAATTCAAAAAAGTGAAGAGAGACTTAAGAACCTCTGGGACAACCTGAAATGCTCCAATTTCTGAATTATAGGGGTGCCTGAAGGAGAACAACAAACAGGAAGGAATTGAAAAGTTATTTAAACAAATAATGAAGGAAAACTTCCCCAATCTGGTGAAGCAAATAGACTTCTAGGAAGTCCAGGAAGCCCAGAGTCACAAAGAAATTGGACCCAAAGAGGAACACAATAAGGCACATCATCATTAAGTTACCCAATATTAAAGATAAAGAGAATCCTAAAAGCAGCAAGAGAAAGGGAAAGAGTTACCTACAAAGGAGTGCCCATAAGGTTATCAGCTGATTTCGCAAAAGAAACCTGAAGGTAAGAAGGGACTGGAAAGAAGTATTTGAAGTCATGAAAGCCAAGGACCTACATCCAAGATTAATCTATCCAGCAAAGCTTTCATTTAGAATGGAAGGGCAGATAAAGTGCCTCCCAGATAAGGTCAAGTTAAAGGAGTTCATCATCACCAAGCCCTTATTACATGAAATGTTAAAGGGACTTATCTAAGAAAAATAAAATAAAAATATGAACAATAAAATGATGACAAACTCACAAATATCAACAAATGAACCTAAAAGAAAATAAAAACAATGAAAACAAAAACTAAGCGAACAACTAGAACAGGAACAGAATCAGCAAAATGGACATCACATGGAGGGAGTTCAGTGGGGAGAGGAAAGGGAGGAATAATGTAAAAGGGAGTAGATGTAAAATCTAACTAGTAGTGACTACAAGTGATTGAAATCATATAAATCTTTAATATCATGATCCACCAAATTCTATATATAATGACACTGATAAAAATCAAAAGAAACAATGACCTTCACTTCTCTTTATGCCTGATCAGCACAACTGTTGGGAACCGCCCTGCCTGGTTTCAGAAGCTGTAAACCCCCATGGTTAAGGCTGAATCAGAGACCTTGGGACCATAAACCACTAAGGAGACAAAGCTTATCTCCCTGGCAGGGGCACCATCTGTGCCCACTTTACTTCACCCTGCTTGGCCCTGAGCCTGACCAGTTAGCCAATGACGAGTAAGATTCCTTAAGGGAGGGACGACCTAAGACAGGCATGGTCATGAAGAGGCCCACAGGGAAGGACTCCGGGGGCTATAGAAAAAGGAGGTGATGGACCCTCTCCCCTCGGCTTTGACATAGCCTAAATCCTCATTCTGTCTGCAAGAAGTCTCCTAATCTCTTGGCTACCTTACTTCCCCTGCTCGATTTAAGCCTGAAACAATGACAGAGGTGGGTGTGGCCCTGTGCTGGAAAGGGCAGATTCTCTGGGGAGATAAGGCCTAAGAAAGAATGCATAAAATCCTGTGAAACCTGCTTTGCTAATACCCTCAATTGAAATGATAAGGGTCCAAGCCTGACATGAGTTTGTTTCCCAAAGTCTCATAACCCTTTAGCTAACTGACCCTGACTGAGAATAAGCCCTCAGAGTTCTTTGTTTGTTATCTATTGTTTGATCCTTACTGCCTGACAATGATTGATGAGCTTTACCTGTATTCCTGTGCAAATTGAACCCAGTAAAAGCCCATTGAGGAAAAGGCTTTTGGCCTTTCTCCTTTGAGAGATGGGCCACCTTTCCTCCCCAAGTAGATCACGTCTTGGTAGACTTATTCTCATCCATGGCGGCCGGGGCGGGGGGGAGGGGGTGAAGGGGACCTGTGGGCAGAGCCCCCCCACACACATACACTATATTTGGTCACTGAATGGCAGATGCAATTATACTAAGGTGCATAACTAAATATTATTTCATGTGAATGTGTGGTTGTCTATGTCTGTGTGACTGTTTTATTATAAAATTTCAACCAAGGCAAGCTTCATTCCACTCTTGGGGTTAAAATCATCAAGTAAAGGGACAATTAATTGCTTGCTTAGCATGTGCAGACTTATGAAATGGTTTGGCTCTCATGAAGGAACTTAGTGTCTGAATTATTTAAGTCAACTAAAGCTACTATGAATGTAAACAGGGGGAAACCCCATATGTAGTGAGACAATCTCCACATCTGTGAGGTTAAAACTGTAATTTACAGCAGTCTTTCACTGCATGCTTGGTCTGTTGCTACTGATGCAGACACTGCAATTTGTCATCAACACGGCAAACAGTGAAACTTCAGTCCCTGAAGAAAGGTGAAAGGAAAGCCCTGTTGTGTGTTCCCATGACAATGATGTGAAATGTTCAGGGGTAAAAGGGATTTGAATTTCTTTAACCACACAGTCTAATTAATTTCTGGAGACAGTTTTTATTGTTGTATAGGCAATGCTCAAAACGCTGTTGTCAAGGAAAAGCATCCTAAAATTAGATCTGCCAAGTTTGTTTTCACTGCAGGAATGGCCACATCCTCACAGCCTCTTTTGTTTTGAAGAGAAAGCCTGCTCGTGAAGTGTTATGGGGCTCACAGGGAGCTTCTATGAAGAGGAAAAGAATAAAACTACCTACCCATATACTGATCACAAATTGTTTTTCTTGTATAAGCTTGTCTACAAGCTTTTTTTTTCTAGTATAAGCTTTTTTTTAATACAAGCTTGTATAAGCTTGTGTGTTTACTTTATAATTTTGTCTTCAAGAAGAACAAATAGTCACTGATCCTAACACCCCTTTCCAGAAATTCATTGTCCCGGTCTCTACCTCCAATCTGTTGACCTTATCCACCTTTTCGCAGCCCCTGCTTTACCCCCCTGTTCTCATCTCTCCCCTTACCTTAAGCCTTACAGAGTCGCTCCACCCCATGTTGGGCCCCGTCACCCAACATGCTTATATTTTTCTAGCAAAATATTAACCCTATATACACCCACTTCTGCATCTCCTCTCAGCCTTCATGGGAGCAGCTGAACTGAAAGAAGAAGGAAAGGTAGCGCCCAGGGTGCAGACTGATCGCTCTTCAAGTATAGAACTGCAAGTGGGGGCCGGCACTGCCCACCACTTAGACCACAGTTCCTTAGTCCCACTCTGCTCTGAGGCGACACCTCCTCAAATCTCCACCCCCTCTCTCCTCTCCTCACTCTCCACAGATAGCCTCTTACTTCATTGCACTGAGAAAATAAAAGTAACCAGGAGGGACCATCACCAAGTTTTCACCTGCCTACTTGCATATATATGTCCCCAAATATTCTGGCTCCCTGCTGTTGCCATGGATGAGCCCCCCCACTCCTAGATCCAATCTCTACATTTAAGCAGTCCTTACCTTTCCCCTACTCAGCAGGCTGGAGGTCTCTCTCTCTCTCTCTCATTCTCTCTTTTCCCTCCCTTCCATTTTCTGAAACTCTTGGGCCCAAATGTAATTTACCATATACCCAGTTGCTCACACACACAGAACAATCCATTCTGACTCATTCTTTTTGGTTTTTGTACTCCCACATCCATTTCATCAGTGAGTACTATCAGCTCTTATTTTAAATATGTCCTAAATCTGAATACTTATCATCTTCATAAGCACCAATGTTGCCACAGCTACCAAATCTTCACCAGGACGACTGCCATAGCCTCCTAGCACATCCTCCTATTTCCAATTTAGTCCTTCTCCGCTCCTCCCCTTCAATGTTACCTTCCACACAATGACCAGGAAAGTCTTCTTTTTTATTGTTTGTTTAAGGTGTGCAAAGTGTTGATTTGAAACATTTATAAATTGCTGAATGGTCACCACCATAGTATTAGCTTCCACATCCTTCCTGTCACATAGTCAACATTTCTTTTTCGTGGTGAGAACAGCAACATCTACTCTCTTAGCAATATGCAAGTATATGAAACAGGATGGTGAGTCATAATCACTAGGCTGTACATTAGGTTTCCAAATTTGTTCGTCTCATAACTGGAAGTTTGTATCCTTGAACCAATATCTCCCATGTCCCCAACCCTGCAGCCTGGGATAAGCACCATTCTGCCCTTTGTTCAGAGAAGTCCTCTTAAAACCTCAGTCAGAGCCCCCACTTTGCTGCTTCAAAGCTGCAAAGGCTTGCCACCAGGCCAGGGATAAAATGCTAATTCCTTATCACGGCCTATTGGGTCTTAGGTGATCTGACTCCTGCCTTTCTCTCCACACTCAATTCTTCCACTCTTTCCCTCACCCGCCATGTTCCAGTCCTCCTGCTCTTGTTTTTCCTCAAACACGCCACAATTATCCTGCCTCAGGGGCTGTGCCCTTCCTTCCCTCAGTCTGAAATGCCATTACATCAGGCCTTGGTGTAGGGCACTCCTCACTTCACTGAGGTCCTCCCCACAGGTCACTGTCACAGAAAGCCCTTCCCTGACCACTCTTCTAAAATAGCTATTTGTTTAGTCTCCCAGGTACTCTGTCACCATATCCTGTTTGCTTTTATTAAAATTACATTGCATTCTTATTTATTTATTTCCTTACCATCCACCCTCACCATCAAAACGTAACTCTATGAAAGCAGGAACCATGTACTGTTTAGCGTTGTAACCCTGGTGCCAAAAACAATGCTGGAGCGTTCTCTGGGCCCAGTGATGGATATTCATTGAATGAACAAATAAATGACATTGTATTAATAAGTCAACCAAACTGGCTTAATTAAATAATATTAGTGCTACCTTCCAAAATAACTCAATATTTTTACAAATGTCAGTGTAGTCTTGATGAATTTAACTTACTTTATTTCTAAATGACTTTCATTCTTCACATAGTTCTAATCAGTGACTATGATTACCATAGTTTGACTCTTACTGTGTAAATCATTGTTTTCTTTTATACCCATAAAACATATACTTAACAAAACAATCTGAATTTATCAAGGGGAGTATTTTTTCAATTCCCTATCAGAACTTAAGTACTTTCTCTTTCTAGGGAATTTGAGATTACTTGGCAAGGTATTTCTAATTCCAAAGAGATCCAAAGTAATTCTATCTTATTTCTTGTCTTCCAGGTGCTATAGTTACTAGTAGATCAACCAACTTTTCTAATAACAGAAAGTGAACATTATGCTAATTTAGTATAGAATTAGGAATCAAAGAGATAATTTTTAGCATTGTATTTAACCATGTTTTATATAGAAAACTAAAACAATTTGTGGTAAATAATCAAGAAGAAAAGAATTACAATGTCATGTAAAATAGAGGGAAAGTACATATATATTAAAGTTACTTGGGTACTAATGCCAGAATATTTTAATCCTTTAAACCAGATATTACTATTTTGACTGTGAATTTCATTTTGGAACATTCTCAGTCATTAAGTACATGTGATCTCTCCTTAACCTAACTCCATTATGAATAGATTGGTTAGCTCTTAGATGGGCACATTTTGATGCACATTTTGCAAATATCTCTCCCTAATTGAAATATGATACGCATGACAGGATGAAGTCAGAGAACGAAAATATTAAATGACAGTTTGAAAATGATGGTTTTAGTTCAAGCCTCGTCGCACACCTTGGACTTGAATGTCAGATAAAAATATAGGAGAGGGGATTACAGGAACTACTATAAAGGACGCATGGACCAAATCAAGGGGGAGGGTGGAGGTGGGGGAGGGAGGTGGGTTCAGCTGGGGTGGGGTGGGGGGATGGGGAGAAAAGGCATACAACTGTAATTGAATAACAATAAAAATTAATTTAAAAAAAAACAGGATATAAAATGACAAATGAGGAATAAACTGCTTTCCTATAAAACATGTTAGAGACACTAAGGGAAGGAAAAAATAAAATAAATAAATCTCAAACACTTAAAATTGCTGTAACACATTGTGAAATTTCAAGACTCCTTCGCTTGTGAGTTTATCGTTGAGGATCTGTGCGAAGAGAAGATTAGTTAGTCTTTAACTCAACAGTGGAACATTAACAGTAGCTCACAGAAACTATTTAGTCTGATCGTCTCCAAGTTTGGTCAGCTTATCTCCTTCTGTCTGACTCATTACAGTTTGGAAACTTTAGCAGGCAATTAACTCGCGCAGGACACACAGCAGTCTTCACTCACCAAGAATCCCCAGGGCCACAAGGCCCCACGAGGCCAGAATATTTACTAATCTCTGAAAGACATTCTCAACATTATCCCATGAGTAGTATAGAATGTAGGAAATTGGAATCTTTGAGTAGCAAGTATAGTCACTCATTCAATGTTGGAATCTCCTCTGCCTCCTCCCATCATATAGTTTAATGTCAATTTTTTTCTCAGTCTCCTACTTATTAAAGGGCAAAAACAAACACAGTCTCACATATAGTTGTGCCACAAAAGTAATTTACAATAATGGCTGCCATTTGTCAATGATTATTTTATGTGAGACACAGCACCTGGGCAATTTGATTACATTATTTCTATCTTTTTTAAAAATTTTTATTGTTATTCAGTTACAGTTGCATGCCTTTTCTCCCCATCCCTCCACCCCACCCCAGCTGACCCGACCTCCCTCCCCCACCTCCATCCTCCCCCTTGGTTTTGTCCATGTGTCCTTTATAGTAGTTCCTGTAATCCCCTCTCCTCACTGTCCCCTCCCCACTCCCCCCTGACCATTGTTAGATTGTTCTTAACTTCAATGTCTAACAACAATCCTCTGAGATTCTAAGTTCCATAGGACAAAGTTTGTCTTTTGTTTTTGTTAGTTTTTCTCTCTCTCATCTGTCAGATAATCACACCCCCCAAAATATGTTATTCTGTGCTGGTGAAGTTTGGACACACCATTCTCTTCCTTTTTCCAGAAGCGGCTTCAATATCCTCCATAAAACTTGACCTTCCAGCCTGAATTAATATTACTGCTGAACAGCAGTAGCCTTAACTGGCTATACCATTCAAGTGCAAAGTTGTTGCATGTTGCCTGATTACCTGTTTTTGTGATAATGAAATATTTTTAAGTTCTTACTTCATGCAATGTACTATGCTAACCACTGAGGACAAAATAATAAGCAAATGAATTCTACCTCTTTCCTCTTGTTACCACAAAAATTGGAAGAAGGAGCACCTAGAGGGCAGAACAATTAAACGGACAATAACCAAAGCACCTGAAGTGCAATCAGAGTACCTGGAAGAGTCACCTAATCTAGTCTCAGATGATCGTGAGTGCTTTTCTCTGCCTCTAATGATGTTGTGATTGGGCTCCAAATTTCCCACCTGGTCTTTCAGAAATGCAGGTGTCACATGGTTAGAGTCTCTCCCTGAGATGCTCCTCTTCAACAGCCTACACTTCCTTTTTCACTCAATTTAGTTTTAATATCTTTTCTCTGCAAATCCCTTCCCGTTTTGTGAGAGAAGGTTTTGCCAGAACTACTTTCTTTAGCAATAAGACTTAGAGTTTATAATAGTTACAGACTTTGAAGTTATTACTCTACAGTCAAAACCAGGAGTCAACTAAGATTTCATTTCACCAAAAAATTGGTAGAGATTAGTAATAAGACAACTATTTTATATAAACCATAAATTATGAAAACACAGCAATATATAGCTCAAAAAAGATACATATAAATTGTATTTCTTGTATATAATCAAACCAATTGCTTAAGGGAAAAAGTGAGAGGGAAGAGAAATGAAAGTTTGATCAGATTTCTTTCTGATCTACTCTATCTGATAAGAAAAGGGATGAAAAGAAAATAGCTGATAAGAATGACAAAGTGGAAAATTTGTAAAGAATTGAAAATCAAGTGGATAAAAAATTATAACATTGCATCTTTTTATGATGTTTGGTTACACAGTACTGCTCTAAAAATAAAGATAAGTAACCAGTAAACAGGTATGACTTTCTCAGATGAACTCCCTAAGCCTAACTAATGTAGCTAAGTGATACACACCCAATATCAGCTCTTGGCTGCTACTTTATTCATATGCTACTTATCTGGTTCCCACAATTTATTCTTCCTACTACTTTGATTCATTCTCTTTTCTTTTTCCCCCCTCATTTATTCCTTTAGCCAATCAAAAAATAGCAAATGTTTCAGAGTTTATGTACGTAAAACTTGAGGTTACTGTTTTCTTGCCCTCTCCTACATCTGGAAAGATAATCTTATACTAAAGTGATTCAGATAATAGAAGAAATATGTAGGTGGGGGAAACTAGATGTAAAATTACATTTTTCTTTTTCTTTGTGGTTTTAAAGAAGAAGCCTAACAGAGTGGGAGCTGGGCCTTCCCATGCCCTGCATGACCTGTTGTCAGGGCAACAGGATGTGTAGGCAGCCCTGGCCTTCCCAGGACCTGTTGCCAGGGTAACAGGCTAGAGAACCATCTTCTCTTACGTAGCTATGCAGTTTCTTTGCCGGGTTCTATGTTTCTCTTCTATTTGGTAGGAAATAGAGTAACACAACTTCAATACACAAGCCACTGAGGGATCATATGTTGAAAGAAATATTGTTGCAGATGGAAACAATGTGGGGGAGAATTTTATTGGACTGACTTTCTGAAAACAAGAACCTTAGATTTTATTTCTTAAATATATACTGAATTTTGTTTGGATCAAAGAAATGTGATAGGAGGTGATGGGAGTAAAAGAAGCAGAATGGCAGTAGGAAAAAGCTGTGGAAACTAGAGAAGAATTATATGAAAATTTAAAGGCTAAGGGCATGATTTGGGGGGTATATCAGTTGGCTTTTCTTTTCTTGTGCCACAAACCATCTCACATCTCACAATTTAGTAGCCAAACAATGAGTTCTGAGTTGGAGGATGTTCAATACCCCAGGATGACCTCACTGACATGGCTGGCAGTTGATGGTCTGGATGGTCTAGTGGAGCCTGGGCTGCAATGGTTTATATCTGCTCCACATGCTCATCCTCCAGCAGGCTGGGCCAGGCTTCTTGCTCTGCTAGTATGAGAGTTCCAAAGAGCAGCAAGAGAGAGTAAGCTCTAATGCATAATCCCTTTCTAAGCCTTTGTTTGCATCACATTGCTAAGATCCCATTGGCCAAATCAAGTTGCATGGCCAAGCTTAGAGTCAGGGTGGCAGGGATAATACAACAGCGGATGCAGGAAGTTATCAACAAATTGAGACATACTGCAGTTGTAAACAACAGCTTGGAACCACTGCTCTTTGGAAAACCTGAAACATTAAAGCAGACCAAGATTTTCTAGGGGATGAAATATCAAGAGGGTCACATGTAGAAAAAGATTTTTTCATATTGGAACCAGTGGGAGGTACTAGAGATTTTGAGAGTTCTAAAAGTTGGTAAGAAGCTCCTTCATCCATCTATTATTAACCATCATCAAATGCAGACTAAAAAAGGATGAGAAAAAATACTGTGTGCCATTAAGTAGTTCATGTTCTCTGTGGGGAATAAAGCATAATAAAATATATTTATATTATTTTTCTAAAATAAACAAGAGAAGAAAAGACTTTGCTCACTTTACTTCAGAAAAGAACTTCATTGCATGCTTAAAATCCTTTATAACAAGAACAGCAGAAGCAGCATAGCCTAGTTTTAAATCAGTAGAACTCCTGCCTTTATTCTTATTAGTAAATAAAATCATCAGGTACAGATATGCGCAGCATTTTCTGTTGTGTGGGATACCAAAGGCCAAAAAGATCAGAATACTTTCTGTAATGGGTCCAAGCTCTGAAATGGCAAGAGGGTTTAGGGAAAGTCTAATTCTCTTGCAAATACCACGTTCATCATTGTTGAAATGAATTAATTAAAGGGGTAATGTGGTGCCTATCTAGAGAAGGATAAAACTGGAGAGATTCTGACATCTAAAGCTTATGCCAAGCGATAACTCCCCTTGAAAGTCAGTTTTGAGGATGCAGAACTAGGCAAACAGATGGCAGGATTTGGAATAATCAAAACAAGGGAACAGTTGTTAACTCCTGAAAGGTCGGGTTTTGTAGTGAGTCTTGAGTGTTAAATGGAATAGGCATGGGCCTAGGAACCTGGCCCTCCCCTTACTAATTGGGAAACAATGGTACAGTCGCTGAGTGTCTCTGAGGCTCAGTTTTCTCCTCAGAAAAAAGAAATGGGGATAATTGCACTGAATCATAGAAATCAAAAGAAAAATCTTTTAGATATTGTAAAGCAAAACATGTTACTATAAATTATGATTATTAATATTATTCAGTTATGAGGTAATTTAAAATAGTTTAAGCCAATCAAAATGTGATTGATGCCCAGCTTGTTTGCATTTCTTCTTATCTTGCTCCAAAGGCAATTTATTTTGAACCAAGTCTTAGAAAGTCCAGTGTGAAGTGGATCAGAGTCAGCATACTGTTGCTTTTCTAATAAGTCTGTTTTGATTTTCCTCTAAGTCATCAAGGACCTGCTTCACATGCAAAATTCCAAGAGTCCTTTGACCCTCCACTCTTATTCAGGGTTTAAGGTTGACCTCTGTTTTCTTGCTGTATAGACATTATACTTAGAGGTTTTACTTCTTTTTTATGACTCGTAAAATTATTTGAATAGCTATAAGTATAAAAATTTTGCTTCCAGAAATGATCTGTATTGGGCATTTTATAAGCCTGTTTTAATAAAAATGTATGTTTTTAAATATTTTATAAAATACAGTCTCTTTAAACAACTTCAAGAAAGTATAGCTTAAAGAAGAAAACAAAAGGGTCATAATGTTTCATTTATATGTCTCTCTTGGCCTATTATTATTTTCATGTATTTCCTTAACAATAATTATTCATGTCTAACACTTGCTCAGACCCATATATCGAATATGATTCTCCTGAGCCTTTAATGCTGTCATCTGTTTCAGTATGATAATAAACAGTTCCTTTCATACCTTTTGCATGGCTCTCAGACTTGATCAAGTGTTTACATTTGATTAGATGATAGAAATCTTAGAATAAATGACACAAGCTAATAGCATAATGGTTACTTGGTATTTCTAAATGAATTGGCAAAAGGAAGGCTATGGTACTATAGTAATTACTTGGAAGTAAATTCCATTTTCAGCCAGACACACAGACTGTGATAAGCAAATACCTAAAGAGTGATTTTCAAGCCAGAGTGATTCAGAAAATAAGACTAGCCCTGGGTCATACATAATTATAGAAACCTAAATTTTATCCCAAGGCAACCGCAAGATGCTGAACTAAAGATGCTGAATCCATTCAGGCAAGTCTCCCATCAGTGAACCAGTCAAGGCCAGTCCACTTCTCTTCCTCAGCGCTCTCTTATGACATAACTCCCTCCTGTGCGCAGGAATGTGAATCCTCTGTTGTGCTGAGGAGGAACGTGGGGATTTGGTGAGACCGCTTCCGCTGAGCTAAGAGAAACTCTTCTCATCTTGACGCTCTATTTTTTCCACTAATTCTGACAAGTTAATTACTTGAAAAAAATAGATTCTTGCTTTTGCATTTAATAATAATGATAACAGCTAGAATGTCTTGAATTCTGGACATTGTTCTAAGTAGTTTGCAAGCATTAATTTATTTACTCTTCTCAACACCTGTGAGATAGATAATGATATCATTCCCGTTTTGCAGATAAGAAAACTAAGACATCAAAACATTAATCAACTTGGAGAAGATCACATAGCTGTTAAATGGCAGAACTGAAATACACAAGAATGAGTAAGATAACAGGAATGGTAATAATTACAAGGATTTAAGAGCTTACTGTGTACCATCCTGTATTTCTCACCGTCTTTATTTGGGCAGCATCTAAATAGATTCCCAGACCATAATGCTTCCTTCTAAGTGGAAGGACCTCACACTGGAAAAGCTCTCCAGGACTCTTTGCCACTTTTCACATTCTCTCACAGAGGAGGAGGAGAAACATTTGGTTGGTGAATTATGAAGAGGGAATTAGACCTGGGAGTGCAAGCTATCCTTTTCCGGGGGTAGGGAAGGGATTTTTCTGCTTGTAGAACACATCGTTTCCCTTTTTTAGGGGCCATCTGGTACGTTTGGGGGGGGATTTTGTCCCCTGCGGGAAAGTATGCACTTTGGAGGGAAAGCTGAAGTCTGAGGTGTTCTGGCTTGTTCAGCTCTACAGACCAACAACTTTATCCTCCAACAAGTTCAGTCTTCAGTAAAGTTGACATTTTGATTTCTACCAGCTGGACGCCTAAATCTGCCCTTCGCCCAATCCTGAACTTAACTTAGCCGTGTCATTCATTAGCCCCTCTCACTGTGGGATCCTAAGGGGTAAGTATCGATTTTTGTCCATCTCAGCTGAAAGTCAACTTCTCAGATCAATCCTTCCTCACGATCTAAAATACCTTCTCCAAGTAACTCTTGATCACATCACCTGGTACATTTTATTCAGGTAATTTTTTGCTTTATATTAACTCATTATTTATAATTTAGTTTTTTCGTTGTTGCTTCCTCTACTATGATGTAAGTTCCTGTGCCTAAAATAGCACCCCACAAACTACCCAATTAGTGAGTATTTGTTGAATGAGTGAATAAATGATGAATGAAATACTTGGATTTTACAAATAAAGAAAGTGAAGTTTAGAGAAGTTAATAGATTGTCCATGATCACTCAGCTAAAATACTTGACTCTAAAGTTTAGTTTCTTAATCTTGAAGGTATTTCACATCAACAATATCTATTCTACAAACCATACCATATGTTACATAGGACTAAAGTTTATATTAAGATTATATTTATATAACAGAACAGATTTTGTGAAGTGATTTTTCTTCAAAGTCATTTTATGACTGAAGGACAGTTTTTTAAAACTAATTTGCCTTATTAATCCATCAAAACCTATCGCATATTCAACAATCTGAGGACAGAGATTGAGGTTTATTGACAATTTCAAAGAAGATGGCATAACATTTTTCTTTGACATTTAAAGTAAATTCACTATGCATGTATACTCAATCAGGGCTTGATAAGAAAATTGGTAGTTTGGGCATGTAAGCCAGCATTAGACAGAAGACAGTGAGTTATTAATGGCTAAGGAAAAACAGTGTCTACTCTAATTTGCCAAAGAGTGACCTAGGCTGACCCCACCTCTAGGTTTGTGTGAGTGTCGGGAGTGGGAGTGGGACAAGGAGAAAGAAAGAGAGGGGGAGAGAGAGGGAGAGTTGGGAAATGGTAGGAATGTGAGAGTGGTCATGTTGGTTAAGCACTCTGTTACTCTGTTACAGGAGACATGTATATTTCCTATTGCTGCTGCAACAAGTTTACCACAGACTTAGCAATTTAAAACAACGCAAATGGTTATATTTTCCTTGCTTGTTTGCTTTGTTGATTAGGTTCAAAATATAACCAGAGACATTGAAATAAAGAACAAACTGACAGTAACCAGAGGGGAGGAGATGGATAACAGGGGAAAGAAGGGGAAGGGTCATCAAGGAACATGTATAAAGGACCATGGGCGAAGCCAAAGGGGGGAGGGGGGAGGATTGAGGCGGGGGGGGGGGGGGGGATGGGGACGAGTGGTGGTAGTGGGAATGAAAACAACTATATCTGAACAACAACAATAACAACAAAACCACAAATGTATTACCTTAAGTTCTGCAGGTCAATCATTTGATGCAAGTTTCATTGAGATAAAATAAGGTGTTGGCAAGGCTACATTCTTTCTGGGGGATCTAAAGAGAGAAACTGTTTTCTTGCCTTGTCAAGCTTCTAGAGGTTACCCATAATCCTTGCCTCGTGGCCTATTTCCTCCTTCTTCAATGTTGACAAAGACAGCTCGAGTGCTTTTCACATCACAGCACTCTGCCTTCTGCCTTCCTCCTCCACTTTTATTAACCCTTGTTATTACACTGGAACCACCGGAATTATCCCAGCTAATCTCCATATTTTAAGGTCATCTGATTAGCAAACTTAACTCCATCTGCCACCTTAACTTCCCTTTGCCATGTGAGAACACATCTTCACAGGTCTGGGGATTAGGACATAGATGTGACTGGAGGGCAAAGAGTCTGCCTACCACAAGGCCTATTAACTGAGTTTCAGGAAGCATCAATCTGGGTACTTTTCTAGTGATCTTTCTAGGTAATTTTCTAGAAAAGCATCCTGAGAATGTCCTCTTTTCTGTTTTGAAAGCAGATCTATATCTAAATCCAACTTCCACCAGATACTAGCCATTTAATCAACTTAGAATACCTACCTCCTGAAATTGTTGGAAAAGTAAATAAGAATACAAATATGTTATATCTGAAAAGTTCTACTGATTAGTAGATTATAAATAAACATTACTTCCTTCCATCCTTTTTTTTTTTTTTTTTTTGTCCCTGTTCTAGCTGTGAATCTATCTTCATTCCTCCAACCTGGCTTTAGGCCCTATTTTGACAGCCTCACCGATCTTCTAATTTTGTAGTTAGAGCCACTAAGGATTCAGGATTTTATTCATTCATTGAGTGATTTAGAACTCTTTATTGCATTTTCTCCTATGTGCCAGGTAACAGGCAAGGCGATGGGGATCCAAAAAGCAAATTCCATGGACAGGGTTCTTGCACTCAATAGCTTGTGATCCAGTAGGAAGGAAAACATTTTTTTGTAATGCAAAGGAAAGTCCAGGTTACTGTTTGAGTCAAATATAGGGAATTAACCTAGTATGGAGGGTGAATACTGATTTCTTCTGCAAGAAAAATTTAAGAAGAGATCTTTAAGTATTTGGTCACAGGGTGCCTATTAGCATTTTGAGTAGGATAACTTTTCCTGATAAGGGAATGTCCCAAGCTCTGGAGGACATCAATCACTCCGAGCCCTGCTGCCCACTGAACACAGAAACAGCCTCAGGCACTACGACAACCAGAGCCATCCCTACACATGTCTAAAAGCGTTATGGGAGCAAGAACAACCCTGCATAAGAGGACAAAGGAATTGTTCCTCAGGACAGAGAATAACATCAGCACAGGCAGATGGGTGATGAGCAGCTTTCTTTTGGGCAACACTGCTCTGGTTGAGAGGGGGCCGCAGAGGGAGCGGCACGGGAGGAGGCTCCAAAAGTTGAGTAGGTTTGGGGAGACCCTGTGAAGGATGCTGAACTTGGAAGAGAGAGCACTAGAAAGCTTTAAAGGGTTTAAAGCAGGACAGTAAAAGGATCAGATTTGCTTCTAATCAATAATGCTGCTTCACCTAAAGTACAATTCCAGATTGGGAATACAGTGCTCATAACTGTCGTCATTTCACTTTTTTTTTTGTCATTTTCATTCTACATGTGTATTTCTGCTGCATCTTCTTGGTGTGAGGGTTTGGGGTTACTTCGTCTGAAACCACACCATACACTGCCTTCTTCAGTAACAACGGCTTACCAAAATGAGTTATAGGATCACTATACAGTTCCTCCTTTCTCCTTCACTTTCTGCTTCTTCACATCTTATTCTTCCATTACTGAACATCCTGCGTACCACCAATCAAAGGAGAAAGAAGCTTAACTTCAAGTCTTCTCACAGTTACATTCACAATTCCAGACCTTACTATCTGGACATTTGTCTGGATTGGGAGAGATAGGAAGTAAATGTCTATACATATAAAATTAAATATCATATATTAAGTTAGCTTCTAAGTATAAAATTTTTGTCAGTTCTAGACATACATCTATAGAAACTGAGGGAATTGCAAATAAGTTCTAATGTAAGCCTCACATTTTTTTTAATAGTTAATGTTTTTAAGCAGTTCAAACTTTCCCTCTTCTGTTGAATGACTAAGACAACATTCTTATTTCATTTTTGTTGTAATGCCATGTGGCTTTTACTGGAATTTGTATGGGGTTTCAGCTTTCTGGAAATGTTGTCTCCCCTTAGATTGAATTCTTGGAACAGTGGCACTGATTGGAAAGAGCAGCACCGATGTTTTAAATATGTTTGATTTTTTGTAACAATCTACCACTGCAGAACCATTGCATTTCTAGAGAAGAGAAAAAACAACAGCACCATGACACACAAAAAAGGATCATCTCTAAAATGAATTTTAAAAACACAGCACATAAATAAAAACAAATATAAAAGTTTCAAATCAACTTCCCTCATGGGAATCAACAACTTAATCATCTTTACAAAGACCAGTGTTAGAAAACTTTTCAGAATGTGTAGGAAGCAGTACAGATCCCAGAGTCACTGGAATATTCTGAAACAGAACTCTCACCAGGTGTTGAGACAGCCAAAGAAATAGGAAGTGTTTTCCAGGTCCTAAAAAACCAATAAGTTATGAACAAGTATATGGTTCTTTTTAAAGGTAGTTCAGGAAGAACGTGATGCCGGTCATTCGCTAACATTTCTGCATCATAGACTGTGAGTCGTAGTGTGGAACCTAAACGGTCATCGAGTGACAAGTCAGTAGAAGACGGATCGAAGAAAGCTAAAGATCAGTCATGACTGTAAAAAGTAAATTAACCGAATAAAGCATACGGATTTATCTACAGAAATGAGAAGAGGAAACCACACCACTCTTCCCACAGAGGAATAAGCGATTTCTTGGCACATCACTGGATATGGTATCCCAATTAAATATTATATGAAGGTGATTTAAAAGGGCTTAATGAAAGAAATCAATAAAATAGTACAATAAATTGATATTTTAATTTAATTTACCAATGATTTTGCATGTGTTTCAAAATTGAAAGATTGTTTCTGTGGACTCAGAAAAAGTTCTAAAATGTTATGTGGTATGATAATGCCTGTAAAATATATTTTTGCAAATAGCTACCTATGGTGGCTTGTGTTATCCATCGATAAGGTATACTTGAACAAACCTTATTTTACTGTAACCTTTGTCTCTATGTTTACCTAACCTACAAAAATGCACATATTGTAAACCCACTTAAAAACAAAATATTCTGTTGAAATAAAGCAATGTATTTGTGAAGTTAGATGCAGTAAAAGATTTTAAAAATCACTTTCTAAGAAAATATTTAAAAGCCTTCACTGAGTCTATTTTCTCAAACTAAAAAAAAATAATAATAATACAAAACTTTCATAGCTTTCATGAGTAGCAAGATTTTAACTGCCAATACTTAAAAGTAAAATTCTAACACTAACAATTTCAATGAGCTAAAATTCTGTTTGAGTCAATATTACATTTTAAATAGTCAAGACAGTTTCAGCAATGGAAGAGCAAGTCCCTCATATCACTGCTTCAAATGCAGACTACACAAAAGACTGTAATTATACAATTTGGTTGTCATTAGTCATGCAAGCAGATTTTAGCTACTTGTTTTGACAATTCTAATCCGAGAATACTAGAAATGTCTTAAGTCAATGTACAAGTCAAGTAATAGTACCAAATGCAAATTTCTTTTTTCTTTCATGCAAAAACAGCCATTTCAATCAGTTAGTAATAATATTTAAAAACCAAGTTATCAGCCATTTTTTCCTAAAATGGTCATTCAGTGGCTCTGTGTGGGCATAACTCAAAATTTACTTAGTACCCTATACATACAGGGCCAGCCCAAGTAAGGCCTGCTTGAGTGTGACTAGTAGAGTAATAAAATGGGTGTAATAATTTATAGTTTTAATTTTAATATTTCACCTAAAATTCATATGGTGTGCTTGAGTGTGATGTTGTTATGTTACAGAATTACATACTTATGATTTTGTAATAAAAAGGGGCGTTATTTGTGCTGGACCCTGTATCTTTTCATATCCTACATCAATGTTGAATGTCAAGAAGTTCTACTGTTGAGTGACTATATCACCCTCTCCTGAAAAAAAAAATGACAAATTCATCTTTGAGATGAATTGATAAAGTAAAATTCAGCTAACTTTTCCCTAAAATGTTAGGTAAACACAAAGTCACTTTTCAAATTTCTTAAAAACGTATATATAAATTCACTACTGTAAATTTTCATATATTCACGTTACTACAAAAAAAATAGAACAAATACAAACAAACACATTCTGTTCTGCAAAGGGAAGAAAATCTAAAAGAGGTTGCAACATGGGGTATAATTTGTCTCGTACAGATGTCCATCAACTCATTAGGTCAGACACAAATCATCTGAGGATTGCCAATGTTCAATTTTCTTCTGTGTTAATTAATGTGTAAGTTGTTATGTGCTTTTGTAGGGTTATTCGTCTACCTAGAGAACAACCAAAAAACTGTAATTTCTAAATCTTCAATGGACCCTAGAAACACATATCTGTAATTCATTCAAATGATGTAAAGATGGCTTCCTTTTTATTTTGTTAATAGTTTTTGGTTTTTTATTTTATGTTATTGCTATTCACTTACAGTTGTCCTGCCTTTTTCCCCACTGCTCTCCCTTACCTGTCTCCCAGACTCCCACAGTCAATGCCCCCGTTTCTTCCTAAAAGTTAGTCTTTGTTCACTGTTGTCTGCCTTATTAGTTGCTCTTCTACAGTGCACTGTAATGCCATGCAGTACTTCAAGTGTAAGAAAACATGCAGCCTATTTAAATACAAAACACCATTAAATACATTCAAATGGAGGGAAGTAGAAGGCATTTTACCTCTAAAGAAAGTTGGATACAATTCTTCTTTTAAAAAATCATAGATATCAAAATAGCAACACCGAATCTACTGAGATGCTGCATTCTATAAAATAGCATGTAAACATAGCATTAGACGTATGGACCCCAGAAAATCTGTTTTACATGGTTTAAGATTCCTTCGGCCATTATCATGGAGAAGCAAAGATATTTTTGTTTGAAATATTTAAGTATGTTGAGCAAATGCTTGTAAATATTCATATGCACATATTTACCCAAATTTTAAAACTGATTTTTAAATTATGACAATTAAAATAAAGCATGTAAACACAGTGTGCTGAAATACTAAACAGGAATTGGTAGCATACACAGAAAAAGAGTAAATGACGTTTAAATAGCAAGGTGGGGAGAATTTCCATTAAAGTTTGACTCAGCTATTTACATTTTATGCTTAGCATAAACACAGCTCTTGCCCCACCTTCCTCAGGTCTATTTTATCTCATGAGCTATTCTGTACTCTCAGAAGAAGTGAATTCCTTAATTGACAGCCAAAACTCTCCAGTAAGTTTGGCATGCTTAAAGTATTTTTTACCACATACGTATGTATTTTTTCTTAAAGAACTCGTACTCATTAAAACATAAAGAATAAGCACAATGGAGTTTAATTTTTTATTATCATATTAATCCTCTCCTTTTTTCCAAAATCTAATCACACCGAAATAAGTACCAGTGGTAATCTCTCTATTCCCCCAATGAACTTTTATTTCTGCATCCAGCTTTCCTGTTACCTCTCTGCATATCTAAACAACACACACGGGAGTATAAAAGAAGCCATGTGGGACCACAGTAAAGTGGATCCCTTTTCTCAGGAGTTGCCTTACTTTACATAAAACATACAGGTGCAAAAATAATATTTATCTTTCAAGCAGGTTGTTAGCTGAGACTGGTGCATTTTATTTTTTTAAGAGAAACCTTTCTCAAGGAAACACTAGTCCACAAAGTAAGATAGTACCACAATTATTCATGTTAATAATCAAATTGGGGGAAGGGATAAAAACATAGAACCAAGCAGAGAGCGTACTCACATTCCTTTCAGGCGTTGCCACATTTTTTCAGTGTGTTCTCCTATAAGATATTTAAGTGTGGTGTTTTCCAGTTCTTCAATTCCTGTAGCAGTAGAGCCCATGATGAGACTCCTAGGGCAACACAGTTACAGTCAGTTTCAGCAGCTAGAACAAGCATTCCTCAGTCCACTACAAATCTCAGTTATACAGCAGCATCTCTTATCTATCAGAACATTGCAGATTTACAAAGCTAAGGGCAGCCTCTGCCAGAACTGCTCACCACATCACCCCCGCCCCAAGCAGACAGCAGTATAAACAGATCCTCTGACCTCACAGAAACAATCCGCACATGGGAGCCTGCTACTGTACTACTGACCGACTGAGCTCTCCAGCTCTCCCCAGAAGCAGCTCATTTGTTACTGTGCTGTGCGCTGAAGCACATCAGAATTCCTACAGTTTACGAGATCTGTTATGCACAAGAGAAACGTGAATGACTTTAGCGCACCAGAAGAAGCTGAATTCCTCTCTACCAATGAAAGGAGGACAGTATGTAATAAGAAAACAGATGGCAGGAGTCAGTATCAGCAGCACCGCCCTGAGAAAAAAGTGCCTGTTTAAATGGCAAGGTTTTTGTCCCTTAATTATTCTGGAACCAACAATTAAAAATATATCATGCTCTAACAGAAAAAATGCAACAAATATTAATGATGACAATGAGAAAATAGCATATAAAGCCATACAGGAGACAGACCACAGAGCTCCACAGGTTGTTACTGATGCTGTAATCATGCTTTTTCACCTTCTCCTAGCAACTCCAGACTGTAGGACTGTAGGTAACTGCCAATTTAACTAGTGGAAAACACAGCAGTTGCACACAGCCTGCTCCGAGAATCCTTTGGGGGTTAAAAAAATGAAATGAAACTAGTGCATATGCTTGTATGACCATGCTGAAGAAAAGGGAGTGTGTGTGTGTGTGTGTGTGTGTGTGTGTGTACAGAGAGGAAGAGAAGACAAACTGATGCTGGGCGGCTTGTGCATTTTAGAGGAAAAATGAGAGAATGTGTACATAAATGGAATCAGAACTGAGATATCTGCCAAGCTCCAAACACACCCCGAGCTTACTTAGAAACAAGCACAGACCTCAAGTATGAGCTCCATAACAGCTATTGCTATCTACAAGCTGCTAAGAAGAAAACAATATTTCTTCTTGTTTGATTCAAAAGCCACATGTAGTTTTCTTCCTTTCTGCAAGAAAACTTGTCTGTTACCTTGCGATTTAAGGCAGAGATACTCATAGATATTAGATAGATAACAATATCACTGAATGCTGACTATGTGTCAGACACTGTTCCCAGTACCTAACGGTACTTCCTTTTTAAATTCTTACATAAAGCCCAGGAAGTAGATAATAGTCCCGTTTAACTGAGAGACAGAGACATTCCCCAGATTTAAAGCAGTTCTTTAAGACAGGCACGTTGGTTTCACTGAAAATAGCATTCCCATATAAAGTTACTACGTCTATCTACAACTCAATGTAGTGATATGTATGTAAAAAGCACCGTTGCAAAATTTTATACAAAGTGTCTTCTGATTTCCTCGCTACCCAAAGAGGGAGGGTTCCACACCACGTTGTCCTGGGTTCCCGTTACAACTTAAAGGGAAAATTGCAAGCGTCAGGAGCCTTTGATGTCATGCACATAAAGGAGCAGGATGTCCTTCATTCTTTGCAACAGGAACCCACTTACGTGGCACCAACCTTGACGTCCAAACAGAACAGTCATCTACCAAAGGAAAAGTGATGACATTACCCCATGAACGGAAGAGAACCTGGGTGAACCTTTTGCGGGCAGCTCATGCCACTGACAACCTGGCTGATGTCAGTACCATGTCAGCCAGCAATACTGGGCTGCAAGCTGTGCTGAAGTTCGCCGGTGCCCCTGGAGCCCCTCCTGTTGCTGCCGCTTCAGTCCTGGAACTGAGGCACAGAGAGCTTTCTGGGAGCCGTGGCTTCTGATGGCTCTTGGTCCCATGGCTAACACCAGCCTCTCACAGAGGCCTGCTACCCTGCCTCCCTTGGCTCTGTGTGACACACTCTCCTCTGCGCCGTGTGGACATTGCCATCCCTATGCAAGGACAAGGGAGCTCAGTGTGTGATGGGCCTAGCCCAGGAAGTCCTGTGCGTGTGTAGAAACTACCTCCCCTGAGCAGCTGCGGAAGGCCACCCCCGATCTTTCCTCTACAGAGTTTCTGAAGAAACTGGAAAGAAAGAGCAGGCCACTGGGGAAAGGCTGTGACCAGAAGGAATTGCAGGTGAATGGACTGCTCCAGCTCTCGGATTTACTTCCACGCAAGCGGAGCTCCCAGTTGGGTCTGCAGGCACAGGTGCCCTCTGTGCCTAGGCAGCAGCTTCCTGCTGAAGACTGGAGCGCGCAGCTGCCAGGGAGGACTGGGCTGCACCCCTCCTGCTCAGGGCCCAGAATGGGTAGGAACAACCCCCGGTGGTCTTAAGCTGTTCTTCTACAGCCAGACAGAAAATGGAAGTAAGGTTGACAGAAAATAAAGTTTCTTTAAGAAGGGGGTGGGGAGTTAAATCAAGTGAAGCTTCAGTTTTCCTTTCTCCAACAAGCTATTTCCCGAACTTGATCTGAATTTAATGTCTTTAGCTAGCAGACAGTTTTACATAATCACAACCCCACTCCTATGAGCTTTTACCAGAGTTGTCTTTGTTCTGAAAGTAGCAATTTTTCCTTCACTGTGGCTTTATTTGTAATCCTTGCTACATTCACTTAAAAATATCTTACCTGATTTTTCTTTAATGAGATAGTCAACAAATATCTGAATTCTGCTCTCAAAGATGAACCACAATGAAAAACGTCCATAAAAAGCAAGCACTCCTCTCTATTTGATGACCCGAGATACCAGTCCTTCAGGATACAACCCCTTTCCAGTCGCAGATAATTTTCTAATTATGCCATGAAATGTCAAGTCCTCACATGGGCCCGATTACCAATAACATTGCAATGTAAAGTATGAGAATTGTTATACTTAAGTTTGCATTAGTGAATCTCATGATTAAAACTCCTTTGCCTTTTTCTTTCCTTATTTCACTTCTGTCATATATTGATATTTAAGAACCTGGAGTATGCCAGTTATACACTTAATGTGCAAAATTTCTTGATTATTGCATTAAATGCTTTATAAAATAAAATTAAAAATTGAATAAACTATATAAAATAGCTAATTATTTAAATCCTTAAGCAAGATAATCTTTGGCCTTGGGCAATATTAAAAAATTATTTGTGCCATGGCTGATGTGGCTCAGAGGGAGTGCCAGCCTGCGAACCAAATGGTTGGTGGTTCAAGTCCCCACCAGTGCCTGGGTTGCAGGCCAGGTCATGTGAAGGGCTACCAATCGATGTTTCTCTCACACATTGATATTTCTCTTTCTCTTTCTCCTCCCCTTCCCCCTTCTCTAAAAATAAAAATAAATAAGTAAAATCTTTAAAAAAATTATTTCTGTTAATGTAGAGAATTCTAAGCCTTTTTATTTTCTAGTTTATAACTAATGTCTGCAAGAGGTTTTAGTAGAAAACTAAATTACATTAAAGAAGATAGATAGTTTAACAACTTTTTAAATTAATATGTTGAGAAAATTTTGAGATGTTGTATTCATAGAGTTAAACTAAACCAAAAACATCCTCACATGAGAAAGGAAATAAGATGGTGAGGAAGGATTTTAAGGTTTTTCAGGGACAGGTATGAGGGACACATGGACGAAGTCAAAGAGGGCTGGGGGTAGGGTGGCTGGGGTGGGGGGATGAAAATGGAGACAACTGTACTTGAACAACAATTAAAAATGTGAAAAAAATAAAATAAATAAAATTTTTAAAAAAGAAATTAAAATATACTTGCCAAAACCAAACATTCAATATAAGTTCTTGGGGAAAGTTGAGAAAACAGTCCTGAGTCCAGGGTAAAATTGACCTAGTATATCTTTCGTCTCTCATACATTCTGTCTCTTTTGCTTTAACTCTATATTCAGGTAAATTATCTCTGTTATAAGTAGTTCCTAATATTATTACCTAATATTTTATTGGACAGTTGACAAAAATTATAGAATAATTTTTCAGGATCTATTGAAAAATAGATATAGTAAAGCATAGGTTATGGATCCAAAATACCTGGGTTTAAATTCTTGTTCTTTCACTTAAAGGTTTATATGATATATTGCAACTTACTATTATGTATCTGTTTTCTCATCTACAAAGCATCAAAATGTCATCTTCCCCATAAGGCTGATATAGGGATTAAGTGAGTTAATCTACATACAGAGACAAGGACACTATCTGGCACCTTGTCACTGCTCCACTAAATTATTAGTATTTATTATTCCTGATACTATTGTATGACATTTTTCCTTCATACTATATATAAATATTTATTTCAATAGGTTTACTGATGATTAACTATTTTTAAATTAATGTTATAGAGTGTTACTGCTTTTATACTTTGCTGTCATTCATTTTTTTTAGAAACTTTATATCCTTATTTATAAGTTAAACTGTTCCAAGTATTGGTGGCATTAACTCTATTCTTTTTCATATTAACATTATGCTAGCACCATGTAATAAATTAGAGGGCAAAGAATTTTAAACTTCCAAGTCCACACCCAGCAAACACAAAATAAATGGCAACACACTTAGAAGCACCAAGTTCAGAAAGCACACTATTAAAACACTCTTCTAAAATAATTACATAAGTCAGTATACCTGGGGAAAAAAAGTAAATAGGTACTGAATCAGATACATGTACCTAACCCAGCTGTGGAATTTAAAAGTAGAGAAAAACCCATTAAGGATATTAAAACATCTGAACAACACTATCAATAAACTTGAACTAACTGACATGTATAGTGTACTTCAATCAACAACAGCAAATACACACTATTTTATTTATTTTTTTAAAATTTTAATTTTTTATTGTTATTCAATTACAGTTGTGTGCCTCTTCTCCACATTCCTCCACCCCACCCCAGCTGAACCCCCCTTTCTCTCCCACCTCTACCCACCCCCTTGATTTTGTCCATGTGTCCTTTATAGTAGTTCCTGTAATCCCCTCTCCTCACTGTCCCCTCCCCACTCCCCCTTGACCATTGTTAGATTGTTCTTGACTTCAATGTCTCTGGTTATATTTTGTTTGCTTTTTTCTTCTATTGATTATGTTCCAGTTAAAGGTGAGATCATATGGTATTTGTCCCTCACCGCCTGGCTTATTTCACTTAGCATAATGCTCTCCACTTCCATCCATGCTGTTGCAAAGGGTATAAGCTCCTTCTTTCTCTCTGCTGTGTAGAATTCCATTGTGTAAATATACCATAGTTTTTGGATCCACTCGTTTGCTGATGGGCACTTAGGTTGCTTCCAGTACTTGGCTATTGTAAATTGTGCTGCTATGAACATTGGGGTGCACAGGTTCTTTTGGATTGGTGTTTCAGGGTTCTTAGAGTATAATCCCAGCAGTGGAATTGCTGGGTCAAAGGGCAGTTCCATTTTTAGTTTTCTGAGGAAATTCCATACTGTTTTCCACAGTGGCCTCACCAGTCTGCATTCCCACCAACAGTGCACTAGGGTTCCCTTTTCTCCGCATCCTCTCCAACATTTGTTTGTGGATTTGTTTATGTTGGCCACTCTGACTGGTGTGAGATGGTACCTCATTGTGGTTTTAATTTGCATCTCTCTGATGGCTAGTGATGCTGAGCATCTTTTCATATGTCTCTGGGCCCTCTGTATGTCTTCCTTGGAGAAGTGTCTGTTCAATTCCTTTGCCCATTTTTTAATTGGGTTGTTTGTCTTCCTGGAGTGCAGTCATGTGAGTTCTTTATATATTTTGGAGATCAGGCCCTTGTCTGAGGTATCATTAGCAAATATGTTTTCCCATACTGTTGGTTCTCTTTGTAATTTGGTGCTGTTTTCTTTAGCCCTGCAGAAGGTTTTTATTTTGATGAGGTCCCATTTGTTTATTGTTTCCTTTATGTCCCTTGCTTTAGGGGACATGTCTATGAGGATGTTGCTGTGTGGAATGTCTGAGATTTTCCTGCCAATGTTTTCCTCTAGGACTTTTATGGTGTTACAACTTATATTTAAGCCTTTTATCCATCTTGAGTTTATTTTTGTGTATGGCATAAGTTGGTGATCGAGTTTCATTTTTTTGCACGTAGCTGTCCAGATCTCCCAACACCATCTGTTGAAGAGGCTGTTTTTGGTCTGCTTTATGCTCCTGCCTCCTTTGTCAAATATTAATTGACCATAAAGACTTGAGTTTATTTCTGGGCTCTCTGTTCTGTTCCATTGGTCTATGTGCCTGTTTTTATGCCATTACCAGGCTGTTTTGATGACAGTGGCCTTGTACTACAGTTTGATATCAGATATTGTGATCCCTCCTGCTTTGTTCTTCTTTCTCAAAATTGCTGCAGCTATTCAGGGTCATTTATGGTTCCATATGAATTTCTGAAATGTTTGTTATATATCTGTGAAATATGTCATAGGTACTTTAATAGGTATTGCATTGAATCTATAAATTGCTCTGGGTAGTTTGGCCATTTTGATGATGTTAATTCTTCCAATCCATGAGCATGGTACATGCTTCCATTTGTTTGTGTCTTCCTTAATTTCTTTCTTCAGTGTTGTGTAGTTTTCTGAGTACAGGTCTTTTACCTCCTTGGTTAGGTTTATTCCTAGGTACTTTATTTTTCTAATACACACTATTTTAAAGTGCACACATTGAGTAATTACCAAAAAAAAACCATGTTTTGAACTATAAAAGCATCTCAATAAATTTAAAAGAATTTAAAACATATGAAGTATTCCCTGACTGTAATGGAATTAAATTATATATCAGTAATAGCTCTCTGGAACATTCCCACATACTTAGAAATTAAATAATACACTTTAAATAACACATGGGTCAACAAATAAATTAAAAGGGAAATTATAAAACATTTTGAGCTAAATGAAGATGAAACACAGCATACCTAAATCTGTGACATGTGGCTAAAGCAGTACCTAGATGGAAATTTATAGCACTAGATAGCTGTATTAGAAATGAACAAAGATCTCAAGTCAGTTACCTTAGGATGCAAATTAAGAAACTTGGAAAGGATGAGCAAATTAAACATAAAATAAATTAAAATAAGAAATTAAATATTAGAATGAAAATCAATGAAATAGAAAACAGAAAAACAGTAGAGACAGTGAAAAATCTGTTTTGGGGGGGGAAATCAATAAAGTTGCTATAGTTTGTAATATTGACACATATAATAGAACATCAAAAACTGTAACATTTATGATATTTCACCATTTATACAAACTACCAGGTCAGCCTACCACAGTTTTCTGGATGCTGATAAAAGACATTCTTGGGTCTTAGACAAAGAATTATATTTATCACTCACACCAAATCAGTAGGCAGAGTACTAGCAACCTCCAGTTCCCACTCGGTGATGTGAAGACACCAGATAACACCTGCACACACAGTGAACTGCGCTATGAAAGAGGACCCTTGAGCCTAGGAACCTGGATTTTTACAATGGGCTGTAAGCATGCCAGACTTTTTCACCAGAGGGAAGCATTATCATTATTAAACTCACATGTCATTTACTCCAGAAAGAGTATTAAAATCTCCAAAGGAGGATTAAGAAAATAATTTTCAATGCACATAACATAACCAGTACAGGTTTCACACCTAAAGTATGTAAATGACTTCTAGAAATCTGTAAGACAAACTCAAGTAACTTAGTAAAAGAAATAAGTGGATAAAGGTATAAACAAGAACATCACTGAAGCAGAAACACAAATAGAAATTCAGCATACTAGATGTTTAAAAATATTAGTATTTAATGAAATTTAAATGACCACATTGATATGTTCTTTCATCGCCAAAAATTTGTGGGGGAGAAAAAGATCTAGCAATACCAGGTACTGGCAAAGATGTGGAGCAATAGGAGCTTATTTCCTGTTGGTGTAAGTAGCAAAATCACTTTGGAAAGCAATTCACCAATATCCAGAAACGTTGAAGATGCACATACTTTAAAATAATTTCCTACATGTATAAAGGAAATATCTTAGTCCGTTTTGGGTGTTATAACAAAATACAATAGACCAGTTGGCTTATAGACATCATAAATTTACTTCTCACAACTCTGGAAGCTGATAGTCCAAGGTCAAGGCACTAACCAATTCAGTGTCTGGTGAGAGCCTGCTTCCTGCTTTGTTGACACCCATCTTGTCTGCTGCGTCCGTGCACGGTAAAAGAGGCAAGGGAGCTCTCTGGGGCCTCTTTCATTAAGTCACTAATTTCATCCATGAAGGCTCCACCCTCATACCTTAATCCCCTCCCTAAGGCCCCACTTTCTACAACGTGTGTGTCCTCCCTCACCCCCCAAATTCATATACTGAAACCTAACTCCCATTGCAGGAGACATACGCAATAAAGTTTATAGTGGCAATTTTTTTTTAACTGCTTACCTTCCCATTAACTGAAAAGTGAGTAAATGTTGGCATAGTCACAAAATGGATTATAACATGTCAGTGACCATGTATGACTTATACTAAAAAACTACATACATGGATAAATGTCAAAAATAACGTAAAAACAAAATCAAGTCCAGTAAGAATTTAGGTAGTATTGTGTAGATTTTTATTTATTTTTTTTTGCTAATTGGGAAGTACATATGTATTTAGTAAAAGTTTAAATAAATGAATAAAAATGGTAAACACTAAACTCTGAGTAATGGTAGTATCTGATAAAGAGCGGGTGCTATTGAGGCTCTTCAGCTGTTTTGGGGGTGTTTTATTTCTTGAGCAGAGTGTAAATATATAGGCTTACAGGTAATATCATTATACTTTTTAGTGTTTATGAACTATTTAATTTAAAAAATGTTTATATAGAGGGAAAAATGTCTGAACAAAAGCCATGCTTAGATTATAAACCTAACTAAAATAGACTTAAATAATTGATGACATATAAGAAAAATAAACTCCAGATGCTCTCAAATACTGGAACATTTTCCTTTGAGTGGACTAGCTTCAAAAACTCAGAAGTAAATTCCTTAGGTATCTACCCAAGAAAAATTAAAAAAACATAAGTCCATACAAAGACCTACACACAGATGTTCATAGTGAAATTATTTATAATAGCCCCAAACTGGAAACAACTCAGATAGCCATCAACTGATGAATGACTAACACATTGTGGCAAAATCAAACAATTAAATATTATCTAGCAACAAAAAGGATGAAATACTGGCACATGCTGGAACATGTATGAATCCTATAACCATTTTTCTAAGTGAAAAAAGCCAGAAAAGGCAAATCTACAGTCAGAAAGGATATTGGCGGTTATCTGGAGCCAGGGGTAGGAAAGGCGATTGACTGCAAATGACTTGAGGGACCTTAGCAGGGTGATGAAAGTGTCCCAAAGCTGCGTTATGACAAAGATTACACAAAAATCTTGGAAATGTATACTAACAAAGGGATGAATTTTATGGTGTATAAATTATACCTCAATAGAGTTGTCTAAAAAGGGAGGAAAAAATTCTATTTCTCAGTGGGCCCCAAACAGGCAGCATGCTCTACCTTGATAATATTTACATAATTCTAATGCTGTCAGATGCTGTTATCAGCTTCTGGTTTTTAGAATTCAGCATTAAGCAAAACATAAATTCTATTATAATTACAGAATAAAATATAGATGTTTTGAACCTTAATAAAAGTGATGTCACAGCTGTCAGACATTGGGAGAAAAACAGGAGGGTGGCAGGTAGGGGGAAGTTCATAACCACTGATGTCCTTGGTTTATACTGAGGGGAATTTAATGATAATGCGTGAAGTGTAAACTTCTTAAGTAAGTCTAAGTATAATATGTTATCATTGTTACCAACAGGAATGAAAAATAATAATTCAACTTTAAAATTAGGAAGAGAGGACGAGTTCCTGGCCTTTCAGAGTATACAGACATGACGTAATGTTTGATGCTGACTCTCCACAAATATGGAATTCGTGGCCAAATTAACAAAAAATGAAAATGATTGAAGGTGGTTACCTTCAATCCTTTGAAGAGGAGCAGGTTACTAGTAAAAATTTGTGATAGTTACTGGAAATTCAGTTGGAGATTTGATAGTAATGTGTTATCTTTCATTCCTATTTCATTTTTTTACTATGTCCATATATTGCATAAGAAACTCAGGCAGGTATTTAAGTGTATCTTTAACATCCTAGGGGCACAAATTCAACTCAAATTTAAAGTTTAACTTATCACCTCTTTCAAACCAGCTTTTTCTCCAAATTTCTCTTTCTGTAAGTTGGCACTTTCTTTTTTATTTTCTTTTTTGTTTGTATTTTGCAGTATTATTTCAAATTTTATACAGTAGTTGTATGTGTTTTTTATATTCAGAAAAATGTTTAAGTTCTTGGTTCCACTGGTCCATGTCCCACTCCCGGTCTCCAAGGACTTTCAGTCCTATCCTTGACTGTAACTCAGTATTTGCCCTTTTTTGTCATTCTTTTCACCACAACCAGACCTGAGTCATCTTTCCCTACTGCTGTTAGACCCTCGTAAGCAATTCATCTTAATAAATGCTCTTATCACAGCCCATTCATGACCTCTCTCAGGATGACCATTGCTTGCCAAATAGACTTACAACCCTTTCTTTTTAGGCTTTCTTTCCAATTTTTCTTTAAAATTATTTTAAAATAAACATTTTTAGTTATATAGCTGACATCACCTGCATGGGTGGTTCATAGTTTAACTTGCTTAATATGATGTGAAAAGCAGCATCTTTCACATTCCCTGAATATAAAAATACGTATAATTATTATAGAGAATTTGAAATAATACTGAAAAATGCAAAGTGACAAATCAAAGTTACCCATAACCTCTGGAGGGAAAATAACCACTAACAGTTAGATTATAATATAGAGATTTATAAAATTATATAGTCTTTTAGTCTTTCAAAATTTTTCATTTCCTTAACCTTTCTTCAAAATTTATCTAACTACTGCCTAATATAACATCATTTAGTTGTACCATGATTTAATCCATCCCTAATTATTTTTTCAATTTTCCTTTTATTATAAATATTTTATTCTAATTAATATTTTTGCACATCAGTGCTTGTCTGCATCTCTATTTCTTAAAAACAAATGTGTTTAGAAATATGTATCAAGTGTCATAAATCTAGTATAAGTTTTTTACCATTTGCTGCAAGTTATTCCCTCATCTACAATATACAAATGTTCCAATCCCAGGGCACACTAATGTATATTATATAACTTTCTTTCAAATTAGTTACCAACATGATAAGGAAAAAAAGTGTCCTTTACTTAAATTTATTATTAATGAGATTTTTTGTATTAATTTTATTTGCTTTTTGTACTGCTTTAATAAATTCCTTGCCCCACTTTTTTTTCTTAGAGCATTTACAATTTTTATTATTGATTTGTAAATGTTCTTTACATACATATTAACCTGTGGCCTATCATAAATGATGCAAATGTTTTTATTATTTACCATTTGTAATTTACTCTTTATTACACTTTTGGTGTAATTTAGACTTAATTTTTTATGTAGTTGGATCTGTCCATCTCTTCTCTGTGGTTCCGCTATTGTTCTTTTGTCTCTGAGGTTTCTCCTCATGTCAGTATCCCATACTTACTGACTTTCATTTTATTCTAATTGATGTACACTTTCACTTTGTTTATCTAACATTCTAATTTATTGGAAAGTTATATATGTTTGCATGAAAAGTACACACACAGCTATTTTTCCCAAAGGTTTCACCCAGAGTCCAGAACAATTCACTGAAATTTTCCTTCTGCCCTCATTGCTTTGTGTTATGGCCTTTATTACACAATATATTTTTATATATGTGTGTATTTGTCCCAGGAGCATCTGTGCTATTTCATTGCTCCATCTGTCTATTATGTAAGTCTGACAGTTTTACTAAGATTTTGGTGCATTTTACATTACATTTAACAGATATTATTTCCAAGTGCTTTTTCCAGGCATTTATTGATATCAAGCTCACACCAATATTGCTGTTTTTTGTACCCTATTTAGAGATAGGGAGACTGAGCTCAGAGAGCCTAAGGCCTCCAACTAGTACATGAGAGAGTCAGAATTCAACCTAGACATGTATAACTACTAAGCCTGTATTCTTAAATTTTTAATCTTCTTTTTAAAGCAATCTACTTTAAAAATGAGTTGAGGTTAAGAGAAAGAACATGAAATCGTTTTTTCCCTTTTTATTGAACTCATTGGGGTGACACTGGTTAACAAAATTACATGGGTTTCAGGTGCACAATTCCACAACTGTACACTGTACTGTGTGTTCACCACCCCAAGTCAAGTCGTCTTCCATGACCATCTATCCCTCACATACCCTCCTCCACCTCCCCTCACCTCCCCCTTCTTCTGGCAATCCCCACACTGTTGTCTGTGTCTATGAGTTTTTTATCTCTTTTTTCCTCAATCCGCTCACCCCTCCCACCTAGCCCCTCAATACCCTACCCCTCAACAGCTCTCATCCTGCTCTTTATCTACGGGTCTGTTTCTATTTTGCTTGATACTACAGTTTTTTCATTAGATGCCACACATGAGTGAAATCATATGGTACTTGTCTTTCTCTGACTGGCTTATTTCACTCAGCATAATGTTCTCCAGGTCCATCCATGCTATAGCAAAGGGTAGGATCTCCTTCTGCTTTTATAGCCAAGTAGTATTCCATCGTGTAAACATACCACAGCTTTTTAATCCACTCATCTGTCAAAACGGCTGTCGTTAATAAATCAGCAAACAACAAGTGATGGTAAAGGTGTGGAGAAGAGGGGAACCTCCTGCACTGTTGGTGGGCTTGCAGACTGGTGCAGCCACTATGGAAAGCAGTTTGGAGTTACTTCAAAAATTAAAAATGGAAGTGCCTTATGACCCAGCAATTCCACTTCTGGGAATATATTCAGAGAAATTCACAACACTAATTCAAAAGAATATGCATACCCCTACATTCATTGCAACATTTATTAAATATAATAGCCAAGAACAGGAAATCTTTTAACAGAGTCAGACAGACAGACATTAATCAGGAACTTTCATGTTAGATCTTTTAGATCTTGGAAATGAGGTCATCACAGATTCTGGTCAGTTCATCATTTTCTTTGGTCTTCTGCTCAATGGTCTGTCTTGAGCACATCTGCCCCTCCTCAGGCTCACCTGGAAGGCCAAGGCGTCCATTTGGGCCTTGCTCACGCCTGGGTGATCTCTTCATTCGCCGGCTTGTTTCTCTTCTGCATGAGCCTTCATTGCTTGCTATCTCAGGCCTTCCTTTTCAATTCTCACTATGTAATCCTCGGCACACTTCTTCAGCAGTTCTGTATTAGAGCAATAGCCCTAGATCTCTTTCTTCTGTTTCTCAAACCACTTGTAAATGTCCGAGAGACTTTTCCATGGACTTCAGGTCTGCAGTTAAGTTGGTCTTTTTCCTTCTGAGCATTCTGGATTTGGACTTTGGCAAATTCCTGTTCCTGAGCCCAGCTCCATTGCCTGTTGCATGATCCCCTCACACCCGTCCGTGATCAGCCTCATCTCTAGGTTCTTCACCTGGAGCCCCTCACATCTGTTCTTTAGCAACAGGTTTGTGTCACCTCTATATCACTTCCACCACCACATCCAGGTCCTCCGGCGGTACTGCTGTATCCTAACCATTGATTTTCATAGTAAAGAACATTGGCCAGCAGCAAAAATGGTAGTTGAGTCCTGCCTTCACAGGGCTTATATTCTAGTAAGGGAAGTGCGTGCCATTTGTTCTTCATAAACTACTAATCTGGAGAATTTTAGATTTTATTGTTTACTTCCATGATATTTTTTACTTCTTTCTAACTGAACTTGTCCCTATTTTTATTTGCTTCACACAGTATATGCAAAATATCTTCAATTATTTGGCTCCTTCCAATTGTTTAGCTTTTCCTTCCAAAAACTAATCTAATAGTTATCTTACAAATGGACTATACTCAGAGAACATTTTTAATAAATGTGAACTTTTAACTCTCTGTTCACAAGAATTTTAAATCTAAATACTCTTTGAAGTATTTTAGTTCTAATACTCTTCTACCCTGCTCCACAAAGTTTGTTGAAGCTGGATGAATCAGGCAAAAATGGGATCAAATTTTATAAAACTACATATTAATTTTGAGTGGTAAAAAGTACTCATTCAGTAAAATCAAACCAATATTATATAAGCTAACATTTGTACCGACAGTAGTAATGAATTCTGGCTGGACCCAACCTTTATGTCTCTAAACATCTCTACCACAATCCTATACCTAAGATCATGTCAAAATAAACCTACAGTGTTAGGAATGCGCAGAGCATCCACACCATCTTTAAATAGTGGTATGTCCAACAAAAGTGGTATATTTTACTCCTGGTGAATTCCCAAGTTATCCGAACCAAATTTAAATTCTGTAAAATATATCACATAAGATATTAAAAGCAGACGAGGTGCCAGAGCCATCACAAATACTTGGAAGCTCTCGAGATTTTCCTTCTCCTTCCCCAAAGCTGCTAGGACAAACAGTGGGTGCACATCAGGTTTTTTGAGTCCCCGGAGCACACAATAAGCTTTTGAAGGCAGCCCAGGAGTCAGATACCAAAGTTATGAGAATTTACAAGCCAAATGGAACATTCTTGAACATAACTCTGCTACTGCTCAAAGCAGTAAAGTAAAAACAAACAACATTCCTATCTTAAAGCTATCTGTGAAAATATTTGATTCATTATTTGTCAGCAAGAAAAAGCCATAATTTTTACATACATCGTGGCTTATATTAACAGTCTTCCGTTGGCTAGGAAAAATAAAAACACTGTGTAACTCCACTATTATATCCGTTATAGACTAAGTATTGCCAAGTTCATCATACAGGTTAGCATGAATAGCTTAACTGTAGTTTCAGCACAATAGACATTTAGTGACAATAAATGCATTTTTAATAAACACATGAGAAAACACCTATCAAATGGTTTGTTGCTCCATGGTCAGTTTTATGCAGATGTAGAGTAGAAGGTCATTCAGCTATGTTCAAGAAATTATGTTCTCCCTCCAAATATGTCTCCCCACATGCTAGATAATTCTTAAAATTATGATGAGAGAAAGCTTTTTATTTTAGCATTACTCAAAAATATTAAAATGCAAATAACTCTCAGAGAAGTAAGACATTGACCTGAAGTTTCACAAAGGCATAAATTACTGACATCAAATCACTTCTTAAAATAAGCCAGAGAGTGAGAAGAGCACAGAAGGGCTTTGGTACATGAAAAGGAAGAGAGAAATTTTTAAAAATGGAGGTTTGTGTAGCTCGGTTGGTTGGAAAATTGTCCTGTACACCAAAAGGTTGTGGGTTTGATACCAGGACAGGGCACATGTAGGAGACAACCAATCAATGTTTCTCTCACAGTGATGCCTCTCTCTCTCTCTCTCTCTCTTTCCATGTCTCTCTCTATCTCTCTTTCTCTCTCTCTATTCCTCTGTCTCTAAAGTCAATAAGCATTTTTAAAAGGTGTGTGGGGGGGGTTACTTTGCAAAGGACTAATCTATCCCACTTCAAAAACTTGCTAATTTATTAAATTGAGCACATTGATATGTAACAAATTCTTTAAAAAAATAGTGTCTGAGTTTACCAAATTATCCATACTTTATATTTTTAAAATACATTTTTAGTTTATGTAAAGCCTTATTTTTCATATTCAAAAATAATGAAATATGATATTGAATTACACATATTACATTTTTTTCATATGTTCATAGATATGTCAAAATGTGATTCTTCATCCACTTAAGTAGTCTCAATGAATGAATGTACCTGCCTATTTATTTATGTTCTTAACTCACATCAACAAGAAATGCATGAGTACCTACTTGCAATAGTGTATATTAATGCATATGCTCATGACCCCCTCACCCATCGTCTGCATGAAATACTACATATTCATTATTTATTGCATATTTCTTCTTATTCCATGCAAGAACACCCAACCGCCTTCACCATTGCCTAAAACCCTCAATGTAATTGTAGCAATTATCTAAAATTAAAAGAAAAGAAAAAGGAAGGAAAGAAGGGTGGCTGATTGACTATAATATCAGACATCACAGAAATCATCAGAGAAATGCCAATTACAACTGCAATGAGATACCACCTCACACCTGTCAGAATGGCCATCATTAATAAATCAACAAACAAGTGCTGCCGAGGTTGTGGAGAAAAGGGAGCCCTAGTGCTCTGTTGGTGGGAATGCAGACTGGTGCAACCACTGTAGAAAACAGTATGGAATTTCCTCAAAAAATTAAAAATGGGAACTGCCTTTTGACCCAGTGATTCCACTACTGGGACTATACCCTAAGAATCCTGAAACACCAATTCAAAAGAACTTATGTTCCCCAATGTTCACAGCAGTACTATATACAATAGCCAAGAGTTGGAAACAGCCTAAGTGCCCATCAGTAAATGAATGGATTAAAAAACTGTGGTAGATTAACACTATGGAATACTACATAGCAGCAGAAAAAAAGAAGGAATTTTTGCCCTTTGTGACAGCATGGATGAAACTGGAGAAAATTATGCTAAGTGAAATAAGCCCATTGGTAAAAGACAATACCATAGGATCTCATTAAAAGAGTAATCTAATGAACAAAATAAACTAATGAGCAAAACAGAACCAGAGACATGGAAACGGTGAACAGACTGACAGCTGCCAGAGGAAAAGGGGGAGGGGGAAATGGTGGAAAGAAGGGGAAGGGACTAGTCAAAGAACATGTATGAATGACCCATGGACATGGACAATGGTGTGGGGATAGACTGTGGGAGCAGGGGGTGGGCTGAATGGAGGAGCACAAAGGGGGAAAAATAGGGACAACTGTAATTGGCTTAACAAGAATAAAAAAATAATTAAAAAAAGGAATCACAGAAATAAGATGTTTATATCTAAGACAATAAATCCAGTTCTAAATATATATAGCAACTTATCTAGACCTACCAAAAGCCATTGTTAACCTCGCATGACTTAAATGAACGAATTAGATTTACAAAGACTTTTACGAAAATTTGGCACAGCATGGTGGTAGAGTAGAATGAGCGCTGCATTTGGATTCATAGTAACTGAGTCCAGCCTCTGACCCTACTACTTGCTAGTGATCTAAACTTTCTATATTTCAGTTTCTTCATGACTAAATAAGAAGCCAAAAAAGGTGAAGATAAGCCGGGATCTATTCCCAGCCTCACCACTTACCAACTCAGTGACTTGGAGAAACTACTTTATATGTGCAGTTTTCTCAGCTGTAAGGTATCACTCACTAGTTACAGAACTTACTTCCCTGGGTTGTCATGAAGTTTTGGAGACATACTGCTCCTAGTTCAGCCACTATGGCCCTTTGCTGAAGGGAAGATTCGATCAATGGGAGCTACCCTTGCAATACTGAAGGGATATAAGAAAAAAAAGCCTCCCTCTCGAACTTAGACTGTTCTTGTGAGGCTTCTAATAATGTTTATGAAAAACTATTATGTATCTGAATTACTTTTACAACCATTCCAGGCTGACCATTAGGTCTATATTTGCTCATATTTAATTAATTTAATTGATAACAGAATATTAATGAAAGGAACATAGAAGAAATTTTGAAAGTATTTTGTTACTTTGTCATAAATATTTATAAACAAATCTGTTTCTGACTTAATTAGCTTCACATGTTAGAAAAGGAAATATTAAGTTGTAAAATCCCAAATTAATTATTGTAAATGAAGCTTTTTGTGACTAGAG
Source organism: Desmodus rotundus (assembly GCF_022682495.2). Taxonomy (NCBI): domain Eukaryota; kingdom Metazoa; phylum Chordata; class Mammalia; order Chiroptera; family Phyllostomidae; genus Desmodus; species Desmodus rotundus. Next base: position 167,625,530 of record NC_071388.1, read on the forward strand.
CAGGAAGTGACTGGCTTAAGACAGTGTCTGCATATTAAAATTCTTTTTCCAACTAATAAGTCCATCAATTCCAAGTTCAAAGCATCAAAATTAAAATCAACTTGAGAGTTTTTTGTTGGCTATTTAGAAACATTTACTGTAAATATCTTAACCTAGTTTAATAATTTTATGTAATTATAAAATAATTTTGTTTTTATTAGCTTATTTCATTTAAAAGTTTTTATTTATTTTTATTGGTCTTGAGAGAGAGAGAGGAAGGGCGAAAGAGAGAAAGAAACTTGATTTTTTGATTTTCTGCTTATTTATGCACTCATTGGTTGGTCCTTGTATGTGCCCTGACCAGGGATCAAACCTGAAATCTTGGCATATCAGGGTGACTCTCTAACTAATTGAGCTACTAGGCCAAGGCTTTTATTATCTTATTTTAAAATAATATAATCAAGCATTGACTTTTCAAATTAGTTTGTTGCATCATAGTATCTAAACCTATTTAAGAGAAAATATGTAAAGTTAAAAATTCAATCTTAAGTATTTCAAAATATGTTAACATATATTCTGTGATTTTTTAAAAAAACTATGCTTGCTTTAACAAAAAAAATAGATGCATTTCAATCTTTTATTTGACAGATGTATCTATTTATGTGCTTTAAGGCCAATTACTTTTTAACACTAGAGAAAATGCCAAATTTTTGAACTGCTACCAATTAAATTTGGGGTAAAAAAAATCACCGAAAATGTATGAAATTATCTAACATTCTATATTAATTAAACTTTTTTGTCAGGTCAATATAAATGCTACACACCATGTAATATGTTAGCCATTCATTCTCTCAACCAGATTCATATCAGCATCTGCTTCCATATATTTACATTTTTCAATAAATGTTTACTGAGGGTCATGCTAGTTAGTTGCTAGGTGAAACTAATTTGTTGTCTAAATTATAACCCTGACATAACTTTGAAATCAGGAAAGAAAAACTAAATAGTTTAAATGTATTTATTGCATGCCATTTTTTTCAAATTTTGTAACTACTTTGCTTATAATGGTGACCTCATTAGACTTAATATAATATAGACATTGGTACCATTAACTAGAGTATTTGATTTTCCATATTACTCAAACAGAATTAATTAAATTACAAATAATATCTGGTTTATTTTAAGTGTTAAGGCTTGATGAACTATCTTATTATTTGTACTTTTTAATATTTAAGATTTTTACAAATCTCATTTTCATTCTTTAGCATATTCTATTATTCCATAGGGTAGTAAAATAACCAGCTACTTTGGGAATGGAAAACTCTTGATTTCATGGCATATCTTTAGAATTGCCACACCATGGATTTACGTCAATGGATGACAAATCTTCGGTTCTTGAAGATGTCCAACTAGTGTATAAAAGCCAATTGTCAAGATAATAACTTGGATGTTTCTCAATTTTCGCATTTGTTTTGAATTCTCTGCCAAAGTCATATATTTATCTTTTAGGGGGAAATCATGTTAATGAAAATAAGCATATGCCTCCAGATCCAAAAGCCAGAACTTACAGGGTAATGATAAGGGAAATCAGAGTGTGAGTACTTTTGTAAGAATTACCATTGATGTGCATTACTTTCCTATCTCTTTTTTCCTTTGGCTTTTGCAGGAGTGTGTGTTTTGTGAGTGTGGTCTGAGTGAGTCTGTTCAAGGCAGCTGCTATATTTCCCTTAAGTTACAAATCCAGGAAGCAGTGGGTGGTAGGAAGGATAGCCATCAGAGGACAGGCTGGCCCCAGTCAAGGTAAATATTGAAGACCACCCAAATCATGCTCTGTAATCGAACTATATATGAAATGTTGGTAGGGGAAATAACTGATATATAAAAATATCGATAAGATCAGAAAATAAAGTCTAGTTCCCTTTAATTGTATTTATTTATGTTTTCCAAAAATTATCCTAAAAACTAAATAGAACTTACAACTGGTATGATTACTTCCAAGTAGCACACTGTTCTAACTGTAAAATTAGTCCCTAATATATCACTGGCATTGTGTAATCCATTACAACTTACTCTTGTCACTATATTTCATCAGATAAACCAGATTACAAGGTTCTGAAGGTCAAAACTGTAGTTTACTTTGGTTTATTTATCCCAGGGTTTAAAATCAGGGCGTACACCTTTACATTAATACATCAAGCCGCAAAAGGAAGAGGGCACAGCTCTGCTATGGACAATAGAATGGTCTGGGTTTGGGGGAGGAGGTTGGGATGTGTTATTGGTCATACTTTGTTTTGTTATATTTTCTCCACGATGTTAAAATTGCCCTTTAAACTTATTTTAATCAAAGACATGTGATTTGTAATTTTTAAATGGTGAAAACACCTTTCAGAAAAAAGTTCATGTTTTCATTTAAAAAGTAGATGTCACAATTTAACTTTTAAGGTCAGACTATATTAAAAATTCTTTTGAATTATAACATGAGATTTATAATTTATATGAAATGCTCTTAATAAAGCCTATTTTTAATATGCTGTAGCATGAAACTGTACAGCAACTGAGCAGAGCATTATAAAGCACCATATGGGCTTCTAAACTGAGAAGAGGACACACGTGGTTCCTGCCAAACGCGTCTCCCTGTCTGTCCCTCCCCACCTGCCAGTCTCCCACCACATCCTGAGTTCTGTGATCATGTTGGGTGTCTTTGGCACAAATTACTCCAATGCTGATTTCTGTGTTCCTCAATACCCATCTCTTAATCACGAAAGGCAGAAAATGAAAAGAACCCTAACCTTATTAAAAGTCAGTGACCTGTGTTAAGTTACAGGACTATTGAAATATAAACTTTTCCAAACGGGGGTAAGAGGTGACTAACAATTACCGGACCATCACTGGAGACCAGGGCTAGGTGATAAAAAGACACTGACAAAATCAAAACCGAGTGAATTGCTCAGAGAATCAGCTAGACACGCCCTGACAGGTACTAGGAACAAAGAAGAATTAAAGCACAACACAGCTGTCTGGTTTCTCTCCTCTGTTTATAGTCAAGTTTTAAACATTTTCTCTCCTATAAGCAGATAGATCCTCCCTTTTTCTGTTCATGCTTTCTTCTGCTGTCCACACTTAGACCATTGAGTCTAGATGAGTTGATGTCTTAAGAAAAAAAAAACGTTGTGTAAAATATTCATGAAAACATGAGATTGGGGACATGCCATCAATTTAGAGGATTAAACGTCTGTGGTACTTGCTCTAGTGGCAAGAAAACAAGGTCAGCCTAAGTGAAAAGTATGCCCGAAAAGGGGAGGATTTCTGTAATATATGCTTTCCTATTCACCCTCTGAACCCCTCCTTCTTGTTTCAATATTTTATAATTGCAGTTACTAGCCTTGCTTTCCCAGCCATAATGTTTGTGCCTTCTGGATTCTCTGCACTTCTGTCTCTCCAATAATTCCCCTTGCCTCCCCACCACCCATCATCTCTTCTGATTCTTCCCCCTCTCTGTTTCTCTCCCTTTTCTGTGATAGGAAAAAACAAAAATGTGAAACTGCAACAGAAGGCGCGATGGGGATCAAATGGAGTAAGTGATACAATGGCTTTGTCTTACTATTTGTGTAACAGGTTCCCCACAGAACTTCCCTGTCTTCCAACTGGAAGTTTGTACTCTTCGAACAGCATCTCCCCATTTTCCCACCCCGAGTCCTTGACAATCAGGCAGACCATCTGCTTAACGACTCCAGGCAAGAATTAAATAATCAAGAACATCAGAATTTATTTTATAAGTTTTCTCTTATCCATCTCTTACTTAACCAACAGTACCTAGTAAGTACTAATTAAAACACATAATCCAGACACGTGGCACCATTTTGAGATAATATAAAAGTATGCTTTAGCAAACATCATGAAAAAATAGGTCTTCATTCATTCACATGTAAACATACGAGGCTGTTGCCTATGTAAGGTGTTTTGGCAGCTACTAGAAAAGCCCCTCTGTCAATAAATAAACAAATAAATAAATCCCGCAGAAATGTCCTGTCACAGCACCAGAAATTTCTATGATTAGAATAATGGCACAAATGATGCTTATTTAAATTTAAAGCTAATATATTTATTAGTTATTTTCAACACCTTCACGTGAGTTAGTTGATCAACTAGTTCCAGTTCTCTGAGGGGTTGGTACATAGGACAAGTTAGTTTTGAAGAAGAGGAACCTTTAAGAAAGTCAAATAGCATTACCTATCGCAGCAGTATCTTGGGACCAGGGAAGTAGGGACTGAGAGAGGAGTGCAGAAATGGAAATGCTTGACCTAAAACAAATAAGTACCCCAATTTCTTCTAGGATTAGGCTCTGTACCATGTAATTCCTATCACAAATTTAAACATCTCTTTTTCACCCCCCCCCCAAAAAATGTCCCTGACATTTGGAAAGGTAGTTTGCTTTTATTCTCATCAGAATTGACATGATATTTGCTCAGACACCATAGGAGACACAGTGGACAAAGACAAGACCAGAGCCTGAAGAAATCTATGTCCCAAATTCAACTTTTATTTACACGAAACAGCTAACTTTTCCTCTTTTCCCAAGACCTCCTGAATAGTCCGTTGCTTTTCCATTTTTCTTAAAGCACCTACACCAAAACAATGGCAAGCTTGATTTTTAAAATAGGATCAGTGACAAATGCTGGAATGCCAAGTCGTAACGCACAGGATACAACCGAGCAAAATACAAGAAGGAATTTGGAAGGCAGATCAGAGGAATGGGGGCCCAAAGCTGTGCCTGCCAACTGCTCTCAATAAACTGTGCTGAGGTCAAAGATACACTTCGGAGTTTATTAAAATAAACACACAGACCAAGGAGGCTTATTCTGTTTCTCCTTGGATTCTTAAAGATATTTTTTTCATTAAGGTACTAGAGCATTTCCCCCAAATTAAGGATTTCCGCCTTCCTTCGTGAGTGAGATTCTTTCTCCCAGAGTCTAAACTTTCATCATCTATGGTAGGTAAAGCCTCCTTTTCACTTCCCTAGTTCATGAGACACTAGTGCTGATATTTTCCCCACTCAGAACCAGATTCCTCAGACGGTTCTGGGTTCCCTCAGATAGGCCACGCTAAGGTCAGGCAGCAACTCCACAATGGAAAAACTGACCAGGACATGTTCTCTAAATGTTTGCAGAACACTCCTGGAAGAATGTTCCATGCGGATAACCAACTAAACATTTCCCAAAATCACGACTTACAAAACTAACAGGAAGCAGAGATGTGTTTAAGATTTTTAAACACAGTTTATATAGATTATAATACACAGTGAATGTAACTGTATAGTAGTATACATTATAAAAGAAATTAATATTTATAAACTACTTGGAAGTTCTTAAACATAATACTCTATTGAAGTATTAGATTATGGAAGTTTTGAATCCTTACATCATCAAGGTTTCAGAATACCTAGCTAGGAAAAGCTACTTTGTGGAAAAATTGTTTCAAAAAGCATTAGAAATATATTTAAACAGCTTTCTCAAGAAAAATCTTGAGAAAATTATAATGAACATCAAATATAGTTCCTATGGAAGCTTTCTATAAGATAGTCTTCTACTTTAACTTGCAAGCCAGAGCTGTTTAATTCAGATTTTGCCTCTTTAAAATTATAATTATCACTAAAAATCCAAAAAGATACAAATCCAATAATTCTGAAAGAACACAGGATATTTAGAAGTCTTATTACACATGAAACAGAAATTAATGGTAATATAATCAGAAACATGTTATATTATACATAGAATATATAGTGTGTGGCAGAAGAAAAGAATGAATTAGGAAATCAAAATATGATTTGCAGATCTCTGGGAAATGTCTCTAAATATGATCAAATTGTGTACTTAAGTAGAAAAACAAATGCTTTTTTCAGTCTGTATTATATTATTGTTACAAATCATTCAAATCATATTGTTACTTATTGTTACAAATCATATTGTTACTGTAGGTAAGGGCAAAACTGAGGAACTCCATTCCAATTTAAACAGACATATGATACAGAAAAGAGAAGCAACAATAGCATTGCTAGCATGTATTATTTTCCTTTTTTCATCAGGTTATTAGGATTCTTTCACTGAGTTAGTGTTTTGTGATATATTTGTGTGTGTTCATGATACAGACAGGGTTATTAAGCAGTTCGTTCTGTCTGTCATATAATTTCATTTGAGCAACTAGTAACCTTTGGTTAATGTAAATTGATATACACATGAAATCAGGCAGAGTCTGATTTTTCTGAATTTAAGTTTTATCTTTATATCAAACTTAGCTTTTCCCTGGAAATTTATCTGTTCATTCGTATTCATTCAAAGTCATCAGATTTTTCACTGAGCTCTGAAGAAAAGGAAAACATTTTTGGCAAATATTTGGTAAATCTTGGAGATTCCTAAAAAAGAAGCAGTATATTTCTGACTTCAAATATCCCAGATAATTGTAGTCAGTATTAGAATAAGGGCTTTAACTATGTTCAGCCTTCTAGAAAATTCCTACTGTAAATAAAGAAGGTAAATGTGTGAATGATAAGTAATCAATTGAATTACAGTCTTCTTCCTGTCCAGGAAAATGTGTCACGAGCTCCTGGCAGAGGTTATAAACACCATAAAATAAGTAAGTGATTAATTTGCAAATGTAATGTGGAATAGATTAATTCACAGAATATCTCACTAGCCTATCTATTCTGTTGTTATAGCTAAAGTGAGACCCCATTTTCCAGGGAAATCATGCTGTGGCCAACTACTTTCTTGGCACAGATCTCCAGAATTCACGGCAATTCCAGCCAAGTCATACTCTGTTAACTTTAGTCTACAGCTAGTTCTGAAATACTGGTTCATCCGGCACCAGTGATTTTGAGATCTTTAATTCCATCATATTGAAGAAAATAGGAAAAATATATCCATTAATGAAAAATAACCATACTCTAGTCATAAGTCTCAGTGCTTGGAATATAGTTTTATGTGACTCGGGGTAGGCTAACTGCTGTAACAAACAACCCAATCCTTTTCAAGGCTTAATGCAATAGAATTCTACTTCTATATCAAGTAAGAAATCACCGAGTATACTTGATGAGCAGCCCTCATGTGATGATTCAGGAACATAGGTTGTTTTTATCTTGTGGCTCCCCGATCCTGAAGAGCATTCACACAGCAGATGGGGAAGAGGGAAAACATGCACGCAAGGCCTCAAATGGTGCACATCTCTTCATTCGCACCCCATTGGTCAGCAACAAGTCACAGGCTATTCCAATCAGCTAGCATGGCTGCCAAATACAGTCTACCTCCATGCCCAGGGAAGAAACAAAGCAGATTTAAAAAGTAACTAGCCAGTATTTCCTGATAATCTCTGATCTTGAAGAATTTACATTCTATCTGGGAGAAACAGACAATTAAAAACAAGCATAATAAGTTATAAATTGTATGGTTTGTTACAAAGTGATCTGGGGGTGGGAAGGAAAAGGGGAGAGAAAACACTTGTGCAGGATCAGAGGGAGAAGCCTTTTGACAATGATGCAGGTGGCTGTGGCGAATACGTCACTGGAGAAGAAATTAAAGAAATGGGAGGCCCATTATCGGGGGCTTTATCTTTACCAATAATGACACAGTGTTACAGAAAGTGAAGGCGAGCCAGGAACTAAAATCATAGAGAAATGGGGCTGGGGAGCGCCCCGGAGTTGGTTGATAACAGCAGTAGGGAGAAGCAGTCAGCAACTTGGCATGGAATTCAGAGTTTTAGAGAGGATGGAAAAAGAATGAACTGAAAGCAGCAATAAGGGACGAAAAGAATGTCTGCCCCCATCTTCAGGTCTGGCTCTGTAAGAACTGTAGAATAAAAAGCAGCCAGCACCTGAGAAGGCCACAGGGATGCAGTATGCTCACGGGAGACCCCAGTTTCCACTAGAGCAAGAAGGCAAAGGGACCATTCATGTGGTCAAGGATAACAGGATTTTGCAAAAGATGGAGTGGCCGGCAAACCTGGGGCTTTCTGTGGTGAGTGGCATGAACAGGGGTAAATGGCATAATGACATGAGTCCCAGGTAAGTAAACCAGTAGAGAAGGGACTTCAATATTTCGATGAGATACAAGATCCTGAAGCAAGGCATTTCTCAAAGAAGTCACATCATTTTCTTTGACTAAATTTAACCTACAATTTGAAGAGAACATTTGTTTTGGAACCAAATTTTCTAAACTATTTCATATTCCTTGTTAGTGTTTTAAATTAAAACTGATTTTAAATCCATCTTTGATGAAACTCTAGTCACGATTCTCTTTCTGAAATTTAAAGGTACATAAAAATACATTTCTTACTGATATAAACATAGAATCACAGATTCTCCGGATTTGAAAGTTTTAATTTACTTTGTTCAACCATCCAGCTGATGTTGGAAGGCTTTCTTGCATATCCTTGCCAAGCTAACTTCTAGAGGGGGCTGGAACATCTCCAGGGATGATGTGGTTACTGAGGTGGTTAAGAGTGTGGACCCTGGAATTAAGTAGGCGTAGGTTTGAATTTTTATTCCACTACTTCCAGTGTGTGAACTTAGGCAAGTTACTTTTTCCTCAGAGTTTCAGAACCTTTATCTGTAAAATGGAGATAAAATAATGACTTAACTCATAGAGTTTCTAAATGGAAAAAGTGTAACATTCAGCACAATGCCCAACATATAGTAAGCCCTCAATGAGTCATTGATATTATCATTATTTATATTTATATTATTATCATTACTTTCCAAAGCATCATCTTTCAATGCTGGAGAGCTTCCTCACAAGTTTTTTTCTTCCTGACACTTCAGGGAAAAATCTGGCTTCGGATTATAACATGGCAAAATAAATGCAGTGCTTCATTAGCCATAACTCATCACAAATTTGAAAGAAATTCCTTGCAAAGAATGTGCATCATCTCATAGATATCCTGTTAGGATTTCACGACCTTTTCAAGTATAAACAGAGAAACCCTTGAACTACTACATCAATAACACTTTGCAAGCACAATCTGGTTCACGTACCGCTGGGAAGCACAGAGATGTGAAGGAATGGAATCTGTCACCTGTCACCAGGGCTGGGAAATGACTCATAGGGCAAATTTAATTTCGGTAGCACTCAGTAATCCTTTCCCTGACTTAGAGATTTCAGTTGACACAGGCACTCCACAAAGAGAACTTTAACCTAAAAAAAGGTTTCTGTGAAGTTTTTCTTAAATTCAGAGAAAATGAATTTCCATGCTAACAGAGTTCATTACATCATTCAAACACATTGCCAGTGAGTGTTTTTGTCAAGATGCTCAGACTTTTGATAATAGAAGATAATAGAATCAAGATTCTAAGACCTATAAGAAAACAAATCATTTCTAATCTATGTGAATGTCAACTGCCATAAGTAAACTGTGACATATGTAAATGAAATTTTTCATGCAAATTATCCAATGGTTTTAAAAACCATGTCTTCTCTGTTATAGTGCAATGGGGAAAATATGACTGTCTTAAAAATCATACAGCCTTTTCTTCACCATTTAAAAACATGTATTGCGAATGCTTTGCACCAAGAAAATCTTTGCTAAAATATATTCTCAAAACATATTTGAAATGACACACTGGCTGCTATGGCTCAGTTGTTTGGGCGTTGTCCCGCAGAAAGAAATGTCATGGGTTTGATTCCCGGTCAGGGCACATACCCAGGTTGCAGTTTCCATCCCCGCTTCCTCTCCCCCTTCCTCTCTATCTAAAAGCCATGAAAAAATGAAAAATATCCTCAGGTGAGGATTTAAAAAAGGGTTTGAAATGTCATTATTAGTTATCAGGAATCTTTTTAATATTCTCTGAGTTTGGCATGTTTTGACTTAAAACTAAGGTACTCTCTCATGTTATTAGAAGCAAATAAATAATAAAAATGAGGATATTGATATACATTAGCTCTAAAGTTCTTTCCAACTATAAAATTGGTATTCTTTTAAATAAAAAAAAATTAGAACTGACTGCATTAAGATTATTTGTAATAGTAGCTACAAACGTGGAGCACGAAGAATCTTTGGAAACAAATATCTATTTAAACCATCTTAAAGGGCTCCCTCCGAAGACCATAACCAAAGGAAAACATGGCAATGAGGCTGATGCCCACAAGATAATTGGTGAGAGAGAAAACAGAGTCTGAGCAACCAGGCTGTTGTGATTCTTACAAGTTTACTTGTAAGCAGCTAATTTACAGATTATTCAATATTCTGTTGACTAAATTTATTCTCAGAAAATGCTCAAGTGCCTTAGAAGTATTCCTGTAAATAAATTAAAGATGAAATGCAGTAGAATAATGATGCAAGCCTGAGCAAACAATAAGAAATAGAACAAGGCGACACTTCTGTTAGGAGGTGTTCGTCAGTGGCCACATTAGGAACCGAAAGCAATGGCAACCTAACCAGCCCTTTGAAATTTTTAAATTGTGAAGACTATTTGTCTGATGGATTTATATTAACTATCATTTATGATGAATACATTGCCCCCATTTTATTTCTTAAAATATTATCTAATGATTTTAGGAAGCCATGATAATTAGCAAGCTGACATTTTAAAATCTTATTTATGCTATAAATAAGATTTTTAAATGTTTATTTATCTTTATTTTAGCCTTTTGCAATTTCCATTTCTCTATTCATTCCTTAATATACTTAATTTACTAGATACTTAGTATAGTAGATCTAGTACTTAAACTAGCAGGACTATTAGTACATGCATATCATTAGTGAATTAATAAACACTGGTGGAGCTGTAAAATACATTTTCATAATAAGCTGCATATAAGAATTAATAATCACTCAAAGCCCAGTATCACCATCATGGAAAGAATATCTGACATATAATAATAAATAAAAAATATATCAAAAATAGCTATTAGTTCATAATATTAAAAATTCTTGTCATTGCCTTTCTAGGTTTTTATATGATTTTCTGAGAATAATAATTTCTCAGCACTGTGATCTCTAGATTGTTCTGCAAATCACTATTCATAGATTCTTACTTCAACTGGTTCACATAATAATGTGTCTAAACTTTTCTATGCACTAAAAAATATAATTCAGTCCCTGGTCAGTGTGGTTCAGTTGGTAGGAGCATCATCCCATATCCAAAAATGTACAGATTCAATCCCTGATCTGGGAGCATGGATCCCAGGCACATGTGGGAGACAACCCATTGATGCTTCTTTCATGTATCGATGTTTCTCTCTCTCCCTTCCCCTCTCCCTGCCTCTCTCTTAATTTAACAAAAAAAGGAAACTGAAAAAGTGTGCTTGGATGAGGATTAAAAAAAGAATATAATTTAGAAAACAGGTTTGTTGTCGTGTTTTTCCATACTAACACCCATAGCTTAAGCTAATCTTAAAAACTCATCATTATCAACTGCTGAAATGCTGGCAGTATGTAACACTATGCTGTAAAGCATTACGAGATTGCTCTTGAAATTCTTAACCGACACAACCACAAAACTTTAATTAATAGTTTTTAAGTTGTTATAAATCTGTCGTTTTGAAGTTTGACTAGTGAGTACAAAAATATGTTTTGGATACCCTGTTTTTCTCCAACACTCTTCTTTTTGTCATATTTTTTATGTTCTTTATGTTTGAGCTAAAGATCATTTATCATTAATGTTTATATAATTTTGTAGAAGTGTTCTTCCTTGTAAATTTTTAAGGGACAAGGTCAGCATCCTTCTGTTAATCCATTCTCACTAGATGTGAAGAGTTTTCAGAAAAAAAAACAGAAAGTTTGACAATTATTTTTTATGAGGCAAGTGCACTAAACAAATCTACAAAGGTTAAAATTATGACATAATCTATTTTATGATTTAGATTTTATTAATATTTGTTGCCTCAAAAAGAATATATTAGTCTTTCCAAACTTTTCTACCTAATATGCTCATTTAATATTTGTGTTAATTGCCACTCTATTTCCCTATTTAACTCTTAACTAGTTATTAATAATACAAAACAATGAACATTAAAGCTTTTACAATGACTATTAATTACAATATTTCTACCATAATAAATAATACTAGAGTCATAATTGCCTTAAATACATGTAAAACCAGGGCTGTTATAAGGAGTGGAAGGTGAAAAATTATGTCAACCTTTTCCTTTCAACAAATATATACACAATTAAAATTTCAAAACACTGACAAAAAGTAAAAGTGAAAACAGTCAATGATTCTTTGATAGCGCATGACAGGAATGACTGTAACAGCCGTGCTAAGGAGAAGGGGTTGCTGAAAATGACAGGCGTGCTTTCCTTTCCCAGTAAGCCGTGGTGCACAGTGTTCAAGCAGGGCTCCAGCTATGCAATCTTCCATGCAGGAGGACGCACTCACCCTCCCATGTCTATTTGGACCAGGAATTTCTGCAGGTCAGACAGTGGGCTTCCTCGTCAACACTTCTTTGACCCCAGTGACTCCAAAAGCTCGTTGCAGAGAGTTTTCTCTCCTTGCTTGGCCAACACACCCTGACTGATCATTGCTGACAGAAAAGCCTAAGTCCAAACCCAAAGGGAAGACAAACAGTGATTGTAGAAGTCTCACTGTTCCCAAACTTTAACACTGTACCCCAATCAAGGTGAGCTTTTAAAATTATGTCTCATCTTACCATTTCTGCCTAAATAATCAGCATTTAAATATGACACATAACATTAGAATTAAAATCTTAATAAATTGAATAAGTAAAGATCTGGGATTAAAACCTACCAAAAACTTCTAAAGCAAGAAAGAGTTTGAAACTTACAGATCCAGAGAAGAAAATGATGGAGGCCAGAGGGGGAGGGACTTGGGGGATGGGTGTAAAGGGTGAAGAGATTAAGTACTAATTGGTAATTACAAAAGTCACGAGAATGTAGGCTAAAGCATAGGGAATGTAGTCAATAATATTGCAACACCTATGTATGGTGCCAACTGGGTATTGGAATTATCGGAGGTATCACTTTGTTACCTATATGAGTGTCTACCCACTGTGCTGTACACCTGGGAGAAACACAAGGTAGTGTTGCATTGAAACTGTAACAGAAAAATAAAATGAAATACAAAAATAAAGAGCTTGTAATTTTTAAAAAATGGAAGTAAAGTCTGTGAGTCTAGAATCTAAAACATAAGAAGACTGTAATATAAAAATGAAATCAGAGATTGGCAGGGGGCTAGATTATACAGAGCTCTATAAACAGTGGTAAGAAGTCTGGATTTTCTTCTAGGTAAAATTAGAAGTCATTGAAGGGCTATTTAAGAAGAGAAGAGGAGTAATCTTATTTATGGATTTAAAAAGGTCACTCTGACTACAAAATATCCATTAGCACCACTAAGATTACAAATACTGACAACAGTAAATGTCATTAAAGATATGAAGCAACCGGAATTCTCAAACATTGCTGCTGAAACTGTAAACTGGATCAAACAACTTTGGAAAAATATTTTGCAGTGTCTGCTAAAGTTGAACATATATATAATCCATGACCCGGAAGCCAGTCCTCAGTATATTTTCAATGGAAATGCATACATATGTTTAACAACAAAAAGAAAGTTAGTAGAATGAGCATCACCACATTATTCAAATAGTTTCAAGCTGGAAACTACCCAAATATCCACCAACAGTACAATGGATAAAGTGTAGAATAGTCACACAATGAAGCCAGCAATTAGAATGAATAAACTACAGCTACACAGAACAATATGAATGAATCTTATCTGTATAATTGGGCAAAAGCCAGACACAAAAAAGTACATACTGAATAATTCCATTTAGATATCATAAAAACAGGCAAACTTAATCTATATTTTTTAAAGAGAATAATTGGTTTTTTGTTTGGTTTTGTTTTTTATTCAGTTACAATTGTCTGCATTTTCTCCCCATCCCTCCACCCCACCCCAACCAGTCCCACCTCCTTCCCCCACCTCTACCCTCCCCCTTGATTTTGTCCTTGTGTTCTTTATAGTAGATCCTATAGACCCCTCTCCCCACTATCCCCTCCCTACTCCCCTCTGGCTATTGTTACATTGTTCTTAATTTCAATGTCTCTGGTTATATTTTGTTTGCTTTTTTCTTTTGTTGATTATGTTCCAGTTAAAGGTGACATCATATGGTATTTGTCCCTCACCGCCTGGCTTATTTCACTTAGCATAATGCTCTCCACTTCCATCCATGACATTGCAAAGGGTATAAGCTCCTTCTTTCTCTCTGCTGTGTAGAATTCCATTGTGTAAATGTTCCATAGTTTTTGGATCCACTCGTTTGCTGATGGGCACTTAGGTTGCTTCCAGTACTTGGCTATTGTAAATTGTGCTGCTATAAACATTGGGGTGCATAGGTTCTTTTAGATTGGTGTTTCAGGGTTCTTAGGGTATAATCCCAGCAGCGGAATTGCTGGGTCAAAGGGCAGTTCCATTTTTAGTTTTCTGAGGAGACTTCATAGTGTTTTCCACAGTGGCCTCACCAGTCTGCATTCCCACCAACAGTGCACTAGGGTTCTCTTTTCTCCGCATCCTCTCCAACATTTGTTTGCGGATTTGTTTATGTTCGCCACTCTGACTGGTGTGAGATGGTACCTCATTGTGGTTTTAATTTGCATCAAGAGAATAGTTTTTGCCCTTAGTGCAGGTAGGGGTGGCCACTGATAGAAGGTAGCATGTAACAGGGGGAGACAAATAGTACACACATCAGCTTTGAGGCCACAACTTGGTGGCAAAGAGGGATGGTAAGGAAATGACAGACATTTTTGTGTTGACTGATAAAACATATATAAAAAGCACATCATCAAAGACTCATACTTAACAGCCATCTATCTGCCTTTTATACATTTAGCTTAACTGTTCCTCGTGACGAGAAATTCATGATTTATAAGAGAGATTGTTCCTTTGTTGAGAAAAAAAAACAACCCTGATGTTTTAAATGTCATTTATAACAGTCAAAATCTGATTTGTTATTCTAGTTATTCTCTCCAAAACAACACAGAACAATCCATTTGAATTGTTAGTAAAAGCTCTTTAAGGGATTGAAGACATCCAAAATATTTTCCCCTTTGTCTCCCTTTCTCCTGGAGAAACAACTCAGCAACTTGATCTGCTCTTGTAGGAAGTATGCCCCAGACACTGCCTTATCCATCCCAGTCACCACCCTCTTGAGAAACTCTCATGTGCAAACGTTAGCGTTAAGAAAAAGAGAGGGGGGAGGCTGAGTCAGCCATGCATATACTGCATACACAAAATGGAATTGTGAGTTCAGGGTGCTTTGGAGCTCAGTGACTTGAGTGAGCTGCAGGAGTATTATAACAAGGATAATTCAAGGTAGCTTTCAGATCTTCTTCTTGACATTCTTCCCTTAATTTAAAGTTTAAAAACAATGCCCTGTTTTCAGACAGGCCATTCATTCTCTCCCATCCAGAAACCTTCCTCATATCCCATTCCTCTGGTCTTCCCTTATTTAGCTGTAACAAATCTGGGTCAGAATCATTTGTAAACGTGCTTGTTTCAATTCAATTCATTTTTCATAGCTATCTACTTGCCACAGTTTTGTCCCTACACCTTTTAATAATGTAATTTTTGAAGTTATATTTCATGTAAAACTGCTGAACTACGTAGTCATCAAAATTTCTAATCTTGAAGATTAAAAAAAAAAGAAAGAAGCAGGACAGGAAATAATGGAGGTAGAGAGGACAAGGAAGATTTCCATTTATTTCACGTTCAATAAAATGTATTATTTGTGTATAACTATAATACCATGTATAGTATTTATGATATTTGCTGTGTATAAATGCTATGATACAGGAAATGAGGTGAATTGTGAACATAACATTTTAAATATGTCTCAGTTTCTCAAGTTATGATTTCTAGTATATTGGATGAAGCATCAACGTTAGGTATTCATCTTGATAACATGTTTTTAAGGTCTAGAAATTTATAGTTGAACGAAAACTTCTATAAATCTTGGAAGCTGATATTAGTGATTTATAGGGAATTTGCCAAGTCTTTCTTTCTTAACACTCTAAGACCACCTACCAGTTATGAACTTGCTTTGTATCTTCTCTAAGTGGCAACACTGCTATGCGAATATTTTTTATAAACTTGAATTTTACACAAGTTCAACCAACCAAATTTTGTATTTATTTTTGTGAACACCTAGATTTGTCTTAGCATTTATTTTTGCTTTGCTTATAGAAATAATACATAATAGCTTTAAAAAGTTTTGTTTCTTAGATAATCATAATTTAGAGTGAATAATTTGAAGTGTTAAAATCCCCAGGAGAGTTTAGCTTGGTTAACAAATTAGGTAATTAATTAATTACTAATTAATTGCTAATTAACTAATTAGTAATTAGTTCTAACACTCTTTTACATGCAGAAACATTCTTTTCTGCTCAAACCATTTTTAGCTGCATGCTATTGTGTATCACTTCCACAGATGCCATTTTATAACAAGTAGCTGCAACTTTAGCATAAGAAGTCAAGAATTAGGAAACTAATAAGAGAATTACCTGACTTCCACAAAAGGTTGGTTCCCATTGGAATCATTCAATTGGATGGCTAGGAATCTTCATTTTCTCGTCAACCATTACATAATTGTGCTTGATACCCCTGCCACCTAGTGACCTGATGCTCTACGGTAATTTTCCAGAAGGGGAAGGGAATTCTGCAGCAGGAGTATTATTCTTTCCTTACATGGTGTCTGCATAGGAATCCTGGAATCCTATACACCTGATTCCCAAACTAGGGATCAAATCATCGTGAAAAATAAAATCTATACACGTTTAGGCATGAAATACCACCAAATTGGGAGATTTCAAGAGCATATATCACCTCATCTTCCCTGCATGTTACAATAAACAAAATTGCTTTAAGACTGCTTCTATTGTGGTTTTAATTTTCATTTTTCTGATGATTAGTGACATTGAGCATTTTTTCATATGTCTATTGGCCATTTGTATGTCCTCTTTGGGCAAGTGTCTATTCAGGTCCTATCACCTATTTTTTTAATGGTTATTTGGTTTGGGGGTTTTTTGGTGTTCAGTTTTATAAGTTTTTTATAAACTTTGGATATTAGCTCCTTATTAGATGTATTGGCAAATATGTTCTCATTCAGTGGGTTGTCTTTTCATTTTGTTAATGGTTTCCTTTGCTGTGTAAAAACTTTTTAGTTTGATGTACTCTCATTTGTTTATTTTTTTCTTTTATTTCCCTTGCCTGAGAAGATATTTCAGAAAGAATATTGCTATGAGTAATGTCTGAGATTTTACTGCTTATGTTTTCTTCTAGGATTTTCATACTTTCAGGACTAACATTTAAGTCTTTAGCCATTTGAGTTTACTCTTGTGTGTGGCATAAGGAGGTGGTCTAGTTTCATTTTTCTGCATGTATCTGTCCAATTTTCCCAACACCATTTATTGAATAAACTATCGTTAGTCCATTGCATGTGCTTGCTTCCTCTAATATTAATTGACTATAAAGGTGTGAGTTTACTTCTGGGCTCACTATTCTGTTCCATTGATTTATGTGTCTGTTTTTGCGCGAGTTCCATGCGGTTTTGATTACTATGGCCTTATATGGTTTGATAATAGGTAGCATGATTCTTCAGCTTTGTTCTTCTTTCTCAAGATCGCTGTTGCTCTTTGAGGACTTTTGTAGTTCCATATAAATTTTTGAAATATTTGTTCTAGTTCTGTGAAATACATCATTGGAATACTGATAGGAATTGTGTTGAATCTATAGATTTCTTTGGGTAGTAATGACATTTTAACATATTAATTTTTCACCTCATACTGCTCCAAACGTCTATCATCAATAAATCAACAAACAACAAATGCTGGCAAGGATGTAGAGACAGGGGAACTCTCTTGCACTGTTGGTGGCAATGCAGACTGGTGTAGCCACTGTGGAAAGCAGTATGGAGATACCTAAAAAAAAATTAAAAATGGAATTGCCTTATTACCCAGCAATTCCACTTCTGGAAATTTATCTGAAGAAACTTGAAGCACTAATTCAAAAGAATATAAGCATCCTATATTCATTGCACCATTATTTATAATTGCCAAGATTTAGAAACAGCTAGGTGTCCACCAGTAGATGAATGGATAAAACAACTATGGTGCATTTACACCATGGAATACTACTCAGACATAAAAAGGAAATTTAACCCTTTGCAACAACGTGGATGGACCTGGAGAACACTGTGCTAAGTAAAATAAGCCAGTTAGAGAAAGACAAATACCATATGATCTCACTCATATGTGGATTCTAATGAACAAATTGAACAAACAAGCAAAATAAAGACAGACTCATAGAGAGCAGACTGACAGCTCTGAGATCAGGCTGTTAGATGGTAGAGGGATCAAACCAAGAAGAAAAAGGACTCATGAACAGGGACAACAGTGTGGTGATTGCAGGGGAGAAGGGAAGTGGGTATAAGTGGAAGAGGGTATAAGGGGTATAAATGATAATGTAGAAAATACAATAAAAGGACAATTTTTTTTTAAAAAAAAGAGTGTTTCTAAAGCAAGAACAGTGATTCTTTAACTTATGCAGGTTTGAAGCTCGCAAAAACCAAGAAAAATGTTTTAGGAGACTAATTATAAACCTCAGCTTGCAAAATTGGAAAATGTAAACATACTATTCATATTGCTTCCAGATCTCTGTTCCACCATGCCTGTTTGTCACCCTTATCCTCAACATCTACTAGGCCCACTTGACCTTCAACTGTCCTTTGGCCTTCCAGGCCGGAGGACGCTAGGAGAAAATAAGGCAATACTCCTTCTCTTTAAGAAAACTTTCCAAAAGTCCCTGGCAGTGACATACTTCTGCTTACGTTTCACTGCCAAAAAAAAAAAATAGTTGGAGACAAAAACATAGTTGTTTATTTTTTTTAAATCTGATTACATGGTCGCTCTGAAATAAAACAAGGTTCAGTGACTTAGAGGGAGCAAGAAAATGGATGTTGGAGCAAGGAACTAACAATCTTTTGCCATGCTTTATGTTTGTTGTCATTTGAATAAAACAGGTTTCCATTCTGATATCTTGGTTCAGGAAATTTTCCTTTCCTAAAAAGTCATCTTCCCTTCCCATGCTATTCTTATTGAAGTTCTAGCCTTTCTTCAACTGCCAACTTGTTTTCTTTCTTTGTTTTTTTTTCCAATTGCCCCAGACCTCTCTCAAAACTCAGATCGTGTTTTCAATCTATATAACTTATTTGTAACTCTCATTGTATTCATTCTCATTAAAAATTTGCTTCTGTGTCTATGTGCTATATTCCACATCATATGAGACCACAACTTTTGCCTCTTTGCATCACTAATGCTTGGCAGACACCAGATTGTATCTGTCTTGCTCTATCAAGCATTTGAAGTAGCTTACATAAAATATTCAAAAATCAATATAATTTAAATAAAAATCCAGATCAAAGAACATATAAACTGCAATAAAAAAAATCAAGACAAAAAGAGAAGTACAAAGTGTAAAACATAAAAATAGAAGTTACGAGAACGTACTTTCAAATTTTAAATTTTGAGCTATATTTGACTCTACCGTACATACTTGACTAGGCTACATCTGCTATTCCTGGTAATGTAAGTGAAAAGAGAAATATGGATGGTCAACAGTAAATTACTTCTAAAGGGGGAAAATTAACAGTGAAAGTAGATCCCTTTCCTATCACTAAGTTTTAAAAGAAATTTCTCACTCAGGGCTCTACAGTGCAGGGCTAAGTAACATACTAAAGAATGTCCTCAGGAGCATGCCCACACCAAATACAGTGATGGGCTCATGAAGCTGTTTTTTGACAGCATCAGTCAATAATGGCATGACATCAAACACAGTAGTGAAGGTTGTTTAATACAGAGGGTCAAGTCATTTTCTCATTGTTTGAAGTAGGATAAGAATAAAAATAAAAATTATAAGAGCAACAAAATAATTAAAGCAAGGCATATCCTTTAGTCATTAATACCTGACACTCTCCAATAACCTCACTTCTGAGCTGGACCAGATGGTGGAGAGTTTAGAAATGTACATATCCATGTATTTGACCTGAAGCTGTGAGGGTAAAGGGCACAGGATAAAGATAAAAGCACAGGCTCTATCCTATATTGAATATAAGGTATTGGGTAAATTACTTAATCTCTATTTGCTTTAACTTCCTCATCTATAAAATGAAAATAACAATAGTATCTGTCTCATTGACTTATACGAACACTATAGCAGTAATGTTAATAAGAATCTTGGAATAACAGCTGGCACACAGTAACTGCTATAAAAGAAGTCGCTGAGAACCAAGATGGTGGAGGAGTAGGAGGAAGCTACACTAACCTCCTCCCAGGACCAAATTGGAATTACAACTAAATTAAAGAAAAATCATCCTGATAATCAACTGAACAATAGCCAGAGAGGAGCCTTATAACCAAGGACATATGGAAGAAACCACTTCACCACAACGAGACTGGCAAGGAGTGTGGAGTTGGCACAAGAGGGCCAGCTGGGTTCCCACAGGTGGCAGCTGATATTCTGGAGGGAAATCTCAGCAGTCGAGTGTTCCCCTGAGAAGTGTGGGGTCTAAACCCCAAGGTGGGCTTTCTAGTCTAGAGCACCAGACCAGGAAAGGAACCCAAATAACATCTGGCTGTGAAAAACAACAGGAGTTTCTGTCCACCAGGGAGAGACAGCTAGAGGCATAGAGACCCTCTTACCCTGGGATCTGGTGGCGGGGTTGGGGGGGCGGCAGAATGGACTAGAGATGTGTGAGGAGAGTCTGGGGTTGGGAGCTATGGGGAGAGAGCTGATGGGTCAGCCAACAGGATCCCTGTGCTGAGTTATTCCCCATACTCCATCTTTCTCAGGCAGAGCACTCCCCTCCAAGTAGGCATCAGCCTGAGGGGGAAGAAATAGCTCTGCCTGCAGGAATACCTCTCACCCCACCCTGTGGAGTTTAAGCCAGGCTGTTGAGTATATATGGAGGTTATTTCAATGATTAAGTCTAACAGCAAAGGCAGATCTCTGGGAGCTCCAACACCTTAGCTGGCCCTCCCTTGGGTCCAGTACTAGTAAAAGCCTCAGTTCTTTCTACACACAGATAGACCTGGTTCTTTCTGCATGCAGACAGACACAGCAGAGGGAGAGCAAAGCTGTGGACCACGGACAGCTCCAAACAAGTTGCCCAGGGCCAGTCACAGGCAGCATCTGACATAGACATCAGTCTTTGCAGAGTTACCTAATACAGAGAAACAAATACAAAGAAATAGCCAAAATGGAAAGACAAAGAAATAGGTCCCAAATGAAAGAATAATAGAATACTCCAGAAGAAGAACTAAATGAAATAGAGGCAAGCAATTTATCAGATGTAGAGTTTTAAGTAATGATTATAAGGATAATCAACAGTATAAAAAAGATATATAAACCATGAAAAAGGACAAGTCAAAAATAAAGAATATAACATCTGAAATAAATAATACACTATAAGAAATAAACAGTAGGAGAATGAAGATGGCAGCAACATAGGTGGGAGCAGAGTCCACTTCCCCTCAACGCCAGGGAAATACCTAGCTGATCTGAGGAGCAGAGCGAACAGCCAACAGTATTCCAGCATATACGAAGATCAGAGACCAAAGATAGAGGACATTGAAAGATCTGACGGTAAAAAGAGTGCTCAAGGACAATAAGGTCCCCGGGACCCGGGACCGCGCGGTACAAGGGCGGCAGAAGCGCCAGCCCTGGCACAGGGGCTGCTGCAGGAGTCTTGGGAGAGGGCCAGGCGGAGCTGTGAGCAGCCAGGTGCTTGATTGGACCAGGGGGGCTTGAAAAGGAGGAATTTCTCAAAAAGAAAAAGAAAATAGAGACACTCAGGGGCTAGTTAGAGAACTCTCGGTCGTAGCCGAAGCCCCTGACGCCCCTCCCCCCTCCGCCCCTGGACTGCGAGCGCGGGATAAGCAGCACTGGAGTCACGGCGCTCACCTGAGGACCGGTCGCGCGCGCGCGCAGATTAGCGAACGGGGCCCATATATGAAACCCTGGAGGGGCACCCACACCTGAAACCTCCGAGATCATTTGGAGCTGAGGCTAGCCGCTCTACCCACAGGCCCAAAACCTCGGAACCGAGTGCCGCGTGATTCAGTCCCAGGACGGCCCCGCCTGCCCGAGAGACTCAAGCCCAGGGCGGCTGGATCGGGCCCCCAAGCATAGAGCCTCTGGCTCGGCGGGCTGCACTCTCACCAAGTGCAGGGCCGGCTGGATGCGCGTATTCCAAGCACAAAGCTGCTGGCCAGTGTCCTAACCCCAAGGCGGCTGAATCCGCTGCCTGCGTGCTAGCGTCCCAAGCCCAGGCGACCCGATCAGCCGGCTGCTCGCTCAGAGCACAAAGCAGCATGAGAGCGTCGCGAACCCAAAGCGGCTGGATACCCCTGCTGCGCGAGCACACGTCCCCAGCCAAAGCGGCTGGAGCCGCCGCTTGCGTGTCCCAAGAACAAAGCTGCGGGATTGGCTGATCAACGGTCTGATTGCTTGCCAGGGACCACACCTACAACGCCTACGTAACAAGTGCACACCCTGCAGGGCCTACAAGCTCTCTAGGACAAAGGCAGAACACCCAGTAGAGGGGAGCTGCAGTGAGAGGAAAGTCTGCAGGCTGAACAACAGCGAAGAGTGTGACCCAGGAAGGGAGAAAAGTGAAACCAATCCTTCCAACCACCCCCTCCCATTGCACAGACAGGACACCAGCAGAACTAACCTGACCGGTTTAAAGCCAGCATAAGATTTTTTTTTTTCCCTTTCCCCCTGAATTCCTTCTTTCTCTCTCTCTCTTTTTTTTTTTCCTTCATTCCTTCTTCCTCCCATCCTTTACCATTTTTATGTCTTCTTCCTGCCTTCTTTTATCTATTTCTATGTTTTAATTTTTGTTAAAATTCCTTCTTATCTTGCCTACGATCTTTCTTTATTCCTTCTTCCCTCCTTCCTTCCTTTCCTCCTTTCCTAGTTCCTTTTACCCATCTTTGGGTTTTTTTTTCTTTTTTTTTCTTTTTTTTTTCTTTTCTTTCTCCCCCCCTTTTCTCTTTTTCCCACAGGTGAGACAACAAAACCTGGAGTGCTGAAAAGACTAGAGTTAGACTGTGTTAAACACATAAACGTCAGCTCAAGACCAGTGAGCACAGGAGAGTAAGGAGACAGCACCACCGAATCCCATTGGCATTCTACCATAGAAGTTCATATCATAAACCCAGGGAGTCAGAACAAAGCAATTTAAGAAGCAGAGGCCAACAAGAAGAGCCTCACAAACAATGGGAAGACAAAGAAACAATTCCCAAATGAAAGGAAAGGAGGAAGTCTCAGAAAGAATACTAACCGAAAAAGAGGCAAGTCAACTATCAGATACTGAGTTCAAAGCAATGGTCATCAGGAAGCTCACTGAGCTCTCTGAGCTCAAAGAGAACTACCAGAAACTACAAGGAAACTACAATGAACTCACTGCAAACTATATCAACATGAAAAAGGAAATAGAAAATATCAACAAGAGCCAAGAGGAAATGAAGAATACAATTTCTGAATTGAAGAACACAGTAGAAGGAATTAAAAGCAGACTTGATGAAGCAGAGGATCGGATCAGCGAGCTGGAGGACAAAGTAGAAAAAAACACCCAGAAGGAGCAAGAAAAGGAAAAGAGGCTCAGAAAGAATGAAGAGGCAATAAGGGAAATGCAGGACAACATGAAACGTAACAATATCCGTATAATAGGAATACCAGAAGGAGAAGAAGAAGAGCAAGGGATAGAAAACCTGTTTGAAAAAGTAATGATGGAAAATTTCCCTCATCTGAGGAGAGAAAAAGTCACCCAAATCCAGGAATCACAGAGAGTCCCAAGCAAAAGGAACCCAAAGAGACACACTGCAAGACACATCATCATTAAAATGGCAAATTTCCAAGACAAAGAGAGGATCTTAAAGGCAGCAAGGGAGAAAAAGGAAGTAACATACAAGGGAGCCCCAATAAGGTTAGCAACTGACTTCTCAATGGAAACGCTCCAAGCCAGAAGAGAATGGCAAAAAATATTCCAAGTAATGAGAACCAGAGGCCTGCAACCAAGACTACTTTACCCAGCAAGGCTCTCAATCAAGATAGAAGGCCAAATAAAGAGTTTCCCAGACAAAAGAAGTCTAAAAGAATACAGCTCCACCAAACCAGCTCTGCAAGAGATGCTAAAGGGACTGCTTTAAGGAAAGAAAGGAAAAGAGAAAGACAGAGGAACACAGGTAGGAAATAATGGCAATGAATAACTACCTATCGATAATAACCTTAAACGTAAATGGATTAAATGCTCCAATCAAAAGACATAGAACAGCTGAATGGATAAGAAAACATGACCCACACATATGCTGCCTACAAGAGACCCATCTCAGGACAAAAGACTTACACAGACTGAAAGTGAAGGGCTGGAAACAAATTTTCCAAGCAAACGGACAGGAAAAAAAAGCAGAGGTAGCAATACTCATATCAGACAAAATAGACTTCCAAAGAAGGGCCATAAAGAGAGACCCAGAAGGTCACTTCATAATACTCAAAGGAAGAATCCACCAAGAAGACATAAACATTATAAATATATATGCACCCAACATAGGAGCACCCAAATACATAAAGAAAATCTTGGAGGATTTCAAGAAAGATATTGACAGCAACACAATTATAGTAGGGGATTTTAACACCCCACTATCAAAAATGGACAGGTCTTCCAAACAAAAGATCAACAAAGATATTGTGTCACTTAACAATACCCTAGAGGAAATGGACTTAACTGATATATACAGAGCTTTTCATCCCAAAGAAGCAAAATACACATTCTTTTCAAGTGTCCATGGAACTTTTTCAAAGATAGACCACATGATAGGACACAAAGCAAGCCTCAACAAATTCAAGAAAATTGAAATCATATCAAGCATCTTCTCTGACCACAAGTGTCTGAAACTAGAAACCAACCCCAAGGGTAAAAACCCAAAACACTCAAAATCATGGAGACTGAATAGCATGCTATTAAACAATGAATGGGTCAAGAACGAGATTAGGGAAGAAATCAAAAACTTCCTGGAAACAAATGAAAACGAACTCACAACAACCCAAAACCTATGGGACACAGCAAAGGCAGTCCTGAGAGGGAAGTTCATAGCAATACAGGCCTACCTTAAGAAGTTAGAAACAGGAGAACCAAGATGGCGGCGTAGGTAGACACACTGCGCCTCCTCGCACAACCAGAACTGACAGAGAATCGAACAGCAAGGGGGACCTACACCAAGGAAACAGAAAATAAACATTCATCCAGACTGGTAGGAGGGGCGGAGACGGCACTGGGGTGGAGAGGACTTGCGTGGCTGTGGCGGGACTGAGACTGGCGGAGTGTGGGACAAATGGCGCAGGCAGTCCGAGCACTAGCAGACCCTGCGGCCCCACATTTGCACAGATAAACCCAGAGGGCCGGACTCAGAGTGGCGGAGAGTGGGGCAGGCAGAGTGGCGGGTAGCACCTTGCGGCACCACATTCGCCCACAGATAAACCGGACGAACGGCGGGCAGAGAAGCAGACCGCTGCGCAACCCAGGGCTCCAGCTCGGGGAAATAAAGCCTCAAACCTCTGATTGAAAGCGCCCCTGGGGGTTGGGGCGGCAGGAGAGACTCCCAGCCTCACAGGAGAGGTTGTTGGAGAGACCCACAGGGGCCTAGAGTGTGCACAGGCCCACTTACTCAGGAACCAGCACCAGAGGGGCCCAGTTTGATTGTGGGTAGCGGAGTGAAAGACTGAAATCCGGTGGAGAGTGAAGCGGGCGCCATTGCTCCCTCTTGGCCCCGCCCCCACATACAGCATCACAGCGCAGCGACCAGCCTTACTTCGCCCCGGTGAACACCTAAGGCTCCGCCCCTTAAAGTAACAGAAGCGCCAAGACAAACAAAAAAATGGCCCAAATGACAGAACACTTCAAAGCTCCTGAAAAAATACAACTAAGCGACGAAGAGATAGCCAACCTATCGGATGCACAGTTCAAAGCACTGGTTATCAATATGCTCACAGACTTGGTTGAATCTATTCGAAAAACAGATGAAAAAATGAAGCCTATGCTAAGAGAAACAAAGGAAAATGTACAGGGAACCAATAGTGATGAGAAGGAAACTGGAACTCAAATCAATGGTATGGACCAGAAGGAAGAAACAAACATCCAACCAGAAAAGAATGAAGAAACAAGAACTTGGAAAAATGAGGAGAGGCTTAGGAACCTCCAGGACACCTTGAAACGTTCCAACATCCGAATTATAGGGGTGCCAGAAGGAGAAGAGGAAGAACAAAAAATTGAAAACTTATTTGAACAAATAATGGAGAACTTCCCCGATCTGGCAAAGGAAATAGACTTGCAGGAAGTCCAGGAAGCTCAGAGAGTCCCAAAGAAGCTGGACCCAAGGAGGAACACAACAAGGCACATCATAATTACATTACCCAAGATTAAACGCAAGGACCTACATCCAAGATTACTGTATCCAGCAAAGCTATCATTTAGAATGGAAGGGAGGATAAAGTGCTTCTCAGATAAGGTCAAGTTGAAGAGGCTCATCATCACCAAGCCCTTATTATATGAAATGTTAAAGGGAGTTACCTAAGAAAAAGAAGATCAAAAATAGGAACAGTAAAAATGACAGCAAACTCAGAGTTATTAACGACCACACATAAAACAAAAACGAGAGCAAACTAGGCAAACAACTAGAACATGAGGGTTGTCAATAAGGGAGTGGGAGGGGGAGAGGGGGGTAAAGGTACAGAGAATAAGTAGCATAGATGATAGGTGGAAAATAGACAGGGGGAGGGTAAAAATAGTGTAGGAAATGTAGAAGCCAAAGAACTTATAAGTATGACCCATGGACATGAACTATGGGGGGGGAATGTGGGAGGGAGGGGTGTGGGCAGGATGGAGTGGAGTGGGGGGGGGGAAATGGGACAACTGTAATAGCATAATCAGTAAATATATTTAAAAAAAAAAAAAGAAAACTCAGATGAGAAGGGTTGGCAGCGCGTTGAAGAATGGTACTGATAAGCGGAAGAAGGAGGCAACCATGTGAGAAAAGAGCAGAGGCTGGCGCAGTCACCAGCACACAGGCTGATGGGGACCAGAACTCAGTATCAGAAGCAGGGATCTAAGATACCCACCAATGGTAGATGAGTAAAGCGTTCCAAGGCAAGAACAGAAAGGGTTCAGTGACACACCAATTCCTGGTATTGGAAGGAGATGAGTCAAAGCATGATGCTCATATCCTGAAACTTGGTGACTCGGAGGATAGTTGTGCTGCTCACTCACCTCCCTCTCACTCCACATGACACAGTCATCTGACTCTGAGCCCTTGCTTGCTCCACTTGGTCAATGCCTGATTTCTTCCCAGTCTCTTTCTACCTGTCCCTTTCCCAACCTGATCGTCATTTCCTTAGCTAGTTCTTCTAGCTAGGTCCAAGGACCATGTCTATTCTTTCTTGTTCTGTTCTTCAGTGATTTCCTGCTTATCTTTTGGTCTTAGTTCCTGAGTCCTTTAGAAAGCTATTGCTAATCCCTCAATTATACCTTTTAAGCATCTACCTCATTGGAAGAGTCTACAGCTGACTTTGAACTCACTGAGGACACATATGAGGATGTATTCATCCTTAAATCCCTGATATGTAACACAGGGGCTGTCCTTACCAACCTCTCCAGCATCATTCCCCACCACTCACCTTGCTCCAGCCACACAGGCTGCCTTGCTAATTCTCAAACACTCCTGCCTCAGGGCCTTTGCACTTGCTGTTCTCTCTGTCCAAAACTTTCTTCTCTAAGAACTGTGCACAGGTAGCTTATCCCCTTCATTCAGGACTCAGCTCTAATGTCAGCTTACCAGATGGGCCATCCCTGACCACCTTTTCTAAGATGCTCCTGTCCCATTCACACTTCACTCCATCACCCGCTTTTATTGTCACTTACTATAATCACTCCATTATCCATTTACTTGTGTATTATCTGTCTCTGCTTATAAAATTTAAACTCCATGAAAAAAAAAAAAGAAGTTAGAAACAGTTCAAACAAACAACCTAACCCTATGCCTACAAGAACTGGAGGAACAACAACAAAGACAGCCCAGAGCAAGCAGAAGGAAGGAAATAACCAAGATCAGAGCAGAACTAAATGACATAGAGACTAAAAGCACAATTGTAAGGATCAATGAATCCAGGAGCTGGTTCTTTGAAAAGATAAACAAAATCGACAAGCCTTTAAGTAGGCTTATCAAGGAGAAAAGAGAGAGGATCCAAATAAACAGAATTAGAAATGAAAGTGGAGAGATTACAACTGATACCACAGAGATACAAAGGATCATAAGAAATTACTATGAAGACCTGTATGCTAAGAAATTTGAAAACCTAGATGAAATGGACACATTTCTAGAAAAATATAATCTTCCAAAACTGACTGAAGAAGAAGCAGAAAACCTGAACAGAACAATATCAGCAAAGGAAATTGAAGCAGTCATCAAGAAACTCCCATCACACAAAAGCCCTGGACCAGATGGCTTCACAGGAGATTTCTACAAAGCATTTAAGGAAGAACTAACCCCTATCCTTCACAGACTATTCGAAAAAATCCAAACTGATGGAAGACTCCCAAACTCTTTTTATGAAGCCAACATCATCCTAATCCCAAAACCAGATAAAGACACAACGAAGAAAGAAAACTTCAGGCCAATATCGCTGATGAACATAGACGCTAAAATTCTCAACAAAATATTAGCAAACCGCATCCAGCAATATATTAAAAAGATCATCCACCGTGACCAAGTGGGATTCATCCCAGGGATGCAAGGATGGTACAATATTCGCAAATCAATAAACATAATACATCACATCAACAACAGCAAAGACAAAAATCACATGATCATATCAATAGATGCGGAAAAAGCGTTCGATAAGGTACAGCACCCATTTCTGATAAAAACACTCAGCAAAGTGGGAATAAAGGGAGCAGTCCTCAACATAATAAAGGCCATATATGAGAGACCTACAGCCAACATCACACTCAATGGACAAAAACTTAGAGCTTTCCCACTAAGATCAGGAACAAGACAAGGATGCCCTCTCTCACCACTCCTATTCAACATAGTATTGGAAGTCCTAGCCACAGCAATCAGACAAGAGAAAGCAATAAAAGGCATCCAAATTGGAAAGGAGGAAATGAAACTGTCACTGTTTGCAGACGACATGATAGTGTACATGGAAAACCCTATAGACTCCACTCAAAAACTACTCAACCTAATAAATGAATTTGGCAAAATAGCTGGATACAGAGTCAATACCCAGAAATCAAAGGCATTCCTGTACACCAGCAACGAAACTGCAGAAACAGAAATCAGGAAAAAAATCCCATTCGATATAGCAACAAGAAAAATAAAGTACCTAGGAATAAACCTAACCAAGGAGGTAAAAGACCTATACTCAGAAAACTACACAACACTGAAGAAAGAAATTAAGGAAGATACAAACAAATGGAAGCATGTACCATGCTCATGGATTGGAAGAATTAACATCATCAAAATGGCCATACTACCCAAAGCAATTTATAGATTCAATGCAATCCCTATTAGAGTACCCATGACATATTTCACAGATATAGAACAAACATTGCAGAAATTCATATGGAACCATAAACGACCTCGAATAGCTGCAGCAAATTTGAGAAAGAACAAAGCAGGAGGGATCACAATACCTGATATCAAACTATATTACAAGGCCACTGTAATCAAAACAGCCTGGTACTGGCATAAAAACAGGCACATAGACCAATGGAACAGAATAGAGGGCCCAGAAATAAACTCAAGTCTATACGATCAATTAATATTTGACAAAGGAGGCAGGAGCATAAAATGGAGCAAAAACAGCCTCTTCAACAGATGGTGTTGGGAGATCTGGACAGCTACGTGCAAAAAAATGAAACTCGATCACCAACTTACGCCATACACGAAAATAAACTCAAGATGGATAAAAGACTTAAATATAAGCCGTAACACCATAAAAGTCCTTGAGGAAAACATTGGCAGGAAAATCTCAGACATTCCACGCAGCAACATCCTCACAGACACATCCCCTAAAGCAAGGGACATAAAGGAAAGAATAAACAAATGGGACCTCATCAAAATAAAAAGCTTCTGCATGGCTAAAGAAAACAGCACCAAATTACAAAGAAAACCAACAGTATGGGAAAACATATTTGCCAATGATACCTCAGACAAGGGCCTGATCTCCAAAATATATAAAGAACTCACACGACTCCACTCCAGGAAGACAAACAACCCAATTAAAAAATGGGCAAAGGACTTGAACAGACACTTCTCCAAGGAAGACATACAGAGGGCCCAGAGACATATGAAAAGATGCTCAGCATCACTAGCCATCAGAGAGATGCAAATTAAAACTACAATGAGGTATCATCTCACACCAGTCAGAATGGCCAACATAAACAAATCCACAAACAAATGTTGGAGAGGATGTGGAGAAAAGGGAACCCTCGTGCACTGTTGGTGGGAATGCAGACTGGTGAGGCCACTGTGGAAAACAATATGGAATTTCCTCAGAAAACTAAAAATGGAACTGCCCTTTGACCCAGTAATTCCGCTGCTGGGATTATACCCTAAGAACACTGAAACACCAATCCAAAAGAACCTGTGCACCCCAATGTTCATAGCAGCACAATTTACAATAGCCAAGTACTGGAAGCAACCGAAGTGCCCATCAGCAAACGAGTGGATCCAAAAACTATGGTATATTTACACAATGGAATTCTACGCAGCAGAGAGAAAGAAGGAGCTTATACCCTTTGCAACAGCATGGATGAAACTGGAGAGCATTATGCTAAGTGAAATAAGCCAGGAAGTGAGGGACAAATACCATATGATCTCACCTTTAACTGGAACATAAGCAATAGAAGAAAAAAGCAAACAAAATATAACCAGAGACATTGAAGTTAAGAACAATCTAACAATAGCCAGGGCGGGGGTGGGGGGTGGGGGCGGGGACAGTGGGTAGAGGGGATTACAGGAACTACTATAAAGGACACATGGACAAAACCAAGGGGGAGGGTGAAGAGGGGGGAGGGAGGTGGGTTCAGCTGGGGTGGGGTGGAGGGATGGGGAGAAAAGGCATACAACTGTAATTGAATAACAATAAAAATAAAAAAAAACAGTGTAAAGCCAATTTAATAAAGAGTCTCTCTTTTTTGAATCATGTGAAAAAAAAAAAAAAGAAATAAACAGTAGGTTAGATGAAACAAAGGACTGAATCAGCAATTTGGAAGACAAAGTAGAAAAAAATGCCCAAGCAGAATAGCCAAAAAGAAAAAAGAATTTTAAAAATGAGGTGAGCTTAAGAAACCTTTGGGACAACATGAAGTGCAACAATATCTGCATCCTGGGGACACCAGAAGAAGAGAATGAGCAAGGGATCCAGAACATATTTGAAGAAATAATAAACAAAAACTTCCCTACTCTAGTGAGGGAAAAAGACACACTAGTCCAGGAAGTGCACAGAGTCCCAAACAAGATGGATCCCAAAGAGGCCTACACTGAGACAGATCATAATTAAAATGGCACGGCTTAAAGACAAGGAGAGACTCCTAAAAGCCACAGAGAAAAGCAGGTAGTTACCTACAAGAGAGCTCCAATTAGACAGTTATCTGATTTCTCAACAGAAATATTTAGGCCAGAAGGGATTGGCATGAAATATTCAAGGTGATAAAAAGTAGGGACCTACAAACAAGGTTACTTTACCCAGCAAGGCTATCATTTAAAAAATGAAAGATAAATAAGGAACTTCCCAGACAAGAAAAAGGTAAAGGAATTCGTTAATGCCAAACCAATACTGCAACAAATGTTAATAAGCTTATCATTTAACAGCAATGGGGACAGGGGCCTGGAAACAACCATAATGCCCATCACTGAGAGAATGATTGAATCAGTGCATTTATGCAATAAAAAATATTGTTATTTTTAAAGTAAATTACGTATTTATAAATGAACTAGAATGGATGATATTTCTGGTTGATGAAAACAGAAAGTGTTGAAATGTACATATTTTGACCCCAGTTGGAAAAGTGGTGAGGAAGAACAGACAGTAGGATGCTAACACGGGAGACTTCAAGACTGGAGGAAGATTTGGAGGAGATATGATCAGTCCCTTTAGTTCTCAAATTGTGATCTTGTTGCAACAACTAAGTACTACTCCATAATTTTTTAATCTTATAAAGAAAAAAGGTGAAGTTTTGCTCAAGCCCCCAAAAATAAAATTTATAAAATCAAATTCTAGGCAATGAAACCTTTCCCTTTCCTTTTCTAAAAGGCACTTAGTTCTCTAATCATACAAAAAGGGGAGACAATTTTTACTTCAAGTGAAACAAATAACCTGAAAACAATTTTGCAAAGTCATAAATACCTAATTCTGATTTGATTACATATGAAAGGGAAACAATGAGCCTAATTGTCCCAAAAATAAATATCCTACCATGGATTTATGAAATATTTAATAGTCGGCTATTTATATAGGAAGGCAAAATTAGTGAACAGGACTGACCCTGACCACTGAAATCAGACTGCCTGGACTCCAGTTCTCATTCTGCTACTCATTGCTGTGGAGTATTTGACCCATTACGTGACCTCACGATAGGCCTCCATCTGCTCATCTATAAAATGAGTGATAACTCCTTTAGAACAGTGCCAGGAACATAAGTCTGTAACAAATGAGTTGGGTGCTCTGATATAGGATTCAGTTCCTGCTCTTGTATGGCTCACAGTGAAGTAGCGATACGAACTTCTAAAAATTAGTACGGAGCCCAGGTAGCGAAGATTTCTTTGGCAAGGATCGCAGACATTGCTAATTCTCCCACAAGGGGCCTGCTTGTAGCAGCCTGGAGATCAGCCAACAGGCTGTCAGTGTGTATTGTCACCTAGACTGTCATCGTCGGCCCACGTCTGAAAAGAAATTAAGTTTGAGAAGAAAAAATGACTTTTCCTTCATATATGGAAACAAGCACATGGTATGTTCAGAAAAGGAGACCTGAGCTCTTAAATCTAAATTGTAGATTCCACATAAATTATTGCAATAAATTGATATATGCTAGTATGATTTCAGCAAAACAGTAATGACTCTAGAAATAGAATGAACAGAGAGGTCATTAATTCCATGCGAAGAACGAGTAATGAGACAATATCTCACAAACCTTATTCCTAGCAATGCTATCAGCACATATCTAATTAATGCCTGACCATAAGCAATATGATTCCATTAAATCCAGATAAGTAACCAGACTCTATTTCCAGTCCATTCAGGGTAACAGCATCTGCAAAACAAATTATATATAAATACTCCTTTGATTGCTAATAATAAACAAACATATTAACCATTTGAATTTTCTAAATTTGCCCTTCCTATAACAAGGAATTCACTATATACACCAAAGAATCTCTATGCGCCACCCTCAAAAATATATCGATGTCTTTCCCTCAGAATGAGACCTTATTTTGAAGAGTCCTAGCAGATGTAAATGATTCAGTTAAGATGAGCTCACAGTAGAGTAAGGTCAACCTTTAATCCAATATGTCTGGTGCCCTGATAAGAGGAGAAGAAATTCAGACAGCACAGGGAGAGTGCCATTTGATGGCAGATGCAGAGATAGGAGTTACGTAGCTGCTGCGAGTCAAGGAACCCAAAGATGGCCAGCCAAGCCCCAGACGCTAGGAAGAGGCGAGAAAGGACTTCATGATAGGTTTCAGAGGGAGCATGGCCCTGCTAACACCTGGATTTGGGGCTTTCAGCCTCCAGAGCTGTGACATGACAAATTTCTGTTGTTTTAAGCCACCAGTTTGTCTTTGTTACAGTAACCCTGGGAAACAAATACTCATGGCACTTTATTATAGATGTAGTCCTTTCCCGGGCCAGCTGCAGTGAATTGCAGTTTCATCTAAAATGCTTAAGAGCCTCTAATTTTAAACTTGATGTAAAAATCTTTATTTCTTATAAATAACATTAAAATGTTAATGAACTGTTTTTCCAATCACAACGTCAAAGTTGGGGTGGGGGCGGTCCATCATTCAGAAGCTACTGAATTCTAGTCTGGAGGATTCTATTAGTTTGCTAGGGCCACCATGACAAAGTACCACAGACTGGGTGGGTGGCTTCAACGACAGAATTTATTTTCTCACAGTTCTCTCTCTGGAAGTCCAAAATCAAGGTGTTGACAGAGTTGGTTTCTTCTGAGGCCTCTCTCCTTGGCCATCCCCTCCCTGTGTCTTCCAATGGTCTCCCCTCTCTGTCTGGGTCCAGATTTCCTCTTCTTATAAGGATGCCAGTCACACTGGATGAGAGCCAATCCTAATGACATCATTAAAGTTATTTAATGACTCTAAAGACCTAGCTCTAAATACAGTCACATGTTGAGGTACTGGGGGTGTAGGACTTTAATATATGAATTAGGGGGGACACCACTCAGCCATAACAGGATCAAAGAAAAGATTTTACTATGACCTTGATGAAAGACTGCTCTCAACAAACATACTTTGAATGTATTTAGTGCCATTGCAACTACCAGGAATAATATACAGAAGGCTTTTAATAAAAGAGCATTACTAAAATCCAAGAGGTCTTTAACAAAGGTGAACTTCTTTTTAACAGCCTTTATAAACATTCTTCGCCTAACACCTGCTCAACAAAAGCCCTAGTCTTCAACAACTTCACTGTTTATCTTTTTAGGAATAATTAAATGTTCACTCAGCTTAGTCAGAGAATATTTAAACTAGTCTTTTTCCTCATTATTCCATGTAAACTATACATCTTGCAAAAATGATCCACAGATTACAAAATTGATATGCATCTTTCCTACATCTTGTCGATCTTATTCACCCAGTCTGAGGATCTTACCTCATCCCTACTGCTTTCAGCACTGGTTACAATATCAGATAATATCCATAAGATCATCACGTCTGTGGACGACATACACAGACAAATTTCCTTCACAAATTGAGTTTTATGACAATAAAAAAAAAGACAGTTACACAAAATGCAGTGACAAAGCTGTACCCACGAGCTGGTTTTGATTATCCCTAAGCAAGTTTTAGTCCCTGGGAAAAATACTGGTTTTCATGGTTGTTACACAAACTCAGTGAGTGAGGACCAGATCCTATCCTCCCCACAAACACCTGGCAAAGAAAAAATCAGGATTGTTGGAGTGTTCTTATAGGTTTGATTCTTAGAGCATAGACTCAGATAAGGATAGAATAGAATAAAAACCTCAAATGGCCTCATGGTGACTCTTTTCCCAAGGAAAGAGTCTACAGACTCAGTCAGCAGGCAAGAGGGTTCTGAGGATTCGAGAGATGGGCAGCACTAACCAAACAAAGATGTTCTGCAATTAAAGAGGCTTTGCCCAAGAATTTTATTATGTGTGAACACCTCCAGCAAACCTTTTTTTCTTTTTATCTAAATTAATGATTGAACTATGCACCAAAGTGAACAGTTTTCTTCTGTACTGTAATATAATTTTAAGAGATCTAGTCTAACATTAAAATAAAGCAAATTACCTAACTGCCTCCTCTAGTCTGACCTGCAACTCATACCCCAAGATTTTACATTATAGTCTCTCCTGGTCTTAAAATGCAAAGGTAACAAAGATCAAAATATCCAGTTGAATAGACTGTTCCACAGAGTTGGACCTATAAAGCGAGGAGCCGGACAGGAATCTTCAAAGTTGCCAATTAGGATGAAGCTGTGGGCATCCTCCCCAAAGGGACATAAAAATTGATCAATGCAATTTAACAAAAAGGTATTGAGTGCCTGCTGCATGCTTGTAACTAGGCTACATATAATTGGTCACTAAGATACAGTCTCTGTTTCCAAGGAACTCAGGTCTATCAAAGGGGAAAAATACACAACTAAATAACAACACAGAAAAAAGTGAAATTTTTAAATAATATTAAAACTATTACAGAAACAGGAAAGTAATTAATTTTACATAAGTGCAGAACACTAAGAAGAAGTTATAAATGAGTACACTGTCAAGAATGGGTAAGGTTGTATGGACAAAAGAGATGGGAGGGTGCCATTCCTCGCCAGGGGAACGACTCATGAGATGATACAGAGGTGTAAGAGGCCAGATGTCTCAGGGAAGAGAGTGCCCCAGTGGAGCTAGAACCTATGTCACAAAATGCAAGTGTGAGAGCTTGAGATGGATTGGAGGGAGAGACCCAGCTGTGAGAGACTTATTACTGGGATATGGACTGAGGTTATGGGACTTGGAAAAAGAAATATTTACCAAAGTGTCAGAAACCTACCCTATGTAAGCCAGATTGGTTTTATGCTTTACATATTTTTCTGTGCCTGTATTTTTTATTGTTATGGTTTGTGTTTGGTTAATATTTGAAAATTCCATGCTGTAGAAATTGTAACAAGAAGGAATAAAAGTTGGGGTTCCTTTTTGAGGGTGAATCAGAGCTTTCAAGGTGCAGCAGAATAGCCCCCAAGGAATGGTTTGATGATAGTGGGAGTGATTGGAATAAAAGAATCCCAAGACGAAGATAAATTCAGAAGGGCAAAGAAGCAGCTGCTTGCTCATCTGCTCTTCTAAGATGATCTCCTAGTGGCAAAATTCATGGAGGTTCTGGATTTTATTTTTAATAAAGAAGGCTGTTCCTCTTTCAGCAGCTAACATAAGATTCAGCTATCATCACACATTTAATAAGAATTGAAAGAGAACAGAAAAAATATAGTCAAAGAAAATTTAATAATTCAGGAAATTATTGGGATAATACATGCAAATTGACCACTTAGATTGAGTTATTATAAATACTGTAGAGATCTGGCTTACTGTTTACACGAAATATCTGTGTTTTCTTTGTTCATCTGCAGACTTAAAACAATATGATTATTCAGACGCCATGGATCTTCGGAACACAAGTAATGCCAGTTCCCAAATATTCATAGTAATATATGACAAATATAAAGCCAATTCTAGTCTCCAGTCAAAGCTTTATTATTAATGACCAAGATGACCTTAACGTTGCCCTCAGCTCGATGAAACCTTAGATTGGCTTGTTTCTAGCAAGAGTCCATTTTCTTAGAGCATTTACTTTAGAAACATTGTAATTGCAATTCTTTCTCTGTTCCCTTTGAAATGTATACAAATCTCCTTAGAAGACTTTTGCTAGTTTCATGGCAGGGGATGTTTTTCTCAAAGACCTGAGAGTCATTGTTTTAAAAGCGATTCATCAAGAAAGATAGCACCCTCTTCTCCCAGTCTCTGTGGGAAGACAGAAGCCTAACTTGAGGGGGTGCCTTGTTCCAAGTTATAAAACCCCTCCCTGTCCCGAAGATGGAAGGTTTACTTCTCCTTTGGTGGTCTGTGACTCCCTCAGCCCGGTTCTTACAAACTCTGCAGCCCTTAGTTTCTGTAGAGCTCAATCTCCTTCCCCTTAGCTGCAGCGGTCTTGAGGGAAACTTCTCTCTCCCTGTTGAACTTTGTCTGGTGCGATTTTTCTTTGAGATTAATGACATCACAAGCTGCTGATGTATTCCTGCTGCACTATGTTCCCAGTCAGTAGTGGGCCTTTGCCTTCATCATGCAATGTTCCACAGCAAAGACGTGAAAGTCACCCATTCTGTGTTCTACACAGTACCTATAGGAAATAGCAGATTGTGATGATAAATATTTTTCACAGAAAAAGTTAAAATTGAGATGATTTCAAGTTTAGAATTTGTATTTAACAATAGAATTGGGTCAAGATTCCAACTAAGAGAATCCAGAATATTATTAAATCCTTTAACCTCTGATTGCTAAAATACAAAAACAACAGGTACTATTTGATCTGACTTGAAAATCTGACTAATGCTACTTCCTCTTTTAGTTAAAAAAGGCAACTCTGGAGAATTTGCAGAAAGCCTCAAGGAGTTACTGTTACAGAACACAGAACTGTTTGCGTTAAGAGTGATTTCAGTTTGGATGGTGTCTCCACCACCGATTATATGTGTGACTTTGGGCAAATTGTGTCCTTGTCTTAAAAAAAAAAAAAAAAAGAAGAAGATAATATTCCCTTGGGCAGGGGAGTTGTGAGTTTTATGTGAGAAAATGTGTGTAAAGTAAATGGTGGCTTTTACCACCTTCTCAGGCCATTCATGTCTTAGACGGCGGTGTGATGCTTACCACCTAACAGGGCACCTACAGGTTGTGCCAGGGCAGAGGCAGAGACTTCTCCAGAATAAACCCTGCCCTCACTATCTCCCCGCCTCCCCAGTCTGATGGAATCTCCTATTAGCCTTTGCAGTTGAGACTCAGCTCTCACCAGGAGCCTAGCTGGGGCGCCTGCCTGGCTGTACCAGGTTCTGGCTTCACCCAGAGCACATGCTTCAGATGGCCTTCAGCACAGGAGGAGAACAAGCCCTATCATTAACTATACACACAGAACATATCCAATCCACTGGGACGGGTGAGTGAGAAAAACTTTGTTTTTGAGCTGGTTATTACACAAGAACAAAATAACCTAAAACATACAAAAGAAAATCAAACAAAAAGTGATGTAAACAAATAGTAAGTTTCTTCAACCTTTAGCTTATTGAAAAACTGTATAAAACAGATCCTAAAACTTTAAACCTAAATAGGAAACACAGCAATCTTCCAACCTCAGCGGAGGGATAAGAGGTGGATGTGGGTTGGTAGGGATTGCATTTCAGCCCCAACTGTCATATAAATCATGTGTTTTAGCCCTTAATCTGGTGAAAATCACCTTGAGAGTACTGAGATCTTCCAGGAAATATCATCGCTACTACAAGATCCTGATGAAAATTAGACTCATGTCACCAGCCAACAGGTCATGTCATGTAAAAATTTATGGCATATTATTTTTATGAAATGTATTTTGGGAGTCTCTTTCCTGTTGAGTTAATATTTATTCTTCGATGTTCTTAATCTTACAGATTTTCCACTAAAATTTGCCTGTAGAGAGTGGTCATATTTATAAATCAAATCACATACTTGACTTCAAAACCTTCCATGTTTGATCATTTTTTAATTTCCTGATTCAGAAAGCAATTCGAAACTTCCAATTAATTGATAGCATTCAACTTTATTTAAAGAAAACTTAATTCATTTTTAATGTTACATCCTTTGATCCCCACCCACATGATTTGCCTTTCTCGTGGCAAAATACAATAGACAATAACACAAGGTTAACAATGAGGGCAACATCTGCGCGGATTATTCAGAGAAGCAACATGGTTTTCATCTTTGTACATTTGTTGGAAGTAGAAGTAGTTTTCCTCTTTGTTTCCATAGATACAGTAAGCCTGATTATTATTCAGAATGATACACCATAAATTGCAAAGCCAGTTAAATATCATCTGTCCTTATTTAATATTCTAAACATTTTCTTATTAAGTAATTGGCTCCATTTTTGTTAAACTAAATATGAGATAAAAGGCCAGATTGGTTTAAATTTAAATGTATTTCATATGTAAATATCAAAAAAATGGTCTTACCATGCTTAACAATAAACAAAATGTGATCAAAGAAAGATATAATGCAGATCTTATGAAATAATGTATCCCCGTTTCCAATAAGACAGGCCAGAAAGATGGTATTTTCTCTATCTCTATATCGAAAGCACTTTAGGTTCTAGCTCTCCATTTCCTCCTACAAATTATGGGGTATTCATTTTAAGTTTTTCTCCCCAGTATGCAATCTGTCATGTTCAGAAAAAATATATTTTTTTAAATTGAGTGATGAGGATTTTGTGGACAGTAGGAGGAAACTAAGGCAACACGAAAGAGCAGTAACTGGAAGAGACAAGAAAAGAATAATAAGTCTATTAGAAAGCACACCTAAGCCTGAACTCTTTGAACTCCTGTACTCAGCCCACCATACACAGCATCACTGATGCAGGAAGATCGGTTCCCAGTGCTCTCCGTGACCTTGGTTCTGAACAACGCTTTGTACCTCAGCTTGAACTGCTTCCACACCTGTCAATTATTTACCTTGGCTACCCGCTTTCTCCTACTACTTACTCATGAGACCACCTTTGTATTACCTGTTACAATAAACATAGTATTATCTATACCAGAGTTTCTCACATAGACAGTATTGACATTTTGGACCAGATGACACTTTGTTATGGGGGGGGGGGGGTGCTAACCTGTGCATTGTAGGATTTTCAGCAGCATCCCCAGCTCTACCCTGTAGATGATATAGCAGAAGACGTGCCAAATATTATCAATCAGAGTGTCTCCAGACATTGTCAAAGCCCCCTGGTAGGCAAGATCAAGCGCCCCATTTGAAAACTAGTGGTTTACACTGATTCTTTTTTATTTATGCATTGATTGTTTAATAAATATCTACCAGATGCATACTGTGTTTCACATACTGGAGTACAATGTTGAAAAAGATACAGCTTTACCCTCTCTTACCCTGAAGTCTAGTTACAACTGTGAACAAGTAAACTGTTGATTACAATTTCGTATAGAAAGGATGTATCACCACAGAGCTACAAACAAAGCACCACTAGAGCATCATGAAAGGGCGCCTATCCCGCCCAGCTGTGGGGATGGAGCCTTCCACAAAGGAAGAGGCACTCAAGCTGACACCAGAAAGATGAGTGGGAATTCGCTCAGTGAAAAGTTAAATA
Organism: Desmodus rotundus; assembly: GCF_022682495.2. Taxonomy (NCBI): domain Eukaryota; kingdom Metazoa; phylum Chordata; class Mammalia; order Chiroptera; family Phyllostomidae; genus Desmodus; species Desmodus rotundus. Next base: position 167,666,201 of record NC_071388.1, read on the forward strand.
GGACTAAAGTGTTCCAGGCAAAGAGAACAATGAAGCAGAAGACTGTCGGGGAGAAAGCAGGCCAGCATTCCTGGGGCACTGAGAACTGTAAGCAAGGGCCAGGTCACATGATGTCCTATACTTCACATTAATGACTTCAGGGTTTATTCTGAAGACAGAGATGAGCTACATGATCTTACTCCTCAAGACAATGACTCTGGTTGGGTTCCCTTGCCCTGATTTTTGTAACTTCTGGTAAGTATCTTTCCAACATAAGTCAGTCCTTGAACACTTCCATGCCAGCTTAAGACTTCCTCAATGTTTCCCATGTTTGTACCAGGTACTAGACAGAAACTATTAATCTTCCAGGTCTATACATAAAAGAATGGGAAACTATTTCTGGAATAAAAACTAAAACTACCCTACCTCTTTTTATTATTACACAAACAACTCTGAAGGCATTTTGCATGGATATAACTAAATGTAGTACCAAGTATGCTGTGTACTAATTAATGCTCAAAACAGTTCTTTAAGAACATAAAGCAAGTGCACAGTTAATTTGCCATTTATAGGTGAAACTAGGAGAAAAAAAAAGCAAATCAGTGGCAGGTCAAGTTTGAAAAGCCTGATGACTTTTCATCTCCATGCCCTGACGTTGTATCTTGTCAGAGTTCTCTGGAATCCTGTTAAGAATTTCTGAATCATAAGGACATACATTTTTCTAAAAGTGTCTAGTATACCCATTACATTAAGCATAGGATTTGGCTCTTTATGGGAATTAAAAACATTAAATAAGCAGATGATATTTATTCAGTATTCCACACAGCTAAAAAAGACTTCTAGCATGAGAATGAAAGCAACTTGATATGATAGTGAGTAATATCTGAGTCACAAATAAGAAAGTCAAATGAATGCTCAACATATTGGGAGAGTGTTTTTCTTGCTAAGGAGTGACTGTGTTTTAACAGAATGTCATTTTGATTGAATCAGTTTGGAATTTCAAGGATAGAAAATCGGTAGTACTGCTTGCTATTAAAATATCCTTCCTCAAAGCAAAGCTTTGTAGAATGTCTATTTGCAAGTAAATAAGTTTGAATCATTTCCTCTTTATCGTCTGTTCACTGCATCATAAAACAGGAGAAGAGAGAGCTCTGGGAAAATAAAAATGAACTTTATGGAGGGCAGAGGTGGACTTTCCCTCCAGTTCTGGGAAGAGATACCTTCACATCCAGAGGAGTGGGAGGGGAACCTCCATCTTCGACCCTTAGCACGCTTCACAGCGATCATCTTGTCAACTGGTTTTTCTCTCACAAGTGATAAAAAAATAACAAAAACACCTCTTGGGGTTTTAACTTCCCATAAATTTTTCCTCTTACATTTTTAATTCTGAATGTTTAGAATGGCTTTTAAGTGCTAGAAACTTAACCTTCCCCAGAAACTCCTATTACTTCTAATTTTCTGCTCAGCAATAAATTTAAATATCACTTCAACATTCTTAAACATGAACGCCCCTGAGAAGTTATCATAGTATCTGTTGTCCAGGTTTTTAATATTATCTCATCCTTTCTAACTGGTCATATCTGAATGTCTAATTAAAACTATAAAACCTACCAGAGGAGGATTGGAACTTAATACTTTGTTCCTAACATTATTTACATTTTCAATGGTATTCAACAAATATTAATAACTTAAAATAATGAATGTTGATCCTTTGTCACAATTATATTGTTATAATTTTTAATTTAGCATAATTAGATCTGATTTTGAGAGACAAAAAAGAAGAAAGAAAGGATACAAAAGAAAGAAAGGAAGTAAAGAAAAGAGAGAGAAGAATGGAGGTGAGGAGAGAGGGTGGGAGGGAAATACAGTTAATGCTGTGATTCATAGAAGCTACAGCGTACTATAGCTTCTATGTATACAGCTATAGCTACTATACAGCGTATAGTATTAAGCTATACATATATATAGCTTAATACTATAACCTCTTGAAAGTATTTGTATACACAAATATTTAAACATGTCAATAGCTCTTTAAGGTACGGTGTAGTGAATGTGACAGAAGTTGAATCTGCACTTTACCTTCTGGGAACTAATCTAAACAAAATTAGTTATACACCATTACTACATTATTTTTGATAAATATAAGTAGCCCCTAATAATGAGAGGTAGGTAAAAGCCATAGGCCTTGGCTCCCAAAATCTCTTGACTCATCAGGTGTTCTATCACAGGCAGAGTAAGTCCCATACTGAATTCCACAACATACCCAAACACGTGTTAGCAAGCACGCACAAAAATACTTAAGTCCTGGGTCTCTGACCTCTCAGGAACTCTGTCTAATACCTTTCACAAAAGGTTCACTTGAGGGAATCGCAGCAATGTTCTAGCAGCAGCTGCAGCTAAATTTCTAGTTAGAGACAAAAGGCAGACTCCTCAGTTAATGGCCACACATACGAACAGAGTCCTAGACCCAGGATGCCACCCTGAGGAGTCTAGGCTAGGGGTTCTCAACTTTGACACCACCAGTATTTGGGAGCAGATAATTCCTTGTTGAGGGGGTGAGGTGGGAAAGTTCTGTGCATTACAGAATTTTCAGCAACATCTCTAGCACCTACCCAGCAGATGTCAGAAACTGCACCCCCCCCAGGTCGAGACAGATGAAAATGTTTACATTGCCTGGTGGGAAATTGCTCCCACCCCGAACCCACTGATCTAGGCCGCTTAGTTCACTGGACACTTGTCTCTTTTTATGCAAGTCAGGGGCGCCTGTGCAATATTGCTACTCAAACCATTTATCTGGAACACTCATTTTCACTAGTGAAAAATCCTTTCAGCATCTCATATGCTATAATTAGGACACCTACTAGTACTGATGAAACGGAGACAGAAAAGTGCTAATAGCAGGTGTCGGCAGAGTGCCCTCCTCATTACGTTCTTTCAAACACTAACTGCTTGTTGTAAGTGTACAGCTGCGTATTTCAAATGCCAACTATCCCTCTGACTTCAAATAAAATTAGATAACACTTGTCATCTAATTTAGACCCTGGCTGGTAGTACCCACAGGCACTCTACTGAGGCAACCATTGAGAAAAGTATTCCTGAACTCAGGGAAAAAGTAATAAAGCTGATAGCAACCAGACAAACTTGCTGAAAAACACAGGCACACACCCCATAATTCTATTGGGATAACACCTAAAACGTAGTACATTTCATCTTCTCTCCATGAGTTCCGCCCAATGAAACTGATTTTGCTACTACACAAATATACCCATATAGCAGGTTTTCCAGTTCAAAGAAAGAATTATGGGTAAAATTGTTGCCTGCATATAAAGTAAATATTTGGACAGTGAAATTTGAATAGCGAGGGATATCTGTAAAGGGAGCCCTTTATACCTGATGACTGATAAATAGCTTCCCATCACCAGCTTCAATGAGTCAGATTAAGAAGTTGTTTTAGATTATTTCAGTTTGGGTTTTAGTTATAGGTCAGGCCTGAGTAAAATGCTGATTGTGCTGGATAAAAGACAGCTGGTCACCATTCATGATTGGACATTCAGGAGTTACTCTTCTGTGTGTAAAAACAGGCAAAAATAGGACAAGCCAAATCAAGTGAGGCCAATTTAAAAATCTCAGCCCCTTGGTGAAGTTTCAGATAATTTATACTCCAAGGCAGGGTGGCAGAGGTTACATTCCTGACCCATTGAGAAAAAGAAAGAGGGAATCAGGGAATGAGGAAAGGGAGAAACAGGGGCAACTTATACACTAATCAAGGCAGAGACCCCTTCCACACACTGTTCTCCATCTCTGGACAGTGTGCTGAGTAGGAGCTTCCAGTCCACCCAGGGAGGAACTAAAAGCCTAAAATAATGAGGTAAGCCAGAGGCCTTATCCCTGAGATGTGCTGGTCTATGAATACCAGGGACAGTACCCTCCTGTAGAGAGATTCAGTTGAACATCTCAGAAGAAACTGGAGCAAATTCAACCCAATTGTTAAGCTTACCCATTCACAGCACCATTAATGTACACTTACTGCTTCGGATGTAGGGAGTTATATGAGGTCTGTCCGGAGAAAATCCAACCATTGTTAGTATAACAAGAATGGCTTGTGCAACATCAGTGTAACCTGGCAACCAGGGAAAGTGGACTGGGTGAAAGTGCATGAGTGAACAATGACGACTTCTCTGTTCTAGTCAGTTGGGGTGGTAGACAACTGTTGAGGGAGCAAGTGTAGTGTGTGGTTGTCACATTCAAAATGACTGAGCAAGTAGATCAACAAATCAGCATCAAATTTTGCATTAAGCTTGCATTCCTCCACGGAAACTGTCTGGATGATTCAGAAGGTTTTCAGGGATGATGCAATGAGTGCAGCACAAATAAACATGAGGCACAAATGCTTCAAAGATGGTCGAGAATCTGTTGAAAGTGATCCACGTTCTGGAAGGCCTGCAACAAGCAGAACACCTGAGAATGTTGAATGTGTATGGGCTGCAGTCAACAAAGATGGGCAACTGACAGTGTGAAAACTAGAAGCTGATCTGGGGATTCCAAAAATACTGTGTCCGAGATTTTGACTCATGATCTTGGCATGAAATGTGTCATGGCAAAATTCATTCCTGGCTTCTGCTACCAGAGCAGAAGGAACATCGTGCTGCAGTTGGGAGCACTGTGTGAGGCCCCACCTACTTTGAAGGGGACTCAGGCGTCATTGTCCTATGTACAATGTTTCTTGTATCTTCTTCAGTAAATGTCTCCATTTTTCATATTATGTGGCGTGATAATTTCTGGACAGAACTCTTACGCCTCAGGGCAAAGTTTGGTCACAATCATATCTCCCAAGAAAAAATTCTTTGTTGAGAGTATAAAGCTATGCGAGAACTACAAAGAATCTGCTCAGAGGAGATTGTAGCAAGAGGTGTGGTATCTATGGCAGGTGATAACATGGTTGTTAATTTTGGATTTTCCTGCCAACAGAGAGGGAACACTCTAGGCTGTTCTCCGCCCTAAGTGAAGCTTAGAGTGCTAAGTTGCCGTTGGCTAGATGTGCCACTTCCTGGATGGTTAAGTCAGGGGTGGTGTGTTTGAAAGCCCATTAAAGCAGTACATCTACACTACCATCTCCAATCTAGTTTCCTCCTGCTATGAAGCTGATATCTTGATATCTACCTGTCAGCTCCCTCTTCTATGTCTCCCTTGGTTCTGGACTCAACAGGGATAAAAGAAAGGTTAAATATTGGCCAAACCATCAGTAAAATAAAACACAATAATCCTTGAGACACAGAAACAAGGACTTATTATATGAAGACCAAGAAAATACTTGGATATTGCAGTTTCTGACGTGATCAGGGAAGATGGCTTTAAAGTTGAATAGTTCAGAAAGAGTTCAATGAGATTCTAACATTGTGGGGGCCCAGCAGTTTATTGTAGCTTTGTTGACAGAAAAGAGGCTAGATTCTTACAGTAAGATTGTCAACAGACTAGAAGACAACACACACACACACACACACACGCATACACACAACATAATAGTTTCACATTGGCTCTAATATGTTAATTATATAATCCATGACCATAGGACCTTGTTATTAGGAAATACGCCATCTTCTTCAGTTGAAAGAGAGATATCTCAAGAAAATCATTAAAATTACAACAGCTAAGTAGGCAATTAAAAAGAACTGTGCCTGGAACACTCCGTCCCTAGAATCACATTTGCTCAGAAAATCAAGAACTGATTGCATTCGCTGTAAAAATATGCTTTGACAAAAGCATGGTAATGAAAGAAAATGAAAGATGGCAGGAAGAAAGCAAGAGACTGACTTAGGAGAAAAGGGTGAGATCTTGGGGAGCTTCTTGGATGTATGTAAGTGGGAAAAGGAGATGGACCCAGGTCTAGTTGTTCTTGAGAGAGGATGTCAAGAGGGGAAGATGCTTAATCATTACTAGATCAGAAAGAATGTCTGGGGCTTCAGAGTCTGATAAAGAGACCCAAGTCCTCAGAAAGCAGACTGAAGTGATTCCCCCAGAAAGAGTTCAGATCCAAAGAAATATAGAGTAACTCCCTGTTTAAGCATCAGAGAAATAGAGCCTATGATAAAAACATTTACGAATTTAGACCTAAAAGAGGGAGATTATCCCAGATTATCCAGATGGGCCCAACCTCATCACTTGAGCCCTTAAAATTAAAAGAGCAAAGCAAAAAAGTCAGTCAGAAAGATGTGGCAGAAGAAGAGGAAGCCAAAGGGACAGAGCAGCATGAGAAGGTTCAAGGAGTGCAGGGACTGAAGGGAGGCCTCCAGGAAGTAAGGGCAACCCCCAGAGGTTAGAAAGGAGATAGGGACCCCAGTCCTACAACTGCATGGAACTGAATTCTGCCAACAATGCAAATAGCCTGGGAGCGGATTCCTGCCCCCGCCGCCATCCGGAAGGGAACCCATACCTGCTGACACTTCTGTTTCAGCCTTGTGTGAGACCTGAAGCCCAGGAAACAGCTAAGCCACTGCGCTCAGACTTCTGACCCACAGACTGTGAGATAATAAATTTGAGTTGTGTTAAACTTCTAAGTGTGTAGTAATTTATTACAGCAGCAATGGAAAAATAATATAATATTTCCTGAGATCAGGATAGGCATACAAAGTAAACAGAGACCACTTGGTGATTTTACTTTTGGGATTCAAGAGAATATCATGTCACCCAATTTTATTACAAATGTAGTCCGTGAATATCTCTGGTTTTGCTATCTAGTTACTGTGTTTATATGTGAGGATTTGGGAGAGATCCAAAAGTCTCCTCTATCTTCCTACCAAATAATTTGTTCAATGATGTAATTTATGATGACACACCAGAGTTGAAAAAGGAAATATTATTTTGGACTTCAAGTTAACACCACATATCTTGCCAAATAAATATTCTATGTATCAAATTTACTGATTCGCATAGCTAAAGGCAAGCTAACTTTATTTCCTAACTTTACAAAGAAAAATAACTTCTAATTCTTATTGCCAGATATTTATTCCTATGATAATGTTTAAATAGATTATCAAGAATGAATCATTTGTCCAACCATTCTCAGTACTGCGTTGAAATGGAATAGCCCCTGAAACCAAGAAAATATTTGGTGTGCAAAAGAGAAAAGACACAAAAGGTCACAAAGAAACACTCGCCTTCACTAAGAAATATACTTAACAAAAGAAATGTGTTTTCTCAGAAGGCTTCCTAAAAACCAAAGATGGTCCTTTAAAATAATTTCTTTTCTGAATAATTCATGGAGGTGTTTGGTACAAAGTCTGTTTAAAATGCAATCTTACAGGCCCTCCCTACTAGGTAGAAATGAGCCGGTTAAGGATAATTACCTTGCTGTTCTGTCCTGATTAGCCTTTTTTTCCTTTACTCTTAACCTGTATACATGCTGGGCCTTATAGAAAACAACTTGGAAAAAAGGATGGTGTTTGATATGGGCAGTAAGTCCCTATCCCTTTTGGTTTATTTGCAGAATAAGAAATGAAATAAATGTCCTGACTGGTGTGACTTAGTGGGAGGGCAGCCGTGCTGCAGCCTGAAAGGTCAGCTGTTCGTTTCCCAGTCAGGGCACCTGCCTAGGTTGCAGGCCGGGTTCCGGATGGGGACAAATGAAAGGCAACCATGTTTATCTTCCTCTCTCTCCTCCTCAGTTCCCCTCTCTCTAAAATTAAATAAATAAAAATCTTTAAAAAACAGGAATGAAATAAAGAAAATAGATAATTAGACTCTCAGGTTTTTTTAATTCTAGAAACAAAATCTTCCTAGATGTTAATATTAGCACATAGGAACTATGTTTTCTGATTTGGTATTATATTTTTCTCTGCTGTAAAGATTATGTCTGCTTTAGGTAAGCTTTAAGTAAGGCAAATAGACACACACAAACACACATACATTAACTACAGTGCCGATGCTTGAAACTAGACTAAAAATGTGATTCAAAACAACACAGGTTTTACAAGTCAAATAAAGTGAGAAGTATATCTAAAAGTGTTGTTATAAACATAGAAGGTGATATTTACCCAGAAGTGTCAAAATCAGTGTACTTGTGGTCTCAGCCCTAAACAATTATGAACAGGTTAACTCTCTCTGACTTCCCTACCAACTACTGGTGGAAACTGGGATAGACCCTAGGGTTTAAACTGGGCAAGGGTGTGCTTGAATCAAGTTATGGTTAAGTTTGCTTTCATTACTAAAAGATCAGAGAACAGATATTATTTGCCTCAGAAATGTGAGCCGAAGAGCACTATAGCTGGACCAGGAAAATGGGAGACATTGGCTGAGATCAGACAGAATCCCCATTCCTGCACTCTTATACCAGTGAAGTACTCAGAATCTGGACTCCAAGATAGCATGATGCAGTTCCATTTAACACAGGACAAGACAATCACTACTGATGAGTCACACCCGTGGGAGAGAATCTGTGTTGGGTTTGAAAACTCCTTTGCAGTTTCTGCCAAGCAGCATCTTAGACTAAAAAAGATATAAATTACATAGAGTGACTAATTCATTTCTGCAGACCTCTTACATGATATTTTGAATGGAGTTACCTGTTTACCTGTTTGTCTCCTCCACCGGGACTGTGTCCTTTAGGATAGACAACTGTGTTATCTGCATCCTTTCATCTCTATAACCCAATACAGTGCCTGCAATGTGTTAAGTGCCCAAACAGTTTTTTTAAGTGCCAAATGAATAGGCAGGTGAGTCTTTACTCAGAAAAGCTAGTGGCCTCTGGCATCTGCAGATTTGAGTATTCCCTGGTATGCTTTCAGGACATTTGTGAAACTTCAAATAAAACTACCTTGAAAATATATAGGACTCACTTTTCCTACCCAAAAGTACCCTTCACCTGTCCCTTTGTTGCTTATATTTATGTTTATTAATAATTAAATTTATCAAAGTATCTTTGAATCTATAAATATAGTATCACCATAGATTCTTTTCAGTTCACAAATAAAAATAATCTGAAAATAATAAAGTGAGATTATTCTTTGTAAAGGTTATTCAATAATTTATATTCTAAAGTGAACTTCTATATTAACGACCTAATCATAAATTTATTTTTCATGTACTTTCAACACTCATGTGCACTAAATCTGACCCAAATGATTTATTCATCTCTAGGTTGTCAAATTATGCAGAGAATACCATGAGTTTATAACTCTCTAAACCTAAAATGTGGATCATCTCTAGATAGAGTTTAAGTATGGCACTTTCCCCAATGTATTTCTTGGTAAAAATTTAGGCAGTTTCGGGCCCTGCATGGGTAACTCAGTTGGTTAGAGCATTGTCCCATTATACCAAGGTTGCAGGTTCGATCCCCAGTCAGGCATATACAAGAATCAATCAATGAATGTATGCATAAGTAGAATAACAAATTGATATTTCCCTCCCCTATTCTCTCTCCCCCACCCTCTCTTCTCTCTAAAATCAATAAGTAAAAATGTAAGCAGTTGTTGAATATCTGTACTGTCTCCTTCCCAGCCCTCATAGCAACTCCTACACAGTGACTATTGAGTAGTATTCCTTTGTGCTAGCAGCTGGCTTCCTGCTTTCAACGTATTTTAAGAACCATCCTAGTTGCAAACTAAAGCTCTGTTAAGGTATTCTTCAAATTCTTTTTGACTAATCTAAGATTAGGTTTCTACATCACATAATTTCCCTTAGTCAGGTATAAAGCAGATATTAAATGGACCCAAAACTAATTTCCAGAAATAATTTCTAAATGATATTGAGTTATTTTTATAGGATCACTTCTTGTATACAGATATTTTATTAAACAGTCTTCTTACCTATAATATATAGCTACAGAATTTTTTAAGTTGTTTTTTTAAGCACAGGTGATGTTCAATATATTTAATAACTTATTTAGCACAGGTAGTGACCAATCAGAATGGATGCTGGTGTCCATAGCACTGGGCCAGGGTGGAATGGATGAAGCTGAGGTGATATGTGCTTATTTTTCTATCCTAATCAACTCCTTTCAAGACTGAGCCAAAGATTTGCCTATAGCTTTGAAGGGGGAAACTTCCAACACCAGAAAGTCTGTCTTTTCCTCCCCCAGGAGTTTCTGTTTGGAATTATTTCCTGATAAAAACTGCTGTGGACTCCAATTCAGACTTCCCTGACTATCGGGTGGGTGCACTGATATGATTTGCTGGAGGGTGAGTTATTTGTTTTGCTCTGAAGGAGGAGAACCACTATTTTGACAGCACAGCGCTGGAATGATGAGGAGATGAGCGGTGCCATCCTCCTGTCGGTGTCTAGAAATAAACCGGAGATTTCCAGCCCTCACAGCCCAGTAGAATCCCTAAAGCCAGGGCCCACCTCAGAAGGAGTAAATCAGAATCTGGGGTGGGCATCAGCATTTTTAAGTGAGTGATTTCAAAGGATGGTTCTAATGCACAAAGATGACAACCACTGCTACAAACCTACAGCACAGTCAAATGAAACAAAAGCTGAGTACACTGTCTCATGAGGGAATATCTGAGACAGGACAGGCATAAGGTGTGTAACTTAAGTCTCCAAGACAGAAGTCTAACCAAGGAGGTTACAGTGAGGTCCACCTTGGGATTTCAAAGAGTGGAACTCTTTGGAAATTCAAAGAGTGAACATTTGATTTGCATGTGGGTGTTTGCACAGGCGGTACCTGCAGGTAGAGCACTGACAAGCAGCCCCTCGGGCACCAGGGGGTGAGAAGCTCAGGAGTGACAGAGGAAAATGAGGGTAGACAATGTGCAGTAATTGCACCTGACAGATGCTAAGGCGCATATAAGATACCACCACCATCCACCTTCAGGACGATTGGAAACTTAACTAGGTGAATATTTGCAGAGGCTTAAAGGTACCACATCATCAGGGAAGACAAGGGCCAGTGAAATTTGAGTTTTGGTATATGATCCCATCTATTACCAATGTCCAAATGTATTTTTAATGATTACTTTATATTTTAAGTATTTTTATTTATTTAACATAAAGTTCACTATGTGCCAGGTAACTAATTGAAAAAGAAATAAGGATATCAAAGTTGAGAACTACAAGTAACTATGAGGCTATGGTATGATATAAGCTGTCCACAAGGAATAATAAACTGGATGGATGGATGGATGGGTGGACGGATGAGAAAACACTAGAATTTGGGCAAGGACAAAAAAAGTAAAGCAAATACCAATGTCCCCAATGACAATTGTAGAGTAACCAGAAAACTGATTTTTTTAAATAGATGCAATGATGGGTGGACAGTAAGAATTTTTCATACAAGGAATCTAACACATGATCTACAAGGATTTAGGGTCCCTCTCAGATTTAAGTAAGGTTCTGAGAAATGTTTTTGGATATCAAAATCCAGGGATTTCTAAAGAATTTCCATCTTTGGAGACAATGGAATTGTTCGTATGCTGGAAGACCCAGCCTATAACGTTGCCGCGCATTGCTAAGGGGAGGTGCATTTGGATGGGCGCATGTGGAGGAGTCATCAAAAGTTCAAAGGGTAATATGGAGGAAACTCTAAGAAGCCAGTGGTGATAGACTATATATAGCACAGAAAGAGAGAAGCAGATAGACCCTGCCACCAGGGTCACGGCATGAGAACTGGGGGGTCCTGGGATGACCCAGAGAGGTTCCAGGCCAGGGAAGGAAAGAGTAAAAAATGCAGTACGGGGGTGAGGGGTGAACTTTCAGCACCACCTAATTCACAATTTCCCCAGAAGTCTGCTCCCAGACTAAGAAGAATACTGCCATATCACTAAAGAGGAATCGCTAGATTTTAGCTTTATTTTGAGTAATGTACAAACACCCTTTACATTACAAACATCTGACCTTGTAAACCTCAAGGAAAAGGATTCAGCCTTCAACATCTCTCCCACAAAAGCTGCAATGGTGACTCCTGAAAAATCCTTCCACAAGGATTTAGAGGCAAAATATAGGGGCAGAATATTTTCTTTTGCTTTTATCTTTGGCCATTTAGCAGTTTGGAGACTGTTCTAAAGGCATTAAAGCATAAAAAACAAAAGCCTCTTTTCACCAAATTGTTTTGTTCTCCCATAAAATATTTTTGTCCTTTTGAGTGCCCTTGTTTCAAAATTTTAAAGAAATGTGAAATTTAAGTCATTAAGTCAGCCTGGTAGGTGACCAATTCAAAATTACTGCCATCTGTTTCTGAGTTTACCAGTCTCCCTAAAGACTGTTAAGTCCTATGCACAGCCATAATAGCTTCATTTTTAGATGCTCAGAAACACAGCTCAAACATCAAGATAGAAGTTTAATTTATGCCTTCTTCCATTCAACCATTAGTCTTTTTACAAGTGCTTTGTAAGCTGCTTTATTTTGAATTGCAATTATTCTAAGAAAAGAAAATTCTTATTCTAAAGAAAAAGAACAAAGATCGTTGCCACTAACTCTGCTTTCACACGTTCCTTCCCCATTGTTCACGTCCTGTACTTCCTAGCAAGCTCTGCCTTCCGAGTGTGGGGGAGGAGCGGAGCAGGGGAGCCCCACTCCAACACCAGTCTTTGGTGACTGCATCCTTTTCGAAATGCTTGTAGCACAAATTATGTTAAAGAGTCACTTTGTACTCAACATATAAATTACAAGTGCTATTACTGCAAAACAACAAATTATCCCAAAATTTAGTGGCTTGGAACAACCATGCTACTATGCTCTCGACTGATATAGTCAAGAATGGAGATAGGACAAAACAGAAATGGTTTATCTCTGTTCTACAATGTCTGGGCTTCAGCTGGTGGTTACTCAATGGCTGAGGTCTAGAATCATCTGGAGGTGACTTTAGTCACATGCCTGGTGGTTGATGCTATCTCCAAGCATTAACCATGAAGGTAGTAACCTTAATGGGACTTAAGCTGGAGCTCTTAACTGAATCACCTACTTGAGCTTCTCCATGTGGCCTGGATTTCCGTACAGCATAGAGGCCTCAGCATAGTCAGTCTTCTCATGCAGAGGCTCAGTGTTTCAGTGGTGAGAGTCTGCATGAGCAAGGCGCAGCTGTATCATCTTTCATGACCCAGTCTTGGTAGCCAACCAACAGCACTTCCTCTGCTTTCTACTGGCTGCAGCAAGTCCCTAAATCCAACCAGGTTTAGGGGAAAACACATAGACCTCACATCTCAATGGAAGAGTATCAAAGAATTTGTGGGTATATGTGTTAAAACCACCACAATATGTTTCCTTATATTACTACTTTTTATGTATACTATGTCCTGAGCTTATGTATACTATGTCTTAGACTTCATGTTGTTCTAAGGCTGATAAGGTTGCAGAAATAGCAAATAAAAATACAGATTTCCCCCATTAAATCTGAATTTCAGATTAATAACTTTTAACATAGAAACATAGATATCTCCAATGCAATTTTTAGGGCATACTTTTACAAAAGAAATTGTTAGTTATTGATCTGAAATTCAAGTTTTACTGGATATCTATATTTTCTCAGATGATCCTGTTGAAGTATATATCCTGGTGCTATAGGTATCAGAGAAACTCAATTGTGCCTGTTATTGATACATATATGCCATGTGACTACATTGGTGAATAATGATACCTACCAGATCACTAGACTCTACTCCCTCTACAGAAATCACAGAGTGGAATCACACAGTCTACGCCCAGATCTGCCGGTCGCTACAGCAGCATGATGGGGAAGTCCTTGAGAGCCTCGTCTGGGTGCACAGCCCAATTGCACACCCAAGAACAAAATCAGTCAGTAAGTAAGCTTTTCAGATTTTACAGTTGCTGTCAGTAGTAATTTAAGTAGATTTTAAGTAGATTTTTGTAAGTAGATTTTAAAACTCTGCAGCAAAGTTCTGTTAGGCTTTTAAAATAAAACTGGGTACTTTTATACAACTTGATTTTTTTAAAAACACTATTTCAAAATGTTCAGGCTTCCATTGTGTAAATATACCATAGTTTTTTAAACCATCCATTTACTTATGTTGCTTAGTAAAGTTCTTTAATCTTTACAGCATGTTTGTCTTTGTTGACTAATTATTAATACTGGGTCATATTAAGTGAAACAGAATTTTAACCTGGAGTTTTGGAATTCTTACAAAAGTTTTTAGGACTTGGAGTAAATATAGTACTGAATTTTCTATATTCTTCCATGGCAAGTGAACTTTAGAATACTACACAGCAGAGAGAAAGAAGGAGCTCCTACCCTTCACAACAGCATGGATGAATCTGGAGAGCATTATGCTAAGTGAAATAAGCCAGGCAGTGAAAGACAAATGCCATATGATCTCACCTATAAGTGAAACCTAATGAACAAAACAGCACCATGGCGAAATAGAACCAGAAACACTGAAATAAAGAACAAACTGACAGTAACCAGAGGGGAGAGGGGAGAGAGGTAATGGGGGGAATAGGGGAAGGGCCATCAAGGAACATGTATAAAGGACCCATGGACAAAGCCAAAGGGGGGTAGTTTCGAAGGTGGGAGCTGGAGATAGGTGGGACAGGGGGCTGAGGTGGGGTGAAAATGGAGACAACTGTACTTGAACAACAATAAAAGAAAAAAGAACTTTATTAATTTAAAAAAAAGTGTTCAGGCTGTCTTTCATCATCCTCAACACAGTTCTGTACCAGTCAGTTTAGGAATATTCACTTTCTGAAAGGTGTTTTTTTTTCCAAATGTACTTAAAATTTTTCAACAACAGAGAACCTACCGAAGGGCCCCAAACTATTGCAAATGGTTTTTAAACCCCAAGCCTTGTTCATACACTGAACACACAAAAGGACTATTACTATCTTGTGGGAATTGTTCCAGCTTCGTATTTATGTGGCTATGAGAAAAAGATTGAGTTGTCTTCTGAATTTCTATCATGCAGAGAGCCTTTTTATTTTTAAATGGATCTCATCAGCACTATTGTTTACAAAAATTGGATCTTTGAAGGTTGGACTTATTTGGCAGAGGAAAAAATTTGAAAAGAGTTTAAAACAAGCTAAAGTGCTTTGCATAAAGTGAAGACGCAAAACAGGGCACGGGCACAAGGGAGTGTCTGAGTCACAGAGGGGAGAAGGGTCAGAGGAGTCAGCCCAGCAGTGCAATGGGGTACATGTGTCTTCTAAGAAGGCATGATCGATAAAAAATAAGCAGATTAACAAGTATAACAATACATGGTAGATTGTTTAAAAATTGACTTAATAATTCCCCGTTCCGTATCACTCCCCTGAGTATCCCCTTCCCAAACTGATCATGGGCTTGGCCACGTGTTTTGCTTTGGTCAAGGCAAATCTGACATAAGCATTATTTGAAAAGAGCTTGTGTGTTAAAGATTTGTCTCTTGCCACTCTGCAGCATTCTGTTGCTGCTACTATATTAAAAGGCAGGGCTAGTGTGCTAGATGATGAAAGATACACGGCTCAGTCATCCCCCTCGCCCCAGCCAACAGCCAGCACCATCTGCCCAATATATGAGAGATCATCCTAAAACAACCGGATCTCAGATGACTGTAGAACTACATGGTCAACCCATAGACTCAGGGGCAATGATAAAATGATTGTCACCTTCAAGTTTTGAGGTGATTTGTTATGGAGAAAAATCTAACAGATACAAATATCTGTTGCCTGATTTTAAACAGTATGATGTCCCATGATGTAACCTTGTTTCTCCCAAATATCCAATAAAAGTTTTCTAAAGAAGTGACCATGTTGCTGGTAATTTGGCAGCAGAACAACATTGCACGATGGTGGGAATTTACAAATAGAATAATGGTGCAACATAATATGGGAAAGAAATTAATATAGGCAGAAGATAAATGGTACAATAGACCAAGAGAATAAAACCACACGAGGAACTCAAGCCAATAGTAACTGGCTTTCATCAAACTGAAGATATAAAAAGGGACACTGGGTTAGAAGTTGGAGCCAATTAGATCAAATCTAAGAATAAAAGATAACCCAGTAGACCTAGTGAGTATCTAAGCAGCTGTCACTTGGGTTGTACTAAAAATAAATGGCATGATGGGAGAGGCTGAATACACTCTGTCTACTGGTATATTTGTCACAATTGATGAGTCTACACTGACACATCAGAAACACCCCAAATCCATAGTTTACATTACAGTGTGCTCCTGATGTTGTATATTCTATAAGTTTGGAGCAATGTACAATGACATACAAGATCTGTCCAGAAGGTATCCAGCCATGTAATATGAAAAATAGAGACAGTTATTGAAGAAGATATAAAATACAAGAAACACTGTACACAGGACAATGATGTCTCAGTCTCCTTCAAAGTAGGCACCTTGGGACCTCACACTGTTCTCCCAATCACCAGCAGCTGCCCCATTGTATTTTCTTCAACTCATCGATGGTATGAAATCTCTCCCCTTTCAAAGGTGATTTTAGTTTGGGGAAAAGCCTGAAGTCACAGGGCGCCAAATCTGGGCTGTAGTGGGGCTGAGTCACCTGGTGACTTGATATTTTGCAAAAAAAACTCTACACAAGATGTGTTGCATGAGCTGGCACATTGTCATGATGAAGCTGCCAATCACCATGGCCCATAGCTGTGGCCTTTGAAGCTGCAGCCAAATAGTTTCCACAAACTTATGCAAAGTTTGATACAGGTTCGTTGATCTACTCACTCAGTCATTTTGAATGTGATGGCCACACAGTACACATGCTCACTCAAAGGCATCTACCACCCCCACTGACTGTACAGTGAAGTCATCATTGTCCAAGCACGTGCATTCCAGAGCATTCTTTTTGGCTCCCTGGTTACATCAATGTCATGCAAACCTATCTTGCTGTATTAACAATGGTTACACATTTTCTGGACAGACCTCATATATCCATCATTATGATCTTATGCAGAGGATTTTCACTGTCCTAAAAATCCTCTGTACTTTGCTTATTCATCTTTCTTTCCCCCCAGTGGTTTACACCAGGATCACTTCTAGACCTGTGATCTTTTCACTGTCTCCATAGTTTTGCCTTTTCCAGTGTCATATAATTGGAATCATACAGCATGTGTCCTTTTCAGACTAGCTTCTTTTACTTAGTAATATGCATTTATGGTTTCTGTATGTCTTTTCATAGCTCGATAGCTGTGATCCCAAACTATAGTAAAAAACACTGATAAATTATTAAACAAAATTATAATATTTCCTGTATAGTTTTAATATTAAGGGGATTTTTAAATAGATAATCTCTATATGACATGTACAGAAAATCTTCATAGCCAGAATATTTGATTAATTAGAATGCTCTATTTTCCTGAAAATTCATTGTAGTTGAATTAAGATTCATGCCATTTTCAACATTCCCTAAAACTCTGTAGCTATAGTAGATGATTTGAGATGTATGAAATTGTCAGATAAATTTATTCTCCGTTTCCATGGAATGGGGTCCAGTGAAAGCTTCCTGAATATGAGCCAGGAGACTGAGGTTCTACTCCCACTTAATGAGTAACTTCAAATCATTTGACCTTCCTAAGTTCCATCCTTAGTATCAAATTTTCCCCTATAAAATAAAAAGATCAGTTCTCCTCCTGTTTCAAGAGCAGTAAGGTATGGGAATAAAATAGCTGGTCATTTATATCTTATGTCTTATTAGGAAGATAAAACTTATAATCTAATTGTAAAGATAAAATTACAACACTTGGAGAAAATTAGAAGCAACACAAAATAATTTATCACCAATGATAAATGAGCAACTTCCTTATGAATAGGTTAAATATATTTATTCCAATATATAAGTTTTATTAAAAGCATTATGAATGATATAGTCCATGAACAACATTGAACAAGTGATTTAACTTTAATATGTCCTAGTTTCTCAGCTATCAAATGGCACATATTTCATAGGGCTGTTACAAAAATTAAATGAATTAATTTATATGTTAAATTAAACAATTTGGTACAGTGGCTAGAATAAGGTTTCAATCATTTAATCCTAGAACAATTTATGAGTATCTACTATTATTATCTTCACTGTCTATGTGTGTTCTCTGTACATTGTATCTTTTTCTATACGCACTGCTGGAGTCAATTCTTTATTTTATTCAGACTCCCTAACACAAGCACCACGTTCCTGAGGGCATCTTTACAAGGCAGAATTGTCCCAACTACTTCAAGTAGTGGTTCCCCAAAACTAGAATTACTTGGAGAACTTTAAAATATATACCAACTCTGGACCTCCCCGGATAAGTTACACTCGCATCTCTGGGACCAGGGGATACAGACGTGAACATCATCAATGTTAAGAGCCCAATGTGTATCCCGGGTTGAGACCCACCAGATCTCAGTGGAGGCTGACCCCCGGTCCAGTGAGGGATGTCTTCTGTCAGACTTCCTCCGAAGGAAATACGGTTGGAATTTCAGAGTTTGCTGGTGTTCAATAAAAGATTAATGTTTCCGAAGAGAGATTTGGCTTTGCCTTCAGATCCTGAAAGCCAACCTCTGTGCCCTTGGAACTTCCCGCCTGATCAGAGTCTTTTTGTTGACTTGGGAACATTGGGCCATGTCAGTCTGTGTTACAGTGTGATTCATGATTGGGGAAACTTGCGCCACCTGGTATCAGCTTGACCTCTAGAGGGGCCCAATGGAGATTAAGGTCAGCCGTGTGGGTGTCCATGTGGCCAAGCCCCAATAAAATCTCTGGACAGCAAGCCGCAAGTAAGTTTCTCTGGCTGGCAGTGCTCTGTGAGTGTTGTCAGGCATCACCGCCATGAAAGTTAGTGCCGTCCTCAAGGCTGCACTGGGAAAGGGTCACTGGGAGCTTTTGCAGGGAAACGTCCTGGCCAGGCCCTCTACACCTCTTCCCTGATTTCATTTTGATCAGTATCTTTTGCTGTAATAAACTATAACCATAAGTATAATGGCCTAACTGAGTTCAGTGAGTCCTAGTGAATCATTGAAACTTGGAGTGGTCTTGAGGACCCTCAAATTCATGGTCGACATCAGAAATAAGTGTGATTTCTGGTATTTCTTGTACTTTGCCTGTGTCCTATTCAGTGCACCAAGCTGAGATGGTCTCTGAAGAACCTGATAACCCCGTCATGAGTAATTCTCCATCTGATTTGCAACAGCATCCTCTCCCACATCTTGGTGCCTTTGCACTGGCTTCCGCCTTTCTGGGCGTGCCTTTACTCATTCATCATTGACTGCTCCTTTTCATTTGCCACACATTGTCTCAGGAGTCACTTGCTTTCAGAAACCTCCACACCCCACTCGGATTACATGTTTGCTTTCCTGTTCTCACAGGACCTTGTACATACATCTAACGTACATTTATCAGATTTTAACACTCACACACCTGAAGCTTTTGTTCTGTTTTTGTTCAAGTCCATATATCCTTGACAGGACTTTATCAAGCTCCAATTTTAGCAGTAGAGAAGTTTTAATATTTAATATTCATCTTGATCATTCTGCTTTCGCATTTCTTCTGTGCTCCCTCCCTAAGGTCATGGGTATTCTGTTATTATGTTTGAGAGGTTTTTTTAATTTATGAGAAGTTATATACAAGAAAACCAAAAACAGTGCAACCAAGAGGGTGAACTGGAATAGGAGGAGACTACAGAATAACTTACTGGTTCTCAGTAGAGGTAGAGGCAGTGAAAAAGTTTGACAAGAAAGGCAAGCAATACAATGAGAGTCCAAGAGCAGTGGAGCCAAAGAATTTGCAGTAAGGCTCGACATAAAAGTGATGAGTCTATTTGTGAAAATGAATAGATGTAAAAGTGAATTTAATAGAGAAAAATTGAAAATTTCTCTGAATGTTGGTAATAGGTTGACCACTTTGAAAGCTGGTATGCATTATATTTCTCTTTCATGTATTGTTGATATACGTGGCTATTTCCAGACACATGACTCAGAAGCAACAGGATTCAACTGAAAATTTTTCTGTTTACAGATTGTGAGTTTCAGGAGACAGGGTCTTTTATCTCTATGTCCCTGGCACAAAGCACGGGCCTGGACTGTGTTTGTTAAATAAATGAGTGCCCTACCAAAAGAAGATAAACCTCAGAGAAAGAAAATCCCTGTTCTGACACTATGTTAGAATTATGGGCACCACCTTAGTTGGCCAGAATGAGGGGGCATTATCGAAAGCAGTGACTTCCAAACTCCAGGCACGGTCCTGGGCCAGTCGCTGATTGAATTGTCATTGATTTCAATTTCTCTGCAAAAAACAAAACAAAACACTATAACACGTTTATTCTAAAGCTAAATTAATTCTACCTTCTTAATTTTTGCAATTATGTTTTCCTTACTTATCTCTTAATAAAATGTCTATTTATTCAATACAATAAGAATGGGTAGTAATCATTTTGTTTTATTAACATGCTCACTTGGCCAAATAGAAAAATCAGAACACTATCATAACTCCTAAAAACTGAGGGGAAATATTTCTGATGTGTGAAATTCAAAACTCTGAGCATACCCAGAAAATGCCATAGATGCCTCAGAAAATGAGACAGAGCAAGTTCTGAGAAGACACTGTGAGACCCACATAAGCAGAGGAATCTGCAGCCAGGCACACACCAGTGACCAGAAGAACAGAGTCACGTGAGCGAATCGCAGTTACAGAGCGAAGTGCTGCAGACTTTGTCAGAACCACACATACGAGTGGGTACTTGCCTGAAAACATGAGTTTGAATTGGACACAAGCATTCAGTCATAGTACTTAGTGTCCCAGGAACCATCTCCACGGGAATCATCTCCACTGGGCTCTCTGCCCCTCTGCCCAGATGCATCAAGCAGCCCTTCACTCTCTGAAGCTTTACCACATACTAAGACTAAGACTGAAAAGTGGGTGCGGATCCCCTTCTATCTTAGTTTCCACAAATCTCTCATATCTTTGCACCTCGTCAGGTTCTATTTCAGAAGCAGGGGTACACGTTCCTCTCTCAGTGACCCCAAACCAGCAGCTCCTTGAAACCTTGGAGAATATTTGGCTATCTCCAGTTAAGCCCCACCCACCCCAATTGTGCTTTGAGAGTAGAATCACTTTCTCCATCAAACTTTTCTGACTGAGCACTAAATACAGTCTCCTCAATGGCACTGAGCTTTCTACAAGCACAAAAGCTAGAGATTCCAGTCTCATTTTAATTTCCAACCTATCACTCTCCTAAGGGAAATATCAGGAGGAAAGATACTTTTTAATTATATTCTGTCATTTTCATATACTCATTAAATATTTCCAACCATTTAAAACAACTATTCTTTTAATTTTTGATTATTCTACAAAAATCTGCCCCTTTCAGTGCGTTATACTTTTCAATCTCCAACAGGAATTTTTAAAGCTTGATTTTTTTGTCAATACAGCAAGATGTTTGTTGTTTTTCCAACAGTTAGAGGATTCCTTAGGATTTCAAAGTATTTCATGTCTACATAAGTAAGTTCAGGTTGGTAGACAAGAAGCGTACAGCAATATATCCTGGAGAAAAATGAGGTTTCTGATTTAGTCTGAACTTTACAGGATATGAATTATGGTTAATGCATAGTCCTCTGGTTTGCTCATTTATAATGAATTGACTTAAAAATGGAAATAGCCTCAGGAGAGAATTACACATTTGTATGACTTTGGAGGACAAGATTTGAAAATCTAATTAATGGCTTCCTTTATAAATGATTAAATATTATAAACTGGTTAACCCACTTCCAGATATGCAAATGCCCTATCTTAGACAAGAATTGAGGGATATGTTTTAAATACTTTTTTAAAGAAAATAGGTTGGTGGAGGCTATTTAGTATGAGGTATAACTATCTAAAATTTGAAAGTAAGTGATAGTTTTTAAACCTTCCTTTAATTCCAGTGGTTCTCAATGCTAGTTGCATGTTAAAAGCACCTAGAGAGATTTTTAAACACCCATGGCTTGGATCCAACCATACAGTTCTGATCCAATTGATCTGAAATGAGGCATTTTTTTCAAAGCCACTCCAGGTGATTTAAAACATGCAGCCAGGGTTGAGCACTATTTCTCTGTGTTATTAGGTCACAAAGCAGCTGAACACAAAAAAGAAAACCATAGAGCAACAGCTTCCTGAATGAGAAAGATAAACTATCCTGAAGTAAGTTTTTACCAAGACAAGCAATCTCTCACAATGTAAGAAAAAACAATGTCCTTTAAGACCTACCCGGAAATGATTTTTTAAAATGTGTATATATTGCTTTTAGAAGTCATTTCATAGTACCCTATATCCAAGCCATCCATTTGCCCTACATGATGAGTAGGAAGCAATGGCATTGACCTTGGATGGGGTCTTAGAAAGCTGAGCTAGATTTCAAGGCAGCCAAGGCTGGCCCAGAATTTAGGGGCTCTGAGAGTCTGGTGAAGGGAGATATAAAGATAGCCCAAATGAGAAAAGAAAAAAAGGAAGACAAAACTAGGACCAGAAACAAAAGATCAACAACAAGAAATACACAAATCCAAAGTTATATTTAAATATGTCTCAAACAGCAATACTCAGTGGAAGGAAGCATCTTAATAAGAGCAGAGAGTCGGTGGATGTGGAGCTCAGTTACAACAACCACCACAAAAGCATGAGACTGATTTACAATGAATGCTTCTCAACAAAATCATTATGATGACGATGAGGTGCTGGGCTTGAAGCCACACAAACTGCTGTCTGCAGAAGTTGTTAGACTGCAACTCTGGCGTTATCTCTGAATATGAACTGGCATCCAGGAAAGAGCTGGGGTCTGGGAAGAGGCAACAGGGGAAGGGAATGGAAAGGAAAGCATGTGCTTGCACTGATCTGGGACTCTAGTGAGAGGAAGAGATGAGGATGGAGGTGACAGCACAGGGACCATTTGTCCTGCACAGCCTGATGGGCTGGAATCGATACTGGACAGAAAGAGAAGTTTGGGAGCAGACAGATCTAGTATACTTCTCCAGGATGGCCTAAGTGGCATTTTGAGCAGAAAAAGTTAAGGAATTTCAGGACTAGGAGACAGAAAGCAACCCCAAATTAAAGCAGATAACGGAAGTCACAGTACTTATTATCCAATATTGCGCAGCTCACAGACCAATACACCAAGAAACAATTATCAACAAAAGTAAATGCTAAGAGGAATTTGGGAGGTGAGTCTTCATATTGGTGTGATGGATAACAGTGAACACTATTTTTAATAGTTTCTTTTAGAAGATGCAGAAATCTTTCTCCTATGGCCAGCCCTCATACCGTCCCTAACGAAAACAATGTGAAATCATGTTTCTGGCGACCATGTGTAAGTATGATTCTTTTATGCTGTCTTGACCCAGTTTTGAGGCCCTGCTTAGAGACTGGTCAGTGTCCCTTCTCAGCAGCTGATTGAGTCCACAGCTCAACCACTTCCCTTACTAGACTCACACACTCTAGACCACTATGCACAGCCCTAATTTGAGCCAAGTACCAAACATCTAGAGACAGCCTCTATGCCTTACAGCCCACAAAATTAATAAAACTATGCAACATACATGGAGCCAACAAAACCTATCTAAGCTCACCCCTCTCATCAGACATAAGCTACCTCCTCCAGCCCCCACTTGCTGTTACCCTGTCCCTGGACACAACCTTGTGTGTGCCCCTGAGTGACAGCCGTCTCCGATGTGAATAACAAAGAGCTGTGCTTTCATCTCTTTCATCTATCCCAGTGGCAGCATGCTGCATTCTGCCTTTTTTTTTTAATCTTTAAATCAGTCATATACTGAATATTTCTGTTCCCTCAAAATTCATGCTGAATCTCTAACCCTCCGTGTAATGGTGTTAGGAAATGGGGCCTTTAGGAGGTAATTAGTTTTTTAAAAGGTCGTGAGATGACTTCCCCATGATGAGCTTAATGCCCTTATAAGTAGGAGGGAGACACATCAGAGCTTCCTCTCTCTACCACGTGAGGGTAAAGCAAGAAGGCAGCCATCTGTAAGCCAGTAAGAGAGTCCTCACTAGAAACCAAACGTGCTGACACCCTGATCTCAGACATCCAACCTCCAGAATTATGAGAAATAAATTTATGTTGTTTATACCATCCACCCAGTCACTGGTATTTTGCTATAGTAACTGGAGCTGGCGAAGACAAAATCTGATAAAACACGTTGGAATGAAGGCACAGTGAGGTAGTCCTCCAGGAGTACGAGGTGTTACTGTGCTCTGAATTGATACAGTAAAAAAAGCTGGAGAATTAAGTAGTAAGCTGGACTCTCTTCGACTATTTCTTCCAAATATTCATTGCCTCCTTTGGACTTTTGACAGATGCGACTGAGTTTAGGGCACCTGCTTAAGTGCAAGAAAGCTACCATGACATGAGTTTATTTTGAGGTAACCCCAATTTATGTTAGGTTGGGGAAATGACTCTTGGCTGGCTGGCTGGATACAGGGCCATCTCACCAGTGCTGAGAGAGCATAGGTTTTCCAGCTTTCATGTGAGAACAGACTTAGAAACAGAAAAACATCAAAATGTGAGGTCAGTTTACATTGTTTTTAACTTGTCCGTGCAATATCGTAAAGTTGAGATGTATTTTCAAGGGACCCAGGGTCCAAGCTATCATGCATATATGTCTAGCTCAGAAGAAAAGAAACCCAATCACTTATGCTGACTAATAAAGGTAACTCTCTCACTCATATACAGCAATCTGAGCCGTAGCACTGACATCTATCGTGGCCTGTGTGAGAGGAAAACATAAGGGAGGCAGGGAATTAGGAAGATTTACAAGGATAGAATTCAAGCAGCGTTCAAGATCAGAGACAAAGGCAGAGAGAGAAAGAAAAGTCACGTCTGGTGAGGGTAGATGGAAAGGCCGACAAAGCATGACTGGTAGCTGATCCCGCTCTCCTGCTGCCGGCCTCTGGCTTGGGAATCCGTAGGGCACCGCGCGTGGAAGGTATGTAAGGTGACGGAAAATGGGATTCCAGCTCGTAGCTGTGTCTTATGTGTCTCTCTGATTTCTGAAGCAAAAAGCAGACTGCACCACCAGATAGCTTCAGGTCACTTTGAAACAAGAAACGTAACAAAACCTTAGAGCTCTAGTGAAAGCTTTCATTAATGCAAGCTAGAATAGCACCATGAAATTTAATTTGAAAGGAAGGTCAGAGAAAAACTTTAAGTTCTACAAAATATTTAATGTAAGCAAAGGATACCTAGTTTTTTAAAAACCCAAGTACAGACATATAGCACTATGTATAATTTTTTAAAGGTGCCAGTCTAGGGTGTGCCTTTGGAAAATTAGAATTATTTCAAATGCCTATTGAATATATTAAACTAATTTTAAAGCTTGTAATATTAGTCCTTGTACTGATATAAAAAAAGCAAAAGAACAGACCAGCACCCTGCAGGCCTCATAAGAAAAATGTTTCCTAATATACAAAAGCCTTTAAGAAAAAAAAAAGTAAATTGCCTTCATTTTTAAAAGTATAATCTCTTTCAAGCAAATCACTGAGTCACTTTCAGTACATTTAAAATCGCTTTAAGAGATAGTTCATTTAAATTGCTTTTTGGATTGTTTAGCATTCATTTTATCTAAGGAAAAATATTGTTCAGACACAATATTATAATTACATGTATTTGCTGAGCTTATTTAAAATATTTTCCAGACATATGCAGTTGACAACTAGAAATTAATTTAAATTTATGTTATACTATTTTGTTTTTTCTTTCTTTTTTTATTTTACCATAGTTGGTATACATTAATATATGTTATGTTAGTTTTAGGTATACAAGACAGTGACTTCATATTTTTATATCTTACAATGCACAATGTATGTTATCCTACTTGCTCTCTATGGTATTTCCTCTCTAAGGTATTTCCTTGCTACTTATCCTTATTTTGACCAAATGTGATTATTGATACTATTAATTTATATTTTAAGAAAACAGAAGGCAAGCAATGGCTCTCAGCAAGGATGTCTGGGAGAAAGGAGGCACCCTTTTGGGCTCTAATGGCCTCCAGCAGGAACCTAAAGAGAGCTTCCCTGAGAAGAAAGTGCCCTAAGTAATTTTCATCAAACCTACGGTGAATAAACTTTCACATCTTCGAAATCGGCATGTGTCTCTGGACAAAATCAACAGGGAGGGTGGAGGCAGGGGAGGGAGGTGGGTTTGGCTGGGGTGGGGTGGAGGGATGGGGAGAAAATGCAGACAACTATAACTGAATAACAATAAAAAATTTTTTTAATTTAAAAATTAAAAAAATAAAAATAAATAAATTGGCTTGTGTCTCAGCATTGATGGTGCTAGAAAAGCCTAGTTTAACCAGCATTGTTTTTTCTTTCATTGTGATATATACAATGATGAGCCTCTGACAACTGAGGGCCTGTTAGGATGGATGAAATATGGAGGAAATCAACAGGGGACATTCTTTCAGAAAAGCCCAAAGAAGTACATGGCACCTACCGTATGTTGCAGTAATGGTCTGCAGAGAGCCTGAGGAAATGTCTAATACTAATGATCTGAGACGTGGCAGTCATTTCCTTCTTTTTAAATGTCTTTTGTTTTCAAAAATATTTAATATATATGTAGTTTTATGTAGTATGATCACATAAATAGTTGTTGTTTTTGGTCTTTTGGAAATATTATTTATTTTCATTTTTTAACTTGGCTCTCTATGACAGACACACTCGAATCCTGGCTCCCTCAGTGACACATGCCCTTGTAATAATCCCCTGCCCTTGTGTGTGGGAGGACCTATGGCTTTCTTCTAACCAAAAGAATATGGCAAAGGTGATGGGATGGGACACTGCTCTGCGATCAGATGTCATTGGACACGACTCCATCTTAGCTGATAGAAGACTCTCCTCCTGGCCTTGAAGAAGCAAACAGCCATGCTGTAAACTTGCCTATGAAAAGAGAGACATGACAAGCCCCTACGATATTAAGGTGGCCATCACCCAACAGCCAGTGAAAAACCAAGACCCTGAGCCACGCAGTCACAAGGAAATGAATTCCTCCAAGAATCACGGGAGTTTGAAAAAGTACCACGAGCTCCAGAAAGGAATTCAGTTCTGCCCAGACCTCGACTGCAGCTTTAAGGGAACGCTGAGCAGGGGATTCAAATCAGCAGGTCTGACTCATGTCCCGTAGAAAAGGTGCAAAAACAGTTGTATGTTGTTTTAAGCTTCTAAATTCATTCATTTGTTACATAACAGAAGACTAATACATTACATTTCTCCTTTTTCTTCCTCCCTCTACCCACATCATCACCACCACCATCACCACCCAGGAAACCCAGTTGACAAAGTCTCCTAAATTATAAAATTATAAGTACTCACAAAATGTCCATATCTGTAGTGTGGGGATCTGAATTATATTTCAAAATGTGCATATTATGCAGCATCATCAGCATCCTGCTTTTCTCCCTCAGCAGCACCTCATGGAAACCCTTCCAGGTTCCCTGCTATGGTTCTAACAGTCTTTTTAATGGCTACAAAACAGTCCATGGTGTAAATGGGCTGTGCTGAGAACTCACTTTGTTTCCAGTTCTTTGCCACAATGAGAAAAGCTACAACCGGTATTCTATATGAATTCTTGATGGATGCTGTTACTTCTACTGTCTAGTTTCCAAAGAGAGGGATGGCTAGATCAAAGTCAACTATGCATTTATTTCTTTTCATAGACATACCCATTACTTTCCAAAAGGATGCAATAATTTACACTTGTTAGTAACATCTAAAAATACCCTCACCTCTCCATTCCTCATCAGAAAGTAGCGTTTTCCTTCTTCTAAATTTTGGCCAGTCTAAGAGACATACATATATTATTACTTTAACTTACTTTTGTCTGCCTATAAGGAGTTTTTTCAGATTAGCCCTTCTATGATTTGCGTAGTTTTATCCATTTCCCATTTTTCTCTGGGATTATGTCCTTGTTGACTTTTAAGAACTCTGTGTATTATAGATATTAATCTTCTGTGTTCTACATGCAAATATTTTTCTAAATATATTGTTTTCTCCACTCACTTTTTTAAAAATAAAAGTTCTTCCCCTCATCTTATACTCATGGTCTTCTAGATTTTCTAAGATGTTTGTTATGTTTTTATTCTATTTAATTTTTAACCTATCCAAAATTTACCTATATAGTGTATGTTACTGGCACCATTTTATTTACTTCCTGATGGGTAGCCAATTGGGCTAGCACCACATGTTGTAAAACCATCATTTTCCCAATGATTTAAAGTACCACCTTGAACGTATGTTAAATTTGCATTCTTACCAAGATCCATTTTCAGATTTGGGATTCTTTTCCACCGGTGTGTTCCGATGCCAACGCATATTGACTCAAATACTGTAAGTAAATTACACATGTTCTCATCTAGTACAGCAAGCTCTCCTCCTCTAGACCTCTGTTTCAAAAAACCTTAACTCAGGCACTTATTCCTTCATAAGAAAACTTAAAACATTTCATCAGGTTTGAAAAAACTAGCTTGTGGGGAGTTCTAGTTAAAAATAAATTTTATTTTTATATTAAGACTTAGAAGATTCACATTTTAATATTAGTAATTCTTTTCATCCAAAACTGTATCCCAGCCCTTTATTCATATCTCATGTTATTCTCTTCAAAGCGAGTATGTAGTTTTCATCGTAGGGATAAGTCTAGCATAGAATACAGCAAAGAAATGTTCAAGAATTCAAATTTCATTTTAACACAATGTGCTCCTTGGGACTCTCACAGTATCAGGTGTGGGGAGTGACTCACTAAAACACTAACATAATAAACTCAGAAATTTTTCTCCTATTCTCCTTTCCCCTCCCTTTTTTTCTTTTTAACATTTTTCAATTTAATAAGAATTTGAGTCCCTACAGCTTCAAGGTATCGATACTTAAACCGGATGAGGTACTCTGTGTTTGGGGACTTGCCTTAACAGAAGTTAACTTAGTAAAAGTTAATTTTATACCAAAACAAATTAAAGCTTTTGCACAATTTGCTTTTCTTTCTCTCTGGTCAGGTTTTTACATAAAAGTATTCTCTGCATTTCTATCAACTATGATGTGAAATTTTACAATATTTGCTGTTCTCAAAAATGTATGTTGCATGTCGAGCCCGGCAGAGATGGCAGTGATTACATTTGCTTTTGTAATCCCCGTAAGTGGGAAGCATTATAAATAAAATCAGGGGACTCAGATACATCAATATTAATTATAGTCATTTCTTTCTCTCTTTTTTATGCTAATTGTAAACAGCTTTCAGAGGGTTTATTGTCCTCCAGACATAGGACATCAGAGATAGTTTGTTTGAATTCTAAGGAGATAGATGGAAAAGGAAGATAGCCTTTAGGACAATACATAATCAAGTATATTTTTCTTCTAAATAAATATTTCATCAGATTTAAAGTCAAACAAAAGCACAATGCTTTATTTAACTGTACCACCATTGAAAATATAGTTTTAAAATAAGCAGACTACTTTTATCCTAGAAGCCAAAATATAAAATCTGAAGCTTTTCGTACCAACTTTGCGAGATTTATCAGTCACCTGAGTAAATGCAAGAACAAGTGTAAGTCTAAACCTCCCATTTATTTTGTTTTTAAAGACATAATGCTTCCTTTTAAAGCCTTTGACACTAAGCTGAAAGTTCAACATAATTATATTTCCCTTTTATTTTTAAGCATGCCCCCTGCTGCCTTAGTCCAATAGGACAGCTAGGTTAGACACTGCAAAAAGCAATCGTCTGCTACTTTGAAAATTATATCTTCTTTCCTCCACAGCGCCTGTGCCCAAGTGGGTTCTAGCCTTACTATAAGTATTTCCTAGTTTCACAAAGTTAAGGAAATAATTTTTGAAAGTATCTTTATAACTGAAAGTAAATGGAATACAGCAAAGAACTGTTTACAATTCAAATTTTATTTTAAAAGATTATTACTCTTATAAACACACAGGTTTACATGGCCCCTCTCAATTTTAAATACAATGCTCAAGTTTATGATGCTATAGGATGATCTCAAATTATGTCTACTATAAGGTGCCAATATTGCTTTGCTTCTCTCTCAATTTCTTAATTCATTAAATAAAAAGCATATTGTTTCAAGAAACTTAAGAAAAAGGTAAATGATTTTACGATGTTGTGGTAAACGCAAACCATGTAATTTGGTAGTGCTCAAGTTATGCTGTATCCATTTAGGTCTTAGTGACTTACTTTTCCAAGCATGCTAGATTACAAATAAAGATAAATTTCATTTGCTCCATTTTCTAAAGCCAAGACAAAGTAAAGTAAAATGGCATGATGAGGAGACTTCATCAAAAACAGCGAAGGCTGAAATGCCAGGGTGATAGCAGGTCAGC
Organism: Desmodus rotundus; assembly: GCF_022682495.2. NCBI lineage: Eukaryota > Metazoa > Chordata > Mammalia > Chiroptera > Phyllostomidae > Desmodus > Desmodus rotundus. The sequence goes on from NC_071388.1 coordinate 167,696,390, forward strand.
GTGCACGGGTAGACGGCACAACGTGAGTAAGGTCTCCAGGTCAACAACATGACCTTGGTTACATGGACAACTTACAAATAATAGGTTTATCCAGTAGTCAAATACAGCTTCCTCATCTAAACTAGATTAGGAAGGTACACCCAGCCCTACCCTGCTCCAGCCTGATGTCTGGGCTTCTCTTTTTTATTTCTCATACACATGATTTTCCAGGACTCCTACCAGTCTCAGTGATTGACATACAGCCTAAAACCTCATTGACACTAAATTAGAAGAAGCCAGTGTATGTCCAGTTATTTGTATCTGAAATAGCCTTAGTGTAGCATGAAAGTCTTTGTCTCTTATTGAAGGAAGTCATGGGGACGAGAAGAGGGATGTTAACTTGTAACTTGGATCATGGATTTCTTCCCATGAGAAGAACTTGACTTCTGGAGGCACGTTTTTTTCATTTTGCTCCCTCTCCCATTTCATCCTGCCTTGATTTCAAATATTTTCTTAAATTCTTTTAGTCACTTTGCCTGCATCATAAGAGAACATTATATTCTTCCAAAACCAAATGTCTACCTATTTCAAAAAACTTAGGTTGGACATTCAAATTCAAGTTCAATAGAAATCCTCTTATCAGACACATCACCATTTGTAACTGGCCTGTTAATCAAAACCAGTTGTAAAAAGGTCAATCATTACAAGTATTAAAAGCTTTGGGGGACAAGCTCCCTGACTTATGGTAAGTATGCAACTGTCCAAGGAGGGGCCAAGTGCGTGAAAAAGCCATCCCCAGTCGCCCACATTCAGCTCGCTCTGGACATGGCTGTGTTTTGCAGAGGGAATGTAGAGCACCAGTTTAATTGGCAAGCTGGGTAAATCAAGGTATGCTAAGAAAGTCTCTATCTCCGTACAACGTGACTTCATAGACTAAGATAATTCCAATAAAACTTGCGCCAGACAGAAAAATCCAGGTATCCCAGAGAGTTCTCTCAGGGGACTTTCTCTACAAAAGAGATCAGAAAAGGAAGATGTACTATGACCACCTCCAATGCGTTTATAGTACTAAGATAGTAAGTATTGCAGGGAATGAAAATGACTCCAGGAACAGGGTAGACTGAAGAGCACAAACAACTGAAGCAAGCCAAGCAGGAGCAGAAGAGTCCTGATTTGGTTTTCAACTGTGTTTTTGCAGCCCACGGCTAATGATAATACCATTATCTGTGATACTAAGGATTGCAGGTGTCACTATTATTCACTGAATAATGTTACCCTCATCTTGAAATGCAGAATCCTTGTTTCACTGCATTTTGTGATACTCAAAGAGCAAAACAACTTTCTAATGGGAGAACTTAAAAGAAATAAAGTCTACAAGAACACTTAATGAAATGAGAATGAATTGTGTTAACTACAGTGGCAGATAATAGACTAATCAAAATTCACACAGCATTCTTAGATGATAATTCTTCTTTTGTAGACCCTTAATTACCACATTCATCCTAATTATTGGAACCTGTTCCAGAGACCTTAAAAACAGGTACAAAATAAAAGACAGAATAAATGTAATTCCACATGAAAATAAACTGCAGTTGCAATTATTATAAGTAGTGTCATATAATTTATCAGATCTCAATAGCATAATTTGCATTTTAATACTTAGAACAACAAATCAGTTGAGTACGTTTCATTATAAAGACTTGTTCTCATACTCTGTGGAGAGGAGAGAATGGGATAGACACACAGATACATTTTAAATGAAAAAAAAAGGCAACTTTAAAAATTCAATCAACATGCAAAAAAAATGAAACTAGACCACCAACTTATACTATACACCACAATAAACTCAAAATGGATAAGAGACTTAAACATAAACTGCGATGCCATAAAAGTCCTAGAGGAGAATGTAAGCAGTAAAATTTCAGATATCCCAAGCAGCAATATTTTCATCAATATATCCTCTAGGGCAAGGGAAATCAAGGAAAGAATAAACAAATGGTACTACATCAAATTAAAAAGCTTCTGCATGGCTAAAGAAAACATTCAAATTAAAAGGGAACCAACCATATGGGAAAACATATTTGCCAATAATACCTTGGACAAGGGTTTGATCTCCAAAACATATAAAGAATTCATATGACTCAACACCAGGAAGACAAACAATCCAATTAAAAAATGGGCAAAGGACCTGAACAGACACTTCTCCAAGGAGAACATACAGAGGGCCCATAGGCGTATAAAAGGATGTTCAACATCATTAGCCATCAGAGAGATGCAAACTGAAACCATAATGAGATACCACTTCACACTGGTCAGAAAAATCATCATTAACAAATCAACAAACAAGTGCTGGCCAGGTTGTAGTGAAAAGGGAACCCTAGTGTACTGTTCATGGGGATGCAGACTGGTACAACCATACTGTGGAAAGCAGTATGGAATTTCCTCAAAAAACTAAAGATGGAATGGTCTTTTGACCCAGCGATTTCACTGCTGGGATTATACCCTAAGAATCCGGAAACAGCAATTGAAAAGAACCTATATGCCCCAATGTTCACAGCAGTGTTACTTACAATAGCCATGTGCTGAAGTGCCCCTCAAAAATGAGTGAATCAAAAAACTGGTGCATTTACAAAATGGAATACCACAGAGTAGAAAGAAAGAAGGAATTCCTACATTTCACAACAGCATGGATGCAACTGGAGAGTATTATGCTAAGTGAAATAAGCCAAGATGTGAAAGACAGATACCATATGATCTCACCTATAACAGCAACTTAATGAATAAAACAAACAAATGAGCAAAATAGAAACATAGGCATGGAAACGAGGAACAGACTGACAGGGACCAGAGGGGAGGAGGAAGTGGGATAAAGGAGGAAAGAAGTGGAAGGGCCTAGTTAAAGAACAAAAATGAATGACCCGTGGACAGGGACAACCAGGTGGAAATTGACTGTGGGGGTGGGCGGGGCAGGAGAGATCAACAGGGGAAAATTGGGACAACTGTAATAAAACAACCATAAAATTAAATAAATAAGTAAACAAATGAAATTCAATCTATAGTAGGTTCTCTATTTTTTCTTTAGGATGTTTTATCAATGTTGCTTTTATTTTATATTTTTAAACATGTAATAATAATTCACATGGTCAAAAATTACAAAGTTTAAAAGATACACAGTGAAGACTCCTTTCAAGACTGTCTCTGCCTGCCCAGTTCCCATCTGTCCCTTTCCCAGTAACAAGTGTTTTACATAATGAGTATATTATTATGTATATATACATATTATATATTTGTTTTCCCAATTTACTACAATTTGTAGCATATTATACTTTCCTGGACCTTATCTTTTTAAAATTGTTTTTCTTTTCTTGATTCTAGAGAGAGGGGAAGGGAGGGAGAAAGAGAGAGAGAGAGAAACACGGATTGGTTGCTTCTTGCACATGCCCCAACTGAGGACCGAACCTGAAACCCAGGCATGTGTTCTGACTGGGAATCAAACCGGCAACCTTTCAGTTTGCAGAATGACACCCAACCAACTGAGCTTCACTGGCCAAGGCTGGACCTTACATTTTTATTTAGCATTATATCTTAGAAAGCTTTCAGCACATAGAGCACTTGTTTATTTGTTTGTTTGATTCTAACAAATGATAACATTCTCTTGTATTGATGTACCATAATTTGTTTAACCAATATATACTATGCACTTGTACATTCATCATTTCACAGTTGTAAGAATTTAGCTATGACAAATAGAATTGCTGGTTCAAAGAGTGAAATGTACATTTGTAACTTTGACAAATATTGTCAAATTGCCCTTAATATGCAGTTACCTTTCAATTACACTCCCATGAGCAATGAATGAGCAGGCTTGTTTCATGTTACCAATACATTTTTTAATAAAAGTCAAAACTGCCTGTCCCTGGCCAGTGTGACTTGGTTGGTTGGAGCCTCATCCCGTAACAAAAGCATTGCGTTTTGATTCCTGGTCATGGCACACATCTAGGTTGCCAGTTTGATCCCCAGCCTGGGCACATACAGGAAACAACCAGTCGATGGTTCTCTCCTGCATCAATGTTTCTTTCTCTTCCTCTCTAAAAGCAGTGAAAAAATGCCCTCAAGTGAGGATTTTAAAAAAAAATCAAAACTACCAATATGACATAAGAAATAGTAACAGTATGGTTTTAATATGCATGTCTCTAATTTTCAGTGATGTTGACTTTATATGTGTTTTTACATTATTTTTATTTTATTTAATGGTTTGTGAGCTATCCCCTCATTTTTTTTCCTCTTATCTTTTGGGCTATTTGTCTTGTGTTGACTTTAGGAGCTTTTTGTGTAATAGTGAGATTAACTCTTTGCCTGTAAGATGGGCTGCAAAATTTTGCCAAGTCTGCAATTTGTCTTTTGACTTACCATGTGGTGTTTTTGTCAGGAAGACTTTTTTTATAGATATATCCAATGCACTAATCTTTTTTATTACAGATTCTAGATATTAATTCATAGTTAAACAAAAGCCTTTCCACCAAAAAAATGAGTTTTCATCGAGTATTGAAAAGGCTTCTTGTTTTACATATAAATACTTGATGCATCTGGAATTTATTATAGTACATGATGTACAAGGTGGATCAAATTTTATTTTTTTCAGGGAGCTACCCATCATTCCAGGGTCATTTGTTAAATAATCTATTTTGACTCTTTCAGTACTTGAAGTTTCTGAGTACGCATTCCCTCACATATGCATAAAGAAACTGTGGCAGGATGTATAAAAACAATTTAAAAAGCGGTTACTTATGTGAGGGGAGGGGTGGGAGGAAGAATATAGACACCAGGCATATAAAGGAAAGGATAATATAGACTTTTCACTTAATTTTTTGTTTAATTTAATTTTAGTATTACTTAATCTAAAAATCTAATAAAATATAATGTAAAAATTTATATTCAATCATTAAAAACTAGACCCATTTTCTATCTGTTGTCATATAATTATACTATTCTCAATATTTTTATAGCAAATATAAAATTAAACAGATTATTTATTATATATTTTTCTAAAATCTTGAGTATTTCAACATTTTTCCCAAGGAAGCAGATATAAATTGAAATATTAATCAAGAGCAAGCCCCTAATCAAAATAAGTTAATTAAGCTTATTCATCTCAGATTTTAAAAGTTAATCATCATGATGAACAAGGATAAGATAATGAATGTATAATTAACAATTTATTATAGTTCTGTATTCTGAGAACACCATTATTCTTCTTTTACACCCTCATATAATGAGTTAATTGTATAATGACCAAATAACTGAATAATGACCAAAGACTTTTGCAAAGTTTTTCTGAAATAAGAAAACAATTTTATTGTTTTCAAGTACTATTGTTATTGTTAACTCTTCTTAGACAGACATGATCATCACTTGGCCCTTTTAGCACATCAGGTTATACAAGAAAATATACTGTCTTTACAGAAGACATTTTAAACAACCTTCAATTGTCAAAGGATGTATCCAAGAAAGAATACCTGTACATTTCCCTAGTTTACTATGGTATATACCTCTTAAGATCATATGAGAGATACTGTTTGAAATCACTATAGAAACTATTTCTTTCCTAAGCAATTGTATTTAATCTAATTCATGAAATAAAGACAAAGACCTGTATAAGAAAAGTTTTCATGTTAATATGCATTATAGAACAAACTTGCCTGTTATTTCTAAGGCAATATCAAACACTTCAGGAGGGTCTACATATGATCATGCATCCTACAATATTAAATTATTTTTAGCCAAAAATATCATTTTATTATTGCTCATCTAAATTATAAAGCATACAATGTAATGAGAGATGTTGGGAGCTTAACACTATGGAACTGTACTAGCCAGAACACTTTCTAGATCAAGTGACAGAAAAACATTAAGTGAGAAGACCAAAAAACACTTCTCCTGCTGAATCCAGGAAAGAATGGCATCAGGACTCTGTTCTCTCGCATCCTCGGCTTTGCCTCCGCTTTGCTTCATATCAGATAAGATTTGTCTGTGTGGCAGCAAAATGGTTGCAGGTATCTCTAAAATCATATGGATTATAAAAGTCAGAAACCTACAGGACTCTGAATAGCCCAGTTTGAATTAGGTGTCTATCCCTATAGCAACTACTGAGGTCTGGGGGATGCAGTGCTCCGATTGGGTAGGCCTGGACCATAAAATAAGAGGGTTTAGGAAACAGAACCTGGCTGGGCCCAGCTAATTGTTATGAAAAGGGGGAAGGGGTGGCTCTCTAAAAGAGAGGTACTGAAGAAGTTGATATATTTTTCTTTTCACATATGACCCTAAAATATCAGACACAGTGGAATGAGCTTTAGAAGGTCTAAAAAAGTATTTATTTGAAGACTTTCGTAGTCACATGTTAGAACTCAGAATTATTTTAAGGAGCATCATTTGGTTTCAATCCCGGGTCTTCCAAGGGCACTTCAGACTTTCTAGTGGCCCCCATTACTCCCTCTGTTAGGCTCAGGAAATGCCTTCCACTTCCACAGGCAGTAACGAGCAATGTAACAATGGCAAAATTTAAACCATGTCTCAAGGACAAGCACATGCCCAAGCATAGAGGATCAAAAAGTTTCAATACCTCTCACTGCTCTCCATCCACACCCTCCTCTTGGAGAATGTACCCTTTCCTGCAGCCCTGCAGGCCAGACCACCCTGCTCTTCGCCTGAGCTGCTTAGACCCCAGGCCAACCACATCTGGGTCCTGGTCCTCCTAGAGCCCACATCGTCCTCAGTTCCTGGCTATTTGCTGCTGCTCTTCCAGCTCCATTTTAAGATTTCAAATATAGTTATATTTACAGGCCCATCTTTGAGGCAGGTCTAATTCTCATTTTAGAGAGATTAAAATATGGTACTTAGACATGTTAAATCATGAACTGCCTAGATGGACACAGGAAAGTACTGAGTCAGGTCTTCCGCCTGGGTCCTGTGGTTCCCCCTGTTCCCAGCTCCCAGATCTTCCCTGGCTCTGACTCATCCTACGCCAGGCCCTGGCCACTGCTGTCAGTCCTACTGTGTCTCCTCTGATCTCGTCTTTTCACCTCACCTTCCTCCCCAACCCTCACACATTGCATAGTTTCCTTCCCAATATTTTTATCCTAAAACAAACAGCACTGTTTTGGCAGTTAAGTATTTTTGCTTTTTTTTTTACATAAAGTAGTGTCAAAGTGGAAAAGAGGATTACTGAAAGGGAATGATAATCTCTCAACACAATCATCAGCATTCCCCCTTCTCATCCTCACAGAGGGAAGGAAGAGGTTTGAAAATGGCAGTCCAGGAAAAATGGGTACATCTCAAGGAGACACTACAATGAAAAGAAATGGGAAACTTGGTGTCAGGTTTTTAAACAAGAGACTTGACATGAAGGGTACTTGCTTTGGCACATCTGAGAAAGTAGAGGAAAACACAGTATTGCAATCTATTTGCAATATGTTGAAGCTGCTTATGTTGATCGCTTGTTAAACCAGACTGGGGATTCAGCAGTTTCTGTTGACTTATACAGTCAAAATTCATTCTTTAGCTAATGACGATGACCAATAAATACTGATGAATAATCTGTTACGATTTGCCCTTTCACTTATGTCCTCAGACATGTACAATTTGCCTACAGTAAATGAATGCTCTTCAAAGGCCTAATGGTCATATTTACTTTATGTTAATTCAGAGACACCTTCTTTCTAATCAGTGATTATACAAAAATATCTGTAACAAGCTTCTACACCTGAAGATTCACCAACCACCAAATAACCAGTCTTAAATGTGGGCTTTTACTCCTGGTTTCTCTAAGTCAGAGTAATAACAACTTCTGGATAGATAGATAGATAATAAGATAGATATATAGTATAGATATACATCTATATATAGGATATAAGGATATATATAATGATATATCCTTGTTTTAGATATATCCATGTATATTTATATACACATATTTCTTTATATCCTTCCTCGTACATATATATTCTTAGATATCTCCTCATATATATATCTCCTTAAGTGTATATTGGACCCTCAAACAACTACAGATCATCCTTCCTACCCACCATTCCCGGATCCAACCCCAACCCTGTGGGTACCGAAATCCAAATATGCTCAATCTGTTAGAAAAAATGATGTAGAAAAATACACAGAATTGGCTCCCCACACCTGCAGATTCCCAACCACAGATCAAAACTACTGTCTTTGATCTGTGTGCAGCTGGTTGAACACATGGATGCAAAGCCCACAGATAGAGAGGATCGACAAAATATTTATCAAAAAAAATAGTGGATAAGTGGACCCACACAGGTCAAATCCATATTGCTCAAGGGTCAACTGTACATGTCTCCATATATATTTATAAATACAGTATTTTCTCTTATGTATATGTCCATATGTATGTGTATGAATATACACATATATATGCAAAACATATAATCACCTATGAAAGCAAACTTTGTTATTACATCCAAACCATGGAGTTTGAGGTGGTGGTTCTAGAACTAATGGATCAAAAACTAATTGAGTAATGGATTGTGGGAAAAGCCTAAATCAGGATAAAATAAATAAGGAGTTAGACTGCATAAAGCTACATGTAATTCTTTACATACAGAATTCATCCCACTGACGGACAGTAGGCCATGTAGTGTGCAAACAGAACATGGTTCGGAGGAAAGGAGGTTGGCACCACACTCACTAAGTAAGCTACTTAAACTACTGAGCCTATTTTCTCATTTGCGACATGAGGAAACTGTTATTTACCCCAGAGTGATGCGGTGAGGGTTTAACTACACAGTGCACTGGCACATGCACTGATGTGCTCAATGGCAAAAACAACTAATTGAGTTCAAACCTTCATCAGGTTTGGAAGTACATGCAATGCCTTTCTATACAGTAAAATACTCTAGCAAAGTCCTATACTATTAGGTAATAATTATAACTCGTACAAGTGAATGTTGTCTTATAGTTTATAAAGTATATTGCATAGTGTGGAATGAGTTACTGAACCAAAAGATTGATGTTCTAATGCCAATTTTGCTGGAATTACTATGATTTTAAGCACAATTTAATCAATCTGAGAATCACTTTCATGTCTCTGAGTGGGAAGGATACAACCTACTTCAGGAGACCGTGGTGATGACACCCTGACTGGTGTGGCTCAGTGGGTTGAGTGTCGTCCCACAAACAGAAAGGTCACTGGTTCAATTCCCAGTCGGGTCACATGCCTGGTTGTGGGCCAGGCCCCCATGGGGAGTGTGCAAGAGGCAACTGATGGATGTCTCTTGCACTTCAATGTTTCTCTCCCTCGCTTTCTCCTTCACTTCATCTCTCTCTAAAAATAAATAAATAAAATCTTTAAACGAAAAGATTATGGTGGTGATTAGCTGTGACAAGGGAGGTAGCATAAGTAGCAGAGTGACTAGAACATGATTTCCTCAACTTCCCCAATCCTAGTAAGACATAAGCAAGACCAGTGAAGCTCACCAAAATGTTTGAACATAAATGGTTTCTAAAATAAGAAAAAGTATATGAACAGATATATTTGAAAGATACACAGTATTAAGTTATTTTAATTTTCAAAGCGTAGTAATTTGAAATAGCATTAATAATTTCCTACATCCTCAGGCACACCCAGACCTTCTATACTTTTCTGTTAAGGATTGTTGTTTTAGTGTGACTATTCCTTTTGCCGGATACCATATTATTTCCTAGGGATAGTCTTTCTAATACTATTGCCACATCATAAAAACACTACCAATTTATATTTTTTATATTTTCGTCATCTGTGCAAAGCCACACAAGCATGGTTGACATTTTTTTATTGACAACACATCGATAACATTGTAGGTCAGGGTTCACCTCATCCTTTTCTCTCAAGCTGAAGTCAACTGTAGTACTGTTTGGAATATTAATGGAAATATTGTCAGATATTTAAATATAGTGGAACAATGTTTGTCAAAATCATTATGCTTAGGAAAAAAATAAGCAAAAATAAGCAAAAAAATAAGCTAAAGTAAATTAAACATGAAATTTCTTCAGATTACCTTAAGTCTTCAATTCCTAATGAAAAAAATTAATATGTGGCCAACACTAAACAAAATATGCTATATCCAAGTACAGTGTAATCAGAATTGTCAATGTAATAAAGTAAAACAGCAAAAGCTATGCCAACTTCTTTTTCCGTAGTTAAGAAAAATCCATGTTGCAAATATTCTCCCTCTGTTAACAAGGTAAATTTTTATTCATCTTAATGTCATTCAGAAGTAAGGAACTTGCCTAAAATAAATTTTCTTTTTTCTAAATATGCTGAATTAGTGATTCATATCTTTCCAATTGGGGGAACAAAATGTCATGCTTCTGTTGAATATAACTTCTGAACGTCTACTGGAAACTATAAAAGATACATAAATGAAATAAAATGAAATAAATTGAACAATCAAATTGTTCAATTACACTTGTCCCCATTTTTCCTCCATTACTGTCCCCTGCCCTGCCCACCCCCCACCTTCCACATTCAATCCTCCCCACTCCCATTGTCTTTGTCCATAGTGTGAAAATAAAAGCCTTCAGCCGCTCTTCTGTGTAATTAGGTCAATAAGAATATAGGTCAGATTGGTCATGAATATTTACAGTAATATAGTAAGCAAAGTCACCTATAAAGTACAATTCCCAGGTTTGTGAAACATAAGTATGACCCAATTAAATGTTGTAATATAGTTGAAGAATTATGTATTAAGCAGAAAGAAAGATTTATCAGCTACCAAATGATAGGACAATCCTTTATAAACATTGGCAGTGACTACCTAGACTGTCAAGAAAAAAAGTAGGAAATTTAGTCTTTAAATTTTCATAATAGAATTCATTTCCATGTAGGTTTACAAGGAGAAAAGCAGGTTCTGGCTAACAGAAGGATCCCAGTTTTCACCACAGATATAATTGAAAAATAATAAATTGGCAATCGGATTCTATACATTAATTTTAAGAGGTGTTTTATTGTCATTGTTGTTGCTGCTGAACCCCACTTTGGCACTGACTGAAGTGGGATTTTCAGCCTGTCCTGCTAAGGATCATGGCAAACCCTCCAGAGTGCCTACACTCCATGAAGTCTCTTTGGGAGACGGCAGCTCTGTGACGCCACCCTCAGCCTGTGCCTTTCTGTGTGGTTGGTGAGAGGGATGTCCCCACAGATGAGGGAACCTGCCAATAGGGATTCATTAATGAGTAAATTAGTGGTTTTCAAGATGAGAATTTATTTCTCATCTCTTTCCAAGAGGATGGTTAAATTAGACTGCATGCTTTCCCAGAACCTCTTATCTATTGACACAAATAACCATTATATAATTTGTCATTTTTCTTGTGGGATTTTCTTGTGGAATATACATGATTTGGATTTTTCTGGGATTTTTAAATTTTTTTTATTGTTCAATTACACTTGTCCCCATTTTTCCTCCATTACTCTCCCCTGCCCTGCCCACCCCCCACTTTCCACATTCAATCCTCCCCACTCCCATTGTCTTTGTCCATGGGTCCTTTATACATGTTCCTTGACTTGATTGACACTTCCCCTTCTTTCCACCATTACCACCCCGGCTTCTGGTTACTGTCAGTTTGTTCTTTATTTCCACATCTCTGGTTATATTTTGCTTGCTTGTTTGTTTTGTTGATTAGGTTCCACTTATAGGTGAGATCATATGTTATTTCTTTCATATGGTATGGTCTTTCACCTCCTGGATTATTTCACTTAGTCCAGTTCCATCCATGCTGTCAAATGGTAGGAGTTCCTTCTTTCTTTCTGCTACATAGTACTCCATTGTGCAAATGTACAACAGGTTTTGATCTACTCACTCACTGATGGGCATTTAGGTTGTTTCCAGCACTTGGCTATTGTAAATAATGCTGCTATGAACATTGGGGTGCATAAGTTATTTTGAATTAGTGTTTCAGGACTCTTAGGGTATAATCCCAGCAGTGGAATTGCCTGGTCAAAAGGTAGTTCCATTTTTAGCTTTTTGAGAAAATTCCATATTGTTTTCCATAGTGGCTGCACCGGTCTGCATTCCCACCAATAGTGCACTAGGGCTCCCTTTTCTCTACAACCTCGCCAGCATTTTTTATTTGTTTATTTGTTTATGATGGCCATTCTGACCAGTGTGAAGTGGTATCTCATTGTGGTTTTAATTTGCATCTCTCTGATGGCTAGTAATACTGAGCATCCTTTCATATGCCTCTGGGCCATCTGTGTGTCTGCCTTGGAGAAGTGTCTGTTCATGTCCTTTGCTCATTTTTTAATTGGATTGTTTATCTGCCTGGAGTGAAATCATGTGAGTTCTTTATATATTTTGGAGATTAAACTCTTGTCCAAGGTATTGTTGGCAAATATGTTTTCCCATATGGTAGGTTCCCTTTTCATCTTGCTGCTGTTTTCTTTAGCCATGAAGAAGCTTTTTAGTTTCATGTAGTCCCATTTGTTTATTCTTTCCTTTATATCCCTAGCTCTAGGGAACATATACCAATGACATATTTCACAGATATAGAACATACACTTCAAAAATGTATATGGAACCATAACCGACCCTAAATAGCTGCAGGAATTTTGAGAAAAAAGAACAAAAGGGATCACAGTACCTGATATCAAACTATACACAAGACCACTGTAATCAAAAGTCTGGTACTTGCATAAAAAACAGACACATAGATCAATGGAACACAATAGAGTGCCCAGAAATAAATCCAATTCTCTATGGTCAGTTAATATTTGACAAAGGGAGCAGGAAAATAAAGTGGAGTAAAAATAGCCTCTTCAACAAATGGTGTTGAGAGAACTAGGTAGGTACGTGCAAAAAAAATGGAACTCGACCACCAACTTACACCATACACAAAAATAAACTCAAGATGGATAAAAGGTTTAAGTATAAGTCATGACACCATAAAAGTCCTAGAGGAGAACATAGTCAGGAAAATTTCAGACATTCCATGGAGCAAGATACATGATTTGTTTTTTTACATGGTCCAAGGGTCTCCTGGAATTTAAATTGAGTCACTGAGATAGTCTAGCAGCTTCTACAGGGATGAATGGAGTCATTTAGAGAAAGACAGGTCACCCTCTCTGTGAAGATAAGAAAAGGATTTAAGTCCAACACTATCTGGTTCCGAAACTCTTTTATTAATGCTTGGCCTTTAAAGACACTATGGCATACATCGTCTTGGGTGTGTACAATTTCAGAATCATTTACTCCAATTCAGTTTAGCACAAGGAGTGCCTACAGCTTAAATGTTTTTCCAAACCCAAATTCCACAGTGGGCTGATGGGCCATCAAAGTAATACTCTATCAGTCAAAGCAGGAACAAGCAGAGGACAACGGTAAAAAAGGGAAAAAAGACTGAAATCTGTCTGCTGAGGGGAAAAAGGTACAAAAAAGGAAAAGAGCCTGAGCAAGTTAATTCCACTCCCTTCTAAGAGACTCCACTCTAGGAAGCTGATTTTCAGATTTGCTTGAAAATAAGAACTTCTACAATATTTGTTTAACAACTCTCAGACCTCATCCCAGTCCTACTAAACCAGAGCATGCCCGCGGAAGAGACCCAGTAACTTGGCCCTGTGTGCCTCCTACACGGCTGTGGGTGATTCTCTGGTGAGTTTGGGATGCATTGTTTGGAAAGAGAATGTCAAGTTATTAGCTGAGGAGATTTCTCTGTGTGCTCATGGTGATATTCTGAGCCTTGGGAATAGTGAACCTCAGTTCTAATACGATGATGATCTGGTCCTTAGAGCCAGCATATGAGCTCTGATTCAGGTGAGCTGAACAAAAATACTTAGGCCTTGCAATATGGGGCAAGAGTTTAAGCAGACTCAGTAAATAAAGAAGTTCAGGTAAGACGGTTAAATCCTATTACCAGTTATAATTACTTCAAACAAACAACAACAACAACAGAAAGCACCCTGAAACTTTCAATATGAAGACATGGGTGCAAATCCTGACTTTTTCAGCAACATTTTTATCATCTGCACAAAAGAAGTGATGATATCCAATTTATAGATGCTTATTATCAGACCTGATAAGTTAAATAATGTGTTTAAAAGTGCTGACTAAATGTAAGAGATTGTGACTACCACATAAAGAATATGATGGCAGGTGTCGGTGTCAGGAGAGTCTAATAATGCCTGTTCTTATAGGTGGGCGGGGAAACACTGCCAAGGGAATGTAGAATGGAAGAATACAATGCGACTGAGCGACAGCATATAACGGCCCCCTCTAGCGGCCAGTAGATCACCAGAGACTGCCATCTCCAGGTACAGAAGAGTAAAATAGGACTCAAATTACTTGAGGAGGAATTCGGGAGTGGAATGTTATCAAGGTAAGCTTCAACCATATAGGGAAAAAAATCAGTACGCACTTCCTGGAAATGGAGTACCTGATGGGAACTTTGTGCAACACAAGTTATTAGAACTGAAAGCAGAGTCAGAACAGGAAAAGCAGCAGTGATCGATTCCTAAGACTTCAATTCCTCTTGGTCAAGCCTGGCAAAGTTGAGCCTACACATGGAAGTAAAATGCCAGTTATAAAGCATGGAGAGATTCCGAAAGCTAAGGAGGTTTACCCAAGGGCGATAAACCAAACTGAGAAGGTAACATTTATTCAACTACAAAATGCTGTTCAAAAGAGACATCTGCTACCGGCAAATGTAGCTGGGTCTGTTCAGAGGTTTAAATACACATAGCATTTCAGGTCAGGCAGGCGATGTACAACAGTGGGGGCATGTGAGCATTGTTATAAGGTAGACAGCAACAGTTTAAATGCAGGCAAATTCAGATTTTTAAAAACCTGCCTACAAACAAAAATTAAACCCCTAGCGACCGGGCCCTTACCGTCACCGAACCCATGAGGAGCCCAGAGGGCACAGATACTGATAGTGTGATATTTTCATTACTGTTAGAAGGCGTATTATCTTCAGGTTCAGATTTTTAAATATCCATTTAACCCCTCCTATAATCCAGGCACCAGATGCAGCCCTCCCATATATACAAGTGCATGAATTGACAGTAGAATCAAAGTAACATGACCCCAGTCCAGAAAACATACCGAAACGCTGACCAAAGAGCTTTAATGCTTATAGAATAATGTTATTACTAGAAATAGTAATCATGAAAAGAAATTAAGTAAAACATAAATAAGCAATGCAGAGAAAACAATTAGACCTACACATATTAGAACATTTAATCTTTTAAATGTAGGTCTATTCTCTTGAAAACTTGATTATATCTTAGGCATTAAAGAACAAAAACCATCATAAGTGAAAACATGTAACAGAAAATGCAAAATCCCATTAACTCATACTGATTTCAAGATCTTGCATAAGAATTCCAGCCCTCTGGGAACTAGTCATGATGAATTTTAAATATCTGCAATCATCTCTGCATTTAAAATAAATTTCATCATCTTTTGAAAAACAACAGGCATAGAGTGCCCTCTAGGGTCTTTTTATGTTATTTTAGTTTATTTTTTAATTAAATTTATTGGGTTGACATTGGCCAGTAAAATTACCCAAGTTTTGAGTGCACAATTCTATGATCCATCTAATGCCAAATCAAGGGGAAATCTCATTTTGATCATTTCTGGCTATGCCCATTAAATTTACACATATGGCAAAATTTGTCCATTACTGCTACAAAAGTGGATGCATCTACAAAGCTTAGTAAAATTTTTTCCCGAAAAGAAATATCTTTGAATGTTACAAATCTACACAAAATGAAAAACTAAAGGTTTGTGTCTAATATGTATTACATTTTTATTATACTTTCTTTCTATGTCCTGCATATACAAATATATTTAAAGGAAGTGTAATGGGGCTTTTTTCATCTTTTATGTGTGTATGTTATTTGTTTCTATTATGCCTTCATTTTGGCCTCTATCCCAAAAGAAGAAACAATGTTTGTTAATCTAACATTTGAGGCTTATACCTTAAACTGAGACAATGCATGAGAATAACTAATAAATGATCTTATGTATAGACTAATAAACATACAATGATTACAAGAGAGACATTACTAGAAATGCCTTTGCCCTGTTTAAGGCCTATAGATCAGGACAAGGCTATAACTACTGGCCTAATAGGAACAGATTTATAAATAACATATGAAGCCTGAAACTATAAACTTTGAATCATAAACTAAAATTCAAAATAGAAAGAACAGTTACTTCCTGCAGTCTAACAAAAGACTTTGCTTTAGCATCCGCTATCCACTCTTTATCAGTCAAGTCAGAGCTCCAATTTCCTGATCTCTAAAATGGGGTAATTTTGACAGCTGAGCATATTACATAATTTTTCATGTACCAGATGTGAAAATTGTTAGAAGAGCTCTATGCTATCAAGCTTTTTGTCAGTGTTCCCTCTTTGCACACATATTAACTGTTCCTCCAATATAAATGTTTACATATTTTTGGAGACTTTCCCCATGCCCTTCCTCTTTTCTCTTGAAATTCTTCCTAGAGAATCTCTTTCCCTCCAGTGCCTTCAAATATTTTCTACAGTCTGGAAACACTTGAATTTACCTCTGTACAACCACTTCCTAACATCTAGATCCATATTCCAGCTGCCTATTTTCCACTTCCTTCATCCACAGCAACAGAGCAGCCCAGGGGCTGAAATCAAAGACATAGGATGTTTGAGGCAAGATGCTGTGAGTGTAAAAGGGGGCAAAACACGCTCTGAACTGTCCTCTCCAGCTACAGCTGGATTCAGAGAAATGGCCACTAGGATGGGAGGGCACCAGAGGCACCTCGATACCGTCCACCACTGGTACCACTCAAATCAACTTGTCCCCTACATTAAATACATCCATTACTGAGTTTTCATGGTGTTGGACTCATTAAAAAGCTTAATAAATAACAGCTATTAGCTTAATAATGCTACAGATGCTGCAATTGATACCAAAATTCATTTTCATTGCCTCACTTCTCTGTCACCCTTTAGTTCTCTCTCCCTTCTGTCTGCCAGTTTGCTCAGTCCCCCCTTCTTGGGAGGTATATCCATACCTCAGCCCATTTCTCCTTTACACAAAGTAAATGACCGTGTCTAATGCTCGAACCTCTGCTCACCAGGAATGTTTCCTCCTTCCTGCAGTCCTTCGGGGCCACCCCTAAAAAGAGCTATAGTGAGGTAGCAGCCCATCCTGGGTTCCACAGTATGGAGCCCACTGACCTGTGAACTAATCCCAAACACATGAGGTGAGCATCAGAGAGAGGTCAATAGAATTCAGGTCATCTGTTGACATAGTTTATTTTCCTTACGACCTGTTTAGGCCTAATCCCGAAAGTACCACTTCCATTTGTCTTAGTCCAATAGGGATGGATACAAATGCCATAAATTGGGTGGCTTAGAAATGACATTTATTTCTCACAGTCTGAGAGCTGGAAAGTCCAAGATCGTGTCTCCAGAAGACTCAGTGTCTGGTGAGAACCCAATTCCTCACAGACCTCTGTCTTTTTGCTGTAACCACACGTGGTGGAGTGGGGGAGGGAGCTTTCCCAGGGCACTAATTCCATTCATAAAGGCTGCCTCCAGTGTTACATCACACACAATGCAGTGTACAGCTGATGTATTACAGAACTGTGTACTTGAAACCTACATACTTTTATTGACCAGTGTCACTCCAATAAATTCAATAACATTTAACACATTAAAAATAAATTTAAAAAGACTCCATTGGCATGAAATAATCATCTGTCAATGATTAATACTTCTTAATACTATCACCTTGGGGGTGAGGATTTTAAGATGTAAATTTGTGGAGGAAACTAACATTCAGACCATAGCACCATTTTACAATGAATTGTCACTAGGTTCATTTAAACTTGACAACTCAGTGATCCACCCTGGTCGTTGTGGGCAGCTGATGGACAGGTGTTCAATCTCTACTAGTGCTCAGCGGTGCACCAGAAACGGCTGCTGGGGATTCTCTCCTGTGGAATGCAAGATCTGGCTCTAAAACCCTAGGGGTCTGTGCTGCAACTTTCCCGCTGAGGCTTCCAGGTACTGCATGTGGAGTCCTCATCTGCCTCTTGCACAGGTGTGTTTACCTGAGAGACAGGGCAGCTTGCACTGCAGCATGGACCTGCTACAGAGCCCTCTTTTGCAATGGGCCCCACTTTAACTGGCGACCATCAAAGTCACCCCATAAATGGCTAAAGGAAGTATTTTTAAAAACCATGTATGTTATCTTAAAATCCAAAGAGGCCTACTAAGCATTCTGCCTGTTTTCTTAGTTGTACTGGGTGTAAGGTGCAATAACTTGTCCTTTCCCATGGAAAGAATGACCTGCGGTGTCTGAGGTCGTTGAATCCTAAAAATGTTAGCCATGAAGAAGCTTTCTGAAACTTTACAGAGTTTCTCTCCCACCATCTGACATGACTGTTGTTACTAGGGCAACCCGGGTACTTTCCACTTCTTGCACATCAGATCCAGTTAGCACAGTGGCATCCGTACAGTGCACCAGTGTAGCCATCTTTGAAATGTGAAGATAATCTAAGTTCCTGAACATCTTGTTTTCATCGAGATCAGGAGCATTAATACTGCCCTGGGGCAAGACAGTAAATGTATATGTACCACTGTCCATCCAAGAAAAAGTAAGTTGACTTTGAAACTCTTGGATGTATTTGCTAGATCGACACCAAGTACAAGAGACTAGATGGATCATTCTAGCAGAGATAAACTATCTGGCATAGCTGCAACAGGGCCAACTACTTGGTTAAGTTTGTGTTAGTCTCCCACCACCTCCCCAAATCCACATGGCTGATGTGTGGGTCAAACAGGGGAATTGAAAGGAAATATGTTGGAAATAACCCTTCACCCTCTAAGTCTTCAAGGGTGATTGCTAACCTCTGCAATTTCTCCCAGTTTCAGTTTTACTTCTGATTTTTTTTTTTTTTTTTTTTTTTTTGGTGTAGGGAGTTGGATTCACTATAAGAGATTTAGGCCAGGACTCAATTTAGAACCGACTCTTCCAAAGATTTACCCTAAGCAGCGCTCGTGATAATATTTCTGGTCCCCCATCATAAGTACTAGCTCAGATTATTGATCCAAAAACCTCTTGAAAGGTCTCTATCTGATATATCATCTGATAAGTGGCTGTGAGTCCTTCTGGCTAAGGACTGGAGAATATTCATTGCATATACTTGAAGTAGCCTATCAGGGTTCTTTCTCAAGAGAGCCCAGCCTTTCCTTCAATCTAATGCTCTGCATATGTGAGGTAGCTCAGATCTCTCTGATAACTAGCTCAGGTCTGGAATCTATTTTCTATGTTCTCCTCTAACATCAGCCTTTTTCTTCACAACTCATATTTTCCCATTAATTGAAGTTAACAAGCTACAGCCCAATGACCTTACCATCTCTCTTCTCCAGGACCACCATGATGTATGAACCCTTGCCACAGATCCCACTATGTCAAGGTTCCCGGTTGCCGCTCTGGCACTGTAGCCCATCACAATAATTGTGGCCAAGGTGCCATCATCTGGCATCAGAAATTCTGGAGCCCTGCCATTCCCATTTTCTCTATGAAAGACAGGTGGCAATCTCCAGCTGTCAGTGGTAAAATACAGAGGACACCCACTACAGAACTTTTCAAAGATGCTAACGTCTTCCTCAACAGTGCATCCCATATTGCTTTAGTGAATGAAGTGTTACCTGGGCTTGCCCAGGAAACAGAGGCAGGGATGGGTTCTCTAGTCTCACATAATAAACCCATTCTAACATGCCCACCTCCCTGGGCTTCTCACTCCATGTCTCCATGTTCTGTTAAGAAAGTTCTGGCTTTGCTTACCTTCAAAGAGGGCATTAGGATGGGCTCCGGGTGTCCTTGCTAGTACATTAAATCTTGAGTCATGGAAATGTGAACCAAGATCAGCAAACTCTCCACTTTCTAGCCTTATATTCTGCACTAGCCCAGGGCCAAAACCCTTGAGATCTACTCCCACACATGTTACCCAGTTCCAGCTGGTACATTATACCCAGACCCTGCTCTACTTTGCAGTTAACTATGCCCCCAGGCTTCCCTCCTCAAGCTGTGCTCAGATTGGACTCTGTGTCTCATCTCCAGACAATAAAGTAAGGAAGGAACATGTCTTAAGAAGGACAAACATTATTTTACAAGGCCTTTGGCCCTGTTGAGGTTTTTCATGTAGCATCTTTCCTAGGCAAGGAATCCCCAGGCAAGGAGAAGGTGGTCTTCTCGAACTCATGGGTGGGGTCATTTCTGCCAGCCCAGGAGGACTGAGGATTCCCAATTCTCTGGCATGCCCACCCAATTTTCTTATTCTCTCACTCAAGTTTTCACTGTCAGGGCCCTGACTCTGACATGGGGAGCCTGACCTGGGTTCTCTCCCCATCTCCCACACACCTTGACCACTCTCACAGTTCAATTCCAGTCCCAGTCTGGTCTCCAGTGCAAGAGATGAGTCACTTTAGACACTGCTGTGAAGGCCTTCTGCCTTTGTGTCCTGAGTTGATAGTTGGCTGAACAGAGCCTGTTGGTCCTCCTTCTTCAAAGCTTCCAAAGTGATTAGCAAAGGCCATTTTCACAGTCCTTATCTGCACCACCCAACCCCCAAGATTTTTCAGTCACTGAAACTACCCAGGATTTCACCTTCTACCTGTTGTGTCCAGTCCACCACAGGTAAGGTTCTTAGCCATGAGACCACATCACCCCAGGAGTTGTCATCGTTCCAGTTAACATCATCACTTTCTTCTCAGAAAACTGAGACCCATGATGTACAGAGCTAGAAATAATATTTATTTAGCAAACAACATTCATTACAATCAAAACCCCTGAAAATCTAAGTGTTTTGACTTGACCTTTCTTTTGTCAGGCAGCCAGCTTATGATTTGTAATGCACGTTCTCTGATAATTTCACTTTGAAACAATTTTAATGGGATTGAACTGGGAAAAATGCAAGAAAATCATCATTTATCAATTCTGGGTGCAGCCTGTATCAGGGTTATAAAGTGACAACAGATGAAGTAAGTCGGGCTCTTCTCTTCTCTGGGCCCTAGGATGAGATTTTAACTTCTGCAGAAAATGAAAATGAATCTTTAAAATATCACTTTACTTAGTCTTTAATAAGTAGGTGCACTTAAAATATAAGAAGCCTATTAGCAGGAATTCAAATAATCTTTTAACTATATTAGGCTTGCCAAATATAATTTTCTGCATCTGTTTCTAAATTAAATATTTTCACTTTCTTTAAAAATTTGCAAACAGTTTAAAAACATGTCTGTATCATCCTGTTTAATTTTTAAATATTTATACACTAAATCCTAGAAAGACATACCAAAATATAACAATGTTAGACTTAGGATGGTATGATCATAGTTAATTGTCATTTTCTTCTTTCTTCTTATCAATGTTTTTTATTTTATTTTTTTATTTTTCAATTATAGTTTACATTCAATATTGTTTTTCAATTTTTTACAATGAAAATGTATTCAATATAGTAAAAAACAAGCTATATTACATGAAAATTTCACAACCAGATTTAGAATGTGAAGAAGTTGCTTAATAATCATTGTCTATGTTGTCTACTATAGGTGTATCCTACACCTACCACGTGTTTCCACTTAGTCCTCGATTTCACACCATCGCAAATATAAGTCTCCAGTGAAGGCAGTGTCAGTCCTAACAACAAACCTGATTAAGGACAAAACAATATCTAAGGAATATTTGCCAGAACTCAGAGAAACCCTGAAGTGTGTGGGATTTATTGAATGCTGCCCCCGTTTCCTCTTCCTGCTCCCGTTCCCCTGTTCTGCTCTCAACTATACCACCGAGGAAACAATGTGTTCGAGCTGCTAGATCTTATGTGATGTCAGGAAATAAAAAACTCTCTGATACATTTACACTTTCATGGGCACAATATGTAATCCTTCTGGGGTATTTACATTTTAAAAAGAAATTTTAATTAGGAAAAATGGTAAATATCAGGCCTCAGTAGAAGATGCTTCTAACTAATCAGTAGGAGACCTTCCCTGTGGGGCTGTCCCAGATGGATAAAACCACTTCGACATTTAGCTGTCCTTTTGGAAATGACGGATCCTCAATAATAGTGTGGTATAATGGCTTCTTCATCAGACTGAGACCATGTACCTTTTGACCTACACAAAGTTATGTAAGACTGCTGAGCCTGAAGTTTTGCATCTATAAAATGGGGGTGACATCTACCCTGCAAGGCTCTTATAGAAGAACAGTAAGGAGATACCGTGGGTGCTGCACAGGGCCCAGCAGGTGCAGCTTCTCAGTGAACAAAAAGCTCTTTCTGCCTTTCCTCCTGGGTTAGCTTCCTAGGGCTGCCATAACCAAGTACCATAAATTGGGCGGCTTAAAACAACACAAATTTTTGTCTAGCCACTGTACTGTATACCTCAAACTAAAATAAAGTAATATTGAATATCAACTGTAATTGAAAAATAATAAAAATAATAGTAATTTTTTTAAAAGCAGAAATTGTTCTCTCACATTATCTGGAGGCTAGAAGTCCAAAATTAGCATCAGCAAGGTTGGTTTCTTTGATGGTTCTGTAGGAGAACCTGTCCCAGGTTTCTCTCCTAGATTCTGGCGATTAGCAGCAGTCTTTGCTTTGCTTTAGCTTGCAGCTGCGTCACTCCCATCTCTGCCTCTACCAACACAGTGTTCTCCCTGTGTGTGTCTGTACCTTCACACCTCCTAGTAAAGGTACTGGTCATGGAATTTAGTGCCTACCCTGATTCAATACCATCTCATCTTAATTTGATTATCTCTGCAAAGGCCTATTTCCAAATAAGACAACATTCACAGGTACAAGATACTAGGATATCAGCATATCTTTTTGAGGTACACGATTCAACCCACAACATCCCCTGATTCTATGACGTAAGTTTCTTCCATACCATACTTGAGAGATCAATCCAAGTGAAGATAACTGAAGGACAGGGACTCTATTAACGAGCTTAGCAAGAGCATGGTGGAAGGAGCTCAGTGAGTGATAAATGTTCATCCTGCTGTGCTGAGCCCAGCAGGCATGCAAAAAGGAGTGCCATGTTCCCGCAGGCATTCAACTTTGTGTCCATTTAAAGGCAATAGTCCTCTGCATGTCTTCCTTGGAGAAGTGTCTGTTCGAGTCCTTTGCCCATTTTTTAATTGGGTTGTTTGTCTTCCTGGAGTGGAGTCATGTGAGTTCTTTATATATTTTGGAGATCAGACCCTTGTCTGAGGTATCATTGGCAAATATGTTTTCCCATACAGTTGGTTCTCTTTTTACTTTAATGGGTTTGGCTGGGGTGGGGTGGAGGGATGGGGAGAAAATGCAGACAACTGTAATTGAATAACAATAAAAAAATTTTTAAATAAAAAACAAATAAATAAATAAATAAAGGCAATAGTCCTTTGGAAATTAGATACCCAGAGATTTTTCTCCCATATGCATACGGATGCATTTTATTGCCTTTTCCCACTCATTCTTAAATTCTGCTATACTTTCCAACATTAGCAAATCCTTTTTCCTATTTTGAAGGAGTGTTAATCCTCTCCAAGTACTCACAGCAAGCCACCGAACAACTGACTGGGCCTGGGACACGGGGTCAGCAGTAAAACTCACTCTTCACTATACATTCGGCTTGTGATCTATTTGAATTTATCATATATATATATATATATATATATATATATATATACACACACACACACACATACATATATAAATATGTATATTTAAAATAATTTAAGTCACCTGATATCTACCAGTTTATACCATCTTTCATCATATTTGTAAGTTCCATCTACTCCAAAAAAAGCCCCTTGCATTGTAGAACATGCACATAACCCTCCAAACCTCCTGTTTCCATTTTGAATGTTACTGGCATTCTTTTTGTTAGAAAACCTGCCACCGGGGAATGAAATGTGGGTAATAAGGAATAGTGTAAGTGTGAACAGCTGTGAAATCCTTGAATAAATCTATTAACTGGCATGTTTTCCATTTGTTTCCTCTTTTTAAAGAAGATATACAGACTCGTCAAAATACAAGGCGGACATGAAGCAGACAGGGGACACGCCAAAGTATAAATGTAAGAGCATAACATAAAATAAAACCAATTCAAAAAGAAGCACACATAAGTCATAGGAAAAGAACAGATTTATATTTCAAAACTGGTTCAGAATTGCATAAAATAGGACTGCACAAAAGAGCACCTCTTCAGTTCTAGAAAGCTCTATATTTTTTATCTCATGCAAATATGAAAGGAATGACAAAGTCTTCTTACTGATGTGGTAGTGAGGCAGCTATATGGAAAGTCTCTGCTGTTGAAGTCAAAAGTCCTGGGTGGAATTCTCAGTTCTACCTAAGTCTACACGTGCAATTTCGGAAATCACTAATGCAGACATCCCCATTACGCCGCTGCTAAGCAATGATGACAAAGATATGTGGCGTGGCACCTTGCAAACTATGAAATACCACTAAAACGCAGGTACTAGTAAGTGCACACTTCCCAAAGGTAAAACAAAATATCATGAAAATAGGGGTTTTTTCTGTCATTTTAGGATTCTGTAAAGCTCTCATAACTTTTTTAATATTCTATATAGTCAAACTGGGAGAGAATAAAATTATCCCAGGGCCTGTCACTAACTAACAGCAAGACAATATTAAAACTCTGGGATAAGCTACCAGAAATTCTGAATATGGCTGTGTACATGGCGTGTGTATGTGTGCGTCTGTCACCACATGGCTTTGAATATAGCTGGAAAAGTAGCCTGAAACAAGTGAAACTCAGAAGCTCTCGGATTAAAATCCGTCAATTATCCAGCTGCTAAAATGAACATGGAAAACATGGCCCCAGGTTTACCTAAGAAATAAGACTAAAACTTGACTTGAGTATATCAAAAGGGAGATTACCTTGGGTGGTCCTGAGCCAATCAGGTAATCCCCGAAAAGCAAGAACATTCTCTGGTTGGCTGAGGAGAAAGAAAGCACACTGCCCTGTTGTAAACTGCCTACAGACAGGGAAGGGTCTTAATTGATTGGAGTGGTCCCTGGCCAACGGCACAGGAACACACGAACCTCCGTCCTAAAGCTGCAAGGAACTGAGTTTCGCCAATAACCTGAACGAGTTCAGACGAGGCCGCCAAACCCTGAGTGAGAATGGGAGCACAGCCAGTGTCTTGGTAAGAGCCCTGAGAAACCTGAGCAGAGAATCCAGCTAGCCTGTGTCAGACTCCTGACCCACAGAAACTCTAGAGAGTACTAAATTAGTGCTGCTTTAGGCTGGTGCATTTATGATAATTTGTTACAGAGCAATAGAAAACAAATACAGTAGCAGCACTGCCGAACGTGTCCTCCCTCTCCTAATGCCTCATAGGGGCTTATGAAGAAGGCAAGCGTAAACATACAGCTTCCAAATGACATGTTTAAGCATTTGAATGTTTATTCCTAGTGGGTTGGCAATAACAGATGTTTAAAAACAGCAATTTTGTCTTAAATCAATCCTCCTCAGTCACAGAGTAATTCCCTCGTATTTATCACAGAGATTAGACTGATGCTCAAATATTCAAGTTGACACCTACTCTGGATAATTTATGATGTTGCCAGATTGCAAGCTGTAATCACTTTACCCTTAAGCATGTAATTTTCTAAGATTTTTATGCCTGACAGAAATGCTCTTACCTGATATATGTCCAGGTCTGAAAAGAATAATGAAATTGAAATCAATAATCATTTAATAAATATCTACTGTGTGCCAAATATAAGCTTAGGCGTTAGGATCAAAGACCATCATTGAAAAACATATGCATTCAGGGACTTCATGATTACTGGTGCATTGTTAGAAACATTGCCTTAAAATCAGATAAATGTCAGCATTGCCTTAAAAGGGAGGAGTCTCTTCATGTCCTTTGCTCATTTTTTATCAGATTATTTTTCTTATTGAACTGTATGCATTCTTTTTTAAATTACATTTTATTGATTATGCTATTACAGTTGTCCCAATTTTTCCCCCTTTGCTCTCCTCCACCCAGCCCGCCCACTCCCTCAGGCAGTCCTCACTCCGTCTTCATGTCCATGGGTCATGCGTATATGTTCTTTGGCTACTCCATTTCCTATGCTGTACTTTACATCCCCATGACTACCCTGTCACTACCAATTTGTACTTCTTAATCCCTTCACTTTTTGCCCAGCCCCCTACCCCCTCCCATCTGGCAACCATCAAATGTTCTCTATATCTATGATTCTGTTTCTGTTCTGCTTGTTTATTTTGTCTTTTAGATTCAATTGTTGATAGATGTGTACTTGTGGCCACTTTATTGTTCATATTTTTGATTTTCTTCTTCTTAAGACTTTTTAAATTTTTTTTATTGTTGTTCAGGTACAGTTGTCTCCATTTTACCCCCACCACTCCCCCCCCCAACCCCAGCCATCCCTACCTCCCACCCTCGGGACTCTTTAACATTTCATATAATGATGCTTTGGTAGTGATGTACTCCCTTAGTTTTTCTCTTGTCTGGGAAGCTCTTCACCTGTCCTTCGAGTCTAAATGATAGCTTTGCTGTGTAGAGTAATCTTGGTTGTAGGTCCTTGCTTTTCATCACTTTGAATATTTCTTGCCACTCCCTTCTAGCCTGCGAAGTTTCTTTTGAGTAATCAGCTGACAGTCCTATGGGCGCTCCCTTGTGGGTAACTAACTGCCTTGCATTCTTTCTATATTTTGGATATCAACTACTTACTGTATAGGTCATCTGAGAATATATTCTTGCATTCAGCAAGTTGTCTTTTTGTCTTGTAGATGGTTTCCTTTGCTGCACAGAAGCACTTTAGTTCGATGACGTCCCATTTGTTTATTTTTGCTTTTGTGTCCCTTACTCAGGGGGGCATATCCAAAACCATATTATTCAGACTCATGTAAAATAGTTCACTGCCTATATTTTCTTCCAGAAGTTTTATGGTTTCAGGTCTTATATTTAAGTATTTAATCAATGTTGAGCTTATTTTTGTATACGGTGGAAGAGAGTGGCCCTGTTTCTTTTTTCTCTTTTTTCATGTGTCTGTTTAGTTTCCCCAACACCACTTGTTGAAGAGACAATCATTTATCAAAAAACCAAAGACAGATCTACCATACTACCCAGCAATCCCACTCAGGGTATCTACCCGAAGAAAACACGAATACTAATTTGAAAATACATATTTACCCCTGCCATTGTGGCAGCATTATTCACAATAGTCAAGATATGAAAGCAACCTAGATGTTCATCAGAGATGAATGGATAAAGGTGTGCTACATACATATAACGGCATATTGCTCTGCAATAAAAAGAATGAAATCTTGCCATTTGCAACAACATGGATAGACCCAGAGAGTATTATGTTAAGTAGAACAAGTGAGACAGAGAAAGACAAATACTGTCTGGTTTCACTTATATATGGAATGTAAAAAAAAAAAAATTAAAAAAAACCAGAACAAATGAGCAACAAAACAAAACAAAAACAGACTCATAGAAACAGAGATCAAACTGGTGGTTGCCAGTGGAAAGGTGGGTGAGGGGTGGGTAAAAAAAATGTGAACTGGAATATAGTCAATAATATTGCAATAAATTTGCACGGTGATAGATGATTACTAAACTTAGTGTGTTGATCACATTGTCTGGTATATAAATGTTGAATCACTATACTATACACCTGAAATTAGTATATTATTTTATAACAAATATACTTCAATATTTTTAAAAATCAGATACAGGGATATTGCCTATCACTACACTATTTGACATAGTGCTAGAAAGACAAGAGGAAGAAATAAAAAATGGAAGTATTGGAAAGGGGGGGAACTGACATTATTATGACACAATATTACTGTCTACAGGAGCCCTATGAGAAACCACTGGTAAATTACTATAATTAATTGAATATGAAGTACAAAATGCATTCTTATACACTAACAATAGCTGCCATGTAGAATTTTAAGAGATATTCATTGTAATGTTGCAACAAAAATATGTTACCTAAGAATTAATCTAGCAAAGGATATGTAAAATATTATGACACTTTATGAAAAGGCATTAAATAAGACTAAATTACATCGGGACAGAGACTCTTGCCAAATTAATTAGTAAAACTAATGCAATTCCAACCAAAAGCCAAAGGAACTTGTTATGAATTTGACAAGCTGATTTTAAAAATAACCTATTCAAAAAACCAAAGGGCTACGAATAGTCAAGATCATTCTCG
The DNA here is from genome assembly GCF_022682495.2 of Desmodus rotundus. Taxonomy (NCBI): domain Eukaryota; kingdom Metazoa; phylum Chordata; class Mammalia; order Chiroptera; family Phyllostomidae; genus Desmodus; species Desmodus rotundus. The sequence continues at coordinate 167,724,619 of NC_071388.1, forward strand.
AGAAAAAGTGAAAAATATGGGGAGGGTTTATCCTATCTAATACCAAGACACGCAGCTTTAGATGACGTGATATGACCCAGGAAGTTGGCAACTAGAATAGAATTAGAGAGTCAAGGAAGAAATGTATTGGGAAACAATACAGTGAGGAAAGACTGAAGCGGCTAAAAAGCAATGCTGGAATAGTAAAAAAATAATAATAATAAATTGCAAGATAATTAAGTGCCCATATATCAAAAGCAAAATTTTTAACTTTCTTAACTTTCTTAAAAATATATAGAATTCAAAAAAATAAACTTTTTAAAAAAATCCTGTAAAATAAGATAAACTATAAAGTAAATAATTTATTAAATTTTAAATCCTTTGCCTGAAAAATGAAGATGTTGGAGAGAAGAAGATATAGTCAAGGATTTTTTTAAAAGATTATTTGGAAAAGCTTCTGTTCAGGCTCCACTGATTGGCAGCTGTAGTTGTCTGGAAACTAAGGACATTCAATGCGTATCCACTGTCGGGTCGTCAAGCCTGATTGTGTTCAAGGCCGGCTGCAGGTGGAGGTGACTGCTCAGCAATAGAAACACGTAACTAGCAGAGGTAGCAGGTATCCACGATTCATCCCAAGGCTTGGAAAGAAAAGTGTCTGAGGGAGAATTAAAACCACACTAGTATGATGGGTGATGAGGAAATTTAGCCACTTAGCAGTATTAGCTTTATTATTCTTAGTAACATTATTTTACATAAATTACTACATCACAAAAAAAAATGATTTGGAAAAGCTTAGAGTACTATTTGTACATTCTGTCTCAGGTGAACATGTAAGAAAATGACAATGCAAATAAACTATTAGCACAGGCACTTTGCAAGAATAATATGTAAAAAATGAAGAATTTGACATATAGTTGGCTGTACGCACCTTATTGTTTATTTACTAAATTAAAAAATATTCCTTTGTGTATTAAAAAAATTTAAACGTTTAAGTATTAAAGGTCATCACTTTTTAAAAGTAAAAGGAGAAGACACAGACAGAAAATTTGTCTGCAATTCATATTAATGGCAAAGCATTATAAAGAAAAATTGATGAGAAAAAGAAAAAAACCCAATAGAATAATGGGCAAAAATATGAACAGGTATTTCACAGAAGAAAGAAATTCTCTACAGAAATAGTAGTTACACTACTAAGGAATTATTCGCAACTATGTTCAAAGAGTCATACCCGACCTTTCTTGTAAGAGCAAAAGATTTTAATGCAGTCTAACTGTCCATCGATGTTAGAATACATATGTAACTTGTAGTACATTCACACTTTGAGAAAACACATGACTATGAAAGGAGAGACAGAGTTACATATATTAAAGTAGAAAAATTTAACAAATGGCAGAGCATAAAGTCTACTCACATTTACATAGTTTTTGAAACACCACTATATTATTTAGGAATGAAAACAATTGTAGTTAAAATACAAAAACATATATTGAAAGGATAAACATCAAATACAAAATAATGGATCTCTTGGTTTGAATAGCAAAGGAGGAGAGAATGCGATTGAGTTTAACATCTGAGAGAAGAACGCCACTGGCTATCCGAATACCCTGGCATGTGACAGAGAGAAATAACTCTGCCGCAAAATCAGTTCCAATTACTTCATACTGCTTTTTAAAAAATCCTCACCCAGGGTGTGTTTATTGATTTTAGAGAGAGGAAGGGTGGGGGAGAGAGAGGGAGAGACATCCGTGTGAGAGACAAACACCAATCGATGGCCTCCCACATACGTCCCCACGAGGGATGGAACCCACAGCCTTCTGATGCACATACAGTACGACACTCCAACCAGCTGAGCCGCCTGTCTAGGGCACATTTACTGCTTTGACATTAGTTTAGTAAGATACATTAATCAATAAATCACACTCCTTTTTCATTCTCGAGCTTAAAACGATGCATATTTGGGGTCCACCAAGTCTTCCAAGAGCAGCTTATAGCACTATCATTTTTCTCAGAAAAGGTGAGTTTAAGATAGAAAGTAGTTATTGCCAAGGGTAACTGTTTCTTAGAAGATATCTTCTTTTGAAGTTTAAAAACCATTTTCTTGACAAATTTTGATCAAATAAAACTCTTGTTTTTCTTTTCCCAATTTATTTGTTATAAAGTTCAAACGTCCACGAAAATTGATAGACTATTACAATGAACTAGATTTTGTCATTTTCACTTTATTTTTCTTTTAAAATTATCAAATAGCTTGAATTTAAAAAAAAGGGTTCAGAGACATACATTTCCTTGTCATAAAGAATGTACATTTAAATGAATTGGTTCCCATAAATCTGTCTTAATGAAATAAAACTTACTACATATTTAAAACATTAACAGAGCCAGATGGCAGAATAAAAGGTTCACTGCTTATTCCCCATAGCAACAACAATATGGCAGCCATTTGCAAATGAAAATGCTTTTGTAGGAGCTTTGGGATCCAGGTAAAAGCTTACACAACCCCAGTTTTCACTGGGGGTCTGCCATTTTGAGAAGGCAGACCCACACCCCAGTAGCAGGCTCGCTGACGATGGTCCCAGCTATAGACCCAGAAACAGCCCCACCATCCTGCAGACCCAGCTACCACCTTGTTTGACCTTGATCTGCCGCCATCACCTTCTGACAAGGGACCTGGGAGGAGTCACACTCTCTCATGTTTCAGGTAACAGGCCCACCAACCTAGGTCCCAGCTGTGGCCCCTGAAGCAGCCCCTGACCAGGCTCCAGCCCTTGATAGTGGGGGGTCCAGAGCAGTACTGCCCAGACAGGGATCCATTGGGAGATATGCCCATCTGTGCCCCCAGAGGCAGACCCTCCAACCTTGGTCTGACTGTGAATTCTGAAGCAGTCTTCTAACCTCCAGATCATCTAGGCATAAACGTAGTGAGGAAACAGTGAGCTTGAATAACATTCAAGACCAATAAACCAAACAGGTTTAATAGAACATTCTATACAAGAGCAGGAGAACACACATCTTTCTCAAGTAGACACAGAACAGTATTCAGCTAGGTTATACGTAGGGCCACAAAACAAATCTTAACAAATTTAAGAAGACTGAAATCATACCAAGAATCTTTCCAACTACAATGGTATAAAACTAGAAATAACAGGAGAAAAATTAGAAATTTCACAAACATGTAGAAATCAAACAACACACTCCAGAATAACTAATGGATCAAAGAAGTCAAAGGGAAATCAAAAAATATCTTGAGACAAATAAAAATGGAAATACAGAAAACCAAAACTAATGGGATAGAGCAAAGCAGCTCTAAGTGGAAAGATTATAGCAATAAATGCCTATATTTCAAAAAAATAAAGATAACAAATAAACAACCTAACTTTATACCTCAAAAAACTAAAAAAAGAAGAAGAAACTAAGCCCAAAGATTCAAGTAATCTCTGAAAAGTCTGCATGTTTCCTTTTCCCTGGTGTGCAATCACTCTTTGGGAAAGGCATGGAGGAAGATTTACTCCTATACTTGATAGCTGTGTTTAGCATCCTTCCTCAAGAGGACCTGGCCTCCTCTTCGATCAAGGAGTTTGAGGTCTGTGAAGTGAGTTAGGTCTAGAAACAAGGTAGAAATTCATCACTCTCTACAAGGTGGCTGAAGTCAGGTGAATAGCCATCAGACCTGCAGTTTTTCTGTTATATAAATTAAGCAACATTTTAGCAGGCTGTTCATCTCTTTCATACCTCATGACACTTTGGTCAATTAGTCAAGTTGGAGAGAAGCACACCATGAAAGGAGACAGATGGGAAGAACCTTGGGCTTAAGCAGAAGACACTTACACTCTAGTTGGAAATAAGGTGTTTTAAGCACATCTCTGCAAGACCAGACAAGATCAATCAACTTCGATGCAGTGGAGACCAGTATGAGACAAAGGAAGGGCAAAACCTAGGCTAATTGAGATGCCGCCTTGAGTAAATACAAGCCCAGCCGCCACCACACACACACACACACACACACACACACACACACACACACACACAGATACTCTCTTGAAATGGAGAAAGGAAAGGAAAGGCCCTGCAGAGAGGAGAAAAACAGCCTTTTAGATAGTTTGAACTTTGAATGAATTGTTTTCCCAAAAGAGGCTATTCTAGACAGAAGAGATTAAATGATTTTTAATAGACAAGATTAACTATTCTGATCCTCCACCTATCTCAGCCCCACCACTCACAGGATTCCAAAGAAAGATCAATTCTCAAAATGAAAGGATATTACTTGCTCTGGGACAGCTGAGTTTGCACGATGTACTTTTAACAGCTTGCCCAGTGGGTTCGGGTGTTGCTGTGCCACGGGTGAAAGTCAGGATATTTAATTCAATGAAACCTATGCCTGTTCTCAGGGTTGTGGGTTTGTCACTGTTTCTGATTTTGTTTTATGCATAGCACCTTTTGACAAATAGTGCCACCATGTCAAGTAAAATTTGAAGTTTTTTTGTAGTTTGAGTGTAAAAAAAAACAATTAGAAGGTTATTTTGTTTTGCTTCCTATTTCCAGTCTCTTCTCTGACTTCACGGTTTGTCCAGATCTCACTCCTCTTTAAAACCACCGCCACCGCCACTAGACTACTTTTGCTTTCGAGCAAGCATGTCATTTCTTTCTTGTCTTCTTGGTTAAAGTTTAAATAAACTCATCCCACAATCATATTTTCATCATCAGTAATTCTCTCTACAATCCCTTGTATTTTAAACTCGGTTCCCACCCCTTCCCTAGAATAACACTGTCGAACATCTCCATGAGCTCCTAATTATCCAATCTAGTAGTCATTTTCCAACCCTCAGTGTTCTTGTCCTCTCCACAGTCTCTTACACTGTGAACACACTCCTTGCTAAAAGTTTATCTCGAAGACCTGATAATTCATCATCCTAAAGATTTCTTCTCTGAAAATCTTCCTTCCCATTTCTACTGTCAGTGCTTCTGTACAATGACTTCTGCATTGTGCCATTACAAGTGGTTTCACACTCCCTGTTTTTCTCTTTTTAACCCATTTTCATAGCATCATAAAGAGTCTTCCTAAAAGGTGGATCTCATATGTAATTTAAAAAAAAAATCCAAGGTTTTTTTCATTCATCCTTAAGCTACCAATATTTTTAAAGAGCTCTCCAAGTTATTTGGATGTGCAGCCAAGGTTGAGAATCATTGATTTGGAATAAGATCAAGTCAAAGTTGGAAGCCACTGGCCTACGCCTGGGGCAATGATGCATTATAATCTCCTGGCAGAGCTCGTTAACATTCCTAGACTTCAGAACTACTAAATTAGGATCTCTGGTAGAGGGCCTGGGAATTTCTATTTTTAACAAGCTTTTAGGGCCTTTTTATGAGGAAGATTTTAATCCAGGGGGTAGATCGTGATACTTACACTGTAGGAACCACTGAAATAGAATATTGAAATGGAGATTGAGCTCACCTCCATATATAGCGCAAGTGGAAATTTATGGAAAAAAGTAGGATGGGGGTCAGTGGATGCAAAAGTACTCTAAGGAATCATAAGAGGTAAGGGAGGATTCTGGCTAAACTGTCCTAACAAGATTCTTGTTGAAGGCAGGCAAGGGTGATTGGACATCACCTGAGTGTGGTGCAGGGTAAGGAGCCCAATCAAATATTGAGAGGGGGGGACTCTAATTAAACTGACTTAGCAGTATGCTTGCTAAAATTGGACAATGCAGAGATTTACCTGGAAGTCCAAAAGTCAGACCTAGTTGCAAAAGAGCTTAGAGGAGGCTGAGCAGAGTTTGGTCAATAACAAAATCTTTGTCAGTAGCCAACACCCAAACTATACAAACCCCATTTTCCCTATATAGATGCTTCTCTACTTATGATAGGGTTGCATCCTGATAAACCCATCCTAAGCTGAAAATATAATAAGCTAAAAATGTATTTAAAATACCTAACCTACCGAGCATGACAGCTTAGCCCGGCTTCACTTACACACGCTCAGAACACTTCTATTGGCCTACACATGAGGAGGATCATCTCCTTGGCAGTGCCCAGCATCACAAAAGTATAACACTGTATATTGCTAACCCAGAAAAAAATATCAAAATTGAAACTTTGAAGTACAGTTTCTGCTGAATGCATATTGCTTTCACACCATTATAAAGTCTAAAAGGCGTAAGTTGAACCATTGTAAGGCAGAGACCATCTGTACATGCATTTCCTTTATCTTTCTTATTAGCATCATTTGCCACTTTCATTGTAACTTGCTCAAGTGTTCTTCATGGCATTTTCTTCATATCGCGTACCCCATCACCCCTCCATCACTTCTGCCCCAACCTGACCTCTGCTTGTTAGACCTCTCCTCCAAACTGTTAGAGTATTTATTGTCCAAACTAATCGTTTTCATGCTTAATAGAATACTTACCAACTACTTTAAAAGTTTGTGTTTTCCTTGTATCCCTAACTAGTTGTCTTCAGAGACCATGCTAAGTATAATAGGTATTTTAAAAATACTGGCTAATTGAGTAATGGTTATTATAAGAGCCATTGTTTCCAGTGTTATCTGTCAATGGGGAAAATGAACATTAAAAGCTGCTTTTATTAATGCTTTTATATAAACTTATAGCATATTTAACAAAACAGCACATACTCACTTTAAACTAGTATTACACATGAACACAGGAGATACAAATTTGCACTGTCAACTCAGAAACAGTTAATATTCACACAAACAGCAACTCATATAAAAGATAGTCTGTTATGAAACACTTTCATCACATAATAGCAAAAAAAAAAAACCCCACAGTTTATAAAACAAAGAGGAGACTGAGTAGGAAAAAAAAAAAACCCAGACTGAGAACAAGGCATTTGTTCATTTTTCTTTGTGTAAGTTGATTGGCTGGAAGCCATTGGCAGTCTGCCCTGGAACAAGTTGACTATTTGTTAGTATTATAAACTATTTTAGTTATTTCTGGATTCACTGAGAAACCTTAGGAGTTTAGCTGAGCAGCATTCATGACAGGCTGCCCCTGTGTGGTGTCTGCCAGAGTCTTTCTGTTGACACATCCACTTTTTTAAAAGATATTATTTATTTATTTTTAGAGAGGGGAAGGGAGGGAGAAAGAGAGGGAGAGAAACATCAATGTGTGGTTGCCTCTTGCATGCCCCATGCTGGGGACCTGGCCCGCAACCCAAGCATGTGCCCTAGATGGGGAATTGAACCTGCAACTCTTTGGTTCACAGGCTGGCACTCAATCCACTGAGCCACACCAGCCAGGGCAACACATCCACTTTAATGAAACTAAACTTGTACTATTTTCCCCCTCAAAATTTCTCAATCCCATAGGCAATTCAATCTTCATTCTAATTTGTAATAATGAGTTTATGGCCCCTCAAGTCTGGCTATCCCCGGATTGGAAATCCCTGCTCTAAAGCATAGGCCATTTCATATTCTGATGTGCATTTCCGTAGGTATCAACCGACTCGCAGAGTTCTCATCTTGCCACTTGCATCCCTGCGAGATTGACTTTTAGGAAATATCAGAGTAATTTACTCAGAGTGAAAAGAATGACAACAGGACAGAAAAAGAATCGTAACAACTCACATAATGTTATCAGAAATCCAGTTGCTACCAAACATTAATGAAAGTATACCATCTTATAATTCGCCACATGCCACTTTAAACACATCATCATCTAACTCAATATGAAAGCTTCTATAATTCTGATCATTCCAGACTGATGACCTTGTAAATATGTGAGGCTAACCTTAAAAGTTCAAGCTTTGACATGTCATTATCTAAACATGTAAGAGTTATTAAAAGTTAATCAGAATATGTAAAGTTAGTGCCAACATGTATTAAGAGACGATTCTCTACCATTTCTGCACTCCTTTTGAGCAGAGGGACACACTGTCTTTTGTTGTAGACTAGCTCTTCGAGGATGTTTGTATTGTGAACAGCTTTGCTAAACAGAGATAATATGTCATGTGGAGCAAAAGCTGGGTAGCCTTATTGTCCTTACAAAAGATTCAGATTTCCTTAAGTTCATGGTTTCTCCTCCAGAACACGACCCACTATGTATGCAGGTATTACCTAGTCTTAGTCACATCATACTTTGGGAATAAAGACTCAGGGAACACATACAAAAGGGCTGATATTCTGGCTTCTACTATTGCTGGGGTTAATAAATTATCCTTTTTCTCTTATTTCGAAGTCTGTCTTCAGTCAGCATTCACAAGATAAAATTGTTAGCTTGTAAACAGGGCAAAATTTCAGACCCTTAAAATTTTTTAAGAATAAAATATAAATTATACTGTTGAAGTTGCTATATTGATTCCTAACAGGTTACAATGAATAATTTATATTTTTCTAGAAATGGAAGTTATACCAGTTGCTGCCAAATATGTCATAGTAATGAGAGCAGCCTTTTCCATAAAGTACTTTAATAGCAAAGTATAATCATCAAAGCTAAGAGGAGACAAAAGATATATGGCTTCTATATAATATAAATTAAAATTTAATAACTAATAAAAACATTTTCATAGTTATGGGAGATTTGAGAGAACATTTTACATCAATCACATTATTTACTTTTTACCTTAAAAAGATCAATAAATTTCGTTCCTTTACTGTATCCATTTACTTTAAAGACAGATTCAGATTTCCTTGCCCTGTCCAAGTAGATCAATTGTTCAGAGCATCGTCCCAAAACACCAAGTTTGCAGGCTCAGTCCCCGGTCAGGGCACGTACAAGAAGCAACCAATGAATGCATTAATGAGTAGAGCAACAAATCGATATTCTTTTCTCCTTCCTAAAGTGTTACTAATAAGGGTTTAATTACTCATTAAAATGGTAATACATAGAAACTTGCTTGATAAATTACCGTCTCTGAGCCAGGAATTCATATAACGGGTAAGTACAGTGCTACCACCATTCTTTTTAAGGCAAGCGCAGCCCCAGGATACCCACTGTCACTGCTCTCTCACATGTATGGGAAGCATTAGGAGTAATGCCATAAAGACAGAGAAAGCCTTAGGGCATGTGAATTGGAAAATGCTCTAAAGGCTTTCTCCTGCATAATAACATAAAACTTATAACATCTGATGTGACATATACCTAGATATCCCAAGAAAATCAATGGAAGAACAGCCACAAACAACTCAGGTAGTAGGATGTAGAAATCAATAGAATTTGATATACTATTTTGTTATTTATCAAAATAACAACCATTGAAATGATATAATGGAAACTAAGATCCCATTCGCCATAGCAACAAAAATATATTTTGATATACAAAATGATAGAAATATACTTATTAAAAATGTAAAAATCTTTATGGGAAAAATTATTAGAACACTTCTGAAAAATACAAATACAGAGTTGAGTAAATGGAAGGCATTTTCTGAAGATAGTGCATGAAGAAGAAAGCTCAATATTATAAAGATGTCCATTCTCTCATTATTAATTTATTAATTTAATATGATTCCATTTAAATCCTGAACATCTTTCTTCCTAGAGTTCATAAAATTGATTCAAAAGTCCAAGTGGAAAAATAAGAAAGCAAAAGTAAGACAGGAAAACCCTAAAGTATGGGAACTATGGGTTGGGGAAGGTGAGTAAAAGGAAGAGAATTAGCTAGCTTTATTAGACATTAAAATCGTATCAAGCCTCAATAATTAAAACTATGTGTCATTGACATATGAGTATGCCATGAAACAATTGGATGTCCAGAAATAGAAAAGGCATATATAGAAATTTAATAAAATATAAAAGCAGTATTTCAAATCACCAGAAAATATATATAGTCACTAAGCAAAACTACCTAATAAAAATTACAGGGCTTATAGATAAAATGGGCTAGGGTTTAACACTGAAAAACTTCATCAATAACATTCGTTGCCTGGAACACAATGGCTCAGATGCCATCTGATGCTTGCAGACCCGCTGGGGCACAGAGGTTGAATTGCTTGTCTACTACCTGGAGTCACATAGGTCATGCATTCCAGTTGCCAGAATAACAGCTTTCCTGTGAATTATCACTTAAGCTTATCAACTATAACTGAAGCTAAAATCTTTAGCTCTTCAGTTCCCCTATCAGAACAATGGAAGCAACAACCCTACTATGTAACTCCATCACTGTTCCTGGAGCCAAGTAGGCACTCAACAAATGCTACGTCCTCTCCCCTTCCTTCAGGAGTATATCAAGTTGAAAATATGTTAAGTTTTCAATTAAATTAAATTCCTCTTACACATCAGAAGAGCAGCAAAAATGGTTGACATGTTCTCCTGATAGCAGCTACTAAATGCTTTTTACCAGCGACAGAATGAAACTCCCATACACAGGTCTCATATGCCTCATTGCCATTTCCAAAGTAAGACTCCTCAAGAAAGCCTTCAGGCACCAGATTTCAGAGCAATGATTAGGTTTTCATTAGAAGAAAGTGGTTATTTGCCTCCTACTAAAAACGCCTTGAGGAAATATACCCTACTCCCTAATTACAGGGTGAACAAAAGTAGTTGTACCTTTGTTCATATGGAAAAAGACATGCAGGTTATTATTATTACAATAGATTTATTAAATCTGTGTTTCACATACTTACAACTGTAAAGCTACTCTTGCCTACCCCTGTATTCCTTGGACCCCCAAACTCACCTCCTGAGAATTTATCTTAAAGTAAGCAATCTAAAACAGCAAAGGTTTTATGCAGAATCCTTACATCAGCATTATTTATATTGGCAAAGGGAAATCTGGAAACAACTTAAAAAACTGGAAATAACTATAGGGTGGCTAGTTAAATGATGCTAAATCCATTTAGTGAAATATTACACACTATACTATCATTAAACATATTTATAAAGATTATGTTAAAACATTGAAAATATTTATATGATAATTTAAAAAGGAAGAGCAGAATAAAAAACAATTTTTCAATATTTTCACAGATTTATAAAAACTCAATGCTACACAGAAAACTGCTAATAGTAATTATGTTGGGGCAATAGATATGTGAGCTTTTATTTCTTTTTCTCCTCCTTTTTATACCTATTCTTACTATGAAAAAAATATACATTTCTTTTTAAAGTCCAGAGACATTTGAATACAGTGAGCACATAACATATCTTATCACCAAGGCAAAAAGATAAAACTGCCTAGTTATGACTTCATTTCCCCTTTAAGACTGTTCTTAATGTTCATTTCCAAGCTGACTTCATCTCTAAATATACTCACGTGGGAGAATATGAGAACACAGTGGGATTGGTCCTGAGGTCCCTGGTCCCCAAGGAATGTCTGCAGACACTTGGCAGAACTTGTCAGCTAACAGGAGGATCAGGCAGTAATCTGTTTCAGTGTCCTTAAGTATTAAATTCAGGCTGCATGACTATTCCTGACATGGCCCTTTATTAGTAGTAATGGCGTCTAGATCCCTGGTTGACTCAAATCTCTGCCCTCACCCCGAACCTTCACAAAGGAAACCAGACTAGGAATTATACTCATCATCAGAATACTAACGCTTCCAAGTAAAACTCTGTACTAAATGCACGACTATCTGCTATCAGAAGGCAATTCACTTCACTTCTTTTCCTGACAATGAAATAGGTATAATCTGCTGATTGTTTCAGGTTGGCAAGGTGCTGCATTTTGGTAAATATACAAAACTTCAGGAACAAATTTTTCTTCCTTTTTAGTTTCTGAAAATTGATTTTATCAGTTCCCTGAGGGAATGATAAAGCTTTGGTGATTTTGATACACATAATATATTTTATAAAAAACTAATTTAAGATCAAGAATACAAATGTATGATTTTACCCTGCAAATATTTGTCATCTGACTTGTTAAATCTTAAAAAAAATGTAAGTTGAAAAGAGGATGGTAGAGTATGTAGGATTTTACATGGCAGTTGCAGGTTCTTAAGAAATGTGTCCACTAAGCTAAAACAGCATGATGAAATATCATTCTCTGGTATAAGAATATTTCTGTAGGAAAAAAAAACAAGTTTGTTTGTTTGTTTGTCTTATGTTCCCATTTGTGAATCCTTAGTATGTACCAAGCTTTTTAAAAACATGGTCTTTTCAACTTTGAAAACAACACTATGAAATCATCATTATGACTGAGAGAGGTTAATTGATTTGTCCGGAGCTAGCATGGCATAGTGGGATTCAAACCCAGGTCTGTCTCAGGGAAGGAGGGAGGGAGGGAGGGAGGGAGGGAGGAAGGAAAGAAGGAAGGAAGGGAGGAAGGGAGGGAGGGAGGGAAGGAGGGAGGGAGGGAGGAGAAAAGGAAAAGGGACAAGACCCTTATTCTCCAACTTTCGCATCTCAGGAGGAAAAACACCTTCTCTTTGCCTGTGTCATCATCACATCACTCTTCTTGCCAGCACAAGTACTTTCATAGCAGGTCGTACTTCCCAAAAGTAAAAATGAGTGGCTTTCCCTGGGGTTGGCTGCATTGAGAGCCCACCTTACTGTCATGGCGGTCTCCAAAATACAACACAGGGCAAATTAGTTCTGGGATTTGCCATTAAAAAAAAAAATGTAATCCTTAGAATGCATATTCTTATTGGTTTTCATTACAGAAAATCTCTCTTCCCTGATATGAATGCTTTGTTTACTCCCTGCTCTGTTTAGTTATATTTTATCTCACCCTAGATTTTAACGTCTTCATTTTTTAAACCTGTGTCCAAATGACTGCAAGTGTTACGTTTGTCTGAAACTACCGATTGGCTTTTACTCTCATGATTCTAGGTCAGTCTTCAAAGACAGAACAGAGGAGATGTGATCTGTCAAGTGTGATCAAAGAACAGAACATTTATTCCCACAAAAGTAACTGACTGAGCCATGGCCAGGTGGCTCTGTTGGTTAGAGCGTCGTCCCATACACCAAGAGTTTGCAGATTAGATTTCAGGTCGGGGCACATACCTAGGACGCAGGTTCAATGCCCTGGGGGATGCACACAGGAGGAAACCGATCAACATTTCTCTTCCACATAGATGTTTCTCTCTCTCTCTCCCCCTTCCTCTCTCTCTGAAATGAGTAAAAACATATCCTCAGGTGAGGGTTAAAAAAAAAGAACTGATTGAGACAGCACTCACAAGACTGGTTTTAATTATTGTTTGATGATCCCTGCATTTTATGTTAACACTCTTTTAAAGACTATAAATAAATAAAAAATAATCTAAGGAAGACTCAGCTAATTTTCGGGCTCTAGATTCTAAGCTCCTCTAAAGAAACCAATATAGAATTAAAGTTAAAATTGTGAGAGAACCCTTAGCATATGTGATAAGTAATAATTCATGCATACAAATATGTATTGGACACACACAATCGGCAAAGCGCTGTGCGGCTTTTAGTGAAGGATGTGGAGATGAAAGGTAGACTCCCTGTCCTTACCAGTTTGCACTCTAGTGAGGGAGAAGAGAAATGTGCACAAGCTTGTAGGGGATACACTTCAGAAGAGATGTGCAATCAATTAACAGATGGGATCAGAGAAAATAGAGGCACACTGTTTTATTTTTCATAATTATCAAAGCTATTTTAAACGATATTTTGAATAAGAAAATATGTAAATCTTTTATTAAATTAGAACAATACAATACTTTTTAAAGCTATTTTGTAATTATTTACATCTCTCTTCACTTATATGCCATATTAATAATTTTTGCCTGGAGTCAATCTAACTTTGAGCAAAGTGGCTGGTGTTGCTCCCTCACCACTGTTGATGTGCCTGGTAGAAATTCAAGTCTTTCTTGTTAGAAATGAAATGAGTAAATAGGTGACATAATAGTTCAGATTTGTATAAATCATTCACTTTCTTGTGATCTTTCAGATAGGAAAGTTACACAAGGTACTTTCTAAAAGGATAACCATTACTTTTTAAAATTTTGAGTTATAATGGCAATAGAGATGAAAGTTAATGATATGAAACACTTCATGTACTTTAGGTTGATTGCTAAGGTATATCCGAGCCAGCCGAATTGTTCCAGAGAGACTAATGAAAGCAAGATAGAGTATCTTTTCAGGGCAGGGTGTGGGTAAGTAGTTGAAGACGTATGTTTCACGTTAGGTTAAAAATCCTACTTGGGATTTGATCTTTATTTCTGAGAACTCAGTCCTCGGTGGCAATGTATGTTTAAGTTCCTCTCATATTAATTCCAACTCACATCCTGGAAAAGCAGGCCTATCTTCACTCATTAATTTTCATGGCCCTTGAAAGGCCAGTGACTCTCCATGCTAAAGGACACCTGATTGTAATGCTTTTGTGAACAGAGGGAACAGAAATTCTGGCTCTGATCAGGGAAGTGGAACAATGAGAGGAAAGAGAAAGAATCATCAAACAGCTAAGCAGCACTCAACTCCTGGGTTGGGGCAGCTTGTAAGACTCCACACAAGGGATAGGTCCCCAAGGCACCTGGCTCTTGAGAGCCCACGGGGCTATTGTCCATGACACCCATGGGGCTCTGGCAAACAAAGAAGCAGTTCCTGAAGGGTGAAGGAATACATGCCACAGCTGTCCCCCCCATTCAGCACAGTGGCAGTGGGAAAAGCCGCCCATTTCTCACGGCTCACTCCAGTAAGACAAGGTGGCCAGTATCTCTCTGGAAAGTGCGGTACGGATGCCTGAAACCTCATCATTTCCAGCTGCTGCCTGAAAAATGGGAGCCCTAAACGCCCGGCTGTGACAGCCAGCATGGCTTGTTCTTGTCCTGGTTATCCCCCAGAGCTCAGCACAGAAAGAACAGGCAAAAGCATTCATCTCCCAGTCTTGCCCTGAAAGAGGTCTGATTGCATACTTTCCAAGCTGCTGCCTGAGGATCGAACTGTCTAATTTAACACACATCTAGAGGCAGGCTGCAGTCCTCCAAAGAGCCCCAGGAAACCACTGGGCACTTCTCTACTTTCTCCATGTGGCTTATTCTAGCAATAGAATCAAATCCCCAGTTTTCCTGAAAGAAACTTATTGACACAACTAGGACCCCAACTTTTATGGATGCCACCCAAATGCCAGGCCCCCAAATCACCTAATTCTGATAGCCATCTGGCTTGAATTCACAAGTCCCACAATACTATAGCAAAAAAAAAAGGGGGGGGAAGCAATTTTTTAATTGGTACAGAAGCAATTCTGCCAACAGAGGCAGTGTACCCATTCTTCTAAAACACAGATCATTCTCCAGGTTAGGTCATATGTTGTGCCACAAAACAAGTTTAATAAATTTAAAAAGATTGAAATCACACCTTTTCCAACCACCATCATGTAAAACTAGAAGTCAATTACAAGAAGAAAACTGGAAAATTCACAAATATGTGAAGATTAAAAAACATGTTCTTGAACAACCAATAAGTCAGAGAAGAAATTTAAAAAAAAGACCTTGGAAAAATGAAAATGGAAACACAAAATGCCAAAACATATGGGATACTTCAAAAGCCGTTCTAAGAGGAAAAGTATAGCAATAAATGCCTACATTACAAAAAAAAACAACCCTCAAATAAACAACCTAACTTAACACCTCAAAGAACTGGAAAAAAGAGAACAAACTAATCTCAAAGTTAGAAGAAAAGTAATAACGAAGATCAGAGTGAAAATAAATAAAATGGAGACTGCGAAGCTTAATGAAACTAAGAGCCAATTTTTTGAAAAGATAAACAAAATGTAAAAGCTGTTAGCTAAACTTGCCAAGAAAATGAGAAAGAGGACTCCAGTAAAACTGTGAACAAAAACAAAGACATTACACTAACACAGGAATACAGAGGCTCATAAGAGACTATTATAAATAATCACATGCCAACAAATTAAATAACCTAGAAATGGACAAACTCCTAGAGACATACAACCTACCAAAATCATGTAAAAATAGAAAGTCTGAACAGATCCATAGTAAGAAGATTGTAAGAAGATTGACTTGGTAACCAAAAACCTATCAACAAAGAAAAGCCCAGGACCAGGTGGCTTTACAGGTGAATTCTACCAAACATTCTAAGATGAATTAATACCAATCCTTCAAAAAACTCTTCCAAAAAATTAAAAAGAAGGAAACACATTCAAACTCATTTTACAAGGCCAGCACTAATCTCATACAAAAGCCAGACACAGACACTATAAGAGAGAATATTCTGGTTAACACAGACACACAAATATTCAACAAAATATTAACAAACCAAATTCAACAATATATTAAAATGATCATACACCATAATCAAGTGGGATTTTCCCCTGGGATGCATGGATGTTTCAACTTATGCAAATCAACAAATTGAATATACAGCATTAACAAAACAGAAGATAAAAATCACATGATCGCATCAATAGATACTGAGAAAACATTTGACAAAATTCCACATCCTTTTGTGATAAAAAGTCAGCAGACCGGGTATACAAAAAACATATACCTCAACATAATATAGGCCATAAATGACAAACACACAGCTAACATCATACTCAATGGTGAAAAGCTAGGAGCTTTTCCTCTAAAATCAGGAATAAGACAAGACTGCCCAGTCTCACACTTCATTCAGCATAGTACTAGAAGTCCTAAAAATAGCAATTAGGCAACAGAAAGAATTAAAAAGCATTGAAATTTGAAAAAAGTAAAACTGTCTTTATTTTCAGAAGACATGATAGTGTATATAGAAAACCCTAATGTATTAGCTTCAAAACAGACACATAGATCAATGGAAAAGAGGGCCCAGAAATAAACCCGTGCCTATGTGGCCGATTAATTTATGACACAGAAACCACGAATATACTATGGAGAAAGGACAGTCTCTCCTCTGGGAAAACTGGACTGCCACATACAAAAGAACAAAATTCAACCACTACCTTACACCGCACACAAAAGTCAACTCAAAATGGATCAAAGACTTGGACATAAAGACCTGGGACCATAAGACTCCTAGAAGAAAACTGAGGATGCAAGCTTCCTTGACATTGTTCTTGGAGATGACTTCTTGGATTTGACACCAAAAGCACAGGTAACAAAAGCAAAAATAGCAAATGGGACTACAGCACACCAAAAAGGGAGATCAACATCGATAATCATCAGGGGAATGCAAATCAAAACCACCATGAGATATCACCTCATTCTTGTCAGGATGTCTGTTTTTAAAAAGACAAGACCTAACAAGTGCTGGTGAGGATATGGAGGAAAGGGGACCTTTGTGCACCGTTGGTGGCAATGTAACTTCGTACAACCACTATGAAAAACAGTATGGAGGTTCCTCAAAAATGCAAAATAAAACTATCGTATGATCCAGCAATCCCGTTTTTAGATATAGACTCAAAGGAAATGGATCGTTATCCCAAAAAGATATCTGCACTCCTGCGTTCATTGTAGCGTTATTCACAATGGCCTCGGTACGGAAACAACTTAGGTGTTTGTCAATGGATAAATGGATTTAAAAAATGTGGGGGGTGTGTATGTATACAATGGAATATCATGCAGTCTTTAAAAAGGAATTCTGCCATTTGCAACCATGTAGATGACCTGGAAATGCTTATGCTAAGTGACATAAGCCATACACAGGAAGACAATCATGCTGACCCACTATACCGATGTGGAACAGATACGCAGAATGTGCCACACCCTGCTAAGGCATCCATAGGTGACGGAACAGGAGATACATTTCAGCAGCCTGCTACACTGGTAAATGTCTTGGTTCCAGGCGCCTAGAATATGTTGGGCTATCTCTTTTAAAGTGGTATTATGGTATGAGTTGCTGCATCAGTGAAGGAAGATGTTCAACATTTAGTGGCCTCTTGAATTGCGGAGGCAATGTCTACAATATTTACATGTGCTACTACAACTCAATTACCCAGTAATTGCAGGAGACTGGCCATTGTTAGATGGACCCAGGTGAATGAAGAAAGGGACTGAAATAAGTAGATCTAAGCTGCGATGCAAACAGTTCACAAATGCGCCTTATGACCAGCAGACCCAAAGATACTGAAAATGCCATTGGCAGACAGAGCTGTGTTATCGGGTCCCCCAAACCATAAAGCAATTTCTCTGGGACCTAGGACTTCCCCTCATGCCCCCACATTCTCCCATCTTTTATAGAGATAAGAATGTGTTTATAAGAATGATAAGTCCAGTGGCCACACAACAGAGTCACTCTCTGTGCCTGGAAGTACAATATTTTTTTATTAAAATAAAATCATAAATATTAATATATTTAGTAAAATATATTAAATTGTTAAAAGTAATTACTTCTACATGGTGAGGTAATAAGTGATTCCCCCTTTTTTCTTTTTTTTATTGTTGTTTAGCTACAGTTGCCCCCCTTTCTTCCCCATTGCTCTCCCGTCCCACCCCACCCCCCAAAGTCAAGCCCCCACCATCATCCATCCCCATGAGTCCTTATTCATGTTCCTTGGCTTGCCCCTGTATCCTGAATCACACAACCAGGCCATGCCTATTTTCTCTGCCTTGTTCCTTGTAATACTGTACACTCCAGGGGAAATACAATATCCAGGAGAAGTGGAAGTAGGATATTACAAGGGACAAAGCAGAGACAATAGGCGTGGCACTGGTTGTGTGATTCAGGATATAGGAGTGCCTCCAGGTTGGTGTCCAGCTGCCCACTGACACGGGATTCGGTCTAGGTTTCCTGACTGACAGATCAAGTCGGAACAGGACGGGGGAAAAAGAGACTGGAAACTCAGATCTGGGTTGGGTCCCGCACTGTATTTGCTCCACTCCGGACACTTCCATGCTCCCCATTTTCTGGACTGATAAATGGTGGTTAAGAACAGATAAACCCTTGAGGAGATGCACCTAGGGCAGAGGCAGCATTAGGCAGGAGGTCCGGCCAGCCTACCAATGGGATGGTGAGCATCAGACTGGTGAAATTTGTCTTTTTCAGGGACCTGTTCCAGCACTCCATTGCCGCACACTACGCAGTGATATGCGCATGTAATCGCCATAGGAACCTATGGTGGGAGACCCAGCTTATTATTTTCTGGGCCTCAAAGTATAATCCAGTGTCTGATTGGAGGCTCTCTGGACAGTCCAAAAGTACACAGCATCATACGCCAATGCTTTGACTGTGCGTGTGAGTATCTGCCCTGGACAATCAATTCCTCTGCTTTAATTCATGAATGATCAGATGGCTCTGGGGTCATGGTGGGGTCGGATTGGTTAGCAACTACCCAGAGGACACCTATCTTATTAGAGAAGCCATATGATTATTGGCATGTCATAGAAGGGAGTATAATTTTTGGTTCTCCTTGTTCTCATCTTCCCGATGGTCTGGCCCTCTCCTAGTAGTTCCTTTATCTCACACACTAAGCTCTCAGTCTGGTTATCACAAGAAGGGGCCTCTACATCCTAATTTTTGTGTCATAGAACATAGTTCGGAACACTTTCAAGGTTATTCCATTTGGTCCCTTTGTATAAATGCCATAACTGTGTGGCCTCTCAAGACGCAGCCTCATTGTGGAGGCCTACCCAGAAGTTCTTTCAGTTCCCTAGGTCTGATATCAGGTTACCACCTTCATGGGAGCGATCAGAACGGCCAGACAGTTTATACTTCTCCCTCTTCTTGCTACATGGTGCCCTAACAACATTGCCTCATTGTAGCGACCTACATTGCTCTGGTTCTAGGAAGTGCATTAGGGAATGGTCACTCAGTTGCTCTTACCTTATCTAAAAATCTCTTCCCATTCCACCCATCAGAATACCCAACCAGTAGTTTCACCCCCAGTTCCAGTTCACCTTTCCCCTTCTGCCTCACCTCCTGTGCAACTCCCTCTCAGGCCTTAACAGCAGCCATGGAATATTGGCAGTATGTACCTCCCCGGGTCTTGACATTATCAGCAAATTTACTGCTTAAGAAACTTGGGACTTCAAAGCACTAGTTTCTGCAACCAGCTGATTTTTATCCATCCCAATCCTTGAAGATAGTCATACTGCCTTATCTGGGCTCTTCTCATTTCCAGGGTAGGTCTTAGCTCTGTGGTACCTTGTTATGCTGGGCCAGATTCCCTATTTTTTGTGCCAGTTGTAGAGTGAACAATGTCAAATGAACAGACATCAAACATACCAGGTTTGTGATAAAACTCCTGAGAATGAAGTACTAGGTGAAAGAAGTACTACTCCATTGCCTTATTCATCCTGTACTAGGACCCAGACATCCAGAAGGTCCAACATTGGACTCAGAGAGAGCATCCTGGCCCTGTACTGAGAAGGTTATGACAGGAAAAACACCAGCACCTCTCTGTCATGACCAGGGCTCTGGAGCTAAGCCTTGTGGCTGCAGATGTTGGACCAGTGGCTTGGTCTAGCACCTCAGAATTCTTCCAGCATTGGGATCCTTAAACACTCAGCTGTAGCTGATTTCCATGGAGCTCAGCAAAAGGCCCACTCCCTTCTGAGAGAGAACAGCCTGCAAGGAATGTCTCAGACAACTTTATTCTAAACTTTCACCTGAGTTATTCCTTTGTATATTTTCAACATACATATTTAAGGTTTTTTCATAATGCATAGATGTTCCATTTCCTCTCATGTAAAGCCTCCCATTTATTGGATCTATTGGCTCTGTCAAAAATAATAAGTTCTTAAATGACAAGAATGGCTCACTGTGCCTGAACTCTAAAAACAATATTGTTTGTGCTAGACATCTACTTTTCTTCTAGGAGTCTAGAATTTTGGTGCCTGCCAAGCAGAGGATACCTAATGTCCACCTCCCAGTAAAAACCTTAGCAACTTGGTCCCTAATGAGCTTCCCTTGTACACAACCCTTTGCACACATTGTTACAATTCCAACAGTGAGTTGTGTTTCCTCTGTGATTGCACTGGGATGGGATGCTTAGAGGCTTCCTCCCGATTTCCTCCAGACTCTGTCCACGCACCTTTTCCCTTTGCTGACGTTGCTTCGTATTTTCTCCCTGCAATAAATCTTAGCCATCAGTACAATTATATTCTTAAGTCTGATGGGTCCTTCTAGTGAGTCATCAAATCTGGGGATGATTTTGGGAACACCAGACACAGGGGTCAACCTGAAAGTTGCCCTAAATGCAATGCCTCTACCAACCAACAGCTGTGACTCCCAAATTCCTGCTTCATTCTGTTCTTTTGTTCAAAACATCCAGAGCCATTCTCACGTTTTGCAGCGCCCTTCTTCGTGTGCTGCTCAGTCTTTTGGCAGTTCAGCACGTTGTCTTCCACATTTCAGGGTTGCTTCGAAACTTCTGGTCCGCTGAGGGCCCTTGTGGTTCTGCAACAATGATGTGAATTTATTTTTCAAAGAATAAATCTCTCTGTCCTGGAAAGATGTGGGATGTGGGATGTGGGCACACGTGCAGGCACATTTCATCAATTGATAATCTGATCTCCTGGTCTTCTGCTGTTTAGCAGGTAAAATGGAAAGAAAAAGTATTGCACTAGGACTGCCCACCCCTATTTGCTTTTTGTTTGCTATCTGTTCATCTAGCAAGTATTTATTTAGGAATGAGTGCCAAGAAAAGACAATGTATACAAAATATATGTCCGTATTTACATGTACATACACATGTATTTGTGTGTATACATTGCTATGTCTGCTTGATTTTGACTTTTGTTAGTTTGTGTTTAATTAGCCCATAACATTTTAAACAACATATAGTGTCAAAAGAATTGAATGTAAGGAAATAAACACAAAAGAAAGGTCAGTTACAGCTAGAGGCTGGCCTGCTTATTGGAGATAAAAATATAAAATTACTTATGAAAAACTGCAAATTCAGCTGAATTTAACACATATGTTGAATGTCAATTCCACTGGTTAGTGCTGTAGATGATTTTAAGATGTCAACCAATTTGTCTTTACAAATGAGGTTTGGTCCAATAAAGTATTACAATGTACCCCCCTCCCAAATCCAGCTCTTCTGATAGGTTACTATGTTATTATAAAAAATGCTATGAAAATAGCATCTATCTCAGCTTGAATAAATGCTGTCAAAAATATTCCAGTGAACTGATTGTGGTGTTCCTTACAGACTCCATATCTAGACTGCCAGGTAGGAATCCGAATTTTACCATTAGTAACTGTGCAACATTGGGCTGGGAGCTCAAGCTCTCTCACCCTCAGTTCCCTCATCTGTAAAGCTGACATAATAAACATACTTCACAGGGCTGTTATGACAGTTGAATATGTTAATGTGAGTAACGTGCTTGATGTAGTGCCTGAGAACACAAAGCATATGTAAATTTCAGTTATTATGATTATGATTATCAATTCCCAATGGCTAAGAAAACAGATTATATTCCACTTCAACCATTTACATCTGAGTGTCTTTAGGCAAGTCATGCTCATTAACCTTCCTGGGCCTCGGTTTTCTCCCCTACAAATTTAAGAGACTTCAAAGTTTCTACCTGGTTCTACAATAATTTCAAGTCTATTAAGGAATTCTTTTTTTTTTAATTTAAAAATACCCATACTGTCTTCTGATTCTTCTTTGAGCACTAAGCCCCAAATTGAGTCCCTATGCAACATTGTTTAAATCACTCGTTCAACAAGATATTACTGCATGTGAGTGTGCGTGTTTTCCATGCCTCTCCCCAAAGCCAGACAATAGGGACTTCAGGAACAAAAGGCTATTCTTTTCTCTCTGCACATAATAAATATTGATTCTTCATTCTATCATAATACATGCATTGAATAGATGGCAAGTATGTTCTAGCTAGGAATTGAGGGGAAAAGTAAATAAAATTTGACTTCTGAAGGGGAGGGTTCATCAAAGAAACAATGGCCTCTGCCAGGGACTTCTGTCTGGGAGAAAACTGTCTCCCACCCCAGCTCTCTCCCTGATGCTGGACAATTCGGTTCATCCCTATATGTTTCTGATGTTTTTCAAGCTGCTACCCTGATGCTGGAGCTCAGAGGGAGTGAATCTGAGTAAGTCTGTGCTGGCTATTTAAGAATAACTACCTGGGGCCCTGGCCAGGTAGCTCAGTTTGTATAGTGTGGTCCTGATGTACTAAGATTGCGAGTTTGATTTCCCAGTCAGGGCACACACAAGAATCAACCAATGAATACACAGATAAGTGAAACAACAAATCAATTTCTCTGTGTGTGTGTCTCTCTCTCAAATCATAAATTAAAAAAAAAAAATTTAAAGAGGAATTGCCTGGGACTCCAGATCTCCATCTCCCTCAGCCTCAATTCTTCTGGTTTTTACAGTAAGAATTTATAGGGGACTTCTCCTCCCAGCACTGGAACCCTGGGTGGGGGGCCTGGTGGGGGGTTTGGAACCCTCACTCCTCAAAGGGGATGTCTGCAGCTGATAAATCCCTCCCAACTTTTATCCACATTTGGATAAAACAGCCTGTTCTGTGTCTCTCTCTGCCCTCTTACCAGTCTCAATGTGGCTTCTCCTTCAAGTCCCTAGTTGTAGAATTTCTATTCAGCTAACTTTTAGGAGTTTCTCAGTGATGATTGTTCTCTTTAGTTATAACTTTGATGTGGCTGTGAGAGGAGGCTAGTTCCACCTTTACCTACACTGCCATTTCTTGACCAGAAGTCTCCAAAGGAATGCGTTTTAAATGTCATCACAGAAAAAAGATCTCATTGTACCATTGGTCTCTGAAGCAGATCTTTGATGTATCCAATATTTAGTGCATTACAAAGCAAACAGAAAAAAGAATTCAATTCCTGATCTGAAAAAATTCATTATAGTAAGCCAGGCAATGAAATATAATTACAATATGGTATGATAAATGCAATAATAAAAGATGGAGGGATCAAAAATGCTTGAATGGCTCACAGAAGTTATTTTTCAGAAGAAAATGAACTAGGTCTTGAAAGATGAGTAGCAATTCCACAGAAGGAACTAAAAATGAAACAAAATGGTCCATCTGTTGTAACATATCTTATGCATATATGATGGAGTAGTTGTAGCAAGTTTTGATTTATTATATTGTGGTTGGCAAGGTTTTGGTTTCCCTGAAGCAAGTGGACATCCCTGATGTCAATTATCTGAAAGAGAGATGGACCTTCAAATATCTTTCTCTTTCTCACATGACCAATTCACCACCAAGTCCTATACATGTTACCTTTTTTCCTGAATCTGTTTATTTATCTAAGTATGAATTGACTACGCCCTGGCCCAGCCACCCTTATCTATCGCCTGGCCCATTGCAATAGTCTCATAGCCAGCTTTCCTGTATTTGCTACTGCCCTCCTACAATACATTCTCCAAACTATGGTTTAAATGATTACTAAAAAATAATCATGGCCCTCCCCCACCCTGAATAATTCAGACCAAAAGCCATTGATTAGCTGGTGTGGGCACAGTGTCAGAGTCCAACCCAGGTGAGGAGTGCGTCCAGAGGGTAGAGGTAGAGGGATGGGGGGGCGGGGGTGAGTGTATATTAGAGCCCTTTCAGGGTGTCCCTGTGGGAGGGCAGCCTGGCACAGGTTGGAACCTTTGCAAAGTAGCTAAAAAGAGCATCCGTGTGACTGTCAAGGGCGGGAACCCAAGCGGGATGGAGAGCAACTTCCCAGGAGAGGGGCTAGCATCAACAATGGGAGATTGGTTACATATGGGGGGACTGAAAGTTAAGTACATACATAGCAAGGATAATGGGAACCGGGTTTCTCAGTGTCAGGGAAAGGAGCTACACGTAAGGAAAGGAGAAAACTAGAACGAATGGAATGACTCCTGTAGCATTATATTGGAATTACAAGTTTTAGTGTACACTCATAGTTTCATATATATGTAAATATGAACCTGTGTGTACATATATGCCGTCCCTCAATCTACTGAGAAGGCATGGAAGTAATAGCATACCAAAAGCATGGAGCATGCCTAACACCTAGAACTTGCTATCTAAATATCATTCTACAAAAGAACCCTACATTCTGACACTGAAAACAATGGCACTTCAGTCGAGCTTTCCTTTTTTCCCAAAATTTCCCCTTTCCGCCTCACCCACCCACACACCAACCAAAAAGGTCCTCTGTTAGCTCTGCCTTCCCGTCAGGAACAGGATCACAGAAAAATCGCAGCCGAAACCCGCCCCCAAGGGGGGTGGAGGGGGAGGAGCTCCCCGTCGCCACAGCAACGGGAGCAGGAAGGGGCAGGCTTCCTTATTCTGCATCTGGCGCACGGCTTGTGCCGGTCGCCAAAGTGCTGGGGCGCGGACTTTGCGGTTATAGCGTGTCGCTTAGCTCCGGGTTGAAACCGGACCCGGATTCCGCGCCCACCGCCACGTCAACCTAAACCTACACCGCCCTCCCCACCCCGCTGCTGCGCTCACTAGGCCCGCAACCGGTCCTCCCAGGCCAAGCGGCCGCCTTTCCCACAGTGCCCTGCGCTAGGCCCCGCCCCGGCTCGCCCCGGAGGCGGGCAGGCTGGGAACCGGCAGGAGCTGGCCGTGCTCACCGCTGCCGGTGCGGCTTAACCTCCCCTATCCCGAGTGCCGCGGCCCGGCGGTTGGAGAGAGCGTGCTTCCCTCTCACACGCACAGCTGCGCTTGGCCGGGTAGGGTCAGCCTTGGGAGACTGAGGATGGGGGAGTAGCTGCTGGTGGCGACCCCGCAACATCGAGGTGGGCATATGCCGGGACCCTGCTGGAGCCTGCGGTGTCCAGGGCCCTCTTTGAAGGGAGGGCGGAACTGCGGTGCACCTGAACTTGAACCCTCTTCCCTCCACGGCTGGTTTATTGTGTTCTCGCTTCCCGTCTTCCTCCGTATTACCCTTCTTCACGCCAGCGGTTCCCTGCTTCTTGATTCATTTTCTCACGTTAGCTTCAGTTATGAGGGCTCCTTTCTCCTCTCTCTGTCCAAAGACTGAACACTCCAGGAACACTTGACCGTCTCTGTAGCCCCGTATCTCCATCTTTTCCCTCTCCCCGCATCCCATTTTAGAGTGATGGCTGCAAGAGGTGTTCACATTGCCTTTACCTGCAGCTTCCACCTGTCCCCACCGCTCGACCCAGAGCGTCATTCACACCCACACTGAGAACAACTGCTAGGCGGGGAACACCACTAGACCCAAAGTGGTGTTTGGGAATATGTTCTCTATATTTTCCTAATCGCTTTCTGGTCTGGATATTTGTTAGTATCCATCACTGTATTTTACAAAGGTATTTTTAGTAGCATGAAAAGGAGGGGTTACAAATGAGCCAAAGGCCATTAACAGGTAAGGACAAAAATTTAAATGGACGTTCAGTTTTAAATGAAGAAAGAACCTGAGGATGCTAGGAAGGTTAGTTTTTCCCCAAGCATTATGAGATCCTTGGAAGTAAAGTATACAAGTGCTCTCTGATCTTATTTTTCCACTACCCAGGTGAGCATGTCAAAATAACTGATTCCCTTCTCCTTTTTTCTTTTTATATATGTATTTCCACCAAACATAAATGTGCAGTAAAGTTACATTGTTAGTTTGCAGTTATTCTATTTTTATAAAATGTAATGTAAGCACCTTCTGAGAAAATACCAGAGGACGGGGGCCTTCTATGTAAGTTGTTTATTATAACAATAAAAGTTCACTGCCCTTTTTGGAAGGTTATATGAAAATACAGACCTTTTGGAAGGTCTGTGCTTCCTTCTAGTACCCCCCTCCCCCTCTTCCCCAAAGGATATTTCCTCCAAGTGAAATCTGATTAAAATGAAAACTGAATAGTGTCCAAGGGGTGAAGAAGTAGCCCAGAAGGAAGCGGTATTACAGAAGGGCAATGCCTTAGCTGGATAAGAAAAAGGAAGGAAACAGTCCATTCTCCCCGCAACGCTACCCCCTGTCCTTGCCCTTACGTTCTGGTGCTGATCGGAATAAATTGCTGAGTTTGTTTTTTAATAGTTCTAGGTAGCTTTTACCTACTATCTTGAGGATAGTAGGTAAAATCTTATCCAGTATAAATTTGAATACCTGGATAAGAAGACAATGAAAGGGGCCCCTAAAGAATAGGGCTTGGGCACTCACTCACCCAGATTTGGTATTTAATGGAGATTATACTGCTAACTATGTTATTTAATACATAGTTTTATTGTTGGGTTTGGGTTTTTTAAATGTATTTTAACTACTTGGTTTCTTCTCTTTAGATTAACGGTTGAGAGACAATTGTAACGATGTTTGAGTCACCCTTGGAGTAATTGGACAGAACTTCTCAATCTTGCAGATTACATCAACTGGAACCAGTGGTGTTTCTTAATGTTCACTTAAATCAGAACTTGTATAAGGAAAAAAATGGGAGTCTGGTTAAAGAAAGATGCCTATGTCGGACACTTGAGAAAGGTCATTCTCTGTTTTTTAATAGTGTGCATGGCCATGTTAGTGGACACAGATCAGGATTTTTACAGTTTACTGGGCGTATCCAAAACTGCTAGTAGTAGACAGATACGGCAAGCTTTCAAGAAGTTGGCGCTGAAGCTTCATCCTGATAAGAACCCGGTAGGTAAAAATTTCTTTCTAAACATACCTGATTAATATATTTTAGTAACTTTTGATATTTACCCAAATTATTTTAAATAAGTGCTCAAAGTGCTTAAGAACAATCACATGTCAAAAATCAAAATTCAACTTAAGTACTAAAAACAACAAAGTTCTTGTTTAAAACAATATAAAGGAATGTCAGTACCAAAAATGCAATTCCCACGTAATTTGGAAACTAAATTTCCAACCGTTCTATTACAGATGTCAACCCCAAAGCAGACAATGTCTGTGAAGTAGTTTTCTTAGTAAAGCAGGTTAAAATCAAGTATTTTAGAGCAGTAATATATGTGTGTATATATATATTTCCTTAGAACTTAGAGAGTATGTCTTGCTAAAAATGGCAGTAATAGCATGCTTCAACTTTCTCTATTTTCTCCCATGCATAAATCTAAGACCAGAGTCAGGAAGCATTATAAATAAAGCTTGAGAATGGTCAAATCAAGTTAATTTCAATCATAATATTTTGTTGTGTATCAAATAATGTAATCTTTCAAAAATAGTTTTAAATCTTATGGTATTTTTACAAATCATCTACTTAATTTTTTATTGAGATTTCATACTCATCAAGGAGAGAGAGATGGTTATAATTTTCTACTTTCTACATAGTTTAAACATAGGATAATTTTGTTTTGATTGCATAAAACTGAGCACTAGAATCAATATTTTTCTAAACCTCCTGTTACTTGGTAATCTTTTGAATCTATGTTGTGCTGTTTTTAGGTTTTTATTTTTTTATTTTTCTTTAAAATTTCAGAATGAGATTTTTTTAAGTTTCCATATGAAAGGTGTACACCTTCTACAACTAAGTATTATTTAGATGAAAGCATTGTTTAAAAACCAACTCTCTGATATAGTAACAAATAAGGAATATTTCCAGTCCATTTTAGTTCCTCTGATACTAGGTTTTTTTATCTGGTGGATTAGGGTACATACTTTTTTTTTTAATCCACAGCTGAGCACATGGCAATTGATTTTAGATAGGGGGGGAAGGGAGGTAGAGGGAGAGAGAAAAAACATCAATCAGTTGCCTCTTGCACATGCCCCAACCAGGGACTGATCGCAACCTCAGCATGTGCCCTGATCATGAATCACACCCACAGCCTTTTGGTTTACAGGACGATGCTCCAACCAAGTGGGCACACTGGCCAGGGTGTGGCACATGCTTTTTTTAGTTAATATATTAGTTTAACCTCAAATAGAAAAATAACCTCTTTGTAATTGTTTTAGGGGTAACTCATAATACTTAACAATACTAAGCATTTCCATGGGTTCATTAGTTTTTCCTCAGTTGCATTTCTTAGAAGGAATGACTTACATTGTATAACCACTTCTGTTAGTCTTTTGAGGC
Organism: Desmodus rotundus; assembly: GCF_022682495.2. Lineage (NCBI taxonomy): Eukaryota > Metazoa > Chordata > Mammalia > Chiroptera > Phyllostomidae > Desmodus > Desmodus rotundus. The sequence continues at coordinate 167,753,323 of NC_071388.1, forward strand.
ATTAGTTCTCATATCTCTTTTACTTTTCTTATTTTTTGGACTGTAAATCTTTAAAAATCCTTTTTTAATTTCAACCCATGATAATCTACTTCATCTTGTACTACTCTAGTCTCCCAGAAATTTCAGGATTAAGTTAGATCTAGCTGCAGGTTCTGAAGAGACTTGATTTTGTTTCTGAAACAAATGTTATATCTAATATTTTTTAATAGAATAACCCAAATGCACATAGTGATTTTTTAAAAATAAATAGAGCATATGAAGTACTCAAAGATGAAGATCTGAGGAAAAAATATGACAAATATGGAGAAAAGGGACTTGCAGATAATCAAGAAGGAGGCCAGTATGAAAGCTGGAATTATTATCGCTACGACTTTGGTAAGATGATATGATATTCCTTATGAAATTCTTGGTTTTTATTTGAGTAAATTTAGAAAATTAATTTTGTTCCCCACTTATGTAGTTAATATGTGTTACCTTGACTCTAATGTAACGTGGGAGTGGAATTCAAAAGAAAAGTCATGTGGTAGCTGTTATCTGCACAGATCTGAAGGTGTTTAGGTCATAATCTTGTTAAATGTTTTAAAAATAAGGATTGCAATTTAATTGAAAAATATTTGCATTAGAAGTTAAATATTGAAGCCTTTAAGGAGTGTCTCATTTTCCAAGAAAGGCTAAAGTTTCTTTTAAGTTTATTGTCACTTCAGTAGAAATGCCATTGTTAATAATGGTACAGTGTTGACAGCAATAAGAAATGAGGCAACAGGAGAGAGAGTAAACAAGTTAAGAAATTAAAGGATGGAGAAAGTACATACAGGTATCGAGGCAAGAGGGACCATTCAGGTACCCAATAGTTGTCTCTTAAATGATTAGTTAACCTCAAATGCAGGTAGAGAACTGAAGTATGCTTTTATAGTAGACTAAATTAAATATTTTCAATATATAACAATTGTATTTGTTTCTCAAGACTAACTTTGTTTCCAAAGTATTATTTTTAGGTATATTCACTACAGCATGATAATCTATATCAGGTGTCAGCAATTATCGTTGCACAGTCTAAATCTAGCCTGCCACCTGTTTTTGTAAAGTTTTGTTGGATATAGGCATACCCATTTTACTGGGATTCAAAAATCACATTTTATTGGGATTTACAAATTGGAGGCAAGACTGTCCACTATCAAAAGGATTACAGCTCACTTTATTAGGGTACTGGCTTTATTGCAATAGTCTAGAACCAAACCCCCAGTGTTTCTGAAGTATGCCCGTACAGTTATGTTCATTTATTTACATATTGTCTACGGCACAAGTGCAAACACAAGGCCCGCAGGCCTAATCCGGCCCTCCACCTTGTTTCTGCCCGGCGACAGCGCCGAGCTCTCAACTGTTAAGAAGTAGTTACATTTATACAGTCCTACAATTACATTCAGCCCTTTGAAGGCAACCTCCAGGCTGATGTGGCCCCCAGTAAAAATGAGTTTGACGCCCCGGCTCTATGGCCTCTTTCACACTTCCGGGGCAGGGTTGAATAGTTCTGACAAAAACCATGTATGTCCCACAAAGCCTGAAACAATACTAACTGGCCTCTACGGAAGAAGTTTGCTCACCCTTGGTCTATATCTATCACTATTATTTTGTATGTTTTATAACAGTAATGCAAAATGTCACATTGGTATTGATTATTATGGTAAATAAAATTTATATTTATTTAATCAGTTTGTCTCTAACTGTAAATATTTTAATTATAAGACAATTAGTTCTAGAATATAATTTTAAGTGATACCACTTATAAAAACATAATTGAAAAGTAAATGAAGTCTGTAGTTTAGTTAACAGTAGTGTACCTGTGCCAATTTCCTGGTTTGGATAGTATCCTAAAACTATATCGTGTCATCATTAGAGGAAGCTGGATAAAGAGTACATACAATCTGTCCTGTTTTTACAACTTCCTGTGAGTCTATAATTGTTTCAAGAATAAAAGTTTAAAAAACCATAATAGAGGTTTTCTATGGAGATGAATTTATGTGAATTTGGGAACTCCACAAACGCACCCATGACAGTCCATACCAAAAACTGGTATCTTGACCACTCTCTAAATGTATCATCAACAGTAGTTTTGTATACTCTTGGCTTTTCTCTTGGTGGTTGCATATTTTTCAGCTTTGAGATTTAGTATGGTAATCTGATCTTTGATGATTAAAACAAGAGTAAATGACCTATTTTTATGTGGAAATTTGCTTTAATGATGAAGTTTTAATTTTATAATTTTTATATACTTTTAAAAATTAGGTATTTATGATGATGATCCTGAAATCATAACATTGGATAGAAGAGAATTTGGTAAGTTTATGGGCATACAATTTTCTAAACTAGTCCAGACCAAAATCTTCTCTAAAACTCTTGAGGACAGTTGTATTTAGAATTTAGATTTTTTTTTATTTTTGCAAGGTTATCTGATATAGATTATGTATTAAAAATGTTTTATAACCATAATAGGATTTTCACATTGTTTATTTTACTATAATCAACTTTTCTTCCATTGTCTTAATGAAATTTAGTGACTTTCCTATGCAGTAGCTACTACAGTTATTCCTCACATTTTAAAGGTGAGGAACTGAAGTCTGGGAAGGGCTAACTAAGCAACATCCTCAACGTTCTATGCATGTGTCTTTGCGTAAGATTGACAGATTTGAAATTACAATGAACCAGTATCATTCTGTGTTCTATGTGTGTTTTCCATATTACTAAAAGGCTTTTACAACACTTTAGAGTATGTTAAGTGAATAAAGCCTAAAACAAAATTGTATGTGCAGTATAATACAAACCATGTAAACATTGTACACACATGCATAGAAGATAAAAGTTGGGTGAGAACAAAGTCGCCACCATTCCATCTGGTACCTCTAATACTGCTCTTCATGTTACTATACTAAGACAAGCTGAAGCTGAAATTTAGTTGAAGAAGCAGAGGGAAAATAGCACAGATGGTAGGATTATCAATTTGTATTTATGTAAATATCACATTAGTCTACTTGGTTGTGGGTCTCTTTCCATTACTAGTTGTTTCTATTGGTTTGGGTTGCTTAGTGTTATTTTTTGTTTATCTAATTATACAAATTAGATTACTTTGAAGTTATATATGTTATACAAAGTTATATGAAGTTATTTTAAAGTTAAATATGTTTTCTGCCTCCAGAGAGGAGTTATGCTTTCTTCTGGGTAGGGTCACTAACAATCTCAGGTCTGCTTTGCCAAACAGAATAAAATGATTTAGAAGCTGAGCTTTGGATTTTAAGAGGAATTTTCCAGTTCATCTTTATTTATAAGACCCATCCTTACATGAGCCTGAACTCCATTTTTGTCCCTCTATCCTCATAAATCTATTGAAAGCTCTGTTCAGTTTCTTATATATCAGCCTCGTCTACCAGAGGTGGCGAATGTTGGCCCTCTGATTTCTACCTCCTTCCATACCCTGGCCCCCTTATTCTTCACTACATTGGTAACTCTCTTGCTTTCAACAGAAATCTTTTATATTTTGTGCAGTTCTGTAGTTGTAGGCGGGTAGTCCTAATTACATAGTTTACTTTTATCAGGAGTGGAACTCTAGAATGTTCATCGGTAGTATAGAAGAGAAAATGTGATTAGTAAACTCCACTCAGAAAGCCTTAAAAATATTCTCATCAGACTTCGTTTCAAGATGGCAGAGTAGGTAAAGGCTGTCTTTGCCTCCTCCCACAACCATATCAAGATTATAATTAAATTATAGAACAAGCACCCTTGAGAACCACCTGAAGGCTAGCCTTATAACTAAGGCTATAAAGAAGCCACATTGAGATTGGTAGGAGGGGTGGAGAAACGAAACAGGTTAGTACTACACTCCCACATGGTGATTAAGAATTGGGAGGGATATTGTGGCTGCAGAGATCCCCACTGAGGAGCAGTGGGTTCCAGCCTCATACTGGGCCCCTGAACCTGGGGCTCCAGTGCCAAGAAGAAGAGTCCCTACTACAGCTGGCTGTGAAAATCAGCAGGGATTGTACCTGGTGAGGCAGAGGGCTGCTTTAGACCCAGGCATACTCTTAAACTGGCCCAAGCACAGACTCCCTTCCTCCCACACACTCAACATAAGCTCTAAGGAAGGCATGTACTGGGAGGAACTAAATTGTCAGGCCTCGGGGAGAGGGTTGGATGGGTAGTTCTCTCCTGGACTAAAATGCCGGTGGGTGCCATTGCTCTGTTTTTAAGCCCTCCCCACACACAGCCTTCAGGCACAGGCAGGCACTAAATCTAAGTCTTCCTTAACACGGCTAACACCATTGCCATATGCTCATGATTCTCTGAAATCCTGCCCCACTCAATTCACGTGCCAGACTAAACTTCTTTCAGAGGCTAATCCATACACGCTGCAGGCTGGGCCCTCATTGCTGACTTCCCTAAAACCTAGCAGAGATCCACAGACTCCAAACAAGCACTGGCTGGCCTCAGCATGCCATGCACATGTTGCTAAGGGGCTCCAAGCTCAGAATTAGTGTCAGCCAGCCTTGGTTCATAGCATAATTACTCCCGGGCACGTCCAAGCTCAACACAGGCAGTTACCAACTGCAAATCACTTTGTAGCTCCTACCAGGTGGTCCCAAGGCAGTGGCTGACCTTGGCCTGATTGGATCCCCACCAGAGGCCCCCCCAACCAATACACCAAGTGGCCAGCTTCAGACCACACCAGAGTATCACCCAATTAGTACCATAAAAGATGCACTCAAAGGGTAAACTCAGCAGGCACCAGAGTCCTGCTAAAGCAAATCCCACTCGGTGGGGTCAGCCCCCACACAACAGCTTGTCTGCTATAGTCACAGCCAGTACTCCCAGCCAATCAGCCTGAGGGTCAGTTCCACCCACTGGCATGCCAACAGTAATCAAGGCTCAACTATAACAGGAGAGCACACACAACCCAGGACACCCCTGGAGCACCTGGCACAGGTGAGCAGGGAAGCTACACCACTGGGCCCCACAGGACACCTGCTATATAAGGCCATTCTGCCAAGACTGGGAGACCTAGCAGATCTACCTAATACATAGAAACAAACACAGGAGACAGCCAAAATGAGGAGACAAAGAAAAAGGTCCCAAATGAAAGAACAGGACAAAACTCCAGAAAAAGAACTAAACAAAATGGAGTCAAGCAATCTACCAGATTATATACATTGATTATAAAGATGCTCAATGAACTTAGGGGAAGAATAGATGATGTCAGTGAGAACATCAACAAAGAAACATAAAAGGAGGTAGAAAATAAGAAAATAACCAGTCAGAAATGAAGAATACATTAGATGGAGTCGAGAGCAGATTATGTGAAGGTGAGAATTGAATCAGCAATTTGGAAAACAAGATAACAGAAAACACCCAATCAGAACAGTAAAAAATATAAAAGGATAATTTATGAGACCTCTGGGACAACATCAAGCATAACAACATTCTCATCATAGGGATACCAGAAGAAGAGAAAGAACAAAGGATTGAAAACCTATTTAGAAAAATCCCTAACCTGCCAAAGGAAATAGACGTACAAATCCAGGAAGCACAGAGCCCGAAGCAAGATGAATCCCTAAAAGACCCATACAAGACATTAAAATGCCAGTGGTTAAAGACAGAATTCCTAAAAGCATCAAGAGAATAGCAGTTAGTGACCTGCAAGGGAACTCGCATAAGACCGTCAGCTAATTTCTCAACTGAAACTTTGCAGTTCAGAAGGAATTGGCACAAAATACTCAGTGATGAAAAGCAAGGATCTACAACCAAGATTACAGTATTCAGCAGTGCTTTCATTTACTATTGAAGGAGAGGTAAAAAGCTTCCCAGACAAGGCAAAGCTAAATGAGTAAATCACTAACAAACAAGTTTTACTAGAAATGTTAAAGGAACTTCTTTAAGAAGAAAAAAAAAACCTATGAAAGAGAACATATCTCAAAGGAAAAAAATTCTCACAAAGGCAAACACATAATAAAAGCAGTGGATCAACCAACATTAAGGCTAGTACAGAAGGTTAAAAGGCAAAAGTAGGAAAATCGTGTGTAATTACAACAGTAAGGGATGCACACAAACATGCCACAAAAGAAGTAAAAAATAATAAAAGCATAAACATGGAGGGGGTGAGTACAAAATGGTAATGATCATAGAATGTGTTTAAACTTAAGCAACCACCAACTTAAAATAGACTTACAAATACAGCTTGGTATATATGAAGCACATGGTAAGCACAAACCAAACATCCAAAGAGATACACATGAAGGAAAGAAAGGAATCCAAACACAACACTACAGAAGTCATCAACAAACAAGGGAGAGAGTAAGAGAATAAGAAAGGAAGAGAGAAGAAATACAAAAACAATTCAAAAAATAAAATGGCAATAACTACACACCTATCAATAACTACTTTAAATGTAAATGGATTAAATGTTCCAATCAAAAGCTGACTGGATAAAGATGTGTCACATGTATGAAAGGGCCACCCCCCCCCCCCCGCCCCGCAAAAAAAAAATTGTTTTCTGGACAGCTGGCCCCTTGTAGTACAGGCTTTCCCTGGTAGGTGAGTGTTCTAGGAACCCATCTGTATCAGTATACCAGCAGGTGGTATTGTGAGAGGCTGCAGCTTCAGTAAATTCTTTTGGAAGACTTTCAGTGCACTTGGCTATTTCATGATGGGTGATTTACAAGTTCACCTGCTCATACCCTGCTGAGTGTACAGCAGTTTTTGACCCAAAAGGTCATAACCTCTATGCCACACCCTCCCTACTCACTTGATCTCACCCCAAGCAACATTTTGTTAGTTTGTGTGTTTCCCCGGATGAAGAAAGTCCTCAAAGGGAAACATTTGACCCATGTGGAAGAGGTGAAATAAAACAGCAGAAGCACTGAAAGGCATCAAAATTGACAAGTTCAAACTGTTTTGAGCAGTGGGAAAAAATGTCTCAGTAGGTGTATTGCATCAAATGGAGAGTACTTTGGAGGTGACTGAAGTTTAAACATGTAAGAATACACAATTTTTTACAAATAAATTCCAGGTTCTTTTGTGTGCCCCCTCATACAATGGAGTATTACTTAGCCATAAAAAAGAATAAAGTCTTATAACTTGCAGCAATACGGATGGACTTAAAGGGTACTGTGCTAAGTGAAATAGGTCAGACAGAAAGACAAATACCATATGATTTCACTTATATGCGTAGTTGTGTATTTTAGAAGCCAGAAAATTGCATTTTGAAATATATTTGTTATATTCTTGGTCATTGGGTTATGCAAAAATACCCCATTGGTACTTGATAATACAATATTAAAAACATTTTAACCTTATTATTCAACAGTAGAAAATGAGTAAATATGTTAAGATCTGTATGAAATCAAAGTACCAAGATAGGAGATATATTTACTGTAAACAAGGTTTTGTGTCAAATTAGGTGCCATTCAGATTTGTTGTGCATCCTATTTTTAAGATTTACAAACAGTAATACCATATCTAATTACTGCTCCTTTCACGTGTAAATAACCACCTCATTACTTGTTTACAGCTAATGAAATGTCCCATTTCTATTAATGTTTGCACTGTCTATTAAGATCTTATCTAAATTAGTACCAGGTAGTGGTCTAAGTCAGCATGGCAATTATTTCGATCACCTAGATAGAGTTACCTATTTACCAGACTTTCTAAACACTGCCAACGAACAGCAGATAAAATCCTAAATTACACACTTTGTAATATGTAGGTTAATTGTTCTTCCTACAGGTTTGTGTGTCTTGTAATTGAAATGTAGGTGAATATTGAGTCCTACACATGTTACAAATTAACCTGAATCAGCTACACATAGAATAGTATGCCTGTTTTGATATCTTACTATACTTACTATAACCTATGAAAATTTCATTTAAAAATGAATTTTAAATAAACTAATTTTAACGTGGAATTATATTCAACCTTTAACCAAAAGCCGATGTCTTTACCTTTTTATCGTAAATGTTGGAGCATATCCTTACAGTGCTAGAGTTTTTAAATGAATGCATTTTGTTGATTTGCATCAGGTCATCTTACAACATATAATGTATTGTTGGTTAGACTTTACTTGGTATTCAGATCTATTATTTTCCCAAATACGTATTTGTTTTGAATTGTTAAAAATCTTTAATACTTTTCATACAACCCGGATTTTCACCGCAAATGTCTTAAGGGCAAAGACTAAATTGAATCCCAAAGTCCTTACTAATACCCTATAGGTCTCTTATCTCATTCTTTCAGTATTTGCAGTAGCGGTCAGAATTGATTGACCACGTGTTTAACCTATGTTGCCCATAGTAGAAGAGCTTAAATCTCAGTTTCCCTTCATTTCTCTCATCTACACAAACTTTGTGAGGTTTGGCTGTTGCTTCCTTTCTTTTTACAGCTTCATGGCCACTGTATTAAGCAGTTCAAGTATGAACTTCGAATAAAAGGTATTATTTGACAGTTGAAAGGTGTTTTCTTATAGAAAAAAAATGTACAGAAAATAATTTATAAAGGCAGTATGAAAGATGTATGACTTTATTTCTTTCCGATCTCAACAAAAGTTTTTTAACCCAAATATGACAAACCTTTAGTAAATAGTTCTAAGTTGTCTTGGTTTCCTGTACTTTTAGATGCTGCTGTTAACTCTGGAGAACTGTGGTTTGTGAACTTTTACTCCCCCGGATGTTCGCACTGCCATGATTTAGCCCCCACGGTATGTATGTTTTACATCCTCATCATTAAAGTTTTATTATTTCTCATTGGTCTGTTGAGATATTTAATATATTGGGGTATTTCTGTTAATAGCAATTACAACAGAAATAATTTTATTTTCACATGTTCATGGTTTTTATTTGCTAATATAGTCTCCTTTAAGAATATATAGTTTGAAGAGTGTTCAAGGCAAGGAAAATGGTCTTATCAGAAAAATATTTATGTTTTCTTTTTTCCCTCTGTCTCTCATAGTGGAGAGACTTTGCTAAAGAAGTAGATGGATTGCTTCGAATTGGAGCGGTTAACTGTGGTGATGATCGAAGGCTTTGCCGAATGAAAGGAGTGAACAGCTATCCCAGCCTGTTCATTTTTAGGTCTGGAATGGTAAGGGATAAAGTTAGTATTTCTTAAATTTGTGGACCTTTATAACAAGGAAAAGACTAGAGAAAACACTGTATGTGAATTTGTAGAATGTTTTGATATTTAAGTCTTATTTTAGGCGCCATCTAACTAGGCTCTGGTCATAAAAAACATTTTGGATACACTTTTAGATGCCATTTGAGTTGACCTATAATAACATGGAGGTTGGGTCACGTCGAAAAAATGCCTGTAGTCCTGACTGGTGTGGCTCAGATGGCTGATCATCGTTCCTCAAAGCAAAAGGTCACGAGTTTGATTCCCGGTCAGATTCCTGGGTTGCAGGTTTGGTCCCCAGTTGGGGCACATGCTAGAAGCAACGGATTGATGTTTCTCTCTCCCATCAATGTTTCTCTCCCTCTGTTTCTCCCTCCCTTCCACTGTCTCTAAAAATGAATAAATAAAATCTTTAAAAAAGACAAATATGCATGTAACTCAAGTGGGCACTGCACATACACGGACTCCCAAGCTCCAGTTGACCCTTCAACAGGGCTTTGAGCTGTGGACATTTAAACTGAGCAGGCCAATTGAAAAAATCCCCAGTACAAGTGGACCCGTGCAGTTCAAACCCACATTGTTCAGTGGTCAGCTGTACTTTCAAAATTAAGTGTTGGCCAATTTCATTTTCTGTTTTAAAGAATATCATGTAACCACCCTGACTGGTGTGGTTCAGTGGGTGGGGCATCATCCTTGCTGGTTGGATTCCTGGTCAGAGCACATGCCTGGTTTGCTGATTTGGACCCGCGGCTGGGTCATGTGTGAGAAGCAACCAGTCAATGTTTCTCTCCCTCTCTTTCTCCCTCGCTTCCCCTCTAAATAACTAACTAAACAAAATCTTTTTTAAAACAATATAATGTAACTGATATGCATATTCTACTTTGTAGTTTACAAAGTATTTTACAGGTATCGTTTCATTGAATATAAAGTTAGGATATGCCTTTTTTCCAGTTTTAAGTGACAAAACTGAAATTAAAAGTATTATAAATAGTACTATTAAAATGTCTTCCATGAATCTACACAATCAAGAATCTCAGCATATCGTTTGGAAATAACTGTACATTTTAGAGATAGATCTTACCGTATTATTTGAAATAATGAAAAAAAATAATGTAGAATCAAAAGTATTTCATATTATTTTAGTGGGTTTTAAAAAGAAAAAGTGAAAACTGTTTCTCTTTTATTTAAAAAAAATAGGCTGCCGTGAAATACCATGGGGACAGATCAAAGGAAAGTTTAGTGAGTTTCGCCATGCGGCATGTTAAAAGTACAGTGACAGAATTATGGGCAGGTAATTTATTTTCTTAATTTGTTTCATTTTCAAGGCTACTTTGAAATTGATGTCTTAAGTTTTTCATTGGCAATATTAATATTTTGGTCATATTATAATTTTAAAATATTTTTCCATTGCATTTTAGAAGTAAATTGTGTCATTTGATCTCACCTCTACTGAGTAGTAGGCATTTAACAAATGAATTATATGTGTACAGAAACTAAAACAAGATATGGGAACTATATATGAAATGAAAGGGAAAATTTCACAGTGCAACTAAATGTTTAGTAAACTAAGTGTTTTATCACTTTCATAAGTATAATATATTGGGCGGTAACTATCCAGTTTAATTTTAAAGTTAAAAACTCTTCTAATATTAGGATTTTAATTTATCAAGTGATTTTAGGTGAGTTGTTTAACTATTCTATATTACCCATGAAATGACGGTATTCACTCTATTCATTGAATACCAGTTATACCTCTGAAACTATGTTAAATACTAGGGCTTCAGTAATAAAATATATAATCTCTGCCTTTGGGCCTCATTATTTTAGCAAGGAAGACATTAGTAAACCATTAAAATTCAACATAGTAACTATCATACTTACGAGTAAGCTAGGGAATCTGAAGGATATGCAGACCCAGGTGTGGAAAAGAGAAAAGGTTAGAAAACACTACTGGAATGAAGTCAGACCCAAGCTCTCGTGAACATGAAGAGGAAGCCTTCCGGGCTCACTGTGTATTTGGGAAATTGACAGTACTTCATGAATCTAACAACGGATGAGCAATGCCCTGGAGTGGCATGGGGGAAAACACGGCCCACTGAATGGGTAGGAAAAGCTCAGATCCTGAGGGGCCTTTCTTACCAATTTGAGTTTCTTAATGAAATAATGAATTTAGTTTATATGCAGTGAAAAAACTGGAGAGCCAGTGAATGAAATTGACATACGTAAGAGGATTTTTAGGAAATCCTGAATTCTAAAGAATGGATTGGAAGAGGGTTAGATTAGAAGGGAAAAATCATTTAGAAAAGTGTTTTCATTATCGAGTAATAAGTAAGTGATCAGAAATTTGCTTTATTTTCTTTTAAGGAAATTTTGTTAATGCCATACAAACTGCTTTTGCTGCTGGTATCGGCTGGCTAATCACTTTCTGTTCCAAAGAAGGAGGTAATTTTATTCATTATTTTGTTATGATGAAGAGACCATGACATAATTATTAAATGACAATCTTTTTTACTTTTTCAGCTTTATTGAAATATAATTGAATAGCATTATATAACTTTAAGGTGTCAACATTTTGATTTGATATATTTACAAAATACTACCATAGCATTAGCTAATACCTCCATCCTGTCCGATAACTGCCCTTTCTTTTTTCTAGTGAGAACATTTATGATCTACTGTCTTAGCAACTCTCAAGCATAACATACTGTCATTAGCTGTAATCACTATATGCTGTATATTTCATCCCCAGGACTTGTTAATCTATAACTGGAAGTGTGTACCCTTAGACTAGGTGCCCATCTAAAGCATGCTACTCTAATTGATTACAGTACTTCAAACTACAGTTTATACCCAAATTATAATATTTAATTAAAAAATACCTACCTCTTTTATTATTTTACACATAAGAGGTGTGTTTTACATGTGTAGAATGAGATTTGGACCACACATCTACCTAGTAAATAAAGGTTTCACTGTTTACCAGTAGAGCTTAATGAATTGCCTAAGAATCGGCGTGGTAGTCCGGGGAAAGGCAAATGAAAGTATAGACTTAACGCTGAAGCAACCTGCTATTTTTTTTCCCTCTAGATTGTTTGACTTCACAGACACGTCTCAGGCTTAGTGGCATGTTGGTAAGCATCAGTTATTTTGTAAAACCACATAGCCCTGTTAAAAAACACATGTAAAAACATTCCGCATATTTTCTTTGGTAGTCTCTTGAACACTTATTTGTTCTTGTTTTCTGATAAAATTCATAGCTATAGGTTTCTAACTAACTAGCTGTGTTCAATACATTTTTGACATACGGTACTTTCCCTGTCATTCACTGCTAAGTATTCTGTAATTTAATTATGAAGTCCCCTTGAACCAGAGTTATGTATTAGTGTTTTTGTCATTTCCAAACTTTGTTTTGTTGTCATTTATTTATTCAGCTCTCATCATATTATGGTTGGGGAATAGTCTTTGTTGTTGGAACTCCTTTTATGGTTGGGATTTTGTCACTTATGAAAATTATTAAAATTCTACATATACTTAAAAATAATGCTTTCTATGTATGTTTAATGTAATTTCATATTTATTAGGTCAAATTGTAATTGTTATTAGTAGTAACCTATTAATAATATTGTTATTCAAATCTGCATCACTTTTTTAGTGTTTTATAAAAGTTTAATTTACAATAGTAAAGTTGCTTTTTTGCTAAATAAAACTAAATCCCTTTGACTTTTTCTTCCCTTGCAACACAACCTACTTTTTTGTTTCTTTCCATCTTAGGATGGACTTGTCAATGTAGGCTGGATGGACTGTGCCACCCAGGCCAACCTTTGTACAAGTCTGGATATTACAACAAGCACTACTGCCTATTTTCCTCCTGGAGCCACTTTACATAACAAAGAGAAGAGCAGTGTTTTGGTATGAATCATTTTAATTTCTTTAAAAGCACACATGGAAATGCATTTTTGTAAACAATGAGCAAGAAAATAAATCAGTTTATATCATCTGGATGTGGAACATTTAATAATTTAGAACAAACATCTTCTGGGATTTTGTTTGTACTTCAGTTTTTAAAGTCTGCTGTGAGAATTATTTTTAACTGGCATGAACCACTATACTTTGAAATCCCAAGGTATAAAGTACAGATCATCGGTAGGTTTGGCTGGGACCTGGGATCTTTTTGTTTAAGCGCCCTGCTAGGTTCCAGTATGAGCTCAGTTTAGAGATCTGCTGGCACGGTTCCCCTGCCTGATTTTATGCCAGAGGATCAAACTAGTTGTCAAGGAGCTGGGACAAATAACGGGATACAGACAGGTCCCAGGAAACCCCAAAAGAAAATAAAAGACTCTAGTAAAGAACAAATTTCTTTTAGTTTTCTGTATTTTAATTTTTTTGATGTTGATAAAAATACATATTCATTACGGAAATTCATAACAGTATAGAAATGTTTAAAGAAAGATGCAGAATTAACTAAAACCACATCACCAATAGTCTAATACCATCGAATTTTGGTAAATATACTTCCAGATCTCTACTTAGGGGTGCATACAGTTATGACTTAGTGCTGATGACTCTCCAGTTTTATCTGTGGCCTCGGTCACTGCCCCGCACTCCAGGGTTTAACGTCTCTCCTGGGATATTAATTGATGTCTCAAGCTTAGTTGTAACTATACTCCTGATAGTCCCTAATAAATTGGCTCTACCCGCAGTTTTCCCCATCTCAGTTGATAAAATATATATATGTACTAATGTATATAGTACTTCTGCACAATATATACATTTATACACACACTGTATTTTGCGTGTATAACATGCTCCTGTGTATAATGCACACCCACGTTTTTGTGCGTGTTATTATACCCATAGTATGTAATCATTATGGCCATATATAATGTGCATCCTTATTTTTCCCTCAAAAATTTGGGTAAAAACGTGTGCAGTATACACAGCAAAATTCAGTACATGCACACACGTTTAATAGTTATCAACAATCCCTGAACTGTAATTCATAGACCAAAGGTGACATAGTTACTCAGTCCTCTCTTAATAGATACTTAAGTTGTTTCTACTTTATTACTATAAGCAGTGTTGTAATGAACAACCTCGTTCATCTTTTTTGCACTTGTTCAGTTATGTTTAGAATGAGATAGCTGTGGCAATTTTAAATTCAGTTCTTATTGCCAGATGGCCCTACAGAACTTTGTGTTTACTCACCCTGTTCCATCAGTTCATGAGGTTTGCTTATACCTCGGCCAACAGTTAGTACAGGGTCCTACCTTCCGTAAATTACAACCTCAGACTTTTAGTGAGATCGTTGGGCTTTCTGATATAAACTCCAAGCTCAGATACGATCTTAGAAAATGTAAGTGAGTGATACTGGAAATGTAATGACCAGTGATTAATTAAATAGTCCGTGTCCCTTCTAAAAGCATTCAAGTTTTTTAAAAAAAATATGAGACACTATGCCAGCTAAACATGTCTGGAAAGTGAAATTCAGAGACTGGACGGTATCCTTTCATAGATGTGACTGCCAGGTTTCATACTAAGACAGACAAGCAGGCTTATGAGGAGATTCAAGGGGATTCATCACGAATATTTACAAGCTTCCTTAGGGGTATTTGTAGTGAAATCTTCATATAATGCATGTGACAGAAGTGAATGAGCGCTAATACTGAGGCATGAAAGAATTCTGTTGCGTTGGCCTTTTAAGACCTTCAGTAACAGAAAATATGTCATAAAGAGTTTTCAGAATATTTATGCTATAGATTTAAAAAGTTTTCAGGAAAAAAACTGAGTTTTCTGTTCTTATTCCCATTGTTTCTGTCCATATGGTTATGCTTCTATCAAGCACAATTAAACTGTGAATACAGTGGTAGTTTCTACAAGTTTTTAATGGAGTTTTAGATTTGTCAATACTGTGTTTGAATTTTCAAACATGGATTGTTTATAAGGAAAGATATACATTAAACTGTCTTTTCAGCTCATACATATTTTTATAACCACTTCTGCACTCTTTGCAGTAACAGCCACTTCATTGAGCATTAGACCAACAGAGATCGTTCTGTAAGAAAATGCACTGAGGGTAAAGTACAGACCGAAGTAAATGAGATGTGTTAGAAGGGAGGTGCGCCTTGTTCAGACGGTTGTATTTTAAAGAAGAGACCTTGATCTAAAACGTATTTAAAATAAGATTTTTATCAGTATACTTTACTCTGCAAAACTCATGGTTTTTTGGACATTATTTCTGAAAACCTCTGTAATAAACAAGGTCCATTCTAATTTTCCAGCTGTAAGTTCCAGTTATAAGTTCTTATCTTAATTCCTATTAATTATTGGTTGAGGTGTGAGTGTCTTGGATCATCAACTGTTCTAGTTTTTTAACAATTCCTAAAGGATTTGTAAAGTGTTGGCATTCTAAAACATGGTTTGCATTAAAATTGCATTGAACATAATATATGTAATACAGCTTTTTCTTCATGATTCAGAAGTTCTCTAGGTTATTGTGAGGATTACTATAGAATTCACAGGTCAGTTAATAGAAGATTCTAGGTAATAAAACACCTAATGATGGAATTTGTTTTACATCACTTTTTTAAAGAAACAGCTAAGTTATACAATTTTTAATAATTGCCAAAATACGGTAATAGTTTTTTTAGAGGAGGGAAAGACAACATTTAGGATAAATAGCTTGAAAATTGTTTAACTTCTGTGACCATTTTTCTTAAAAATTCTTTTGTGAAAACAAAAAAAACCAAAGACAATGACATAAATGGATGTTGATTAAAAAGAGTACAATATGATTCTTTTATTCTAGTTTCTTAATTCATTGGATGCTAAAGAAATATATTTGGAAATAATGCATAATCTTCCAGATTTTGAACTACTTTCGGCAGACACACTAGAGGTAACATTTTTGTAATAATTAATAGTAATGTTGGTAACATTTCAAGTCTTAGTATTTTAAAATCAGCGTTTACTTTATTCATCACCAGAGAGAAAGTAGCACTTTCAAAGGGTTACATCTGAGCCAGCTCTAAGTTGCACTCTAATTGCTGGCGCTGCTGGGGTTACAGAGAGGATCTATAACTTTGTAAAGCCTCACCAGTCCCAAAAGGCTTCAGGGGTGTCAGAAAAGGCAAGATTGTGATCACAAAGCCATTGGATTTGATTTGGGAGTTTATGTTCTTGCTTACAGAACTATTTATATTATTCACTGGAAATTAAGAAGCAGCTTGAGAAATACTTAGTTTATAGTAGAACCAATTTTTTTTCCTACTTACTGATCCCAAAGCTTTCTAAGTCTATTATCCCACCAGACTGGTAAACATGAAAAAGCTGACTTGCCCCACCTCCCAACACTTTGGCTATATGCATTTAAAACCATAGAGCAAATATTTTTTACATTATTGTAAAATAAACCATTTTCTGGCACAGTTGTCTACATTAAGATTTTATAATGTAATGACTCTTATCCTTCTCTAATTTCATGTGATTGATTTACATAGCATTATTCCAAATAAACTACAAAATAAGAATATGGATATGTCCGAATTTTTGACATTATTTTGAAGTAATGGGTAGGATTGTTAAAATTAATTTAAGAGAATAATAAGTAAATACTAGAACTCTCAGAATTTTCTGTCTTTAACATTACTTTTTAATTTACTGAATCACTTTTAAGGATCGTTTGGCTCATCATCGATGGCTCTTATTTTTTTATTTTGGAGAAAATGGAAATTCAACTGATCCTGAGTTGAAGAAATTAAAGACTCTACTTAAAAATGAACATATTCAAGTAAGAAAAATTATTCTGCCCAGTTTTCTGCTAGCGTGCTTTCTTATTAATACATAAAATTATATTTTAAATAACTAGTTTTCTTCCACAATATATGAAAATGTCAACCTTTTTCTTTTTTATCTGCTTCTGGTGTCTTACATGAAGAGGTTTTTTTTCTCCCCACCCGAAGATATTCTCTACATTTTTAGAAGGGTGGCTGTCTTAACAACCTTATATTATCTCAGGTTTTTGAACTCTAGGAGACATTTTTTAACTAAATTGAGTTTCAGTGTTAAATGTGAATTATTTCTGTCTCTTATATTTACAGCCCATTAACTTCTGTTTAGAAACTGTGTTGTTAGAGGAATATCATTTTGGGATTACCTTTATGAATACTCAATTGTATGGAGAAGATTTTATTTTCATCGAATTGAACCTTCTCTTTCTACCCCAGATTGGCAAGTTTGACTGTTCCTCCGCGCCGGCCGTCTGCAGTGACCTCTATGTTTTCCAGCCGTGTCTAGCAGTGTTTAAAGGACAGGGAACCAAAGAATATGAAATTCATCATGGTAAGAGGGAAAAAATGAAAAAATTTATCTTCATTTTCAAATAGTATAGGCGTACCTCAGAGATATTGTGGGTTTGGTTCCAGACCCACAGAATAAAGCAAGTTGTAATTGTTTTGCGAGTGGAGGGTCTCGCCTTCAGTTTGTAAAAATCACAACATCTGTGATGCACAATAAAGCAAAGCACAATAAAACAAGGTAGGACTGTAATTTGTAATTTTACTTTTTGCCTTGTATTGTATGGACATACTTATAAATAACTTTGCTCTCATTTATCAGTAAATTTGTTTCTTGTGGGGAAAGACACTTTGAATTAGTTATTTTGTACTCTTTACTTTTGATCAGTGTTTCAGCAAGAACTGTGGTGACATGGAAGACCAGGGAGGAATTCAAGTGCGTTTCTTGGTTGTCGACAAAAATAAGTGGCACCTACAGTTTTCACTCCAGTTTGCTAAATGTAGCATCTCAGCCATTATGGGCAATTTACAGGCATTTGTTCAGATTTTTCCTCAGCTGGACCACCAAACATCTCCCTTAACTGTTTTGTCATCTTTCTTGAATTTATAACTACATTTCCACATTTCAGCTTGTTTGTGACTTTGGCTCTTCATTCAACAAAGTTCCAATTCCTAGGGTTTGGGATACATCATAGTCCCTGTCCTGGAAAAGGTGAGATGTAGCAAAAGAGACAGACTATTAACTATCACACAGTTAAGCAAATAACAGATATTTGCCTGTAACGTGACAAACCCTGTTTCAGGTGTTAGGAATGCAAAGTTGTAAGACATGGACTTTGCTCTCAAGAAGCTTAAAATATCTAGTGCAGGTGAGAGGAAGGAGATCCATAAACAATTGTGAAAACCATTGTGATGGTCATTATGTGTAAGTTAATAAAATCTAATAGAGAGACTTCTGCATAGTATGGGTCAGGAGGTACTCTGCGAATTGAGGTGACATTTGAATGCTGAGTTTCCCAAAGGAAGTACAGGAGAACAAGGACTTTGTCCCTTTAGGCCGTAGGAACTCTATGAACAGAGCTTGCTTGGCAAGGTAATCCTAGTAATAACTACTGTTTATTCTGCACTTTCTCTAAGGTAGACATTTTTCTAAAGGCTTTGCATACTTTTGCACTTCCATTTTTTTATCTTCACAACAATCCAGTGAGGGGGAAACCTGAGACTGAGAAAGGTTAAGTAACTTTTAGCCCATGGCAGCAACCAGTAACCAGTCAAGGTAGATTTTTGTATCCAAATATGTCCGCTCCAAAGCCTAGGCTTACAGCTAATTAAATGTTACCTCCTTACTTAAAGTGCTAGAAATGGCCAAGTTTTAATAATGGAGTTCTTTTTTTACCTTTAAAATCTTGCTCAGGTTCCCCCTCTTCTCTGTAGTTGCAGCCTTATTTCAGGTCTGTCATCTCCTTCATGTACAGTATCATCCTCTGATACATTTTTCCATTTCATAGCCTTTCTTCTTTACAATTGGTTACTGGTTTTATTTGCATTTATTGCCCTTGAACATCCAGAACATTCTCATGTCACTTTTCTGCCTTGACCCCAGATTTCTTCTCACAGGAGCAATGAGTTTGTTTTGCTCATCACTCTATTTCCAGCACCTACAGTGGTGCCTGGTATGTAGTAGGAACTCAGTAGTTCGTAGTTAAATTCACAGGATGCATTCACAGTCGGCCTCTGCCGGCGTTTTTGGCCTTACCGCTCATCTCTGCCCTTCCAAGTAATCGTAGCTGCAGCTACTTGAGGATCCTTGAAAACACAATGTTCTTTCACTCTGTGCCTTCATACAGAATTTTTCTTCCTCCTGCATTGTAATCATTCCTTCCTGCCCCTCAAAATATAGGCATTGGTAAAAGTAGGTTTACACTCGTGAGTACGTGAAACAGAGTTTAGTCTTGTATTTATTCATTGTATCCTCCATACGAACAACTGCAGACCTACTGTTGCCCACCCCTTTGTTTAGCAAACTCCAAGTCACCCTTCAAAACTTGGCCTAACACCTCCCCCCCCCCCAGGAAATACACCAGGAATCCCCACGTGGTGTACTTTCTTTTGTGTGCTGTCACTAATTTTATAGCATCATTTATATCATTTCTTTGGATTTAAATAGGTATTGGTCATTTGCATGTGCCAGTTATACAAGGGAGAGGGAAAAATTGTGAAATATATTTAATCTCTGCCTTAAAGAACATTATGGACTAGTAAGGAAAGCAGACAAGTCAGTGGTCATATTTTAAAATGCCTTAAGTGAGGAGTATTATCTATTTCTGAGTAGTAAATTACCACAAAAAATAGTGACTTAAACAACATTTATTAACTCACACAGTGTCTGGTGTTCAGGAATCTGAGAAGAGCTTAGCTGAGTGGTTCTGGCTCAGGTCTTTTCATGAGGTTGCAGTCAAGGTAGGTGAGGCCTCTAGTCATCTGAAGGGTAGAATGGGGCCGGAGGATTTGGTTCCACACTGGCTCATGGGATAGTCACAGGCCTCGGTTTCTTATTACGTGAGTCTGTCTATGGGGTTGTTTACAGTATGGCAGCTGTCCTCTCCAGAATGCATGATCAGAGAAAGGCACACACACAGAGGAGCAGCAGTGTCTCTCAGGATTGGACCCTGCATCCACCATATTCTGTTGGTCACATACACCAACTCTGGTACAACAATGGTAAGAGTATAGGAGGCGGAGATCACTGGGGGCTGTTTTGGAGACTGACTGCCACGAGAGATACGCATGGGATACACCTAGGAAGAGCATTTAAGAGGAGTAATTTTCTGAGGTTACAGAAAGCAATCTCTTCCTTGAGATCTAAAGTATAGGTAACGGTTACTTAAATAAAGAGGGGACAAACACATTCTAAGCAAAGAAACCAGCAATTGTATTCATGGACTCTTAAGAGAGAGCCTCGGTTATTAGAAAGCAAGACAGGGGAGCTGGAATGTTGAGTGTTGGAAAAGAATGAGGCTTGGGGGTGGAGAGGGCACCAGGGGTCCAAGCTGTGTGTTGCGCCTGTCAGGTAAAGGAATTTGGACTCTGTGCTGAGGACGAAGCAGCAGAGGCATTCATGGATTTAACAGAGATACGCTTTTACTAGTTTTGCATTTTAGAAAGGTGACTGGAAGCCTAGAGTGGATAAAAGCAAGACTGGAAGAAGGGAGAGCAGGTAGAAGCCTGGTGCAATCATTTATGTAAGGGAAAATGGCTGCTTATTAAATAATGTGGATGGAAAAAGTGGGCAGATTTTTAAAATAACAGGAATACAAAAATCAGTATAACTCAATGATTGTTTAGATATGGGGGAAGGGGAGGATAAGACCCAAGTTTCTGACTTGGTGAATTGACAGTTGAGTGACTGACTGTGTCACTTCCTGCAGAGAACAACACTGGAGGAAGAGTTGATGCGAAGTAGACGCCCCCAGTTCACAACTGAGTATAGGCCTGAGCCTAAGGAGAGGAATTTGGGCTAAAAATGTAAATATAAGTAATAATCACATCACAGAATTGAAGCTTTGAAGGAGGATGAGCTTGTGTGAGTGAACAGAGGGACAAGATCAGGGCTCTAAGTATCACTTTTAAGGGACAAGCTAAGAGAGGAATTCGTTAAACAATTCAAGAAGCAGCAGCTGAAGAGTGGGGAAAAAAGGAGAATGTGGTGTCATTATCACCGTATTTAAATATTTGTGAAATTGTCTCTTCTACTGACCTGTAAGCTCAAGGAGGACTGTATCTTTTATATTTTTGCATGCCCTGTGGCACTTAAAACAGGGTCTGAGATATCATAGGTACTTGACTTAATATTGACCATTGAGTGAGTAAGTCAAAGGGCACATGGGAAAAGGGACTATGTGCTGGTTGAGAAAGCTATTACTTGTCAAGCCAAGAAGTACAGTGTCCGACAGAAGTAATGCCTGCTTGATTGTGGTTGGTAGGGTAATAATATGGGTGTAATAATTTATAGTTTTAATTTGAACATTTCACCTAAAATGTTATATGGTGTGCTTGAGTGTGGTATTGTTACCTTACAGAGTTACATGCTTGTGATTTTTGTAATAAAAAAGGGGACATTATTTGTGCCGGGTCCTGTATATGATCTTTAGGCAATGGCAGCATGATTAATGTTTTTTGTGTTAGCAATGTAGGAAATGGGTTAGTTAAGAAACAACACAAAGACCACCTTCATCACTGCAGTAAGCCAAAGTGAATTTCGGCAGCAGCCTAAACTGCGGTTGGAGATAGCAAGAGGTGGAATGGGTGGAGTTGTGACACAGGAGCAGAGGAAGAAGGCAAGAATCATTCTGGGAAATCTTACTTAGGCACCTAGTGGATGAGTATGCCATTGCCGAGATAGGGAAAGTAAGAAGCAGTGGGGGGGAGATAACTTCAGTTTGGACATAGTCTTATGTTTGAAATGTTTATATGATTTCAGGTTACTTTTTCCACCAGCTAGTTGATAATACAGGATGTGAATTCATAATAGAAGTCTAGGTTGAAGAAACAGAATTAGGAGTTAGACCATAGGAATAGATCAGATAAGCATAAAGAAATCAATACTGCAAGGAAGTTATAATTCTGCCACTGAGGATGAATCAACATTTTCAAAAAGATACTGACATTTTAACTGCATCCTCCGAGAAACAAGGGTAAAGGAAAGGGTGCTCCTGTATGTATAGCTTACAGAACATTTAAACCTCACCAAAATCAATTTGTTCATAAGGTTTTTTCCTTTTAGTATTTTAAGCATAAAAACTTTGAAATGTTTTTATGAATAAAAGGCAGAATGTGGATTTATAACTTTTCTGTTACTCCATTTCAAAGGAAAGAAGATTCTCTATGATATACTTGCCTTTGCCAAAGAAAGTGTTCATTCTCATGTTACCACACTTGGACCTCAGAATTTTCCTGCCAATCACAAAGAACCATGGCTTGTTGACTTTTTTGCCCCTGTAAGTTATTTTTATCTGTCAAAATTCAATATTGTCAGATTTTCTTGTTATAGCAAAAAGATATTTTCTAGATAACCTTGAACCATGGGTACTAGATTTGTGTTGTCCAGTTTTGGCTACTACCATGTACTGCATCTAAGAGAGCACTGATGTACTTACCTCTCTAAGGATTAAGTATATGAGGTCTGTCCAGAAGGTATCCAGCCATGTAATATGAAAAACAGACATTTATTGAAGAAGATGCAAGATATGAGAAACATTATGCACAGGACAATGATGCCTCAGTCCCCTTCAAAGTAAGCACCTTGGGACCTCACACAGTTTTCCCAATCACGATCAGCTGCCCCGTCATATTTTCCTGAATCTCAATCTTCCCTTTCAAAAGGTGATTTTAGTTTTGGGAACAGCCAGAAGTTACAGGGCACCAAATCTGGGCTGTAGAGCCGCTGAATCACCTAGGTGATTTGATGTTTTGCAAAAAAACTCTGCACAAGACGTGATGCAAGAGCAGATGCATTGTTGTGATGAAGGTGCCAGTCACCAGATGCCCATAGGTGCAGCCTTCTGAATCATCCAGATAGTTTACACAGAGGAATGTTCAAGCTTAACACAAAATTTGATGCAGATTCATTGCTCTCCTCACTCAGTCATTTTGAATGCAACGGCCACACAGTGCACATGCTCACTCAGCAGTGTCTACCACACCCACTGACAAGTGCAGTGATGTTGTCATTGTTCATGCATGCACATTCCAGTCCACTGTCCTTGGCTGCCAGATTACATCAATGTTGTGCAAACCGTTCTCATTATATGGACAATAGCTAGACTTTTTCTGGACAGACCTAGTATAAAGCATAAAATTGGCAAGTAAGAATAGTTTGTCTTACTTAGCTTATTGCTTATTGCAAAAATGATGTGTTTTTTTGTTTTTTTCATTTGGCTCAGTGCTTATAAATACTTTTTCTCTTACAGTGGTGTCCACCGTGTCGAGCTTTATTGCCAGAGTTACGAAAAGCATCAAAGCATCTTTATGGTCAGCTGAAGTTTGGTACACTAGATTGTACAGTCCATGAGGGGCTCTGTAACATGGTAAGGCAACGCATTACAAATGTATTCCAATCCAATATTAAAATAACAACTTTTTCAAACACACATCTACATTTAGAGTAGTAACAAATTGTTTAAACAAATTTAACAAAATTATACAAAATTATGATGGATAAAGCATGGAATAATATATGTAGTTAAATGTAGATATGGTCTTATTAAACTCAGGAAAATATTTAGTCAAATTGATGAAATATATGATTTTTAAATTATTTTAAGATCCTTATATTTTTTTAACTTAATATTACCTCTTGGTAGTCTATAGCTTTATTCTTTAGCTTTCTTTGTAATTGTAGCTAATAGAAGGAAATTAAAACAATGAATGAGATAGGAGGTTGATATTCACTCTTTTCATTCTAAGAAGTACTAGAAATTTTATACCTCATGATGAAAGTATAGAGTTATCCCTGTAAAATAGTCTTGGGAAGAAGAATCAAATCTAAATTAAATCAAGTCATCACATCTGTCAGGGTATAAACAATCCAATGACCGAGAGATACTGGTTGCGACAGTATAGGCATGCAATTTGCAAATCCCAGCACAGACAACCTCATAGGACAAGCACCTAGTTTATTGGACAGATATTTGTAAGTGGAAGAAGATTAAAGACTTAAAAGACATACCATTCAAATGCAAGTTTAGGCATCATGTGATTCAATTCAAACTAACCAACTGCAACAATAAAGAGCGAATTGGGGAAATTTGAACACTGACAAGATATCTGATGATTTTCAGGAATTATTGTTAACTTAGAAATCAGGAAAAAATTCCCATTTGATATAGCAACAAGAAAAATAAAGTACCTTGGAATAAACCTAACCAAGGAGGTAAAAGACCTATACTTAGAAAACTAGACAACACTGAAGAAATTAAGGAAGACACAAACAAATGGAAGCATATACCATGCTCATGGATTAGAAGAATTAACATGATCGAAATGGACATACTACCAAAGCGATTTATAGATTCAATGCAATACCTATTAGTACCAATGACATATCTCACAGATATAGAACACTTCAAAAATACATATGGAACCATAAACGACCTCAAATAGCTGCAGCAATTTTGAGAAAGAAGAGCAAAGTAGGAGGGATCACAATACCTGGTATCAAATTGTATTACAAGGCCACTGTAATCAAAACAGCCTGGTACTGGCATAAGAACAGACACATAGATCAATGGAACAGACTAGAGAGCCCAGAAATAAACCCAAGTCTCTATGGTCAATTAATATTTAACAAACAGGGCAGCAGCATAAAATAGAGGAAAAATAGCCTCTTCAACAGATGGTGTTGGGAGACCTGGACAGCTACCTGCAAAAAAATGAAACTCGATCACCAACTTGCACCATACACAAATTTAAATTCAAGGTGGATAAAAGACTTAAATGTAAGTTGTAACACCCTAAAAGTCCTAGAGGAAAACATAGGCAGGAAAATCTCAGACATTCCACGCAGCAACATCCTCACAGACATGTCCCCTAAAGCAAGGGACATAAAGGAAAGAATAAACAAATGGGACCTCATCAAAATAAAAAGCTTCTGCATGGCTAAAGAAAACAGCACCAAATTACAAAGAGAACCAAGAGTATGGGAAAACATATTTGCCAACAATACCTCAGAAAAGGGTTTGATCTCCAAATATAGAAAGAACTCAACACGACTCCACTCCAGGAAGACAAACAACCCAATTGAAAAATGGGCAAAGCACCTGAACAGACACTTCTCCAAGGAGGACATACAGAGGGCCCAGAGACATATGAAAGGATGCTCAGCATCACTAGCCATCAGAGAGATGCAAATTAAAACCACAATGAGATACCACTTTATACCAGTGAGAATGGCTATCATAAACAAATCAGCAAATAACACGTGTTTGGAGAGGTTGTGGAGAAAAGGGAACCCCAGTACATTGTTGGTGGGAATGCAGACTGGTGCAGCCACTGTGGAAAACAGTACAGAATTTCCTCACAAAACTAAAAATGGAACTACCTTTTGACCAGGCAATTCCACTGCTGGGATTATACCCTAAGAACCCTGAAACACCAATTCATAAGAACCTATGCACCCCAATGTTCATAGCAGCACAATTTACAATAGCCAAGTGCTGGAAGCAACCTAAGTGACCATCAGTAAATTTCTGGATCAAAAAACTATGGTACATTTACACAATGGAATATTACGCAGCAGAAGGAAAAGAAGGAGCTCCTACCCTTTGTGACAACTTGGATGGAACTGGAGAGCATTATGCTAAGTGAAATAATCCAGGAGGTGAAAAACAAATACCATATGATTTCACCTTTAAGTGGAACCTGATCAACAAAACAAGCAAGCAAGATATAACCAGAGACATTGAAATTAACAATCCGACAGTAACCAGAGGGGAAGAGGGAAGGGATAATGGGGGGAGGGGGGAAGGGTTTTCTGGAACAACTATAAAGGACTCAGACAAAACCAAGGAGGGGTAGAAGCAGGGGAGGGAGGTGGGGGTGGCTGAGGTGTGGGGGGAGTGGAGGAGGGTAAATGCAGACAACTGTAATTGAACAATAAAACAATATGCTGGCAGGGGAAGAAAATGATAGTGTGGATATATTTGGAGGAAAGTCCATATATTTGAATATACTGAAATATTTATGGATGAAATGATAAATTATCTGGAATTTTCTCTAAAGTAATCTTGGGGTAGGACTAAAATTGAAAGAGATGTAGATGAATTAAGAGTAGCCATGAGTGAATTATTTTTGTAGCCACGAGAGTACATGAGACTTTAGTATTCTCTGCTTTTGTGTGTATTTTAAATTAAGATTCATAAAAACTAAACTTTTTTAAAAAGATAAATGGAAGTAAATGTAGGATGAAATGCTTTTAGCATCTGTATGAGGAATAATTTTTTACCCTACCCGTACATGAAAATTAAATATAAAAATCAATGAATATGAATTAATTTGACTACATTAATGTTAAAACTATTGCCAAAAAGACACTATAAACTTAACAGAACAGGCTGAAGATGTTTTTGCAACACATATAACTAACAAAGCCGTAGTGTCCAGAATATTTGAAGATTATAAATAATTTTTTTTAAATAGAGAAAAAAAGTTTACAGACATTTTGCAAAAGAGAAAATCCAAAAAGTGTAAAAAATGTGAAAATTTTTCAACTTAACTAGTCATCAAGAAAGAACAAACTATCAAAAGAGCCCTGTACCCTCCCCATGTAATCAAATTAACAAAAAATTCGGAACTCTCACAATAGCAGGTAAATGGATAAATTAATTATGCAGTCACACAGTGGAGCATTTAAAACCTGATCGCTCTTCACCAGTTTGGGGAAATCTCAAAAACACAATGGAAAATGGAAAAAAGCAGGTTTGAGGACAGTATAGAGAACTTGATAAAATTACAGACAGCTTTTAAATGCTCAAACATTACAGGTTGCTCCCAGTGTCGGGAAGGGAAGGAATGAGATCAAGAAAGAGAACTTCAGCAGTCTGCCAGTGTGGCAAAAAAAAAAGCTAGTCCTCCTTAAATACAGGGAAGGGATATGTGGGTATTTGTTAGATTATTCTCTTTTTATTTTCTTTTGAAATTTTATTAAAATAGTTTAAAATGAAATAAACAGGCCTTTGGTTTTGAATTCCTTGTATGCTAAGCAAAGATATAGTAATTATCTTAATTTGAATTCTTCTGGTTTTTCTACTTTTTATTTTTTTAATTTTTATTGTTATTCAATTACAGTTGTATGCCTTTTCTCCCCATCCCTCCACCCCAAAGTTTTTCTACTTTTTATCTCAACTATTAAATAGCCTATAGGTAGTCGAGTAAAATGCAAGGGTATAAAACTATGCTGTTGATTCACCCAGAACAAGCCAGGATTCACTACTCACTAACTGGTGGGTCCTGGCCAAGTCGCTTAGCCTGTCAAAACCTCAGTGACTTCATCCATAAAGATGACCTGGAAATTCTAGCTGCTCCTAGTGTAGTCGTGAGAAACACATTCGAAACTACACGCTGAAGTGCTGAAAAAGTGCTAGACACACAGTAAGCGCTTCTTAAATGTTACATTTAATTGTTTTATTAATGTAATGAACTGTTGATATTTGCACTCATTTTACAGAAGTTTGACAAATGTTTTCATTATTCTTCCTAAAATTACTTTTGAGCCCTGACTGATGTGGCTGAGTGGGTTGAGAGTTGCCCTGCAAACCGGAAGGCCACTGAACCAATTCCCGGTCAGGGCACACGCCTGGGGTGTGGGCCAGGTCCCCTCTGTCTAAAAATAAATAAATCTAAAATTATGTTTTAATCCTAGTCAGAGATTCCATTTTGCTAATAAATGGGCCAACTTTAAAGATGTAAAGTTCAACTACGGCAAATCTACAGCTCTCTTTTTAACTTTTTAAAAAATAAATAAAAATTGAAACTTTAAAGAAATGCTTCCTGACTTAGTTCCTGTTAATTCTGAGGAGGAAATTGTAGTGTTTTGTACCACAAAAGCTATCTTGAATAGAAAGAATAAAAAGTAGCCACATTCTTAGGACATGATTCATAATTCTTTAACCTAAAGTATAGTTATGTTCACGTTAATTATTAATATATTTCTTTATTCATGCTATTCTATTTTCTTGATTTTCTTCTATCTCTAGACAATTGAAATATTTATTAGGGCATCAGAAGTGACTTGTGCTAGAAATTACCCTGCTCTTTACAGCCTTATGCATCTTAGTTCTGGAGAGTAAAAAGGCACCAAGCCCTAACTGCCCGTGCTCACTTCTCTATGTTTCATGCCGATGGATTTTGTATCTAGTGGAGTACCGATAAATAAGGGTTAGGTATTCAGCAGTATCATTTCCTTTGCAAAAATTGGCTGAGCTAAAATTTTTCGGTCACCAGCAATTTAGCAATGGGTTTTTTAAATCTTACTGTTACTTAAATAAAGGCAAGCTGGTTATAACTTTGAAACAAATAGGTTAAATGTATAAAATCATGTTTAGTTTGTCTTTTCATTCTTAACAGTATAACATCCAGGCTTATCCAACAACAGTGGTGTTCAACCAGTCCAACGTGCACGAATACGAAGGACACCACTCCGCCGAACAGATCTTGGAGTTCATCGAGGTAGGTTTTTTTATTGTTGTTCAGTTACAGTTGTCACATAGACATATTTTAAATTAGTTCTATAGTATTATGAAGTGTAGAGGTGACATAAGTTCATGGCTATAGATCCTTCTGTGTATGTGTACACTTTGTATAAATATTTAATCATGTTTAATAACAGGATTTATTCTTTTGTGCCAAAACATTTTCTAACAAGAAAATTAATTTCTTAAATTTTTCTAATGTTTTAATATATACTTACTATAAACACTAAGAATAAGTCTGTGTTTTGTTTATTACCTAGTTCAGTGTCTTGTACTTAGTAGACACAACTATTTATTAAATACATGAAATAATCTTTCATAAAGCTTTGCCACGCCCCCTCCATGTTTTCTCAGATAGAACCACCACAGCTTATTTCTTTTAGGTCCCATATAGATGAGATAGGAGTAAGCTCATTATTATCCAGGCAATGTGTGGATGGGTAAGGGCAGTCTGACCCAGCCCCCACTGGAGGGCCTCTTTCCAGCCTGGGCAGCTATGCCATGCCTGTGTGATTATAATCACGCAGAAGTGCCCTGTACCTGGAGCCTCTCCTTCTTTTCCACCAATAGTCTTGACTGGCTAAAATAATTAACAGGGGCTTCCTAAGAATGAAAAATTTAAGCTTATTATTTATGTAGTGACCACTCCATTCTCTGTTCTACTCTTCTCTCCTTCCTCCTCTAGAAAATAGTTTTCAGTTTTGATTGTTTTCCCCAGGGAAAAGCTAACATCTTCCTTAATTTTACCCAATCATGACAGACTGAAGCTGTGTTAAAACAGCATTGGAACAAGTGATCTGTCGAGAGGTTGTGCAGTTTCTGCCGTCAGAGTAGCAGGAAAAGAGATGAGTAGGCTTTCCATTATTAATTAAATAATGGGTCATTTACAACCATTCATTGGTTTCAGAACTGACTGTGGCTAATGTAGACATCTGGGCAGCTCTTGGAAGTCTTGCCTCATCTACTCATAATCTTAAATAAAGTTATCTCTTTATGTTAGTGATACATAGGAATAGCAACAAAATATACCTTGATTTAAGAAGACTGATAGTCAAAATCCAAAGTTAATAAATTAGGGATTATTTCTTCCTTTTAAAAATAATTCACTATAGATTCTCTTTAAAATATCCTTAGGTATCTTTTTATCATTTAAAACAATTTTTTCTAATTTGCCAAGAATATATGAAAAACTTTGTTTTTACATCAGTTGCAATGAAAGCTATGTTGTCTTTAGGATCTTAGGAACCCTTCAGTGATCTCCCTGACACCTGCTACTTTCAATGAACTAGTTAAACAAAGAAAACATGACGAGGTCTGGATGGTTGATTTCTATTCTCCGTGGTGTCACCCATGTCAAGTTTTAATGCCAGAATGGAAAAGAATGGCCCGGGTATAGTAAACTAGTTTCTTTTACATCTTACCATTCACTAAGGATGCTTATTTAACAGAATTACTTTGAAATTGAGATGAGTGAGCCCACCTCTAGGTTATGGCTTATTTAATCACAGTCTGACCATACCGCTTAGATGGCACCCCGTGTCTGTCTGTGAGGCAGACAGTAGAGGATAATCGCCCTCTCTGTATGCCACTCCACCCATTCTTGGCCAGGTTTCTGCCCAAGTCAGCCCAGACTTCTTTATTTTCAATGAAATGTGTCTGATTTTTTATTTTTAGATCTTAAATACATAGTTTGTTCACAACTGTAGGACTTAAAAGCAAAAACAAAAAATAGCCTTGATTTATGACACATTGGATTTTTTAAATTTCACTCACATAGAAATAGTGTTATATAAATCGTGAAAGATTAGAAAGGAATTAAAATTTAAGTACCAGAATGGAAAATGTAGTAACTCTTTTATATTTTTTTCTAAGATTAAAAAATAATTAAGAAACCTATGAGTTAAAGTGATTTCTGGTATCTTAACATTTGAGATAAATACAATTTTGTTCTCTATTCATTAAAATTTCAAAATTCAGATACTAATCAGTATGCTCCCCACAGCCTGTGTCTCCATTTGAAAACGTCAGCCTTTGAAATAACATTGCCAAGACCTCCCTTAGTTCTTGGTTTTAATACTTTGAATTTTAGAAAGGTATTATTTTCCATATGTAGTAGGTAAATGAAATCAGTTATTTAATATGCAATAATTGCACTAAGTTCTTAACTACAAAATTAGATTTCTAGGTTATGTTCTATTATGTGTTAAGCCCTTACTCATCTTTATTTGATGAAAATCACTAACACATAATATAGTAACTATCTCATAGTGACAGTTTCTCTATTGCAAATATATATAAAGTAATTATGGAGGTAAATTTATTCTTATCCCTTTGACCTCTTTATCCCTTTTTCTTTCTTTTATAGACATTAGCTGGACTGATCACTGTGGGCAGCATAGACTGCCAACAGTATCATTCTTTTTGCGCCGAAGAAAATGTTCAGAGATACCCTGAGATAAGATTTTTTCCCCCCAAATCAAATAAAGGTTATCAATATCAGTAAGTATTATCTAAAATTTGAAGACATTTATTACAGTCATTTATTTATACAGTTAAAATTTAAAAGTTATCCTGAATAAATAAATGCTAAGCCAACCAATGTTTTGAGGGAGCCCCTGTCTAAGATAGTGTGCTAATGAGAACCTCAGAAGATGACGAGAGAGTCGAAGAGTTCCGCTGTTCATGCAGCTGACAGTCTGGTAAGGAAGAAGTAAGAGCAGGAACTAATATCTGTTAGGTTCCTGATGAGTTTCAGGCACTATACTAGATCTTTTCTCACATTATTTCCACTAGTCCTCACACAAACCCTGAGAAACAAAAATTATTACCCCTCCTATGACTAGAGAAATCAAAGAGCTCAGGTCACAGCGGCTGAGGTTTGGAGTTGGGGTGAACCCAGTTCTGTCTGTGCCCGTTTTTCCATAACACCACATGGTTTTTCAGGTAGGACACTGAGAAAAAAGCAAGGCAGAATATATTGCCTTGAATATATGTGAGTATATATGTGAGTATATATGAGTATTTATGAGTAAAGGTTTGAGTATTTATGAGTATATATATGAGAATATATATGAGTATTTAAAAAGTAAAAATGAGCCATGGATTTCAAAGAGTAAGGGATCACAACTATGAGGGAAAAAAATCATGAAATACTACATTTGTGAGGTAGCTTTTGATATGGCTTTTAAAAGTGGGTAGGAATTTTATAGACAGTTCTAGCCAGAGTAAAGATTTGGAAACTAAATCCTCGGACGTTTGAGTCTTGTCATTACCTCGGGCCTGTAGATGTCCAGCAGGCAGCTGGACACTGACGTCAGTCTGGAGCACACAAATACATTAAGACTAGTGAAACATATTATTTGGGAATCCATGTAAGTAGTGTTCGTATGTAGTTATAACTGAGAAGAGAGATGCTAAAGTCATTGGGTTACACTTAATCTTTTCAGTTGCTACAATGAGATGATTTTCTGAATATAGCCAATAATGAAAACTATTATTTACAACTTAATATTTCTTCTTTTTTGCAGTAGTTACAATGGTTGGAATAGGGATGCCTATTCCCTACGAATCTGGGGCCTAGGGTGAGTAATTAAAATACATCATTGTATAAAATGGACACAATGCCATTGACCTTCCTCTATGTCTGTACTTAAAGTTACTGTGAGCTGTTTGAAATTCTAACATTTTAAAAAACTTAGTAAAGAATTAGAATTCACAAAGATAAGGTTGTGGTTTATTACACTGTCATTCTTTGAAGTCATTTTTAACTTAGGAAGTTTTGCAGTTTTATATTTTGGAAGTTTGCTTTGGTTTTGTATAATGAAAAATCATTAATTCCTCACCACAGATTTTTGCCTCAAGCGTCCATAGATCTAACACCTCAGACCTTCAATGAAAAAGTTTTACAAGGGAAAAACCATTGGGTGGTTGACTTCTATGCTCCTTGGTGTGGACCTTGCCAGAACTTTGCTCCCGAGTTTGAGCTCTTGGCTCGGGTAAGTCTGGCCTAGCTACTAAAATAAGTTGAAGTTACATGTATGTTTTAATAATTAGCTAAAACATTTTAAATATTTGTTTTTGTTAAATGTTTCCTCTGAATTTTAAAAACTATTTTATTTTTATAACTCTGATCTTTGCAGTCGATTTTATTCTTTATTAAAAAATTTAGCTAATACCTTCTCTGCCTTGGATGACAACATCACCTACCTAACCTTAACAGCCAAAAGCTTCACTTCGTCTGCGTGTTCCCTACTTCCTCTTCCCTGCAGTTAGGAAGGAATCCTTTTTGATCGTATTTGTATATGCTGAAGAGAGAGAGATCTCCCATCCAAGTATTAACCAGGCACCCCCCCCCCCCACCTTAGCTTCTGAGATCAGAGGAGATCAGGCACATTCAGGGTGGTGTAGACACATGGAGGGTTATCAGTAGGGAGGTGGGGTGGGGGAAAATGGGGAAAAGGTACAGGGAATAAGAAGCATAAATGATCGGTACAAAATAGACAGGTGGAGGTTAAGAATAGTGTAGGAAATGGAAAAGCCAAAGAACTTATATGTATGACCCATGGACATGAACGGTGGGGAATGCTGGTGGGAGAGGGGTGCAGGGTAGAGGGGAATAAAGGGGAGGAAAAAATGGGACAACTGCAATAGCATAATCAATACAATATTCTTTAAAAAATATAAAACCACTCAAATTTAAAAAACAATAAAATGATTATTCATAGGTAAAAAAAAAGAGAAAGAGAGTGAGAGATCTGACCGGGAGGGGACTGGAGAGTGTAGCTGAAGTGGTCAGCCTTCCACAAGATGAGTGCAGACAGAATTGGGATGTCTGTGCCATGGCGGACAAGCTGTGGTTACCAGGAAGAAGGTGAGATATTTAGGGTAAAGCTGCTCAATTTACTTGGTGAGGCAAAGGAGAGTTTATTTGCTTTTAGAGAGGTGCTGCTGGACAAATAGGAATGTAAAGAGCCAGTAAGAATTTGGAAGCAGTCTTATTCAAAAGCAATCTTACTTGATTGGACTTGTTTTTTAAGTCACAAATCCTTGGGTTTATAGAAATTGGAAATTTTTAGTTATCACCTTGCTTTGTGTTTGCCAAAGTACTTTATGACAAAGAGAATAGTAAACCATATCTTTCTTTTTTCAGATGATTAAAGGAAAAGTGAAAGCTGGAAAAGTAGACTGTCAGGCTTATGCTCAGATATGCCAGAACGCTGGTATCAGGGCCTACCCAACTGTTAAGCTGTATCCCTACGAAAGGGCCAAGGTACGTGCGGGTTTTTCCTGTGTTCCTTTCCTTTAGCAGGCCGAGCACCAAAGATTTTTCTTTTAGTCTGAGTAATGCTTTTCTGTAGTTTCTTCTCCCTTTGTCATTACTTATTGCACATTACTGAAACAAGGTCCTTACATATACACGGCGAGATTTTAAAAGTTTTATTGGTCCCACAGTTGATATGGTCTCCATTACCTTAAAATTTTTATACGCGTGAACAGGAAAATTACTTGTATGACATACCAAAATAATAATAGTGGTTTTCTATGGGTAATAGAATTCAAGGTGCTTACTTTCTATGAAGTTTTATATTTCCTACTTTTATAGAATTAACATATATTACCTTTAAAATGAATTATTTTTCCAAGAAAGGGTAGTATACTATTGTACTTTTGCAATAGCCTTAGCACCTGAACATTACTATTTATTCATGGTTTAGGCTACAAGATAAATGTGAGGGTCCCTTGGTTCAGTCATAATTCCTTTTTTGGGCCAATGACATTTTTTCCCCCCAACAAGAAACTAGACATCTACCAATGATCTTAAAATTCAGAGGATAACTTCTATGATTCTTAATACACAAGCATATGTCTGTCAGCCAGTGTAATTGCTGGCTGAAAGTACTCATTACCTTTGCTGTCTTCCCAAGTAAAAGAATGACATTTTTGACAATAGAATAAATGTTTACTTTGTACTATATTCTTGTTTTCTGGTAAAACATGAGATAATTTCAAATATTTTAATATATACTTTTTAAGAATATCAGATTAAGATCTCATGTTGTTTATTGATAATTATAATACATTTTGAAATAGAGCTAAATAAAGAAATTAATGACAACTTTCAGAAATCTAGAATTGCGAGGCATCTAGATTTTTCAGTGAAGGATTTTGAGTAGTCCGAGAGGCTAACTCTCTGTTAAGAACAGCCTAGGGTAGACATAACTTGTGGGGAAAGGAGATTGAACCTGAGCCTGAGTATTTCTTTCTTTGAAATGACTAGCTCTACCTCGCAGTTCTCAGAACTGCTGAGAAATTGGTGAGATAAACGGGCTTTTTCGTGTAAAAAGATGTTGGGGAAATAGCAATATAATGAGCAGTCACAGAAATGATCAGACCATAGAGGGAGGTGATGTTACCATGTGTCCAGAGGAGTCCAGGGGACAGATCAGGACCCAGAATATCCTGTCCAAACTGAAAGACAGGTGTGGCATCCAGAAGTCCAGACCAGGTGAGAGGGCCAAAGCCAAATAACGACTGGAATAAACAGAAAGGCAAACCAAGGTGGGCAGCTTTACAAAGAGACAAAATCCTAACTTACAAATGTGGGGTTCCCTCCACAAGGAAGGAAGCAGGTGGCTGCAGATCCCAGATAAGCAAGAGTTGGGTACATTGGCCTGTTCCTTCCCCAGCTTTTTAGCCACCTTCCTGCTGTGGGCAGATGAGAACCAGGGATATACATTGCTTTCCATTGCTGTAGTTAGTCATGGTCTTGTTTGTGCCAGTGGTTATGTTAGACTAGAATGATTTGAGTTCTCTTGCACAACTTAGGTGTTTTGAGGCATTTTGAGTTAGCAGTGCATTTTTTCCAAGGAATTGATTGACATGTTCCCATGACAGTATCATAGTATTTATTTCAGGTAAGTAAGGGTTAACTGTGCTTTTGTGGCATTATTTCCTTGAAGAAATTTCAATTTTGAACAGTTAGAACTTTAAGGACTATTTAATCGAGTTTCTTAGATGGAAATGTCATGTTTTAATTAGATACTTAAAAGATTATAAGAAAAGTGTTTTTAATTTTAGAGAAATACTTGGGGAGAGCAAATAGATTCCAGAGATGCAAAAGAAATTGCTAACTTAATACATGAAAAATTGGAAAGTCTCCAAAAAGATGGAAAGAGAAATAAGGTAAGGACTGAATCTAGAGCTGACTTTGGCAAACATTATCTAAACTTACTCTTCCTGTATTTTATATGTATTAATAAACAGGTAAAATGAAGCTTCAAAAAAATAGTAAGTAGTTGGAAATTTCTTCTTAGGAAAATATGAGACTCAAGTATAACCACTAGACACAGAGATGCTTAGAAATTTAGACAAGTAAAACCATTTAAGAAGAAATAATGACTATGGCCAGAAATTATTGAAATTTTGTTCACATATAAGTAAAACATGGACTTGGTAGGAATAAATATACTGGAGCCTCTTGACACATTTGGATAACAAATAGTCTTTTGTTGTTGGTATAGTCAGGATACATTGGGGCCTGTGTTCACCTGGGCCTCTCCTTGAGATTTAACCTATCAAGTAGTACAACCTTTATCCTGCTACACTTTGGAAAGGCTGTTTATTTTTGTCTTCTTTAAATCACTGTCATTCTCGGACAGACTCAGACCAAAGAGTCTGGGAATGTTTGAGTGCTTTCTGAATAGAATTTGATGCAATTACCTGGGGGTTTCTTGGATTCTTTCCTGTGAGGTGAAAGGACAAAAGAACAGCACTGCCTGGAAGGGCCTGAGACGTCCGGCTCTATAGAATCATTGGAACCGCAGGCCCCAATATGGAAAGCCTTAAAGCCTACTGCCAGAATTATACTGTATCCAAACCTAAAAGTTAGGAGAGAGAATGTTTATTTTCGTGGTTTCAGTAAACAAAAATATTTTTCTGATAGTTTGGTTTAGCTATGTTTTTTCAACTCATTTTATTTTTTAAATCGTGGCTTTTATCTAAGTTAAACATTTGAAATAGAAAACACTGTTACTCATAAATCAGAATATCTTAACTGAAATTTAGTTAAAGAGCACATCAAAATACGACCTTGAAAGTGTAAAACTGTAATTAACTGGTAGTGTCTGTCACGGGCGAGTACGAACTACCTGATACCCTTGTCTCTAGCATTGTTATAGGTAGGCGAGGTACATTTTGTATGTGGTGATCCATTATATAAGAATATAAAGTAATTATTTTTGAGAAGGTAAAATCTTGGTTAGTTCATATTATTGTATTTTACCTTATTTTAATATTAGAAACTCATGGTTCTTTTCTCTTTCAATTACTTTTACATTATTATTGAAGGATGAGCTTTAATGACATTGAAGATGAAGGAAAAAATGGAAAGAAATTCTGACAAGTGGTGACGTCGGAAGACATCTTTTTAGACCGCTGCTACATCCGTGGTGGGAAGAGAAGAACAGTATCGTGGATATGTCATTGCACCATCGAAATTCCGTACAACATTGGTATGAATGAAGGGTCTGCAGGCTTTTTCTGTTAAGGGTCAGATCATAAATACTTTAGGCTTCGTAGACCATATGCAGTTCTTGGTCACATATGGCTGTTTTGTTCTGTTCTGTTTTGTTTTGTTTTACAACCCTTTGAAAAATGTACAAACCATTCTTAGCTGAGGGCCATCCACTAACAGGCCACAAGCCACATTCAGTCCTCAGGCCACAGGTTGCTGACCACTGGAAATGGTGTTTGGGCTGGCTGGCTCGAACGCGAGCCTACTCTGCTCGTACATGCCTAAGCTGTACAATGTGAACTCCATCACTTACAGTGTCGTGACTCACCTGAAAAGGGAGAACTTGGTTTTCAGTCGCCCGTTCTTCTAACAATTCTTTAAAATTGATTATCTAACCATATATTTCATTTAAAAAATACGATGTGGCAAAATAGATATCCTATTTTCATGATGTATTATAGTGAAGATATCTTCATTTTTTTTCTTAAAGGTTGAATAATTGATTTTAATTTTTCACAATTGAGACAAAATTTTTTACAGTAAGTAAACAAATTCTATAGATTACTGCAGCATTCAGAAATATCTGCGGGAAAAAATATGTTTATCAATTAACAGAACACTGTAGAGTATCCCAAATATATCAAGTATTTAGAGTTCTATATTTTAAAGATATGTCTTAATTTATTTTCTAATTGTTTTTCATAAAAGTTTTCCCTGTGCTAGTAAATTACTTTGAAGCATCTTTCTAATATTTATGGTTTTGCCTTCTGGACTCTTTTGATGTGTATCTTTGTTTACATTTGCCTTTTTATTCCTAGTTGGTTTTTACTCTTGTCTGGTCTCTTCATTATTCAGATAGGAAAGAGAACTTTGCAGTTTGTTTCACTATAATCCTTGTAATACTACGGTCATTACAATTATTAATTTACTGTTGGAGGCTGCTGTGTTCAGATAAATATTGGCACAATAACAAGTTATTTTTCTAAGAAAATTAAATATATAAATGTAAGGATGAGACCTCTTAGTTTCTCAGTTGTTCAGACTCAATCCAAATACTGTTTCCTTGCCTTTTAACAAAACATTGTTAGATATAATTCAGGGTGTATGGGATGGTAAAGACCCCAGTATAAATCTAAAGAGGTCAGTGAATTAAAAAGAAATACTCAGTTTTCCCAAAAACTTATTAGGATTATGCTTTATTATATTGGAAGAGTTTTGTTTATTTTTTTAATACCACTTTACCTCCTTCCCCAATGTTTCCTTATAAATATTTACAACTACAATTTATAGAAAAAGTAATAGATTTTTTTTATTTTCGAGTGTAACCCTATTCTTTGTAGTCTCTCCCATATTGTTTTCAGTGTACTTCTTACCTCCTTATCTTGGATTTCATTTTACACAGGTAGGCACATACAGAAGAATTGCCACTTTGAGCCTTAATTTAACCTTGTTGAATTATGATCAATAATGGCAAGTGCCTTTTATTCATTAAATTTTCAAAGCCTAGAAGATTCTTTAAATTAGCTTGTTTCTACAAAGAATCCCAAAATGGAATGCCTAAGGACGCCCTGGTAAATACCGACTGAGTTACGGTACCAGTCACATGAACACCAGTGTGCTGGACACTGAAGAGGGACAATGGAAGTGAAGGCATCGGCCCCGTCTCCCAAGGTTATGTCACTCACAGTTCTGACCCTGAATCCATGACCAGCATATAAGTGACTGTATACTACTACCTGTAATTCCAAATTTAATTGAAAAACATCTTAAGCAGTACATAAAGCAGTAAAATTATATATCCTATAATTTGGCCTAAGTGCATACCTGTGGAATCGGCTCTGAGGCCAGCGCTACCTGGGAGTCACGTTAAGTAATGTGTATCGTATTAGTAATATATATCAAGAGGCTATTTTCTTCAGTCCTATCAGCGTCACTGGGTAATTAAAAACAGCTGGCAGAATTCAAGGTTTCAATGGCTGCATTAGCGCAGAGGAACACGGCACATCTCCAGCAGAGCGGGCTGCGTGCTGTTGGGCAGCTGGGTGTGAAAATCAGATGCATTTGATTACGTGGCTATGTGAAACCATTTGGAATTTCTGTTTTTGGCATTAATGATGCTTGCCTATCTCAGTTTCCCAGTTTTTATTGAACATCTTTCCTATCTTTTTTACTTAAAGTATATGATTAAGACAAAGGAAAAATAAAATGAAATAATTATTGTATAATGACTTTTATATTGTAATGGTTTTCTTAAAATTGTTTTTTTGTTTTCTGACAGTATGCAAAGTGGAAATTTTCTTTGAAGTGCATTCATCTGAAAAGAGTTACTACATTGTTTCCTATCAGACACCTTTACAAAGCTATTTAGTGTGGGAAAGTTTTCAATGAGGAAGTAGTATGTTTTCATACCATTTTAACAGAATTTTTATACAGCAATTAATCTAGTTTTGCTCCTTATATATATGAACAAAGTCAGATAAGTGTCTTAAATTATACTTATATTCAGCCCATCATGAGAGTTAAGAAGTAATACAAAGTTTCAATTAACCAAATGCATATTCAACTTTCTATAATACCTAAAGGAACAAATTGATTCTGAAGAAGAAAAAAATAATATTTCTGGTAGTATATACTTTACTCATAGACCAAAACTTAAATATACCCCAATACTTCTTGTGAATAAACTTGTTTCCAAAATGAGTAATGACAAAAGGTCAGCCACCAAGCTAAGTATAAATGTATTATTGATGGCATATAAAAAATGGCTCAAGTCATTTATTTTTATGTCAAAGGGTGGATCTGCACTCATGCTGCCCCCAACCCCTTGTTAGATGTACTGAGTGGTAACCAACCAAAATTATGGCTGAGGCTGATGGCACATGGGCTCACATCACTGATGAATCCGGGACTGTATTATTTAGTAGCCTGCTGTTCCGGTGTTTAGTGATCATTCAGAAAGGTCTGTGCTAACGCCCTCAAAAAAAATTTAAAAAGTTCCATGTTATTTAACTACTGATAGCACATGCTTAAGCTATTCCAGACATTTTATTTGAGGAGGTAAAAAAGGGGGGGGGGGGTTAAAGAATGAATAGGTTCCAGTACAAGATGGCAACACAGGAGGTTCCTGAACTCACCTCCTCTCATAGAACACACGAAATTTGCAGCCCCGTACAGAACAGTTCTGTCTGAAGGAAACACAGAAACTAGCTGAGTGACTTCCACTCATCAGGTGAACAGTAAACCCCAGGATGTACTGGGTCGGAGAGACGGAGACACGATTTGCATCCAGCCCCACCTCTGGGCCAGTGACACAACCAGCACAAAACTCAGCTTCCAGTTTCTTGGAGGAGCAAAAGGTTTGGACCTCACATCTGGTGTCCCAACTTTTAAAACTTTGACCTGAGAGGCAGGCCCCTAAAACATCCAGCTTTGAAAGGCAACAGGACCTATGTCCATGAGACCGACAAGCTTTATAGCGAATTAAGAAACAATTGTCAACAGGCTTACGTGGACTCACCCTGGCTCACCTCCTCCCCTCCCCCACATCCCGTGCAAAGGCAGCATACTGAAATGCACCCAGTGTTTCTGTGTGAGAGGCCTATTTGCGATCTTAAAGGCTTCAACTTGGGGGTTTGGCTTCTAATTTAACACCTCTAGAATCTGACTGCGGCACTTAAAGATAACACTCTCTCTGTGTTCTCCCTCTGCCTCACTTGAGGTGGTTGTACTTTCCAGGGAAGGTTTTGCAGACATCTAGTGTCCCACAGCTTTTGTGGCTGCCACACCGCTTTGATCGCCTGGTGGCCAAGTGGTATTTACATCTACTGGTCTCACAGGACTATAGAGACAGCTCAAAATTGTCCAGTGGGTTATCTCCCACTCTTCCTCCAACAGTGGTACATTTGCATACTTTTTAAAGCTGCCGCCTGAGGGTGTGCCTTCCAATCAGCTTGCATCTAAGTGCTGATTGAGCTCCTCCCCTTTGGGACAATGACAGGTTTTGGCACTCCCTCAACTACTGGGAGCCAATTAAGAACAAAAAGTGCTACTTAGACAATCACAAAGGTTTGAGAGGTAGTCAAGAACTACAGTAGAATTGAACAATGAAGTTCATCTCCTACACCACTCCTTCCAGACAGAGAAGTGGCTGCTTTATCTAATCCATAGAAACCAACACAGTCAAGGAAAAAGTAGAAACAAGTATATGTTCCAAATAAAAATCAATAAAAATGTAAAGCTAAAACTCAGAAAAAGGCCTTAATGAAAATACGGTCATGGAGATGCTCAGCAAGATCAGGTCTCACAGCATGAGCAAAGGAAAAATTTGTCACAGCAGTAGAAATTATAAGAACGTACTAAACACAGAGGTGAAAAATACAGTAACAACTGAAAAATCCAAGAGGACCTAATAACGGACTAGATGAAGCAGAAAAAAAAAAAAAAGATTAGCAAAGTCACAGAGGAATTCATCCAATCAGAGCAACCAAAAGAAAAAAAGTGAAGAGAGCATATGGGACATTATCAAGCAGACCATATTTGTATTATATGGGTTGCACCCAGAGAAAGGGGCATAATCTTATTTGGAGAAATAATGACTGTAAACTTCCCTAACCTGGAAAAAGTAGGTATCTACTAGAACTTAACTACTAGAGCAAAGAAGCCCATGGAGTTCCAAAGAAGATGAATCTAAAGAGAAAGAAGAAGACATAATTAA
Organism: Desmodus rotundus; assembly: GCF_022682495.2. Classification (NCBI taxonomy): domain Eukaryota; kingdom Metazoa; phylum Chordata; class Mammalia; order Chiroptera; family Phyllostomidae; genus Desmodus; species Desmodus rotundus. The sequence continues at coordinate 167,795,233 of NC_071388.1, forward strand.
ATTGCCGAAAGTTAATGACAAGGACAGAATCTTAAATGCAACAAGAGAAAGACCACCTGTTGGGTACAAGGGAACCCCTGTGAGACTGTAAGCAGATTTTCAGCTGAAGAGAGCCTGTCTGATACATGTGTCGAGTATTAAAAGGAAAAACTGCAATTAAAAATCTTTCAGAATTAAAGGAGAAAGTTTTCCAGACAAGCAAAAGCTAAAGGAGTTCATCACCATTAAATGGGCCTTATAAAAAAATGGTAAGAGACTTCTTGAAGCTGAAACAAAAGAGCATTAATTAGTAACAAGAAAACATGAAAGTGTAACTATCACAGGTAAAGGTTAATACTGTGAATGAAAAAAGCATTCTCCAGAAAGTAACCTCACAGGGTGATCTGACCATAAATTTTTAAGCAGGTCATAGTGGATAGTCATGCCCCGGGCATATAAATTTTTTAATATAAAGTTTATCCCTGCCTTACACTATCCCTGTCCATTGTTCTTGTGCATCTAGGTTAACACACCTTTGCTACAAAGGTCACCACCCTCAGAGAGCGTGTAATCTCTACCTGTCCTGCAATCCAATACCTGCCTTGTTTTCTTCCCCCATCATGTAATCTTCCTGTGTTCCCTCCTTAATTTTAAATGCATAGAAAAAATGCAACATTGTCATTCTCTGGAGCATTTAAGATATTGCTTCCTGTCAGTGTCATCATTTTGGCTCAAAGTCCCACAAAAATTTTTTACAGGTTTGGCCTTGGCCAGTGTGGCTCAGTTGGCTGTGGCATCGTTCCATATACAGAAAGGTTGCAGGTTTGATCCCCAGTCAGGGCACATGCAAGGAGGCGACCAATGTTTCTCTCTCACATGTCTCTCTCTACCTCTCCCTCCCTCTGTTTCTAAAAGCAATGAAAAAATGTCCTTGGGTGAGATTTCTCTTTTTTTAATTGTTTACAGGTTTGGATGTTTTTTATATCAGCAATATATGGTTAGATTCGGAATACGCTAATGTAATTTATACTGGTGGGTAAATCATTTACAAATCTAGTATGAAAGTTAAGACAAAAGTACTAAAAATACAATAATTTTTAATAGAGACATAAGACATAAAATGATATAAATTGTGTTAAATACATAAAAGGGGGAGTAAAGGATAGAGTTTTTGTAGCTGACTAAAGTTAAATTACCAGCATAAAACAGACTGTTACATCTGAAATATGTTTTATGTAAGCCTCGTGGTAACCGCAAAACAAACATCTGTAGTATATTCACAAAGGCAGAGGAAGGAATCAAACCATGTAGGTAGCTACCAACACACAAAGGAAAGCAGAGAAAGGGAAAAAAGAACAAGGGAGCTACAAAGCAACCAGAGAACAATTAAGAGTTCGTATTAGTAAGAGCTTAGGTGTCAATAATTAATCTAAATGTAAATGAATTGAATCCTTCGATTAAAAGACAGAATAGCAATAAGAATAATAAGTACCAAACTATACGCTGCCCACAAAAAACTCACTTCCACGTCAAGCATGCACGTAGGCTCAGACTGAAGGAGAGGAAAAGACACTCCACACGAGTGGAAACCAAAAAAAGCTGGAGTAACTATGTTTATATCAGACAAAATAGACTTTAAGACCAAAGCAGTAATAAGTGGCAAAGGAGATTATTTCATAATGACAAGGTGGTCATTCAACAAGAGGACATAACATTTATAAATATTTCGGCACCAAACCTAAGAGCACCTAAATGTATAAAGCAAATACTAACAAACTTAGACAGACAGCAGTGCTGTATTAAGTTATGTCAATCCCCACTTGCATCACTGGACAGGTCATTTAGAAGTTCAGGAAGAAAGCATGAGATTTAAATGGCATGTTAGACCAGATGGCTTACTAACACAAGACATTCCACCCAAAAGCAGCAGCAAACACGTTCTTCTCAAGTGCACAGGGGGGGGCTTTCCCAAGTAGATTATATGTTAGGCAACAAAACAAGTTAATAAATTTCAGAATTTTGAAATATCAAGCATCTTTCTGACCATAATGATAAGTAGAAATCAATTACAAAAAGAAAATTCATGAATTGAATATCAACTATAATTGAAAAATGAAAAACAGTTTAAATACCTCAGCAATTCATTCTCTCTCAGGTAAGTCACCAAAGAATACAAGACTCAATAACATGGTGTATCAAAAGGCCTAAATTTAAGTCACCCTATTAGGGCTTTACAAAGATACTTTAACGTGTATTAACTATACTAATAAATTCAAAATGCAGAAAATTCCTATTTTACTACAAAGATTAAATAAATTTTAAATTTTATTTTGTTGATGTGTCTTATATAAACTTAGAAAAAAACCTGAATGATAAGAAATTTCTACCTCCTCACCAATTCAAGGGTGAGAAAAGGTGGGTTTCCAGTTGTGAGTTTGCAAAACATAGTTTATTCTTGCATTATTATTTATTAATGATTGTGTTATTTCCATACACACAACTATTAACTGTTGGGAACCGCCCTGCCTGGTTTCAGAAGCTGTAAACCCCCATGGCTAAGGCTGAGTAAAGAGACCTTGGGACCATAAGCCACTAAGGAGACAAAGCTTATCTCCCTGGCAGGTGTGCTGCCTCTGCCTCCTTCACTTCAACCTGCTTGGCCCCAAGCAGATGACCAGTAAGCCAATGACAGGTAAAATTCCTCAAGGGAGGGTCTAGCTAAGACAAGCATGGTCACAAAGGGACCCTCAGGGAAGGACTTGGGGGGCTATAGTAAAAGGGGGTGATGGACCCTCGCCCCTCAGCTTTGACAGCCTGAGTCCTCATTCTGTCTGCAAGAAATCTCCTAATCTCTTGGCTGCCTTACTTCCCCTGCCTGACTTAAGCCTGAAACAATGCCAGAGGGCCGTGCAGCCCTGTGCTGGAAAGGGCAGATTCCCTGGGGAGAGCAGGCCTAAGAAAGAATACATAAAATCCTGTGAAATCTGCTTTGCTAACACCCTCAATTTAAATCATAATGGTCCAAGTATGAAATGAGTTTGTTCCTCCAAGTTTTATGGCCCTTTAGCTATCTGACCCTGATTCATAATAAGCCCTCAGAGTTCTTTGAATGGTATCTATTGTTCGATCATTTCTGCCTGACAATGATTGATGAGCTTTACGTATACACCCCGTATTCCTATGCAAATTAAGCCCAATAAAAGCCCATTGAGGAACAGGCTCCCGGCCCTTCTCCTTTTGAGAGTTGGGCCACCTTTCCTCCCCAAGCAGATCACGTCTTGGTAGACTTATTCTCATCCGTGGTGGGGGAGGGAGGGTGGGACTCTGTGGGAGGAGCCCCCACAATTAACCTATTTTTTCTCACCCTTGCATTTACAATTATCTTCTGAGGATCGAAGCCATGGCTTTCTTGTTTTCTGCTCTGTTTTCAGAAGCCAGCCCTGAAAGTGCTTCCCTTTTTTCACCCCACCCCCAACATCCTCCCCATCTGGCAAACTTGAGAAGGCCATTGTCAACTGAAATAAGACTGACTATATCTTGTTAGGTATGGAAGTTGAATGATGGATAAATAGGGGTCAATTATACTATTCGATTTCTTAGGAAATTTCCATAATGAAGTTGTTCAATAAATAATTTTTAAAAAACAATGTTTTCTATTAGTGAAATTTTATGTAGAACCTCAAATGGCACATACATATAAAATGTATGTGCTAATGAAGCCAGAAATTTTGTACTATATTGTAAATTTTTTAAATTAATTTTCCAGTAATTCAATTATGATAAAAACTGTTGGCTAGAAGTTAAATTATGCTTTAAAAGTTGTAGCTAATTGTCTAGAAGTTTAATTAGCAACTTTTATAATGCTTAGGGGGTATTATAGTAGATACCATGGAAACTTTTTTTTATAAGTTAGTCATTTTTATTGTACACTTAAAGTAGCTTCACCTGTCAGGAAGCACTGTTCCTTTGAAGGGAACATCCTAAAAGAATTTTTGTCTCCATAGTTGCTGTCTCTATAAAAGTGCATATGACAGACTTCCCTGAAGGATTTTAATCAGGAACAACATCAGGTACCAGCAGATGGCAGTAAAGATTAAAGCAGAGACACAGAGGGATTTCATTCTTAGAAAATGCTGTTTCTACCTCTGTGGTAACTAACAAGTCACACAGCCTGATCGGCTTTCGTTTTTCACTTAAAAGACCCTGAATGTCAGTCACATACATTTGACTATGAAGAATTGTGAAGAAACTAACACTGCATTTTGACTATAAACCCAAAAGTTTATATAAGAAATGTTCAAATGTGTGAATGACATGAAAGAATAAATTCAACAGTTATATAGGCACATATGCTACTATAGACACATAAACATACACACATGTATTGAGGCTTGACATTTCATGAATTATGTCCACTCATGGGAAAAAATGGTTCCTAAATAACTTAGTGTCCATGGATTGCTATTAAGAAATCATAAAACAGCCCTGGCTGGTGTGGCTCAGTGGATTGAGTGCCAGCCTGTGAACCAAAGAATCGCTGGTTCAATTCCCAGTCAGGGCACATGCCTGGGTTGTGAGCCAGGTCCCCAGTTGGGGGCATACAAGAGGCAACCACACATTGATGGTTCTCTCCCTCTTTCTCCCTCCCTTCCCCTCTTTCTAGAAATAAAATCTTTAAAAAAAAAAGAAATCATAAAACATTTATTAAATTGTACTAATACATTAGCTTTTTTATCCAAAGTCTCCTTAGAATTGTTAATGTTTTTAGTACTACTTTAATTCATGAAACAAGAGGCCCACTGTTTGGGTAAAAAGAGTTCTCTGGTCTAACAAATGGCTTTCCTAGATTTTAGCCCTGGTTCACCTATTTACTAACTCTAAGTTTGGACAAACTGCTTACTTCATCAATCTGTACCCTGATGAACTCATTTACTAAATGGTAAAAGTATCTCTTCTACCTGCTTCATCGGGTAGTCATGTAGATAAAATGAGATTATGTGTTTGTTTTTTTTTAAATGAATATGTGCAGGCAATGAAAAAAGAATGTGTGAGACTTTGTGAGGCAGTGACATGGTTTCTTAATCAGGCGTGATACGTGCACCAGACTTGACAGATGTCAGAGGGGAGGGGTTGGGTGCAGATGAAAGAAGGTGAAGGGATTAAGCAACAAACAAACAAAAAAAACCATATACAGCACATAGACACAGATGACAGTGTGGTGACAGGCAGAGGGAAAGAGGTGAGCGTTAGGTGGAGGTGGGCAAAGTGGGGGAAATGGGGACAGAAAGAGACTTTGCTTGGGGTGATGGGCACACGGTGCTGTGCACAGATGATGTTTTGTTGAGCTGCACACTTGAAACCTGTATGGTTTTCTGAACTAGTATCACCCCAATAAATTCAATTAAAAAAACAGGTAATAGTAACCTATAGATTAAAAGGGAAATTTTTTTTAAAGGCTTTTGAGTTATATCAGCCAAAGGCAATGTGTGGACTTTATTTGGATTTTGACTTGAACAAATTACAAAAGTCTGTATGAAACATTGGGGATTATTTAGAATATTGAGTGGATAGTTGACAGTAATCAAGTATTTTGGGGAGAGGGGAATTGTGTTTAGGTGTGCTAGTAGTATTTACAAAATGACGATAATGTCTTTAAAATAATTCAGTGACAAGAACATGGGGGCGGGGGAAGGAAAAGGAGAAAGGAAAAATAATAACCCAGGGGCTGGAGGTGGTTGTTCAGTGAAACAAGTCTGACTATATCTTGTTAGGTGTCAAAGCTGAATAATGGATAAATAGCGGTCAGCTATACTATTCTATTTTTTTCTATTTGAAAATTTCCATAATGAAGTTGTTCAATAACTAATTTAAAAAAAAAACACGATGTTGTCTTTCTATTAGTGAAATTTCATGTAGAACCCCAAATGGCAAATTTATAACCATCTGTCAGGAAAAAAAATGGTTTACTGAATTAGAAGAGATAGGAAAATTACTGGAGGAAAAATGGAATCGGTTGGCATTAAGAAAGACTGTTTTGGACGAGAGTATGTGCAATTCATTTTCCTTTCATTACTCCCTCCCAGCTTGGAACCTCAGAGCCATTTCACTATTTAGAGCCTACTCGATTGGCTCGAGCTATCAGAATGCTGGAAAATTATGACCCTGCTTCCTCACTCAGGTCATATAACTAGATTCTCAAACAAAAAGAATTAAGTAGAGATTCTCTAGTCAACGCAGACTAACCGAACCGAAGACTAATAATGCACGGAGGCCTCATCATCTTCTGCAAGGGCAATCTAACTGAATCTGCCTGAGGGGTACATCGTCTCCCTAAAGTGACCTTCTGTGCTGTTCCCAAGGGCCGCTGCCTCAGCTGGCAGCACCTGGCCCTTGCCCTGGACGGATAGCACAGCTTCACAGGGCCAGCCAGTTGCTACTCCTCTCAGGGGTGCTCTTTCTTGCACTGAATATCTCTTTCCTACCCTTTCTCTGCAGTTCCACAGCTTAGTGTTACTCTCTCAATACTGCTTCTATACAAAAACTTGTGTCCATAAAACACCACCTAGACTTTGTCCCTAAAAACAGCTCTTTAAGAGAGTTTTGTGTAGTGTGTAGCACCTATCCCAGATGATTCTGAAGACTTCTGAATAGCATTCTTCACTTAAAAAACATGTATTACCCAAGGCACTAAATATAACAGTAAATAGTAGTATAACTAATGCAGGAAATGGACTCAGGGATTCTAGTCTGGAATACAGGTACACCCGCAGACTTCCCTCTGGCTTCAGATGTGCTTCCATGTTCCTAAGAGAGCACAGTCCTTACCCTTGAACTGTGTGATTGGGTAGAGCCCATCATTCCTCCTACGTTACGGGAATTCAGTCCTCGGGGGAACCTTGGAGAAACCCTCTAGATTCTCCGCATGTTCCGGCTGTGAGGTGTAGATGCACACGCACAGAATGGGCTCAGAAACATTCGAGGTAAGCCACTGTGCCCCATGGAGGCACAAGTTTAGTCCAAATACTTTTACTAGCTTTCCAGGAGGAAACTCCCATGGTTTCAGAGTAGGAGGTCCTCCTGCAAGTAATGTTCGTATTTGTGGTCCTGAGCCCTGGAGAACAGAAGTGAGCTGCTCCTGCAGCACAGGGGCTTCCATTTATCTCAGGGGGAAGCCAGGAAACTTTCTACCGGAGAAAATGGAGGCGTAGAATATTTAGACATTTTCTAAAATGGCCTTTGATTTCTGGGACTTTATGATTACTTAGAGTTAGTGACTATTTTCCTCACAGAACACAGAGATGAGAACTGCTATTATCTCAGCTATTTGAGACCCAGAGAAGAATCTACTGACTCCGTGGCAAGAATATTAAACACATGTAGGTTTTATCCTAGAGGGAGAGAAGGAAATTTCAAATTAATAAATGTCATATGTGTCTTCCTTAGAACCTTGGATTCCTTTGTTTTTTAAAATCATGGTTAAATACACACAACATAAAATTTACCATATTAATTATCTTTAATTGTACAGTTGAGTAGTGTTAAACTATATGTGCAACCAATATCCGGAAATTTTTCATCTGGTAACACAGAAACTCTGTGCCCATCAAACGACTACTCCCCGTTCTTGCCTGGCCCCTGCCCCTGGCCACCACCATTCTTCCTGTCTGTGTGAATTTGACTGCTCTGGGTTCCTTGTAAAAGTGGGGTCACACAGTGTTTGTCTTTTCATGACTGGCTTCATTCACCTGGCGTGATGTCCTAAAGGTTCATCCATAGAATAGCATGTATCAGAGTTCTCTTCCTTTTCAAAACAATATTCAGTTGTATGTATATAACACACTGTGTTTATTCATTTATCTGTCAAGGGGCGTTTGCGTTGCTTCCACCTTTTGGCTATTGTCAGTAATGCTGCTATGAGCACAGGTGTGCAAGGATCTGACACCCGCTTTCTGTTCTTCGGGACACACACCTACAAGTGGAATTGCTGGGTCGTACGGTAATTCTGTGATTCCTTTTTTGAGAAATCCCATATGTTTTCCATAGTGGCTACACCATTTCACATTCCCACCAGTTCACAAGGGTACCAATGTCTCTAAATCTTCACCAGCCCTTGCTGTTATCGGTTTGAGGGTAGATGTCTTAATGAGTGTGAGATGAGACCTTGTGGTTTTGATTTGCACTTTTAGAGTATTGCAATTATTCACTTTTTCCATACCAAATATTTTGTGAGAAGTCATTAATTTATGCTTGCACACCTTGCCTCATAGTACTTTCCCCTCTGGATACCTTTTTCCTCCTTCACCTCACACTTTAAACCCCAACTCCCATCCTCGTCTGTGAGGCCTTTGCAGACTTCTTCACTCCAAATTGAATTCTAAATTTCTATAAGTATCTCACTATCTACCACATAATTTAGTTTATGCTAGTAAAAAAACCATAAGCTTTTAATCAGCTTTGTATCACTCTCCAATTATTTCATGTGTTGTCTACCAAAGTAGGTTGTTAGGTCTTCAAGAACAAAAGAAATTTATTTCATCCTTATAACCATCAAAGTTGTTTGTGATCGCCATTCTGACCAGTGTGAAGTGGTATCTCACTGTGGTTTTAATTTTCATCTCTCTGATGGCTAGTGATGCTGAGCACCCTTTCATATGTCTCTGGGCCATCTGTATGTCCTTGGAGAAGTGTCTGTGTAAGTCCTTTGCCCATTTTTTAATTGGGTTCTTTGGCTTCCTGGAGTGGAGTCATGTGAGTTCTTTATATAGTTTGGAGATCAAACCCTTGTCGGAGGTATCATTCATTGGCAAATGTATTTTCCCATACAGTTGGTTCCCTTTTCATTTCACTGCTGGGTTTTTTTGCCATGCAAAAGCTTTTTATTTTGATCAACTCCCATTTGTTTATTCTTTCCTTTATGTCCCTTGCTCTAGGGGACATATCGGTGAAAGTATCTGAGAATTTCCTCCGTATTGTCATGGTATGAAGAACGATAAAATGAGCGGTAAAATATCACATCTATGGCTTTATTATGTGGAATATTTTTCTTGTCCCTCGTTGTTTACCCCAAACTCCTCATCAGCCTGTGATTGACCTTAAGTCCCAAGCAAAAAAAAAAAAAAAAAAAAAGGAAAAGAAACCCAAGAATTCTTGTAAAAATAGCTTCTCATATTTAGGAGGATTTAGTGACACATTTTTGAGACTACAGCATTGGAATGGCTTTTATAATAGATGTATGACAAATAAAATAATTTTCCTCTAAAAAGAAAAAGTTACTGAAATACCTTAGGGTGCTAAGCATTTGGTAGTTTATTCATTTAGTTCACGTGACTTTCTGCATGTGAAATTTGAGAAGTTCACAACATAAATACTTTGGCCTTATAAAATTGAATAATACTTAGATGTCTTTAAAACTGCTATAAAATGTCAAAAGTAAAAGCCATTGTCTAATGAAGCATATTTTCCCTTTTCTTAAAATAGAATGTAACAATAATTGCTTCACCAAAAATTAAAGAACCTTAGTAGTTTAATGTGTCAGTTACATTAATTGTTAAGCTGACTTGTTCTTTGACCTTGTCCTTGTTTTATTCTCTGTCTTACTTCTTCCAAGTAACCATATTCCCTTCTCCTCTTCTAGATATTTTTACTCTTTCTCCCTTTGTGCTATCCTGGTATTTAAACTTTATGACTTATTTTCAAGTAAATATTTTTAACATTCTTCATTTGGGATAAAATACACACTATATAAATCCAGTGGATAAATAAATACCCACATACCAATCTACCCTACATGAAATGTGTTCCCTCAGAAGCAGGCCAGTTTATCCATTATGGGGTCAAGCCACAAAAAGTGAATCCAGGCAGTAATTCTCCAATTAAAGAAACTCTAGTTTTAGTTCTTCTGAATCATAAGTAGTTGGCAACAAAAGCTGGCATGCCTGGGTGTGAATAAGCCTTAACATAAAAACTCCTCACCTAGCCTCAAGGGGTAGAACTTAAGGGAGAAATGTATTCAGGTGGCCATTTATCCACAGTATTTTTAACTACTACCTTGACCAAATTAGTATCAAATGAGTTGCTGTCAAGTGAAATTTTAAAAACCCATACATGTCTTGAACCTTAAAAGCTCAGCCCAGCTAGAAGTCAATGTGTGTCCTGATGTTAGCGGGGGGGGGGGGGGGGGGGGGGGGCAGGGGGTGGGGAGGGCAATAGATCACCCGTGATGATTACCAGATTATTAACTGTTAGCAGAATATTGGCCAAACCTGCTTCATTTCTGAGTCTCATCTTCAAGCTACTCTTCCAACTGGCCTCGCCATGAAACGGCTTAACAAATGAAACCTGGCTCCAATAATGACGGCTTTATTCTGCCTCTCATTTCTTTACTGATCAATAAATCCAGCATCCAGGCATATAAATTCTATGATTCAAGACACTCAAATATAATGTGAATAAGACACTTCAAAAACAGGATGTTAGTCATTGTAATATTCAATAACATTTCTAGTTAGAATTTTTAGTGTAACATTTAATTGCAACATGGGTATAAATACACGTTCAGTAGTCAAAATGCATCTCGCATTTTAACAATGGATGTTAAAAGTCTTTTTTTTTTTAAAGGAAGATTTTTTTAAGGTTTTATTTACTTTTAGAGAGAGGGGAAGGGAGGGAGAAAGAGAGGGAGAGAAACATCAGTGTGTAGTTGCCTCTCACTTGGCCCCCACTGGGGACCGAGCCCACAACCCAGGCATGTCCCCTGACTGAGAATCCAACCAGTGACCCTTTGGTTAGCATCCCACACTCAATCCACTGAGCCACACCAGCCAGGGCAAAAGTTGGGGGGGGGGTTGTTTTTTTTTTTAAGTTACATTGTGCATTTTACAAAGCACTGAAGCTAGGAATTCTAAATTAAGTTCCAAATATTCTAGAGAATCAGAAAATTAGATTCTAGCCACCCACCTTGTAAGTTTCAGCCTGTTTACTGGTCTGTTTCCTGCCCTCAAATACATGAACCTTGAAGACCAGAGCTGTGTCTTGTTCACTTTTGATCCCATGGACTGAGCCCTGAATACATACTTGGAGAATAAGTGAAAAAAAGGGAAAAAGAGGTGCACAAGTCCATTTATAAGAAATTCTCACAAATGTATATAAACCATCAGTGAACAATTGTTCTTTAAACTTTATGGTGTAATCCTTCTCAGTTTTCATTAGAATGAAATGCATCAGCTAAAATATGTGTTTTATTGAATTAACTAAGATTATACTAGTGTTGTTGGCTATCTTTGTGAGGGGGTATTGAGGGTATGGAACAGCGTAATATTTTGAAATCCAAAAATAATGTAAAAGACATATTCAACTTCTTTTTTTTTCCCTAAAGCTTTTCATTAGCGCTATTACCAACCCTGATAGAATTTGACTGGTTTCTTTTCTAGCTTCCTGTTTGATCCTTCAGATTAAAGTCCAAAAAGTCCCATTCAATGGATTTATCATTTAACCTATCTCTTTTTTTGAAAGAACAACTCTTTGCACCTCACAAATTACAGACCTATTGGCTTATAGCAATCCATCTAAAAATGCATACCAGTTTCCTGATCAGTTGCAAGCCTGTGATCTCAGAGTAGACGTTAGGTTCAACTCTTCCGCCGAGGGAACACTGTGATCCCTCTTTGCCATCCCTCCTTTCACCTTCCCGAATAGAAATCATTTTTGAGCTAGCTGCATGAGTTCAACATGATCTCATATCATTCAACAAAAATTTATTGAGCACTTCCAAGGTACTAGGCTTTGTTTTAGACATTTAAGATGGTAAATGTCTTGACAGCATGAAGATTTGATTCTAGCAGGGAGAGAGACAATAAATGTAACACGAGTAAACGTTACAGTGAGTTAGAAGGAGCTGTGTCTGGAGTAAAGTGAAAGGTAGAAGAGGGTAAGAGGGACTCGGAGAGTACAGGGGCAGAAGCTGGAAGGTTGCAGTATTGAACGGGGTGGGCAGGGTATGTCGTTGTAAAGACTTCAACTTTTACTGTAAGTGAAACTGTCAAATTCCAGAGCCCAACAGAAGATCCAAAAACCTTCCACAGAAGAACACACACACCCACCCCACAAGTTACCTACAGAAGAACAAGAATCAGACTCTGGAAATACTGGAAGACTGTATAGGAATGCCTTCCAAGTTCTGAGGAGAAAATATTTGCATCCTATCTACCCAGACAGAAATAGCAGGCAGAAAATAAGTGTTTTTTTCTTAGCTGCTTAGTTGATGGTATGCCTTCACTGAATGAGACATAAACAAATGCATGAGACCCAGGAAACAAGGACTCCGACCCAAGAGAAAGTGAAGCAAAATCACAGGACAGCAGCTGTGCAGGAGGACTAACAACAACCCCGTTAGATTGTAGTTAGAAAGAGAATCCCTGGGAAAGCAGACTCTGAGGAGGAAGGAGGAAGCAGAGGGCACAGCCATGTTTGTAGGCTTGGAAAAAACCTGAGTATATAAAAAACAATTGGTGGACTGTAGAAGTAAAGAATGCAATCAGACTGTCCTTTGAGTAATCATAGCATGAAACCCACAGAATAAGAAATATGATTCCAGCCTACTACTTGGCTTTCAGTGAGCTATGTTTTTTCTACAACATAGAAAGAAATTTGTCATAAAAGTGCAAATATTGTCATTAATTTTTCAGCTTAACAACATAAAAATAAATATATACTGACTCAGATAAAGGGAAGGGGTGGAACACTAACATCCTTCCAGAGAGAAGGGAGGCTCTGTAGTTCAGGGGCTGCGAACTCACGTAGCCCGGTCGGCAAAGTAAGTGAGAGCAGTTAGCACATGCCCTACATCTAAACAGGGCAGCAATTTCTCAGCTCCAAAAGATTGTTGTCATGAAGAAACAGAGACCAGGAGATTCCAATTTACCCAGAAAAGCCAAAATCTGGGATTTAATGAAAAAATTTTCAAGTGTTGTCAACTACTTTAAAACACCTAGAAGTATTAGGGGGACTGAACAATACCAGATCCAGCCTGGGGGTTCTAGTTTGTGACGCTGCTATAGCAGATGGACAAGAAAATGAAATAAGGGGTTTGAAGGACCCGAGCTGAGCCAGCAGCTTTAGACACGGGAGGGCCATTGACTGAAGTGGAGGGGGACTTGTCTTAAAGCTGCACCCAGCGCCAGCATTCGATTTGTGTTCGTTTTGGGAGGGGGCTAGGGGAAATTATGGGAGCTAAAGTTCCTTTCCCGCGGCCACTCACAGATGCCAATGCTGGAGAAAAGTCATAACATAGTACTGGGAAGAAGGAGGAAGGAAAAAGATATAAATGTGCTAAATCTTCTCCTATCATAATAGGAAATCAAATGCCAACGTGTAAATTAATATATTTTTAAAAGCACTATAAGCATGTTACTCAAATGCCTGAAAAACTAAAAAAAAAATTAGTTAATAAAAATGGTTGTTGCAACATATAACAAAACTACTTCTGCACCCACATTTTGCCCAGCGAGCCTCCTTTTAAGGAAATCTGCACTGAAGATACACCCTGGCACTCTGAGAATGCGCATGGGCAGAGCTGATCACTGCAGCAGCATCTGTAACTGCAAAACACAGCAAGTAACTTAAATGCTCATAAATAGGAGATGGATTTTTATAAACTGTAGTATATACACTCAGTGGAGTACTGCGTTGCTGTGGAAAGTCTTTCTAAGTTTGTTTGTTTTTTTTTTTTAAGAGGAAGACCTATATAAACTGACATGGAGTAATTTCTTGGATATACTGTTAAATGAACAATGCAAAGTTCAAAATAGCATCTCTAGTATGCTACCTCTGTCTGAGAAAGAAAGGAGAAAAAGAATATACACATTCACATTTTTGCAAAAAAAGAAATAAAGATAAATAAGAAATTAATAAAGTTAGAGACCTACAGGGGTGTGGTAGAATGGGGTGGAAGGGATAGAAAAGAAAGCAATACTTTTCCAAGGACACCTTTCTGTACTTTTGGAGTCACGTTTAATGTTCTACATACTTAAGAAATAAAATTAAGTCAACAAAGAAGAGAGTAAAACCCCAAAATTGAATGCAAACAAATATAAATGAACCCAATTATATTTCAAATGAACAGCATAAGCAGACTGAAGGGGAATGGGACTAATCCAGGAAACTTCTAAAGCCTGATTGGCTATGCACATGCAGTCTGGGAAAATTCAAATAAATCTGGAAATCTTTTCAGTTGGCTTGTTTTGGTAGTAATATGAACATAGCAATTTTTACACAATTTTGTCTATATTATAAAAATGAGTAAATGAGTTAACAGGTAAGTGTTGTTAATTCTCACTATAGAAGATGGAAGGTAAAAATATGGAGTAAGTGAAGTTGAAGAACCTTGTGGGGTTGGATTGGAACTGGAGGTAAATGGACAGATGGATGGACAGATAGGTGGGTTAGCTAGTTATGATAGGGTGGTGTGCTGGAGTTGACTCCTATTGGTTCGTGACAATTGTGCATTTTTTCCCAGAGATGTGTTTAGTGACTTAATAATGGTAGTTTAAAACCATCCATAGTAGAAATAGTTATACCATGGTAATTGGCAAATGCTAAAAATTAGGGCTTCCTGCCACTACCTGCCTCACCCTCACCAGCTAGTTTTTTAAGAAATATATTTTGTTGCTTATGCTATTACAGTTGTCCCAAGTTTTCCCCCTTTGCCCCCCTCTACCCAGTACCCTCCATTGCCTCTGGCATCCCCTCCCTTACTTCATGTCCACGGGTCATGCATATAAGTTATTTGGCTACTCCATTTCCTGCGCTGTTCTTAATATCCCCCTGCTTATTCTGTCCCTACCAATTTGTACTTCTTAATCCCTATACCTTTCCCCCATTCTCCCCCTTCCCCCTTCCAACCAATTACCTTCCAAATGATCTCCATATCTATGATTCTGTTTCTCTTCTGCTTGTTTGCTCAGTTTGTTTTTCAGATTCAATTGTTGATAGTTGAGAATGTTGCCATTTTAATATTTAAGAAAAAGAACATCAAAACTATGAATAAATCCCTTTAACATTTCATATAATAATGGTTTGGTACTAATGAACTTCTTCAGCTTTACTTATCTGGGAAGCACTTTATCTGCCCTTCAATTCTAAATGACAGCTTTGCTGGATAGAGTAATCGAGGTTGTAAGTCCTTGCTTTTCAACAATTTGAACACTTCTTGCCTGCAAAGTTTATTTTGAGAAATCAGGTGACAGTCTTATGGGAACTCCCCTATAGATAACTAATTGCTTTTCTCTTGTTGCTTTTAAGATTTTCTCGTTATCTTTAACCTTTGGCATTTTAATTATGATGTGTCTTGGTGTGGTCCTCTTTGCATCCATCTTGTTTGAGACTCTCTCTGCTTCCTGGACTTTTATGTCTAAATTTCCCTTCCCAAATTAGGAAAGTTTTCTTTCACTATTTTTTTCAAAATATGTTTTCGATTTCTTGCTCTTCCCCTTCTAGCACCCCTATGATTCAGATGTTGGTACATTTAAAGTTGTCCCAGAGGTGCCTTACCTTATCTTCATTTTGTTTTTGGAGTCTTTTTCATCTTGTTGTTCTTATTGGTTGTTTTTTACTTCCCTTTGTTCCAAATCATTGATTTGATTCTTGTCTTCATCCACTCTACTGTTGTTTTTCTGTAAATTGTTCTTTATTTCAATTAGTATATCCTTCATTTCTCACTGGATCTTTTTTATGATGTTGAGGTCCTCA
This sequence comes from Desmodus rotundus, assembly GCF_022682495.2. Classification (NCBI taxonomy): domain Eukaryota; kingdom Metazoa; phylum Chordata; class Mammalia; order Chiroptera; family Phyllostomidae; genus Desmodus; species Desmodus rotundus. The sequence continues at coordinate 167,810,956 of NC_071388.1, forward strand.
CTAAGTTCCTTGAGCATCCTTTTAACCAGTGTTTTGAACTCTGCATCTGATAGATTGCTTGTCTCCATTTTTTAGGGTTTTTTTTTTTCCTGGAGTTTTGTTCTGTTCTTTCATTTGGGTCATATTTCTTTGTCTCCTCATTTTGGCAGCCTCCCTGTGTTTGTTTCTATGTATTAGGTAGAGCTGTTTTGACCCCCTGTCTTAGTAGTGCAGCCTAATGTAGAAAAGTGCACCCATAAGTTGAATGGGGCAGTTCCTCAGATAATCACCTGGGTAAAGCAACCCATGTGAACTAAGTCTATGGAGTCTCAGATATGGTGTTGTCTATGTGTGGGGAGGGCTCAGAAAAGGGACAATGGCGCTGCCTGGACTCTGGAGTTTTGTCTGGGAGGAAGCTGTACTCTGGCACTCAACCTGATGCCAGACACTTCACTTTCTCCCTGTGTGCCACTGGTGCCCCTCAAGCTACTGTCCCAGTGTCGGATCCCAGAGGGAGTGAGTCTAAATCCTAAATCTGTTGTGGACCCTTTAAGAGGGGATGCCTGAGAGTCCTGCAGTTTCTCCCACCACCCCTACCCCCACAGCTTTTTATAGCCAGAAGTTATAGGAATTTATGTTACTGGCAGTGGAATTCTGGGCTGAGGGGCCTGGTGTGGGGCTGAGATCCCTCCCTCCTGAGATATCCCTCCTGACTTTTATCCACCACACATGGATGTGGGACCACCCATTCCATGTCTCCACCCCTCCTGCCCATCTGAATGAATGTGACTTCTTTAATTCTCTGGTTGTCAGACTTCCAAAACAGCCTGATTTTCTGATGATTCTGGGTGATAGCTGTTTTGTAGTTTAGTTGTAATTTCTGCTGTGGTTGTTCAAGGAGGCAAGCCATGTTTATCTACGCTTCCACGTTGACTGTCACCCTCATCATCATTTCCTGTTCATTGGTAGACAGTGGATAGGTGGATAGACAGATTTCCTAGCTCTATTTGCTTAAAAGGCCTAGAAGGAATTGTGTTCCAGTAGAAATAAGCACATGTAATGCTCAGGTCTTAGTTTCTAAATTTCATTCCACAGTTAGAAAAATGACTAATTTCAGGGCTACAACAGGAAAGACACAAGGTGGCAGAAAGTAAGGACATGCTAAACGGTGATGAGGTCACGTCATAAGGGCACATGAGGTAGCATGAAGGATCACCATCTGTCCAAATCTGGAACGTCAACGTTATAAAATGAATTGAAATCCATTAAATAAAATAGATATTTGTGAGTTCACACTGACGAGAGAAAGAGAAGGGCGGAAACAACGCGGAGAGGGAGAGAAGTGGTCAAGCTCTACCTCACACTGGAATGTACACTGACAAATGTAGAAGGAAGGGTTTAGTTATAAAGTTGACACTTTGTGATGATACTGGTAAGGATTAGTTCTGGAAGTAAACATCAAGGATACTAAATCCAAGGGGAAATTTGATGAGGAACAGGAGCATGTCCATGGTCTGAAAGTCTCTCTCCACAGATAGCTTATTAGTTCCAAGGAGAAAACATGTATGAACAACCTAAATCTAATAAACAGGAAACTTCAGATAAACTCAAATTGAGTAACATTCAAAAAATTTCAATATCAAGAAAAATGTTTGAAAGGACGCCCCACCAAAGAAGATATACATATGACAAACATACAAAACTACTCAAAATTATTAGGGAAATGTTTAAAATACATGAGACACTACTTCTACACACTAGAATTCACTAGAATTTAAAAGTGTTGGCTAGAAATTGAAGTATCTTTAACTCTCCTATAGCACTGTCACAATACAAAATTATACAATCACTTTGGAAAAGTTTGGCAGTTTCTTAAGTCAAATATATACCCACCACGCAATCCACATAATGCTTATAGTCTTATCTTAGGAGACAAATATGTCCACACAAGACTTGTACATGAATGTTCCCAGCTTCATATGTAATTGCCCCAAACTGGAAACAACCCAAATGTCCATCAGCAGGTGGAAGGTAAAGAATCTATAGTATATGCATACAAAGAAATTCTTCTCAACAATAAAAAGTAATAAAATACCGACACATGCATCACCACAGGTGAATCTCAAAATAATTAGGCTGAAAAAAAGGTAGTGCACACTTTTGCATTCCACTTATATAAAACTCTAAAAGCACAAACTAATCTGGTAATAGAACAGATTAGGTTTCAATGAGGATTGCAGAGGTAGGGGGTGGCTGGAAAGAGAAATTACAAAGGGATGTGTGGAAATATTATTTTTTATATATGTTTACATATATTATAAATATATATATTTCAAAACTTATCAAATTGTACAATTCATATACAGTTTATTGTGTGGCAATTTTATCAATAAAGTTTGTTTAAAAATGAAAAAATGTGTTAAGATTGTGAAAGAGAAAGCCTAAGGAATTTTTCCAGAATAAAGGAGATTAAAAAGATTGACAAATAAATACAATACTTGCCTCTGACCTGGATCTTGCACTACAAGGGAACAAATGCTTTAAAAGACATTATTGGGACAATTGATGAAACTGGAATGTGAACCATAGATTATTTAAAATGTTGAACAATGCTAAGTTTTCTGAATTTGAGTGTTGCACTGTGGTTAAGTAAAAGAATATTCGACTTGTCCTCAGGAAATACATCCTGTAGTATTTAAGGGTAAAGATCCAAGATGTAAGCAAACTACTCACCAATGACTCAAAACAATTACGTGTCTGTCAGTCTGTGTCTGTATAGAGGGTGAGAAAATGATAGAGCGAATGTGAGGGAATATTAAGAATTGGTATATCTGCATAACATGTCAAAACAAAAGCAAGTTTTATGCGGTGGCCTCTGGTGAGTGAAAGGAGAGGTCTGGTGCAAAGACATTACCTTTTTAGTTAAGCTTCTTTATACTATTTTATTTTAAAATCATGCCTACGTATGTATCATATTGGCTTTATTTGGAAGTTTACAAATTTTAGGAGTCCTTTACTGTGATATTTTAATCATCAAAGTAGTTGTTTGGTCACACCTGCTTTAAGAAGTCCAGATTGCACTTCTCTGTGGGAAACTTTTTGATCTCTACCACGTCACTTTGGTTCCAAATATTTTGGGCGTGGTCAAAAGCCATTGAATGTGGTTCTGCACAGAGTGGGTGGCCCTCTGCTCACACAGTATCTTTGCATTTCCTCAGCTTTCACAGGAAAACCCTTCCTGTCCCAGCTCAGTTGACTGCCAAAGCTGATACTCCATACTCCACCAACAGCACCGAAGAGTGGCACTCCAGGACCTGGACAGGAAATAACCTCGAACTCACTACCCCGCAACATTTCACAAAAGCTCGATTGAGAGGAATAATAATTACAGACAGTGGCCTGCCAGATCCAAAGTCCATTCTTCCCTCTAAATAGCCTGAAATGTTTTTCCTAAATTAAGCCAGGCCAGCAGAGATCCACAAACCTGCCCACATCTTCTGCAATCCCCACCCCTGCAGAACTGCCTTTTACTGAATTTGGCTTTGGTGCCAGTTGTACATTATGACACAGTGAAGGATGTTGTAAGAAACAGCCCTGTGAAACTCTGTCAGCCTGACTGCAGAATAGTGTCCCCTTCATTACATAGTGACTTCTTTGTGAGAATTTACAAGAGAATTTTCCTCCTGGTCTCCTAACCAGAAATAATCATGCTACTCTTGAGCAACTAGCTTGTTTTTTATCTCCTAAACACTGTGAATCATGTAACTGATCGTTTTTTCCTTCTCGATTTTGTCTGCCAAAAATCTCAGAGGTAAACCTCTGGTCGGTCTCCAGCAGGACTGCAGCACCTCACAATTTCTACTTTGTGTATGAAACTCACCTCCAGCTTCATTGTCGAAAAAGGGAGGTGCCATGGAGCCGGGGTGCCAGTTTGAGCCCCAGAGCTGTACCGTTTGCTATTTACACGGGCTCAACCCCTTCTCCTGGTGCCGGTTACCTCACTGTAAAATGAAGAGAGTAACAGTACTGATTTTGTGGGTTGTTGTCAGGGTTCAGTGAATTCATATATGCGAAGTGCCTAGCACAGTGCCCACCACCTAGCAAATGGTCTATGTTTAGGCACTAGTATTCTTATCTCACCTCTTCTACTCTTGTTGTTCCTTCATATTGATTTCTTCTTCTACCCATTTTAATTATATATTATAGATAAATTTATATATTACATATAAATTTATCTATTATATATACACAAATATATATATAATTATATATTTATATACATTTAATATATATTTAATTATATATACACACATACACACACACGCACACCACCTTAAATGCTTTCTGGAACAAAATTAGGTATAAACAAAAGCAAATGAGCACAAAAATGCCAAAATGCATGCAGCAATTGAGAATAAATTAGGGGTAACCGATGTGAAAATATTAATTTTTACAAAAAATTAACTTATACAATAACCACAATATGGATTATCATCTAAATAGCCTTTAATCTGGCATCTTTCAGAAGCTACTAGAAGTCCAATCGTGCCCTGATTTGATCCAATTACAATGTTTGATGATGGGTTTCTGTGAGAAAGGGCTCACCCTCTGTACCACATGAACATTCAGAGACAGCCCCTGGGAAAACAACCGGGATCTCTTAATCAATAGACAAGCTCATAGGAAAGGGATTTCTCTGCCTTACCCTTGGTTATATGAGGTCTGGACCTCTAAAGAAGTATCCTTGTGATTGCCCTGCCAACAAGGCAAGGCTTCCTTCCCTTGTGAGCCGTGGAGGCATTTATTCAGGGAAAAGACAAGTCAGATACCTGGCATGAAGAAAGACACAGGACAGGAAAGCATGTTGTTTCGAGCACTGCAAAGTTTACTCCTGATAGTAAATACAGTTCAGCTGAAATAAAATCCTGTGCTTTGTTGCTCCACAATTTAAACAGCACCCCAGTTCTCCCCCACTTTCCTTCTCTCGCTCTGTCTCTGATGGTAGCTGTTATGAGGTCTGGTCTTGGACTTAGGTCAGAAGTCTTCAAAAGGATCTCCTGCTGGGCAAAAGTACTTTCTTCAAATTATTAGTTGCTACAAATTAGAGCTTTGTTCCTTTGGCTAAATCACCGTCCAGTTTCTCTTATTATAATGAAAGTTACCCCCAGAATATATCTTCTATTAAGCCACCTCAACCACCTTAAGAAGACTCTATTGGAATTTAAATGTAAGTAGCTTTTATTTATTTTTTTTCTCTTTAATTCGTGTGTATTTGTCACAACCTTTTAAAGCAGAATGTGAAGTAGCTTTTAATAAAGGAAGAGAGTTAGTCAACAAATACTTGCTCAGCAACATTTTGGGCTCAGCAGGCATCATAAAACTGGAGAAGGGGAGAGCCTGATGTGGATAGGTGGCTGGAACTCGGAGAGGGTGGTTGAGGAAGGCCTCACACTGAGCAGAGACTGGTCTACAGGGGCCTGTGGTGAAGGGGTGAAATACAACCCAAGTGATGAAGGAAAACCAACCAGATAAGGGAGAGGAGGGTCCTACAGTCAACTTTCCTGATCGCAGAGGACAATCAAGTTCTAAGACCTAATCTTGGCTCTGCCGACCTCCCAGCCCTGCTCAACCTGTTTTTCAGATGAAGATAATGCTTGCCCTATCTGTTCCTTGGAGCTACTGATGTTTGAGTTAATGTTTAGGGAATAATTGGAGCCTTACACATATGAGATATTAGGAAATCACAGGGTACAATTATGTGGTTTTCCCTGTATTTTTCTCCTGCTTCTTTCAGTTCTGGTTGTTTTGTTTTGTATATTTGGTTTTTATTAAGGCAAACAAACAGAGCTGGTGGCCTATTCATCCCTGCGAGCCAAACTCGCAGGTCAGTTTATACATTCTTTATCTACCAAGGGCAGACCTGAGATTTTCCTCTGTGCTCCAGGGTCAAGGACAACAACAAGCTAAAAAAGAAAATGTTTTGCCATTAAGGCACACAAACTCAGACACTCGCTTCTGAATCCAGGGTGCAAGCATTAACCCTTGCCAAGAGAGCTCCCTTAGAGCACTGATTCTCGGAAGAGCAAAGGAGCACAGGGAGTCACTGAGTCCTTGAGGAAGGAAGGAGAGCTGTGTAAGGAAAAGCCCTCACCGCAGCACCCTTGTTTAATGTGGCAACTATTCTAGAGAGGTGGATAGAACCCTCCAAGACAGACTTTACTTTTTCTGTACCTGTACAATTCAGTTAAATCTTTTTAAAGCTTTTAGATTGTGTTCTAGCTTCCATTTTCTTTTATCTACAACGATAGAATGGGGTAAACCTGGAGAAAAGAGGAGGCTAGAGAAGGTGAAAAAATTAAGGAAACGTTGAGTCCAAATACTGAAATTGATTGGGAGCAGCAAAAGTTCGTGAAAATATTGGGATTCAAGTCTTAAAATGCTTAAAATTGGATTTTAAGAATTAACCTTTTATCATGGAAAATGTCAAACATACACAAAACTAGAGAAAATAGTTTAACAAGCCCCCAGATACCCATCAGGTAACTTCACCAATTTTTAATATATTGTCAATATGTTTCATCTATGGCTCAACCCAAGCCCCTGTGCCTCCCTCAATTATTTTTAAGAAAACCCCAGATATCTTATCACTTCATCAGTAAATACAGTTGGTTCTAATTTTTCTGGGCAGTTATGTTCTTTTTTTTTTTTAAAGAAAATTATTTATTTATTTTTAGAGAGAAGGGAGGGAAGAGAGCAAGAGAGAGAAACATCGATCGCTTGCCTCCTGTACACGCCAACCAGAGACCCAGCCTGCCACCGAGGCATGTGCCCTGACTGGGAAATGAACAGACAACCTTTCAGTTTGCAGAATGACACTCAACCTACTGAGCCACATGAGTCCTGGCTGGGCAGTTATGTTCTATCAAGTCATCCCAAAGCCTGAATTAGCACATACTAAACCATTGCTCTAATGGGAAATACAAGGTTACCTCCCTATAAGCCTCTGGTCACATTTTTGTCAACTGGGCAACACGTAACATTATTTTCTGTGTGCTCCTGTTTAAAGACAGTGGTATAACATATTGTTGATTTATTCACATTGAACTCATAGTCAACAGCACTGTACCTCATGCCTGAAAGAAGCTTATCTAATGCACATGTTTTTTCCATCAAGTAATTAACAGCCTTCTTGTGCTCAGGAACACCACACAGCACTGCACTTGGAGGCCATTTAACACAGAAAAATAACAAAGAAAAATGTGGAAAAACACAGGACTCAATAGACCGTCAGCGTGCTTGTTTACAGGACAAGAACTGAAACAAGAAGGCAGAGGGCGGCCGGGCTGAGCCTCCGCTAGGAACGTGAGCCTCAGACAGCCCAAATCTTGTGCTGCTGTGCACACGGCTGTGGATGACCATGAAAACATCATGAGGGTTGATTTGGGGTTAGAAGTCATTTTAATGAGTAGGCAAATTCCTAAACACGAATCCCCAAATAATGAAAATCAACCACACTTTGACATGTATCTTAGGTAAGACTTCCTTTTTGTTAAAATAACAATACTATTTTTTACTTCATACTAGCAATAAAAATGGATATTTTTAAATGACGTTAGTCTTTATGACACTTATTCAAAATGACATTCAAAAATGTCAATAATGAGAATTTAATATTACTTATGAAGTCAAGCATTTAAGTGCCAGTGCATGCATCAGTATTGGGTGAGATTAAAGCTTGTTAAAGAAAAAGTTACAGCAGGAATTATAATATCCCATCTCAAATATGATAGCAATTTCAAAAACATTATAGCATGTTTTTTAAATATTCTATTGTGCTTTTAAGGGCAAGAGTTCCTGTCAGTATAATAATATAACATTATTAGGAAAATAATCTTCAATTCCTCACGCTCTTGAGCAGTTGGCAGCTAACCAGACACTGTGCTGTTCACTTTCGCATTTCTGCCTTTTGTATTGCTGGGTAGACCACATTAACGACAATATTTAGTTGCTTAATGTCTGTTTAGTGACTGTCCATTTGTAGTGTGACTGAGATCCTGACATAATTATGTTTTTCAAAGTTTGCAAAACTTAAGAATTCCAGCAATATGATTTTTCTAGGATATTTACCTAAAATATGGCAGTGAAGCACTTTTAAATATGTAAGAAAAAAGTTCCCCAAGTAAGAAAAAAAGAGAAGATGAAAATTAATAGTATCAGGAATAAAAGAGGAAACATCAATACAGATCTTCTAGACATAACAGAGATAATAAAGGAGCACTGTGAACAGCTCTATGGCCACACATTTGATAACCCAGACAAAGTGGACCTTTCCCTGAAAGACGCCGTCTGCCGAAACTCACACAAGATGAAACAGACAATGTGTGCAGGCCTATATGTATTAAAGAAATTGAATCAATAATCCTTACCCTTGTAAAACACAAAGCACCAGGTTCACTTATAAATTCTACCAAACATTTAATAAATTCTACCAATTCTCTATAATCTCTTTCAGCTGACAGAAGAAGAGACCATACTTCACTCATTCTATGAGGTCAGCATCACCATAATACCAAAACCAGACAAAGACATCATAGGAAAAAAAAACTACAGACCAACATTTCTAAGGACAATACATACAAAAACCCTCAATAAAATATTAGTAAATTAAATCCAACAATGTATAAAAAGAATTACACACCACAGCCAAATGTAATTTCTTCCAAGTAGGCTGATTCAACATTCAAGATTTAAAGTAAAATTAGAAGTAAAATAAAAGGAAAAGTGAAAGTAAAAGTAGCACATAAAGCTTAAAAGTAAAAATAAACATTCAAAATTTAAAGTAAAATTAAAAGTAAGATAAGAGGGAAATGAAAGTAAAAACTAAAAGTAATGCAGAAAGACTAAAAGTAAAAATGAAAGTATAATAAAAAGTTAAAGTATGGTAAAAAGTAAAAGCAAAGTGAAAAGTAAAAGCAAAGTGAAAGTTAAACGCAAAGTGAAAAGTAAAAGCAAAGTGAAAAGTAAAAGCAAAGTGAAAAGTAAACACAAAGTGAAAGTTAAATGCAAAGTGAAAAGTAAAAGTAATATGACAGATCTGTAGGCTACAGAAGAAAAAAATCACATGATCATACAAATAGATGCAGGAAAAAACATGTAAAATAATTTAATAGTCATTCATGAGGAAAACTCTCAGTAAGCCAGGAATAGGGAAACTTCCTCAACTCAGTAACAAAATAAACACACACACAAACCTGTGGCTAACGTTGTACTCAGCTGGGAGAAACTTGAGGCTTTCCCACTATGGCCAGGGACAAGGCAAGGACGTCACTTCTCTCCCCTGCTCCTCAACATTGTGATGTAAGTCTTAGCTAATGCAATAAGAAAGAGAAATAAAAGTACATGGATTTGGAAGAAAAATAAAAATGTGTTTGGAGATGACATGATTGTCTATGTATAAAATCCTAAAGAATCAACAACAAAAGAAAACTCCCTATAGGAATCCTATGCACAATTATGGCAAGGTAACAGGATAGAGGGTTACAAAAGCCGATCACTGCCTCACATACCATCCATGAACAAAAGGAATTTGAAATAAAAAAATACTACTACTTACATTAGCACTCTCCAAAATAAAATACTTAGGTATAAACCTAATAAAATATATACAAGATAAATCTGAGAAAAAGAACAAAACTCTGAAAAAGTACAAAACTTCACTCCTTTTTATTGGTACTGTCTACCCGTTCTACTTTATTTTCACTTGTTTTGATCCTCTTCCACCTTCACGCTCTCCCACATACTATACTCTCCAGCCGTATTCAACTAATGCCGATCTTGAAAAGTCATACCGTGTCCTATGTCTCTACACCCTTGCACACACTAACAAGCTCTAACAAGCCTTCAATAATAATGACTATGACTGGCTTTTATAAAGGACTACAACAATGTTAATAAAGCCATTTGTATGCTTAATGACTAACAATACAAGAAGTAAAGTACATCAGGACACACTGAAGCACTCACTCTCAAAGGCAGGACCGACCACCTCTATCTACTCTGAAACTCTTGTTAAGATCATGGACAACCTCTGTCTGGGGTCCCTGTTCTGCCCTCCACCTGCTTGACCTCTCAGCAGCACCGATCACTCTCTAGTGAAGCAAGCTTCCCTCCTGGTCTTCCCCTTTCTCACTGTCCCTCCAGTCTTCTCGCTCCCTCCTACTTGGCCTGTGAACATCAGTGTGACCTGTGACTCCATTCTCAGCCCTCTCGTCCTCCACTCTTCTGTCTGCATGCACTTCTTGGACAATTGTATCCATTCACAGCACTGGAAATACTGTGTATCTGTAAATGACTTCCGCATTTAGGTCTCCAGCTTTGACTTCTCAGCCAGCTTCAGATTCATTAACCAGCTGCCTATTGACATTTCCTTTGAGGATCATAAAGACCTTTCCAAGTTAACAATCAGTATAAAACTTTTCATCTGCCCTCTCCTCCAAAATCTCTGTTCCTCCTCCAGTCCTTTTTATCCCAATAACATGGCTCCACAGTTGTTTAGGCCAACCCAGGAGTACTCTTTGATGCCTTTGTTTGTCTCTCCCTCTACATCCAGTTCATTAGCAAGTCCTGCTGATGCTGTTTCCAAAATGTATCCTGACTTTTCCTCCCTCCAGCTCCCCTGGTATCACCCTACTTGTAACTTGTGGCATCTGCTGCCGGTATTACTAAAAAGCTTCCTAGCTGAAAACTGTATTTGCACTGTTGCTCTTCCACAGTTGTTATTCATGAACAGAAGAAGTAATCTTTACAGAATACAAATTAAATGTCACACTCTGGCTGAAGAATCCCTCAATGGCATCCTATTTTACTCACAACAAAATTAAAATGTTTCCATGACCTGCTACCACCTCAGTGATGGAACCCCTGCTAACTTCCCAAGCTCCTCTGGCTCTGCTCTCCCTCTCTTCCCTCCCTCCAGACATTCCATTCTGACAGTTCTGTGAATTCCTCAAAATCAAAGTCCACCATTGGGCCATTTTACTCTCCATTTCCTTTGCCCAGAATATTCTTTCCCCCAGGTAGTATATGATTGGCTCCTCCTTGTCATCTAAATCTCAGTTTGAATCTTTACTATAAAAGCCAGTTCTTCAAAATCTTGTGGGTCTTATATTTAACAACCTAGTGTAGGTAATTGGATGTATGGTGGTTATCTAAAATGAGACAGGAAATACGTGAAAAAGATTCAGTTTTGAAGAAATTGAGCTCAATTTAGAACCTGTTGAGTTTGAGATAGAATGTTACCAGGATAGGTATTAAGAGTATAGGTGGAACTGGTCCTCGGGGAGGCTATATAGTTGAATATGTAGTTACCAGGGCCCAGGGTGCAGCTGAATGGATGGGAATACATAGGTTTGCCTCGGGAAATGAGGAAAGAAAGATTATACAAGGACTGATGGTAGAGCACTATGAAATGTCACCCATTTCATTGATGAGTGTAGGAAAAGTTACCAAAAGGGCCTGTGATAAAAATAGTAAAAAAAAAAAAAAAAAAATCAGTAAAGAAGGAGGACACAGAGCAAAGGAGAAAGAAGTTTTCAGAAGAATGAAGTGACAGACAAACTCCATTAAGAAATTGAAAGTGTAAAAAAACTAAAAAAGCACTCATTGCTTTGGAACTGAGAAGGCATGATGGCCTGGGCTAGGCCATCCAGCCCACTGCAATGGGTTGGAGATAAAGAGTTGGAGACGAGGACAGTCAACTATTTATCAAATGTTTGTCTTCTTCACCAGATTGTAATCCCCCAGAGGGCAGAGCCTATTCTTTCCAGGATATTCCTGCTTTCCAGAACTCACTACAGAACTCAAAATGAACGGGAGGCATCATCAGGGAAGGAGAAGGGAGAATGAGGAATTGGGGAGGGGAGGTAAGGAGCAAAGAGGAGAAAGAAATGGAGAAAAGAAGGGGAAAGAGAGAAAAGAAACAGAAAGGAAGGAATGATAGAGCATTGGGTAGAGGGGATTTAATTATTTTCAAGACATGAACATCTCAAGCATATTTATTTATGGAGACAAAAATAACCAAATAGGGGAATTTTAAGACACAGGAAAAAGACAAAGAGAAAGAGGTCAGTAAGAGGGTATGAGATGAGATCAGGAAGTAGCAGAAGGATGAATTATGTATCTACGATTCAATGAAAATTAAGTTTCAGTAAGACTGACAGAATGTTACACATAAGACACAAATTATCTGTAAAGGGTGACTTTTAATTATTTCATTGTACTGCTATTATTTTCTTTATTAATTGGCTTCATAGTGCAATTATGTGAAGTGACTAATATTTATATCCAATTTTATATTCTTGACTGAATCCATACTAGCCAGTTATAATTTGTATTTGTTATATCAGAATTTTCATTTTTCAGAAAAACTTTCTACTGTAGTTATAAAACACAGTACCTCTGAAGGTGAAGCAGAAATAGAACCAAGGATAAGGAAAAATATGCTTAATTTTCACATAAGATAAATTACTGAATTTCATTTAGAACTCATTTAGAAATGGCTGTTACAACTAATAAGTGAATTCAGTAAAGTTGTAGGACACAAAAGTCAATATTCAAAAATATGTTGCATTTCTATATACTAATAAAAATTATCAGAAAGAAAACAAACAATCTTATTTATAATTGCACCAATAAGTGTAAAATACCTAAGAATAAATTTAACCAAGGATGTGAAAGACCTGCATTTTGAAAACTATAAGAGATTAATGAAAGAAATTAAAAAAAGACACAAATAGGCAGATATGATCAAAATAATCAATATTATTAAAATGTCCATACTACCCAAAGTACAGATTCAATTCAATCCCTATCAAAATTCCCATGGCATTTTTCAAAGAAATAGAACAAACAATTCTAAAATTTGTATAGAATCACACAAAAAAACCCCTCAAATAACCAAAGCAATCTTGAGAAAGAACAAAGCTAGAGGCATTACACGCTCAGATTTTAAAACATATTACCATGCTAGAGTAATCAGAACAGTATGGTATTAGCATAAAATAGACACAGAGATCAATGGAACAGAATAAGGATCCCAGAAATAAACCCACACATCTATGGGCAATTTTATGACAAAGGAGCCAAGCACATACAATGGAGAAAGGATCTTCAATAAATGGGGTTGGGAAAACTGACAGACACATGCAAACAAATGAAACTCAACCACTATTTTATACCATACATAAAAATTAAATAAAAATGGAATAATGACTTGAAAATAAAACCTGAAACCATAAAATTTATAAAAGAAAACAAGGTTTCTTATAGGGAACAAGGTTCCTTATATAAGTCTTGGTGATAATTTTTTGAAAATGACACCAAAAGCAAAAATAAGTAAGTGGGACTACATCATACTAAAAAGCTTCTGCACTGCAAAGGAAACCAACGTAATGGTAATTGGCTAATATCCAAGATATATAAGGAACTCATACACCTCAGTAGCGAGAAGAAAAAAAGATCTGATTAAAAATGGGGAAAAGACTTGAATAGACATTCTGCCAGAGAAGACATACAAACAGCCGACATGAAAAGGCACTCAACATCACATCGTCGGGGAAATGCAAATCACAGCCATAATGAGATCATACCTGTTCGAATGGCTGTCATCAAAAAGACAAAAGTCGCGCTGGCGAGAACATAAAGAAAAGAGAACCCTTGGTCACTGTTGGTGGGGAGGTAAATTGTTGAAGCCACTGTGGAAAATAGTATGTAGTTTCCTCAAAAAAATTAAAAATAGAATTACCATATGAACTAGCAACTCCATTTCTGGCTATTTACCTGTAAAACACAATAACAGTAACTCAAAAGATATCTGTACCACATTATTTACAATAACCAAGATATGAAAATAACCTAAGCCCATCAATGGATGGATAAAGAAATTGTGACATATCCATACAATGGAATATTATTCAGCCATAAAAAGTTAAATCTTGCCATGTGAGACAGCACTGATGGACCTCAAGGACATTATACTGTGTGAAATATGTCAGACAGAGAAAGACAAATACCATATGATCTCTGTTATATGTTCAATCTGAAGAAGAAAACCACAGTTGGGGCAAGGAGAAAAAAGGTGAAGGGGTCAGTGTGTAAAAAAATTTTTTTCCAAAATTAACCTCATTAAAAAAATTGTTCTGTTTGCCAGTATCAGAACCAATAGAGGGCGAGAGAAAAAAACAGAAATAGTTTGTTGTTTGTTATAAAAAAAAGATTCCAGTCTAAGTCTCACCTATTTTAGTTCATGTCCTTTTTGGAATGTAAGCCTCTCCCCACCTCCAGAAAGAAAGAAAGAAAGAAACAGAATACTGTGTAAACTCTGCCCCAGTGTGGTGCTAACGTGGCCAAACGTGTTTGCTGACACTGAGCCGTCACAACACATGTCCTGTCTATTTCTACCGAGAAGACAAGGCTCTACTATTTCTTTGTGCTCCTCTAAAACCTAATTTTGCCTCACCCCTAAACCCAAGGAAACAAATCTGAGCTTTATATAATTTGTATCTTATTTGAAAACAGGCAAGAAGTACAATTGGATTCAGTGCCTCAAACACCAGGTGCTTAATTAGAACCTAACATCAAGTTCATCACCTTTGTTTCACAGTTTATTTGTTTGGGTTGGCCTTAGAGACCATCATTTTGTAAGAAGACAGTGAGACTCAGGAATTTAGAGTAATTTGATTATATGCCATTAGTTATCAACAAAATTAGGAGTAGAAATCAAGTTTTCTGGTTCCGAGATGAGTTCATTTCCCACAACCCATGGGGTGCCCTTTCAAAGTGTTTGCAAATACGTATACATGACTAGACATTTAATTATAAGACCAAGAAATAGTGAATCCCACCTGATCCTTCTAAAAAATATTTTTTAATTCCATCTCATCTCTATCTTAACCATTTCCACGTTCACTAATTCAGAAGACAGTTACCCTCTTTATTGATAAGCAGAGCCCACGTGCCCATTTTGCTTTGGGGTTTTTTATTGCTCGTTCATGTCCCCTGCAGTGAGGTTGGCCTTGGTCTATGACTTTGCAGAGCTAGTATATCTAGAGAGAACTTTGAAACAAATGACTTACTAGATGTTTGTGGCTGGTTTTTGTTTAATGTGTACGCTCCCGTCACAGGGCCAGCAGAGAGTCCGCGGTAGGCACGGCGGATCACGGGCCTCTTCTGCAACCCCAGAGCCTCTCCGCCCTGCTGTCCCTTGTCCCGGCTCTGTGTGGACTCTGATTCAGGTGCACCTGCCAGTGCCTTGGGCACTCACCTTCACCTGAGGTGCCCTGCCTATGTGGGAGCCATGTCTCTTCACTCCCGCTGCAACCCCCAAATATTTACACACACACACCTGAAATGTAGGGGGCCTTACACTCCAGGACTTCTTCTGACTGAAGGATGACCAGAGCCATTGGATAAATCTCTCTCCCTTTCACTCCACCCCATCAAGGCCTCAACAGTCTCTCCTGGACTCAAGCAAACCCCTTTTTCCTCAAACTCCAATAATTCAGTTCTCTGAGCCTCGAAACCATATTCCCTCTAATTCTCGTTTCTTTAGAAAGTCACTGAAGTCAGGTTGTTGTGGTTCTTCTAGAGAGGAGAATAAAGAAAAATAGTGGAGAATTGTAATGCTTTCGTAAGAGCGCGACACACCTCCTTCACCCCAGAGAGGGGCGGCACTGATGACAGAGGACACAACCGAAAACACCCTTCACTTACACATCTTGGCCCATTGAGGGAGAAATGGAAACTCTGACAATACTTCTTTAAAATTTCCTTTGAATCCCCTTACATCCATTATGGTTTCCCCTACTCTTCTCTATTCAAGCTTCTCTAATAAAACACCTCTGTCCAGCCTGTACCTGTAAAATTCAGAACTTCCCCTCTCCATTTCAATAACATTCTCACCACAACTTGTTTTAAACATTGCTTCCTTCTACTTCCTGCCCTTTGGACCCTGGCTCCATGCTCCTCCAGTTCCCCACCGCAAGGCGCAGCTGCACTTGAGGACGTTTTCTAGCAGTAAACATACCCGAAGGTGCGCAGGACGGGTCAGGACCAGGTTACAGCAGTGGTTCTCCGAGCGCAGCCCCTGGAGCAGCATCCGTGAAAGCTGGAACTTGACAAAAATGGAAATTCTCAGGACCCATCGGACCTACTCAGTTAGAAACTGCAGGAGTAGGGCCCAGTGATCTGTCTCCTCTAGTCCTCTAGATGTGCCTGATGTGAGCTAATGTTGTGTATATACTGGTAACCCACGTGGTTCTCATTCAACCAATCCTCACCGTACGTCCGAATCACCTGGGAGTAATTCAGGCTCATAGATTCCTGGGACCTGCCCTCGGAGGTCAGCTTCAGTGGGGTTGTGATAGGTCCCAGAGTTTCCAGGTGATTTCACTGCTCGTCCAGGGTGCTGACACATTGCAGTATCCACAAATATAAACTAAATAGGAAAACAGCTTTTTCTATTGCGGTGGGTTCGGGGTGTGAAGGAGAGAAGGGAGAGTGCTGATTTAAGGGAAGGTGTCTATTAATTTAAGTTTGAAGTGTTTAGATATCTTTAAGATTAAAAAAGGACTCATGGACATGGACAACAGTGTGGTGATTGCAGGGGAGAAGGGGGTGGGTGGAGGTGGATGAGGATATATGGTGATAGAAAAACTACAATAAAAACATTTTAAAGGCTGTACTTATTTGTTTGTAGAGAGAGGGGGAGGGAGAGAAACATTGATCAGTTGCCTCTCTCATGCATCCTGGGGACAGAACCCACAACCCAGGCATGTGCCCTGACTGGGATCGAACCCGTGACCTTTGTGGTAAAACACCCAACCAACTGAGCCACACCCGCCAGAGCTATAACCTTTCCTTTAACATAATTATTAGTACAGGGCAACACTGCATGTCCAGTTTTTAAAAATTTGCTTCAATAAAGTATATAAATGGTCTTAAATATTTCTGAGCACAGTGGTAGAACTGCTTAAAGTAAGCAGAACTATTCCAAGCATCATGGACAGCTAGGCCAGCCACGGGGCACTTGTGGTTCATTGATGGTTGGCTGGGCGCCTTCCCCTTAACAAATTTAGCAGCCCTTTCAGTTGGTGCTCTGGGCAACTGGCCTTCTCACACTCTCTCGGCCCCCCAGTCCTTTGGAACACAACTACAATTCTGCTAATGTCCTCAGACAAAGGCATCATTTTATTCAGCTTTTATTAATAGCAGCAAGTGTTAGAGACTTTGTAGACTGAACCCTGTGGGGAGAAAAGCTATAGACTGGGTGTGGATTTAAGCATTATGCCACCTCATCAGGCCATTTTTCCACTTTCTTTTCATAAGAACCAAAATAGACAATGGGAAAAACTCCAACTGCAATTTTCCACATGGAAATGAGACACTGCTTTGGGGTTCACTAGTAAAGTTTATGTTTAGATGAAATAACACACAATCATACAAATCTCTACCTTTTCTGGCTTAACCGCTTCCATTACCACCACCTCATTTGATTGGGGGATTTTCTTTCAACTTAAGTAATCATATGGCATGTACTTAGAAGTTGTACATAACCTTCTTGATTTTAGAAAATTAGGGGTTGACCAATACATTCAAGTTTCAGTATTTTCATCTTGGTTGCATGAATTACCTTGATTTTCTCCTCAAAATACAATTAGCCAAAAATCCAGAGTGTTATCAGGTTACTCCAGGAACAATTACCAATCTGCCCTTCAGGGAAAATCACCAAAGGGCATGTGGCATTTATGAGAAACTTGAGTGCCAGCGTATCTCTATGCCCAACAACAATAAAATATTTTTAACATCTCTTTCATGCTTGTACATGAGCATAAAGGTAACACATGAGAGGGACACTGTGGTTATCCTCCCAGTGAAAGCCCATCTGCTTTTTGCTCATGATATTCTACCCAGTGCTGGGAATAGATACTCACTGCAGAAGCTACCTGCTGAGAATTCCATGAAGTCTTGAGTCTCATCTTTGAAGTTATCTGCAGAACTCAAGGAAAACAAAAGCTAAAGAAAACACTATCAAGGTAGTTTGAACACTGGCCCATGTCGACACATACTGTTGTGTCTTAAAAAGTGTGACTAAGTTGTCAGTGGTTTTAAACGTGCTGTGGAGGGCTCAGGGAGGTGGAACTTGAACTTCTTCCCCACAAACTATTGATGTGCAAAGCCTGGAAGCAGCTGGGGAAAAAATGGGCAGATTTGCATGAGGCCCTTTCAGCCCTTTCTGAGCTTCCACGTGACTGACACCTGTCAGAAGACCAAGCAGGACTTGACCAAAGGCCCAGTGGCAGGAAGTAAAAATACACACTGTGACAGAGAGACCAGATAAAGAGACAATTTCTAGGGCATGGTGGTGGTGGATCCCAATTGTTGACCTGACCTAGAGTTGTAACCTTTGTGAGGAGCCCTCTTCACTGAGGCCACACCAGGGTGGGGGTCATCCTCAGACCTGGAGGAGCAGCTGCAGCAGGCCAGCCGCACTCCTGAGCCATGGTCAAAGCGTCTTTGAACGCTACAGGAGATATTTTGTTTGATTTCATAAAATGGGCCGTGGGTACACAAGAAACTCAAAGACTTTGTGCCCACTACTCCTCTTTTGAGTCATTATTGCTAATAAAATTATAACTCTAAGGAGCTACAAAATAGTCAAAATTAGAATTTAAAATATTATGGACTTTTTAAGAGCCTCCACTGATGCTAGATGCCACTATCTCCCTCCGAAAATGAAACATGAACTTCAGCCTCAGCCCTTAGCTGTTTTCTGAGTAGTATTAAATATATTGAGCCAAAGGTACAACGGGACTTTTTCTGCTTCAAAATTGTATGATTGTGGAATACAGCAAAATGATTAGGCAAATTTTGGTAGAATTTGAGGACAAAAAGCAGAATACAGAGGAGGAGGCAATGAGTCTTGAAAGAAAATAATCAGGCTAACAAGGGGCAGGGCTGCTGGACACAGAGGGGCAGAGAAAGGCACTACTACCCTGGGATCTTCATTAGAGAGAATTAAACATATTTTGTGCTCCCCCCCACACACAAATCTTTAAATGTTGATTATACATTGTGGTATAAAAATGAAACCTGCAAATTACAGTTGATAACTTGAAAAATATAAATGTAGATACTCTGAAACTCATAGAAATAGGTAGCAATTATGGAACTTTTACCAGTGGCCAGGCAGCACCTTCCCTGTGTTCTTCATATCAGCTCACTTGGTTGTCTACTAGTCCTGCTAGGTAGGTGTGTTGCGACCATTCAAGGCCTTGTTCAAATCCTCGAGGTTCGAGGATTTGGACAGATCGAAGAAAATTCACAGAGCCATTGGGATGTCTGACATGCCTCTGTTCTGCGGTGGGGCAATCCATGCGCACCGCAAGCCGCTTGTCGCTGGCAGGGAGTCCCAACTCCCGTATATACTAAATGCAGACAAAGCCGGCAGGGTGCCAAGATTCTGTATAACAAAGTGTGATTCTGTGCATGCGGGCCCACTCAAGGTTATGGGAATACTGCTTATCGGGCCCATTCTCAAGGTTATGGGCACACTGCTTCTCTTAGTCGCCCAGACACCCAGCGGAGGGAGCCTGACTGAGTCCGTTTCCCCTGCAGTATGTGATGTTATTGTTCCCCCTCTACAGATGAGAGAGCTAAACAAACTTGCCCCCAGGTTTAAGACTGGCTTCTGAGCTCACCCTCCTAACCTTGATTATACGTGATTATACAACCTCATTGTTATTACCTCCTCCAAAGATACAGCTGTGTGAGGATTCCCATGTTTATCATCAAAGCATTTGTAGTGTAAGAATTAATTTCTGGGCACAAGTTGGAAAAGTGGATGTGGGGCTCTCAGATCCCCCAGATCACTGGGTTGCTTTTTAGATTTTGGTTCTTTACAATTTTTAATACACTATTTTTTTCTCTGCACTTTTCCCAAATCACATGCAGACTGCCAACTGTACTTTTTGAATCAATGCATTTGGCTTAATAAAAATGGGAACCAGAAAAAAAAGATGTTTTGATGTTGTAGCATTTTTTAAACCTCAGATTTCTTTATGCAACGGAAATAATTGTATGTACAACTTTGAGTCCTGCTCTATTCACTTAAATTATACCATGAGTATTTGTATTATTGAACACTCTTACAAAAACATTTTAATGGTTGATAACTATTCTCTCAAGTGGATATAAATCATAGGTCTCTTAACCAATCCTCCATCATTGACATCAAGCTGAACTTGAAGTACAAAAGTTAGCCTAACTCTTTCTTACCTTAGCTCTGAAGATCTAGAAACTAATCAGTGGGTACTGCTCTCAGAGTTGGTACCTAAAAGGCTATTGCAATCAGTAAATTATATATCATGTCACAGTTGATCAATTTTTACCATATTAACAGTGATTACACATTTCTCAAGTTTCACAGGGAAATCAAATAATTGACTACAGCTGGCAATATTTTATTTTACGTGGACCACCACAGCTGGAGGAATGCCAGCCTAACCTTGAACGGGGCTTGAATTGACTGCAAACTTTTAGGGGCAGTGGCTTGGGCTGGCTGATTTTCTCTCCTTCATTAACCTTTAAGCATTTGGTGTCTGAATTTGTTCAAAAGTACACACAGGAGTTACGCAGTCTTCCTTGGGGCCCAAGGAGAACCTAGGAGCCCGACAAGCTTTATTCCAAGAATGCAAAACAACTCCCTAATCACGTAGGTTATATTAACATCACAGGCACTTCTAAATGTCTGTGAAAACTGAAAGCTCATTTGATCCCTTCAGTTTTTATAGCCTCTTCAAATCATTAAACAAGGACAGCAACGTCAGAGAATATGTTTTGAATACCAGCAATTCTTGCCACAGAATTTTTATAAGCAAGAATAAAAATGAGAAAAGCAAAAAAATTAAAATGAAACATTTTCCTACCACTTGGGTTTACAACCTCCTCCCGATACTCACCATGTGTTACCTAAATCAAATGACTGAACACAGAAGTGTTCCGAGTGTGTGTGTGATGCCCTTTATTAGTATTATGTTCATCCACTTGGCAGGAATGCTCATATGTAGTCACAATCGTTTTATTAGAACGAAATGTCAAATCCATTCTACCCACAAAATCCACAGAATTTTAATCAACATGTTGCATGATTTATACTTTAATTTTCTTGAAGATGATTAGTTTTCATTGGGCAATGTAGGAAAAAGAAAAAAATGGTCATAGGAAACATTTTCTAGGACATACCCTGGATTCACTAAAAATAGAGACAGAAGCAAAGAGTCCAGTCTTATTACAGCTGCTTTTGACTTGACAGAAGAAAGAATGCTGCTCTCTACGTAGGAAAGGCACGTATGGTCCACACTTGAAACAACACAAATATCTTTAAAACATTAAATTACCACACTATGGCATACCCTAACTCAAACACACAATTAAAGATCACTTGGACTCAGCTGATGAAAATATTTTTGCTTCTGATAAATGACCATTTGCATATATGTATATATACAGTATACATACAGATATACATATATACCTCCCACAAATTCTAGCCTTCTATAAGATAATGTTCATTGTAAAACTTTGATAAATCAGCAATTTAAAAGTTGTGTATATTTTTAGTATGTGCATGTCAACATAAGAATATAAGTGATTTACTTTCAACTTTAAAATGCAGGCTTACAATGTCTGTTCTCATGACAAACAATTTTCTAAGTCAAACTATTCTAGTTCGACAGGTTTCAAGCTTTTATTTTCAGTATTTTCAAAATCTTACTTTTTGAAAATGGGGACTGACAACTGTAAATACGCTTCCAGACCCTACGGGCCATTTTTCTGTGGCCTCTGCTGGGTCAGTGTGGAGGTCGCTGTGACATGTGCTATAGCAGCAGGGAACAGCTTTAGGGGTGAAAGAAATCCCACAGGTATTTTATCCCAGGGATTATTTCAGCCACACCTCAAACTCTGGTGTCATCTGGAGCTTAGAACAGTTTATAAATAATTTTAAGTGGTAAATATATGTCAAAGTCATAACCTATTAGTAACCAAAGAATAACTTCACTCAATTTTAAAAACCGGTAATTTAAGTTTAAGTTACCATGCCAGCAAAGGCAACCTTTATTTTTTTAACTCAGCCTACACGTCTGCAGCTCCTTCTTTTCACGGGTGTCAAATGGAGCTGTTGTGTTATTACAGTGTCTTTTTTGTACCATCACGGGTGGAAATTTAGTAACCTTTTCACTACACTACCACAATTAGAAGTAACAAAGAGGTATGTATTCATTCAGTATAAATTCTCAGCATTAATAGTTGGCCCAGGACTGGTAAAGTTATTAGACTGGTTCATATCTGGTGCATTGTGTTTCTGCCTTGGTAAAATAAGCATTCAGCTAGGGTTCTCATGCTAAGGCTAGACACCAGTTTATGGGGCAAAAAGGCAACAAGGCAATTTAACTTTTAGGTAAGTGTTTTTCCATTAATTGGGCCACACATTCTTACAAGCACCAGTGCACTCAGTTTGGTCCCGAGAAGATTTGCAAGCATTTTGTGTGTCTTTTGTTAGTTCCCACATACAGCTTATCCTTGATTTAGCAGACTACAGTTATACGAGACTTCTTAATTGCTTTTCATGCATAGTTGGGAGAAACAGCAGGCAGCCTTTAAGCAAAGGTTTTGTGGTCTGAAATGGTAGCTTCAAGTGCCCCCCTTCCCTGTGTTTATTGTTGACAATTCAATCAGCACGCCAAAGCAGCTGCGGACTGTAGAAAGCAGGGTCAACCAAACTTTACAGACAACACATTTTAATAAGATACGAAGAAAGGGCAAAATTAGCTTCAATGCATTTATCTTGTGCATTTACTAAAGAATACTATGGAGAAGGAAAACTCTACCTAGTTTTCCCAAAGTTATATTAATCTTAAGGAAAGTCACAAATGTAAGCTATTTTTATTTCCATTAGTGGCTGACTAAAAGTTATCCATTTTCTCACTCTTCAGGCTTTCACAAAAGCCACACTTGGCAACAATGAGGTAAAGATTCATTCAAGTTTTTCTTATTAATAAAAAGTGATCTTTTCTAACCAAAGGAAGGCAAACAAAGTAAGTATCACGTAAGGGTCTTTTATGGATAATGCAGGCGACAAGAATAGTTTGGATAGCCACAAGTGTACTGAATTGTTCAGTCGCTCGCTAGAGCTGAAATGTAACTGGAGAGAGACAGTCCAAAGAGCACACAGTGTAGGTAAGCAGTGGAGGCCAGAGGGCAGAACAGGAGAAGCTCTTGGGGTGGAATCTTGCCTTGTAAGCAGGATCCAGGGGCAGTTCCAGGCAGACACTCCACATTCTGCTGGTGCAGCACGAGCTCTCTGGAGTCACACGGCACCTACCCCTGAAATGCTTGCGAGAGCTCCAAGGTGACCACTATGTCTCTCGGAGTTCATCCATGAGATTGGCTTCAGCAGTATGTGTGCTGTCAGCCCCTTGGCTTAGCCCAGTGGAAAGGAGGGCTGGGTCACTTTTCAGAGTTCAACTCGGCATTGCTAACTCTTAATGACTTAGGTTTGACTTTGGACATCACTATTGGCTGATGGCTGCAGAAAGCCTGAGCTAGAGGCAGAGATGATAAAGGCCGTAACTTCACAAGGAAACAGCTGGGGGTGGCTGTTCTACCTGCCCTATTTAGTTTACAAACCAAAGATTCTTTTAAAACAGGCAGAAATTGAAACTATTGCTTTTCTGGCTAGCACTATCAGCACGGTCTCCTGAATCATCCCATGATAATCCTATCAGTCTTTGTCTCCTTTTCTACTTTTCTAAAATGTTTTCTCTTACCATCAATTTGTATCTCAGGGTTTAACACTCTAATGTCAAGTAACCCAAAAAGTACTATTTCCATCCCTAAAGTTCTTATGGTGGCTTGCCTGTTGTGTTTATCTTTTTCTGCTGCCTTCCTCATGCCTACCTCTTCCCCCCCTTAAATTAGACTTCTAGTCAAACAGTAGGCTTCAAAATAAGTATTTCAGGGATCGTGTGCATGAGGGTAGAGGAGGACAGAAGTCCCATAAAGATAAGATAAAATCTCCTAGTTCACCACCTCTCATCAAAATACAGAGAAAATGTGAAGAAAGGCATTCTGAAATAAGATAGAAACTAATTCATACAAAATTTATTCATGGAAGATTTTATGTAGGGTTGAATAGCAGGCCGACGCTGGCATTCTTTGTGTGCATAGCTACAGATGTCATTCCCTAGGAAACTTACTTTGCAGCCTCAAGACCTCCTACCTGAAATCCAAAGTTATTTCAGTACCCACGTGTTTTCTAAAACCCTAACCTATGAATGAAATTGTTTAAGAATAGGCAACTTGTACAGCATTTGCAACTACTGATGTGTAAACTAATCTATATTCCCTAAGGAAAAGGTAATGATTTTTTTTTTGGAAGTCCTGCTTAACAAATTACTTCCGCTTATAGCACAGTATCTCCATCACATAGCTCTTTGAAATCGTCTCTGATGTAACAGACACAATACACAAATGTGGATTTGTCAGGGTCTTATACCCTCAGATGGTGTTTAATTATAGTTGACACTTAGAACTTTTCATCACACTTGGAAGAAATTAAAGAAATTTGGCTAAAGAAATTAGCCGAGTCTTGTCTTCCTTGCTTATTTGCAAAATATATATATATATATATAATATATATATGTATGTTTATTTAACTCTGGGGAAAGATATTCAAACTGAAGCCTCCAAAGGTCGAGGTCTTAATCCACAAGCAAAGGCAAGGTAAGCCCCATTCCACGTTTGCTTTCAAAGCTTGGTCCATTCATTGATCGAAATGATTCGGTGGTGGTGGCATAATTGTTTCTCACAGCCCACTGAAAAATGTAAACTAACTGATAACAAAGTTAAAGTTTGATTTATTAAGATGGTGTACATAGATCACATACCTAATTCATCTCTGCACACTGGAGTGGGATTCAATGATAGAGAATCACGTCTACCTTAGTAATCCTGCTTTTATATCACCTTCAAAGGGATGTCGGCATTGACATATTTACACATATGAAGTCATAGCCATTATACATTAATAAATAACTTCCTAGATACTCTTAACACAACTTTCTGTGATAATTGCAGCCCTCTGGCGGTACTTCTGCCCAACCCCCAGTATCTTTTTATTAAGAATCCTACAGCTCCACATGAAAGTAACTCCAGTTGAGGATTTCTACTTAATCTGGTTTAGAAGCTGTCCTGTCTCAGTTACCAAATTACTGAATGAAGAACCAGGGGAAAGAACAGAAATAGGAACCTTACATAGTTTACAAATATGTTACATTTACAAGTATATGTTAGTAACTTTCAAATTTTTGCCAATAGCTTTCTTCTAAGTTCCAGACTCGCAGATCTGACTGCCCATTGAATGGCTTACTGTTGCATAACAAATAAGTGTCTCAGACTTAATACAACCAAGGCAGAGCTCTTCCCTCCCCCATTATCACACACCCAATTTTTCCCTTTCCTAGGCCTTCCCCACCTTAGCCAGTAGCACTACCATCAATCTGGTGCCTCCAATCAGAAAATTACTTGGGTCATCTTCGACTTTACAGCTCCCTACATCCAACTCATCCGCTAGTCTTATGATTTCAAAACCTAATACGTATCTTCAATCTGTCGACTTCCCCCCATGACCCCTGCCACCACTCTCATCCAAAGCGCCACCAGTCATCACTCACCTGGAATATTGCAACAGCCTCCTTTCTCTAATCATGCCCCAACCCCATATCACTTGCTCTCATAGAGCCTGAGTAATCCTTTAAAAACCTAAGTCTGATCATGTGGATGCCAGTCTCCTGCTTCACGTGGCTTTATGCATTACTTTGATACAAACCAATTCCATTATACGGCCACCGTGGCTCTACAGATTTGCCCCTGCTAATTTCTCCAGATTTATCTCCTACCTCTCTCCCCATTCCCCATTCTACACTCTCCCCAGGTCCTTCAGTGGGCAAGGCGATTTCCAGCCTCAGGATTTTCAAATCCCACCTGGACCACTCTCCCACATCAAGCAGGGCAGGCTGTTGGAATGCTCTTATCCTCTTGGAATCAACCAAAACGTCTCTTCCTCAGACAAATCTTCCCTAACCATCCAGCATGAATCCAGATTTTGGGAACCCTGAAGCTTATACACTTTGAGGAAGTTTTTCTATTGAAAAAAATATTTTTTGAATCTTACATTTGCGAATTTTACAGAGGCACATGATCCTGGGACTCCTTAGGACATTGGAAGAGGTTGGAACGAGTGAAGGAGCCTGAAGTCTAGCTTCATTATCTTCAGTGATTCTGCCTCAATGGCTAGATTTTCAGCAGGTCCTCTCTGCCTCCACCTGCATCCCTGATAGTCACTACTGTTGTATCCTATTTATCCTTCTTAGCACGTCTCCCAACTTGTCTCTTGTCTTGTCTTCCTCCTGCATCAGATTGTATATCCCATCAGACCAGGTAGGTACCAGGCAAGAGCACGCTGCCGAACGTCACATCTGGCGCCATAGCACTCAGTCAAGACTTGCCAGGGAGAGGTGAGCAGTCCTTTGAGAATTACAGTGCCAGATAAATGTTAAGAACCATTTCACAATTTCAGTGTGCATGTTATTAAAGCAGGCTTGTTTTTCTTCCCTCTCTCCCGTGGTAAGAAGCTCGCAGCATGGCGCGGTTCCAGGTGTGGAGGAAAGAATTGGAATGCCCTCTCTATCTACTTTAAGCCTCAGGAATTTTTAAGGTCACAGCCTGATTTCAGAGACAAAAAAGCAGTTGTCCAAGAGGGTTGGGCCTGGTTACTTGGTGACCATCATCCTCTGTGTTTTGGAAGAGAACTTTCATGTAGCTTCTAGCTAAGGTGACATTAGATAGGGGCCAGGGTGCCAGCAACCTCTGTGGTGCCCTGGACTCTTTCTGGGTTCAGGCCTATCCTCTCTGGATACATCCTCTCTTTGTGCACCTGTTGCCTCATTTATTCATGCTTTTGGTAGTCAGCCCGTCCTCAGCACAGAGAGACATTTGTCCCTCTCCAGACTCTGGCTCCGGGAAGGAGGTGAGGGAAAGGACCTGGAATCTGTCTCTAAGGAGAGCCAACCCCTAAACCCAGGCATATTGGAGCTAACACACTCCCTGTGCTTGAAGGAAAAAGGTAGGACTTGAAGTTTTACTGACTTGCTGAGCTAATATTCAACCTCATCTGAAGTACTTTCAGTGTAAAGTGTTGAACAAGTCCTTGGAAGCAAAATAAGCATAATTTTTATAATTGCAGTTAAATATTTCACATAATTTAACATCTTCTTGCACTAAAATCTGCAGTGTAACTTGCCAGTAGCAGGAATGATGAT
Source organism: Desmodus rotundus (assembly GCF_022682495.2). Classification (NCBI taxonomy): domain Eukaryota; kingdom Metazoa; phylum Chordata; class Mammalia; order Chiroptera; family Phyllostomidae; genus Desmodus; species Desmodus rotundus. The sequence continues at coordinate 167,838,369 of NC_071388.1, forward strand.
TAAATTCTCAAGACAGCTACACATGGAGATCCTTAGATATCTTCCAGCATATCCTTTTTCAGGGGGATCAATGATATCCCATTTTTCCTGATAGTTTACATGTGGTTTGACTTGGACTAGATAAGAGTTACAGGGGTTGCTTTCAGGTCTAGAATAAGACAAAAATCTTGTCTGTGTTCCATTGAAAAGCCCCTCAAAGTCCTCAAAAAAGAATAAGCCTTACCAACTCAGAAAGGAACTCAAGGTTCTTTTGTATATATATGAACAAACTGCATTCCATACTTGAGTGGCCCGGGAAAGACACCATTCATTTCTTTGTGACAGGATAGCCAGTCAGCCGGAGTGTGTATTTTATGGTTACATTAACCTGAGCTAGGTTAATTATGATGGCAATTGAACCTCAATCCTACACCTTAGGACTGAACCTTAGTGTGATCATGTGCAACTCGGAGCTATAGTATATCACACACAAACTTCTGACCGGGAGCCGTTTCAGAATCAATCGACATTCAAATAAAAAGGCACTCCAGTGAGAGGCGTATTAAGATGTTTAAATTATGGGGCGTGTGGGATTCATCAAGCAGGGAAGGCCGTTGTAAATCAAGCTTATGGTGAATGGGTTAAACACACTAGAGGGTTTCAGGGCATGGGCAACACTTCCTAGTACCTTTTTTTTAGCAACTCAAAAGGAAATGTTAAGGGAATAGCAAAGGGTATGTGAGGTTTTAAAAAGGACAATCACCAATCATATTTATAGTTTTTCACTACTTCCAGCACGCCAGCTTTAAAATAAGGAGTAAGTAGCACGAGGAACACATTTCAATACACCAAACTAGGATGAATGGGAAGGAAGGCAAGAGAAAATTGAGGCCAGCAGTTGCAGTTTTCTAAAGACTTACCCTTTGTTCTTGCTTTTTTTGTAGATTCTATCATTTTGTATTATATGTGTATTTCCCCTGCTGGATTAGCCTGTTCCACTTCTCATCTTCAATTCCTAGTACTGTGCTTGGTGGCAAAATAGGAGTTTGTTGAATGTGTGGGCAAGAACCAAGTGGCACTCTCTGTCTGGATATTTGAGCGCTCATTCACACAGGACTTTATTCCTAAAGAATGTGTCTTTGTAAGAACAACAAAGGAAAATACTGTTGGGTGGTCAAATGGATTCTACGAATAAGTGATTAAATGGGGGGAGACCATCACCTCCCTTCCATGGTCCTCCCCTTTCCTCCCCTTTCCTCCAGGCACTGTGTACTGCTGTGCTACTTGCTCAGTTTATACTGAGGAAATGGTGTCTCGATATATTTCCTAAGCCCTTGCATTTTAAGCAGATTCCTACGTAGAACAATGTCTGACCTGAAAGATTACATTTTTAATGTAAAATTTTAGGCAAAGTTCTATTTAACCACAGGTCTAATCTTCCTTGGTAGTTAAGTCTCTAAGTCACCAAAACCATCTGTTTCATTAAGTCCAACACATGATAAAATAATTCTAACTCGTTATTGAGCATTTGATTAGATCCACAAAAGCAGGCAAACTGCAGCCTGAGGGCCAATGCAGCCCACCTCTGTTTTTGTAAATAAAGCTTTATTGGAATACCACCATGCTCATGCATGTATGCAGTGTCAATGTCTGCTTTTGAGCCTCAGTGGCAGAACTTGTGCCAGACTGCATGGCCCATAAAGCCTTAAATAGTTACTATGCAACCCTTCACAGGACTAGGTCGTTCCCTTTTTCAGGTGGTCTCTTTGGTTATCTTCTATTTCTCCCTTATGTACTAGTCCAAGCCCTTATGAGTTATTCTTATTTCCCAAGTTTCAGTAAAAGCTGCCTCTGTTTAGAGAACCCTCAGTGTGTAGCCTGGAATGCAGAGCTAGCACTTTTAAAACATAAACACTTTGTCTCAATATAATTTTAGTACTTCTGGAACTCCCTAGGAAATGAAAACACCAAGAAGCTCCTCGGACAAAATGTAGCTCATAATGAGAACACATAGCTTTGCAAGTGGTCTCTCCTTTAGGGGAGCCAACCTTTACCAATAATATTAAGAGAAAATTGCTATACTTGTTTTGCTCCTTTATGTGAAATAACCTATTGCTTACAATGGATAACAGTAGCATAGAAGCCCAATTCCATTGAAAAGTTCAAAAGTAATTAAGTGAATTAATCTGGGAGTTGACATCTCCATAGAAATAACCAGCATAATGGTATTAAGCTTTCTATAGGTTTACCATCTTTTGTATTTAAAAGTGGTAGGAGAAATATTTTGTTGGAGAAATGTAAATCATAACATTTGGAATAAAACATAAATTTGTATCAGTAATATGCATTTTGTAAAATTGTATATTATGTAGTTTTTCCAGAATCTTACCTTTTTAAACATAAAATGAGTGTTCATTGGGTCCTCTGATCATATTTCTTTCTCAGCACATCTGCCTCGCTATAGGAAGAAAAGGGAAAAAGTCTCAGTTTGCAACTTGAGGATGATTTGAGGGAATTTTTTGGGTCTGGCATCTTGAAGATGAAGAAGAAAGAACAATTCAGGGAGTAGGATCTCTTGGAAGCCATTTTTTCTCCTTGAATGGGAAAGCATGCACAGGAGCCCTGTTCGAGAACCGTGTACCTCACGGAGTGCTCGGAGTTAAAGGTGGAGGAGAACTTCTGATGCTTACTAAGTGCCTATCACACTCCCGGCACTCCTCAACAGGCTCCGCCCCGCTCACACACCTGATCTTAAAACTGAGAGTGAGCCACACAGCCAGTAAGTTGCAAAGGGAGACTTGGAAGTCAGGTGCCCTAACTTCAAAGCTCTCTTCCAGGTGTGGGAAAGGGGCCACTTTGAGTGACTGAACGGCTGCAAGTGCTGCCTCTAAGGGAAAAGGAGCGCGGGCAGCTGTGGCTCCAGGCTGACGGTGCTGTGTGCGCAGGGCTTGGAACAAGGCTACCTGAGCTGGTGGTCTGAAGGAAACCCAGTTGCGCTGCCTGGATACTTATCAGTGGATCTAAAGAATATCAGATAATCCCCTTCTGTGTGCTTACTGCTTGATTTGCTAGAATTCCGAATATACTCACTGCAGGCTTGTGTCTGACTCAATGAGCCTAGCACACGAAGAAAAGCAGAATAAGTACGAATGGCCCAGAGGGGAAGGGAGGTACGTGAGCAGACAGGACAATGGTGTCTTTGTCCATATGATATTTCTGAGCTTCATAGTTCTTCTCAAAGCTTTGCTCTATCACTCAAGTTACAGGTCATAGGGAAAGAATCTCTCAATAGGGATCTTGTTCAGATTCATCTATTCTTTTCCCTAATCAAGTCGTAACTACTTACTCTAACCTCTGTCAATGCGGGTACAGGGATCCCATCTCTGGGAAGCCCTGATTCCCTCAGTCACCAAAACAATGTAGAACTAAAGCCATTCAAGTGAACTTGGTCAGTTCTATTTATTAGCTTTACTTACCATCCAATATAAATAAGCAATACTTGTCCCCTGTTTTATAAACTATTTATTACCTCAGAATTATTCCAAATGTCAGACAGGCCCTGACCCACCTTTGCTGATACTCCAGAGTTCCTAAGATCCACCCCTACAGTGGTAACCGCAGCTCTGTTTCACGGTGGTAGGCAGGAGTGCACGGGGCAGTGGCTGTTTGGAAGGGCAGCCCCTGCACTGCTGTATAACGGGAGGTGTCATCCCTCTCCACATCCTTGTGGTTCGTGGGAAGGTCTTTCCAGTGTCTCCTTTCATTTCTGAATCAGCCTCCTCCCAGTCCGTAAGTCCGTTCCTTTTGGACTGGACAAGGTTCCCTGGGCACATCTTTCCTTCTTCATAGCTCTTGAGCTCTCAACGCCCACCATTCAAAGTAGGAAAAATGCATAATGTCTGCATTTGATCCAAAGACAAACAACTTTAGTTGTCTTTCAACGTGTTAAATCCCTGACATAATGAAAATAGTTAATGAATGAAGAGCAAGGGACTATAGGTCAGATAGAATAGTTTTCTTTCTGGACTACAGAAGACTCTGGTGGGGGGATGGACAAGGAATAATCTAAGAATGAGAAATGCGAGTTCCAGTTGAAAGTAGTCTTTCTGGTTTTATTTGTGGTAGCAATCAGTTTTTAATTTCAACCTTGTTGAATACTATTATCACCATACTTCCTCCAAATTCAAAAAACAACACAAACTTAGAGGTGAAAATAACCATTTCTTTCTACTGAGAATCACATATCTTTAAACTATTAATGCCAAAACATCTCTTTCATTGTTTATCCACCCCATGTTGTGTGAGATGCTGTTGTAATTTTGACTTCATAGGTGAGGAGAGCTGAAAAGTGGAAGTGACACTGTTTGGGGTCAGAGTTGAGATTTAGGCTTTCTGACATACCGTTGGTAGACCTCAGCTTAAGAAAAAAGCATTAGTAGCTGCTACATGCCTGACACGATGCTTTTTTACAATGTCAAGATGCATTTATCTTTTTATAGCAATTGCATTGGTGGGAAACATAATGGGAAATAAGAATAAGAGAGTCGGCTCTTTAACATAACTCTGAAGTTCTATATCCTTGATTTTGTCATCTATAAAATGAAAAGAGCAACACCTACTTCGCACTTTCAAGGATTACATGAGGTAATACACATGCAAGCATTTTCTGTAGAGTTCTAGCCACTGTTGACACTACCACCCCCAAAGATATAATTTTCAAAGGTGTGACTATGCTGTTTTTGTTCATATTAATACATCTGGTAATAATGTTTTAAAATTCTATCAGTTAGAATCCAGTATTAGTATTAGAAATATCTGCTTCACCTCATCTTGACCATGTTCCTGAATGCCTGTATTATTTAAATATTACAATTCACAGTCTAAATAAACACCAATCTTGAAATACTTATTTTGAGTCATTTTCTTTGTCAAAAAATAATAGCAAATAATTTTTTGCAGAAGGCAGTAAGTAGTACTATTTACTCACAGTGATTGTAATTTTTGTGTTTGCCTTCTTAATATGTAGCAGATGTGGAAAGACACGGGTTTGTCCCACCCCACCCCCAAATGCTCCTGCAACACATGGCATCGAATCAGATTACAGCCTGTATGACACAGTAAAACACTTACATGTTCATGAAGAGAATTCAAGTTCACTGCTATTTCAATTTACTCGTTTATTCGACATGCATCTAAAGTTCTGCTGCTCCTTAGCTAGGAAGATCAAAATGCCGAAGGTGAACAAAGACATTTTAAATTAACTTTATAGACCTCAAGGTTACTGACAAGGATGCATATATATTAACATTTTAGTGGCTTTGAAAGTTGGTACCTGCCAGAAAAGTCTGTAGAGAGGCACCAACGAGACGTATTTATATTACGGCAATTACGGAGTAGAAATGACTTCGCAGTCTGATTAGAAATGTGACCGTCATGATAAAAATCATTCCATCCCCCCAGAGATCCTGCACACAATGTGTTAATAAAGATACTGCAACAATCAAATTGTAAAATCAAATGAACTTTATTTGATTTAATTTGATGGACCTTATAGGCTTTAAAATAACTGACAGTCTCATGTGGATGAGCAAAATGAAGCACTGCCTGTATATATATCATTAAGATGGAGGTGGCAAAGATAAACAGACAAAAAAGCCCACTACTAAATCTAAGGATCTGGTCCTCTTTTGCTTATAAATATGCTAACTATACATATATTAAGCACAAATTGTGCCAAATCTCTATGCAAAAATTATATCCTTTCCCCCCATCCCCAGCCCCCCCCAAAAAGAAACTACAGGGGCTGGAAACATCTGTGGTTTTCATTGTACATCAAAATACTTAATCACATAAAATTCACCATACTATGCTTTGGAAGAGAGTTGATGACATTTTGTGGATTTGAGAAACCAATTCCTTTCGGTCTCCTGCAGTCAATTTTTGCCCTTCTTTCTGGAGTTAACACTTTCTGGAGAAAAACAGGATGATGTAGAAGCACCACTTCCCAGTCCTTGGTCCTTGAAGCTCAAGTTGGCCATAAATCTCCTGACGAGAGATCCTGGGGTACAGTTAGTACTTCCATGTGGCACTTCACTACCTTCTCAAGCTCACCTTTCAAGGCAACAACAGCATCTAGAAAGAGATGCCCCTGCCTTAGCCATCTGAGGATAAAGGCCAAAGGGCAGAGGGCAGGTTATCTGAAAGCAACTGCTGGGGAGCACAAAACACACTGTCCTCATCCTGTAGGCAAACGTGGGAACTCTTTTTTCTAAGATTAAGGAAATTGTTGGGGGTTGGGCTCACTCAGAAGGCAAGGGTATTCTCTTACTTCCAAAACAGAATTTAAATGAATTATTATTTACCATGTTAGCAAACATGTTCGGGAATAAATTTCATTCTTGCATGATTGTCCTTGTAAAAGAAAACAGCACAATTTTGCTTGATAAGTCTTTTATTTTCAGCATATGATTGCTTAGAAATTTGGTTCTACTAATATCAAACATAAAAATGGAAGAGAATGAGACTTTCTGGTGATTAGCACAGGCTCTAAGGAATCCCACTGAAGGAGGGAGAAGCATCATTTGTTCCCCATGTTCCTCAGGGATCGCACTGGGGCGATGAGAAGGTGCATTTGGTTCGAAAGTCAGAGTAGCCTCTCTCCCGACAACCATAATCCCTTTTATTAGATGTATTTTACAGAGCATTAAACAGCACAAATCCAAATGATAATGGACAGGCCACTGCATAGGCTGAGTGTGAGTGCACACACACACGAATACAGACACACACACGCAAACCATGCACATTTTACCATCCTGCGAACTGCAGCTTTTATAGAGCTATGTACCTTTTAAAATAACACCAGGGTGTACATACATACTACTTTCTTTTCTTGGTCAATGCAGCAAGTCATTTGTAAACAAAGAGAAAAAAGGCTCGTGCCAACGGGTTTATTTAAAATTAATCAGAGCTATGCGCATAGCAGCAGCTGTCTAGTTGTGATTTACTGCCCTAATGCTGACTAATATATGTATTCATAAACAAATCAAAGATATTGCCAAAAGACAAATGCCGCTATTAACACCCCAACAGCTACTGGTTTCAGTTGTGCTTCTCAATCAGGCAAAATGTTCTTTCCCTTACGCCTCACACTATTTATTTTGCTTCCTGCCAATCTTGCAAAGCATTCATCTTGTGTGTCTTTTGCTCATAAATGCTTCCTGGTGCTTGATTGCTTTGCCTATGTGGCATTTGATTTCAAACTGCTATTCTACCTTTATAAACATGTAGGACTTTCTGAGCGTGAGGAGAATGCCCAAAAGGCATGTGAAAATGAGGCTGTAATTAGATCAGCCGAGAATATGGTACAGCTTATTTAGCTTTCTCTCTCGTTATCCAATATTGCATTCCCAACCTGAATGCACAGCAGTCAATTAACATTTACTCCAGCAAAGAAGCCCTGGTATCAACATGTTTAATTTATTATTATTGCAAAGAACAGTTTTCCCATGATTAGTGAAACAGAATACATATAATATATTTAAGGATCTGCACCCAGACCACAAGAAAACGGGGTGGGGGAGGAAAGAGGAAAGCAGAACACAAAAGAGAAAATAGAAACAGTATCAGTTACCACGTGAGTTTTGTGGTAAGAAACAGAATATGACGTGCAATAGTGCAATTCTCCTTTGCTAGCCCAGCAATGCAAGTCTTAACAGGAAGTCCACTCATGTTCCTGCTGCATCTCAGGGTTTAGTTGCGTGCCTGCCGGGGGTTAGAGTTCCTGCCAGATTTCTGACTCTGCGTGGAATCACTATGGCTAGAATCACTTTTATTCAGTCCAAGGTGACGTAGTTTCATGTCCCAGCGCTGTGAAATTTAAAACAGGAAATGGTCACATGCACATATCACCAGGGTCATCATTTCTATTATTCTAACAACAGAGTGAGACTGCCAAGTCAGATCTCAAAGGCATTCTACTACATTCCAAAAGTATAAACTCCGGATCCCAGGGCACTGATGAAATCGATGCTATAGGAACATAATTGTCAAATTTTTAAAAGCACAAAATTGGGCACCTATATCAACAATACTTTCATATCAAACCTTAAGCTTAAAATTTGCATGGTGACACAAATATCTATCATTACCTGAGAGTATTTCCTGGGATAACAAACAAACACAAGTCTGGCACTTCACAGGTGGCCAACAAATGGAAAACGTGCAGTTTGAAGGAAGAGCTACTTTTCATCTTCCTCTCTTATAACATGTAATAACATAGCCTTTTTTAAAAAAAATTTACTTACTTATTTTTAGAGAGAGGGGAAGGGGAGGAGAAAGAGAGGGAGAGAAACATCAATGTGTGGTTGCCTCTCGCATGCCCCCTACTGGGGACCTGGCCTCACAACCCAGGCATGTGCCCTGACTGGGAATCTAACTGGTGACCTTTGGTTCACAGGCCTGAGCTCAATCCACTGAGCCACACCAGCCAGGGCCAGAACATAGCTTTTTTAAATCTATGTGATTTGAGCAATAACACAAAAATGAAAATTTGGGGTAGTAATAGGTTGTCTTAAAAATAGTTTCCTAAGTAGTATCTACCAAGGGCAATGAACAGAACAGACACATTTCTGCCCTCCTTCTAAGTTTTACAAAGCAGACATTACCAATGTTTTTAATAACCACAATCAAGTTTACTAATATTTCATATAAACAATGCCAATAATGTTTACACATGATATAATGAATTAAAAGGGAGTTACATTCTGGATATTATAAGTAGTGAATCAGAAGAAAGACTATAGCAGTACTTCTCAAATTTCAATGAATATAGAAATGACCCGTAGATCCTGTTAAATTGCAGACTCTCACCCAGTGGGACTGGAATGGGGCCCAAGAGTCAGATCTAACAGACTCCCAGGTGGTGTGATGTTGCTGGTCCAAGGACCGCATTGCGAGCAGCATGGAATTAACATCAGATTGCCCCAGTTCAAATTCTAATTCCATCAGTACTACACATCGTTTTCATCATCAACACATTGAAATTAGTAAGAGAATCTGCTTATAAGACTGTTCTGAAGATTGATGAAAAATGAATAAAGTACTTAGTACATAAAAAATTAGTATTTTTCAATTACCAAAAGTATCTTCATTTTAGCATGCTTTACTCCACAAATCTTATTGTTTTTCCTATTTAAAAAAGTCTTATTTCCAACTCTCCAAGGCAGGCCAGGTACCTCAATTTGAACAACCTACTATAACAGAGACCTAAATAAACAACCATTTGCATGGCAAAACCATAAAAATGCTTTTATTTCATTCTTGATCCATCCACTGAAAGCAAAAAAACCAAAAATCAGTTTAAAGAACAATTCATTTAAAAAATAAAGTCCTCCATAAAACTATATTTTCCATCTTCAAATCGTCTGGAAAACTAAAGATCTCAATAATTCTAATCAAAAGTGATTCCCCCCCATCTTTAGTCCTAAGCATCTGCATATGAATTGAAAATTGTTCAAGTTACGGGTTTAATTCTTCTTTTAGCACGTTTAAATCTAAACTAAGAATATAAATAACTGCACAACAGTAATAACTGTGTGAGTCCCTTACAGAAAGCAATAGAAAATATGTTTGCCTTCCTAAGAAAGAAGGGAGACAAGCCATGTGTTCTGGGTGATAATGATAATAATTGTCTTGGTAACGAAAAAGAAGCCTTGTTACATGCTTTGCAGCAGGGATGTTAAAAGCTCTTCCGACTGGTACAGGAATTTAGGACACATTCCTGTTCTGCATTAGCAAGCAGAAAACCAAATTAAAAGGACAGTAAGAAATCCAAATTCTGAAGAAGAGCTACTTTTTAATAAACACCAAACTAATTGAAAAGAGATCCAAATACAGAACTCTCACAGGCCTAACTTTAAATACATCTCACTTTTGACAAGTATCCTGGGTGGCGACTGGTGAAGAGCTAACTGGAGAGAGGTTTCTCCCTGCAAAATAACGCCCTCTACACCTAGGATAAACGGCCGAGGGGATGTTTCCCAACCCTTCAAACTCACAGAAGGAAGAGGATGTATTCTGTCTGCTTCAACTTCCACTCTCCCCTCCTCCCTCCCCGCCCACGACACACACACACCCTTTTCGATTCTATGCATATGCACCCCAATTCCTTTCTTTGAAACTGATTTGTTTAGTATAGTAAGAAGAAATAGAGTCTTCTATTAAAAAGGTAATTTGCAGTGATTTTTTAAAAAAGTGCATCACTTCCAGAATCTAAGAGTCATTGGCTTAAAAATAAAACACTGCTCTAAGGAGCTTATATACAGATGACCAGATGGCCGTGACTGCACCTTGTACATAGGAATTGATGTCTATGCATCGGGACAGTATTGGTCATTTCCTACTCATTCTTTTTTCTTTTCTTCTGTGACTCACAGAGCTGCAATTTGTCCAAGGCAGCAATATGCCCAGCTAACAACTGTATTTCCAGCCTCTCTTACCGTTCGGGATGGACATGAGACCAAGTCATAAGTAAAAGTTGTTAGACGGGGCAGCTGGGAACTCTTTTTTATCTCTCCTTTCTTTCTCCCTAAAGTGTAGGTGTGATGCTGGAGGTGGCGTGGCTATCTTGTGACCTCCAGGTGAATATGAGGATGGAAGCAATACCCTAAAAACTGGCAGTCAGCTGGAAGCTCTAAGGATAAGGTGTAGTCACCCTACCAAGACTGGGCTAATAACTACAATTAGAATTCTCATTGTGAGAAGTTAGGCAACTATATGATAGATCTCTAACACACATACAGAATACTTCTTAAATGAAATCAATGTTAAAAACAAACTCAGTCCTTGGAATTTTAAATATGCGCATGTATATATATATATATATATCTCAGGTTTTAATACTTCTCATGTAGTTGAGGGCAGCTATTTTATTTAAATGACAAATAACTGGTTTTCTACTTTTATTTTCTACATGTCACTTTAAACACAAAAACAAAGGCTTACCTTAACTTTTTTACCAAGGCGATCCTTCCATTTTTCAGCAATAGAACCTTCCACCAACAGTAATCTGCATTTTTTTAAGAAGCAAGCATTTTTGAAAAATTAAAACATATTACTGAAAAATACAAGGAATCATTGCAAAGAAGACTTACCTGTTTATTCTAGAATAGAATGACCAACTTTTAGAACACTATTTCTTAACTATTTGGGAGTCATGGACCCCTTTAAGAACAAATGAAGTTGAGACCCCTCCCCTCAGAAAAATGCACATCCGCAAGTTGTACGCATGTACTTTCTATCCAATACATGCAACTGAGGGTCGCCTAGACGGTAACCAGACCCCAAGATAAGAGCCGCAGAGGAAGATCTCTAGAGAAGTGCCATAAGAACAGGATAGACATGGAAATTATTCTGAACCCCTAAGGAGTGAACTACCTGGAGCGTTCCTCGTCTTCATAGCCCATGATGATATACTCCTCATTAACATTCAGTGGAGGACACAGGCAGCCAGAGCTGGTATAAAGGTTAACGGTGTCCCTTGGAATGTTTACGAGAGAGGACTTTAGAATCTCCTTCACCTCGACAACTGCAGTCACATCATGGCACTTGGTCTTCACCTCTCTAATTTTAGCCCGAATGACTGGATAAAAGAGAAGAAAGCTGATACGGCAATGCGATTCAAAATAGGTGCCACACTCATAGCAGAAAAGTAGGCTTCTTGCTAGTCAATTCTCCACTTGATGAATCTCAAGTGGAGAGGAAAAGTCTGCCAAATATTTTTGTCCAAGATGGTAATGAGTGACACACTGTCCCCTTAACGTTCAGCCCTTCTTCCATTGGGCTACACGTGTGTTTACATGTGCACATATGTGTGTATGTATTCCACTGAGAGAAATTCATTTAGATAATCGAAGGTTGGGTGAATCTGATGTAGTTTTCCTCCAAACTTTCACTTTCGCTGTGTGCGTATGTGTGTCTGCAGTGCCCATTGCTGCCACCAGGAATATACACCTTACAGATTTCACTATATGTAAAGATCTAGTACGTCACTTTGCTTTGTTTTCTTATCAGGTCTATGAACACATTTTCTAAAGAGTTGGCGGTTTCTTTAGTGTTATAAACTCATCCTGTTCTACTGTTTCTAAACTGCTTCTGCGATCTTCCCACCTTCCTCATTTTAGCTCACTGTTTAGACATCAGCTCTTTTCTCCCTGGTTTCAGTACAGATTTTCTTTTGTACTCTCCTGTGGGTATTCTACATTTTCTTTTTGAGCAAAAACAGTCGCCACTAGACCTTGTTTCTTCCATCTGCTTTGAAGTCAGACACCAGCCTTCCCTCCCCTCACTTGCTACGCAACAGTCTGACACGTCAGTTGCACTACTTGGCCTCTCTCAGCAGACGTACCGACACCCAGGTGATCTCACAAGTGTTGGCTTCGCTTCTCGATATAAAGACAAATGGCTTTAAAAATAATCAATTCAGTTACAAAGTTGAAGTTTTTAACTCATAATTTAGCAAGTACAGTTCTACTTCTTTTCTGTATTTCTCTTCTTTGGAGGGGCCTGATTCCTTAGATTCCTACTTCTGGTATATAAGCTTTTTTTTTTTAAGGGGGAGCTTGAAAAAGCCTATGAAGTAAAAAAAAAATGTCAATTTGTAAGAAACCAATGGCTTGTTCCCAGGCACCCTCACTGTTCCAGGTAGGCACCCATGGATGTTATCCAGAGAGAAACACAACATACCCAAATGAATCTACTTTTTGAAAGCCCTTAGGCGTATATCAGCAAACCACCTTCCTTTGAGTCCCTTCCCACATATTTTAGGCATTTTGGACTCTAAAAGAATGGAAAAAAGTAATCCAGGAAAATACAAAGCCAGCTAATAAGCCCCACCAATGCCCCAAGTCCATGCAGAAACTTGTTTAATAACATTCCACCAGCATAACCCAATACAATAGAAATTAAGTTACTAATTCTAAAAACTTTAAAATGAAAGCCTCATTTTTGCCTCACAGGTATTTTGATTTTCAGAACATTAGGTGTCTCAAATATGAGAACGTAGAGCAAACAAAATACAACTGCCCAGCTGTCCCTGCTTGGTCTCATTGGTGAGCAAAGGAATCCCTTTCTATCAGTGTTCTCTCTATTCTGTTTTCTATCAAAAGATAAGATTTCCATTTTTGAAATGTCATTTGGGAGAATCAGATGATAAATTCACAACCCCAGCTAGCAGACATTTTTTTGTGTCCTGGTTTATGTGAATGTGCTTCATAGCATCCATCAACTATTAGAGATTAGTGAACTGTGCAAACGTTCTCAAACTAATGATTTATTTACCCAGTATGGCTACTATTTTCATTAGAAATTTTTAGCACATGTACCCGCTCCAAAATAAATATCTCTCCACAAGACTTACTTTATTATTCAAGTAATTTTGTTAAAGCTCAAGAGGTTTCGCCTGAATTAATTCTGAATGAAGTAGAGGTTTTGTCTGAATTATCAGTTGCTCTCACCACCACTTTGTTTTTGCAATAGACATGTAGATATTTAAGAAAGATAAAAATCAACATATTTTGGAATTTAAAATTTTTTTCAGAGTTTTTTTCTTCTATTTAATCATTGGACTGCCTGTCTTCCCCAAAGAACCTCTAAGTAAGCCCCGGACAAGTAAAAACACTTAACTGGAAGAAACCTGGTTATTATTGTTTGGCTGCGAGAAAGAAATTTTCTTCTTTCCATTAATTGTGATCTATATTCCATTTTATGTGATAACATTTATTTAGCTACCTGGTTGAAGATAATCTCTTTCCATGACTTGTAACCATGAGTATTTTGACTTTTAACAAAAATAACAGCACCAACCACTGCAGCACTAGAAAATTTGGATAAAGTAAAAATTAAGTAAAATAAAACTCAACTAAATTTCCCTGATACAAAATTTTTATTATGACTTTGTTTTTAGTATAATTGCACTTAAAAGGTCATATATCATTTTTTGGTCTTCTAAAAACTAAAACCTCCCTCTTCCTGTGATTTTTCATATCTGACCTTTCGACCTTGGAAAGTATGTCTACCATTGGCTAAGAGAAACTAGATTCCTTTTAAGATGAATAGTAAGCAAAAAAAAAAAAAAAGAAGCCATTGAATAAACACTTGGGAAACTATTTGCATTTATTTTAAAGACATGTATCTACTTTGAGAATTTTCTACTTTATACCTTTTAATGAACAGTATTTTCAAAAACATCAAAGATCATTCTTACTGGGTTTTACTCATTTACCTCCTTCCAATTCCCAGAAGTATAAAAGTAGAAATAAATCTTCTGTGTATCTCCTAGAGCCTCTAAAATAGGGGACATAAATTCAACAGCCAAGCTTTTATTTTAATAATAAAGTTCCCTTCAAAAATCTATTTAATTGCCATATTTTTTCATTGACTCAGCATCAACAATATCAACATAACTTTATTAGTCTCATAGATACTAGGAAAAACTGACAATAAAATGCAGATGGAATATGGCAAATATCAACTTGTCCCTCATTCTATCAACTGGAAAACTATTAATTAACTCTTCTAAATAATGGGTAATTGAAATTTGTGACTCTGAAGCATATCAGTACCCAAAAGTACATGCTGAACAATCAAAGAAAGGGTCACTTCAGTTTAATAATCCCTAATAAAATAAGAATAAGATTCCATCTTCTGGGCCAGTTGAGAAAGTATATTATGTATGGAACCCCCTCGCACAGTACCTGGCACAGACACAGCAGGCCGTGGCTCCTTCGGTTAAGTTTGTCGGCAACATTTGAACTGATAGCTCTTTAATTAATATTTTATCAGAATATCACATTTCTAGGCCAAGCTGGATAACAAAACGTTTCTTTAACTGAATATTAACAACTTTAATAAGTGTTAATATTTCCAACTCTGTCAATCTTTTCCATGAGATAGTGATTGAGGAAACCAACTTTAACCCTATTAACCATCCCTTATGCATCAAACGCTCCTCCGTTTACCAGGGTGAAGCTGAACTTGAAGCACTACTCATGCCCAGATCAGGCCCTCGGGAGGGGGCGGGGCGGGCCCTCCCACCTAGTTTAAATGTATCTCTGTGTGCTTAACTACATGGTTCTATGACAGCCAGCACTGCTGTCTGATATGCTTCAAAATCAGTGTTAAGAATTTTGTGCATATCCGACATTTTAATTATTTGGAACAGGTATGCTCTTGAAAGTTGTCCTTGTTTATTTGTTTTGGTTTTTAAGGTTTTATTTATTTATTTTTAGAGAAAGGGGAAGGGAGGGAGAAAGAGAGGAAAAGAAACATCAATGTGTGGTTGCCTCTCACACACACCCCCTACTGGGGACCTGGCCCAAAACCCAGGCATGTGCCCTGACTGGGAATCTAACGGGTGACCCTTTGGTTCACAGATCCGTGCTCAATCCACTGAGCCACACCAGCCAGGGTGTTTATTTGTCTTTAAGTCTTATTCTTGAACTGCTCTACTAACTTACTTACACACACACACACACACACACACACCTTTCTTAACACAGCACTTTATAGGTCAGCCATGAACTTGTGCTTACCATAGTTGTAATTGTTTCGGAAATAGGTCTTCTGTGTAGCTCTAATAGGCTTACATTTACAGCGTTCTGAAAAATATAACATTTTATATATAAACAAAATTTAAATACTCTCTTTCATTTATTTATTCATACTTTTTGGTTGATTAAGTCCAATTTGGTGTTGAGAAGGTTGTTGCTGACTCTATGTGGAAGATCTGTTTCTCTAGAATTACAGTCATATTTATTCATCCTATATAGACTTTTCTCAATATCAGTAGGCTCATAAGTTCCTACTTTCTAAAAAACCACCCAAATCCTGAGGAAACACCCTTCACCACCATGAGGAGAGCATGACCCCTGAATCCTGAAAGAGGATGCTTCAGTGCTTATGGAAGTAGAAGTAATGCCTGCAGACATGCAAATGTCTACTTACGCTCAGGTAACTGGTGTACCCTCAGAGTACCACCTGCATTCATACACACTTTACGTATTACACAGCATTCCTCCAAATATTAGTTCCCGGATCTAAAAGCAAAGCAGTGAGGAGAGTAGGTACTATCACAACCTAGTGAACTCAGTGAAGTTTTTGAGAAGAGAGGCCATGAACCCCTTCATAGGCTGAAAAACTGCTATTTAATTCAGTGGTATTTTTATGTTTAGTGAAGTGAATTACTATATGCATATTTTGAAATGAGAAACTTCATGTTTTCTAAATATCTGGTGAGTAGTGACCAGAACACATTTACATGTAATACAGGTATATGTCATAGAAGTTCTAATTATCTTGAAATGTTTTATATGTACGGCAAATCACTAACATCCTGGAAAGTGGATTGCTATGTTATTTATAGAACACTTAGCTAAAAAATTATGTCACATTTGCATCATGACCATGGTAGGTTGCTAGTCATTAAAGACCATGTGAGACAGGAAATAAAATACAATTATCTTAGAAAACATTTCAGTTTGTGTAAAGATTTCTTTAAAATAGTGTCCCTGGGAAAACTTTATTAAAAATGAAAATGGTATAGGTTTCTTCTACTTTGAGACAGAAAAAAGGAAAAAAGAACACATGAATCACAGAAAGAAAGCCAACAAAAATATTTTGTTTAAAATGTGTTTTCTATTAGCATAGAAACCAATAAAAGGCAGAAACGTTTGTTGACCACATGATACTATGTTTTCAAATCAAAATAAATTTTAACTTCAGTCAAAGTTACAGACAACCTGCTTTAAAGTGGCGGCTCCAAGGAGAACAGCACCCTTACTATCAGCTTTACAGTTCTAGAAATAAGCGCCTCCACTCGGGATGGGCGCTGCTCTACAAAGCGATGGCAGCAACAGCTGCTGTTCTCGCCCAGGTGGGAGGTGAGAAACTTCTCATTGCTACATATAGCATTTCCCCCGTCCTGTAAATAATTTTCACACACAATTTCTGCAGAATAAATATTTCAAGCCAATAAATAATGGGTAATATCCGAGCTGGTTGCTATTTTAAAGAAGATTCCTCCAATAATAACTTTCTTATTAGCAATATAGTTGTATTCCTATTTAAAAGAAAATGGAAAGTTACCTAGTTCTACGGTACAGTTTTATTTTGTACAGAAACATTCCACATTTTTAAAGGGAGATATTCTTGAGATAAGGTTATTTCTGAAGATTTACAAATCCTCACACATCCATGGAGAAGGGCTTGTGCTTTTCTGCCATTTAAAAACAGATATCTATTTCTCAAAAATAATGCATGTAGATCAGTTACTATGTATTTGTAATTCTTCAGAAATGTGCACATGCTTTAATAATAATTTTGCTCTTGGCAAAAGATATACCATCACTGGATTGAGTCTAATGTGATGTCATTATCATAAAACTTTGCATAAAGCATAAACAAATGGATCACATAAAACTTCCCAAGCAGAGATTTTTCAAAAATTTTATCATAAAGTGATTCAGGAAGATTTTAAGTAAGTATTTACATAACTATATATACACAACTCCATACACATAGCCAGACCATTTCCTAAGAGCTAATGAACTAAGCAATTATATTCTTGGGGCAAAATTTTGTTCATCCTCAGTGCACTTCTGCTGGCCTCGGAAGTGGCAATGCCGTAACATAGATGTGGCTCCTTCCATGCTCCAATCTGTCGCTCTTGGTGGAAGCAATGATATGTCTAGTTGAAGTAACTAGTAGCTCAATGAAATAACAGGGTAATAAGGAGGAGTGGAATTTTATGACTAAGGTTCAAATATGGAAGAACTTCCTTTCACTCATTTATGCTACCTAACCCAAACACATTCATGAAAAGTGTGCCCCAGACCAATGGATCCAAGGATTGTCCTTCTTCTAAGGCTTACTCACATGCACTGATATTCCCCAAGAGCCCAGGAACTGGGAAATTGCTGAGAATCATGGAGGGATACACTGCATATATTATTTATTACACTTTTTGTACCTGAAATTCTAAATCAGATTGTATCAGCTTCTTTTTTTTTTCCTACCAACAGTTGATTTCCTGAG
This sequence comes from Desmodus rotundus, assembly GCF_022682495.2. Classification (NCBI taxonomy): domain Eukaryota; kingdom Metazoa; phylum Chordata; class Mammalia; order Chiroptera; family Phyllostomidae; genus Desmodus; species Desmodus rotundus. Next base: position 167,856,438 of record NC_071388.1, read on the forward strand.
ATTTTTATTGGGCCACCAGTATTATCCTCATTTCTACTTTAATACACCAATAACTTTGGTAATAGTCTTCCTCTCCAGCTTTTAAATTTTATAGTGGCAAAATAAAATGTATTGATTTACTTGCATTTCACTGTTGAGAAGAAAAGCTTGTAAAGAAATTGCCTTCGTGTTTTTATCTAAGGAGAAAATATGAAATAGGAGCTGGCAGCAACAAAATAAGAAGTGACAAAGAGATCTTTAAACGTGGGGAAGGTTTTAATATTAGCAACTCATTCGCCTCGGAGTCTAGGATTAACTAGAACGCTCGAATTGTGGAACAGTGTGCCCTTCTATACCCGACAGGCACCCATGGGCCATACCAGGAAACTGTCTTCAGCAGCTCTCCCTCACACCCTTTCGCACACTCCCCTGAAATAAGTGATCTCCTGCTTCTCTGCTAATGAAATTGAAGACTGTTTATCACCCTACCACAAGAATGGGCTTATCACCCCAGCACAAATATGGGTTTGCAAAACTAACATGCCCAGCGCTCCCCAGACCTGGGTCTGCACTGCAGGGGAGATGCCTGAGAGGAGAGTGGTCACATCCTTTATTTAGCTTTCTGCTCATAAAAATCAGCTCATTTATTGGAAACACATAAAGATAATATTATTTTAAAGGGTTATATGGGTTTACAAGCTCTAAAGAATTTTAAGTACCCAAAACAATAATAAAATTTGATTCTCACTGGACCTTCACTATTTAATACAACCTTGTCTGAATTCAAGCTGAAGTGTGACATGACTTTCAAACTAACCCTGACCTTTGTTTGCAACTGACTTCTCTTGGGTGTCATCCAGAGCTGTAAGACTATAACTAACTTAGTGAGATTTCAAAACTCCTATAACCTTTTTTGTACCATGACTTCAGAATACTACTACCTATGAATCGATACTTTCCTGCTTTTTAAGGAAAAGACCTTAGATCTGTGCTCAGGATTTATTGGCCAAAAGTAGGGGGTGAGGGGAGAAGAAAATACAATTCTATTTATGTTATAATTCCCACTGTAATTCTCTTAAGTCTGACTCTTTCTACTCTGATCAGAATTTAAATAATTTTAATTTGTACCAAATATACTCACTATATGTTTTAAATACCTGACATTTGACCATAGAAGCCCCCTTGTCCTCTTTGCCTCCATTTTAAGACACAATGGAGCAGACCACAGATTTTAAAATAGATGTAAAAATAAATTTGTCATGTTCAAAACTCTCTATCCTTAACTATGACTTCTTTACTGAGATCCAGATCTATATTTTTAACCACCTGTAAGAGATGTCCACAGCATGCCCTTAAGTAATTTTAAATATATGTCAATTTCCATCACACCATGAACTTGTCTTTCTCCTACGGAGATAGTCTCTTCTGATGCTACAACCCGGGGATGTCCATGTGTCTCTAAATATAAAAAGGGAAAGGAAAAAAGAACTAGCACTGGTGGAGGCACTTACATATTAATTCATTCTACAGGTATTTGTGGAGCATCTGCCATATGCCAAGCTCTGTGCTAGGCCTGTAAGAAACCTGATGGGCAGACAATGCAGGATAAGATGTTAAACAAATAATTACATCTAAAATCACTTATTTTCATATGTGATGAATGCTATGAAAGAAAAGTACAATGTGCAAACAGAATATGTAACTTGATGATCTAAACTAGGCTGGTTTTCAAAGTCTTCTGAGGAAATAACACTTAAGCTTTAAACCTGAAAGATGAGTTGTAATTATCTAGGCAGGAACAATACCTTAATATGTAAGGTAGCAAAGAAGTTCGCAAAGGAGACTGAGGAGCATCCAGTGACAGAGAGTGAAAAAACTGAAAGAAGAGGGTGTTCCAAGAGAAAAGGAAAGCGGTCCTGTGTGTCCAAAGACTCTCCAAGCTCAACTGAGTTAAGAGAAAAGTGTCATCAAATTCAATCAGCAAGGAGAGGAGAGGACTCTGAAAAAAGGGGAGGCAAGGACTTTGAAAGTCAGAAGGACACTTCACCCACTCTACATGAAAAGAAAGGAGAGAAGGGACCAGATACTGACAAGCTCGTACATCTGTTAGTGGGATGATGAGAAGATTTCTTCTGAAGATTTCATCAGCTGTGAGGAATGAAGGGCCAAGAAAAGACCAGGTATGGAAGTGTAAGAGAGAAGAAAGATATAAAAAAAGTTACTTTATTAAGTAGAAAGACAAAGTTTTTTAGAGAATAAAGGTAGGATTGATAGGGAGTATTAATTGTGTGTTTTAATTTTATCTTGAACTTAAAGTAAAACCAGTCACCCCAATTGAGTTATTTTCTCTGGCAACTAGAGCTGGGACTTTGCCAGGTGAATATGGCAAAAAAAAAAAAAAAGAAAGAAAAGAAAAGGGAACTGCGGTATTTCCAGGAGAATGATTATTACAGTACACCATGAAACCTCAGGCAGACAAGGAACTTAGTGCTAAACAGGTAAGTAGGCAGTCTCAAAGATTTTGAGCAAAACTGCTGGAATGAAAAGAAATGGCAGGCAGAGAGTGGGGTACTTGAAATGCATATTGGAATGCTGGCACTACTGCTAGATGGCAAAGTCCAGAATGTGCCCATGGACATGGAGGCTGAGTTGAACAAACAGGTTCATGAAGCAAAGTCAACACATAGATGGATGATCTACTTTATAATCAACATCAACAAAATGGCAACAGAAATGACTGCCATCATGGAATTCGTCCCGAAAGCTCTTAACGGAATGTGGGCAATACCACATTTGGCCTTCCAGAAGCTCAGTTCCACTACTTTTCTAGAAACAGAGATTATAAAATATGCCTAGATTTCACCCCTAAGATCACCTTCCCTCTTACCAAAATGGCAAATAATGAAATGAACACTTTATTGAAATATAGAAGATTTCATTTCTAGGGCATAAAATAAAACATAGAACCCTAGTGTTCTGATCTCAATGACAAAAGAAATTTTAATGAACAACAATGCATCTCCTGCAGAAATAGAAACCAAGTGGATCTACCCATACTACAAAGTAAATATACGAGGTCTGTCCAGGAGGTATCCAGCCATGTAATATGAAAAATAATGACAATCATTGAAGAAGATACAAGATACAAGAAATATCGTACATAGGACAATGGACGCCCCAGATCCTTTTAAAGTAGGCACCCTGGGACCTCACACAATCCTCCCAATCACCATCAGCTACCCTGTCATATTTTCCTGAATCTCATCAATGGTCTGAAATCTTTTCCCTCTCAAAGGTGATTTTAGTTTTGGGAAAAGCCAGAAGTCACAGGGCACCAAATCTGGGCTGTAGGGAGGCTAAGTCACCTGGGAGATTTGAAGTTTTGCCAAAAAACTCTGCATGAGACGTGATGCATGAGCAGGTGGATTGATGTGATGACGCTGCCAATCACCAGTTCCCCACAGCTGCAGCCTTCTGAATTATCTGAATAGTTTCCATGGGAGAATGTTCAAGCTTAACACAAAATCTGATGCAGATTCATTGCTCTACTTGCTCAGTCATTTTGAATGTGATGGCCACACAGTACACATGCTCACTAAATGGCATTTACTGTCCCCACTGACTAGTACATTGAAGTCATCATTCCAGTATGCACATTCCAGTCCACTCTCCTTGGCTGCCAGGTTACATCAATGTCACACAAACTGTTCTTGTTATACTAACAATGGCTTGACTTTTTCCAGACAGACCTCATATACTACTTAAGTATACTACTGCAGAAGGGTCCAGAAAACACCATGGTTAAAAGGATTGACTTTTATTGTCAGACACAGCTGGGTTTGAGTCTAGGATCCACCCCTTACTATTTATGTGACCTTTAATATCTAAAAAGTGGCATCATGTAAAGTCACTGGGAGAATTAAATGAGATAATATACATAAAATACTTATCACAGTGCCTGGCACACCATGCCCCATAAATGTCAGATCTCATTATGCACAAGATTTATTCAGATTCCTAATCCATCATTTATAAAGATTACCTAGTGAGTAAGAGAAGTAATATTTTTCCAGGCTCCTTGCCACCTACAGAACTATGGTACCTACCACAAGTAAGCAAAACAATCAGATTTTCTCCATAGTGCCTAATTCTGCTATTTTGATTCAGGTAGACCATGCTAATGTCTGTCCTGATGTAGACAGTCCATTTGAACTATCATGTACATATCCAAAATTTGGAAGGTCAAGTTTAATAAGCCCAAATGACCATACATGTGACCATTCTAATGATATTATAATGCTGGAGAACAGTACTAAGTAATCACTCAGTGAACTGAATGTTCACTACTAATATTATTAGTAGTCATATATAAGCAAACCAAAAAGACCTGAAGATAACTGATGCAAATTCAAAGCAATAATTTTCTAACAAAAGAATCATCTGTAAGATTGAAAATGAAAATTTGCTGAATTTTTTCCTAGAGATAGGAACTTTTCATTTATTTATATAACATTTAGTTTTGGGGGAACTATCTAATAAAGGATAGAACTTAGAAATTATATTGGTATTATGCTCACACAAGGGTGTACTATTACACAATAAAAAAGAATAACGTGATATACAGAACTAAACAAATAAATCTGAAAAACATTAAGCAAAAACAAAAACGGCCATAATAAGCACTGTATGGTTCCCTTACATGTGTCTGAAAACAGACCGCACTGACCTACAGCAGCGACATTCAACCTTTTCCATCTCACAGCACAGGTAAACTAATGACTAAAACTCTGCAACACACCAAAAATATATTTTTGCCAAGATGACAAAAATAGGTATAATTTTGATTCATTCACACCAGATGGCTATTGTTGTGTTGGCTGTTGTCATGTTTTTTTATTTGACAATCTAAGTGAAAAGAGGTCAGTGCCCCTGACTAAATAGTCAGGTGTTGTCTGTTTTAAAACACCTGGGGCCCACCAGTGGGCCGCGGTACACTGGTTGAAAATCGCTGATCTACGGTAATAAAGATCAGAACCGTGCTTGCCTCACAATGTGGGTGTGATTGGGCAGAAGGGAATTCTCAAGGGTGATGGAAAGATGCTTTATCTTGAGCTGGATGATAGTTACCTGGATGTATGCATTTGTCCAAATTCAATGCATTTTACCATAAGTAAATTATACCTCAGTAAAGTATCATTAACATAACATTCATATAAGATATTTCTTTCATTTTTTCCATAAGTTGAAGTGTGTCATAACTTAGCAGCTGTTCATTATGTGTTTAAATAATATTTATTCCCTAAACATAGACACTGGGCAAAGAATATCAAATTAGGTCTTACTTTGGATTAGAGCAGTACGTGGAAATACAAGGAAGTTGATTGGTGAACCTGGGTAATTTAATACGGTTTTAAAAGCAAAACTAACATTTGCTCAACTTAACTGAGAAAACAAACCTCAAATATTGTAATAAAGGTCTCAATTCATAGTTATTTACACTTTGTAAAATGGAATTACTTAAGATTGAGAGGACTATTAATAAGAAAAAGAAAATTATATTAATAAGAAAAAGGAAATTTAGTTCAGTCCTTTAGGATTTATGTCTTTGGAAAATATTAAGTAAACTGCCTTTCACAAAATGCCTGGATCCAAGAGTCACTCAGGATATACAAAATGTAAAGAGTAAATGCAATTTGCCCATTTGCACTTGTAAAATCTGAAGCATGATGTTTTGTGATGTATTATAAAGATGTCAATTGACAAAAAAATTAAGTAGCATTTACAGTCTTTTAGAATATAACGTTTCTACTCTATCCCAAGCACACAGAAAAGAGGTGGAAGAAAAGGGAAGCGCCATCGACTGCTCACACCTTCATCCCATGTCCTTGGCATAAAGGACGCCTGGAATGAGGGGGTCGTGGTCAAATTGTTGATGAATGGTAAGGTGGATAAAGTTTCAGTGCTGGGGACCTGGGGAAACAATGGTGCCATACACTCAAAAAAGGAAGTTGCAAGGAGGAAATGTTTAATGAAAAGATGACTTTTTAGTTAAATATGTGTTATTTGGAATACCAATGGGCTACCAAGGTAGAAGTGCTTATGGAAGAGAAGTGGGGTCCTCCACCTGGGAGAGTGATCAGAACGAGAGTCACAGGGTGATGATTTGGCCTCTGTAGCTGGATGAACTCCAATGGGAAGAAAGCATTGTAAGGAGTGGGGAGCAGAAGCCAAGCACAGAAACTTGAGGAACGCCCACAGCCGGGGGACGGCAGGAGAACCAGGGCAATGTGGGTGATAGCTCAGAGAGGAGAATATCCAAGAGTCACTCCGAATATTCACTTAGGAATAAGAATTGGTCAAAAGTGTCAATAACTGCAAAACAAAAAAAAATGAACATATTTATATATATGTATATATATGCCACTATAAAATTATAAAAATGCTATTTTTCATCTGTTTTAATTTTGTCTCCAGTAAAGGGTAGATGTTTTCCCAAGTCATTTCAGCCTCTATAGTCAGTAAACATTTATACCAAAGAGGAAAAACAACCTGAATTCCTTCCCAAAATTAGTAGGAAGTCAAAAGGGCAGGAAAAAAGTCTGGAGAAGGAAAGAGAGAATGAGTCTTACTACCCAAGCTAGGTAAGCACAGGCCATCGCACCAGAGGGGATGGCTGGGCCAGACCTGCCGCCCAGCTGCTCAGAGGAGTTTGTCTGAAGTACATTTGAAATAGGGCTGAGAAGAGGTGAGTGAAAACACCGGGAGAGCACCCCACTTACACTAGGGGATACTGCTAATGCTTCTCTAATTTGAAAATACAGGGGTGGGCGAGGATAAGTTTAGAGTTGATTGCATAGACAATACCATGGTTAATAAATAATAATACAAGGATAAACTCTGTGTCTGGGTCGTGTTCTCACAACTGGAAACCTACTCTTGCCCACCCCGTATAGCACAAGGGAACCTAGAGGTCAATTCAGTTATGTAACTTGGTCAGGATCATATAATTAGTGTCGAAATTTACCAACTATATTTCCTCTCTGGAAAAATTTGTGTTTTACAATTATAAAAGCTCATAAATTGGTTGCCATCACAAAGTAGAAAACCATGAGGATTCCTTTTCAGGATTATTTTAATAAAGTTATATCTTTTCATTGCACCATTTGATTACCTGCTTTAATTTTCTGTGTTGATTTGACAGCCCCAGTGACTCAGTGGAACAGAACTAAAATTGTTTTTCTCCGTATTTCAAGTTACGGAAACTAGAGAGGATGTATTCCTTATTATGGTAGGGGTTACAACAGTCATACACGCTCACAAGTTGGAAGCTGCACAGACAAAATTATTATTTCCAAAAAAAGTAAATTGTTAAGCTTCAAGGCACAGGATAAATTAACTGGAGTGAAAGAATTTCTTTTCCAAATTCCAGACAGAAACAGCTTGACACTTTTGAAAGAGGGGTTATGCGAGTTAAAATGTTTTTGTCTTCCTCATTTCCTGTTTTATCATAATCAACCTCAGCTGTTTCATTACTCCAAACTATAGAATTTTGACTGTGAACATTATATTTTCTCCTCAGAACATGTGACTATATTTTCACAAGCAGAATAAGCTTGGTTTTGTTTTTTAGTTTGTTTTTCATCACTCCCATTATACTAGAGAACAGGAGAACATTTATAACAGAAGAGTAGTAAACACTGAACCCAAGAGCACTACATCACCTCTAGGCAGTCTTATATACTGCACTATTTTTGTGTGTTATTTGCAGTGTTGTCGATATCTTCCCTGTTTCACATGCTGACGGGCTAGATTATTCTAACCATAGATTCGGGACAAACTGACAGCACGTACATGCCCGGGGCCAGAAATTTTGATTTACCAAATTTACTATTACACAAATGAGTTTTTGGTTTATTTTGACCAAATATAATAGTCAGAGTGATCCTTAAAATAGAGCTATTGCTCAACGCTAGTAAAATTTTAAAAGATAAATGTTTGTTGGGACACCTTTGGCAGACATTGTCTCAGCTCAAACACTTATCACTCCAGTAAGAGTCAGTGGAAATCAACAGTGAAAACTGTTCCAACCTAATGACAATGTTTCAAACTTATTTACAAACTTAGTAAATTAATTTTAATTTTTAATGTTTATAAATTTTATAAATCTTATATTATTTTCTGCTTCCATCCTGCCAGGCAGGACATACAGACCCAAATCAGTACAAATTACTAGAGGAAAGTGAATAGAAGTATTATATAATAACCAATTGTAATTATAATATTCTTAAAGAAACAAATGCAGCATTATTCATAGAAACAACCCAAATATCTAGGAACATTAGAATGAATAAAGTGTCATATATTCATATGATAGAATACAATGAAAATTTAAAAGTACTGTTAAACACAGCATAATAAAGAGCAAAGGAAGCCACATACGCACATGCACACAAAAATACATGTATATTGTAGGATGCCATTCATAAAAGTTCAAGATTGGGCAGAATTAGCACATGCTGTTAGAATTCCTGCTGGTAGTTGTCTTCAGGAAGAAGCATGGAAGCGTGATGGAAGAGGCGCAGGCAGGCTCTGGGTGCTGGTAGGGGTCTACATCTTGAGCTGTGTTCTGATTAGAGAAGAGTGTTTAGAGTGCCTTTGTGCAAAGTCACTGAGCCGCGTGCTTTCATGATCTGCGATCTTTCTGTATATATGGCATGCTTCATTTGCAAGTTTATTTTATAATATGGAGTACATAGACTCCATCATGTCTTTCCCACTGAATATAGTTATAAAACCTAAACAGAATGCATAAAGCCACTACTTAAGGACTCTGAAAAGTAAATAGTAGCAGTAAGATTGGGGAAGAAGACCAGTACTATCAAACTGGTAATAGGTTCATCACTTTGACCCCTCTGGTATTTCCCAGCTAAGTTTCAACACAACCCATAACCAGGAAGTGGGCATGAGGCCGAGAGCGCTCCGGGGAAGCCCTCTCGATCTGACTCAAGAAGTGGGAAAGGGGTCTCCTAACACTCCATTGCCTTGTACCATATTCTTCATGCAATCCTGGGACTCTCACTGGTGGCAGCAACACCTCAGCAAGGGAGGCCCTCAAAAGGCTAAAATACTGATGTAGGGAACCTTCCTTATTGACTGGACAATAAGAGACTGGGGCAAGCCCACATGGCTTCGTGCTCCTACCCCTTGGCCTCAGATGTAGGAGCAGTCACAGGCAGTGTATCACAGAGAGGGATGAGCATGAACCTCAGCTTTCTGGCCAAAGGACCATAAAAGGGAGCCCCCAAGAGACTGAAAAGTACTCAGGGTGACACAAAGAGAGAGAAGCTTGGGCAAAATCCCATTAAATCATTTACGACCTGCTGAGCTCTCCCCGGGTGTGTGTGAACCTGGCACTAAAGGTTCACACACACCAGACTACACTACACTACATCTCTAAGACGACAGACTAAACACTACACTCTTTGGAAACTGACCTGTGGGACAGATCGCTGCTTTGATTTCACACTGGCCACTGCACAGTATACACATGGGATAGATCTGAAAGGCACCGAAGAGGCTTTGGAAACGGAACTGATGTTGAAATCACAATTCACAGAAGACTAGTCAGCCTAAACCCGACTACATTGACTGCTGCTAAAACAGAAACGTTTGTTCTTTACATAAGACCCAAATTCTTAGGACATAATATTCAAAATGTCCAGAATGAAGTAAAAAATTACTTTCCATATGAAGAATCAGAAAATCTCAATTTGTTTGGGAAAAAACAATTAAATGACACAAATATTGAAGTTACCCAACAATAGCTTTAAGGCAACTTTTATAAATATTCTCCAAAAAGTTGCGGTAGACACCCTTGAAATGAATGGAAAGGTAGAAAGCTTTAACAAATAAATACAAGATATAATAAAGAACCCAGTGGAAATTTTAATTTTGAAAGTTACAATAACTGAAATTAAAAATTCCCTGTATGGGCGAGATAGCAGAATGGAGATAATCAAGAAAAGAATCAATGAATTTGAAGACAGACCAACAGAAATTATCTTATTTAAAGAAAAAGAAAAGATTGGGGAGGGGGGAAATGAACAGAGCCTCTGAGACCTGTGGGACAATACCAAAACCTCTAACATTTATATCATTACAGAAAAAGAAGAGAAAGTGGTGTGAGGATAAACATATGAAGAAATAATTGCTGAAAGCTTCCCAAATTTGACAAAAGGTATAAATTTATAGATTCAAGAAGCTCAGTTAATCCTAAAAAGGATAAACAAAAAGGAATCAATATCCAGACATCTCATAATCAAATTGCTAAAAACTAAAATAATAGAATCCTGAAAGCAATAAAAAGCTGATGCATCATATACAGGGGAACACTGATTTGAATGACCACCAATTTCCCATGAGCAGTACTGAAGATAGAAGCGGAATAATATTTTTTAAATACTGAATGAACTGCCAACACAGAATTCTACATCCAGTGAGAATATCTTTCAGAATGAAGGTGAAATAAAGGCGTTTTCAGATGAAGGAAAACAAAAATTTTTTTGCCACTAGAACTGCTCTAAAAGAAGTGCTAAAGGAAATTCTTCAGACAGAAGGGAAATGATACCAGAACGAAGGCCAGGAACATCAGGAAAGAACAAAGACCAATAGAAATTATAAACACATGTGTAAATACAGTAGGCTATTCTTCTCCTCCTGAATTGTTTAAAACATATTTAATGTTTGAAAGAAGCATTAATAGTTGAAAATATATATAATACTATCTCATGGGAATATGAATCACAGACGAGAGAGAGATTCAAATAATCCAAAAGAAAGCAGGAAACAGGAATGCAAAAGACAGGTAACAAACACAAAACAATAAAATGGTAGGTCTAAATACAAACATACAAATAATTACATTAGATACAAATGGTCAAAACACACTAATTAAAAGACAAAGATTAGTAGAATGGATAGAACACAACACCAACAAAAACCCCACCTATATGATGTCTACAAGAATTTTATTTTAAACATAACAATATATAGGTTAAAGTACAAGGATATAAAAAGATATACCTTGCAAACACTGGGGTGACTATACTAACATCAAAGAAAGTAATCTTTAGAGCAGAGAACATTACAAGAGATAAAGAGGGACATTACATCATGCTGGGTCAATTCACCAATAAGACAAAAATATTAAATGCGTATGCACCAAAATTATAGAGTTTCAGGATACATGAAACAAAAATGACAGAACTGGAAAGAGAAATTTTAAAAGTTCACAGTATTTGGAGACTTAAACATTCTCTCAGTGATCAATAGATCTAAGTAGACCGAAGGGGGCAAGAATATAAAAGAACTAATCCACAGTATCAATCAATTAATCTAAGGGACATTTAAAGAACATTCCACATAACTGCAGGATACATTTTTCACCACGGAGCACATGAAACATTCACCAAGATACATCATTTTGTAGGTCACAGGTTAAACCCTAACAAATTCAAAAGAACTGAATTATACAAAGGATGTTCTGATCATTATGGAACTAGAATAAAAATTAATAATATAAGCAAGGAAAAATCTCCAAACCGCAGCCAGGTTAACAGCACAATCCTAAATAATGCACGAGTCAAAGAGGTAGTCTCAAGGGAAACAAGAAATATTTTAAACTGAAGAAAAATAAAAGTAAAACATCAAAATTTGTGGGATGCAACTAAAGCCATCTCAGAGGGGTACTTATAGCATTAAATTATTATATTAGAAAAGAAGAGTCTCAAATAATAATCTAATCTTTCATCTCAAGGAGGAAAAGAAGCCACAAAATAAATCCAAAGCAAGCAGAATGAAATACTGAAGAGCAAAAATCGATGGAACTGAAAACAGAAAAACAGTAACACCAAAAACTGGTCATATATTCAGAACATATGAAGAATTCTCAAAACCCAATAAAGAGAAAATGACCCAATTTAAAATGGGCAAAAGACTTGAACACACACTTCACCAAAAGGATATATATGAATAGCAAATAAGCCCATGAAAAGATGTTCAACATCATTACCCATTAGGGAAACACAAAGTAAAACCATGATGAGCCATCACTACACACATATTAAAAATGTCTAAAAATTTTTAAAAACTGACAATACCAAGTGTCTACAAGGATGTGGAGCGACTAAAACTCTTACACATGGCTAGTGCAAAAGTGAACGGCCATTTTGGAAATAGTTTGGCATTTTTTTATGAAACTAAACATACCCTCACCATATAACCCAGTAATCCTAACCATATATAGTTACTCTAAAGAAATGAAGACTTATGTTCATACAAAAACCTGGACACAAATGTTTATCATTGTTCTACTACAATTGACAAAAACTAGAAACAACCTAAATATCCTTAAAGTCATGAATGGATAAACAAATGGTAACACATCTAAGAAATCAAATATTCAGCAATTAAAATGAATGGACTATTGATATATACAACAATTTGGATGCATCTCAAAGGCATATGCTCAGCTTTTAAAAAGAGCCAATCTCCTAGAGGGTACATGTTGTATCATTCCATTCATATGACAATCTCAAAAAAGACAAAACTATCGCTATGGAGAATAGATCAGTGATCACCATGGAAAGAGAAGCTTGTAGTTATAAACAGGTAACTTGAGGAAGTTGTTACTGAGTGAAGGAACCGTCCTGTATCCTGACTGTAACAGTTACACAAGTCTGTACGTGCATTAGAATTCACAGAATTCATAAAATTTATAGGATTTTTAATGACCAAAAGGTCAATTTTATTAAATGCTAAATTTTTAAATAAAATTAATATAAAGATAATTGTTATAAGCTTACTTTAAAATGTAGGACACAAATGTCCCCAAATAAGACTTGAGTTTCTAGGTTATATCAAAGGTTAATTTGACTACAGATGAAAACCAGGAAGACAGTAACATACTCACCACTGCTTGCTCCTCTACAGTTTCCATTACTAGAATCCATAGGAAAATCTAAAAGGTGATAGAATAAAGAATCACGACAAATTCATTGTTATTTTAAGAATTTTCACATAAAATTCTAATTCAGTCATAGGTATTATTTAGATAAGAATGCAGGTGTCTCAAGAAAGTAGATTCTTATTTGTGTCAAGAGGCTGGCCCACTATCATTTACAGGTCAAATAAAGACAAGACCTAGTCTTTCATGTGATGGAAAGATAATATATTTTTGTGAATCTTCGTCAACTGTGCATAAAATTTCAGGAATTAATAAATAAAGTTTGTGAATTATGAGCACACTACACATGTTAGGCACTCACCCAACACTTATCTTGTGACGCCTAAAAGAACTAAACATACCCTCCTCTGTAAGTACATGTATCACACTTTAATGGAATACATTTAAATTCTTAGCGCCTAAGGAAAAAACATTCAGAAAGCATTCTCATACTCTTTGCTAACTACAGATTAAACATTTCTTGAGCAAAAAGGAAGCCTACCATCCAAGGAGCACTCAAACCAGTGCAAACAGATGTGGTAGTTGGAAACTGCCATTCACTCTTCACAATCCCATAATTACAGAATGGCAACGATGAATGGTAAGAATATAAAATTCTGTGTTCTAATTAAGGAAGCAGCCTCTAATGAATAACACTGAGTGCCTCAGCAAAGCCCCATGCTGGAGATGCTGTACCTACCTTTATATTCTTTTTGACACTTCAATTCAGTACTTTCCTTTTTCTTTATTTTTTTTAAGATTTATTTAATTCTAAAGAGAGGAGAAGGGAGGGAGAAAGACAGGAAGAGAAACAAACAGCAAGGTGTGGTTGCCTCTCATGCACCCCCAACTGGGGACGTGGCCTACAACCCAGGCATGTGCCCTGACTGGGAATTGAACTGGCAACCCTTTGGTTCACAGGCTGGCACTCAATCTACTGAGCCACCCAGCTAGGGCTCTTTGTCCTTTTTCTTCGTAGGTCATACCATGAATAAATTAAACAAGGAGGGATTAATACAACTTTAGGACAACAGCACCCAAAATTACAATTAATGAATTATTTTCCCAGGCTTAATAATCATTAGCTGGTACAGAAAAAGCTATATCTGTCCTGGCTGGTGTAGCTCAGTGGATTGAGTGTGGGTCTATAAACCAAAGAGCTGCTGGTTCGATTCCCAGTCAGGGCAGGTGCCTGGGTTGTGGGCCAGGTCCCTAGTAGGAGGGTGCACGATAGGGAAACACACGTTAATGTTTCTCTCCCTCCCTTTTTCCCTCCCTTTCCATTTGTCTAAAAATAAATAAAATCCTTTTAAAAAATTAAAATAAAAAAATAAAAAGCTATATCCAAGTAAAGATAGCAACCACCAAATAAATAAAGAAGCAGGCAACAAATACTTGATTCTAAAACATTTGGTTCAACTCAGTCACATACTATGAATTTAATGACTTTTATTCTATTCGAGGACTTCATTCATAATAAATGTGTCCAGGTATTAAAGTAACGTGCCAATGATTTTTCCATTCCTGAGTAAGTCCAATAATCACGTGATGATATGCGTATGATTTAAATGATCTCTCTGTAAATGAAAAAATCACATTAATCCACATTTTAAATAATTGTTTAATGTTAAAAGGTTGAAATAAAAAGGAAAAATAAAGTTCTTCTCTTGGAAAAGAAAATCACTTTGATACAGCTGAATCTAGGAAAGTGGTTTTCTTCTCTCATGCTTATTCACAGTAAAATGTTTCTATACTTTTTAAGTGCTTAGAAGTCAATAATTATAATTACAAAAGAGAAAAAAGCAAAACTTCCTAATCATAAGTAACTCAAAAAATGTTTGTAGAAAGTTAAACTTAGAAATTCTAAGAAAATCATCCTCACCTAAAACGGTATGTATTATCAATTGGTTTTCTGCCCCAGGTATTGTTATTGGGGGTCATATAGATTTCCAGAAGAATAGTCTTTAAGAAGCTGAGGAAGGTAGAAAGGTTTCTCCAGGTGGAGAATACAGCACATGCAAAGGTATGGGGGTCAGAGACTCCAGTGCATGCTCCCCAGGGGTCCTGCAAGTTTTCATGTGTGGCTAAAACAGTGGTGTACGCTGAGCAAAATGGAGCTAGAGAGCTAAGAAGGTAACAATAGCCAGAGGGGAGTGGGGAGGGAATAGCGGGGAGAGGGGTCTATAGGAGCTACTATAAAGGACACAAGGACAAAACCAAGGGGGAGGGTAGAGGTGGGGGAGGGAGGTGGGACTGGCTGGGGTGGGGTAGAGGGATGGGGAGAAAATGCAGACAATTGTAACTGAATAAAAAAAAAAAGAAGAAGAAGGGATAAGATCTTGAAGGCTAGAGGCAGATAAGAATTTTAAGCAACAGATTTGCATTTCAGAAAGATCACCTGGTTGGGTTACGGAGGGGCAACTATCATCTTACAGCCAGAATCCATGTGACAAGTGGTGAGTTCCAAACTAAGAAAAGAAGTAAAGAAGTAAAGAAGGAGGGCAAGAATTGGATTCAGAGTAGATGCACTAGCACTACTGAATAGAAGGAATGAGGGAGAGGGTAGAATCCAGGCTGTCGGGTCTGGGGTACGAGTGTGGTAGTGCCAATAGCAATCTAGAAAACACTAGAAGAGAATCGGCCTGTGAGGCTAAGGGAATGATGAATTTACTCTGGAGCCTGCTGAGGTTGAAGGGCTGAGGGATAGATGGGAAAACATGGTAAGTATGTTCTCTGATATCTCAAAAGAGGTAGTTATATCTTACCTCTTGAAATCCCTCGTGCAGTAGAAACTGAACTACAAGTTTTGAATTCTGATCTTTTTCCATGCAGCAACGTGCAGGACGTTCCTCCCCTGCGACGCTGGGCCACACTGAGCCACAGCTCCCGGTTGGGAATCGTGAGGGCAAACAACCAGTATTCCGCGGCGCACTCTGCGGCCAGCACGTTTTGGACAGTGTGTCCCGAATGCATTTCAGGTAGGCTAGCCTAGGCTATGATGTTCGCTATGTTAGATGCATTAAGTGCATTTTCAACGTACCATAGGTATATCAGATTATAACCCAATCATAAGTCGAGGAGCATCTCTATATAAATGGGCTTTCAAAATACGATGATAAAAACACCTTATTAGCCCTGGTGGGTCTGGCTCAGTGGACTGAGTGCTGGCCTGCAAACCAAAAGGTTGCTGGTTCTATTCCCAGGCAGAGCACATGCCTGGGTTATGGACGAGGTCCCTAGTTGGGGGTGTGCAAGGGGCAACCAATATTTCTCACACATCGATGTTTCTCTCCCTCTTTTTCTCCCTCCTGTCCCCTCTTTCTAAAAATAAATAAATAAAATCTAATTTTTTTTTTAATTTTTAAAAAACACCCCATTAAGCTGCACTCTGATGATCGAAAGACAGGTTCTCTCTAAAGTGAGGAATCACCTCTTTCTTCACAAGGGAACAAGTGTAATGTAGCACGAGTTCTGGTTTGAATCTTCTTTTCCTTAGCTTTATGAAGGTGGACAAGTCACTTAACTTCCCTATTAGCTTCAGCTTTCATTCCTGCAAAATGGAAATAATAGTACCCACCACGTAGTTATTATGGTAATTAAATTAATTAATATGCATAACACACTTAAAACAGCACCTAGAACCTGTGCGGCGTTACTAGTTCTTCCTCTGCGGCTGCCAATGACTCCTCTCCTGAGGAAGATATGTCCTCTCCCCGATCATGTTGTTGGAAAACATTTTATTGTGCTTTACTGGTTATCCATCACTTTGCATCAGTCACAAAGGGAAAGAGTATTTCTTTTATTCTTCACAACCCCCAATGTCAGTGTCAAGTGACTTGCTCAAGGCACAACATTAATGGCAAATCTGGAATTCCAATTACGGGTCTATAACTCTTGAGCTGTGATTTTCTACCAATTGAAAAAAACAGCCACTTCTTAAGCACTGCAACCGTTTATATGGTGGCTCGTGATAGCCTCTTGTTATACATCGAGTAGGAAGAGAGAGGCCAAATATAACAGTCAATTTTGCTATTTATAGCAACAATTATTTGGAAGTTTGTCAGGAACAAGATAAAAAATGAATTATTAAAATAAGATTTGGTGACCACTGATTATTGGATTAGCTGCAAATTAAATAACACTCTGAGATATTCTTCCTTACCCCATCCGGGGTGTCTTTCAATATTATACATGATGAGGGATCCTTCAAATCATGTTTTCTCTGCAGTTTAATCTAAAATTTCCATTTCTCCTTTCCATTCCTTTTCCTCCTATCACACCAAATAAGTCTTCCTTCTTAGCATTTGGCCCCTCAAATATTTGTAGACCAGGGCTAAAGAAAAGGCTGCCTGTTCCTCAGAGAGTGGAGAAATGATTAAACAGCGGCTCATGCATGTGAACATTGGCCCAGCTCTGCCAGGCGAGACAGGGCCTGGAGAAACGTGTTGAGTAAGAGCCGGGGTGACAAGTTAACACTACCACGGAGACCAGCAGTGACTGAGGAGTGATTATAAAGCCCTTGGCATGGTAAGCCTCGGGTGTTGTATAAAAATAGCTGTTAAATATCATACCATACATTTTCTTAAAAACACGATTTCTAAGTTTCTGAGATAAACTATTTGTAACTAACAGACATCCGTCAGACTCACTCTTTTTTCCTGTTCCTCCTAAAGGAATCTGTTCTAGAGCCTGAGGTCCAGGTCAATTTGTGTAAAAAGAAATATCAAGCCTGTGCATCAGAAGACGATCTGCTTTTCTAGTCAGGCCCCACTGTGCAGCTTGTCTTCTAGAGCTGAACTGATCAAAGTTCCATCTACAACGACCAACGTGCCATTTCAAAAACACCCCCAATGAACAAAAAAAGATGGCCATTTGCTACAGCAATGATAATTTTATTAAAACTGCTATAGCAGCGATAGCGGTTTGTTAAGGGCCAAGAACCAGGTAATATACATGCCGTTTAATTTCACCTTCACCGCAGCAATCAGATGTAGACAGTGTTATCCCCACGTTACAGGTCAGAACACTTTGAATCAGAAAGGTTATACACTTTCTCTATGGTAACAGTTGACATGAAACAGAATCAAGATTCAGCCATTGGTCTGCCCATACTCTTTACTCACCATACAATATAAAGATTTGCCTAAAAGTCTTCATTCACTGGTGAATGACTAAGTTGGACTGATAAAATTCTCAGACTACGCAGTCCTGCATATAG
Organism: Desmodus rotundus; assembly: GCF_022682495.2. NCBI lineage: Eukaryota > Metazoa > Chordata > Mammalia > Chiroptera > Phyllostomidae > Desmodus > Desmodus rotundus. The sequence continues at coordinate 167,874,638 of NC_071388.1, forward strand.
CCATAACCATATAGTGAATGTAAAATGTGGAAAAACAATAACTTACATGTGAATTTATTAGTAATGGTCAGGATACGATCTTTTCTTTATAAATATATGACATGCTCTTAGTATTTCAAAAGCAAAAAGCAGTTTGAAGCAATACTCCACTGCAGTAAGACTTGCTGGGTAAAACGTACTAAACTTGTCTGTGGGCTCATACTGCTCTAGGAGGAAACAGACCCAGGTGAATGACAGGATTTTAGAAATCTTCTTGGCACTGAAGGAATGTGAAAGGTGGTCCCGTTTTATTCAGGAAGACCTTATTTTCATAGTCAGCGAGATTCTAGTCAGAAGACATAGGGACTCTGTTCATACCTGGAGGAAGGGGGATGGGGAACCCAGACTCACGAACTATCATATCCCACTGAACCAAGGAGTATATTTGCATCGTAAATTAAACTGGCCACATGTAGTAGTTCCTAGGCAATTCCAGGTGCCCGACAGTTTGACCCAGGACAGAGAACGTAATTTTCAGAAAGCTGGCCTTGGAAGCCAAGGGGACCCTTCAGGCTAGAATCCACCCCTCCATTCCCCATCCCCAAAACCCCTTCAGCTCCCTCCTGCTACAACAGTCTGATTCACACTGAAGTTAAAGGAGGGGGGGAAGGAAAACCATGACTAAAATATGGTTCCAGCTGCCACTTACCCCTACTTATCCTTCTAGCAAGGATGCTGTCAGCAAAGTAGATATTATGGCATTTTAAAGCAGCTCAGAAATCAGGTCCCATGGACTGACAAATTGTTTCCATGCATGTCCTATTTATTTGAGTGCTTCAATGAGGCAATTGTTCTGTGTTTGGTCCACAATGATAGGTAACTCAGGGACACTTAAGGCAACTGCTTCCCATCCATATTGATTATGGCTTTTGAGAGCCGTTAACCTTGCCAAACCTCTCTCATTTGAGGGCCAACTCTGAGAGGTTTCAGAGCAAGCCTTCTCCTTTAAGGGGAGGAACGCATTTCAGTGTGAACCATGGGCACCTCATTCCTAGACCCTGACCTGAGATGAACGCCAGCATTTAACTGATTCTAAGCACCTGGCAGCCCAGGGCAGCAACTTACCGAGCTCTTCCCAAGTCTGCACAGCCTGTGACACTAGTGAGTTCAAAGTCTCAAGAGTGCTCTTTCAGTCCAAAGATTAATAACAAATTCATTTCGTTCTGATTATTTCATACAACCAGTTCTTGGTTCTTGATTAAAATCAAGAAGACAGTAGGTATGTTCAAAGAGTGATAACTAAGTGAGGTGACCATCAAAAAGCTCTCGAAATGTTTCTGTTCAGTTTTACTCTTGCAGCTACTTGTACAAGCACTTTTCCCCTCCCCACTCTTTGTATTAAGTGGGTAATATGCACAAAAGGCAATTTTTCAAATCAGTTTCCTGACAACCAAGAACTATGAGCTAGAAATGGGCTGAGGACATGACCTTAGGCTGAGCACACTGAGATGCTCAAGAAATGAACAGAGACAGAGGCAGTCAAGTCCTCACATTTAAGAACAGAGCTAATCTGGGAAGGGGATAAAAGAGGACCAATCGTAAAAGACCGGGTTTATTTCTCAAGTATATGAAGGGGGAAATTTGAGTTTGGGTTAGTTGGTAGGTATGATACTGAGTTAGAATTAAATGGACCATAATGAATTAAGTTTAGTTGGGGTCTTAAGAGTTAGGACTGTCATAATGAGACCAAACACTAGCGAGAAAACAACTTGTGGTTGATTCCATTAAATACAGAACTGCAATAAAGTTTTATGGTAGGGAAAGATTGAAATGAATGTGTGGATGTGTGGGTGAAGTACACGTAGAGAAAGAGCATGAAATAAGGTACCAGAGACAAATTATTTGCAGAGTATAAGAGTGGGATAAGAGGTGAGATTAAAAATAACATTACATGAGTGTGTGATGATAACACGCCTTAAATATAACTCCTTTCATCCATATGTCATTTACAAAATGACTTGAAGGCATGTGGGAATGTGAAATGCACCCAGCAATTTCACTCTGCCAGCTCTGTGGCTGGAGCAAGTCACAGAAGCTAATTAGCAGTGCATAGCAATGTTTCACAGCTGTTTCACTCTGGAATGGAAGAACAATTTATCTCATTGAAAGGAGAGGGAAATTTAAGGTGAAGGTAATTGCTCAAATTGGATTTTGAGCAAACACATACCACTAACATCTGTGGGTCAGAGTAAGGTTACTGAAATTATCTTGGCATTTTTAATGATCAGAAGAAAATGGTGTTTCCACTATACAATCTTGACAAGCATCTAAAACTTTTCAGATACAGAAAACGATAATCAAGAAAGCAAGAAGGTCAGACTAGAAAGCTCAGTGATTGTAAACAAATAAAATTTAAAAAAGAGCATCACCTTACAAGATCTGGTTACGTCCACATGCAAAGAGTGGAAAGTGAAGGGTCAGTGTTAAGTAGAAGTGTGATGGAGTGAAATAAACTTTTAGAGAAACACATCACCTATTGGAAGGCAATGCATCCCATTGGAAGGATGATGAGGCGAAAGAAAAAAAAGGAGAGATTCAGAGAAGTGATCTGAAAAGACAGGCTTAGAGGATAAAGGTTAGCAGCAAGGACTCCAAGAAGTAAGCAAGCGGTGAGACGGGGGAGAGGCCGGGCAGCGTCACTCACCCGCTCCGTCCGCGGTGACGATGGCCTCGGGAGAGATGCACACGCCGCGGTCGTACACCGGCAGCTCCTCGCAAGCCAGGCTCTCGGGCCACGAGTGGCGGTACTTGATGAGGATGGGCTCACAGCCCTGCCGGGCCCGCTCACACACAGACTTGCAGGGCTTGATGGGTTCGTGCTGGAAGTCAATGGTGCAGATGGGCGCGTACATGGCACAGAGGAAGAAGAGCAGGTCGGGGCTGCAGTGGGTGCCCAGCAGACCCTCGAACTGCTCGATGGCCAGGATAGCGTTGGCCTGGGTGCTGTGGTGCAGGTGGTTGGGCATCTTGGTCATGTTCCAGGGCAAGGACTTGCACAGGGGGATGCGGACGGGCTCACAGGCTGCAGCCTGGGCTCCGGGCACGCGGAGCAGGCAGACTGCAGCCAGGGCGAGCAGCCCGGCCCGCAGCAGCAACATCCTTCGCGGGCTGCCGCAGCCCATGATCCCGGCAGGATGGGGCAGGGTGCAGCGGTGCCAAGCACGCCGAGAGGCCCGCGCCGCCGTCTCCTCCTCCCCACTGGAACTGGACACAATGATCTGGGAGCTTCTCCTCCCCCGGCAATCTCACGGCTTCCTAGGATCAAATTCCCCCAATGGGGTCCCACGAGCTCCTCCGAGCCCCAGCCGCCGCCCCTGTCGCTCCTGCCGCTCCGACTGCCCCGTCCCGACGTCTAAGCCTTCTGGGGCAGCAGCATCTATTTATTTCTCGTCCCCTCTGGCGGAAACATCAGACTTCGCCGGTGAATCGGATGAGAGGGAAACAAGAGGAAGCGAGGGAGAAACCAAAACAAAAGTGGAATTCAAGTGAGGTAGTTGTTGTTCTGGGGCGTCACGTCCCCGGGATCACAAGAAGGTGCGAAGAGAAGCATGAAATTCTCCAAAGTGGGGAGGACTGCGCGGAGGGGGTGTGGGGGGAGAGGAAGGAAAGGAAGGAAGGGAAACCAGAGGGAAAAGCCTCCTAATGGGGGAAGAGGTGTAGTAACAGCTGAGCTCGAAGATCCCGTGTTTGCTGTGAGCTGCCGCGGCTGCAGCGACGGGGTTGGCCGGAGGGGCGGAGGGAAGGTCTGCGCCTCGGACCCGCGGGTCTTCACTTTCCTACCTCCGGGCAGGAGAGGCAGCTCCCTCCCCCTGGGCAGACCCAGCCCTGCAACGCTTGCCCCCCTTCCCAGGAAGTAAGGGATCTGGGAAGGTCTCTAGTTGGAGGCGGAGGAGAGGGAAGCCTTGAGAAGCAGTGAGGACGCGATAACCCCAGACAGCTCGGACGTGAGACCAGCACCTCTCCCCACCCCCACAGTGCGGAGCGGCCCGCAGGCTCAGAAGAAGAGCCTCCAACCCCTTACTCAAGGGCCCGCCCCAGTTTTCCACTGAGGAGTCTCCCCCTTTCCCCACTTAGGAACCCACCTAGCCCCTCTCCCTGGCAACGCAAACTACAGCTTTATCTCTGTGATCACCAGAGCTCTGCAGAGTCAGACAAGGGGGAAGGGGAGGAAGAGACTTGAGCCCAGCCACTTTAAACGTCCGAGTTGCAGAAAACCTGGACCCTTGTGGCGTTTTGAGGCCTTCACCCAGAGCTCCTGACTGCAGAAGTCTGCATTTTGAGTAACTTAATGGAGGGAAATTGCCTTTCATTAAAAAAAAAAGGGGGGGGGATGCTGTACATAATTGCAAATAGGCCACCAGAAAACCAAAAAGCAAGGAAAAAATTTTTCTTTTAATTTTGTTTCTTTGCCCTGCAGACAGAACTTTGGAGTTTTGCTTTTGAAGCTTAGGAAGGAAAACCAACTGCTTTAAAGTACTTGGACGTTTCCCCCCCCACGATTTTACTCACTGAAACAAAATGGCACTTATTATTTGACTCTCCTCACCAACAATTTCACCTAACGCTCGAGAGAAACGTGTAGGAAAAGTACACCACACATAATAATGACGATGATGATGCCAATAAAACCCTTTCCATCCAAATGAGTTCAGTCTAGAGAAGAAAATAGAAAACAGATCCCCTCCTGGTCTGATTCCTGCCACTAATGAGCCACCTCTCCCTGCCCCCCTTTCAGGTCCTATTGTAAATGGAATGACCTGCGGAGGCCCTCGCACCCTGCCCTTTCAGGGGGAAACCACTGAGCAGAAGGATTACAGCATGTCAGAAAACACAGCCCTCATTGAGAGGAGAAGGAAACAACCCCTAAAACAAAACAGGAAGTCACCTTTGCTCTTCTACATCACTGAAATATTTCTCTGCTTTCATCCATCCATTTCTCAGTCGATGATAGGCAGTAAAATGATGCCCGCCCTCCCCCGTTTCAGAGCACACAGTGAGACGCCGGCTTCCATTCCTCAGCCCTGACCTCACAGCACTTAGGAAATGTTAGTGCTAACGTGAGATGATGAGGTTTTATCTCTAAAATGACCATAAACAGCAAGTGTGCCTGCAGTAAAATTCTTCAGAAAGAAGTTTGTTCCACTTAAGAGGAAAAAAAAAACCCAAAACAACAATAGATGGTGGAGAGGGAGCCAGTTAGTATCCAAACTTTGCCTGGCCTACAATTATTTAGTGTCATTTTTTAAAGAAAGGCAAAAATTATATAAATAAATGAAATGAAAAATTATTTAGCAAGTTAAATTTAGGGGGGGAATTTTAAAAGTCAATATTAGAACATTTTGGGACTAATCTGTACTAAGGAAAAGTAGGTGGGATTTTCAGTAAATTAGAAGGAAGAAGTGAGGGATAGGTATAATAGATTCTTTGCTAAATACGTTTCCTGTTATCTTAAATCTTAATAGTATTTAAAAAGAATGAGCTAATTGTCGTAATGGTTCTCCAACTATCTGCATTCGAGTCTGTTTTTCTTCCCCTGCACAAAAGTCAGTTTTCCCCTTTGTCTAACATATTCTCTCACAACTCTTCTTTAATCCAAAATTGTCTGTATCAAAACCACAAAATAAGTTTCAGTGCCTCCCAGAAGCCTTTTTGCTCAATTTTCTAGTGTCCCTTGAACATGTTTCATTTTTGCAAATTATTCCTTAGCATCTGTCAATTTATTGCTAGGTTGGAACTATGGGTCAGCTCTGCGCTCCACAGCTGCTTAGGAAGTACCCCTGACCCAGTCATGGCTAACAGGTGTTCCTGTGGCAATATTAAGAGAAGATCTTTCCCTGGCTGGCTGACTCAGTTGTTTGGAGTGTCATCCTGTACACCAGAAGGTCGTGGGTTCAATTCCTTGGTTAAGGCACATACCTAGGTTGCAGGTTCCATCCTGGTCAGGGCGGGTATGAGAGGCAACCAATCAATGTTTCTCTCTTACATTGGTTTCTTTATTTCCAAAATTTAAATTTGACCAATTAAAAAAAAATTTTGCAATGTCTTCTTTTGTAAATAATTTCAGTATGAACATTTTTCATCTTTAAATACACCTTAAACTTACCCCTGGTTTGTGCATGTAAAACTGCCCATCCACATCTGTCCTACAAGAAAATGTGCTTACATTCCTACAACCAGGGCTTACAGGTGAAATAATTACAATTAACCCAGCATGGGCATGGATCGGTCAGCGTGAGTGTGGCCAGTGCCATTCTCTTCCAACTGAGGACCAGCCATAGGTATCCAGGGAGCAAGGGAACCAGTGCTTATTGGGTAGCTACTATATGTGAGGCACACACAAGATCTGTCCAGAAAGAGTCCAGCCATTGTGAATATAAGAGAATGGTTTGCGCAACATCAATATAACCTGGCAGCCAAGGAGAGTGGACTGGAATGTGCATGTGTCAACAATGACGACTTCACTGTACTTGTCAGTGGCTGTGGTAGACACCACTGAGTGAGCATGTGTACTGTGTGGCCATCCCAATCAAAATGACTAAGCAAGCAGAGTAATGAATCTGCATCAAATTTTGCATTAAGCTTGACTATTCCTCTGCCTAAACTATTTGGATGATTCAGAAGGATTTCAGGCATGATGAAGTGAGAGCAGCACAAATAAAAGTGTGGCACAAATGCTTCAAAGATGGTCAAGAATCTTTTGAAAGTGGTCCACGTTCTGGAAGGCCTACAACAAGCAGAGCACCTGAGAATGTTGAACATCTACAGGCTGCAATCAACAAAAATTGGCAACTGACAGTGTGAGAACTAGAAGCTGATCTGGGGATTCCAAAACTACTGTGTCTGAGATTTTGACGCAGGATCTTGATATGAAATGTCCTGGCAAAATTCATTCCATGGCTTCTGCTACCAGAGCAGAAGGAACATTGTGCTGCCGTTGCTAATGACTTGATTCAAACCGCTACCAATGGACCAGGTTTCCTCAAGAAGGTCATGATTGGAGATGAATGCTGGGTCCATGGCTGTGATCTGGAAATGAAGGCCCAGTCGTCCCAATGGGGGTCGCCTGGTTCTCCATGCCCAAAGAAGGCACAAGATCAAGACCATGTTAACTGTTTTTTGATTGAGAAGGTGTTGTCCATCATGAGTATACCCCTCCAGGACATTAATAAGAAGTACTACCTCAATGTTCTTCATCAGTTGAGTGATGCAATACAATGAAAATGGCCACAGCTGTGGGCAACTGGTGATTGGCAGCTTCATCATGACAATGTGCCTGCTCATGCATCACGTCTTGTGCAGAGTTTTTTGGTGAAACGTCAAATCACCTAGGTGACTGAGCCTCCCTACAGTCCAGATTTGGTGCCCTGTGACTTTTGGCTTTTCCCAAAACTAAGATCACCTTTGAAAGGGAAGAGATTTCAGGCTGTTGATGAGATTCAGGAAAATACACAGGGCAGCTGATAGTGATTCCAACAAAGGATTTTGCAGAGTGTTTTGAACAGTGGAAGAGATACAGTGAGAACTGTGTGAGGTCTCAAGTCGCCTACTTGGAAGGGGGCTGAGGCATCATTGTCCTATGTACACTGTTTCTTGTATCTTGTGTCTTCAATAAATGTCTCTATTTTTCATAGCACATGGCTGGATACCCTCTGGACAGACCCGTAAACTGCACAAGGCTTTGCAGGAGGCATTAGTTCCAAAGATGAAGAAACTGAGGCTCAGAGGAATGAAACAATCTCCTAAAGGTCTCACAGCTAGATTAGGGCCTATCAGAAATGGGCCTTGAATCCACACTCTTTTCACCGTTCCAACAAACAGTTCTTCCTGGACTGAAAGGAGCTGGGAACGCGAAGACCCTGGGCTCTCTGTGAGCCTGGGCCTGGGCCTGAACGGCAAGCGCACAGACTGCCAGGCACTGGCTCTATGCCCAGGAATAGAATGCAAAGACTTGCATTTCAAATGGGGAGACCTTCCTGCTGCATGGCCCCTACCTGCGCCGCTCTGTGGACCTGGTAATCCCTCCAGTTTCAATTTAAGAAAATCTTACCTTTCCAGTCTCCAGGCAATCCAATAAAAGCTTCCCTCCTGTCAGCTACGTCAACGTCAGGGCAGTGACTGGCAAACTGTAGTGTGCAACAGAAGCCCTTGCAGGACTTCTGAAGACACAGGTTGCTGGGTCTGGGGTAGGGCCTGAGAATTTGCATTTCTAATAAGTCCCCCATGATGCTAATATAGCTCTTCAGGAACAACAGTTTGAGAACCACCCTTTTGAAGGAGATTTTAAGCCCCTCATTACCCTTAGTAAACTCTTTACATCCTATAAAGATTTCATGATTTTATCTCCTGGTTGTCTCTTTTTACAAAGAATTTAGAAACAGAATTTCAGTGAAGCAACCCAATAGCTAAATGACACTCTGAAGGAGCGGGCCAGTGGCGGGGGTGGGGGGGGGGCGGGGGGGGGTGGAGGGGGGAAGGACCAGATACCTCTCTTAGTGACCCAGAGGCCATCCTCAGAGCCCCAGTGAGACTTCACAATAAAATCAGCCGTCTCTCTGACCCCAACGTACTTTCCTAAAGGAAAACAGCACCACTCCACCCGCATTGCAACAAAAGAACAATAGATCCAGCTTCAAAGAGGTTCCAGAAAAAGACCATAGTGTGTTAGCAATGGAATAAAACCTCAGCAATCTAGCCCACCACCTGTTCCCCTCCCTAACTTCCCATTGAAAAGAAAACTCAGAGACAAAATTACTTCTGCAAAGTCATAAGACAGTTAATGGCAGTTAACGGTGCCCAGTTCAATATCTTTCTGTTTATACCAATCTACTTCTCTGTCAGAAGTGTGTGGTTTTCTTATATTTGGAAACACCAAGTGCCTATATAAAATGTATATGCTAATTAAACATAATGGTGTTCAGTTTACCCAATCGCTTAAATTCATCCAAACCTTCCGAACAACCCAAAAAGATTCAGGACTCTGGAAGGGGAGGGGAGGGACACCTCAAGAAGACCCCACTCCATAGCACTCCCTATGTCTAACTGAAACTCAGGCGATCCTGAATTTCTCTCTAATGTCCCTTTGACACGATTCATTTATTGTACAATGACGTCTAGAATACCCTTTCCACCATCTTACTCTAGGCTCGACCTACGTGTTCTGCTACATCTTTCCTCTTATCACTTCTCTGAAAGTCTTGTTTTACTCCCCAGCCACCCCTCTCCTGGTGACAAAGGAGAAGCAAGTGGCACACAGGTCCTTCCAACTCCTGCCTCAGGCCTGAATTCTGAAACAAACAACTGAGCAACTGATTTTTACCATCAAGGCCAATTAGAAAATGGCCTTAAAATGATCCCCATAAGGTTAGAAATCTTGTTTAAAAAATCCATAAGCAGCAATAACAATCCAGCTCATCTCCTGTCATATGTGATTAATTAATGTGAATCGTACACCTCATGTTTAACCTGGAAGATGAATCGTCTCTTCCATGGGCATATACACAATGAGAACAAGAATCTGTCAACTTGGCAACTATATCAATTATGAAAGCTAATAAATGTTTTACGTCAAAATTTTTTTCCCTCAGTTTCAACAGCAAATGCTCATCAGAAACTCAGAAATAGCTATTGAAAGATGTTTAGGGTCAAAGTGAGATACTTCCAAATAAAGTAGCCCTTGTAAAGGATCTAAACCTCACCACGGATCCTGCTAGTGCTAACTGAACCCTTCCTGGGCGTAGAAACATTACCCCCGTAACACCAATCAACAGATTCCCCACGTGTGGGAATCCTGACGTGCTGACCTTGTAACCAAGGAACATTAATCATCCCGCGCAATCTCCCCCCTTGGTCCTTCCTAACTGAGGCCCCTGACACTGCAGCTGCCCCTCAGATACCTCCCCCTCCCCCCACCATTCGTAACTCCACCTCTGGATGAAACTCTTTCAATCTTTCTCTACATTCTTCTGGTGTAAAGAACTGGAACATTACAGTGTACCTTGGGCCAGAATTGTGGGAGCCACTCTCTGCTAATGACCTTAGTAACTCAATAGTTGAGTTAATAGTTAGAGAATTTCCTAATTACAACCCTCAACGGTAAATGCAGATATCTTGCCTCTTTCTTGGGATATATTTAATCATATTTCACAGACACAAGATACTATTTCTTAGAATGTACCAATATGAGCAGGCAAATGCAGATGTTGTTTTATTCTTGCTCTATATTTTTTGTTATTATCTGTCTGAAATCTGTCCCTTAGAAATCTATTTTCCCTTACTCAAACTTTGGATTCTTTTTTTTCATGCATTTACTAAGTTAAAGACAGAAAGAGTTGGAATTCCAACAGCAGCAGAGTTATGTTTTGAATTTTGTAGACTATATAGTAATAACAAATACTTACATAGCATTTGGTATGATTTAGTATGTGCCAGGCACTATTAAAGCATTTACCTCATTTAATCATCACAACTCTATAACATAGTAACATGATTATTCCCATTTATGAACATGGAAGCTGAGATCTCAGAATAAATAAATTTTGCGAGATCCCACGACTCACTAAGAGGTCACGTCAGGATTCAAATCCAGACAACCAGCCGCAAGGCCCGTGCTCTTTCTCTTTGCCCTGCATTGCCTCTGTGTGCACTTACTCCTCCAACCTGTCACAGTGCCCACTGGGAACAGGTTAGTCTGTTTTTGAATGTCAGTACCCTACTTACTACACTGCAAGCCAATCCCTCACATATCTTTATATATAACATCTGTACAGAGATACAATTTGCATGAATTACCTGAAGTTAGCTCTTTTAAAGAATACAGTCTAATGGTTCTTGGGTTATTCAGGGTTGTGCAACCATCATCACGATCAATTTTAGAACATTTTCACCACCACCCCCACCCCCACAAAGAAACCCACACTAAGTAGAAGCTACTCCCCATTTCTTCCCCAGCCCCTCAGGCCCTAGACAACCACTAACATAGTTTCTGTTTCCACAGATTTGTCTATTCTGTACATACATTAGTCTATTCATACAGGTGTTAATGGAATTACACGACGTGTAGTCTTTTGACTGGTTTCTTTCACCTTTCGTGATGTTTTTAGGTTCATCTATGTCATACTTCATTTTTATTGCTGAATATATTTCACTGTATGGATATACCACATTTTGCTCATCAATTTATCAGTTGATGGACATTTTGCTTGTTTCCACTTTTTGGCTATTATGAATAATGCTGCCCTGAACATTTGTGTACAAGTTTTTGTGTGAACATATGTTTTCATTACTCCTGGGTATATACTACGGGTGGACTTGCTAAAGTACATGGTATCTTTGTACTTAAATTTGTGAGGAACTGCCAAACTATTTTCAAAGTGGCTCTGCCATTTTGCATTCCTACCAGCAACACATAAGGGTTCCTATTTCCCCACATCCTTGTCACACATTTTTTGGTTTCTTGTGCTTTTAATGTTGTATGTAAGGCTTTGAGCAATGCAAAGCATTAATATTTCTTTGTACTTATTCCCTTCAAAAGAAAGAGACTTCAAGGCTGTTTATAAAATGATATTTATAATTATATAGTAAATAATATTTGTTTTGATCCTCAGTATTGGCTGTTAGTCTGATCATGTACATTATTAAACATGAAAGAGAAGTGAGACTCCAATTCCTTGCTGGACCTGATGAGATTCTTTTAAATGTAAAATCTTTTTATTTTTAAAAAATTTTTGACATATTGTGATGAAATACAACATCAAAGACAAAGAGAATATTCTAAAGTTTTCAAACAAGAAAAGGCAGATTATCTAACAACAAAAGCATACCGACACTCTCACAGAAGCAGCACGAAGGATCTTTTCCATCCCTTTACTTTCTGTCTGCCTGTCTTTCTACTTGAAGCGGCTCTCCTTGTAGACAGTACATGTAGGGATCTTTTCTTTTATCCATTCAGCTATCCTACATCTTTTTATTGGAGCATTTAATCCATTTGCATTTAAAGTGATTATTGCTAAGTATATGGTTATTGTTATTTTATTACTTATAATTATGTTTTTTTCTTTTTAAAGAAGTCCCTTTAATATTTTATGCAATACTGCTTTGGTGGCAATGAACTCATTGAGCTTTTTCTTGTCCAATAAGCTCTTTATCTCTCCCTCAAGTACTAGCCTTGTTGGGTAGAATAGTCTTGGTTATAGGTCCTTGATTTTCATTATTTTGAATATTTTGTGACAATTCCTTCTGGTCTGCAAAGTTTATGTTGAGATATCAGCTGACAGACTTATGAGAGCTCCTTCATAGGAAACAAACTGTCTTTCTCTTGCTGCTTTTAAGATTCTCTTTTTGTCTTTCACCTTTGTCATTTTAATTATCATGTGTCTTGGTGTGAGCCTCTTTGGGTTCATCTTGTTTGAGATTCTCCATGCTTCCTGGACTTGTGTGTCTTTTTCCTTCACCAAGTTAGGGAAGTTCTCAGTCATTATTTCATCAAATAGATTCTCAATCCCTTGCTCTCTTTCTTTGCCTTCTTGTACCCCTATAATGCTAATGTTATTTATTATGCTTCATGTTGTCCCAGAGGTCTCTTAAACTATCCTCATTTTTATTTACTTATTCTTTTTGCTGTTCTAATTGGGTGTTTTCTGTTACCCTGTCTTCCAAATAAATCACTGTTGAGATCCTCTGCTTCATCTAATCTGCTGTTGATTCCTTCTAGTATGTTATTCATTTCAGTTATTGGTATTTCTTTTTATTTCTGAGTAATAATGAATCTGTGCACAGGTTATTTAAGAGGGCATCCAGGTTTCTAGCAGTTTTCTTTCTCATGCAGGACAAAAATTTGGCTTATTTTTACAGTCAGATGTGGGGATTCCTCATTCAGTCTCTGGTGCTCTGGGCTGGGGAGTCCATTGTGGGCTGGGACCCATCATTCCTATGAGGGGGGGGATGGTTTAACTGAGATATTTCTCTCTATTCTCAGTCACCACATATGGCTTTGGGGCCAGTCCATTTCATGTCTCCACCCCTCTTACCAGTCTCCACATGTTTTGTTCTTTATAGCCTTAGTTATAGAACTTGTGTTCAGCTTGTCTTCCAATGGCTCTATAATTTGGTTGTAATTTTGATGTGATTTTGGCAGGAGGAGAGTACAGCATTTTCTTACTCTGCCATCTTCACTGGAGCTCCTTGACCTGATGAGAGAGATGATGTGACAGGACTTTGCACATAAGTATTCTGGAAGCCACTCTCTCCACCCTAGATGCATGTGAAACGTAGCACAGTACATGGGAAACATTCCCAGAAAGAGAATTAGGGAAATATGTTATACAGAGTGACATTACTCAATTATTCCATCTGAGGTGGAAAGGAAGACAGGAACAGAAAATTAGCCATCTTTTCTCTTGACCTGATAAAGATAAAACCTGGCAAATATATGAAAACAACAACAACATGATTAGACCATCCTGATATTTTCTAAGTACAAAATTTCTGTAAATCCTTCATCTCTTCTCTTGATAGAGTTCAGATTTTGACTTTTCATGACTAATTGCCAAACAAAACAACTTAAAATTTTAGGTATTTTACAAGAGTAAGAAATAGCACTCCATGTCTTATATTTTCTTTCTTCCAAATTTTGACATTAAAATTATTTTAATTTGTAAATAAAATATAATCTGCTTGAATGAAAGCAGATTATAGATATTCAAGAGGGCCTTGGAATGGAGTGTCCCTTGGTCACTTATACTTGTTTCTAAACAACATAAGTGTTTTAACGATCTGACAATGCTGATCATGGCGGTGATTAACACAATGGCAACACAACTATCAAGTTCTAGAACACTGTGCCTAATGGGACCAAACTGGACAGGCTCTAGAAAAAACAATGAAACTTACGGGGGTGGGGTTTGGAGAGATGGGAGTGGAAAATAATCTCAGAAAAAAAGTTTAAAAATGCCCTGGCTGGTGTGGCTCAGTGGATTGAGCATCGGCCTCCAAACCATAAGGACTCAGGTTCGATTTCTGGTCAGGACACATGCATGGGTAGTGCGCCCGGTCTCCAGTTGGGGGCATTCAAGGGGCTCTTTTTTAAAAACTTTAAAAGAATATTGTTATACTGGAAAAGAAAATTCATCCATGGACACATTCATTTATTGGACACTTATTACTGGCCTTCTAAATGCCAGACATTTAGGTTGTGGAGATAACACAATAAAACAAAGCTGAGCCTGGACCATCGTAAAACTTATATTCTAACATGTTTTTTCTACAAAATGGTTGGAGCTGTATAGTGGTCAGTCCTATATCTTAACTGAGGAAAGGCTAAGTTACAATATCATGTTATAGCAAAGAAGATTTACACTAGATCTGAAGAATGTTCTAGGTAGAGGTTGGTAAAGCCTTGAAATTGGTCTCTTAAAAATTATTACTGTAGAAAAAGAGAACACCATTCTCCTCAGAGAGTTTAAGTGTCACCACCCTGCAAGCCAGGCCATAGGTACCACTCTTTGCTTCAGAAAAGCCCTAAACTTAGTGTAGAAGGAGGAGGCCCTGGAAAATGAGGCATTGAAAGAACTGGCAGGTGGAAAATGATTAAATTGGCATTCTTGGTGGTACATATAAACTGTTGTTAAAATACTTACATTCCACTGACATATTTTTATGTTAGATACATTCATTTAGTCACTTTTCATACAATAGGAGCCTAAGTGTATACCTTTGCAAAGATTATTTGTCCTGTAGGTGATGGACTCAGTGTTTCATTTCACCAAATAATAGGTTCATGTTTTCTTTTATTTTTGTTCCTTTTCCCACGTCATCCGTGGACATGCTTTCTGCAGAAAATTGCACTTCCTCTTCTAGGTATAAAAACATTTAAGTAGAACTATCTCTAAGACCGTAATGGCCAGGTTTGTGCAGGCCTCAGCAACCCTCCGTCACTCAGCACCACACCAACTCAGTGGGTGCTGCCTGGCATCAAAAACACCACTCATGTTGAGAGGTCACGTTGAGAGGTCTCCTTTGTGACAAAGGAGACCACCTGTCTGGTTTCGACAAAGTGTGTGTGGAAAAATTTGCACAGCTACATTGGAAATACTATCTCCAAGATTTTTCTCTTTGCTTCTCTGGGGCTGGAAAGTGTAGGCACATCTGTGGTCCATGCCCCTTCCAGGTAAAGCTCAAGCTGGTTTCATCTGCACTCCCTGGTTTGGGGTTCCCAAGAAGCTGGGTGAGCTCAGCCCTTAATGTGGCCCATACAGTCACAAGTTAGCACGCTGGATGAAGAGAGTTTTTAATCGGTGGAAAACAGAGAAGTGATCTCTTTATGAGTGACACATTTGTTCATTGAACAAATATGTATGAAATACCTCCTCTGTTCTAGGTACAGTTCTAGGCCCTATGGAACAGATCAGATATGAAGATACGACGCTGGCCCTGTGGCCCTGGAACCCAGAGCATCACTGCCATAATTAGAGAGTGACCTGATTCCCCTCCATCCCCAGGCCCTACTTCCTCCACAGTGAGTAGTGAATAAACTCTTAGCAGACCCTAGAATCCCCAACACAACACATTTTTCTCTTCCTTCATCTCTGTCTTGCTCCTTTTCTCCTTCCCCCCTTCTTTCTTTCCTTCCATCTTCTCTCTTTGACTTCTTCCTCATCAGCTCTCTGTTTATTGCTCTACTTCTATCTTACTAACCACCACACTAATAACTCACTCTTCATTTCTACTTTTTTTCTAGCCAGTTCTAAATGGAACAGTCTTCCTTAGCTCTAGTATAAATAACCGAGCTGCTTAGCTCTGCTAAGGTAGGATTCAGGTGGCAGGGGATGGCGTTGACCTGGCTGCTTCCTAGAGATGTTAGTCTTCGATAAATCCTGATGGTTTGCAGCTTAAGCTAATACATATCATTCATGTTCCTCCTTCCTCTTTAGGAAGGTGAAACAGAAATATCTCGTGTATCAGGAAAAGCAGACTAGGTGTGGAATTCATGGTTTTGCAGATGGTTGATGACTGATCTTTTGAGTTCTAAGAATTACATAAACATCGTCTTTTATATAAAATGTCCTGAACTGTATCATGCATGGGGCTGGTAAAATACCCACAAGACTATTTAAAATGCCAAATGCACTTCAAAGGTCTCGAAAAATGCTCAGCTAGATCCAAGGAAGAAAAGAGAACCACCCTCACTCTGCCTCTTCTACCAGCCTCCCCAGCCTGCCAGGTGATACACATCCCGGACAGATACACATGCGCACACTCACATGGGCAGACATGTGCTCACACTGCAGACCTCCAGACCACCCGCTCCCACCTGGCTCCCTTCAGCACTGGGAGCTGAGCAGCACTGAAACATTCTCAGAATGCCCTTCTACCAGTGGGCTCAGCTAGGCTGGCCGGCGGTCTCTCCTTCTCCACCCTCCGTGAGAGAGTGGGTGAATTAAACTTTCCGCGCTACCTTTAAAAGATTGCTGGCTCTTTTTAAAAGTACTTTCTTCCTTGGAACTAAATATACTCAATATTGTTCAATCTAGTCATTCTAGTCATTTCTAGTCACTAGTTATAGAACATAACGAAAAAAATTACTATCCCAATAAAACATGTCCAACTGTCCTGATAGTGGCATCTTCTCGGCTTAATGGGAGGATAAAATGTGAGTGGCCGCAACACAGAGTCAGCGTGAGCCACCAGGCATGCAATTCCTCACGGACCTGGCCTGGCGCTTCTCCAGTGTCTCCCCTGGAGTTGGACCTGATTTTATTGTCAGTTTTCTTTTGAATTCATTGGAGGCCTCTGCTTTTGTTTCTTGGCCAGAAATCACTTGATCCTGAAAGTCTTGTAGAAGAAATGACAAGGAAAGGAGTCAACCACACAACCACTCTGGTGGAGAAAGGCAGAGAGCAACCAGTTATTATTTATTACTTCCATCCACCTGCCAATCTGAGTGTCAAACCAAAGTGTATTAGGCACAGCCTTGCCGTCAGGGAGCATACACCTCTTGCAACAAAGATATGAAGCACACTATTTGGCCAGTAAGTAAACTGTATAGTCAGTAGATATAAATTGTTTTTCACACACAGAGAGAAGAATCTGATCTGAATCCAGGATCTAGCTGGAACTTGCCTTCTTAAATAAATTCATTTTATAAGCTTGACATATGTGAGTGGTAGGGCAAAAAAAAGTTTTATATTAATAGCTGGCAGCGGAAATTCTTACAAAGGAAATATCTCTGCTTAGGAAATACTTTCATAAACACCTTGGATGAATGACAGAGCTACAGGTCAGCAGCTGCCAGGACAACAACAAACAGGAGTGTTGATGACAGAAGAGATACAGAACAGTGAGGAGGGCTCATCCCCCTTGGCGGCAGGCCAGATATCAATAGCTGTGATAATAATACTAAGAGTAAAGGCAATGGCTAACCACTTAATGCCAGGCATTGTTCTAAGTGCTCTTCCTGGTTTGTCTTATTTAACCCTCACAACAGCCCTATTATTTAGGCATCATTATTCATGTTCATTTTACAGAAACCAGAGCCCACTTTTCAGAAGTAACCAAGGCGCTTTGAAAATCAAGAATATCCAACATTTAATATGTAAGTTAACAAGTATGTGATGTAAATCCCTCTACTTGAAACTTTAGTCAAGTTTTACACACACAAATAATTTTTGTGAATAGTTTTTGTGAATGTATGGAAATTAAAGAAAATCGCTGGGTGACACGTCAGGGTCAACGTCCTGCAAACATAGAAATATGCATGGCATGTGAGACAATTCCTTAACAAATAATTTGGCAGAAGCAGTAGAGTGGAGTCATAGGTAACTATGACCACAAGCCCCTCAGGAATTCATGTAAATCTGTTAGGCATTGGATTTTCTGCAGTTAGTGGAATGGTGTTTGACTCTTAAGGAGGCAAAATAAACCCCAGCTACACCTAGTGGAATCAACATAATTAATCCAGGCCCAAACAATAGTCTATTCCACTTACTAAAATTTTTTCTGTATGCCAAGTTCTGTGCTAAATGCTTGAGATACATGGTCTTCTTTAATCTTTACTGAAACACTGTGAGTTTTAATTCAGTCCAATGGCAAAGAGATGGTAAGCAGAAATGGATTTGAACCCAGGACTTTCAAGTCTCCTGACCCACTTTATTCAATGCCACCAACTTCAGGAGTATTCTCTTTTTACCACCTATAACTGAAGATGATGTTGTAGACTAAATGGTAGTGAGGTTTCCTGCTGTTTTATATTTACCTCTTTAGAGAAACACACAGCAATGTTCCGCTGGAGATGAAGTGAGTCAATTCAAGGAATCACAATTAGAAGCCAACAGTTGAAAGGTTGATTCCCTCTTTCTCTTCCACTGGACAAGGCTATGGAAACCTCCATGAACCTACAATAAAGGGAGAGGATCACAGAGCATGAAAAGATGGAAATACAGAGAAAAGAGGAAATTAAAGAAGGAACATAGAGGTGAGTGTGAAGGAAGACAACAAAGTGACGAGTGGTGAATCCACAGGTAAGAATGGCAGGCACCACTCAAGGGCAGCAGACTCTTGGGATGCCTACCTCTGCCCAGACCACGCCAAACTCTCTCATTAAATCCTTTCTTTCCATATTGCATTTTCGTGTGTTTTGGGTGGTATTCTACATAATGCAATGCAGCCCTGGCTGGTGTCGCTCAGTGGATTGAGTGCTGGCCTGCAAACCAAAGGGTCACCAGTTGGATTCCCAGTCAGGGCACATGCCTGGGTTGTGGGGCCAGGTCCCCAGTAGGGGGCACATGAGAGGCAACCACACACTGATGTTTCTCTCCTCTTTCTCCCACCCTTCCCTTCTGTCTAAAAATAAATACATTAAATCTAAAAAAAATTAAATAAATGTAGTGCAGATTATTCCATCTTACAGCAAATCTGTCCTTGAGTGCGCAGTGTTGGTGTTACGGCAGCCCCGGAGAGCTAGTTCCTCTTAGATGCAGATAGTTTGTGAAAATGCTAGTAAGTGCTGTAGGTTATTATTTGAAAACGTAACAAGAATCAGGGTTGAGTAAATTCTGACTTATTGTAGACTTAGCAAAAACTTCAAGCTATTTTTGAAGGGTTTTATGTTTAGCAAAATGCACCTTCCAACCAATACAATTCCCTTAAGTAAATGAGTATTGTCAGAATATTTAATCCAGGTTCTTTATTAATTTTTACTTCACTCACCAATTCTATTTAAAGGCTATTTTAATATCTATGAATTTATTTTCATTTCTTTTTACAGGCCTCTCTCTGTAAAATCTATTTTGTCCTGGTGACAGGAAGTTACTGTGTACTAAACTCTCATATATTAGATTTGTTTTGAAACCCTGAACTAAAGACATTTTTGAACAATATTACAACAAAAACCATGCAATTTTAACTAAAATAACAGTTCCTTGACTATGTAGTTAAATGAAATTTTGCCAAAATAGCTAAAAAAAGAAACATAACTGGAAAGTCAGCTGACCAGCAGTCTATTCTTGATCTTTGCTTGACCTAATTTTATTTTCCTACTTCAGCCAAATATTGAATATTCTTCACTAAAGCAAGCAGAACAACCCCCCTCATTCCCCTGCCTAATGTAGAAGACACTGTTAGGTGGATGCCTGTGCGGCACTTTGAGCTGTTCAGACAAAGAACAGTCTAGCAAACCTTAAACTAATGTTTGGTGACGAGGCAGGGAAGCAGGCCCTCTCAAACACAGTTGGTGGAATAGAAGCAGAAACAGACCATCTGGAAGCCTTACAATTTTGACTCCTAATTCTCCCTCTGGGAGTTTATCCTAAAAACCTTTAGGGTGTTGGTAAAAGTGTGCTCTATGGAATAGTATGAATTAAGTTATTTTCAAAGTTTCATAGACTGTACAGTAATGGGAGAAAATGACATGGAAAAATACTCACGATCCGTTCCGTTTTCAGAAGTCATCTAGTAGTGCACACGGCATGATCTCATGTACGTGCATATAGACAGAGACACTGAGCCAGATCGATGGGTCAGTCTCTCGGGAGAGAGCTGTGTGTGGTAGGTGTAGATATACTTGCAGACATACATGCAAACAAGTACATACGGCTCTAGAATGTGTGTATGTATGTCTATGTCTGTATGTCTCTACCGAGATAAAGTGTTAATAAAGATGGAATTTGGGGTGATTTAACATTTGTACTTTTTGCTTGTTTCCATTTTTTTTGAATAAACACTCACTTTCTTCAATAAATATGTGTTTCCTTCAATAAACAAATATTACTTCATAATATAAAAAAATTATTTAAGTGAATGACACTAGGAGACAGTAACATATATAAACCAATTATTAGACTATTCTATATTCACTCTAAAAATTATTTTGCATATTTTTCTTTGTTTACAGTTTGCAAGTCCAAATTCTACCAATGTAGTCTCATGCCCTTCGGGGCTTTGTGGCAAGCAGAGCCATCTCCCCGGTGCCATAGAGCCTGATGATATGGAAACTGAGTCACAGCCACCATCCTGGTTTCAGGTAGGGAACACTTGCACTGGTGGCCTTTGGTCTCCTAGGACCTCCTGAGGGCTCTCTGACTTCATGCAAACTCTAGGGCACTGAGCCACCCGTCGTCTGAAACATGACAGAAAGCCACGTAACGATTGCTGTGATGCACTCTAAATTCATCTGGCAAACAGCTTCAGATTTCAGAGGCGAAGGTGAACCTAATTCCACACTGCACCTTTATATGACAAGCAAAAGGGGGGCCAATCCACCAACCCAAGTACGGATGGCTGGGTAGCACAGGGAACGGGGAAATTTGTTTTGGCGTCCAAGTCCTTCT
Organism: Desmodus rotundus; assembly: GCF_022682495.2. NCBI lineage: Eukaryota > Metazoa > Chordata > Mammalia > Chiroptera > Phyllostomidae > Desmodus > Desmodus rotundus. Next base: position 167,895,496 of record NC_071388.1, read on the forward strand.
TGTTGTATCCATCTGGGGCTGCCTCCCTAGTTTAATAACAAAAGAGGAAATGTGGTCACCTCCACTAGGGAATATCACCTTAGAGCTGAATACTTCTGGTATAATATCCTCACTGTAGAATGCTGGCTCTTAAAAAGAATGCTTTAAAGAAATATGTTGGGGGGGGTATTGGGATCAGGGGTGGGAGGTGGTGGTGGCTGGGGTAGGGGGAGTGGTAGGGGAAAATGGAAACGACTGTACTTGAACAACAATTTTTAAAACGACCATAAAAATAAAAATAAAACAAAGAAATATATGTGGGAATTTTTTTTCTAGCTATACAAGATTGGGATCCAACCTGGTACATGACAGAAGGGCTAGATGGTGCCTGAAACCTAGAGGGAGGAACAATTCCTGGCTCCATTTTTTCTATTCTTAGTTAAGCTGCAGTAGATGCTAGAAAACACCATGGAGTAGAAACATGTACCTATTGAAAGGTTCAGCATAAGTCTCATGGAGGGAATTTCTCTTTTATTCTTTAATTTGCATGAATTTGGTTTGTGGGTTTCCCCCCCACTTTGATGAAGTTTTAATTTATTCATAACGTATCCATGGGGTAGCATTTCCTTCAGCAGTCAGGGGAAATGCGTCTCATTTTATTAAGTAAGACTGAACCCCTAGTTGATAATTCCGCAGCATCCAGAATCTGTAGCCTGTTCTCTGACTCACAGAACACCTCCCCGCGATTGTAGCCACATGCACCACAGTCGGAGCAAGGGCTGTGACTGAAACGGGGGAGGACCGGTGAGAGGTTGATTCTGAGCTTCTTCTGCACGTGTGTAAGACTGAAACCCGGAATTTCTGCTTGTACTTCTATCCCTTTCCAGACGAATGGGCCCTATGACAGAACGAGCCTTCCACTTGCCTGAAAAAGCATCCCTTTGCCTCTGAGCGTCACGGCTCCTGCGGCAGCAGGGCTGATGATTACCACCAGCACACGTCCAAACCCTCCCCTGGACGCACGGGAATTCTCAAGAATTTAAAGCTGTTAAACTGGAATCTTCTGTAGTGTCCACATAAGGGATACACCTTACAAGCTTCATCTTAATTCCATCCGTTCTTAAATAGGTTGTAGACTGGATATGGCCCTGCAGGTATGGAGGCACACCCCCAAACCTGGATCTGGGGTGCATAGACTGACTTGAACAAAAAGAATATGGTACAAGTCCACACACTATAGTGACTCTAGTATACGTTTTTTAAATAAATTGAATTCAGAAAAATAAGATTTTGTTCTTCTTTACTTTTTTTTTAAAGTTCACTAATTAAAGAATAATTACTGGTTGAATGTGGAAATGTTGAATTGCTCTTGAATGAGCCAAAAGAAAGACATTCAGATCTTTGAATATATCTCTCCCTAATTCCCAGACTCATTGAAAAATATATTGAGCCAATAAACCAATAATTAATAAACTAAACTATAGGGTGGGCAAAAGTAGGTTTATATGAAACACAGAATTTATTCTTATTCTGATTATTGTATTATTTTTCATACGAACAACTGTAAACCTACTTTTGCCCCACCCTGTATTTCCTAGTTAAGTCACCTAACTTTTTTCTATTCGAACCAATAAACTACAACTTCTCATTGTTGGTCTAATTGGCTCATGAGAAAGCCCATCACATACAACCTTTCACAAACTCAGTGTCAAGTGCGACTTTCCTCTTCACTTCAGTTCACAGTTGATTGTGTGCTACCTGCTGTGCAGACACGAGCTACTGTCACAAAGAGGTGGCGAACAGACACAACAGGTTTTTATTCAGCGGTGTCTAGTAATACATAACACAAATCTTAATTTACTTGTTTCCCCAACAAAATTACAAGAGTACTGCAAACACCATAAAGTGTGCTCACTTCCAGTCATAAGGAGGGAGTTATTGTACATTTCCTGTCTCAGCTGAGGTCTTCTCATATAGCCCCCCTCCAGGTAGACAAAACATAAAAGAATTTACTTCACTTAATAGCTGCCCAAACTTGAAGGTAGCTGATACGAAGGAAACAGGAGCAGGCTGTAAGTAGATTGTACCCTCTGGGTGTTTGGGTATCTCTGGTTTGTATTTCTGTGCTGATATTTAATTATTTTGTCTTTTTAAAAAAATATTAATTGTGAAATTTATATTCCTAAGAAAAAATCAACAAACTTGTTAAATTGTACATCATCTATTGTACTATATCATCAAAGCTGAATTTCCTAGGCCATGTTTTAGGTCTTTTCCTTAGCAGCATACACTTGCTTCTTAAAAAACAATAATAAAAATCATGTCCCAAGCACCTCAGTCTAAAGTTTCAGCTGTATTGGGTTACTCTTTGGATGGGAAATAGGCTGGTTGCTTTTCTTCTTGGCTTCCAAGCCTTGCTCCTGAATCCTTTCCACACACACAACTCTGATTTCAAAGAGAAACCCCACTGGGAGGCTGGAAGAGTGACTCTGAGAGAAGGAAGTTATGCTTATTTTCCACCCCACAAGACACCAGTGAGCAAACAAATACTTGCAGTTTAGGAGGGAAAAAAGGCTTCATTCTAGATCAATTCAAAGTTCGGTTATCACACTTGCAACTGTTCGGGCTCTGCCATCTCATCCCTCTTTCTCCTCAGTGCCTCCTGTTGACATAAGAAATGTCCAAACCTGCAGGAAACTTTTATGAGTTTACTTGAGCCAAACTGACGACAATTGCCAGGAAGCAAAATCTCAATTGATTAAGAAAATGTTCCAGAGAATGGCACTTTTACAGCTTATTTTATACATCAGAATCAAAGGAGGAGACCTAAAGAGGGTTACATGAAATTAGGTGGTGGTAGAAGAGGGAGGCGAGAGAAAGCAAAGCAGGAAAATCTCTGCGACTGGATGAAAAATAAACTGAAGAGACACATACTTCTTTGACGTAGTGGGTACAGGATAGTTAGCAACGAACATTTACAGCAAATAGATACAGTATCTGGGGGACAAGATAACAATGCGGGGCTCTGTGGTCAGCTGCTCTGGTGCAGTGGGGGTGCCCAGACGGGTGAGGTAAAGGAGATTACTCTGATATTGCTAAGGTATGTTATCCTCCATTCAAAAAGACAATAGAAAGACTCACTTAATGTACAGACCGACCTTTCTCAAGGAAGCTACAGGCCCAGGATGTGACTACTCAACATGACCCACTTCTAGTAGGAATTTTCATGTTCAGACTCTCCTAGTGGTAACTTTCGGTCTGTGAGTGTGTAAGGCCTCCCTGAGCTTGTCAGGTTTAGTTCCCTTTTTCATCCACACTTCCTCAGCCAAAGAATAGTGCTGCTCTTTGCAGAGCAGAGCCAGGCTGAGTGTGACAGTGTCCCCGTGGGAGCTGGGGCCCGTGGTAACTGAAGACATAGACAGCTGTAGAGTGCAACCGGGACTGTACATTTGGGGGGATGAGTGACCCCCAAAGTGTTGGGGCCACGAGTCATCTGTGTAGCTTCTCCAACGTTCAGGACTACTTCACCTCTCAACTTTGAAAGATTCCAGAAAAAGAAACCAGGAGCTCTGGGGAGAAAAAACAAACCACTTTTTAAATGTTTACAAATTTTCTGATGGTAAAATAACAGATTTATTGTTGTCAGTGGAGGAATTGCTGATGCAGAAATCTTGCAAGAAGAAATGGTGCACACTAAAACAAATCTCCCAAGAAGAAATACAGTCCAATGCAATCATTTAACAGGCAATTTATACATGTTGTATGGTACAGTAATTCTTAACCCTTTCCCCACCTTCTTTAAAAATCTAATAAACTGCTTCCCCAGAAAAAACCATACACATATAGAGAGCCTAATGTCACAAGCCTCCTGAAAAGGAGTCCTTGGCACCCCAGTTTCCCCCGAAGTTGAGAGCCCAGGTTTGGTCCCAAGGGGCGTATTTGGCCTGTGTTCCTCACCACGCCTCCTCCTCCTGCTTTCACAGTGTGAGTAGCAGCCTGGCAAGGCTCACAGCCCCTAGGTACAATTACCACGCAGCCCTATGGAGAAATGTCTTGTACACCCTTTTGTGCTAGTCCAGGAGAGTATGAGAATGAAGATTTTTTTGGAAGAAAAACCTTAGGCTGCACTGGGAATCGGGGGTTCTGACAGGTTGTCTTTTTTATTGTTGTTCAGTTAGTTGTTCCCCCTTTTTCCCCATTGCCCTCCCCTGCCCCACCCCCCTCCCACAGTCAGTCCCCCACCACTCTCCATGTCCATGAGTCCTCTATTTGTGCTCCTTTGCTAGCTCCTTCCCCTTCTTTCCCCTGTTATCTGCTCCCCCCTCCCCTCTGGTCACTGTCAGTTTGTTCTTTATTTCCATGTCTCCGGTTCTATTTTGTTTGTTTGTTTTTTTTGTTGATTAGGTTCCACTTATAAGTGAGATCATCTGACAGGTTTTTATAGTTGCATTTCCTGCTCATGTAACATCTCTAGAATTCAGTTCTTGTGTAAAATGAAGGACGTGACAGTGTGAAAGGAAACCTCCTCTTCTCCTATATTCTGTGAGCAAATCAGCTGTTCAGACCACCGCCACCCAGTAGTCGAGGGCCCAAGTCTTGCCTTTCACCCATTGTCAGCTGTGCCACTGAGCAAGCAGCTAGGGCTCTCCGACCCTGTTTCCTCACTTGGTTACTTTACAGATTAAATTATGACAAATGGAAGGTAAACACTTTGCTTCACAAAGTAGTTAATGAACAACTATTATTTTTGTCAAAGAACCAAGTTTATTCTTCCTAATCCTTATAGCAAAATAATAAATAAAAGATTTAAAACTAAGGAATAAAATTATAAACTTACTAGAAATGACATGGGGAACTTTTTAATCTGGAAAGAAATGGAGATATTTGTGTCTACATAACTATTTAAAAATTCTATATGGCTAAAAAAAAGCATAAAGACAAAGGATAAATTTAGAAAACATTCACAAAATATATTATGAACAAAAAAGCCAATTTTTATAATATGTGGAAGCAGCTCTTATAAATCAATCAACATACAGAAGATGCTTAACCTCACTCAGATACTATTTTTTATCCATTAAATTGAGAGACTTTAAAAAATTTGATAATATCCATCGCTGGAGAGTGGGGAAGTAGATATTTACACACTGTAGGTGGGAGTATAAATTGGTGTGTTTTGGAGGGAAATTAGACATTATTTACCACATTATAAAAACAGATTTCCTTTCATCTAAAAGACATTTTTTCTAGGAATTTCTCAAGCATACATATTTACCCAAATCCTCAAAGAAGTATATTTAGATGTTCACTGATACATTGTTTGATTTTTTTTTAAAAAAGAATATACCCTGAATGTCCAGCAATAGAACACTAATCAAAAACTGAGAGTATTTCAAGATAAGGTATATATTTCCACCTAATGAAATGGAGTAGAACTATATTTTTGATCTGGAAATACGTCCAAGATAAAATAAGCAAAGACAGATGCTTGCTGAACACTTGTATGCTAATTAATAACACACACACACATTTATACACATATGTAGTTTTGGGTGTACTTACACACACACATACATGCATAGGGAAATGACTAGAATAATACACACGAGAAATTACAGTGGTTGCTTCTGGAGAGTAATTTTTTTGGCCTTTTTTATTGTGTTAAATTATACATAATAAAAATTTACCAATTTAGCCATTTTAAGTGTACATTTCTTCGGCATTAGGTACATTCACATGACTGTGTGATGGTCACCAACATCTATCTCCAGAACTTTTTAATCTTCTCCAGCTGAAACTCTGTCCCCATTAAACATTATTTCCCATTCCCTTTTCCTCCCCCTTCCCAAATCCCAGCCCCTGGCAACCACCAATTTGCTTTCTAAGTTTGAGTACCCTAGGAATCTCATATATGAGGAATCATACGATATTTGTCTTTTGTGACTGGCTTACTTCACTTAGCAGAATGTCTTCAAGTTTCATCCATGTTGTAGCAGGTGTCAGAATGCCCTCGGTTTTTAATGCTGTATAATATTTCATTGTATGTATATACCACATATTTGCATTTATCTGTTGAGGGACACTTGGATTTACTGCCTTTTCTCATGTATTGTCTTTCCTGAGAATGTATTTAGGTAACAAAGCATCAAAGTCTAAATAATTTGACTAGAAAGAGAGAGTTTTCTATGCTCCATTTGAGTTTGATTGGTGGTTCCCAGAACGGAGCTGGGGGACAACCTGAGCTGAGGTTCAAGTGAGCTTCCCAGGTACTCCTAGGGTAACTCTTTGCTGGGGCCCATGTCCTGCCAGTGCCTTACATAAGGACCAAAAAGCTGCCTACTCAAAGACCACAAATTCTGTTGCGTTTGGTGTTTAGACACATGCCATGTCTGTTGGAACAGGGATGGAGCTAAAGGAAGGATTCGGTGAAGACTGACATACAAAAGAAAACAGGAGTCTCAAAGGGAAAGTTTATTCTAAGGAGTTCAGCTGCTAGGCCCTAGACTTAGGGAGGAATAGTGGTTTCAGCAAAGGTTCCGATTCAACTGCCCTGGTGGCCCATAGGTGCTCTGGAAGCCTAAGAGCTCTGAATGCAACTCAAAGAGCTGCCTTACTAAACTCTACATTTTGGAGGTCCAGCTAACCCTGCTGTAGAACAAACCCTTGCCACCCCATCACCTTCCTCTGTGGAGCATCACCCAGAGGAAGGATGAAGTTCCCCTTCTCACCACACAGGAGACTGGCCAGCCGTCCTGCCACTAGTCAGGGTGGGTGGTTCAGGTCTGCAGCTTTGGAGGGACAGGCAGGGAGCTCAGAGCAGTCCACTGTAGCTGCAGTCTTTGTGTGAGAGAGCCAGAATGATTTGTGTCTGTGCCCCGGGAAATGCACCAGCATGCTCTGAGAAGGAGGGAGTGAGTATTTTTCAGAAGGTTGGAGGTCTGGGTGAGTATGTGGGGAAATGGTGATTGTAACTTGGGCGTGGATGCTGATGTGTCCTCATATGGACCCACAACATTTGGAGCCTTGGGAACAGTTGGGTTATGCTTCTTTGGCAAAGAAGGCAGTTTTCTCCACTTGATTTGCAAAGGATAATCTTGGATCTAGGAGAATCAGACCATTCAGGATTCAGAAACTACGTAGGCGGTGTTGTGTAGGCTGTGGCTGTGCTCTGCAGTAACCTACAAATGTCAACATCTTTGTTTTTGTCCCTCATATCCAAACAACATAGAATTTCAGAAATCTTAAACAGTGGATATTTTGTGAGTGGTTTTAGTGAAAATGGATAGATAAATCAATATCTCAGAAAAAGACCTCTGAGTTCTAAAGTGAAGAAACACAGAAAATAGTATAGTGGGTTCCTTCCTGGTGGCCAGAGGGCCAGGCTGAGATCCGGAGGGGTGGTGTTGAATCTGGACCACACCACATGTTAGTCATGCTTCTAATTTGCACTAGGTTTTTGGTGAGAACCCTCAGGATTCTCACTAAACAGTCAGAATCATTCTTGTCCCGGCCCCTTTACTGGATGGCTGTGTGCATCGAACAAGACAGTGAGTGCCAAAGAGCAACCCTCGAGTTAGTTCACATTTTGGAGGAAGGGACCCTCAGTATCCTCACAGGTAATACATCCTCAAACACCTTTTTTCCTAGGACATCTCTAGTAATCCCACCCCATTTGTTACCAAATTGAGTAAATGAAGCAATATAAATATAAATGCTATTTTCACACAATAGTGTACCAACATCATTCACTATATTTGTTTAACATTTAACCATGTTCAGGATGATTTTATATAGCGTTTGCACATTGGAAAGCCTGGATTTGGAGTGCAAGTGATCCCTCTTCCGCTTCCTAGCTGCGTAGCCTCTTTCCGTTGATTGCACCGCAGCAAGTACACATCTCTGTTACAGCGCTGCAGCGGCTTGACTGGTACCAATGGGCCCAAAGTAGTGAATCATAGACTCCCACCCACGACAGTGGTGCAAAGAGAGCTTATTTTACTAACATGTGTTTATCAGTCGCAATCCTCAAGGTTGAAAGAGGAAAAAAAAGGGACAACTTTGATTTAAGAGAAAGGGAAATTTAGTGAAAGGATATTGACCAGTATGTCACTGAACAGCCAGGAAGGCTGAAAACCCAGACCTGGACAATGACAGCCAGAGCACTCAAAATAGAGCCATAGAAACGGTCCAGACAGAATTCCACTATCACCCCCTTGGACATTAGACAACACGGCTTGCCCGAGTTGGACTCCGAACATCACTATTGACAATGCTGCTCCCACTGCCCTGGGAAGTGGGATGAGGCTACCACCTCCAATGCTGCCAGAAAGGACTCCTGGGTCCTTATTTTCTTGCATCACCATCTTCAAGTGATGTCCAGGGTAGATGCATCTAAGTCGATGAGCTTGAGTCATTTACCCCACAAAAAGTACAAAGGAAGTTATGAAAGTAGACCCCTAGAGTAGGAAGTAGCCTTTATACCCCACCAAACCTTATGCAATGGGGAACGCAGGCATTTTTGGAACAGAATCGAGATCCCAGAAATAAACCCTCATGCATATATGCTCAATTAGTATTTCACAAGGCAACCAAGAGTAGTCCATGGAGAAAAGAGAGTCCCTTCAAAAATAATGTGGAGAAAATTGGATATCTACATGCCGATGAATGGAATTGGACCCCTATCTTAAACCACTCACAAAAATTAAATCAAAATGGATTAAAGAATTAAATCGGAGACCTGCCACTGTGTAACTGCAAGAAGAAAATAAGGAAAAAGATTGTTGACATTGTCCATGGCAATGATTTTTTGGATATGACACCAAGTACAATCATCAAAAAGCAAAAATTAGTAAGTGGGACTACATCAAAATAAAAAGCTTCTGCACAGCAAAAGAATAAAAAAATAAAAAAGCAAACTACACAATGGGAGAAAATATTTTCAAATCTTATGTCTGATAAGGGGTTAATATCTAAAATATATTTAAAACTTATACAACTCAATAGTGAAAATAAAACACAAACTCAGTTAAAAAATGGGTAGGATAACCAAATAGACACTTTTCAAAAAAACACATACAAATGGCCAATGAGTACAACAAAATGGTGCTTGACATCACCGATCATCGGGAAAATGCAAATCAAAATCACAGTAACATATCATCTCGCACCTGTTAATGCAATATATTGATCATGTATCATACAAATGCACACTTGAAACCTACATGATCTTACTAACCAAGGTCACCCCAATAAATTTGATAAAAAAGAAATGCTATGGTCAGAGAGATGAGACCTAAGTGCTGGTGAATATACAGAGAAAGGAGAACCCTGTGCATTGTTGGTGGGAATGAAAATGGGTACAGCAATTATGGAAATGGGTATGGAGGTTCCTCAGAAAGTGAAAAAGAAAACTACCATAAGATCCAGCAATCCCACTTCTGGGTATACACCCAGAAGAAATGAAAACGGAATATGGCAGAGATACCTGCACTGCTTTGTTCTCTACAGCATTGCCTACAATAGCCAAGATAGAGAAACAACCTAAGTGTCCATCAACAGATGGGTGGATACATATATATATGTGTGTATACACACACACACACACACACAATGGATTATTATTTAGCCATGAGAAAGAAGGAAATTCTGCTACTGGTGACAACACAGAAGAACCATAAGAGCATTGTACTAAGTGAAATATGTCAGACAAAGATAGACAAAGATTGTATGATTTCACTTATAGGCAGAATCTAAAAAAGCCCAAGTCATAGAAACAGAGTGTAGGGAGATGGTTACCGGGGGAAAGGGGCTGGGGGGCACAATGGGGAGATGGGGGATGTTGGTCAAAGCATTCAAACTTGGAGCTATAAGATTCATAAATTCTGTGCAATCATGTACAGCATAGTGACTAAGGTAAATAATGCTGTACTGTATGCTTGAAAGTTGCTGAGAGAGTAGATCTTAAATGTTCTCACCACAAAAAAGAAGTGATAATAATGTGATATGTGCTAGCTAGTGCCACAGTGGTCATCATTTTGCAATCTATAACTGAATCGAATCAACACCCTGTGCACTTTAAACTTAAAAAAAACTTACATATAATAGTTAAATGTCAACCATATCTCAATAGAGCTGAAGAGAAAAAGACTACTGAAAAAATGTATTTCAGCGGAAACCTTCCCTCATGTGCCCCTTAACTGCCTCGACAAATTTGGGATGGTTATACTTTTTTTCAATGTAAGTTTTCCATGATTTTTTTAAAAAGCAGTAACTGCATTGGTACACAGCAATAGGCTTTGAGGATGACTTTTGCAATATTCATGCATTTTTTCACAATAGACTCTTCATGCTTTGAATTCTTTCAGTTCTAGTGGGAAATGGAAACAAATCAGCAAATGCACTAGCTCTTGAAAGCCTGTGTCCAGCTGAGTGTTACCATATCAATTACATCATGAAAAACTCCTCTTACCTAAAAAACTGCCAGAGCTCGGAGGGTTGCTTGCAGTACTGTTTCTCGGCATAGGATGTACTGGAAAAGAAAACATAGATCCCTTTTAAATATCCTTGGAGGATGGCGAAAATGGGGGACTTTTTTTGATATGAGAAAAATACGTATTTGCCCTTATAGCAACATGTTGCCCGTTATGTATTAATAAATTGACTTCAACAAAGCCCTTCTTATCCATTGCTAAAAACTGACCAACTATAAACAGCCACCAGAGTGCTGTCTTTGCCAGTGCCAAAAAGCTTTCCAAACCCTTTCAGCTAAAAAGCCAGCAAAGATCAAAGAGGTTTCACACGAGCTCTCCGCATGCCAATGAGATACCAGTGCTGTCTTTCAGCACATTGCAATAATCCTGTTGTGCAGAACTCTTCCATGATCTGTACAAATAATATATTTGAGACAGCCTTTTCTTTCAGCAAAAGAGAGAAAGTGTGAATTAGGAGAGTATGTTTAACACGTTCCATGATCTGTGTTATAAGTTAATATATTCCCCCCTGTTCTATGGAGTTGAGAATTGCAAATGCTTGGCAGATTACTTATAAAAGAGATAAAAAATTGAATATTACTTGATAAAATGATTTATTATTCTTTAGTCATTGGAATAAATAATACATGTGTTCAACATGTATTTATGGCTTTTCACTTATTTTGTTTAAATGTTCAACAACATTTATGGCTTTTCACTTGTTTTGTTACGCATGCCCTGCATCAAATTAAAATACGTGCACTTAGCACAGTATTGCAGCCAAATTTCAAAAAGGATGAAAGGGAGGAAGGAAAGAAGGAAGGAAGGAAGGAAGGAGGGAAGGAAAAGAGAGAGGAAAATCCAGCCAAAGTTGAATTCTCATTAAGTTCATTTTATTTGCTAATGATATCATACTAATTTTCTAATGCATTCATATATCCATTGGCCATGATCAATAACATTGAAATTTTCACCTGAGCGTCTGTTCAGTTCTGACACTACAACACTGCATAGTCATCTGTTTTATCATCTGCCTTTTGTAATGGGTGTAGACACTCGTGTTAGGGTCAAGATCAAATACGTAAAGTCTGCCTCTTCCACTATACTGTAAACTCTGATAGCAGGGACCATGTCTGCTTTGTGTACACACCTAGCAGTTAGGACACAATGCCCCATGCATAAATATTTACAGAGGACATTCTCTGCACAAGAAATATAAATTAGGTTATAAAAAATATAAACCTAGTCAAATTAATTCATGTATATAAAAAGAATCTGGATGTTTTCTGATCCTTACCCTGACAGGCTTCTTTGCTTTTCCCTGTGCATCCACTCCACTCTTTTCACCTGACCAGTTTTCTCTGACACCCTCCTCCCTCATTATCTGGGAGCACGGGGAATCCTGAAATGGCTGTCCCAGTTCTGACCCCATGAGACTTTTGCTTTAAGTAGCCAGGACACTCTTCAGCCTGGACACTAATTCACATTAGAAAAGTCTGATAAAAATAGCTGCCAGAGGGGAGGAGGGAAGGAGGGGAGGAGGAATGGATGAAAGAAGGAAAAGGGATTAAACAACAACAACAACAAAGTATATATAACACAGAGACACACACAACAGTGTGGTGACAGCCAGAAGGAAAAGGAGGGGTGGGCATAAGGCGGAGGTGGGCAGAGTGGGGGAAATTCGGACAGAAAGAGGCTTCGCTTGGGGCGATGGGCACACGATGCCTTGTGCAGATGATGTTTTGTTGAACTGTACACATGGTTTTGTGAACCAATGTCACCCCAATATATTCAATTCAAAAAAAAAAAAGAAAAGAAAAAGGTTGAGGGATCAAACAAAAAGGAAAAAGGACTCATGGACACGGGCAACAGTGCGGTGATTGCAGGGGGAGAAGGAGTTATAAAGGGGTTAAGTGGTATTACAAAAAAATACAATAAAAATGTTAAAAATAAACAGCCCAACATTTTCAAGTCATTGGACGAATTTCCGTTGGATTAAGTCCCCTCCCTCATTTAATCAACTGCAGCGGGAGAAGCAGCTGCACGTCGGGACTGGAGGGTGTGAGTGCAGCAGGAGGCAGCCCGTTAGGGGTATCTCCCCAAGACAAGGCTGTGCCGAGGGCAGATGGTCACGGGCAAGGCTAGTTAAACTGCTCTTAGTTGTCAGGTTTGTTTTATTATTCTGTCCCAGTACCTGGCATATAGTAGGTACCTAAAAATATTTGTTGAAAAATATAATAAAGATTAAATGAAAAAATAAAAATAAAACTTGTTGAATCAATGATAGAATGTGACATAATACATTATTCTTTTGAGTTCTATAACCATGTGGAATGGGGAAGGAAGGTGGAGGGAGATGAAGGAACCAGTTGCTGAGGTTTGGGACTTGGGAAGATACAGACAAACCCTCCTTTTATTGTGCTTCACTTTATTGCACTTCGCAGATGTCACATTCTCTACACTGAAGGAAGAACCCTCCCATCAGCAAAAAGATCACTGCTCACTTCATTGCAGTGGTCTGGGACCACACCCGCAATCTCTCTGAGTGTGCCTGTGTGTAATGCTCCAGGATGGATAAAATCAAAGCTAGGAGTTTATGTTTCTTTAAATTTCCCATTCAAGCATTGCTTTTAAAATGAAGTCTTATCAAATCAATCTTTGAAAAATCAATAAAAACAGTTGAACTGGAAAGCAAAGAATATAATTTCCCAGAAACCCTTGCCCACTCTGCACATTTTCAAAGGGCCACAATACTGTATTTTCTTCCTTTCTGATTCTCTTTAGAACTTAAGCTATTTAGAATGGCAGGAAGGATTCGACTGTTAATTATAAGACTGAAAAAGTAAGGAAATGAATCCCCCTGTAATAAATTTCCCCTCAAAAAACACGCTGTGAGATGGAAAAGGTTGATGGCTAGACAGATGTTACAGAAATCTGTTGGCAGAGATGCCCTTTGCTTCATGTTGAGAGCAAGTAATTATTTTCTCTTTGTTCTTGTGGAGGGGCCCCAGAGGAGCATTTATTAGGTTTTCCCCACTTTTCCCTTCAAATAAGTAGAATTTTGTAAAGGGCAGTAAACCAAGACCAGATGTGATCACTTACGCTGGGAATCCAACCATGGCAGCTGTCAGAACATGTCACAAGCACCTCTACCTGGGTGTTCCCCAGGAAATGCGGGCGGCACCTAGCACGTACTCTCAAGGTGACCTCCCTCTCCCGGTTAAACTCACGAACGCAACTGTGCATACTTTTAGGAGCCTCTGCTCCAGAGGGTACAGACAAGGTTACTATATAAGCAGAATACCTACAATATGTTTTTTGTAGGGTGGCTTGGGAGATTCAAAAGCTACTCTTGAAACACCGCACCTATTTTCCAAATGTAAATTGTGTACCGATTGCAAATGTTCAGACTGCCCATCTAGAAGGTTGTAGGCTTAAAGCTGAAGAGAGTATACAGTTGAGTTGTGTGATCCATCCTTCAGACCGGAATCATGGTTTCAGTTCACTTGCCAGCTAACCTTGGACTTGGGCTTGGATGCCACAGGAATAGCAGAACCCACTAAAGAGATCATCAGCTGCTTCCTCTAATTACCTTCCGGGTGCTGTGACCTCCCGCATCAGAGGCATTCATTCTCCGAGGGTGCTCTGCTGTCCTGAAAGCCTGCAAGCCTTGTCGGTCCTCATGGTATGATAAGCTGCCAAGGGAAATTGCCAGTGCAATCTTGAGAGGAGAAGAGAAGTTATTCGGACAGGGTAACATTTCAAGGCCTACTAATCCTTGTGCCCGGTGACATGAGAAGATCATCAGACCAGCCTGAGTAAGGAAGGTACTGCTGCAAAGGGATAAGATTTCTGTTAAGTGTCTCAAAGCTCCTACCTTTTTTTTGAAGTACTGACTCCAGTTAGAGGTGAGTCACCGGACTGAAAGGATCACTTCTCTATTTCAGGACAATGACCTGAGCAGTCACTTTGTCATTTCTCTGCTGGGCCCTCTCATTTGTATTTCACCTACATTTTCGGGGGGGGGGGGGGAATCACTTTCTGTAACGTGGTACACCTTTTTAATCTCTTACCAATCTCCTGCCTTTATACCTACTTATATAAGAAGCTCAGATTCTGGCCCTGACGGGTGTGGCTCAGTTGGTTGGGCATTGTCCCACAAAGTGAAAAGTCATCAGTTCCATACCTGGTCAGGGCACGTACCTGGGTTCGGTCCTTGGTTGGGGCACGTACAAGAGGCAACTGATCAATATTTCTCTCTCTTGATGTTTCTCTCCTTTTCTCCCTCCCTTCTCCTCTCTAAAAATAAAATCTTTTCTTTAAAAAAGCTCAGATTCTGCATGTTCTCCCCTAAATACTTCAGACACATCACTGGGAGAAATCAGAGAAACCACTTTTTTGTGTCACTACTGAGCTACCGTATTTTTCAGGCTATAAAACGCACTAGACCATTAAGACCCACCTAGGTTTTAGAGGAGGAAAATAGGGGAAAAACCCCGCTCCACTGCCGCCCCCTCCCCCAGTGAGTCAGGTAAGCTACATTTGGACTATAAGACGCACCCCCATTTCCCCCCCAAATTTGGGGGGAGTGCATCTTATAGTCTGAAAAAAAAAACGGTACCTTTATTCCAGGTGCTGGAAATCCCCATCTACCTAAACCTCAAAATACCCTGTCCTTCCACAAGAACAAAGAGAAAGAGAACCACTTGCTTCCAATATGAAGAAAGGGCATCTTTACCAGTGGGGTTCTGTAGCATCTGTCCAGCCATCAGCCTTTCCGCCTGACAGCACATTTTGTGAGAGCTGTGCAGAGTCGGAAGGTTGATTAAACAAGATGATGAAATAAACATGGACCCTGACCACAAGGCATTACCAAAATCAAAGATAAATAACAATTACATTATGATTCAATAAGTACTATAATAAAGGCATGTGTAAGGTTCAGAAGAAATAGAGGATAGTGCGATAAGGGAGGTGATGTTTGAGCTCACTGTTTATGGTATGATCAGGGGTCTGCCAGCCGGAATATGAGAACGTTCCCCCCAAGGTAGGCAACAACATGAGGACGAGTACAGAGGCTTCCAAAGAGCAGCTGCTGAAACTGTTCTGGGTATTGCAGCGACATTTGAAAATACAAGCTTTACATCTTTTATATCTGTAGTGTATAGTATATAAAATATAGTATAAAATTTATGTAGTCTAGCCTTATAATTAATCTTAGCATGACTTTGTTAATTACATGAGAAAAAAATTTTCCATTTAAAATAAAACAGACTTTCAGACCAGAGCTGGAATACAGGCTGAGTTCCATTCTCGTGAAAGTAAGTTGTGATGTTATACTATTCATAAAACCACAATGAACTCTTTGAAGTCAATTAAGATGCAAAACCAAATATCCTATCCCTGGCCGGTGTGGCTCAGCTGGTTGGGCATCGTCCCACAAAGCAAAGGGTTACCAGTTTGATTCCTGGTCCCCAGTGGGGGTGCATGCAAGAGGCAACTGATCAATGTCTCTCTCTCACATCAGTGTTTCTCTCCCTCTCTTTCTCCCTTATTTCCCCTCTCTCTGGAATCAATTAAAAGAAAAAAAACAAACCCTAATAATATCAGAAAACCAATCACCATTTACTGAATGCCTATTCTGTGGCAGACCCCAGTCTCATCAATTCACATACACAGTCACATTTCCTTTAATATTCACACCAGCTCTTTGACATAGATATTATCCGCATTCTCCATTAAGGAAACAAACTCAAAAAATATCAAGTGATTTGTCCATTAGTGCTAGAGCTGGATTCAAGTCCCAGATTTGTTTGATATCATGGCATCATTTTCCACATCCATCCCTAAAATCCTACCAGGAACTAGTAAATGTTCGTTAAGATTAAGCCTTTATGACTGTGTAACTAGCAGCATGTGTGTGACAGCGTGACATAGAAGCACTACAGCAAGAATGAAGAATATAGTATTCTAGTCCCCACACAGCTTTTTCTCCGTGACTTTGTTTAACTTACTTACCCGAGTAGGTTGCACGAGATCGGCACCTCCAAGCCCATGGTCATTTACTGAGGAAATGCTTTTTCACTGTTGTGGGAAACAGCATGACACAGTAAAGGAAATATGGGCTAGAAATCCAACAGATGTAGATTTTAATTTCAGCACTGTCACTCAGTAATGTTGTGACTCTGTCCTCATTCATGAAAATCAAGAATATAATCCCTACTGAGCAATTTGGTTGTATTGGTTAAATGAGGTAATGCCTAGAAATGAATGGCTCTGAACTACATTAAAACTTTAAAATACAGCCCTGGCTGGTGTGGCTCAGCGGATTGAGCACTGGCCTGTGAACCAAAGATCACTGGGATTCCCAGTCAGGGCACATGCCTGGGTTGCGGGCCAGATCCCCAGCAAGGGGCACGCTAGAGACAACCACACACTGATGTTTGTCTCTCCACCATTCTCCCTCCCTTCCCCTCTAAAAATAAATAAAATCTTTTTAAAAATTAAAATACACTGAGTTAATAAAATTATAATTTTGAATAAAACTTATCCAAGGATTTTAGAAGCTTGTATCCTGTGATGGTAATCTTCAATATAGGCCTTGGTCAAATATTAACTTCAAGACTCCACCTTTGCTGATTTGGTCAATTTGTGCACTGAGAACGTGCTGCTGCCATACACCGCACTAAGTGCCAACCACCCGTGTGCGCACACAGAGGCGGCCAGGTGGCCAACCTGTGGTTCAGGAGGACTATGAATGCGGCCCAACACAAAATTGTAAATTTACTTAAAATCTTGCTTTTACTCATCAGTTTTTGTTAGTGTTTGTGTATTTAATGGGTGGCCCAAGACAACTCTTCTTCTTCCAGTGTGGCCCAGAGACACCAAAAGGTTGGAAGAGTCACCTTCAAGCACGCACTGTGTACACCCTGAGAGGCCACCACCCACCACCGCTGCTATCTACACCCAGCTTTGCTATTAACAAGACAGTGGATAGCTTGGCAAACAGTGAAGCAAATACGAGATGTATAAATACAGTAGAAAGCTTTTCAGAGCAGCTGGTCAACCCACACAGGTTATTATTGGAGTATTGACTAAGTTGTGCAGAAAAGTGCCCAAAGCCCAAAGCAAGGCAGTTTTGGCAGTCTGTGGCAATGCTGTCATCCAGAAGCAAAAGTATAACAAACAGCATATTATTCCCCTGGAAAATGTCACTACTGATTTCATCAAAGGTGAGGAAGACTTAAGGAATGGATGGCTTATCAAGACACCAACTCCATCATTTGCAGTTGCTGCTGCTGCTGCCACTGAGAAATCAGAATGGGTAAATCACATAAATAAATGTCACTGATGTAGTCTCCAAAAGGAGGAAGACACCCAGTAATAAACATGCTGCTGTCTGGGTTCCTGACTCGGAGGCGAGTTTACGTTTGCGTTGTCAGAAAGCAAACTTCAGTCCTGTTAATAACCCTCAACACCACTGCCACACGTGCGGTTTTGTCGTCTGTGGGCCCTGCTCTGAAGAGATTTCTTCCCAGCCAGTTCTCTAAGCCTGTGTGGATGTGTGACTTCTGCCATGGCCTGCTTTCTACTGGGGACATGGCCACATGCCAGCCCACTAGATTGGACCCTTACAATCACTGATGTCTGCTTTAAATGATGTATCTGATGATGATGATAGCAGTGACTGCGAGCGTATTTTGAAATATTTAACTGGGTGTGACTATCTGATAAGTCAGCTTTGGGAGGAATGTAAAATTCTGAGCTCTCTTAATTCTGCTCTAGCCATGAATTTGCCTGACAAACTTTTACCCTATGTGCCTCAATATATTCCACAGAAAACAGGTCCTCTTGCCACTCCCCTCACCCCCACTGCGCCAGCCCTCCCCACTCTTCTACAAGAACAGTCTATTGCAAATACAGCAGGTACATTTTTGATTTCTTATTCTTGTTCTAGATTATTTTCTTGGAAAATTGGGAAAAGGTGTTTACTTAACAGATCATGTACTACATTTCTGTTCATGTCCTGTTATAAGGAAAAAATAAAAGTGAAGGATAAGGAAAGGAGTATAATTGGTTAATTAATAATATACTTTTTTTAACCATTCTATCTAATGGTGAAGACACCAGTAACAAAAATGTATGATTTGGCAATACATTGGCTTTTTCAGTGCCTTATTATAAGAGCACTGTTACATGAAATAAACTCCTTCCTTCTCACTTTTTAGTGTGTTTTAAAAAATACACCGGTGTTCTTTCAGGTAATAAAATGAGTGTTTATGAATGGGTATAATTAGAAAATACTTGTTATATAACAGCTACAAACAACTAAACTTAGAGGTCCTTCATTCTATTATGAATATTTTTCCATAAAATAGTTAGTATTTTTGTTTTATAGATGCCAAATTATAATGGTCAAATATAAATTTTAAATTAATAGGTCATTCCTAGGAATTTGGTTTGAAATTTATCCAGTATAGAATTGTTATATTGCATTACTTTCTATTCTTAGCAAGACATTTGTAGTTATAAATTCATTTGCTTTAACATTATTTCTAGAATGAAAAATCTTGTAAAATCCTTGAAATAAACTAAAATCCTCATATAGGAGCACAGATCTACTTAGGAGCAAGATACGGAAGAAATAATGGGTAAGAATGGCCAAGACAAACCAGTTAAATTTGACTAGACTTCTAAGGAAGTCCTATTTCAGTGTGAAACTATCTTGAATGTAAACACAGTGTTATATTTTATAAAGCTTTGTAAAGTCCCAAACAATACTTGTTTCTGAAATCATTTTGCAATGTATAGAAACAGAGTAGCAACTGATCTTTCTAAATAGTGAACTTTACTGAGTCAGTGTAGATTGCTTTTGAAAAGTGTAATTTTTCTCTCTGCTCAGAGGCAGCCATTAGGTTGAAAGTATATTTATCATATAAAACTTGATACATTTTTAACTACTCTCCCAATTTCATGCTGCAAATAACTACAGTTCTTCAAATATAAAAATCAGTCTAAAGATTATTTGAAATTCTAAATTATTTTGTTTTTAAACCTTTTCAATCTGGATATGTTGCATATGTGATAAGAGCTTTAATTAAGTAACGTGTGATGGAGGAGTCTTTGGTTTGGTTAAGGCACTAACTTTATTGTTAAATTGTGAAACCATCCAAGATATGTAGATCTCCCTACAGGAAATGTGAAATGCATGGCAAGTTGGTTTAACATCTGGTGGACTTTTGCTTCCAAGCAATATATCATATAATCAACATATCTAAAAACGACCATGAAACCTGAGAAGTGCTGATGGAGACTTACTGGTACACAGGACCCTAATAGATTCAGGAACAACAGGGAAATGTTCTGCAATAACATTTGCATTGTCAACCTCTTTTTTTTTTCTTTTTTACAATTAAAAAAATAAAGACATGGCAATCACCATGGGTGCATACTCAGTACAGCCCCATCTCTAGGTCTCCCATTTCCTAGGTCTGTGGACCTCATGTAGGAGGTTGACCAGAATGCCCCTGCAGCAAGAACTTGTCCATTCATCTCACCCTCAAAATTGAGAAAGAAGCTAGTACAGGTGAGGGTCAAAGGGAGTGCACTCAATCAGAAATGAGAAGTGGCCTGATGGCTAGGTTCCTGACTTAAGAGTGCTAATTTATCCTATTTTGTTATTTTCTGGTCAGAATGACAGGCTGAAAACTTCTCTTGGAAATGAACATTCCAGAGTTAGGCATGCTTGATCTCAAATGTTAATGATAGCAGTGTGTATGGAAAGTTTGGTTCATACAAGAATGAAAGTTCAATATACTTAAATCAACTTTGAAAATAACACCGAAGTAGAGTCAATAAATGTTACTTAATTTTCCTGTCAATTCAACAGGAGCAAATAATTCAAAAAGGCATTTTTTACTAAGGATTAAAATATTTGAAATTTCCATTTCAAACAAATTATTTCACCAAGGACAGATGTCATGCAATCTTTACAATTTTGAGGGCATAATGTCTATTTGGAAATTCAGGCCAAGGCCATCAAATGAAATGACGGTGCATGCTCCAGCGGCTATAAAGAGATGAAGGGCAGATGTAAGAAGCTACACTGCTTTAAGTGGTACCGATTCACAAAAGTGTCTACAAATGACAAAGCTAAAATCTTCCAATTCAGAAGGCATTATAATAGAAGGGTGGGCATGGTTATATGTAAACTAACTAGATTACAGTTCACACACAGCCTGATAGAACTTGGGCTTGGTTTAGAATGCCTGATGACATACAGTACACTTTACCCACTCTCAGACCAATGTCACAGCATGTCAGTAAATTTGTTCATTTCCTTCTTCATAATCGACCATTAGACTGGATTTGTGTACTTGAATTGATAGCAAAGAACAAGGAAGATGGCAGACCAGAAAAAGAGAAGACCTAACTATTCTAGCTGAATGAGGCTCCTCATGTTCCTTGTGACTGAAACACTAATTGATACACTTCTACTTCTCATACATGCTTTGCAAACGCAACTGTAAATGGAGAACTTTCCTACTCTGTCCACCATTAGATCCAGGCCATCTTGAAATATTTGCTGAAGACTGAACAGAAAAGAGGTAGAAGATGATTAGGAACGTACAAATTACCAACAGGAGGATCCAGACTGGGAATTCATGGGAAGCACGTGTGCCAAGTTCCATGATTACCTCTGGAAAAGAGAGGGC
This sequence comes from Desmodus rotundus, assembly GCF_022682495.2. Lineage (NCBI taxonomy): Eukaryota > Metazoa > Chordata > Mammalia > Chiroptera > Phyllostomidae > Desmodus > Desmodus rotundus. Next base: position 167,916,662 of record NC_071388.1, read on the forward strand.
AGGGAAAATTAAGAGGTAAATTGGACAAAAGAAAGGGAGAGAAAATAAATAAGAGCCTAAAGAAAAAGGCAGGCAGCTCTCATTTTAATTCGGAGGCGCTGTTTTACTAGCTGGGGAAATACAAAGACTAGTTAGGGGTATTGCTTGCTTAAACTAAATTTATCTCATCCAGCCAACACTCAGTTAACCGCATCGGATTCTCACAACTATCAGCACGGCACTATGGAAGGTATAACCCACCAACACAGGCTCTGACTTTTTTCTGGACTCAACACTCTCTTGCCTGATCCCAACAGTCTTTTTTCCTGAATAAATGCCAGAGCCCTAGCCCTATGATACTGAACCTTGGAAAATTTTCCACCTTTTGGGGGTTAGAAGTTGGCAACACAATAATCAGCTAAAAGATAAACGGCACAAAGTTCACTCTAAGCTCCCAAAGTTTTCACGTATCTTTTCACTGGTAACAGTACAGACACTGGTCTCAAACTGACCGGATAGAGGACACCCAGTGACCAGAGATCCTGCAACAGCTCAATCTATGAAGGCAAGGGTTATAGTAAATAAAGATAAAATGAATTAATGACAGGCAGGGCAGCAATTCCCTCTCAAGGAACTATCTTAATGACATTTTTTAAAAAAGATTTTATTCATATTCAGAGTGGGGAAGGGAGAGAGGGAGAGAAACATCAACATGTGGTTGCCTCTTGCACACTCCCCACCGGGGACCCCTGCCGGCAACCCAGGCACGTGCCCTGACTGGGAATAGAACCAGTGAACCCCTGGTTCACAGGCCAGCACTCAATCCACTGAGCCACACCAGCCAGGGTTATCTTAATGACATTTAAAATAATATATGATATAGACTTCTATGTCCTTTGTATATTTAATAATGAAAAGCCACTTTACCTAGGTCTCAAATAACCTAGGGTGCCTAGGTTATTACTAAGTTCAGAGCAGCTTACTTTTATCTTAACATAAGCTATCATTGTATACATAAGCAGTTGTGAACAACAGAAGTTCAACATACCAGATACAAAGCTGTTGAGAAAGTCTTCACAATGCAAACCAGACAGCAAAACACCTGGTTAGTGTTGAAACTAACTGGGCTGCTCTGCCCTGCATGTGAACCACCAACGAACGGACCGGACCCTTCACGACCTTCCTCTTCATGACCTTCCCCTTCATTACTGATGCAGTTCTGAACAACATTTTCACTAGTTCCATGATCAGTCCATTTTTTTCTTATTCTTCCAAGTGACTCTGTCCATCTGGTCACAGATACAATTAGCAAGCTGTTGTCACACAAGTTTCCTTTTAGCTCTTAATTTTCAAAAATGTTATGTAATTTAATTTCAAGTTTTATTTTTTTTCCAGTGGAATGTTTTTGCAAATACTTAAACAAACCTTGTAATAGCTGACCTAGTATCAAATGCTATATACTTAGATATTTATAAACTAAACTAAAACTTTCATATTATTTCTTAATTTTTTTATTGTTTATGCTATTACAGTTGTCTCAATTTTCCCCCTTTGAAACTTTCATATAATTAAATTTCTGAGGATCTCAAATTAAAGAAATCATTCAAAATGTGATACAGTCTAGTGTTTATTTCATGTTATGGCAGGTACACTTGAATTTCAAAAATTTAAAACATATAAAAAGTGGTTAGGGACTAACATTTGTATCAACAGTTGATAAATGCCTAAGATTGTTTATTATACAGCAGGGTACAATGGTAGTGCTAATGCCAATAGGGCACCATGGAAATTAGTCTAAAAATTAATTATCACTAGGCTTTATACAATCAACAACGTATGTTGTTGTTTTAGAATTTCAGGACACAGTCTGCTTCTAATGCTAAGCAGTCCTTTAACATTTTTAATGTTATACAGTGTTATAGTGTTTAGTTTGGCAAATGTTTCAAAATAAAGTAGGAATGTATTCATAACATCACAGAAATGCACATCCAGTTTTGTTTTCAATAAGAACCATAAGTACAGATCAGAACTCTTCCTATATGAAATAATTTACACACATATGAATGCTATATCACTATCTAAAATAATCACTAAATACAATTCTTTTTTTCCAGAAATAAACAAGCAAAGTTTTTTTTCATTATCAAATATCAAAAACATAGATAATGTATATTTTTCAAACAAATACTCTAAAAATTATAGGAATAATTTTTGTGAATTCAGTGAATGCGCAACCTAAATCAACCAAGTATATTGTAGTACAATGATATTAAGAAACCGATGATCAGAAAACACAACCATATGAGAGAAATTTATAATCCACAAAACTGCTTTTCAGGCGTTAAGGTAAAATAGCTCCACAGTTTACAGGTAAAACCGAGGCAACAAAAATGCGTGCTTGTCTTCAATAAGTATGTATTTTATGCAGAAGATGTAACACTTTGCTTGTAGACAGCATGGTATGCATTTCTCAGCAAAACATAAGGAAAACAAGACTCCAAAAGATCCATGGTTAGAAATGGAGATTCCTGCACAATCTGAAAAATTCCAAAATGCATCAGAATTCAAGTTATTTATTATGAGAATATTTACTAACTAATAAACCACAATTTATATTATTCGTATTAAAAACAGACACAAATTATTTTCCTTTTACATTAAAATCTGAAAGGCAAATAAATGTGCCACAGTATATGACTCATAAATCAATCAACAGGAACATACTATTTTCATTGCCTTCAACGATATATTAGAGATAAAATATAAACATTCAAAATGTGGGCCATATCTTGAAGTCTAACTGGGACCCAAGACTATGTAGAAAGCCAAATCAAACATAAAACCAACTATAAATAAAAGTGGTGAAAGGCTGTAAGTTCTAGAGGAGTTCAAAAGGGAAGAAAGATTAATGTAGGCCAGAGTAATTAGGAAAGTCTACCTGGAAAAAGATTTGAGCTTTGGGGTATGTTGACTCATTAAGATAGACAGACCTCTCCAGGTAAAGGAAATTATTCTAAGTGAAGAAAGAACTGAACGGAAGTGAAGAGAAAGAACAAAGTATAGAGAATTACAGAAAATTGTATTAGATGGGCGGAATGGAATCAGACTAAAGAAAACCGGGAGAGCTGAAACTAATACACTAGGAAAATGTAAGGCCCAGGTGTTTCCCAACTGGTTGAAAAACTGTAAGAATACCTTATAGGTAATACTAATCTTTTGTTGTTGTTGTTTTCTGATATGATTACTATAATGTAAAAATATAAGTGACTGTCATTCTCTTTTCAGCAATTTTAGAAAGTGTGTGGAGTGAGCACAAGGGACCAAAAAAGAACCTCAGCTCTTATTGTTATTTAATCAATAAAATGCCAAGAAAAGACTATAAGGAATGAGTGGAACTTCTTTGTTGTCCCAAAGAAACAAAACAAAAAGAAACAAAACTGAGACTTACCATATCTAGCAGTAAATAAACAGATTCTCTATTTCTTGTTGTTGTTTTATCTGTCTCCTGGCCAATTTTCAGTAGACTGGAGGATGCAAGCTTGAAAGTATAGATACATTTTAAATAAGTTTTTTAAATGAAATGTTCATCAGTTACTCATTTATTTTCAGTATATTTCACCTTACAAGACATTTCAATCATTCAGCTGCTTATATGATTAACAATTAAATAAGATATACTTTGATTCTTTACATTCAAGCAATAATTTCGAGAGTTATTAAGGTATAAACAGAACAAAGACAAATGTAATAAAATATTTTGATTGGTCTTTAAAACTGATTTTGTTTTCAAGACAAGTCATTCTTTTAAAAAATGATTTATTTTTATCTTTCTAATACCTGTATTGACTATATTTCTTAGTTCCCAAATAAGAAGAAAATTTCACACTGAGTTTGAATTAACAGGAACACTGAGATTGGGATACTAAGTCTTGAATAAAGGAAATACAGGGAATAAAAAAAATTATAAATCTTAATACTGTTTTCTTTGAAACAGAAGTTACTTTCTCAAGTTAGTACTATAATTGCTTTATTTTTTTTTAAATAAACTTTTCTAAAAAGCTAACAGGATATAAACCTGTAAAGAAGCAAATACTGTAGTGTTCATTATACCAGGATGTATCTTTCCTTTAAATAAAATATGGAAAAGGTACATTGATAAAGGAAAGAAAGAGTCACACTAATATAGAAACTAGAGCCATACTTCAAGAGGGTAGAGTTAGCACAATTACCCTCTTTTGGGAGTAAGCAATATTCTTATTTTTGAGTTTGTCAGCATTAAGTCTTTCTCCAAATAAATGAAAATATAAGTAAAATATATCCTTTTAGAGGGAATATCCTCTCTTTGCCTCAATTTTCCTTTGTTTTGTTTTTTCCTCTTTTCAACCCTAGATAAAATTCTAGGGCATTACAAACATCAGCTTACAAAAAAGGCTGTATACTGCAGAGCTCAAGAAATAAAAAAAAAAGCCATAGGGAAAAAATGCTAAACTCACTACTCCTAGATTTTAATGCCTTGTCGCCTTACCTATTCCTCCCCCGCAAATTAACTAATTAAGAGAATTTACTGTTACTTCTCATAGTTATTTTAAGCTTTATTTATAAAATGTCATGAGTTTTGCTACTGATTTTACATACCGCCAGAAATTCTTTAAGACGGTCTTCAATGCTTCCTTTGTGAATTGTAAATAAAGCAGCAGCAATCTGGTTGATGGCTTTGGCCAAGCAATGTATGTTGTTGCAGTGCCCTGAGGAAGTGCAAACACGGTTTATTCTGTGTGACCCCCAAATACCAGTAAGACATAGAAGGTAGATCTTGAATGGCATCACAATCTACACAAATAATGGTGTGATTAAAAGCTGGGTTGGGAATAACCCGCCTCACTCTCCTTTCACTTTCATGAGGACCAGTCTTCTTAAAAAAAGCACAGCAAGAGACCAATAATTATTATGTCCATATTAAACAAGCAAATTTTCAGCGACCCCAAAAGAAATCCTACATCCGTTTTATGTCTCAGACACTTAAAAAATGAAATGCTTAGCTGTTTTACAAACATTTTTCTTATCCAAACCTTAAAATAATCCTAAGAGCTGGATACTGCTTTACCATCCATGCCCTGATGCACACACATTCAAGCACCCATAAGCTCACGTACACACATTTCCTGTACCAAGAAACTGGGGCTTAGAAAATTCAAAGTTACAGATAGTAAGTGAAAACGTAACCCATATTTTATTGTAAAAGAACATTAATTACCTGAAAAGTACCTAGCATATCAAAACTCTTAACTTTCCATTGCCAAAATAACTTTAAACCACTACTCACCTTCTATAGCAGGGCTGTACTGAGACATCACATTGCTGGCCAGTGTTGGCAAAGAAACTGCCACAAAGACCATGAGGAGGCAGGCAATTTTATATTCTTCTTCTGGACTTATGTTTTCTAAGGGGGAAAAAACCCGAAAATAAAACCAAGGTATTTCTTCAAGATCAGTTAGGAGTTGATAATCTAACCCAAAAAGGCTTTTTTTAATTTTTGTATAGGGTATTTATTTAGTCTCTCTGGTATTTCTTCAAGATTAGTCAAGAGTTGAATATCTACACCAGAAACAGCAATTTTTATTTTTTGTATAAGATATTCTACTCAGGCCCAACAAAATTTATATGAATAATATATATAATTATAGGCTATTATCAATTCCTCAGGCATATTTCAAGGAATTCTCATTTTTCTTTTTTTAATCCTCACCTGAATATGTTTTTACTCATTTTTAGAGAGGGGAGAATGGGACATCATCCGACTGCCTCCTGTGCGTGCCCCGTTTTGAGCGAACCTGCAACCTTTTGGTGCACAGGATGACGCTCCAACCAATGGAGCGCCCAGCCAGGGCTTTTTCTTTTTTTTAAATTGTAAGGTTACAGGGCAAAAAGTATAGTTAGGATAATTGGAATCTCAAATTTCCTGATGATAAAATTACTTTATAAGAAAATTCTATTTAATACAGTTTAGAAAATTTATTATCTCATGAAATCCTTTATGTTTTTTTGTCTAAAATAAATATGAATATAATTTGAAATTTACTACTTAAAAGATATAAATGTGGAAAGTAGACCAGAGCCCTGACTGGCATGGCTCACTTGGTTGAGCATCATCCCATAAAGCAAAAGGTCACTGGTTTGATTCCCAGTCAGGGCACATGCCTGGGTTGAAGGCCAGGTCCCCACTCAGGCATCTTTCATACATTGGTATTTCCCTCTTTTTCTCCCCATCCTTCCCCTATCCCTAAAAATAGATAAATGAAATCTTAAAAAAAAAAGAAAAAAAGAAAGTACACTGAATTTACAACCTCCCCATTTTAGAAGACAGAAGGAAGCAGTCATACTTGAAAATAAGTAGTATTGCCCTATGACTTTTTAAGATACAACCCTTTCTGAAGTATTTATTGTAATGTGAACTAAAATTGTGGCTTATCTAGTACCTGGCAACTTCTAGTCACCCTACTATTCACCACCACATATTAGTAATAATTGAACATAAAAAAAGAGCCAGAATGTTTTTAAAATTTGGCTGATTATAAAAAATATACCTGTAGCAAACGAAGTAACAGTGGTAATATCCATGTCACTACAATTAACATACTGCATGAATAACAACATAAAAAGCAATGTTAAATCTAGAAAGAACTGATGCAAAGGGCTACAGGAGGGCATTTTACCACCAGAAAAGGATGAAATGTTATGTACTTTGTGGACAAATCTAAAAATATCTAGAGCATTCTGGGTACTACTTCAAAGGGCTGGTCTTAAAATCTTTAGTTTAATATTATATAATAATGCACAGATTCTTTATGGTTCATAGCTCTAGTCCAATTAAAAAAGGATACTCTTTCCAAGGTATCACCTAGACCATCTCCATTGCATACAAATAAATATAGGCATAAATCTTTGTTTTCCCATCTCAAAAAATATTTCTCTTGATTTTACTCCTGCCTCTACCTACTATAATTTTATGTCTTTGCTCTCTTTTACAATAGAACTTTGAGAGTTTATCCTTATCCTAAATCCTTTTCTCCCATTTTTTTTATGCCCTTTCTAATCAGCATTTTGCCCCGGAAACCCCACTGACACTACTCCTGTCAGCATCATTCATTAATTACACATAACTGGTCATTCCCTTTCCACTTTCCTGGAAGCTACTCTTTCCTGGTTTTCCTTATCTTTCACTGTTTCTTCCTTCTCAGTTTCTTTTTTGGTAGTTCTTCCTCTTTTCTTTGAGCTCTTAAAAATGCATTTCACCTGATTTTTGTGAAGAGAGAGCTACGACCAGGGCAGGATCAATCTCGCAAGGTAATCCAGCAGCTGATGATAACTCATACACATTCATTGCAACCTGAGGAAAAAATATGAGAATGACTAAGAAATATTCTAACAAATTTCTGCGGAATCTCAGTAAGAAAAGATATACTGTTTAAATTAGAGTCTGCCTACTAGAACACTAGAGAATTTTAAAAACTTTCCTGAGCCAGGACCTACAACACAACTAAACTACAATGAATAGATTATTTAACACCTTGGGAGGTACTGTTGCTTGTAACGTCCTACTGTTAGCCAATCAAAACTTGTATGATTTCTGTGGCAAATTCCAACAGAATCATTCTTAAGTTGTTACTTTTTCTTAGTAGCATAAATGTAAAATAATCAAGCAAAAAGAAATAAATAAATGAACAAAAGTGAGTCAGAAGTACTAGACTTATGTTTATGTCCATACCTGTTGAATGAAAAATTATAGTGGTCTAATCATTATCATATCTATAAATGTGGTAAATTACTTATAATAGCTTTAGGAACCACTGATTTAAATCTGATCAAGGAACTTCTAATGACTAAAATAATTTTTTGGGTATCACATATGGATTTCAAGTATTTAAGATATTCTGACTGCTCCACACCTCAGTTTAAAACTACCAACGTAATTGGTTACCTCTAATATACAACCAAATATATATATAATGAAGTAAAACTGTGTATTTTAAAATAAATGGTTAACTGCCATGGACTAAGTTGTAGATAACATTGGTTTGCGACCCATTATTCATTCACTCTACCCATAAAAATTAACTAAAAATGGATCACAGACTTAAACATAAGTGCTAAAACTGTAAAATTCATAGAAGAAAATATAGGCATAAATCTTCATGACTCTGGATTAAGCAATGGTTTCTTCCATAGAAGCATTAATAAAAAAATAAACTAATTTCATCAAAATAATTTTTGTGCTTCAGAAAATACTATGATGAAAAAATAATAGAAAAGATTTACAAATCATATATCTCTTAATGGACCTGTTATCAAGAATATATACAGAACCCTTACATCTCAAAATTAAAAAGACAAACAAGTAATCTGAAAAATGAACAAAGGGACCTGAACAGACATGTCTCCAAAGAAGATACACAAATAGCCAATAGCATATGAAAAGATGTTCAACAGATCCGCCACCAGGAAAATACAAGTCAAAATGATGAGATTTCACAAACATAGTGTGTAGCATTTCACACATACTAGAAGGGCTATAATTAAGGAGTCAGGTAAGAAGTATTGACAAGGAGGATAGAGAGAAATTAAAACCGCCATACACTGCTGGTGGGAATGCAAATTGGTACAGCCACTTTAAAACCAATTTGGTAGTTTTTCCAAAGGATAAACAGTGTTTCCATATGACCCAGCTATTCCACACCTGGAATATACCCAGGAGAAATTAAAGTATATGGCCGTCCACACAAAAACTTGTACATGAATAGTCTTAGGAGCATTATTTATAGTGACCCATAAGTGAAACAGTCCAAGTGCCCATCAATTAATGAATGGATAAATAAAATGTGGTACATAGCCAGATAACCGAATATTACTTGGCAATAAAAAATGAAGTACTTATACATGCTACATGAATACACCTTAAAAGCATAATGCTAAGTATGAGAAGCCAGTACCAGAGAGAAGACTATATACTATATGATTTATATGAAGTGTCAGAATAGGCAAACCTATGGAGACAGAAAGTAAACTACTGGTTACTAAGGGCTAGGGAGTGGGAAAAAATGAAAATGACTGCTAATGAGCACTAGGTTTCTTTATAGGGTGATGAAAATGTTCTAAAATTGACTGGTGATAATTGCACAACTCTGTGACTGAGGTCCACTGAGTTGTACACTTTAAACAAGCCAATTTTATTGTAGGTAAATTTTATCTCAATAAAAACTATTAACAAACATATGTTTGTTTGTTTTTTTTTAAAAGTAAGCTTTTTAAAAAAGATTGCTAGAATTTAAATACCATTATATCAAGTGCTAAGAGAACTGGATGGTTGCTCAGAATATTAATTATTATTCTCATGATCTGCACACCAGTGTCTTCTCAAGAATAAATTCACCTTTAGTGTTTTCTTCACTTTTTTCTACAGTTTCCACTTAAAAAATAATTTGCACTATTAATATACAGTTTCCAATCATAAAATCATAGGACAATTATTGATCTCAAATATTTATTCTGTACAAAGCACTGCGGGAAAATAAAGAAAACAAGGTCTTAGTCTTCATGCTGTTTACAATCTAGTATAAATTTAAGAGGAAAAACACAACTATAACACAGGGCAGAATGTATTTCATTCTACAATGGATAAACAGAAGTTCTTTGATAACACTAAGAAAAAAATTTTTATGATCACTTGGGGATCAAGGAATATTTCTTAGAAGATAGCAATTGAATCATCAGGCCTTAAATGAGAAGCAGAATTTCAAAAGGTAGAAAGAGAAACAGCAAGATTTTCAGGTAGAATAAAATTAGGGGACAAGGTGTGAGACTGTACACAGATCTGGTTATCTCATAGGATGCACTTGAAGAAAAAAGGGGCAGAGTTAACAAAGGGAACAGAGTGGGAGAAGGACAGAACTGTGATAGATAAGCCCTAAAATCGAGGAGAAACTTGAGTGTCATACAAGAGTTTAGACATTACTTTTTTGTCAGTGCTTTTCAAAATATGCAAATCTGAAAATAACCATTCCAAGAACACAATAGCTTAAAAAGCATAGATGTGAGCTGACATGTCACTTACTAGCTACGTCACCCCCTCGTAAGTTATTGCTGACATCAGTGGTTAGACTTCATGATAGATAAATTTTTCAAGACAAAATTGTGGACTCATGGCTACCAACCTTCTATCTTATATTTATTAATTAAAAAACAGGATATTTAAAAAACTGTAATTTATAGCCTACAACATTCTTTTATAAGATTTTATAATGTCAATTTAAAAAATTGCCTGAATTTATCTCTATTTAAAACAAAACAACTCTTTACTCTCTCATCTTCCTCACTGTGCTTATGACCATGAACAGCTATCCATTTAAGGAAAAAGAGGTAATACCCACCCCATTTTACACTGTTACAGGTGACCAAGGAAGATTAACTTTCAAAATGCCTGCATAGTATGTTGGTGCTGAGCTCTCTCAAAGATGCATTTTCAAAGGCAAGCATGCTTAACTAATCAGTCTAAAATAGAAACTCCGTAGTTTAGGATTTATTAAATTTTATTTCATATGTAATACATATTTCATTTTAGAAACTGTAAAAATCCAAACATAAGGTTTTATTACCTTCATATCAGTTTCCCTTGGAATGTGATCCTTGAAATCTTCAATTGAACTTACAAGAAAAGGAATGTGGTAGGACAAGACCTAGGCAGGACAACAAAAACATACCATGATTTTAAAATAGTGACCTCTATTATGAAATATTACCATTTGAGTACTTTTAGTTTTCATAAAAATTATTTCACTTTATCTGTTGTCATGTAGTTTTCTAAAGTACTGAAATACACACAAATGTATATATGTATGTACTGTATATACTCAATGACAAACTGAGTATAACCAAATGATAAATGTTTTAATGGAGAGTAAAGATGAAAAAGTAGCTCAATAGCGAGGCAAGTTATACCTCCTGAATTTCAACAGCAAAATAAAAAAGTACATTTAAGGTCCTGACTGGTATGGCTTAGTGTGTTGGGCGTCTTCCCACAAACCATAAGGTCACCAGTTCAATACCCCAGTCAGGGCACGTGCCTGGGTTGCTCCTTCTGTTTTTCCCTCCCTTCCCCCCCTCCCTAAAATATTAGGTTGGCCAACCCAATATTTTGGGTCTTTTCCGTAAGATGGCTCTGGTAGTGCTCAGTTGTCTTTAACTTCATTCAAAACAATTTTGTTAAGATTGTATTGTGAGAGTCTAGGGCACACACCTGGGTTGCGGGCCAGGTCCCCAATAGGGGAGGCATGAGAGGCCAACTACACATTGATGTTTCCCTCTCTCCCTCCCTCCCTTCCCCATTCTCCAAAAATAAATAAAATCTTTAAAAAAAAAGATTGTATTGTGACAGCTGTCATACCAATATGCATTTAAAAAAACTTATTAAAATTGGTGAATTTTTGTGTAGCCATTTTACTACTGAAGATGGAAGAAAATATGCAATATTTTTGGCATATTATGCTTTATTATTTCAAGAAAGATAAAAATGAAACTGAAACGTAGAAAAAGATTTGTGCAGTGTATGGAGAAGGTGCTGTGACTGATCGAACACGTCAAAAGTGGTCTGTGAAGTTTCATGCTAGAGATGTTTTGCTCTGTGATGCTCCATGGTCAGGTGGACGAGTTGAACTTTACAGCAATCAAATCAAGACATTAACTGAGAACAATCAATATTATATAACACGGAAGATAGCCATCATACTCAAAATATCCAAGTCAATAAAGTTATTGTTCAAAATAAAAACTGTGTCTTTATTTTACAGAAAAAAACTAAAACTTTTTGGTTAACCCAATAAATAAATAAAGTCCTAAAAAAACTACATTTAAGTACCTTTAATTTCTATATACCTTATTTTAAATAACTATGAAAACTGGAATTTTAATTATATCCCTGTTAATTATAAATTCAAAGAGTAAGTTTTAATTTCTGATAAACTAAAAGAGATTATTTGGATATAGGGTATGTACTTATAATGGTTTCTTACATCTCTAAGTGCTTCTTGTGCCAATGAGCGGAAGGATAAAATTACACCAATTATTGTCATCCTCTTCAAGACACTGTCAACAGCTAAATTTGAAGGAAGGGGAGAAGAGAAGAAAAGAATGTGAATTGGATTCTTTCTTAACCTTGGAGAAAATTCTTAGTTATAAAATTCCCATGATAAAAGGTACAACTAATAGCAATTTGATTATAACAAATGATTAAAGAGGCAGATGTTTTGAAAGTTGATATTAAAATTAAGAAAATTGTACTTTACTACAAATGGAGTACACTGTATTCTTTAAAGTGGTTTAGATGGTTCACCAGAAATCTTGAAACAATCATATAAGTAGCTACCTTTGTAATCCTATCTCAGAAATATATAGGTAGTAGGAGAGAGAGAGAGAGACTGGGGGGAAAAGAGGAAGCTGATCAGAGTGGATATGATGTAAATGCTCAAATGGCTCCAGAACTAGGAGATGCTAAATTCTTAAGTTGCTGAGGTCTGGAGGGTCCGGAAACAAAAAATGACTACTGAGCAGTTTTCACAAGCCCAGGTTACTAAAGATCATGAATAAATTTGCTCATTTACATTTTGGTTATAGAGCACTACTCTAAAAATTGTTACTACATATTCAATATTAAAACCCGGTTAACAAAACTGAGGGAGAGTAGGATTTGAAAAATCAATACCTTCCTATTTTAAAAAGCCAACAAACATTTATTGAATTACTCTCCATATACAAGGCATTCTACTAGGTAATAAGAACAAATATAAACAGAATAATAATCTAGACCTTAAATAACAGTCTCAATGAACTGTCAAGAAAACTAAGAAAATATCACATTTGAGAAAGATATATATATAATTTATATATACATAACAGATTTCTAGAAAGATAGATAACTGTTATCTGTTATTACCTTTGAATAGGAAGGAAGAGGACTGTTTGACTTTCTAACTCCTACGTAGTTTGTTTAAACTTTACTATAAGTATCTTTTATTATAACTCTCAAACAAGGCATAATAAAAGCAAAAACATGATTGAGAATTAAAAATAGTAGTGTTAACAAAATGATGTAAGGCACAAATATGTTACAAATTTCACATGAGCAGAAACCAGTGTTTCAGTATTAATTACTGAAAAGATTCAATATTAATCTTTTTATCTATCTCTAGCACTCACCAGAGTGGCTGAGACCCAGAATAAGATGTTCAATGAATTGGGTATTCAAGTAATGAGGCTAGAAAACTGTTACTATCAAGAAAAGGAGAGAAGAAATGAGGGTAAAAAGAAAGATTTATCTTGAGAAAATAACAAGTTGGGCGTAACAAGAAGGGTATTCCAGGCCAGAAAAAGAAGAATCCAGAAAAAGGAATGGAAGAAAACAGTACTGTGGCATCATATATTTTCCCATGTTATTGAACAGAATTTAATCAAATACATTAGCAAAAACTGTATCCTACAACCTCCTCTTAAATATGTATAGCAATGATACATTAAAAGTTCTGAGAAATTTCACAAGAAAGAAACTTGTTGACCTTATTTTTTAATGGATTGTTTGCCAAACTTATTTGACCACTGGTACCTTTCCATTACCTCCCATAATTTCCATTAACATTCTGCTATGGTCTGAATGTTTGTGTCCTCACAAAATTCATATATTGAAATCCTAACTCCCAAAGCTGATAATGGTCTTAGGAGGTGAGGCCTTTAGAAGTTGCTAAGCCATGATGGTGGAGCTCTCATGAATTCAGTGAGTGCTTTTACAAGGGTTCCACAGAGAACCCTAGCCCCTTGTATTATGTGAGAATTCAACGAGAAGGCCACAGCTCTGATGAAGGCCCTCACCCAACCAAGTTAGCACCATTATCTTGGACTGTCACAACTGTGAGGAAGAAATTTATGTTGCTCACAAACTTCTACACTATTTTGTTGTAGCAGTTCAAATTTATAAGACCCATCCCAAGGAACTAATTACCATATTTTGTTGTGTATAATGTATTCCTGTGTATAATAGGCACCCACACTTTTGGCCCAAACTTTGAGAAAAAAATCTTTTGTTTTAATTTTTTAATTTATTTATATTTAGAAACAAAACTGATTATCGTACTGCATGGTATTATTTTGTATACGGATATCATATTGCTTTCTAGAGTTACACTTTTAATGCATAAACATAAATAGAAGAATTAAAAACATTTATATAGATACGGAATTAGTACTACCCACGCATAATGCACAGCAAAAAAGTGAGCATTATACACGGCGAAATATGGTAATACTAGAACCATGGCTATGTGGGTCTTGGGCCAGGCAAGCAAAAGGTAGTAGGAGACAGGAAAGAAAGGGCTGGATATGAAGTTAATACAAACAATAGCTTTTGAACACCATGCTAAGTAGATTAGACTTTCCTTCAAGTAATAAGTGGGTTATTCGGGGTTTTCAAAAATATAAAGAATAATATGAAAAGAACTGTGTTTAAAAACATGACTCTAAATGTTGGGAGATAGGTTAAAAAGGGAAGACTGCATGTTAAGACTGTAGTTCACAAAACAATGACAAAGCCGTAAACAAGAACTACAGGGCAGATTTGGGATTTAAGAGGTGGGATCTGAAGTAGGAGTTAAAAGCTTAAACACTACAGCAGGAAACATAAAATAGTGAAGTAGACGAGGTGCAAGATAGAACAGTGAGTAGGAAAGGCTGGAGAAAAATTTCTATGTGCAATACCTGCGACTTAGTTCCAGCTAATCCCTGCCATGCGGGGAAATACTGCCTAGGTGGTTTTTTTTTGGGGGGGGGGAGCCAGATGTTTTGGATTTTTATGCAAAATGTCCCATTTTAAAAACAACCAATTATTCTCAATTTAATGCAGCATGGGACCAAATAAGACCAACCTATTTACAAACTCTGATCTGCAAGATATAGCTATTAGATAAAGAATACGATGACAGAAGAATCAGGGAAGATACCCGTATTTTCTTGTGCAGGTCACCAGGTGGATGGCAAGAAAGGTAATAAAATGGTCAATGAAAGAATATCAGGCATTTTTCCTCACCCACTCACACCTCCCATAGGAAGGTCCTTCCCATTCCAGAGACGTTGTGAAGTTATCAGTGGGCCATATCACATACCTGAAGATGTCTAACAATGTTTCTCAAACTTCAGTACAAATCAGCAAAGTGATTCAGTAGGTGTGGGGTAAGACCCAATAATTTACATTCTTAACAAGCTCCTAGGTGATGCTTTTGGTTGTTACTTTTGGTTAACAAACCACTTTGAGAACCCTCGGTCAAACCAGCACTTGGTGTTGAACATCTGGAGCTCAATAGAGTCAAGGCTGAAGATGAATATGTAAGACACATTGATAAATAAGAATGGATACATTTTCCCAACAGGATTGTAGAACAATGACTTAAAAAAAAAAAAGGTAGAGGTAAAAGTAGTGGCAAATTAAAAGAATAAAAATAAATACAAAGAAAAATAAAAGAAACACGAGAGAGAAATCAAGTAGAGTAAGAGGAAAAAGGACTAGATTTTGCAAATGGGAAATCAGCAAATTACAGTATATGGAAAGTAGAGAATTGGGAAGACGGAACCGTGAATACAACCTTGTCAAAAAGTTTAGCAATACAAAGAGTGACAGAATGAGTAAGAGGCAGGTTTAACAGTCTTAAAAAGTGTCATTTCACTAGCAGTATCTGGCTTCCAGAGAGCAGAACACTCTGGGGATCAGGGAAATTGCCTGGGATGACGAATGCAGCAAAAAGTCAAGAGTATGATAGTACAGAGGAGAAAGAATTAAAATCACTAACCAAATTTCACAGTCCAAAATAAGTACGTAACTAGAGACATCAAAATTTCAATGAGTTTGGTTTCAAAGTTTTAACCAAGAGTTTAACAGGCGTGAAGGAGTGGGAGAGCCGGAAGATACAACAGGTCTGAGAGTGGAGTTTCAAATTCAAAATTTTACTGGTGCAATAGTTTCAGGTGATAATATCATCCAAAGTACTGCTTAAGTAAAGGTCTTTAAAAAGCAACTTACAACTCTGTAGATGGTGGCAAGGTCACGGCAAGAGTGAGTGGAATGAATTTTTAAAAGGAAAAATCACTACAGGAACATTAGAAAATAAAAGTCTGGAGTAAGGGAACCAGTATAGTAATAAACCTAGCCCCAAGGAACACAGTGTCAGGGAATAAAAAGAAGGGACAGTATTAAATTTGATCAAGTCACATAGTTAGAAAGCCTAAAACTGAACATTTATTACAGACTAGCTCCCAATTCAGAGTTACTTTTAATAAATAATATTGCTCTTTCTGTGTAAGGGTATTTAGAAGAATGATTATTGACTACGAAAATCAAACTGTTGTAAAAGTACATCAACTTTTGGATACGGGGTGAAGGAAACACAAGGTTAGAGGTCAGAAACAGAAGAGAGTATTCTGAAAAACAGTTCAACTGAAAGAGTAGTTTTCTCTAGTTCCCAAAAGAAGCCACTTTTGAGAGGATATTTTTTTTCCAAATCACAGAAAAGATTTAGTAAATTCTATTTAAAAACAAACAATATATATGGGCCATTAAGACAACAATTTATCTCTTGATTTTGGCCAATTCCACAGGTCATGAATCGCCACTGCTATACACAAAATTCAAGTAAATAGAATCTAGATAAAGGAGTTTTATTTTGAAAACCTACAAATTCTGCTTGTAATTTTAACAAATTATTATTTTGTTTCAATTCCACAAATAGAAGAGTCAAACTAATAGTAAACAGGGATTGAACAGTGCAGTGGCTTAGTTGCTTCTAACCAGACGATACCGTCAAATGCTGTTTATTAGTAGAACATTGACTAGGGTTAAGGCCAGGGGGGTGGTCAAATGAGTATTAAAAAAATGAGGGAAACATGAAAAATATGTAAATATACACTAAAACAATGAACAAAAGAGATCAAGTAGATATTTAATAACTGCCTGCTAAGTATTTTTCACATTCCTCCTTCCTATAATGCTACCAAGTCAATCTTTTCTTTTTCATTTTTTAACTTTTATTTTTCAAAGTATTATACCGTGAGCCTGACCTTTTTTCCCCTTTTGGTGTACAGCTCTAGGAAAGAAGATGAACATATGTAGATCTGTGTCATCACCATCACCACTATGGCGAAGAGTCTCATCAACCCCCAAAACTCCCTCGTGCTTTGTTCATAGTTCTGGCAACCACTTATCTGTTCTACAAGGCAAACTGCAGCCTAATTTCATACTAATGTGTATTAAATAAGTTTCTATTTTTTAAAGCAAGATAAGACAGCCTAATAAAATAATCGCCTAAATCATTTTATACTTTATAAAATTTGACAGATCTGTAAAACATTTGAAAGAAAAATATCAAAAAGAAAATATATAACACAAATGGCTTTAATTTTCTTAAGGCTTATTTTTTATTTGGGAAAATAAACCTGGTTTCTCAAATACAAAGACTATTTTATTTGGAATTTCACTAATTTTTTTAATGTTGGGAAGACTTTTAAATGAATCAGTAAGTATGACTTCTTTGAAGTAGAGTACTGCTCATAATTTACTACAATATTTAGTTTACAAATTTTGAGCAAAAGCTAAATACGTCTGGTCTTCTTAATACTTATCAAAAGTATCTAAGTTACCCACATGATAATCTTTTAAAGAGTGCAGCCATCTGGTCTGGTTTGTCAAAGCTGGTCCTCATTTGTGTTAGCACATCAACATTCTCCACCACAAGTTTCTAAAAAGAAGAAAAATGCCAGGTCAGGCACAGACCTCCTTGTGTTAATGAGATAAGAACATGCTTGGAAACTACAGCCTGGCATATAGGAAATACAATTCATGAAATCCTGACGCTCTATGCTATATATATTTTTTGTTGCTTTACTAAGGGAATCTTAAAATTTACATAGGCTTAATGTTTTCTTCAGTTTGCAAATTCAGGAAGAGAAGAGTTCAGGGAAGAAAGCAATAAAGGTAAGTAAGCAGTAGGATAAACGAGTATCTTATCCTGACACACAGAACTGGAGTGGATATAGAAGGCAATAAATTACACCAAAAAAAAAATTCTTGCTGTTTAAGCTAGCTGAAAACAGCTTAGAGTTCATTGCTGGATATATATCATCAGAAGAATAACAACTTGTTGGGGGTATGGAACCACTTTCATGTGGATTATAACAGAGCATATTTTCCAACACAAATTATCAAACAGAAATGTCAACTATTTACCTTCTTTTTCAGGGATCATTGAGAAAGGAAAGAGAATAGAAAGAAGGAAGGGGTATAAACAAGGGAAGAGAGTGAAGGATAACTATTTAAGAAAAGTCTAACTCATTAAAGAATGTTTTTCTTAAAAGAAGCATTGGAAAAGTACTTTAGTTTAAAAATTGTAACTAAGACAAATGGCCTGGATTTGGACATATGTAGTTTTGAATACACATCTCCAAGCTTCGTCCCTGCGTATTTCAATCCAGCAGGCCTAGGTGTAAAGACATTGCAAGCACACTGTTAAAAGTGCCACAGTGGTTTTGTTATGAGCCAAAGGCGAACGACAAGTATTTTAAGGGCAGCATGAAAAACTATACAGAAAATCTATAAAAATAATTTTTTCCTATACTAGTATGAATTTGGTTTAGGTTACTGGGTATTACATCAGATTATTTCTCTTTATGATTCCAATCAAATGTTCAGCTTCAGTCACATTTATTTGCTAAATCACCTCTTATACTCTAATTATACTGCCTGCTCTCTCTCGGGCCAATTCCATACTTGTCCTATTCTAAAACTTGATTCAACCAATAAATGCTCAAACTATATGCCAAATTCTGACAGTGCTCTTTCACTCTTAATATAATATCACATGTCAGTGAATCAAAGACACCGAGTTTTAAATGCACCATTATATTATGTGAGTAAGAAAAAAAACTTCATCAATTTAACTGAAATGTTTTCTAATCATCTGACTATAAGACATATAATTTCAGAAATATTATTCAGAAACAATTGTTTTGGAATCAATAAATTATAATATACCATATTTTTTGGACCATAAGACACACCTAGGTTTTAGAGGAAGAAAACAGGAAAAAAAAATTTTGAAGCAAAAAATGTGGTAAAATATTTAATAATATAAATAATATTTCACCAATGTAAATGTAAACTACATTTGGACTGTAAGATGCACTCCCATTTCCCCACCAAATTTGATGGGGGAAGTGTGCCTTAGAGCCCCCAAAATACTGTATATTTAATATTAAGAATACTCATCATTTTTAAGCTCTTGTACTAGGCAACTTACAAACAACCCCATTTACTCTGATCCAAATGAGAGGATAGTCCAGTTTTACAACTGAGGAGACTAAGGCTCACAGAAGTTAGATAACTTGCCCAAAGTAGCAAAGCTACTTAATAGTTAAATTTGGAATGTGAATATAGGTTTGTCTGATTTATAAATCCATCCCCTTAATCCTTAAATAAGTGGTTCCCAATCTTCAGTGTACATGAGACTTATCTGGAGAACTTATTAATTAAAACACACATTGCTGAGTCCCAGCCCCACATGTCCTGATTTATAGCTGGCCTGAGATGGAACCAAAAACTGTGCATTTTTTTAACGATTGCAAGGTAATGCTGCTGCTGCTGCTGCTGCTGCTGCTGCTGCTGCTGCTGCTGATCTGGGAACAATTCTTTAAGAACCATTAACCTAAAGCATTTGTTAGCACATTACTCTTTTTAAGAAGTTAATACATCTACTCCTGAAAGTATAGCTTATATTCTTTTCTTTTCTCCCTCAACTGTATCCTGAGACAAAATTCTCTATATATTTAAAGTCATTGATTAGTATCACTGATGAATAAATGAAAGATAGAATACTAGAATTATCAACTAAATGGTTTAGAATAAACTGAGATAAATCACTTGAAACAAATTAAGAATAGAAAAAAATTAAGTTTCCTGTTAAAAAGAAAAGTTATATTCTTGACACAATTCATACTTCAATTTCCTGCTCCATTTGAGATAAAGTAAAAAGCTTCCAGTACTTCATGAAGAACTAAAGAACTGATCCGTGAAATGCCAAAACAATTCTTTTGGCAGCACTGGAAGAATAAATTGACTCAACAGGCACAACTCCAAATGAAACACCCCAAGAATTTTAGTAGGAAAGAAGACTGGTTGTTTTCTTCTCCAGAAAGTAATAAACATGTTTTACCACAAGTACACATTCAGTGTTGACTATGTCTGACACACGATTTATTCACAACCATTAAATATAAAGACGCTCCTTTTTTTTTAATTGGCACACAACTTTACTCTTTGAAACAAAAAGGTCTTCAGCTAACACAGAAAATAAAACAATTAAGGTCATCCTTAAGATAAAAAAAGATGTAGGCACATAACATTTAGTTTGTCAATTTAGAAAATAAAAGCTAAGAAGTTACAGAATGATTTTAAAACATTTTAATCACCCCCAAAACATTTTATGCACTAATTTCAAAAAGACTAAAATGCTACTAGAGGCATCATCATGCTCTAATGTGGACAGTATGGGCTACAATGTATTCAGAGGGATATTTGAAAATATTAAGAAAAAGTTTCAATGTTCATATCCTTTGATTCACTATCAGATATTTTCCCATAGGAATGCTCAAATAAGTATGTAAACTAGTTAAATGTAGAAAAGCTGTCCCTCTCTCTTTACATACATACATATATACACACACACACACACACACACACACACACACATATATATTCTTCTTTAAAGAACATTCTCTCATGGTTTTTAAATTGTGTATGTATGTGTATGTGCCTACACACACACACCTGCTTCCTCCAGGAATTGAGGAAAAAAATAAAGAGGCATAAATACACAATAACAAAAGAAGTAAGAGGAAACAAAAGCAAATGAGAAATGCCAACAAGTTCCTAGAAATGTAAATAAGCAAAAAATACGTAAAGATAAGAAATTTGTTGAGCAAGTTCCTCTAAGGAGCTTCTACAAATGCAGAAGGCAAGCTAATGAATGTCTCAGAAATTGTAGGCAGTGGCATAAAAAGGAAGACTTGAGGGTGAAAACAAAAGGGTTATTACATGTCTCTCTGAGGCTGTTATACACACAACTTCTCATCATCTGTGAAGCAATGTCAGTAAGGAGGACTTTGAATTCAGGAATACCAGGAACAGAAGGTGGAGAGGGAGGGGGAGAGACAGAGACAAAGAGAAAGGGAGAGTATGACTTAAGAAATCACATCAGCCAGCCAGAGGTACTAAACCTCTTACCTCCGCCCTCTACTGATCTCCATCTGACTTCCACTCTCCAGCTGGAGATCACTGTGTTTGAAAAATTACTTGCAGAAATCATTTGAAGCCTAATGAAGACATCTTTCTCCAAAGAGAATTCTTACTGGCTTCTGCCAAGTACCTTAGGACAGACACTACTAATCTAGGACCACCTTATTCCAGGTTCAAGACTCAATATTTATCAGAAAAAGAGAGCAACACTGTAACAAAGCTGCAAATCCTGGGGAGGGGTGAATCATTTCCGGTTCACTGTTACCCTGAAGTTCTAACCCTTTGGGATATCTGTGTAAAAAGGGTGAAGAGGAATTTAAGCAGACTTTCCACTCCTCACTTTGGGCAGGCTTTGAGTTTTATTTACAAACCCTCTTACCTGGCAAGCCCACCAAAATTAAAATCAATGTTACAAATGTTACTTCTGCAGATGCCCTCAGGTCAAAAGCGGTTTCCAATGCTAGGCTTATACCTTGAGTTCTATCATTCTCCTTGATTCTGGCCTAGAAATATCATCCTTTTGGCTCTTCTTTAAAAGAGCATTCTTTTTCTTTATATTCCTCTCAGGGTTTTTTAATTGTTTTTAGGAGATAAAGTGATTTAAATAACCTAGCCTACCACATTAAAAGCAAAACTCTGTATGTTATTTTGTTTCTGTAATTTCCTAATTAGGTTATTCTAAAGAAAGCAATTTTATAGGACACTGAAAAATATAAAACAATTAGAATTATCATTGACAAACTGAGTACTTCTGGAGATTTAATTCAATGAGATAGAACAGTATACAACACATTGTCTATATGAAACACCATTATAGTATCATCGTAAGATTTCTTATGTAATAAATACAAGAGTACCCCTGGAAGTGTATGCCCCAGTACACAGAGGCTGAGACTACAAGGTCATGACTAGTACCTTCTCCAGTTCTTAATAATTCACCAGTAGGTGAATCCAGGGAAATCTGGATTATTTCTTGCAATTGTTAAAGAGGGAGCTCTAAGAACATCATGGTAAAGCACTGTGCAATTCCAGAAAATTGAATTTTAGGACTAGCTTTGTTTTAAAGAAAAGTAAATGATAAAGTTATAATGCTAGATATGTAAAGCTTTCATATTTATGGCTGACCATATGA
The DNA here is from genome assembly GCF_022682495.2 of Desmodus rotundus. Classification (NCBI taxonomy): domain Eukaryota; kingdom Metazoa; phylum Chordata; class Mammalia; order Chiroptera; family Phyllostomidae; genus Desmodus; species Desmodus rotundus. The sequence continues at coordinate 167,939,143 of NC_071388.1, forward strand.
AGAAGCCCCTGAATACCAAAATATAATCTCATTTTTAAGTCTTCCTGTAACTAACATTAAATCATTAGTAAAATGTGCAAGTTTTTACAAAAGTAAAATGGAAAAGGTCAAATATGGATAATCAAATAGAAGACTGCTAAAATTAAAAGTTTTAGAGAAAAAAATGTTTTAGTATCATAAAACATCTTGGTTTTGTAGCATATTACATTTAATAAGAAACCCAAGCTAATTCACAACCATGTCTCTCAAAGATAATGAATCGAGGTCTTACACAAAAAGTTTCTTTCATCTAGGTTCTGGACTCAAGTTTAATATTATCAGATATTTGAAAAATAATCCAGGCAAGAAGCAACACTCTTAAATCAGAAAATTTAATAGCATTTTAAAAAGTCAAGATTATTTATACTATTATCACATCAACTGTAAATTTTATTCATATCTGAAAGAAAATACAATCACTCCAAGATATAAGAGAAATGTCAAAACATAAGCTCCTTCCATTTCTTTTCAAGAATAAAAATATATTTGATAACATTAACACTTAAGGAGAAAACTAAGACAAAATTTATAAAAGTATCACTAAGACTACAACAAAAAGTCAAAAAGATCCAGAAAAAAAGGACAATGTCTAATGATCATTGGTAGACTTCTTGTCAGCTAAGTTAGAAATAGTCATCCCTTTCCATCCTGGCAAGACTTCTGGAGTAATACTGTCCCCTTCTTGCTTAAAGTCATCCTGGGCTTGGACCACCAGCGCATGATACTGAGACACAACTTTAGCTTCAGTCTGAGCTGGTTCAACGTTTTGAACCACATTCTCCAGATCAGCTACAGTGTTGTGAAGTTTCCCCTCTGTAGCAGTTTTATGAGATTTGGCCCCAGCAACCTCTTATCTCTCTGCATTTTCAATTACACTTTTCACTTTCTCTAACTGTTCTTGGCTTTGAGAAGGATATCGGCAGCCTCATCTACTGCCTTTCTGCATTCCTTCAATGCACCCTCCACTGTGCACCACTGAGCTGACTTCTCACCTGCAACCTGAGAATTGTCCATGGCTGCTTTCGGTATGTTGGAGTGGGCGATGACAGCCTGGACTGCGGCATTCTGAGCTACAATGGCAGGCTGAGTGATGCAAGTGGTTTGGCTCAGAACTTCCTCTAAAGACTCAAGCTTAATTTGTTCTTGCTTTTCTTGTTGTGCAAGGCAAACTGCTTCTTCCAGTGGTTGCTCCCTTACAGAAATTGAGGATGCTTCCTCTGAAGTTACAGGCTTGGGTTTTCCTTCACCAATTTCAGGGTGATCAATTTTTATAGATTCCTCAGCCTGAACTGCAGGGGCTGGGACCAACAGTGCATCACCTGCTACTGTTGAAGCTGGAGGGTCTCCCTTTTGTTTTGGAAGTGGTGAAACAGGCTGTGGGGGTTCTTTCTCATTACCTTTGGTACACACATTTTTAGTGGACCAGACTGTAGGCTTCTTTGGCAATGGAACATTATAAAATGGGGAAATAAAAACATCGCAGAGCTTGTCTGAGTAAGGTGTGTGTTTCTCTACACTGTTCTGGAGATGGGAATCCCATTTCAACAGGTTAGTGCCACCAATACCTCCAGAAACAAACAAAAGACCAGCTCCCACAATTTTGCCAGGAGACAACCCAGAACTGCCTGAAGTAGACTATCTACAGCATGGTCACAAAGGACAGAGGATGAACTTCCCTCAGAGACAAGCGGAGCAATGGAGTTCATACCGGATAACTGACAGGCCCACGTCATCTAAGCTGGGTGGCCAGTGCTGCTGGTATACACTGAAGCTGTGGCGTGGGTAGGGGAGGGAGGATCTGCATGCATGTGTGTGTCACAGCAAAAGTTTTAAACATGTGAACTGTAACTTGTCAAAGGCAGTCTCTGCATCTTGACTGATATAAGAATAAGGACCAATCAAAAATTACTCTTTAGATATTGAGTCCAGCATTAGTTATATAGAAATTGATGAGGCTGCCTCATTCTCAAACAGACCATATCACTCAACTAGGAAAATGTAGTGTATGTTCCTGCAGCAGGTAAGGGTGGGTTAGATGACTGCTTAGATCCCTTCCATTTCTAAAAACAGTATAGCACCATACCAGCGTAAGCACTGGAGCTAGGTAGACGATACAGGTTCCAACTCTAGTTTCACCACTTTGTTAAGCATGTGTGCCTGTACAAGTAAGTTACTTAATCTTTCTTGATGTTACTTTCCTAATTGGTAAAACAGGGACAATTCCAGTTTCAATGACTTAAAGGAATTTATATGTGTAAAAAGTATGGAAAAAATGATGCTTGCTATTTTAAAAAGTGTGGACAAGGACAAATATTCTGAGGGGGTGACATGTGAAAAATACATGAATGTTATGAGAAGGCAATCTAAGGCATAGCTTAATGAAGATTATTCGAGGTGACACAATAAGCACACCAACCAGGCTGGGGAGGTAGGTAGGTGAGGAGAAGTAAAAGGCCAGATCCTTCCAGTACTGTTAGGGACATCAGGTGCCTTTAAACTCTAATAGCTATGAATACAGAGAAATCCAAGTAGACTAATTTTCATTGCTACATCACAATACTCAAGCAACCACATTAAACAGCAAAGAAGTACTAAAAGTGCTAACAATTTTAAAAGTCCTTATTTATTCAGTTGAAATAAAAAATTATTGGCAAAAGTAAAATTACCGGGCCACAGTTATTCTATTATCTCATATAGAAAGGAACACAAGTAAATAAACTGAAAATGAGAAATTTGTTATTTAAGGACAACAGCATAGAAAAGAAATAATGTATTTATAGGGGAATGAGTCTAATAAATAAAAAGATACTGCTTGTAAAGAACCAAAACTAGCATTGCAATGTCTGTGCACTTAAAACTACAGTAATTATAAAGTTTGTGTATTTAAAATCTATATTATGAAGTATCTAAAAGTTGATTTCTGTGTAAGAATTGTGAAAGTTTTTTTAAAAAGAACAATGAGGTAATGATGACATGATGAATATACCAAAAATAACATTTACTCAGTACCTACTCTGTGACAGGCACTTTGCTGAATACTCAAACATTTGGCATGTATTAACTAGCTCATATAATTCTCTCCAAGTAAAAGCACAGAGAGTTCAAATTTTGCCCAAAGTCAATGCTCGTTACTGACAGGACTGAATTTCAGGAGAGCCTGATTTGAAAGCTTGAGTCCATAACCACTGGGTAATACTGCCTCTCCCTTTAGTCACACTAACTCTTGCCACCTATTTTATTTGCTGAGCAAAATATTATTAACCATGCAGGAATTGGCTTATCCTATATATTTGGTTGATTTTCAGTAAATCAGATTACTATCTGTAAAACAGAACAAAACAAAGATGCTATTTAAGGATCATGCTTCATGGACATGGACAGTAATGTGGTGACTGTGGTGGGGAGAGGGGTGGGTGGAGGTGGAACAGGGTACAGGAAGGATAAATGGTAATGAAAAAATACAATAAAATAAAAAGACCATGCTAGTGCTATAATTTCACTTACATACAAGAACAGTCATGTCAGGTTAAAGTAATTAACACTCTAGGCTTGCTGCTCATTTTCTTGAAGTATTTTTAGGAATTCATGTTTATAAGCTAAAATTAGTAAATACTGCATTACCTTAAGTTCAGCAACTTGAGATGAAATATGCCACATAAGGCTTTCACTTAGGAACTTCATACCATATGGGCCTAGCAGTTCTGATAAGGACCTCATTTCTGAAAGGAAATATAATTAATTTTATACTTTGACAGAGCAAATACTTTAAGAAAATAACATTAACATATTGAAACATTGTATTACAGAAGCCAATTACTAATGCAAAAATCTTGAAAAGTCTCTAAAGTAAAAAAGTCACATAAATGTAAATGTAAGTCTAAGATATAATGTATGATTATGCATATAATTAAATGAAAACACTCATAATAAAATCAAAAGCAACAAAATAAATCAAGGCCTCTTCATTCTCTAAAACACTGCATAGTATTATTCACCTGATATGTCGGAATATTCCTCTGCATTGAATGTTAATTCATTTTCTGTAGGTAAGTTCACAAATGCTTTCATTGCAGGGAAATAAGCTATATGACCATTGCTGACTTGTCTTAACAAAGTTTCCAGGTACCTAAGAAGAAAAGTAAATTTATAACTGGAAGAAACTGTTTAATCCAAAATTTAATATGGTATACATTCTATCATATAATTTTAAGTTGACTGGTAACATGAATGAGCACTTATCCATAAAAAAATAACTTTCCCAAGTAGTTCATTACAACCTTCTATCACTCCAAATTTCCAAATGTGTTCCTTACCAGTTTGTGTACAGACTTGTAATGGTTGGCTCTCCATGACTGTCTAAATGTTGTGTTTGCTGAAGAAGAACGTTATTAAATACTCTTGTAATATCAATTTGCACATAGTTTTCTATTGACTGAAGTACACTCATGTATGCTCTTACACTTGTTAGAAGCTCCGATGGTTTTGCAATTTCTTGTGTGGCCTGATTATACATAGTCATTCCAACAATTGACCTGAGGGGAAAAAAAAAAAAGAATAAAAGTTCTGACTTTTGTATGAGTATAAGTAGACCATTCACCTTCCTAATCATTAATATTAAATAAGCAATAAAATTAATTTTAAATGGAATTTGTTACAAAGCCATGAAATTACCATCATCTTCCAAAGAAAGCAACCTAAAAAAAACAAATGACTACCTAAAAGCTACTATGAAATGGGAATTAATCAAAAGTGACTTTAAAAATTCTATGGACATCAGTAATAAAAATGATTTAAGGATAAATCATTCAACATAATACACTGTTTGTAGCAAGTACAACAGACTATTAAAGCTATAGCTTGAATTCATTTGGCACTGTTATGCTCCAGTAGTTTTTAAGGCTTTTATGTATTAGGTGTAGTTCTCACAATTAGTAACCCTACTATATAGTTATTACCACCATTTTACATATGAAAGAAACTAAGACTCAGACCTCAAGTAAACTGATCAAGGTCACTTTGTTTGGAATTGGTGGGTGTAGGGTTTGGCAACACTTTTGCCTAACTTAGTGCTGCCTCTCAACAAAACACACTGTAGTCAAAACAAGACAACAAACAAAACTTCATTGTTCTGTAATCACTTATCACACATGAAACACAGTTCTATTTAATTTATATCCCAAGAAACTGCAGAAGCCTAAAAAAACCACAAATTTTGAAAATACATTCCTACATGATCTGTTCCTACACTGGCCATGTCTATTCCAAAAAACAGTCACTAAGTTTAGACTTGCAAAGCTCTTAATTCTGTATTTGTAAGGACAAATCCTTAAAAACAGACAAACCTCATCAGTAGAAACAGTCCAAGACCAACTCAAGACAAACATGTTATCCTTGTATATAGCCCCTAAGTCCTAAGAGTGTACTTAACTGATCAACTAAAATCTACCAACTAATATAAGCTATACGTGGTGGCATGAAGACCTTTCCCAGGTAAACAAGTTTACAGCCTTGGCTTGATCCTGATTACTAAGGAGAGAGATGTTTGGTAAAAAGAGTTATCTGTTTCTCTGTGGATTAGTGGACCAGACTACACATTTACAGAAGAAAAACATGGGAGCTGTAAACTGAATCCTACCTTCCACACACGACTTTACCCAGCCCCAGCTAGTTGAGAATAATGAGTATCAGAGGGCATAATGTCCCCTAGGTTTAAATACTGGATTATCCTGAGTTTTACTGTCAGGATGACTGCCTTACTAAAGGACAGCAACAGACAGTCTTTGTTCAACACGAGACCCTTGTCTAGTCACCCCATGACTTAACACTCAATTTAGTGCCCATTGATATAGTCTCCCACCAACTACAGCTTGAAGCTTTCTATTATTTCATTACTAATCATAGCACTTAACATAAAGTTAATTAAGCACATGGTACAAATACTACTTGTTAATGACCACAACACTTTGAAAAATCTTTAGCAAATATTGTTTTATTAAATTGCTTTAAAGTCTTTAAGACAAACTTGTCAATCAGTATTTTTTTAATAGTGCCTTTTTTATTATATTTTTTTCCATTACCATTTATCCCCCTATATCCTTTTCTACCTCCATCCACCCTCCTGTTCTCCACAATAAAATCAATTAATAAGTGTGTAACTTTAAAAAAAGGATTAAGAAACATTTATAATATAGAAAAATTCTGACTTCTCACATGCAATATCACTTCAAGAAACATTATATATAACTTATAAAGCTCTAAATAGAACTGAATGCCTCAAGAGTCTTGAATTCTACTAGCGTAACAGCATACATTTGAAGCCAGAAAAGACTTAAGAGTTCATTTAGCCCTGAGGTTTTCGAACATTTATGTTACCCCCTACAAGATATGTATCCGGCATCACACCTCAGTACATTACATACATGTATGTACATAGATACCTAAAAAGTGTCATGAAGCAATACTTACACTTACTATAGTCAATGCACTAATTTTTTACATCTTTCTTACCTTTCCTTCCCTCCCTTCTCTTTTTTTCTTCACATGTTTATTACAACCATCTAATCTGATTTCATGACCCACTGGATTGCCACCTGCCAGCTGAAATACACTGACTTGCTCCAATTTTCTCATTTTTCTTCTGAGTATTGACTTTGTATCCTGCTGTTCTGCCAAATTCATTTACTAGGTTGAGTAGTTTTTTGGTGGAGTCTATAGGATTTTCTATGTACACTATCATGTCATCTGCAAACAATGACAGTTTTACTTTCTCCTTTCCAATCTGGATGCCCTTTATTTCTTTTTCTTATCTGATTGCTGTGGCTAGGACTTCCAGTACTATGTTGAATAGGAGTGCTGAAAGCGGACATCCTTGTCTTTGCCCATTGAGTATGATGTTGGCTGTAGGTCCCTCATATATGGCCTTTATTATGTTGAGGGATGCTCCCTCTATTTCCACTATACTGAGTGTTTTTACCATAAATGGGTGCTGAACCTTATCAAATGCTTTTTCTGCATCTATTGATATAATCATGTGATTTTTGTCAATTTTCTCCTTTTTCTTAAAAGGGAAGCCAAGGCTCACTGAAATTAACTGGCTTGACCAGTGTAAAAACTACTTAATAACAACAAGTACAGGGTGAGAATCTGAATAATTTAAATAATTCCCAGTTCACTATTTTCATACTTCCCAATTCATTATTCTTTCTATTATACCAATTCTACTGATACTTTTCCACAAAAAAGGATATACCATGTAAGTATGAACAATAAATATAACAAATTCATGATCTGAACAAACAAAAATAATCTATGTTCTTTCTTACTTAGTAAAGCGGATTTCCAGATGAGAAGTCAAATATTCTCGTGGGGTAAAGGTGTGTTCCCAAACCACCATGTTTGGTACATAATTTATAGAGAAACACAGCTCAGAAAGTGCAGTGTGCAATTTATCAAGGCTGAAAAAATTATAATAAACAGTAAATGTTCAACATTTCATAACAGCAATACAATATTAATTTTATAAATATATCAGATCTTATTTGGGGATAATAATTACAGAAATCAACTTCTCTCCTAAACTAAGTTCAAAAAGCTTATTACACTCAAAAAAAATCATTTCCAACTCCTGTTGTACTTTCTATTGTGAAGGAAGAAAGTTGTCTACAAAATGGCAAATAGCTGCTCAATGTAGGAAGCAAGGAGGTAGGAAATTTGCATTAAACAAAAAAAAATATTGAGCAATTATTGCTCACCTATGCCTCCCCATCCAAATAAACAAACAGCCCTGCATGCTAACTATTCTGATATATCCATTTAAAAATAATACTATCAGCTATCCATGACAACATGCCAAAATAAGGTCTCAGATATCTGATTTCAAATAAATTGAAAATAAAAGATTTCTTATAGTATACCTCTAAGTTTTTAGACACATACCTGACCTTCAGTGTTCTGTGTAAAGACAATATCATCTATTACATCTATTTTTTTTCAAAAATCCAAAATCTGTATTTTGAGGTGAAATAAGCACTAAATAAATGTTTATTCAAGTTCTCAAAGGTAAAAAACATGACTGAGAAATGGAGAATTTATAATTCCTAGCATTTCCTCAATATGAATGCTATACAGAAAATGAAAAAACCTGTAACAATAAGATACATAATAAAAGTGGTTGGCTTACTTGGTCACTACCAGCCTGTTTTTCCTCATGCTCTCAACTCCTGGCTTTTCCCTTTCAGGCTCCCCTTTCTTACCAGTTTGTTTTTTTGACTTCTTATTCACTGCTTGACTAATCGTTTTGGCACAATGCTTGGGCAGCAACTAAATTTAAAAAGAATAAAATCTAACATTACACCAATTACTTTGAAAACACATTAACTATTCAAGTAAACCTTAGCTGAATCCAGACTATGCAGGAAATATCATGCTAGTACTAAGAACAGAGATATAAATAAAGAGTGGCATTTACCTAGTTTAGGTAGCCTAAGCTTAGTGGAAAACAGAAATAGGTAAATTTGTGTGAAGAAACACTTCACAGAGGACGTTATATCAACACTGCACTTTAAAGGATAAATTAAAAAAAAAGACTGGGCAAGCAAAGAACAAGAACGAACATTTTAGTGGGAGGAAAAAGGCCTAAGAAGAACAAAACTATGTTAGGACATGATGCATTCACAATCTGGTGAGAATTAGTAGGTGATGAAGCCTAAATGCAGGCAGAACACTGAAGTGTGAACTTTCTGGACAGGACTTACAATGCTAACCTAAGGGCTGGACTTTACATTGTAAGTAATCCTAAAGAGAGTGGCAATTTTTTAAAAAAACCTAATAATGGAGCTTCAAAACGAGAGGTAATGAGATTTACTAAGTCTAAGAAAATAGAAAATTAAAAAAAAAATGGCTAATATAATTTTCTTGCATTCATAAACAAATTTCCTATCTGTAAGGAGACATTTAAATTGTTACCTGGTCACTAAGTGTACATTGTTCTGTGCAAATATCAGTTATAAGATTTCTAGCTTGTTTGGCCATTTCATCCAGGAACATATTACATAGGGAAAGACTGCGATCGCCAATATGATGTCTCTGTTAAAGGAGAATTAATAATAATAGTTACAAAAAAGTAGTTTGAAACAAAACACTCTTTAAATAAACATGGAAAATAAGGTTAAAGTCTATTCTACAATAAGGAGTGGGGGGTTAGAGATTATTATTACATACATTATTTGTATGCTGCTAAAATACATTTAAGATAATGTACAAGAATATAAAAATACTTAAACATGCAAAATAATTGTTCCTTCATCTATCAAGATACCTTACAATGTATTTCGTTTAAAATGCCCTTTAAAACTTTAAAGGCGGGAAAGAGGGCAGATACAATTAAATATTGGTTCACTTAAGGAAAGATTTCAAATTACAAATAGTTAAAGAGTTTGTTTAAACAAATTCTGACTTTTGAAAGATAAAACCTCTCTCTTGCTATCACTTCCTCCTGAAAAAAAAGAACAACACTGAACTAGCCTTGCTTCAAATTTACTAGATTAACTTATTTAAAGTACAGTGCTGATTTCACTACTCCCCTTCAATGGCTCAGAAATGCTGAGATTGGAAAACGAAATCAGTAAGGTTTCTTAACACATCATAAGTCTCTCGGGGATCTGCCCTCTGCCTCTAGCTGCAGCGCTGAGAAGAGAATTTAAGACAAAGGCAGAGGCAGAGGGACCACTTAGCAGACTGTAACAATAATCCAGGCAAAAGATGATGTGGCTTATAGAGGGAGAGAAGAGTTTGGATATAACTCTGTGGTTGAACAACACTATGAAGATAATTAATGCCACTGAACTGTACATTTAAAAATAATTAAATGGCACATTTTTTGTTAGATGTATATGTATTTTTTACTCACAAGAATTTTTAAATACAATTTTAAAAAATGGGGTAAATTGTTGAAAATTTTAAATGCCTGCAAGAAAATTTTTACTTTCATTTGCAATACAGAACCACTGATGACCCTTTAAGAAGAGGCACTCTGGCCCTGGCTGGTGTAATTGAGTGCCAGTCTGTGAACCAAAGGGTTGCCGGTTTGATTGCAGTCAGGGCACATGCCTGGGTTGTGGGCCAAGTACCCAGTAGGGGGTGCATGACAGGCAACCACACATTGATGTTTCTCTCCCTCTCTTTCTCCTTCCCTTCCCCTGTCTAAAAATAAATAAATAAAATATTAAAAAAAAAAGAAAAGGTACTCTGGTGGCACTGTACTAGATAGGTTTAAAGGCAGGAAAACTATTCAAGAATACATATAAAGTACATTAAAAATCTGAGCTACCATAGTGACAAAAGCAATGGAAAATAGAGAACAGATTCAAGGAATGATACTACCCAAATAAAATTAATTGGATTTGATGGGTAACTTAGTGAGAAATACTATGTTGAGGAAAAAAAATAATAGAATATCTTAGGTATATAAAGCTTGAGGAAAAAATCTATTAAATCTAAACACTCTATAAATCTATTAAAATTGGGTGTTAATACCCTCACAACTATTAATCCTAAATGCACTCCCTAATAAACTTCTGTAGGCTAATCTCTGTCTCAGAGTCTGGTTCCAATGGAATACTGGATTACCATCTGCAACAGATGTTGCCTAATGCTTAAAATATTAATAATGCTACTGCTGTCTGTAAGTTTCTATAAGTTCTACAGTTTTAAGGGACTTAACACTAAGTTAAATTATAAATAAATACACTATTTAATTTTAATCTATATTCTTATCACATTTATACAGTGATATTTGTTCCTTAAAAATTAGAATACTGAGTACCTTTTGCATAGATAGTTGGTATCAATAAAACTACTGATTAGTTCAATTATTCAATAACTGTATGCCTACATGCCAACATGTGTATGTCTTACAAATACCAGCAAATCCAGATTCTACTTACTGCATATATTATATTGGCAAGTTACTTAAATTCCTTTTTGATATGTTTAGTCACTAGTTTGTGCATTCAATTTTCAAGTCTTTTCAATGGTTGTTTGAGAGGAAAAGCATACAAAATCAATTACTGTATGTAACTTTATCATAAATAATACCTAACCAACCCACCATTTATTTTAATAAAGGTAATTTCAAGTGACCTTAAGATATGTTCTGATATTTATCCATTCATCCAAATATATATCGTATCTATTGTATCTGTATCAAATACCTATTCAAGCATTCTTCTGCTTCTACATAAGGATACATTAGATGGGAAGCTAGATTAGGTAATCATGACTTTGTGAACATTCTGTCAGCTACATGTTTGGCTGGGTTAGTTTACTCTGCATACCATGTAAGCCAGAGTACTACTCTGAAATTACCTCTTCCGGGCACAGTTCATGTGTGCAACTCATAAAATGAGTGCAAAGTAGTGGAAAAGCAATTGAGTATCTTGACTGAGAGGGTAACTCCAAACACTGTTGAAACATCTTCTCAAAAGCACGACTATAAAAACTATATAAAGAACAATATTAAAAATTAGAATCAATTTTTATAGTTCAAATAAAATTTTCATGATCTAGTATCTTACAGTTAATCTGATTCAAGTAAATGAAAGTCACCAACTGGTAGCATTATTCCCTTGAGAGACTGATTATTTTTCCAAAGAGTTATCTCTTACACACACCCATAATCATTCCAGAGTAATGAAAATATTCTTTGTATAACATTACAAATTTTCAAAAAACTTAAAACAGAAAATAAACCATATCTATAGCATATGAATGTATGACATTCAAATCTCACATCATCAAATTTCAACAAAAGCCCTGACTGATGTGGCTCAGTGGGATGGGCAGCATCCTGCAAACCAAAAGGCTGACAGTTTGATTCCTAGTGAGTTCAATTCCTGGCCAGGCCCCTGGTTGGGGGTATGTGAAAGGCAACTAATTGATGTTTCTCTGGCATATCAATGTTTCTCTCCCCCTTTTTCTCCCTCCCTTTCCTTCTCTCTAAAAAGTCAATAAAATATTTTTAAAATTTTCAACAAAATTAAGGTAGTATTAATTGTAATGAACACTATTATTTTATGTACCACTAAGAAAGAGAAATGTCAATTAAACAATGACACAGCACCAATTTTAAATTACTTCCAGATTTAAGATATGTTCATTGTAAAAGAATATGAGTTGATAAAATATTGTACATTTTGGAATAATAAGACAAACAGTAAAGTTATCTTTATTTTGAATGTTAAAAATAAGAATGTGATTACGAGAAAACAGATAAAAATAAATTAAATGAAAATTAAAAATTTTAAACATTACTCAAATTGTTTTCATTTCCAAGAAAGAGAAGACAACTTACTAATTACTATAGCCTTCTTTTACATTAGGAACCTTTCTGTAGCTCAATAATGCAGTAACAGAAATTGTTCCCTTTTCTTTCCAAGGACACCTTTGGGACAGGCAATAAAATACGGCTTACAATAACCTTAAAAATTCTTGTACATTGACATGTTATGTACTGTGTTTTATGAGTTACTTTAAGAGACACCTGATGCCTTCCTTGTCCGATTTGGATTTCTCCTGCAATACTGCTAATTAAAGCCACCCTAACAAACTGCCAAAATCAGTGTAACTGGGTTACACTTTAAAAATGAAAAGGTTTTCATAATGACAGCTATTCAATACATAGGAAATACTATCATTATCCACTGAGATGATCTCAGCATTTTAGAAATACGTTATCCTAATCAGCCCCCAAAAGAAAAAAGGCCAAAAAGCAGAAAGAGTTGTTATTGTATAGCTCTGAGCCAGAATATTTCAATTTGAATCCTGAACTCACGATAAAGTTCATATATTCATTCAAATATTTATTACATACCTACTATGTTAAGACACAAAAGAAATAAAACATGACCCTCCTTCAAGGACTATATAATGAGAGAAAAAAGAAGAGGCAAAAACTTAAAAGCTACTAAATATAAGACAGAAGCAAAGGAGAATGGAGCACAATGAAAGGAGCAATCACCACTTCATCATAATATTAACGTCTAATTTAATACTAGAGAGTGAATTAGTTGTTATTTTATTTGCAACATTTGCTTTATTTAACCCTAATCCTTTTTTGCTTAATCTAATGATGTAAGAGGGAGGGCCTCAGGGCAATCTGAAGTGACTGTTTTCACCTCCTCAAAAAAAGTGTAACAAATAAATTCACATTAGAAAGAGCTATTCTTAATAGAGAATTTAAAAAATAGATATAAAATCCCGTCTTGGCAAACTACTTTTATAAGTACGCTGTCCACTAGTCCCTTTATTCTTATGATTTTATTATTACTGAACTGTCTTAAGGACTATATTAGTATTAAAAAAGAAATCAAGAAAGATACCTTTAGATACTAAAAATCTCGAATTCTGATTTAAAGATAATTACAACATACCAAAATATGGAGAGATCTGATGTTTCCACCAACATTTCCACCAAGGAATCCACCATTTTTGTATGAAAAATTATTGTATTCATCATCTTTCCAAGTTCTCTGTGATCTGCAAGGCTAAGCGAAGCCTTAGAGACACTAGTATACGCCTGTGAAAGTACAGCAAAAACAAAAGTAGTTTAAGTACAGACCAATGACTTTAGCATTGTCATTCTACAGGGAGAAAAAAAAACACCCACTGTTGAAAAACACTTACGTTTATTGTGACACTGAATCAGTAACAATTCCTTTTAAAAGTTCTCTGTAGTGAAACAGTCCAGCCAAGATGGAGGCATAGGTAGAAACCTTTCTCCTCTCACAACCAAAAGGAGGATAACAACCAATCTAAAAACAATAAACCACCAGAAGTGCCAGAAAATCAAGCTGCATGGAACTCCAACCATCAAGGAATTAAAGAAACAGTCAACCAGACCAACCAAACCGGTAGGAGGGAGACTGGCAAATGGGCGGCCAAAGAACCCATGGCAAGGCAGCAAACCCAGTGGGCGGGGATGGCTGAAGGGAAAACTGAGACTCAGAGCTGACTGTGGACTACAGCAAGGATTGCAACGGTGGGAGAAACTCCCAGTTTCACAAGAGGGGCTGTTGGAAAGTGGGACTAGAGCCCAGCAAGCGAGCTGCATTCTTCCCTCTCTGGCCCCTCCCTCACAGACAGCACCACAGCACAGCAAAGAGGGTTGTCCTGCCCTGGTGAATCCCTAAGACCCCGCCCCCCTACAACTTAACAGGTGCACCGAGACAAAGAAATACGGCCCAAATAAAAGAACAGAGCAAAACTCCACAGAAAGAGCTAAGCAATGAATCCTTACCCAACCTATCTGATGAGGAATTCAAAACACGGGTAATCAAGATGCTCACAGAACTGACTGAACTTGGTCGAAAAATGGAAGAACAAGTGAAGGATACCCAAAGTGAAATAAAGCAAAATATTCAGTGAACCAACAGTGTGACAGGAAGGAAACCAGGACTCAAATCAATGATTTGGAACAAAAGGCAGAAATAAACATCCAGCTGGAGCAGGATAAAGACATAAGAACTCAAAACAGTGAAGAGAGGCTTAGGAATCTCTGGGACAACTTGAAACATTCCAATATCCCAATCATAGCAGTACCAGAAGGAGAAGAGAAAGAGCAAGAAATGGAAAACTTATTTGAACAAATAATGAAGGAAAATTTCCCAAATCTGGCAAAGGAAATAGACTTCCAGGAAGTCCAGGAAGCACAGAGTCACAAAGAAGTTGGACCCAAAGAGGAACACACCAAGGCACATGATTATTAAGTTACCCAAGATTAAAAATAAAGAGAGAATCTTAAAAGCAGCAAGAGGAAAGAAGAGAATTGCCTACAAAGGAGTGCCCATAAGGCTATCAGGTGATTTCTCAAAAGAAACCTTACAGGCAAGAAGGGGCTGGAAAAACATATTTGAAGTCATGAAAGACAAGGACCTACATCCAAGATCACTCTATCCAGCAAAGCTATCATTTAGAATGGAAGGACAGATGAAGTGCTTCCCAGATAAGGTCAAGTTAAAGGAGTTTATCATCACCAAACCCTTATTATATGAAATGTTAAAGGGACTTATCTAAAAAATTGAAGAAGATCAAAAACAGTGAACAGTAAAATGACAACAAACTCACAACTATTAACAACTGAAACTAAAAAAAACAAAACAACAACAAAAAAACCAACGAAAACAAATACTAAGCAAACAACTAGAATAGGAACAGAATCAAAGAAATGGACATCACATGGAGGGTTTTCAGTGGGGAGGGGGAAGAGAGGGGAAGAATAGGGAGGGAGGTACAGGGAATAACAAGCATAAATGGTAGGCATAAAATAGATGGGGAGAGGTTAAGAATGGTATAGGAAACAGAGAAGTCAAAGAACTTATATGTACAACCCATGACATGAACTAAGCAGGGCGGGGAATGCTGGAGGGTTGGAGGGTGGAGGGTGGAGGGAACATAAAGGGGAAAAACTTGGCAAAACTGTAATAGCATAATCAATAAAGTATACTTAAAAAAATGAAATCTCTAACCAAGAAAAAAAAAGTTCTCCATAGTGACCCAAACTTGAAGTTTCTATCAAGAATTTCTTTAAATAAATAAACTGTCCATAAAACAGAATCTAATATATGTGTAATTCATCTGGAACCCAAAAGAAATGGAAGTTACAATATTAAAGGTATACAAAAATTGTCATGTTAACCATACCAGAATTAATTTTTCATCTTGTTTGAGAGAAAAATGCACAGGAATAATCAAATGAGTGTAAGCACTGCACACTGATTCAGTAAGATTTTAGAATATAATGAATCATTAAAAACTGGGTAGTAAAATACACTAGTAATTGATGGATTGTAGAAAAGCACTGAAGATGTTAAATTTAGTGTGCGTTGGCCAAAGTGATGAGGATTTAACCAAAACCATCAGGATAGCCTGGAGGAAAAGAAATTCCACTACAGGGATACCAACTTAAAGAGAGCAGAATCCTGTCCTTGGATAGTAGGCATTCCACAAAGGCAGAGAAAGAATAGGAGGGATACCTACAGAATAAATACTGTTCACTATAGCTAGTTTGAGTGCAAAGAAGAGAAGTAAAATAATGAAAGAGATCCAGCTAGATTATGCAGACCCCTTTATACCATGTTAAAGAATCTAAACTTTCAGTGGTAAACCACTGAAGGTTCTGTGTTGATGGCCAATTGTTTTAGAAAGATTGTTTTGGGACAGGAGAAATGGGGAAGAGTAAGCAAAAATGAAACAGGAGACAGAGGTGTCAGGAGGCAGCAGGGGCAAAAATCCATACAGAATTATGACAATCAGGTCTAGAATGGTGGTCACTTAAAAGAGTTTAAACTGAGAACACTAGATATAGTGGGCGACAGAAAACTTATGGATGATGCTCAGTGTCCCGAATTTTGAGAAACACTCCTTCATGGATCTCATGTGCACCTACACATCTTGCAGAATATGCCCAGAATGCAAGCTTAGACTATTCAACAGGCCATTTCTCAGGGTTGTATTTGCAGTTACCAAATTTGAGGAATGAAGTAATACTCCCTCTAGAACAAAGAGCATGTAAGCTTACTGTTGATGAAAAAAACAAAGGGGTCTTCAAATTCAGTGTTCCTCAACTCAAACACAAACCCACATTCATCTAGGTCCCTCTGCACCACCTCCACGGGACATGGAAGCAAGGGAAAAAAAATGTATATATGCTGATACTCACACTGCTTCCTGTGCAGTGATTAAGTCCTTTGTCCTTGATCCAGGAACCCCATGTCTTGTGCCAGTACTTGTGAAACCGTAAGGGACTAAATAATTATTATCTGGCAAGTATGATAAAAATCAAATCTCAGCCTCTACAATAGCAAGAGGCTACTGTATGAAGTTATCACTCATTAAAATACAGATACCACAGAGAGGGCAGTTTTATATTTTGTTATTTTTGTCTGCCAGAAAATGGGAGAGAATTAAGAAAAATGATGGCAATCTTCTGATGGCAAGATATTCATTGACATTCATTTTTATTAATTTTTTTAACTGATAAAAAATGGGCAAAGGACCTAACAGACACTTCTCTAAAGAGGACATACAGAGGGCCCAGAGACACATGAAAAAATGCTCAACATCACTAGCCATTAGAGAGATGCAAATTAAAACGACAGTGAGATACTACTTCACACAGGTTAGAATAGCCATCATAAGGAAATCAACAAACAACAAGTGCTGGAGAGGTTGTGGAGAAAAGGGAATCTTAGTACAGTGTTGGTGGGAACACAGACTGGTGCAGCCACTGTGGAAAACAGTATGGAATTTCCTCAGAAAACTAAAAATGGAATTGCCTTTTGACTCGGCAATTCCACTGCTGGGACTATAACCCTAGGAATCCTGAAACACCAATTCAAAAGATCCTATGCACCCCAACATTCTCAGAAGACTTATTTACAATAGTCAAGTGCTAGAAACAGCCTAAGTGACCATCAGCAAATGAGTGGATCAAAAAAACTGTGGTACATTTACACAATGGAATTCTACACAGGAGAAAGGAAGGAGGAGATTCCACCCTTTATGACAGTGTTGATAGCATTAGAGAATATTTTGCTAAGTGAAATAAATCAGGCAGTGAAAGACAAATACCCTATGATCTCACCTATAAGTGGTACCTAATCAACAAAAGAAACAAATGAGCAAAACAGAACTAGAGACATGGAAATAAAAAGCGAACTGGTAGTGACCAGAGGGGGAGGGAGAGAGGGGAATAATAGGGAAAAGAAGGGCAAGGGGCAAGCAAAGGAACATGAATAGGGGACTCATAGGCACAGACAATGGCAGGGATTGACTGTGGGAGTGGGGGGAGACAGGGTAGGGGCGAGCAATGGGGAAAAAGGCAGGACAACTATAACTGAAGAACAGTAAATTAAAAAAAAATTTTCTAATTGATTTTTATAGAGAGTGAGGAAGGGAGAGAAGGAGATGGGTTAGAGAGAGATAGATAGATCAATCTGTTGTTGCACTTATTTATGCATTCCTTAGCTGTTTCATATATGTGCCCTGACCAGGGACTCGAACACCCAACCTTGGCATATTGTGATGATACTCTAACCAACTGAACTACCCGGCCAGGGCTACCGCAGACACTCACACGAACTAAGTCTAAATGAAGTTTAATTTACCTTTAATCAGCTTCAGACTACGAAGAATTTAATATTTCACTGCAAAAATAAGTTCAGATAAAATAGATGTTGAAAAAATGAGATAATTTAATGTAAATCACTCATTTGAACTGCTTGAAAACAATGAAAGTAGAAACATGTTACTAAAATAAGAAAAACAGGTTTAAATAAAAGTGTAACATATGAATAACCCAAGTAAATTGGAAGACAGAGGGAAGAAGATAAATAAAAGAGTGATTGGAGATGCGTAAGGAACTAAAGGAACTAAAGAAATAATACAGGGGAAACGAGATGCCTTAGGAAGTAGGAAAAGATGACAAAGACTATCTCTCTCTTAAGACTAGAAAAAAGACAAAGAAAGATCAAACAACCTATAAAAGACCAATGGCCTTAGGATCAAAATTAGATAGAACTCTAATGAAGGCACAAAGCATACTATAGAAATTCTCCCAAAGGATTATCCTTTTTGGCCCTGCTCTACTCAAAACCTACTGATATCTACACACCTCTCTCTCTCTGGCTATGTGCTTGTATCTAACAACTCTTGTCCTCCTACCTAATCAATGATCATTCATCTCTTACAAAGATTTGCTTCTTTTTGTAGTAATACTTTACAACTAAAAAGTCTCTTAACTTGCCCTTTCCTTCTTGTTTGCCCTTTTCCTATGTAAGCCAGTTTCCTATTCAATTCTACTCATCTTTCAATGTCTGGGTAAATTGTTGCTTTCTCTGTAAGCCATTACTAGCAATTTCAGTGTGGGAAAAAAGCATTCTTCCTTCTGAGAAAACTGATTAATTGATAATTATGCTCTGTCAATGATATCTGTTAACTTAACCTTCTAGATTTTCAACTGCTATTTAATTTTTCATATTGTGTGCCTTGTCTCCATCGCAAGATTTACAAAGTCCTCAAAAGAGAATCTGTACTCTACTTGTACTCTACTACATATTATAAAATACTGCTCAATTGTATCTCCTATATCCTACAGTGTGGTCTGTAGGCTTGGAACCTTCATTGTTGACCTCTTCATCATCTGTATCAGTAATTGTTAACTAGTGTGCCATAAGAATTTTTAAAGCATGCAGTACCTGTCTATTTACTCAGGGGTACTGACCTCTTTTCCCTTAGATTGTCACATAAAAAATGAAAACATCCAACGTAACAACAGTCATCTGATATAAATGAAATCAAAATTATACCTGTTTTTTGTCAGATTAGCAAAAAATGTATTTTGGGGTGTGCTGCAGAATTTTAGTTTGTGTGTACCATGAAATGAAAAAGTTTGAAAATCGCTAATTCATTATACGAACCTCCTAGATTCTGGACACTGCCAACCACCTTGTACTTTTGCCCTCTTTCCTATACAAGACTTCCTGGCTTAACTGTATGTCCCATTCTTTCCTTCCTTGGTATGCTTTGTCCTAATGTCACTAAAAAATAAGAGTCTATTATGCAGTAGAAAGGGACTGAGTGACCATATGTCCCAATTATGGTTAGGAACAATGTTTACAGGTTGAACTGTGTCCCCCTAAATGGTATGTTGAACTCATAGTCTCCAGTACCTCAGAATGAGACCTTATTTGGAAACAGAGTTTGTACAGAGGAAATCAAGTTAAAATTAGGTCATTAGAGGAAGCCCTAATCCAATATGACTGGTATCCCTATAAACAGAAGAAATTTAGCCACAGAGATATGCACATAAGGAAGAGAAACAGGAGAAGTGCCATTAGAATGAGGCATATACAAGACAAGGAACACCAAAGATAGCCAGAAGCTAGGAAAAAGGCATGAAACAGTTTCTCCCTCACAGTCCTCAGAAGCAATCAACGCTGCTTGATTTCAGTCTTTTGGCCTCCTGAACTGTGACAACAAATTTCTGTTGTTTAAGCCACCCAGCCTGTGGTTCTTTGTTATGGCAACCCTAGTAAACTATTATAAGCAACTATGGAATACATGAAAGAATGAGAGGGCGGGTAATGCAGGTATTTAAAAAATCTCACAAAGGGAGCCCTGGCTGGTGTGACTCAATGGATTGAGTGCTGGCTTGCAAACCAGAAAGTCAACAGCTCAGTTCCCAGTCAGGGCACACACCTGGGTTGCAGGCCAGGTCCCTTGTGAGAACATGCAAAAGGCATCCAATCAATGTATCTCCCACACATCACCGTTTCTCTCCCTCTCTTTCTCCCTTCCTCCCCCTTTCTCTAAAACTAAATAAATAAAATGTTATTTTTTAAAAAATCTCACACAGAGATATACAGTTCTACACTCTTAATACTCTGAAATGCTTTATATTCTACCATACTGAATAAAGCTAAAATTCTCAAGTGACTCATTCAACTGGGTAAGTTTAATAATCCTGGAAGTATTTAACAAGGGTACATCTGAAATGCATCTAAATCTCCACAAAATTCTACAAACCCAAACGATTCTAGGCACTTTCACAAACAGAGCAGGAAACTGAAACAGTTCAAGCACGTGACAATGACTTTGAAAATTTTAAATGAGCATATCCTTTGGCTGAGTAATTCTACTTCTGTTTCACTTTATAAGCTCTACTTCTGTACTATTCAGAGCTTTTAAAAAAAGAAATAATTTCTAAAATTTATTTTTAATAGGAAGAAAATGGTGATGGAAGGAGACCTGACTTGAGGTGGTAAATATACACAATATACAGATGATGTGTTACACAACTGTACCTGAAACCTACATAACTTTATTAACCAATATCACTTCAATAAATTGAATAAAAAATTTTAAAGTAAATATTTTAATAGGAAGAACATAACCTATAATATATTCACATTTAATATTTTGTGATGGTGGTATTTTAAGTGTTCTTCCTAATCTCCCAACCTGCTCTGTAAGCTTAGGCAAATTACTTAATTCTTTTGGCCTCGGTTATAAAATCATCTCTAAGAATATGCTGCCATAGAACACATAACAAGAAAGTGCCTATATATTTGAAGTTGTAAGGAAACAACCTAAGAAAAGCAAAAGCACCTAAAGGAACTAAGCAAATTGCCAGAGGTACGTTCTTACTAGGAATCCAGTCCTTCCTGAGACTATAATCATCTAAAAATCTCTTCAACAAACATGTACTGCTTATATTATTGTTTTAATTAAACAAAAATTTTATGTTTAAGTTGCAGAACAGTATATAGTATAATCCCATTTACATGTTTGAACACCTAAAAGGATATGCCCAGTTATTAAAAATGAGTCTTACTGAGGAATGAGGCTGGAAAAACTACAAACTTTCATTTTCTACTTTACTTCTGGATACTTTGATTTTTTTTATAAAGAGAATATACTAATACACATATTTTTAAATATGAAGTTATTAAAAACTGGGCCACTGTTTTCCCATAATTATTAGAAATACTTAGGAAGCAATTAAATTCTATCATTAAATTTCCATATACACAAATTTTTTAGGCTTGAACATTAAAGGCTCCCAAAAACAATTTATGTGAATTACATATTAAATAAAAATGTTTAAAGTCCAATGCTTTTTTAGTATTTATGTCTGCATTTCACAAAAATTAAATTTTCAGCAACAAATCAAGAAATTATAAACTATGACCTGTGAACCAATTGCCTGTTTTTGTAGTCTTATTGGAATGCAGCTATCCCCATTTATTATTGTCTAAAGGTGCTCACACACTACAATGGCAGAGATGGGCATTAATGACAGAACATTATAAATGGCCCATAAATCTAAAGTTTATATCAACTGGTTCTAGATTTTAAATACTCTGTCAAAAAAAAAAATTTGTGCTTTCACTTTAAATACAGGATCCAGCATAAATAACACCCTTTTTTTATTACATAATCTTTTATTACAAAATCATAAGCATGTAAGTCTGTAACATAACAAAATCACACTCAAGCACACCATGTGACATTTTAGGTGAAATGTTCAAATTAAAACTATAAATTATTACACCCGTATTATTACCCTACCAACCACACTCAAGCAGGCATTACTACTTCTGCCAGACCCTGTGTCTGAATCAAAATAATCAAGAGAGATTATTGGAATTTAAACATCTGGACATTTAAAAATTATAATCTATTTCATTCAAAAAAAACCCTTTTATATTGGTCTAAGTTAGAAATATGTATCCAAGTTTAACAACTAGTACAAAATGTTTCTTCTATATACAACTCAAAAGTAAGGAAACAAACGATCCAATTTAAAAAATGGGCCGATGGCCCTGGCTGGTATGGCTCAGTGGATAGCAAACCAAAAGGTTGCCGGTTCAACTCCCAGTCAGGGTACAATGCCTGGGCTGCAGACCAGGTCCCCAGTTGGGTGTGTGCTAGAGACAACCAATTGTTGTTTCTCTTGTACACCAATGCTTCTCTCCCTCTTTTTCTACCTCCCTCCCTCTCCCTCCAAAAATAAATAAAATGTAAAATCTTTAAAAAAATTAAAAATGGGCAGATGATATGAACAGACGATATACAGATGGTCAACAGGTTCATAAAAAGATGCTCAGCAAACTAATCATCATGGAAATGCAAATCAAAACCACAATGAGTTACTGCCTCACAACTGTTAGTATTAGAATGACTATTATCTAAAAAAACACAAGAGATAAGTGGTGGCGAGGATGTGGAAAAAGGGGAACCCTTATACATTACTGGTGGGGATCTAAATGGGTACAGCTACCACAGAAAACAGTTAATGGAGGTTCTTCAAAAAATTAAAAACAGAACCATCTTATGATTTATCCAAAGAAAATGAAAACACTAACTCAAAAAAATATATCTGTACCCCCATGTTCACTCCATCAGTATCTACAATAGCCAAGATATGGAAACAACCTAAGTGTCCTTTGATGGATGAGTGGATAAAGAAGTTGTGGTATGTGTGTCTCTATGTATATATAGATGTGTGTATACACTGTATATATGTGTGTATATGCATATACGTGTACATACATACATCTACATGCACTGAAGTATTTTCAGCCATAAAAAGGAAATTATGCCATTTGCAAAAATATGAATGGACCTTGAATGCATTATGCTAAGTGAAATAAATGAGACAAAGAAAGACAAAGACTATATGACCTCACTTATATTTGGAATCTAAAAAAATAAGAAAACAAAACAAATAATCTCATAGACAAAGACAACCAACTGGTCTTTGCCAGAAGCAGGGCATTGGGATTGAGTGAAATAGGTGAAGGTGGTCAAAAGGTACAAACTTTCAGTTAAATAAACCCTTGGGATGTAGTGTCCCAGTATGGTTATCACAGTTACTAATACTGTATGGTAGCCCCATTATCCACGGTTTCACTTTATGCAGTTTCAGTTATCTGTGCTCAACTGCGGTCTGAAAATACTAAATAGAAATTTCCAGAATTAAGCAATTTGTAAGTTTTAAATTGCACACCATTCTGAGTAGCATAATGAATTCTCACACTATCCCACTTGGGACGTGAATTACTGCTTTGTCTAGTGTATCTACACTGCATAAAATGCTACCCTCCCATTCGTCACTCAGTAGCCTTCTCAGTTACCACATCCAACTATTGCAGTAGTGGCGCTGCTTGTGTTCAAGTAACCCTTATAGTAGCCCAACACTACATCACAATGCTTTTGTCATTCACCTCACTTCATCCCGTCACATAGGTACTGTATCATCTCTCATCACCACAAGAAGGATGACTACAGTACAATACAGTATTTGGAGAGAGAGACCACATTCACGTAAGTTTTGTTACAGTACATTGTTATAATTGTTCTATTTTATAATTATTGTTGTTAATCTCTTATTGTAACTAACTTATAAACTAGACTTTACCATAGGTTTGTAAATAAAGGAAAAAACAGTACACATAGGGTATGGTACTATCCATGGTTTCAAGCATCCACTGGGAATCTTGGAACGTACCCCCTTCACATAAGGGAGGGACCACTGTATTATTATCTGACAGTTGCTGAGAGAGTAGATCTTAAAAGTTCTTGTCACAAGAAAAACTTTATAACTGTGTGGTGATAGATATTACTAGACTTATTGTGATCATTTCCCAATATATTGAATCATTATGTAAACCTGAAACTAATATAATGTTATATCAATTACATACCAATAAAAAGTTTCTTCTATGAGGTAAAGATTATAATTAGTTATACAAAAGAAATCCTTTGAACAGGTATATAACAATGAGTATTTTTTTCATTTTAAGTAATGTCTTCATGTTAACTAAGGTATTCAATAACAACAGAATGATAATGAAAATTATGAAGTTATTCTTACCTGTAATCTAAACCAATCTAATCTCATTCCTCTGAAATCAAACACTTCCCCATCTTCAACTATAATAAAAGAAAAAGTTTACAAAGCAAATTAACAATTTCACAAATCTATAATCACATTTCAAATTTTAAGAGCTAAGACAACTGCACTTCTGAGTACATATTCAAACTAATTAAAAGCAGGGTCCACAGCAGTATTATTTACAATAGCCAAAAGGTGGGAAGCACCCCAATGTCCATGAACAGAAAAATGGATAAACAAAATGTGGTTCATTATGGAGCATTAAACAACAAGGAAATTCTGACACATGCTACCGTGTGGCTGAACCTTAAAGACATTATGCTAGTTAAATAAACCAGTGACAAAATGACAGATACTATATAATTCCACTTATATGAGGTATCTCGAGTAGTCAAACTCATAGAAGCAGAAAGAATGATGGATGCCAGAGGCTGGGAGAAGAGGAAATGGGGAGTTGCTATATAATAGCATAGATTTTCAGTTTGGCAAGATGAAAAAGTTCTGGAAATTGGTTGCACAACCATGTGAAATATTTAACACTACCAAACTGTACACTTAAAAATAGTTAAGAGAGTAAATTTCATGTTATGTGTATTTTGCAATAAAAAAATTAATAGCTAAGACAGTGAAATAATTCTCAAATCTTACAAAGATGATGTTAAAGGAGACAGTTATATTCTCAGAGAAATGTAAAGTGTAGACTTTTCTCTTCAACTCTGATTCTCAGTGGTGTTTACATGTCAATTTAAAGGAGCTAGAATAGAGCTTGAGGATTCCAGTGAATAGAAACTTTAAATAGCACACTAAAGTTCTACAATATAACTATATAAACTAAATGTCACCAGGCAAGTTTATAATAGTTTCATTATGTAAGTGTAATAAAATAAATTATTTATTACTCAGAAACTGTCAAAGTTTCTGATACCTCTTTCTTAAAGAATATAAAACTACACCACCATATACACCTATTGAAATAAAGTATTCAAATAATGGAGAGGCAGTCCAGTATATGACATCTTTTAAGACTGAACAGACGTGAACTTAAAATTCCCAGGGATATGAATCATCCCTTTGTTCAGCATATCCACACCGTATATGGTACATGCTAGTTAGTCACTTATCAGCTATCTTGGTATTGCAGTGCTTCTGTTCAAGTAATCCTTACTTTACTTAATGGCCCCAAAAGTGCAACAGTGATGCTGGCAAATTGAACATGCCAAAGAGAAGCTGTAAGCACTTCCTTTAAGTGAAAAGTTGAGTATGGCGTTATTTTGAGAGACAAACCACATTCACATAACTTTTATTATAGTATGTTTTTATAACTGTTCTATTTTATTATTAGTTGTTGTTAGTCTCTTACTGTGCATAAAATATAAATTAAACTTTATCACAGGTATGTATATATAGGAAAAAACAGTACAGCTGATCCTTAACAACACTGGTTTGAGCTGCAGTGGTCCACTTTCTTACACACAAATTTTTTCAATATATACCCAGTACTATAAATGCATTTTTCTCTTCCTTACAATATTCTTAGTAACATTTTCTTTTCTCTAGCTTACTTTAAGAATACAGTATATAATACAAATAGATACAAAATATGATTAATCAACTATGTTATTGGTAAGGTTTCTGGTCAACAGTAGGCTATCAGTAGTTAAGTTTCAACTGTGCAAAGGGCCAGCACCCCTAATCCCTGTGTTATTCAAGGGTCAACTGTGCATGGAGATATATATGTGTGGTTTAGTACTATCTGCAGTTTCAGGCATCCATTGGGAATCTTGAAATATAACTCCTGCAGGTAAGGGGGGACTATTGTTATGTTCAAAAAATAAGTGGTTCTTTAAATATTAACTGTTAAATCTTTTCCTTAATAATCAAATTTGAAAGCCTAGTTAAAAGAAAATATGATTTTATTTAAAAGCCTTATTACCTTGTTTTACACTTAGGGAAGTCATAGTGTTAACAAAAGAGGACATGATGATGGATTCATCTTCAGGGCAAACAGAAAGATTCTGAAAAGAAACAAACAAACAAAAAATGTTAAAATCATCTAACTGAGAAACAATTCATAGGTCCATCAACTGGTGGACAGATAGCCATACTATAGGATATTTTTCAGCAATAAAAAAGGTACAAAATGTTGATAAATACAATAAAATGAATGAATCTCAAAAACAGGCTAATTGAAAGAAATCAAGAACAAAAAGTTATATAGTATATGATTCCATTATATGATTTTTTCTTAAAGGCAGAAAGTGACAAAAAGCAGATGAATGTCAGTCAAAGAGGGAACCAACTACCAAGTGCACAAAAGAACATTAGGTGTTGGAGGAGGTGTTCCACACCTTGATTGTTATGGTGGCCACATGAATGTATTCACAGCTGCCAAAGCAAAACTATAAACTAAAAACTGGTGATTTGCATTAGGTGTAAATTATACCTCAACAAAATCAGAAACAAAAAGAAATACCTCTCAAACTGGCTAAAAAAAAAGAAAGAAAATTTGATAAACTCCATCTGAAATAGATAATAAATTTTTTAAAAGTGGATACTTAGCTCACAAACAGCATAAATAAGACATTAAGACCTACACAAGTGTGAATTTATATAATGTCACTATGCACTTAAAAATGGTAAAAATAAATTTTGTTACGTATGTTTTATAATAAAAAATTGAACACCTTATTACAATGAACTATATTATATTAATAGGTTAATCTTAGTTCTAAATTTAAATTCCAACAAATGGTTAAAAACACTGTGCTTGTGCTTCACAGCAGAAGAGGTGGTAAAAAGTTCAAACATCTGGTTAAGACACCACTTCGAATATTGGCTGTTACTTATGAACTGGGCGATATTGAGCAAGTTACATTAAGGTACTTTTTTCTTCAAATAATGATAACCATACCTTCCTTCACAGAATTGTTCTACAGATGTAACAAAATACACTATCGATAATTTGACAAACATTAATTAGTATTATTGCTGCTACTACTACCACTATAATTCCAGAAAAAATAAGAAATTCATTTTCTCAGATTGTTAACATACAGTTTACATAAAGGACACCAAATGACTTAAAAATTTTAAAATGATAACAAAAATCTATACACTTTATTAGTAAGTATCCAACTAGCCACAGCAAGTTTCAAAATGAAATGAAACCAGAAGTCTGATTTACTTTCTAGACTGTGAAAGCATGACAGCCTCTGATATATTTGGTAAGTAATAACTGTTCAAATAAAACTGCAGTAAAGCAATAACACAGGAGGAATAAAATCAGCTTTTCTATTCTCTGTTTTAGTAGACATTCTAGACAGGAAGCATCTGAGCTCCATCTAGTGGATAAAAAAAAGAAACACTAGCTTAGAATAATTTAGAAGCTGTATTTAATTTAAGGTAAACAATCACAAGACATTATTTGCTTGTTTAGGTAGGTTTCAAAAAAAAATGAAGATTTCATGTGTGGTTATTTCTCTGGAAGACCAGTAGTTTTAGAGCCTTAGTACAGTCTTAATATAAAAAGTATTGGTGATATTCTTCCTTCACATGAAATGTTAACTTACAGCAGTTTTTAGATACCTGTGATTTTATAAAATGAAGCAAAATAAATACTATTTTCTTTACAGTTTATTGGGAATAAAAATAAAAGAAATTTATATTACAATGAAAAAGACCAAATAAAGAAATTATGAAAAGCCAAAAACAAACACCTGGAACTAAAAATGGAGGAAAATTCAAATTGAAAATAAAATTAGGATGTTTAAACTAGGATATCTAGATTTTTTTTGTTTTTATTTTTACTACCCATCCTCTAACACACTAACGCAAAAAGATTTATCTTCTACTTTTTCTCTAATACTTAGTTATCAAATATGTCTCCATCACCTCTTTTTTTAACTCTATAGACACTGTCCAAGTTCAGGTTCTCATCAGCTCTCACCTAGCCTACTACAATTTTTCTTCTAATCTCTTTGCCTCCTCCCTTGGCCCCCAGTAAGCCATCAACCACACTGAGTCAGGATGATCTTTGTTAGTAACAGATCTCATTTATGACTAACTTCTTCTTTTGGAAGGCCTTGTACAATTTAGTTACTGTGTATCTCCACCAGCAAGATAAGAATCATTCCCTGCATTGTGTTCACTCTGAGCTTTATACATACTTAAGCATAATGCCTATCACACTGAACCAAACTCATACATTCTCCCCTCTAATGACTCCCTTGAAAAGATACGACTGTGACTTATTTAATTTGTATCTCTACCACGTAACAAGATTACATTTTATAAATGCTTGTTGAACAACAGATCAGTTACTACAAAGAAAGGAAGACACAACAGGAGAATAACATGAGATAGTTTTTACCTGCACAAGTTCATTGAGGACAACAGCATCAAAGCCTGAAAGATACTGCACATAGTACCTCTGCATTACAGGTCCGTATTTCCTTACGTGTGCTCTAAGCTCTTCCATGTAAAATATTAATTCAGCAATGTGCCTTTTGTTTAAATTCAAGAAAAAGATTTCAAAATGCATTATTATCAAGGAAAATGTGAACTGCCTTTGATACTACTATAAGAAATTTTTTTAGAAAAATCATTATTAAACATTTAACGTCAACTATGTTTTAGAATTATATGAATAAAGAAATCACAGAAAGCAAAAGGAAAGCTAAGACTAAAAAAATGATAGAGGAAAATTCAAATGAACATAAATAACCATTTTAAAAACACAACAGATGACTGGGAAGAAATAAGATTTTCTGTATGCTCTTATTTCTCTGCTTCATTCATCTAACTTCTATTGAGGGACTTGGCAAAAATAAAAGACATTTCAAATGACACACTTGGTTGCAACTCCGTAAGAATTCTTAGATTTTTGTGTATGTCACATCAAAAACTGAATCCCACAGGAAAATTACTGGATATAGCAAGCAAACAAGAACTTTATGCCCTCCTAGAGTACTAGGAAACATTAAAAGCCATAATTTTAAATTCAATCTGACTTTGCATTCTAAATCACATCACCTAATGCTATTCGACAAATATTTATGACAAATATGAAAAGCCTTAAAATTTCTTCAAAATAACTTTTATTTCAAAGGCCCCAAATTCCACAGCCTATAAATCAAAATATACAAAAGAGAATTTTTTAAATGTTGCTAACTTACTTATCTATAAAGTCATCTGCACTCTTCTTTGGCATGTTATCTGCATGACGAAGCAGCCAGATAATTTCATCACGGGCAAAGGATAATGCCATAAAAACAAAAAGCGCCTAATTAAAAAAACAAACAAAACAAAAAAACACTGCTTACTATCACATAAAGATTAAAAACAAAACCTATTCATAAACATAAAAATCATTGGCCAGAATTGATAAAAGTCAAGTTCAAAAAGACATTGGCAGAAATGAGATGACTGAAGAGATGTTAGAAGTATGTATGAGAGTGAGCATACATACAAGGAAAAAGTGAGGAAAATGTAGAATGGTTAGTTGAAATGAGAATTAAATCAATTACCTTGGGACCCAGCAAGCCAGGTTGATCAGAGAGGACTGTAGCCAATTCTTTCAGTGCAGACCTTAAAAACTTGCGTCTTTCTCTGTGCATTGAACCACTACAGGAAAAGATGCTATTATAGTTTAGGTTTCTACTAAAATTATTATTGGCAATTAAATAACATCATTTTAGGGTCAACATCCAAATCTTTTTTTATGAAACAGAAGCCCCTTACAAATATCATGTTCTGTGCATCTGTCATTAAATGATTTATCATTCTCATGTTTACCCTTGCCTTTTTTGTGCTGCTTTTGTAACCATGTTTATATTGTTTCTCTCTACCTATCAAAATACTACCCAAAGTTCAAGACCATTACTGCAAGAAGCATTTCCCAATATCCAGATGTCTATTTTTGCTTAAGCACTGCAATTTTAGTACCATATAGCTTGGCATTTTATAAACAGGCCTGTAAAATCCTTGAAAGCACTCACTGTCCTACTGTATACATTTTTGTCACCCCTACCTACACAGAAATCAATAGATACAACAATAAATATCTAATTATCCATATCCTTATTTACTAAGTATATTTCTATTAAATATAAAAAGCTGACTAAACAGAGCTATATTCAATAAAAATACTGGGATGAGATCTATTTAGTACTCTACTTCAAAAGAGAAAGACAAGGAAAGAGAAGGATAACCATAGGCATTCATATACCAGGTATTTAATATTTTAATAATAAAGTACAGGTAAAAAATTTATTCTCATATATTAACATGGGAAAAAATTATTAAATGTTCTAACTATTCCAAGTCCTAGTACTATGAAAAATATACACTGCTGTAAGAAGTTTTTAGACTTATACAGGTACAAAAAAATAAATGGACACACACACACACACAGTACATGCCAAAGAAACAAGTATCAGGTATATGCAATATCAGAAATGTTGCTGTGAGACTGTAGATTAGTTGTAGAAGATTAAAATCCACCTCTGCTTACATTACCTTAAGTTCTACCTTTTTAAAGTTTCAGCCATCTATAAAACAGAGATGACACCTGCCTCAGAAAATATATCTTCCATAATGCCTCATATATAGTACTTTAACAATGTTATGTTAATTCCTGTGACAAGCTTTTTTCTGACAATAATAAAGTAACCTGGTATAATTTCTAAGAAAGTAGGCTAATATTTTGACTACTTTACTGCACAGGGTTGCTGCAAGCAGTCTGTGATGTTATTAACATCAAGGAAAAATTATAAAGTACTATAACTGACATACGGTAGTGAGTGATAGAAATTATTGCTGTATAACATTTGTGATTATTTTATATAGTAAGTAAAATAAATAGAAATGTCTTACTTTTAAAAGATATTTATAGGATAGCTACAACACCATACACCTGCTACAATAAGGTCTATTCCATGAAGAAGTGATAATCTTACGTATTTCTGTAGGACAGGAAAGTAATTCTAACACAGTCAAAAGTACTATTTATACTACAGAATGGTCTTTTTATAATATAAGCATTTTATTTAAGTGAAAAAAATATGCATGAGGAAATTATGTAGTGCAGGCAACAATGAAAAAAGATGGTTTAAATTCTCAATATTCATCCTATAAGCCTAAACCTAAAATTCTAAAACCGTGGTTTTATATTTCCCATCTATGGCAGTAGTACTTACCTTCTTTCTGCCTTATAAAAATGCCGATGAGTCATATAAATATTCTATGCCAGTTTACTATATATACAAAAGTTAAAATGAAGTATCAAAATGTTTGTAGTTATTTCCCAAGAAATTTGAAAAGAACTTAAATATACCAATTTCTAATTTTAATTTATCTATATATTTACTAACAAACATATTTACTAAAACTTGAAAAAGGTGTGGGATTAACATACTTTGAAAAGTAAGTATTATCTGGAATATGAAGATATGTCAGTTTTCATGAAGAGTACAAAAATCATCCCAACTTGCAAAGTACTGGCACAGAAGCACAGTGACAGTAAGAGACTTGAATGATATATAAAATAAAACTCATTTGTATGGTACTTCCTTAGAGCATTTTTATAAATACTTCAAAAATATTTAAAATTGGTCTGCACTAACTCCAAGGTTACAGATACTGAGGTCATATACTTATTTCTTATTGATTACAAGTCCCCCACTTCTATTACCACATTCTGCATGCCATCAATATGCACTCACTTCAACAAAATAATACGTTAAGAAATAAATTCTTCTTGGTTCAAAGTACCACAGGTAAGACAGAACTACTTACGCATGTGACACTGCTGCCTCTTTGCATTCTCTTATGTCATTAATACGTTTATTATAGCTATGTGCAAAAAAAAAATTGGAACCACGTTAATTTTAATTTGAGCAATAATGGTCAAAATAAGTTAATCAAATACTAACAATTAAAAATGACATATTATCAACAAGAAAAACTGGCCCTCAAACTGGGTATGCATGGAGGTATCTGCCTACATCCTTTCCTAGCTAGCACCTTAAGTACCCTGTCAAGGCTTCCTAGAAAAATAAATTTCAAAATACATTAAACCCAACAATAAAATAAAATTCACAAGGTAGATTTTTACTTTATTAAATATACTTCTTAAGCCCAAGAGAGACACTAACATTATACTTGCAGTGTAATAAACAGTGGTTTCTAAAAATTTAAAGTGCTGACAAAGCTATTACTTCTGACCTTTTATCACTTCTGACTTCTTGTACATTCTCATAAGCATTGAAAAAAAATTCTGAAAGAACATATACTATTGACCAACTCTAGTGACTGTTCAGGGATGGGTGTTTTGTGGTGGAGAAAACTGGAGCAGGAAAGCATTTGATTACTTTAAGCGAAACACCACCAACATCAAACAGTTTAAAGGTGCCATGTGAAATATATAGTAAAAAATATGTTAATTTCATGAATACTAGATACTAAAATTTAAAATTCCTAAAATTTTAAAGAAAACCTATCTATCTTCCTGAAAACCTGGCTAAAACCAGTTAACACTAAGAACTTCAACTTGTGAATTATGTATTCTAAGATTTATATGTTCTTTGAGCACATGTCCAAAATATACTAATTCTGTAATCATTGTCCTTTGTATAAAGCTTTCATACTTAGGGTTTGACTTGTAATTAGTATGATAATTCACATTTTAAATTGGATTTATCATTCACTGTTTAATAAAAAATTAAAACTTCTCAACTTTAAATAGAGATATTTAAATAGTAACTTTGTCATTTTAAAACAGCATGACAAAAAGACAACTCATTTTATGGTGTCATTAAACTTACTTGTATCATGCATAACAAAAGCTCACTCATTATACACAGACTACCTGGT
The DNA here is from genome assembly GCF_022682495.2 of Desmodus rotundus. Lineage (NCBI taxonomy): Eukaryota > Metazoa > Chordata > Mammalia > Chiroptera > Phyllostomidae > Desmodus > Desmodus rotundus. The sequence goes on from NC_071388.1 coordinate 167,972,507, forward strand.
TCTAAATGTTTACATATATTTAAATATGATTCCACATAAAGATTGCCAATACATTAAGACATCATACAAGTTTCATGATTTTCAATAAAACCCTTATGACCTCAGTATTTTTGGGTACTCCACCACCTAAAATAAAAGCCAAATAAGACCTGAAAAGTACACAGGGTACTGTTTCTCATATCATGACTGAGAAACTACCTGAATGAAAATGTCAGGCCCATCAAAACAGTGAACACTTGAGAAAGGGGCTGAGTGAGGGGAGGAGGGCCAAAGTGACAGCACTAACCAGAAAGAGGCAAAAGAGAATTTTCTGGCTATAATGGAAATATTCTATATCTTGATCTAGGTGTTCACCAAGAGTATTTATACGCAAAACTGTTGAGCTTTACATCTAAAATGTGTACATTTCTGTTTGTAAATTTTACCTCAATAAATTATTGTGTGGTGGGAGGGGGCAGATTCCTTTAACCTCTCCAAGAAACAAATACAGGAGATAGAGGAGGTTTGGAATGATGCCCAGGAACATGGATTCTAATGTACATCCCAGAGTAATTTACGCAAACTAAAATTTGAGACACTGGTTTAATAGTGAGTGTTAAACATATCTTTATTTTTAAATAACTAATAGATGCTTTTTATTTTTACCTCAATTTAACTAGGACATTACAAAATAGGGTATGAAATAAATGTAGTAAATTTAATTTCTAGCTGAAACTGACAAGCCTACATAACACTTCCAGGTACAGGGGATCCCAGAATATTTCAGATGCTCCTAATTTCAAAAGATTTCATAACTGCTATCAAGTCTGAGATCAACTTGCCTTTTATATATTGGCTATAGAACCTTATGTGAAAAAAATGCAGGCATTAAAAATTTAAAGGAACTTCTGAAAATTATTTGCTTTACAGAAAATGAATATAAGTGAGTCATCTGGAATACCTTCCCATTAAGGAAACGTAATTTCCAATAATGCAGGGGTCTGACTTCTATAACTTATAATTAATGAAACATTTTTGATTGATTCATATATTTTTGTAAATGCACTGTAATCTAAAATAGCACTTCTAAAGAAATCAAAACTCTAAAATGTATATGATATTTTCAGCAATATTTTTCTCTAAAACCATATTATGATTTCAAAAAAAGGACCTATCTTCTTTCTCCTGGAATACAAGTTTGAAAAGGGCAGGAACACTAGCTATTTTAATCTGTGAGGTCACCTATTAAAAAATATGAATAATACCGTATAGGGATGACTGTTAAAAACTTGCTATGACTGGTAAGATGATGCAGGCAGTATTTTCTTGCATGATATGACCCTTCTCTATCCCCAAAACTTCAATGAAGATAACCCACTCATTATCCTTATCCAAAAAAGACAAAAAAAAAAAAACCCCAAACAAACTGAAAATGCCATACCCTCGTATGTTTACAAATAAGTCTTCTGCAGCTTTGTGAATGTGGAAAACTTCATCCCGAAAGAGAGAGAGGCAAGAGCTACTTTGAAGAGCTAGCTTCCAAAGGTTCAGTGCTGTTGCATCAGTATTGAGGATCCCATGGCACAAAATGAAGCCAACTTTAAATAAAAAAGAATAGTAAATACAAATATAAAAGTTTCCCAAAGTTAAGCTCTTTCAGTTACAAAATAGCTTTTCAAAAATACAGAAATGTAAACACAATCACTAAATTGAGGCTTTTAAGTGACAGGTAATAATTCATATACATACAAAATGGCAAAATTACTGCTTTTTCAATAATTTTCTCTATTCTGCAAAATTAGTTCTTTGAACCCAGACTGACAGAAAAGGGGAAAAATATCACTTCTGGGTTGTGAAAGAAGTCCTTTTAATAAATGAGTTAAGAGATAGTTTTGGAAATACTTATAAAATATTTTAAGCTAGAGATCAAAGTTACTAATTAACATATAATCATCACAGTTGCAATTAATGAAAAATAAAGCTAATCTACTTTTCTAAATCACCACAATAAATGAAATAGTATCATATTTTCATAGCAATTTACAGTGTATTAAATCATTTTTTCCACACATTATCTCACATGATCCTGTGTAGTAGATAGAGCAGGTCGGTACTCTTCTTTTGTAGTTGAAGAAATAAAGGTTCAAAGACTTGACTAAAGTTACACTATTAAATTAGAGCTAGGCTTAAACCCATTTAAAATTGGGGAAAATTTATTTACCCTTAAAATTCTTTCATTGTATTATGCTGTTCTCTATTATATGAATTCCAGTATCTTTAACCTTTTGTTATCTAATTTGGAAATCCTACACAAAGATATGAGGGGGACCCAAAAAAACGGTACTAATTAAAAATTGTGTGTTTATTCTTACATGTTTAAACTTCAGTCACCTTCAAAGGGGCATCTGATGCAATACCTCTATCGAGACGTTTTTTCCAGTGCTCAAAACAGTTTCTAAACTCACTGATTTTGATGACTTTTAGTGTTTCTGCCATTTTTTGTTTCAGCTCTTCCACATCAGCAAAACATTTCTTTGAGGACTTTTTCATTCAGGAAACAAAAAAAAGTCACTCAGAGTGAGATCAGGTGAATAGGGAGGGTGGGGTATGGGGATCATGCTGTTCTTGGTCAAAAACCGCTGAACTACTCAGTGTGGTGTGGGCAGGTGCACTTGTAAATCACCCATCATGAAATGGGCAAATGTTGAAAGAGCCTTCAAAAAAAAATTCACTGAAGCTGAACTCGGCCTCTCACAACACCAGCTGGTACACTGATACAGATGGGTTCCCAGAATACTCACTTAACAGGGAAAGCCTATACTACAAGTGGCCTGCCCCCGAGAAGATAATTCTGCTTTTTGGGGGGTTCCCCACCCTATAATCCTATATATGTTTGTTGATGCCTCCTCTCTAGCCCTCTACAATAGGCCATAAACCTTCTTTTATGATTCATTCAACACTTACTCAATGCCTACTGTCTAGGTACAAACCAATCATGTTTTCTGTGAGATTTCCCTATAATTCTCAATAGTCACTCCCATCTTTAAACTCCTGAATCATTAACACATAACTTGCATTTATCTTTTAATTCTTCTTAGATCAACCTTTCTTTAAAAAATGCCACTACACAAGCAAGCTAACTCTTTAAACAGGTATTTATTGTGGAATCTATTCATGCAGCAGTATATTTAACTTCCTTGAATTTCCAGCATAAAAATATTTCTCATACAACAGGGCCCCTAGATGTAAGCCAATCATTTGATCTGCTATGCAACCAAAAAAAAAGAATACATGTACAAAAACTGAAAGAATACTCAAGAGAAATTTTGTTTATAAATGATTTTTTTGCTGAATGTACTAACTCTTTTTACTCTTAACCCCTGAGTAAAACGAGATTTCACTTAGTGTCTCACATCTCCCTTAGATTTCACAAAATTGCTGCTGATAAAAGGTTTCTCTGAAAATATTATCAGTTATATTATGGATTACCAAATATTTTATTTCCTTAAGACAAGGTTTACATTATGAATTAAAGAATATCCATTTGCTTAAGAAACAAAAATTAATTTAAAATAAACTGTTCAAGATTAAGGGGATAGTTTATTAATTAAATCATATATTAAACTACTTTCCCTTCCAAGGTCTGAATGAAAGAATAAAAGGTTTTTTTTTTAATTTTAAAGCCATAAAAGTAATGGAGAATAAAACAGAATACCACTACTAGAGAAGAAAGTTAAAAGAAAATCTTTGAAGACAGAAAGTCCATAAAACTGAACTATCAATTTAAAAAGAGACTGGAATAAGTAATCCAAAACTCCAGACATAAAGAGAGATCTTTCCCTGAGTCCTCTGAGCCTAACCAACAGAGCAAGAATAAACACTGAAAAGAACATCAGGATAAGTTACTTTATAACTGCATTTCAAATATCTGTGTCCTCAAAATTCCAGACCTCAATAACTCTTGGCCTCAGAGTATAATGTACTTGTAGACCAATGATCCTCAAACTTTAGATTGCATCAAAATCACCAGGAAGGCTTATTAAATAACAAATTGCTGGGATCCATCCACAGAGTTTCTGATTTGGTACATCTAGAGTGCAGATCAAGATTCTGCGCATTTAAGAAGTTCCTATGTGATGCTGCTGGTCCAGGGACAACACTTGGAACTAATCAAGAGCAAAGCCCTGAAGAAAACAGATCATCTTCTCCCCTGGCTGGTGTGTAACTCAGTGGATTGACTGCTGGCCTGCGAACCAAAGGGGCGCCAGCTCGATTCCCAGTCAGGTTTCAGGCCAGATCCCCAGTGGGGGGCAGGTGGGAGGTAACCACACAATGATGTTTCTCTCCCTCCCTTCCCCTCTCTCTAAAACTAAAATAAATAAAATCTTTTTTTTAAAAAAAGAAGGAAAGAAAATAGAACATCTTCTGTAGAAAAGCCCTAGTGTGGGAACTGAGATCAAAAAAAAGAAGCGCACAGTTTAAGGTAACTCTTTATCTTTATATTAATTCTACTGAAGGCTCGAATATATGAAAGCAGCGAAACTCAGAGTAAACCCTCTTTACTTTAGCAACTGTGGTTATCCCAAATGTGTCTGCCTTCTTCATGCCCACATATCTTCCACTAGGATAACCTGCCTTCTGACCCATCTCTCTGTTCACTAGACAAAGCCCTGCAATCAGCATTCACACTTAAGGGAAAGACTGGAGAAAACAGGGCTATGCAACTCTAGAGGTTGCACATGCCACCTCAATCTACTAATCATCTCAGTTCTTCAGCCATATATCCATGAACATAAAACAACCAAGGATCACTACGTATTTGAGCAAAATCAGTACTTCAAAAGCTGGGTTTTTGAATCAACTAAAAGACAAGGCATGAAAATTTTAGCTATACTTATAGAAAAATATATATCACAAACCTGATTAATATAAAAAATTATAATGAATAAAAATGGCTAAGAGCAGAGAGTTGGTGCTAAATTCCAGCTTTTTTATACTAATAAGAGTGCTACTCAAAGTGCCAGTGCATAATAAGATTAAGGAGAAAAATTAAAAGTATTTAGAAACTTTCATAAAAATCTGATGATTTCTGAATAGAAACCTTAACAAAATCTAATTGTTAAATTAAATTTAATAATTAAAAATGTGAGTTTTCATTTCATGTCTTTGCTTGTTACTTTATTTCTGGTAATTCTAGTAATTCATTTCTATTGTATTTTATAAGAGTATCAATCCAAAAATCATTAAAAAAGAAAAACTGCTCTCTCACTATATAGATACATTGTAACAAAAGTCAGTACACAGTATCAAAAGATCAATAAATCAAGAAACAAGAACTGGAAGAACTAGGGGGAGGGTGTGGGTGGAGGTAGAAGAGAGTATGGGGAAAAATGGTGATAAAAAAATAAAATAAAATTTTAAAAATATTTCAATTTTTAAAAATTTTAAAAAGAATTGAAACAAATAAAAAACACAAACTGCTCAAAATTATTCCCTTCTGCCAGTGAACCTGGGGGTGGTAAAAGGAATTACATTATAGCTTTTCTCATTTTGTATTATAGGTGTGTCTCTATGTGTATTTCCCCCATAGTTGTAAACTTCTTAGGAGCAGAAATGAGGAATAATTTTATTTCCCCTGCAACTAACAAACTGCCAAACACATGAGTCATTTATTATACATTCTGAAGTAAATTAATACCAAAACCTTAACTGAATGAATGCAATAGTTAAAAAATCATTAAAAACAAAACAAAAATTTAGTTTTGGCTATACTGAAAGGCAATATAATGTGGACCATGAGAACTGGAGTTAGTCTGGATTCTTACTTTGTCACTGTCACTTACTAGCTGCGTGGATTAAATTTTAGGTTCCTCATCTATAAAACAGACGATGTACCCTGACCGGGTCAGTATGAAGACTGAATGAGGTAATACATATAGAAGGCTTAGCACAGTGCTTGCTCTAGAAGTAATACATGTTACCTGTTATTTTTCTCTAAAACTTAAAACCTGAGGGGTAATCACAAAACTGTTCAATTTTACTTACAGATAATCCATTTTTCCATTGCATCCAAAGAGAGATATTCACAAGGCATCTTAAAAAGAGAAAAATATAAATTTGTGATTAAAAGAAATTCTGTATTAAAAAAAAATCAACACCCATACGAAACGACTCTCCTCTGACTCTTAAGAATTCTCACTACTCAACTCTTGGCTCAAATAGCACAACGAATTTGAAAAGTTGGATAAAAGTTTCATAACCTATATTTAAACCTGCAGTCCAAAAAGGACAATGAGAGTGGTGCTCCTTTCAAATTTATACACCTTACAATCTCTTTTTAAAAAGTACTGCTGTTAAATCTTATTCAATCTGATGAATGACAGCTTCTAAATTTCCCAAGTCTATTTCAGAGTTTGCAGTATTCCAAAGGATAAAATTTTAGTCAAGTTAAAAAGATTTATGTATAATGGATGTTCACTGTCTCACCCAAATCAGGAACTATGTGTGCATAACCCCTATATTCATATACACAGAAGATTAAAAAGAAATATAACAGCATATAATAACAATTTCTCTAGTTCGTAAGATATGGGGTTAATTTTTGTTTTCATTCTTTATAAATGTCTGTACTTTCCAAATTTTCTACCATAGAGAACACAGCAAACTTTTAAACTTTAAAAGAAAGTACTCACCCTACTATCTGTATTAACCTAGCACCAAAATCTAGAAATAAAAACACTAAATAGTTTGTATTACTTAACTATTGAGCATTTTACAATTAACTTCACTGACAAGTTAATATTAATTAGGACTTTGCAGTATCACTTAGTAACTGAGTTTTTAATCAATTTTACTATTTTCATTCATAAAAGGGAAAAGTAGAACCATACAGTGTCAGACTGTGCAGGATTAAGCATTGTACTGGGTGCACTGATGAGACTCAGTAATTGGGCGTTTCTCCACTGGTCAGCTGAAAGATTCCTTCGAGGATATACCATCTGAAGAGAAATCAGTGCATCTGAAAGAGACTAATGAAAATAGGGAAAAAGAAAATTGAGGAATAAAAATGTTTTTTTTTTTCCTTTTCCATTTAAATTGCAGTTACAACTGCCTTATACTTCTAACTGTACCATCTCAAAACAACAGAGCCTAATTATAAACTATGTTTCTTTCTTGGAGGCCCATCCCAGTGACCCTCTTCTATATTGTTTTTAAGTCTCATGAAAACTACATAGATTCTGCATTCCTGGACAAGAGTTTAGCTTATGAAATCATGTTACTCTTTTAAAGGTCAAAATGTTTGGCAATTTTAGGATCTGTATTTCAAAGGAGTAGAAAGCCTACTGTCATCCTTTTGTGTATGACTTTCCACTCTGGTAACTCTCACTGAAGAGAAAGACATTAAGGTTATATGATTAAGTGCTAATAGAGCTCGACATATTTCATATTTCTCCTAGAATGCCTTATAAAAATAACCCACTGTACTCTATCTTAATAAATTACTTAACTTCTATTTGCCACTTGGTCTGTTAACTATACAGCTTTATCATCAAGGTATTTAAGTTTTCATCTCATCTGCTTCTTGCTTGCTTTTAACTGTCTTCTGCTATTCATCCCTGCTTCTTAAAAATTCTGTACAATGATTCTTTAATCAGGCTGCACATAAATTGCCAGGGAGTTTGTTCAGAACACAGAATACAGGGCACTTCACCTAAAATTTCATGGAAAAGAACTTACAGGACTAGAACCCAGGTATCTGTAATACTATTATACTTCACCAAGTAATTGGGAATAGGTTTTGAAAATTAAATTAATTAAATTAAAATTAATTTATTTTTAACAAATCCTAGCAAATACACGATACTCTGAGATATCATGGAGCATCAGAAACATCAAGATTAGGAAATAACTGATCTAATCTAAATGGTCAATTCTCCTCAAGTAACTATGAATGGTCTAGTACACATTCTAATGATGAGAGAGAACTTAAAAAAGAGATCCAATAGGCTTTGAGGAAATTTCCATCAACTAAGTAGGAAAAGAATAAAAACTGGTGTTAACTATGTGTCAAAAAAAAAAAAAAAAAGCATAGATTCATACAAATGCTCTATTACTAAAAATTCTCTTATCATCCAAACAGAACAATGAACCAAGACACTAATATCCTAGGATTTAGTTCTGGTTTTACCACTATTGCTGACAAATGGCTCCTCATGTCACTTCTCCAGACTTCAATTTCCTTATTTATAAATAATATGGATGTATAAGCTAACTATAAATTCCCTTGATGTGTTGAGGAACAATGGTTCTTTGAATTAGCACTACTGCAAAGAAGCCATAATGGCAAGACTCCTTAGAACCAAAATTATTTCATTAAAACCTTTTTTTTTTTCAATATATCATAAAGGAGAGACATTCCAAATTACCTCCACAAAACTCCTCTAATTTTTTTCTCTTAAAAGCCTATAATAATACAGCTAAAATTTATCAAATACTATATTATCTAAATACTTTTAATGAAGTAACTAATTCAATCCTCATAATAATCATACAAGTAGGTACTATTATTACTCCATTTTTATAGGTAAGAAAACTGACATACAGTAAATAATTTGTCCAACATTGCACAGTTAGCAAATGGCAGAACAGGGATTAGCACTCAGGCAGTCTGGTATAGCAGGAGTCATTCTCAAAATACTCAACTTCACTGCCTCTACACCCTATATTAAATCCCAAAACTATAATGGATCAATGTATTACTGAGATTCTATACAATATGCAAATTCTAACTAATTAGTGTTCTGGTTCACAATTAGATAAAACCATGCACAGCTATTATTCATATAATTTTTTTCCAAAAAGTTTATCACTCTAACTTTCCACACTTAATCTATATCACATGACTATTAAAGCACATCTGAAAACCCGCTCTTATTAACCAGTGCAGCTCAGTTGGTTAGGCATCACCCCACGAAGCAAAAGGTTGCCAGTTCAATTCCTGGTCAGAGCACATGCCTAGGTTGCGGGTTCAGTCCCTGGTGGGGCACATATGAGAGGCAACCAATCAATGTTTCTCTCCCACATCCATGTTTATCTCCCTCTCCTTCTCTCCTTTCCTCTCTTTAAAAGTAAATTTTAAAAATCTTTTAAAAATTATTTAAAATCTTTGTTTAAAAAAAATCCAGCTTTTACCTTACTATGGGGTACAAATTCTTCCATCATCTTCTTTAAAGGGTTTTCATAATCCACAATCATCTGACCAAGGCGTGGATATTCTCGGTCACTTAAAATAGACATATCAAATTTCACTGAGCAGTAAAGCCATCAAACTGAGAATTTCACAAAGATTTGTATACTGCAGGTCTGTCTACCTTGCTCCATGGGTCATTTCGTGAGCATAGTTATACAATCCAATGATTGCCTTCCTTTCTTCAATTCGAGAGAGCAATATCATTAGTGTTGTATAGGTTATGATCAAATCTAAGTAGTTCTTCGTTAAATCAAAGTTTACAGTCTGGAAAAAAAAAACATCAAGTTTAACTCCTTCCTATTTTGCCAACTTTTAAACACATACATGCACACACACACCAATCTTCAAGGAAGCCACCAAAAGCTAATAACTTTCTATAGTTAGTTATTTTATCCTCATTTCTGAAATTTTAACTCCTTTTACCAACACCATGTCTAAAATTTGGGAATTACAAATACAGTTTTGTGCTTGTGACACAATTTTATGGATGAAAAAGAGTTTGTTATTGCCCTGTTCAAACTAATAGCAGTTTAAAAGAATAACCAAAATGAGAATAAGAAACAGTGGAGCCCCAGCTGGTGTAGCTCAGTGGACTCAGTGCAGGCCTGCAAAACAAAGGGTCACCAGTTCCATCCCCAGTCAGGGCACGTGTCTGGGTTGCAGGCAGGTTCCCAGTAGGGGGTGCACCAGAGGCAACCACACATTGATGTTTCTCTCCCTCTCTTCCTCCCTTCCCCTTTCTCTAAAAATAAATAAATAAAACCTTTTAAAAGATACACAAAATATTCTTAAAAAGAAAACACTGGAGTCAGTTTCACCAAGCAAGAAAAGGAGTATTAAGTAAGTGAAAAGGTTAGCCATTAAGTCAGTAGAGACGTTTTTCACTTTGACTTCCTATATTTATGAACTGTCTCACTGAGAAAGATTCTATCAAGAAAGACTTTTACAGAGAAAATCATTATGCACTTAACAGAGAAAATCATTATGCACTTAACTTTGCTTAACTGAACCTACTAAAATACTAAAATGAACAAATACTTCTCAGTAAGTACAAGACTTATATGCAGTGAATCAAATAAACAAGATAAAAAGAAAATACACTTTAACTCCTTATTGTACAAACATAGTACAAAAGAAGCCAAGTAACCAATGCTAAAACTTTATATATGAGTTGTATACATTTTCTCTAAAGAAAAGGATTTGGTCCCCTTAGTATACTAGAAATAAAGAGGAGAAATGGAAATTCTTCTGAAAATAATACTTACAATATCAAAGAAGACTTGGCAAACATCAATAGTATTGAGCAATTCACAAACATGGTCCTGAAAATAAAAGTTTACTTTAATTTTTTACCTATATAAATAATAAGAAATTCAGAAACACACACAAATAATATATATTTGAAAATTTAGTTCTAGAAGAATTTTAATTTATTATCTACAAATGACAAAGCAATTTGCAAAATTAACAAATATTAAATCAACCTCTGAAATGTTAAATTTTATGTATTAAAATACATACCTTGAATTCCATAACATCTACAAATGTGAAGTAATATAATGCCAGATTTTTCAGAATCTCTGATTTTTCTTTCTGTAGCTGTGCAAGCTGTTGCTGTAAAAACAAAATTAGAATGCACTGTTCACCGAGAACAAAAATATTTAATTTTACTACAAACTATTTTCTTCTATGATTGCTACGTGAAAACAGACGCTTTTAGAACAATATTTCTAGATGATTAAGGCTTTTTTAAAAAACCAAAATACTTGAGACAGCAACTACTAATAGTGATCAGCAACTGACAGTGTGAGGCTAAAAAACAAATCAAAGCAGGTTAGTATCAAACTGCACTACTATTAAGGAAAATTGTAAAATGTTAGGAAAAATAATTATCAAATGAACTTTAAAAAAAAAAACCACTTATGAGCATGATCACATTACTAGAAGTGGAAGAAAAGAAAGTGAAAAACATTGTAACTTACACTACAAAAAACAATGTTTTATAAATTTGTAACTTACCAAAAAGAACATCCAGGCAAAGCCACGTTACGCATGCAAAATAAAATGTAGATACAAACATAAAATACAGTAAAGGTTCCCTGACCAGATCCACAAAACACAATAATACATTAAACAAAAGCAAAAAACACAACAACAAAAAAAGAAATGAGAAAGAAGCAAAACTAGAGTTAAGACACTGGTAAACATATGAAAGAGGGAAATGTGAATACAAAAGACAAATATTATTTCAATCAGTTATATTATTAAATTTACAAGTCCTAAGTTTTCTTTTTAAAACAACAATTACCAGTAATATGATTTGTGAAAGAATCCAGTTATATTTAATGCCTTCTATCATAAGACTGCTGGAAGTCCAGTAACACATTTAGAACCTTGATACTGAGTGCAGTCTACAGAAGAACAACTTCCATATCATTTATGCACTTGTTAGAAAAGTGGAATCTCAGGCCCACCTCAAACCTACTGAATCAGAATCTGCTTTTTAATAAGATACTGAGATGATCTGAATGCACATTAAAGGTCTGAGAATCACTAGTCTAGTTGAACGAGAAAAAATGACAAAGTGGTTCAAACTTGCTATCAGAAAGCCCTCAGTTTTGAGGTCCTTTTACTGTTCCTTGTATACGTTACACAGAGGGGTTGGGGTAAGAAGTGCCTCTATATATAGTTTCATTAAACTATTATACAAGCAAGAGTATTTAAAGCAGTGAACATAACACCAGAAGAATCAAAAAAAACTATAAAAATACTATTTAAAACAGAAGCACAGCAGTCTGGTAGATCCAACTATTACAGGGTAAATTACCCTAAATACTGAAGTCCCCAAAGCGATTTTAAAAATTAATTATGTCTGGAAAACGTGCATAAATGAAGTATTTCATTTCACAAATGCCAAGCAAATGAAGGTATATACTTATAGTGACATATAACTGTTTTTAGCTTTACCTATGAGTAGCTGATTTTATTTTGAACAATGTATCTGTTTCAAAATAATTCTATGTTTTTATGTATATTTTTAATTATTACCACATCAAAGATACTTATTTTAAAATGATTCTATTCCATATGATTATACTACCTCTACCTTGTTCAACAACATCAAACATTTATGATTGATGTCTTACTCCTTTTTCCTCCTTTTCAGTACTTTGAATTTGAGTTTTGAAAATATAACAGGTGAAAGTAGACTCACAATAATAGGATAAGAGGCACAAGTATAATTTGGTTGCTGCTGAGTTTCATTATTAATAGTGCCTCCTTTCAATTTCTAATTTGGACAAAAAAAACCACGTTCACCATCATACTTATTATGGGCCTTAATGATCTTTTTTTATACATTCATTTCACATATTCAGAACTTAATTCCCACAGAACTTAAAAGAATCTTCCCCAAGTGTTGTAACTACTTAATTACAGGGCCAGGATTAGAAATCTCATCTTCTTACTCCTAAAAAACTATTCTTTCTACCATTCCACATGCCTAGCACCTCCCTTGTTAATAAAATCTCGTTATGGTCTAAATTTCTCATTCAGCTTTATTTCCCCCGAAACCATATGTAACTAGCCTCTACAGTGGCTAAATAATTTATTAAACTAACGGATGTCTGAATTCAAAATAATCAGACAAGTTTTCAAAGCCCTACACAATCTGGCCCTAATCTATCTTTCCAATCTAAATTTCCCCTAAATGCATTCACACACAATACACAGTAGTCAAAACAATTCACCATGTTCTATATACATATTTCAGGTTTTCTTAATGTTTCCCCAAATGAGGTGTCCTAATTCCACCACTTATCTATTGTATATCCAAATCCCACTACTCCTAAACCACTTAGTTTAAATGTTAACTGCCTGTTCAGGAAACAGCCCTGATTGAACCTCTTCCCTGTTCAATGTTATTTATATCTCCCTCTTCAAAATGTGTATCATTTCTAATAGTATCACTTTCTACCTTACATCACTGCTATGTCTAACATGTAAGACAGTGTACCAAATTTGATTTTTTAATCTACACAACCTCTATCACACAGCTCTGCACATAAAGAAGTACCCAATACAAACATCGATCAGATGAGTGATCAGGACAAATTTAGAAGACTTTTACACATCAGTGTCAGATGACATGTTTTGGTAGGTGATGCTAGAAAGCCTACCTCCTTTTATGTTACCACAGCTAAAAGACTTACCCTCTCAGAACCTAATATCCTCATCATCAAAATGGGAGCTGATGTGATGTGTACAGTAGCGAAGATAACGTATATGAGGACATCTAACAGTGCCTGGCAACCAGAGCTGCTCATTAAATAGTAGGTGAGTAACAAATAAGGCTCACAAACCACTTCTTCAAAATAAGCAAAAATAAAGGTATTTTAATTAATCCTAACACCACTAATATTTGCTGAGCATGCACTCTTTGCCAGGTATTATTCCAAAGATTGTGGAAGTATCTCATATGATCCTCTCAACATCTCTATGAGACAGTTACAATTATGTTCCCTATTTAAGGAAAATAAATTTAATAAAGCTCTGCACGAAAGAATTTAACTATGATAACAAGCAGTGTCTTCAACTCTCTTAGGCTTCAACTGCAAAAAAAAAAATAGAATTAAAAAAGCTACACTTTAGTTCTTAAAATAGAGTAAAAACTACCAAAAAGTACTGAATTTTAGGTTCAGCATCCATAACAAGGTTTTCTTAATTCATCATCTCATTGTCTTATAGTAAATAAAAATCAGGACCCTGGCTGGCATGGCTCAGTGGATTAAGTGCCAGACTGTGAGGCAAAGGGTCACCAGTTCAACTCCCAGTTACGACACATGCCTGGGTTGTGGGCCAGGTCTCCAGTGGGGGGGGGGGGCACGCAAGATGCAACTACACATTGATGTTTTCTCTCTCTCTCTTTCTCTTTCCCTCTAAAAAATAAATAAAGTCTTTAAAAAAATAAAAATCAGGAAATGGCGTAAAAATGTAGATCAGTAATAAACTGATGTTACAGAACAGTATTAGAAAAGCACAATTTCAAGAGGAACTGACTCTATTCTAATAGCATATCATGAATACACAGATTAAGTATATTTACAAAATATATATATATATATATGTACAATGCTTTAATTAAATTTTCTAACTATAGGCCTGGATGGTGTGGCTCAGTGGACTGAGCATTGGCTTAAAAACCCACTGGTCACTGGTTAGATTCCCAGTCAGGGCCCATGCCTGGGGGTGTGTGATGGGCAGCCGATCAATGTATCTCTCACATATCAATGTTTCCTTGTCTTTTTCTCTCCCTTCCCATCTCTCTAAAAATAAATACAATTTTTTAAAATAAAATTTCTAACTATGGATCATTATTCTTAACATTCAAGTAAAATGTGTAAAAACTTAATCAGGATAAACATTAGCCATGAGACTACAAAATAAGGTCATATCTGTACGTAAAAATCTTGGTAATTAACCTTTGTTCAATTAAAAGACATAAAGTGATGAACAAAATATAAACAAAGGCATGGACATGTGGAACAGATTGGCAGCTGTTAAGAAGGAGGGGTGAGAAGGGGACTCATTGAAAGAATGTGAAGCAATTAGCCAAAGAACATTTATGTGTAACTCATAGATACAGATGATGGCCAGAGGGAACGGGGGTTGGAGAATGGGTCAAGGCAGGCAAAGAATGGGAGGAGGGGTGAATGAGGACATCTGTATTAGTGTCAACAAAAAAAATAAAAAAGGGGAAAAAACATTTTCCATACCAAAATAAGTATCTAGAAAATAAGTACTAGTTTTCATTCTTTCGAAGTACTAGCAAATTACAATAAGGAATCAATGCCTACAAGAGCCAACTCACTGATTTTCAACAAGAAAAAAATGTAGCTTTAGTTTTTTATTCATACATTTAAATTACCTTCTTTCATTATCAATACTGCTTATGCATAATAAATTATTTTCTTCATTCTAAAGTATGCTATTTGCTCCTTTTAATAAACAACTAAGTAAAGAGTTTCGTTCCAGGGAAAACTTTGTTCTATTTCTTAGTATGATATTCTAAACCAGACTATTTAAAAAATAAGAGACCTTTTTTAAAGAGCTGTACAGCTACCACCATAGTCATCAAATCTCATCTGGACTACTACAGTATCCTATTTAGTGTCTATACTTCTGCTCTTGCCTCTTCACTCTTCTCCACACAGCAGCAGGAAAGTGGCATTTTAAAGCAATATACTAACTATCCTAAAAAAATTATTCCAGTGATGATTGTGTAAGATGTTAAAACCAAGTGAAGAGAATATGGCAACTCTATACTATTTTTTCAAATCTTCTTGGTCTAGTATTATTTCACTGGTTTTTTAGGTTCAGCATGAATAACAAGGTTTTCTTAAGTCATCATCTCATTGTCTTATAGTGAATAAAAATCAGGGTCCTGATTTTTAAGACAGGAAAATTCCAATGGTTTCCCATCACACTCAGAATAAAACACAAAGTCCTTACCAGAATAAAATCTTAAGAGGACTCCTGCCTATCTCTAAGACCTAGTCTCCTTTTCTACTCCTCCAGCCTCACTCAATATTGGTCTGCAGTGTTCATCAAATTCACCAAGCTTGCACCCACCACCCCAGAGCCTTTGCACTTGTGCTCTTTCTCACGTCTGGGATGCTATTCTCTCCTTCTGCACATAGCTCACTCCCTCACTTCATTTCTCTTCGGAAAAGTCATGGTTAACACTCTTATCTAAAATAATCTCCACACCCTCATTACTCTAACTCCTTAACCTGCCTTCTATTTCTTCCTACCACTTCTCTCCAAATGAAAGTAAGTGTTCCTTTTAGTCGTTTGTCGAAAGTCCCGACTTGAATTTAAATTCCATGGGAGCAAGATCTGTATTACTTCCTGCTATATCTCCAACATCTAGAATATTGGTACAAGCAATGCACTAGAAATAAGTAAATAAATAATCAATCAATCCTCAAGTTTCTCAACATAAAACTGACGCAATTATTAAATTGCACTGCTGATTATAAATGAATTCAACAAAGATATCAAATTATGTCTCAAATGAATTTATGCATCCTAACACCAAGTAGTGATTTAATCCCTTGAATAAATCCCCAAAACTGGACAAAATATTTCATTATGACCTTCCAGTACAGAAAAGCATGAAAGAAAAAAATGAGGAACTACAGAGGATGATGTATTTATATCAAATATAAGCAAATTTCCAAGGATTGCCTGAAAACCCAAATTAACACAAAGATTAGTCATTTTTAAAAAGGTTCATAGGACTCTGTAGAACTTTCCTTTTATCACATACAAATGATTCTACTGGCAGTCAGTATTTTAGAAATGCATTTTTCTGAGCAAAGGATAATACATTTTAGGAAAAGTTATCCTAACGCTTACCTAGAAAATAAGCGTTAAAGATTTATTACTTCGTAGATACAGAGAACAGACAGACAGCTGTCAGAGGGGAAGGGGTTGGGTGCTGGGTGGGAAGGGTGAAGGGATTGAGCAAAGAAAAAAAAAGACTCCTGGTCACAAACAACGATATGGTGATTACCAGAGGGGCGGGGGTGGGGAGAGAGAGAAGAGGGTAAAGGGGGAATAAATGGTGATGAAGGACACTTGACTTTGGGTGGTGAACAAACAATACAATATACAGATGATGTATTATAGAACTGCATACCTCAAACTTACATAATTTTATTAATCAATGTCACCACAATAAATTCAATTTAAAAATAAATAAAAAGATCTGTTGCTAAATTTAATCTGCATAACTAATTTTCAAGGTAGATTTTTCATTGTGGTAAAATATACATTAACATAATGTCTACCATTTTAACCATTTCTAAGTGTGCTTAATTCACACTTAAAAATGCATTCGAATTGTTATACAACCATCACCCTCATCTATCTCCAGAACTTCTTCCATCTTCCCAATCAAGGTATATTTTACCCTCATTTTCCAGATGCAGAAACAGACTAGAAGAGGGTATGATGCCAATCAGGGGAAACCAGATTTCAAAATTCAAAACATCTCTTCAATACACTTCAACACTCAAGTTGCCATACACTGAACCAAAAGAATTAGGAACAAGCAAAGCTAAAGCTCTTTGGTTTTCAGGAAATACTTGTATTTAATCCTAACTTCATCAGTTTCACAGACTGAAGCTTTTAAGAACTTCTTATTTCAACCTCTTCATTTTATATATTAAAGTGTTCTTTTTCAAGTTTACATTGCCGGTCACCTGTTTTGTGAAGGAAAGCAAAGAACAGAAAAGTTTTATATTTTAAAGAACAGAAAGGCAAAAAAAAGTAGAGACTATATCCCTGTCCTTTTGTGATAGAAATTCACTGATCCTCCTATCAAAAACTGAGTATATTCCCTCCCTTACTATCTCAGCTGGCATGTGACCTGCTTTAAGCAATAGAAAGCAGCAGAAGAGACACAACTTCAGAGGCCTTAAGGCTTCAGCTTTTTGCTCTTTCTGGAACACTGCTCTAAAGTACCATGAGTGAAGAGGCATGACATAGCATATGACTAGGAAAGAGAGGCTCAGCATCCTCCTAACCCAGCTGGGCCCATCCCCAGCCAACCCACCAACTAAATGCAGCTGTTACCTAAGACTAGTAAGACCAGAGAGGAACTGCCCAGTTAACCCACAGAATGACAATGAATAAGTTGTTTTAAGCCCCCTGAGTTTGGGGGTAGTCTATTATGCAGCACCAGGTAACTGAAATAAAGATTAATCTAAAATTCAGTGATAACAAATTAAAACAACCCCTATTTCACCACCTGAGCTCATTAACTTACTTTAGGAAAAATTTGGAAGTTTAAGATTTCTAGTCACAAGGTAAGTCAAATTAGCACAAACTAATGAAACTAATTTTATCATTAGTACTAGAAAATCATTAATTATATGTCCTAGTATGGTGTGGTTGGTGAAGTGCAACACCTTTGTATAAAAGATATCACACTGTGTTAACAATAATACAACTGACCTAATATAATGGCACCATTTCCATTATAAATGAAAATATAAATGATACTAATACTTTTACACTAGATCTTAATAATTTAAAAAAAAAAATCCAGCCCTGGCCAGGTTGCTCAGTTAGTTTGGAGCAGCATCGCGTACACCGATAGGTCATGGGTTTGATTCCCTGTTGAGGCAAATGCCAGAGTTGGTGGTTCGATCCCCCGAAGCAGCTCATATAGGAGGCAACCGATCCATGTTTCTTTCTCTCTCTCTCTCTCTCTCTCTCTCTCTCTCTCTCTTCAAATCAATAAACATCTCCTCCAGTGAGGATTTTCTTTTAAAGCTTTCTAATATGTGATTACCTTGCTTTCATAACCTGAGTACACAGAAATAATCAGGCTTTTCTTACTGATTAGATGTCATCGCTGTAATCAATAATTACACTGCTATTTATGTCAAGATAAACTCAAGTGCTTTTGACATGTGCAAGGTAATCCACCAACATTAAACAGTCCTTGCCAGCTGACTTTTTAATTTTTAAGTTTCTATTACTCTTACTGTCTATTATCACTTGCTCCTGAGAGTATCATTTAATGTACAATGTGTTAGAAAATATACTTTTTACAATTTTGCCTTAGTAAACTTGACAAGCTTGAGCACAGCTGAGAATCAAAAACCTTATTTCTGAATAAACTTTGTTTTTTTCCTTAAATGCCATTTCTGGCTGCTCAATACCATTTGTTTTTACAGCTTTATGGATACAGTTTGCATACCATAAAATTCATCCATCATAAATGAACAATTAAATAATTTTTAAAAATTTATAGAATTGTACAACCATCAACTGAATCTAGTTTTAGAACATTTCCATTATCCCAAAAAGTTCCTGTGTACCTATTTACAGTTAATCGCACTCTTACCCCCCATCCCCAAGCAACTACTACTGTGTTTTCCATCTCTGTAGGTCTGCTTTTTCTAGACATGTCCCATAAAATGGAATCATACAATGTATAGTTTTTTGCACCTGGCTTTTTTCACTTAGCCTAATGTTTTTGGAGTTCATCGATGTATGTAATATGGTCAGTAGTTTGTTCCTTTCAACTGCTGAACAGTATTTTGTTGTATGAATAGACCGCATTTTATGTACTTATTCATCAGCTGATGGGCATTTAAAATGCTTCCAGTTTTAGGCTATTATGCATAATGAAAGCTGCTATAAACATACCTTTATGTGAACATGTACTTTCATTTTACCTGGGGAAATTCCTAGTTCTTAGGTATGATACAAAGATGCAAGTAATATGAAAAGTAACCTCTAGATAAGTAAAGAGTTGTTATTATAGTATATCATTTATCTAGCCAATAAATCCCAACCTATTGTATTGTAAGAGAAGCTGGAGGTAAAACTATGAATAAAACTCTGACCTGTCCCTAAAGAAGCATACAGTCTAGTGACCACTGTATAAGTAGATATACACATAACTCAGTTTTTTTGATGAATGTCCAGTTTTAGAAGCTTGATAACACCACAACTAACTTCTACGTACAAGGTTCAAAGAAAAACTACAACGATTAATTCCCACATGCCTGTCATGACAAAGACCTTCACCAGCTGGTAATAACATTAAAGAAGTTTAAAAAGCATACCCACACAATAGTATGAGAAAGATAATAATAAAGATCAGAGTTTCTAAGGGTAGTGAGGAGGGTGAGCGAGGCATGAAGTTAAAGGAGGGCCTAGAACTGAGAGGGTACCCAGGGATTATTTTTGTTACATGATTACATGTTGACAGAATGGTGGCTCATGTTAAGTCTCCCCATTGTCAGGTCTTTTAAACAGGAATAAAGTTTATGCTTAAACTGTCTTGGCTTCTTACTGGCCTTTTTAAACATATGTGACTCTTGGGAAATTTGAAGACAAGGTAAAGTGGCATCGATGGGAAAATAATTTCCACTTACTCCCTTTATACGTTCAATTCTTTGAACTCAGAGGACCTCCCATCCATTCACCCTACCATCTTTTTACTGTCACTCACCCTCTCATGTCTTATTTCCATTTTTATTCATTTTAAGATTAAATGGCCCATTATTCTATCATTCCCTTTGTCCCTCTCTCCATCCTAATTGTCCAACAAAATCCCCAACAGGAGAAAGTACACACCTATGATGAGTCAAAATCAACCTGAATTCATGATCATTAACAATAAATGCATAGCAACATCACTCCATTTTCACTGTCAATGCACTTTCCCACTCCCCAATGACTATTCCACTTCTCTTTCTTAAAACAGTAATTCCTCTTCAACTTAATTCTCAGCTTAATGCTAGCCTGAACGCTATAGACATATACAGATGTTCTTTAACTTATGATGGGGTTACATCAGGATAAACCAACCCATCCTAAGTTGAAAATATCTGAAGTTGAAAGTGCCTTTAGCCCTGACTGGTATAGCTCACTTGTTTGGGCATGGTCCCACAAACCTAAAGGTTGCCAGTTCAATACCCAATTAGGGCTCATTCCTGGGTTGCGGTCCAGGTACCCAGTTGGGGCTGTGCAAGAGGCAACCAATCAATGTTTCTCTCTCACATCGATGTTTCTCTCCCTCTCTTTCCCTCTCTCTAAGAATAAATAAATAAAATCTTTTTTAAAAATGCCTTTAATATATCTAAGCTAAGGCACATCATAGCCTAGCCTACCCTTAACCATGCTCAAAACACATTAGCTTACAGTTGGGCAATTATCCTGATTTTCATTTCAAAGTTAATTAACTTCCTCCTCTTCTTCTCACCAGAAAAAGGAGACACAGATGGGTGTTTTGCAGACATGATCAGACGTAAAAACACAAAATACACTGTTCAAAGAATGCTGGCAACACAATACACTGTAGAGCACTGGTTGTTTAGCCCTGTGATAACCTTGCTGACCGGGAGCTGCAGCATGCTGCCAGTGTCTGGCATCACAAAAGAGTGTCTTATCACATATCACACATCACATATCACAGGAAAAGATCAATATTCAAAATTAGAAGTACAGTTTCTACTGAATGCATATTGCTTTCATACCATTAAAGTAGAAAAATCATCAGTGAAATCATCATAAGGATCATCTGTATACAATTGACTATTCAACACCTCCACTCAGATTTCTAGTACACCTCATATCTAGTATTGAGCTACTATACCCGCAAACCCAAACCTGTTCTTGTTTTCAAGCCAAAGATCTTGGAATCTTATTTCTCCATATGATCTCTTATCTTCAAACATCTGCCCTAATGCCTCCTCCTCAGTAAGGCCTTCCCTGGACATCTTAACAAATAAGCATCTCCCCATCGTTACACTTGTTCATTTACTCTGCTTTATTCTTCTTAAAACTCACCTACCTATGTTCCAATTCTTTTTTATGGTCTATCTGTCCAGCAGAAGGTAAGTTCTACAAGGGTAATGACTTGATCTGTTTATTCACTGCTGCATCCCCACTCCCAGACAGGACTTGACTCATAAAAGGCATTCAGTAAATGTTTTAAATAAAAAACTGAATTATAAGTAGAGGGGACTATGGAAACATAGATGCAGCAATTAACCTAATGTGAAAGGGTTAGAAAAGGCTTCTCTGAAATAGTGGTATCTAAGGATAGACCTGAAAGGCAAGTACAAGTTAGCCTAGAGAAAAAATGAGGGAAGGAAAGATTGTTGCAGATACTAAAAACAGCATAAAGGCCCCAAGGCAAGAGAAAGCAGCCATGGCTATTTGTGCTGAGAAAGTATATAATACTCTCCCAAAATAAAATACTCCTTTTAAAAAGTCAATTAAAAATATTTATTTCCCCATGCTCTACGTATATTCTATCCTACATTAAACAATGAGAACTCACACAGTGTATTATCCTGTATCTACGTATTATTGTCCCCCCCCAATTGATATAAGTATTTAAAACATTTTTAGCCAAAATGAGTGCTAAGACGAATTTTTTAAGTGTTTTTCAAACCTATTATTTACTCCATTGCAGTTTTGTTCCTGTCTTTTATTTCGGATCTTGGCAAATAACTTTCTATCTTCATCAAAATAAAAAGCTTCTGCACGGCTAAATAAAACATCAGCAAAATGAAAAGGGAACCAACCGTATGGGAAAATATATTTGCAAATGATACCTCGGACAAGGGTTTGATCTCCAAAATATATAAAGAACTCATACGACTCAACACCAGAAAGACAAATAATCCAAATAAAAAATGGGCAAAGGACCTGAACAGACATTTCTCCAAGGACACACAGAGGGCCCAGAGACATATGAAAGGATGCTGAGCATCACTAGCCATCGGAGAGATGCAAATTAAAACCACAATGAGACATCAGTTCATACCAGTCAGAATGGCCATCATAAACCAATCAACAAACAACAAGTGCTGGCGAGGCTATGGAGAAAAGGGAACCCTAGTGCACTGTTGGGAATGCAGACTGGTGCAGCCACTGTGGAAAACATTATGGAATTTCCTCATTAAACTAAAACTGGAACTGCCTTTTGACCCAGCAATTCCACTGTTGGGATTATACTCTAAGAATCCTGAAACACTAATTCAAAAGAACCTACACACCCCAATGTTCATAGCAGCACAATTTACAATACCCAAGTGCTGGAAGCAACCTAAGTGCCAATCAATAAATGACTGGATTAAGAAACTGTGGTACATTTACACAGTGGAATACTATGCAGCAGAAAGAAAAAAGGAGCTCCTGCCCTTCACAACAGCATGGATGGAACTGGAGAACATTGTGCTAAGTGAAATAAGTCAGGCAGTGAAAGACAAATACCATATGATCTCACCTGTAAGTGGAACCTAATCAACAAAACGAACCAGCAAGCAAAACACAACCAGAGACGTGGAAATAAAGAACAAACTGACAGTAACCAGAGGGGACGGATAAAGTGGGGAAAAGGGAAAGGGTCATCAAGGAACATGTATAAAAGACACATGGACAAAGCCAAGGAGGGGTAGCATCAAAAGTGGGAGGTGAGGATGGGTGGGACAGGGGGAGTGGTAGGGAAAAAACGGAGATATCTGTACTTGAACAATAAAAAAAAATGCAAAAAACAATAAAAAAACAACTTTTGATCTAACAAGAGGTAAGACCGAATCTCCTGTGAAAAATAAGATACCATGCTAAAAGGGTACCAAGTTAAAGTGGCTAAAAAAGAAATGACCAAAAAAAAGTGTGTGTGTGTGTATGTGTGTATATGAAAGATCAACATCTGATTACGTATTGGTAACATCTCTTGCTATTGTAAAAGGCATCACATTCACCATTGGAACCAAAGGGATTAGTTACAACTGTTTGAAATACAGCTAAAAATCTATCACTAGAGGCAAGATGTAACTTCAGCAAATTGGAAAAAAAGAGGAAAGCTGAATGTAAATGCCAGGAATGCATCTCCTTGGGGGCTATGCTGTGAAACCTCAGTATAATGCTCACTGGCAGACTCTGCAGGAAAACAGAAAGCATCTGTAAGCTGAAATGGTTATGATTATAGTTTAGTTTAGTTAAAAATACAGTCAAACTTAGCATAATATTCGCCAGTTCAAAAGACACACACCATATGATCTCACTTATAAGAGGAATCTAATGAACAAAATAAACTAACAAGCAAAATAGAACCAGAGACAATGGAAACATGGAACAGACTGACAGTGGCCACGGGAGGCGGGAGGGGATAATGGTGGAAAGAAGGGGAAGGGACTAGTTAAAGAACATGTATGAATGTCCCATGGAAGACAAGGTGGGGATTGACTGTGGGAGTGGGGGATAGGCTGGGTAGAGGAGGGCAAAAGGGGAAAATAGGGACAACTGTAATAGAATAACAGTAAAAAAAAGGAATACAGTCAAACTTCAGTTCTCAAATGTCTTGGTTCTCAACCAAATTGCTCACAGAGAAAATGTCTCAGCTGTCTAACAAACTTCTCTTGATGTGACAACCTTTCATGTCAATAACCTGTAATGAACAGTCAGTCACATGTCTCTCAGGCAATAAAGATATTCAATTTTAGAACAAATCGCCTCTAGACGTTTTCCAGAACAAAGTAAGTTCGAGAACTGAGGTTCCATTATACACAGAAGATTCACAAAATTATCTGATTTTAAAACAGATGTGTTTTGCGATCACATGAACCAAAGAATGATGAAAGCTGAAAAATATTTATATGTAAATTCTGTACACAATTTCAGCAGATTCCCAAACTCCATGGTGTCCCAGGGTGAAAGCTATCCATCAGGCTTACCCAAACTGTCCAGAGGACAATTAGAAGACATGGTAATAGGATAGTGGGGCCAGAAAAAAAAAATTTATACAAAGATGGTATAATTATCAAGCTAGATAAATTAAGAATTCTATAAAGGCACATAACTGTACAGTAAGTCCTTACTTACCGTGGTCAATAGGTTCTGTGATTTTAAGCAAAGTGATGTGTAACAAAACCCATTTACCACAGGCTAATTAACATAAACAAGAGTTAAGTCCCTAAGGCATTTCATCAACATTGTAACAAAATGACACTGAAGGAAATGACGTTATTTGAGGACTTGTGATTCCAGAAAATTATGTTGTACCTATGAAACAAATTTAAGCACAAAATAATTTTAGAAGTATTCATTTCTCTTTAGTATATTATAGTATAAATTTATTTATAAATATATAAATATATTATTTGCACTTATAAGAAAGTCCAAAGTGTGACAATTAAGTAATAACAATAAGCACTCACATCTTTATTTTTATTATTAGAAATAATACAAGTTTTTTTATTTTTAGAATCAGCATATAATTCAATCTCAGAACATTTATGATTACAAAACCAAAAGAAATCATTAATAATCTTGACAACATAAAAGTATAAATGACCAAGAGTGAGGGTATAAAAATACAGAACTTTATTTCTTAAAAGTTTTAAAATGAAGTAACCAATGACCCAAAAATATTAACAACAACAAAAAACAACATCAGGAAAATGGGACAGGGTAAATAATGGGGGGGGAAATTTAATGAGCTAAATCCTCATTTTCTGTAGCAAAGAATAGATAGTCTCAAGTTGGTAAATGAATATATATTCATTATAATAAGCATATTCCTTACAGTTCTGGAGATAACCTCTAGAAATACTAAAAAACCAAAGTTCTCTCCAAGGAATATGACTAGGGTGGGAAAGAGTGGTTAGGAGATACACTCGCTTTGCATCCTAAATTATTTGATTCACTATCATGTATTTATGTTATTCTGGGAAAAATAAAACATAAAGGAAAATTTAAACCATTTCAGGTAGGACATTAATGCTGATGCAATTCCCTGCCAGCTCTTGACCTATTTCAAATACTTTTTAAATGTATCAAAGAAGGCTCACTTACATCTTCTAATGAGGGGTTCATTCCTTTATTTATTGTTTACTCAAGCTTGAATTAAAGACTATTACATGTAGAAGAGTAATTAACTGAATGATGACGATAACTTTTTAAAGGAATATCAACACATTAGTTCTCATTGTATAAAAATTCTTTGAATTTTGGCAAGCTTAATATAGCAAGACCAAATATTTAAGTTTCCATTGGGGAAGGGTGGGGTGGGTATGTATGTATGTGGGTGGACAGAAGTAGGTTAACAGTTGTGAGCCCGTGAAACAATTTGTTCTTGTATTATCTTGTATTAATATTTTTTAATTATTGTATTATTTTCCATATGAATTGTAAACCTACTTTTGCCCACTGAGTTGTGTGTGTGTGTACAGATATATAGATATCTATATATACACAAAAATCCCTGTTACATAATTTTACAAGATGAATCCTTTCAAAACAGAAGTATTATTTGATGGCCTACAATATTCCTTGACAACAAGGAATCAAAGATGAGTGCATAGTCTAGGAAAACAGAGATGTGAATGAGCACAGAGAAAGTAAGTTTTGCTGCGTTCTATTTCCCCTAGTGGAGGCTATGGGAAGGGAAAAGAGGGGCAGCAACAGCGGGTAGATTAGGAGGCATGAAAAACAGTTTAGGTTGTCATAACATTTGTCCCATAAAGAGACACAGACCTGAATGATCACCCTGACATTTTATAAAAGTCATATGGCTTTCTGAGGGTTCTAGTTTAGGTAACCACGTGGATGGTGATGGCTCAAGCAGAGAACACACCAAAAAAAAACCCCAAAAAACAAAACAAAACAAAACAAAAAACCCAACCACCAAACCCTAAAATAATGGAGGATAATGATGTGTTCAATATTGGACACAAAATTTGCTACTAGGATGTGGACTGTCCAAAGGGTAGCTGGAATTCAGATCTAGAACACAGAAGACAGACAATATATTACTTAATTGAAACCATGGAAGTAAATGTTTTCATACAAATATATAGGGGGTGGGGGGGGAGGTCATGTAGAAATCATCACAGTTAAAGGGCAGCTAGATGAAAAGCCAGTAAAGTGGATCAAAAAGTCAGAGAGGTAATATGAATCCCAGTTTTTCAAAAGCAACTTGTCACACAAATTTGCTAAGTGTTTTAGGAGATATTAAACTGCTTCTTGAGATTAGTATTAGTACCATTTTAGAGATAAGAGCAAACAAAGAGGCCTTGAGATATTAAATGATTGGCCCAAAATCATTCAGCTCAGAAGTGGAAAGACCAGGCCTCAAATTCTGGATTACTGACTCCAAAGTCAATCCTCTTAACCAGTATACAGCCACCATATGGCAGCCAAGACAAGAGAAAGAATGCCTGTTAGAGACTATAACTCGGAACAGGTTAGTTTCCTCATCCTTTCCTTCTAACTCCTAACTAAACCACAGTGCATGTGTCAAGGGCCTATCTACAACCATCTCCAATACCACCAACCTACCCCAAATGTACATTTATGTTTTTAAGAAGCAAGGACTCATTCTTTTTCCAGGTTACTTTTACTAAAGCATTAATCAGAAATATTTATAAAGCTCTATTACAAGGTACAGTTATTTTTTAACTGATAACATAAAATTTTTTAAAAGCGTTTGATAAGGTTGAGTCCTAACATAAACCTAAGACAACATTTGAATAAATGAAAGCTAGCTAAATTAAGGCATATCAAGTATTTCTTAGGTGCCTCTTACTGTGCCAAGCACTAGTGATAAAATGTGGTATTTGAAAATGGATTCTAACACTATGTCTCTGAACCAACTTTACTGCCAATTGTAATAGTTTTTAGAGTTGTTTTATTTTTTCTTTCCTTGAGTGACCTTGTGGGTTACTTAAATAAAAATATAATTTATTATACTACCTTATAATACTGTGTTCCTTGAGAGAGGAGATAATACCTATAACACAAAATATCCCTATAAGTTTGAAAACTTCATTTTCAAATTATTTCAATAATGGCCTGTACCTCAGTCAGAATCCTTAAATTACTCTCATAGCATCACTCTCTCTAACAATGTCTTCATCCTTAGGAGCTCGGACCTGATTCAACACATACAGGACAGTAATTTATATCATTTTCCCACTACTTTGGGAATCATATCCAAAAATTTATACTAAAATATACAGTAGGCAATATCCATAATGATGTTTTTGTGCCAGATATTTTTATTGTTTCAAAAACTACAAGCTGGTCTTCCCAGCAAGATGGTAGATTAGGTAAACACAACTCACCTCCTCACAAAACCACATCAAAATTATAACTAAAATAAAGAACCACCATCACTCAGAACTGTCAGAAATCAAGCTGAATGAAAATCTGACAACAACAAAATTAAAGAAATCATATCCGTCCAGACTGGTAGGCGAGGCAGAGACACAAAACAGGCTGGTGCCACATCCATGTGTGGTAGATAAAAATTCGGGAGGGATATCTTGGGAGCAAGGAGTCCTAGCCCCAAGCGAAGGCCCCCAGCCCAGGGTTCCAGGGGCAGGAAGGTAAGTCCTCATAACTTCTGACTACAAAAATGAACAAGGATTGAGCTGGTGGAAGAAACTTCTGGAGTCCCAAGCAGTTCCCCTTAAAGAATCCACACACAGACTCACTCAGACTCACTTCCATCTGAGCTCCAGCACCAGGGTAGCAGTTTGAAAGGCATCAAAGGCATATAAGTGTCTGGCATCAAAGGCATATAAGTGTCTGGCATCAAGATGGGAGCTGGGACAACTTTCTCCCAGACAGAAAGGCAGGAAAAGGTCATTGTCTCCTTGCTGAGCCCTCCCAGCATAGAACTGAGGGACCACAGAGCAGATGAATGCCATATCTGAGACTCCATCAACATAGCTAACACTGTTTGCTCCACCCTGGAGGTCCCTTGAGACTCCTTCCCACCCAACTGTCGTGTTCACCCAAACTGCTACCTATGACTTTACCATATGAATTGCTGGTCTTAGCTCATGCCTCAAAATTTCCTAAATCCTCTCAAATAAGCCACAGCACCCTCAGTACATCCCCAGCCCCTGTACCACATGCTAAGTGGCCCCAGGCCCAGCACTAGAAGCAGCCAGCCTAGATTCACAGCTTGGCTTCCTCTGGGTATCTCCAAGCACCCGACAAGTAGCAGCCACTTCAGACTGCTTTATAGCTCAGGCAGGGTGGCTCAGGGCAAAACATAGGTGGGGGTTGACCTTGGCCTGTACCACCTGGGAAATTCCAGAGCCTGTACACCCAGTGGGCACTACAGACCACACTGGAGCACTACCACCCTGCCCCTGACAGCTGATCCTCCACGGAGGGTGGAGAGGTTGGTGGTCAGTGGTCACAGCCAGTCCTTACAGCTGACTGGCCTGGGTAAATGCCTCCCATTGACCTGCCAACAGCAATCAAAGCTCAACTACAAGAGGAGGGTGTGATCAGCACACACAAAGGGCATTCCTTGGGGTATCCTCCTTGGGTAATAGGGGAGGCTGTACCACTGGACCCCACAGGACACAACTACACTAGGCCACACTATGAAGAAAATAAGTCATAGCAGCTTAGCTTCCCCTGGGAATCTCTAAGCCTAATAGAGAAAAAAATACAGAGAGGCTGCCAAAATGAGGAGACAAAGAAACATGGCCCAAATGAAAGAACGGATCAAAACTCCAGAAAGAGCACTAAACAAAATGGAGATAAGCAATCTATCGGATGCAGAGTTCAAAACACTGGTATAAGGATGCTCAAGGAACTTAGTGAGGATTTCAATAGCATAAAAAAGACCCAGTCAAAAACAAAGGATACACAAACTGAAATAATGAACAATTTATAGAGAAACAACAGTAGAGTGGATGAATCGAGAATCAAATCAATGATTTGGAACATAAGGAAGCAAAAACAACCAATCAGAACAGGAAGAAGAAAAAAGAACCCCCAAAAACGAGGACAGTGTAAGCAGCCTCTGGGACAACTTCAAGCATTCCAACATTCACATTACAGGAGTGCCAGAAAAAGAGAAAATGCAAGAATGGAACTCTATTTGAAAAATAATGAAAGAAAACTTCCCTAATTTGGTGAAGGAAATAGACATGCAAACCCAGGAAGCACAGAGTCCCAAACAAGATGGATGCAAAGAGGCCCACTCCAAGACACATCATAATTAAAAAGCCAAAGGTTAAAGATAAATA
Source organism: Desmodus rotundus (assembly GCF_022682495.2). Taxonomy (NCBI): domain Eukaryota; kingdom Metazoa; phylum Chordata; class Mammalia; order Chiroptera; family Phyllostomidae; genus Desmodus; species Desmodus rotundus. The sequence goes on from NC_071388.1 coordinate 168,002,327, forward strand.
GAGAATCGTAAAAGCAGCAAGAGAAAAGCAGTCAGTTACCTACAGGGGCATACCCTAAGACTAGCAGTTGATTTCTCAAAAGAAACTCTGCAGGCTGGAAGGGATTGGCAAGAAATAACCAAAGTCATGAAAAGCAGAGATCTACAGCCAAGACTGTTCTACCAGCGAAGCTATCATTCAGAATCGAAGGGCAGATAAAGAGCTTCCCAGACAAGAAACAAACGAAAGGAGTTCGTCATCACCAAACCATTATTATATGAAATGTTGAAGGGACTTATTTAAGAAAAAGAATATCGAAACTATGAATCATAAAATGGCAATCAATACGTATCAGTCAGCAACTGAAACTAAAAAACAAACTAAGTAAACAAGACAGAGACAGAATCATGGATATGGAGAGCATTTTGATGGTTGCCAGATAGGACAGGGGAGGGGGAAAATGGGTATAGAGGCAAGGGGATTAAAAGGGACAAATATGTAGTTACAGAATAGTCATGAGGATGTAAAGTACAGTATAGGAAATGGAGTAGCCAAAGAACTTATACTGTGACCCATGAACATAACAATGGGGTGGGGACTGCCTGAGGGAGTAAAGGGTGTTGGGTAGAAGGGGGCAAAAGGGTAAAAATTAGGACAATAGCATAATCAGTAAAATATGTTTTAAAAAATTAAAATAAACAAGCTAGCTTTTGATGTAGAAAGAGGGGGAAATGAAGTTTAAAAATTTTAAGAAAAAAGTTTCATAAAATAGTTTTAACATACACCTGAACAACAGTTTAAAATGCCCTTTGAAATTTCTTGGGCAAAACTGTTTTTTCTTGTTAATAAAATATAGAGTTCCTTAGCCCAGACTTCCCCTAAATCCAGAATTGGGAAGCACAAGAGTTTATACCTGGTCACAAAGGGCCTGAGCAAGACAGTAAAAGTGACTTTACAGAGTTCAATGTCATCACTGTTGAGGGCACGTTAGGGAGCGATCCTGCTATCTATCCGCAGTGCCCTCCTTTGTTGTATACCAGATATCCACGTGCTTACAGCTTCTAATGGGGTTGAAAAGTATGGGACCAGGAGCATTTGCCGAATTAACAACTCTGAATGCAAAGTATGACTAGTCTTTTCTGTAAGGATCTATTTTAGAAACTTCGGGAAAAATTTTTCCTGGATTTTTCAATGAAACAATCTCTCTTTTCACGAAGAATGCCTTTTTTGAAATTGAGGACAAGTGGTGCTGGTGTGACATGAATCAAAACAGAAGTATTGCTAAACCAGTAATTTTTCCCTGACCCCTGAGATAAAGTAAGCATACTCTGTGGCACATATTTATACAGTACTCAAAACCAGGAATAAGAAGGAAAAAACCTACTGTGATATCAATACCATTTCTTCAATGCACTTAGTAGTTAGAAATCTGCATGTTGCTATTGATCTCTGATGCTACCGTTATCACCAGCCCTTAAACTTCCATTAACTACACCTATGAGATTAAAAATAATAATAATAAAACTGAGCTCCTCATTTCTTATTTCCTAACCCAAGCTGGCTAGGAACTTCTCACAAGAATTCTGTCAGGCCCAGATCAAAACTGAGATCACAAAAACTCACAAATACCCATGACACAGTACTTAAGCAGATAAAAGATAACAGAATAGTATTTATTACAAAGAATAGATGTAAAGGCCCTATGACAAAACTCCGAGTTTCCAAACAAAACACCCAGAGTAAATTCTATAAATAGTTGTAACATTCAACATTCTAAAATTGATTTTATAGGTTAAACAAGAATCACCACATGACCCAGCAATCCCACTCCTAGGTATATATACCATGGGACAAAAGTAGGTTTACAGTTGTTTGTATAGAAAATAAGTAAATAATAACACAGTAAACTGTTGCTTTGCATACTCACAATTGCAAACCTACTTTTGGCAACCCAATATATCCAAGGGAAAGGAAAACATGTTCACACAACTTTTACACAAATGTTCACAGCAGTATTATACGTAATAGTCAAAAAAAGCAGAAACAACTTGAATTATCAATCAACCGATGAATGGATAAATAAAATGTGGTATAGCCATACAATGTAATATTTTTTGGCAATAAAAATAAATGAAGTACAGATAACATGCTACAACTTGGATAACCTTTGAAAACCTTACACTAAGTGAAATAAGCCAGTCAAAAAAACACATCATATGATTCTGTTCATATGAAAGCTCCAAAATAGGCATTCAGGCAGAAGGTAGATCAGTGTTTGCCTAGGGCGAGGGGTTGGCAGGAGTGACTGCTAATGGGTCCAAGGTTTTAGGTGGGGAGAGTGATGAAAATATTCTAAAATTGATTGTGGTATTAGATGCACAATTCTGTGGATGTACAAAAAACCACTGAATTGTACACTTTAAATGGCTGAACTATATGATATGAATATCTCACTAAAGCTGTTATTGAAAAAATCAATTGTATGCCACAAGTTGAGAAGGGAATTAAAACTACTGGAAAAAAGCATCATTACTATTAACAGTTTGCCTAGCAAATCAAGACCACCAAACATTCCTTATTTACTTTTTAACCAAAGTTTTACTCTCATTAAGGTGATTATATATTTAATCAGATCTTGTCAATTTTCTAAGAAAGCACATCATGCTCCTGAACTATGCTTACTCTGATGGAAATGTACATATACATTTCTTAAAAGATTCTCTCAAGAGCTCACAGAGATTTTATGTGCCATGAGAAAGGTATACTATTTGAAATCAGGGAAACTCTGAAAGTGACTATATTTCAATATACTAAAAAAAACTTCATCTGAGCAAAGTAATATGAGATAACAAAGATCTTAACACCATCACCTTGTAAGGTTATTAAATTTCAAAAATGGGTTTCTTAATTCTAAAGACACCATTGTATCTTTAAGGATTCTAAAGGAACAAATATATTCAAAAACTAAACTTAATTACTAAAAACAATACAAGCTCTATAAAGACTAAGATCGAAACAAAGGTTTGTTTATGACTATATGAAAAAACTCCCCAACTAGTCATATAAATATTTGGAATATATACATATCTATTACCTTACTCTCTGTTGCACGTTGAAAGGGAAGAAGTGTATAAGAAGTTAAGATCTTATGTTGTGCGTAATAAAATGGCAAGGTAGCTCAGTCATTTTTTCCAGTTTCAGAGATGCAAACATTATCTCTAAAAACCCTTAATGAATGCATATAATTTGTCCATCAAAATATAAAGAATTAGATAAATAAGAGCTACTTTAAGAATTCTACTGACCATTACTTTCCCTTGATGGCTAAAATCAAGTAATACAAAAATTTAGATGACTTACATTGTTGTTGCGGGTTTCTACAGCAGGGAACTTTCTGACTATGAATTTCACAGCAGATTCCAGATTTTTGTCAATAAGGTAGGATGGTTTTGCCTTGGGGTCTCCACATGCCTATAAAACAACAGTGATAAAAAAAGTGAAATGCATCCCTCTAAAACCAAGAAACGATAGCAAATCTGTAATCAGAATTTGGAGATATTTATTGTTTTTGGTGAGCAGGTGATAAAATGAATAGGCAAAGTGCAGGGGTTGTCACAGCTGAAATATGCAATGGGAGACAGTACAGAGATGTTCTTCTACTGAAAAAAAATGCATGGAAAGTTTTAAAGCGGTTAGCGCAGAACAGCAGTGAAGGAAAAAGCTCAAACCTAAAAAAAAAAAAAGAAAAAAAAGAAAAAAAAATTCTTGATTTGAGGTAGGATTGTATTCATCTGAAGCTAATAAAATATTACAAAATTAAATATTCAGTAAAATACTAGAAATGTTTCTTTCTAAGTGTTATACAATAAAAGCTTATGTTTAAATGTCTTTTCCAAAATGTTTTCCTTGTTCACTATCAACATTTTAATACAAGAACCCTAGTTCAAAAGAACTGGAAGCTGCTAAAATGGTTTTTACAGTACTAAAGTGTATTGCCTATTCCTCTAAACATCTGAGTTCCAGCAGTGTTTTCCATCATACCAGCAGCACTTCAAACAATAAATCTACATCTGTTCTAAATATATATATGTATATATATATGTATGTATGTATGTATATCTCCTAAGCACAGAACAAATGGAAATGTTTACATTTTAACCACATCAGCAGTATAGCATTCTCTATAGTAAACTGTAAAGCATTACATAAATGTAAGTTATTAGTATTAGAAAGAACTTTTTATCTGAACTATCAACAATACAGAATATAATTTTCAATATTGTTCACTGTTTCATTATGTGACATTTAATTAACTGCTTGCTAGTGATACATCATTTCTTTGGAATCACTAAAATTATAACATTCCTATTTAACGTATTTTTATTGCATTTTAAAAAGGATGTATCCTTTGAAAATTTTTATTATTATACTATACATGAGAGAATACAGCACTACAATTTAATGTTTTTTCATTGTTTACTATAGCTATGTTGTGGATTGCAGAAAGAGAAGTTATGAACATGAAACTGATCTGAAAGCGGGCAAGCGGGCAGAGGGAAGGTGAAAAGCTTTGCAAACCTTCCAAACTTGTCCTTGCTGGGGAAGCATTGTAATAAAAAGAGAGAAAATTACGTGTAAACAATAATGGTCAAGCTATAACATACGTTTCAGTAGAGAACTTATGCACTGAAGACTGAATACCAAAACAAGATTAGAACTTAATGGTGCTACAATTTTAAAGGTTTTCTAATTAGCAAGTTGTAGTATACAATAGAGTCACAGAGTTTATACTACTCATATATATTTAAATACTGTCTAAGGGTACAACCATGTCAGTTTCTTGGTATTCTTTCTGAATCAACTTAAAATATTTCTGGAAGGAAAAATATAGACTACATGCAACTATAAAAATAGGAGCAAAACCGTGAAATTTTACATACCTTAAAAAGAAACGGTAGCCAAGAATAAGAATAAATCGTTATTGGATGACTTGCACTTCAGCTCAAATTGAAAGTATTTTTCAAATACCACCTAACTTCCTTCCAAGCCAAATCATAAAACTCAATGGAAACATTCCTATATTTTCCAAATGGAAATAGGAATGCAGTAAGAACTCTGCTAATTCTCACACATAATTAGATACAACAAAATTAACGTCAAGAAATTTAGAACTTCGTAATCTTTAATGAAACTGACACAAGGCTACTATGTAAATCCCATTTCAACATCATAATATTAAAATATATCTGACTTTTCCTCAGAATAGACTATTAATACATTATTTCTTATAAATTAATCTTTTAATTAATCTACTTCCAAAAATATTATGCTAAAAAAAAGAATAACTAAGAACTACATAACTGAGAATTTATCCCAATAAAAATAGCTATAAATCAGCATTTCCTTACATCAGTGATATAATAAAAACCAAGTTTCATAAACAAGACTGAGATAGTGCAGAATCCTAAACTGATTTCAAATTATGTTGGGTTTTTATGATATACACTATCTTTCACATTCTAATTACTTAAAAAGTCCGCTATCCATTCTAATATTAGTGATTAACAAATAATAAACATGATAGTCTACCATACCCATTTCCCATTACAAATTTTACTTTGTATAAGGATTTAATCAGATAACTAAAAATATATGTTGAGCAGCTCTTCCTTCTTACACTGAAAACAAAGAGAATGTAATTTCATTTCAATGGAAAAATAAATGGTTGTATAACCTCCTTTCCTTGGAATTGATTTACCTTTCCCCCACACTGCTCAGTAAGCTGTATCTAAACATAATAAATTGAGAGACAGTATGCCATAAAGGTTAAGTACACAGATTCTGTAATAAGACTAACTGGGTTTCAATCTTCACCACTTACTAGCCACGGGGCCTTGACTATATTACATAACATACCTGAGTCTCAGTTTCTTCATGTATAAATGAAGAAATTTGTACTTACCTCATAGGGTCATTACGAGGATTAGAAGAGAGATAAACAATGTACAGATTGAAAAAAGGGGCTGGCATGTAAGTGCTCTAAAAATGTTACGTGTTGTTAATAATACCTATAATAATTATAATTACCCAAGTACAAGTCTCATATGAAAAATCACAGCCCTAGCCGGGCAGCTCAGTTGGTTTGAGCATCACCCGATAAGGCAAGGAAGGGTGTAGATTCGATCTCTGGCCTAGGCACAAACAAAAATCAACCAACGAATGCAAAAATAAGTGAAAAAATAAATCAATGTTTCTCTCTCTCTAAAATCAGTAATTTTTAAAAAAAAAATTTAAGTATAATCACATAGTCTTTATCACAGTATACAGAACTAGCAATAATGACTACAATTCCCTCTCCCAATCACATATTCCTTCATTTACCTTAAATCTAAACATACCAAACTTCTTGTACTTATATAGAGAGTTCAGCCCTGACCAGGGTGGCTCAGTTGCTTCATCATCCCTCAAAGCAAAAGCTTGCAGGTCAGGGCACATGCCTGGGTTGCAGGCCAGTTCCCAGTTGGAGCAAAAGACACCTGATCGATGTTTCTCTCCCTCTCTCTTTCCCTTCTCCTCTAAAAAAATTAATAAAATATTTTTAAAAATAAACAATGACTTGACTAAAAGCTAACATCTATATAAATACATCCTGGCAAAGAGCCATACTTAATAATTCAATTAAGAAGGATTCCCTATTATATGAAAGCAGCAGAGCAAAATTCCAACTAACCAGATGTCTCAGTTTATAAAGATCACTCTTCTTCCCCACCCTAACTCATTTTTCATTTTGAAAAATTGAGGTATTTCATGTTGAGGGCAAAGTAACCATAGACAACCTATATTTAAGAACACAGCCTGCAGTTGGTACAACTGAAAGCCTATCTGATCCTACTACAGCTACAATACTATTAAAATATAATATTTATTCTTATTCTTAAAAGTATCACCCTTCAAAGTACCACATTTAAGAAAATGATATATAATACTATATCTAGTTATCAAAACATTCTACACTAATACAGTATGACAGGCTTACCAAGAAGATTAAATCAAAAGATTTAACAAATTACCAATACAATTAAATAAGATTTGAGTACTTCTTCCAACCCCATCCTCCCAAAAAAGAAAGACTATGAGGCAAAATTGCATGTAAATACCTGAATCTTATAGCCCTACTTTCCCATACAAAAAAGGGAACTATATCTAAACCACAACATTTTTAAAAAATCACCACCCCAAAACCTTATTTATGTTTTACTTTCACCTTGACTCAGAATGCTTTCACAATGCATAAAATACTGTAATTTAAAATTCTAGTACTGAAAGCAAATTTAAATATTTATACACTTAAATTTCCAGTTCAACTCAAAAAACTTACTATTTAATGTGACAGATAAAATTATACTACTGTTACAGGAAATACTTATAATTATTAAAAACTCTACCTGAGCACAGTAGATCACAACCCATATGACCTTAGGCAAGTTGCTTAACCTCTGAGCCTAGGTTCTCTAACCCATAAATTGAGGATGCTACAAGGATGACAACGACATGCTTAATCGAGTTGGTTTTTCAGATTTTTAAAAGACAACATGCGACACTAGCAAAGTTTGCGGAAGATGGCGGCAACATAGGTGGGAGCGGAATCCACTTCCCCTCAGCGCCAGGGAAATACCTAGCTGATCTGAGGAGCAGAGCGAACAGCCAACAGTATTCCAGCATATACGAAGATCAGAGACCAAGGATAGAGAACATTGAAAGATCTGACGGTGAGACAACAAAACCTGGAGTGCTGAAAAGACTAGAGTTAGACCGTGTTAAACACATAAACGTCACCTCAAGACCAGTGAGCACAGGAGAGTAAGGAGACAGCACCACCGAATCCCATTGGCATTCTACCATAGAAGTTCATATCATAAATCCAGGGAGTCAGAACAAAGCAATTTAAGAAGCAGAGGCCAACAAGAAGAGCCTCACAAACAATGGGAAGACAAAGAAACAATTCCCAAATGAAAGGAAAGGAGGAAGTCTCAGAAAGAATACTAACCGAAAAAGAGGCAACTCAACTATCAGATACTGAGTTCAAAGCAATGGTCATCAGGAAGCTCACTGAGCTCTCTGAGCTCAAAGAGAACTACCAGAAACTACAAGGAAACTACAATGAACTCACTGCAAACTATATAAACACGAAAAAGGAAATAGAAAACATCAACAAGAGCCAAGAGGAAATGAAGAATACAATTTCTGAATTGAAGAACACAGTAGAAGGAATGAAAAGCAGACTTGACGAAGCAGAGGATCGGATCAGCGAGCTGGAGGATAAAGTAGAAAAAAACACCCAGAAGGAGCAAGAAAAGGAAAAGAGGCTCAGAAAGAATGAAGAGGCAATAAGGGAAATGCAGGACAACATGAAACGTAACAATATCCGTATAATAGGAATACCAGAAGGAGAAGAAGAAGAGCAAGGGATAGAAAACCTGTTTGAAAAAGTAATGATGGAAAATTTCCCTAATCTGAGAAGAGAAAAAGTCACCCAAATTCAGGAATCACAGAGAGTCCCAAACAAGAGGAACCCAAAGAGACCCACTGCAAGACACATCATAATTAAAATGGCAAATTTCCAAGACAAAGAGAGGATCTTAAAGGCAGCAAGGGAGAAAAAGGAAGTAACATACAAGGGAGCCCCAATAAGGTTAGCAACTGACTTCTCAATGGAAACGCTCCAAGCCAGAAGAGAATGGCAAAAAATATTCCAAGTACTGAGAACCAGAGGCCTGCAACCAAGACTACTTTACCCAGCAAGGCTCTCAATCAAGATAGAAGACCAAATAAAGAGTTTCCCAGACAAAAGAAGTCTAAAAGAATACAGCTCCACCAAACCAGCTCTGCAAGAGATGCTAAAGGGACTGCTTTAAGGAAAGGAAGGAAAAGAGAAAGACAGAGGAACACAGGTAGGAAATAATGGCAATGAATAACTACCTATCGATAATAACCTTAAACGTAAATGGATTAAATGCTCCAATCAAAAGACATAGAACAGCTGAATGGATAAGAAAACATGACCCACACATATGCTGCCTACAAGAAACCCATCTCAGGACAAAAGACTTACACAGACTGAAAGTGAAGGGCTGGAAACAAATTTTCCAAGCAAACGGACAGGAAAAAAAAGCAGGGGTAGCAATACTCATATCAGACAAAATAGACTTCCAAAGAAGGGCCATAAAGAGAGACCCAGAAGATCACTTCATAATACTCAAAGGAAGAATCCACCAAGAAGACATAAACATTGTAAATATATATGCACCCAACATAGGAGCACCCAAATACATAAAGAAAATCTTGGAGGATTTCAAGAAAGATATTGACAGCAACACAATTATAGTAGGGGACTTTAACACCCCACTATCAAAAATGGACAGGTCTTCCAAACAAAAGATCAACAAAGATATTGTGTCACTTAACAATACCCTAGAGGAAATGGACTTAACTGATATATACAGAGCTTTTCATCCCAAAGAAGCAAAATACACATTCTTTTCAACTGTCCATGGAACTTTTTCAAAGATAGACCACATGATAGGACACAAAGCAAGCCTCAACAAATTCAAGAAAATTGAAATCATATCAAGCATCTTCTCTGACCACAAGGGTCTGAAACTAGAAACCAACCCCAAGGGTAAAAACCCAAAACACTCAAAAACATGGAGACTGAATAGCATGCTATTAAACAATGAATGGGTCAAGAACGAGATTAGGGAAGAAATCAAAAACTTCCTGGAAACAAATGAAAACGAACTCACAACAACCCAAAACCTATGGGACACAGCAAAGGCAGTCCTGAGAGGGAAGTTCATAGCAATACAGGCCTACCTTAAAAAGATAGAAACAGTTCAAACAAACAACCTAACCCTATGCCTACAAGAACTGGAGGAACAACAACAAAGACAGCCCAGAGCAAGCAGAAGGAAGGAAATAACCAAGATCAGAGCAGAACTAAATGACATAGAGACTAAAAGCACAATTGTAAGGATCAATGAATCCAGGAGCTGGTTCTTTGAAAACATAAACAAAATCGACAAGCCTTTAAGTAGGCTTATCAAGAAGAAAAGAGAGAGGATCCAAATAAACAGAATTAGAAATGAAAGTGGAGAGATTACAACTGATACCACAGAAATACAAAGGATCATAAGAAATTACTATGAAGACCTGTATGCTAAGAAATTTGAAAACCTAGATGAAATGGACACATTTCTAGAAAAATATAATCTTCCAAAACTGACTGAAGAAGAAGCAGAAAACCTGAACAGACCAATATCAGCAAAGGAAATTGAAGCAGTCATCAAGAAACTCCCATCACACAAAAGCCCTGGACCAGATGGTTTCACAGGAGATTTCTACAAAGCATTTAAGGAAGAACTAACCCCTATCCTTCACAGACTATTCGAAAAAATCCAAACTGATGGAAGACTCCCAAACTCTTTTTATGAAGCCAACATCATCCTAATCCCAAAACCAGATAAAGACACAACGAAGAAAGAAAACTTCAGGCCAATATCGCTGATGAACATAGACGCTAAAATTCTCAACAAAATATTAGCAAACCGCATCCAGCAATATATTAAAAAGATCATCCACCATGACCAAGTGGGATTCATCCCAGGGATGCAAGGATGGTACAATATTCGCAAATCAATAAACATAATACATCACATCAACAACAGCAAAGACAAAAATCACATGATCATATCAATAGATGCGGAAAAAGCGTTCGATAAGATACAGCACCCATTTCTGATAAAAACACTCAGCAAAGTGGGAATAAAGGGAGCAGTCCTCAACATAATTAAGGCCATATATGAGAGACCTACAGCCAACATCACACTCAATGGACAAAAACTTAGAGCTTTCCCACTAAGATCAGGAACTAGACAAGGATGCCCTCTCTCACCACTCCTATTCAACATAGTATTGGAAGTCCTAGCCACAGCAATCAGACAAGAAAAAGCAATAAAAGGCATCCAAATTGGAAAGGAGGAAATGAAACTGTCACTGTTTGCAGACGACATGATAGTGTACATGGAAAACCCTATAGACTCCACTCAAAAACTACTCGACCTAATAAATGAATTCAGCAAAATAGCTGGATACAGAGTCAATACCCAGAAATCAAAGGCATTCCTGTATACCAACAACGAAACTGCAGAAACAGAAATGAGGAAAAAAATCCCATTCGATATAGCAACAAGAAAAATAAAGTACCTAGGAATAAACCTAACCAAGGAGGTAAAAGACCTGTACTCAGAAAACTACACAACACTGAAGAAAGAAATTAAGGAAGATACAAACAAATGGAAGCATGTACCATGTTCATGGATTGGAAGAATTAACATCATCAGAATGGCCATACTTCCCAAAGCAATTTATAGATTCAATGCAATCCCTATTAGAGTACCCATGACATATTTCACAGATATAGAACAAACATTGCAGAAATTCATATGGAACCATAAACGACCTCGAATAGCAGCAGCAATTTTGAGAAAGAAGAACAAAGCAGGAGGGATCACAATACCTGATATCAAACTGTATTACAAGGCCACTGTAATCAAAACAGCCTGGTACTGGCATAAAAACAGGCACATAGACCAATGGAACAGAATAGAGAGCCCAGAAATAAACTCAAACCTATACGATCAATTAATATTTGACAAAGGAGGCAGGAGCATAAAATGGAGCAAAAACAGTCTCTTCAACAGATGGTGTTGGGAGATCTGGACAGCTACGTGCAAAAAAATGAAACTCGATCACCAACTTACGCCATACACGAAAATAAACTCAAGATGGATAAAAGACTTAAATATAAGCCGTAACACCATAAAAGTCCTAGAGGAAAACATTGGCAGGAAAATCTCAGCCATTCCACACAGCAACATCCTCACAGACATGTCCCCTAAAGCAAGGGACATAAAGGAAAGAATAAACAAATGGGACCTCATCAAAATAAAAAGCTTCTGCAGGGCTAAAGAAAACAGCACCAAATTACAAAGAGAACCAACAGTATGGGAAAACATATTTGCCAATGATACCTCAGACAAGGGCCTGATCTCCAAAATATATAAAGAACTCACACGACTCCACTCCAGGAAGACAAACAACCCAATTAAAAAATGGGCAAAAGACTTGAACAGACACTTCTCCAAGGAAGACATACAGAGGGCCCAGAGACATATGAAAAGATGCTCAGCATCACTAGCCATCAGAGAGATGCAAATTAAAACCACAATGAGGTATCATCTCACACCAGTCAGAATGGCCAACATAAACAAATCCACAAACAAATGTTGGAGAGGATGTGGAGAAAAGGGAACCCTAGTGCACTGTTGGTGGGAATGCAGACTGGTGAGGCCACTGTGGAAAACAGTATGGAATTTCCTCAGAAAACTAAAAATGGAACTGCCCTTTGACCCAGTAATTCCGCTGCTGGGATTATACCCTAAGAACACTGAAACACCAATCCAAAAGAATCTGTGCACCCCAATGTTCATAGCAACACAATTTACAATAGCCAAGTACTGGAAGCAACCGAAGTGCCCATCAGCAAACGAGTGGATCCAAAAACTATGGTATATTTACACAATGGAATTCTACGCAGCAGAGAGAAAGAAGGAGCTTATACCCTTTGCAACAGCATGGATGAAACTGGAGAGCATTATGCTAAGTGAAATAAGCCAGGAAGTGAGGGACAAATACCATATGATCTCACCTTTAACTGGAACATAAGCAATAGAAGAAAAAAGCAAACAAAATATAACCAGAGTCATTGAAGTTAAGAACAATCTAACAATAGCCAGGGCGGGGGTGGGGGGTGGGGGCGGGGACAGTGGGTAGAGGGGATTACAGGAACTACTATAAAGGACACATGGACAAAACCAAGGGGGAGGGTGGAGAGGGGGGAGGGAGGTGGGTTCAGCTGGGGTGGGGTGGAGGGACGGGGAGAAAAGGCATACAACTGTAATTGAATAACAATAAAAAAAAAAAAAAAGACAACATGCACAGAAAGTGCTTATTCTGCTGCCTGGCACATAAGGACTTAATAAGTAAGTTCTAAATAATTATCTTCTATTTTAAAAATAAAACTCTTCAAAACAGATGGATATTTAGAGTGAGTTCCCAGTTATCAAAATAAGATTTCCATTTAACTAATTCCAGGCCAGTATTGATCGTCAATTCAGTATCTCCAAGTTCATTTTTTCACGAAACACAAATACAATGTTATCATCAAAAATAAAGAACAAATATGTTACAGGAAACCATGTAATATTTTATTCAGGCCACAAAATGTCTTCCAATAAAAACATCAACACCAGACTTTATCTGAATCACATCAGGGAAGGAAAGTAAAATATAAAATGTGACCAATTTATGCTAGGAAAAGGAATTTAATTTTTACTCAATAAGGAAGAAATATCATAGTTTTTAAAGCAGGCTTTGCAAAATTGAAGGCATACAGAGACCAAGATTTTCCGAGTCTTCAACAAATTGCAAATTAATGTCTAAAGGAAGGATGTATACCACCTAAAATCATGGACTATAAAAGCAACATACACCCTGGCTGGTGTGGCTCAGTGGATTGAGTGCTGACCTGTGAACCAAAGGGTCACTGGTTCAATTCCCAGTCAGGGCACATTCCTGGGTTGCAGGCAAGGTCCCCAGTGAGGAGGCATGTGACAGGCAACCACACATTGATGTCTCTATCCTTCTTTCTCTCTCCCTTCCCCACTCTCTAAAAAATAAATTAAAATCTTAAAAAAAAATTTAAAAAGCACCTTACCTATAGTTATTTTATAATTTTAAAAAGAATTAGAGTAATACAGTGTGAAACTTTTCAATGAATATTGGAAAATCTATCAGGAGCAAAACAAGCCTCAAATTCTAGTATGAGTGGTTAAATTTCCAATTTTTTTCTCATATTTACCACCTATATTTTGACCAGCCAATCTGCTTTGAACTTCCCCTTGAGCTTTTGTAAGTGAAAGAAAAAGAAAAAAGTAATAATCCACTATCATAGTTTGGATTAAGAGTCTTGATAGAAAAGTACACAAAATTATTGGAAATGCTTTAAAATTAATGTAATTCAGCAACAACTACCTCTTAATTAGAGCCAATCATCACAAATTTAAAGATATATACATTAGATTTTTAAGCATAACTTTTGAAACTATCATGAACCTAAGAAATATTTCAACCCATTTTATATTTCAAAACTCATTATTAAAAATTTTATTGATTCAAATGAGTTATTAATTACTACTCGGTTCACAAGCTATCACTGTCACTGTTGTCCTTAAACAGTTTTCAGCTTCTAATATACAGAAACATCTCAGTTTATAAAAAAACGTATTCTGTTATAGTTTTTTTTAAATGTTGTATCTGGTCATATTTTTACTATTCTAAAAAAGTTGCTCTTTAAAGGACTACTGAAGAACATACTTCTGAAAGTTATTTTAGTTCTTTTGTACTAGCAGTAAGTAAACTGTAATTTCAGATAGTTAAAAGGAATAGTTAAGAAACGTGTCCTAAAAATGGTCTTGGGCTAGATCTAATAGTCAGCATTCACTGTTTCAAGCCGCAGAAATAGAATAACATTAGCTAACTAATAACATTTACTCACTTCTCCCTCTTACGTTACACACTATACTAGCACTTTATATAAATTGTTGTATGGTTAATTAAAGAGTATTCCACAATGTGGAATATGTATTTAAGACTGCAAGAATTAGACTCAATAAGGGCATAGTTTAAAGAACAAAATATATATATAATTGGAGCATACCAGAAGCTGAGATCAAGTAAGTACCACACAGATGGTTTAGCTGGGAGAGAGCATACGTGCAGCCAGCATTCCAAAAATTTAGCTACACCCCAGAAAACAAAATTAAAATCACCAGTGAACAATTATCCCAGAAAGAAATCAGAGGTGTCAATAACTTGCATTTTACTTATTTTAATGGTTCATAATGTCAGAACTACTTCCAGGGCTTTTTCTTACTCAGTATGTTTGGGTCAAGATCCAGATGTGTATATTTTTTAAAATCTTCCAAAATTATTATGTATTTTACATACCTAAGAACCAATGGTCTCCTCAACTTACAAATAAAAAAATTGTAACCCAAAAAGGTTAAATAACTTATCCAAAGTTAAAAAAGTATCAGAGCTTTATCTAGAATCTACTAGCTCTCTCAACCCACAGGATATACTGCAAGTATGGAAAATGATAACGAAGTTTAGAGGCTTTATGCCTGGCAAAGAGGACATTAGCATTCCTAAGACATTTTATAACTTGTGTATTTTGTATCTTTTTTTTTAATCATCACAGGAGGTATCTTTATTGATTTTAAGTGGGGGAGGAGGAAGAGGAGGGAGAAAGAAAGAGGGGTAACATTCATGGGTTGCCTCCCACACTCGCCCAAACCAGTATCCTAGGTATGGTCCCTGATCGGGAATCAAACCCGTGAATTTTAGGTGTACAGGACAACGCTCCAACCAACTGAGCCACTAGGCCAGGGCTTATTTTGTATCTTTATATATTCGACTGAACAAAAGTTCTGGTCTCTTAAATGACTGGCTACTCCTTGTCATCGCCTGGCTGAAGCTTGTGTTCATACTTAAAAGTCAACACAAATATAACTATCTTTTCCTCCCATCTCCCACAGACTGGAATTTTTAACCCCCTTCTCAAGACTCCCACAACCACACTTACACACTGCACAATCAGTTAAATATCTGTACATTGCTCTCTCCTGCTAAGATAAGGACTTGTTGTCACTGGAAACTGCATCTTAATGTACAAGTATATTTTCCTGTATCCCAGAAGATATTCAATAAATGAAGAATAAATGAACGAGTGAAAAGGAAACCCTTAATATTTGAAACTAACTGAAATAGCTTATATGACTTATAAAATAGTTGTAAAGATGCAGTTTTATTGCTGTTCAGTATCTACAATAATCAATTATGCAATAAGAAAGTATTTTCCAGTATAGACTCTTTTACTTCAAATAAGAGCTTCCTTTGAAAGTGGCGCATGTGCACCTCACTTACAAACTAACAATTCAAAAGCTTATGAAATAAGACTTATTTAAGTAAAACATTTCAGTACAATATTTGAAGAAATGATTAATTTTCTCATCACTATTAGATCAAGTAAATTTACCGAAGTCTAAATACAGTATTGCAAATTTCCAATAAGATCAAAATTGAGATGATTTTACTACATTTACTAATCAAGGCAATATTAAAACCAGTCAACAAAAAAAACACACCTGGGACTAGAAAAGAGTACTACTAATTCAGCCAAGTCCAAGACAGAAAGAAACAAACTTACTAGGCATGCTCCCTTAACTTCATTTCTTATATTTCATGTTGCAGGGTTATTCAATGTGAAATTGTTAACATTTGACTAGAATTCAAAATGCAAAATAAATAAAACTATATCCAAAATTTAAGTTAAAAACAAAATATCCCCAAGTGAGGAAATGATTGCATGTGTCCTTAGAATTAAGATAAATGCTATTTCACTGTTTTTTTCTTAGTTTACACCTTCCTTTCTGCTTTATATGCATTCTTCCCCCAGTTTAAGCAAAATTTCCAGTTTATTTTCTTTAGTATTACTCATATGGTTAGTATTTCAGCTTGTATATTTTAATATGTCAGAAACTAAATTTTAAAAACAATCACAAAGGAAAAATGTATAAACATGAAAAGTAAATATAAATATATTTTCCTAAAATTGTTTGAATAAATTGAATTTTAAAATCCCGAATTCTAAACTACTTCTCATTTTAATACAAGGCTAAACAGAAGTTTCCATTAATAATCACTCTGATATATTGATAGTATAATCTTAATGTTTCCACATAAATCCATATAAAGTTCAAACAAAAGTAATCTACAGTAAAGAGGAAAGTTAGTTCTGTAATATAATTACTTATTTCTTTAAGGTTATTATGTCTTCAAAAATTTATCTCCCACAAAAATTTCACTAATGAATATAAATCTAATGGCAAAAATAATTAAGAGATCAGATTCAGGGCCCAAGAAAGAAAGGTGCCAATTCAAATTCTTATTTTCTAGAGTAAGAACTGGGCAAATTACTTAACCACTATAATTCAATTGCTCTATCTATAAAATAGGTACCTACATCACAGGTGTAAGGACAAATAAAAAATTCCAAATACTTAGCATATAGCAAGGCCTCATTAAATGGAAGCTGGCATTACTTTTATTACATATTATTTTTATTACGCTTAAAGAGATGAAACTATTTAATTCTAGTAACATATAAAACATGCATCTAATGAACCTGACCCAAAATTATTATTGAAAGTTTACTGAATACTAACATTGCTAGTAAATTATCCAACAAGAATATGAATTATTTTTTTCAATCCTCCTAACCAGCAAGGACAAGAACTTTCAACACGAACAAACTTTTTCATCTGGGCCTCATTTTTAACACTGGATGTAGCTAGCTAAGTAAATCCACTGCTTTTATTTTCATAAAATGTAAGTATACATGCAAATGATTAGGACCCCAATTTCATTTATATGTAAACTGCACCATGCTTCTTCTTCAATTTTTTCAAAGAACTTAATTTAATCATAATATAATACTCATGGCACATGTTTGCAATTGCACAGAAAAGGGTATACGTATATACAGCTTATTTTTAAAAGTGGGAATAGGCAGGCAGAGAATTTTTGAAGTTACACATTTCTGTTATGTTTTAGTTTTTGACAATAAACATGTGTTATTTTTGTAATTATTAAGAAATTTTAATATTTAAATTACTTAGCAATTCCAAAGAAAACACAAGATAATCTATCATTGTCACTTCAAAAACTAAAAATAATTTTTTTCTTCAGTATTCTTCTCCTTACCTACCATCCAGCATAACAATTTTCAAATCCTCATTTATACAAGCAGCTTCCTTAAAAAATGAAGTTACAGCCTTGGCCGGTGTAGCTCAGTTGGTTGGAGCATCATCCCACGCACTGAAAGGTTGTGGGTTCAATTCCCTCAGTCAGAGCACATGCCTAGGTTGTGGGTTCAATCCCGGGTCAGGGAGCCTACCCATTGATGTTTCTCTCTTCCTTCCTTTCTTTTCCCTCCCCCCACCCTTCCTCTCTCACCCTTTCTCTCTAAAAGACAATGGAAAAAAAATGTCCTTGGGTGAGGATTAAAAAATAAAAAATAAAGTTACAAACAGACACAACATATTTATTGTTTAAATAAAAAATAGATTATTTAAATTCAGATTTATGTAAAGAAAATGTTTTATTCTGAATGTTTAAGGCTCTTGATAATGAAACCCCACTGCAAGAAAAAAAATCTTACAGTGATAATAACTTATTAGTCTAGAGCACACCACAATCCAATCCTTAGAACCTGATTGACCAACGGAGAAAAAGAACATCCTAAATGAAGAGAAACAACATGAAATGGAGGATTGAAGCTGGACGCCCTCCCTTTGCCTTGCACTGCACCTCTTATATGCATCTTTTTTTCCCATTATATAAGCAGATGCCAGCTGTAACTATCACTGTTACACTGCTATTCTATTAATGTTTTTTCCTCATGAAATAAATGTATCCACAATCATGGGAATAGGGCTGAGAAAAAATACTGCTCTAATCAAACAGTAAAAATGTGTTGAAATCTGCAAAAATATTCCATGTAAAAATAAGTTTGGGTACGTCTTTTCTGTCCTGTAGAGCTGAGATAATTTAACAAGAGAAAAAATAGGCAAGCACTGACTGAGACCTTTTTGGTATATAGAGTTATCAAGTTCATGTTGGTAATGGTATAGGAAAAGAAGAGAAAAAACAAAGAGTAAACAAAAAATGTTTTAAAACTCAACAAAAATGTTTTCTTTTGGAAGTTGTGGATGTGTTTGCTAAACTGCAGTCCAATTTCAGAAATACACATGCTGCCCAAAAGATTGCTGAGACTCCTAAATAAACACTACCTTACATTTACAGACATTTTATTAAACAATTTTCACATTGTTATAGTCCTTTATCTTCACAAATAATCCAGTGAAATATGCAGAGCATAACTATCCTGTATTATGGAAAACTAACCTTAGTTCAGTTACTGTCTAAAATGAGCCATAACTTCTACCCTGCTACTTCACAATGAACTTCTAAAGATAACATAATCAGAGCTGGAATCAACTTTAGTGTTCCATTCACAGTTACTTTTCCCCCATCTAACCAATGAGGAGAAATGAAGTTCAAGGGAGTCAAGACACCTACTCAATTTTAAAGAACTCTCAGTGACAGGCTGAAGATTGGAATGCCGGTCTCCTAACTTCTGGTCTGATATTCTTTGCCACCACCACCACACTGCCTGCCATGTCACATGAACAGATGTAAAAGTAGACTTAAAAAATATTAAAAATCACTACATAAGGTCTAGAAAAGGGAAGACATTTTTAATAGAAAATAAAACTTTAAAGAATTCAAAAACAAATATACTTAAATGTAAAACAAATATACTTAAATATAAAACCACTTTCATGCTTTTCCCCTAAAATCCTCCTTCATGTGTCCCCGATTAGACAAGTGCCTTAAAATTTCCATAACCTGTACATATTAAGATCTCAAAAACTTTCCAACTGATATTTTTTTTTAATGGAAAGCATTTTTCAGTAGACCATGTTACTTTCCCCCTAATGAGCATTAAAGCACATTACTCTTTTTTTTTTAATCCTCACTCAAGGATATGTTTATTGATTTTAAAGAGAGAAGAGAGGGAGAGTGGGAGAGGGACTGGGTAGGGGGGCTGGAGGGTGAGAGAGAAACTTTGATGTGAGAGAGAAATATCCATCAGTTGCCTGCTATACACACCCCAAATGGGGATGGAACCCACAACACACATATCTGCCATGATCCAGGATCGAACCCACAACTTCTGTTGTACAGACAATGCTCTAATCACCTGAGCCTCCAGACCAGGACTAAAGCACACTATTCTTGATTATAGGTCACTGAACTATTTTTCATTCTGTGTACTCACTAAAATATTCCACTGCACACTTCCAATTAAAATAGAGCAAAGTAATCAGATCTGACTATCTAATGCACACATGCATTAATTAAAACATGATAACTGATTAGCAGATATGTATTATATGGTGGAAGGTGGTTTTTTTTTTTTGAGGACTATAAGAGGCTGAGATTGAAAAGATTATGTGGTTTATACTGTCATAAAAATGCAGACAGCATGAACCTTATAAACACATGGTGAGCAGATCTTACTCAATTTTTTTTGGCAAGATTTTTGAACAAATGTTTCAATCCCTAGCCAGCAGGGAAGACACACCAATCTTATAGACACCTCTATATAGGCTGAAAGATTCAAAATCTATCTGACGTATTTGTATGCAGAATTACACAAGGAGAGCAAACCCAAATCTACTGTTACTAAAACTAGAGCAAGATCATATATATACACACATACACTTATATATGTTAAATATATATTAGATATTATATTATCCATTTTAAACGGCCTAAATGAAGGCCACATGGACGAGGTAAAAAACCAAAGTACTGGTCACATGGCATAGTAAGGTTGTGTCTGATTCATTAATTCTTGGTATCAGAAATCCTTGTATACAAATACAAGCACCTGATTTTTTAAAACGTAGCTTTGTAGTAAAATGGGTAGGTAATTACTATTATTATACTAGTTATTCAAAAATAAGCCCTGGCTGGTGTGGCCCAGTAGATTGAGCATGAGCCTGTGAACCAGAGGGTCACCAGTTCGATTTTCAGTCTAGGGCTTATGCCTGGGTTGTGGGCCAGGTCCCCAGCGGGGGGCTTGCGAACAGCAACCACACACTGATGTTTCTCTCCCTTTTTCCTTCTCTTCCCCTCTCTCTAAAAATAAATAAAATCTTTAAAAAAAATGAATAACACTGTCACTGCACAATCAGGCAAGGTAGACAAAATGTTTCTCAACAAACACAAACTATAACTGTGTTAAGTGCTAAAATACAACATTTTAATAACTCAAAATATCCAACATTTAGACATACTCAACTCATTTTAAATTTTGATAGTTCAATTAAAACAAGAGCCTGAAGTTTCTCAAAAGAGGAAGTGAAATATCCCTCTGAGAAAAAGCAGTGAACTGGAATTACAAAAATTCAAATGCCTAGAATTCAGTTTCATTCTATTTAATTTATAAATGTGGAATATGTAAAGTATGAGTGCATTTTTACTATAACAATGTTTAATGAATGCTTAAAAAAAGGTATTTTGCCCAATTACCCAAATCACTTTTGATGTTACTCTCACTTCCTCTTCTGGAAACCATCATAACCATTTCCTTTAACCACAATACCACAGGTCTAGTAACTTTTAGTAATGTTTAGTAATGCTCGTCTCTTTTGGATAAAGTTCATATAGGAGTCAATTTCCAAGTTTGTTAAGTAGTGAAATCTGACAATAAAGTTCAGGTCAATGCAACCTCAAAGTAACACTATCTAAAATCAAATTATTCGCAACCTACAGAAACTTATAACCAAGACTCTGGTAAACACAGAGGGCTTCTTTGTAATGACGCTGAGCCCCTGCCACATAAAATGTTAACAAAATGAGTAGGCACTTTACTCTCCAGCCTGCACTGGATTTAGAGGCAATCAACCCTCTTTCATACAAGGGTTATGCCTATCCTCATACAAAATTTTTCACCATTAAGCCAGGGCAGTATTCTCCTTTAGAATTACAGTGTCTGCAACAAATTGTTGAAACAAACCAGTTTTATACTTGAACCCCATGATATAAATTTCAAAAAAAATATGCTTATTTCAGCAGCCCTAATTTACAACCACTGTAGTTCTATTGCTATAAACTAAAAGAAAATATTCATGATACAGTAAAAAGCCAGCAATAATAATTATGAAGATATGACATCAAGTACACATTGGAAACTCTAAGTATCTATAGCGTACTGAAAATATCTCTTCGTTTTCTCTTTATCAAATTCTTTAAACTTACTAACCTTGTCTTACAAGAAAAAAGACCTCGGTTGTTTTCTCCTAAGATAAATTAATATATATTTGTTCTATCTTTACATCTATTTTTCTTAACTCCAACTCAGGCTAACATTCCTTAATCTGCTGAAGCTATGTGCACACTTTCAATGGGCCTATTAGCTATGGCGACTCAAATTAACTGAATATGCTATAGATCAGGGGTAATAGCAATATATTTACAGTTTTTATTTTGTACACACATCAAACTTTAAGAAAGGTGTTTTGATACTATCATATAAGGTTGGAAAACCCATGACGAGGCGGAGTAAAGAGGGGAGGGAAGGTTGTTATTCCTGTTCTAGTGACTCACAGCCCAGAAGTATTTCAGAAGAAAATCGCTTCCACCCTCACTTCCCCCTCCTCTTCACCTTCAAAATGAAATAACTGCCTATCGTCAACACGCGCTCACATGGCTCTTATCTAGCAATCTAAAATAAAGTGGCAAAGTGAAGGGGGTGTGGAGTTCATCCTGATGAGCCAACCCCTTCCCACGTTCGCACACTTACGCACCAAAAAATTAGGGGAAAAAATTGCTATAATCTCCGCCAGATTCTTACCATTCAACCTCAGTCACGGAACAGCCAGGTTTTCCTACCCCCACCCCAATCCTGTCCACCCCCCACCCCCCTCTCCTGCCGACCCCCGCCCGGGGGCCAGGGCGCTGGGGAGGAGGCGGCAGCGGCGGCGGCCGGATCCCGCCGCGGGAGCAGGGAAATGGCTTCTCGCTGCCTCCGGCCGGCCATAGGGCCGCCGGGGGAGGCGCCCGGGACTCCGCGTTAGGCCGCGGCGCCTCCCGGGGACCCTGGCCCGGGCCCGTGCCGGGCCCGCCGCTGCCGAGCCGTGATTTCCACCCAGGGCGCCGCCCGTCCCCCCCCCCCGCCCCGCCAGCCCCGCCGCCGCGGCCTCGCCGGCCCGTGCGCACCTTCTTGATGTTGTACAGGCGGGTGAGCATGCCGACGCCCCGGTCGTTGAGGATGGTGAGCTTCTCCGCCAGCTTCTGCTGACTGGGCTGCAGCACGGAGCGCGACATGGTGAAGGTGGTGGTGGTGGTGGTGGTGGTGGTGGTGGTGGTGCCGACGCCGCCGGCCTTCTCGCACCCGGTCGCCGGCCCGCGGCCCCCGCAACCTCTCTGGGGCCTCCTCCCCTCCCGCCCGCGACCTCCGCCTCAGGGGAGCGCGCCCATGGCCCTGGCGCCCCAATTCCGCACGGGTGACAGAGCGAGCGGCGGCGGACGCCTAGGGGCCCCTTCCCCCGCAGCCTCCTGCCTTCTGCCCGCCGCCCTTCCGTCCCCAGCCCCCACCGAGCCGCCTTCCCGGGCTCCTCCACTAGGTGTGGCGGCGGCGGCGGCGTCTCCGCCGGCTGAGAACGAGGCCGCTTCCCGAGCCCCGGACTGAGCGCTCGGTCACCTGACCGGCCGCGCCGGCGCCCTCACGAGGCCGGACGGGGAACTGCGCCTGGGGGCCCGCTCCCTTCCTCCTCGCCGAGCTGCCTCCGGCGCGCCCCTGACCCTGCCCGGGCCGCCCCCGCCCCTGTTTTCGGCCCTGGAGCCCTAAACCCCGATCGAGTTGCTGGGGCCGTCGCGCTTACGCTCGTCCCAGTTCGCCCCACAGCCCCCTCCTTCAAGTTTCCAAAAGTTGCCTCCCCGCACCACCGCCCTAAAGAAGGCAGCAGAAGCCCGTGGGTGGGGTGGGAGGAGGGTGCTGGTTTCGGGAGAGTTTCGCCCGAGAGTGGGCTGGCGGCTCCACGCTCTTCTCCCCCCACTGCGTGCCAGACGCTCCCCGACGGACGCCGCAGCTGTGCTCGGCGTAGTGGGCATCGCTGCGCCCCATCCCCTCCCGGCTCCCCCTCGGGGAGGTTTGGGAGACGGAGGTCGGAAGCGAGGGCGACTCCAGTTCCTGAGATAATCCGAATCCGGAATTTGTCGACGAGAAGCACCCATCCGGAGAAGACGCCAGGGTCCCTGGCATGAGGGCGGCAGAAAAATAAATTCTTGCTTAAAGAATGAAGGAACGCTCCCATTTTTTTCTGACCTTTACCCCAAATGCCACCCGTCTTGGAAACTTTCTACTACTTTTCCATCTCACGTTTTTTTTTCCCCCGTCAGTTTCTTTCCAGCCACACTCCAAAGGCTATTCCCTTTGATCAAATATATTAGATATGGTTCCAAAAGTGAACAAAGCAATGACAAATAGGTAAATCGGCTGGAGTTAGGAATTCCAGGCAAGAGGATTCAAGCTTCTTTGATATTTTTGGACTTAATTTCCTTCGATGTGCTAACCTTTTCTATTTATATTCATTGATTTTAAATGAATGACAAAATGTTCTGCCACCTTTTAAAAAAGACACTCTACGAGTAAAGCTATCATTGGATTGCGCAAAACACTTTATGAGGAAATTATGAATAGTTTTTCAAACAAATTTTAATGCCGATAAGTATTTTCCTACGGAAACCTTCATTTTACTAGCCCAAGGAGAGAACGGGAGTGGACTGAATGGATTGGATTTAAAAGGCATTAAAAGAGCCCTACATCCACCAGAAAGTCAATCATACCTGACCTTGTGCTCCTGCTTGAAGTTCTGTAC
This sequence comes from Desmodus rotundus, assembly GCF_022682495.2. NCBI lineage: Eukaryota > Metazoa > Chordata > Mammalia > Chiroptera > Phyllostomidae > Desmodus > Desmodus rotundus. The sequence continues at coordinate 168,026,998 of NC_071388.1, forward strand.
ATAGAAATTCCTGACCTTGAATGAAGGCTTTGTGCCTAAAGATTTCTTTTTTAAAAAAAATACACACACACTAGAGATCACCTATTAAACTACTATAAGTCAGTAACACATTGCAGGGTTTAGTTTATCTGGTTACTTTTCAACCTGATGGTTGAGATTTTAATTTAGAGGAAGCAAGCATCTGGAGCTTAAGACGCAACAGCCCTGGCTGGTAGCTTAGTGGGTTAGAGCGCCGTGCTCACCATCTGTGGTCAGAGCACACAAAAGGGGCAAGCAGAAGCAACCAATGAATGCACAACTAAGTGGGACAAGAAATCCAAGGTGTTCTCTCTCTCTCTTCCCCTCCCTCCCTAAAATCAATAAATTTATTTTTGGAAAAAAAAAGGGTAGTGAGAACAGACCTGGAAAAAGAAAATTGACAGGTGTTGAATATTGGGGAAAAGATGTGGTCTTTTAGAGGACCAAAACATATTTGACTAGATGCAGAATTAGAGTCCCACCAATGAAAGCTTGTATCATTTCCTATTTTTCAAAAGTGATTTATTAGAGAAAACAAGAAAATGGCACCATATTATAATTTGAGTACTGCTCAGGAAAAGCCACCATCATGTTTCTGTAAGACCTTGAACACTTCCAGCCACTTATAATTCAGTTCCTTGTAGAAGGAGAACACTGTAGGTACTGGTTTCATTAGTATTCAATTTTATTGTAACTAATTTTTAGACATACTGGCCCTAGACTGAATGAAATATATTGATTTGACTAAAAGAGGTCGAGATGAAGTAACAATTTTTGCATTTCTCTGTTTTGCATCAAAAAGCATTTTCTTATTAAGATCCAACTTTTTTGAAGTTGTATGTATAGTATAAAGTATTTTGTGAGTGCCTTATAATATGTGAGTAATAATCATATATTTTACCATGCCTGTATGATTTTATGGCAATTGTAATTGATATATGTCATTTTATATCTTCTTTCAGTTTTTCAGTGTTTGAAAATATATCATACCATGTGAATCACCCTATAAAATTATTATGAAAAAATTGTTCCTGTTGTGGGTTTTTTCCTGATATAGTTTTCTGGAAAAGCATATTTTTTTAAATGATTAGGAAACTAAGTTTTCAAAAACATAATTGAAGATCTTATTTCCTTCATCATATAAAGGATAATCTTCACAGTTCCTTTGGTACTAAAGATTTTTAAATAGTTTAATTCAGCTAAGAAGTTTGTCCCTAGGACATATTCAGAGATTATTAAAATTATTATAAGCCTTCAGAGAGATATAGAAAGTAGATAATAGTTTCATATTTGTAGTAATCATAACAGATAACTGGTAAATTTAACTAGTACAGACCATATGCCTTAAAAAGTATGAACATACATATATAACTTTTTAGAAGTCAGATTTATTGAGGTATAATTTACATACAGTAAAAGTTATTATGTTTGAATAACTTTTTTATTGAGACAAGTATAATCATATCCACTTTAAGCAAAGCAAGCATTTGAAAATCCAAACTGGGTAGTATTTAAATAGGAAGAGGCATCACATTGGCTTTAGAGAAGAATTTATAATAGAATTACATTTTGTGCCCCCCAAATATAGTTTGCAATGATTCAGTTGTAAAATTCTACTCATAAAATTTTAGAAACAAATCTATAGCATATAGCTTTTTATATATTATTATAAAACATTCAAATATTTATAGTAACAATCCTGGATGGACTTAGTATTTTTCAATTGAATAATCAGATACTTAAAATGTGCGAAGTGCTGTTTTTCTAGAAGGAGATTTGAAGTGGTATAAGATACAGATTTTGATCTCCTTGAACTCACATTCTGGTGAAAATAGAAATATGTGTAAAGAAGTGTAATGTAAATCAGCCTGAGATACAAGTCTCCGAGAGAAGACCTAGAGAAAGCAGTTCCAACCTGAAGTTTCTGAGAGCTCTTTAGGAGTAACTTACATTTTGGCTTTGAATAAGAAGTCTTGGACAGAGAAACTTGTAGAAAACAACATTTTAGGCAGAAAGTAAACTTTAGTAATTACAAAATAGTAAAAACTGAAGGAAAATATTATGAATGTTTATTACATACAAGAAAGAAATAATGAGAAATAAAGCCAAAGAGATAAGTGTAAGCCAAACAGAAAATATGTAGACTTATAAATGCTAAGGGAAGGGAAAAAATTCATTGGTGAAGAAATATAGAACAAATGTGAAAATAAAAATGACTTTTGGGGGCTGGAGGATAATAAAGATAATTTGAAACAGTTCCTGATTGTGACAAGATTTAAAGTATGGTTTATTCTTAGAAAGCTATTGTCTCTTTCTCCCCTAAAAATAACAACTACATCTCCTAGCCTCCCTTGCAGCCTGCTGTGGCCATATGACTAATGTTCTGGCCAATAGGGTGTAAGCTTTCAAGAACCTTCCTTAAAGACTGCTGCTGCTCTCATTTTGCCAATTCTTCCCTATTTAGTTCATTCTGCCACATGGAACAAGGATGCAATGACCACTATCTTGGACCACGAGGACAACAACCAATTACTAAAGGTGGTAAAACATAGAAATGGGCCCTGGCTGGTGTGGCTCAGTGGATTGGGTGCCCACCTGTGAACCAAAGAGTCGCCGGTTCCATTCCTAGTCAGGGCGCATGCCTGGGTTGCAGGCCAGGTCCTCAGTAGGGGTTGCGCGATAGGCAACCACACATTGCTGTTTCTCTCCTTCTCTTTCTCCCTCCCTGCCCCTTTCTCTACAAATAAATAAATAAAATCTCTAGAAAACAAACAAACATAGAAATGGAAGGTGTGTGGGGCTCTTAGAGCAGAACTGCCATACCAGACCTGGCCTCTCTAGATCTGGATTTTGTATGGAAGAGAAAGTTTTACTTAAGCTTCTTTTATTTTATTTTTTAATTAGAGCAAATTGGATTATAAATAATAATAGTTTTGTGGCCAACGTTATAATATCTTTACTAAAATAAATTAAGGAATAATAATTAAATTTAACATTCAAGTGTTTTGGCACTGTCAGGTGCTGCCATTTAAGTTACATTTTCTCATCTACCTCTCTCAACAATCTTTTAAGATATTCTCATCTTCATTTTACATGAGGAAACTGAAATGCAGATAGTTTCTTTAGTTACCAAAGATCACACCCATAGAAAGTGGTAAAGCTAGTTTTGGATCCTTTATCAGTCTGACTCAAGTTCATTCATACTCTGTGATGTCACTGAAGGCCAGTGGGATGGCATACATTTGTCATGCATTCGCTGAACATGATTCTGTCGTTTCTTCTGGGGTCCCTTAACTCTGCCCAAACCTGCATAAATAGTCCTTTGATTAATTAACAGCTTTCTAATAGTCCTTTCTTCAATTAACAGCTAGACTCTGCCCTAATTTCCCGACTTACATACCAGCCATTTTTGGTGGCTTTCTTAGCTTTTCTTTCTCTAGAAACTAGAATGAGAGTTATTTCTGTAATACTTTTGCTAATCATAAATTTTTTTTCCAGTTTGCTTTTTTACTCACTTAGTTGACCCAGCTTGCTCTTGCTTACCTATTTTAGGCAAGGAGAGAGAAAAATGTGTAAAGGTGTTACAGATGGGGAGAGAGACCTGAGTCAGGAGGCCTTCCTCTCCCGCCTCAACTCTTGCTCGCCCTCAAGAGAATAATTCAAGTGGGAGAAAAACATGCATAGTGGAAACAAGATAGCAAGTTTATTTATGAAACACACAAGCATGGAGCTGCAAGCAGGCTCCCGTCAAGTCTAAATACCCAACATACAGAGGAAAGAAAGTTGTTAGTGAGTTTGTTCTATACATTTGAGTCGAGGCTACAGGTGGGTACTTAGCTAATCTAAGTATGCTGACTATGGGGGGTCATGGATCATACACATTAGCTAGTTTCTAGGTTCCCCTCCTCTACAGCTACAAAGTCTGTCTTTCTCAGTCAGTAAAAGCTCTTTGTCTTAATGACATTGTTACAGACGCTAACTTTCCCAGTACAGAATCTCAAGGACTACCCACCTTCCTCCTGCTCTTGATGTTTAGGACACCTGGCAACCTGGCAATGTTATCAAACTGAGCTGAGGACTGCTGAGTTACAAACTGGTGAGACATGACTTCCTTTTGCTTCTAGCCTCTTGTATTAAATTCTTTGTTAGATTGTAATGGCGAGGACCCTGCCTTTATTTCCCCACCCTGGCAGCTCTTTCTGAGCTGCTATCTAACAAAGGTATCTTCTTGGGTTCCTAGGATAAATACCTTTGGTTAGGAAGTCTCCTGTCAAAGGTAACTAGCATTCCTCTTATTCTTAAAAACAATTGCAATATTTTTTTTCCTATCAGACTTCAAACTGGGTAGTACTAGCTATGTATCACCTAATGTCTCTTAGCTACAGCCTGGGAACAGTGTAGCAGACAAGCATTGTTTGTGTCTGTCCTCATCCCTCCTTTGGGAAACTGCTACAATTCTGACAAATTGAGTACAGAAAGAGAAAAGTGGGTCAAGCTGTGGGGAGCGCCAGGGATATGTAAATAAATTAATGGAGTTTTTCAAGGAATTGTCATTTTTATGTTGTTTAAAGACTACATATAGTTAGATTGTTGTAAACAGAGGAACTAACATGGGTGAAGAACTATGGAAAAGGACAATAGAAGATTTCACTGTTGTTTAACAGTGGTTATGGAAAGGATATGCAATAACAGAACTTGATTTAGCGTATATGTTCTCCTACATCAAAACACCACCAGAAATAAAAATTTATTCCACTAAAAAATGATTAAGAAAGATAATACGGAGAAGATGAAGCAATAGTATCCCAGTATCTGTAGTAAATGAAGTAAGGAGTTAAGACTTAGCCAGAGATTGCAACTTGGTATTGCAAAGGAGTAACAAAGACTGGCCTAAATGAAATATAAGATGTCTCAGTAGTCAGCAGAAGAGATGCCAGAAATAGAACTGATCCGAAAAGTTCAAAAAGAAAACAATGAAAAATTAATTACAGTACTGATCTTGACTGTTCATATCCAATTAGGGTCAACATTTAGCCTGCCAGATCTTTGATAATGAACTTCACATGTTTATTTGCTTCTGCAAAAACAAAAGATAGGTTTATCTTTCCTTTTAAAGGCACTCAAAAAACTTCAGTTTTCTCTGCAGAAAAATGCTAATGTAATGAACAAATTTCAGTTTATGATTGTTTTTAATTCTTAATTTTTTGCACAGTGAGTTTTTTGGTTTTCTTTTGGAAATTTATTGTATTTTGACTTATATTTAAATAGTAGATGATGAAATATGTTATCATTGCATACAAATATTGGTTGATCTTTTTGGTTTGCTCTCAAGCCTTTTTTTTTTTTAATGGTAACACTTTCAGAGAGAAAGGAAGGGAGACATAGAAACACTGACACGAGAGAAAAGCATCAATCAGCCACCTCCCATATGCACAGAGACTAGGGCTTGCACCCACCTGGGCCAGGGAATCAAACCTGCAACCCAAGCATGTGCCCAGACCGGATATTGAACCCATAGCCCTTTGGCTATGGGATGAAGCTCCAACCAACTGAGCCACACCAGCCAGAGCAAGTTTGGGTTTTTTTTTTTATTGATTTTAGAGAGAGAGAGACGGGGGAAGGGGAAGAGAGAGAGAGAAACATCGGTTTGTTGTTCCACTTATTAATGCATCCATTGTTTGTGCCCTGACTGGAGATTGAACCGGCAACCTTGGCATATCAGGAGGATATGCTAGCCAACTGAGCTACCCAGACAGGGCTCTTAAGTCTTTTTTTCAATATTAGAATGCTGCAGGGAAAATTAGCAAAATAAGTGATAGAACAAAACTTGAATTAGAATACAGGATAAGCCTCTGATAATACTTAAGTTCCAGCTAAACAGATAAGATCTATTTGCATTTTTACATTTAGTCTGCCCCAAAAGGGAACAGTCTTTCAAAAATTGGACGGATATTGAGTACTGTATACTGAAGTGGACCTCCAAGGAGAGGTCTAGACTGGAGATACAAATTTGGGATCAACAGAATATGGATGTTATTTTAAACCATGGGAATATCTGAGGTCATTTTTGGAGAGAGTTTTTTTAAAAAGGAAAATAGGTCCTAATTCAAAGCCTTGAAGGACTCTAATTTTTAGGAGTAAAATAAAATAAATCAAGCCAGTAAATGAGACTGAACAGGATTGTGAAGAGGACTAGAGACTGGTACAGTAGCTGGGGGGATTATGCGAGGACTTTTTGGTAGTTGTCAGATTATCCTGTAGAAAGGAAGAGATTATAACCTCAGCACATAGAGAAAGGATAAACAAAGGAACAGAAGCCTAGATAAAACAGGAAAAAAAGAGATGGAGGGGAAGCAGATGACACTTAGACTGATTTTTGACTGGGAGTTGCAAGGAGGGACAAGACAACGATATTGGCTAACATTTATTGATTACTTGCAATGTAGCATGTCCTGCTCCAAGTGCCTTCCATGCATTAACCTGTTTCATTTCATAACAAACTGTTGAGGTAGGTACATGTTACCATTCCTATTAAACAGGGGAGGAAGTTGGGCCAAACATTACAATTGATCAGGGGTAGAGCACAGGCTATTAACCACTTGATATGTACACTGATGTAGATCAGTAGAATTGATTTGGGTGGGATAAGAAACTTTTCTAACATTTCCTCTGTTCTCGAGGAAATAGAAATAGTTCATCAGCCTAACGGGGAGGTCATATGTCAGAAAATGTTAAATGTTTATTTGAGTTTGGTGTCATGTATTTAAATGTTTAGAAGAAACAAACCTAAGCTCTGGGGTCAGAATGACAGAATTCTAATACTGGCTTTGCCATGTACAGCAGTATGACCTTGGGCATGCGACTAAAGTGCTCTAAACCTCAATTTTTGACCTTAAATGGGAATAATTGTATCTATCTCACTAGATATTTGTGAGAAATGCTTGAGACAAATTTTAGCATTGTACTTTATATAGTGCGGTGAGTATAAATGGTGTTTGGCATTATTGTTATTATTGTTGTTGCCGTTAGTTAGTATTATTACTACCCTGCTCTGCCCCATTGTATGATTTTCTACATTGGTACGTGGCACAAAAAGCATGGAGGGTTGTGGATTTTTCTTTGTTTAGATAAATGCAATGGAAAGGGAGAGGGACAAAGGCATTGAGAGCAGTGGTAAGGGAGTAATAGCTAAGTCGTTGTGTTTTAACATTCAACCAAAAAAAAAAAATTTTTAAACCTACCTAATTGTATTAACATTGCTTTGCTTCACAAACTCCTATTTCAAGGTAATAACTTCTGAAAATGACTTTTTCACTGTATATGTTGGGCACACACCATAATCATTAAGCTTCTAAGTGTTGATTATGTGCAAATGTACGGACATTAAATTTTTTCTTATTATAAAATATACATTATGCTAAAATATTATAAACTCATTATAAGGCGATTTCCTGACCATTAAAACATCACTAAAGTAAGTCAGGTGTCCACTGATGCTTAAATTCAACATTGTATTCCTACTTAAATTCAAATCCAGTGTTACTTAACCACTATCATATTGTAGCAACTAAGCTGTCACTGTCAAATCCTTTATATCTGCTTTAGAACTATGAATATACAATGTCCCCACCCAGATTGTTTACATGGTAAAATTTTACTATTTTGTCAATTATTTCTAATCCCTTCAGCTGATTATTTTTTACAACCAAACTTTAGAATCAGAATTTATTCAAATTTTCTAAAATCACTTTTTGTATTTCTCCCATTCCTGATGGTTTTTACTTGTACTATATTTAACATAATAGGATCAACAATTAATTTTCAGTTTGTGAAGAGAGAAAAGCCATGCTTTCTAACTAGTTTTAAGTTATTAACTTATTTCATACCATAGATTCTACATTTAGAATTTTTATAGCATATTAAATCAAACTTTAGCATATACTTTCTTGTGTCAGGTTTTAATTATAGAATAATCTTTCTTGAACAGTAAACATTTTTTAAGTCAACATAAATAGAAAATAGTTGTGTTATCGAATGGATTAGTTAAAAAACGCCAGCAGTTCTGCTGTGTAATATATTAGCTAAAAATGCAACCACTAGATTACAAATTATAGAACTTCCAAACATTGGAAGAGAACCCTGGCTGTGCAATCAATTCTGAAATAACAGTCTAGCTCACTCTTGTTTACAGAGAGAGGATGACATAGCCTTAAAGCTCATGAACTGAATCAGAAGAAAGGAATGAAGTGAACAAGTCATTTCCTCCAAGCAGTCGAAGCAAAAATGTAAACAGAGCTTCAATCATTTTTTCTTTACTTGTTGGTCTAAAAAAGGCCAAATTAATTCTTGGTTATAACTAAGCCTCCTAATTAGTTTTGTATCATGGACCACCATATAAATTTAATGGGTCTATATCCTTCCCATAAAAAATATACAAATTTTTAGTATAATTTTAAAGAGTTTGTAGTCTCACTAAATCCTCCATTATCTCCACAAACCTAAGATTCAGAATCATTCTGAATTGTGTTATGTCCACCAAAAAAAACACAATGTCAACAGTTGTATACACAAGTAATCATGTGCTAAGTATCCAGGATTTAACCTGACATAAATGTTAAAAAACAAATTTTTTAGACCATCATCCAGAAGTGTGAAAAGTATCTCTTTCCTGATCAGTTCAATACACTGCAACCAACTCTATGGTGATCTTTCACAGGAGCAATAGGGTAGCCTCGGTAATCAGCATTTTATCAGGACTAAATATCCCACTGTAGATCCACTACTCAAGTTCTCTCTTTATCTGCTGCCTCTGGCTGCCAGACCTTTGGCACCTCCAATACAAGGTGAGAAGGAGAACTGAAAGCAGGAAACTCAAGTTATTTTGCATTACTTTCGATTGAATACCTTGACTAGATAGTTCGGTGAAAAGAAAAAAATGCAATTTGATATTTAACACTAAGCCTTTGAGTTGTGTGCAAGTTACCGTTTGCCTCCATATCCCTTTCTCTCATTGCTGTACATCAGGGATTTCCAATCTTTTTCGTCTTGTGGAAGACAAATTAATTGCTAAAATTCTGCAACACACCAAAAATATATTTTGTGCTGATCTGAAAAAAAATAGGTATAATTTTTATTCATTCACACTAGGTAACTATTATTGTGTTGGCTGTTGGCATTTTTTTATTGGACAATCTAAGGGAAAAGAGGTCAGTGTCCCTGACTAAATAGTGAGGTATTGCATGTTTTAAAAATTCTTGTGGCCCACCATTTGGAAACAGCTGCTCTAAGTAATACAGGGTTGGCTGCCTCCTTAATGAAATGCACAGTGCGTTAAAGAGATCCTGCGACTTTTGCATATTACATAAGCCAGTTAGTCTGCCTCAGACTGATTACAGAAAAATTGTAAATTTAGTCTCAGAAACCTGCTGCTAATGCAGAGCCAGCCAGCTTTTCAGCTTCCAAAGCTGCTATGTATAAAGCAGCGCATTTGGAAATCTGTTGCTGGTACATCCTATTTGTATTCTATTCATAATGTTACTGGACAGGGGCCTGGCCCTGAGTGGGTCTGTCTAGGGCCAGCTGTAGTGTGTGGGTTTTGACTTCGTGTTGGAAAGATTTCAGAACAGAAGTCTAGGTGACTATGAGGGTTTGTTAAAGCTACAGACAGTAAAACAAGGAAGGGTTTAGCATAGAAGAAGCAATAAGGGAGGCTAGGCTGCCTTAGCTCACTGGCAAGTCAAAGATAAGGGAGCCTTGGGCCCAGTTCCGGAGATCAGCCTGGGACAAGCTGTCAGCTGCCTGTGGCCTCAGAGTTTAGGACACACGTGCTTGTGGGGAAAGAAGTGGAGGAAGAAGGGAAAGGAAATGGCTAAGGCTGCTGCCCGGAAGGAGAGCTCCAGCTAGGTCCTTTGTTTTGAGGCTTTTGTCCCATTCCTGTAGGTAGGAATCTTAGGGGAGGTCTCAGGGGAGGGTGTCAGTAGAATATTCATCGGTCTTCCAGGTAGCCCCTTCATGGTCTCCACTGATTGGTCAGTTAAGGGCAGGGGGGCTGCAGTCATTGCAGTTGGTTCTGGCGTCCCCTCCCTGTTTCTGTTGCTTTTCTGGTTCTGGAGCTAAAACACAACTGAGGCCTAGATATTATTTCCTAGATGTTATCTCCAGGGAGGAAAGGTCAGGGGAGAAGAGGTTTCCCCGGGAGCGAGATCCTTGTTTTCCCAGTTTTGTTGCAGACAGGAACTCAGGACCTTCTGTAAATCGCTTGGCCATTGTGTCCCGCTCTCTCTCTCAGTTTCCCTATTCTATTTGCCACGGAATTTTTAAAACTCTTTAATCTAAACTAGTAAGGGGAAAGATTGCCTCACTTAGGTTTCAGTTGTTTTTATTTCCCAAGGTTGTTCTCATAATGGTCCAAGTTGAGTAGAGAAATCATAAGATCATAAAATTTTAGAGCTAAAAAAGACCTGGGAGATCATTTTTTCCTCTTCATTTTATATCCAAGGAAGCTCAGAAGGGATAAACAGCTAAAATGTAGGAAGCCAGAAAGTTGCAGGAGAAGCAATAACTAGATAATTCATAGATAAAAATCAGACAGAATGAAATCTTGGGTTTATTATAGAAATTTTCATTGCACTAACCATAGTTTCTCTGCAGGCAGGTTTGGATATATGTTTATTAGCTCTAACTCTGTTGGTTAAGAAATGATTTAAGGTTTTTCAAATTTATTTTTTGCTGCTACAATGGAAATCTACAAAAAAATGGTAACAGACTATTTTGGGACCATTGTTCAGAAGTGCATTTATCTTAGAAATGGTTACCATGGAGATGAGCACATGTTGTATGACTCTACAGCTTTTGAGTTAGAATCATTTATGCTACCAAGACATAAATAGCCACATACACAGAGACGAACAGGAGTCCATGCACACTGAAGCTGTATCGTTACTCTCCTTTCGTAGAATAATAATAACAAAATTCCATGCACTGCTTATCTTTGATGATGGAAGAACATGCAAACTCTAGACATTTTTAATGTAATACTGTACAATGGTATACAAAACACTTTTTAAAAACATTGTAAAGTAGTCCGAGTCAAGCTTAAAGACTAATAACCTACTTAACATGTAAAATAAATGATGAGAACATACTTTTTAAAAAAGATTTTATTTATTTTTTACAGAGAGGGCAATGGAGAAAGAGAGGGAAATATCAACGTGTGGTTGTCCCTAGCGTGCCCCTACTGGGAACCTGTCCCACAACCCAGGGATGTGCCCTGACTGGGAATCAAACCAGTGACCCTTTGGTTCACAGGGGAGCACTCAGTCCACTGAGCCACGCCAGCCAGGGCAGAACATACTTCTTAGACATCACTGTTCTGTAGAGTAGAACCATAAAAATAAGAGAGTAAAAAAAAATCCAGAGGATATTACAGTAAAGTTCTTGAGTTACATTTCCCCAGAGTACTCAATAATATTGAGCATAGTCATCCGGCTAGTCTTTCTCTCCCTCCCTCTTTCAGGCAAGCTAGCTAGGTAATTTCTTTTTTTATTTATTTCTTTTCCTTTCTTTGCTTTTTTCTTTCCCTTCAATAAATAAACATTTTAAGATGCTTAAATTCCCAAGAGAGTGGCCACTGTCTGGAGATCACAAAGATGTATATTCTGATAGAAGTTATTTATTGTATTAATAACTTGTTTGTATTAATTTTGCTTTTTTGTTCGTTTTCAATAGTGGACTTTCCAAATTTTCAAACAAGAGGAGAATGGATAGTAAAATTAACCCCTTTCATGTACCCATCCCCCAGTGTCAATATTTATTCATATAAAGGTAATTCTGTTTGATTTGTACACTTCTTCCCCCATCATTTTAAAGCAAATCCAAAACATTATGATAAATTAAGAAAAATAATTACACTGAACAATAAGAAAACTTTTTTCTCCATAATTTGACTTTTATATATTTCTTGGAAACTTCAAGGTTTCATTGTATATAAGGTAAATATGAGGTACTAAATTCAATAAAGTAATAAAGATTGGAATAATAATAACAATGCTTCCTTGAACATTCAAACAATTTAATATAGCAATGATTTGGCCACATTTCACTGTGAAGTTAAACACCATCATTTGTCTTTCTTTTCTTGTGTGAAAAGAAATCTTTCCTTTTGCACCACAGTTTTCTTTCAGACTAATTAGTGCATATGTATTTAAAAGTATATTAAAAGGAAGCCATGCACTTTGATTTGTTTTATAGAAACCTCAGAAATGCACATCAAATGAAACCAATATGTGTTTTTATTTTTCTACAAGCAGCTCTCTTGTTTGATTAGTAAACAAACCCTCTACAATTGCTAAAGAGTATAGAAAAAGCACAACTATAAAACAACACATCACCTTTTGCAGTCTTTTTGTGAAAAGTAGTCATGTCCAGCTTCTCTATATGTGTCGCTGTTTTAGAGCTGGAATAAATTCAATTGAAAATTAACAAAATCCAAATCTAAGCTCAACAAAAGAGCTAGTAATATAACCTTTATTTTCTGACTTTTACTTCACTACTCTTGCACACAGCCTTCTAGAGTTTCAGCACTATGAGATTTGTGAAATTTGCATTTTCCCCAATTCATCAATCTAACATGCCTTACTCTTTTTATTATTAAATACTTATTTATCAGTGTATTTGTATTAAGTCCAAGTCTTTAAAAATCTAAGTCTTTAAATCCCAGTCTTTTAAAGTTATGTGTCAGGAAATAAAAGACTTCACTATCATAGAATGAGAGACCTCTCAGAGATCAGAAAAATAGTTGTTTTCACTCTATTTAGTCTTATCCCAAATTAATTAATATCATTTTAAATAACTATTGTTTGAAAAGAATGAGTGCTTTCTCTTATATGCATAGCTCTAGTAATTTTACCTTTTAATATTTCTTCTTATAGAATATCTACAGGAATATTTCCAGAAAAACATACAGTTGTTTTTTAAAAAAATATTTTATTTATTGTTAGCCCTGGCTAATGTTGCTCAGTGCATTGAGTGCTGACCTGCAAACCTTAAGGTCGCCGGTTTGATTCCCAGTCAGGGTACAGGCCTAGGATGCAGGACAGGTCCCCAATTGGGAGCAAGCAAGAGGCAACTCATCAATGTATCTCTTGCATATTGCTGTTTCTCTCCCTCTCTTTCTTTCTCTCTCTAAAAGAGAGGGAAGGGAGAAAGAAGGAGAGAAACACCAGTGCACAAGAGATACATTGATGGATTGCCTTTCGCAGGCCCCCAGCTCCCCAGCTGGAATGTGCTCTGACCAGAATCCAACTGATAACCTTTTGGTCCACAGGCCAGAGCGCAGTTCAGTGAGCCACACCAGCCATGACAAAACATACAATTCTTTAGGAGCATTTCCAGGGGAAAAATGTTACTGGAAACTCCTGACTCAATTGAGAGAGGACTGAAGATAAAAAGACGAGAAATCTGCATTGGACCAATTAGTCATCCAGCTGCGTGTTCACCTAAGACATGTTTTGAAGGGAAGCACTATGGCTTTCTAAATCATCCATCTAAAATGTAGAAATATAGAACATTTCCGTAACAAACTAGATCAGTTGATGAATGACCAAGCATTTTCTAAAATTATTCCAGTGCTTTAGACAACATATTCAATTAACTTTACTACCCACCAAGTTCTTTTGGTTGACATAAAATTACTTATTTTAAACTTCACAATACACTCCCTAGTATTTTAACATTCTAAAACTTTATTAACATAGTTAAGAGTATCCATATTACTCCTGAGTCTTTTTTCCCCTTTTCAAATATTTTATTTATTTATTTTTAGAAGAAAGGGGAAGGAATGGAGAAAGAGAGGGAGAGAAACATGGATGTGCAAGAGAGACATAGGTTAATTGCCTGTCACAAGTCCCCAGCTGGGGACCTGGCCCACAACCCAGGCATGTGTCCTGACTGGAAATTGAACCAGCGACCTTTTGGTTTGCAGGTTGGCACTCAGTCCATTCAGCCACTCTAGTCAGGGCACTCCTGAGTCTTTTAAATAATTTGATCCTAGTTCTTCTCAGCTTTTCACTAGTATAAATAAAAATATCACATATATAGTACATATATTTATAATTAATGTAATTAAAGAAGTTTAGAGGTGGATAAATACCTGGCAGAAAGCGGAGAAGTCAACAACATTCCTTGAGGATGACACTGGGGAAGGGAATATTCTGTCACTGACAATCTATCCTTTCTGAACATGACCTGCATCAGCCTCCACTTCCAATCTATCAAATCCCTTATCCCCGCCAGTCTGACAGCTGTCCTCACCATTCCTTTGAAGCTGTTCTCTGTAAAATCACCAGCTGATCTTATGCTATCATGTTAAGTTTGATTTCTTGGTTCTCTGTATCCTGTCCATTCTGTAACTTTTTATACCATTGGACAAGATTTTTTTTTTTGAAACTTTATTTAACCTTTGATTACATAGCCCAGGTTTTCTACTGGTTTCTATAGCTTCTCTTTATCTGGTTTCTTATCATGTTTCACCAGCTTTTCAGGCCCCCAAAGTTTGTCCTGCAGGGTTTTATCCTTAACTGGGCTTTCTCTAAACTGGCTTCTTTGAAAAATTCATATTTTCTCATTCAATTATCGCCTCTATGTGAATGCCTTCAACTTAACTCAGATGCCCTGGCTTCACTCATTCATTCATCCATCCATGAATATTTACTGAATGTTTACAATATGTCAGGAACTAAAAAAAATAAATTTGCTTCATCAACACTATAAAATACATCTCATAACCCTCAAAAACTGGTGTCCAAGTTTCCCTAGCTTTAAACTGCCAAGTCATCTTTGATGGCCTCTTTATTCAATACCTATATTCATTCTTTTAATATATTTTATTTATTTTTAAAAAGTGCCTTTTGAGTCATCTGTTCTTCTAATGGGTTTCAACACAACCCAAGTTTTTATGTCCCTTATACCTGGATTATTACTTTAGTTCCTAATTGGTCTATCGATTGTTTTCTTCAGCCTGTATAATAATCCAGACTGAATTAGTTGTCACGTTATACCTATTATTCATAAACACTGCAAACCCAAACATCTCCACCTCATTTTTAAAGCTTATATAATCTAGACTCCCCATACTGTGGAAATTTTATTCCCTACATATACTTTCTTTACAGCTAAGAAGTGTCCCCGCAATATGAATAATTTTTTACTTCCTTGTTTTTGCTGATATTGTTTTTCTTATTCTGTGACTTATTTTTTTTTGGTTGATTTCCTCCCTCCCAAATGGAATAATAATAATAATAATAAATCAGAATCTATTTTTAGTTGTTGAATTTTATTAATCCTGACCTGACTGGTGTGGTTCAGGTGGGTGGAGTGTCATCCCACAAAGTGAAAGGTCAGTGATTTCATGTCTGGTCAGGGCACATGCCTGGATTTGGTCCCTCATCAGGGGCACGTAAGAGAGGCAACTTCACAGATGTTTCTCTTTCACATTGATGTTTTCTTCTTCTTTTTCTCCCTCCCTTCCCCTCTTTCTAAAAATAAATAAATAAAATCTTTAAAAGAAGAATTTTATTAATTATAAAATGCACATTTCAACATTATTAATGGGCAGTATTTCTTCTTTCTTGGTGGTTCATAAATTAATGGTGTACTTTATAATCTTAAATTCAGTGAAATACCATTTGGGGTGTAACTTTACAGCATTTGATGGAGTATGAAGTTCAGTGCAGATACTCCATAAATGCTTGTTGGTTGGTGTATCTCCTAGTTACAAGGTTTAGAACCACAGAAGTGGCTGCAGTAAAGCTAACCAACCTATCTAGCATTCTACTAATTTCAACAATTAAAACAAAAATGGATTGTTTTTTGAGGGGAGGTAGAAAAGATGAAAAATAATTAGACAAATATGCGGAGCCTACTTATTTTTTTAAAATGTGTATTATAAAGGATTGAACTCTAAATTTCTGAATTATACTCTAAACTCTCTTTCTCCAGGGTTTGAAAAGATCTCACTTGTTCTGGGATTTGTGAGATCCTTAAATATCACCATAGACATGCAAATAATTAATATTTAGGAGGAAATATAGAAAGTTTCTGTGTGTTTTTATTGCTTCTTTTTGTATTATTCCTATAACCATGCATACAGAAGCAAAAAATGTTGTCATCAAAATGTTCTCATAGCAAATTTATATGAGGTACTTTATTCATAAAGAAAACTTGCACTCAGATTGCTTTAATTGAACTAGTTTTTTTGAAAGTGTCTTTAAAAAGGTCACAAAGGAGCTGTGCCATAGTCATGCGAGAAGTTGGTGTTTTTTTCTGCATTTATTTCAGGCTGTGTCTGCGTGTTCTCAGGGAAGTGCAGAATTGAGACTGTTAACTCAAGCCCAAAATTTTAATGTAAAGAATATTTTTGATTATTTATTTTTCCACGCTTGTCTGAATTAATGAAGATTACACACTCCCATAATTATCTTATGTAATATGTCAGATTGTGTAATGTAGCGGGATGAAAGTGCGCATTGGGATCCACCTGAGCTGAGGTCCAATACGGAACCCACTGTTTACTAGCTTTTGCATTTCAATTAGTTTACCTAAAAGTGAGATTTTTTTAAAGATTAGAGGCGATACTTGGAAAATGACTAGCATAGCACTTACCATAGACACTCTAAATCTGTTAGAAGAGAAAAATTTGCGGGGGTGGCATGGGAACATATTCCAGGATGTGTTCACTTCACACTTCCCCTTTTCCTCAGATCTAGGGTCCCTCAGCCCTTTTAAGGATATGCCCCTTCTTTCAGGACAACCCTGTATCAGTCATGTCCCAGCAAAGGCAGTGCCTCCCCCATGGATGGAATGCTGCCTTCTGGCTCTGGCCTGAGTCTCACAAACTTTGCCTCTTCTTTCTCTTTTGTTAGGTTTCCAGGCCTGAGAGAGAGATGCATCTCCCAACCCCTCTGCATCCAGGCTAGATATGTACAAAGAAGTTTTGCCCTTAAAGGACTTTTTGGAAAACCAAATACTGAAGTATGATGAGAGACCCAGGCTCTTTACTCAATATTTAGCACCTGTTCTACTTCACTATATGTCACAAGTGATGTGACATCAGGCAAATCAGTTTATTCTTCTGGGCCTTGGTTTCTCCTCTGTAAAATGAAGAGTTGATTTGGATAGTCAGTGAATAGAATCAGTGCATTAATACCTAATGCTACTCACTGCCGGCATGTTAATATTACAGTATTATCAGCAAGCACTGCAGCTATCAACATGCAACCAACAATTCTACCCATCTGCTACGATGTGGTGCAAAGAACATGCTTTTGAGTAAGAGGAACTCTATTAAACTATTCTTGTTACTGGGATCTAACAAACAAATGCAAACTCTATGACCAAACACTAGGTCCTTAAGTTTAGAATAAATGTCCTCTTTATAAATATAGAAGATATTACCTCCCTCATTAGGTTGTCATGAGGATTGAATCAGATAATATTTGTATAATACTAGGACATAGAATCACTTCTTGCTGGGGAGGAATACAGTATTTAAATACAGTATTAGTGCTCAGTTTTCATCTTATTCAACACTGTCAGAAGCATAGGATACAGCTGATCACGCTGCCCTCCTTGAAACACTTTCTTTATTTGTACTCTCAGACCTCTCTTTCCTATCTTCTGGACCTCTCCTTATCAGTTTCCCTATCTGGATCCTCCTTATCTTCCTCACCCCTAAATGAGGGCACACATCAGGCTTCTCCATTAACCCTCAGTACTAGATCATCGCATTCAGTCTCAAGGTTTTAAATGGCAGCTTTTAGGAGATATATATATCTCCTGTCCATCCACTCCCTCCACTTGGATATAAACGCCACAAAAGACAAGATTTTGTGCTTATTCACTGCCACACCCCAAGTAACTATAACATAGCAGGTGCTCAATAAATATTCGTTAACTACAATTATTTTGGGAGCAGAATAGTCTTCCATAGTAAGTAAGAACTAAGGTACTGGACTGAAACAAAGCTAGGTGTTATTTATGGTTACAAACTATGAGCTGGGAAATGTAGGATATGTTCTTTGATCTCTCTGCATCTGAATTTTTTTCAGTTGTAAAATGTAGATGATTATACTATTATATATGTAATAGACTTTGTATGAGATCTAATGGGATAATGTCTATAAAGGATCGGTAAACACCAGATGGGTAACACTGACAACTGAAAAATTCTTATAAGCACAGTACCTAGCATTTAAGTGCTCAATAATTGGTAGTTGTTTTTTTTCATTTATGATAAATATATGGAATGATTTGTGGTTAAAGTTGTTTTTGATGAACGTGTGATTGTTTAAATGATGCAAATAAATATTTTAATTAATTATTTTAGAGTGCCCTGTAGATAGCCTGGGTTGATATATCACTCTTTTCAATAGGGAGAAATCTGGTTTAATTTTAATTTTATACCAGTTTCAACCCAACAAAAAATTTAATATGTGGTGTTGGAGAATGTTTTCATTAAACGCTACGTGGGGAAAGAAAAATTCGAAAAGAATCTTGTGATTTCTTTTGCAGGAAAAAAAATCACCCTTTTGTAATCAGAATCATCATTCTACAATTAGTGTTTTGTAAATTTGGGTGTATGCATGCTTGATTTTCAGAACCCCTGTGGAAGGACTTGCTGCAACGCTTCTTATAGCGTTGTATTTACTGTAGAGCAGGCTTCTTCAGCAGTTTTACTGATAGTGAAAATGTAGGAAGTCAGGAAAATATGTTTTAGCTCTTGTCAATCTGCATACAGAAACAATTAAAAAACTTAAAAATATCTTTGCAGATTTTATGTAAATTGTTATTTCACAAATGTACAAAACATTCCTGTGGGCAATAACAGCAGAAAGGGAAGGTGTGAAGGGCAGAAAGTGAGAAATAACTTTGTCTGCTGTAGACCCCCGTGGATTAGCCTAAAAGCAGGCAGGCAGGACGGCTCCGGGAAGTAGGAAGGTTTGCACTGTGACTCAGTCGTCTTGCTAAATAAAACAGGCTCAATACCCAGGTCTGCCCATATCACCTCGTTCACTACCACAAGTCAAACATAGAAAATCGCTGCTTTTAAAAAGCTCGGAAATACCAGCCCTCTCTCCAGTTAAGTCTCATAAATCTAGATTTAAACAGCATCAGTAAGAAAACAATCCGATCGATTCCTTGAATCGACAGGTGAAAAAGGCAGGTTTCCCTTTGACCAAAGGGCATCCAATCGGCGCCTGTTTCTCAAGGGCCAATCAGAATTTGTCTTACATTGCGACGCTGGGAAAAAGCGAGCCGGAAGCCTGTCTCTCGGGTGTTGCTGTTTGCTATTGTTACTGGACGGCGGTGCATCCCTGAGCCTGCATTTGTTACCTGAGCATTAAAGGACTGGCAGTTCACCCCTTTTCTGTGCTGGCTGGATTTGCTTGTGTTTGTTCCTAGTCATTGCTCATGTAATGCACTCCCTTAACCAGGAAATTAAAGCATTCTCCCGGAATAATCTCAGGAAGCAATGCACCAGGGTGACAACGCTAACTGGAAAGAAAATAATAGAAACATGGAAAGATGCCAGAATTCATGTTGTGGAAGAAGTAGAGCCGAGCAGTGGGGGTGCTTGTGGTTATGTGCAGGATCTTAGCTTGGACCTGCAAGTTGGCATTATTAAGCCATGGTTGCTCCTGGGTGAGTATATGGATTTGTCATTGAGGCCTTTGATCCTATTACTTTATCATTATTCCCCTTAATATGTAATAGTTTGTACTATCAGCTGTGCTGCTGAAAAGTTCAAATGTTTCCTTTTTTGGACATGGGATTTCCATTAGCTAGCTAGAGAGGTCTCTGCCCCCACAATACATCCACAGGAAGCGTAAATTCCAGTAGCACATAGCACCTGGTATTTGAATTTTTATAAAAGCTTTGTTCTTGTTTTTCTAACTTCTCTGGAGCATAAGACATTAATGTAGTGTTTTCTTTAATTATAAAAGGATATAATTTAAAAAATCAAATTTAAAAGAATGCTCTTATTAAGCAAAACTTCAAGTTTCAACTTAAAGTTACTGAAAAGTTAGTAGCTGAAATAGTCAAGTGCTTGTTTGCTTGTTCTGCTGTTACAAACCATAGGGAATGCATGCCTCCTGAGACCACATCTGCCCATGGTGGCTGTTTACAGACTGTTAAGGAAAAGGTGGACTTTTATAGCTATGAGCCTGGTGGTTTTATGGTTTTTTCTATTATGGAAATTACTGATTTTCTATACACAGATTAATCCACAAATAGCAAATGAAACACAGTTATAAATGTATAAACTTGTTAGCTTGGCAATTCTATGGCACAGTATTCTTTAAAAAAGTAGTCAACAACGTTTTCAAGTTGTTTTGAATAGTTTTTCTTTTATGAATAGAGAAATTAAGGCTTGGAAAGAATTTGTCAATATTTATGAAGCCAAGCCTGTACTAGGAGTCAGAAATAGCCAGGGTGAAGTGCACACAGCATCTGACTTCTTTTAAAAGAAGTGAAGTAGGGATTAAACAACTCCATTTTACAGATGGGAACTGGGTTTAAGATTTGTGAAGTAACTTGCTCAAGGTTAACACACCTCTAGTAAAGAACAGCTAGACATCAAGCTCAAATCTGATCGACTCCTGTTCTCCATGGAAACATGGACTATCTCAGGGAGTCCAGGTTTTCAGCCCTGCTAGATGAGCTAGTGCAAGTCTTTTATCCTTTCTGGGCCGCCTAAAAAGCCATCTGTAAAGCCAAAGTAACAGTATCTGCTTATCTTATAGGGTTGTCCTGAGGTTGTTGTAAAAGTTTTATTTTATTTTGTGAAAGGTTTTTGAAACAAATCAATTGCAGTATACATATGAGTTGTTATTGTGTTGTGTATTATATGAATTGTTTACATGAGCTATCTTTAAATTCACCAAATAAATATCTCCAACTAGTTTCTGCAGCCCAGTGAAAAATTAAGTGGGCCATCTAGCTAGTCTGCAAGGTTCACCCAGGACTTGCACATAATTTCTAGGAAGGAAATATATCCAGGCACATTTTTCAGTTATTTGGCTGTCATTGTAGCAATAATGGTTTAGAATTATTGTAGAATTTAAAAATTTGCTTATTAGTATTTTTTTTACCTAGACCAGTGATCTTCAACTGGTATGTCACAGCAGACACACTGGTGGCCACAAGAATTTTTAAAACATGCAGTACCTGACTAGTCAGGGGCACTGACCTCTTTTCCCTTAGATTGTCAAATAAAAAAATGACAGCTAATACAATAGTCATCCGGGGTGAATGAATAAAAATTATACCTATTTTTTTGTCAAATTGGCACAAAATATATTTTTTGGTGTGCTGCAGAATTTTAATAATTTATGTGTGCCATGAGATGAAAAAGGTTGAAAATCGCTGATCCAGGCTTATCCAAAGTGAGTGGATCAAGTCAGTATTCTCAGATTGGCATTGGAAGCCTTCCCAGGATCCTGGGAGAGTACTGGGAGGGGCCTGTGAAACTAGTCCATATTTGGTTCCCTCTCTACACCCGGAAATGGGATATTTTCATCAGGCACGACCTCCTTTCTTCTGAGAAGTGGATGGACCTTTTTCTGCCCAGTTACAAGTGCCTTATTCTTTAGGGACCCCTGGATGATTACATCTAAAGTTCTTCCACATGAATGATGCAGGGGTTGTTTCTGAGCAGACTAGGTTTCTTTCTGGAGATGGGGGTTGTTTCTAGGATGCTTCCAAGAGCTTCCTTCACCTCTTCAAAGAAGCACAACTCCAACTCAGCACTACATGCCAATTAACTTACATTTTTGGTGGATGATAAAATAGAGCTAAATGTAATAAATGTACTTATATAAATTATGATCTAACTTTTAAAAATATAATTTCAATGTATTCTGTTTTAAAAATATGATCTGTCCTTTTTAAGGTAGTTCATAAATTCAAACAAGCTTCTGCCTTTCAAGAATCTTACGTAGGCCCTTAAACAATCGATCAGGTTGCTAAAAGATCTTAGTGAGCATTTTTGTCCTAGGTTTTGCAAATTACATTTTTACAACAAAAGTCACTATGACTTTTCTTCAGTCAAACTTGATTTGTAAAAGTAGAAAATTCTGTTTTTCTTGGGTAGTTAAATGCTGTACTTATTATTTGTTATATTCACTCTGTTAAGAAGTTCCAGCTGGTGACATTTTGAGATCTCTTAAATTCTAGGTGAAAAGCTTGGGATCTTTTATGAGATTATAGAGGATGTCTAAGATCTAGGAAGCCCAATATTTTGGGGGCACAGATAATACATTAAATTTGTAAAGCTCTTTATTTTGTAAAATTCTTTCACAAATATTGTTACCTTATCGTATTAATTTATACTCCTATTTCCATCCATTTATGAATGTTCATTCCCACCAATTTTGTTAAATAAAATATTTCTCATTGGAATATCACTTAGTTTTCTTTTTAGTGATGTAATAAAGTGTTTTTGGTTTGTTTTTATAATGGTAGAAAGTGATTTGTAAATTAAGATGTATCAGAATTTATACAGTATTTGCTATTTTTATTAAAAAATCTCAAGAAATAGAAGCAGGATTCTGGAGATCTTATGTAGCTTGTTTTTTATAATACATATATTATGATTGCAAACCATGGACCTTGTTTGAGGTTTCAACTCCAATAGCATGTAATATATGCACGGATGGGCAAAAGGAGGTTTACAGTTGTGAATACACAAAACAAAGTTTATTTTGTATTACTATTTATTATTTATTTGTATTATAACTGCAAACCTACTGTTGTCCACCCCTGTATTATTTCTAAATCATTTATCGAATCTGTAATAGTTTCATGATAAGACTGGGCCAAGATAATGAATATTAGTAATTTTTGTCAATGTACAATATAACTATAAATTATTATTATTATTAGACCTCTTTGTTTAGTTCTAACCCTATTCAACTTCTTTTTTATTATTTAAAAAATTGTCATACAGTTAAATTGACTTAGTATTCAGTTCTATGAATTTTAACACAAGTACAGATTCATGTCACCACCATTAAAATAATCAAATTCTTAAAATTGATTTTATTCTTTTTAATTTTTATTTATTGATTTGAGAGAAAGAGACATAAATTTGTTGTTTCACTTATTTATGCATTTATTGGTTTATACTTATATGTGTCCTGACTGGGCATCGAACCTACAGCCTTGGTATATCAGGACGATGCTCCAACTCACTGAGATACCTGACAAGGGCAAATTTGATATTTGTTTTTAAATCTTGAGTGAGATAGTTTATAAAAGGATAGTATACTACTTTAATAAAACAAAGGTTTTAATAACATGTCATTACATATAATTTAGTATTTATTTCTTGTAATAATAACTGTTTTACCAATAAAAGTTCAATATAATACTGCAACACAAAGTGGCCATTTAAAATAGGAATAAAATTGATGTTTATATCTAGAATTTAGAGAGAATGAACTTGAACTGAATACTACTAAGTATTAGATGAAACACACAAACTGATTACCTGAAGTCCATTTGTGTTGACTAAAAATTTTGTTCCTCTGTACTATTAACACTCTATAATTTTCTTATTGTTTAAAAAGACAGAGCATACCAGTTGCATTTTTTGGTCTCAAGAATATTAAATTTTTATCAACATACTCATACTCTGGAAGTCACTTTCAAAATATGGCAGCTAACTCTGAAATATAACAGACCTGTTCCTTTGGCATGTGTGTATGTATGTGCCTAATGGAAATGATCAGAACATAGTAACGGCTACAGGGCTGTCCAAACTGTTGGCGTCTCTGGGCCACACTGGAAGAAGAAGAGTTGTCTTGGGCTACACATTAAATACATAGCAACACGTAAACACAAGAAAAATCTCATAATGTTTTACATAAATATACTTCTTTGTGTTGGGCCGCATTCATAGCCATCCTGGGACGCGTGTGGCCTGTGGGCTGCAGGTTGGACACCCCTGGTAGGGTAAAGGAAAGGATTTCATTAATAGAGTTTTCTTTTTATTTTAAGGACTAGTAAGAGTAGAATTATTATTTAAAAGATGAGTGCATATTACATCACCAAATGTCAATTAAGTCTTTTGATCCACTTCCCCGCCTGCCCCAGGTGTTTAGGACCTTTGATAGAAAGTTGAGAAATTTCTTAAAATTGTGGAGTATTGCCCAGACTGGTGTGGCTCAGTTGGTTGGGCATAGCCCCCCACAAAGTGAAAGGTCGCTGGTTCAATTCTTAGGGCACATGCCTGGGTTGTGGGTTTGATCCCCTATCGGGGTGCATAGGAGAGGCGACCAATCAATGTTTCTCTCTCACGTTGATGTTTCTCTCCATCTCTTTCTCCTTCTCTTCCCTTTCTCTAAAAATAAACATTTAAAATAAAATAAAATTATGGAGTATTTCAAATGCATACAAAATTCCAGACAATACTATAACAGACAATATGTGTCCACCATTCAACTTTAACAAACGGTAACATTTTGATAGGCTAACTTTTGGGCAGAATAAAGTTGAATGTAAGCTCAGTGAGGAGTCTGTGAGCTTTGTATTACCAAGAGAATGTTGACCAACCAGCACACTTACTGGCTTTTCAGCTACCTAAAATCATGTCATAGAAGTTGGCAGATTTTCCAGAGAGGTACAGCAAGAACATTATTTGTGGAAATAGAACCTAATTCAGGAAAGGAAAATACTTGAACAACAAATATCCTATTTTTCCAATTGGGTAATTCACTTTATTTTAACTAGTTATTCACTTGTAAGAACTTGCTTATTTTTAGAGTCATCTTCCAAGTGGGAGAAATCTGGAAAGCCAACTTTGACAGGAGCTGTAAAGGGACACAGCCCGAGTGGTGCACAGAATGTGGGTGGATTCTATAGACCAACAGTGTTTGCTTAAATCTACGGGGTGTTCCCAAACCAGCTGGCACTAAGTGCGTTCCCAAACCAGCTGGTACTGTCTTTTAAAAAATACCCTTTTTTAAGTTTCAAAACAAATATTTATTGTAAAAATTACAAATGAGTGCGAAGAAAAAAAATCACCTGTAATCACGCTAACATTTTGTTCTATGTATTTCCTGTCCATTTTAAGCATACACATTTTTTTGTTATTACAAAAATGGATGATGGTATTTTGTAACCTGCTTTTATCACCTAATAGATTTCCATACCCTAAATATTCTTCTACATTGATCACTTCTAATATCTACATATTTCACTATACAATTGGACCATCATTTATTTAACCCAACGCATATTATTGGGCTTTGTTTTTAAATAAGATTCAAAACAGCCTATTATTAGGTGGTTGTTTTATTTTTCTGGTATTACAAACAATACTGTAATAAACACCCTGATAGCTGATCTTTATAACATCCAGAACTTTTAAGACAAATTCCTAAAAGTGGGATATCACAGTCTAGGAGTATATACAGTATGAATATTTTTATAATTATTACCACATTGTCTTTCAGAAAGTTAGAATGAGGTCCTCCCAAGTTGTATTTCCTAAAACAAATGAAAAACTAACAGGATTGTTGCAAAAATTGGATAAAAAGTCAGGATGATTATTTTTATGTTCAAGGTGATATGATTTATGTCTTATAGGCTCACAAGATGCTGCTCATGATCTGGATACACTGAAAAAGCACAAGGTAAAAAAAATGTTTCAGGTCTAGCACCATGTAGAGAAAGTTACATTTATTAAATGTTACATTTATTTAGGAAAAACTGTTTTGGTCCATTTAAGAGTTTAATTGGTAACATTTTTGCCTGTCATTTTCATAAAGTTGCAAAAATTATCACTCCTAATTCAAATAATTCAAATATGTGGATTTGTAGTCCATCTTTCCAGTTTTATATTCTCTCAATCTTCCTTCACATATCCTCTGAACCTGGCTTTGGAAGCACATCTTCTTGCCTCTGCTTTTGTAGTTCCTCAGTGTGGTATAGATTTTTCCCCTCTTCTTAACTAAGACCTACCCAGACCTTGAGTCCTAACTCGTACTCATATACCACTTCTTCCCCAATGCCATTTCCTCCCACCCTCCCCCATACAACTGATGCAATTTATTATTATTATTTTTAAGAAATATTTTATTTATTTATTTTAAAGGTTTTATCTATTGATTTATTTTTAGAGACAAGGGAGGGAGAAAGAGGGAAACATCAAAGTGTGGTTGCCTCTCATGCGTCTCCCACTGAGGACCTGTTCCACAACCCAGGGATGTGCCCTGACTAGGAATCAAACTGGTGACCCCTTGGTTCGAAGACCAGCACTCAATCCACTGAGCCACACCAGCCAGGGCTATTTATTTATTTTTAGAAGGAGGGGAAGGGAGGGAGAAAGAGGGGGAGAGAAACAGCAATGTGTGGTTGCCTCTGGAGTGCCTCCTACTGGGGGACCTGGCCTGCAACTCGGGAGTGTGCCCTGAATGGTAATCAAACTGGTGACCCTTTGGTTCACAGGCTGGCACTCAGTCAGTCCACTGAGCCACACCAGCCAGGGCTGATGTGATTTGTTACTTATTTCAGTACTTAAAATTTTTTTCTAGCTGTCTACTATTTTGATAAATGCTATTTCAGAATTATGGAATTGCTATGGTTTGAGGAATGGAAGAGGTTCTTGTTCACATGACACTGATGATTTGAGGGGCAGGGCAGGGAGAAAGACAAACAGTGCACTGTGCGCTTTGATGAGGAAGTGCAGATTGCCACTGGAGTGCATAGGAGATAATGCCCTTAACCAATATTTGCTTTGGGTTGGGTCAGGTTGGGCTGGGGATAGGAAGGACGGAATTCTTCCCGGAGGAAGTGACATTGAAGTTTTGCTCTGAAAGGGGATGGAGAGGAAGCAGACAGAAAAGTGGGTGGGGAGGGAGCATAGGAGTCTAGAGGAAATGGTTTGTGTAAGGACCCATAGGCAAGAGAAAGGTTGAAGTTTTCAGGGATAGAAAAGAATTTCAGTAACCTTGATATAGACAATGTGAGAAAGAAGGGCACCAAGAGACAAGGCCAGAGGTAAGCATGAGCCAGATCACAAAAGACTATGTAAGCCAGAGTAAAGTGTTTGGATTTGGTCCAAAAGACAGTGGAAAGCCACTGAAAGGTTTTACCCAGGGGTCAGTTTTGCATTTTAGAAATACTGTTCACTAGAGGCAGTATGCAGAATAGATTGGAGGGTCCTTCAAGCTAGAGATGGGAGACTAGTTAAGAGATTGTTGCAGTACTCTAAAACACAAAAACAAAACCAGGTGATAGTGGCTTAGATTAGGATTCAGCAGGGGTAGAGAGAAATCGATGAGGTTTTGTTTAAGAGGGTGGAATCCTCACAATTTAACCATTACCTACAGATCAGGGTGAGGGGAGAGCGAGTTTGAGGGAGGAATCGTCAAAGCTGATAGCCAGCTTTCTTGGGTAACTAAATAAGGTTGGTACCATTCCATGAGATAGAGAGGGGCAGGTTTTGGATGAAAAAGAATGAGCTCAGTTTTGAACATTTTTAGTTTCAGATGCTATGGATAATCTAGATTAGGTTATTCAGTAGACAGTGTTGATGTATGGGGTCTGAAGTTCAGGTGAGGTAAAAATATAAATTTAGGAACCTTCAGCATATAAGCAGTGATTAAAATCTTTAGAATAGATAAGATCACCTGGGGAAAGGTGTAAAGTAAACAGAGAAGAATGCCTACAACAGAACCCTGGGTAATACCAAACTATAAGGAGTGGTCAGAGGAAGGAGACTTTGCAGCCAGAAAGGTGTAGTTAAGAGGTCATAGGAAAGTCAAAAAAGTGTGGTTGGTGTCATGGGAGCCAAAGAAGGCCAGTTTTTGTTGTTGTTGTTGTTGTTGTTTTTAAAAAATTTTTATTGTTATTCAATTACAGTTGTATGCCTTTTCTCCCCATCCCTCCATCCCACCCCAGCTGAAAGAAGGCCAGTGTTTTAAGGATGAGAAAGTCAGTAGAGTCAGATGCTGCCAGAAGTATAAGTACAATTAGCACTAAATTACATCCATTTGATTTTGCAACAAAGAAGTTATTAGTGATTTGGGTGGGAAGTTTCATTTGAATTGGACACTAAAACCAGCAATCAGATGATTGAGAAATGGAAGAAATGATGGCAGGGGGAAAAAAAAATGGAAAGGAGAATGGGAACAGCCAAGGGAGAGAGATAGGATATTTTAGTTTTGAGCCTGCTTTAGGACTGGTGGTAGAGGAAGGAATTAAAAACAGAGCAAGAATTATGGCCAGAGGGATGTGCCACAAAAGTAGTAGTCTGGTTGACTCCAAACACAGGTGCCAGAATGAGCCTTATAAAGGATGTGACTACATCATCCACTGTAGTAAGACGATAGGAGGAAAATGTGGGTGCAGGTAATAGTTAAGGTTGTTAAATTTGATGGTAAATGTGAAGGTTCCTATGTGATGGCTTCTGTTTATACTAAAGTAGTAAGTGAGGTGATCTGCTGGAATAAGGAAGAGATAGTAGTGTTGAATGTAATTAGGAGAGTGGGGAAGTTTTAGAAAAGCCGATAGTGAGAATAAAGGAGAGAGCCTACTAGGGAAATACAGTTGCTAAGCATTTATGAGATTGGCTGTCATAAATTTATGATGTGCAATATTGTGCAACTTTTCTCCAGCAATGCTTAGCAGTCTGGGTATACAGTCAACTTTTACCAGACAGGTGCAGGGGAGGTGGGCCATGGACTGTTAGCTAAATAAAAAAGGAAGTAAAGGCAAGAGGGCGCCAATGGATAAAAAGAAATAGAAGGATCACGGAGTTGCTGTTTCTTGTGAGGTTTGATGGGAGTAACTGAATAAAAGAGATGGAAAAATAAGAGTGGGATGTTTGACTTTATTATATCAGACCTGGAACACTTTTGGGCGTTGGCCTTGAAGGAGTGTGATTGAAGTGGAGTGATGAGGAAAATCACTGGAAACTGTTAAACCCAAGTGGAATTGCTATCGCCCAGGGTAGTGGTAGGACTTAAGATGGGATTCAGCCAACTGACAGTCAGGTGCCCCCCCAAATACAGGCAGTTTGGATCAACTTCAAAAAGCAAGCATTGTTACTGAGGGTGGAACAGCAGTGATTTGGAAGAGGTGGAAGTGATTTGGAAGTGATTTGCAGGGAGGCAGGGAGTAGCCAAAAGAATGCCACCCTGCCTCTCATCCATGAGGTTAATGAGTGCGAGACATCTTTCTAGGTTCAGGAGATACAGGAATGAAGAAGGAGTAAGGTCCTTGCTCTTAGAATATGATCTTTGAGATGAGAATACATTCTCTGAAAGAATTCAAACGAGGCAGTTGGAGGAGTTGGAGGCGGCGACACGAGTCAGGGGAGGCCTTTCTGAGGGTATTCCATTTCGGCTGAGACCTGATGACAGAGTCAGCCGCGCTTGCTTAGGTCAGGGCAAGCGGACTTCAGACTGAGAGACCCGCAAATGTGAAGGTTTACACCAGGGAGCGAGTCAAGTAGTCTGTTCCTCCCTTCTGCCCATAACACTTTGTTCTCCTACAGCTTTTCACACCTCTCTGCTTTGTATTACAGTATTATCCTCAGTAAACATGTTTTTCCCTCCTCTATTATTCAGCAAAACGTCTAGAAGATAGAGACCTTGCCCTACTTATTTTTGTTGCCCCCAGCTCTGAGGAAAAAAAAATTAATTGAACTAAGGCTAAAAATATTGTGATAAACACTTGCAATTAATTTCCCCGAGGAAATAACTACTAACCAATTCATTAAGTAATTCGATATGTTTAGTTGTCAACTTAACTTGTGCTTAAACTGGACTCATCATGTTATAATAATTCCTTCATCAGAATAAGCAATAAATTTCTCAGGGTAAAAATGAAAAATAGAAAAACTGGTAAGTTTGTTCATTGGCAAGTATTGTTATTATTTATTCCCTCTTATGATACACTAGTTCAAATTTGATTTCACTCTGGTGATATGAATCAAGTAGCTATTTAGAAGATCTTTGTGTCTGTGCACTTGACCTGTTAATGGCTGGAAGAAGTGGAGGTAAACTGAGCAACTGAATGGAGGGTTTCTACAAAAATTTAAGGATGCTGCAAAACAAACTTATTGATTTAAATACATAGCACATTTCAAAGGGATATCCTAACATTTAGGTAAAATGCTATAACCAGGAGGAATTCTCTGGTGGAGGATCACTTCAGAAATTTCTATAGGAATTTTATTTTAATGTTTAGATTTGGTAATAACGGTTGCTTTATTAATAAGGTACTTCTTGAGTTGCCTCATATTTGCTGGATAAAAGCCCTATGGAGGATAGAAAACTGGTACATAAAATGTTCCAAGCTACATATTGCAGAATTATTTATAATGGCACATTATTGAAAGCAAACCATGTGTCCATCAATAGGGAATTGGTTACATGAACAATAGTGCACCCGCATCATAGAATACCAAATATCTACAAAAGGAATACAAACAAGGGATGTCTAAAGACTGATATGAAAAGATCCCTAGGACGTATCTAAATGGGACAAGGTGTTGCCTTTGTGTAAGAAGGGAGTGAGTATTTACAAAAAGATACTTCAAAGAATGTACAAGAAACCAACAGAGGAAGTTGTGGTTGTCACTAGTGTGGGAGGTAATGGAGTGGGTAGAGGCAGGGTGAGAGCAGGAATTCTTAATGCTTCTTTTTATAAAGTTTTATTTTTGAACCAGTTCAAAAATTAAATTTTATTGACAACGGAAATAATAAATATGAGGATTAAGTGAGATAAATTGTATGCCTAGCATATCATAAGTACTCAGTAAAGGGGCTATTCTCCTTATTCGTATTATAAAGGGCATCCCAAAGGCAACCACTGTTAGGACCTCTGTAAGAACATTGTGGAAGTGTGCTTGATGACTAGAAGGGTTTTAGGCTGGGTCCCTTTCAGCACCACCCCCTGTGACTCAGTACCATTCTCTTCAGTCAAGCCCATTCAATCAATATACATAAAATTCGCATCTCCAAACAGCTAAACTACCTAGGCATTGGTTTAATAATCCACAATATTTGTAATGCACTTTTACCTTTCAACAGGTTTTCCCAAGATTCTCATTTGTTCTCCTCCATAATCCTGTGATGTATAGGCAAGATATATAGGTAATGATATATATAATATAAATGTAATATACAATATATGTACATATATATTTTGTATACATATATTTTTTGGAGGTGGTCAGACCTCATTCCTGGTCTATTGGGAATATAGAATATAGTTGTAAAGAGAAAGCAAACACATCAATAATATAAGACATTGAAGATATTATGTAATTAAGGGCAGAATCATGAAATCCTGTTCAGAAGGACACTGGGAGTGAGAGAGTGAAGCAGAAGGACATTTCAGACTTTATCTTCTAAAAATGTCCTTCCTCCTTTCTAATTTCTCTCATCACCTCTCTATTTGAGAGTTTCTCTGGATTAAATGTTTGAGGTCTTCCATGAGGCAGTTGGATTAGTAAATGGCCTATGGTTCTCTATATGAAGCCTCGCTCCCCGAGTGTCTTAATATTCTTTTGGTTGTGAACCACAGACACCTAAGAAAGGAAGAGAATGTATGTGATGATTTAGGGGGATCTCTGGAATGCAAGGGCAGAGCATGGCCGCGCCAGAAAATAGAAGGCCATTCTAGATGGCTCCTCTCTCCACTGGCGTCATGGCCCCCTCTGTGTATCTACTCTGCTCCTCTCTTTTAGAAGCAGGAATTTTCAGCTTTCCTGAGCACTTAAGAGAAAATGGCTATCTTATATCTCTCAAATTTGTGGATCTTTCTAACAATCTGATCAGCCTAACTTAAGTCTTGTGTCCAGCACAATCCAGCCAGCTGTGCTGGAGGGGAGGCATGGGGTGCTTCCAGAGCCATACCTGCGAGGGTAGTCAGGGCAAAAGAGGCAGGGCTGGACAAATCCTCTATAATATGTGGGGAATGAATGAAAATACCAAGATCATGCAAAAACCTAAGATGGAAAAAACCCCACCAAAAAACAACAAAGGTGCATTCTAAGAAAGAATAAATACAGTGAGAAGCATGTTATGACAAGAAACAGTGATTCATTTTTCTTGTCTATTTAGCTTTTGGATTCTCTCAGTGGACTTTCCATGGCTCCTTCCATACGCTTGGTGGGCTCCGGGAAAGGGGCTCAAATGCATACATGGAGTAGGAGGTTGCTTATGTGTACCATTTAAAAGCAAGTCTTTCATGACCATCTCATCTTTCATGCACACTAATTCATTATAACCTCTGGTTTGAGGCTCAGTGGCGCTGATATTTTTTAAAAGCTCACCAGGTG
This sequence comes from Desmodus rotundus, assembly GCF_022682495.2. Taxonomy (NCBI): domain Eukaryota; kingdom Metazoa; phylum Chordata; class Mammalia; order Chiroptera; family Phyllostomidae; genus Desmodus; species Desmodus rotundus. Next base: position 168,059,369 of record NC_071388.1, read on the forward strand.
ATTCAAATGTGTAGCCACTCTGGAGAACCATGTGCTTATGAAAAAGAAATAAGTATTGAAAGGGAAGTTTGTGCTGCTGATGCACTTCCCTTAGTTAAGTTTTTTATATGGGCATTCATTGATTTATTAAACAAATATTTTAAGTACTTTCTGTGCCAACATCACTGCTCATTCACAATGCTTATAATAGTGAGTAAGCTAAACACAGTCCCTACCCTCATGGAGTTTCTGATATAGTGAAGGACACAATCTCTACAACGTAAGGTGATGTGTTGACCCTGCTGAGTACAACTTCGCAGTGAACTGACAGTGACATAGCTGGGTGCACCTTCTCTATCACCCAAAATACCTCTACGTGGTAAGGGCTGTAATAGGACAAGTATGTGGGAATATATAGCACTTCAGTGAGAGATGACGCAGTCAGATATGGCTTTCTTGAGGAGGTGTTATCGAGTACATCATGTTTAAATTGTTTATTCTTGTTACAGATCTCAACATCCCAGCCTCTTTTTAATTAACCTAATTCAAGAGAATTTTAAAAAAATCATCTTTTTCTCTTTAAGGTGACTCATATTCTCAATGTTGCATATGGAGTTGAAAATGCCTTCCTCAGTGACTTCATATATAAAAACATTTCTATCCTGGATCTGCCTGAAACCAATATCCTGTCTTATTTTCCAGAATGTTTTGAATTTATTGAACAGGCAAAAATGAAGGTAAGTTTTGTTTTGATCCATAGTTCTTCAAAAGCAGCAATTTAAAGATGAGTCTGTTACCCAATCGTTATTCTTTTTGCAATGAATATGTAGAGCACTATTAATCAATTTCCCCTCCAACAATATTTTATTAATTCCTACAACTATTTAGTTCTTTAATTGCTCTTTTCTCAATGAGGTATTTATTTTTAAAATTAATTTTTCCTTTTCCTGTGCCTATGTACTTAGATTCCCTTTGATAGTTTATAACCACTTGTCCACTGACCAGTTTGTGAGATAATCAAGTCAACTATAAGGTAGAGGTTGCTGTAGTCCTATTAATGTGTTCATGAAGATTAATATGCATTTATTTTTATGGATGAGGAGGTAGGTATTGTGAATCTGTGCATTTTAAAAATTATTTTATTTATTTATTTTTAGACAGGGGGGAAGGGAGGGAGAAAGAGAGTGAGAGAAACACCAGTGTGTGGTTGACTTTTGCTTGCCCCCCCACTGGGGACCTGACCCGCAACGCAGGCATGTGCCCTGACTGGGAGTTGAACCGGCGACCCTTTGGTTCGCAGGCTGGCACTCAATTCACTGAGCCACACCAGCCAGGGCTGAATCTGTGCATTTTTAACAAGAGAATTTTAGGGTGCTCTAAGGACTAAATGGGTATTGCTTTACTGAGATTGTATGAAAATGCTGATGAGAAACTGCACTGGGTTTTCTGACTTCAGAAAACCAATGGACAGTGTAACACTTGGATCTTGGCACTGGATTCACGTCAACACACTGACACTCTGGGCTTCTAGTTTGGCTGTTACCCGTGATTATACCTTGAAATGACATCATTTTAAGTCAGCATGTATTTCCTCCCAAACTTATGGGAGGAATAGATGAGAATGTAGAAGCACTTAAAGAGAAAAGTCAACTCTCCAGGAACACCTAACAATTATTGACAGTTAACGCTAGAATCCAGTGTAATTGAATTCTGTCATTGATCTCCCTTCTGCATTTTCTCCTCCCCCTTCTTCCTTCCTCTCTCTTCCTTCTATTTAGTGATATTTATTGAGTGCTGTATGTGCCCAGTGCTGCTCGAGGTGCCTTTTCTTGATTACACTGAATATAAAACTATTTAACCTTACCATTCAACTTTATTCAATAGCAGATATTTGGAGGAGAGAAAAGGTTTTCTAATTCAAAATCTAGTATTTGCCAGTTTTTTCTTCTGTGAAAAATGTAATAGGCTCTAGGTTGTAACATTCCAGGGTGCCAGTAATTAATGTTAAAAATAAAAATGGTAATGTCCCTGTATTAGCTGTTTCTCTACAGAGAGGTAGAATATGGCTTAAGATGGTAAAGTATAGACAGCGTTCATTCATATTTAACATTAGAAGATATGTACATGTTGTAGGTCAAAAGTGGAAAGAGTAATAGTTAATTAAAATGGTCCTTTGCTGGGATTTCCTGAAAAACAACCTGAGACAAAGATTAAGAGCTGAATCTTCTTTGAGAAGTGCAATTGCTAGGCAGTGAGAGTGAGAAGGGAAGGAAGTGGTTCAGGGAAGGATGAGAAGCAACGTAAGGTGATGTGTTGACCCTGCTGAGTACAACTTCGCAGTGAACTGACAGTGACATAGCTGGGTGCACCTTCTCTATCACCCAAAATACCTCTGGGCAGGGGGTACAAGGAAACCTCAATACAGAATTTGGGAGGGAGGGAAGAGAGAATTTATCTGCCTGGCTGTGTGTCAGCTCCTGTTCCCCATTGGTCATAGTTTACTCATGGGGAAATAACTGTTTCCTACAACACTTTGTGGAATTGTGAATTCCACAAGAATTGTGGAATTGAGTCCCACAATTCCAGGGTACAACACTTGACTGCTTCAGAAGCCACCTTGAAGCCAAACCCAATGCCCTGTGGTGTGACTTTCCATCCAAGTTCAGAAGCAGCAAGAGAATCCAGAACTCAGGGTATACCTGTCTATGCAGAGACCTCCACTGGGAAAGAGCCAGGACTTTGTAGGGAAGCAAAACTCAATAGGCCTAAAAGGAGCAGTTGGCCAGAGGTGATGGCTGAGGTGGAGCCAGTTTAGGGTGCATGAGATGATGGTAGCAATAGAAACGGAGGAGACACATAAAACATTTCTGCTGCAAGTTGTATTAGAATTCCACAGTATGTCCTAATTTGTCAAGACTTACGTTTTATATTGGGATCCTAATCTCTATCTATCTATCTATCTATCTATCTATCTATCTATCTAGCATCTCTCTCTCTCTCTATATATATATATATGAAAACAATTGAAATTATCTTTTTGATAAGAGGATAATTTTATTGTGGGTCATTTGTCATTTTTGAAATGAGATGTACTTGAAAATTTGTTACAACAGATCTGGGAAAGGAATTTTGCAACAGATTTATGAACCTGAGAAAACTGCCTTGCGAAAGTAAAATAATCCAATGAACTATAAACATAGCGTTGCCAGTAAGTTCTTTGGGTAGAGAGTCTTTAGTTCTAAGTTTCGTTGTTTTCCCCTTCCCCTGTTTCCGTCTTTCTTTTGTGTTGTACCAAAAGAAGAATCAGGAAATGAAGTAACTGAAATGTCTAGTTCTGTAGTGTGTGCTCACAGTTCACTCCATTTCATTCAGATCATTAACTTTTTAAAAGCCCGAAATAAGCCAACCTGTATCGATGGTGTCCCATCAGATCTATCACATTCATTATTAATGCAATATTACCCATCAGCATTGCTCTTACAGTGTGTCCCTTTTCACTTGTGAAGTATCATTTTCAAGTTACCTGAAACATTATTCATTTATTGACCTCATGCTAGTGTCTAGTTACCTTTTCCACTTCACATTTTTGTAAGCTCTTTGTATCATCATTTATTACCTGATAAGTTTAAGTATTTTTTTAAGTTCCTTCCCTCCAGAATATATCTAAGGGAAAGGAATTTTGTCATTCCTGATCATTTGACACCCAGATTCCCATGCTAATAACACTAGCTTTTGTAGGAACACTGTGTGTACATAGAATGTCTCAGACTTTCTGTTTAATTTATGATTGTGGTTTTCTTCATGTTTCCACATATATTTCCTGTAATTTCTCTCTTATTTATAGACATGTGGTTAAGTTATTATGCCATTATGTGTACTTTACTGGATTACTTCATTTAACAAAAAATACTGTTTCAGAATTACAAATACACCATCAAAGCACTTCAATCTTGGCAGGTGGAAAGAGGAGGTATTGGTTCCTTGATTGATTGGTTTTTCCATTTTTCCTTACAGTGAGCTGTATTTGAGAAGTGAATAAATTGATTGAATATTTTTATTTTATAATTTTTATGAGTATAAGAATGTACAATCGAGTTAATAACCTTTCTTAAAAGAGTAATGAAGAGTTTTGTTTGATTTTATTGCAGGATGGAGTGGTTCTTGTTCATTGTAATGCAGGGGTTTCCAGGGCAGCTGCAATTGTAATAGGCTTCCTGATGAGTTCTGAAGAAATCTCATTTACCAGTGCTTTTTCTTTGGTGAAAAGTGCAAGGCCTTCCATATGTCCAAATGCTGGCTTCATGGAGCAGCTTCGTGCATATCAAGAGGGCAAAGAAAGCAATAAGTGTGACAAAATACAGGAATTAGAAGGGGACAACAGTTCATGAGTTACACGAACTCACCACCCATGAGTGGGTGGTGGACAGATAATGTCTGAGTTGGCATCTATAACCACCTTTCCCATTTCGTATACAGGATAGTAACAAAACTTCCTTTTTTCTTTGTTTTTTTTCAAGTGAAAATGGGGTCAGTTGATTATCCTGAGCTACTCTATAAATGATTTTTAAAATTATATTATTTTCTTTGTTATTATAATGTGCGATTAAATGCTGCTTTGATTTGCTAAGGGAGAAAAAACAATGTATTACCAAAAGTGATTTATGTAGAAGAAAACAGGTTTGTATTTAAGATCTGTGTTACAGCATGGAAAGATTAAATTAGTTGGTTAAGACTTTTGGTACTTTTCTATTCCAGCAACTGTATCCATGAAGGAAAAAACTTGAAATGATAATTGACTTACCATTTCAGAGGGAGATAAATTTCTTTGTAAATAATTCAAGATTAAAAACTAATACCTTAAACCTTCCAAAAGAGGTAACCAAAATGCGAAGGTTTATACAGTATTTATGTAGTGGTTACAATATTCACAAAATTTTTATGTCCTTTTATGAAAATGTACTCCACTTTTCATTTTGATTTTTTAAATTTAATTATACTCCCTGGATTTATATTTTAAGTTTTTGTGTAGATTTTTCTCCCTGACATTATTAGGAGCTTATGGTGCTTTAATTAGGTGAAGCTAGTCTCTATCACGGTATGCTTTTTATCTTGGGTTCCTAGCACTCTGTTTTGGGTCCTGTGGTGTAATTTTACGATCTTCTTGGATCTGTGGAAAAATATTTTATACTGAATGATTGTTTTTTAGACGAGATCGGGCGCGTTCAGGGTGGTATGGCCGTAGTGAATGATTATTTTTTAGATGTGATTTGTTTAATGACCTGTTTTCAAGTTCAACATTCTACTAGAGAACATATTTTTAAGGAAAGAAGGGTTATGGTTTTGTAATGAGTTTTAAGTATATTGTTAGAAAGCCTAAAATTATTTACAATTTTATCTCTGGCCAGAGGCCTTGAATAGTTTCTTTTTAAAATAGTAAGTCTCCAGAGGGACGGTCTGGGCAGAAGAGGGCAAAGGGGGAAAAATTGGGACAACTGTAACAGCATAAATAATAATAAAAAAATAAAATAAATTAAAAAAATGAAATATTAAGTCTCCATATTGGCAAGGCTGAATTCTATAAATTTCCTTAAAGGTATTTTCTTACTTCTTCAAAATAAGGTGCACTTAAAAATTAATGTAATAATTATGATAGGATTTATTTAATAGCTTTCAAGTAATCTTTTATGACTTAGAAAATATTGTTGCCATTTGGATATTATTAAGAAGGTCAGCTCTTCTTAAATGCATAAATCTAGTATATTCCCACAGGTAAGTTAGGAAGTGCACCTTGAGTGCATCTGTGAGTTTGAGGAAGCAGGCTTTCTTTTGCTGTCAGGGGCAAGAAAGTAGAGTGATCAGTGCAAATTATGTCTCGAGATCACTTATAGCTTGACAAGATGCCATCACATGCAAAACTATGAACTTTGCTTCTGTTGAGCAGTATAAATGTAATGAACCTACAGTGACTTTTCTGAATCCGACAAAGGCAAACAGAATCATCTTAAATATGAGGTTGATGTATAATGTCTCCATAGTCAGTATTGCTGAGCGTTTTCAGGGTGAACCTTTTCCATTCATGTGAAAACATTTATTTAAATACATTTTCTTTTGCTAGGTGCTGTTTAGTTATCAGCCATTAAATCTGAAGCCTTGAATAGAACTTATTCATAATGGATAGTACGTTACTTATGTCTGTATGTTTGTACGCTTAGGTGTTGCCTGTAGTTATCTGGTTATGGTGCAAGCTCATATACTCTGTATCATCTACAGAAATGCTTTGAGCATCCATTTCATTTTGTCTGAAATGATAGTAGTTTGCTATATCTAAAATAGATCAGCAAATGTAATTCAGTCTTTTAAATTAGGGATACTGTATAAGGCAATGATGGGTCATACCTATGAATATATAGTATATTTATTGTGTTTCCCATGGATATAAGTCACTCTGTCATACCTGGTTATTTATAAAAAGGAATTTTATCATTGTGATTCTTTATCTCACGTTATAAATAAAAATGTGTACCAAATATAGGTCTGTTTTGAGGGAGAGGGAGAATATTTCAAGGAGTTTTTACCTCTATTTTAAAATAGATTTTTCTACAATTTTTCAAAAGAAGGAGGAAATGAAAATATCTTTTGTTTTCAAACATTAAAAAGAAATAAAATATAAAGCCTTCCTAGCAACCTGAGAAAGATAATCAGAAAAAAGACTGGAAAATATGATAAAATTCTATTTATTTGAAGTTAATATTTTTAAAACATTTTGCTAACTTTGTGCTTTAATAGAGGCTTGTGATGACATATAGTTTGTATTGAAAACCAAGAAATATTTACATTTTTGAAAACTGAAGAAATCTTTTTCTTAGATTCTTTTGGATAAAATTTAGACCCTTATATTAACTCAAAGATTTCAGGGAAAATGGAGTGTAGTATTTAAAATTGTCATTGCAATTTTGCTTGTGCATAACTTCTTCCCTATGGAACCTTGACTGAAATGTATGAATATACCACATTCATACAGTATGAATGTGTTCTGTGTAACCTAGAGTACATATTTCCATTCTGATTGATAATTTCACTGGTGATGGGGAAACCTTCTGAACTTGTCACCTGATTATTAGTAATATAAATGGTTCAACTGTATATAGCAAGTCCCCCTCAAAGGTAATTTCTCCAAAGATTCTTGAAAGTAACAGGTTAAAAAACGAGTATTGTCGTATAATCTTACTCAGTGAGTTAACTCAATGAATCGATACCTTTACAAGCAAAGCCACAATATATTTTAAAATAACAGAAATGTAGCACAATGAATTATTTAGTTTTGTCAGGTAACTGTAAATAGTTGATTTTTCTGCCCAAAGGATTCTGAACATATTTAGTCACCGTTTAGTTATTTAAGAATTTAAACCAGATTTAAAGTTTTATATCCTTGTAGTATATACAGTGGCATTTACAGTTAACAAATTTATGATTGTTTCCATTGATATACTTTAACAAACTTTTCAATTTCAAGTGAAGCTTGACTTGTTTTGTATCCATATTTATAATGTATCCTTTATTGTTTCTAGATATTGATATACTTTAATAAAATAATAAATTTACTATTTCCCCTGCTAATCTTTATTTCATTCAGGTTATTTGTTTAAAAAGATTTAACACTTATTTGCCGTCAAATTCTGGGTTCCACAATCTTTTGACAGGACAAAAATTATACATTTTGCAATATAAATGACTTTAAGATCTCTAAAGATTTGTTCTCTCCATCCACTTTAAGAAATGAAAAGCTATTATAATTGGCATTACTGTGGATAAATTGGCATTGAAAATTCAATAGAACATTCTAGAATTTTAAGTCAATAGAAGATGCTGAATTACTCTCAGATTAAACTACTGAATATTCTAACCATGACAGCACTGAGATTATTCGAACGTCACTCAGAACCCACTTCCCACATACACACATTGTTACTTCTCTGACCTACGAATTCGGACTGTTTCCTCCCTCCCTCTCCCTGTCTTATCCCAACTGGCGTCTTGGCTATGCATTCTTTGAAAATGTATAATAAAGGCTCTACTTCATTACCTGCTGTTCCCTTTACCTGGGACACTTTCCCCCCAGAAATATCAGAACTTTGATAAAATGTTACTTTCTTAATAAAACCTTCCCTGACCACTTTATTTATAATTGTTCCCATCTGGAATACTTTTCACCTTTCTTGTTTTATATATGGCATGGCCCTAATTATCACCAAAAGTCTATATGTTTTACTTATTTTGTTGTATTCCTCATCAAAACTGGAGCTCCCATGAGAGCAGAGATTTTTACTGTGTAGTTTTTCTATACCAGGTATATCCCATAGCAGACCTTCAAAAATTTCTTATTAGAAGGAAGGAAGGGAGAATCGAAGGGAAAAATTGATGTATACCTTTGCAAGTGATGTAAGTTTTGATGTTGCTTTTTCACTTCCAAGGAATGATAAGAATCATTTAATTGATTAAAAGATAACAGGTGAATCAGCTAAACTGATGCTTCCTTTGATGTCTGGCTCCCTTTCTGCCAGTTGTTTACTGTAATGAAATGATTAGGAAAACAACTCACAAGCTTTTAAATGTAATATTTATTTTAATTTACGAAGAGATAGCTTTGGTCATTATTTACAGAGGTCAGATAATGCAAATAACAACTAATTGATGTGTATTTTTGGGCACTATCCCCACAATCCTCCTACCCTTCTGCCTCAGTCCATTTGGGCTATTTTAACAGGATAACAAAGACTGGGTGACTTATAAACAACAGAAATTTATTTTTCAGAGTTCTGGGAAGACTCTGGGAGACTGGGAAGTCCAAGATCAAGGTGCCAACACATTTAGTGTCTGGTGAGAGCCTGCTTCCTGGTTCATAGGTGCCAGTCTTGTTGCTGTGGTCTCACATGGCCAAGACAGGGATGTTGGGTGCGGATAACACTCTGGGATCCCCTATAAGGGCAATTATCTCATTCATGAGGGTTTCACCCTTGTGACTTAACCCCAAATTCCCAACTCCAAATACCATTACACTGGGGGTTAGGATTTCAACATGAATTTTGGAGGACTCCAATATTCAGTCTGTATCAACCTTCCACCCTGAGAGATTTGGATTTTTCCTTTCCCTTGCTGCTAAATGAAATGTATGTAGTGTATTCATAAGTCATATAAATGTCGAGTCAGTATGTTGTACAACTGAAACTAATATAACATTGTATGTCAAGTATAAATGAAAAGAAATATTAAAGAAAAATGTATGTGGTGTAATGAGGGGTGTTATTGGTTGGAATGTGCTGCACATGTAAATCTTGGGGAAGTGAAAAAAGGAGGCTGCTATAGGGAACAGGAAGCCTGAGATAGTTTTTGGACAGCTGGGTAATGTGTACCAAGAAGGGAGTATTGGTGTTTGAGATTTGGTAAGAGAGACTGACTGAACAAAGGGAGATGCTAAGAGTCGACTGCAATTGTCTGGGCATTAAAAGAATAGAGACAGAATAGGACTTGGTATCTGAATGTTTGATGGTAGAGAAAGTGGAAGCCAGAAAAAGCAAAGTGGACCAGACACTCTACAAAGCATAACCACCTTTCAAAGTGGGCTTTGTTTCTATTTTACACAAAATAAAATTTACAGAGATTTAATACAAATCCAAGTAATACAGGGTTTAAGTGGGAAAGTTGGGCTCTAAATTCAAGTCTATTTGACCTTAAATTCTGCTCTAACATACCATAACGAAATTATGTTAAAATCTAACATAATAAAATTTAAATTTTGGGTGTCTAAGAGACTAATGGGAAAGGGACAACTGGAATTGGACAGATTTTAAGGGTAAGATTAGTTTGTTTTTGAGGTTTGATACACTGGTAGGTTGTTCAGCAACCATTTGGAAAAGTATCATTTGGCTTTAGAGAGAGAAGGGGTATACAATAACAGAAATTATTTGCATGATATAACAATGGATGAGGACTCCAAGGGAGAACATAAAAATTTTTTTTTTGATTTTTCAGAGCCTTTTATTTATTTTATTAAATACTCCTGATTTGTATTGTTGTTCAAGTACAGTTTTCTGCCTTTTCCCTCCACCTCTCCCTACCAGCCCAGCCATCTTCACCTCCCTCCCTTGTTTCCACCCCCCTTGTTTTTGTCCATGTGTCCTTTATAGTTGTTGAGAACATAAAAAATTCAGGAGGAAAGAGAGTGTAAAGGCTTCATTAACAATTCTATGTCCACATGGCTGAAGAAAACATCAGCTAAATGAAAAGGGAATCAACCATATGGGAAAATATATTTGCAAATGATACCTCGGACAAGGGTTTGATCCCAAAAATATATAATGAACTTACATGACTCCACTCCAGGAAGACAGACCAACCAATTAAAAAATGGGCAAAGGACCTGAACAGACACTTCTCTCAGGAGGACACACAGAGGGCCCAGGGACATATGAAAGGATGCTCAGCATCACTAGCCATCAGAGAGATGCAAATTAAAACCACAGTGAGATACCACTTCACACCAGTCAGAATGGCCATCATTGACAAATCAACAAACAATAAGTGCTGGTGAGGCTGTGGAGAAAAGGGAACCCTAGTACACTGTTGGTGGGAATGCAGACTGGTGCGGCCACTGTGGAAAACAGTATGGAATTTCCTCAGAAAACTAATAATGGACCTGCCTTTTGATCCAGCAATTCCACTGTTGGGATTATACCCTAAGAATTCTGAAACACCAGTTCAAAAGAACCTATGCACCGCAATGTTCATAGCAGCACAATTTACAATACCCAAGTGCTGGAAGCAACCTAAGTGCCCATCAATAAGTGACTGGATTAATACACTGTGGTACATTTACACAGTGGAATACTACGCAGCAGAAAGAAAAAAGGAGCTCCTACCCTTCACAACAGCATGAATGGAACTGGAGAACATTGTGCTAAGTGAAATAAGTCAGGCAGTGAAAGACAAATACCATATGATCTCACATGTAAGTGGAACCTAATCAACAAAACAAACCAGCAAGCAAAACATAACCAGAGACATGGAAATAAAGAACAAACTGACAGTGACTGGGGGGGGAGGAGGGAGGGACATAACGGGAAAGAAGGGAAAGGGTCACCAAGGAACATGTATAAAGGTCCCACGGACAAAGCCAAAGGGGGAAGGATGGAGAGTGGGAAGTGAAGGTAGATGGGGTGGGGGAAAGTGGTGGTGGGAAAATGGAGACAACTGTATTTGAACAATTTAAATAATGATAAAAAATATGAGCATGGTACACACACACAACTCTATATCCAGGTTAGAATGAAATGGGATCAGGTATGGAAGAGCCAGGGAGAGAGCAGAAAGTTAAGAGATTAGGAAGTGTAGCATCACCAAAAACAAGGAAAACTATTGCATATAGGAAACAATTGTCAAAGTTATTGAATACCACAGATGTCAAGGATACAGACCTAATATGGCTGTTAGGAAAAAAATAGTTGGGGTCAATAGTTTCAAAAGAGAATTTACACAAGAGTCAGTGTATAATGTATTAAAAAACAAGATGGTAAAGTTAGGGAAATAGATCATGTACTAAAGTCTGAGGACTCTTATTTTGAAATCTTGAAAAAAAATGTGAAAAAAATAGTTCATGGCAGCTAGAAAAAAGATAAAGTTCCAGGGACTTTTTTTGATAGGACAAACTAGGCATCTTTATACCCTGATAAGGAAAGAGTTGAAATGGTATAAGTGTGAAATGCAAATGAAGAAAGGAAAATGACTTTCTTAAAAATTTTTTACAAATATCAAACTATACTACGAGGCCATAGTAATCAAAATAGCATAGTACTGGCATAAAAACAGACATAGATCAATAGAACAAAATAGCCCAGAGATAAAACCACATCTTTATAGTCAATTAATATTTGACAAAGGAGACGAAAACATAAAAGGGGCCAAGATAGTTGATTCAATAAATGGTGTTGGGAAAATTGGACAGGTATGTGCAAATAAAATGAAGCTAGACCACCTTCTTAAGCCACACATGAGAATAAACTCAAAGTGGATTAAAGATTTAAATGTTAGACTTGAAACCATAAAAATCCTAGAAGAAAACATATGCAGTAAAATCTCAGACATTTCTTGTAGCAACATGTTTTTCTGATATATCTCCTCAGGCAAGGGAAACAAAATAAAAAAATAAACAAATGGTGCTACAACAAACTAACAAGTTTTTGCACAGCAAAGGAAATCATCAACAAATGAAAAGGCAACTCACTGAAGGGGAGAAGATAGTCACTGATACATCTATCCAAAATTTACTATCCAAAGGTTACTACCCAAAATTTATGAAGAACTTATAAAATTCAACACCAAAAAACCCCAAACAATCCAATTAAAAAATGGGCAAAGGACCTGAATAGACACTTCTCCAAAGAGGACACAGAGATGGCCAATAGCCATATGAAAAGATGCTCAATGTCACTAATCATCAGAGAGATGCAAATTAAAACCACAGTGAGATACCATCTCACACCTGTCAGAATGGCCATCATCAATAAATCAACAAACAAAAAGAGCTGGTGAGGATGTGGAGAAAAGGGAACCCTTGTGCACTGTTGGTGGGAAAGTGGACTGGTGCAGCCACTGTGGAAAACATGGAGTTACCTCAAAAAAGTAAAAATGGAACTGCCTTATAACCCCGTGATTGTACTTCTGGCAATTTATCTGAAGAAACCCAAGACACCAACTCGAAAGACTACATGCACCTCTATGTTCACTGCAACTTTATTTACAATCTCCAAGATTTGAAAGCAGTGCAGGTGTCCATCACAGATGAGTGGATAAAACAACTATGGGACATTTACACAATGGAATACGACTCAGCAGTAAAAAAATAAGAAAATTTTACCCTTTGCGACAGCACGGATGAACCTGGAGAACATTATGCTAAGTGAAGTAAGCCAGTCAAAGAAAGGCAATTACCATACGATTTCACTCATATGTGGAATGTAATGAACAAATTGAACAAAAAGGAAAACAGACAGACTCATCGAAGGCCATGTGATGACAGAAACAGAGGGAAGCAGTGTCAGAGGGGTAGACGATGTCATGCAGCTGGCTTTGAAGGGGGCAGGTGGGGCCTTTAAAAGGGGGAATATAGTTTCGTCTTCAGAAATCCGAAAAGGAAGGAAAGATTCTCTCCTGGAGTCTCCAGGAGAAAACAGTTTTCCTGACACCTTGATGTTAGCCCCATAAAACTCAGATTGCTGGCGTCCAAAATTGTGAAAGATAAATCTGTGGTGGTTTAAGCCTCCAGCTTTGAGGTAATTCAGTATGACCTCGTCTGAACTTGATCACATCTGTCAAGTGCCTATTTCCAAATAAGGTCACAATCATATGTACGGAAGGTTAGGACTTACACATATCATTTTGGGGGACACAGTTCAACCCGCACACCTGTAAAAAAGAGTCAATTTATCTAAGTGATTTTAAATTTCTATCTCAGGGGACATTCCATTTAATTATGTCATTGTAATGCCTCACTCAAATTACAAAATTCTTGCTGGATTTGGGATTTCAGGAAATCCCAGAGGAAATAGGAAGGATGGGTGTGTATTTGGGGGATAATTAGTTTGGTATGGACCAGAGGACATCCTAGAATATATAAATGTGGCACATCACTTTTATAAAGTTAGTGAGCGTAACTAAACAACTTACTTTTGCACACACATAGAGGCTGTATTTGAATGCACTCTAAAGAAAAGCAGAAAGTGGGGGGAGGGCAGTCCAGATGGTACAAGGAGGGTGCTGCGATGTGGTGGGTTCACAGGTGTTTGTTTACTCTTAGCTTCCATTATTCACTATCTTTTCTATGCATTGACATGTAAAAAACAGCGAGAATTATGCTTTAATGTAAAATTGTTCCTATATAACACAACATTTAAAAAAAATGGCATAGAGATGACAGAAAACATGCAGCAAAAACGGAGCTTCACGTGCTAAGCCCATAAATCAACCCTGGAAAGCAGCACCAACAGTTCCTCCAAGCCAACTTTCTGCAGGTGGTACTTGGGAAAGCTGTCAGATGACAGAGCACTGGCTACATCACGGTGGCAAATGAAACTTTGAATAAAACAAATAGTGCTTCTGTGAAATTCAAATACCAAAAAAATCAGGACGCTCGCACCGTGAGCAGAGGATCTAGAGAAAAACAGTTTCATCACAACCACACGGAACGCTTTCCGGAAGAGGCTGAGTCTGCGCAAAGGCTTTTGCCCACTCCAAAATGGCGGCTCCAGCGCCCACAGTTCAGTGCGGCGCATATCCGGAAGTTACGCCAGCCCTCCAGGTAGCGCGCTCCGACCCGTGGGGAGTGTTTCCGCCATTTTTGAAAATCGGGAGGGTCCGCGGCGAAATACTGTTGTCGCCGCGATGGCAGCCTTTGCTGTGGAGCCCCAGGTGCCCTCGTTGGGTGAGTGAAAAACTGCTTTTCCTCGCTGGCACTGCGATCGGTGCCGTAGGCGTATAGGCGGGCAAACCCGACAGGCTGTGATTCTGACCCTCTCGTTTGCTAATTTCATTGGCGCAGGGGGGTCCTTGGATCGCCCCCAAGTTCCCAGTCAGCCCCCTGCTCTAGTCATCAGGCTGCCAGGGCGGCTCTGGGAAGCTGCGGCCCCTGGAGGGACCGGTGGGGAGAGGGCTGTCGATTGTGGGCTGCGCCGTTTTGAGCCCCCATACGCGAGCCCGCCAAACATGCGGAGACCTGAGACCTCCAGAGCTCTGAACGGGATCCGGGTGTCGAGATCCGGGGATTGTAGGTGGGTCGGGACCTGACGGCTCACACGTGGGTGGGCGGTGCCCCGAGAGTGGTTACGGACCACCGCTGTCGGGTCACCTGGGCTTCTAGTTCCCGTTTGATTCTTTCCCTCTTTTGACCTTTGGCAGAAGAATCAGTTATTAATGGAAGCTTGAATCGTGCGACATTTAATTAGCCAGATGATGAAAGCCATCTAGATATTGGCCTTAATAGGAAGCCAGGAGTTCGCACGATATTCCTTGCCCTAATCTTGGGAAGGTGACCAAGTATTGTAGGTATTTCCTCAAGTCAGTCACATAATGAATATTTAAAAGTTCACTCCCATTGCTGAATTGTGACGTTGAAAAAAATTCAAAAAGTTAACAGGATGTCGATTTCCTTTTTGTCTGCTGAGTTTTGGGATTTCTGAGAACTGTCAAAATTTTAAAATAAACCGTCTACAATAAGAGACTTAGTTGGAAATTAGGTCACAAAATTCTGAGTTTGGAAAAGAGAGCGAGTGTGATATTTATCTGTAGGATGAGGCTTGTTCCTTTTTTTTTTTTTTAAAGATTGGAAGAGTAACACTTTACATGTTTCGTGCAAAGTAAGTTTCTTTTGACAATAGAGCAATGCGAACTGTTTTAGTATTAGTCAAAACTAAATGCATAATGTCAATGCAGATACTCTGCTACATTTAAATTTACGTACAAGTATTGGTCTAGGTATTATTTTAGAGATCAGTTTTTTACTAAAAAAATTGGAGTGCATATTTCTCGGGGTTACAAATGTGAATAAACCTCTGTTTATTGGCTGACGTTAGCTGATAATAAATTTTCAAGTACACATATTGCAGATATTGTAGGTGAGGAACAAACATTTTCCCAGCACCTAATGGTACATTGAAAGTAGGCGTTACTTCAACCACCAGTGCTAGGTAAGAAGACACAGCGCTTTGAGAACACGGACTGTGATAGGGAATTGGAGACTTGCAGGGTCCATTGGTACAGCGAGACCGCTCTCTCTCTAAGCGAAAGTTAGCCTGATGGGTGGTTAGTGACAATCTGGTAGAGTTTTTTGTGCCCTCCTTCTGGTGCTTTCTATTGTATCACAGTATATATCCAGATGTAGAAGAACTTTTTTTGACTTAATTTTTACAATTGCCATATATTTTTCTTTTGGAGGATGGGAGAGTGAAGGCGGTTGGTGGTTCCTAAAACTTTTTATTTATTACTGTGGGTTTTTAACATCTGTTCAGAAAACGCTTTTGGTTTGATTTTAGTGTTTGTTCTTTGGAAATATATGATAGTAGCATAGTAACATGGTAACTAGCACTTTAATTACAATGTAATTATAGTTCTTCCTTATTTCAGTATTTGCTTTATCTTTTCCTTGAATTCCTTTGCCTTTTTATTTTTTTATACACTTGCATTGTTAACATCTAGGTCTAATTACGTAAGAGGAAGCATAAATGACAGCATTTGGAGAGTAGGAAACAGATTTTTGAGACTGTTTAGAAATTAAGTGATAGTTAATAAAGACCATATAAATAACATACGAAACGTTGATGTTTGTGAGTTTCGTGAATCACATTTAGACCACTCACATTGTTAAAAATCAAATTTTCATAAGCAGAAATTGCAGATTCTTCATTTACACATTTGTCACTCAGTTTTGGCTATTATAAGATACTGTTACAGTAATAACTAATGTTTGCTGAACATTTACTACAGTTTAGGCCCTGGGTCAAGTGCTTTACTTGCTATAATTCTAATCAAAGCTCTGGGAGTGGGTGATACGATTATGCCCATTTTGCTGAGAGACTTGAACCTAGGTCTCTCACTCCAGAGCCCATGTTTTTCTTACAGTGCTATTTATGCTCTGAAATTAGAGTCTAAGTTATAGCTTCCTTATCTCCATGATAGGAATAAACCTCCCCAGTAAATTGTGAAGGTTAATTTTGAATTGATGATTGTGAAGTATCTGTTCTTTTTTTAGATTGGTTTTATATCAGGGAGACTTTTATTGATTACTCCTAATTTTAAAATGAGTAATTTTTAAAAAAAGATCCAAAAAGTAAACTTTTCCAAACATTTTAAATGTTGTTTGGTTGGGGTGCTGGTCATTACTATCATTTCATATGTGCTCTAATGTGTGCATGATTACACTTTTATGACAAACATGATTTATAGTATTTTGTGTGTCGGGGAAAAAAAATGGGACATACAGCAAGCTAAATTCATTGTGTTTGATTTGTTAACACTTTGTGTAAGTAACTTGTGCACCCTGTTCTTGTTTTTGGTTGTTGCAGAGCTGACCAGAAAGGGAAAGTTTTCCTGTATGTATTAGGAATTATTTTAACATTATAGACTAAAATTCTTAAATTTAAAAATGTGTTATTATTCTTAAACCTGTGAATGTTAACAGAATAGTTGTCAAGGATTAATATTGTTAATACAAAATGCTCATTTCTCTAGAAATAATTTTTACTGGTTTTTAAAATATAAATTTAACTATGGTTCTATAGTATTTAATGGTATTGATTAAAGTTCCAAAATTATTCTAGATTCTTATATTATGTTAGCTATTATAAAATTAAAGTCCCTATTTTATTTCTGATTCATTTAGGATCTGAACCAATGATGCTAGGTTCTCCCACATCTCCAAAACCAGGGGTTAATGCCCAGTTCTTACCTGGATTTTTAATGGGGGATTTGCCAGCTCCAGTGACTCCACAACCTCGATCAATTAGTGGCCCTTCAGTAGGAATAATGGAAATGAGATCGCCTTTACTTGCAGGTAGGTAAATTGCCTAAAATAGTTTCATAGTAATGTCAGTATGTATACTAGAATTTTAAAAAGAGTAATGGTTCAGCATTCACTCTTCCCAACCCATTCATTACTGTATGTTGCCATGTATAATGCGCACTTTTTTGCCTAAACTTTTGAGGGAAAAATAAGGTTGTGCACTATACATGCGTAGTACCAGTTCTGTAGCTATATAAATGTTTATAATTATTTATGCTTATGTGTGAAAGGTATATCTCTAGAAAGCAATAATGATATCCCTATACAAAATAATACCCTGGAATACAATAATCCGTTTTGTTTCTAAATATAAATAACTAAAAACTTGAATTAAAAAATTAAAACAAAAGGTTTTTTTCCTGAAAGTTTGGGCCAAAAACATGGGTGTGTATTATACATGGCAAAATACGGTAATTAAAAAAATTAAGTAATGGCTCTATTTTTTTTAACATAAGACTCTTAGAATAGAGGTGTAAGCAGTATAAGCTACAGCAGTCCCCACTTTTATCCTCAGAGGAAAAGTTCCAAGACCCCAGTGGATGCCTGAAACCACTGACAATATCAAACTTTACACATACACTATGTTTTTTCCTATGCACACATACCAGTAATAAAGTTTACAAATTAGGTACAGTAAAAGATTGACATTAACATAATAAAATAGAATGATTATAATAATATACTATGATGCAGTTATGTGGATGTGGTCTCTTTCTTCTTAAAATACCCCACTGTACTGTATGCACCACGTGGATACACCAAGTGGTGCATCCACATTCCCGGCTGGATGGTGTGAGAGTTTGTCACACTTCTCAGGCCGTAATTTAAAATTTATGAATTCCTTAGTTTTAGAATTTTCCATTTAATATTTTCAGACTGTACGTAACTGAAATTGCAGGTATCAAAGTCTCAGATAAGGGGCGTACTACTGTATTATCATTCTAAGAACCACTTATTGAAAAGTATGCGTACTACATTTCGTCCAATCTAGAATGGCAGCGTGTATGGGGGAATGATATGGTCATTTAATTTCAACTGAGTTTAATTCATCTTAGATGTCATAATGGCACACAGTGAAAAGTATAATTTGAAAATTTGTAAATATAGATTCTCCCTCTAGGCAGAGTTAATTAAGGTTCTCATTTGTAGTATGTTTAGTGAAAGGACTTTACAAACTCTGGGGAGGTTTTTTACATACGCTATGCAATCCTTGGCACAGAATGTTGTTACTAAATACAACATACATCTTTTATAGGATGCCTTTAGCAAAGAAACATGTTAAAAGATAACTTTGAAGTTTTGACTGTGAATAGTGAGAGTTAGCTGCAGAAATGGTTGAATTCCAAATTTGAGCTAGTATCCTTTCAGTAGATGTTGAAAGGTAAACTCTTCTTACTTTGTTTTTAACATATGATTTGATTTAAAGTGGTTTTATATATATAAAAATGGGTCAGGAGGAATTATAAATTATACTTGAAGTAATTCACTTAAAGATATTATTCTGGACAGATTTTTGTTTTGTCTATATTTCAAATATGTTATTATTGTAGCTACCACATATTGAGTACTTATGAGCCAGGACACATGCTAAGCATTTTATTATTTTTATTCTTTTATCAATCTTGAGTGGTATATAGTAGTTATCCCAGGTTTTCAAAAGAGGAAACAGAGGCCGAATGCAATAAAGAAATTGCTGAAACTCACAGGTGACAGGGAAGGAGGTCAAAGCCCAGGTCCGTCCTGTTTTGCAGCTGTGCTCTGTGCTTGTGCTGTGCTGCCTCGGCTCAGACATTAGTCTGACGGAGGGCAGGGGCTGCTTCACTTTTGGCATTGCTAAGTCTCTGATTTACAGCATCTTTATGTCCCTAAAAATTGTTTTTTCATATCTTTATTATGTACTTAAATCTATTTTTACTGTGAGAAACATGATAGGGTCTGTTTAATTTTGACAAATGCCACATTATGGGATTATATTTATTTAAGTGTACACAGACTGGACCTGTTTAATACCTACTTTCAAATAAGAAAGAGAATCAAGTTTTGTGTTGAAATGCCAAGCATTTTGTAGAGAAAGCAAAAGTTACATGTGTTTACCATAAACCAAACTTTCTATTTACTTCCTGTGGAAGCTTTTATTCAAAGTGCAGTCTGTGGATCACCAGCATTGGCATCACTGGGAGCTTTTTTGAAGTTCATAATCCCAGGTTCCATGCTGCACTTGGTGAATCAGAATCTGAATTTGAACAAGATCCTTTGGTGACTTTCGTGTGTACTGAAGTTTTAGAAGCACCAGGAGACGAGTTTAAGTCCATATTTTAAGAATATAAATTAAAAAAAAATCATATTTTCTAGCAAGATGCTCCTGAGCAATCTGTGAAGCAATTCCCTGTATCTCAGTTTCCTCATTTGTTAAGTGGAAATCATTCTCAAGTCACAGCATTGTGGTCAGGAGAATTAAGTTAAATAATAACACCAATATGATTATTTAAGAAAAATCCTATTAAAAAGAAGGAAGATTTCTTTGTTTTCTCACCTGGTTGTATGTTTTGTACGTTGTAGGTGGGTCACCACCACAACCAGTCCTACCAGCTCACAAAGATAAAAGTGGAGCCCCACCCGTTAGAAGTATATATGACGACATTTCCAGCCCAGGACTTGGATCAACACCTTTAACTTCAAGAAGACAGGTAATACACATACCCTCACTCATGATCTACAATGAATAATTTTAAGGTTATTATGTGGCTATACAGTGAGAGTCAGTAATTTGAAATGTTTCCCCGAGGTCTGTTGTAGGTTAACTTTGTTGCACACAATAAGCATTAAGGACATTTATCATAGAATATACTTAAATTGTGCTTATCACGAAATATACTTTAAAATGTAATAAGACTACTGCCCTGACTGGTGTGGCTCAGTGGGTTGGGCATTATCCTGTAAACTGAAAGGTAGCTGATTCAATTTCTGATCAGGGCACATGCCTAGGCTGCTGGCCAGGCCCACCCAACCCCCCTGCCCCTCCACCCTGGTTGGGGACATGGGAGAGGTACCGATCAATGTTTCTCTCACACATGGAGGTTTCTCTCCCACTCTTTCTCTCTCCCTTCCTCTCTCTCTCAAAATAAATAAATAAAATCTTTAAAAAAGGCATTTCAAAAAAAAAATAATAGAACTCCAGATTATTTTCTCATGTATGTACTTCTGTGGTTTTAATAGATAATGTCATAGTCTCCTATCTATGCCCTCAATGTACTTCAGATACATGTAGAAATGCTTATGGTTAAGTCATTCCAATTCTTCAAAAAGTGCAGTATTTATTTATATATAATTTGGTGAAAGAACAAATGAAGATTCGGGGTATTATCCAGATTTAGGGTACTTTGTAATGATTTGAGCTCTTTGTTTTAGGAATTATTTTATTAGTATGCACCCATTATCCTTTTAGAGCTATGTTCATTATTTGCTTATTTCACTAAAAACACTGCCTCCCACGTAGTTCTGAGCCGATGCGTCAGCACAGCAAGTTTTAACCGTTGTGTCACGGCACACTGGCGCGCTGCAAGAATTTTCAGACGTGCAATACTGCCTATGTAGTCAGGGCACTGATCTCTGTTCCCTTAGATTGTCACATAAAAAAAAGGCAGCAGCCAACACAACAATAGCCATTTGGTATGAATGCCCTTTCAATGCCCTTTCTTAAACCATAAATATAGAGGTCATATAATAGAATTGTGTATTTTTGGTCATGTTGCATATTAAGGTTCTGTCTGATTGGTTAATTCTTGATACCCGAAAATCCTTATATACAAGTATAGACACCTCTGATTTTTTAAAACAAGTCACTTTGGAGCAAAAAGGTAGGTAATTACTATTGTTATTATGATTTTTTTGTAAATCAATCAAAATTATACCCATTTTTGGTCAGGTTGGCAAAAATAAATCTTTTGGTGTGGTGCAGAATTTTAGTAACTGGTTTATGTGTGCCATGGGATAAAGAAGGTTGACAGTCACGGGTTTAGTATGTTCCTTGTGTAGCCTTCTGATGGTGATGTTAAGCCTTGGTTGGTGTAGGTATAGGTGTTCTCAGGGTGTTATATTCAGTCATAGATTATGCAACATAGAGGTCTCTGTTTTGATGGGACTGATTGTTTCAGGAAAGTGTCTGATACTTAGGAAGTACCTGTGGTGCACAGGCCCTGATCTTACAGCTTTAGTGATTTGTCAGGGGTAAGGCAGCTAGTCTAGCAGAGCCAGGCTTTCAACCCAGGCAGCCTTAAATCGAGAGCCACTGTTTATAATAGCATGCTGTGCTAATACCACTGTGGTAACTCTTGATTGTCCCTTCAAAGGTAGTATGGATTTTTCTTTTAAGTGGGAAGTTTAGTAGCTTTTAGTAGCTTTTATAGTCATGTGTTCTTTTCTGTCATTGTTGTGCTTAGTAGGACATATAAACAAAGTGTGTCAATTTAACTGATACATTCTTTGTATTAAAGACATTTCTGCTATTTAGTTTGGAGAAATGTTTTATGACTTCCCCTAAATCAAATATAGCATAGTTGTTGGAAAGTTTAATAAAATGTATCTTTCAGTGAATTTTGACGAGGTTTTATATTCCTGGCATATTAGGCCTACTTGTCAAGCAAAACAAAATTAATTCATTGTTTTAAACAGATTACCTTCTCTCTCTAGCACTTCTAGACCTGCCCTCCTGTCCATCACAGTAGCCACTAGCCAAGTGTGGCTCTTGACACTTAAAATGCGGCTAGTCCTATACTTGAGATATACTTGTCTACTATAAAATTTAAAATTGCTTGCACGGTTTGTGTTAATATTTGGACAGTGGTGTTCTAGACCTAAGAAGTCCAGAATATTCTGTTTTGGGATATTTTTCTAAAGGTTGGTAAGTAAATCTGATATTTAGTTTGGTATGAGAACCACTGGCTTATAAATTTATGTTTTCATTACTCCTCTGATAATACATGAGAAGAAAGGTAGTTACCGTAATTGCTATGTTCAAAATGTTTAGAAGTCTTAAGTGTCATAATTTGTAGAGAATGTTTTTGACTGAAGGTTGGTAAGAATATTATTATTAGATCAAAATCTAAATTGGTTTTGCTCCCTGAGACTTTGCTCAACCTCTCTCTAATTACAAAAGAAGCTGGTATTAATAATTGAACAGTACATTTTATATCTCCCCTAATATTCTTTCTGTATTTGGTTCTGGTTGCTAGGTAATAGCCAAATTTTAGATTTCCTTAGTTTAATCATATTTTGTTTTAAAAAATTTATATATATCTGCTTCTAGAGACTCTTGTCATTCTTGATTTGATATTTTTGTCTTTGTTTATAGAAGGACTTTTTAAAAAAATATTTTATTTATTTACTTTTAGAGGGGAAGGGAGGGAGGAAGAGAGGGAGAGAAACATCAATATCTCGTTGCCTCTCGCATGCCCCACACCAGGGAACCTGACCTACAACCCAGGCATGTGCCCCTACTGGGAATTGAACCAGCGACCCTTTAGTTCACAGGTCAGTGCTCAATCCATTGAACCACACCAGCCGGGGCAGAAGGACTTTTTTTTTTAAAGATTTTATTTATTTATTTTTAGAGAGGGGAAGGGAGGGAGAAAGAGGGAGAGAAACAGCAATGTATGGTTGCCTCTTGTGCGCCCCCAACTAGGGACCTGGTCTGCAACCCAGGCATACTCCCTAGACTGAGAATCAGACCTGCAACCCTTTGGTTCACAGGCTGGCACTCAACCCACTGAGCCACACCAGCCAGGGGTATAGAAGGACTTTTAGCTACTTTAATCTTTAATTTTCTCACATTTAAAGGAACTGGTATTGATAATTTCCTTGTTTGTAACTTTCTACCAGTAGAGGCAGATGTATCCTGTCTTTTATTGTATAGGCTGATTTGAAACTATAGTATTTCATAGTTGTAAGAGTTTATTTAAAAATAAAATTCTGCCATCTTTTTGTTTTTCTTTGTGAGCTTGGTGATTTGAAATATCACCATTATGTGCGTTATTTTTGTACCTAAGGAACTAAAACCAAATAGCAGTGTTACTTTGTACTAAAAATAATGCTTTTTTACCTAATGTGATTTTATGTATTTTAAACAAATACTGCAGTAAGGGTCTGGAGTATTTTAGATTAATACTGCTCAACTTAAAAAATAAAAGTTAGGAGTACTCTTTGATTGTGAGCTAATTATAGGCATCGGTAGATACTCAGTTGTCTTTTGAATGAAGCCTTTCAACACTTATTGTGTATATGTTATGGCTAGAACTTTACATTTGCACCTTAACACTTACTTCTTTTTTTATGTAGCCAAACATGTCAGTAATGCAGAGTCCTCTAGTAGGAGTTATGACAACGACTCCTGGGACAGGTAAGCAGTGCCCTTTAACACCAGAGACTGCTCTCTGCTTTTTGAATGAAGGTAATATAAGACCTTTGTTAATAATTGCCAAATTGTTTTCTTTTATATTTCACACTTGGAGACTTTTTCAAATGTAAGTAATTTCAGAAAGGAAACACTTTGTATATTTATTCTTTTCTGAATTTAAATATAAGATGGGAATTCTATTCAAAAGATTGATAATTTAAAAATATGTACCTAATAGTATCTTCTGAGTTATTAAAAACTGTAATAAAAAAGCTGTTGCAATTGGGAAGAAGAGGAATACAGAGTGAATAATAAAAGGTGTTTTGAGAGACATTAATGCATAGCTATAAATCTGTCATTGGCTGTAAACAGCTGCTGATTATACCCAGTTTTTTTTTTTTTAAGATTAATGGTATTTTTATCACATCAGCATCATCATTAGCAGTACGCTTCTTACATATTCATATATTTATAATCTGTCAGGTGTTCAGTCAGCCAGTAATTGAGCACATGATCATGCACCAGACTCTGAGAAACTGAACAAAATAGATAACCCTTGCCTCTATGGAGCTTACATTTACTTACAGAATTTCCATTTATAAATAAAGTAAGTAAATTGTAAAATTTGTTAGAAGGTAATCTATTTTGTGGAGGAAAATTAATCAGTAAAGGAGTATTGGGGGTGAGGGCTTTCAGTTTTTAATAGGGTGGTGAATTAATTTTGTATTATTGCCATAAAAATTACCACAAACTTAAAAGTGGTTTAAATAAGACATGTATTGTTTTACACTCCTGGAGGTGAGAAGTCTGAAATGGGTCTGAACGGCTAAAGTTAAGGCATTCATAAAGCTGTGTTAATTTATGGAGGCTCTAGGCGAGAGTCTGCTTTCTTGACTTTTCCATCTTGTAGAGGCTGTCCCTGTCTCTCCCTTCAGAGAGAAGGGAGGGAGGAAGAGAGGGAAGGAAACATCGTTGTGCGAGGGAAACACCAGTTGGTTGCCTCTCGCATGCCCCCAACCAGGGACCTGGCCTGCAACCCAGGCAGGTGTCCTGACTGGGGATTGAACTGGAGGCCTTTTGGTTCACTGGCTGGTGCTCAGTCCACTGAGCCACCCCAGCCAGGGCGTGCTCCTCTAATTTCTTTCAGCCCCCACTTACTGCTCGATTCCAAAGCCACTTCTGCATTTTTAGTGATTTGTTACAGCAGCACCCCACTTGCACCAAAATTTATACTACTTTTAAATTGCTGCCATAGGAAATTACCACAATCTTTAGTGGCTTAAAACAACACACATTTATTGTGTTTCTTTAGGTCCGATGTCTGGGCACAGCTTGGTTCTTTCTTTAGAGCTCGGGTGTCAGCAGGGCTGGTGTTCCTTTCTGGAAGCTTTGGGGATGAACTGCTTCCAGACTCATTCAGGATGTTGGCTGAATTCAGTTCCTTGTGGTTGTAGGGCCCTGTTTGTTTGCTGGCTATTGCCTAGAGGTTGTTCTCAGCTTTTAGAGCCTGCCCTCATTCCTTAGCTTGTGGCTCCCCCTCCATCTTTAAAGGCAGTAAAAGGCAGATATGTCCTTTTGTATGCTTTGAATCTCTCTGACCTCTCTTGTTGAGTCACTGGCTTGACTTTTCTGCCAGCCGCTGCTAAGGGCTCATTTGATTACATTGGGCCAGGTGGATTAACCACCCCCCACCCCCAAAGAAGAGTATTTCTATGAAACCTTTGGGATGTGGAGGTGGCCTAAAGCAAAGAAGCGATTGTGTATCTCAAGCCACTTCTTGCTAATGGATGCACAGAGTAAGTCTAGATAAAGCACAGATGCTCACAGACACAGTCCAAAGCTATGGCAGCTTGATGCTGGATGCTGAGTGTTGTTCCCAGGGCAGGAGCTTGATGGTGCGACTCTCGCTGCTCCTCATGGAGCATGCTGCAAAAGTGCTGAACTCTGTTTTTGTAGGTCTTTTTATAAAAACAAAGTGGCATAAAGCAGACTTGTGAACGTGGAAGAGACCTGTAACCCAAGGTGCTTTGCTATGTGACTCTTTGTTACAACAGTGACTATTTACTTGTTTAATAAACAGTGAGCCATCCTAGGGACATTGAAAAATTCAAAAGCATATTGTATTTTATACTTTAAAGGATTTCTCAGTTGTCTGAAAAGCATGCATTATAATATTCTTATTGGTGTCAAGGATTAACGTTAATTAAATATCATTTTGTTAATTTATTTTTGTGTAATACTGTAACATCCATGAGGTTCTTACACTTTTTGAAATCAAATGTGAAAATAACAGATCTGCGATAGGAAAATACACCAATCATGAATTGGCCACTGGGAGCCACTGCTGCTTCTCCTTTGAGTTTCAGGAATTTATGTGTAGGAATTAATGGGCATAAGTGAAAAAAAGTATTTTTGAGAAGATGTGATGGTCGTGAACACCTACCATGCTTGGCCAGTATAAGAAATGGGAAAAAGAGTCGACTTGGGAAAATTAAGGGAAAATGTAGACTTTTCCATTGCAGCTATTTTTTTTTAGCACCTATATTTAGTGTTAAATGAAAATTTCTTGTGTAATTTGTAAATTTTAACTTTCTGAGATTGGCAGATTTATAGAGCTGTCATGGACTGTCATGGGATTTAATGGCATGCAGTATTTTATGCTTAGGTCTTTGTGTCCAGTAAGGAGGTTTTTAAATTTTATAACTGATGGTAACATCTCGTTTAGAGTCTTACTTCTGGTGCAGGAAAACCTTGGTCATAGGACAAAGTGGGAAGTCTGGATTAAAGATTTCAGAAACTCTTTTCAACCATGGTACGTTATTGCCCAGATAGAGAATGTTGAACATGTTTACCCTGTCTTTCCTCGTCCTCCCCCATCAGTTTTCTGCTGCTACGATTTAAATATTCCTCTGCTTTTAATTTCCTTTTCAATGTTATTTCTTGAGATGCTCTTTCAGTTATTACTGATCAGCTATTTTATCAAAAGGCATACCACTTTCAGCTACTGAATTAGAATCCTTATTTGTGCTAGCATGTTGTTAATAGATCAAGTGTGATAAATAGACTGTAGCACTTCTCACTGGCTTTTGTTGATTCTAGTAGCTCAGAGTTCTGACTGTGTTGCTGGAAGGGGAAGGACCAGTTTATCTGAGGGACCTTTCCCTGGCACTTCTTTTTTGGTCCTTGTTTGTGTCCCTAAAAAGCTCTCACTGCTCACCTCTTACCCTTGTCTATTACCTGCTTATGAAGTCCTTCAGGACAGATTCCTTCTTTATCTTCATTATTTACCCATCACAGAGCTGGATGTGAAGGGACCTCAGTAAATGTTTGATGACTAAATACATCGATATGTCTAAGTTGTTAGTTAGTGGACTGGTTGTCCCCAAATCACACATCTAATTCCTAATACCCAGAATCTGTGAATATTACTATGTAGCAAGAACATAAGGCCAAATTAATGATCTTGAGAGGAGAAGCTCTCTAAGGAGAGTTTAGACAGTTGAGGAGATAGAGAGAGGGAAGTTAATCCTGGTGATTACCTTAGTTGTCCATAAATCCAATTACAAATGTCCTTACAAGAGAGAAGCAGAGAGAAAAGTGACACAGAATAGAGACATGCAGAGGAGAAGGTACGTGCAGACAGAGGCAAAGATTGGAGTGCTGTCGCCAGAAGCTGTCTGAGCACCAAAACGCACCCGCGGTCCCCAGAAGCTAGGAGAGGCAAGCAGCGGATTCTCCCTTAGTTCCTTCAGCGGGGGTTTGGGCCTGCCGAAAACTTGTTTGGACTTCTGAGCCCCGGAACTGGGAGAGAATACATTTCTGTTGTTTTAAACCACTCGGTCTGTGGTAATTTATTACAGCAGACATAGGAAGCTAATATATGTGTATAGTGTTTTGAGGCAATAATATCCTACTGCCAAAAAAGAGAATAGGGATGAATATTTGTGTCCAACTTGGCATGGCTCGTTCTTCTGCTCTTCCTTCCTCCCTCCTCTCCTCTCTCTCTCTTTCTTCTTTCAAGATTTTATTTTACTTATTTTTAGAGAGAGGGGAAAGGAAGAAGAAAAAGAGGGAGGAGAGAAACATTCGTGTGACAGAGAAACATCTATAGGTTGCCTCTCCTATGTGCCCTGACTGGGGGACCAAACCTGCAACCCAGAAAAATGCCCTGCTGGGAAGCTTTTCAGAAGGCGCCCAACCAGCTGAGCCACACTGGTCAGGGTGGCATAGTTCTTCTTTAATAATAATTGGAATAAACACAGTCTTATCCGATATTACAGTAGTTTCTTATTGCTGCTGAAACAAATGATCACAGACTAGTCTTCGTACAATTCAGATTTATTATCTTAAAATTCTGGATGTCTGAAGTCTGAAATGGGTCTTAATAGACTAAAATCAAGGCATTGGTAGGGCTGTGTTCTTTTCTGGAGGCTCTAGGGGAGATCTTACCTTTTTTTAAAGCTGCTAGAAGCTGCCTGGATTCCTGGGCTCGTGTCTCCCTGCCATCTTTAAAGCTTGCTGTGGCCAGTTGAGTCTTTTTGATATCACTCTTTTCCCTCTCCATTTAAGGGCCCCTGTGATTATGTCAGACATACTGGGTTAGTCCAGAAAAATCTTAAAGTGAGATTAGCAATCAATTCCATCTACATCCTTAGTTCCTGTTTACCATGGAATGTAATTTGTTCACAGCTTCTGGTTATTGGGACATGGATATCTTTGGGGGATGATTTTTCGCCTATCACATATTTAATAGAATTAAAAAAAATTGGTCACCAAAATTTTTTAGTGTCATGCCATATTAGTCATAGTACTGTTGAGTGGTCTTCAGTTTCAGTGGGGGTATTACTTTTTAGTCAAAATAATGAAGATAGTTTTAAAAATCAAATAGTACTTACATATAATGAAATGTAGCAGTCTTTAGTTTTATTCCTCCAGAACGAACTAAGTGAGATTTTAGAACTATTTCCTTTTGGAATTTATTTCTGTTTACCTAAATGAGATGCTGTCTTAGTTTCCTGTTGCCACTGTGACAATATATCCCAAATTTAAGCCAATTTTAGTGGCTTAAAATCACTCAGATTTATTCTCTTTGAGTTCTAGAAGTCGTAATCCGAAATCAATTCACTGGGCTAAGGTCAAGGCATTGGTGGGACGGGTTCCTTCTGGAGGCTCTAGGAAGAATTCTTCAGCTTCTAGCGCTACCTGTGAGTGTATCAGTCCGATCTGTTTCCATCATCACATCATCTCTCTGTAGCAAAATCTCCCTTCCTCTCTCTCTGGTGAGGGTCCTGCTGGATATATCCTGAGGAATTGTGGGGGTCCACCTGAATAGTCCTGGATAATCTTCTCTCTCAAGATCTTTAATTACTTCTGCAAAGTCCCTTATGCCATATAAGGTGAGGTTCCAGGGATTAGGATGTAGTCATCTTGCAGGGCCATTACTCAGTTAGCCATGTGCAATTATATTGCTAATTCTTGATTTTCAGTTTTCAGTATTGCTATATTTAAGGTGATTGACGATCTTATGTCTTATCTCCTCCACATCATCTCAGTATAATTATATTAAAACTTTATTCCTTTTTTAGTGTTTATATTATTATGACCATCTCAAACACTGTCAGTGCTGAACCCAACTATCATAATTTATCCTTCATGTAAAATTTTAATTTTTCTTTAATTAATAATTGCCTTTTCCCCCATTTGTCTAATTTTCTATGTGCCATTTGCTCTCTTTATCTTAAGCAAATGTT
This sequence comes from Desmodus rotundus, assembly GCF_022682495.2. Lineage (NCBI taxonomy): Eukaryota > Metazoa > Chordata > Mammalia > Chiroptera > Phyllostomidae > Desmodus > Desmodus rotundus. The sequence continues at coordinate 168,089,094 of NC_071388.1, forward strand.
CTGTTGCTATGATACATATCTCTTTTTTAAATGTTCAAACATACTGTCAAACACATTTTTTTTGTTTGTTTTAAGCAGAACATGTCTCTCTTAGCTCTGTCCTGTTTCAGCATGGTGTGCAGTTATCATTCTAGGACTTGCCTTGGCAAGTTTCTAGAGTTGAGCTATTTATCTTAGATAACATGTTTTCTTCTTAGTTTATTTCTTCATTTTGGTGAAGAACATATTTGAGTAGTTTTCTAGGAAAGCTTGCATGGGAAGTGAAAATAAAGACCTCATTTCTGAAATTCCTTTTTTTCTGTCTTTCCACTGGTTTGCTGGTTTGGCCAGGTGTAGTGTTTTACATCAGAATTTTGGAGGCAGTATTCCATTGTCTCCATAGAATGCTTCTAGTGTTCTATGGAAGCTGTTTGTGGTATTGATTCCTGAGTCTTTGTGTGTGGCTTGGTTTTGAAAATTTAAGATCTCTCTATGGTTAGTATCTCAATTTAAGAAATATACCTTGGTATGGGACTTTTTCATTTGTTTTGCTGGGGAATTAATGGATGGATCCTTTAAAGACACTTACCTTTAGTCTGGGAAACTTCCCTGTATTTGTTTGGTAATTGCTCTCCCTCTGTTTTCATTGTTCCTTCTTCTGGAATTCCTTCTAATTATTAACACTGTAGATTTTTCTAATTTTCTACCTTTCTTCCCTTACATTGTCTTTTATGTATGTAGTCTGCTTTCTGAGAGTTATCCTCAGTCTCAGTTTCCAATTTTTATAATAATTTTTTGCCATTTTAATAGCCAAGAATTTTTTGTTGTTGTTGATTTTTGAATATACTTAAAACTGTAGCATCCTATTGCTTCATAAATATGAATCTTACCAGGGAGATTAATGTTGACTTTTATTCCTGTTCATATTGTCTGTTTTCTTCTAGTTATTACTATTTTTTTCCTTTTTCCACCTCTTCTGTCTTTCTTGGGGAAGGCATGTTTATTGAATGGTCACTAAAGAGCTACCTGGAATAGTGCTTGCCTGCGCATCAACATTCGCAGGAAGGGGAAATTTGTAAAGAGAGGCTGTTTATCTCTTACTTGGCTTCACTGTAAGGGGATTAGACAGTTAACTAGATTTTTGTTGGGAAGAATCTCTGATTTCTGCATATGTAGGTCTTATTTTTTTTTGTTTTCCTAAAGAAGAATTTAGTCTCCTTGCAGTTGTTCTACACTGTGGCTGGACTCATGCAGTCCTGAGCTATTTAGATTGTCCTTTTCCTCAGAGACTAAGTCCTTAGTCCCTTGGGAGTGGAGTGGATTAGTGACAGTCATCTGGCTGCCTAAGATGAGGAGGAGCCTGCCATCTCACTTTTTATTATACCCACTAATCTTCCTTGATTTTAGCCGGCATCCTCTTTTACACTTTTCGCAGTTCCTGTGGTCTCCAAAACTGGGGCCTTTCTAAAATGATTGGCATCGGGTGTTTGAAGGGATTAGAGATGAATACAAGTTCACCATGTTTGATTGGATGTTGTTGTGTCCATTGTTCACTGTGCTCTTGGATACAAAGAGTTTGTCAGACTGGGAAGTCCCCACAAGATTGCTCTTACTTGAGATTCCAACTGCAAGTTTGAGGGTACCCAGGGCTACCTTTACTTTCAGACCTGGCTACAAAATCACAGGTTCCCAAACCCACTCTAAGGTTTGATAATTTACTAGAATGACTCAGAAACCACTGAAACTGCTATATACATGTTTACAGTTTTATTATAACAAAGGATACAAATTAGAACCAAAGAAAGTGAGGCATGAGGCAAAGGCTGGGAGGGTTCCAAACACAAAGCTTCCATGCTAAGTTATGCTTCCAGCACGGTATACAGGATATTGCCAACTAGGGAAGCTCACTGGAACCTCTATGTCCAGAGTTGTTATTGGAGTTTCCTTATGTAAATATGATTGATTGAATCATTGATCAAGTGGCTAAACTCATCTCTAGTCCCCGTCTGTGCCCAGAGGTGGGATGATATGTGGCTCAAAGCTCGATTCTTTTTTGTCATATGGTCTTTCTGGTGAGACTTGCCCCAACCACGAGTCACGTTGTTAGCATAAACTAGTGCACTTGGTTGAGCAGTCCTCTTCATGAGTAGCAAAAACACTTCTCTTGCTGGGAAAATCTTAGGGTTTAGATGTTACCTCCCAGGAACCTGACAGAGGTCTGACCTTTCTTTGGGCTGAGGCCAAATTCTTTATTATATATTGTGCTACTTTGTTTCATGGTAAGAAGGAACCTTTTTCCCAAGTTTCATATATGCCATGTAACTGTTTAAAATTTAGCACTCTTTTAATTTCTTTTATTTTCATTTAGACTAGTGGTCTATTTTGAAGTAATTGAATGTGTTCTTTAATTGAAGACATTTTCATAATGGATAATAAGGTCTTTTGCCCTTCACTTTAGTCTGGTATTAGAAGAGTGTTTGAGTTGTGATTTACCAAGGGACAGGCATTTGATGTGGTTTCTTAGGTATACTTTGTTTTCATCTTATAAAGCATAGCATGTGGATACCAGAAGTCTGATTGAAAGGAAGTAAAATCAGTGGAGCAATTAAACATTAACAAGGTGGGGGGCAATTATGCTAAACTTATGTAAATACTTTTAGATTATGTATAAGTAATTATGTTTTTCAGAGTAGTTGACAGGGCAAAAATTAGATTTCTTATTTGTTTGAGACTTAATTTTGATGTTTTTTTTTTTAAAGGTCATAATGGTTATTTCATTTGCACCTTCATTTAATTTCTTGCTTGAAGGTTGTTACATGATGCAGCATAAATAAATTGTACCATCTTAATGGTAATACAAAACATTAAAAAATTATATTGGCTTCAGATTTTATACCGAAATGCTTTTTTCATCTTTTGTGTGTTAAAGGTATGTCTGTGTTGTAAAAACGAAATTTATTTAAGAGTATTTTTTGTCATCCCCCCCCCATAAACTACCCTCATCGAAATAGGCAACAGGATGGTGATTACCAGAGGGGAGGGAGAGTGGGGGAGATAGAAGAGGGTAAAGGGGGAGTAAATGGCGATGGAGAGACTTGACTTGGGGTAGCGAACACACAGTACGGTATATAGATGATGTATTATAGAATTGCAGTCCTTAAACCTTTGTAGTTTTACTAACCAATGTCATCCTGATAACTGAAATTTAAAAAGGGGGTATTTCATTTTAAATTAGCCTCATTTTAGAAGCGGTTGTACCTATTAAATGCATCTGTGATGAGAAAAAAAATAATTGTTAAGTGTATTATAATCTGGATGCAGTTGGATGTTCATTTCAGTGATTTACTTTGTATTCTCTTTTAAAAAATCAAACACAAGCTCAGTTGTAAAAGTCAGAAATCTGTAGGACGGAGCTATGTAATATACTGGGATTCTATTTCCTTCTGTGTACCTTTGTTTTCTTTAGAGCTAATTGTTGCATATAGACTTGTGCTTGATTGCTTTAAAAATACTTGAATATGTGTTTCTCAAGCTTTCTAGCAGCTTAGTTGTTTTATAGCTTGTTAATTCGATGACTGGACATAAGAATTCAGTTGTGAGCATCTTTCCTTGTTTTCTGGTAGGGTCAAGGATAGTACCTTGAATTAAATAGAATCTTTAATAAGCCTAATAGATCTGAGGTGATTTGAAATATTTTTTTCCTGACTGAAAGGCTACATATATTAGATTAATGGTGGTTTTTAAATTTGAGCCCAAATGAATTAAAGGATTCAAGTTGTAGGGAATAATTAAAGAGAAGAATTTTGAAGTTCTTAGATGACCATAATGTTTTTCTACTTAGTGATAATTACATTGTTGCATTGTATTTTTAGTTGATTGATGCTTTGAACTTTTGATCCTCTTGAGGGTGTAATTTTGGTTTGGTATACCATTCCTAGAAGTCCTTTTGACTTGACTCTGAATATATTTGCACTGTTAATGCAAAAGAATAATTGTACCAAGTGCATCATTTATGTTGAAGGTATATATTGTTAAAAACAGGTAACTTTTTTGGGTTCTTGTCTACTGTTCCATTTGATTCTTGGAGTTACAAGTAGGTCCTGGGTTGCAGGTTCATTTACGGATATAACTAAGGAAAACTGACATTCATTTATTTCAGTTTTATTGAGATATAATTGGCAAAAAACATTGTGTAAGTTTAAGGTATACAGTGTGTTGATTTGATGCACTTATATATTGCACAAAGACTATAGTGTTAGCTAACACCTAAGTACCATTTCTTTTTTTTGGCGAGGGCATCTAAGATCTGCTGTATTCACAGCTTTCAACTATCTAATACAGTGTTATTAACCATCACACAATGTGTAACATAGATCCCCAGAACTTACTCATCTGATGACTGGAAATTTGTACCTTTTTACCAATAACTTCCTATATCCCTCAGCCCCCGATAAGTACCACTGTACTCTCTTGTGTCTGTGAGTTTGGCTTTTTTATATTCCACATGTTAAGTGAGATCATGTAAGTGAGTAGTTGTCTTTCTCTGACTGCATTCACTTATCATCATGAACATCATGCCCTCAAGGTCCATATTGTTGAAACGGCATGATTTCCTACACATTCATCTATTGATGGACACTTAGATTGTTTGCATTAGCAGTGCATAAGGATTCCATTTACTCGTAATCCTTGCCAGCACCTCTGTCTTGTCTTCTGATGATGGCTATTCTAAAAGATAGGAAGTGATGTCTCATTGCGCTTTTGACTTATATTTCCTTGATGTTAGTAATGTTGGACACCTTTTTTTTGTACCTGTTGGACATTTGTATATCTTTGAAAAAACATTCAGTTATTGTAACCATTTTTAAAAATTGGATTGTTTTCTTTGCTATTGAGTTGTAGTAGTTTATTAAATATTTTGGATATTAACCCCTATCAAATGTATGGTTTGCAAATATTTTCTGCCATTCCAGAGGTGTTTTTTTCATTTTGTTGATGGTTTTGTAGGATGGCTTTAAAAGGTATGGACATAGTAATATTCTTTTGACTGATGAACACGATAATTTTCCATTTGTTTGTGTCTTTAGTTTCTTTCATCCAAATCTGGTGGTTTTTAGTGTAGAAATCGTTCACGTCCTTGGTTAAATTTATTTTAATTGTTCTTGATGGTATTATAAGTGGGATTTTTAATAAATTTCTTTTTCAGATACCTTATTGTTAGTATATTAGGATTTTCTATGTACAAGATTATATAAGATTATATCATGTGTCAATAAAGACAGTTATACTTCTTCCCAATTTGGATGCCTTTTATTTCTTTTTTTTTTTTTTTTTGGCTTGATTGCTCTGGCTAGGACTTCTAGTATTATGTTGTGTAGGAGTGATGAGTGGGTACCCTTTTCTTCTTCGTGATCTTAAAAACTTTCAATCCTTTCTCCATTATGTATGACGCTAGATGTGGGCTTGTTGTGTATAGCCTTTATTATGTTGAGGTATGCTCCATCTGTACCCAATTTGTTGAGAATTTTTATCATGAAACGATGTTGTATTTTGTCAAATTTTATTTTCTGCATTTATTAAGGTGATTGTGTGGTTTTCTTTCATTCTGTTAATGTGGTATATAACATTTATTGATTTGAGTGTGTTGACCTGTTCTTGCATTCCAAGGATAAATCCTGCTTGATTATGATACGTGATTATTTTAATATGCTATTGAATTTGGTTTGCCAATATTTGTTGAGAATTTTTGCAACCATGTTAACCAGGAATGTTACTCTGTAGTTTTCATGTAGCATCCTTATTTGGCTTTTGAATCAGGGTAATGTGGGCTTTGTAAAATGAAAAGTAACATTTATTGAACCTCTTCAACATGTTCTCTCAGCTAATCATCAACTGTGTTGGATAGGATATTTTGTATATATACATTTTGTGTTCCTGATACGTAAAATGGATATAGTGTTTGTTTCTTGTACAATTGCTTTTAGGATTAAATATGAATATATAGTAGTTCCCCTCATTTGCTGGTTTTCTTTCTACAGTTTCACTTACCCACAGTCAATCCAAAAATATGGAAAATTCCAGAAATAATTCACACGTTTTTAAATTGAGTGTTGTTTTAAGTAGCATGGTGAAGTTTCCCCAGTCCCACTCTGTCACGCTCAGGACGTGAATCATCCCTTTGTCCAGTGCATCCACACTGTGTATGCTATCCACTTGTGTTCAGGTACCCGTAATTACTTACTGATGGCTCCAAAGCGTAAGGGTGGTCATGCTGGCAATTCATATAGCCAAAGAGAAGCCACACAAAACTTTCTTTAAGCGCAAGGAAGAATATATAAAATGATGTTTTGAGAGAGGCCACATTCACATAATTTATTACAGTATATTGCTATAGTTGTCCTATTATTTGTTGATAATCTCTTATTGTGCCTAACTTACAAATTCAGCTTTATCATGGGTATGTATGCATAAGAACAAATACACAGTCGTGTGTTGCTTAACATTGGGGATATGTTCTGAGGAATGTGTCATTAAGTGATTTTGTTGTGTGAACATCATAGAGTACAAATCTAGATGGTATACCCTACAACTACACACCTGGGCTATATGGTATAGCTTACTTCTCGTAGGCTACAAATCTGTATAGCATGGTACTGCTATTGAATACTGTAAGCAGCTGTAACAGCAGTGTAAGCATTTGTGTATCTGCACATGTCTAAACATAGGAAAGGTACAATAAAACATGACATAAAAAATAAATAATGGTACACTTGCGTAGCCCACTTACTATGAATGGAGCTTGTAGGACTGGGAGGTGCTCTGAGTGAGTCAGTGAGTCAGTGGTGAGTAAATGTGAAGGCCTAGGACATTACTGTACACTACTGTAGGCTTTATAAACAGTGGACACCAGCATCGCCACAAACACTTAAGTGCTAATGTGTTACGCTCTGATGTTACATTGGCAATGTCACTAGGCAATAGGAATTTTTCAGCTTCATTATAATCTTTGAAAAAATATTTTAAAGATTTTATTTGTTTATTTTTAGAGAGAGGGGAAGGGAGGGACAAAGAGAGGGAGAGAAACATTGATGCCTGAGAGATGCATCGATCAGTTGCCTCTTGCATGCCCCTAGCTCAGCAGCCTGATCTGCAACCCAGGCACGTGCCCTGACTGGGAATCGAACTGGTGACCTTTCAATTTACTGGATAACGCTCCAACCAATTGAGCCACACTGGCCAGGGCAGCGCCCTTATAATCTCAAGCGACAACTGTCTTGTATGCAGTTTGTCATTGACCCAAGTGCTTATTGTGTGGCATGGCTGTAGTATATATCTCAGGCTTGGTGCTTATCCATGGTTTTAGGCATCCTCTGTGAGGGTTTTGGAACGTATTCCTGGAGGATAAGGGAGAGACTACTCAATACATGCAGTCATCATCAATAGTGCTGTTACTGTTTTTATTTATATTTTTGTTGTAATATTGGGAAGTGAGGCTTTATAACTTGCTTCAGTTGTGACAGTAGTAGAACTGTAGTGTGAACTGACTACAAAGCATATTACTTAACTCTTCGCACTACATGATGTTCTCTGTCAAGGTCAATGATTGGCCCAGGCCTAGTGTTGTTCTCGCCTCTCCAACCCAGTCTAGTTCTGGATTCCAATTACATGTTGTCTTCCAAAATACAAGATGTTGTGCTGCCTTTCTCCCGTATATATTAAAAATAGTTTTATTTTTGTAATGCAGTAGCAGTTGGAACATGAGGCTCTGTAATAAAATAATAATAATCTCCCAAAATAAATAATTGGGGGCAGTTTAATGTTTTTTAATTTTCTTAGACTTTTTTTTTTTTAAAGCATTATCACTTTTTAAAGATTTTATTTATTTCTTTTTAGAGAGAGGAGAAGGAGAGGGAGAGAAACATCAATGTGTGGTTGCCTCTCATGTGCCCCCTACTTGGGACCTGGCCTGCAACCCAGGCATGTGCCTGACTGGGAATTGAAACCACCACCCTTTGGTTCGCAGGCCCACGCTCAGTCCACTGAGCTATGCCAGCTAGGGCTTCTTTGACCTTTTAAGTGTATCTTTTTTTAAAAAAGATTTCGTGTATTTACTTATTTCTAGAGAGGGGGAAGGGAGGGAGAAAGAGAGGGAGAGAAACATCAATTTGCAGGAGAAACATCCACTGGTTACTTCTGGCACTCCCCTAACCGGGGACCTAATCCGTAACCCATGCATGTGCCCCGACAAGGAATTGAATTTGGGACTTTTTGGTTTGCTGGTTTGCAGGATGATGCCCAAGCCACTGAGCCACAGCAGTCAGGGCTATAATTGTATCTTGAGAGTAACTTGATTCTCCAGTCCTCCTTTGTTGTAGGTTAGTAGTGTGTCATTGTGAGTCACAGTGATACATTATTAGCTTCAGAGAACTTTTTGTATGGTTCTGAGTTAATCATTTTGTTTTCATTAATAGAAAATTAAAACTCATTTGTAACCCTTTTTTCATGTCAGCTTTGGATTTGAATAGTAGTAACTTTACTATTCATTTCCTGATAGGTTTGGTCCCTATAAATTCTTACGTTAGTCCTGCATTTATAAGGCATATAGGAGGTACTTGACATATGGGATTATTATTTGACACAAGATTAGCATTTACCAAAAATAATGTGTTTTATTGAGGATAAAATATAGTCAAGTAGAGTATAGGAAATTTTGGGTCAGATGTAGTTACAAATATTTTTTTTATTGAAAAACACTCGAGAGCTTTTTATGTGTAAATTTCCATCAAAACATTATAGCATATGGCCTTTCATAAATTTCCTATCAGCACAATATAGTATATGGCCTTTTATAAAGTTTTACCACAGTACCACCCCCCAAAAGTCTCTTTTTATTAAAATATACTTTAACAAATCCATTTGACTATAAACTCTTTGGAAGGACTTAGGGTAATTTTCAACTCAATTCGGAATTCAGAGAAAATGACGAGGCAGCAGGTTGAGCAGAGAACCTTCAGAAAGTTACGTGGAGTTGGAATCATGTGCAAGGTCCTGTAGAACAGTCGTTCTCAGAAATTGAAGACCAAATGGTTTTTAGATTATAGCTGTTGGTACTTGGCATTGAAGTTAAAACTGAGAACTATCTTAAAGTATTTATTAATTAAAATAGTCTGTTTCATATAAACACAAATAAGTTTTTTTAAAGTAAAAACTTTTCTATAAGAAAATATTTTCATGAGCAGAGTGACATTGTTTTGTTTTTCAAATCTGAATGTCTCACTTGAAATACAACTGAAATCTCTTACCTGCTTCTGTATTCAATGTGAATTGATTGAACTACCTTAAGTAGTATCCGGACAAGTCCAATGTACTGTCATGAGTGAGTGAGAGTGAAAAAGGCAAAAGAAACTGTAAATTATTACGAAAAAGGTTTTGACTTATCTGATCCCATGGGAGGGTCTTGGGGACCCGAGGATCTACGGACCACGCTGGTACAACTGTTGCTATAGTAATTAGAGTATGCACTGCATTACTGGCTGAGAGCTCATGCTTTGCATTTGATTGCCTAGATTGGCATTCCAGCTTTCTTTCTGGAAGTTATTTCACATCACCCTGTTAAGTGGAGCTACTAATGAGATCTACCATAAGATTTGTAGAATTAAATTATGTATGTAGAGAATGGATTAAAACTACTCAGTGAAAAGCTACCATTCATATCATTTCAAATATTTCGTCCTGTTATGTCATCCTTGCTCACAAGTTATCTCTGCCTTCCCAACTCATTTCAGGTAAAAGCCTAAGTTTTTACAGTGGTTCACAACATTTTTCTTCATGATCTGATATCTTGTTACCTCCCTGTGCTCACCTGCTTGTTCTGACCTCATTGTGCAGACTCACCCTTCACTGTGCAAAACTTGCTTTATTGCTCTTCATCAAACACCAGTCATATCCCTGACCAGGGACTTTGTACTCAGTTTTTTCCCCACCTAATATTCACATCTGGCAGGTTTTGGCACTTCAGTGAAATTTTTTTTTTTCTATTAAACCCTTCCACATATGTATGTACATACTTATCTCACTTCTCTGCTTTTTTTTTTTAATTGCAGGATTGTCTGTTTTATGACATATTAGGTATTTACTTATTTGCCTCTCTTTCACTAGGATTTAAGACCCATTCGAATAGAATTTCTTGTGTGATTTTCTAGTCTAACTTGTTCACTACTGTAAATTAGATGCCTGGAATTATGCTTGGTGCATATTTAAGTGCTGAAAAATATATTTCTTTATGAGTGACTCATTATTTCCACTCCAAACACTAAAGAAAAGTGGTCTCTGCTGCTCAGAAATGTGTGGTCCCAATAGGACAGTGCCTCTGAGACAAAATGAACATGTAAAGCATTTAGCTTGGCATGTTAGACATGTGGAAATATTCATTAGTTGGTAGCTGTTATTGAAGGATAAGAAAATAAAGAGCAGAACCAGACATTTCAGATAGAAATGACCTGAATAAAAGAAAACTGTATTCACATCTTAGGGGTCAGGGTCGGGACCATTTAGTGGCAAACTAGAAAAATAAGGGTAGCACTTTACTGTGGAGGCCAGGCCATTTGGATTTTGTTCTGTGGGTAATGAGTTACTAAATATTCTGAAGGCAGAGGTGCCATGATGAAAGTGGTAGGTTTGGAAGATGATTTCAGCAGAAGTCTTTGAGGTTGACTGATGATCCTTCTGTTGTAGGCTTAACGGGCAGTTAATAAAACATTTGGAAAATCTTAAGTTACTCTCACTTATTTATGACTTCTCAAACTGTGTGATAGTATAAAATTATCATTTGAGGACAGTGGTGTATTTTAAACTATTCATGCAATTTTCAACTTTTAATATACTTTTTCATTTAAAAATAAAAGCTTTGATTTGAGTAAATGAAAATGTTTATATTTGTAACTAACTCACTAAATATGCTAATATAGGGCAAAGTATGTTTAGTCCAGCAAACATTGGTCAACCACGAAAGACAACATTATCTCCTGCCCAGTTGGATCCTTTTTATACTCAAGGAGATTCTCTGACTTCTGAAGATCACCTTGATGACACATGGGTAACTGTGTTCGGGTAAGGTTTCTGGATCATTTACCATTAAAAAAAAAAAATAACCCCCTCCTCAATGTTTCATAATGAATTTCATCAAACATACAAAAAGAAAAAAAAAAAAGGATTGCAAAGCAAACACCTATATACCCACCACCTAGATTCTACACTTAACAGTTTGATACATTTATTTTATATTTTATTAATTCATCCTTTTTTGTTGTTGTTGGCATATTTCAGAGTAAGTTGCAGACATTAGTACAGATCACCCTGGCACTTCAGCGTGCATTTTATTAACTAGTGTTCAGTATACATTTGTAGTCTCATTATCTGTCTGTTTGTCTCTTCTTAGATTATTTTCTCTTCAGCATATTTGCTAGATATTGCAACAGAGTTGCCCCATTAAGCTTAGGAAACTCCTTTCTCTCTTTCTAGTTAGTGTCTGTTTCTCTGCTTATAGTGGGCTGTACCACTTTGGAACTAACAAATTGAATTTCATTTATGGGAGACTTCTGGCTAAGATGGAGGTGTAGGTAGATATGCTTTGTTTCCTCATACAACCAAAAGAAGGAAACAACCAGTGTAAAAACAAAAACCAACCAAAACTTCCAGAAAATTGAACTGTATGGAAGTCTGACAACCAAGGAGTTTAAGAAGAAACATTCATCCAGATGGGTAAGAGGGATGGAGATGGGCAGCCAGGGGCAGAGAAGTTGCGTGGCTGGGCGGCAGCTGGTGGACAAGGAGGTCCCACACTGGTGTGCGGATAAGCTGGGAGGAACAACTGGGAGCGAGATAGATGGTACAACCCAGGGTTCCAGCACAGGGAAGTAAAGCCTCAAGACCTCTGGCTGTAAAAATCTGTGGGGTTGCAGTGGCGGGAAAAACTCCCATTCTCACTCAGAAGGAGAGTCCATTGGAAGGACCCAGGGGTCCTGGAATGTACACAAACCCACCCACCCAGGAATCAGCACCAGAAGGGCCCAATTTGCTTGTGGGTATCAGGGGAAGTGACAGAAAGTGGATGAGAGCTGAGCAAGTTAACAAGTGACATTGTTCCCGCTCTGACCCCTCCCCCACATACAGTGCCACAATGCAGGGTTACCCTGCACTGGTGAATACCTTAGGCTCCATCCCTTACAACGTAACAGGTGTTCCGAGACAAAGAAAAATGGCCCAAATGAAAAAATAGATCAAAACTCCAGAAAAGGAACTAAGCGAAAAGGAGCCAACCTATCAGATGCACAGTTCAAAACACTGGTAATGAGGGTGCTCACAGAAGTCATTGAGTATGGACAGAAAATAATGGAAGAAGTAAAGACTATGCAAAGTGAAATAAAAGAAAACTATACAGGGAACCAACTGTGAAGGGAAGTAAATCAGGACTAAAATCAATGATTTGGAACAGAAGGAAGAAATAAACATTCAACTGGAACAGAATGAAGAAACAAGACTTCAAAAAAATGTGGAGAGGCTTAGGAACCTCTGGGACAACTTGAAACATTCCAACATCCAAATCATAGGGGTGCCAGAAGGGGAAGAGCAAGAAATTGAAAACTTATTTGAAAAAATAATGAAAGAAAACTTCCCCATCTGACAAAGGAAATAGACTTCCAGGAAGTCTAGGAAGCTCAGAGAGTCCCAAAGAAGTTGGATTCAAGGAGGAACATACCAAAACACATCATAATTACATTACCCAAGATTAAAGATAAAGAGAGAATCTTAAAAGCAGGAAAAGAAAAGGAGACAGTTACCTACAAAGGAGTTCCTATAAGATTCAGCTGATTTCTCAAATGAAGCCTTCAGGCAAGAAGGGGCTGGAAAGAAGTATTCCAAGTCATGAGAGGCAGGGACCTACATCCAAGATTATTCTATCCAGCAAAGCTATCATTTAGAATGGGAGGGCAGATAAAGTGCTTCCCAGATAAGGTCAAGGTAAAGGAGTTCATCCTCACCAAGCCCTTATTATATGAAATGTTAAAGGGACTTATCTAAGAAAAAGAGGATGATCAAAACTATGAAGAGTAAAATGACAAACACACAACTATTGTCAACTGAACCTAAAAAACAAAAACAAACTAAGCAAACAACTAGAACAGGAACAGAATCAGAGAAATGGAGTTCACATGGATGGTTATCAGCAGGGATGGGGAAGGAAGAGAATTGGGGAAAAGGTACAGGGAATAAGAAGCATAAATGGTAAGTACAAAAAAGACCAGGGGGAGGTTAAGAATAGTATAGGAAATGTAGAAGCCAAAGAACTTATATGTATGACCTATGGACATGAACTAAGGTGGGGGGGGGGTGGAATGCTGGAGGGTGGGGGAGTGCAGGGCTGAGGGGGATAAAGAGGAGAAAGAAACGGGACAACTGTAATAGCATAATCAATAAAATATACTTAGAAAAAAGAATTTCCTTTGTGAATAAATACTATGTCGCAAGTATATACATGTATATACTTTCTAGTCACAGAATATTGACTTAATAAAAATTGTTTCCAACACATCTAGATGCATTTTGGATAGATTTTTAGATCAGAAAAATACTTTACAGCATCTTAGAGATATTGCATCATTTACAGATGAGGAAACTGAGGTACAGATGAGTTGATTTATTCAGAGGTTTACATCTAGTTACTAGTAAAGCTTCAGCAAAATCCGGATCTTCTGGTTTTTAAACTGTTATTTGCTTACACTGTGTGCATTATATAAGGCTTGTTTCTGAAAGTGTTATGTGTCATACTGATAACTGAACCTAATTATATTTAGTTTTGGGTTAAAAAATATAAAAATACATGAGCTCCTTGAAGGAAGAACAATGCACAGTAAATGTTAGTGGACTTTATATATTCAGTTTGTTTGAAAGTTAAAAATTCAAAAGAATATATAAGAATATACAGTGAAAAGTTTCCCTCCCCACTTTGGTTCCCAGCTACACTTTTTTTACCCTTTAAAGCAGTAATTGACAGCTGTATTTTGTGTAGTCTAATAGAGAGATTCTCTGTGTTACTGATTCTGTTTAGTTAAAAAGTGGGACCACTGCCTTTTCCTGTTTTGCAGAAGTTTGCACTCAGCCCTTTATTCATAGTAATTGGGCTGGATACTTGATTTTTGTGTTTGTTTAAATTTTTATATTCTCTCATGAAATGGCTGTTTTTGAATTTGTATGTTCAATTCCAAGTTTGTTTTTTAGTCTCAGTAGTAATGGTGACAATTATAAGATTCCTTAGGAGTTGGGTAAATTACTTCAAGTACTTCTGCTAGCCCTTTTCTTCATTTTTAAGACATACACTTTCTCAGCTATTTATTTTCTATTAGTTTTATTTTTTAGTAACCCTCTATATGAGTCTAGTTGAAGGAACTGAAACATTTTCTTCTAAGGAATAAAATATGTCGATCATTTATAGAGAAATACATCTAAAATACATAATATGTGTTCTTTGATAATTTAACTTTTCCTCAGGTTGACTCAGGGTCTGCATAGGGTACCACTCATTGTTTTAGCGTGATTCTTATACAGGGTATTGGAATATTTTGACTCAGAGTGGCCCTGGAGTCTTAAAATTCCATTGTATTTCTCAGGTTATCTCCCTCACTTGCAACCATTATCTCTCCCCTTCATTTATATTTGCTGTGGCTCTGCTTTGTTAGGTACCCTGCCTCATTTGCTGTTTTTCTTTGGAGTTAGAAATCATATTCAAGCTTATGTAATATAAAATAAAATTCCAGTCCTGAAATGTAGTATTTTACTTACATAGATTTTACTCACATAGATTTTAATCTGTGGAGTTTCTCATTTATTTTGTGGACTCAGATTTCCCCCCCAAACCAAGCTCCAGATAACTGTAGTTATTGGCAAAGGAAACTCTAGATTTTCACATTGAAATAGCTCTGTGGTTTGGACTATATATGTGTTAATGTCTTATAAAATATTTGAACCATAGAGAACTTTATAAAGAAGAAAGTAAAAGTCACTTAGAATTTTCCCACAGAGTATATGGCTATTAAAATTTTGGTAACCATCCTTTTTAAATGTTTCCATACCATTGATAATGGTACTGACTTCTATTTTTGTTTTAGGACTAAATTTATGAATTTTCAAGTGGTACTCAGTGTATAATGATAATGACTATATAATTTAAAATTCTTTCCCTTTTAATAACTGTAGTACATCTAAATATTTCTTTCTTTCTCTCTTACCCACACACACCACCCTTGTAAAATAAATATGTACAGAACTGCAGCTCTATAACTCTTTAGTTAGGGCTGTGATATGGCAGAGTGGAATTTTAGAGATTTCAGGGGAGGAACCTGGGAATGCAGTAGAATGGCTGAGTCAAACCTGATTTGAACATACATGCTTTTGGGTGATTGGCAGTGATAGTGATAGATTTAGCTAATAGGGGCAAATGGGATGATCAAGGATTTCCCGTGGTTCTAGGTCTGTGATTTTCAACTGGTGTGCCTCAGCAGGCACACTGGTGTGCCACAATAACTTTTAAAACATACAATTACCTATATTTAATGAGAGGCACTAACCGCTTTTCCCTTAGATTGTCAAATTTTAAAAAATGACAAATTTATGCCTATGTTTTTGTCAGATTGGTAAAAAAATATATTTTTTGGTGTGCCGCAAAATTAGTTTATGTGTGCCATGGGATGAAAAAGGTTAAAAAGCTCTATTCTGAATGGTTGGGAGGAATTTATTTTGAAACCCTTGTAAGTAGGGTAATTTGCATTTGTTTTTATTGGGAAAGATGACTGGACAACTCTTTTTTTCAGGTTTCCTCAAGCATCTGCTTCCTATATATTATTACAATTTGCACAATATGGGAATATCTTAAAACATGTGGTAAGGCTTAATTCTTTTCAATTCAAGATTTAGGCTGAGGACAGATAAGCTAGGAATGGAAGGAAACTTTGCTGCTTATTTTATATCTGCTCTTCCTTTTTTCAAAAGTTTTCATAGAGTATGTTAGAGTCTGGAAGGCTAGAAGTCGCATACTATTTGTCAAAAACAGACAAACAGAAAATAAGCAAGAGAACTAAAATTTCAGGCTTCCTCCCACCTCTTTGCTTAATTAGTTTACAGTCTCTTAAAGAGGGAAATTATGCCAGACATCATATCATTTTTCAGTTTGAGCTTGTTTTATTGGGGATAAAGGGAAAGGGAGTTCTCAGGGCTTTTTAGCTTATAGAGAGCTTTTTTAAAAAAATTATGCTAACTTTGCATAAATTATAAATAAGATTTTTTTCTATTACTAGAGATTAATGTGTTCAACTCCTACACAAAATCAGGTGATGAATAGTTTTTTAAAATATAGCAAGTATTGATAAGACCTTTTTACTAGAAACAGTTATCTTTTTAAAATAACCAATTCATAATTTTAAAAATTATATTAGAAACAGTTACCCTTGAGAGTTGCTTTGCTTTCAGAGACTATTTACCACATATTCTTTATATTAGAGAATTGAGAGCCAGATAGGAATCACTGAAGTTGTTTAATGGGATTTATGTTGAATCCCACTACATAGCTTTTTACAGGGCATCAAATAGAAAGTGGAAGCAGATTTATCTTCATATATTCCTATTTTCTAGTGTAATACATTAAGTTTAGATTTTACATTTAAAGAAACAGCTTCATTTTTTGCAGATGTCTAACACAGGAAACTGGATGCATATTCGTTACCAATCTAAACTGCAGGCCCGGAAAGCCTTAAGCAAAGATGGGAGGATTTTTGGAGAGTCCATCATGATTGGTGTAAAACCATGTATAGATAAAGTAAGTCATTGTTTGTGTAAGGGAAATGTCTTAATCCATTTGAAGAGCACAAGGCTAAATATTGACATTAGTGGTTATGTCACTTTGCTTCACTATGCCTGTTTTTCCTACTTTGTAAACTCTGACGATGTTACAGGGCTCTTTTCTTGGTAAGCAACTTATCCAGGGTAGTGAAAGATGAGGCCTAGATTCTATTCTAGGTCTCTTAACTACTAACTCATTCTTTCTTATGCAAAGCAGCATCAAATTTCTTTAAGTACTTCAAAGGAATGGTGTTATTTCAGAATGAAATATTTCACATAAGCATTACCTTAAATAGTGGAAGCTTTTTATTAGGTATTTCTATATTAAGATACAGTATTCAAAAATTATCATGTATTTATATACTTAAAAAACAATACTGAGCACAACTTAAACTTTTCTTTGTGACTTTAAAGTCATCACGATCATTCTTGAAGTAAATATGTGTGAAATATACTACCTATCAGGGACTGTGCTTAGAAATTGTCTACACTGGTGTACAAAGCACCCTGGCTCCTGGTGCTCATAGTATATATAGGATCGCTGTCATTATTACATTGTGTTGGACCAGAAGTTTGCAGAGGCTAGATGAGAATTCGGGGTTACTGGGTACTAAATAGCATTGGACTTCCCCCTCCTCTCAGATTAATTTCCCCCTCCGCTCAGATTTCTCCAAGGATTCTCTTTTTCTTTCTTGCTGGTTTTCCATACTGTTTGTTAGGAGATTCTTACTCTTGTGAGTTTGTAGTTGTCTTGAGGATGATTGAGGTCACCGAAGTTAGATTTCTGGCTGAACATTAGATCTCAAATGCAAGCCAAGAAGCATATATTGTTTTATCAAGCCCAACATTATTTAATGTTAATAATTAACATTATTAATTGGATCAGATAAAGCATGCATCTTTTAATAAAGTTTTCTTTATAAATAGGATGTAGTAAGTTCTTTATCTTTTTTTCTCTAGAGTGTTATGGAAAACAGTGACAGGTGTGCTTTGTCATCTTCATCTCTAGCCTTTACACCACCAATCAAAACCTTAGGTACACCCACCCAACCTGGAAGTACTCCTAGGATTTCTACCATGAGACCTCTTGCTACAGCATACAAGGCTTCTACTAGTGACTATCAGGTATTTTAGGGATTGGATACATGGATGTACTTTGAAGGCTGCAGTGCACAGCATGTTTAACAGTTTCATTGCATTGATCTGTATGCCATTAAATATTAATATTTCCTACTGAAGTGATTGCCTTGATGAAACCTATGAACTTTATATTAAATTTCCTATTTAAAAAATTAGAATTTTGGCCAATTGGAAGTGTCTCTTGAATTTTTAAAAAAATTTCTTTGCCATTTTAAAAACATTTTCAGAGTTTAGTTTTTTAAGTAATCTTTGCATATTTAAAACGTTTTTTTTTGGTGAACATCTCTGGCATGAAGGAATATTAAAAGCCCTATTAAATTGATAAATTGATGGTATCACAAATGAAGAGCCCTAGGTTCTGTTGGAGGAGCCTTTCTTTTGAGATTATCAAAAGAAAGCATTGACCAGCTCCCACTTCAAATTTTCTCATTTCAAAAAAGTTTAAAGGACAAATTTATTACATTCCTTGAAGAAGGGTAGGAGTATTATGACTCTCATTCAGTTTGTTATTATCCCCTAATTATTGGGCAGGAGTTCTGAACTTGCCTAGCAACAGACATGAGTTCTAAAAAGGCAAATAAAAAATTTGTCACTTTATATTTTGATTTCCTCATGAAATTTGGAGATCATTCTTGAACTGTGGGATTTTTTCCCTTTAGTTTCTTTTTATTTTAAAGCTCTTATCTCTCGTAGCTTTTGTGATTGTTCAGTTTTCTAATTTAAGGAGTAGATGTAATTACCAAAGGAATACAATTTTACTATCCTTAAAAATATAAGGGCATTCTAACCAAAGCCATATTTTAATTTTTAAATATACAGTTCAATTCTACAAATGCACTTTAGTGTTTGCCCTGTTAAATTAGTCATTATCTCTAGAATTGACTATGAAGCTAAAGAAACCATAACCTAACAATTGTGTGTTTTTTTAATAGGTCATTTCTGACAGACAGACGCCAAAAAAAGATGAAAGTCTTGTGTCCAAAGCGATGGAGTACATGTTTGGCTGGTAGCAAAGTTAGAGCTAAGAACTCAGTCAACTACAAAGGAGGAGGCTGCTGCACTGAAACAGCAGAGAACTGCTGGGAGCCCTTCGGTTAGTTATATAACCACTCGAGGCCCTATTGGATAGCTGTCTCATACTTTTGGAAGACTCTTCTGTAATGATACAGTATATTTGTAGCTCGCACTTTAAAAGATGCTTGAGATGTTTTAAAGAAACAAAAAATCCCTTCAGGATTTTGTGCTTTCTATGGTAATGCACACTTAAGCACAGAAAACTCAGCATTGATAACTGAAAATTACATAATTGAGTTTGCATTGAGGCCTTGCAGCCTTCATGAGTTGATGGGGTGAATTTCGTGAAGAGTAATCGTCCGGCTACTTCTAACAAGACACAAAGATTATAGTTAGCAATTTGAATTATGGCCTTTTAATTGAGATAGTATTTAATATTTTAATTATCCTTGTTTGGGTATGTCATCGTGGATTGTCATCTTTCAGTATACTTAAAACCAAAACAGTCTTTTAAAAACCTAGTAAAGTTCTTGATAATAAACTTTGCCAATTATATGTATCGGATGTTTTTTGAAAGAATGATTTATAAGTTCTAAGTGCCTGCTGAAATGGAGAAAATATGTCATGAACCTCCATGTACCCATAAACCAGCTTTAGTGACCTTCAATATGTTGTCATGCTTTTATTTCAAATGTGATGTCATTCTTATCTGAATATTTGAGGGCATATCAAAAAAGAACATTTCTATATGTAATTATAATATCAGTATCACACCTAATAGAATTAATGATTTCTTAATATCTAATATCCAGTCTGTTTAAAAATTTTTCAGAAATGTATTTATGGTTGAGTGTACACATGTATTTAGCTGTTATGTCTTTGGAGTGTCTTGAGCTTCCCCACTTTCACCCCTGCCTAACACACTGGGACTTGCTGAAGGAGCCATGTGAGTCTCCTGTAGTGTCCCGTGGACGGAATTTGTTGTTTTCTTTTGTTGTTGTTGTTTAACTTGTTCATCATCTATCCGATATCCTGGAAGTTAGATCTAAAGAGGATTAATTAGATTCCGATTTCATCATTTTTAACAAGAATATTTCATACTAATATGGTATACTTTATATCATACGAAATCAAGAGGCACTTAATTCTGATTGACCCCCTTTTAATGATGCCCAGATTGGTCATTGGCCACATGGGCAGCAGAAGCCTTACACCTTCGTTGGAAAGTGTCCTGTAGCCTTTTTACAAATTTTTTTTAAAACATGAATTAATGACATTTGCCTGAATCAGTTGTTAAGGTTTGCAGAATGGTGATGTTCCAAATTTATCGTTCCTATTGTACTTACTAGCTGCAGTTCTTGTGTGTAGAAGAGCCTTGATCCGTGGATGAGTGCTGTTTGGAATATACACATGCCACACTGGCAGCGTTCAGATTTAATCCTTTCCCTTTATTGGTTTCAGAGTAATTTTTGGTGTCGTGGCAACCTCCAATGGTGTCCTATGAATTAAAAAAATTGTTTTCCCCTTTACTGTCACTATGAAATTATGACTTTTTTTTCTTAATTTAGTGTTTCAGTTACTTGTCGTCATTATTCTTTTGTTCAGATTATCCCCTTTGGCTGGTGAGAACTTTTATCAAGGTGGCTCTTCTGTGCAAAGGAGGTTTTTAATTGAAATATATCTCACCATAGTACAGGTATCTAGGTATGCTGTACCTTTCCTTACCTGTAATACATCTTTATAAAAAAAACAACACACTGTGTACAAGCTTTTAATACGCTTTTTAAACCACAGCAAACTACCATTGAAGACGGGTTTCGTTCTCTGAGATGAAGTGATACTAAGGAATATACAGGCATGAATGCAATGATACAGGCATTGATTTATCGTTACATTTATAGAGTATTTTTCATCTGAAACTTTTATGTTGAAGTCTTTTCAATTTAAAATAGAATTACATTTTATATTCTATTTCATTATATGCAGAACTCAATTAATTGAGGTAGAACTGGCTTTGGCTACTAAATCCCATTAAACTATTGCATTTGTACTTGAGTTACACACATTTTTGTAAAAACACTGTGGTTTTTTTTTTTTCTTTTAGAAGGGCATTTTATTTCTATAGAACTCTAAAACTGTGTAGCATGAAGTTTCCTTTCTGACTAAAAATATTTGTTAGCCATGTTTGGATTAATGTTTTTTAACCTGATATTTTACGTATCTTTGTATCCATCACAGCATTTATTTAAAAAGAGCCAGGAAATATATGAATGTAATAAACCAGCATGTTGAATGCCTCAAACTTACACAATGTTACAGTTCAATTATGCCTCATTAAAAATACAGTAATTAAAAAAACAACAGCAAAAACAGAAAAAAAAAGCCAGGAAAATCTCAGCAAGTAAGCTGCCATATTTTCCAATACTGTACAAAAACAACAGATGTGGGAACTCTGGAGCTATAGAAATTACCCTGAAACAAGGCTCTTTCTAAAAGTTCAGAAAAGTTCATTTCACACAAAAATAAGTAATGTAAAACTATAGTCCTGCATGGTTTTTATATCCTACATGCATTGAAAGCATATCAGAAAGACATGCCCATAAAATCAAAACTATAACCTATTATTTTAAAATGGGTAATAAAAATTTTTAAAGTGATACAAAATGTGAACAAGTACAAAAAGTCAATTTGAAAAACTTGGGAAAATACTAGAAATAAAGGGGCAAATAATTCAGAAATGAAGACTAAACTATAATAAACACAAAGGCGGAGAGACAACGGATAATTAAAGGAAGTAAAATTTAAAAAGGAGAACAGCTTTAGAAATCAGAAAAAACATAGAAAGGATTAGTGGGAAAATATCAATTTTAGAGATTTAAAACTATCAGAACACATATACTGAGCAAAATTATATTAAAAATACTTTGCTGAAAACAATGATAAAGAACTATACATTGAAAAACCCTGCCTACTTGAGAATATTATCCCAGATATAAACTTTGGTGTTGGCTATCTAAACAAAAACAAGTGACTTATAAAGAGCAAGACTAAATTTAACATTATGACAGGAAAATGACACATTTAAGATATTTGTGGTGGGAAAAAAATGAGTAAAAGATTTTATATCTAACAAAACTTTTTAAAGTATAAAAATCATTGCTCAGACATTCTCAACACGTAAGAATTCAGGAAACATATTTCCCTTGAGCGTTTCCTGAGTAGTAACTGACTAGAGAATATGCTCAGACAAGGTAAATAACTAGAACCATGTTGACATAAAGTCTGTGGTGAGCATGAAATTTGACATCCCATCACTAGAACAAAGTGCTGACCAGGTTTATTGCTGGAAGCTTACTTAGCCCATGGGATGGATTTCCCCTCATCACTGTCTTGCAGCAGTCCAGTTTTGGCTTCTAGCAACAAGTCAATCTGATCCATTTGTGAACCAAGCCTGATTTTTTTTTTTTCTCCTTTGAACTCCAATGAAGTCGTAGGTTGTAAGTTGAGAGAGGGAGAGATGTTAGTTTCTTGGAGGTAAGCGATGTGGGATTCTGGGCTACCTTTTCATGAAATTTGGAGCCTCTAGACCTGCTTGGGCCCCATCCTAAATGTACAATTGTTTCTTAATATTCTGGCTGATTCTTGTGTCTTGGTGGATCTGACGATGCCCAGCTTAGGATGGGCAGCTCTGGTCACACGGTTATGCCGTGATGTAAGTGATGGTTAGGTGCGAAGTCATTTGTTCCAGTGCACCCTCTCACCTTCTTCTGTTACCGTCTCACTTTGGGACCCCCTAAAATCTTCTAAATCATGTGAGAAATGCTTTGAAGCATTTTTCCTGTGTATATTTTGTGTTGTCTCCAAAATCCAGAATACTAACTACTAAGTGCTGTATCTTTGTTAGTGGTAGGAGGAGCAAGGCGAATAATTCATCCTTCAGGAAGGAATGTCTCAGCATGCCCGTGACCACCTGACCCCTCATAACTTCACCAGTATGATAAGCCTCTGAACTTCTGTGGTGTGTCAACTATCTTCTGGCATATGTGTGCCTTACCAGGAAGTCCAGGACATTTTCCACTTATTTCTGCAGGTTAAATGAACATGATGCCATCACCTTAGACCACCACACTGTCCAGGTGATCAAGAGTTCTGGCTGTACTGCAACATACCTACTGTGAGACAGACGGGAGCCAAGATTCCATTCATCACCTGGCTTCCTTATGTCCCTGTTCCAACAGGAACCGTGAGGAACATTTTGGTTCATCAGTGTCAACTAAGACTCTGTACCTACAGCCCTTAAAATGCCTGGGTATTCCTCTTCAGTATATAGTTAGAAAAATGAAGATAACCTGGGAGAATTGCTGCTGTGTAACCAACTTTGGCCTTTAAAATTTCATCCTCAATTGGAACTGGCCTCCCATTTAGTCTGTCTAAGAATTGACCCATGTGGAACCGTCTCTGTGGTCACTGATGTCAGTCTTCTGCATACCTGCTCTTGATATATTAAAATTACATGTAGACAAATACCTTTGGTGGCTTCCTTCCCCTTCCCCTTTAAGAACGCATTTTATTTACCAAATAAATATACAAAGTTAAAATACAACTTAATAATTGGGTAACTATCAGTCAAGAAATAGACTTTTAATAGCGTGTCTCCATATGCTCCATTTTAGTCTCTATCCCACAAACATAAGCACTTTTACAGTTATTTAAATAGTTTTATTATCCAAATGTGCATACCTAGATACTATAAGTTGCCCTTTAAAAAACTGATGTCTTTAATGAAGGAGAACTTCCCAAATATGGCAAAGGAAATAGACTTCAGGAAGTTCAGGAAGCTCAGAGAGTCCCAAAGAAGTTGGACCCAAGGAAGCACACACCACATCATCATTAAGTTACCCAAGATTAAAGATAAAGAGAGAATCTTAAAAGCAGCAGAAGAAAAGGAGACAGTACCTACAAAGGAGTTCCCATCATATTATCAGCTGATTTCTGAAAAGAAACCTTGCAGGCAAGAAGGGGCTGGAAAGAAGTATTCAAAGTCATGAGAGGCAGGGACCTACATCCAAGATTACTGTATCCAGCAAAGCTATTATCTAGAATGGAAGGGCAGATAAAATGCTTCCCAGATAAGGTCAAGTTAAAGGAGTGCAGCATCACCAAGCCCTTATATGAAATGTTGAGGGACTTATGTAAGAAAAAGAAAAAATACCAGTAAAGTGATGACAAACTCACAAATATCAACAACTGAACCTAAAACAAAAACTAAGCAAACAACTAGAACAGGAACAGAATCACAGAAATGGAGATCACATGGAGAATTATCAGAGGGAGGGGGTGGGGTGGGGAGAATGGGGGAAAAGGTACAGGGAATAAGAAGCATAAACGGTAGGTACAAAATAGACAGGGAGGTTAAGAATATTATAGGAAATGGAAAAGCCAAAGAACTTACATGTACAGCCCATGGACATGGACTAGGTTGGGGGAATGCTGGTGGGAGGGAGGGTATAGGGCGGAGGGAAATAGGAGAAAATGGGACTACTGTAATAGCATCATCAATAAAACAAAAAAAAGAAAAAGTGACCTTTTAAGTCTATTTATCCACAGGTCCTCCCTGCATCCTTTTCTTTCTTTACAATTTATTGTTGAAGAATCAGTATCATTTGATGTACAGGATGTACCACACTCAGGATCTGCTGACTGTGTACTCCCAAAGTAGTTCTGCATGTTCTTCCGTGTTGTGTGGTTTTCAAATTGACAGATGGATCCAAAGACTTGATCAGATTCAGGTTTGATCTCTTGTCAAAACTGTAGCTAATGCTGTTTTCTTTTTATCAAGGCTGCGTTAATTTATTTGGGGGTTAAAAGGGGTGATATTCTAATTTTATATTTAGTAGCATTTTTATGAAAGCACTTAACCTTCATTTGTATTTTGTTACCAATAGTGTAGATAATATAGAAAAAACAGAATATATCCTTAAAATTTTTCAAGTTAATGAATTGGTTCCTGAATCTCTGGAGATGACTAATAAATTTATCAGGTTCTTGAATTACATTGTTTTCCTTATAACATTAATGAGATACCTTAGGAATTTAACTCATTTATATCAATTGGCCTGTGCTAAAATTGGTTTCACTTTATGCTTTGCTTAATATTGCAGAACCTACCAATGATGTTAACTGAGGACTTACAATATTTAGTTATTAACTGCAATTAAGGATATTTGATGGTTTTAGTCCATTATTACAAATACATTGAAGCACAAGTCATCCCATCTTTAGGAGCTTCTTTGTTAGCTCAAGTTGGCTTGAGTCCTTTTCTTTAATTGTATTTTTTCTATTACCATTACCCTGCAGTCACCACGCTGTTGTCTGTGTCCGTGACTTCCTCTTTGCGTAATCTCTCTACCCCGTAACTCCCCCCAACCCCGAGCTGTCATCCTGCTCTCTCTGCGTCTGTCTTTATTTTGCTTGTTAGTTGTTTGTTCATTAGATTTCAATATGAGTGAAATCATATGGTATTTGTCTTTGCCTGACTTATTTCACTTAGCATAATGTTCTCCTGGACCATCCATGCTGTCGCAAAGAGTAAAAATTTCCTTTTTTATAGCTGAGTAGTATTCCGTTGTGTAAATGTCCCATAGTTGTTTTATCTACTCTGATGGACACCTGGACTGCTTCTGTATCTTGGCTATTGTAAATAACATTGCAGTGAACATAGGAGTGGATATAGTCTCTCGAGTTGGTGTTTTGGGTTTCTTTGGATAAATTGCCAGAAGTACAATTGCTAGGTTATAAGGCAGTTCCATTTTTAGTTTTTCGAGGTAACTCCATACTGCTTTCCACAGTGGCTGTACCAGTCTGCATTCCCACCAACAGTGCATGAGGGTTCCTTTTCTCCACATCCTTGCCAGCACTTGTTGTTTGTTGATTTATTGAGGAGAGCCATTCTGACAGGTGTGAGATGGTATCTCATTGTGGTTTTAATTTGCATTTCTCTGATGATTAGCGACAGTGAGCATCTTTTCATATGCCTATTGAAACTTCTAGTAGTCTTTGATAATTTCTTTATTTGCTGTGAAAAGATGTTCCATGATCACCTTGTTACATTTTCTGCTGCATCCCTAAAATTAGCCATTTCTCCAATAAACCTTAGTTCCTTTTCGAGAAAATAACTTAAAAAAAAAGAGTTTATTTATTTTTAAAGAGAGAGGGAGGGAGAGAAACATCGATCATTTCCTAGCTGGGGACCTGGCCTGTAACCCAGGCATGTGCCCTGACTGGGAATCGAACTGGTGGCCTTTCGGTTTGTGGGACAACGCCCAACCCACTGAGCCACACCGGTGAGGGCAAGGGGAAATAACTTTACACCATAATCTGGGTACTTGAAATTGCTTGTTTCTACTAAGTTACTTAACAAAGTACCTCATGAGCTCATACTGATAGAACTTAAACTCAACACTATAGGTTATTATCATTACTATAACTTGTAAACATTTTCTGTTTTACTTATATCTCCTAGAATTGTGGTTTTAAAACATGTAGGTAATGCTGACTGCCAAGAACACACAATGGGAGAAGGGTAGTTTCTTTAATGAATGGTGCTGGGAAGCTGGATATTCCTATGCAGAAGAGTGAAATTGAACCCTTACATCTCACTGTGCAGGGGTGGGCGGACGTACGTTTACGGTTCATGTGGAAAGAGACATCCGGATTATTACAATAGCTTTATTAACTCTTCTGTGTACTCAAAACCGTAAACCTATTTTACCCACCCCATATACAAAAATTAATGTGAATTAAAGTCTTAAATGTATGACGTGGAACTGTAAGACTCCTAGGTGAGAACATTTTGGTATTTCCTGATGTTATTTAGGTTGGTTGTCAGGAAGGAGATAAAGCAAAACTTTTTCTGTTGTCTTGAACCAGTCTCAGTTTGTAAAATCACACCCACCTTCACTTCCATCTCTGTTCACAAGGTCTTAGGACTGTGACCTGAATTCAGGAGGGGTAGAATGTTAACACAAACCAAATGGCAACATCACATTTTACTCAGAATTGCTTGTGATAATAGGCCAAATTTATCTACCTGACAGTCTTCCCTCAGTATAACTTCTCAGGAGACTGTCACTGAAATTTGAATATTGGGTAAGCATCTAGGAACATTGAAATGAATAGCATTTGAAACCATTATGGGTTCTTGAGGGGAGGGAGTGTACTGAAATTGATTTAAAACCCCCTGCTCACTCTCCTCTGCTCCCATGGGAAAGAGGACAGAAGTGTGTGTGTGTGTGTGTGTGTGTGTGTGTGTGTGCGTGCGTGCGCGCGCGCGCGCGTGTGTGTAGAGCTGGATGTTTTTCAGATGGAGAACTATGGTGTTTTATTCCCAGCTATATATTTTTTACCAATCAAAGAAAGGTAGTAATGTATTTAGGAGCCGTAATTCACAAAGAACTTCATTGCTGAGTAAAAATGGAGTAGTTTGTAGCTAGAAAGTTTTCAGTTAAATTCCTCATTCCTTTCTGAAATGTTTTTGCCTTTTCTCCAAAATGTATTATCAGGTCCTCATAAAGTGTTATATGCTTAAATCTGAACAGTCCTTTCCCTTCCATCCTTCCTCTTGCTACTTGATCTCGACAGGAAGTTCTTGATCATTCATTTATCAGATGTTTATTGGGTACTTATTATGTCTTACGTTTTATGCTAGGTACTGGAGGTTGAGCAGAAGTAAGACATGGGACTTTGATCTTTTTTCTGAGACTCAAAATGATTAATTTAGTGTTTCCTCTTCACCTCCCCCTCCCCCCTTTTACCCATATGTACCCAGAGTTCATCATGTTCACCCTTTAGTCCCACTACGCTTCTAGGTTACCCAACCCCCATCTTTCCAATACTATGAAGAAAGAATAATAGCAAAAAAGAAAAAAAACCAAAAAGCTTCTTTTGCATTGCTTTTTAAAACAAAGTTTAATTTTGAAACATAGCCTTATTCATCTACTAATTGACAATTAAAAGAAAGTTTATGGCCATTAACAAATCTTGAGCTAGGTGACATTTTATTTATTTTGATTGGGTGTGTGTGTGGGGTGGGGCTGGGTGTTTGGCCTTATGTTTTGTAACTTTAAAAAATTTCTTTCTTGTTCAATTACAGTTGTCCCCATTTTCCCCCATTACTCTCCCCTGCCCTGCCTACCCCCCTCTCCTACATTCAAGCCTCCCTGCTCCTGTTATCCCTGTGGGAGAGGTGGAAAGAGGCTGAGGCTACATGCGGCGGGAAAGGGACTCCCCTGAACCCAGCCTTCCTGTTGACCAAGGCACCAAACATGTCACAGACCTGTTAAGCCCGGCTCAGCTGCCAGCTCAGTGTCACCAGGAGCCTGTTCACGTCATGTGGAGCTGGAGAATTACCCAGCGAAGCCTTGCCTTACTTTCTTCTTCACAAGATTTTGAACTAGAATAAAATGGTGTTATTTTAAGCTATTATGCTTTAAAACAGGTGATAGGTTACAAAGCAACTGGAACAGAGGATAATAACACAGAATACATCAATGGCTTGCTTAAGGTCACTTAGATATATATCGCAGCAATGGGGCAGAAACCAAGATTCCTTATTTTAGAATCAGTGTTGTGTAATTATGGCATATTTTATTTAATAATTAGGCTATTTGATTTTTAAATCAGTTAAATTTAAGGTGCGCTGGAGTATGGAATTACTTGAAATGATTCTCTTGGATTCCAATAGTAAAAAAATGTGTTTTAAAAACCATAATGAACAACTTATAACCAAATAAATGAATTATTTTAGCTATAATAAAATTTACTTAAAAATTCATAGTATACAAAGGATATCAACATAAATCACTGCAAACATTTGTTAATCATGAATATTTAAATATTATTAAAGTTTGCTGAATTCTTCATATATTTTGTGCTAACACTTATTATCCAGGCTTAGGCATAGGGAGATTCTTGAGACAAAAGGCATCTTTGGTTCAGAGGACACGTGCATCCGTTAGCTCCAAGTGTCTGCCAGCTGGGAGAAACATCAGGGTGTGTGCGGGAGTAGGGCCAGTGACACTGGAGGGACTCAGCTTTTTTCCAAGAGATGGGTCAGTAAAACAAGTTTCTTTGGAGCCTTTGGGTCACATCTTAAATTACCAGGTTATTTCTTGTTTACTCAGTGGAAGATATTTTATAAACTTAAACTATCTCTTCTGGTTGTTTCTTAGGAAGTAGCTGTTAAAAGTCTTGCAGAAGCAGTTTTTGAAGGGAAGTTTCAAATGGAATTGAAATAGATTTTCTATTATTGAAAACTGTTCATGTTCTTAATACATCAGAAACATGTAACTCAAACTACAGATGTACCTCCATCTGGTGGTGACTTTCAGAAGTGTCCAACATGAAAAACTTCAGAGTAAGCTGGAAAATCAGAGAAAAAGCAATTGCTGTCTGTATGCTTTTGGACATATTGACAACTACCTTTTTATATCTTTGTTCCTTTCTGCCTTTTTTTTTTTTTGAGGCTTGATTTTAGTCTTATTGTACGTATTTATTTTTATCATAAAGGATCAAAAGTATTTTTTGGAGGAAGTGGACAGGTATAAATAAGTCATTTTTCTTTTTCAACGTTTTCTTTTGAGCCAGAATGAAAGGGTTATTGATCTTGAATTGAAATATGGGAACAGTGAGTTAGGTCATTGATTTAAAAAGAAGATATTAGTAAAGATCAAGGATATATAATTCAGTTTTTCAAGCAGCTCTACTGTTTATATGACCTACAGGAAGAACATAGGTTGTATACACCTGTAATCCCCCAAATCACTCAATATTTGGAAAACTGTTCTACAACCAATTCAAATAATATTTATTGAGCTCCCAATATGCGCTAGGGCCTTGGATGCATCGGAGGAGTAAAAGACAGGCCCCCACTCCTGTGGAGGTAACATGTTTGCAGAAAGAAACATCAGGACATAATCATGGTAAGTAAGTTACAGAGTAGGTTGGTAATAGGTGTTATGGGGAAAAATGATCAGAAATCTTGGACTATTCAATGGCACTCATGATAAGCCTCATTGAGAAGGCGAGAGATGAGCGAACACTTAAATGGGATGACGTTGTTCGCAGAGTGGAATCTGGGGAAGAACATTCCAGGCAGAGGGCACAGCAAGGACCAAGGCAGGAGTTTACCTAGTGTGTTCGAGGAATGGCATGGAGGAGGCTAGAGGTGAGAGCAAGGGGAAGAGGCATAGGAAAAGAGATGAGAGGGAGTGGGGGCTCGGATCACATAGGATCTTCGAAACCTTTATAAAGATTTTGACTTTTACCTTTGTGGTAGGCAGAAGAATGGCCCCCAACGATGTCAATGTCCCCATCCCAGAACCTGTGAATATATTACATTATGTGGAAAGGGAACTACAGATATGATCAACAATTTGAACCTTGAGATGGAGAGAGTATCATTGATTATTCAGGTGGGTCCAATGTAGTCACATTAACCCTCAAACTTGGAGGAATTCCCCACTCCCCCTAAGGCAGAGACAGAGCCTCAGGAATGTGGGAACAGCCTTCGCCTGGCAGCCAGCAAGGAAACAGAGGCAACTGTCCTGCAATGGCGAGAAACTGAATCCAACAACCAGACCGATCAGTGAAACTGATTCTCTACTAGAGCCTCCTTGATTTTGGCCTTGTGTGACTGTAAGCAGACTCATCTGAGCTCGCTGGACTTCGGACCTGTGGGGTCTGTAAAATAGTTTCTGTTAATTTGATTTGACAGTAATAGAAAGTGAATACACTTTGAAATGGGGTGATTGGATACTTTTGAGAAGCAGTGTACATGATATGAATTATGTCCTTTTTATTATTTATGTAAATTTCTGTAATCTGTTGACAACACAAGTGGTTTGTACAATCTGTTAGGGTAATCACCTTTCTGCTTTGGTAGTTAAAAGCTGAGTAATATATGTCCTTGATATCAGACACCTGTGATAGAATACTGGCTCCCAAAGATGCTGGCACCCTACATTTTGACAGTTAGAAAAGCCTTTTACACTTTCTGAATATATATATTCTCCAGGAAGTCCAGATTAATTTGATTTAGAACAATTCAACAAATACAAAGTTACTTAATTCATTTAGGGAAAACTTAATCCGTTAGCAAAGCCAAACCTGAATTACCTCTTAAGCCAATCCTAACCCCTCTACTTTATTTCTCCTCTTTTTTTGAATCTTTCCTTCCCTCAGACTAAGTCCTCATTAAAACCAGTTATTTAAGATTAAGTGAGGGATAAAACAATATTATGATTGTCTTTAAGTTCTTGTGTCAATGTTTCTTAAAATTTGGGTCTATTTTCTGCAGCATTCCATTTTGGCTGCTCAAGCAGAAGCAGCATATGAGTTTTGTGAATCAATCATCAATTAATGACTGTCTTCTAAGTTTGCATTGGAATAGCAGTTGAATAAAACCCAGCTCCATTTGAGAGAACACATGTCAGCCTGGGACCACAGACCTCCAGTCAACTATGGATTAAGAAGTTACAGCTGTGGGGAAAGACCAAGGAAAACCTCTGGGCCAATATGCAGAAAGACTGAAAATAGGCCTTAACAGTTTCTAATAGATTCTTTTTCTAAAAAAATGTTGTAGAAGCTTTATTTGCAACAGCCAAAACCTAAAACAACCCAGATGCCCTTCGACAGGGTAAACAGAAGTACATACTAGTCAGTAATAAAAAGGAGCACACTGCTGGTGCAACAACCTGGGTGAGTTTCCAGAGAAATATCCTGAGTGAAGAAGGCCAGTCACAAAAGGTAGTAAAATTGTATGATTTCATTTATGTGGAATACTAGGAATGACAAAATTAGAGAAATGGAAAGCAGATTGGTTGCCGGCCATTGAAAAGAGTGGGGGAGGGGGTGCAAGAGGGAAGAGGGTGCAGCTCTAAAAGGACAGCATGAGGTATGGTTTGGTGATGGAAATGGTCTGCATCTTGACTATTAATGTGGGAGTGGTATTGCACTAAAGTTTTGCAAGATGCTACAATTGGAGAAACTGGGTACAAGGTACATGGAATCTCTCTAGTATTTCTCATAATTACATGTGAATCTATCATTATCTCAAAATAAAAAGTTTAAATTTTTAAAAATGGCCCTTTGATCTCTTCCAACGTCAGGCATCAATGTCCTGAGGTTGGCTACTGTGCACTTGCCTCTATGTGAAGAACTCATTGCGCTCACGTGATCAGGTTTCTGAGGGTCGCATTTCATTCATGACAAATTCAGTAAGGCATCTAGTCTGTCAAGACTTTGGGGAACTTTGGAAATACCCAACCTTGACATTTGCCATATTATTTTCCACTTGGAAACGTCTGAATTCTAATATTTCAAAGATGAATTCGAGTCCTACTTTTCCAGTGAAGTCCTATGCCGCTACCCTCGGGATCCCTGATTTCCTCTTTCCGAAGTCCTCCAGCACCCTTCCTACCCGTGGTGTCTGGTGCAGGCCTCTAGCCTCACAAGGCTGTGGAGTACAGAAGTGCACTAGTGCCAGTGCAGAGCTGCTGTGATAATCTGAGCGCCAGCCCTAGGGCGGCAGCTCAGAAGGCACCAGGGACACACAGAGAGGAATTGTACTGCCTGAGGGCGAGACCAGGAGAAGCAGCTTTCTCCAGGCAGGAGTGCAGGTAGTATGTAAACATTTTTAGTGGGGAACTCCCATTCTTCTGGACAGGACACAATTTAATCCTCTTTGTGGTAAAATGCTGGGCACAATATAAAATATGCCGCGCCTGTATTCCTCTGTAAACTAAAAAATATGATGTTCCTTTACCTAAGACAAAGTTCACTTCTGCACTGAACGTTACACCAAACGGTAAGGCAATTGGTTCTCTAAGGGTCAGTAAAGTCTGTTCACATTGAACTTCTAACATAATGCATCTTCTCATAGCAGCAAGTTCCCATTGCCACTGAAAACCCAACCCAAATGTGACATTGTCAGATTTCAGTTAAACCTTTTGAAATATTAATGATTAATATTATGGCTAATTAGGAAGGAAGAATTAATACTATGAAGTACTGAAAATAAAGGAGACTGTCCTGGCTGAGCATGCAGTTGGTTAGAGCATCGTCCAGATACGCCAAGGTTGCAGGTTCGATCTCTGATCAGGGCTCATACAAAAGTCAACCAATGAACGCATAGATAAGCGGAACAAATTGATGCTTCTCTATTTTTTCTTGCTCTCTCAAAATCAATCAATAAAAAAAGCACGAAGAAAATAAAGGAGACTGAGGGCTTGTAAAATTTAGGGTAAACTTAAAAAATGAATCCAGAGGCTTCACTCAGGGAATTATTTGGGGGACCCAGCCTCTATTGTCGTTATTCAAGTCAGACATAGCATTAACTAAGGGAGGTCTGTAGAATATAAAGTTTGTAAACGTTCTACAAATTTTGAAATGCTGTACATTAGTACCCCCTTAGTTGTGATTTTGCCTTTCATGGTTTCAGTTACCTGTGGTCAACCGTGGTTGGAAAATATTAAATGGAAAATTCCAGAAAGAAACCATTCAAGTGTTTTAAATTGTAGGGTGTTTTGAGTAGCGTGCTGAAATCTCGTGTGTTGTCTTGCTCTCTCTGTCCAGCCCCTCCCAGAATGTAAATCATCCTTTCGTCAGTGTTTCCACACTATACATGCTCCTGGCCCATAAGTCACTGCGTAGGCTTCTCTGTCATCAGATGGACTGTCTTCGTATCACAGTGCTTCTGTTCAAGTCACTTATTTTAGGTAACAATGGCCCCAAAGCGGAAGAGCAGGGGTTCTGGCAATTCGGATACGCCAAAAGAAGCAGGAAAGTGGTCCCTTTCAGTGAAAAGGTGAGTTTAGTAAAAGAAGATTTTTTTTAATTAAAAAAAATGTGTTTATTGATTTTAGAGAGAGAAACATTAATGTGAGAAACATTGGTTGCCTCCGATGGGGGATCAAGCCTGCAACCTACGTCTGTGCCCTGACCAGGAATCGGATCCCCAACCTTTTGGTGTAGGGACTGTGCGCCCACAGAGCCACACTGGCAAGGGCCAAAATAAGATATTTTGAGAGAGACCACCTTGATATAACTTTTATTACAGTGTCTTGTTAGAATTTTATTATTAGTTATTGTTGTTAATCTCTTACTTTGTCTAATTTCTAAATTAAACTATATGATAGGTATGTATGCGTAGGAGAAAACTGTGTATAGGTAGGGGTCAGTACTACCCACAGTTTCAGGCATCCAGTGGGGGTGTTGGAACATGTCCCTCATCTATAAGAGGGAGACTATTGTATTTTAATGTTCATTGAGTTAAAAATAATTTAAAATTCACCTTAGACTTTCTCTTTGACCTATGGGTTATTCAGAAATGTGTTGTTTATTTTCCATGAATGAGGATTTTCCAGATACCTTTCTTTTACTGATTTCTGGTTCTGTGATCTAAGAATGCACTTTTATGATTTCCATTTTTTTAAGTGGATAAGATTTGTTTTATGGTATTGAATGTAGTCTCTCGTTGCATGTTTCATATATACTTGGAAATTATTGGGAATTGACCACATATTAGAACATTTCAAAATAGTACAAATAGTGTGTGAAAGGACAGATAAATCACAAAAAACGCCCAGTTATTCACCTTGTGACCATTTCCCCTTGCAATGTGACTTTGCAGCTTCTTGCATCACAAAGAGGGGTTTAGTTCCCTTCCTCTGGAATCTTGGACGACCTAGTGAGTTGTTTTGGTCAATGGAATTAATGGAAATAATAGTGTAAAAGTCCCAAGTCTAAGCTTCAAGAAGCCTTGTGCTCTTTTCTCTCTCTCACAACACTGCCATCAGGGTAAGAGCTAGGCTGGATAAGCCTAGTGGAGACTGAGAGAATAGGTAGGAAAAAGCTCAGTGATCCCAGGTGTTTCGAATGAACCCAAACCGGGTGGGATCAGCAGAGTTGCCTACCTGGCCCACCGGTGACTGTCTGAGAGAGGAAAAGCTGAGACTAGGACTGCCTAGCTGACTGACAGACTTAGGTGAAACCATAAATGGTTGCTATTTTAACACTCTACATTTGGGGATAGTTTATTATGCAGCATTACTGTGACCATCGATAATTGATACATAGCTCACACCTAAATATAGTTCCCCAAAGTATGCTTACATGGAAGTATATGTAGACACTAAAAAAAGTTACAAGTACTTTCAGGTAATTTAGATTCAAGGTATCAAAAATTATGTGGTGACAAAAGATCATGTTTCCTCCAAAAGGCACATCTCTTCCTCATCCCTCCTTTCATCACCTACATCCATAAAAACACACCCTAATGCTTCTGAAAATAATACGTATTTCCCAAACAGAGGCAAATAAAAGTTTGGACTAGTGAAGAGTGTGGGCTCCGGACGCAGATTCTTGTACCCGTTAGCTGTCTGATCCAATCGTGGGAGATGACATTTGTGTCTATCACGTAGGACTATTGAAAGAGTTCATTAAATAAATAGATATAAAGGGCTTAGAGTAGCACATGTAATACAGTAAACATATAAGTACATGTTAAGTAAGCTCTTCTTAGTGTTGTTAAAGGCAGGCTTTCTCTTAGCTTATGTACTTAAAAAAGTACTTCATAAAGAGGTCAGCCGTCGGATAATTTTGCTAGTGAGTTCGGCAAGTCTTAATGTGTTTAAAGCCTTTTATTCCATTTCCAACCTCTGCACTCAACGTGCTACTTAGACCTCCTTGCTGGTAGGGAGTGGAAGCAGGCCGTGGAGAAGTACTGGCACTTACAGCTCAGTTCGAGTAGCAAGTGTAGTTTCCACTAAGTGCTCGAAGGCAGCCTTCCCTGAGTGTTTTTAGAGCACAAGAAGTTTGAGGTTATTAATTCTGTGACAGTACAAAAAAATGTGAACCCTTCAAGTTTTAAAAAATCCTTAAAATTTTAGTTTTGGTTCTTTGCTGGCATTGATGCTACTATATTACCATTTAGCAATAAGGGCCTTTGCATCCTGCTAAAGACAGTGATATTTAGTTATTTATGTTTTTATTAAGCTTGATAAACGCTGCTTTCATCTTAAACACACGCACACGCACACAGAGTCTGTGTGAAACAGAGTTTTTTTCCAAAGTGGGGTAAAATATTTTTACAGGGACTAGAATGTGCAGGGTCAGAAGGAAATGTAATGTAGCTGTGTTATGATAGTGTGTATGTCTATATACTGTGGCCCTTTCCAAAAGCATTTGAAGTAGCTTTTAAAAATACAATATAGCAGGATGAAAATTATTGAAACGGAACACCATTTGAATAACACAATAGGAAATTGTTTATTCCTTTTCCTCTGTCCCTTCCTTTTAATGGAATCTTTCAAGTTATGTTTTACTGAGCACCTACTGTATGTCAGGCACTTCATAAAAAAACTGCCCCTATTCATAAAGCAACTGTGGTATAATTTTACAGGCAAGGTCTTGAGATAGTCCCTCTAGGCCATAAAAGTGGTAGGGAGTGGAATTTGGGTCAAATCCAGATCTGTCTGACGCTACAGTTTGTACTCCTCCTGGTGGTAGTTTTCAAGTTAGATCAGCAGCACCCTCTGAGGCGGCTGCTTAACCAGGGCACTATCTGTTTGTATGTGTTTACACAGTAGGACTTCCACACGGGGTCACTTCTGAATACAGCTTATATGGTTCTGAAACTTTCACGTGGAAATACATTCGATTATTACCTAACTGTTAAACATGTATTGGATTCTTGGATGTGCTAGGTCTTAAAATTCTTGAGAACTGAAAGCAAATTGAAATAAAAAACCTCATGCGGATCCCAGATGATTCGGATCCTGACCTGCTGGATTCATGTGTTGTGGCTGAGATGAGATAATTTCACAGGGACTACTGAGTCCTGTGGAGGAAAAGGGGCTGCATGGCCACTCTCTCAAGAGGAGAGCGCCTCGACCCTTGCCTTGACAGGCTTTTATTGCTTTTCTGGGCCCATTACACTGAGGATGGTCCTCATTTACTATGCACAGGTTCGCTTTAGGTGGTTACAGAAAACAAAGGAGAGGGTGTTGCTAATTACATAAAAGAGGAAGGATATTTGCAACTGTAAAGGGAAAAGTGGTTGAACTGGTCACACCTGTCCTTGGAAGGTTTAGCATAGATTTTAGGAAGTTACTTTAAAGATATGCAGTAAACATTTGCTGCCTCAATTCAGGGTGGGGGAGTTTTAGCAAAAGCAAGCCTCATAGCGACCTAGGTACAATGCAGGCCTGATTCCCCACGGGAGAACCTATTGGTGGGCATGGGTCCTGTGTGGTGGACCTCACTCCCTACTGGCCTTTCTGAGTGGGAGCTGGGCCCCGCCACGCAGAATGGTCTCCTATAAAAACCAATTTTGTTCATTATGTACTTTAGTAAGTGTTCACTAAATACCTACTCTAACTAAATAGAATCCAGGACAGTGAGAGACATGCTTTTGTGGAGTAGGTGCCGTTGGCCCCAGAAAACCAGAAATTGGGATAATCTGAGGGCCAGGACCATCAGTTATTAATGTTCTTAGGACCTTTAGAAAAGATGAGAACTTAATAAGTGCAAAACAGTTTTAATTTTCATTACATGTTTATCATCGATTGGCTAGGTTTGAAAACATTTTCCAAAATCTTTCTGTGTTCATTGTGAAATAAAATAAAGCACAAATTATTAATAGAAAAAGTCCACTAATAAGATACAACATAAAAATTACAATGAAATATGAAATTTTTGGATGTTACAGTTACAATATCATTACATTTCTCCTGCTATACAATTTAAAATTTATCCATTATAAAACATTAATATTACTACCTTACCATTCTACCTAACCTCCAATATATTTGTAGCTTAGTCCCAAAAAGTTCATGTTCTCAAATCACAAAAACACATTTAGCTCAAATGAATTGACTTTCTCCTTCATAAAACAACTCTATGTGATTAATGAATAAGTCTATTAAACCTTGAATTGAAGGGGAACAATCAATGAAGCAGACATTTTTTGATCCATTAGGTACAAATTTAACGTAAGCCTCTTTGGTGGAGCTATTTTTTTCATATAATGTTTTCAGCGTGTTATTTGACAAGAAGAAAAGTTCTCAGTAAGGTTGTGGTACTTAAGAATTAATAAGTGTTGAAGCCCTACCAGCGCTGGCTGTCAAACCTGTGTGTATTAATGTGAACAAATGAGGTTTTCTTCTCCAAAGAGGAAAACAGGTCGTTAGAGGTTAAACAGGGATGAGCAAAACACAGGCAATGTCAGTTTGATAGAAAGCCTTCAATTTGCAGGAGTGACCTTTAAAAGGGAATGCATAAATAATCGCAACATAATCACTTGGTATAATATTTTGGATTTATAGTTTAGGTAGCAGTAAGGCATATTTATTGATTGATTTGATTTTTAAAAGTTGTGTCCTTTGGGAAATCATCTTAGTACATAATTAAAGCAAAAAAGACAGTGATAACAACTAAAACAATCATGGAATGAAATACTGATTTGAAAAAAACCACCCTTTTAATGCCATATTACAATGGAAAGTCAGGTTTTTCTTTTTCTTTCTTTTTTTAAACTCAGCTCCAAATTACACAGAGCAAGTTGAAAGAGGTAGTTGGTGTGGAAGGGATAATACCTTAGGGCAATTAAACCAATATATTTTCATCTTTAGTAATACCTAGTTCCAAGTTGATCGAAGTCTTTAGTTACTTAGAATTGTGCCAAGGGGGCTCAGATCACCTATTTTCTTCTATAACAGCAAAGAGAACCTTTCCACTATTCAGGCTGAGCGGTTAGGTCTAGTACCCAAAGGAAAAGAAGGAGGGCACCATGCTCTGGAAGACTGCCAGAGGGAAGTGGAAAGCCTCTTTCTTTTGGTGCCGGAGTATGTGGGAAAAGGTAATTAGACGTGGGTGTCTGACTTCCCTTCTCCAGACTGATACATTTGTAGGAAACATATGTAAAACATAGAGTAGCTTTTGTTCCATTCTCCTTTGAGAATGTTGGCATGAGGCTGCCACTTAGGGTGTCTGTGTCAACATGGAAGGCAATGGCTGATGAAAGTGGATAGAAAAGTGAGTCTGCGACGGCATTTCTGGCTCCCACAGAACAGCTGTATCTGAGGGGGATCTTTCTGGGAACTTGCTCAAAGTGGTTTGCTGCAGTGGTGGGCCAGCCAGCTCCCATGGGAGTTGCCTCCAAACTCCATGAGGACGTCTTCACAGCAGGCAAAGTCTGATTGGGGGTTGAGTCACTGAAGGTTGTGTGGGGGAGGGTGAAGGAGTCTCTCTAGACCACGACTAAGCAAAAATAATGGCCCTTGTATTCTTCAGTCATACAGTTTGGCACCCCCCCCGAGGATCACACCAGGTACCCCACAGTGGAGACCAGCAAAAGGATGACAGGCACCTCCTCATCTTTCCAACGTCTCTGTGTTGGGGGTCTAAGATTTCAGTCCTTGAATGTCTTCTCTTTTTTATCTAAACTTATTTTGTTTGTTTTAATATCATTCCTATGCTGCTACCTCCCAATTTAAAAATCCAGAATAACAGTGTCTTCTGAATGCCTCACTCTTGCAGTAAATTGCCTATTCATCAACTCCACTGGGATATCTAATACACATGTGAAACCTAACACGTCCAGATGAAACCTTCTTGTCAGTTGATGATAACTCCAACCTATGGTTGTCAGGCCACAGAGTCTTAGAATTATCCTCGACTCTTCCTTTGCTCCCGTGATCTATAAAACCCACCTGCTTCTCCTAGAACCCAGTTCTTTCTCACTATGACCCTCACCACAGCCACCACCACCATTTTTTTTTATTTTACTATTTTCACCTTTGTTTCTCTATAATATATTCTTACATAAGCAGAGTGATGCTTTTGAGTGTGAAGTCACGTTACTCCTCTGCTCAAAACCCAAAAGTGGCTCTGTTTCCCTCAGAGTAAAAGCTAAAATTCTTGCCCTGGCTCATAAGCTCCCACATATTCTTCCCGCCCCCTTTCTCCCTTGCTTGCTCTGCTCAGCCAAGCACCATGGGTCTCCTATTTGTGTGTCTTTCTCCCTTCCTTCTTCCCTCTCTTCCCCTTCCCTTCCCTTCCTGATTTTATTTATTTATTTTTAGAGAGAGGGGGGAAAGGAGGGAGAAAGAGAGGGAGAGAAACATTGATGGGAGAGGAACATCAATTGGTTGCCTCTCACATGCACCCAACTGGGGACTGAACCCTCAACCCAGGCATGTGCCCTGACTGGGAATCCAACTGACAACCTTTCACTTGGTGGGACATCACCCAACCAACTGAGCCGCACCAGTCAGGACACTCCTGTTTTTCAAACACAGCAGGCACATTTGGATCGCAGGGCTTTTGCATCTGCTGTTTCTTCTGCCTGGAAAGCTCTAACCTTTATATCTGCACGACTCAAACTCTCACCCTATCCTCAAATGTCACATTCTCAGTGGAGCCTTCCCGGCTACCATATTTAAAATTGCAATCTCCACCCCCTCATCTGGCATTCCCTATCCCTTTTTCTGGTTTTGTTTTATGTTTTGGTTTGCATCCCAGGCAGGTGAAGCTTCATCCGGATCCCAGACATTTATGTCAGTTTCTCAGCTGAAGCCTGCAGTTTCTCAAATTCCTCAGCTTAAAA
This sequence comes from Desmodus rotundus, assembly GCF_022682495.2. Classification (NCBI taxonomy): domain Eukaryota; kingdom Metazoa; phylum Chordata; class Mammalia; order Chiroptera; family Phyllostomidae; genus Desmodus; species Desmodus rotundus. Next base: position 168,129,781 of record NC_071388.1, read on the forward strand.
TAAAGAAATATGCCAATGTGCCATAGTTTGGGATAGAATGTCTTGAGCCCTGGCAGAGACATTTCAAGTCTGGAAGCTTCCTATCCTGTCTAACCAGCTAGGAGAGCACACTTCTTATCTGAACTAACTAGCTGATTGACCTTAACAAGTCACTCAGTCTCTCTGGGCCTGTTCATCCATGAAATCACAGCCGTGGATCACATAATCCATACAAGACTTCTACCTTAAAAACAAATAGATGGAATAGAAATATTCATCTTTAAAATTAATTTCTAGCCCAGAGATATGTTTAATAAAATGAGACTACTGGATATTAAAATTCCAATTGTATTTTTAAGGAGAATCTGTATGTTTTATTGAAGTCATCTTTTTTTATTCTTTTGCTCCAGCTTGTTAGCTTGTTGATTTTGAATTTTCCATTACGCTTTTGAACACTACTCAGTTCTACATGTATACCCTTTGTATTCCAATAAAATTAAACTCGACGTATGTCACTTCTCATGTAGGAATGCACGAGCAAATAAACAGTATAGAGCCACATATTTTGGTAGAATTAACTGAGCTGACATTATCCTTCACGCTGGCACTGTAATGGGCTATTGATCTCAGATTGCATTTTTCTGTTTCTTTATAATTGAATTTTGTTCCCAAATGAAAGATCATGTTCATTTTCGGGTTGCGGGTAGTGAAGTAAAAGCTGCACTGGGGTCAATTTTATCATGTTCTCAGTGGAGGACTAAGCCTTTCATAGAATTAAGTGTGACTGTGAAAAAAAGTATACCAACTTCTTGGAAGAGATTTTCTTTTTCAAAAAAGCTAAACTTTAGATGTTAATTGTTTAAAAACATCCGCATTATTATATCCACAGAGCAGAATATACATAAAACAACACAGTTTTCCTCTGTAAAAACTAATGGAAGATATGCTGCAGTCACATAAATTAAGCCATCTCTAGGAGCGAAAAGAGATTAAGACTGAGGAAAATAAAACAGAGGGATTGCTAATAAAATAACAGATCTTTAAGTAGAAAATAGTTATCTGCCAAAACGAGAGGTGATTTTCCATCTTAGGCTAGCCCTTCCTTTGATTTTTTTTTTTTAACAACAATGAAATGGAATTTTAGGAAGTTAAGCAAAGACCTTTTTATTCTCTATCAAATGCCATGGTCCCAATAATATTCAGACACTGATCATAGTGCTTTCAGCCCTCTACCTGAAGGCGAGAGTCTTTAACTGCCCCCAAAGTCCTGGTCTCAAAGCTCTTAATTGGTTGTTGTATGCAGATACCAGAGGTTACTGTTGAAACAAAGTGCAGGTGTTTCTGTCCCTTCTTATTGCTCCCCGTTGGTGGGGGAGGGGAGAGATAAAGTGGTGAAATCCAATTACAAACAACACTCAGGGCTCCGTGCAGGCCACAGGGAAAACTCCCCTACTTCTCTGCCCAAACTCCTTGAAACAAAATGCTGCAAAGGTTGTGTGTTGTGTTGTCCACATTGGAAAGGAACAGCTTTCGGGCATGGGGAGAATGTGGGCAGAGGAGACTTAAGTGAGAAGGACAAGTTAACATCCCAAATCCTTCCTGTCAGCATGAGTGCAGCAGATGCCCCAGTGCCTCCTGTCATTTTTTTTTTTTTACAATTTATTTATTTTATTGTTGTTCAAGTGGAGTTTTCTGCCTTTTCCTCCCTCCCCTCCCCACCACCCCAGCCCTCCCCACATCCCTCCCATGTTTCCACCCCCCTCTTGTTATTGTCCATGTGTCCTTTATAGTTGCTCCTGTAAACCCTTCATCCTTTTCCCCCATTTTTCCCTCCCCTCTCCCGTCTGGTCACTGTCCACCTGTTCTCAATTTCAATGTCTTTGGTTATTTTTGTTTTACTTTGTGTTCTAACGTGTGCTTTTGGAGGTCTTCGTGCACTGGTGAAATACTCCCCACGGTTCCTGGGGAATATTCGGCAGTGGTGAACATTCATTTTATTCCTAAATTTGTATATATTTGTTTAGATATAATATGCATTAAGTAGGGTATCACATTGGCAACTAGATGCGTTAATGGTTAGAATTGGGAATGGTTTTATTTTTCTAAAATATTTAATAATATTAATTGTTTTAAAATTAAAACTATTGACTTTAAATAATACTGATTTAAAATAGATTCCATTAATAATTGTGCCTTTTAATTTTAAGAAATGGTTTTGAATATTTCTTTTGACCTTTTTTTAAAGATTATTTATTTACTTATTTTTAGAGAGAGGGGAAGGGAAAGAGAAAGAGAGGGAGAGAAACATCAATGCGTAGTTGCCTGTGGCACACCCCCAGCTGGGAACCTGGCCTGCAACCCAGTCATGTGCCCTGACTGGGAATCGAACCAGTGATCCTTTGGTTCGCAGGCTGGCACTCAATACACTGAGCCACACCAGTTGGGGCTAGTTTGAATATTTTAAGAGAAAAGTAAACTATTTGAAAATAGATGAGGAATAATTTTTCAATTTTTTAAACATTAACTTACATTTTTGATAGAAATATATCCACATTTGAACACTTTAAAAAACAATTACATTTACTTATTAATTCTTTTTAAAAAAATTTTATTGTTATTTAATTACAGTTGTATGCCTTTTCTCCCCATCCCTCCACCCCACCCCAGTTGAACCCACCTCCCTCCCCCACCTCCACCCTCCCCCTTGATTTTGTCCATGTTACTTATTAATTCTCTAAATCACTGAGGATTCATATGTCAAAACTGTGATAAAAATAGAATAAAAATAGAAGAAAGTAGAGTCTTTTTAAGTACTTCCTGCAAAAGTGAAGCTGAGGAAAGAAGAAAATTGGGGAAAAAACAGAATAGAAAATTTACAAAGGCATTCTGCTTAAATTTTTAAAAGCTACAAACAAAGCAAAAGTTTCTCTTGAGCATGACCCACATAAAAATCATAACTAGGACATTATAAACTTTTATTCAGTGGTGATTTAATTACTGATCAAAACAAAATAAGCAATAAAATTATTCTCAGCAAACCCACAGCTTGAATAGATCACAGGAAATTCCTGAAACTTCATTTTCTTTACTAAATAAAGATTTAACTACTAGTTAAAATTAGGAGAATGTACGTAGCCTCCATTTGGGCTTGTGCCATGGTTCCTCCTGTGTTAAGGACAGGTCTTCCTCTTCCACTCTCTCTGAGCTCACCCTTTTCGGGCTTCAGTCTCCAGAACCCACGGAAACTACACGGACCAGGCTCCTAAAGCACCTTCCCAATTCCATGGCCTATCTCAGTCTTCATTTTACTCTACTTAGCAGCAGTTGAGGATACAGTTTGATCAATTATCTTCTCCCCCTTGGTACACATTCTTACTTTCTCCGAGGACAGCATACTTTTCATTTTATCTTGTTGTTACTCTTTCTCAGTCTTTTTTACTGGTTCATTTTTTCTCTGTGTTTTCTCCGTCTTGGAGCGCCCCAGGGCTCCATCCAAAACTTTCTCCTCTTGTGTCTACTCATTCCTTGGGTGGTTTAATCTATTTTCATGCTTTTAAACAAGTTTATATTTCCTCCCCACCTTTTCTCCTGAACTTCATATTCAAATATTCAACTTCTTAATTGACATCTCTCCTTTGGCGCCCAATAGACATGTCATACTTAAAATGTCCCAAATTGACCTGCTGGTACTACCTGCAAAAGTTGCCCCCTTTGCAGTTCTATCTTAGTTAATGATAACTGGACCCTTATGTTGGCTCAGGCCAAACAGCTTGTAGTTAATTCTTGACTTCTCCCATTATCTTATAACCCTCATTTTGTTCATCCCTCAGTAAATCCTGCTACTTCTAGTTTCATCATATATCAAGAATCCATCCTGTTCTTAATATCTCAATGGCGACCAACCTGTTCCACTCTACTATCATCTTTCATTTCACTGGCCTCCTAACTAGTCTTGTTTCTACTCTTGCCCTCTGTGGTGGTTTAAAATCTCTTCCCAAGCTCTGACTCTTGAAGAGTTGGAGCCTAATTCCCTTCTCCCTGAATGTGGGCTGGACTTAGCAACTTGCTTGTAATGATACAATTAGGCAAAAGTGACAGAGTGTATCTTTTGAGGACTGGGTCATAGAAGAGCAGCTCTGGGCTCTTTCTCTTGGACCACTTGTTCTCGGGGAAACCAGCTGCCATGCTTTGGGACACTCAAGCAACCCTACGGAGAGACCCCAGAGCAAGGAACTGAAGCCTCTTGCCACCAGGGAACTGAGACCTCCTGCCAGCAGCTCTGTGGGTCAGCATCTTGGAACTGAATTCTCTGGCTCCGGTAGAGCCTTGTGATGACTACAGCCCCAGCCAACATCTCAGCTGTAACTTCAGGAAGGGGAGACCTTCCTTCCTGTGTTTTAGTAAGGAATTTGATTGCAGGCAGCTTACTTTTTATGTTTTTTTTTCTTTTGGCTTATGGTTACAATACTTGAGCACAAGTATAATGAAGCCTTGTTCAATTTGAGACCTCCCTATAGTAATGTAATAATATTACAAAGATTTATCAGACATTTCCTCATTTAATCCTCAAACAACTTTTTGAAGGATATTTTATTGTCCCTGTCTGTACTGATGAAGTAAGCGAAACTCAGAAGATACATTGTCACATTCACATTGCCATAGGTTCTTAGTTTGTGTTTGCTCAAATCCAGCCGTTCTGAGTGCAGGTTTAGAACTGTGCCCCAGCTAAGTACAAGCACACAAAAGAATAACAGTATAGATATAGTGACACTTCACAGTAAATTAATTTGTTTATTTTTTACTGTTTTAAATTGTATTTTATTGATTATGCTGTTACAACTGTCCTGATTTTTCCCCCTTTGCCCCCCTCCACCTAGCAATCCCTCCCTCAGGCAGTCCCCCCACCATTGTTTATGTCCATGGGTCATGCATGTAAGTTCTTTGGCGTCTCCATTTCCTATACTGTACTTTACATCCCCATGGCTATTCTGTAACTACCTATTTGTACTTCGTAATCCCCTCACCTCTTCACCCATTCTCCCCGCTGCCCCCCACAGATCTGGCAATCTTCTGGTAACTAACTTCTTTTCTCTTGCTTTTAAGAGTCTCTGCTTATCTTTCACCTTTGGCCTTTCAAAATGATGTCTCCTGGAGTGGGCCTCTTTGTATCCATCATAATTGGGACTCTGTGTGCTTCCTGGACTTTCGTGTCTATTTCCTTCACCAAATTAGGGAACTTTTCTTTCACTATTTTTTTCAGATGGATTTCCTATTTCTTGCTCTTTCTCTTCTCCTTCTGGCACCCCTATGAGGCCAGTGTTGGACCTCTTAAGGTCGCTTCAGGGGCTGTTTATGCTATTCTAATTTCTTTGGATTCTTTTTTCTTGTTAATGTTCTGCGTGGTTGTTTTTTGCTTCCTTATGTTCCAAATCATGGATTTGATTCTTGGCTTCATCCATTCTATGGCTGTTTCCCTATAAATTGTTCTTTATTTCGATTATGTATCCTTCATTTCTAACTGGGTCATTTCTATGCTGCTGAGGTCGTCACTAAGTTCCTTGAGATCTTTATAAACAATGTTTTAAACTCTGCATCTGATAGATTGGTTATCTTCATTTTGTTTGTCTCTTTTTCTGGAGTTTTGGTCTGTTCTTTCATTTGGGCCATGTTTGTTCATTTCCTTGTTTTGGCAGCCTCCCCGTGTTTGTTTCTATGTATTAGGTAGAGCGGGTTTGACTCTGTGTCTTTGTAGAGTGGCCTAATGTAGTAGGTGTCCAGTAGGGTCCTACTTTCACAGCCTCCCCTATTACCCAGGCTGGATACCCGAGGAATGCCCTTTGTGTGGGCTGTGTACACCTTCCTCTTGTAGTTGACCTTGTTTGCTGTAGGCACATTGTGAAAGGTATTTACCCAGGCCAGTCAGCTGCAAGGACTGGCTGTGACCATTGACCACCAACATCCACCGTCTGTGGAGGATCAGCTGTGCAGGGGCAGGATGGTGGTGCTCCAGCATGGTCTGTAGCTATCTACTGGATGTATTGCCCTGGGGTCTTCCGGGTAGTGCAGGCCAAGGTCAGCCCCAACTGTGTTTTGCCCAGGACACCCTGCCCGAGCTATAAAGCAGTCTGTGATGGCTGCTACTTGTGCTGGGCTTGGAGATTCCCAGGTGAGGCCAAGCTGTGACTCTAATCTGGCTTCTAGGGCTCACTGAAGTCAGCTACTGCTTGTTTGATAGGATTTAGGAGCCAAGACCAGACATAGTATAGAAAAGCAGCTTGGGTGGGCCAGTAATTTGTGTGGGGCAGAAGCTCTGGGGATCTCCAAGGTGGGTCACACAGTGTTAGCCATGTTGATGGAGTGTCAGATATGGCACTAGACCACAAGCTCTGTTGGGGGAGGGCTCAGCAAAGGGACAATGGCCTCTGCTCGCCCAGATGCCAGACACCTCAGTCTCTCCCTGTATATTACTGTATACTGGTGCCCTTCAAGCTGCCACCTGGGTGCTGGAGCTCAGAGGGAGTGAGTCTGAGTAGGTGAGTCCATGTGTTGGTTCCTGCTTAGAGCTTCAGCAGCCTCTTCCACCAACTCAATCCCCTTTTGTTTTTGAAGCCAGAAGGTAAGTGGACTTATCTTCCCTGCACTGGAACCCTGGGCTGGGAGTCCTGGTGTGGGGCTAGGACTCCTTGCTCTCAAGATATCCCTCCTGAATTGTCTTCCACGTGGGTGTGGGGCCAGCCCGTTCCTTCTCCATGCCCCTCCTACCAGTCTGCATGGATGTGGTTTCTTCAATTTGGTAGTTATAAGACTTCCATTCAGCTTGATTTCTTACCTTCCTGAGTGATGGTTGTTCTGTATTTTAGTTGTAATTTTGACGTGGCTGTGCAAGGAGGTGAGCCATGTCTGCCTATGTCACTATCTTGACTGGAACCCTAAATTTATTTTCTTAAACTGATGTTTTTGTTTAAACATTACAGGACCATACATTTCCTATCATTTTAAGCTATTTGGATGCCTTATCAAAAAGTTGTATATCAAGTGGGTATAGAGATTAATTGAGTTTAGTTTGGTAATAAGGAGCCTTCCTATACTTTACTAGACATACTTTCACACAACTCTGCTCTGGACAGAAATGGTTATGTTGTCTTTAACATAGAGATGGGCGTTTAATACTGTTTGGCCATGAGAAGAGGTTAAGAAGTTTGGGTAGAGATGGTAAGAAAAGTAATTGGGTATAATTGTTATCTTAAATATTGCCTCCAGACTGTTGATTTTTAAGTTTCAGTGTGTCCTAAAATATTAATAACAAAATTTCATGGGCATCCCCGGCTCATTAATTAGTGACTATAAATGCACAATATACTAATCTGTAAGGTGATATGTATATGACAAACTAAAATCTAGGCTCTCTAGACACCTTTTAAAATTAAGGTAATAAATATGTAAACACTTAGGTTAAGAAATCTAGCTTTGCTTTTCCCAGTTCAAATTTACATTAATAAAACTTATTCTCAAAGGCAGCCTCCTTGAGAATATGCACATCTATTGGAAATACTCAAGACAATAAGATTATGAAGATTAATGAGCTGAGTCAGCAAGAAAAGGAATTTGGGGATTTTGATTCTATGAGGGAATCTGAACAAGCAAATACTATGAGCAACTACTTATTGGAATAAATAGAATATTTTACTTTTAGACATATTTAAACTGGGGGAAGTGTAATTTTTTTGTCTGTTCGTTTTTTTGTTTTTTGGTTTCAGAGCATGATCAAAAGCCGAGAGCTAAAGGGTAGCACAGGTAGACAACGAGCCTTCTGGAGCAGGTGGACAACTGTAATAGGGCCAGGTTGTAGAGGCTGTGTTGTGTGTTGTGTGTTGTGTAGAGGTTGTGTGGTGTGGGAACACACGCTGAATGTAGCCAAGAGCTACTGAAGTTTCTTTTTTATCTCCCGTTCTATTTAGATGTAATTGACATACAGCATTGTAAAAGTTAAAGGTGTACAACACGACATTATGATGTCTTTGATGTATTGTCATATGATACATGTATTGATACACTGATATATGTATACATTATAAAGTGATTACCAAAATAAGCTTAGTCAACGTCCATCACCTTATATAGTTACAAATTTTTTTCTTGTTATGAGAACTTTTGAGATCTATTTTCTTAGTAGCTTTCAAATAACCAACATAGAGTTGTTAACTATAGTTACCATGCCGTACATTACATCTGTTTGGCCTGATCCTGGGTTTTGGAATTTGAAAGGAAGTGACCAGATTTAGAGAGATCAGCTATTACTGTTTTCTGGAATTTTGGATTTCATAGACCAGTAAAGTTTCTTAAAAAAATTTTAAAACTAACATATAGTGGTCAAATTATTTATTTTGCTAAGGAAGGAAGTTACAAAAGACATGACAAAAAAAAGTAAATTACTACATAGCATTTCCCCTATTTCATAAAGTAGTTGAATTTTAACATCAAATTAGTAGGAAGGGCATATTCCCAGAGTACAGAACGGAACATTAAAATGCACAAATATGGTGTTATTAAAGACTTACTGCATTGTCCTTATTTTCTCTCATACCAGTAACATTTTGTCACATACTTCCATGTCTTCTCACATCGATGTCTTAGATCACTGAGTTAAGGTGTCTTAGGTCCACTTAGATCCACTGAATATTACAATTATCCAGGCATAAGATGATGAGAACCTGGGAATAAAGGAGAAAGAGCAAGTGAAGGAAGGAAGATGATGATGAAAGAATAGCAGCACTTGGTGACAAATTTAAGACAGACGATGAAGGGAGAGAGTGAAAGATACCAACAAAAATTATACTATAACCTGATACAATTTCGCCTGACAGCATTGCACATAATATTGTCTTAGTTTTATCTTTTAACAGATCCTTTGGGACATCATATCAACTGATTGATGTCTTCTGTCTTTTATCAGAACCAGAAACTAGAAATGCAATTTTCTAAGTGTATGAAGATCATACTTTTATTAGTTATTGATTAGTCAAAATATGTGGGTGGGCAAAAGTTGGTTGATAATAATAATAATGCAATAATTATTTAATAGATAATAATACAAGAATAAACTCTGTTTTTTGTACTTAAAACTGTAAACCTAATTTTGCCCCACCCTGTAATTCTCCATTTGAAGCAAAACTGATTTTGAGTAAGATTTTTAAAAAGGCAAGAAAGTTGATTTTAGAGGAGGTTAGAAAGTCTACTTTAATAAACTACTATCGTATAGTCATATTATACTTTCATAGATTTAAAAAAAATTTACCAGGATTCTTAGAGTTTTTTAGAATGTTTTCTTCCTCTTGGCTCTTGAGAATTGCCATTGAGCAACAGCCAGATTTTACTGTTGTAGTTGAAAAGTTTCTGATTTGTTTTTCTTTTCCAACGCATGATATCATGATATAAATAGAGGTATGAGAGTGTTGTTGCATTTGCAGAAAAAGAGCAAAATGACTTGTAACTTTGGAAATTATTTTTCAGAGTTCCTCATAAGAGTGTAACCAAACCCAGGTCTGGCTGCCTGCCACAAGGATAGCCAAACTCATGAGACAGGTGCTGGTGAAAAAAGGAAAGAGGTTTTATTCAAATTGCTGGCAATTCAAGAAGGTAGGGGACTCAAGTCCTCAGAAAAACTCATCCTCCTATCTCTGGTCGAGCCAATGATTCTCATAGGGAGTTGGTGGAAATTGAGGAGGAGGGCAACTTCCCAGGGGGAGTGTGGACAGATGTGCTGTTTCTCTTGGGAGTAAGAGGAGGGGGAACTGAAAGCGGAGTCCTGCAGCTTCTTCACAAGCTCACTCCCTTTGTTCTGGTGTTATCTCTCTACTTACACGAGCATTCCTCCCTTCCCTAGACACCTGTGGTTTATGGCAGGGTGCCAGCATATCTCCTCTCTTGCTGCAGCTGCAAGGAGAACTGAGATACAGAGTTGACATAACTTTGATTACTAGCTGGGATATACAGAATTATGGATACAGAGGTTTTTACAAGGAAGGAGGAAAGGGAAAGAAAAACAAAGCGCTTAGGGGCAGGACTTGTGGATATGCAGGCAGTGTTCTTGCTGGTCCTGATAGGGATTTTTATGGTCAGTGTCCTTGAGTAAGTGGGACTCCGAGATCATACTGTTTCTTAGGTGTATACAAGAACTGAACCTGTTGATTCAGGAAAGTATACTTAGGAGAGAAGGTTTTAACCTGTAGACTCTAGCTTTAAGAGAAAAATCAGGTTAGAATATAAGATGGATTTAAAATGTACTAAGATTAAAATTGGTAGCTTTATATTATAAAATAGTGTATTCATTCTCCATTAAAAGAGGATACCTTCTTTGGGAAAGAAGGTGTATTATTTTCTTTTAAGCAGAGGCTTATTAAAAAAAATAGTAGTAAATGTGTTCTTTACTGAATGTTAGTCTGTAGCATTAATATAAGATGTTTTTGGAACTTCCGGTTAAGATGGTGGCATAGGTAAATAAACATGACTCATCTCTTCACATACCACATGAAAATTACAACTAAACTATACAAAACCATCACTCAGAACCATTAGAAATCAAGATGAATGGAAGTCTGACAACTGCTGGTCAAAGGAACCACATCCATCTAGACCGGTAGGAGGGGCAGCTAGGTAGAACAGGCTGGTGCCACATCCATGTGAGGAGGATAAAAATTTGGGAGGGATATCTCAGGAGTGAGGAGTCCCAGCCCTGTACCAGCATCCCCAGCACAGGTTCCAGTGCCAGGAGGATAAGTCCCCATAACTTCTGGCTGCAAAACCAGTGGGGATTGAGTTGGTAGAAGAAACTTCTGGAGTCCCAAGCAGTTCCCCCAAAAGAATTCACACACAGATTTACTTGACTCACAACCTCTGAGCTCCAACACTAGGGCAGCAGTTTGAAAGGCACCAGTGGCATACAGGTAGGAACTAAAGTGTTTGGTGTCAAGGCGGGAGCGGGAGGACAGCTTTCTCCCTTACAGAAAGGCAGGAAAAGGCCATTGGCCCTTTGCTGAGCCCTCCCTACAAAGAGCCACAGTGCTGGCAGGCTGGTGACATACCTGAGACTCCATCAACCTGGTTAACACTGTTTGCCCCACCCTGGAGATCTCCTGAGGCTTGGTCACACCCAACTTATGCGCCCAACCAAGCTGTTAACCATGACTTTACCATATGAATTGCTGGTGTCAGCTCATGCTTTACAACTTCCTACATCCTCTCAAATAAGCAACAGCAGCCTCAGTAACCCCCAACCCCCATACCTCTTGCAAGTGGCCTCAGGCCTGACACTAGCAGTAGTCAGTCTAGATTCATAACTTGATTTCGCCTGGGAAGCTCCCAGCCCAGCACAGGTGGTAACCATCTCAGATTGCTTTATAGCTCAGACAGGGTGGCCCCAGGCAAAACATAGGTGGAAGCTTACCTTGGCCTGAACCACCTAGGAAACCCCAGAGCCTGTGCACCTAGCAGGCAACTACAGACAATGTTGGAGCATCACCACCTGCACTCCTGATCCTCCATGGAAGGCAGAGATTGGTGGTTAGTGGTTACAGCCAGTCCTTGCAGCTGACTGACCTGTGTAAATCCCTCCTGTTGATCTGCCAACAGCAACCAAGGGTCAACAACAAGAGGAGAGTGTACTCAGTTCACACAAAGGGCACACCTTGAGTACGCTGCTTGGATGATAATGGAAGATGTGCCACTGGACCCTACATGGCACCCACTACCGTAGGCCATGCTACCAAGAAAGGGAGTCATAGCAGCTCTATCTAATACATATAAATAAACACAGGGAGGCTGCCAAAACAAGGAGATACAGAAACATGTCCCAAATGAAAGAACAAATCAAAACTCCAGAAAAAGAGCGAAACGAAATGGAGATGAGATGATCAGCGGTCTATCAGATGCAGAGTTCAAAACACTGGTTATAAGGATGCTCAAGGAACTTAGTGAGAACCTCAGCAGCATAAAAAAGATCCAGTCAGAAATGAAGGATAGATTAATTTTTTAAAAAAGAACAATTTACAGGGAAACCACAGTGGAGTGGATGAAGCCAAGAATCAAATCAATGATATGGAACATAAGGAAGTAAAAACAACCAATCAGAACAACAAGAAGAAAAAAGAATCCAAAAAACGAGGATCGCATAGGCAGCTTTGGGGAAAACTTCAAGCGTTCCAACAACGTATCATAGGGTACCCAAAGGAGAAGACAAAGATCAAGAAATTGGAAATCTATTTGAAAAAATAATGAAAGAAAACGTTCCTAATTTGGTGAAGGAAATAGACATGTAAGTCCAGGAGGCACAGAGTCCCAGACAAGATGGATGCAAAAAGGCCCACTGCAAGACACATCATAATTAAAGTGCCAAAGTTTAAATATAAAGAGAGAGTCTTAAAAGCAGTAAGAAAAAAAGCAGTTAGTTAACTACAGGGGAATACCCATAAGGCTGTCAGTTGATTTCTCCAAAGAAACTTTGCAGGCTAGAAGGGATTGGCAAGAAATAACAAAGTCATGAAAAGCTGGGACCTACAGCCAAGATTGCTTTATCCAGCAAAGCTATCATTTAGAATCGAAGGGCAGATAAAGAGCTTCCCAGACAAGAAAAAACTAAAGTTCATCATCACCAAATCATTATATGAAATGTTAAAGGGACTTATTTAAGAAAAAAAAGAAGATCAAAACTATGAACAATAAATACATATCCATCAACAATTGAATCTACAACAACAACAAAAACCCCCTAAGCAAACAAGAAGAACAGAGTGAGAATCATGGATATGGAGAGTGTTTTGATGGTTGCCAGATGGTAGAGGTTGTGGGGGAATGGGTGAAGAGGTGAGAGGATTAAGAAGTACAAATTGGTAGTTACAGAATAGCCATGGGACTATAAAGTACAGTATAGGAAAGGGAGTAGCCCAAGAACTTATTACACATGACCCATGAACATGAACAATGGTGAGGTAATTGCCTGGGTTAGTAGGACTTTCTGGATAAAAGGAGGTAAAGGGGGAAAAATTGGAACAAGTTTAATAGCATAATCAATAAAATATAATTTTTCTGGAGTTCCTTTAAATGTAAAATTCTAGAAAGGCTAAACTCACTTCACTGCTTGGTATAGCTAGTATTGTCTTTGCTGTAGGGCATTTAAATGAAATTTTGAAGTATATTGAAAATAGTTACCCATTCACTTACTAGCTTGGAATGTGAATATATGAACAAAGAAAAAATCAATAAATAGCTGTGGAGTTATTTGCTGGAATTCACAACATGTAAAGGTTGTTGGTTTTATCATAAATGAGTCATTTAATTTTATCATTAGTGCTGGTACACTGTTTTATTACACAGTAAGAAGTCAGCATGCATTTAAATAATTTAAGCAATTATTAGAAGAAAGTTGAGAGGTATTATTGGCATTTATGTAAAAAAAGAGAGTGAGTTCAAACGGATACGGCTTTACAATTTCCATAAGAGCAAACTTGAGTTCAGAACAGGATTTAGGATTTAGTAAAAATTAAAGGGATTTCAATCTTTAATCCCTTTGTGCTTTTTTCTTTTTTTTAAACATTTTTTTATTGTTGTTCAATTACAGTTGTCTGCATTTTCTCCCCACCCCTCCACTCCACCCCCCCAAACTTACCTCCCCCCTTTCTTCCCCCCTCCCCCTTGATTTTGTCCATGTGTCCTTTATAGTAGTTCCTGTAATCCCGTCTCCCCATTATCCTCTCCCCACTCCCCTCTGGCTATTGTTAGACTTTAACTTCAATATCTCTGGTTATATTTTGTTTGCTTTTTTCTTTTGTTGATTATGTTCCAGTTAAAAGTGAGATCATATGATATTTGTCCCTCACCCCCTGGCTTGTTTCACTTAGCATAATGCTCTCCAGTTCCATCCATGCTGTTGCAAAGGATATAAGCTTCTTCTTTCTCTCTGCTGCGAGGAATTCCATTGTGTAAATGTACCATATTTTTTGGATCCATTCATTTGCTGATGGGCAGTGAGGTTGCTTCCAGTACTTGGCTATTGTAAATTGTGCTGCTATGAACATTGGGGTGCATAGGTTCTTTTGGATTGGTGTTTCACGGTTCTTAGGGTATAATCCCAGCAGTGGAATCATTGGGTCAAAAGGTAGTTCTATTTTTAATCTTTTGAGAAAATTTCATACTATTTTCCAGAACGGCTAACCAGTCTGCATCCCCACCAACAGTGCACTAAGGTTCCCTTTTCTCCGCATCCTCGTCAGCACTTGTCTGTTGATTTATTGATGATAGCCATTTTGGCAGATATGGAGTGATATCGCAGAACTGCTATTTTAAATTATAAATTGGAACATGTTACTTCCTTTTCAAAATCCTTCCAAGCTTTCTACTGTACTTAGAATAAAATCCCAAGTGCTACTCAGGACTATAGGACTCTGAATAAACTTACTCCTGCCTTCCTCTTTGGTCTCCCATCGTGTACCTCTGTCCTCTTGTTCCCTTAAGTGGACCTTTGCACAGTCATTCATCTTCCTGTCTCATGCTTCACTCCTTAGCTCCTTTGCATACTTTGGGTCTCACCTCTCCAGAGAGACTTTGCTTGACTCCCGAGGCTACAGCACTTCCCATGGCTATTCTATCATGTGCCACTCAGTTCTTTTTCTTCAGTTTTCTCATTTCATTTCCCAATTTTGTATTTATTCATTTGTTTACTTTTATTTATTATTTTTAATTTTTCTAATTTGTTTACTTTTAAAATGCATTTTTCATGTGCCAAACTGTAAGCTCACTGAAGGCAGAGACTGTTGACTTCGTTCACCAGTGTACTATCAACATCTAGCAGAGTATCAAGTATGTAGTAGATTCTGAATAAATATTTGTGAAGCATGAATAGAGTATTATGTATTTCAATCTGTTTTAATGATGGCACAGAAATATCTGCCTCATACAAAGATTTGTAGGGTCTGAATTTAGAGTCCAGAGTTAGAGATGGTGAATGCAACATCTCAAAATTGATGGAGATGGGACAATGACTTTCATTATATGAGAGGACAAAACTTTATATCTTTGCCCCTTATATTTCTGTACAAATTCTTTTAAACAAGGAAGACACTCAAAAGAAAATAATCATAGGGAACAATGACTTCTGCCTATGCAAAACCCAGGAGTGCCAGTGAATAATGGCATGAGGGATCAGAATACTCTATCCCTGAGGAAGCCAATTTGGCATAGGGATTGTTTTGAGCAGAAGGCAATTAAGTAGTAGCAAATAAGGAGAGGTTTCTGCCCACCCCCTTTCTTCTTAAAGCAAGATATAAATTTTCATCTGTGAAGACCTCCCCCCTCCCCTCTCCTGTACTAGGAGGAGGAAAATAACCATTATCACTGGAGACTGAAAGCGCTAAGATGGATCTGTGCAAATAACCCTTACTAAACAACCTTTATCTTCCATCAGATTCCCCCAAATATTTCCCTTTGCACAGTTTACCGTGCTAGAAGCCAAAATCTATTTTCCTTTTTTCCATCAATTCTCTATAAATTTATTGCCTGTTGTTGAAATGGTACGTAAGCTCCCAGGTCTAATTGCCTTGATGGGTCTTCATTTTTCTATGAAGATCCCCATACAAATAAAAAATTAAAATACTAAAATCAAATCAAATTTGTATGCTTTTCGTCTTGCTAATCTGTCTTTTGTCACTTTATTATTATTATTATTTTTTCATTAGCCTAATCACTCTTTTATTTTATTTTCCACACTAATATAGATCTTTATGTGAATATCAAAGAAACATGGTTAATGAATGAACACTCAAAATCATAGCACAGAGAAGAGCCTAGATGGCATCATTTGGCCTTAGCTCAACATTATTTGTTGCTAGGAAACTAAACATAATAAAAGGAGATCTAAAGCAAACCAGCAAAAAAAAAAAAAAGCCCAGCCAATCTTTAATGTCAGTCCTGCTGCCGCCGTTAAATTTGTAGGAGGCCCCAAACCAAAATACAGCAAATACAGCATCAAACTTGGGGAAGTAAAGTTGCCTTTACTCTGTAATCTAATGCCAACCTTTCTACACAAATAAAAGGTTTGGCTGACAAGAAATTCACTAAAAAAATAAAATAGCTCAGTTTGGGTTTAGTCATTGCTCCTCTAAATTTGAGGGTGATTTCTAATGTTTCAAGACAGCCATTCAAGTATTCATTCAGTAAATATCTGGAAGCTTGAAATACATTCTGGAAGTGTCTTGAGGGGTAGTTTTGGTTGATAGTATTTTTGTTTTGTTTTATCTTGCTTGTTGTTTTTTGTTGTTGTTTTTGCTGCTATTCTTGTTGGTATAATTTATGGTCTCTCTAAGAATTTAAAATCTCTTTAGGAAAAGAATAACTACATGGGCAAAGCAACAAACAACAATAGTGGGTTATGACTCCTGTTAAAAGCAATGGGTACAAACAAAATTTAGATCTCTGTTCAGAAAAAATTTTTAATCCTCACTTGAGGATATGTTTTTATTGATTTTAGAGAGAGAGGAAGAGAGAGAGAGAGAGAGAGAGAGAGGGGAAAGAGATACATTGATGTGAGAGAGAAACATCAAAGGTTGACTCCCATACACACCCCAACTGGGGATTGAACCGCAACCTAGGTATGTGCCCTAGGTATGTACAAATAGGAATTGAACCCACCGTCTTTTTTGCAGGCTGTTGCTTCAACCAACTGAGCCCTCTGGCCAGGGCCAGAAATTTTTGGTTTGCATTGGTGGAACAATGTGTGTTTTGTCACTTTAATTCACAGGCCACAGCTACTGAACCTAAAAGGGTAGAGGAAAAGTTTCTTCCCTCCTCTACAATAGTCAGTCTTAGCTGTATGAACAATCTGAATTATAGCTCTTGCTTTCTTGAGGATGAGGGCTTGCCAGCACTGACCCTGTGTCTGACATCCCTTACTCTGAGGCATCTGCTCTATTACATTACAATTCTTTGCTCTATTACATAGGCTCCTTTGCCAGGACCTCCTGGTTGTTCACATTTTGCTTCTCTCCTTTGCCTAATGGGTACATGTAGCCATTTAATTTAAATTAATAGAAATTTTCTAGTGGCTTTCCTATTGGACCATGCAGATATTGAACACATCTGTTACTGCAGAAAGTTCTACTGGATAGCACTGTCTTCAGCTGTTCTTAAAAGACTTGAATTGTAGGTAGATATAGCATAGCTCCTCAGCTTTGAGTTCAGGTGGCTATATTGCTTTTTTGATATGTAAATAAAATTTATAGTCATATAGGCTCAGCAAATGGAGCAATATTTCATTTTAATTGTTGTATACTTTAGAAAGATAAGGAAAATGGTAAATTATTAACTACTTATGTAAAACACAAAGGAGCAGGAATTGTTCAACACAGACATAAAGAGGCTGAAACTGATATTAATGTAGTGTTCAGAGGAAAGAGAAATCAGCTGTGGATCTGTCATGCCAGGGTTGAGTTGGTTGATCCTGGTTGGCCAGGCAGGTGTCCATTACCTCCTATATCATTCCTAACCTCCCCAGTGAAAAAGACCTCTAGATGAATAGGACAATTGTTTTGGCAAATATCTAGAAGTATTAATAGTTTTTCAGTATATGATATTGATCTAGGGGTTGCATGATTGACACTGCTAGTTACTATCGTGCTGTTGCAAGAAATGAGAGCTAGTCCTGACCAGTCTGGCTCAGCTGGGCATTGTCCTGCAAAGCAAAAGTTTGCCTGTTCTGATTCCCAGTCAGGGCACATGCCTGGGTTGTGTCCCAGGAGGATGTGAAGGGAAACTGATCAATATTTCACTCCCTCTCTTTCTCCCTCCCTTACCCTCTCTCTAAAAATAAATAAATAAAATTTATTGTCAGCTGATTTCTCCAAAGAAACTTTGCAGGCTAGAACAAATTGACAAGAAATATTCAAAGTCATGAAAAGCGGGGGCCTACAACCAACATTGCTCTACCCGGCAAAGCTATCATTTAGAACTGAAGAGCAGATAGGTCCAGACAGGAAAAAACTAAAGGAGTTCATCATAACCAAATCATTATTATATGAAATGTTAAAGGTACTTATTTAAGAAAAAGAAAAAAAATCAAAACTATGATCAATAAAATGGCAATAAATACATAATTTATCAACAATTGAATCTAAAAATCAAATTAAGCAAACAAGAGGGACAGAGACAGAATCATGGATACAGAGTGTTTTGATGGTTGCCAGATGGAGAGGGGTTGGGGGAAATGGGTTAAGAGTTGAGGGTATTAAGAGATACAATAGGTAGTTACAGAGTAGCCATGGGGATGTAAAGTCCAGCACAGGAAATGGAGTAGACAAAGAACATATATGCGTGACCCCTAGACGTGAACAATGGGGATTGCCTGAGGGAGTGGCGGTTGCTGGGTGGAGAGGAGAAAAGTGGGAAAAATTAGGACAACTGAAATAGCATAATCAATAAAATATAATTTAAACAAAAGAAAGGAAATGAGATCTAAATGGTAGCAAAATGGTATACTTTTTTTTGGAACTTCCTATAAGAAAGCCATAGTAGAATTTAAAGAGGTTAAGCCTATGGCATTTCCTCCAGCAAAATCTCAAAGAAAGATTAGGCAGTTAAAAAATCCTAAGGCTTGGATTACATGAGCAGTCCAACTTGCTTTAAGTAAAAATTTAAAAATTCTTATTAAATGAATAACCTGTTTTCCATCTGTAACTCTATTCTGAATTAACGCCATAATAAATATTCAGTGAACAACTTATTTACCATGACTCTTGAAAAGTGATCACTGTTTCTTCCTCTTTTTATTTTTCCTTAAAGCAACTTGTTTACCAAAAGGTACACTAAATAAACACATTGTAAACAGTGACATTTTAATATTATGATCTCAGGCAAAGATACAGTCAACAATTTACTGACATAATTTTTAGTCAGAGGCTATCATGTAGAACACATTTAAATTGCCTGCCATGTATGGATGAATCCAAATATTGTGCTTTGTGTGTGCAGGGAGGAAAAAAAATCATTTCCTTCTATCCTCCTAGGTTCTCTGGCTGGGGCCCTATGAATTAGATTGACAAAAGACAAATTAATAAGAGCAAAGCATAGCAGGCCTTTTATTTAATATGAGGCCTATTTGACATGGGGACTTTCATAAGGAAATGATCAAAATAAAAGGTTAAATCTGTTTTATACTAGGTTTGATAAAAGTAGGAAATGATGTAAAAATGTGATAGGACAAAAAGAATGAACTAAGGCTGGTAAACCAGGGGAGACTGAGCAAGGCCTGTTCCTTCAGATTCAGCCCTTCCTTCTGTCTTTGGAGATCAGGACGATCCTTTCCTTCTTTCCTGTGTGCATAGCGAGGGCACCTCTCCCGTGACGGTTCCATGACCTGCTTCGGGGAGAAAGGAAGGTCAGAGAGTCTTTCTTGCACCTACTGTTTCTCAAGTTCCTTCAGTTTAAAATATTCAACATGCCAAGGCACCGTATTATAGGGTAGCATATTCTGAATTCCATCATGTGCATACTCTAAAGAGAGAGATGAAGATGTATCTCATCTCCTATGAAGCTTTGGTCTGTTATGCCCTCCCCATATTTGGCCTATACTTTGCCAAAAAGGTGTTTTTCTGCGATATTTTTAAGTGCAGTTGGAGTGCAAAATAATCATGAGCCCCAAATTCTGAAAGATAGATGGTGAAATTGTTCCAAAAATAAGAAAAAAGAGTAAGAACAGTAACGTTGTATGTTGTGTATAAGCTGTATTTATTTACTTTCAAATTGCTGCTTATTACTAATATGAACACATTTTCATTGAACTGATTTATTTTTCTAGCTGTGATAATTGTAGTATCTTGTCTTGAGATAAAACATCACAATTTTCCTAATAAATTCAATGGAAATACTTTTTGTAATATTTGAAAGTCCTTTACTTAACAGCATGGTTTTCAAGTACTAATCAAAATCATTAAGTAAGGGATAGGTGTACTTGAAAAGTAACACCTCCTTGGGACACACAATGACTACTAAGCCCTGAAGAAGGTCCTGCAGTTTGAGAAATCGTCACTGTAAATGAGAAGTTCTTGATAAATTTTGTTATTGCTTCAGCCTAACACTTATTTAGGTTGACTTCTTTTGCCATAAAACTGTCAAATTTTCCATTCTCCTTTTCTATCTGCCACTTCTTACAGGCTTGAACAAAAGGAACAAGTTAGCAACATTACCCACCTTTGTTAACATTATTTTCACTCCAGTTTACTAACATTCGTGAAATACTTCAGATGGTTGAGATTTTTCTATTATTTCCCCTATTGAAAATGATTAGGGGTACATATATCATGTACTTATTTATTTATTTTTATCCTTGCCTGAGGACACTTTTTTTTTCATTGTTTTTAGATGGAGAGAGGAAGGGAGAGAGAAGTATCAATGAGAGAGAAGCATCAATTGGTTGCCTTCCCATAAGTGCCTCACTGGGGATTGAACCACAGCCTAGTTATGTGCCCTGACTGGGATCCAAACCCACAACCTTTTGGTCATGGGATGGTGCTCTAACCAACTAAGCCACACCAGCCACAGCCATATATCTTTTAGAATTAGTGTTTTCATATATGCACAATGGAATGCTACTCCCTCATAAAAGATGAAATACTGCCACTTGGGATAAAATGGATAGACCTTGAGGGTATTATGCTAAGTGAAATAAGTCAGACAAAAAAATCATATGATTTCTCTTGTATGTGGAATATAAAACAAAAAGAAACAAAGGAAGAAACAATGAACAAACAAAATAATAAAAACAAACTCATAGATACCGATAATGGATAGGTTGGTGGTCAGTGGAAGGGTGAAGTGTAAGAAGTGGGGGCAAAATGGGTAAAGGGAGCCAAATATATGTTGACTGTTGAAGCTAAACTTTTGATAGTGAGTATCCTATAGTGTATACAGATATCAAATTATAATGTTGTATACATGAAACTTACATAATGTTATAAGCCAATGTTGCCTCATTAAAAATCTTATTCACCACAAAAACTTGTTTTATATTGGTGAATATGTATATGGTAATGAGTTTTGCTTTGAAGCTTCTTCTCAAGAAATTTTTAATAAAGGACCTAATATTTCTGAATAATCTTTTGGTATTTCTCAACTCACATTTTTTAACATGTTATTACTCAAAAATAAAAAAGGGACAATTTAGATACTATAAAACCAGATATAACTATATGTGTATATAACTACATTTGGGTGCTTGAGGTGTGCCCTTGCTGTGGGCTGAGTACTCTCTCTTCTTGTAGTCAAGCCTTGATTCCTGTTGGCAGGTCAATGGGAGAGATTTACCCAGGCTAGTCAGCTGCAAGGACTGGCTGTGACCAATGACCACCCACCTCTGCCCTCCGTGGAGGATCAGCTGTGCAGGGTAGTGATGCTCCAATGTGGTCTGCAGCTTCCCACTGGGTGTTTGGGCCCTGCGATTTCTTGGGTGGTGAAGCCCCTTGGGTGGTGGTCAGCCCCAACCTGTGTTTTGCCTGAGGCACCCTGCCTGAGCTATAAAGCAATCTTACATGGCTGCTGCATGTCCTGGGCTTGGACTGTGAATCTGTGAAGCCAAACTGTGAATCTAGGCTGGCTACTCCTTGTTACAGGCCTGAGGCCATGTAACAAGAGCTACAGGGGCTGGGGACTCACTGAGGCTGGCTGTTGCTTGTTTGAGAGGATTTAGGAAGTTGTGAAGCATGAGACAAGACCAACCATTCATATGGAAAAGCAGTCTGGGTGGGCCTGTAAATTGGGTGGGATAGAGTCTCTGGGATCTCCAGGGTGAGGCAAATATTGTTAGCTGGGTTGATGGAGTCTCAGATATGGCACCAGCCTGCCAACTCTGTGGCTCTTTTTGGGGAGGGCTCAGAAAGGGGACAATGGCCTCTGCTTACCTTTCTGTCTGGGAGAAAGCTGTCGCCCAGCCCCACCCCCTGGATGCCAGACACTTCAGTTTCTCCCTGATGCCACTGGTGCCTTTCAAATTGCTACCTAGGTCCTGGAGCTCAGAGAGAGTGAGTCTGAGTAAGTCCATGTATGGGTAAAGAAGGCTGGCCTCCTTACACAACAACATCAAAATTACAGCTAAAACATATAAAAACCATCACTCAGAATCATCAGAAATGTGATAGTTCATCAATGAGGATTGTAATAGAGTACGACTGGATTGAAGAGGTATAAAAGGCTTGATAGGAGCTTAAAGAGATTATTTTAAAATTCTGTTGCATTTGGTCTTATAGTCTCATTGATCAAAAAATCTGAAGTAATAATAAGGGAACTAAATCTTCAACTCTTTCTCATTTAGGTAAAATCAATGAGGATACCTTTTACAAAAACTGAGAAAGTTAAAAGGAGATAGATGGCTAACAAAGGACAATCTAAAAGTAATTCCACTTTGACAATGTAACATTTAATGGCTTCCTATCTTTCAGGATTGTGAACAAAATCATTACTAGGACCTCAAAGTCTATTGTCTGGCTTTGTACTTCCTAACCATTTTCTCATTTCTTAACTCTCCATGTCTGAAAGCAATGTGAAATTCTTAACTTTATTATTCATTTCAGTCAATTTAAATATTTTTTGAATACCTGCTCTATGCAAGGCAATGGGAGAGACTTGGGGCACAACAACACAGTTCTTGTCTCAGGTTAATTAAAATCTTGTAGATAAAAAATGCATAAACATCTTAAAAACTAATTAAAGAGACAAAAGAATTTAGGGAAACAATAGAAGGAATGTCACAGGCACTTTGTGATTAGATGTCCAATGAGTAGTACTAGTAAGCGTATCACTAAATTTGGTAGTCTCAAGTTTCTTGAACTCTGTCAATAAAGTATAATCTCATAGCAGCCTACTTCACAATAATGCATGTTTGGACAAAATACTACTGGTGGCTGGGCCTTGTTCTTGTCTTCTGCAGGGGAGAGGAGTGTGAGGCTAGGTAGGGACTATGACTGGGAAGTTGAGGGGGATGTCCCAGTTTTCTCCCCAGATTGGGCATGGTCTAAGAGGTTCCTGGAATCCCTGTCACTGTCCTGGAAATCCCAGATAGACAGAATTATCCTTATTAATATTTAAGCTTAAGTTTATAGCTACCTACAAGGTTCTCTCAAAGCACTCTGAGACGAGAAGATTTTAGCTGGCACAATTAAGGTCGTGGACTCTTGGATGACAGCTCTACAGGTTTCTACATTTCATTAACCTCACCACAATGTGACCCATATTTTATATGATTGAGTTTTTTGATGACAGTTACTACATTATGGTAGGATTTTACAGTGTAGTTTCTTCATTTTTAGCTAACTGTGGTATTAGACTCATATACTTGTTGAGAGATCAAAGGAAATAATTAGTGTAAATCACTGCGATATAGCCTGACACATACATAAAACTCAATAATTGTTAGGTGTTACTATTAGTAGTGTTTGGATAGCTGGCTCAATGATGCTACATTTATCAGTGATGCCTGTCAAAATATTTAACAACTGCTGTGGCAGGGACACTGACCAATCAGAGCATGTGCCCAAAGCGTTAACCCATCAGTCTCCTTTCATGGGGAGGTTCATAGGGGCCCTGTGGGAGGAGCTGCGTGGTTGGGGAGGTTAAGGGAGACACCTGGTAGCCAGGCACCAATGATTCAACTGGTATAGAAGTATTTCAGTATTTTAAAAATTGTTGTATTTACATTTTTTAGTTTTAATTATTTTAAAAAATTATTTATTTACTTCCTATCCCATTTATCCCCTATACCCTCTCTCATCTCCACCCGCTCCCTACCCCTCCACAATTATGACACTGTTGTCCTGTCCATGAGTTCTTTTTTTTCTTTTTTTACTCCATCCCTCTACCCCCAGCCCTCCCCAGAGCTGTTAGCCTGCTCTCTATATATGAGTCTGTTTCTATTGCATTCTACATTTTGATTTATATGAAAACATTCCTTTTCTCACCTTAGTTTTGGTATTGCACATTCTTATTCCTACCATGGCCAGTTGTCCCTGCTTGGTCATGTTTCTCAACATTGAAGAATGTCCACATTCTTTTTATTAATTAAAAATTTTATTTTAAAATAATTTAAATAATTTTGTACTTTACAAAAGTTGCAAAAATAGCATGCAGAATTCCTGTATCTTTTCAGTCTCCAAAATTAGCGTTTTATCCTACAGTACAATTATAAAAGTAAAGATGTTAACATTAATATTAATATGTAATCTCAGAACCTTATTAAAATGTTATTGATTAGATAACAGTAGTGACCATCATGATCTTGACACCTTTGAAGTACTGTCTAGTTATTTCATAGATTGTCACTGAATTGGAATCGCTCTGATACTTCCTCGTGGTTAAATTCAGTAACGTATTCATAACATGTGAGTGTTATGGAAATGTTCTTGTGTTCTCAGTACAGGGCAGCAGGAGGCACACCACGATGATTTGTCCCATTATGCCTGAGCTCCAGGTTAGTGAAGACACAGACTGGCCTGGAACATCTGGTAGTTCCATAAAGTGCGGAACTACACACACACAATGAGAACATGTCAAAGCATAGAAACTAACTCCTATTGGACAATGGACAAACTTGAATAACAACATAAATAAAGATTGTCATGTATTATAATCTATAGTATAAAATAAAAATCAGACTGGCATAAATTAATGAATGGACAAGTAGAGTACAAGAAAAAGCTCTTCTTTAAAGTAGGATTCCAGTTAATACGGATACAAAGATGATAAAAATGGAAAATCACCATTTGTAAAATACCACAGTAAATTTTTTTTAGTCAAGAATCAACTGATACTGCCCTGGCTGGTGTGGCTCAGTGGATTCAGTGCCGGCCTGTGAACAGAAGGGTCTCTGGTTTGATTCCCCTTCAGGGCACAAGCCTGGGTTGCAGACCAGGTCTACGGTTGGGGGCATGAGAGAGGCAACCACACATTGATGTTTCTCTCCCTGTCTTTCTCCCTCCCTTCCCCTTTCTCTAAAAGTAAATAAATAATTATTTTTAAAAAGCATCAATAGGTACTAAAATTTTGGGGCAAAAGTGTGATGAGGAAAAATATTACATAATCTCAAAATAGTTCTCAAAAAATGGTTACAAAATTGTATGTATGTGTAGCTCCTTACTTTCTGGAACTACAAGATGTTGCAGGCCAGTCTCGTGCCTTCACCAACCCAGACCTGGGACCAGTCATTTCTCCAAGGAGCCCAGGTTCTTTTTGCTGAGAAATAGTATTGGGAAATCAAAATCTGGGCAAGTCCAATCCAACATCATTTGATTCATTTTAGCTTTCTCTTCTTTCCTTATTTGTAGCTTTGTTCTTTGACAGTAAGGAATATGGCCTTCAGGATTCATAATATATTTATGGATTTGCTTAATCCTGGAATACTTAGAAATATCGATAGTTTCTGCATTGCTTATCTATACCCTGTATAAACAAACTTGCTAATTAGAGAATGATATTTGTATCTTGTTTTTAAAGTCTATAGTCAAAATACTGTTTTCCAAAGTTACTTAAATTAGTTTTCGCCTATTTATTTGCTTCCAAGTGGTTATGTTATTTATTGTTAATATAGTCAAGTTCATCTGTTTTTGTCTATATTAAATATTGGGTACCCCGCATACTTGATTTAAATTATTTATAAATTAGGATATGTAAAACATTGAAAATGTCAAAAAATGTCTAAAAGTCAAACTTTGTCATTCTCCCCATGTATTCTACTCCACTTCTGTTTTTCCACCCATTTCAACCATTTCTATGTATCCCCTGTGGGTAACCAATCTCATTAGATTCTGACTTATATCTCCTGTGTTTTATTTTACACAGATGAGCAGGTACATGTATATGTTCTTATTTCCCCTTCTTTCGTATAAGAAAGTGGCATATTATAGTCCTTTGCACCTTTTCATTTTTCACTTAGCAACATATCCTAGAAATCATCTATATCAGCATATGGGGACCTTTTCCCATCCTTTTTTTAGCTGCATAATGCACCATCATGTGGATGTCCCATTGTTTATTACATTATCCTTCTATGTATGGGCATCAGGGTGTTTCCAATAGATTGCAGCTGCAAACAAAGCTGGAAAGAATAACTTTTTGTACTTGCACTTCTGTTTCTCAATCTTAAAAACATCTAGCCTCTCAAATTTACTTATATTTTTATGATGTTACAGAAATATTTATAAACATAATGGTAGACATACTTTTTTCATTCTTATAACTCTAACACAATTATAAAATCATAACAAATTTATACATTAAACATCAATGAAACCATAAAAGCAAATAAAATTTGAATTAGTGGTATTAACTTAATATGATAGAGGGTAGTATTTTTCTGAACACAACCTATCTCTAATAATAAGAAGTTTGGTTGGTGGCTATGGTGTCATATCTAGTTGATGACTCACTTCTACCACTTTTTTTCTTTGTACTGAAAAAACTTATTCATATAGTAACTCTGTGATTCTATTTGGCGTCACTTGGCACCACTTTGGAGTTAAGTCCACTTGTGTCCCTTTCTTTTTGACCTGTAACGACTAAAGCTATACATCTTTGGCTTTAGTATATTTTGTTCACATCATGAAAATCATCTCATTTAATAAAATACCTTAGGAACTAAGCTCTTATTCTGTGACATTCCCTCATGTGTGAATTATCATCACAAAATGAAAATTTGACTGTATAAGCAGTAAAATAATTCATATGCACACAGAGTTAAACACAGCACGGGTGATTGTTTGCATTTTCACACGAAGCCATGCCCACTGTATGGCCGCCGGACATGCTTACCAACTCATAAAGGTTAAGTATTGCCATTTCTGCTTCCAGAGAGTTGGTGGAAATTTTCCCATGACGAATACCAAGAAATGCTTGAGAAAAGATAGCAAAGTATTGTAAAAAATATGTATGGATGAACTTAGAAGAGTATAAGGGAAATGGTCAGGTGCCAGAAGAAACGGAATAAGAGCATTAGACAGACAAGCACAGACATGTGCTCTGTAGTAGCCTGGAAGAGCTAGGGAACCAGGTGGCCACCAGAGGCTTGGGTTTGAACACCCACACAAGGAGTTCAGAGAAGCTACTGAGGTGGAGAGACGGAGGTGAGACCCAGCAAAAGTCTTGGAATTACTGAAAAGGTATTCTCCGAGAGAGGCCTGAAAACGTCCGCCCCTTATGGTGGAGGCTGAAGGAGATAAAAAGAAGGATTTTCTCCTCTTTATTTGGGTGGGAGAAAAAGTTCTTATGAGACATTTAAACCTAGGCCTATTCCTTGAATTGGTTGGGCATTTGAGTTACATTAACCTGATAGTTCAGAAAATTCTAAATGGAGAACTTAACGTAAAAGTGTATCTCAAGCAGGTGACATGTTGGGGCACCTGACCGAAGAAAAATAAAACTCCTAAGAAGAAATACTGCAATGACCAAGGGTGCACTGGTTTGGGATGGAGAGGGACAGGCTTGCTTGCTTCCAAATACGATTAAAAAAAAAAAAAAAAAGCTACATAGAGCAGGGATTAATGATCAGGCTCAGGAATGGGATTACTAATCTTAATATCTTATCATTGTCATGGACTGCATGTTTGTGTCCTCCTGAGTTCCATATGTTGAAATGTAACCCCTGATGGGATAGTATTAAATGTGGGGTCTTTGGGAAGTTATTAGGTCATGAGGCTGGAGCCTTCATGATGGAATTAGTGCCCTTATAAAAGGAGAACCTGAGAGCTTGTTTCATTGTCTGTTCTCTCTGTCATGTGAGGATGTACAGTCATGCACTGCTTAACAATGGATACAGTCTGAGAAATGCATTGTTAGGTGATTTTGTTGTGTGAACACCACAGAGTGCACTTAAACAAACCTCGACGGCATAGCCTGCTACACACCTAAGCTGTATGGTATAGCCTACTGCTCTTAGGCTGCAAACTTGTACAGGATGTTACTGTGCTGATACTGCAAGCAGTTGTAACACAGTGGAATTTGTGTATCTAAACGTTATCATCTCATCTAGAGGCATGACATGTGGTTGCTCCACTTGTAACACTGAGATTGATCAGTGGTTTCTGGTGGTTGACTGCCTGTTGCTTCCCATTGAAAAGCTCACCACCAACCTGTTACTAATGGTTTCATCCATGGATGAACATTGCTAAATGAATTAGTGTCTTCATTTCAGTTGCAAAACGGTGATATTCCAATGCTATCATTCCTTTGAAATTTATTAGCTAGAATTCTTCTATAAAGAAAACTATTCTTTATAGCTAGGTTATGGTTGAATAGAACTTTCATAAATATTTCAACCCTTGTAGAGGAAAACATAATCTGGTATTTTTATTTCTATGGGTGTGTCTGTGTTTATCTTCTTATTCAATATTTAGACTCATGATGGAATCTTGGAGACTTTCCTTACTATGAATTCAGCTATACATTAATATTAGAAGCTCAAAAATGTATTAAAAGAGAATCCAGTCTTGCAACTTGGTGTAGTGTTTTCCTCTGAACACAGTTGAGAACCGTCCTAACTTTTTGCAGGTCCATCACTTTTCATCTCTTGAGACGCAAGGTGAAAAGCAATCTTCCTTAGCTTGTTGCCATAAGTCTTATACAAAGGGATATGGAAACCAGATTAATTGGTTAAATTAGCATCTATCATTTTTCTGTTTTGCCTACCAGCTGTCTCCTCAGAGGGAAATATCCAGCATCTTTGCACTGCGGCTCCTAATGCGGCTCTGCTAACAGATGGCGGCTTGAAGGAACCCCATAGTTCATCATTAAAGGTGGATGTCAAAACTTCTGAACACGTTGTGAGGAAATGTTTAATTTTTTTTCCCCATTCTTAGGTTCTAAGTCAGTTTTTTAAAAAAGTGCTTAGGTTAACATTGAGAGCATCTTAGGGAAAGAAGTGTGCAAAGCATGCCAGATATCTGTCCAAGGACCTGACTTTATGGTCCCAGAAAGTGCTGTTATTCATCCTTTGCATGTCTGAAGTCAAACTGTGAAGAAACTCCACTGCTCTTTGGTATCACCAATGTCCTTAAAAACAGGCGAACGTGTGTTTGAGATTGTTCCAAAGTTGTCATGAATAAATGATGTTACAGGTAGAATAATGTTCTACACAAACTTTTTAGTGCAGGGCAGCAAGTTGCCAAAAGTCAAGTGGTTTTTTTAAAGAAGTTAAATGCTTCCAGATAAATGAAAGGCTTTTAAATGAAAGTTAATGGGTACTCAATTGCTAATTTTTGTGGCAATTTTCTGCTCTTCCTTTCACTGGGCTTCTGTTATACTGGTCATTGTAGATCCTCACACATGGCAGGTGTTTTCGTGTTTTATGGCCTTCGTACATTTTGCTTCCTCAGCATGCAATGATTTTTCTTCAAAGCATGGTTTTGTTCCACATTTTATTTAGGTCAAATGTCACTTCCTTAGAGAAACTTTCCCTGGGCATATCTTGTCACATTCTATCCCCTTACCCTGCTTTGTTGTTCTCATGACCCTTGCAATATTTTAGTTGTTTGCTGTTAAATGTCTTTTCCATGAGAATGTGAGTTCCATGAAAATGTTTGCTGTGTTCACAGGACCCAGGAAAGCTCCTGGAACCTAGCTGGCCCTTAAATGAGTTAAAATTGTTTTCTGGTTCTGAATTATAGAAAATGCAGCCAAGAAAACCTTTAACTAGAAGAATATTTATTAAGTCTCAACAAGAATCCTAAGGGTCAGCTGTCACAGGGTTAGAGTGGGATCCCAGGACTTCCCCTCCATATCTGCACTGCTGTCTTTGGTGTGTGCTGCTTTTGTCCTTATGGTTTTTGTCTCTCAGACCTAAGATGGCTACCTCACTTCTAGGCATTATGTTTATAATCTAGGCAGAGAGAGGAGGAAAAGGGAGTATTAGCAAAATGTGTTACTTTTATCAGGCAGCAGAGATGGTTCCACAAACTCCCCAGGTGACTTTAGTTTATGTCTCATTGAAGAGAACTGTTTCATGCAGCCACTTCTAGCCAAAAGGGAATCTGGAAGGGGAATATTGAAATATCCAAATGCTAAAGCAGAGGCAAGCAGAGGTAAAGGGGACGGGTCTTGGAGTGGCCGCCAGGGTCACTAGTTAATAGTGTCTACCACAGTAGTCAGTGAAAGTCCACTGAGTGAATGAATGTTAATCAAAACAAGAGTTGCTTTAGTTTGGGAGCACAATAAATGATTCAAATTCCTGCTCATCAACATTAACTTCTCTAAGGAACAGGGATATTTGGACATTTGAGTAAACATAAGGAGAATATAAGTACCTAGAATGGAAGGCAATGAGAAATGATAACAAATGCAATAAAATGATAAAAATGGTAAATACATGCGGTCATTGTTCGTGAAGACAAAACTTCCTAGGGAGGTCATACACCCTACTGGTCATATGAGTCAGCAACTCTAAGTTTGGAGTTTAGCTCATCTCTGTGAGTTATTCAATTTTGTTAAGCCTCAATTTCTCATCTTTAAAATAAAGATAATGAAGGGTCTATTTCATTAATGACTATAAGGCTTCAATTGGAAAACACATGCAAAATAGTACAGTCTAACATCTAGCACTTTACTAAAAAGGTCCAAATTTTACTTATACAACTAAATAAAAAACAAATATAATTATTCAGATTTACTTTCATGATCTTAACCATTCTTTAGAAAATAATATTCTGTTTGGTGTGGTAGCTTTTTTAACCTTACAACTGAAATCTGGTTATATTTCCTTGTTTCTTATATATTTATTTTCAAAATGGCAAAAAATACTTGACTAGATTATCTGAAAGTCTTAAGGTAATTCTGTGTAAAAGAACAAATGGGTTGAATGGTTTAAATTATGAAATTTTATGAGACTACAAGAAAACCATAGTCTGTCATTAGTTTTTTTATGGTTCATTAGTTACAGTGTTAGAAGTTAAATGCCACCTGGGTAAGGACACATTAGATTATTTTCTGCAGGCACGTCTGTCTTGATACAGTGCTGACTCTGTTATTCTTGCATCTAATGTATTCGAGCTGGCATAGAAGTGAAAGACATAATTCTCATTACATGTGCTAAGCCAGGCAGCAAGGGAAACAAGCCTGACTAAATGCTTGGATTTCACCCAATGGTGCAGCAAACTAATGTTGTTTCGGAAAATGAAAACCATGTCTGTATTTGTCAGCTGGAAATGGCCAGGGCTTTAGAGAAAGTATTCAATAAATGGAGGACACTGTTCACTAAGTTAACCTCCTTTAATTCAAAGGCACTGAGATGAAGTTCTCTATGAATAATAAAGAAGGTACTTGTTATTAATAACATAGAACACTTTGGTGATTTTATGCTGAAGGACAAGTTGTATGACATTTTAACTTGATGCATTCCTTGGCAGCGACAGCTAATAAAATTAGATTTTTTAAAAAGTTTCAGAAACTGTTCAAATGACTCTCATTAGTCAGTTGTATTGTCTGTAGTTTAAAATTGGCACTTTCAAGAGTTTTAGTCATCTTCCCTTGTTTATTAGGAACTTGGACTTGCTCGATTTTTCTGGGATTAAAAAAATTATCCTACTCTATTTGTGGTTAGAGTTACTCTTATTGTAACTACTGACCTGGTTTTGAAATAATCACTTCGTAATTACACATTTCTATTTCCTTCTCTGCTTAAAAGCTTTCCCATCTTGTTTCTCGCTATCTTGCCCCACATTCACTAAGCTTGTAAAGCGCAGGATTACTTATTAGAATATGTGATGGTTCAGAAGCCTCTTATTAACAAGAACCTATTAGGAAAGTAGTGGGTTTTATTTATGATCTCACAATGAAAACTGATTTCCATAGAATATACTTTATATTTCCTTAAAACATGGAAAAATGTTGTAAATGAATAGTGTATAAAAATAATTAATTGTGCTTAAGTTGTCAACACTGGCAGTAGGATTAGGGCTTTACCTTTTTCTTTAAGCTATTTTCACTTCATATTAATTTAAGTAATCCTTTGTTAATGTACCTGAAATTCTCTTTTCTAAATAAATTATTCGGGGATTTTATGCATAATTACTGATATAATAAACATATCTAGAAATTGGGAAAGATGCAAATGTTCTTTGATATCTTTAAAAAGAGTCCCAAGTTTTACCTTTTGTGGAGTATCATAAAGCATTCATGAAATTCCAGGACTAGTTGCCCATTCATTCTGGGAGCTTCAGAGTAACGATATGGAGTAAATGGTTAAAGTAGCCCATTACAGGGCTTGGGAGGTTGCTGAAAGTGGGTCTTTGCTCTGAAGGCTTGATTGTAGGGGTTAATATCACAGGTTTTGTAGTAGTGTCTGTAACACACTTAACATTCAGCAGTCTTTTGCCAACACTTCTGAAGTCTACATTTTATGGTGAGTTTGGAGTGGCTGTGTAGACTCAGTTTAGGCACATATTTCTTCATGTTTATTCAAACGACAAGCACTTTTGAAGCACCCACGCTCACTTCGGAACTCTGTTGGACCTGGCATTTTTTATTATTTTTCCCATCCATGCTTTCTCATAATGGATTCATGAAATGTTTGCTTGGGAATTTAAGGCCCATTGTGCCTGAGTTGGACATTTTCATCGCCCCTCCCCCCACTTCTGGCCGCTATGAAGGTCACAAAAAGAACTGGTAAAAGTTATTATATATAATTATGAACATGAGTTTTGAGATCAAATACTTTTGCAGGTTTGAAGATTTAGGAACTGCATATCCAATTCTCATTTAAGATTTTGAGAAATATGCACGAGGCATAGAACCTACAGCATCTTAAGTACTTAAGAAGAAAATGAAGCTTAACAAAGCCAGAACAGCAGTCCCCTTCACAACACTGCTCTTGTCATGGGTCTGGCTCTGTCCCGCCACATCTCACCTCCTGTGTCACACTGCCCTTGGGAACCTCTCTAGGCTCTGCCTCAGGGCCCCAGTCAGCTGCTCTGCCTGTCCTTTGCAGACACCTCGGATGCCCTTCTTTCCCTTTCTGCAACCTAGAATTGTTCTTCATTTCCTGAGCTCACTTTCATGTGGACTCAGATTTCTATTTTTCTGGTAACCCTGGCCTGCAACAAAGACCTGGGCCGCCTCCCTGTCGTCATGGGCCCCTAGCAGCCCAAAAATAAGCCTACGCGAATGGACATAAATTTGAAAATGTATTATTATGTACTTTCCATGGCTAAGAAAACTTGATTTGGTTAAGTATTACCTCAATACTTGACATTAATGCTCTGGTGAGGTATTTTGGCTTCATCAGATTTTTCTGTGTTCATTATTTTTTAGTTTTGAAGAACATAAAAGAGAAAATTAAAAATTAATTTAAAAAGGAGTATCTTATCTGAGATTTTAATATATCTACATCCATTTTGAAAAAAAGAATCTTTTGGAAAATGTCTGAGCTGCAGTTTGCCTATGCGTGCCAAAGTTCATTAAGATGATATCAGGAGTCGGTGTGTAGAGCCAGGTGTCCAAGGTCTGGTTACTGTGCAGTGTGAGCCCAAACATAGCCTTTCAAAATGAAACAGATTTATTTAATGATAGGATGAACAGAACAATAGGAGTCACAGCGAGAGACAAGTGGAGAACAGGTGGCACTGATCTGTATAATCCGTGTGCCAAATGAAGGTCAATGATGGTACTAAATCACGAATATCAATCACTTCGGGAGCCGTTATAACATCTCACTCCCGGACAGGAGGAAGTCCTGTTAGGACACTTCTTTGTAGGGGTGGTGCTTACCTGCTGCACACCCTCTGGCCACAAAATATTCACTGCCACTGTCAGGGGGGAATGCTGGCTACGAGTATTTTTTTGTTTGTTTTATAGCAGCTTTATTCAGATATAATTTACATACCATAAATTTTACCCATTTAAAATATACAATTCAATGGCTTTTAGTTTATTTACTGAGTTGTACATACCTACCCATTGTAGAACATAGACATTACCCCATAACAAAATCTTGTACCCATTAAGCAGTCACCCCCATTTCCTCCCAGTTCCTCAGTCCTAAACACCCACCAGTCTACTTCTTCTTGCTATTGATCTGCCTATTCTGGAAGTTCTATATAATGGAATAAGAAAAAGTGGTCTTCTGGGACTGGCTTCTTTAACTTGTATTTTCAAAGATCATTCATGTTATAGCATGACTTAGCAGTTCATTCCTTTTTATTGCCAAGTAATATTCTTTTATATGAATATATCACATTTTATTTATCTATTCACTAATTGAAGAATTTGGACATAAGTGCTGGGCAACAATGTATTCTTTCTGTAATAAAATGTTGTAGCTGGTATAAAAAGTGAAATGGCCAAGCGAAAGAATGAAAATATAAATGAATTAGAATCTGAGTGAAAAGTCAATATTTTTTTATCACAGAACAAATGTCTACTATTTAATTTTAAATTTTCAACGGTGATGACATGCTGTGCCCCTCACGGTTGCCACCGAATGTCTATGGAAAGTCAGTCACTGATAGCTGACTCATGTGAGCTGTGTGGAGATCAGGTGGAAGAGATCAAAGAGGTGGGCAGTGTCACTTGCTCGGGTTGACACCTGCGAAGATACTTAACAGGAACCACAGAAGGAGAGAAGAGAACAAGAATTCAGAAGCAGGAAATGATTCAGAGGTACTTGTAAGAAAAATAAGCCTCTCAGATTTCACAGAACTCTCAGGCAGGGCCTTGGAAATCCTACAGGCCAGGAACAGGAGTTCAGTGATACTCATCCATGTTTTTAGGGACAGGAAACGCTCCTTGGCATGCAAGTGTTACTGTATAGCCGTGGAGTTCTGGTGCCCACAGCCCATAAATCCCGGAGGCAGAGGTTTGGTGAAAAAGGAAAGTAGTCTTTTATTTAAAAGCTACACAATTTTGGAAGAATAATGGGCTTCTGCCCCAAAGCCCATTCCCTTTAAAATACCCCAAAGAAAATAACCCCTCCACCCTTTGCCAGATCCATTCAAGGATGCACCTGGAGTTCTCCCATTTAAAATTACTGTCCTTTGGGATATGCAGGTGGCCGTTCCATGATTATCCAGGCAGCTTAGCTGGTTCCTGGCCTAGGCCTGCTCCCGGTGTCTCTTGGAGTCTGTGCGCTAGCCAGAGAGCTGCTTGCTGCTTTCCTCCAGCCACCAGTGCTGCCGGCGCTTCTCACGTTGGAGTGGTGCGGGGCCTTTTGTCTGGCCACACAGTGTCCAGGTCCTCTGGGCCAGCAATGCTGCACCCCAGCCTCCAAATGGCCTAGTGAGGGGAGGAATGAGAGCGAGTTTTTGTGCGCACTCCATTTAAATATTCCGCCACCAAATCCTGTGTGCCTGGGAGCATCCAGCTTGCCAGCCAGTCTAGGCTAACATCCATCACGGTGTCAGCCTGCACCAGCATCCCTGCCTCTCCTCCTGCCATGGCAATTTGGAAGTGGATAGTAGGGTCTTTTCCTCTGTCCAAACATTTCACTAGCCTGGTGCATACTCTGTGCAAACCTACTTCTATTGTGTCGCACCCCTGCTCGGTTGCCAGCACAATGCATGCTGGCCCGTCTATGCTAGCTTGTTTCTGATTGCTTTGCGCAGCTTCCTCCTACAGCCTGGCCCCTCCCTCACTTAGAGGAGTGGAGCCTTTTGTCCACCTGGAGGATCCCTCCGCTCTGCCCAGAGACCTGGCCAGACCACTCCACCAACCATTACACAAGGAGAACAATGAACGAATCTCTCCTCTGAAATACGAGTGACGTTAAAAAGAAATATTTATAAATAAAAGAGCTCATTAAGAATTTTATTTTCTCTTTTGAGTAGATGGTCTTGGTTGACCTTGAGCCTGGGTCCATAGGCCTGGGTTTGGTTTGGGAAGAATAGGCATCGAAGCAAGGAGAACAAAGATAATGCTTAAGTATTTATATTCAAAAATAAGATTTTTTCAGATTTAAAAACCAGGTTGTTATTTTCAGAAAGGATTTTATAAGTTATTTTATCTTTTCTTTTATCTTATTAAAGTCCAGGCTTGGTGGGCTGCTCTGGACGATGTTATATACAAGAAGTCTAGGAAGGAAAAGGAAGTGGGGAGATCCTGCCCTTTCAGACCCTGGAAGGAAAGCAGAGAAGAGGATGTTGATGGCCAGAGATGGATATTTTAGAGGGCAGGGACCTCAGCTCTATGGGGTAGCATCCAAGGCAGACGGAGCTCTTAGAACTGTACCTCCTTTCCCTTTCTTTCTTAGGACTCTATAAAAGGGTTGTCTTTGGGGTTCCCCCCACGTAAAACTTGGGGCACATCCACATGAAAGTAAACTTGATAACAAAATGGAAGGATAGAGTGGGGATTTGAAATTCGGATTTCCCAACTGGTGTGGACTCTGGAATTCTAGCCCGTCTGCCAAAGGCCATCCATAGTAAGGTGGACCCCTGAGCTAGGAGCCTGACAGAAGATGATGCAGAGGATCTGGGTCCTGTAGCCTACCAGAGCTGAAGGAGCACAAAGCCAATAATAAGGAATCTGGACCTGAGATTACCAGGCACAAACCACTGTTTCATAGCAGTTTGATGCAGTCGTATGAACTGGCTGGCAAGGGTTTGTTTTACTGCACTGAATGAGACTATACCAAAATTGGAAATTTAGCAAATATGTCTCTATCACCTATCTATCAATCATCTGTCTATCATCTATCTACCATCCACGTGCATATTTTTTTTTGCTTACCAAGGATTAGGAACTTAGGCCATATTCATTATAGGTGAAATAAAGAAATTGCACTTTCTCTGCACATCAGACTTATAGTGAGGTTTAGAGTTTGTGACTCATCTCCATACATACAGTGATGATCTGTTATTAGAATATACAATATTCGGACTATTCAAATCTTCCTCACCAGGTATTTTGAAGTGTTGTGAGGTATAGGCAAGGAAAACCTGTCTACCCTGTTCTTTTTGTCATTATATTTTCCTCTATCATTTACCGATTTTGTCCAGAGCCTAAAGAAACAGGTGGTTGGCAGTTCTGGTGTACTGGGCATGGCAAGGTCGTTCTAAGTGAGACAGCTCTCCATTCTGAGACCCGCTCTTCATTTCCATAATAACTTGAAACACTTTGATGATACTAATTAGAATAGTTTTTTTTTTTAAAGATTACTTTTTCTGCCATGTATTATATTTAATTCATCCAGGGTAAGCCTTTTCAGTTCACTGTTAGTTTTCATTAGAAATCTGTTGAATTTTGGGTAAGCAATTATATTTTTAAAATGGGAAATATGTTGATTCATAAAAATGCCTGGTATTAAATCTCCTTTGCCAAAGTTCTATTGAATAAAATGATTGAGCACGTAATTTAGGCTCCATTGGTGGCCACTGGTAGGCTAACTTAGAACCCTCACAATTTTCAAAATAGGGAGTTCCTGCCAAGATAGAGGCGTAAGTAGAAACCCTTCACTTCCTCGCACAACCAAAAGGAGGTTAACAACTAATCAAAAATCAATAAACAACCAAAAGTGCCAGAAAAATCAAACTGCATGGAACACTGACAACCAAGGAATTAAAGAAAAAATCAACCAGAACAACCAGACGGGTAAGGCGCTGACTGCATGGGCTGACTCAGAAAAACCTCTGCAACGTGGCAGCCTTGGGGGCAGGGCTGGCTGCGGAGCTCCCTGAGCTGCGTGGGCCAGAGGGGCTGACTTTAGGGGACTCAGAGGTGGCTGTGGGCCACACCTGGGATTGCCGCAGGTGTGGCCCACTGGGAGTGGGAGATACTCCCAGTCTCATACAACAATCTGACAGAAAGTGCACTAGAGATGAGCAGGGATGCCCCACTGTTCCCTCTCTGGCTCCCCCCACCCCAACAGGCAGTGCTGAAGCACAGCAAAAAGAGTTGCCCTGCCCTGGTGAACCCCTAAGGCCCTGCCCCCTTACAACCTATCTGGCATGCCAAGACCAAGAAATATGGCCCAAATGAAAGAACAGAGTATAACCTCGGAACTAAGCGATGAGGAGATTGCCAACCTATCTGAGGAGAATTTAATGCCCTGGTAATCAAAATGCTCACAGATCTGATTGAGCTTGGTCAAAAAATGAAAAAAAAAAATTGAAGGATACCCAAAGTGAAATAAAGCAGAATGTTCAGGGAACCAATAGTGACAGAAAGGAAATGAGGACTCAAAGCAATGATTTGGAACAAAAGGAAAAAATAAACATCCATCCAGAAGAAAACGAAGAAACAAGAATTCGAAAAAGTGAAGGGACACTTACAAGCCTCTGGGACAACCTGAAGTGTTCCAATATCTGAATCATAGGGGTGCCAGAAGGAGAAGAACAACAGCAAGAAATTGAAAACTTATTTGAACAAATAATGAAGGTAAACTTCCCCAATCTGGTGAAAGAAATGGACTTCCAGGAAGTCCAGGAAGCCCAGAGGGTACCAAAGAAGATGGACCCGAAGAGGAACACAGCAAGGCACATCATCATTAAGCTACCCAAGAGTAAAGTTAAGGAGAGAATCCTAAAAGAAGCCAGAGAAAAGGAGACAGTTACCTACAAAGATGTTCCCATTAGACTGTCAGCAGATTTCTCAAAAGAAACCTTGCAGGCAAGAAGGGGCTGGAAAGAAGTATTTGAAGTCATGAAAGCCAAGGACCTATATCCAAGATTAATCTATCCAGCAAAGCTTTCATTTAGAATGGAAGGGCAGATAAAGTGCTTCCCAGATAAGGTCAAGTTAAAGGAGTTCATCATCACCAAGCCCTTATTATATGAAATGTTAAAGGGACTTATCTAAGAAAAAGAACATTAAAAATATGAACAGTAAAATGACAACAAAATCAACAAATGAACCTAAAAGAAGAGAAAAACAACAAAAACAAAAACTAAGCAAACAACCAGAACAGGAACAGAATCAGAGAAATGGACATCACACAGAGGGATTTCAGTGGGGAGGGGGAAGGGAGGAATCGGGAGGGAAAGGTACAGGGAAGAGGAAGCATAATTGGTAGGCCTAAAATAGATGGGGAGAGATAAAAAATGGTATAGGAAACAGAGAACTTAAAGAACTTATGTAGAACCTATGACATGAACTAAGGGGGAGGGGGAAGCTGGAGGGTTGGGGGGCAGGGTGGAGGGAGAATAAAGGAGGGAAAATTGAAAAAACTGTAATAGCATAATCAATAAAAAATAAATAAAAAAGAACCCTCACTCACAATTTTCAAAATAAGGGAGATTTTACTGGGGGTGATATGGTAGTGATAATATTCATTTGCTAGCTACCATAGCAAAGAATCACAGACCGGGTGACTTAAACAACAGAAATCTTATTTTCTCACAGTTTGGAGGCTAAAAGTCTGAGATCAAGGTGTTGACAGAATTGATTTCTTCTGAGACCTCTCTTTTTGGCTTGTAGATGACACTTTTTCCCCTTTGTCTTTACTGGCTTCCCCTCTAAGCATGTGTCCTAATTTCATTTTATAAGGACACCAGTCATATTGGGATTAAGTCCCACCCTAAAGACCTCATTTTAACTTAATTACATCTTTAAAGAGCCTATCTCCACATATAGTCATATTCTGAGGTAGTGGAGTTAGGATTTTAACACATGAACTTGAGGAGGACACAATGCCAGAACAGCTTTACTCCTTGGACTGTCATTTCTGTCTTCCTCTCCAGGTTCACTGAGGTATTTTTTGGGGGGAAGGGTGCAGTTCTTGCAGGCTTGCTCTGCCTTTGTCCCCAGCCCAACAGTCATACTAATAATCCTTACCAAACAAATTTTACACTGTTTTTAGTGTGAAGTTCTCGGGGCTCCAGCTGTACATGAATGTGCATCTGTTCCAACAGGAGAACAACGTCCCCTTTTACAACTGCATGGATGTGACTTGGACTGTTCTGGCTTTTGCAAGGCTGAGTTTATAAATATAGTTCCTTTCCCTTTCCATCTCCCAGAAATTTGTGAGTGTATCAGAACATCATATCTAGAGAAAGGGATTCTATCTTGGCTTCGCAGTGTCAGGGATTTCTTCTTCTACTTCTTTTTTTTTTTCTTTATTCTTTTTGGTCTACCTTGATTGTTATGTCAAAGGGAATTTGGGAGGAAGGAGAGGAATATGTGTGTTTTGTATGGCATAGTGAGCCAGAAGTTAACTACACAATTTTAAATTATTATGTTTGCATTTCTATTTGTGGTTTATATAATAACTTTTGTATGTTGTTTTTAATCTTTGAGATAATCTTGAGAGTTAGCTATGACCTAGCCTGAACTTCCTGAGTTCTGGGTCCTTCATTAATACATTAAAGATGATGATGATGATACTTATATCACAGAGCTCTAAAGAGATCAGGTATGTAATATGGATAGAGCGCTTGACACATAGCTATCTCTCTGAAAATATTAGTTTATTTGTCCTCTGCTAAGTCTTGCAGCTTTTTTAGGGCCAGGAAACTGCCCACAGCATAGTTATGCCATTAGAGCAGACTGCAATGCCCATTCATTCTCCTTCTTGACGTGCTTTTGTGTATAGCTCTCTAGGCTACTGGCTTATTTTCAGGTTGCTAGTTTGTAAAATTCCTCT
Source organism: Desmodus rotundus (assembly GCF_022682495.2). Classification (NCBI taxonomy): domain Eukaryota; kingdom Metazoa; phylum Chordata; class Mammalia; order Chiroptera; family Phyllostomidae; genus Desmodus; species Desmodus rotundus. The sequence goes on from NC_071388.1 coordinate 168,170,339, forward strand.
CCTAAGGATTCACTTATATTAAAAAAGTTAACAGAAGTTCCTGCGAGACACTGTGAAATAGAACATGTTCAAAAGTTTTTTTCCTTGTACAGATATATCCCCTCCAGTTCATTGAACATACTGTGTGTGGTCTTTGAGCAGAAGGAAAAAATGCTCTAACTTAGTATTGTTCTTAAGCTAATCATATTTAATTCATAATGTTTTAATGTGCAGAGATCTTGCCAGACTGAAAATTGTTGACTTACAATTAGTGCAGTAAAATCCTCACCATGCTCTTGGGCCATTTTTGTTTCATTTGCCTCTTTTCCTCCTTTCTCTGTCTCCCTTTACTCTATGATGTGTCTCTTGGGATTGGATTACGAATCTGAATATACAGTGTGCATTTGGTGCCTCTGGTCATTTTAGGTGCCCAAGTTACTGATCTGCTGTGCTATGCGACTGGTGTTTCCAGACCTATTGAGAATCCTATGGGAAGGAGAGATCTTCTATGTTCAGGGTCATTGAATTTCAGAAGAATGGAGAAATAGATGAAAGCTCAAAGCATATTAGCTGTTAGATTTTAAAACCCTGAGAATTTCAAGGGAAACACAATCCATATGTATCTCCTCTGTTTACAACTTTCCTTATCAAAATGTTATGCTGTTAAGCTCATAGGTGCCTAGGATGTCAATTAAGCCTTTTATTTTTATTTATTTATTTTTTTTCAAGAAGAGACCAAGTTTCTTGGATAGATATTATTACTATTCCTATTTTTATTTATTTTATTTTATTGTTGTTCAGTTACAGTTGTCTGTATTTTCTCCCCACCCTTCCACTCCACCCCAGCCAAACCCACCTCCCTCCCCCGATTCCACCGCCCCACTTGGTTTTGTCCACATGTCCTTTATAGTAGTTCCTGATGGATGGAACTGGAGAGCATTATGCTAAGAGAAATAAGCCAGGCAGTGAGTGACAAATACCATATGATCTCACCTTTAACTGGAACATAATCAACAAAAGAAAAAAGCAAACAAAATATAACCAGAGACATTGAAGTTAAGAACAATCTAACAATAGCCAGAGGGGAGTGGAGAGGGGATAGTGGGGAGAGGGGTTTTCAATTAAGCCTTTAAAGACTCCTCACCTAATTATGTAACAGGAAGTCATATTCGGTCAAGTAAAAGAGACTGTCTCTCTCCTAAGTCCTGTATTCCTCAATATTTAGTTATTTTTATCACCCCCCCAAAAGGGATTTAAGACACAGATTCACGTTCATATTATTAGTTAAAGTACTCTAAGGCTTTCATAGGCATATAACAAGAAAAGAGAGAGAAACTCTCTCTCACCACTGTTTTGACTATGAAATCTTAGGAGGAAAGGAACAACTGTAGAAAAACAATTTTATTTCTAAAATTAAGAACTTAATTCTTTAATTTGTAAGGATGCAGCTCTTACTGATGTTGGAAGATTTTATTTAATAAGTGGAAACAGTGCTAGGAGGCCCTTAAAAATTCATAAACAAGAATGTGCATATTTTGTAATTTAAAACTGATTTGGAGTAAATTGAATGCACACCCACCACCCCTTTCTGTTCTCTGATGTTAAATAAGAGATGAATTGAGATGAATAATATCTTGCAGTCATTGGGATTGATTCCAAAAGGATTCTCTCATATTTGTTGCATCTTAGTGCCATTATAAGTAAAGAAAATCAGAAGTAGAATTCAAGAAAATGGCTGGTCAGCTTTCCTAGAATTCCGGGAAACCAGTGGTTAGCCTACAAATTTCTAGTGTAAGTTTAGTCCACTCTTGTTACTTTTCTTATATATAAACAAATTTTTAAAATCTTTCAAATGGTATGAAAACATATGTGAATGAGTTAAGTGGAATAAACATTTTTTATATAGAGTGAATTATAGTAAAAAACCCAACATTTTCAAACATGAAGATAAATTTTTCTTTTTAAAATTAAATTTATTGTTGTGACATTGCTAAATAAAATTATACAAGTTTCAGGTGTAGAATTCTGTAATACACCATCTGTACACTGTATTGTGTGTTCACCACCCCTAGTCAAGTCTCAAGTCTCCTTCCATCACCATTTGTCCCCTCTATTCCCTCTTCTACCTCCCTCCAACCCCCAATAAAATTCTTAATAGTGTTGACAACTATTATGAAATGACTCTTATAAAACCTTGGAATTTTGCTCTCTTATTCTCTGGAAGAGTTCCTGTGAATGATTGTATTCACAATTCACAAAAATTGGTGTTACAGGTAACATTTTTACTGTTTTCTATAAAATATATGCTCAAAAACTGCACCAGAGGCAATGGTGTGATTTCAACTGAGATATTTTTTTTTTAAGTCTCTTGTTCTTGGTAAAATCTTAAAGATTTCAGATAGTACAGAGTCTATAGAATCCATTCATCTGACTTTCTTCTTGTATCCAGGCCTTCCAGTTATACATGAGTTTTCATTTTGGCTCTGTTATGTGCCTTTGGGCATTAAGCTACCTAGCTGAGCCTATTTCCTAATGTATAAAAAAGAAGGATAAGAACTACATACCTCACAGAGATTAAATACAATTTCCAGTACAGACTGCCTGGGTCATGGAGAGGTCTTAACAAATGGTAACTACTGTTATTTTCATTGTTAGTATTACTGATATTGATGACAAATTTCCCTCTTCAGAATGATTCCAATGACCACGTTTGTTCTATTGGTAAATGTACATTGTTACCTGAAACTCACGCTATTTCTTTGAGATCAAAGTAGTATTTTTGCTTTCCTTTCTAGAAATTTTTAAAAAGTAATGTTGATTGTTCTGATGTTGTAACTGACTGAAAAACATAGCTCCTATGGTAGACTCAAACTGAAGTTTGTCATTATGATGAATAGATTCAAATGTAAATTGAGAAACAATACTATTTTTAAGTGAATCATTTCTATTTCTCTGGGTTGTAACAAAAAGAAATGAGCACCAGTGCCCCTTGTCAACATGGCATGAATTCCAAGAAGTTAAGGCCCTTTCCTCCTCTTACAACCAAAGGACAATTCGAAAGGAAGTGTTAAAGTGAAAAATTTTCTTTTTATAAAAGTAAAGGAAACAAAAAAATCATGTAAAAAATTGCTGCCGAGGGAGGAAGAGAATTGGAGAGCAGTGACAAATCCCTCTGGGGTGCAGATCGTTGGCACGATGACGGAGAGGTTAAAGTGAAGGGAACAATGGGAAATCAGTCATGAGCCTGAAGCTAATCATTTGGCTTCTGAACCAAAAGAGGGGAGAATAAATATTTTAGAAAGGGAAGAAAGCCCAGGGAGCTGATGTAGAAGTAGGTTCCTTTATCCAAGAACAAAAAGTCAAAGAGAATTAATAGATGATTTACTGGAACCTGCGTGGTGGCTGAGAAAGACTTAACATGTTAGAAAGAGGTTTCCTTTCCCAGGTAGTAGAAACAGCGTTACTAAATATTGTTTCAAGAAAGGATTTGATAATTTTTTTAGCCTTTTGAAGATATTCTTTAATTTCTTCTTTTCCTTCACAGTTAGAATCCCAGGAATCTCTCTAGGTTCAATGAGTATCTGATGGAAGATAAAGATGTGTTTTTGCAGTACGCTTAGGTATTGCTACCCCCGAATTCCATTAATAATAGCAGAGTTGTATATGTGTTTATATTTTTCCCTTTTTTTATACTGTGTGAGAGGAAATATAAGAAAATCTTCAAAAAAATGGCACAGTTATAAAGAAACAAAAGGGTTGTTTGAAAAGCTGCACTGCCGTTAGCTACCTTGAAATGTCCACTTGAATATCTGTTAAAAACCTGGCTTCTTTGTATGGAAGGTATTTCAGAGAGGGCAGAGAATAATGCAAACTGTAGTTGAATAAACATTGAAGAATCCCTGTAAGTGTGTTACTGAACAAAAAAAGGGGATTCGGCTGCCTGTCACCACAAAAGCCAAACTCCTGAGGCAGATGCTGGAGACAAAAGAAAGAGGTTTTATTCAGGTGAAATGGGAGAATGGCGAACTCTTGTCTCAAAGCCATATCTTCAACAAGAACAAGACAAAAAGCTGTGTCCAGAGTTCCTGCTCCAATGTAAAATATGGTCCTTTGGAGCCTGCAGACAGCTGCTTAGTGGGCATCCAGGTAGCTTAACTTTTCCTGGCTGCGGTCCTTTTCCAGCTCCCTCCCTGAGTTTGCCTGTGGAACCCACACGGCCATAAGCCCTGAGGCTGCTAGGTCTGGAAGGTCACAGGAACCACCTGGGAATGCAAGAGGGTGAGACAGGCTCCTTTTCGAGGCCATGGGCCACATGGTGAGAGAACAGGACAGTCCATCATGAGAGTCCAGATCAGGAGCAAATGAGAGAGGGGGAGGGGAATGGGGAGGCGGGGAGAGGTTCATTGCTTTCCAGGGACTCTATTAGTTTGGGTGTTGGATGGACCAGGTGCTTTTGCATGCTTAGGGTGGGTCCACCTCCCAATCAATCCCTTCTTTTCCCAGGCTAGACTGACAGGCACCTTAGGTCTAGCACCTGCTGCCATTTTGACTTTTATGGCGCATGTGCCTGCTTTCTCCTGGTTCCACTCCCAGTCTGCTGCTAGAAAGGGGAGCAGGGCTTTTGCCTCCCTGCAGTTATCTCAATAGCCTTGTGAAAGCTCCGTGTAAGAACTGCCCCTCCACCCCACCGCCATTTGTACAATGGGGGAGATTACCTTGGTGCTCAGTCAACTCCACACCCCCCATGCCTAGTCCCTGCATGCAGCCAGTGGCCCATTCTCGGGCCTACTGACAGAGAGCAACTAAACCAAAGGCTAGGCAAGGAACCCTGGAAACCCTGCATGGGGGTGTCAGGCAGCACCGAGGGTGGCCTTGGTGGGAGGGGCAGGGCACCTGCAGCCAGGGGAAGGGTGTCTGCGCTGGGGTGTCTGCAATGTACGGCTTGGTTACCTGGGCAGCTTGGTATATGTCCTTTGGAGGTGCAACCTGGTGTTGTGGCGAGAAACCCAATGTCCTCACCACACTCTGGGTGGGGCGTGAAAGCATTCTTTGGCTGTGTGCCCTCAGTGCTTCTGAACCTCTGACCTCTGTACCCAAGGAGTGAGGAGCGTGGCTTGGTGCACAACCGGCTAGCCAGGTCCCATTCCCATGGCCTCGTTACCCTCTTTGTGGCCCCTCCTCTGACCCACCCTGGCCCATTCCCAGTGTTGCCACAAGCAGGAGCCTCCTGGGTGGTCTGGACAGACTGTCTAGGGTGACGAGTGGATCCTGGATGTATTGTACAACTCCTTTCAGTGAATTTAAATTGTTTGCTAGATTTGGAAATCAGCATTGTTTAATTGCCAACAAAGTGAGTTATTTCCATTATACTAATATTTAAATGAATAATTTGGAAAGGATGGGTAGGGAGGTGATTTAAGTATTTTCCTAGGAAACTCTAGGAAAAGTCAATATTGAAAATATCAGATTCAAAAATGGTCTTTTTTCTTCCTCAAGATGGAATGCTCGTCTGCTTGGTACACAGTATATATTACTAGATTTATGGACTTTTTTTTTTCTCTTTTCATTCACCTGAACAAAGGTCACACTAGAGCAAGAAAAAAGAAAAAGAGAAACCCAGTCAATTCATGGCTAACTCATGCTATGCCAGACATAATCATTGGAGATTTGGTTAATTCTTGGGGGAAAAGTAACTGAAGACTTTTCATTGACAAAGTTTGCCTTTCAACTTAGCAAAAATGCAGGGTGTGGAAAAAGTATATTTACAGATGTTTGTATATAAAATAATAATTAATAAATAATAACAGAAGGATAAACTCTGTGTTTTGTGTACTCACAACTGTAAACCTACTTTTGCCCCATCCTGAATTTTATCACTAATGCCAAATAGGCACAACTCAGTGCAAACAGAAGGAACAGGGGCCTAGGGTTGTGCATGGAGCCTGACATCAGGTTTTGGCATCAGATGCTACGTGTAGCTCACTGTGCAAATTGGAGTATATCACAGAATTTATTTTTATTTATCTATTTTTTATTTTTCTTGTTGACACTATAACAGATGTTCCCCGGCCCTCCCCCACCTTTTTGCCCACCCCTATCCAGCCCCCGTCCCCCTGTCCCTCTGGCTGTCCCCACGCTGTTGTCTGTGTTTGTGGGTTATGCAGGTATGTTCTTTATCCACAGACACATGTAATTATCACATAATTTAATCCAGCCTAGGTTTCCCTCTTTGCAAAGTAGGTAGAATGAGGTATTATGATTATTTTGAGCTCTAAAATTATATAGTTCTGTTTTTCATGTTCAAAATGTTATAAAGTGATTGTCATAAATAAGTTACAAATAAGGTGCTCTAGAATTAAAAAGAAATTGCTTTGAACTTTGAGCTTCGTGGAAGATTTCATAGATATTAATTTCACTCCTGGAGATGAAGGAAATGACTTTGGGTCAGAGGGAATTGCAAAGATATGAAGCAGAAAATGGTAAGGCCATTGCAGAGAACAAGTGGTTAAACTTTTAATTTTTTATTTATTTTTATTTTTTATTGTTGTTCAAGTACAGTTGTCTCCATTTTAACTCCATCACACCCCTGCTGCCCCACCCATCCCTACCTCCCACCCTCAAACCTACCCCCTTTGGCTTTGTCCATGTGTCCTTTATATATTTTCCTTTAAAAGCTTTGTTCTTTTTCTTTTCAAGGGAGGCAGCCTTTAAAAAACAAACAAACAAAACACCAATACCTAGCTAATAAAAAGCCTTAATGCAAAGGGAATAAAAGATTAAAGTAAAAAGATTTTATATCTGAGATCTAAAAAAAATAATTGAAAAAATTTATACAACACAAAAATGATACAAAAATAAAGCTCATGCAAAATTCCAACATGCAGAGGTAATTACTGTTAATATTTTGATATTTTGGTATACTTTTTTCTAATCTTAATTTTATACATAAATATACATATAGTTGTATAATTGTGCTCACATTGTAGACATTATTTCATCACATGTTTTAGAACTTAATATATCACATGGGATTGCTTCTTCCTGGCTCCTTTCTGAGAAATTTAATTCTGTGATCCTCACTCTGCTTTGGTAGGGGTCAGTTTTGTCCTTAATTGTTTACTAATATGTCTCAGGAGGAAGTGGATGCTAAGGTTTGTGAAGGCCATAATAGGAATATTTATTAAAAGACAATGGGTATCATTTTTTTTTTCAGATAATCTATGCATTTGGCATTATTTTCTAGGTTCCTGGAGGGCAAGGCCGAGTCTCTGGTGCCGTCAGGGCACATTACTGGGCCTGACATGATATACACGCTCATGTTGTTTGAGCTGTATTTTTAGCATAATTTGTTTTTGGCCAAATGTAGAACATCTTTCCTGCTGGGGGCTGGAGAAAATTTTTGTGTGTTTGGCCATTCCCTATTAAGGCACCATTTTCCTATTTGCTGGTGTTTATATATAGATGTACATGTATCATAAAGGCATATGTGGAAATTTAAGCTGGGCCATGAACAAAATAAGACAAATTAATAGAAATGTATTTATTTTAATGTGTATTAGTAAAAAATAAGTAACACATCCACATCAAACTTGTAATTCCAAGTATATTACTGCATAGGAAAAAGCTAAATTCAACTTAAACAAAGATATCAAGTAAATAACAGGATACAAGAGTTATGAGGCTATAGCAAAAATTGTGAAGGTTGAATATGAATGAAAATGTTGGGAAACACAACCGCCACTTTTCCTAGACTAGGCAAGGCTGTAGTACTTTTCGTACTCCCTTTCATGTGGGAGGAGATACTTAGTGTCTGTATGTGGATTATTCCAGACTGAAAGTGTTCTTTGATTGCAGGTTACTTTCTTATTATCATTCAGCAGATCTGAAAGGCTCCTTTCCAGTCTCCTCTGAGGCCCGAAGCAGTTATTGTCAACCGTCTTTTCAAGCACCAGTTGCTGTTCCCTCGTCTTTTATTTGTTAATTATGATACTGTAATTGCATTTGCCTTTCCATCAAGAATTGCCAAGTGTTCTATGGGAAAGCTATGCTGTTCTAGTAGTTTCAAATATTAAGCAATGTATTACAGAGCTTAAGTTCTAATTTGGGCTCTGTGTTTAACTAGCTATTAGCCTGGAGATAGGCAGTTCTGCTATTGATAAAATGAAATAGTCTCTCTAGGGCTGCTTATAGCTCTAAAAAAATCCTTTCTTCCTGGATTTCTGATCTCTGTGTTCAACTATATAGAATGTTAAAGTTGTTGTCCTTTATGCTCAGTGGTCAGTTATACCAAGCTACTCAGAGTTCCCAGAAGTGAGTATGATCTGTGTGATTTCAGTTTGCTCCATTTCCCCGTCTGTGAATATCAGATTGAAACTGCATCAGGATGGAGCATTGGTTTTAGATGTGAAACAGTAAACAAGCACGCAGCAGCATCCTGCCTAGTCTATGATACAGAAGGTTCATTCTTAAACTCTGATACAAATACACTAAATTAAATTAACCCTAAAGATTCTAATTCCCTCAAGGGAGTCTCCCGATGTGCGCACTTTAGAGCTCCCGCATCCAATATGCTGATATGAAACTTTTGGTGTTTTTCAGTGTGGTTTTTGTGTGCAGAGAAGATTATTCAGAAGTTTAGTCTTGGCTTAAAAAATTCATAATACCTAGTTCTTTGTTAGGCTTTTAAGTTTAGCTTATGTGTCCTATCATTTGGTTTATAAATTTAGAAAATGTCAATGACATTTAAAGAGACTTTGATTAATATTTGTTCTAATTTAAACATGTTAAAATATTATAAAGGGCCATTATATATTTAATATATAGTACTTTATTTTCTTTATACATGTTCATGAGACCTAATAAAGCATCCCAAATGCTAATCTAATAAATTAAACTTAGAAATATGGTGAATCTAGATGCTCAATGCTCTGTATAAACTGAGTACTATATTAACTTAAAACCATTAGTCTAAATTAATCATTCCATTATACATTTAAATTGGATTCACAAGGCTGTCACTCAGGTTTGATTCTGATAAATATTACAAGTATAGAAAATACCAAATATAAACAGATATCTTTCTAACACAAAATATTAATATCATGCTTTTGATTTTCTTAAACATTTGCATACTTAATTGTAAGTCTTTGAGTTGAAAACTGTGAGCTCCCTGCGTCGGAGGGTCACCTTCCCAGTTAACTGAGGTTACCTATGTGTCTGCTTCACTGTTTAGATTCCTGTTGGGGACTTCGATGGGATACACTGAGCCTCATTTGTAGCAGCTAAATCAGTGACTCAGTGACTTGAGCAGCATGATATATACAGCTTATAACCTTGGATTTGAGTTTTACAGATTGCTTAATTCTTTGGCATGTTCAGGGAAGTCTACAAGCTCTAATCAGGGTAATAACTTGGTTGGTTTTATATTTCTTTTTCTTCTAAGATACATATCTTTCCCTTCTAACTTACTTTTGAACTTAATGAGATTCTGAGGTGTAAAATGTCTTTTCCTCATAAATGGAAAGATATTTAAATCTCATGAAAGCTTAGAATCTTTATTCTTCCTATTTTTAGCTCCTTACGAATACTGAAGTAGTGTCTGACTGACATTGGGTATTTCTCCTGCTTCTGTTCGACTTGCAGTCCAGCTGAAGAGAGCTGTGATTGCAAAGGAAAGTCTGTCCTGAGGTGTGTGGGCCCTCCCCGGCTTATTTAAATGGCCTTTAGTATGAACCTACTCAAGGTCCGACGTAGTTAATACTGGACACTGAGCTCATTTTCACCTAGGAATCCAGAGACCCTTCATTCTTCTCGGGGTGTAGTACAGAGTTGTGACCAGGCCCAGAATGAATCCTGGGAGTAAGAGAAAAAGTTGATTGGTTGGGAGAGACTCCAGGCTGATAGTGACCTCTCCTCCCACTTTAAATTGAGGCTTTGGAGAACCACAGTGCGCAGCTGAGCTACTGGTTCTACACCAGGGCATGTAGGCACACACTCCCCCATTGTTTCTTTGGAATACACTAATTAGAACAAAATATAAGATGTCAAAATCACAGTCAATTTTGTATATTTCTCTTCTTGATGCTTCATAAATGAGGAATAAGAGGATAAAGCTTTATTTTGCTCTAAGAATAATTAGCTTTTATTTACACTCTAAGATGTTGCTCTTGGGCACAGATGAAGCTTAATTTAATTATTTTTGATGAAGTTTTACTGCCTCTTAGCATCCTGCATGTGTTTGAAAGATGGTCGGTGTGGGTTGGGATTTGGTCTGAGGGTATGGCGGGCATTGACCGATCTGAGTGAGTGACAGCCAGCCTTGGTCATGTCACCTCAGGGCCGACCCAGCCAGATGCTGCAACACGATGGCTTAGTTGGCTTAGTCCAGTGGAACACAACGTTTTGTTCTAGATTGATTTGTCTTCTTCCTTATAGTTATGTATTTTTTATTTTATGCCCTTATATTCCTTGATTTATTTTAGGTTGATAAGAAGTTATTTTCAGACATCAACCTGAACAATTTGTCTTTTCTCACTGGGGGCTAGTTCTCACCCAACTCCATTCTTCGCCTTCTCTTAAAAGAAAACATTTTCTGTGTTTTACTTACTCAGTTTTGATATCTTAGAATTAACATTTCACTAGCACAGGAAAAATAGGATGTCCAAGTACAGCCTCAGCTGTAGCATACAAACTTATAACTTTTCTCTTAATGTGGATAACATACTGTTCTAATAAAAGGTAAGGCTTCATTTCAAGGGCACTCTCTGGGTGATGCAGATTCTTGGATGCTTCTGTGTTTTGTTGAAATTCATTATGTGCCCGAATCACTAAAGGGAGAATGAATGTATTTATATTGCTCAATGGATGTCAGTTGTAATCAAGTTCAAGTAGCAAACAAAGCTCAAAGTGAATGAACACAAGGATGTCATCTATCAGTGGCATCTTCATTTTTGAGCTATTGTGCCATTCATAATAGAGGCAACAGACAGACTGTGTTTAGGCGAATAATAAGTCTCTCAGTTTAGTTCATTCGGATTATTGCGGATATGTCATTAACATAGGAGTGACCTGGAAGGGAGCCAGTTTCTTTGTTCTGTATCTAAAAATGGATCACTGTACTGCTGGGAATACTGCGAAACCAATGTAGAAAGCCATTTATTATGGAAGGATACAGTCTAAAAGGCTGAAATTTCTCAATCTAGACATTAGACAGAAAATGATTGAGGAGTTGTTTGTAAAACCTCCTTCACTACAGGACTAGCTTTCTTTCTCTGGTGTTTTTAAACAAATGATAATCTGCTTATTTTTTGGTGGATACATTATTATCACTGATGTTAATAAGAATCAAATGTTACCATAAACTTCATTCCAATTTTTTTCTGACAGAGACTCATAAGAATTAACTTGTTCAGGAAGCTCAAGTGAAGAGGGAGGTGGTGCTCACTGAGAAATACGAAGATCTCATGGAATCTGGGAAGAGTGAGTAAGTAGGTAGAGCTGAGCTTCTGAACTTGAGGTCAAGAACTGAGTTTCCTTGCTCTGTCTTTCTCTGTGGGTGTTTTGTCTATTCCTCTCTCTCTGAGTCTGCTTTCTGAGCTTACTCATTTTGCATGGGGACCTATCCGGCCAACTTAACATTGACTTCTCATGCTCTCTTGCTCAAATGCCTATATCTGATGGGCTCAGACTTTGTGCCTCAATTCCAAAACCCTTACAGAGAAGTCTGATTGATTATTAGTAATACACTGGTGGGACTTAGGGTCCCACTCCTGACTAATTAGACATGTTCAAGAGTTGTGGAGCCTCTGCTGGGTCTATACCCTAAGAATCCTGAAACACCAATCCAAAAGAACCTATGCACCCCAATGTTCATAGCAGCTCTATTTACAATAGCCAAGTGCTGGAAGCAACCTATCAGTGCCCATCAGAAAATGAGTGGATCAAAAAACTGTGGTACATTTACACAATGGAATTCTACGCAGCAGAAAGAAAGAAGAAGCTCCTACCCTTTGCAACAGCATGAATGGAACTAGAGAGCATTATGCTAAGTGAAGTACCATATGATCTCACCTATAAGTGGAACCTAATCAACAAAACAAATAAGCAAGCAAAATGTAACCAGAGACATTGAAATAAAGAACAAACTGACAGTAACCAGAGGGGAGGGGGAAGGGAGATAAAGGGGGAAAGAAGGGGAAGGGTCATCAAGGAACTTTTATAAAGGACACATGGACAAAGCCAAAGGGGGGAAGGATTGGAGGTGGAAGGTGGGGGTGGGTGGGGAGGGGGAAAGGGGTGGTGGGGAAAATGGAGACACCTGTACTTGAACAACAATAAAAAAAAGGAAAAAAAATTGTAGAGTCAGGTCATGTAGACTTGGGCATGTGAGGTTCTATCAAAGAAGCTGAGGATGGAGCAGGCAATGATAAAAAATATCTACTATATTCTCCAAAGTGTGTCTAAATCAATGACCTTAAAACTTTTTCCACCATGACTCACAGGAAGAAATACATTTTCAAAAAAATCCATTCCAGCATTCATCTATGTGTTAATTCTTGAAGCAATACTTCCTCTTATTATATGATACACTCCGATGTTTCCTTTTCAGTTTCTTTCTATCCCAGTTCATTCCATTAAATAAAAGCATGCTGTTCTTGTCTCTCTAAATTGATTTCATGCTCCACTAATGAGTTGCAACTTTAGTTTCAAAAGCACTGGTCTGTACTTTTCTTTATATTATTTTCTTGGTAGCACCTGTAATTATAATAAGCTCCCCTGTTATATTTTATAGTTTGTATTTTGCAGGATACATCAAATTTAAATTGCCTTCCTTGTTAAACTTTAATTCACATTAAAGCAAAGACTGTGTCTATCTTGTTTATTTCTGCCTTCCTAGCACCTAACAGAGTTCCTGGCACATAGTAGATGCTCAATTGAGTAAATACTGATGAATGAGTAAATGAAGTCCCAAACAGATGGCATCCTTAATGGGCTCACCTGTTTCTTTGCAAGGAGGAGATTCAGATACATGTAAAACTGGCTAATCTGGTATAGCTCTGCGGACAGAAAAAGCAGATGGAAAAGCGCAGCAGGAGACTCAGTGGAGCAAGGAGCGCAGGCCAAAGAGAGAGGTTTCCATATAGTCCCAACAGCTGTCTGAAATTTTCCCACCAGGAAAAATTACTGTGATATGGGAAGAATCAATGTCAGGCCTGATGTCAGATCTCTCAGTTCATCTCACATTTATTCCACCAAACTACAATGCCTTTTTGGTGGAATTTTCAAAATCTTATTTCTGGTACTTTCATGATCTTTATAGCTGATAGTAAAGAAAGGTAGAGATGGAACCACATAAGACGCCATGATACCTGCTTTCCAATGAGACGGACATCTGGTCGGGAGGGTAATAGCACACAGAGCTGTGTTCCCTCGCGTCTTGCTCTCCTTCTTCCCGCAAATCACGGACTCCCATCACATCAGGATTCACTTAACTCCCTTCTGCAACTTACGGCTCCTCTTTGTCTCTAGCAGTTGTTTTAAAAACGACTTCCTATAAGTAGTTGTTTTTAATGATGTCACATACTGTATTTTCTCATTGCCAAGATTTGGAATCCATAGGACAATTTAACAAACAATTACAATGGTTTCATCTATAGACCTGCTGGATGATCTAGGGCTACAAAACTGTATTTATACAAAAAGCGATTTGTGGATTGATATAGTTTCTATCCACAATGCAGGGCTGAGAGGACTATTATTTTAACACGCAGCCTGTTTTAATGCTGCAAGTATTAATTTACAAGATGAGAATACTACACTTTTCAAAATAGTTAACTTAGTATTGAGTTAAAATTGCCAAAGTATATGAATTTGTTATAAATATGATCTGACGTATAAATTTATCATCCATGCACAGTTACAGCTCTTCTGGGAGGAAGAATTTATATCTTAGGCCAGTGTTTCTCAACCCTTTTGAGTGTGGCATCCAAGCTGGAGGGTGCGGAGAGAGAGGAGGGGTTTCCTTCTGCGGAGACAGCCATTCTAAGGTTAATCAAACACGCGTCAGCACACGCAGCGGGTATAACCTTGGTCTATAGTACTCGAGTGAACTCAACACTTTTGGGGACCAGTACTTTGCTCTTCAGTTCAATCCCATTGGTTCCTTCAGGAGAGCAGCTCTACACAATTTGTGCCAAGCTTAGAGTGAATTTTTTCTGGGGTTGGGACTCTTAGCCTCTAGTGTCCAGAGGCATCAGGAGGCAACTTTTATCTGAGATCCTCCCAGTTCCCCTGGCACTCCACGGGAGCATTCTGGTTTCTGCACTGTGAGTAATGCATACAACTCTGCCAATCTGTCCTAAGGCCCACTGGGAAAAAAAATACATGTTACTCTGTTGTTCAGGATACATTGTAAGTAAAGAGGTAACGAGTACATACACACACATATCACTATATTATGCTCTTTCTCTCCGTATGTATATACCCCCTCTCTCTCTCTCATATATGATGAATATATACACTCTCCAAATATTTTGTCATTGAAGGTATGTTTAGCTAATGAGTTCCTTTTAATTCATGAAAAAAGAAAAGTTATGTTTCTGGATGTTATTTATTGATTATATAAAGCATTAACTATATAAGTCATGTAAAAGTTAATCTACAATACTTTAAAAATATCTTTTGATAATCATATGGTTTATTTATAAAATAGCTTTTTTGGAGATATATACTAAAACGTTTGCAGAGGAAAGGACCTGATGTATATGGGATTTGCTTCACGAATAACCTGGAATAGGAGGGTACTGAGTGGGGTTACAGGTGAAACAAGCTTGGCCGTGTGGCTAATAATCCCCCTTTTCCCTATATATACTTGAAATTTTCCTAATAAAAAGCAAAAAGCATATGTTTTTGAAGTACAGACACTTCTTCCCTTCATCCCCCCGCATTCATGGAGAAAGTGGATGGGAATGAAATGCAAGTTTCATGATCACGGAACGCTGCCAATACACAGGGTGGGGCAAACCTGGGTTCACAGTTGCTTGTATGCAAAATAATACAGTAATTAATAAATGACTATCAATTAATATTATTACTAATTAACAATACAAGAATAAACTCTGTGTTTCTCACACTCACAGCTGGAAAGCTCCTTTTGCCCCATGCTTTGTGTCATGCAGTGTAAAGGTGGGGCCCTGGTGCCCTGAGCTGTCACCCTTCCAATCACTCAGTGGCAGTGAAGTGCATGCATTTATTTCCAGGAGTGTTTAGCCCATGTTTCTAATTCATTTCTTTGTCATTAAATCTCAACTGCAGTAGCGCAGAGTGCCACAAGGTGAAATTCCCTATGAAGATGAATGCAGAAATTCCCAATTGTGTCTATCCTAATAAAAGCAAAGGGAACACCTAATTACCTATTTTCTTTTAGAAACTAAAGGCATCAGCAGGGTAATAGCCCTGCTGTCCAACTGTCCAACCTGACTGCTGATTACTTTGGGTAAAAAGAAAGCTAGTTTTTTTCCCCCCAACTAACTCCACGAGAATTTGCCTATACTGCTCTTTTTGTTTTTAATGCTGTTTTCATTACACTGAAGTTTACTGTATGCTACCTAATTATTCTTTCATGGACCTTATAGACTGACCATGTATAAAAAACTGCAAACATTTGTAAGATGCAGTTGAATATATATACACATATATATTTTTTGTCATAAAGATTTTGTATTTGAAGACATGCTTACTGAAAGGTATTTCACTTAGGAAGGTTTAAACTTTATTTAGTTTATCAGGATGATTGTTTTATATTTAACATTATTAGAAAGCCAGTTTTGCATGTAGAACCTTTCATCAAAATGTCAGAGGAACTGGGAATCCTAAAGAGGAAACTTCTCTTACTCATTCCCCTCTGGAGTTTCTCTTTGTCTGAAACCCAACCTCTCTTCTCCTTTGCCAGGGGGTGAATTTCTGTCCCCCTTTCCAGAGTCCGCTTAGCTCGGGTCACCTGTGTTTGACGTCTCTCCTGGGCAGCAGCGGCTGTGATGATGGCAGATGCACTCAGGATGTTGCCGCTCTTTGTCTTACCTCACTGTGTTGTTGTAAGAGCTGTTTTTGCATTTTTCTTCTGTTAGGTTACAAGTTTCTGGAAGGCGGGTGTTTAGTAACACTTACTAAGTTGTTGGGTTGCATTGTGTGTTCAAATAGCTGTTGAAATAACGGGAGACTTCAAATAATACACAGAAAAAAGTAAGAAAATATCAGTGTTGAGGGAAATGTTAAGTGAAAAAATGACCTTCCTCCCAAAGTAATCACTAAATATAACTTGCTTTTTGGGAGAGAGTAAGTCACCTTGGAAAGAATCATTGATCATTTGCTCTCTATTGTCACATCCAGTTGGAAAACTGCATATAATCGTTTACATTCAATACAAACTTGAACTCCTTCAAAAGGTAAGTTGATTTTCTTTTTTGCAACAAGATATAAGTTACTTTAGTACTTCATAATAGAATAGAAAAATGATTCCGTTTCACAACATGAAAAATATACTAGGAAAGAAAAAGATTTTACAGATAAACCATAATTCTACACTAAGCCAAAGCCTCACAAGACGCTGGGTGAAGAATAATGTGCTTCTCATACTGACTACAGGACCGTTGATGAGTTCCAGTGGCCTCATAAACAACAAAGCCCAAGTTTACATCACTCACATGAACTTGTAATTGAAATTTTGAAAATGTGATTTAAAGTAGTAAAGGGAACAAGGATAAAATGTTTCAGATAGAACAGCTATTGAACAAGGTAAAGAATTAGTAGAGAGTGAATATTAATACTGGATAGTTTTCAAACGTCTTGAGGTAGCAAAACTTCCCACTAGCCTAATCTGACAGTGAGAGAGGAAAGTAGAATACTAGCCTCAGAGAGAGGACTAGTCAGCAAGGAGAATATGGGACGGCTTTTACATTATTAATGATAAAGTGAGTCATAGTGATGAAAGCTGTTAAGTATGGATCTATTTTGCTTCCCCCCTTCCTTCCTTCCTTCCTTCCTTCCTTCCTTCCTTCCTTCCTTCCTTCCTTCCTTCCTTCCTTCCTTCCTTCCTTCCCTCCCTCCCAACCTCCCCTGTCTTGTGCTAGATTAAAACTTTGTGAAAAATAATGATGAAGCACTACAGGTAGAGAACTAACTAAGTCTCCAATTCCAAATGTAGAGATCTTCCTGTTATTAAAGTGTTTCAAGTTTATTACATGTTATTCAAAATCAGGTAGTCGGAAGGATTTATACATTCACTGACTTGCAAACTTCTTTTACTATAGTATAAGCCAAGAATGCCGTGAGTCCAGCAGGTCTGTGTAAAAGACTTCCAACGTCGAAGTTCAGTATTTGTTGTGGGGCCCGCAGTGGACACTAATAGGAGTTTTGCTGTTTTCTCTCTCTTTTTTTCACTGTTTAAGGAATTTTTATTAAAGCAAGAATTTTATAATCCAAATTATGTTCCCTTGCTCAGTAATCAATTCTGTTATTTAAAACAGAAGTGACATTCTGAGTTATTCCACAGTACAGAATTACAAAATTAAAAAAGGGAGTGCTTTCAATTTTTGTACTTTGCTGAAAATTCTTTTTCCCAGGATCTATAAAACATTTATTTGTTTTTACATTTTACTTTTTTTTGTTTTTGTTTTTAGATCAATAAGTAATCTAGGACTGGCATCATGTTTGCTGGACTGGCATTTGCTCTGGACCTAAGGTGCCTAAAATTTATTTTATATTGTGGAATGTTTCTTTCCATAATACATAAGGTTTTTGATGTTTAGATACTTTTCTTCGGTGAAGCACAAGTTTCTTTTCATGGTCCCTGATCAGTTTTAAACAGTGCTGTTTCTTCTCAATATGTCAGTAGCAGGGCAGAGAAGCACTTGGTAAGACAGTGCAATCGAACTCCATTAGTTCTGTCATATCAAGTGCTTTCTAGTGGCCTTCAACTGAATGGGGGAGTGCTGACATTTTCACTGTGTCCAGGATGTATTGTAGCTTTTTCCGAGGGAGGTAGCTCTCAGTTCTTTCTGACCCACTTTCCTGGAGCTTAGAATTAGAGTCTGTTTCCAAATACAGACAGCAGATGGAGCAATTTACTTTATGTATACTCTTCATTTCATACAAAAAGTCATTAAAGACTTTATCTGTGTGTCTGTCTATATGCAAATTTAACTACATGTTTCAAAACTTTTTATATACTTGGAAACAATACATGAAAGTTTATTTCATTTTAGAAAGCAACATTTGTTAACGTTTTAATTCAGATTTGCATTTTATCAGCCTTATAGACATTCTGAAAGGAAGACAGGACAGGAGAGCATTAACTGTGGCAAGAAGTAGGCCACTTCTTTTGCTCAGTTTCCTTCTGCAATTCATCATCACATATTCTGCACGGTGACAGCGAAGCTGGTTTTAATGGGCCATGGAATTCAGCAACACTTAGCTATAATTTTGACAGTACTGTAATAACTTTAAGAGTCTGATTTAGATAACAGACTTCAGTAGAACTTTCAAGTTGAAATTTATGGAATCATTTCGGACATTAGACTATCCATCCGATCTCTGGTCAATAGAGGATGGTTTTCTGTAGGAGATAACTAATAGCTTCACAGAATTTTGGGATGCAATAGAAGGATATTGTCCCCTGGAGGTCACACTTACCAACCAAAGGGTAATAACTTTTATTGCAAGCCTGAAATAGTCCATAAATGTTTCATCAAATCCTTAAAAGTGTGCAGTTATCAATTCTCCACCCTTTTTTTGATTTCTGGTAACTGCACCGAGACGGATGGAGTGCTCCTGGGAAGCTGGGGAAAATGTGATTGTGTTCAGCTTATCATCTGTAATATTTCCCAGTGGGATTATCTGAATACATGTGGATTTTAGTAAGATTCTTCTCAGAAAATTTCATTATTATTTTAAATGCTGGGCTCTGCCTCTCAATCCTGCCTTAATCTTTCCTTCTCCCAACACATTCCTACCGATTTACCCCACTTTAGGCAGCAGGTGAAGTGGGGACGGAGGTGTTGCATTTTCTGGCTGTCTCAGTCGCTCCCCAAGCACTGACAAAGCATGTGTCTGCGGAGGCCGCTGGCGTGGTGCCGAGCTGATTGAGTTAAAGAAGACATAGTGTCCTTGAGGCAGGGAAGCTGCCAATCACTAACTCGAGGGAGCAGTGTTCAATGTTTTTCTTCTTCAGTTTGGGCAAAGTTGCTGTGGGACAGGCGCCGTGAATGTCTGAACAGGTAGGGGGTGCCCACGTCAGGCTATCATAGAAAAGAGGTAGAAAGTTCACTTTATCAGACTGCAAGAAAACACAGATTACATTTCTGAGAAATTAGAATTGTACAATACTTAAAAACAAAATATAGTCCTGACATTCAGGTTCACTTTGTAACTAATAAAGTACTGCAAAATCGAAGTTCCTTCAGGGCTCAATGTAATGGATAGAGAATAGAATTGAAAAGGTAATAAAGAGGTTCTCAGTGCTTGGGTTTTGCATCTGAATAACACTCTGCTGCTATCACCCAGAGCATCTGTTTTCCTCTTGAATCAGGACAAAGGTCCTTGGCCTTTTACTCTTCTGCATCATTACTATGCAAAATTCGAAGTGTTGGTTCTGGTGTTGGTTCGGTTGTAAGCCCCAGCTACTTGCCAGCCACAGTCACAGGGCTAAGAGGAGCAGAAATAATGAGTTAGCAGAAAGAGCAAGTGTGTGGAGAAGAGCCTGGGGCAGCTCATGGCAGGACCCCCACTGCCCAGATTGACGAGGGTTAGTATATGGCAGGTGCTTGCTAAACATGTGCTGAACAGTGAATCAGTTGTTTCAACGGGGGCTGCGGGAGTGACCTGTCTCCTTGGAAAGTTGTGTGTGTAGGACAGGAATCCCCAGAAAAATTATTTTATCTGTTTCTTTAAAAAATTAATTAAATTGCATTACCTTAAAAAAAAAAGTAAAACTTACAGGGACGGGTGAAGTGCTCTTAGACCACTTTTCCAACATTGCATTCTCCTCTCCACTCCCCAGAGTTTGATCAGATTCTATTTACATACATACAGGGTGGGAAAAAGTAGGCTTATGGATGTTCGTGTGGAAAATAATACAATAATTAATAATCATATAAGAATAAATTCAGTTTCACATACTTACCACTAAAACCTACTTTTGTCCCTACTCTATGGAGAATATATTGGAAATATAAAGTTGTTTTGTGGTTTAAAAGTATTTGCATAATAAGTATCATAGTGTTTAATGTCATCTCTCCTCACTTAAATGTATCTTAAAGATCCAGTCATTTCGTTACAATAGACATTCAGATGAGGGGAGAAATGAGCCGGATCTTGAGGCGGGCATGTATTGTCTTAGGAAGCACCTGCCTCAGTTGGGTCCTCTGCATGGTTTTCAGGCAGTGCAGTGGGGTCTACCATCCTTTAGCAAGGGGGAGTGGGCTTCTCCTGCAGGTCCAGAGGGTTCTGAGGAGGCTGAGAGTTCAATGTTCTTAAGTGTTCCCAGGTGGGTATCCCTCCCCTTAGATCCCTTGGAAGAGTCCTATTCCTTCCTGGATTGTGTAGAAGACTTGCTGGGGCTTGAATTCAGGCTCAGCTGAAGTTCTCTGCTCTTACAATTAAGTTCTAGGCCTGGTTTGCAGCATGGGCTGTCCTGTGACTGTAGAAGAGGAGGATTTCCATAAAGGGAGGGAGCCTTCTGACTTCCATATTTGGCCTTAAGTGGCTAATTGGCTGAATTGAGCCTGTCATTTTCTCTCTTCAATGCATCAATACCACTCAACAACAACCAAATAAATCCCCCAGTCCTTACAATCACTGTTTCTTCCATTTCTCACAAATGCCAACCATATCGCAGAGACCACTGCATCCCTTCAGCACATAATCCATTCCAAGCCACCGCAGGTGACACCCTTGGTAATTGCCATGCTGCAGGCTGCCAGGGCTTCCAATGCTCACTTAACCCGGAGATGGAGTCCTTGTTGCCATCTGGCCGTGGGAGGGATCCAACTTCAGAATTGCATCCCAGCACTGCTGGCTCCTCTTTCTCTGCCCAGCCATGAATTTTGGTGGTCTGTGGAGTGAATGGATGGTGAGAAATCACAGCCAGTTGACCTTGAAAGGAAGATAAGAGGTAGGGTGGTAGAAGAAAAATAAGAAGCAGAACCTGGAAGAGTGCTAATCAGGTTTTTACCAGAGAGGAAAGAGCCTGCAGAGTAAAGAGGGTGAGGAGGACATAAGAGCCTGAGTTAGTGAGAGTAGAGGAAATGTGAAGTTGATTGGAATGCTTCCCTTCTTGAGATGGGAGGGGGGGAAAGGCAAGAAGTACACGCAGATAAGTTTGCTAGTGGTAATAATACGGAGAACTGAGCCATTACTACGTGCTTGGCACAGCTCTAAATGCATAGGTAGAAATTAGTGTTCATTTAATAACACCAGAAGACTATTTTTTAGAGTTTTCCATCAGATCTTTGATATCAATCAATACAGTAAAATGAGAGAAAATAACTCAGGTGTGAAAATGCATCATTTTCTTGCTATTAAGCCCATTTCCTTCTGCACTTTTCTTAAGAGAGTTAGGATTTATATTTTTTATTTAACCAAATATTAGAAAAAGCCACTCCTTTTATAAAGTTCCCATTGTTTCAATTCCTTCTCTCCATCGTTATCCCTTCACTTTTAATTTAATGGGCAGTCCTAAAAATAAAAACTATGGCACACTGAATGTGAAACTTGAATGAGGAGCTGTGAACATTTCTTTTTCACAAGACATCTTGATTCGATTTATTGCAGCAGGTTCAGCAAAGATCTTAGAAAAGGTGAACATTTGCCCTGAGCAAAAAGGGCAAAGGTAGCAAGAGGCCATACAGTGTCTCACCACTGCAAAGACAGGGGAGGGGGCAAGAGACGATGGAACAGGACGTGGCGATTTTAGCGGTCTTTGGAGTGTTCTGCTGTGACAGAGACCACGTGCTATGTGGTCATTCCCTCTTTCACTATCGGGTACCTCCTTTTAACAAAAGCATATGGGAAATTGGTATACTGTGCACTCTTGTATTTGGTGAACAAAATAATCTTGTGGTCATTATAATTAAGTTACTTCAAGTATGAAACTCTTTTCACTAACAAAAGCAAAGTTAATGAGTCAACTGTTCTCAATCTTACCCAACAATATTATTCAAATAATCCTGATTTTCAGTTGGTAGAAGCTTATAAAGTTTCACTGTACAAGCAGTTTTTCCTCACAAAAGGCAGTGGTAGCCATTTTTGCCCAGTGAGAAGAAATAGGCCAAGCAGCAGCAGTTGACCTTAGGACAATTGAATTTCTTATTTCAAGTACCTTTAAATTAAAATTTAACAAAATATAAACAGTGGGATGTGCATTTCCTCATTAATATTATTAATAATTTTCAAAATCAGTCCATACTCTGTACTAAAAACTTATTATATAACATAGCTTAACATAATTTTGAATCCTATTTGAGGAGGTTTAGTTACTGAATACTTTTCAGGTTGTTTCACCTGCGGCCTTGACTCTGGGGATAGCATTTGAGTGAGATTTCAGTTTATTTCCTTTTGTTTAATCAGTAGATGGAAAAACTTCTATAAACAGTTATATGAGGGAAATACTCTAACATGGTTTGAATTTGTATTCCCATGCCTATTGATTAATAAAACTAGGGCATGGGTCTTATGCTAAAGAAACTTGCAAATCTGCTGCTAGAAATTTTCTTTTAATAGGAAAACCCACTAAAGGACTAAAGGCCATGAAAAGAATTTAGCTAACAAAAAAGTTTATGTCATTCACTTTTAGCCAATTACTTAGAATCAATCAATTGGGGTGCTACTTAACTGTACTCATTGAAAATTATTTTTATTCTACTTTGTTTTAATTTAATGATTTAATGTTAGTATATTTAAGTTAGCTTTTAATGAGATAAATGATTGGGGAATGTACAATACCAGTCAATACCCTCTTGGCTGTAAATGGCAAAAACTAAGTTAAAACAGTAAAAGTGATCCTGGGAACATGGCAGCCAGTAAAGGCATTGTTGTGAATATCTCTAAGCCCCACATAAAAATAGAGGATCTAGAGAGCAAAACAAAAAACCTATTGAAAATATTTACCACAACACTAGGTGATCAGTTATCCGTACAAACACAAAAGACAGCAAGTGAGGAAAAATCACTTGACCCAAGACCTATATAGTATCAATATCTAAGTGGAAGAGAGCAGAAGGAAGCAATAGAGAATCTGAAAAGGAGAACCAAAAACTCCCGGGCTCACTGTAAAGTACAGCAGGCCAATTTGAGAATAGCAGCTAAAGCTGAGAGCAGCTTTTCCAATCCAATATCGGGTGAGTGCAGGGGACTGGGTGAGTACTGAAGAATCTAGAAGAGTTTAGCCCCTTGAAACTGACCTGTGGTGGGGGGGGGTGCTCTGCCCACAGGGCCCCCCTGACCACCACAGATGACAGTAAGTCTACCAAGACATGATCTGCTTGGGGAGAAAAGGTGGCTGATCGCTCAAAAGAGAAGGGCCAGGAGCCTTTTCCTCAATGGGCTTTTATTGGGTTTAATTTGTGTAGGAATACAGGGCATATATGTAAAGCTTATCAATCATTGTCAGGCAGTAATGATAACTCTGAATGAACTCAGTAATGAACTCTGAAGGCTTATTTTGAGTCAGGGTCAGATAGCTAAAGGGCCATAAAACTTTGGGGGAACAAACGCATTTCATGCTTGGACCCTTATCATTTAAATTGAGGGTATTAGCAAATCAAGTTTCACAGGATTTTACACATTCTTTCTTAGGTCTGATGGCCCAGGGGAACCTGCCCTTACCAGCACAGGGCTGCACCCACCTCTGGCATTGTTTCAGGCTTAAGTCAGGCAGGGGAACTAAGGCAGCCAAGAGATTAGGAGACTTCTTGCAGACAGAATGAGGACTCAGTCTCTCACTCAGCCTTAGCCATGGAGGGTTACAGCTTCTGAAACCAGGCAGGGTGGTTCCCAACACTGACCTCAAGGATTTTCCTCCAGAATAGGGCCTCACTCTGAGGAGAAACTTTTTGGAATAGAATCAAAACAAGCCAGTCAGGATAGAGACAACTGAGACAAGAAAACAGAAGGTTAGGAAAGAGAGGAGGAGAGGAACAGAGCTGGGAAGTGTAATGAAGCAAGTCAGCATCTTTCGGAACACTGTAAAGAAGCATCAGAGGAGGGTCCTCTGGGAAGTTAGAAAAGCTGCGCTGAAACTTTCTCCTTTGTAAAGGTTCAGGAAAACTAATTTCACATAAAATGAGTTACCAGAAAGTATCAAGGTCAAATTTCATACAAGTTATTGGAAGGAAAAAGAGTAAGGAGCAGAGTAACATTTCTATAAAAACAAAAGCACATCGGAATTAAATGCCCACAGAATCCAGTGAAACAGTATCCATCTATATCAAAACATGACATTGAAAAAAGAAATAACACATGAAACAGTAAAAGAGTCAGAATTTGGAAAATACAGAAATAAGGTGATGTGGTGACAGAACATATGTAAGAATTAGGAATGAAACACTTTTTTTTTTTTTCAGAAATAAAGACGAAATTTAGAAAGAACACAAAGGCAAATAAACACGACAGATAGTACCTTAAGGAAAGGGGATATAAAAGAGAAATCATTTAAAAATCTAAAAGAAATAAAAATACTACTAAATGAAGTGTAATAAAGTATTAAAAGGATAAGAAAAAAATGAAGAAAGAGATAAAGTGACAGACACTGAAAATGGGGAAGATCTGACATACAGATAATAGGAGTCCCTAAGAATGAAAACCAAAGCAAAGGAACAGAATAATTATTAAGAACTATAATTCTAGAAAACTGTCTTGAAATTAAAGAAAGATTTGAGGCTTCATATTAAAAGAGTGGCCCACATACTTGAGGATATTTAATAAAAAAACCAATGCCAAAACATATTCTAGTAAAGTCACTGGACCTTAAATAAAATAAAACAAAATCTTTGTGCTTTGAAGCAAAACCAGCAAACGGCTAATAAAGGGCACAATTAGATTAGTATCATATTTTCAAAAATAATAGCTATGCCAGAGAAAGTAGAATAACATATTTAAGATATCTAAAGGAAAAAAAAAAAAAAAAAACGGAGCTAAGGATTTTATATCCAGGGCAACTGACTTCCAAGTATAAAAGGTACAAAGTATTATTAACATGTAAGAATTCTGAGTTCTTTTATTCCACATGAATTCTTGAAAAATCTACTGAAAATTTCTACTTCAGAAACCAAAATGGATAGACCTTGACATAAGGGTGGGTGGTGAGGGTTAAACTTGATTGACTGTAGAACTAATACTAAGTAAAGGTTAAAAGGGAAGAGTGTAATATGCACTGAGTGTATGTACTCACACTGTAGATATAATATACCTATAAAGATGAGTGAGGGAAAACATTTTAATAATCTTTGCAATAGTTGGTCCTGGTACTTTGAGAATGTTGTGTATGCAATCTGGGATAAAATAAACAAGTAATTGTAGGATATTCTAATTCTACTATGCCCTGTATCCTTGAGAATCAGGATACTCTGTCTGGAGGAGAGGGCACACAGAAATATAGAAAAGATGAAGTAAACAACAAAATAAAACAAAACTCTATACTCCTGGATTGAAAGTGTCAGTGTGAACTCAAAAATATGGAGAGCTAGCAAGACTGAGACCTGATAAGGTCTAGAAACACTGACATACTCAGTAGTAATGCATATCCTAATGCTAAAGATGTGGTTTTTATTTTAAAATTACAGTTGACATTCAATATTTTATGAGTTTCAGGATACAGCATAGCAGTTAGACATCTTTATTACTTATGAGTCATCTCCCTAAGTCTAGTACTTATTTGACACCATACATACGATATTACGATACATACGATTTTTATGATATTATTGACCATATTCACTATGTTGTACTTTACTTTCTTATGACCACTTTGTAACTGCCAATTTGTACTTCTTAATCCCCCAACTTTTCCCCCCTACCCTCCCAACCCCCAACTCCTTGGCAACCATCAGATTGTTCTCTGTGTCTATGAGTCTGTTTCTGTTTTGTTTATTGTGTTTTTTAGATTCTACATATAAATGAAATCATATGGTATTTGTCTTTCTCTGTCTGACTTATTTCATTTAGCATAATGCCCTCTATGTTGTCACAAATGGTAAGATTTCCATTGTATATATTCCACTGTATATATTTAACACAGAAGATGTGGTCTTGAAATAGCATTTCTCACAAAAAAACACCAAGGAGAAACAACTTTGGAGAAATGGCTGCTTCCGACATGAGACAGGAGCCTCAATAGCTGATTATATCATAATAAAAAGAGACAACTAGACATTCTGTTTCACCTGAAAAAAAAAAATACACCTATAGCCTTGCCAAAGGCATTGAACTCGAATCCCATCAAGCCTCTGGATCCAGCTGCCAATTTCTAGAGATTGGAGAACAGAGGAATATTTTGAACTTCACCATAAATATGCAATCAGCAAACTCCAGATTGAAACTAGAGTAGTCAAGTACCCTGAGTCCTTCACAGAGCTATTGTAAAGGAAAAAGCAGGGGTGGGGAGAACATGTAGATTAAAGAGACTAGTGATAATACATTCTGACGCATAAGAATGAATTGTAGCATCTTGGAATACACATTTGGGCGACAGAACCATAAAGAGCTGTGAGGTAACGACTGCTGTACAGATCAGGAGAGCAGCTACTTTTTTGGATGGGGAAAGAGGTTCGAGTTAGGTACAGAGCGCATGAAGGGCTCCTGAGATCACTGGCAAAGTTTTAGTTTTTGACTTGAATGGTGATTTTAAGAGTAGTATTTTATGTAGCTTTCTGTATCTGCATCCTGCATTTTATTTTATAATAAAAAGGTTAAAACACTCTCTAAGAGAGAATAGCACAGACCATACAACAAGGGAGCAAGATGAAGAACCAGCACTTGATGTGCGGGTGACATTTTGTTTACCTTTTCCTTGTACCATGGGAATAGTCATGTTTAGGATTCAATTTAATTTATTTCAACATCTACATCTGAATTTCCTTTAATGAAAAAACTCCAGTAAATTCCGACTCTTTATACAACTAAGTGTAGTAAGTTTGTGGAGAATAAATGAATGGGCTCAAGTGGAAGTATGGTCTGTCTCCTATTCAGCTAGGACGAGGGTCCAGGCAGACAGAGTAGCAGCTCCGGAGAATGCTGTGTTCAGGAATTTCCAGGCAGCGGGAAAGTGAGCAGTGGTTCAGGGCAGAGTCGTCCTCACAGGCGAGTACGTGACTGCGAGGACCAACTTCATGGTGAACAACTCATGAGGGCTGCAACAACATTATCCTCACTGGTCATTCCCTTTTCAGGGGTGGATTAGTGAAGAATGGGGGGAGGGAAGCTTCACTTTTGAGACAGACAGACAGACACACCCAGACTCACACCCACACACGTGCTTTTATTGAAGTATATGCCCTTGTATTTATCCCTTCAATTGGAGAGTAAAGTTCTTCATGTCAGAGCCCATATCTTTTACATAGTATGCAATGCAAATATTTTATACAGTTCTATATATTCATTCTAAGGTACCTTAGTAAGTGCTTTTTTACTAAATAACTATTCTTTATTGTGTTTGAGGAGCTGCTTAGGTCATATTACTTCAGGATTTCCCTCTCCCTCTTTCCCTTTCTTTCTTCTTTCCTCTCTTCCTCCCCACCTCCCTCTCTTTATCCTTCTTTCCTTTTTACCTTCCTTTCTTGTTTCCACTCTTCTCTCTCCCTCCCCCTCTCCTCCCTTACCCTCTCTGTCCTCTGTAACTTTTCAGTTTAGAAGAGTTTTATGTTGATTTAGGTTATGTTTTATAGAATTGGATTTTTATTTCTTTTTTGAGTACTATGTCCTAGTAAAGGGTAGCATTTTAAAAGTCTTTTCCCAGAGGTTGCAGTTATGTTATTTTTGAGTTCATCCCTTGATTCAGGTAAGTAGGATTGCTTTTAAATAGGCTATTATTTGATATCTGCCAAAGGTTTTGAAGAGTCTTAAAATTATAGCCCAGTGAACTCTCTTGTCTGATATTATACTGGTGTTAATCCAAAGAAAGTCCAAGGGTTTCCATGTGTAAATTTGATTTTAAATGAAGTTTTATTACACCCATTCCACTAAAAATTTCTTGGCTTGTGGAACACCATGTGAATCTGTTTCCCATGGGGAGAAAAATACAGTGCTCTTAACTGAAAGATATTTACTCTATTGTTCAGAATTTTATTTGTGCCCTGGGTATTAAGGGTCATGAGCTAGAGTATTTGTTCCTTACCCGATATATGGGCTGATACTTCTGTAAAGTAAAATATTTTTAAGGTAAAATTTACAAATATTTAAAAATCCAATATGATAATATCTTAACACTTTTCTTTATAAAAATACATTTATATGGTTGGTGTGGGCACAAAGAAAGTAGGGAAAATTCTGATCTCATTGCTGGGTCAGTAACAGTGGGCTCTAAGAAGGTGGTGGCACAATACCAAGTTCAGGGCTCTGCACGTTACTGAAACACTGATCCTCTAAAGGGAATTTTAGATCTGGGGGTTACTGCACAGCTCCTATAGGCTGGGGAGCTACTGCGTGGACTGTGTGTGTGTAGTTTCAATATATGGGTGGAGGAAAGCTAACATTTTTTAAGGCTCTCCCTTTTTAAGAAGCTAAAAATTTGCCATCATATTAATTTTATAAGGACACAAATAATAAATTAGTAGTGCATCAGCTTTTGCCTTAAGCTCTGTATTCTTGAGGATGCCATGTAAGGACATGGATAATTTCAGCAGAAAAATAATTTATTGAAGATATTAGGTACTCACAGAATAGCTTGGTTGCTACACATTTGGGAACAACACCTGTATCATGATATAGGGCTGCTCTCTTAGAGACCCATGGCTGCCACAGATACTACCAAGGCTGTCACTGAACGTCTGTTGATACTACTTCTGACAGTGGGATGTGGCTGTTCTCATCTTACTGGAACACATTCTATGAGATGCCTGTTTCTTCACATTGTATTTGAAGTGAAAGTTTGCAATAGTGATTCTGAGTGTCATAGCCAAATTCTGCCTATACCCTGTTTGCAGGAAAAACTAGGAAAATGAGTTGCTGGCATGGACTCAGCATATAGGAAAGTTTCAAAACGTAAGAGCTTTAAAATGTACTAATGATTCCAAAGCATAAAAAATGTCCTCTAAAGTTTCTCCTTGGCTGTGCAACTTCCAAACAAGATCAACAATAGCAACAACCAAATGCTACAACCTAACTTAATGCAACAACTCTTGAACTCTTGAACTGATGCACTCCTTCTCTAAAAACAAGACAATATAAAATCTTACTGGTCTTTGCATCCATGTCCAGTGTTTTTACCTCATAGCATTTCTCCTCTAGTTTTATCATAATTGTGTCTTGATATTCTATAACATGTGGACTAATAAAATTATGAAGTAAAGGGACCCAAGATGGCAGAGGAGTAGGTGGAAGCTGCACAAACCTCCTCCCAGGACCAGACTGGAATTACAAGTAAATTAATGAAAAATCATCCTGAATAATCAACTGAACACTAGCTGGAGAGATGCCATAACCACAGACAAGGTGGAAGAAGCCACGTCACCACAACGACTCTGGTATGTACTACAGAGGAGGTGTGAGAGGGCTGGCTGGACACCCACGGGTGGCAGCTGAAGTTCTGGAGGGATATTTCAGAAACCTGGGCTCTCCCTGAGAAGTGTTAGGGTCTAAACCCCAAACTAGGATCCCCAGCCTACAGCACCAGAACTGGAAAAGGAACTCAAATAATAATATGTCTAGAGATGCAGAGAGCCTCTTAAAGGGCCAACACAAACAATTTCATTTGCAGCCACTTACCCTGGGCTCTGGCAGAAGAAGGGCAGAGTGGACTGGAGACATGGGAAGAGAGTCTGAGGTTCATGGCTTTGAAGGAACAGCTGCCAGGATCCCTGTGCTGAGTCATTCCCCATACTGCAGAGCCCATCTTTCTCAGGCAGAGCACTCCCCTCCAAGTGAATCAGCTTGAGGAAAGCAATAGCTCCACCCACAGGAATTACTCTGTCCCATCATGTGGAGCTTAACCCAGCTTCTGAGTACAGCTTAAGGCTATGCCAGTGATTAAGTTTAATAACTAAGGCAGATCTCTGAAAGCTATGAGACTTTAGCTGACCCTCTACTGGGCCTGGTGCTGATAAAAGCCAGCATTGGTGAGCAGCTCGGTTCTTTTTGTATACAAACAGACCCAGCAGAGGGAGCCACGTACTGTGGATCATTGATAGCTCTGAAGAGGTTGCCCAGTGCCAGTTACAGACAGGGTTTGACATAGATCTGCACCAGAATCTTGACATCTATTTAATACATAGAAACAAACACAAAGAGGCAGCCAAGAAGGGAAGACTAAGAAACAGATCCCAAGTGAAAGAACAAGAGAATTCTCCAGAACTAGAAGAAATAGAGACAAGCAGTTTATCAAATACAGAGTTTAGAGTAATGATTATAAGGATACTGAACAGCATGAAAAGGGGCATAGAAACCCTAAAAAAAAGGACCAGTCAGATATAAAGAATGCAATATTTGAAATAAATAATACACTGGAAGGAATAAACACTAGGTTAGATGAAACGGAGGGCCAAGTTAGTAATTTGGAAGACAAGGTAGAAAAAAACACCCAGGTGGAGCAGCAAAAAGAAAAATGAATTTTAAAAAAATGAGGAGAGCTTAAGAAAACTTTGGGATAACATGAAGCATAACAACATCTGCATGATGGGAATACTAGAAGGAGAAGAGAGCAAGCAAAGGATCGAGAACATGTCTGAAGAAATAATGACTGAAAACTTCCTCAACCTGGTGAATAAAAAAGACACACAAGTACAGGAAACTCAGAGTCTGAAACAAGTTGGACCCAAAGAGGCCTACACAGAGACACATCATAATTAAAGTGGCAAGGCTTAAAGACAAGGAGAGAATCCCAAAAGCCACAGAAAAAAGCAGGTAGTTACATAGAAGGGGGCAGCAATTAGACTGGCATCTGATTTCTTAACAGAAATATTTCAGGCCAGAAAAGAGTGGCATGAAATATTTAAGGTGATGAAAAGTAAGAACATACAAACAAGACTACTTTACCCAGCAAAGCTATTATTTAAAATTGAAGGAGAAATAAGGAGTTTCCCAGACAAGAAAAACTTAAAGGAGCTTGTTAACACCAAACCAGTACTGCAACAAATGTTAAAGGGTTGCTTTAAGACTGAGGAAAAAAAAGAAAGAAAAAAAAAGGAAAATAGTCTAACAATAAAATGGCACTAAATATGTGTCTATCAATAATCACCTTAAATGTAACTGGCTTAAATGTTCCAACCAAAAGACATATGGTGAACGAATACAAGAAAACAAGACCCATATATACGCTGCCTCCAAGACACCCACCTCAGATCAAAAGATACACACAAACCAAAAGTAAAGGGATGGAAAAAGATATTTCATGCAACTGGAAGAAAACAAAAACTTGGGTAGCAATACTTATATCTAACAAAATGGACTTTAAAACCAAGGCTATAGTAAGAGACAAAGAAGGACAGTACATAATGATAAAGGAAACAATCCAACAAAAGGAAATAACCGTAGAAAATATTTATGCACCCAACATAGGAACACCTAAATATGTAAAGTAAATCTTAATGGATGTAAAGGGAGAGATTGACAAAATACAGTCATAGTCAGGGATTTTTAACACCCCATTGACTTCAGTGATAGATGTTACAGACAGAAAATCAATAAGGAGACAGCAGCCTTAATGACACACTAGATCAGATGGATTTAATTGATATCTACAGACCATTTCACCCTAAAGCAGCAGAATATACATACTTTTCAAGTACACATGGAACATTTTCTATGATACACTACATGTTATGACACAAAACAAATTTCAATAAGTTTAAGATTAAAATTAAATCAAGCATCTTCTCTGACCTTAATGCTATGAAACTAGAAATTAATCACAAGAAGAACACTTAAAAACACACAGACATGGAAGCTAAATAATGTTATTAAACAATGAATGGGTCAACAACAACATCAGGGAAGAAATCAAATGATTTCTTGGAACAAATGAAAATGAGAACACAACAATTCAATATCTATGGGATACAGAGAAAATGATCCTAAGAGGGAAATTCATAGCATTACAGGCCTATCTCAAAAAACAAAATAAAACAAAACAAAAAGTCAACCAAACAATCTAACCTCACACTTAAAGGAAGTTGAAAGAGAACAATAAATAAAGGCCAAAGTGAGTAGAAGGAAGGAAATAATAAAGATCAGAGCAGAAATAAACAAAATAGAATCTAAAAAATGATATAAAAGATCAATGAATCCAAGAGCTGTTTTTTTGAAAAGGTAAACAAGATTGACAAACCTTTAACCAGACTCATAAAGAAAAAAAGAGACAGAACCCAAATCAATAAAATCAGAAACGAAAAAGTAGAAATAACAACTGACACCAAAGAAATACAAAGGACTGTAAAAAAAAAATGTTATGAACAACTATATGCCAACAAACTGGACAACCTGGATGAAATGAATAAATTCCTAGAAACATACAATTTTCCAGAACTAAATCATGAAGAATCAGAGAATCTGAATAGACAGATGACACCTAGTGAAATTGAAGCAGTAATCAAAAAACTTCCAACAACAAAAAAAGCCCTGGACTGGATGGCTTCACAGGTGAATTTTATCAAACATTCTTAGAAGAACTAATACCTCTCCTCAAACTATTTAAAAAATTTAAGAGGAGGGAAGCTCCCAAGCCCATTTTACAAGGCCAGCATTATCCTAATTCCAAAACCATATAAAGACACTACTAAAAAAGAAAAAAATTATAGGTCAATATCCCTGATGAACATAGGTGCTAAATTCTCAATAAAATATTAGCAAACTGAATATAGCAATGCATCAAAAAGGTCATACACCATGAATCAAGTGGGGTTTACTCTGGAAATGCAAGGATGGTACAACTCAATAAATGTGATTCACCACATAAACAAAAAGAAGGATAAAAACCACATGATCATATCAATAGATGCAGAAAAGCATTGGATAAAATCCAGCACCCATTTATGATAAAAACTCTTAGCAAAGCGGAAATAGAGGGAAAACAGTTAAACATAATAAAGGCCATGTATGAAAAACCCATTGACAGAATCACACTCAAAAGACAAAACTACAAGTGTTCCCCTTAAGATTGCGAACAACACAGGGCTGTCCATTTTCACCTCTCTTATTCAGCATAATACTGGAAGTCAGAGCCACAGCAATCAGACAAGAAGAAATAAAAGGCGTCCAAATTAGAGAGGAAGAAGTAAAAATGTCTTTATTTGCAGATGACATGGTACTGTACATAGAGAACACCAAAGATTACACCAAGAAACTACTAGAACTGATAAATGAATTCAGCAAAGTAGCAGGATACAAAATTAATATCCAGAAATCAGTTGTACTTTTTAAACAAAAATACTATTTATTATTTAAAACTAAGAGCATTTTTGAATGATAATAACATAAGAAAACCTCTGGTAAAACTGACCAAGGGGAAAGAGACACAAGCACTATTGGAATCAGTTGTATTTTTATATGCCAATACTGAACTAACAGAAAGGGAAATAAAGAAAACAATCCCATTCATGGTTGCTTCAAAAAGAATAAAATACCTAGGACCAAATCTAACCAAGGATGTGAAAGACCTGTATTCAGAAAATTATAAGACACTGAAGAAAGATTGAAAAAGATACAAATAAGTGGATATCATGTTAATGGGTAGGAAGAATTAACATCATTAAAATGTCCATACTACCCAAAACAATCTATACATTCAATGCAATTCTTCCCAAGATTCCAATGATGTATTTCACAGAAGTAGAACAAATATTTCAAAAAACTTATATGGAACAACACAATGTCCTGCATAGCAACAGTGATCCCAAGAAAGAACAGTTAGAGGAATCACACTATGTAATATCAAACTATACAATAAGGCCATAGTAATGAAAACAGCATGGTACTGGCATAAAAACAGACACATAGATCATTGAAACAGAATAAAGAGCCCATAAATAAATCCATACTTTTATAGTCAATTAATATTCGACAGAGGAAGCAAGCACATACAATGGGCTAAAGATAGTTTATTCAGTAAATGGTGTTGGGAGAATTGGCAGATACATGCAGAAAAATGAAGACCTAAAAACTAGACCACCTTCTTAGACCACACACAAGAATAAATTCAAAATGACTAAAGACTTAAATGTTAGACCTGAAACCACATAAATCATAGAAGAAACCATAGGCAGTAAAATCTCAGACATTGTTCAAAGCAATATTTTATCAGATATACCTCCTTAGTCAAGGGAAACAAAAGAAAAAAAAATAAACAAATGGGACTTCATGAAACTAAAAAAATTTTGCACAGCAAAGGAAATCATTAAGAAAATATAAAGATGACCCATAGAATTGAAGAACATATTTGCTGATACATCTGATAAGAGGTTAATATCCAAAATTTATAAAGAACTTAGAAAACTCAACGCCAAAAAACCCCCAAAACCCTCCAAGCAACCCAATTAAAAAATAGACAAAGGACCTGAATAGACACTTCTCCAAAGAGGACATATAGATGATCAATAAACATATGAAAAGATGCTCAATGTCACTAATCATCAGAGGAATGCAAATTAAAACCACAATGAGATATCATCTCACACTGATCAGAATAGCTATCATTAATAAATCAACAGAGTACTGGTAAGGATGTGGAGAAAAGGGAACCTTTCTGCACTGTTATCAGAGATGCAGATTGGAATGGCCACTGTGGAAAGCAGTATGGAGATACCTCAACAAATTAAAAATGGATCTGCCTTTTGACCCAGTGATCCCACTTCTAGAATATATCTGAAGGAACCCAAAACACTAATTAGAAAGAACATTAGAACCCCTATATTCATTGCAGCGATACATACAATAGCCAAGATGTGGAAGCAGCCCAAGTGTCCATCAGTAGATGAGGGAGTAATACAACTGTGGGATGATGACACAATGGAATACTACTTGGCCACGAAGAAGACGAACTTTTTACCCTTTGTGACAGTAGGGATGGACCTGGAGAACATAATGCTAAGTGAAATAAGCCAGTCAGAGAGACAAATACAATATGATTTCATTCATTTGTAGAATCTGATGAAAAAAACTGATCTAACAAGCAAAATAGAAATAGACTTATAGAGAGCAGGATGACAGCTAATGGGGGTGGGGAGGTGCAGGGTTGGATGGATTAAGCAAAAAGGAAAAAGGACTCATGGACATGGACAATAGTGTGCTGATTTCGGGGGGAAGGGAGCTATAATGGGACTAGATGATAAAAAATATAAACAAAATTTAAAAAATTACTGGGAAAAATTATGAAGTAAAAACAAACTATATGCCTTAGATAAAAGAGGAGGGAAAAGAGAAGAAAATGAAAAATTGTAGCTATCGCAAGAAGAAGAAATTTTTGATGTGTAGTACTGTCATCGCTTCTGCAAGACTGAGGCAATGGCTGATATTTTTACATCCCTCTTCCCCACCCATTTGATTTTATTTATTAACCATCAATAGTAACAATACTTATTTTGTGTTTTTATATTACCATTAAAGTGTGAAACTAATTCTTTTTCATATCCAGAATCTTAAGATTGTTCTGAATCAGTTTTGGTATTTTGTGTTTGGTGATCCACAGAAACCTCTTCTATCTTTGGTGTTTCTGTGATAAATTCTGGAAAAGTTAGAACTATTTACTTTCTTTAATTGTGGTTCTGGTGTGTAACTATCTTCTACATTAAAAAATCTTTTTTTTTATTGTTGCATCATGTGTAATTCTTTGACGGCAGTGTAGAAAAATTTGGAATCCAACTATAAGTTAAAATTCAAACTGGTGTGGTGCTAATAATACCAAAAACCCAACTGCAGTTGATAATCATAAAACAGACATATTGCATGCATAGCTTAGGACATGCATTGGGACTATTTTAACTTATTTGAGTGATAATAGGTAAATGTCCTCTGAAATTAGATGAAATTAGGTGATTTTAGGTAGCTTAAGTTGTGAAAATCATGCATTTTATTAAAACACAAACCAGATAACTAAAGAGTTATAGCTCTGAAATTAATGGATATTTAGTAGGTCTCTCCCATCTTTACTTTTACCAAAATTTCCTTTTAGAATAAAAGGGTTGAAAGCCCACATGAAGCTTAATTTTAAAAACAAACCTGTCTCCCACCTCATGAAAATAGACTATTATGGCATAAAAGAAAGATTAAAAGTCAAGAGTTGTGACACGCAGACCTCCATCACTCTGTACTTATGTATGAAGGAGACACTAACAGTTGAATTAAATACAGTTCAGGGGACAGCAGCATGGCGCGGTGGAAAGGGCAAGTGCTCCTGAGGGAGAGAGACCTGTACTTCTAACCTGGCTCTACCACTTAATAGTTGTACGACTCTGGGAAAATATTTGATTGTTCTAAGCCCCAGTTTCCTTATTTATAAGACGGAGTCCTAATACCTCCTTTGTCAGTGGGTTGCAAACATGATATGGGGGCATCATGTACGCAGAGTGCTGAGAAGAGTGCCGCTTGGACAGAATATCCATTGAACTATACTTACCTCTTTGTCCTCAGCTCCTCATCTGTGGGTGTTAAATCTGTATCTTCCAAGACTGTGATGAGGTCAAGAGAGAAATACTACAGGGTATGTATGTAGTATTTGGCCTTTAGTAAATGGTAGTTACTTAGTGTTATGTTCCAGGTATCCTTCTGGATAAGGAAAAAAAAAATGCTACTTCTTCTTTTTATTCTGAACTTGAGGGTTAGTAATTTATTGTATGTCAGTGCTGCAAAATTGACCTCATCAAAGCTAGCTGTAAAAGGGCATAGTTTCCGGAGGAGGGGCAGGGCAAAATGGAGGTCCTGACAGATACGAAAGGTTAATATACTGGGTGGGGCAAAAGTAGATTTACGTTTGTTCAAATGGAAAATAATACAATAATTAATAAGCAATAATACAAGAAGAAATTCTGTGTTTTGTGTACTCACAGCTGTAAACCTGCTCTTCCCGCACCCTGTATTGACTTTGGGGAAAGAGCGATGGGACGTGAAGGAGGGCCAGGCTGGAGAGAGGCAGGAGGGATCACACTGTGGAGGCTCTGTTGGGCAGTACTAGCTGTGAAGAAGGTAGAATAGAACCAAGACCTCACTCAAGTAGGCCCTGATGTCTCAGTTTGGCGAGTAGCCATTAAGGCTTAAGATAGATAATTGGGCCCATTTAGCCTACAGATATTCTGGCCTGCCCGCATGGGCTCATAGTTTTCCTAGGAAAGCAACAAAAGATAGCAAAAAGTGAGGATTTTTAAAATAACCCTTACCTTAGGATATGTTTATTGATTTTAGGGAGAGAGGAAGTGGGGAGCAGGGGGGAGAGAGGGAGAAAGAGAGAGAGAAAGAGAGAGAGAGAGAGAGAGAGAGGGAGAAACATTTATCCATTGCCTCCCTAACCAGGGATCGAACCCACAACCTAGGTATGTGCTCTGACCAGAGAGCGAGCCTGCAACCTTTTGGTGTACGGGATGACACTTCAACAAACTTAGCCACGTGGCCAGGCCTCAGACTGACTTTTGATGAAGAAATTATCCATGTGCCTCTTAAAGGGCATGCGTGTGTGTGTGCATGTTTTATAGCGATGATCTCTGGCTTCCACTGGAGCGCTTATTCTTAGAAAGAGAACACATTGCAATCAAGCAACAACAGGTGAGTTTTCCAAATGCAATGCCCTCTCTCATCACACCCCTTCTGGAAACCTGACATCTTTTTTGCCTGGGGAAACACACAAGTGATCCATCTTCTCAATAAGAGGAAACCTCATTTTATAAGTGAGGGCTACTTTGAAGACATTTGATAGAAACTCAATTTGAGTTAATTAGGGCAAGAAGTAATGCATTGCCATTGGTTCATCAAATTGGAAGGGCAGGCGTATAACTGAAGATGTTCAGAACCAGAAAGCTATACCACTAACTTTCTCTCAACTTTTGTTTCTCTGTAGTTGTTGATTTCATTCTTTTTCACTTTCAAGAGGTGAAAGTCAGAAAAAACTCATCCTTTCTTTTCTAATTTGAAAACTCCTTGGGATGGATTCTCATTTCTGTTATAGAATTATGTTTCAACAAAGTACTGTGTGGCCACAGAAATGAGGTTAGGTCCCATGCAGGTTATATAATTCAGGTGTTGTTCAAAAGAAGGGAACAGGTAACTGGTAGGCATTCCCCAAAAATAGCCCCAGGGGGTTATTATGAGCTGAGTAATCTGCCTTCACAGTCTGTGGTTAGTTACCACCTTGTACCTAATACTTTTTTCTGACTTCACATTCCCTGTATATTCTGCTAGAGATCAGCCTTACTTAGAAGGCTTTCTTTGTGTGATTGTTGGAGCAAGTATATGTTGACTACTTATTTAGTGCCGGGTTCTGGGAGGGACTTGGGGGTACAAAAATTGGTTCAAGATGGTCTGTATCCTCAAGGCCCACAAGTGCATGCCTTTATAGCTAGGAAATTCAGACATGATGCAACCATTACTGCAAGGTTCTGATTCATATTTTTAAACTGAACTATGTAATTAAACTATTGTAATTATAGTTTTAATTTAATTTTCCTTTCAGTATTTATCTAGTACTCTATAGATCAAATTAGACTCAAATAAACTCAGAGCTGTGGAAACTGAGTGGTCGAATTCTCTACTCCCTCCCCAGCCCTGCCCCCCGCAATGGCCTCAAGATGCTGTATGTACATGTAACAATCTGTGGGCTTGTTGCCCTGGTAACACATGTGCATTTTGCCAGACCCTCAGAAAGATGTGATCTCTAATTAACCTTAAAATTAACAGGCTAATGCCAGAGATTTCATAACAACTCAGAAGGAGAGGCAGAAAATATTCTGTAAAATGCAAACCTGCTGAGACAATAAAATATTATGGGATATCAAAAAGCTGAGAGACTGCAAAGTTCCAATATCAGAAGAGTAATTAAATATATTTTCCCCTCTGTCTGACACTCCCATCTAAATGCTTTGAAGGAAATTAGAAAAAATGGTTTAAAAATGTATTTAGCCCAATGTCTTTTAGAGTAGATGTTAGTTACTAGCTTATGATTTTTTGAGTTAGATGTTAGATTAAAAATGGAATTTACTATGAAAGAATTATCGCATACACATTTTGACCTGCCTCCTTTTCCTGCCTTAGGAGGTATTTGATTAGGTATCCTAAAACTACTTTATTCTTTAAAGCCCAAATGAATACTTTTTCCTGCATAACTTGTCATGTTGAGTTGTAAAATTGGGTGGAAGAAACAACCCCCATCCCCAGCCTAATTAGGATACAACTGACATATAACACTACATAATTTTAAGGTATATAATTGACATTTTAAGGGATATAATGGACATAGCTCATTGTGTAATTTTAAGGTAATGATTTGATATATGTATATATTGCAGAATAATTATTACAATAAGGTTAGTTAACACACTTATCACTTGACATAGTTATATATATTTTTTCTGGTGAAACGTTAAAAATCTACTCTCTTAGCAACTTTCAAATGTAGAACATAATGTTTACTATGCTATACATTACATCCCCAGAATGTAACCATCTCATAACTGGATGTTTGTACTCTTTGACTACCTTAATCCCTTATGTCTACCCTGACCCCACCCCGACCCCTGGCAACCACCAGTCTGTTGTCTGTATCTATGAGATTCTTATTTTAGATTCCACATAGAAGTGACATCATACAGAATTTTCTCTGTCTGTCTTATTTCACTTAGCGTAATACCCCCTTTTTCTCTGTTAACCACTATTCTCCCCCCCCATTTTCACCCCTTTATTCCCCTCTACCATGGAAACCCCCTCCCACTTGAATTCCCCCACCTTAGTTCATGTCCATGGGTCGTACATATAAGTTCTTTGGCTTTTACATTCTTAACCTCCCCCTGTCTATTTTGTACCTACTATTTATGCTGCTTATTCCTTGTACCTTTTCCCCCATTCCCCTCTCCCCTTCCCCTCTGATAACCCTCCATGTGATCTCCAGTTAAGTGATTCTGTTCCTGTTGTAGTTGTTTGCTTAGCTCTTTTTTTTTTTTTTAGGTTCAGTTGTTGATAGTTGTGAGTTTGTTGTCATTTTACTGTTCTTAGTTTTGATCTTCTTCTTTTTCTTAGATAAGTTCCTTTAATGTTTCATATAATAAGGGCTTGGTGAGGATGAACTCCTTTAACTTGACCTTATCTGAGAAGCACTTTATCTACCCTTCCATTGTAAATGATAGTTTTGCTGGATAAAGTAATCTTGGATGTAGGTCCCTGCCTTTCAAGACTTGGAACACTTCTTGTCAGCCCCTTCTTGCCTGTAAGGTTTCTTTTGAGAAATCAGCTGATAGTCTTATGGGAACTCCTTTGTAGGTAACTGTCTCCTTTTCTCTTGCTTTTAATATTCTCTCCTTATCTTTACTCTTGGGTAATGTAATTATGATGTGCCTTGGTGTGTGCTTCCTTGGGTCCAACTTCTTTGGGACTCTCTGAGCTTCCTGGACTTCCTGGAAGTCTATTTCCTTTGCCAGATTGGAGAAGTTCTCCTTCATTATTCGTTCAAATAAGTTTTCAATTTTTTGCTTTTCCTCTTCTCCTTCTGGCACCAGTATGATTTGGATGTTGAAACATTTAAGGTTGTCCCAGAGGTTCCTAAGCCTCTCCTCATTTTTTTGAATTCTTGTTTCTTGATTCTGTTCTAGCTGAATATTTATCTCTTCCTTCTGCTCCAAACCATTGATGTGAGTCCTGGTTTCTTTCCCTTCACTTTTGGTTCCCTGTACATTTTCCTTTAATTCACTTCGCATAGCCTTTACCTTTTCCTCTATTTTGTGACCAAACTCAACCATTTCTGTGAGCATCCTGATTACCAGTGTTTTGAACTCTGCATCTGATAGGTTGGCTATCTCTTTGTCACTTGCTTAGTTGTATTTTTTTTTGGAGCTTTGATCTGTTCTGTTATTTGGGCCATTTTTTTTGTTTGTTTGTTTTGGTGTACTGGTCTTGTTAACCACCATTCTGTTGCCTGTATCTATGAGTTTGTTTTTGTTTGTTTGCTACTTTTTGTTTTATATTCCACATATGAATGAAATCATACAGTTTTTGTCCTTTTGTATCTGACTTATTCTACTTAGCATTGTACTCTCAAAATCCATACCTGTCATTGCAAATGGCAATATTTCATATTTTTTTAATGACTGAGTAGTATTCCATTGTATATATATCATGTCTTCTTTATCTAATCACCCTTCAGTAGACATTTAGATTGTTTTCATGCATTGGCTGTTGTAAATAATGATGCAATAAACAGAGGTACATATATCTTTATAAATAGTGTCTTCATATTTTTCAGGTAAATACCCAGAAGAGGAATTGCTGGATCAGGTGGTAATTCTTTCTTAATGTTTTGAGGAACTTCCCTACTGTTTTACATAATGGCTGCATTAATTTACATTCTCATCAATAGGAAACACAACTGATTTTTGTATGTTTATTTTGCATCCAGCAACTTCATTGCCTTCACTGATAAGTTCTAACTGCTTTTTTGGTGGAGTCTTTAGGATTTTCTATATAAGATCATGTCATCTGCAAGCACAGATAATTTCATTTTTTCCTTTCTAATATGGATGCCTTTTATTTCTTTTTCTTGCCTACTCATTCTGGTAAGAACTTCCAGTTGTATCTTGTTTAGGAATAGTGAAAGTGGGCACCCTTGTCTTATTCCTGATCTTAGAGAAAAAGCTCTCAACCTTTCACCACTGAGTATGATATTAGCTGTGTGCTTGTCTTGTATGGCTTTGTTATGTTGAGGTACATTCCTTCTATACTGAATTTGTTGAAAGCTTTTTTGTTTTTATCATAAATGTATGTTGAATTTTTTCAAATGCTTGTGTTGGTATCTATATTTGAGTAAGACTCTTGTAGACTTCATAGATTCACTTTGGCAGGGGCAGTCCTTTGCCAGTGGGTTCAGCTTTGGGTTCTGGATGGGCCAGCTAGCAGTGTTCTTGGGCAGGTGGAGCTTACTGTTGGAGACTGTATTTGTGCAAAGCCATTGCCCAGGTTTTGAAGTCGGGGGGTGACACTGGCTGGGCTCTGCATTCAAGCAGGGTCACCTAATTGGGTGGGGTGCTGGCTGTGCTCTTCAGTCAGTTAGGGCCACTAGCTGGGCTCTGCAATCACTTCTAGATGGGCAAGTTTACTGGATTTTTCTATAATAGCATGGTGCCACTAGTTGGATTCATCAATTGGACTGGGCTACTGGCTTGGCTCTGCAATTGCTCCTGGCCAGGTGGAGTTTCAGGTTGTAATCCCTGAGCTGGTAGTGCTGGTGGTGCCTCTGTATAGACTCTATTCAGGTGGGGCCAGAGGCAGGGCTCTGAGGTCAGACAAGGAGTCAGGCTGTGCTCTAGATCAGGCAGGAGATGCAGACTGTGCTGGCAGGTACACGGCTGACTGTTGAGAAAGGTCAGTGGCCAGGTTCTCTTGTTGGGCAGGGCCTCCAGCTGAATCATGCAGCTGAGTGGTGCTAGCGACTGGGCTCTGTGGTCAGGCGGGGTTGCTGTCCTTGTCTGTGGGGCTGCAGGCTATACTCCACAATTGAACAGGGTCACTGGCCAAGCTTCCTGCCTGGGGGAGGCTGTAGGCTGCTTTCAGCAGTTGGGCATGACCTAGGCTGGGCTCTCCTACTGTGTGGAGCTGTGGACTGGGCTCTGTGGCTTGGCAGTATTGGAGGCAGGATCACTCTCAGGCTGCTTCGTTATGCAGCCTCAGACGCTGTACTCAATAGTTGGGCGGGATTGCTAGCTTGGTGCCTTGCCCTCGCAGGGCCATGGAACAGGGTCTGCTGCCCATCACAATGAAGTCTTATCTATGGATAGTTGCTGGTTTGTCTTGTGAGGGGGGCTGAAGTTGGGAATGACCTATGTTACCAACTTGATGGCCTCACTTTTTGAACAAAGCATCTTGGTACTTGAGTTTGTATAGAGCATGTTTTGTGCAGAAATGGGGAAATAATGTACAATTTAAGGAGCCTTTGGTTCCAATGTATGGAATTGTGTAAGCAGATTTAACTACTGTATACTTTTATGACAACTTAGAAGAATGGCAATCAGGCATTGAAACTGTCCTGAAAAGAAGGGAGGAAAGCTGTCCTGATAAGGAGACCCAGGAAAAATGATAGAATTGACAAGGGAATAGATACTGTGGAAAAAAAAATGGTTTAGTAAACATAAATATTTACAAGGAAGGCAAAAATATTCAGATGCTTTCCCATAGCGAACCAAACATTGCAGGTTGATATTAGCCAACATAGCATCTCCATGACTTTCTTC
The DNA here is from genome assembly GCF_022682495.2 of Desmodus rotundus. NCBI lineage: Eukaryota > Metazoa > Chordata > Mammalia > Chiroptera > Phyllostomidae > Desmodus > Desmodus rotundus. The sequence continues at coordinate 168,213,928 of NC_071388.1, forward strand.
ATGCCTTTTATCTAGGTTTCCTCTTCCTTTGGTGGAAGGACTCCATAACTCAGCATAAACACTCAGGAAACAAAATCTTTGAAGGGCTTATTCCTGCGAAAAGACAAGGGTAAGTAGATTCTTTTTGCTCTCAGATCAGTAGGTCTGTTTAATGTGTTGCTAGTACAAAAAAATTTTTTCAGCCATCAACAAATTTTTCATGGCTTCTTCATTTCCTCTTCTTCCAATATAACTTCCGTTTCATTTCATGGTGAATGAAGTCTTGCTTTCAGCAATTTCAAAGTAGCTTCTCCTTATCCACATGATTTTGGGATCAGAGGAGAGGCCAGATTAAATATTAACCTTCAACTCTGTTGTTCATGCTGACACTCGGCAAATTTGACTTTTCTGGGCTGATGTTTGGCAGGGGTTCCTATTTTTTCTAGCTGTAGGCAAGAAATGATGGAATTTATGCAAAGTTAAGGTTTGCTTTGTGTGAAATTAAATGATAAAATGAACACTGGAAACTTGGCAAGGAATTCTTTTTTATTAATCAAGTGAGGAAAACCTCCTCTATTATAAGCTTGGAAGCTTTTTATTCTTCTTTTGTTTTTGTTTTTTTCTTCTTCTACCTTTCTGTCAGTCTGGCTTTTCTGTTCCTTTTATTTTTAGTAGTGATAGGGAGAGGAGAGCAGGTGTTCCTAACCGTAATTCCTACATCCCTGATGGGAGGTTAGGTTTGCTAAGATTTTCTGACATCTTCGTGGATTGTCTTATAGCTGTAGGATACTTTTTCCTCTCTGTGTCACTGGGTTGACTGTATTCGGTACCGGGGGTCACTGTGGGTTGTGGAAGAACGTGCTATGACCATTGGGTACGATGTAGAAGTCCTGACTCAGATTCCTCTGATAGGTGGAATTATGCCTTATGTTTGACCAATGTGTAAGCACCATTAAGATCATGGTTAGAAGTTAAGTTATTTTTTAATTCTTCCACTGTAATTCACATATGTCTCTTTTTTAGAAAAACAATATTTTATTCTTCCTAGCTGGATCTGAAATAGCACTTTTTAAAAACAGAGCTCAAAGTTTATACCGTATTATTGTAATTTATCTTGAGCTACTAGTAATGTTATCTTTGTTTTGATTGCTGGCAGAATTGAGAATCAAACTTTAGTATAGTTTCTTGTTTCAACACATCACTTGGCTTTCTGGTTGCTTTTATTTCAGTTAATTGTTTTTCTTTTTAATTAATATAAATTTTAAAGAAAAAAGATCACCTATCTTTTTCATAGAAGAAAAATGAGATGATAAAAATATTGAGTTTAGTAAATTGGTGGACTGACAGCTGTAAATTTCTGTTAGGAGCATGTAATTCTTTGTGCAGGCACTTTTTTTTTTTTTAATTTGCAAGACAGGCATTGTTATGTCACTACTTTCCTAGGATTTGGGCACTAACACAATATTCTTCAGGCTTTCAAAAATTTGCTAATGACTTAATCCAATTGTTTAATCACCCTAAAATTTAAGTTAAAATTCAATAAAAGCACTTTGATAATCTTCCAGTAGATATATTTCAATTTTATAACAAAAGATGCTTAGTTCAGGTTTTGGCTGCTTTTATGTTTAGAGAAATAAATGACCTCTTGATAAAAATCAAGTTAATGAAATGTTTAGCATTTAAAAAAATTTTATATCACCTCCTATTTAAAGCCTTTTTTCCTATAAGGGACAATATTTTTCTGAAATATTTTTTATGCTTCATATTTAAAGATTTTCTAGTTTCCATAGAAGCTTCCTGCTGAAAACTTCTGTGATGTGCTGCAAAGGGGCCTAGATAAACATAGTCTCCAATTCCTTATTTGTACTCCGGTGTCCACTCTGGCCTTCTTTTTCACCTGGCCTTTTCTCCTTGACCCTGAATTCCTTTCTTATCTGGAGGATCTGCTAGAATCCCTGCTGATAAGTGTTAGCTAGAGACTGTTTCCTGCAGAGGGCAGGAAATGTTGCAGCTCCTCCTTGATTGGTAAGAGGTGCAGAGCCCTGCTGAGCAGCTGCAGTAAGCAAATCTCTGTTTCAGCAGAAGTGGAGGTTTTCAAGGTATTGTTCTTGACCTGAGACTTTGCCTTGCTCACGAGGTATCAGGAAGGATGACTTGCCATATTGGCTTGGTCACTGGTCAAGCTGTGGTCATATCCATTGTGGAATGAATGAGCATGCCAAGTTGAAGGGGACCACTAAGTGCTGAGATTATGGTGCTCGGCCAAGATTTATGTTGATAATAAATACAGCTATATTGCCGCAGTGGCCTTTATATTGCATTGTTTCTTGTTATGACTATAATTGCTTAAAAATTGCATTTTCTAATTAATGGAAGTACTTTAGGTATATTATCTATAATACTCGTATTTAATGGTGACAATGAATATGGAAATTAGATCAGAACACAAAATTAAGGATATTTGAATAATTATAGTGTAGTCAAGTCAAAATTACTGATGTCTTTATTTGATGTTGAATTATGTGGAAAACAGCACAAGAACATACGTGCTTTGAAAGTTGAAAGTACAACAGTTTTGGGTGTTTTTAAAATTTTTTTAGAGAACTTTTATAGGAGGTTATTTGAGCCAAACTGACAACACATGCCAGGAAGCAAAATCTCAAATGTCCCTTCTGTGATCTTTTTTTTCCTCCATAAATCTTCAAGTACAAATAATAATTGCAAGGATGAGTTTTGAACTAAATCAGAGTGAGTAAACCAATATTGCAAGTAATTTCTTAAACATGTTTCCTCTTTGAAAGTGAAGTTGTATAATCTGTGTTTGACATGGTGCCTAGGAAATAGTGAAATATTAATCTTATGTTTAAAGAAGTTGTACTATCTGACCACTAGAGCCAATTACAGGGAAATGTAATGAATTAAGTCAATAACTAAGCATATAAAATGTATTTACTTGATTGGAGGGGTTTGTAGATATAAAAATACAGGTTTATATATGAGAAATATTTTTTATGAAATGTTAGTTGGAATGTCATAATGCAGTGGATTTAGAAGCAAAAGTCTTGATTAGTAATATATATGATGAGACAAATGAAATGAGGAAGAATAGGCTATGCATAGTCTACTTTCTTGAGTCCACAGACATGAAGTGAACCAAGGATGTAACTGGACTAAGACCAAATGGGGTAGAAGTCTAGGTTAAAGATGAGCTGCACAGGCCTACTCCTAGCTTCTTCAGTAAAGTGACCTGTCTTAATTATTGGGGATAACTGTAGTTGTTTAAATAATGCTCCCCTCTCCAAAGATGTCCACACTTTAATCCCCAGATCCTGTTTAATGGGGTACATGACAAGTCATAAAGAACCTTGTAGATGTACTTAAGGTTATGGGACCTTAAAATAAGGAGATTATACTGGATTATCTGGGTAAACCCAATGTAATCATATGAGCACTTTAAAGCAAAATAGAAGGCAGGAGAGGCAGAGAGATGTGGCAGAGAGGAAAACAGAGTGGATGCTATGGAAGGTGATGTCAGAGAGATTTCAGACATGAGAAAGATTGGATACACCGTTTCTGGGTCTGAGATGCAGGTGACCGTGTGCAAAGATGGGAGAGAGGTCTTGAGCTCTGAGCGGCTCCTAGCCTATAGCAAGGGAATGGGAACATCAGTTCCACAGCATCAAGAAACTGGATTCTGCCAACAAGTGGAATGAACTTGAAAGAGGATTCTTCCCAGAGCCTCTGATAAGAGGTTAGCTTAAAAACGGTTTGATTTTGGTCCTGTGAAATGTAGAACAGAGAAACTAATTGAGCTAACCTGGACTTCTTACCTACTGGAACTACGAGATAATAAACTTGTGTTCTTTTAAGCTGCTAAATTTGTGGGCCCTGGTTAGTGATAGGGGAGTGATAGAAGCTAACACAGTAACATGCAATAAAATGCACAGATTTTAAATGTACAGCATGATGAGCTTTTCTCCTGTTATAGTAGTATGTAACCATCAAGTCAAGATATAGAAGATTTTCAGGTCCTTGGAAAGCTCTGTCATGCTCCTTCCCTATCAACACCCTTTGCCTGCTCTAGAGGTAATCACTATTCTGATTTACTGTGGAGGATTAATTTTCCCTGGTTTTGAACTTCATCTAAAGGAGTCATGTGTGTGCTCTTGAGTCTGGCTCTTTTCATTCATCATATATCTGTAAAGTTTTCCATGTTGTTGTATATAGTAATGTAGCAGAGTGAAGTACTTGGCCTCTTGCTCAAATCTGCTGTGTCCTTGCCTATAGGCATTATAGATGTGCTAACCATTCGAGGAATTCTACTTGTGGCTTGAGATTTGATTTTTTTTTTTTCCTTTTTAAGAATACCTCTTTTGCTTGAAGGTGACTTTCCCTAGGAGGTAGGGAAATATATACAAAAATAATGATAGTTTATCAAAGATTTGCAGGAGCCTTAAGATCAGACTCAGATCAGCGGGGGTCAATGGACCAGGAACAAAGAGATTTAGAGATTTTTCGCCCTTCTTAGGATCCATGTTGGTGCCCAGACTCTGGGGTCATCAATTACCTCTTAGCTCTCCCATTCTCCTTTTCCTTGACATAAAAGGATACTGAATTCTGGGCTCTCGTAAGACGGATTTGAAGAACCTCAAGGGCCCCCTAGTCTCAGCTGGTGCCTTCTCGATCAATAAACCTTTCCTTACTCCAAACTCTGATGTTTTGAATGTTGGCCATTTGAACATTCTTTTTCTTCTGTTCTTTTTTTTGCTACACAGTAGTATACAGCTATGCAGCTTTTAAAAATTGCTGTTCATGGTATGAATATAGCAATGTTTATTTGTCCATTCTACTATTGATGGATATTTGGATTTTTTTTCTGGTTCTTGACCATTGTGAATACAGTTGTGATGAACATTTTTGAGCATATCTTTTTGGTAGACATGTGTACTCATTTCTCTTTATAGTAAGAAAGAAATGGAGTTGCTGGATTATATGGTAGGTTTACCTGTAGTAGGTATCACCAAAAAGATTCTGCTTCTTATTCTATACCAATTTTGGACTCTCTCTCTTTGTACTAATGGAACAAAAATAGAGTCCATAAAACAGATACTGTATACATGGTTACCTAATTTATGATGAAAAAATCACTGAAATTCAGTGGGAAAAAGGAGGTCTTTTCAGTAAATGATGCTGAATCAATATCTGTATGGGGGAAAAATGAACTATTTTCCCTAGCTCACACTGTACACAAATTATGGTTCAAACTGGATGATGAGACTAATATAAAAGGAGAAAAGAAGTAAAATTTCTAGAAGAAAATAAAGAATATATTCATGGCCTTGAGGTAGGCATATACTTCTTTTTTTTTAAAGATTTTATTTATTTATTTTTAGACAGGGAGCAAGGGATGGGGAAAGAGAGGGAGAGAAACATCAGTGTGTGGTTGCCTCTTGTGTGTCCCCATAGGAGCCCACAAGGCATATACCCTGACTGGGAATTGAACTGGTGACCCTTTGGTTCATAGGCCAGCACTCAATCCACTGAGCCACACCAGCCAGGGCTGTATTTCTTAAATAGGATATGAAAAGCATAATTCATAAATGAAATAGTTGATAAATCTGACTTCATCATATTAAGATAATAAAACAACAAGTCTTTGAGAGAAGATATTTGTCATGCATATATTCAACATAAGACTTGTATGTAGAATATGTAAATAATTCCTAGAAACCTATAAGTAAAAGACAAGTAAAAAGTGGGCAAAAGGCCTGGATGGGCATTTAATAAAAGTGGATATCCAAAAGGCCAATAAGCACATAATGTGCTTGACATCATCAGTCACCAGTGAGATGAGATGGCAAGTAGGATGCTACCACAGGCATCAGAATGGCCAAAATTATGAAGACCGACAACATTTTTGACAAGGATGTGGAGCAGCTACAACTCTCGTATGTTGGTGAAATTTAAATTGGTACAACCAATTTGGAAAACTGTCCAACAGATGTACCAATTTTAATCACATTAATGTTTTAGTAAGTCAAACCTCACCAGAGGAAGAAAAATAACTTTCCAGGAGGGTAGCTACATGAGATTTTGTAAACTCTTTCTTATAGGGAGAACACTGGGATGGTGATTGGGAGGTGTATAAAAAGCACTTGAGAGGTAAATAAAGGCGTTTATTGAATCTATATGTTTGAGAGAGACTTGGACACTATCCAAGCTTGTGTCTTCTACTCACAGGGCTAAAACCAATATGAGTAAATCAAATGCTTGTGAAGCTATGTGGCTTCACTTGCCTGATGTTCTCCTTTGCTGCTTGGCAGGATCCAGAATCGGGAGACGGTCAGCAAGTGCTTTTGTGAGTTGGCTTGGGCTATCATCTGCCATTGGGCAGCCTGGCCCCATTGTTCTCTGCCCCTGATGCTGCTAATGCCCCGGAAGGGGAAGGGGTCTGCGGTATTGTCAAGGTTGCAGACAAGTGATGTTTTTCAATAAAAAAATGCAAAAGTTTACCAGAGCAGTTTCACATTCCTCTGAAATTATCAATGTATTTTAAATTACTCTACAATAAAAATGTTACTGCTTGTAGAGTTAACATTTTTCTTGCGAAACCAAACTTCAGGTGTTTTATTTTTCAAGAAGACATTTCTAAAGCTAAAGTTATTTACATGCAGGACTTCTCTCTCTTTTTTTATGCCCTCTGTTAAGAGGCAGTTCTTTTCTTTCATAGGACTGTTCTCCATTCTGTGCGCACACAAAAAAGCTTCTGATGACTAAGGAACATGAGGATGGCATTTTTAGCTGCTATGAGCACCTAGTCTGCTCTGTCTCGATGCTATTGATAGATAGCACCATTGTCCTAATTCCTTCTTGCTCATCATCACTTTGTCTTGTTATAGTAAACACTTTCAGGCATTGTAATATTGACGACCTTCCGTTTTCACCCATGTCCATTTCTTCTGTGATATAGATGAATATAGACTCTAATCCTTTTTTGTTGTTCTTTATTGGCCAGAAGAAAGTAAACAACTTGATTGTGCTCAGAGCCTGTCTCATGCCTCATTAGGTACTGGGGGGCGGGGTAAGCAGACGGCAGCAGCACTACGTGGCTCTGCAGAAACATCTGATTTATTTTTATGAGCAAGTTATAGTCTTTAAGACATGAGCACCAAAGTCACGGGTGGTGCCATATGCATCATAAAAATGAAAGATGTTTTCTTATATGTCATAAAGTAACCCATGCATGTAATTCCGTTGAGGGGAAAAAATAATAGTGGCTTAGAACAAATTGATTTCTTTAAACCATGTTATAGAGTTGTCTTTCCAAAATCAATGATTTGGTTTCTTTGGCAAAAATTTCAAAGCACAAAAATGTCAGCATTTACACCTTAGGAGGGTGCAAAAGTTCATATTTTTCTGGCTTAAAGTATAAAACTTTTATCTTACTTTTATAGAAAAGATTCTCCATTTGGAAGACTGTGCCTATTCTCCTCTCCTAATAGCAAAGTTCTTATGTTTACAAATGCGTGCCTTTCAATGATGCCACCGAGGATGAATGAGCACAGGCTAGCATCCTTTGATAGCAGAAGGGCTGTGTGGGTGAAGTGAGGCTTTGTAAACCTGAGATTAAGCATAGGATGCCATTTGGATTTATTAGGCAATAATAACAACCTTGAATTTTACAATATTTTACCACTTACAGATTGCTTTTCTTAACAAGCATGGCAGGTAGTTTTTAGTCCCTAATTTTTCAGGTAAAAATACTGCATCAGAAGTTAATTTACATTGCTACTAAGTGGCAGAAAATTAGGTTAAAATTCAGTCTTCCTACACAAGGATCCTAGAGGCTAGGTCTTAATTCTAATTTTGATTTTAGTTGTTTGTAATTGCTTTTCCTAAAGGCTACGAGGAGAATTGTTCCTTGATAGCTTAGCACGCTTGGAGCATCAGACCTGGAGGTGAGTATCAGAGCCCTTGATTTCTAATTTGGATTCTTTTAATTCAGGAAGCATGCTGCCTTCAATAGGTTTCTAACTCATCAATCTGCAAAATATTTCTCAGGGGCTTAGAAAATGCAAAGTATGATGTTAGGCATGGTGGTGCTGAGTAGGAAAAGTTGTTTCCCTTGAAGGAATTTATAGTCAGCATCTGGAGATGAGCAGATCATGAATTAGACGATATGGATGAGGCAGGTAGTTTCTCCTAGAAGGTATTGGGAAAGGAAGCTTGGAAATTGAGTGAAGTCATGATGATACTTTAGGGAGATTTATTTTGTAGTAGAGAGCAGGATTGATGGTAGAGTGTGAGAAACTAAAATGAGAGCAGAAATCTGGAGGTTATAGAAGCAGTTTAGGTATTAATGAGAAGGCCCAATGGACACGGTAGTTGTGGAAATGAAAAAAAAGGTATAGATGTACGAACACTTGAAGGAAGGACTGAAATAATAAGAGCTTGGATTGAGGAGGTGACAGAAAAGATTCAGGCAGAGGAAAAATAAAGTTTGAGCTTTGGGTAAACCAATGAGATGAACCACCCTGAGCAAAACAAAAGAGAAGTTAGAAAGAGAATTCAGTTTTGAGGGGAAGGTGATAATTTTGTTGGTCTTCAGGTGAGAAGGTAACATCAAAGTGGAAAACTTTAGAAGGTGGACAGAAGGACACCTTATGGTCAATAAAGAGATCAGGAGCTGAAGATGAAGGTTTGGGTGGTACCTGCACTGTAAGGTGGTGGTTGGATTACGGCAGTGCAATGAAGCTCTGAGTGGGAGTGTAGTGGGAGAGTTCTGGGGGTCAGGGGGAGGAGTCAGCACATGGAGTCTAGGCCCCAAGGACAGGGGTGGCCCAGAAGCAGAAAAATCAGAAAAGTGTGAGATGAGAATTCAGTTTCAAAATGGAGGAGGCGGATAATTTTAACAAGAAGGTAAAAATGCTGTATTTTCAAAGTTTTCTGTTGAAAGAATGTCAGTAATAATAATCCTTATAGAATGGGCCCAGGAAATCTATTAAAGCTTGTTTCCCAATCTTGGGGAAATGTGTGGTTAGGAAAAATTTTTAGAGTCTGGTCAGGTGGTTTTCTATATTTCCTACGGAATAAAGAAACAAACCCAAGAAAATAAACAAAACACAGCCAAATAGTTGTATAAAAAGAATCACTTTTTATTGGTGATTGATTTCTCCTTGTTTTGTTTCATCTTAATATTTTTATGGTGTTAAATTTTCACTGTTATTATTAGAAGTAGAATTCCTAATGAGAGTGTAAAAGAATTGCCTTGACTGGTGTGACTCAGTTGGTTGCGTTTCATCCTGCAAAGCGAAAGGTCTTCTGTTTGATTCCTAGTCAGGGGACATGTCTGGGTTAGGGATGTGTGAGAGGCAACCAATTGATGTGTCTCTTGCACATCGATGTTTCTCTCCCTCTCTTTCTCCCTCCTTTTTCCTCTTTCTAAAAATAAAAAACTAGATCTTTAAAAAAGGAGTATAAAATAATTAAATGAATGTTTTTCAGTTTCTCTGGGAAGTACATCCCAAAGGTCACGGATAAGGGGGAAACAAATAGAATTTGACATGTAGACAAAAGAGATTTATTTTCAGAGAAGACTGACTTGGTAATTCTAATTTGGATTATTTGAAACACAGTGTCTTCATTTCCTAAACCAGGGTAGAAAAAAGTCTTTAAGATAATCATATATTTTTTTAATTGGTGAGAGTAGCGAGAGGTTTGAATATATTGCAGTTTTAGATGTGTGGTGAATTTTATAAGAAGTTTAGTAGGTTTACTGGAAACTCTTGATATTACAAGTTAATGTAATTTTCAGTTTCTTTTTTTAATATCTGTTATTAGAACATACTTGAAAATAATTTCTAAAACTTTGCTTGCTTTCAAGCTTCCTACTGCTTTTTTACATGTCTTTATAGCTACTGTCAAATGATAGAAAAATATTTTATACATGAATTACCTTATACATCATAATATAAGTCAACAGAAATGAAGTTTATTTTCTACATTTGAAAATAACTTCTTAAATTTTATGGAATGCTTGTCAAGACTGAAAAAATAAACCTGTCAAGGTTTTTTAAGCCCAGATATTTATCAAATATTTTGTTCCATTTTTCTGACTTACATTAGAATTATTTTTACAGTGTTGATTCTTATTTTGGGTGATGAGATTGAATGAATGTTAAGAAGTACTTGCATTTTTTGGGAATATAGTCTATGTAGTAGATAAACAGATCAACTGCAGATTTGAAATCTGGACCTTTATATCAAATGGTAAGTTTTTACCACATTTTTTTCTCCTAGGATTTCTTAACTTTCTGTCCCAGAGCCTGTTGCATCTATATCCTTTTATAAATGAAAGTGGAGAAATTGGGGATGTTTAGAAAGATTTGGGACAAGGATGTTTAATTTGACATATATTTAATGCTTTCACAGCAAGCATATAATAAGACTGAAATACAATAATATCTCCCCAAACATAAGATCTCAATATAAAAATTTGAGATCACAGGAAGTAACTTTGTATTACTTTTGGCAACTAAGAAATTTTGGATTTCATTGTATGTGATTGTGAGTAATAATTCTGGAGATAATTAGCAAAAAGGCAAATGGGAGTTGGGATATTAAGAAGGGAAGTAAAGCTAATGGTGGAGAAGGAACAGAAATTTTTAAAACAACTGGGAAAGATACCAAAAGATAAGTAGAAGATATACTGGGCTTTGGAAGGTTCCCCAGTAGCCTGTAGGTAGAAGGGAGGCTTCTTTGGTAGAGGCCTCAGTGAGCTAAGCACCTGGGTCCTGGGGATCTGGAGAGACAGACCAGGAGGCCAGCAGTAGGGGTATGGGAGTCAATTGTCAATAAAATCGAAAGGACCAGTGGTCATTTAAATATAGTCACAGACACAGACTTCAAAGTATTTATGTTATCTGCAACAAAGCTAACTTCATTTATAAGCATATCATTAATGCTGGAGAAAAGAGGTAGAGAGAGGAGATTCTGAAAATGGATAGCATGCAATTTACAGCATTTGTAACAATACCTATTTTTTGCTAACTTAGATGTATAATGCATGGTTAATGTCTACATATAGTATGCTGTCTTTATAATTTTGTTTTACAAATATAAATGTATATTTTAGGCTTCTCACAGATTTAGCTATATTATTTCCCCAATCCTGTTCTACTATGGTGCTAGTTTACTGACTAAATTATGCCACAGGGATTTTTCTGGACCTGAACCCATGTGGCTTGGAGGAAACTGAACACTATTACATGTTCAAAGAAAATAGGAACAAGTTTGTATAAAAGGGGTTCAAAGAGTAAATAAAGCTAGATATAACTGAAGCAATTTTGGCTATTTTCTGGTAGCCATAAAGTTAATGCAATTTAAAATGGACATGTCTAAACTACTAATGAACTTTCAAAATTAAGATTTCAACCTATTAGACATTAAGGCAATCTCTTCTCTGCTAAGATCCAAGTATCATCTTCCAAACTGAGATTCTCTGCCAAGAGCCTGGAGTATCTGCCTTTAAGTCCTGGAATATACTGGTGAGGGTAGATATACCTTTAGGTAACCCTGGGTCCCAGGATTCACCAGTCCTGAATACAACAGATCTCACATTAAAAGCCAGATTAATAATCACACTCCTGCAGCTGTGAGTCACACCACCAGCCCCCTCAAATAGCACTGAGGGACCCCTCTGTGGACATTGTACTCAGATACAGGTGTGCTGGTGTTTTTCTGCTTTCGTCTGCTCATCCGGAAGCTCTGGCACAGCAGCGGCTGCTAATGCCCTTTGGGGAACTGTCACTCACTCTGCCAAGGGTGCATCTTGCCAAGGGGCTCTCAGGTTTCAGCTTAAATGTCACATTCGCAGGGATGCCTTCCTGGTCCCTTCCCCATGACTGGGTGAGGTCCTCTCTTCTACACTCCCATGGGTCTCTGCACTTTGATCTTGCAGATTTGCATACTTATAATTATTTAGGTGATTTCTCTATTTCTTCAATTTAAGAATGCCCCATCCTAACATTTTTAACATTTTAACATTGGTGATGTCTTATATTTGAAGCAAAATCATCTTATGTGACAATTTTCTGTTAATTATGGAAAACTTATTGAAAAAATGTGTCCACAATTGATAGAATTTTACAATTGCTTGGAATCCTTTTGGGAATGTAATTGGGCATGCATTTATTAATTACTTATTCTTTTAGGTCCAGCCTTTTTTGGCATTAAGAATCCAGGAATTTCCTCCATTAAATTATGGATGATTTTGCTTATAAAAAGTACTGTATAATTGTTAAGGTACAAAGTTCTGAGTCAAACCGGATTCTTGTCCTAGTCATGCCAATTGCAGTGATATAGTATACAAAATATATATACATGTGTAAATATATACATATATAAAATTGTTATATGGTATAATATGGTGTATATATAATTATATATATAAATAATTTACTTTTTCAATTATAAGATAAATCACAAATTATAAAACATTAAAAATGTTGGGGCAGGTTATATGTAAAATTAAAGAAATGGGAAATACAGAAATCATTTAATTATAATGTACAGATATATATCTGTATATTATATGTAGTATGTATATACATTACATGTATACTGTATATTATATGTATATTTTTTCCTCTCTTCCCTTCTGGGCTCTAAACTCCAAGAAGGCTGCTGAAAACTTGTTCACCCCTCTCCAGCAACTAGTACCGCACCCTGCCATCGTGTCTCAGGGCCTCAGTATATATCAGACTGATGGGACCTTTGTCTCACTCACTCTTCTTTTGATTCTAATGACATTTAGGCAGGCAATTAGTGACTTAAGAACAGGGACAATTCACTCATTCAACAAATACTCATTGTATGCTCATTATCACTGACTTCCTAGCGGAGAATAGGAAAGCTTCATAGAGTGGATAGCTTGAAGCTGGACTTAAATGAATATTTAATAAATTCATGCCCAATCACATTCCCAAAAGGATTGGAAGCAAATTGCAAAATCCATACAATCCAACAAAGTAAGCAATCAAAAGATAAATCAGTATGACTAGGAAATAAAGTTTGAATAATAAGATGGAGCAGAGGGAGACTCTGAGGCACGACTACGTGCTGTGAAGTCTCACACAGTAGCCCGTTCTATTTGTGTGTGTGCATGCACACATGGGTGCAGACATGTGGAGTCAGGGAACGGAGGGATAGGAAGACAGTGTTTTTAATAATGAATCTAGTCACTGTATGCAGAATGCATTGGGAATGGAGTGAGAGAACAAGACTAGGTGTACGGAAGCCAATAAAAGCAATTAGGAAGCACTTGGGACAGGTCAAGGGTAAGCAACTGAGATGTGAACTAGGGCAGTGGCAATGGTAACACAGTGAGGGAGCAGATTCGGATTTCAGGAAATCAGGGCTGCTTCGCTCCTGTTTTCCTCAATGACAATTTATGTATATTATATATTGTTGTTGTTCAATAGATACTGCTATGGGGACCACAGTTCTGGTAGCCTGGTAACTTGTATGTTATATAACTTATACTATAGCCTCAATGACAGTTACCACGTGTCAGTGAAAACTGAGTACAGTAAGCTGTGTCCATCTGGTGGCACTTCCCAAGGTAATGGCAACCTTGATTTCTACCAGAAATCATGGATCTGCTTTTGATCCCTTTAAATAGACGAACAGTTTTGCTTAATCTTTGAAATTATGAGAGGTGTATACACCTCTTGTTTGTAATTATGGAGAGTCTGTGGTTTGGTGATATTGAAGTTTACAGTTATATATTCACTTTTATTTATTTATTTATAATCCTCACCCAAGGATATATTTATTGATTTTGGGGGGGGCGGAGAGAGAGAGAAAGATGTGAGAAACATCTATCGCTTGCCTCCCGTAGGCACCCTGGCCAGGGAGTGAACCTGCAACCTCCGTATGTGCCCTGAACAGAAATCAAACCCGCAGCTTTTTGGTTGGTGTAGGGGATGAGGCTCCAACTGAGCTACCGGCCAGGGCTACATCCATGTTGAAGAACTTGTTCAGACTTAAGCTGACATCTATTATGAGAAAGGTAAATGTAGATGCTGACTGTCAGAATACATAACAAACAACAAAAAGTGACTTCAGGTCAGGAGATTTGCCGCAAAAATTGATTAATGTACCTCAAGACAGGAGAAACCTAAAAGGAGCTGTGTTAAAAAAGTCCCACACAGTTCCTTTGGAGGATGGTTTTTCTGATTGTCCCAGCCTTTTCCCTCAGCATTCTATGCCCCAACTTACTTTGGCACTTGCCTTTATAAATGTGTGTGCCTGTAGTTCATTTAAGTTGTGAAAAAGTTACATGCGGTTTAAAGCATTAATGACTAGTTGAGCCATTATTCTGAAACAGCCAAAAAGAGAAATATTATGAAAGGAAAATAGGACAGCACAGTAATACCATGACAAAAGTGCCTCTGTTTAGTGATTTACAAAAGAAATAGGAAGCATTTTTAGTGCAAACTGCTAATTATTTTGTTTTTTGATACTAAAATCCTGTGATGTTGTTTAAATGTGTCTTCATTAGTTTACTCTGTGACGCTGCTGTTTTTTTCTTTATGTATTTTCTCACTTCTCACATAAAATAAGTGCACTTGTTCGGAAATTATCGTAATAAGCTCTTGACCGTGAGAATTGATGACCTGTAAATTTTACCACTCCAGGGTGCGAGGGGCGGTCCAATCATCCCTTTGCTCAGTTGTTTCACTTGTCCTCGCGTCTCTTGGAAGATCCTTCTTCATTCTGCTGTGTCTGAAACATCCACAAATCAAATAATTATTGATATACACTTGGTGACTTATGTCTAGAAATAAATTTAAAGGTTACTAAAGAACCTTGGTAACAATTGTTTTGGCTATGCTAATGGCTCTTAAGGAATGATTTAATCGTGTATGTCTGTGACTGGCTGCTCAATGACACTGCTGTTCAAACCAGAAAAGAGATGAAGTTCTAAGGTCAAACACCGGAAATACTATGTCCTGCCACACTCACACAAGTCCTGGTTTTTCCTAAATTTCATCAGAATAAGGATTGTGAATTTATGCCCTCCCCACCCCGGCCTGCGTTCTGCTCTGCCTTTGCTTACTGCTAACTGTGCTTCTTCTCCCCTCACAAACCCTCTACTATGTGGTAGAGGTTTGCAGGAGAATTTACAGTTTGGCTCATAAATACTTCCTACCTGAGTCCCTGCTGCAGATTTAGGTGTAATTGATCTTCTAGCTAGAGTTCAAGGCCTCTGTACCTGTCCAATGAGTTCTGTGTGTCCTCCTCTGCCTTCTTCTCACCCTGTAACCAAATAAAAGTCAGATGTGGTTCCACAGACGGCGCCCAGTGTCACTGAGCGTAGGCCCAGCTCTGCCTGGGAAGATACACCAGCCAGGTAATCCTGTGATCCCAGGTGTGGGACCTTGTTTCTTAGCTTGCCAAGCTGCCCTGACTCTTTGGCATTTACTCTAGAATTTATGGACAAGGAAAAAGCCTCCTGCTTATTGGGTCCTTTCAGATATGCCAATAAAATATTAGCAATTAGGGAAAAATAAATTTAGATAGTAAATGAGTAAATCCTCTGAAATTAGCTAAGTAAACTAAAGACAAAATACAGATAAGGAAGGAAGGGAATGACTGCAAGTTGTGATTTAGCTAAATGAACGCACAGAAAAAACTCTAAGCAGGAATCATATTTCTTGGATGCGGCCTTTTCTCTCTCTGCCTAGGAAGGCATTTATTTTCCCCTCTTCTCATTACGTATTTACATAGTTTCAATGGATGGCATGTATGATATCTTCCAATTATTTTTTATTTTTTATTTCTTAAAGGTATATTTTATTGATTATGCTATATCAGTTTTCCCAATTTTCCCCCTTCCCCTCTCCACCCTGCACCCTCCAGCCCTCCAGCATTCCCCCCTCTTAGTTCACGTCCATGGAAAAACAGTGAAAACAAAAATCTTCCAATTTTTAAACATGTAAAATTGTATTCTAACAGGAAAGAAAACTTTTTATAGATTTCAAAACACCAATGTGGTACTTCCAAGATATTTCATAAAAATCCTCTCTATCTAGCTGCCACTAGTTCTCCCTGACTCCTGTTGAACACGGTCTGCATCATCTGTCAGACCTGCATCTCTCTGTGTCTTCATTCTTGGGTCTCCACATCATGGGAAACTGCCCCTGCACCTCGGTGGCATGGTCCTTAAGTTAATGATCTTAGAGGCACCTAGAGTGCCGTCACAGAAAGCTTTAGCAGAAGTTCCCTGGGCGTTTTTGATTGTACTGGCTTTACCCATTCGTTCCCTTCTGGGGTTTGGTCAGCCTCATCTGAATTGTATCAATCAAAACAGATTTCCCAAAGGGAAAGCATACTGGGCAGAGATAGACTTCCAGAGATATGAGAAAAATTTAGATAACTGTGTGATGTTATTCAGAAGTAAATGAAGTAGGAAGAACTTGAACCAGACTCAGCAGCCGATCTGAGGATCTTGCCCTAAGTTGTTTTCACTCCCACAGCTGTAGAAAGGCTCCTGGGGCCGTAGAGTGAAGGGGCCCTACATGAGGATATTTTAAAAACCTGATATGAAACATATACATGGAATTTCCACTTAGACTTACTGAGTAGTTGTTTTTTCCTCTAAGGCAGTGATCATCAGTATGGAAAAGTAATAGATTAATGCTTTCCAAATTAGAATACATAGAATTATTAATTTTGATCCCTGTAAACTAGAAAAGCATATTTATACAAAATGAGAAAAAGTGTCTTCACTATTTCCAATAGTTAATGAGTATGCCAGCCTTTATCAGCATTATAAAGGCAGCTAATTAATAGCTGGTCAATAGTTATTTGCATGTGTAAATGAGTGTTTTAAAAAGTTCTACTAGACTGTAACCATCCTTGTGGAGTCCAGCAACTGCTGTTGCGTACGCACATGAGCAACAACGTACTCACACACACTCACACAGCCCAAGCGACTGCTTCCTCATAAATAAGGAAAGAAATGGAAAAGAAACAGCTTTGTTACTCCGTTCTCTGGGAAGCAGATGACTGGGACAGGAGGAGGAGGTCAGTAATGATTGAGCTGCTCTGGGAGGGGCTTGGGTGTGGGAGAAAGACGGCTGAACCTTTCCACCCCTGGTCTCCATAACTCCTAGGAGTGACAAGCATACAATTTGAAAAGCATGGAAGTAAAAGTCAATGATGGGGTTCAAATTACTTCGTAGCATTACTCATAACTAATTCTGTGAGATAGATACTCATCTGTATTTCTCATCCTGTTTATATAGGAGTGATGCTAAACATACCTGACAACTAATATGAAACAGGCACAGGCGCCCACCCAGCACTGAGCAGTCAGAGCAAGGTCCAGCTGTAAACATCTGCAATACCTTACAGGTATGTTTCAGCTGGATATCACCCTGCATACTTACATGCAAGGTTATGAGGAATTACTATTAACAAATATTTTTTCTGTCAACATTGGTACTGTAGCTCTGTTTTAGTCTGTTTTATTTATATCAAAATGA
Organism: Desmodus rotundus; assembly: GCF_022682495.2. Classification (NCBI taxonomy): domain Eukaryota; kingdom Metazoa; phylum Chordata; class Mammalia; order Chiroptera; family Phyllostomidae; genus Desmodus; species Desmodus rotundus. The sequence goes on from NC_071388.1 coordinate 168,231,459, forward strand.
TATCTGGTAAAAAAAAGTTTTAATAGGAATTTTTTAGATTTCTAGCTATTGAAAACACACATATATAATTTATCATTAAATATTCTACCTAAGGACTGTCTTTTTGGAACATTAAATGATTGATTAATTGATTAGCTAATTAATTATCATTGAGTTCACAAATATTTCTACATTTCCTGTAAGCCACATGATGTGTTGGACTCTGAGTCCACAACAAGCAGTGTAAAGTCGCTGCCTCCATGGACTTTATAGCTTCATTGGAAAGGTGGACAGTAGACAATTCCAAAGCAGAGTAATACTTTTAGGCTTGAGGAAGTTCAGGGAGCTGTGAAAACAATGGGGAGTGGAGATGATACCCACCAGGGATCAAGGAAGGCTTCATGGGAGAGGTGATAACTAAAAAGTGACTGAATGCATCAAGAAATGGGAAGTAGAGACTTTCTTATCTCCATTGTATGTTTTTGTCTTTGTCAAAAATTATTTGCCCATATACATGTGGGTTTATTTCTGGACTCTCAATTCTGTCCCGTTGGTCTGTGTGTCTGTTTATCTGCCAATGTTGTGCTGTTTTGATTGATAACTGTCACTATGTTTTATAATTTGAGGTCAGGGAGGGTGCGATACCTTTGATTTTGTTCTTTTTTTCTCAGGATTGCTTTGGTTATTCATGGACATTTATAGTTTTGTACAAACCTGATGACTTTTTGTTCTATTTCTTTAAAAAATGCCAACTCCTCTTCTGGATATTTACCTGAGAAACTTGTAAACATTTATTCATAAAGATATATGCACTCCTATGTTTATTTCGGCATTATTCACAGTAGCCAAGATGTGGGCACAACTGAAATGTTCCTTGACAGATGATTGGATAAAGATGTGGCACATATATACAATGGAGTAATATTCAGCCATAAAAAATGAAATACTGCCATTTATGACAACATGGATGGATCTTGAGACTATCATTCTCAGTGAAAGAAGTCAGACGTAAAAAACCAAGAACCATATGATTTCACTCACATGAGGGATATAAACCAGAAAGCAATAAATGAAAAAAAAGACAAATAAAAACTCATAGACACAAACAACAGTATGGTGGTTACCAGAAGGAGAGAGAGGTGAGGAGAGAGAGGTGAGATATCATTTTGATATAAATAAAACAGACTAAAACAGAGTTAGAGTATCTATGCTGACAGAAAAAATTAGATGAAGCCATATAGTAAAGCGGGTCAAATATATGGTGACAAGAGATTTGACTTTGGGTGGTAAATACAAAATGCAATATATAGATGATGTACTTGAAACCTATATTTTATTATCCAATGTCGCCTGAGTAAATTTAATAAAAAAATTTAAAAAGGGAAGTAGAGGGAAAAAGGCAATGGGAAGATAGTAGTTTAAGTGTGTGTCAAATTCCAGAGATACAGAGATGAAAAGGCTGTCATTAATCCGAAAGTGGCTTAATATCTTGGGAACCCTAGCTAGGGACTCTGACATAAAAAAAAAAAGTTGGGAAAATTATCATACTTTCTTCCACTTATCACCCCCACCCCTAACATTGTTAATTACAGGTGAGGCAGAAGGAGGTTTATAGTGGTGAGTATGTGAAACACAGTGTTTATTCTTGTATTATTATTTATTCATTACTGTATTGTTTTCCATACAAACAACCATAAACCTACTTTGGCCCCACCCTGTATTCTTTGCACTCTCAAAATGCGTAACTTTATTGTCTGTTCTGTAAACAGAATCCGTCCGTTTGTTCCAGGTTCTTCTATGTGTGTCGTGTTCAGCAGCATGTAAAAAGGAATGTTTTACCTCATCTACTGGTTTATGCCTCTCTGTCTTTGCTCATGCTGTCTCTTAGACCTGAATTGCCCTTTCTTCTCTAATTCATCTGGAATATCAGCATGTCTCTCAGGATTTGGGTTAAATGTTCTATTTCTTATCAACATTTCATGGCTTCCGCAGGTAGAGCTGACTACTGTATCCAGGATACCATATTCTCATATCAGCTGTAACTCTTTATGTCTAATTTAGCCTGTATATTATTTGAAGGAAAGGGCATTATCATTCCATTGTTGGCACCTTGAATAGTATGTATCACAACAATAGGGGCCCTTGGTACCTCTTACCTCTCCTTTTTAAAAAAAATTTGTTGTATACACACAAGGCTTACTACACAAAATGAACAATATTGCTTTTATTACTTCTCCAATATCCTAAATGAACTGGATTGGACACAAGGCTTGGATTGGGAAGTGTAGGAAGGACTTCCTGCTCCCCACCCACTGAATTGAAAATGAGTTTTGTGGTATGGGTCTGACCTCACTTTACCACTCAGTGACAGGCAAATAGACAATAAACACAGCATTGGACAAAGGCAGTGGGAGAAAGTCCTTAATACAGAATAGGATATGAGCAGCCCACTTTTTGCTGTTAGGCATAGTAACCCCGTCCACCATTAAAACATGAATGTTAGGAATGTCAGTAAATGTTAGGCTCTGACTAGTCTGATTAGTCATCCCTTCTTTACAGGCTAAAAGGATCATCTGCAAACAAGTTTTCTCAGCATACATAACTACATATACTCAGTAACTCTGAAAATCTGCTAGGTCCATTCAAGCAAAGGCTGGGGATGACTATCTGACTATAATGTTGTACACTATTAGATGGATGATTGAACTTGATTTAAAAGTGCCTTTCAGCCCTGAGGATCCATTTTCCTTTTATATATGACATTCATTTCACCTGAAATTATTCAATGTCTTTGGGATTTGGTGGGTCTGGACCAGGAAATATCTAGTTCATAGAAAGGGACTAGTACTCTTAAGTTTTCTCCCACTCAGTATTTGGCCTTGCTGCAGGACAGGGATGCAATGATGCAAATTGTAATCAAACACTGTAGGCACCAAAGTCTATGCCTCATCAAAGAAGTGTTTGCTAATGAGAAGCTGTGAGCCCTTTGGTTCATGGGCCATGATCTGGTGACTGCCAGGCTATGAGACCGAAGCTGAATTTTTTAAATTAGGTATGATCTCTATAAACTATAACTGTTGGATAATACTTATCATGATTCTGGAAGGTTATCTTAAATAGAAAAATAAACTTGAGCTTTTGCCTAAAATATACAGAGAGTATATTAATTCTTAAAATACAGCATAGCCCTTACTGGTATAGCTTATTTGTTTGGGCATTGTCCCACAAAAAAAAAAAGGGTCACAGGTTTGATTCCCAGTCAGGGCACATATCTGGGTTCCATCCCTGATTGGGGGGCGCGCGAGAGTGAACTGATCAATGTTTTTCTCTCACATCGATGTTTCTCTCCCTCTTTTTCTCCATCCCTTCCCCTGTATCTAAAAATAAATAAATAAAATTAAGAAAGACAGCATGTTTAATGAAGATTGGGGATAAATGATCTCATTGATTGGTGTGTACTTAGCAAATAATTTCAGATGTGGTGAGACATGAATACCATAGGAAAGAGTGCCGAGTCTCTTGCTTGAAGCCATATAGTAAGCACACTTCTTCTTTCTTTCTTTATTTTTGTTTATTTATTTGTAATTCTTCTATTTAGGATAGATTCACAGATATTGAGGGAAATTATGGGGATATGGTGGAGGGGCAAGCTAAAGTGCCCAATGCAGCCTTTGGTATTTTCCTTTGGTTTTCATTGAGAAAAATTTCTTTCAGTCTTTATGTCTTAAAGTTAATTTTAATTTTATTTATCATAGTGACAGTTGAGATTTTTCTAATGCCACTAATTCACTACTTCATGGAAGCAATTCTAGATCTGTTGTTCTAGTGCTGTCGATAGAATGATACAGCACAGTGAAAATCCTGAGGACATATCACACATTGTGGCTTAAACCTATAAAACACTGTTTCACAGGGAGTATGTAAAGTGTTACAGATCATTTAACATTACATTAACAAACAAATTTTTTTTTTCAATGGAGTTTTGGCTAGGAAATAGAAATTTAGCAATTTAGAGCCAATTGAATTAAACAGAGATTGACATGCTTATTGTTGGAGCATTAGATAACCTTGTCAAGTTTCAGACTTTTGCTTCCTATTTTATGAAAAATGTTCATGCGAGAAATATTTTTTAGAAAAGTGGAAGACTTGTTGGCTCATTCTCTTTAGTCGTAATTGTTCCCCATGGCCTTGTCTAATTTTTTCTGAATGACTCCATTGAAATTGCTCCAGCAAACTTGCCAGGTAAGAACTTTTCACAGATTGATGATAGTCTGTGAAGAAAAGTTCTTTAGTGCACGTATCTGTGTTCTGATCTTTATGTGTTTCATCAAGAAAATATCTTTCTATTATGAAGTACAAGAATCACAGAACAAGTGCAAAAAAAATCAAAGTGCAGTCTAATGAATTGTTTCTTACAAAGCAAACATCTCTGTAACGTGTCCTGGGTCAAAAATTAGATGAACCACTTTGAAGAAGCAGCTCTTCCCACATACCCCTCTGTTTTCTCTAGGGGATGTGACTATGCTGACTTTTGTGATCAAAATGCCCTTGTTTTCTTGTTGTTTAACCACCTGTGGATGGAGTCCTGGACAATATAGTCTGTGAAATTGATGTAAATGAGTCATAAATATTCTGTACTATTACGCTGCATGTAATATTTTTGTGCCTTATTCTTTGGTTTAATACCATGTTTAAAATTCATTGATCTCTTACTTCATTTTGAGAAATTTTAATTGCGTTCCATGTGAAATAACTGTCAGGATTGCTTTAACAGGTATTTGTCCCACGTCTGTTCAAGTTTTGTTCCTCTATTTGATTATTTTAATGCACAATTACACATAGGTTCTCATTTACTTGCCACCAGCCTATTTTATTTGTAGAGGAATTTTTATTGCTGTTTTTTTCTAGCTCCTAAATTATCATATAAATATATAGAGTAAAAAGGTTTTGAGCAGAAGGGAAAGAAATAGATGTTGCCCTTTAGAATGATTGAATAAACTTACTAGAGAAGCATATGGTATGAAGTATGTCATGAATTGATAAGGAGAGAATTTCAGAGAGTAGGGTGTCTGTTTGCAGTTCCAAGAGGAGAATCAACAAAGACAGAAAACCAGTTGGCATCTACATGTTTAGTCACCTTTTGGCTTTGTTTCTTGGAAAATTCAGCATTCTGACAAAGGAGTTGCAAATTTATGACAGTGCTGGGGAAGTTATTAATTCTGACTGAAAGATTTTCTACCTAGAATCCTTTCAGATAAGAAATGTGATTATATTTAGAATCTAAATATATATGTTATGAAAAAGGAGAAAAGTTAAGAGTTTTTCTTTTTTCCTTTAACACTAGGACAATCCTATTGTTGACAGCAACTTGATCCCACAAATCCACAAATATTTCACCCTACATGTTTTCAGACTTCCTGTGGAGTCCCAGCATAAAGATTTGGCCAGAACTTTGTTTATTGAAATCAGTGATAAACAGCAATGTTGGAAAATTTGGGGAAAATTAAGGGCAAAATAAAATATGAGATTCCATTAAAATAAAGTTACTGTTAATTAAATTCCAACTTCCTGTCTTTATTTTCTGTTTTATAAGTGTAACTACCACCCACCCAACCCCTCAAGTCAGAAGTAAAGAGCCAACCCAGACTCACTCACCTTCTTTAGTTCACATGCTGTCAACTCTCAAAACCTATGGCTTCGTTCTCGTAAATACTTCATCATTAGCATACCTCCTCTTTCTCCCCTTGCCGCTACCTCAATTTAGGGAGGCATTGCTCATCTAGTTGGTTGGGATTTTTTTTTTTTTTTTTTTGCTTCTTTTCAAAAGATTCATTATCTTAGACATTTCCAGAGGGAAAATTCTAAAACTAATCTTAGCCTGTCACTTCTTTGTTTAAAATCAATGTCTCCTGTTTAAATTACCTCTCCACATTCAGGATAACAATTTTTTTCTCCTCATCTGTACTAACTAGACTCACCCCTTGTCACTTCCCCACATACACCTAGGTGTCTGCCGTATCAAAGGACATGCATGTGGTCTTCCTTGCCTTAGTGCTATTGTATATTCTCTTTAACTTGAACGTCTTTAACCTTCTCTTTCACGTGGCTGACTCTACTGACTATTTAAGATTGAAATCAAGTAACCCTAACCACTCAGATTTTCTCAGGCGAGCCTCCTTTGCATTCCACATTTTCTACACCTACAATCATTATAGAACTTTCTATATTATCTTTGTAATTGTGTATTCCTCATGTCTGTTTCTGCCACTTGTTGGTGAGCTTGTTGAGGTCGGCCTGCATGCCCAGTGTGAGGGCTCTCTATGGAGGATAGCAGATGTGCCATAAAGCAGTCCGGTGAATGCGTGGAAGCAGGAACACCCCCAAGCATGAGGAACAGACTTTCCCAACCAAGAGAGCTGTGTGCCTGTGAGCCCCTTTGTAAATCATCCGTACCTCTTTATTATCCCAATTCATGGAAAATTTACTAGTTTTATTTATTTACTTATTTATTTTTCTAACCATAGGCTTTCTTTTTCTGGTTCTACTTAATTTGTACAAGTGGAGCCCTTGCTCAGGCAGTTGTAATTGCAATTGTTAAAATTCTTAAAGCATTCAGCAGTGAACCATGTCTGATACACAGATAACATGCTCAAGCATTATAATGGGTTCATATATGCTAAGTTATATTTATTGCAGAAAATATTTTAACATTCTATAAATCATTTATATTGTAATTTTATCATTTCTTAAATCAATACATAGAGCCATACAACATTTTAGGGTCTTATTTTCATATTTTTAATATTGGGATAGCATAAACAATGAAACACATGCTTTGATTTACAAGGGCAAGAAAACAGTCACTAGAAATTGGTACTGGGGCCTTCAACATAGAGCCCTTCCCTTTCCTAGTCATACAGATGCTTCCCTTCTACCTTCTTTATGTTTTACTGGAATGTCAGTTTTATTGCATACTCACGTGCTATTTGTCTTGATTTAGAAAAAGAATTTTCTCTAAAAACTAAAAAAAAGAAAAGGAAAGAAAGAACATCCTATTATAAATCAAACTTAGGTTCATTTGTTTTGTCTAATCAGCTTTTCTTCTGAAATTATTAAATATATCTGGAGAGCTCAAATTAAAATTATGTTTGTAGAGTACAGCATAGGGAACATAATCAATAGTATTTTAATAACTGTGTATGGTGCCAGGTGGGTACTGGACTTATCAGGGGGATCACTTCATAAATTATATAAATGTCTAACCCCTATGCTGTACACCTTAAACTAATATAAAATAATATTGAATGCCAACTATAATTGAAAAGAAATATTTTTTTTTGTAAAAAACCACGGTCTGTTCTTTGAGAATCTTCTGTTGTTTTACATAACTCTTCTAGTACATTTTATATCTTGCCTGAATTATATTGTCTTAACAGTATTAGATGCCGCCACCATCAGATTGGTGGGGAGGTTAAATTTATATGTGTTTCAGCAAGATGTTTCCTCTTTGGTCATATTAAGAAATTGTCACATGTAATCTCTGAAATACATGCAAGAGTAGTATTGCTACAAACACAATTGTGGCCATATCTTCTTGGAACGAATTCAAATTACATGCTTTACATGGCCAATAGAATACTGCTAGAATTTTAGTCTGATTTCTGGCTTATACACCATTTTCCTTACCAACCATATTAACTTCCCCAGACAATATTTTGCATACATGATTAAAACTGAAGTCCACTATTTTTTCTTTATGTCAGTTGGAATTTGTGCATTGTACAACAGATATAAAACTAAGACATTTTAACTTGAAGAGTAGGGCACTTGGAGTAGACGACTCTGGATATAAGCTATAAGGGAGTGTGTTGTCTCTAGAGAATTAAAAAATGACAAAACTGGCTGAGAGCTGGTTATATGGCACTATTAATGGCCATAATGCATTGCCAATTCTAGTAGCATTGATAAAATTCTTCTCTGAAAAAAAAAGTCTTGTACGTCTAACCCTAAACAATTTCTACCTTTACTATTGAGCTTTAATAAGATATATTTAAATGAACGTGCTTCATTACTTACCCTTTAGTAAACATTGTATTCTACGTGGAAGTTAATTTGCAGAACTTTCAGTTACACCATTGGTTCCTGACATACTGTTGACTTGGCTCTGTGCTTTGAAAGCTATTAATAGTTTGAAATTATTCACGTTGCTTCAGACTCAATTTTTTTTTTAAACTTCCCTACCCCTTCTTCTTTTTCTTCCTATTTTCTTATTAAAATTTGCTTGTAGAAATAGTTCTGAGACTCATTCAAATTAAAGATAAAATGATTGATAAAATTTTGCAATGTGCTCAGGGATATTGATATTTATCAAGTTACACCAAAGTCATGAATGCGCTTTTTAGAATTCCAGGTGTCATTTAGCTGCATGAATAGGGTAGATATTTATAAGAAGCAGCCAAGTCCTTTCTGAAGCAAACTTGAACTATAATGTATTCCATGCTACCATCTCTGTATTTAATTTTAAGAATTTTTATGATTATGTGATTTTCTCTAGTCTTTGAATATACTCTATAGAAATCATTTTAACTACTCTTCTAAAAGGCCATGCTGGTTTAAGCTTTGGTACTACTGGCACAAGCAAAATCCAGGGATTCTTGGGGACCCCAAGCCTGAGATAACAGAATTCTACCCTGGGATTCCCAGTGAATGTAACCTGTTGATTACAGTTTTATTTTTTTAATTAAAAGGAAGGCATTTATTGAATGTTATCAGACAAGCTTCATAAAGAATGACATTTATATAACATATTTCAGAGAAAAATCACTCACTTTCTGTAGATGAACTTTTCAAATTGTAAAAGTTCCATTAAGACCAAAGATGTGGTTCATGTGGAGAAAGTGCAAAAGGCAGTAGAAGACCATCCCTATTACATTCCTCCTTTTCATCACTCATAGATTTCAATATCACAGGGTGTCCTTGCAATGGAATTGGGGACCTGTATATTTTACAATTTACAAAGGAATAAATCAAGCACTTCAAGATTTTTTTGGCTTAGGGTTGACAAATTATTGTATTATATTCCTTTTTGGTGCTAAAAACTACCAGGTGACTATGCCATTCCTGGAATTATGTGAAATGAGTAACAGGAGGGTCTTGAGTTTTTAGGTTTAAAATAGAGACATTGTGTATATTTCTTAACTAGGAACATTGTTTCTTCTTTTTGATTTCAGAAAGTAGTCACAAAAGCTCCGTGTTCATTTTGAATAACTTTTAAATAATGACAGAAATCAGCCAGATTATGGAGCCAAATGACAAAGATCAACAGCAAAACTTTAGAATAATGACATCTTTGATAAGTTTATTACATTGGTATCTTTAAACTCTGGGAAATTTTCATGGGGAATTGATGAATGATGGGTAATAATAATTTAAACAAAGAACCTTTGTTTAAACAAAGAACCTTCAAGAGAGAACCTTTCATGGTAGTTGAAGACAATAAAAAAGGCCAAAGGCTAGTGTCTGTGGCAGGGCACAGTAATAAAGTCAAAAATAGGATCAAAAGGGCAAGTTATGCCAGGCTGTCTGAGAAACTGGGGGAGAGAGTCAAAATCAATAGGGAAATTATTTGCATTGTAAACTACAAAAATACTGAAAAGTTAGGTTTGAGATGCATAATAAAACATATATATATCTGAGGCTTTAAAAATATCAGTAGAGAAGTAACAGTAACTAGTATATATCCTCATTAATTTTAAATTTAAAGAACAAATTTGTTTTATAGTGTTTGTCACAGAATTGTAGTATTTTTCCATGTCAGTTGTTATAAAAATTTTATACTGAAAACATGTTCTCAAATATTATTTACATATTCTAAAATATTATGAGCTCAAAGTACAATATTCTCAGATTGTTATGGTATGTTAAAAAGTGTTCTAAAACATTTAAAGTGGTAGAGAAAAATTTTACTATGGAAGTACATTGTTTTAGCTCTTAAATGAATGGTACTATATAAAAAAAAACCAACCCATTTTTATTGATTGTTTAGAATGTTTTATAAATTAAGGACACCAATCTTTTGGGTGTTCTGCACATATTACAATATTATTCCATTAACTTCTGTTTGTGACAGTGAGTGCTTCCGAGTTCAGTACTAAGTTGCAGGCACTCTGCTTAATAATGGAACTAAGGACAACAATCCCATTTATTAATCTCACAGTCCTATTCCTTCACCAGCTGCTTTCTTACAAGTCATACTTAGAAAATCCTTCTACATTCCAAATTTGATGAATATTTACTCATTATTTTATCCTAGTACTTGTAATGGTTTCAATTTTTACATTTAAATTTTTGCTATGTTGAGGATTTATTTTGATGTATGGAACATTGAACTTTTAAATAATTTTAGTTGCCTAGCTCTAAATAAAGTGCTATACATTTATAAGTATTTTGACATATTTAGAACATTTTGTTTTGATTATTTCTGAATAGATATATGTAATATTTCCCACTCTCAACATCTTCCTCATTTTGTGGAAATAAATTGGTATGGGCTGCATGGGGAGAACTAGTCAGTAGGAAACTGGAAAGCCCGACGCTGAGCTTAAGTGTAGTACAACTGAAAAAGCCCAGCTAGAAAACGTAATTTTCAACACAGAGCTAGAGCATCTTCAAAAAGCAGACACTCCCGCAAAGTTTAGTTAATGTAAATGGTTTTGTGAGACATGACACGTGAAGACTAAATTGGACTTCATTCCTCATCTTGATTCAATCTCATGTACAAGTTTATGATGCCCTTTTATGTGATTGAAGATCTAAATTAAATTTAAGTGTTTATTATTTAATGAGACCATTTTAATAGTTCATGTAGAGCTCTTTGCTGATCTCAAGATCATACAGTTCAATTGTTTCCTTTTGAAGTGAATTTTTTCTTTTAAAAATTAGAAGTGATTATACGCTACGGGATGTGTAAGTAAATGTCCTTTTCTGCACGCTGTGTCAGTCTCCCTGATCTGGTTTAATGGTGAAGCGAGAAGAAAGACAGCCCCAAGTTTGAGCTAATTAAAAACCTGAGTTTAATTGATAGGAAGAGTTATCATAGACATATCTGATAGACCCTCGACCTTGAACAGGACAATCAATCTCTGACTCTCAGTTTCAATATGTGTAGGAAGTGACCATACCAGTTTCCTGGACCATAAGTCCTTTAATGAATAAACAAAATAATAATATGATTGTCTTTGGAAACTATAAGATACTGTGTGCACATTCTCTATTGTTATTATTAATTTAAGTGTGGATAATAACCAAAATGCTTGTTCTGGGTTTGCTTTAAAGAACAGATAGATGACTCATTTATAATGACTAAATGCACTTGATACAGTTAGAATTTTAAAGTCTGGCTTCCTAAACAGACAAAAAATTTCTCCTTTAATTCTAATTATTTTAACATGTCTTAGAAATAAGTCACCAACTGCATGAGAAATTTTACATGTGACAGTTTTAAATGTGAGGTCAAGACATGGTATTTTATTCAGTATATGCACAACAATTAATACAAAAATTCATGTCTCTCATTTATGTGTCTGATTTTACTTGGTATCTTTCTTTTCATTCATTTTGTCATTGCTGACTTGTGTAATTGGGGCAATGAGCAATCTCTAATCTTTCCATTGAATCACTTTGTATGAAATTCTGCTTGTACACATGTTCACTAAAATCAGAAAAAAGTGCAACTCTCATTCAATTTTTAATACAGATGTATCTTTTGCAACTGGTTTTGTTAAAAGAGTACCTCTGTGATATTAGGCAATATAGTTAACTGCTTTGTGCTTTAGTTTATTCATCCTAAAAAATGAGTATAGTAATAAGACCAACAGCATTGTATTATTGGTTAGAGGACTAAATAACACATTTAAAACATAACTGGGAAAGAGGAAACATTCTATAATTTTATTCTTTTTCATTTTTAAATTTATTGGTCTTAAAGAGGGAGAGGAAGGGAGAGAGATACATCCATTTGTTTTCCCACCCATTTATTGATTCTTGCATGTGCCCTGCCTGGGGATGGAACCTGCAACCCTGGTGCATGGGAACAAGGCTCTAACCAATTGACTTACCTGGCCAGGGAACAATAATCTTATGGTTTTTCCTTATTTCTGAAACTATGTTAAAAGTTTCAGAACCTCATAAGTTGCTTTGTCTCTGTTCTGTGCAATTTTGAGTGCATAACAAAAGTATGTGTTAGTCTTTAGAGGAGTCTAATACAAAATTCCCACTACAGTGTGTCCCTATGTAAGTTGGTCTTTCATGAATTATGAATTATTGTTAGTCATGAAAGTAAATATGTATAATTTCTGCTTATTTATTCATGGGAAAAGGGATTTACTTTATTAGTTTATTCTTTTGTTTTATTTAAAAGATTTCTCAATAGCAGTTGATGTACAATATTATATTAGTTTTAGGTATACAATATAGTGATTGGACATTTATATAACTTATAAAGCAATCACTTGGTAAGTCTGGTACCCATCTGACACTGTACATAGTTATGTATAAATTGCCAGTTACAAAAAAGTAATGGAGATGTAAAGTACAGCATAGGGAATATAGTCAGTAAGGTTTTAATAGTTATGTATGGTGTCAGATGGATACTAGTTTATTCTTGTTTATCCCAACTGCCTCTCTGCTTGTATACTTCTCAGTCAGTCAACAGGAACAATATTTGCTAGTTCATATTGAGTATGCAGTCCACTTGCAGGTGTCTGGGTGAGGCAAGGGTGAGGCTGTTTTCAGCGGAATATGTGTTCCTGAGCTATAAGTAGTATACAAGTTATCTGGAGAGACATTACCTACTCTGGAATTGTATACTGTAATGCCTTGGTCATTCAGAGAAGGAAAAGATGGGTGTTATTCATACATGCAGACCCAGGAAAAAGTACTGAGACTGAAAATCTACCTCTGTAAGCAGAGGGCAAGGAAAGACTGAAGAAAGAGGCTGGCTACTCTATCTAGTCTGGCAATTAATAGAAACTTACATACAAGGCATGTCTTGGGTGGCTACAAGATGAAATGGATCCCTGTCCCACTTGGTAGGTGCCAACAGTTACACAGGGTAAAAGGGTGGGCTTAGTCTCAGGTACTAGTAGGGGAAAGCAAGCAGGTACAAAGTCACTTTACATACTTGATCGGATCAGGAAAACGGACTGTTCCAGGAACCAGCATGTAGTTGGGGGCGGGTTCAAGTGCTGTTTATGACAGAATGAACATGGATTAAGACAGACCTTCTCTAAGGGGGGGGTTGCCAAAGGGCCCGATTAGACCCTTTCTGACCTGGGTCCTGCTCATGGTGTGGTAGTGATCACAGCATGGAGCAGTCTCTCTCCCATGTGTGTGGACTTGATTAGTCAGAAATGTGCCTTTGAGGAATTGGCATTTGAACTGCCTTCACTGAACTACAGACATATGGAGTATTGCTCTCTTAGGGCTGTGGTGTCAAAGTATCTCAGTTGGGTGGGTTAGAAAACCAAAAATTTATTCTTTTATGGTTCTGGAGGCCAGAAGTACTAAATGATGATGTCGGCAGAGTTGGTTCTTTCATGGGGACTCTGAAAGAGGATCTGCTGTATGCCTCTTTCCCAGGGCTAGTGGCTCCCAGCAATTCTTGTAGCTGAGTAGTTCCAGTCTCTGCCTCTATCTTCATATGGCGGTTTCTGCTCTGAGTGTGTCATCTCTTCTTCCAAGTACACCAGTCATAGTGGGTTTAGGGTGCACCCTAATCTCCCTAATCTCATGTGACCTCATCTTAACTTTATTACATGTACAAAGAACTTATTTCCAAGTAAGAAGGTCACATTCACAGGTGCTGATAATACAGAATTGGAAGTTGAATCTCTGTCTATCTAGATTAGAATTGCAGAATGTTTTATCCACATCCCCTTAGGTAGTATGAACAATTGGAAATACTGAACATGGAAGGAAACAATAATTGAGCTAATACATTAACATGTTTAGCTTTTTTTTCCAGGTGTAATTCAGTCTGAACTTTTATTTTTTTAATATATTTTATTGATTATGCTGTTATAGTTGTCCCAATTTTTCCCTATTTGCCTCCCTCCACCTGGTACCCACCATTCCCTCCAGCATCCCCGCCCTCCTTAGTTCATGTCCATGGGTCATGTATATAAGTTCTTTGGCTATTCCATTCCCTATACTGAATATCCCCCTGTCAATTTTGTACTGACCAATTCGTACTTCTTAATCCCTGTACCTTTTCCCCCATTCTCTTCCTTCCTCCTTCCAGCTGATAACCCTCCAAATGATCTCCATATCTATGAATTAGTTCCTGTTCTAGTTGTTTGTTTAGTTTGTTTTTTAGATTCAATTGTTGATAGTTGTGAATTTATTGCCATTTTAATGTTCATAGTTTTAATCTTTTTCTTAAATAAACTAACATTTCATATAATATTGGCTTGATGATGATGAACTCATTTAGCTTTCCCTTGTCTGGGAAGCATTTTATCTGCCCTTCCATTCTAAATGATAGCTTTGCTGGATAGTATAATTTAGGTTGTAGGTCCTTTCTTGTCAGCACTTTGCATACTTCTTGTCAATGTCTTCTTTCCTGCAAATTTTTTTTTTTGAGAAATCAGCTGACAGTCTTATGGGAACTCCTTTACAGGTAACTGCTTTTCTCTTGATGCTTTTAAGTTTCTCTCTGTATCTCTAACCGTTGGCATTTTAATTCTGATGTGTCTTGGTGTCTCTTTGGGTCCCTCTTATTTGGGACTCTCTGTGCTTCCCAGACTTATATGTCTATTTCTTTTGCCAAATTAGGGAAGGTTTTTTTCATTATTTTTTCAAATAAGCTTTCAATTTCTTGCTCTTTTTCTTCTCCTTCCAACACCCATATAACTTGAATGTTGGTACATTTGAAGATGTCCCAGAGGCTCCTTAGTCTATTCACATTTCCTTGGGTTCTTTTTTCTTCTCACTGTTCTGGTTGAATGTTTTTTGCTTCCTTATGTTCCAAATCATTGATCTGATTCTGAGCTTCATCCACTCCACTGTTGGTTCCCTGTAAGTTTTTATTTATTTCACTTAGTGTACCCTTCATTTCTGCCTGGGTCTTTTTTATGCTGTTGAAGTAGCCAGTGAGTTCCTTGAGTATCCTAACAACCAGTGCTTTGAACTCTGCATCTGATAGATTGTTTATCTCCATTTTGTTTAGTTCTTTTTCTGGGGTTTTGTTCTGTTCTTTCATTTGGGCCATATTTCTTTGTCTTTGTCTTCTCATTTTGGCAGCTTCTCTGTGTTTGCTTCTGTGTATTAGGTAGAGTTGCTTTGACTCCCTGTCTTAGTAGTGTGGCCTATTGTAGAAAAGCACACTGTTAAGTTGGATGGGGTAGAGCCTTAGGTAATTGTCAGGGTGGGGCAACCCATGCCAATGCTCTGTGGCTCTGTGTTGGGGAGGGCTCAGAGAGGGGACAGTGCTGTTGCCTGGCCTCTGGAGTTTTGTCTGGGAGGAAGATGCCTCCCAGTACTTGCCTTGATGTCGGTCACTCCAGTTTCTTCCCGTATGCCACTGGTGCCCTTCCAGCTGTTGCCTTGGTGCTGAAGCCCAGAGGGACTGAGTCTGTGTAAGCCCTAAGTTTGTTGTGGGCCCTTTAAGAGGAGACTCCTGAGAATCCCACAGTTTCTTCCATGGCCCGAAGCCGCACTGGTTTTTATAGCCAGAAGTTATGGGGACTTATCGTTCTGGCAGTGTAAATCTGGTGTGGGTGGTCTGGTGTGGGGCTGGGATCCCTCACTCCCAAGGTATCCCTCCTGATTTTCATCCACCACACATGGGTGTAGAACTGCCCATTCTGTATCTCTGCACCTGTTTGTGTCTCCACACCTCTCTGAGTCTCCACTCCTCCTGCCCATCTGGATGAATGTGTCTTCTTTAATTCCTTGGTTGTTGGACTTCCATATAGCTCTATTTTCTGGCAATATTTGTTTTGTAGTCTAGTTGTAATTTTTGCCGTGGTTGTGTGAGGAGGTGAGTTATGTTTACCTATGCTTCCATCTTGACCAGAAGTTTGTTTAGCTTTTTGATCATAATGTTTACCTAAGATATTTGCTTGCTGGACAATTGGTACTGTTCAAAACATCCATGGAGACATTTATCTCATGCTGAAAGGTCATTGAAATTTGGTCCCATTCAAAATGTCCATGCTTAGAAAACATCCCTTGGTTCAAATAGCCCATAGTGTTTATTTATACTTTTGGTTTATAAGGTTAATACATTAAAATACTATTATGTTTTATTGACCCAACAATTGTGTTGTGGCCATACTATCAATGGTAACTCTTCCTGCCTTGGTAGCTAGCTGGTAATGGCACATAGGGCTAGGTAGGTGGGTCTTCATGGAGGTTCTGGATAGAACTAAATGTCTGCTTATCCAGATAACCATATGTTTCATGAGATTCTACAATCAAAGAAATCCACATTTATTTTTTAAAGCAGTTTAAACCTTTCTTATACCATTGAAAAACCTTCAATCAATGCATTTAAGGCCATCTATGAACAATAATCTAATTAAGAGGAAAATGAGCAGTTAATAAAGGTTAATGAAGCAATTAACTATGCAGTTATGCTACTGAAGAAATAATAGAATTTATTGTTATAGGATATGTACCAAATCATAATAAAAAATATTAATTATTATCCAACAGTTAAAGGAAAAATACACCCAGTCTCTGACAAATCGAGAGTACATTAGTGTGCTAAAGAGAAGATATCAACCAAAATAAAATATTAAGTTTAGAGAAAAAAATCAAAGATAGACATTATTAGACTATCTCTTTGGAAAGATATGCTTTAAAAATGAAACCCCTTTATCTATGGAGTGAAAAGATATTGTAACTTTCTATTCCAAGCAACACACTAAATTAATAGAAAACATTTACACCCTATACTAAAACTAGGCTTCTCCAGCTTCACTTTATTTTACTCCCATATATCCATAATTTACATGGAAAACACTTTGAAAAACAATCTGCGATGAATGAGTTTCTCAGATGACTATCTTGTCTCCCTGTAAAAACGCAATCATCCAGAGCTGAACCTCTTCTATCTACAAATCAGTTATTAGAGCTGCAAGGTCTTAAGGCAAGGGCAAGCTGGTTTTTATTTATTTATTTTTTAATATCGACCTTCTAACTTATCTTCACTTTTGATTAATATGGTATATGCGCATGGGAAGAAATCTGTGGGTATATGAGGTCTGTCCAGAAGGTATCCAGCCATATAATATGGAAAACAGAGAAATTTATTGAAGAAGATACAAGATACAAGAATCACTGTACATAGGACAATGATGCCTTAGTCCCCTTCAAAGTAAGTACCTTGGGGCCTCACACAGTTCTCCCAATCACCATCAGCTGCACCATTGTATTTTCCTGAATCTTATCAATACTCTGAAATGATTTTAGTCTTGGGAAAAAGCCAGAAGTTGCAAGGTGCCAAATCTAGGCTGTAGCGGGGCTGAATCACCTGGGTGATTTGATGTTTCGACAAAGAACTCTACACGAGATGTGATGCATGATTGGGTGTGTTGTTGTGATGAAGCTGCTAATCACCAGTTTGCCCTTATTTGCAGCCTTCTGAATCATCCGAATAGTTTCTGTGCAGGAATCTTCAAGCTTAATGCAAAATTTGATGCTGATTTGTTGCTCTACTTGCTCAGTCATTTTGAATGAGATGGCCACACAGAGCTCATTCACGCTCAACAGCATACATCACCCCCACTGACTACTAGTACAGTGAAGTTGTCATTGTTCACGCATGTGCATTCCAGTCCACTCTCCTTGGCTGCCCAGTTACATTGTTATATTAACAATGGCTGGACTTTTTCCAGACAGCCCTCCTATTTAGATAGACAGTGATATAAATCCAATTATGGTTTGTCTTTCCTACATAAAACCAGGGATTGATTTAGAGATATGCATTTGATGCATTGGGAAGCTTGGGCTATATCAGATCTCCAATAATGAGAAACTCTTCAGCACAGTATCATCAATCCTTCACAGTCTTTTAAACATTGGCACATGTTACCTAAACTTTTGTGCTGCTGTTGAATGTTTTGGGTTTAAGATAATGGAAGGTACTTGAAATGAGGCCATTTCCAGTTGCTTTTTTCAAATGGTCTCGAAACTACCCTCCTCAAGAAGCTTAGCTACTATGAGAAAGTGCTAAAAACGGACAAACAGTTGCTAATAATTTGAATCTTAGAATTTAACTGTTAACACTAAGTTAAAAAATACAGAGGTGATATTTGGGGTGTGTGTATATGTGCGTGAGAGAGAGAGGGAGAGAGACAGGAAGAGAGAAAGGGGGAGGGAGGGAGGTGAGGCAAGGCTGTGATAAAATGTTGGGAGGGTACACAAAATCTTGACAAATGCATCAGTGTCCCACCCTCACCCACTCTCCCACCCCTTTTCTGCCCAGATGCACCGGAGTGTGGAGGCTGGGGTCTGATTTTACATTTTGCCTTGGGTCAGATTTTGCTATTACTTATTTTTCCTCTATTTGATTGTTCCATAAATCACTCTTCTATATTCTCTATCTTCTGTTTTCCTGTTTGCAAGTTGTCATTTACTAATTGTCCCCATGTTTAACATTTACTCTATTGCCTCTTGAACATGTCAGAGTAAAGCACTAAATAAATCTGGCAAACAGCCCTTTGGTATGTGCCAAAAAAAAAAAAAAAAAAAAAAAAGAAGAAGTATCCTGGGTTGCAATTTCTTCTCTAAAGTTAAACTTTCTAAATCCAGGGCATATAAAATACTACACAAACATGTAATTGTTATTTATGTGATATACTCCTTGAGCTTTGTATTTAACTGGGAAATTATTGCCAGTGATTTCATTTGTTCTAGAGGAATCCCTTTACTCACTGATTATATAAAATAAGACTAGAATGCTGTTATTATTTGCTAGAATTATTATTTTAAGAAAAACTTAAATTATGATATCATGCTTTATACTGGCCTCCTGGACAATGAATCAAAAATGAGATAGAAAACACATGGAAAGCACTTCTCCAAAAGAAATTGTTTTGTTGGTTTTACTATAGAATGTCAATACTACAAGTGACATCTGGCCAATTTGTCCCTACCAAAACTAGATTTTCTTTGTTTACCTTCCTCTGGATTTTAGGTTCATATGTTCAATTCATATATTCAATTGCCTGCTTGACACCTTTGTCTGGTTATTTAGGAAGATAGCAAACTCAGCAGGACCAAACCAAACCCTGTTGATTCCTCTGCCCCCTCAATTCATCATCAGCCCCGCTTTTCTCCTAATCTTCCCTGAGTCAGTAAATGCTACCCCCAACCATGTAGTTGCTTAAGCTAAAAATGTAGGAGTTATTTTAGACTCTTCTAACACCTCTTTTCATATCTGTTCTTCATCAAGACTGGTCTATTTTACCTGCAGAGTATATCCTGAATCAATCTCATTCTCTCCACTTGTGCTACTCCCCAGCATAATCAAAATCACCACCATCTTCTGCCTGGATGACTGCAATACCCTTCTAAGTGGTCTTTCCCCTTCTACCCTGGACCCCTTACTATCTGTAGTGATATTTTAAAAAAACATAAATTCTACTGTATTTCTTTTCTGTTTGGAATCCCCTAGGGGCTTCTCATTTCTAGTAGAATAAAACCTGAATTACTTACCCTGGTTCACATATTCTGCAAACTGCATACCTCACCAACCATAGCTCATACCATTTTACCCCTTGCCTACTACGTTTTTAATTAAATGGCACTTCCTGATTCTTTTTTACATGCTAATCCTGGTCTTTCCTTAGGCCCTTTGCACTAGCTAAACATTGCTCTAACTTCAATGATCATCTCTCTGATCTCTATGACACATTGGCTCCATCTTATCATTAGAATTTAGCATAAATATCACCTCCTGCAAAAAGCTCTCCCTGGACAATTTGCAATAGCCACCTAGTTACTAACCGTATTAGTCAGCTATTACCATCATCCCAAACCACCCCAAATTTCAGTGACTTACAACAACAATCATTTTTTTTTTTTTGCTCAAAGGGCAGTGGGTTAGCTGGGACAGCTCTAATTCAGGCCAAAGGCTCCCTGGGCTTGGCTCCAGGCTTCTGGTCAGATTCAAGTGTGCTTCACGTGGCATTCTATTGGCTCAGTGGTTACCTGGGGTATACTCTTTTCATGGTGATCACAGGAGTTCAAGAGGCCAAACCAAACTATAAAAACCTAAATAAGGCCTCTTGTTCTCTCACATCTTGTAGCACTTTATTGGCCAGAGCAAGTCACATGACAAATTAATACTCAGAAGACTTTACCTTGTCTCATTGGCTCAGATGTCATCTTATACCTAAGCAAATCATTGGCAAAGGCAATGGAGTTACTGTTAGAACAATCAATACTCATTCAAAAAGTGGTAAATCTTCTCTTGCAGGACATGGGCATTTGGAGAATGACCAAAAAACAAACAAACAAACAAACAAATAAAAAACCCTCTCAGGATTCTATTGGAAAGGAAGAAGGGACTGGATAACAGACTGTTGGTAGGTCAATTGTAAATCAATCACAGCAAATGTAAATGAACACCGGAGCCATAATGACCAGTAGCTGTAGTGGGTAGAATATAATTGTGCTTATGCTGAAGGAATTACATGTATATCTATATATTTTTTCCCACTCTCACCTAATTTTATTATGATGTTCCTGGAGTTCTGAGTCACTAGGCAGAAAGCTGGGCTGTGACAATCCTGAATGACTATTCCAGTCCAAATTCTGGTTCACAAAACACATAAAGTAAGCAACCTCTGCTCAGAAAGAATTTTTACCAATTATTAATTCTGTCTGAGTATATTTTATATTTTGTTAAAGAATGATGATCTATAAGTTAAAAGAATTTTAGAATTAAGGCTTTCTTAGGAGAAAATCTACTTGACAGATGTCTTAGTTTCTGATACTGCTCTCCTGCTAATTACTAGAATGGAGCAGATTCCTTTTCTCCAAATTGCACATGCTGGTAGGCTTGATTCTCAAGTACAGCTCATAACTTCTCCCATTTCACAGATGATCAGCCAAGGTTATTTTAGCCCATA
This sequence comes from Desmodus rotundus, assembly GCF_022682495.2. Lineage (NCBI taxonomy): Eukaryota > Metazoa > Chordata > Mammalia > Chiroptera > Phyllostomidae > Desmodus > Desmodus rotundus. The sequence goes on from NC_071388.1 coordinate 168,252,578, forward strand.
GTCCTATTTTCCCAGGTGAAATTTTTCTTTCATTCTTTAGAGACTGACTAGTGTGTAGTGGTTCTTACCCTCTGTGACCTATCTAATAACATCTTGCCTCATTTCAGCTGTTTATGAAAGTAGAGAAATACAAAAATACTAATAAAATGAAAGATGTAAGAACAATGAAAAAATATAAATATACAATAACTTGCAAGTTCTCTGGAGTAGCAAAGTGTAATTTGTCTCACTGTCTCAGCTGTTGTTATGCCCCCTCTTTGGGTCCAACTCTGGTCTTTTTACAATTCCAGGTTTTATTGTCTCACTTGTGGGAATTAAAAAAAAAAGCAGGAAGGAAGAAGAGATAAAAAGTGAAAGAAAGGAAGTAGGAATAAAACAAGAAAGAAGGAAAGAAGAAGGAGTTAAAATAAAAAAAAAATAAAGAATTAGTTTTAAAAAAGAAAAAAATGCCTCCTGCTTGCTCTGCTGGTCTTCCTGGCTACAGCAGGCTGCGGTAGGGGACTGGTTTCACTTTTCTCCCTTTCTGATCTGCACTCAGCCAGCCTCTAACCCAGTTCCCCAGCAGCCTCTGGTTCCACAGGTTCCGGCTTTGGGTGTGAGCGCGGGGCCTTCCACACCACCACGGGAGCACCATGCAGCTGGATGGGGAGCAGGCTGGAGTGGCTGCTGCAGGAGAATTCCCCCCAACAGCCGCGGAGTGTCTCTTTTTCACTTTTTCTTTTTGAGAAATTCCTCCTGCTTAAGCCTGGGGCCCCACACCAGGGCCTGTCCTCTCACACAGCCCACCTCTCCAAATAGACTGGGGACTGTCTGGGTCAGGGCCATCAGGCCCAACTCTCAACTCTTCCTAGCCGGTACCCACAGTCTCCGTGGGTGATCACAGCCCCTGTGTGTTTGCCACTTTGTCCTTATTCGCCTCTCTGTGGACTTCAAGCAACCAGGTCTCTCCCAGTGCTGCTCAAATCTTGTTTGGCAGGGGAGGGAGTCGCTGACCCGGCTCTCTCCCAAGAACCCTGTGGCAGACCTGGCTGGCAGCGGGCCTGGGGCTGCAGCGGTCTACGTCCCTGTGCTAGTCCCAGGGACCTTATTGTCCTGAAGCACTCTCCTTCCTGTCTGTTTTTTCAATGTCCTCTACAATTTTTGGTCTCCAATCTTCATATATGCTGGGGTACTGTTGACTGTTTGCTCTGTTCCTCAGTAGATTGGGTAGGTGTTTCACCCCTGTGCAGGGGGAAGTGGACTCTGCTCCCACCTATCTAGCTGCCATCTTGGAAGAGCCAGATTTTCTTTATTTCACTTAGTGTAGCCTTCATTTCTTCCCTTATGCTTTTGCCATACCCAGTGAGTTCTCTGAGCATCCTTATCACCAGTGTTTTGAACTCTGCATCTGATAGGTTGGTTATCTTGGTTTTATTTAGTTCTTTCTGTGGGGTTTTGTTCTTTCATTTGTATTCTCATATTTCTTTGTATCCTCAATTTGGCAGCCTCCCTGTGTTTGTTTCTATTATTAGATAGAGCTGCTTTGACTCCCTGTCTTAGCATACATGTTAAGTTCTATGGGGTGGAGCCTTAGGTATTTACAAGGTGGAGCAACCTGCTTCATCACTGTGGAGCTCTGTGTGTTGGGAAGGCGTCGGAGAGGGTTCAATGCCACTGTCTGGCTGCTGGTGGCTTGGTTGGCACTTGCACTGTTTCTAGTCATTTTACCCCCTTTCTGTGTGTGACTGGCGCCCCTCTAGCTGCTGCCCTGGTGGTGGTTCCCAGAGTGGGTATGTTTGCATATGTTTTCGGGCTGTGTGGGCCCTTTAGGCAGACTCTCCTGAGAGACCAGTAGTTTATTCCACCACCCCACCCCCCACTGATTTTTACAGCCAGAAGTCATGAGGCTTTATTTCACAGTGCTGGAACTCAAGGCTGTCCTGGAGATGGGATTGCTTGCTCCCAAGGTGTCCCTCCTATTTTTATCCACCAGACAGGAATTTGGGACTGCCCATTCCACTGGCTGCCACTGGTGCCACCTTGCTGGCACTGCCTCACTGCCTCACTGCCACCACACTATGTCTTCTTCTCTACCCTGGCTCCTTATCTCTGTCCCTCCCACCCATCTGGATGAATATGGCTTCTTTAATTCCTTGGTTGTTGGACTTCCATACAGTTTAATTTTCTGGCAGTTCTGGGCTTTTTGTCTTAAGGTTAGTTGTATCCTTCTTATGGTTTTTCAAGGAGGTAAAGCGTGTCTACCTACACTTCCATCTTGACCAAATGTAGGTGCTATAGATTTAATAATTTTTTTTTGAGAGAGAAAATTTGCTCTGGTAAGTTTTTCCTAATAGGTCAGCATGTTTTGTGCCATTTTCTAACATGTAAATATGGTTTCCTACTAGTGTGCAGGATATAAAACATTGTTAATAAACATATAGACACCAGTGGATGGCAGGCCTTACAGACAAGTTACTTAAAGACAAGCATGGCAAAGCTTTACAAATTCTACTTTTGGTATCAATTTAAAAAAAAATTACAGGCCATACGATCAGCATTACCCATTTAAAGCCAGTTTACCCATTTAAAGTGAAACTGGGTTTTAGTTTTACTTCTGCAGTATATTGTCTGTGTGATAGTAGCGAACTTCAGTCTTTACATCAGTCCAATAGGAATCAATTCAATTGCTCTTCTTACACCATAGACTTATGAAGATGATAACATGAAATAGAAATGCATTGTTTCCTTGAAAACTCAAGTGTGATATAGAAATTTAAGATTTTGACAATTATGATTATTGCAATAGATATGATCTGAGTTTCAATAATGATATAGAAATGTGGAATATTTTTCACATTTGCTTTTCTATCTCAGACACCCCCCTGCTCTGTCATTTCCAGTTTAAAGTAGTTTCATTTCTGTCAACTTGAGATACTGTATGTGAGTGTCTATTTCAAAGTCCCTTTCCCACTATCTGGGCAGAGTTCCCACGCAGCTGTAGAGTCCCATTGACCAAAGAAAGTTTGGTGTCTGAATTCATTCCCCTCGCTCCTCCCAGCCCCCAGCTTACTGTGTCCACACAGCTGCAGAAGCTGCAGGTGTGTGTGGGGGGTAATGTCTTCTCCCATGAATGACCATAATTTGGCTGTGACAATTGTGATCCCCTCTTCTTTTGGTCACTATTGTTTCTCCACCTAATGCCAGCTGTCTGCTGGCTCCCTGTGTACTCCTGGCTCTTGCCTCAGCATAATTGTTACTTGTGGGAATCTACATAGGCTTCCTGTAAGCTAACTCCACAGTATGGGTGATTCTTTCCAGTTGTAGCCACTTTTATCCTCTCGGTGGGAAGTTTTGTAACTGGGGTTTTCCTACTTCATTGGGTAGTCCTCCTAGAATACTGAGAGAGGGCTTAAACCTGACTCACGTTCTGAGTGGTGTTTTTTTTCTTGTTTTGTTTCTTAATTCAGGGAGTACTCAGGATGCATATAGGCCAGGCAGCAGGATTGCAGACTACCTTTGCAGAAAACCCTGGGCATTCCGGCTCTCAGCTTCACTTTTAGAATTTTCGCCATATTCTGACACAATGAGGTTCTTCTTCAGGCCTGTGGCTCTGTAGCTTGGGGATGCAGGACAAGAAAAATCCACCCCCAAGGGAAGCAGGTAGAGGTGGGCAAGTGATCACTGATAACTCACAAACTATCTGTGCAAATGGCAGAGTTGAGAGAAGGGGCGGTGTTTTGCCATAACATTCCTTTGGAATGTTACTACTTTGAAAACTTTTTGATGGAGATACTCATGTGGCTTTTCTTCAAATTTAGAAGGTGAATCATGCGCTTCTTTTTGTTCTCAGCTCTGAACTGTTTCCAGTGTAGTCTGTACCCCAGGTGGAATCCCTGGGAGAACAGAAATGTTCTTTATACCTAACTGCAATTTACACTTTTATGAATATTTAATTGTTCTCTGTCCCATAACATTTGATCTATGCCTGATATAAAGGTTCTGGTCACACTAAACTATCAGTCAGCTGCTTACAGATGCTCCTCAACTTATAATGGGGTTATGTCCAGATAAACCCATTATAATAAAAAAAAAATCACATAAGTTGATATACTTAACCTAATGAAAATCATAACTTAGCCTTGCCTATCTTAAATGTACTTAGAACACAATATCCAAACAATTCTGGCAACATAGTATACTCTAGAGTATATGTTGTTTACCTCTGTGATCCCCCTGATTGGGGGCTGTGGCTGCTGCCCGGTATCACAGGAGAGTGTTGTACTGCATATCACTACCCGGGGGGAAGATCCAAATTCTAAATTTGAAGTAAGATTTCTAATGAATACTTATTACTTTTGCATCATTAAAAGGGCCAAAAATCATAAGGTGAATCATCTTAAGTTGGAGATGATCTGTGCTTACCTGTTTCACCTGCCTGATTGGAGGTTTTCATGCTACACGTGCTACTATGGCTGGCACATAGTAGGGGTACAGTAACGTTTGTCACATGGATGGATAAAATAAATAAATGAGTGGAATGAAAGAAACTCTGGCAGTGCGAGGGTAGCCCCTATCATTTAATTACTAAGTGACTGTGAGCAGCTTTCTAGATCACTAATACTATACCGTCTCTGTAGATATTTGCTATTTTTTCATCAAGTATGGTTTTGTACGTTCACACCAACGTATATCCAGTTGTCATATGCTGAGTACAAGGAAAGTGAGTATTCAGAAATTAGTTTTCATTTCCTTATAGAAGATGTTTTACTGCATTTCCCCCCAGAAGCCAAGAGCAGGATGAATGCAGCATAAAATAAGTAAGGAATTTAGTTTCTCCCTGGATATCTACTTACGTGTCTGGATTAGTATACCTTTAAAAAAAAAAAAAACCAAACAAACAGTGAATCTAGAGGTGGTTTGCTGCTGTGAAGATCTTCTCATATTTGAAGGGTGAACATCCAGAAATTTCCCTGCCCGCCCCCGCTAAGGCTGTGGCAGAGCTTGTTTTATTGAATAATCTCAGCATGACCTTTTAGTAAGTCTCATTTTTATAAATTCATCCTTTGAAGGAACACTTTATTTTGCCCATTTTCCTCTTAATTTTGTGTATATTTGTCTTTTCTTTTTGAATTTTTGAACTAATATTAACATTTTTGTTGTTAAAATTTGAGTTTAAGAAAACCACAGTAAGTTGTTTAATTATCCTTGACATTTCAGTAGCACTGGAGTGTAACCTGTTTCACAGAGTCCACGGTGTGTCCTCACCTCGCTAGCTCAGCTGTTCAGTTCATGGCAATACATTTGTTGGCTCTTTTTGCTCCTCAGCAGATGCAAATGTTCAGTTATTTGCACAGTTTGCAAAGAAGGCTGATCTTGAGAAATCCACGAATCATATTCATATTCTCTGTTATCTAAAGTTTTGTGTACTATTTCCTTTATGCTGGAAAGTTTTCATTTGTGTTTTACTTGTATATTGTGACACCTTGATTTCCTCAACTCTTTGCTTTCAAATCTAGCTTTTGTTTTTCACTCAATGTACATCTGATGTGGGTCAGGCAATAAATAGAATGTTTGTCTTAAGGGAGCTTAGGACTGGGAAAGACAGGCTGACTAATATTTCTCATTCATTATGAGCAGCACAGTAACAGAGGAGCAGAGAAGGTACGGGTGGGATGGATCTGTGGTTGGGGGTTTTCAGGCAGATGGGACTGGAAGGGCACAGAGGGGCAGCACAGAGCTGGGTTTTGGCAACAGAGCAGTTAGTTGGGCACAATGAAAGTGGGTCTAGGTCAAATGAAGACAGGAAACCAAAATAGTACAGTTCGGAATAAATCATCCAAATAATGGAGTAGGAAGTTGATATGAATAATTCAAAATAATATTTATTTTACTTAGTGTATTTGTTTGTTAGGGCAGCTATAATAAAATCTCACAGACTGGATGACTTAAACAACAGAAATTGTTTTCTTACAGCTCTGGAGGCTAGAAGTCCAAGGTCAAGGAACCAGCAGGGCTGATTTCTTCTGAAGATTCTCTCCTTGGCTTGCAGACCCTCTTTTTAAAAGAATACTGGTTAGATTGGATTAGTGCCCACCCTAACCCTCATATTACCTTAATTACTTCTTTGTGGACCTTATCTTTAATACAGTCACATCCTGAAGACTGGGGTTAGGGTTTCAACATATGGATTTTGACGGGGCGGGAGCGGGGGGTGGGCAGTGGGTGGGATGACACATCAACTAGTAACACTTAGGAAAAATAGATCTGTAATCCTAGAGTAGTGGTTTCCAAATGTTAATATACAAATTGCTGGATCCCATCCCCTCTCCACGAGTTTCTAATTCAGTAGGTCTGGGGAGTGGGCTGAGAATTTTCATTCCCAGCAAGTTGCCAGGTATGCTGACATTGCTGGTCCTATAATCACGAGTGGGCAATTAGGGAAATATGTTAGCAACAGGGAATAAGTAGAGGAAAATAAAATGGCACTTTAAGAATTCACTGCTGTCCTGTGGTGGCAGCTGGAAACGAGGAAATGGGGACTCCATGGACCTGAAGTCTGCCAACAACCTGAATGAGCTTGTAAGTGGATTCATACCTAGAGACTCTAGAATGGATTGAAGGCCTTGGCTTTGGTCTTGTAAATTCTAAGTAGAGGTCTAGTAAAAGTCACATCATACCCTGACTTCTAACCCACAGAAGTTGTGAGATAATAAATGAGTATTGTTTTAAGATACAAGTTTGTGGTAATTTATTTCAGTAGCAATAGAGAACTAATATAGAAAAGATCATAGTTATTCCTTAAAGACCATGTGGACAGATTATTCTCTCAAAGCATGTGATTATTCTGTACACATAGGTTTGCCTACACTTTATCAAATCTTAAAAGGCAAAGTAAAGCCCTGGTAGGTAAACTGTTTTCCAGAGTGTGTTCCTCAGAGAAAAGACAGATAGTTTATCTCTTGAAAAGTCACAATTCACATTTTAATAGAAAGGTTCTGCTGAGTCCTGCAAGTAAAAAAGTCCATGGATTTGTCTAATTCAATAATTTTTTTCAAATTTATTTGACCACTGAATCCTTTAAAAATGAAATGCTGAGTCTTCCAGCTAAAACTAATTAAAAGCACATAGAACCAGTGGTTGAAGGACCACTGGTGTTGGGACTCTCCTGCTACACATGTGGGAAGTAATTCCAAATTCCATTTCCATGGACTCCAATCTTGAAATGTCTATTTTAAGCAATAACATTTTTTTCTAGTAAATTTAATAAAAAAAATAAATTCAAATCCTGCCATTTTCCACACCTAGATGTTGCAAATGCCAACAGGCCAGGCAGATAATATAAATGAATGAAATGGGTTGATTGTAAGTGAATAGGAAGTCATGTGTCTCGTGCATATACATGAGGTTTTAGAAGTGGCTGTGTCTGCAGATCTTGAACTTTATTAGGTATGACCAAATGGTTCTCTGGAGTACTGGTAGCAGTTTCAACTCCCACCAATGATGTTTAAATATTCCATAACATTTAATTTTTTAAAATTAAAACATTGATATCATAGGTTCTTTTGGATTGGTGTTTCAGGGTTCTTAGGGTATAATCCCAGCAGTGGAATTGCTGGGTCAAAGGGCAGTTCCATTTTTAGTTTTCTGAGGAAATTCCATATGTTTTCCACAGTGGCCTCACCAGTCTGCATTCCCACCAACAATGTGCTAGGCTTCCCTTTTCTCCACATCCTCTCCAACATTTGTTTGTTGATTTGTTTATGTTGGCCATTCTGACTGGTGTGAGGTGGTATCTCATTGTGGTTTTAATTTGCATCTCTCTGATGGCCAATGTTCATAGCAGCACAATTTACAATAGCCAAGTACTGGAAGCAACCTAAGTGCCCATCAGCAAATGAGTGGATCCAAAAATTATGGTACATTTACACAATGGAATTCTACGCAGCAGAGAGGAAGAAGGAGCTTATACCCTTTGCAATGGCATGGATGGAACTGGAGAGCATTATGCTAAGTGAAATAAGCCAGATGGTGAGAGACAAATACCATATGATCTCACCTTTAACTGGAACATAATCAACAAAAGAATAAAACAAACAAAATATAACCAGAGACATTGAAATTAAGAACATTGTAACAATAGCCACAGGGTAGTGGGGAGGGGATAGTGGGGAGAGGGGTCTATAGGAGCTACTATAACGGACACAAGGACAAAATCAAGGGGGAGGGTGGAGGTGGGGGAGGGAGGTGGGACTGGCTGGGGTGGGGTGGAGGGATGGGAAGAAAATGCAGACAATTGTAACTGAATAAGAATAAATAAATAAATTTAAAAATAAATAAATACATTTAAAAAAAACATTGATATCAGGCAAGTATGATGAAGTGTATTAAATCAAGTGATGGGTTGGGTAGATATGTGTCTATTTTCTTATTTTATGTGTTTTTTGTTTGTTTGAAATGTTTTACAGTTAGTCATACATAGTCAAAAGGGATAAAAGAAGGGAAAAATGAAAATACATACAGAGATTTAGGGACCGTGGCCAGCTGGAGAGCATGAGCTCTCTAACGTGGGCAGAGCACTCGGCTCCGGGTAACACTGCCATGTGATATGTATGGTATTGTGAAACCTGCTGAATTTTTATGAAAAGCCTGAAATTCAAATTTTGATGTGAAAATGTCCAACATTTGAACAATGAGTAAGCCAAATGAAACACATTTGTGTTCAAAATTTGGCTGGTGGCCACTGGTTTTGATCCTTTTTCCTAAGTCTTCAGAGGATCTTACTGGCCACACTCCCTTCCCCCACCACTAAGTAAAGTTTGTGGAAGGTTATCACAGAGTCTGCCTCTCCTGTACCTGGGAAAAGCAAATATGAAGAAGTGCATTTCTGAGCTCTTTAATATCTAGACTTAAAAAGCAATAATCATTTTTGGAATGGATGGTTTTTTAAAACTCAGAACCTATGGTCTTAATAACTTTCTGTTGTCCATTAAATAAAACCCAAACATTGCCAAACATTTAAGCCTGGTTTTCTCTTCTTACTTTTTTTTTTTTTTGGACTACTCTTTATATTTGTTCACACCAAATTGAACTTATTTTCTAGAGGAGTATAACAGAAATTTAAAGCAAAGCCTTTGGAATTAAACTGACCTAGAATTGTAGCCAGGCTTCATCATTATTTACTGCACGAATTTGGGCAAGATTTCCTCTTTCCGATCCTTATTTTCTTTATGGGAAAATGAAGACAATCATATTGTTCCCATAACATTTTTGTAAGAAGATTAATTGAGACTATATATATATATAGTCTACCTAGTCTACATATATGTATAGTCTATATATATATGCAGGTATAGTGTGTATATCTATATATATCTATATATATCTATCTTATGAACAATGCATGGTGGACAATAAGTATTCTATAAATGTTAGCTCTTAGCATCCGCAATGTCAGGATAAAAACATCATTACTGTGATGGTGGAATTAGATAAAATTTGAAAAGTGCTGAATGAAGTGCAAAGCACAGATTGTACCTATAGTTCCTATTCTCTGTGCTTTCCACCTACCTGAACTACTGCTACTCCCTCTGATTTCAGGTCTTTTTTTCAGTATTTGCATATTCACAATCTACTCACTTTCAAATGTCATTTCAAATGTCATCTTCAAAGAGTGGTCATTCACTCATTCAAAAATATTTTTTGGGAATCATCTTCTAACCCCTATCATTTTATCTTGGCACTTTCACTTTTATATGTGTAATATATTGATTTTATAAAATAAAAATGTCAGTTTTCAGAAGGCAGGATATATTTTTTATTCATCCTTATAACTCCCATCCTAACACAGGACTAGACATATAGTAAACAGTAATATTTTTGCAAGAAAGAAATAAACTTTTATGGAAATTCTTCTCTTGTGATTAAATCTAATAATAGCATCAGATGTGCTTCCATCAAAACACACAGGAATTCAAAGTCCTAAGACTATTATGCTCATTGACAAATGATGCCTTTAATTTATTATTATTATTTTTTTGCTATCCACCCACAAAGGTGATTGACATGACCAAGCAACCTGAATGATTTAGGAGGCTGGGTGCTTGTCTCATTAGAATTGATAGAATAATTTGTTGTAAACATCTTACTCATTCAAGAAACCAGAGTTGCTATTTTTAAAAATGGCTTCCAAATTAGCAATAGAGTAATATATTTAATACTTCCTATTTATTTATTTATGGCTTAAAACAGTGGATATTTATTATCACATGGGTTCTGTGGGTCTGAATTTGGAAGCAGCTTTGTTGGGGTTCAGGTTCAGGGTTTCTCAGGTAGACGCAGTCAGGTTGTTGGCTGGAGTGGTAGTCATGCAAAAGCTTGACCGGGGCTGGAAGGTCCACTTTTAAGATGATTCACCCCCATGGCCATTAGCAGGAGGCCTCATGGAAGCTATCTTCCCACTTCTGGAGGCAAGAAATTCAAAGTCAGAATGTCAGCAGGGCCATGCTCTCTCTGAAGACTGTCTCCTTGCCCCTTCCTAGCTTCTAGTAGCTGTCAGCAACCCTTGACATTCCTGGACTTAGAAATGCACCACTCCAGTCTCTGCCTCCATGCAAACTTCCTAAATTATTTAAATTGCTCCTAACTCATTGACAAAGTATAACATCATTTATCCTATTCATCAGAAAATTTCTTGGTCCCAGGAAGGTTACCTTGACACCTCTGTCTCTAATTAGTTGTGTGAACTTGAACAAGTCATTTTACTCTAGATCTGATTCCTCATATGTGAAGGGACAATTCATTAGTTTGACTGTTAACTGACTTCCTCACAGTATCTTTGCCTATGAAGAGCAAATGCTATAATTGGTAGCTCATTTTTACCTCTTCTACTTTTTCTAAAAGAATTATTTTTATAACCATTTGGAAAAGACTAAGAGCAAGGTAAAAGAAGAGAAAGGAAAGTTAGGTTTCCATCTGATGGGTAAAGAATTATTTTGGGGGGTATTTTGTAAACGATGTGGTCCTGGAGCAGTTATGGGGTGTCAGAAAATAGGTAGGAGAATAGGAATTAGAAAAAACAAGGCTGAGGGTTGGATGTTCATGGTGGAGCAAAGTGTTAATGTCACATCTTGTCTTGGAGTTTCAGGAGAGGTCAAAAAGCTGACAGCATTGTTGGGGACTCTCACATTCTAAAGTAAGGTGCTTGAGAACCTACATGGCACTTGTGAATGGTGTGGTCCAAAATATATTTTTTTAGCAATAATCTATCACACATTCACATATCACATCCACAGAAGAGGTGAAACTGAAGAGGCTGAGGGGATTAGGAAAGAGTTGTCTATGTGTTGGATTATTCTCCTTCCCCAATCATGTCCCCAGTGAAGGTAATGGGAAGAAGGATGATTCCTTTTTACTTTAAACCCAGTGTAAAATTTGTCTCTGCCCTTTAGGATATGAGGGGCTCCAAGGTTTATATTTGTTTCATGCTGAAGGGTCTACAGGCTAGAAGCTGGAGCTGGCCCTGCTGCTTTCTGATTGCAGAGAAATGAGGGAGGGTCCTAACAGAAGCCAGCTGCACTTCCACCAACATTGGGGCAAAGGTGAGATTTCTTGGAGACAAATCAGGAGCACATGGACAGTGATGGTCAGACACTTCTTAAAACCTGTCCTGCCCAAGAAGATCACTGGACAATGTGAACCAAAAAGAGAAGGTGAACATTGGTGTGAGGCAGAGATTTAATATTTTTTCCTGAAAGATAACTAATTTTTCAGCTTCATTTATTGCCTGTCTTCTAATTGATGTGCAGTGTCATCACTCTGAGTGATATAATAAGTTTTATGACTTGTATAAAATGAAAGTAATCTAATATCATTTATTAATATTCCCTTGATTTCGAGCTCCTGGAAGATAAGTCAGGGTCTCTGATGAAGACTCTGTGGTGAGATAAAAGAAGAAAAGTCAATAAAAGCTAATCTTTATTAAGAAGATTAAATGATGAATGACAGCATAATATTTTTGCTAAGTATTTTTGTAACTTATTGCTTACCAAAGTTTATAAATGTTTCCCTAGGGAGAATTATAAAAAGATTCAGAATGTCATAATATTATTTGCCTGGACACATGGACTTTTAAGTTCTGAATCTTGGGAGAATTTAATTCAATCTATCCAAACACAGGTCATTAAACAAAAAAGCTTTGTATTCCTAGATGAAGAATGATTTGAATAAAATTCAAATTGATCATCCATGAATCTCATAACTTCAAATAATCATTTGTGGTTTAAAAAAATTAGAAGTAAAATAGTACATTTCTACAAGCAGATTTCCCCTGGTACCTGACAGGAAGAACCAGAGGGAAAAACAGCTACATAAGATTAAAACCTTGCATAAGGCTTGTTCACGGGAGATATCTCACCTGACTACTCAGCCAGATGTTTCTCAAGCTTCAGAGAAGCAGCTGAACAATTTTTTTTCCCTTAGAAAGGATTCATTATTATAAAGTTATGTTCCAAATTAATAGTGTTTAGAGAAGTTGCAAATTCTGGAGAAATACTGCCCTGGGTAGTGAGCAGATTAAGATTGTGCTAAATTCTAAAGTACTTCACCTCCTCTGGATCAATCATGTCTCTCTCAAACCTAAGAGATCTGCTTGTTGAGTGATCAGATGACAGGTTTCATCTTCCTGTTTTGATGAGATGGAGTAAACTTCCGAGAAGGTATTTTTGTCCCATTGTTCTCTGTTATCTTTGTCCAGCGACTCTTTTACTACTTCTTCTTAGGGTCTTTCCCTGCACTTCCTTCCCTACAAGGCTCCCAAAGGCTTGGTTCTCTTCAGTCTGCCCTTCCAGAGACCTATGGGAAGCTAAGATCACTCAGACTTCTAGTGACGACTCCTTGAGGATGATACAGGTTGTCCAATTAGGTATGAACATTGGATAAACAATGAATACTATTTTAGTATGATTATTTCCAAAATAGGGCATGGGAGATACTTACAGTAAAAGTTTTCATTTTTTAAACTGAAATTCAAGTTTAACTGGTGTCCTGTATTTGCTAAATCTGCCAATTCCCCCCATCCCTTTAATCACAATGCCCCCACAATACCCACTCAAATCACCTGACCTAAAAGGTGTGGGAAGGCATGTGTTACTTTCGGTTTTTCTCATTTTAGAGTCCCTTCACAACTCGACAAAAATAGCCTGATGATATCTGTCCATAAATGTGGGAATAGGAGAGAGGAATTGCTGTTTTTCATCTTCTGGTCGAACTGATTGAATCTTAGTAAAGTTTAATTCCTTTACCACTCTATAGCCTCTTAGATTTCCCTCACAGCTACCCGATTCTTCCTTCACGATGTCCTACAGTACGTGGCCTAGACACTCCTGGCCTCTCAGGAACCCTCTTCCGGGATAAGGCTGAGAGTAAAGCGTGGAGTAGGAAGCTGGGCCTGTAGAGGCACTGGGCTGCACTGTGAGTATGGTAGTATGGAGCCAACGCCACTATGTCTTCCTGCATTCTGGCTGTGGATTTGATTCTGGAGAGGGCTCAAAACTCTGTGGATGTTAGATTAAAAATTCATCCTTCTGATTGCTTCAAATCTGATCACTCCTTATGTTAGAATCAATAAATTAAATATCAGTGAATTTATTGGGGAGGTGGCCTGGGTTTATACATCACTTGCAATACAAGAAGGGATAAAATAAAGTAGCATACAAAGTAGATTAACCTGTGAAATAAAAACTAGTTAATTTGAGTCTATGACTAATGGTAAAATAAAAAACACTAGTGCTAAAAAGTTTTTTCAGTGGTTTGGAGTGGTAGTTTCTTCTTCAGAGTAGGGGAAATAAATTTGGTGAGTTTGAAAGTATCCAGCCTTAAGTGAATAGTCATAATAAAGACATACACAACACAAAATCTTTAAAAATATATTTAAAAACAGAACAAGTTGTTCTTAATAGAGTTTCATGAGAAGTATATTTTAATCCATAGAAGTACCCTTCCTTTTTATTTTTCAAGCATTCAAGTGGAGGATTAAAATAAAAATCTAGTGGTGTTACATAATAGGGCTATTTGAATGTCATTATGTTCTGACATTATCTGGGGAAGTAATTTAAAGTATTTCATTAGTTAAATGCCTTGATGAGATTACACATAGTTTTGAGAAGGTGATACATTACAGTAAAGCAAAAACAAAAACAAACAAACACTGCAAGATAATTGAGGTAGAGTTACCATAATGATGCAAGTTACTATCACTTGGAAAAACAAGTGTTCCTATCAATAAAATATAGTTCTGATTTCACAATTAAATGTGTAATAACTGAAATTATATTATTAAAAATGATAGTAATATATGTACTTGGCATCAATCAGCTAAATCTTTCAGCATTAAAGTAAAGCAGAAATGGGAACAATTGTCAAGAGATATTTAGACCAAAAAGCAGCTTACTGTTTGAGTTAATTATTCAGATGAAATAAAATAACCAAAGTTAGTTATCACTAGATACTTTTGGAGAAAGGCTGACTGTTCTTTGCAGAATGTCCATGGTCCAATCAGATGCCTGATAAACTTCAGATAATATCTGAAGTTCAGGGACTTATCTATAGTGGCTTCATATTTTTTTTTGGTAGTAATTTATCTATCAAGTACTAGCAATTGAACTTGAGACAACTGAAGAGATACCAAAATAAATCATTTATAAGTGATTTTGCCCTCTCAAAAAGGGTGAAGTATGTTGTTTTACTGTCTCTGGCTGTAACTTGAGGCTTACAGCAGTGTGTTTTAAACTCGAATGTGCCTAAGGGTCTCTAAGACACGTGCAGATTTTCTTAGGAGATTTCCACTTGGTAGATCCATGTTGGAACTTTAAAATTTTCACTGTTAACAAATATCCTAGATGATTCTGATGCTCATGGTCCAAATATCACACTTTGAGAAACACTGATTTATAATTTCAGTTGTTTGCTACTTATGCCCTAGACAGCGTAAGGCAGGGTGTGGGATCAGAACACATGGAAGAGTCCATTCCGGCCTGTCCCATTCAATTCCATGTCTTTCTTTCTTTTTCTTAATGGTATTTTTTTCATTAGCATTTATCCCCTTTATACCTTCTTCCATCTCCACCCAAACCCTCCTGCCTTCGTTAAATTTCACTAATTTCAACACATATTCATTTGGCAATAGAGTGAGGATAGGAGCTGACCAAGGGGAGAGACTATGTACTTGAATAAAAAAAGTTCTTTTTGCCATTGGGGAGCTTGCATACTTTATAATACCTTTATAATGAGGGAAAATAAAGGGAATTAACTTTGTTTTCTACCATGTCATGGGCAATTAGAGAGATGCCTATCATTTCAAATGTGCCCAAGAAAAATTGTTGAATGTTTAATAAATGAATGCCAAAGCAAAGTGAAATTAAATGATGTAAGTACATAAGCAACATTCTGGAGGTAGGTGGAGTAGGGTAAGGAGGCGAGTGGTGGGGTTATTGATGTTTTTTAAATAGCTTCATCCCTACCAGTTGCTTCCCTTCGAACACTACCCCTGATGCCTCTCACATTACTTGTGGAATATAATCATTTTACCAGCTCCTAGAATTTTTAGTGAGAATTTTCTGATCCAGGTATGCAAAATGGGCACTGTAGAATAAGAGCCGAGGCTTGATCCCGGGTCCCATATGGCAAAGGGTCCTAGTTTCTCAACTGTGGTGGATTGAAAGGACAACACAACCTGCCTGACTCACAGAGATGGTAGCCAATTATTGAGAACATAACACTTGAGAGAAAGAACGAGATCTAAAATTGACTTCCTCAGTTAACTTCATTACTTAGTACATACACTTTTCTCAGAGCAGACCTTATATAAAATTGTTGCTTAGGTGGCCCCGTCACTCCTTTCCTTCCGTGATATTCTTTAGCTACTCAAGACCTTTGCATTATGCTACTTTCTCTTTCTTGGGAGTAACTTCTAAATTTCGCACTGTTTTTCCCTCTTACAAGCCATTCTGTTAAAGCAATTCTTTTTAATTTAGTGTAAACAAACAAATTACCTAAAGATTTTAATGAATGATTATACTTTAGTAGGTTATTTTACTTATATGTATACATTTTAATGGTTTTATTCATAGAAATGACTCTAATTGTAGAAATTTCTGGCACTATGGAAGATGATAGAAATACATGTTTATAAGTAGACCCCTTTCATGCTGTGAAATTAGATAATTTATTTATTCATTTGAAAATGTGTGTAAATAACTCTTTTCTTGGCTCCCTTTTAGGATCTGGGCATACAGCTGTGAGTAAGACAAACCAGTTCCAGCTCCCAAGGAGCTTACATTCAATAAGTAAATATGTACCAGTAAGTGAGCAAAATATCAGTCAGCAATAAATACTCTGCAGAATCAAAGCAGCGTGGTGTGGTAAAGTATGACAGGGTGTTTGTTTTAGGCTGTGTGGTCAGGAGAACCTCTCTGAAAAGCTGACATTTAAACAGATTTGAACGTCAAGAAGTCAGCCAGGTGAGGATCAAACAGGATCTTGAGAAGAGGACACTAGCACCATAGTCCTAAGGCAGGAATGTCATTGATGGGCAAGTTGGGGAAATAGGGAAATTGAAGGGGAGAATGATATGAGACCAGATTGGAGTAGTGATGAGGGCCCAAGTAGTACAAAGCTTTGTAAACTGGGTGAGAAGTTTGGATTATACTTTAAGTGCAATGAAATGTCATTGGAGAATTTTAAGCATGTGAATGTGTTATATTTTAAAAAGACCACTCCGGCAACTGTGGGGAGATTGGCCCAGAAATAAAGCTGGGATACATGTTGGGGGGGCTACTGCACTATTTGGGTGAGAGATGATGGTGGTTTTAGTAGAATGAAAAGAAATAATTGGAGTTATTATACAATCATTTGGTGATAGAGTTAATTAAGCTGGTTTGTGAATTAAATGTGGGAGTTGATGGAATGAGACAACCTATAATGTGCCTTCATATGACACCGTTTTCTTCCAGGCATAATTAAGGTAACTCTGGGAAATTATCTTTGGTGACTTTGGTTACTCCTTTGTTAAGCAAGTTATTTTTCTACCTGGACACTGTATTAATCTGCTCAGGTTGCTATAGCAAAGTACCATGTGCTGGATGGCTTAAACAACAGACATTTCTTTCATACACTGATTGAGGCTGGGAAGTCAAGATCAAGGTGCTGGCTGTTTCATTTTGGTGAGAGCCCTGTCCCTGGCCTATATAGATGGCCACCTTCCCCTTTTTCCTAGTCTAATAAAGTGACAAATCCCACCATGAGGGCCCCAGCCTCATAACCTCATCTAACCTGAATTACCTCCCAAAGGCCCCAGCACCAAATACCACCACGTTGGAGGTTAGGGCTTCAACACATGAAATTTGGGGAGAATACAATTCAGCCCACAGCTGGTACCATGAAGGTAATCAAAGCTGGGTTTGCCCTAGTCAAATGAGAACTCTGCCACTTATTCTTGATAAATTATTAGCAAAGATTATACTAGAGTATACACACAAGATTGTTCTGCTTCTTATTTTATATATTTTCTTATCCAATGTTATTTAAATCAGATCACCTCTGAGAACTCTCCAATCTATGATTCAGGATTTCATGAAATTTCTCTCATCACTAGAAATATAAGTTATATTTATACATTATTGCCATTCAAATTTAATGCTGTGAACATCTTGAACAATTAGAGAAAGAGGAGAAATGGTCATAGGATATTATATGAACCCCATTGTTTATGAAATCTGCCTTTGTAGTTTTGCATAACTCTCCCAGAATTTATGACACGTTGCATGAATTTCTAAAACCTTTTCTAATCTAAAATAGACAGAAACAGTGAAGGTCAGATAAAGACCCCTGCAGCCTGATTTCCCCTTCTGTATCTGCCAAATCTTCAGTTGATAATAGATGACTGTGTAGTAGCACAGGCTTTTAATGCTTTCCTCTCACAGCTGTCAGGAAAAAAGATCAGCTGAGATCAGTTAGCTGGAACTGAAAGGCAGAACAGAGTGATGAAAAAGGTGATTGAAAAGAAGGAACCAAATTTCAATTGGATATATTCAAAATAGTCAGCTGACAAGCACCCTGTTATATTTAAGGAGCTTTGCAGAAACTGGTAATGATGCCATTAGTAACTTTTAGACCAAAAATCTTTTTTTTTTGAATTTTTATTGTTATTCAATTACAGTTGTATGCCTTTTCTCCCCTTCCCTCCCCCCCCACCCCAGCTGAACCCATCTCCCTCCCCCACCCCCACCATCCCCCCCGATTTTGTCCATGTGTCCTTCATAATAGTTCCTGCAATCCCCTCTTCCCACTGTCCCCACCCCACTCCCCCCTGGCCACTGCTAGACTGTTCCCAACCTCAATTAGACCAAAAACCTTAACTTCAGCGTAGTATTTATTTATTGAGCTAGATGGTTGAGATTAATATGTTTAGAGAGTAGTCAAAAATTCACACATTAGTCACAAATGATCAGTTTTCAACTTCTCTGCTTGGTCAGCACTCAGCTGTTTTGCAGACACCTCTTCCTTCTCCTCCATTGGGCTTGGCTTCCTGCCTCTGAGCCCTGTATCAGCAGGAAATCGTGCAGAGCAGTGCAGAGATCCTTTTGGCAGTGGTTCAACTTAACCTTCGACCTTAAACTTAAGGAGAAAATGAAATTTTCTTCCTAGCACCTGGAATTACAGTGAACAAATATTTCATAGAACGTGGTGTAATTGGAAGACTGGCTGGGAAGAAATTGTTCAGAGAACTGGTTGGAAAGCTAGGAAAAAGAAAATAGGTAAAAGAAATGGAAAGTGACTCTCTGGCCCAAAAAAACAAAGAGAGAGAATGAAGATAAAACCCAGAAAAGCAAGAAAGATTCCCCCATTTCTCTTCCCACCCTTCCCAACTAGAAGGGCGCTGTGTACGACCCACTGAAAGAGCAGGGTAGCGGAGACGCAAAATCTGAAAGGCAGCAGTAGCCCAAAAGATGACCCATAAGAGAACCAACCCCATGTCTTCAGCCAGCTCAAGCAAGGCCAGGATCCTGGGGGGAGAGAAAAGAGGAAGTTCTCCGTTTGTTACTCCTAATTCTGATAAATGTGTAGTTTGTTTCAGTTACCCTTATTAATACTTTTCAATGTCAAAAGTACTTAAAAGATATTTCTGTTAAATATGAATACCATTTGGCTTACTGTAGCATGTAGTGGGTATTCCTAGTTATAGTACATGTTAAATGCAGTGTTTCTTAAGATTCCATCCTCAGCCATTTGCTCCACGCATGTTCCCTACACGACATTTGCCCATGACTTTGATTGTTACTTTTTTTTTGGTTCAGAAAAGTCAACAATATTTATTTATTATTCTGCTTTACTGAGGTGTAATCGAGGTAATATATTTAAAGTGTGCGGTGTAATGATTTGATACACATACACAGCATGGATGGACTTCCCCCATTTAATTAACACATCAATCACCTCACGTATTTACCTTTTTTTGTGAGAATATTGAAGTTCTACTCTTTTTTTTGGAATTTGAGTTATTTTATATATACATTAGATCCTCAGATGTTATTGATTTTATTTATTTATTTATTTAAATCTCTGGGTGTTAAGGTTCTGGGTGGATTTTAATTTTTTTTATTATCTCGTCTTTTCTGTAGTTTCTTTTTTCCCTTTTTTTCTTGTTTTTTTTATTACTATTTTTACTCCTTCTACCCTCTTCCACCTCCACCTACCCCTTTTGCTAGCCTCGCCCTCCTTTGCCCGCCCTTCGGCCCCTGACAACCACCACTGTACTCTGGTTCTGTGAGTCTGACTTTTTTTTAGGTTCTACGTAGAGGTGGAATTGACCAAGCAGTGTTTGTCTTTCTCTGGTTTTTCTCATTTCATATAATGCCTTCCAGTTTCATCCATGTTGTTGCAAATGACAAGATTTCCTTCTGTTTTACTGCTGAACAATATTCCATTGTGTATATATACCACATTTTTTAATCCATTCATCCATTGACAGACAGACAGGTAGTTTTTATTCCTTGAATATTGTTAAAAGGCTTCAGTGAACAGAAGAGAGCAGACACCTCATTGAGATTCTGATTTTATTTCATTTGTATGTGTACCAGAAGCGGAACTGCTGGATCATACAGTGGTTCTGTTTTTAGCTTCTTGAGGAACCTACGTCCTGTGTTCCATCTTGGCTGTGCCAGTTTACATCCATACCTTGCCAGCATGTTATCTCCTGTCTTTTTGATAATAGACGTTTAATGGGTTTGAGATTTTGTTGTGGTTGTGGTTGCATTTCTATAATGATTAATAATGTCTAGCATCTTTTTATGTACCTGCTGGCCATTTGTATGTCTTCTTTGGAAAATCTCTATTAAATCCTTTGCACATTTTAAAATTGGGTTATTTATTTATTAACTTATTTTCACTATTGAGTTGTATTAGTCACTTGCATGTTTTGGATATTAACCCCTTGTCAGATATGTAGTGTGCAAATATATTCTCCTATTCCATAGGTTATCTTTTCATTTGGTTAATGGTTTCCCTTGCTGTGAAAAAACGTGTTCGTGTGATGTAGTCCTACCTGTTTATTTTTGCATTTGTTGCCTTCACTTTTTGGTGTCCAATCCAAAAAATAATTTCCAAGAGTGATGTCAAGGAGTTACCTCCTGTGTTTTCTTGCAGGAGTTTTAGGGTTTGTGGCCTGATGTTGAGGTCTTTAATCCATTTCGAGTTGATTTTTGTGTATGGTGTACTATGGTGGTCCAGTTTCATTCTTTCGCGTGTGACTGTGTAGTTTTCCGAGAAACATTTATTGAAGACTATTCCTTTCCAATGGTCTGTTCCTGGCTTCTTTTTCAAAAGTTTATTGACCACATATACATGGGATTACTTCTGGTCTCTTTGCTCCGTTCCCTTGGTCAACACGTCTGTTTTTATGTTGGTACCACATGTCTTTTGATTCCTGTAGCTTTGAAGTCAGGAAGTGTGATGCCAGGAGATGGGAAGCAGTGAGAGGGAGGTCAGGGTATTCACTCAACTGGTTCTTCTTTGTGAGGTTTCCTTTGATTGAAGATTACTGTTGCTCTAAAAGCTGCATCCTCTACACCATTCTCTCCTGGGTTCTGATAAATAGTTCTTCCTCTCATCTCTTTGGGCCTCAGAGCGGTGAGAACCCTGACTACTAACCTGTACTAGATCCTTTGTGGTTCCTGTGCTCTATCTGTTGTGCTTTCCCTACACTTACCCACATCTTCGTTTTTTAAAAAAGATGATTTCAAATAGCCTAAATTAAATGTACTATTTATTTTTTTGTTGAGATTTTGATAGAAAAAGTTATTTACTATTCTGGAACTTTCAGTTCCAAAGAAATACATTAACTAATACATGATTGTTTTAGCTCTTAGTGATTGTTTTAGTAAGAAATCACTTCTAATGATTGACTGAGATCTCAATAGCTTGCATGATGTCAAATTGGGAACAATAAACAAGAATGACTAATAGGCATATCAGAACCCATCGGTGTATAGCACAGACAGCAGTTTCAGCGAAGATCAATTTGCCTCTCTACATTTCACAGACTTCTTGAAGTGAGGCAGGGCCATGCAACTAGTCCAGCTAACGAAACGCAAACCCAGGTGTTTTGCAGTGATTCTCCAGTTTCTCTTTGTTCTTATGGCAGCTGGGGTAGCTTTGTGATTCAATTGCTGCCCCTAAGACATGTGGAACCTCTGTCATCCTGGGTCTCTGACAGACTGTGTGGAACACAGTCCCCTTGATAACCTGTGGGAAATCTTTGTTATGTTAGTCACTGAGATTTTGTGGATTTTATTACCCTAGCATAATATATCCTATCCTAATACAAGGACTATAATAGAAACCTTGAAAAGCCTTCCCTCCAAACCTATTTCTCTCCAGGCATTTCCATGTCAATAAGCAACACTGTATTATATAAATAAATTAGGAAGTTTTATTTATTCTTTTCTTTATAGTACCAACTGATACACAAACCATTGGCAGATCCTGTGTGCCCTATCGCCAAAATATATACCCAATATATTTCTGATGATCTTTCCAATTCTGGTCTAGGTTGGGGTGCCATCTTTGTTCTCCTGGTTGCCGCAATAACTTTGTAACTGGTTGTCCTGTTTTTGTTTTTACACCATAATGACCTAATATCCATATAGCCACCTAAAGTTTCTTTTAAAAATGCAAATTGGATGTTTCCTGCTTAAGACCATCTTGTGGGCTCCCATTGTACTTAGAAATAACTCCCCAATGTAAAACAGCACCCCCGTGCTCTGCCATAGTCCCCTCTGTAGTTTGTTCATAGCACAAAGCCCTGACTGAAATCATTTCTAATGTGTTTGTTTACTAGTTTATTTTTTGCCTTCTGGTATAATGTGAGTTTCATTAGAGCAGATAATTGTTCTGTTTGGTTCATTTTTATATTCTCTGTAACTAAAATAGTACTTGACACAGAGTTGAGACTCAATAATTATTTGTAGAACGAGTGATAAATTATAAGTGAAAATAGCCTAGGCCTTATTTACTGAACTTAATGCTCTATTTTTTTTCTGTTTCTACTTTTTCTTTCAAATTTATAACTAGAAAATTAAATTCTATCACAGTCAGACTCCAGGACTTAGGGAAGATTTAATGCAACATCACATTAGCCAGAAAGAGAGAACAAATGAGGTGAAAACATTTTGTTGTATCATTTTTTTCCCCAAGGAACCTCGTAACAATACAGTCACCACATGAAGTTCTTCTTGTGTCAATTATTGCAGCAAAAGTAAAAAGTTCTACTGTTGTCTGTGAATATCCTTAAATGGCCAACAACTCCAAATTTATTAAGGATCTGGTCTACCTGGTCAGCTTAAATATGCACACTGTCTTTGACAACTTTTATAAGTTGTTTACTGTCATCATGAGAGAGCTGAAAGCTAGGGCATGCGAGTCTTGCCCCGTGCTGGGGGTAATGAGGTCCCCCGGTCGCTGTGTTTTAGGTCTTTCCGGAGTAGTAGCTCACTTTTATCCAAGGCCTAACTGAAATACTTTCCTAAAATGCCACTCACTTGCTAAAGAGCCACTTAATTTCTTTACTTAGTTGAGAATTTTTCAAGTACCCAATACGATAGCTTGGTAAACTATTTACACCCTCGTGGGCAACTTTCTTTTTATATCCATAGTTGGTCTCTTAAAATAAATTCTTCCTGGTGTCATCCCTACTAGATATAATTCAGAAATTATTTTCATCTTGATTTGTGTGTGTGTGTGTGTGGATATATATATATATATATACATATATACATATATTTATTTATTGTTGTTCAAGTACAGTTGTTTCCATTTCCCCCCCACCACTCCCCCCACCCCAGCCATTCCCACCTCCCACCCCTGATTCCACCCCCCCTTGGTTTTGTCCATGTGTCCTTTATAGATGTTCCTGAAAACCCATCCCCCTTTTCTCCCCATTACCTGCCCCCCTGTTACTGTCAGTTTGTTCTTAATTTGAATGTGTATATTACACTTTTATTACATGTTTAAATCACCTGAGAATGAAATGTTTTCTCTTAAAGTTCTCCATTGAGATGTGAAAAGTGATTGCTTTACTATGCCTTGGTACAGCAGGAGACTTCTGGCTTTCTTTGTTTAACTTTGCATATACCATGTTGATGTGGTACATTTTAAGGACAGATGTTGCTCATTGGGTCCAATTATGCATGTTCTATTTCCAGCAAAATACAGAAACAACTATTTATCTTGAGGAATGAACCAGTAGGGAAACAAAACGCTTAGAAGGCAAAAGTGCTGTTGTTACCCAAAAAGCATGTATTTAGAAGCTCTCCTCAGGCTCTTTAGGTTAAATGGCCTGTTTTATATTATGGATTAAAACTGAGACGTGTTCTTGCCATATCCCTAATCAAAAAGATAAATAAAATCATTATAATTCACTTACAATTAATGAATTTAGTAACCACTAGGTATAGATATTTATTAATTGTGATCAGAGTAAGATGCTAACAATTTAGAAAGAAAGCAAATACACACACACACACCCCCTATGCTGTATGTGAATGTACACAAATGCCAAGGAGATTACTAAAGAAATAATAGTCACTGAAGCATATGTGGCATTTGTAGATTACATATGCTGAAGTTTATTCATTTGTTCCATAAAGTTTGCTGTATCCCCCAAAATGAAGTCATACCTAACATTGAGTGTGAATTTACTTTACAAATAACTATCAGAAAAATTACTCTAAATATTTTCCTTTTTCTTTTTTTAAAAGAGGTTGATTTTTAAAAAAGATTTCATTTATTTATTTTTAGAAAGAGGGGAAGGGAGGGGGAGAGGAAAAGAAACACCAATGTATGAGAGAAACACTGATCAGTTGCCTCTCACACACCCCCAACTGGGGTCCTGACTGCAACCCAGGCACGTGCCCTGATCAGGAATTTAACCAGAAACCTTTCGGTTCACAGGCTGGCGCTCAAACCACTAAGTCACACCAGCTAGGGCTGAACATTTTCTCATACCTTGTTTTTGTGGATAATGATACACAAAGCATTTAACCTCTTTTCCTAGAAAGAAATTAATGTCAAATGTTTTACAGGATAAGTAGGATAAATGCATTTTCCTAAAGCTTTCATTTTTTTCAAAAGCTGAATCCAAAACTAGTACAATATTAAAATCTCATTTGCTGAGAACAATTAAAAATTTTAAAATTTGTGCTATCTTTTGTTTTGATTAACTTCATCATCAAGATAGATTATAGTTACTTATTAAAAATCCATATTTGGTAATATTTAGAATGTAGATATTAAGATAGGATTATCATATTTGATTAAACCACTAAGTTCTGAGTTTCTTATGAACAATATCTATTCTTTATAAGGCTTAATACAGCATAATTTTTACCTTGGAAAAAGGAAAGGCGAAATGTGTTTCACAAACAATTCTCTTTAAAATGGAAGCCATAAATTACTGTGCAAAAGCATACATTGCAACTTGGAGGCTAAAATGAATTTTTAATGTGAATCATGAGTAGATGCAGCCACACTATCATTAAAATGCTTTCTTTATGGAATTTCTTCACTAAATGTAGAAGCACCTTTTAAACACCTGGCAGTCTCTATCTGAATCTGTCTTAGTACCTCAGACTCAGAGTCTTCAAAATTCTATGTATACCTGCACATAGCATATACTCAAAAATATTTATTGAATGAATAAATGAATGCAGCACCCCAAACCTTCTGAATTTCTTATTATGATATTGCTCTTAAAGTCTCAAAGTCTTAATCATCTTCCCTTTTTTCCATTATTAATCAATTTCATAAGTCTGCCAGTGTTACTTCTGAAGAATCTCCGAACTGCACGTTAGTCACTCCACAAGTATTTATTGAGTGAGAGTGATAAGGTGTGTGCCACTGTGGAGCTTGGCTTTTCAGGGGAAACCTGCAGTCTCACGTCAGTTCTTTTGGCGCTAATCTAGACCTGCTATTCCTCTCCTCTGGACTATTACAATGTGTCCTAGCTCATCTCTTGGCACTGAATGTCTTTCCATCCATCTTCTTTGATTAATCTTCAAAGCCTAATACTCACTACCTTTTTGTGCAGTGTCTTAAATTACTCCCATTATCACCAACTAATCTGGAAATCCTTTAGTTTGCTGTACCATAGTCCGGCCCTACCAGCTGTGTCCATTAACTTTCTCCTTGTGGTCTAATTTGTAGACCAGGTAGGCTTACACCAGTCTCCCAATGTTACCACTTCCGTACCATTTACTTTCTTCTCTCCTTGGAATAATCTTCTCTCCCATGTCTACTTTTATTTATTTATTTATTTATTTATTTATTTATTTTAGTTTAATGTATTTTAATAGCAAACTTACAGGAACAGCACAGAAGACAGACAACATTAAAAACATACGTGCATGTAGGACAACTCAGTTAGAAAAGTATAGTGAATGGATGGAATCTACTGTATGATAAAAATGCTACAAACACCATTTAGTTGCCATCAATAAGAAATTTACTTGTTTTTTAAAAATCCAAATGCTGGCATTGTCCAGAAAAATTTAACAGGTTTATTTATATTGTTATAAAGTTGAACTGCTTGAAAGTTGTTCACTGAAACACCTTGTACTTGCATTAATGCTTTATGTCCCCGCATTTATATTAAAAAAATTCACACACAAATGAAAATGGAAAAATGGCCAATACCTGATTTCTATCCCCTATTTTCCACTTGCAATCATATACTTAGGTACCTTTTTGACCCCATGGAAAACAAATATCTAACGTTCAGAACTACCAATAACAGGAAGAGAATTTTTTTTTTAAGAATGAAATGTTTCCCATCATAGTGGATTCTTAAGCATGCTCTCCATGTATGCAGCGTGCTAGCTGGATGTCTTTTGGCATAATTGTTACACGTTTGGCATGGAGAGCACACAGGTTGGTGTCTTCAAAAAGGCCAACCAGATAGGTTTCACTTACCTCCTGCAAAGCACCAATAGCTGCACTCTGGAAGCGCAGATCTGTTTTGAACTCCTGGGCAATTTCTCGCACCAGACGCTGCAAGGGAAGCTTGCGAATCAGAAGTTCAGTGGACTTCTGATAACGTCTAATTTCACGGAAGTGCCACAGTACCAGGCCTGTAAGGATGAGGTTTCTTCATCCCTCCAGTAGAGGGTGCACTCTTGAGAGCGGCTTTGGTAGCCAGTCGCTTCCTCGGTGCTTTACCACCGGTCGATTTGCGGGCAGTCTGCTTTGTACCAGCCATGGTATAGGGACCTCTTTACTTACCCCCCTTCTCCTTCGGCTGGAGCTCGGCGAGCTGTAGGAGGTGCTGGCGTTAGAGAGCGACGGCGGCTGCGGACACCATGTCTACTTTTAAAAAATTCTACCCATCTTTCAAAGCCAACTCTGCTACTCTTTCCTGATACCTTCAAACAAAAATATTTCCTCTTTTCTCAAAACTCCCATGGAAATTCCTTTGTGTTTGCCTTGTTGTGCTTACGAGTTTTGACATTATTGTGACATTATGGACATTTTGGTGTTAACCTGTTTGAGGACATCTTGCACTTTGCTCCCTTCTTCACAGCCACTAGAGTAATATCTTGTATGTGATGAACTGAGTAAATGAAGGACTGACCTGGCTAATTAACTAGCAGTATTGCATAAATTGTATAGGGAGATGTGTGGTATAATCTAAAGTAATCTAATCATATCTTAACTATGAAATTTGATTGAACCATTTGAATGTGCATAAATGACATCAAATTTGCTTCATAATAGTTAATTTTAAACAAGGAAGAGATCCTTAGCAAGTGATTAAATTGTGGTCAAGTCAGTTTCTTTGTGCACTAAAGCAATGTATTACTACTTTTTAAGGCATACTAAAAATCAACTAAACTAACATACATGTTGTAATTTAATGTCAAATCAGAGGATCAAGTTGGAATAATTTTGTCTGATTGGAAATTCCCTATATAACATATAGCTATTTATAAATACACCTCCAAACTTACAGAACTCATAATGTTCAGGGTGAAAGTACCTGCTGTTAGTTTGGTAATTCAAAGTCTGTCCTTTGCACCTTTCCAATTACACTTAATTTTACAACCAACCTAAAGCTCTTAGATTCTACTAATGCTTTGACAAAAAGCATCTAAGTGGATCATGTTGATTTCCAGGCTTGGCCAGAATTTATATGATTTTGAGGGGGTGGGGTAGTATTGTGTCTGGCTGTGGAAAGATCTGGAACAAGAAAAGTGCTGAAGAAAAAGGAACGGCAGGCAGGTCTACCCATGGGAGCTGGCATCGTGCATGCCATGGAACATATTTGTACTTGTAACTGCTCTCCCGTAAAACTGAGTCTATTCCATCATGCGGTATACTGTTGTGGAAACACATGTATGATTTTTGTAACAGACATTTACAACATATGATTCACTTTGCCTTTTATAAACTGTTTGGCTTAACATGGCTATTCCATCAAGTGAGGGATACCACATTATTTAATAACAATTCATTTCATAGGATGATCCCTTGGTTCTCTTAGAAACGATGCTGAAACTAATGCTTATGTCATTGCCAGAATGCTTTCCCGGCCCCTGAGACCAAATCACTCGTTTCTATGAATTTACTTCCACATGCTGAGGGAGGAGGGTATGATTCAAGCTAACTCTCCAAGCAGCCTTCTGCCCAGATGCACAGTGTGTGATGCCAAAGCCACGTGGTCATCTTGTGGGTAAGCACATTTGTATTAAATTCATCACATCGCTCTGATGTTTGTTAACTTATTCACTGCTATGTTTCCTTACCAAGACAACTAAAGGGAGCACACACAAAAAAAGTAAAGGGATTGAAATCTCAAAGGAGCAGATCTTTGCATTTATTTTTGTAACATGAAGCTGAGTTGGTTAAATGAATGATTTTTTTTTAAAGAAATACTTTTAATCTGGAAACATTACTAGGAGAAGGCATGTGCGCACTGAAGGAATCCTGAAGAGTATGAAAATCTTTGGAACCAGTGTCTGGGCTTCTGCAAGGCAAAGGACTATTCCCATACTCTTTGGGTTTCTTAGACATTCCCAGGAAACCACTTTGAAAGAGATGCTTCAGGTATTCTAATGGCCAGGAAGTAAGAGCCCATATGTTTATGAGTGCTGCTCCTGGCTGTTTCAAATTAGGCAGGGATTCAAGGAACATTTCAATAACTCTGGAGTCCTGGAGTTATAGGTAGATATAGTTCCAAGGAATTTAAGCTCAAAAGATCCAGGATTGGAAGAAAAACCCATATAAGGTCATTGATGTAAGATAAGATAAAATTTCAATTCTTGTTGGCTGGCTAAGTAAACATATTTAAAGACAAAGCTGATATATACTGTTGTTTTCAGTGCTCCTTCGTTTGAGTGTTTGCCCGATAGCTATTTTGAGAAAGTGTGAGTACTTGATCGGTTAATGACGTTTGTCACAGGCAAGCAACAGAGACATAGGACTGATTCACCTTTAATGACTTGGTATAGGTCTTTTAAATATCTTTCTTATTATTCTTTATAATGAAGGTGGAAATATGATTCACATATTTTGTTCTTTAATTTCATGCAATACCCAAGTAAAGCGCTACAAAGCCACCCAAAATCTTTGTTCAGACCAATGAAAGTTTTTGCTCAGTGTATAGTAAATTAGCAGTGAACTGGGATGAAATAATGGAAGTCCCATCCTCTTTATCATTTCTACAGCCAGACTGGGGACCTAAGGAGAGATTAGATACATATTTTTCAAAGTAATGTTCTATTCTAAGGCAGAATTTAAAAATCTTTCCACAACATAGAAAGTAGTGATACATTAGGTAGTTTCTAATTTTAAACTCCTAACATCTATAATCATGAATAAATTATATAGAACATGCAGAACATACTTCTCCCTTCATGCCTCTCTCAAACTTGAATGATGTTAAATACATGTCTCCATCAAGTGGGAGCCATCAAAAGAGACAGTTTAAATGGGAGGACAAAGTTGGAGAGGAGGGGAAGAATCACTGCATGGATGAGCACATCAGTGTATACGATAATTACACTCTCACTAATTTCAAGTGTCAAATTGGATTTTTATATTTCAAGAAAAATGTTGAAATATGACTTTATGCAAGTGTTTTACTATCAGGTCCAGAGATTCTATTAAATAAAATTTCTCCATTATAGCGAGATTTTAGAATAAAGTAAAATAGATATTTGTTTATTTTTTTTATCTTACTCAACCTTATTCCATTTCCTGTTAATGACACCCTTACTTCTTAAAGGAGAACGACTCTACTCATATCCTCAGTTCATGTGGTCCAGGGTCATGACCCCATGTTCATGTTCATGACCAAGGTCCAAATAATCAGTCACAGAGATTTTCAGAGTTACATATGTGACTTAATCTGGGCCTGTAAAGGCCACCCATCAGGCTTCTGTTTTAACTAATATGAAAGGGACATTCTCATTTTATTGTGGTTTCTAAGTCTAATTTGCTTGTGGTCAGTTTATGGGGAGAGAAGGAAAAAGAGGAATTGAGAATTGGAGACAGATCCTAATGACATTCTTTGAGTAACTGGCTTGCAAAATGTGCAAGTCAGTTTCTTCCTCATTGTACTTATCTCTGTGTCAACAAATTCTTTTTTAACTTAAGTTAGCTTGAGTTGGTTTTCTATCATTTACAATAGAAAGACCTGATTAACAAATGCCCAAAGCTCTGTAATTCTGTAAAAGGTTGTTATAGAACTCACTTTAAATTTTGATTAATAATTCAAACCCACAGAGATCTTAGATTTCCAGGTATTCTTACTGTCATACTCACATTTGGAACATACAGGATGTTTTTTACACACCTTACCTATTTGTCTGTTTCAAATTAGCACTACAACTTACATCCAGATTGATTTGATGTGTTAAAAGATTATGGCATTTATAGTGACTTTTAGTTAAGACTAGAATGATCACATGACTTAGTTGAAAGGCTTGTGATAGAGGTTGGATTTTGGCACTATTATGGTGATATTTATGACTAGAGAATTGATAGTGTCCAAAATCTGCCTGATGGTCATCTATTCTCCCCTCAATTTTTAAAAATTATTTATTATTTTTTTATTTATTGATGGAGGGGGAGAGAGAGAGAAACATCAACTTGCTGTTCCACCCATCTATGCATTCGTTGGCAACCTCCTGCACGTGCACCGACTAGAAATTGAACTTGCAACCCCCAGCACATTGGGATGGTGCTCGAGCCAACTGACCCACCAGCCTGGGCCCCTCAAATTTTTGAAGTATGGGAACTATGCAGTAGAAAGGACAAAACTGGCAATCAGAATGAAAGTTTATTGTTATTATCAAGAACTTCCCGTTGAAAGGCCCTCTAATACACTGAGTTGGAACCCAACCTTCATAAATCTAGTCTGGTACAATAAAGTATGTCTGTAAAGTAAAAGGAAAAAAGTCCGGATATTCAGAGATGACCCTCACCTAACTGATGATGCAGTTGGAATAAGCAGGAGAGAAAAGGTTGAAGAATGGCAAATAAACTAGAAAATACCACAGCCTGGAGTGCTGACTAGAAGACACAATTTACCTCAACTATTAGCATGTCATGGCCAATAAGTGTCCGGACTCTGACCCATCAGGCTATGGCTCCACCATCCTTGGGAGAAACTATAACTACAGGAAAGTGGGCAAAAGTGGGTTTGGGATAAGAATAGGGAAAGGACATTTCTCTTTCCAATATAATGTAGAGTCAAAATACTGCTTTCCACAGTGGCTGCACTAGTCTGCATTCCCACCAACAGTGTACTAGGGTTCCCTTTTCCCCACAACCTCTCCGGCACTTGTTTGTTGGCTTATTAGTGATAGCCATTCTGACTGGTGTGAAGTGGTATCTCATTGTGGTTTTAATTTGCATCTCTCTGATGGCTAGTGATGCTGAGCATCCTTTCATATGTCTCTGGGCCCACTCTATGTCCTCCTTGGAGAAGTGTCTATTGAGATTCTTTGCCCATTTTTAAATTGGATTGTTTGTCTTCCTGGTCTTGAGTCAGATGAGTTCTTTATATATTTTGAAGATAAAACCCTTGTCCGAGGTGTCATTGGCAAATATATTCTCCAATGTGGTCAGTTCCCTTTTCATCTTGATGTTGGTTTCTTTGGCCTTGTAGAAGCTTTTTAATTCGATGAGTCCCTTTTTTTTTTTCTTTATTTTCCTTGCCTTGGGAGACAGATTGGCAAAACTGTTGCTTTGTGGGATATCTGAAATTTTACTGCCTATGTTATCCTCTAGGACTTTTATGATTACAACTAATTGCCTTTTGACCTAGTGATTCCACTGCTGGAAATATACCCTAAGAATCCAGAATCACCAGTTCAAAAGAACTTAGGTGCCCCAATGTTCATAAGCAGCATTGTTTACAATAGCCAAGTGTTGGTAACAGCCTAAGTGCCCATCA
The DNA here is from genome assembly GCF_022682495.2 of Desmodus rotundus. Lineage (NCBI taxonomy): Eukaryota > Metazoa > Chordata > Mammalia > Chiroptera > Phyllostomidae > Desmodus > Desmodus rotundus. The sequence continues at coordinate 168,284,559 of NC_071388.1, forward strand.
GTAAATGAGTGGATTAAACACCTGTGGTACATTTGTACAATGGAATACTTTGCAGCAGAAAGAAAAAAGGAACTCCTATCTTTTGCAATAGCATGGGTGGAACTGGAGAATATTATGCTAAGTAAAATAATCCAGTTGGTGAAAGGCAAATACCATATGATCTCACTTATAAGAGGAATCTAAAGAACAAAATAAACTAATGAGCAGAATAGAACCAGAGGCGTGGAAACATGAAACAGACTGACAGGGGCCAGAAGGGGAGGGGGGATAATGGTGGAAAGAAGGGGAAGGGACTAGTCAAAGAACATGTATGAATGATCCACGGACACAGATGACAGTGTGAGGATGACTGTGGGAGAGGGGGTGGGCTGGCGGAGGAGGGCAAAGGGGGAAAAAATTGGGACAACTGTAATAGAATAACAATAAAAATTTAAAAAAGAGAAAACACTTGTTCAACTTAAAGCTTAAAAACAATCCCATTAAATATAAAATATTTTTCCTTAGTTATAAAATTATTTGCTATTGCTAAGAAAAGTTAGAACAGTATTATCACTGTTTGAAACTGAAAAAAAAATTAATGCCACTGTATTTAATTCACTGTTAAGTCAATAAAAGTTTTTAGAATTATCAAAAAAATTACTATGTACACTAGACAAGGGAAATTGATCATGTGAAACATCAGTCGTTTATGGATCTTTACTAGAGTTTGCCTCCTGGCTTTGCCCCAAGAGTAATCCTCTCCTGGTTGCCACTAACCGTGCTGGACTCCCTGCTGCTACTTCCTGCTGTTTCCCAGAGAGTGGTGCCTGTCACCCTTAACACTGACTACTCTCCATGTTTGGGACCATACCCTATCAGGTCATCATTCAGCAGCTACCTGAAAGTCATTTTACTTTTTGGTTTTCAAATGCCAGCAATACAACAGAGTGGTATCATTGGGAAGCTTCAGGATGTCACCATTTTCTTTCCCATGGCGGTTTATGATTTCAGCCTATCAGTTAATCATTAATAAAGGTGTGACTGATGGTGATAATGACACGATATAAGAAATATATATGATTTCAGTATCTATGGAATTACATTTAGTTGGTGAAATTTATGAGTCTATTCTCCTCAGCCCTGTGTTACTCCTATATCTTACGTTCTATTGGGAGAAATGAGCGTTTTGACAAATGTAGTGAAGAAGCCTCTTAAGATTTTCCGTCTTAGCCCAATTGGAGCAGATAGTTCATGGGGGAAGATCTAATGCACTGTGAGACTTATAAATAGCATTGTGTGATATGGTTAGTCACACGCCTGAGACCTGGAATGCTTTTGATGAAGCTTGTAATTATAGTTCAAGGTAATTTTGTTCATACACCTATTGCCTTATTAGGTGTCATAGACTGCGGTTAAAATTATTAATTAAATTGCTATTTATAGGACCTGTACATATATTATTACATTTTTTTTCCTCTTGGTAACTTGTTGATTATACATTCTTTCACTATCCTTTCAGTGGTCCTGACAGGAGAGATTATAACATGCATTTTTCACTTATTATGGTCTAATGCCAATGATTAATTATAGCACTTCCCCGATAATACTGGAATTTTATGGTACTACATTTACCCACTACCTCCATTCATGTTACTTTTGTCATGCATTTTAATTATACCTGTACTTTCAACCCAGAAGGCATTACTATTGTCAAATTAATATTCACTTATATTTACACAAATATTTACCCGTTTATATCTAACTCTTCATTTCTTCAGCATTTTGCTGATAATTTTTCTTCTGCCTAAAGATATCCCCCTGTAATTTCTTTTAGTGAATGTCTTGTGGTTATACATATGCTCAGTTTATATTTACTTCAATAATGCCTTATTTCATCTTCATTTCTGGAGGATATTTTCACAAAGATTTAGAGATTGGTATTTATTTTCTTTCAGCACTTAAAAAATCTTTTCATTGTCTTTGACTTCTATTATGTATGTGAGAAATTCTCTTTTAGTTTTATTTGTGCTCCTTTGAATTGATCCATCACTGGTTTAATAACTTTAGTTCTTGAATATCCTAACATTAGGTGATGAGCTATTATGTTTTTAAAAATTCTATTAATTTCAATGAGATGTTATAACAAAATCCATTTCAACCTAAGATACCCAAATTGAACAAAGGAAAAAGATTTATGGAGTAATAAATCAAAAGTGAAAGTGAATAAATACAGTTAATGAAGTTTTACTGTACCCACTAAAAGAGAAAGAGATGATAGGAAACAGTGGTTGGTAGGGAGGAGTGTAACAAAATAAATCTTTAGAAGGTAAATTTATTCTCTCTCCTTTTATCTCTAAATTTTCATCTTTCTTGAATTTCTTTGTGCACTGATATTCACACGGCACTTAATCAGAAATGCATAGCCTTGAGAATACCTTTAGTAGGATACAAAGATTAAACATGGGAGAGGGTTGAAACACAGAAGTGCAGCACATACATACAACAGATTGAACAACGGGGGGAAGATAGTACTTCAGAAGAATTGCCGAAAATGCTACTTTCCAACCTTTTCACTTGATGTACCTTTGTAAAAAATGTATTTTGGGGATTGTCTAAACATGGTGTACAGTACTTATTTTTCCACATGTTATTCTCTGAATAGAGACTATTGTGTTGGGTAATTTGGTGACTGTCTTTTTCCATGAAATCATATTGACATATTTATTATAAGATAATTATTTAGTATCAGTTGTGTCCTTCAAAAAGATACACTGAAACTCTGGAACCACAGGATATGACCGTATTTGGAAATAGGGTAATTGCAAGAGATAATTAAGATGAAGTCACACTGGAGTAGGGTGGACCCCTAATTCAGTATGGCTGGTATCCTCGTAAGAAGAGGGAGAGAGACACCCAGAGAAGGTGGCCATGTGACAACAATGACCAAAATTGGAGTGATGCATCTATATGCCAAGAAATGTCAAAGAGCACAGATAAGCACCAGAAGCTGGAAGTAGCAAGATCCTGCTGATAACTTGATTTCAGACTTACAGCCTCCATTGCTTTAAGATGCTTAGCTTCTGGTAATTCGTTACACCATTTTTAGGAAACTAATACTGTGTGATTTTTTTCTTTTAGATTTGAGTCATTGTTTGTTTATTTGTTTATTTATTTATTATTGACACCATTACAGGTGTCCCCCATTTCCTCCTGGATCCACTTTACAGAGTACCATTGCTCTGGGCAAAGAGTGGAGGGAGCATGGCTGAGAGATCATATTTGATTTTCACTTTAAAGTAAATTGTGTGTGTGTGTATGAAACTGCGTGCGTATTATCTATCTACCTACAACTGTTCGGGGGAGGGTGTGTGTATTTCCATGGAATGACTGATAGTGACTTTCCTGCCAGTCTTGGTGAATTTGTTTTAATATGGTTTTCCTTACTTCAGAAATATGACATTATTTGTGCCCTCAGTATTCTGAAACAGCTCATACCTATTTCAAATGGAATTTTAAAATAATTTTATCAGTCCAAAAATACAATTGGATGCCTGGGAAATTACTGAATTTCCTGTTGCTGAATCTAATCAGACTATCATCCAAGGACATCAAAAGAAAAAGTCCTATATTGGTTGGGAGGTTACAACATTTTTTAAATTTATAGTTGTATCTTAGTATGTAGGAAGGTACCAGGCACATAACAGGAGTGGTGTATATATATGCTGAATAAGTGGGTGAATTGAATAGATGCATGGAAGTGACCGCTGGTGTGGATATTAGATGAATATATGGATGAACTAAAAAGTTATTAGATTATAATTTATATGGATGCTGTCTCAAGAAAGTGATATATTTCTACAAAAGATTTAAAGAAATCAATGCTTAAACCTATTCATTTCACTTGCAACTGCAGTTCTTACTGATGCTACAAAACTTAACCTAATTGCTGGTGCACCCTCACATGGGGGCCGTCTGACTCAGAACTCACTGGGAACTTGGAGCCCCTCTAATTTTGTCCCTTATCTCAGCACAAAGTTGCCGACTGCTTCCCTGTTTTGTTCAGTTGCCACCGCACCATTGTCATCTGGATTACACGGTCCTTTTTCTCGCTCAAATAGTTGTATGTGTGCTTTTCATTTCCAAGGGTCTACAGCAGAAGGTGGACACATTTCCTCATTTTGTTCTTTTTGTGCCCTTTAAAAACTAAAACAAAAACTCAAATGTACTAAAGAAGATAAACTTTTTCAATCTTTGTTCCTTCAGAGACAATATTCAGGGATGGTTGATCATGCCATTAATGCGTGTTCCTTTTCTGACTTAATATTTCTAGCTGTTCTGTCTCCTGAGAGAAGTGTGGTTCATCTTTATGCTCTTTGCAGCATAACTGCTTTCAGTGTTTTTCAATTTGAATTGAACAAGGTATAGTGAGAAAGATACTGGTTTGGAAATTCTGGCTGGAGTTAGGTAACTTGTCCTTTGGTTTAACCTGATGGACCCAAAGGTGGTCCATTCTATCTTAAACATTCTATGAGTCCACCATACACTAGACACATTGTGTCTGCAATTTTAGACAATTTTAAGACAAACTTGGGCATAATGTATTTTGAACTAAAAATAGTTTTCTAATATTAGGGGATTTTTTACACTGTATATATTTAGCTTTTGAAAAACGGGTTCAGATTTGCACATGGTAGAAGCTGTACATTGCAGCACTCATGTTTCCTGTTTTGAATAAACAGCTCTATTTTAGAAAACACTTTGCTAAATATTTTCTGTTTGTTTTAACAAAAGTGTGTCACCCTTTGAATTTCTCTGGATAATGTGGGAAAACAACATTTGTTCCATTATAGTTATTACTTTTTTTCTTTTTGTTACAACTGGAGTCTGGGCCGGTGGGAATAGGGTGGGTAGAGTTTGTACTCGTACGTACTCATGCTTACAGCCAGAGAAGAAATTAATTATGGGAAATTTTCTTTTTTGCAAAACACTTAAAAAAATCCATTTTCTTACCTATTCTGAAATCATTCCAGCAACACTCTTGCAAACTAGGCATGCAAGTTTCTGACTGAACATTCAATCAGAGAAAGTTTATTGTGTTTTAAGGCTCCATTTTCATTTTAGAAAGCTTTGTTAGAAAACCTTCCCTAAACCTTACAGTGAGCTGAAATCTGCCTCTTTTGAACTTCTATACTTTGTTTTTAGTTCTAAAATTTTGGGCTTTCCAAAATAAATTTGATCTCACTTTTATATGCTAGCTTTAAACAATAAAGCCTTTAACGTCTCTTCTTCCTACTTTTTCAAGACTAAATACCTTCAGCTTCATACCATTTTGCTTGTCCTTTGGAGGCACTTCAATTTGTCTATGTCTTTAAAAAAAACAGAAATAATTAAGAACTGTTTCTTAATCTTGACACTGTGTAGGCGGTTCCTGACTCCCGAACATTTGATTTGTACAACAGCAACCTGGTATGAATAGTGGGGAAACCCAAATCAAGAACCCCTCTTTGCTTAGGAGGAAATGTTATTTTCAGGTTCAAAGTACTAGGAAAATGACTCTTTTAGGTTCTTGCCAAAATTGGGGCTGACTCTTTTCTCTAGACAGAGCCTATGGTTTTCAATACTTCAAAAACAAATCAAAGAAAACCACCACCACCAATACCAACATAAGGCAGAAATTTCAGGCAGGACTTCAAAGGCAAAGAGGTATAGCAGTCCTTGCTTGTGAAATCTTTTAAAAGTTCCTATGTCTCAGCCACCCTGGACCCTTCGACTTTTGGGAAGTGGACAGAGCTCTATTTACCAGCAGCTGAGTGGTGTCTGCTCCACCAGTGTTCTGGTCTTTGATAAGCTTTTCTGGAGCAGATAACGTTCCTGTGCTGATAGCAAATTAGAACTCTATTATTTGGTTTAAGAAAGAGTAGCAGTAATGAATAGAATGCTAGCAAAATTTTGGATACAGGTTTCTCTTGTAAACTGTTTAAGCATTGAATATTGATGTTTTTGTTGACTAAGATAGCTTTGGCCTTTCTCTCAGCTTGACTAAACCTCAGACAGGTGTCTTCCTGACTATAGGCCCTGATCTCTCTTTTCTTTCAGAGCTTTCACAGGAGGTCTTCAAATGACATAATTTCATTCAACGCTGTTTCATTAAAATGTTGCTGAGGTAATAGTTAACAACCATCAGCCACAATCTGTTATTTCTATCTTTTTTTAATGGCAAAGTAGAAAATTATGTAACATATGGTGATAGCAGAGGGATTTAGGACCAGAAAAGCAATTTGATGAAGGGATTCCCAGAACACAAATTCAGGGAGAAGGTGTACAATTGCTTTCTTATATGCAAATATAGTTAATACATTCATTGGTAGCAGGAACTCTGGGTACCTTTTACCTTTGACACTTTCCTGGCATGCCCTGCTGGAACCAGGCTTGATTTTTGTGTTAAAATTATTTATAATTGTAGCTGGTTTTGGTCTCAGATGGAATCAAATGGGATTAAGACATGCTTGGGCATGGGTAGCACGCTCGAGGATCAGACCTGCCAGGGGCCTCTTCATCTGAGGATTGAGGGTGACTGTGAGGGAGTGTACGGTGAGGGACGGAGCAGCCCAACTTGATGAACGTGTCTTCTTCCCTTTGATGTCGCCTGCTTCATTCCTCTCATCACTTCTCATCATGTCCTCCTCTCCTGTCACCCTCAGCTCTAAGTGGACTGTGGAAATGCCTCCTAACTGACCTCCATGCTTTCTCTCTTGTGTCCCTGTAGTTTATTTTCCCCTCTTCCACTCTCAACATGTTCCAAATAAAATCCAAAGTAATCTCCAGGGTTTGTAAGACTTTAGGGACCAATCCTTCTTGGACATCATTTTCTACACTTGTTCTCTCCCTTCTGACTGTCTAGCTGCTAGAACTTCTTGCATTATCTTCCTACCCAGTCCAGTGAAGGGCCTTTGCCCTGCTGTTCTCTCTGATTGGAATGCTTCTCCCCAGGTATTTGCCTTGCTCCCATCCCCACTCAGTGTTAGTCTCTGCACAAATATCATCTCTTTAGACCTTCTCTAAGGGTACACTCAATTATTCTTCTCCCTTTTTTCTGTTTTTTAAAAAAAATCTTTTATAGTACTTCTCTATATTTGAAGTTATACAATACTTATCTGTTTATTGCCCCCCCCCATTAGTCTGTAAATCTATGAGGCCAAGAACTTTGTCTTATCACTGCATTAGAAGTACCTAGAATGGTGCCTGGCATTTAGCAGCAGGCGATGTTCCTGTGCTGACCAAATGAACACATGTGCACTTAGAGGCTGATGAGAACTCTGTGAAGACTTGCATTACACAAATCGAGCCTAATTGTGCCCATCTGTGTGTTTGGTATGCGTCTCAGATGGATTACATCGTGGGTTACAGTAGCGTATGTGTGATAGACGGAAGTGCTAAATTAAATATATGACATTTTAGGGGAAAATGCACTTTGAGTTCCAAATAAATGGCTTACACATGATGGTTTGGAACATGATACATTTAAGTTGGGCATAACTTGGCATTCCATAAATGTAACCAAAGATTTTAATAGTGTATTTCTCCGATGTTACTAAGAGAAATGCCATCTTCCCTTGTAACCACGGAACCCAACTGGTGAGCATGACAGGAGTTTCTTGACAATAACATTAGTCAAAGTGTTTAGCAAATTTGTTTATTTGGAGTTGTATTTCTAGCCATGCTTTAAGGATGTGAGGGAAAGGGCTGAATTTTTCGGCCGCCTTGGAGAATAATTGGCAAGAAGAAGGATGAGTGTCCCTCCTAGGAAATAAAAAGTGCTCCATTTCATCTGAGAAAGCGTGTCCAGTCAGAACAGAAGGGGAGGTCCAATGGCCATAACTGGAATTAGGGGAGAGCTACAATGCGGTGGGTCTGCAGGGGCCCATGATTTACTTAGGCACGTTACTAAAACCGTGGCAATCCTGATTACACATCCTATCTACATGCAAGGTTCTGTCTCTGATTATGTAGTTTTGCTGTGGTCAGCAATATCTTAGGCATTGCAGCAGGCTTATGGAGGAAGGAAGAGACATTTGCTGAGCACTTGCTGGGCCAGCCACTGGTGTTGTACATGCACTGTGTCATTAAAGAACAGACTGAAAGCGACCAGAGGGGAGGGGGGAGGAGTGTGATGGTGGAAAGAAGGGGAAGGGACTAGACAGAGAACATGTATGAAAGACCCATGGACATGGACAGCAGTGTGGGATGTTATACATCTCAGGGAATTGACTGTGGAAGCAGGGGGGGATGGGTGGAGGAGGGCAAAGGGGGAAAAATTAGGACAACTTTAATGGAATAACAATAAAAAAATGACTTAATAAAAAAAGCTCCTAGTAACTCTACAAGGTGGGTCCTTGTATTATCTCCATTTTATAGGTGAGGGGACTGAGGCTTAGCCTGGATAAGCAGCACAGTAAGAATACTGTGTTGGAATACTAATCCAGGACTGTCTGACTCAGAAGTCAATTCTGTCTTCTGTGGCATACTGCGATTACAGCTGCGAGAGACTGGGGAATAAATGATCGATGGCATAGACTCTGAGGGCAGCATTTCAGAAAGTTGCCAATATTCTTGAATTTTTCTGGAAAGCTCTTGAAGTCATTGTTAGGGATTTAGGGCCAGATTGGAAGGAATTGCAAGCCAAGAATAAAGTGCATATTAACTCTTAGGTCTTAGAGTTTCCATGTAACATCTTCTTGTCAGCATTTAGCCTTCTATAAGAGCATATACATGAAAGAGACCAATTAAAATTACTAGTTCTTATGAATATCCATATAGGTGAATTCATAGCCAGTCACTAAAGTGTAATCTCTGCTTGAGTTTCAAAGTTCTTATCAGTTTGATTTCTTATTTGTTTTATTAAATAATGGACACCTGCAGCAATGAATCTAACACAGGAAAATGGGAGCAAGAAAATGGGTGAAGGGATGCTATATGTAAATAACATAATAATTTAAAAATTATCCATATTTCTGAGACCAGAGAGGTTTGTGGGTCCTTCAGGAAATGGTAGTGAGAAAATTCTGCCTTGGGCATGAGGGCCTATGGGGAACAGCTTTACCTTCATTCTTGTTATTTCCATAAGAAATCCAGTTTGAGGCTTTTGGTCTAAGATATGGAGGCCTCAGATGCTGTACCTTGCTCTGCTCCTAGAGTCTTGCATTATTTACTTTGTTCAAGTTATTTAAGTTTAAAAAACAATCTGTTTAGAGAGAGATTTGACTTTCTGCCCACACAGAAGACTTTACACGGGCAAATGTTGTGATTTGCTCACACCAGACTTCTGCTCGTCCCTCACAGCAAAAACCTTACTCATGAAGCTCCCAAAGAGAGTCTTAGCGATGGGAGTTACGTGCAATGAAGGAATTCAGTGGTGGGAGTTTATACTCTCAGGGGTCGGGGAGGTCTTTTTTTCTTTCTTCAGTGTGCTTTCCTGTATTCCTAACATCAACTAAATCATACTATAATTTGTAAGCCATTAATGTGCTAGAAAAGTATCGATATATTTTCTCCATTAATTTTTTTTAAAAAAACAAACCATAATTGTAGCCCTTACATAGACTAACCAGCAATTCCCACCTGTGTGGCTGATAGTCTGTCTTGCTTTCATAGGGTCAGGTCCCATAGAAATACAAGTGGGTTTATAATCAGAAATTTACAAGTGGGTAAATTACAGAAAAGGAGAGATAAAACTGCAGGGTAGATTGCTTTCCCATCGGTTTATATATATATTTAATTTGCATTTTCAGGTGTGAAATGCACTATGATCTCTGTACTATGGATAATTACGACAAGACAGCAAGTGCCTGTCAAAATGGTCAGGAATATTTAACAGGCAATATGTATTTATTCCATAAACTCAATTCTAGAGAAAAACATCTGGCCAGCAGTCAAACAATTTTAATGTAAAATATAATGCAACAAGGGTGGCATATTTTAGTACAAGTTAACTAGATTAGTAAAGTGAAAGGTCCTGAGTCTGAAAAAATGAAGTGAGTTGCATAACACAGGGTACTTTGCAGTAATTCTTAGGCGATCAGTTCTGTTACTTTGCAATTTGAATTTTATTTAGATAATAAAAAATAATATAAGTCCATTTCCTATTTCTTTTCTGGTTGATTACATAAGAATATACCAATAAGTTTCATTTATTAGAAAAATGAGCAGAATATAACTTCATTAAAGAATTTCTGACTTGTAAAATACCTTTAATTATTTCTTTAATTTTTTTTTGCCTGTGTTTATATCATGGGCCTTAAGAGAAAGTTCCACTTATTTGGTTTTAATCCATTTTATTTTACTTTATTACTTTATTTACACGTCAATTTATCCTGCAAATAATATGTGATGGTTTATAACATAAATTAAAACTTAAAAAGAAGAGGTGGTACATGTGAATATAATAGCCATGACCAGAAAAAAATAGAAAGACAGATGAGAAAAGTAGACTTTGTTAAAATGAGACTAAAAATGCAGTCCACAAGGTTTATATAATTTTTGCAGCAAAATTTCAAATTTGATTCTAAATTCCTAGCAGCAAAAAGTGAAATATGATGAGTTATACAGCTGTCTGAATTATGAAAGAAAATCCTGTTAATTGCATGAAGAGTATTTTAAGTTATAAGTAATGGAAAACCCAACCCAAACTGGTCCTCAAAGGATTAAAAATATCCATAGGGGGGTGGCCGTCAGGCCTGGTTTAACCAGAACTTGATCTGATTGGCTGAGCTAGTCTTGGCATTTTCATCTTTCTCCGTGTTGATTTCATCTCAGTCTTGTCACCAGATCCTGCAGCGGCAGTAGGCTGACATCCGTATACAACTGCCTGCATAGGTTGTCATGCCTGCCTTGCTCTTAGCACAGGAACCTTCCATGTTTTCCTGTAAACTTCCCCTCATATCTCATTAACCCAATCATTTGATGAATAACCTACGACCAAAGGAACGCTGTGAGGTGATTGAGTTTAGGCCTAGTTTTCCAACAAGGAAACTAGATTATGTTGGAACATTCAGGGCCTCCCTGAAACTGTATGATCAATTTTGCTTCAAATTCATGAGCTTCAAGGTTTAGGGATGGATACCTGGACAGATATCAGAAATTAGGTAGGGGAAACAGGTGCGAACAACATTGTTTTCTATACAAGTTACCCAAGGGAAATTAACTCCATTTACTACATAGGAATTTAACATTCTGGATTCATTTATTGGTTACAAAAGTCTATTTTGGATTTGCATTCAGAGACAGTAAGGATATTCTGAAGATTTTAATATTAAGTAAGGATAAATTATAAAATGATCCTATAATATCTACATCTCCTTTATGGAGTCTGATGAAGATAATTGACTTCATAAAAATTTCACATGACAGGCTGGTGGGGTTAAAAGTTTTCAATATAAATGGTGCAGTTTTGCCCAACTCTTTTCCTATTGTTCACTATATTCTCCTAATATCTTTCTAAACAGAAGTAAAGATCATTGTCTGTTAATCAGAATATGTTGATTTGAGAAGCTTTTCTCAATATAGGAGAAAGAATTTTTTGGGGGGTGGGTGGAGGAACAAATTTGAACCACGGAGTAATCACTGTAGTGCTAGGGCTACAAGCTTTGGATTTAAAGACATGTGTCAACGTCAAAGGTGCTGTTACTTGAAGGGTTAAGGTCTTAGATGATGATGGGCCTGACCATTGTGTTCACACACACACACACACACACACACTCTTCCCAGTAATGTGAACCTGAGGAGACTTACTCCCAAATGTTATTTTTTCCCTCTGAGAATCTATGGGATTTTAAATAATTTGACTGCTATTGCCTAGATATGAAATGCAAAATCAACATTGAAAAAATATTTTAAAATTTAAATAAGATGTAAGGATGAATTGGTGATAATAAATATTCAGTTGTGCTTCTCTGAATTTGATGATACCACCTTGTCCTCTCTCCCAGTCTTTGAGGACAGCGTCTACATTTAGACAATGACTTCTAATTTCCTGGCTCTGCTTTGCTTCGAGATCATTTTTTTCTTTGTAAACAGTGGTCTTGGCAGGCAAATCAATTCCCGTAAGTACAGTCTCCTGAAATGAAGTGGGTTCAGTGTCCTCTCTGGGGGCAGCACTAGCCACTATTTTATTATCTCTTCCAAATCATGGCATTCAATGAAGTGTGGAACTGATAAAAGATGAATTTACTTTAAGGTCCAAGAGAGAAAACATAACAGAAAATGAGAAGTTTCATCATAAATGCATCAGTGAAGTTGCCCAGGGAGACTTGGTGATGGTGCAACTATCTCGTAGCTGCAGAAACTGCATCTCACCTTATTCATGGCTGACACTCTAATGGAATCTCAGGCTATCTCAGCATACTGTCTGTTCCGGCTTCATTTTCTCTTTCAGGTACAAGGCAGTGTTTCTGGTTTGACCCATTGTCTCAAACTAGGCAGAGAGTTTCTTTGGCATTGGCCCAAAGGACAATAGGGAAGCGATCTAGCTAAAATTACATATTGATCTCCCCTTCAACCGTCATCCTTTTCACTTAAATTATCCTGCTTTTCCCTAAGGGGTAACCGTGAGTTTTCAAAACCTGCTCAACCTAGCTTCTTCGGTGATAATTTTTTCTCTTACGGTCTTCTGATTTAGATTCTGATATATTTAAATAGCTGTTATTTTCACAAAAGAATAACAATTTTAGAGTAGTATAAGCATAGACTATTAGGTAAAAAACAATTCTGGAAGTAGGGTAAATTAAATATTTGCTGATTTAAATCTAGGAAAAATTTCACTACCATGGGAAAATTGAATTTTCTTTATCTTATTCTTTTTGCCTAGCATGGTTTCCCTACCATTAATTTTACATATTTCTGAAAAATTATCCTTCTTTGTGAATGTTTACTAATTTTTAAGCCTCTTGAGGTAGGAAGAAATCTGTATGCTGTTTTCTTTTTTAACTTCAGATGCATGGACTTGAATTAACCATACTCCTTGGTTTATGGCACAGTTTCATTAGTTCATGAAAGGTCCTTCCCTTATTGATACAATAGGTGTTCAATGAATAGTGTGCACCAATTGATTAAAGTCTTACTACTTTAAAAACTTCTTCAATGTGGTATGTGGATTACAGGATTGAAAATTGATCAGAATTATTCCCTTTAGCACACACAGGAGAAGTTTTTGACAGTTTCTTAGTCAAAACTGGCTCCTAACATGAGAACTTTGTGTATTTTTTATATTTTATTTTATATAAATATGAATGTTAAAGGGCATATCACTGAATATGGTTCAACTTTTGCAGTTTTATAATAAATTTAGTAACGACTTTATGCATGATTATAAATAAATGCCTGATCTTGTGAACCCTATTAACCTGTTCTAGTCAACATTCAAATGTTTGAAAAATGTATAATCAGCAAGTTTCATCCTTTACAGATATCTGTCTTAAGGAGGTTCAATTCTGGATTCAACAAGTTGAATAGACAATTACTAAATCTTGTTTGACTGTGCACTTGATATTTCACCATTCACTGAGTAAGTAAGCTCTTGCAATCAAGGTTAAAAGGCAGTTTGAAGTGCCACTCAGGGAAGAAAGCAGTTCATGATTTGAGGTTTGCTACAAAGAGACAACATACATATCAAGCTTGAGTGGTACAGTGTTTATTTACAGCAAGAGGAGAGAAAGGCAACATAATCCAGCCCCTTGCAACGTGTAGATATTCCATGGCCAGTGGATCCACTTTGCAGCCAGCCAACACAGCCAAGACAGCTGTCCACACCCCACTTTCTGCTGCAGTAGAAGTGCCTTCACCCCTCCTCTGTGGGGTCTGAAATACAGAAAGCAGAAGGACCTGAGGACTGTTGGCACATGTGCTTAACAGAACAAGAAATGCACATTAGGTCTGAAACTGGAAAAGACACTTTGCAGGTGGTGATAAACCCAGCACGGGTTGTAATGACTCACCTTGGTGAAGAAATGGTCTAGGCCCTACTCTTATGTGGCTGAGTGGGTGTTGAAAGTCTGCATGTATGAGACTGCACTTCCCAATACTAGATGACAATTAAATGTTTTTATTGTGAACAGATTCACTCATATATAATTTGGGAAAAAAATACTCCCTTGACAGTGCTGTTGACTTGACTGGCATACAAGTTTCTAGAACAGTGTCTCTCCTATGTTTTTGACTGTGGTAATAAGTAAGAAATGCAATAATAAAAGCTTTGGAAACAACAATTTCCATTACTAAGTGCAATGCCCTCTAACATTTTTTGGTTTGCTTCTCTTTTATTACAGTAGAAAATCAACCCATTTAATTGATTTCATTGAGTCCAAACTACTATTGAAAAAATGCTATTCTAGGAAATGGGCCATTCGGAAACAAAAAAGTTTATAAGAGCATTGAGGGTTTTGAAGAACAATGGAGATGGGTGACAAAGCACATTTTCCCATGTGTTTTGGGTTCCATATTTTTTTCCTTCTCTTTATCTAAATGGCCAACACAAGGCCTTTGGGCCTGTTGTTTGCTCTGCTCAGTGTGCAATCTCCTATGCCATTCTCCTGCTTCTCTCTATATATAGTTAATTTTTAAAAAAAAGACTTTATTTATTTTTAGGGAGAGGGGAAGGGACAGAGAAAGAGAGGGAGAGAAACATCAATGTGTGGTTGCTTCTCACACACCCCTTACTGGGGACCTGACCCATAACCTAGGCATGTGCCCTGACTGGGAGTCGAACCGGTGACCCTTTGGTTTGCAGCCTGTGCTCAGTCCACAGAGCTACACCAGCCAGGGCTACATAGTTTAATTTTTAATTCTTTTAAATCTCATCAGAATTGTCATATTCCCATTTGTCTTGACTCTTCCAAGAATAAATCATGTCCAATTCTACTATGTTCTTATAACATATCTTTCCCGATAGTCTTCATAGTACCATGTTCATTTTGGCTCACCAATCACAACCTACTGACTAGTTTCCAGATCTTTTAACTTTCTACCTGGATCACAGTTGTTTTTGTACAGGAACACATACATTCCTCTTTCATATCTTTACCCACCAGATTTGGTAGTGACTTGCATGTAAATGTCTTGTTGATAGTGACTAGCTAATAAATGTTAGTTGACTTGATTTTTGGGGGGAGATATACACACACACACACACATCACTAATGTAATAAGACCTGTGGAGAAGGGTATATTTCTAGTATAACATTAGAGAAAATTTACATAGTCATTATATTTGTGTTTATTGATTTCCATCTTTTAGAATCAATCTAATAAGAAACATAAAAAATGTGTCAGTGTTAATGTGCTTATGTTACCAAGTGTGTTCAAGAGTTCCTGTGGAAAGTTACTGTAATAAAAAGTGTGTTTTTAGTATGTTATTTATAGTTAATGGTTAACCAATCAAAAGCTAAAAATAACAATATTACTATCCAAAACTGGGAAGAGACACAGGGGAGGAGGGAGCAAGGTAAATGAACTCAATTCTTCCATTTTATAATGATAGTAGTCAGTAGATAGTATTTAAAATTAGCAAGTCAAGATAATAAAAAGAAACTAACTTTTTATTTATACTTATAGAGATAACCACTAAAACCCCTAGAAACAGAAAGAGAGATTATCTTTGATGAGTGTAACTGCAGGAGGGGAGGAATAGCATGAGACACTGCTGCTTTTCATCATGGGTCTTTGGTACTAGCAAGGCAAAAACCCAGGAGAAACATTATACAGAATTCTACTTCATGATTCAACTCCCTTAAAGCCATTTTTGGGGCCCGTGCATTTGCCTCAACGCTGGCTCTTCTTCAGTGTCTTACTATGAACTGATTATAATGATTTCTTTTAAAGCAATATTGAATTGCCATGATGGAACATATTCAGGCCTTCACACTAGAACACGGTTATGGGTGGAAATCTGGGTCCCTATAAAATCAGCATCCATGTACTATACTGGCATTTAAAATTTCTATGCAAACAAAAAAGTCTTAATATTTCCCAAAGTTTCTTATAAGCAGCAAAATTATGAAACCTAGCTAGAAGTTCATTATGGTTCCTTCCAAAGAAACAGAATATATTCTTCTCTGATATTGTTCTGTTCAGACACAAACACATGTTTAGACACTTTAAAATGGTTACATTTGTCAGTAGGTTAAATGGAGTTCAGTTTTTTTGCTATCAGTTCCTAGAAGCTACAGAGGAATTAGTGGTGTCTTTTGTAAAAAATATTTTTATCACTAGT
This sequence comes from Desmodus rotundus, assembly GCF_022682495.2. Taxonomy (NCBI): domain Eukaryota; kingdom Metazoa; phylum Chordata; class Mammalia; order Chiroptera; family Phyllostomidae; genus Desmodus; species Desmodus rotundus. The sequence goes on from NC_071388.1 coordinate 168,300,799, forward strand.
CTTTATTACCTAGAACAGTTTTACATGCACTGCAGAACTGAGCAGAAGTGACGCTGGTTTCCAGCAGCACATGTAACAAGACTGGGATTTGCTACTCCGTGCTAACAAGTAAAAATTTGAACAGATAGATAAAAGCAACTGCCCTAGGAATCATAAGAGAGGTGAGGGTAAGCCCCTGCTCCAAGACTGGAGAGACAGACAGGCCAATAGGAGGAGTGGCGCCTGACCAGAGGAAACTGACTTGAGTACCAGTGCTGGGTGGGTAACTGAACTCTAATCGACCAATTGCTGAAAGCTCACTGTAGACAATTCTGAGTTAGAAACTCCAGGGAGTCCAGTCACAGGAGAGTCCAATTTTTGCCAGTTTTACTTCAGGAAGTTCCACCAAGTTCTCACAACAAATATTGAGGAAAAAATCTTATCCTTGCAAGGGGAGGGACAGAGAACAATTTTTGAAATGTACCTGTATACTTTGTTGTTTAAAATTTTTTTCCTTTCTATTTAATTTATTGGGGTGACACTGGTTAACAAAATTATACAGTTTTCAGGTGTACGATTCTATAACACATCATCTGTACACTGTGTTGTGTGTTCACCACCCCGAGTTACGTGTCTGTCCATCACCATTCATCCCCCTTTACCATCATCCACTGCCCCCATCTCCCCCACTGCCCCTGGCAATCACCACACTGTTCTCCGTGTTCATGTGTTTTCTCTCTCTCTTTTTTCTTTGCTTGTTCCCTCTACCCACCTACCAAGCTCCCTACCCTTCTCAATTGTCATCCTGTTCTCTGAGTCTGTCCCTATTTTGCGTGTTAGTTCATTTTGTTCATTAGATTTCACATATAAGTGAAATCATATGGTACTTGTCTTTCTCTGACTGGCTTATTTCACTTAGCATAATGTTTTCCAGGGCCATTCATGCTGTTTCAAAGGGTAAGATTTCCTTCTTTTTTATGGCTGAGTTTTTTGTCTACTCATCTACTGATGGACGCTTGGATTGCTTCCAAATGTTCACTATCATAAATAACACCGCAATGAACACAGGGTGCATATATTCTTTCAAATCAATGTTTCAGGTTTCCTCAGATAACTTGCCAGAAAAGGAATTGCTAGGTAATAAGGCAGTTCCATTTTTAATTTTTTGAGGTAACTCTGTACTGCTTTCCACAGTTGCACCAATCTGCATTCCCACCAGCAGGGTACAAGGGTTCCCCTTTTTCCACATCCTCACCAGCTCTTGTTGTTTATTGATTTATTAGTGGTAACCATTCTGACAGGTGTGCAGTGATATCTCATTGTGTTTTTAATTTGCATTTCTCTGGTGATTAGTGACATTGAGCATTTTTCATATGTCTAGTGTCCATCTGTATGTCCTCTTTGGAGAACTGTCTATTCAGGTCCTTTGCTCATTTTTAAATTGGGTTGTTTGTTGTTGAGTTGTGTAAGTTCTTTATAAATTTTGGATATTAACCCCTTATCAAATCTATCATTGGTGAGTGTGTTCTTTCATTCAGTGGGTTGTTTTCTCATTTTGTTTCTGGTTCCCTTTGCTGTGCAAAAACATTTTAGTTTGATGTAATCCCATTGTTTATTTTTCCTCCTTGCTCAAGGAGATATATGAGAAAAAATATTGCTACAAATCCTCTTCTAGGATTTTTATGATTTTAAGTCCAACATTTAAATTTTTAATCCATTTTGAGTTTATTCTTGTGTATGGTATAAGAAAGTGGTTTAATTTCATTTTTCTTCATTTATCTGTCCGATTTTCTCAATGCCATTTCTTGAATAGATTATCTTTAGCCCATTGTATGTGCGTGCTTCCTCTGTACAATATTAATTGACTATAAAGGTGTGGGTTTATTTCTGGGCTCTCTATTATGTTCCACTGATCTATAGGTCTGTTTTTATGCCGGCACCATGCTATTTTGATCACTATGGCCTTGTAATATAATTTGATATCAGGTAGAGTGATTCCTCCAACTTTGTTCTTCTTTCTCAGAATTGCTATTCAGGGTCTTTTGTGGTTCTATATAAATTTTTGGAATATTTGTTCTAGTTCTGTGAAATATCCCATTGGTATTTTGATAGGAATTGCATTGAATCTATAGTGTAGTATGGACTTTGTGTAGTATGGGCATTTTAATGATGTTAATTCTTCCTATCCATGAACATGGTATATGCTGCAACTTATTTGTATCCTCTCTAATTTCTTTCCTCAGTGTCTTATAATTGTGTGAGTACAGGTTTTCTACATTCTTGGTTAGGTTTATTCCTGGGTATTTTATTCTTTTTGTAGCAATAGTGACTGGGATTGTTTTCTTAATTTCCCTTTCGTTAATTCATTATTGTTGTATAAAAGTGCAACTGATTTTTAGATATTTATATGTATCGTGCTACTTTACTGAACTCATTTATCAGTTCTAGTAGGTTTTTTGGTGAAATTTTTAGGTTTCTCTCTCTATATATATCATGTCATCTGCAAATAATGATAGTGTTACTTCTTCCTTTCCAATTTAGATGCCTTTTATTTCTTGTTATTGTCTCATCACCGTGACTAGGACTTTCAGTTCTATGTGAATAATAGTCAGAGTGGGCACCCTTCTTGTTCCTGACCTAACAGGAAATGCCTATAGTTCTTGCACATTGAGTATTATGGTGACTGTGGCCTTTTATAGCCCTTATCAGTTTATAGCCTTTATTACATTGAGGTTTGTTCCCTCTATTTCCACCTTACAAAATATATTTATTGGTTCCAGAGAGAGACAGGAAGTGAAAGAGAGAGAGAACTATCAATGTGAGAGAAACATCGTTTGCTTGATTCTTATAAAGCACTCTGACTGGGGACTGAACATGCCACCTAGGCATGTGCCCAGGCCAGGAACTGAAACCCTAACCCTTTGGTTTATAGGACGATTCTCCAACCAATGGGGCCACAGTGGCCAGGACATCTATTCCCACTTTTTTGAGAGTCTTTTTTAAATTATAAATGGGTAGGATTTTTATAAAATGCTTTTTTGAATCTATTGATATATATAACCACGTGGTTTTTATCCTTAATTTTGTTTATGTGGTGGATCATGCTTACTGGTTTGTGAATATTGTACCAACCTTGCATCCTTGCCATAGGTTCCACTCAAATATGGCGTATGATCTTTTTAATGTATTGCTGGATCTAGTTTGCTAATATTTTGTTGAGGATTTTACCATCTACATTTGTCAGGGATATTGATCTATGATTTTCTTTTGTAGTGTCTTTATTTAGTTTTGGAATTAGGATAATGTGGGCTTTGTTGAATGAGCTTGGGAGTCTTTGTCTTCTTGAATTTTTTGAAATAGTTTGAGGATAGGTATTAGTTTCTCTTTGAACGTTTGGTAAAATTTACTTGTGAAGCATCTGTTCCAGGGCTTTTGTTTGTTGGGAGTTTTGTGATTATTGCTTCAATTTCACTAATTTTTTATCAGTCTGTTCAGGCTTTCTGCCTCTTCTTGATTCAGTTTTGGAAGATTATATGTTTCTAGAAATTTGTCCATTTTGCCTGGGTTGTCAAATTTCTTGGTATACAGTTGTTCATAGTAATTTCTTAAAATCCTTTGTATTTCTGTGGTATCAGTTGTAATCTCTCCTCTTTCATTTCTGATTTTATTTGAGTCTACTCTCTTATTTTCTTGATGAGTCTGTTTAAAGGCTTATTGATTTTGTTTATCTTTTCAAAGAACCAGCTCCTGGATTTATTGAGCCTTTGAATTGTTTTTTTAGTCTCTATGTCATTTAATTCTGCTCTGATCTTGGTTATTTCCTTCCTTCTACTATCTCTGCCCTTTGTTTGTTGTTGTTCCTCCAGTTCTTGAAGGTGTAGGAACAAAAACCAGGCTAAAACAAGGAAATATTAAAATTTGAGACAAAAAACAAAGGGCAGGAGGAAGGCAGAATGGAGTAGAAGAGGGGAACAGTACAACTTGAGATTTGAAATACCAAAATAGTGATGATCTAGCGATAAAATTGAAGAAATGCAACAACCACCACCCTATCCACAATTAACAAGCAAAGATTGATAAAGATGGAAAGAGAACAAGGGTATTTTAGGAGTGGGAATAGGAATGTGAGATGACCAATGAAAAATGGTTTTGAGAGGCGGGGGGCGGGGAGGAGGAATAGTAAGAGTGCAAAATGGAAATAAGTCATAGCCAGAGAAAAAACAAAATTTAAAATGAAAATAATAAGAGGAAAGAAGAAGGTAAAATGGGGTAAGAGAAGGGAGGGTCAAAATATGAGATCTGAAATGAACTATACTATAAAACCTAGTGACTTAATATGTACAAACATGAAGGATAAAAAATGAATGTTAAAAAGCTATTCAGGAGAGAAAATATCACAAATCATGGAGAAGACCATGTGGATTTCATTTCAGTAGCATCTAGTATTTACCACTGTTTTTTCTCTCTGGATCTGCCTATGGTGATGCCAGATGGTATCCCTGTTTGGACTTAGCCTGGTTGAGACTTTCAGAGATCTATGGTATGTGGCTTTCTCCTTCAGTTGTTAATCTAGTCACTCTGTAATCAGTGGTTGGATTTAAGCACCACAGGGTGGGGCAGAGTAATTCCTGCAGGTGGTGCTATAGCTTCCCCTCATGCTGATTCCACTTGGAGGCAGCTGGTCTGCCTGAGCAAGATGGCTCCTGCAACATGGGTGATGACTCAGCATCAGGATCCTGGCTGCTCTTTCAGTTCTCTCCCCAAAGCCACTGTCCCCAGTCTTTCCTCAAGCATCTCTAGTCCACTCTGTCCCCCCCCCTTTGCTGAAGCCCAGGGTAAGTGGCTGCAAATGACATTTTATGTGTTGGCCCTTTAAAAGGCTCTCTGTGACTCCAGCCATCTGTCCCTGGCAGAGAGAAACCTTGCCACTTTTCACAGCTGGATGTTATCTGGGGTCTTTTCAGGCTCTGGTGCTGTAGGCTGGGGAGCCCAGCTTGGGTTTAGAGCCCACACTTCTCAGGGAGAACTCCTCGGCCACTGAAATATTCCTCTGGCACTTCAGCTGCCACCCATGGGAATCCAGCCAGCCCTCTCGTGTCTCCTCTGCACTCCCTACCAGCCATGTTGTGTTGAAGGTGTTTCTTCAGTCTGCCTGTGGTTATAAGGCTTCTCTCCCACTATTGTTCAGTTGTTTATTCTGGCTCACTTCTCTACAATTTAGTTGTAATTCCAGATTGGTCCTGGGAGGAGGTTAGTGTAGCTTCCACTTACTCCTCCACCATATTGGATCTCCTAGTGTTAAATTCTGACTGATTTTAAAGAAACTTTACTTAGAAAATCAGGGAAAGAAACATTAGGTATAAGGAATCACTTTTGGCTGGCTTAACAAGTTATGAATTTATTTTTCCTCAGGTGAAAGATTCCACAGGTAGCAGTTCAGTGGAATCACTGGCAGTTCAGTGTCCATATAATACTTTGTCATCCCAGGCTCCTTCAATCTGTTTGCTTCCCCACTCTTAATTCATGGTTTCAATCCTTGGGTTCTCAATTTCTATCCTTGGGTTCTCGATTTCTATCCTTGGTTTCTAACTTCATTGGCTCCTCCTCTTATGAAGTAGCATAAAATTATTATTTTATTTCAGGCAAAAAGAAGGTGGAAGGGAATAAGGACTTGTGCCAGATAAAAGAGAACTTTCACAATAATTCTACATGAAATTTGAACCTGCATCTCATTTGGTACCCTTTTCTGCAGGGGCAGCTTAAATTTAGGTGTTTTACTGGAAACATTACTACAGCAATAATATAAGAGTGGGGAAGAAGGGGAAACAGAATTTTTGTGGGCAACTTGCCATCTCTGCCCAAAGATTCATTCATGGCAAAGCTCCTGCTTTCAGTTATTTACCCTGTGAAGGAGGAGAACAAGATACGGACCTGTAAAATGCCACAGATATGTCCTAGTGAATTGTCCTGCTTGTTGACCATAGCAATACCCATAATATTATATTCTATCATAAATTATTCCAGGGTCATAAAATAGGACTTGTGGAGACAGAAATGTATCCCTAGAGGGTCTTGCTAATCTCATCATCTCCAGCACCCATCAGAGCTCTTGCCATATATGTAACAGTGTTAGTTTTCTATTGCTGTTGTAGCAAATCACCTCAAATTTAGTGACTTATAACAACCCAAATATATTATCTTACAGTTCTGTAGGTTAGAACTCCGACATAGCTCTTGCTGGGTTGCATTCCTTTCTGGAGGCTCACGGGGAGAATCCTTGCCTTTGTCTTTTCCACTTTCAACATTACTTGGCTCAGGACCCTTCCTTCATTTTCAAAGCCAGCACCATTGAATTTGTATAGCTATTTTTAAATAGTCACATCTTCCTCTACTCAGACTCCCTGCCTCCCTCCACTACTGCTAAGGATCCTGGTGATTACACTGCACCCACCAGGGAATCCAGGATAACCTTCATATTTTAAGGTCTGCTGAATGTCACCATTAATTTTTTTATTCCGTGAGATGACAAATTTATAGGTTCTGGGAATTAAGAAGTGGACATCTTTTGGGAGGTCATTATTTTGCTTACCATAGTGATGCTTGATAAATTTCTGTAAGTGATAATTATAGGTAGTTCACATTCTGTATTTTATTTTATCCTTCAGCAATTCTATAAGGTGGGGAAGTGGGGTTTAAAACTTGGGCTAACTTGCACAAAATCACAGGACCAGGATTTTGCCTACATCTGTGTGATGCAAGAACCCACATCGGCAAATACTGTGCTACAGTCTACCTCACTCTAATGAGTGAATTTGTGGAGCATGAGGCAAACCGGATTCTATGACAAGGTTGCATGGTTTTCATAAAGGCTAGTGCTAAATCCAGCTAGGCTGGTGACCTTCTAAAGGTAGGAAATAAAAATTTTATTGTGTTTTATGATTTAGAATTTTCTCATCATGTGCCCAAGCTGCTATAGGACCTGTTCACAAGAACTATTTGCCTTTTCATGTGTATTTAGTCACACTAGGTAGACCTGCTAGTTGTATTTTAATTAATAGTGTTTTTCCCCTTACTTTTCCCTTTTTCAGGCACTGTTATTCTTAGGTACTGGAGGAAGCTAAGATGTTTTGAGCATTAAACCAACTTTTAAGACATTTTATACCATAAATAAACCATTATAACCATGAATGATAGGAGAGCTTCTGAATATATCATCACTCACCTCACCCTCATTTACTTTAGCATTCATGTAGTGCAAACATTACACTCAATGTAGATGAAAATATTTAGGGCTGTGAAAAGCTGTGTCAGTTCATTGTTGTAATTGACCTGGTAAAGTACAATATTGAAGAAGTTTACATTTTTTCAGTCTCTTTAATGACACATTATATTTTGAGCTGCTCACATGTACATGAAAAAATATTTATTTTATAAGTATTCAATGAGAATTTGTTATATTTGAATGTGAAGTAAAATAAAACCTTTGAATAATATTTGAACTTAGCAACATTGAGAAATGAACTTCCACAGGGTAGATATGGTCTGTTGCAACAAAACTTTTTATGTATTGGATTCTGATGCTTTATTGATATGGTAAATCATTTTATTTAATAATTGAAATTGTCATCTATGAAATAGTGTATCCAATATTTGCAGGTTCAAGTAATGTTCTGTTTGGGTTAGGTAGAAATCATTCTTCTAGGTGCTGGTTTCATTTCAGCCCTGAATCCTCTCTTCTTACAAAACATTTGGGATGGTCCATGATTGTTCTGATAAATACTATATGCAAGGAATGAATTAGGAATATCTTCTAAGTAAATTAATGTCATAATGATCATCTTTCTATGTGATGACGTTCTATGAATAAATGGTAAAGATTCATTAGTGTGGTTTTGGGAGATTATTTGTTTTACAGATAGAAGGGACAGACGTGAGCATAATGGTTAGATTTGTGTTTTTTTGTTTTTTAGCATTTTAGAAAATCTAGAAGTGTATATTTTGAACTTCAATATTTATAATATATGTACACAAGAAAATTGTAGGCTTCAGTTTTATTCCTATCACTGTGTATGTGGTGTTGCAGGAATATGGGGTAAGAAGGAATAGAAAAAGGAGACAAATGGAAGAGGGTTTATTATTAACTATTTCTCACTGCAGGAATTCGCAACAAAGTTACATATAGTGCCAATATTTACCAACATTCTCCCAATTAAGAGTTTTTTCTTTTAGCCATTTGGCTAGAATTTTCAAGTGCTATCAACACAACAGTCTCACGATACACTTAATAACCAATTTTGAAATGTTATTGTTAGCACATTTAAACTGTATAGATCCTCAAGGGCAGGACTATGTCTTATTATTATTTTTTTTAATCCATCAGAGCTTATACTAGTGCCTGACACATTGGGAGTACTCAATATATGTTTTTGAATGAAGGAATGAGTACATTAAATCATATTTTTTGTCTTTTAGTTACACGAAATGTTTTATTTATTCTTGCTGAGTTATGTTAACTCATTTATAAATTGGGAACCTGGATTAGATTGTCTCTAAAGCCCTTCTAGTGTCAGCATTTTGTATTTCTGTGATCCTTTTCTTCATTGGTTGTGGTAGATGATGGGGCCTTACTTCCCTTACTTCTCCCTCAGTCATTATTTTTGCCTGGTGGCAGAGAAGACAGACACTCCAGAGTAATAAGGTCTCTTCATCTTGGCAGGTTACTGCTGATCCCAGTGATGATGATGATGGTGGGAGGTAGCCTCCAGTGGATGGCAGAGGTGTCTAGCATCTTCTACTTTCCTAATTCCATGTTGTTTTGGATTCTCAACCTGACATTCTTAGAACTTTTTCTTTTCCTGCTGAGCTTTCTAGAGGTGGTAGAATGTTGAATGGCCCCTTCAAAAGGCAGCTTTGTCAGGGAGTTTATTCTAAGCTACCTAGAGCTCTCCTACTGTGACCTGAGTCTTGAGGTTTACTGACCTGAAGGCTTACTTTGTAGGGTTGCCATAGGTTTTAGTTTGCCCAGGACAGTTTCAGTTAATGCTTGATGTAATGGTTAATAGTGCCCCTTTCACTCTCAGAAGTGCCTTGGTTTGGACAATAAATTAGAGGGTTACCTATTAACTTGGCTCTTTTACTCCTGAAAGGTTCTCCTTGTATTGAGGTGCACCATTCTAGGCAGTGAGGAGTCTTAGATATTGGCAACAGTCCTATATTCCTCCTCCAACACCTCTTGTGAGACCTCTGGCATGGAGGAAAACTGAGTTTATTCACTTTCTCCAGTTTTTTGAAAAAAAATCAGTCAGTCGAATTCTTCTGTGTTAAAAATTTGAACCTTTTCATCCAAGAGCTACTAAAGTGGGGCAAAATAATAATAGTAAAAATATATTAACTGATCACACCCTTTACATCCAATCATCTATGAATGGGCACTTAGATTGCTTCCATATCTTGGCTATTGTAAATAATGCTGCAGTGAGCATAGGGATGAATACATGTGTTTGCATTCGTGTTTTGGATTTCTTTAGATAAATACCCAGAAGTGGGATTGCTGGGTCATATGATAGTTCTGGTTTTAATTTTTTTAGGAACCTCCATACTGTTTTCCACAGTGGCTGCACCAATTTGCAATGCCACCAACAATACACGAGGGTTCCCTTTTCTCCACATCCTCACCCACACTTGTTTGTTGATTTAATGATAATTATTCTAAGTGGAATAAGCCAGACAGAGTAAGAAAAATACCATATGATTTTACTCATGTATGGAATCTCAGAAACAAAATGGATGAACAAACAAAACAGAAACAAACTCATGGATACAGAGAAAAGACAGATAGTTGTCAGATTGGGGTGGCTTGGGGGACTGAGTGAAAAAGATGAAGGGATTAAGCAGTACAAATTGACAGTTACAAAACAGTCAGGGGGATGTAAAGTAGAGTAGAGGAAATAAAGTCAATACTATTGTAATAACTATGTGTGGTGCCAAGTGGGTGCCAGATCAGAAAGAGAGTTTGAGATCCTGGAGGTGAAGTAGTTTGAACCATCAGGTATTCAGCCTTCCATGACATGCATTTTATTGTATTTTATTTTTTCCATTATTTTATTTTTTTAAAGTATATTTTGATTCAGTTGTCCTAAAGTTTCCCCTATGCCACCCTGCATGAAGTACCCCCCACTTCCTCAGGCAATCTCCCCACCATTATTCAATCTATGGGTCACGGTATAAGTGCTTTGGCTGCTCTATGTCCTGTCCTGTACTTTACATGCCCATGGCTATTCTGTAACAACCTATTTGTACTTCTTAATCCCCTCACATATTCACTCATTCCCACACAGTCCCCTCCCATCTGGCAACTGTCAAAACGCTCTCTGTATCCATGATTCTGCCTCTATTCTTATTTGCTTAGTGTGTCTTTTAGATTCAATTGTTGACTTTTTTTTTTTCCATTTTGTTGTTCACAGTTTTGATTTTCTATTTTTTCTTAAATAAGTCCCTTTAACATTTCATATAATAATGGTTTGGTGATGATCACCTTTAGTTTTTTCTTGTCTGGGAAGCTATTAATCTGCCCCTCAATTCTAATGATAGCTTTGCTGGGTAGAGAGATTTTGGCTGTATGTTCCTGCTTTTCATGACTTTGAATATTTCTTGCCAATCCCTTCTAGCTTGCAATGTTTGTTTCGAGGGATCAGCTGACAGTCTTATGAGAACTCCCCTGGAGGTAACTAACTTCATTTCTCTTGCTGCTTTTAAGGTTCTCTTTTTATCTTTAACCTTTGGCATTTTAATTATGATGTATCTTGGAGTGGGCTTTTTTGCATCCATCTTGTTTGGGACTCTCTGTGCTTCCTGGACTTGGATGTTTATTTCCTTCACCAAATTAGGGAAGTTTTGTTTCATTATTTTTTCAAATGGATTTCCAATTTCTTGTCCTTCTGGTAATGCTATGGTGTGAAATTTGGACCTCTTGGAGTACTTCCAGAGGCTCCTTACACTATTCTCATTTTTTTTTTTAAATTCTTTTTCTTCTTGTTGTTCTGAGTGGTTGTTTTATGTTTCCTTATGTTTCAAATCATTGATTTGATTCTTGGCTTCACCCACTCTACTGTTGTTTCCCTGTAATTTGTTCTCTATTTAAATTAGTGAATCCTTCATTTCTGACTGGATTTTTTTTATGCTGCTGAGGTCCTCACAAAGCTCCTTGAGCATCCTTATAACCAATGTTTTGAACTCTGCATCTGATAGATCGTTTATCTCCGTTGTGTTTAGTTCTTTTTCTGGAGTTTTGATCTGTTCTTTCATTTGGACCATGTTTATTTGTCTCCTTGTTTTGGCAGCCTCTCTGTGTTTGTTTCTATGTATTAGGTAGAGCTATTTGACTCCATGTCTTGGTAGTGTGGCCTAATGTAGCTTGGTGTCCTGTTGGGTCTGGTGGCACAACCTCCCCTATCACACAAACTAACTGGGTACGCAAGGTGCTCCTTTCAAGTGGGCTAAGTATACCTCCTCTTGTAGTTGAGCCTTGGTTGCTGTTAGCAGGTCAATGGGAGGGACTTATCTGGGCTGGTTAGCTATAAGGATTGGCTGTGACAACTTAGCACTAACCTCTGCTCTCCATGGAGGATCAGCTGTGCAGGGAGAGGGTGGTGGTACTCCAGTGTGGTCTGTAGCTGGGTGTGCTGGTCCTGGGGCTCCCAGGTGGTGCAGGCCAAGGTCAATCTCTACCTGTGTTTTGCTTGGAGTCACTCTGCCTGAGCTATAAAGCAATCTGAGGTAACCGCTATTTGTGCTGACTTTGGAGATTCCCAGGCAAAGTCAAGCTGTGAATCTAGGCTGGCTGCTATTATTACAGGGCCTGGGGCCACTTAGAAAGAGGTACAGGAGCTAGGGACTCACTGAAGCTGGCTGTTGCTTGTTTGAGAGGATTTAGGAAGTTGTGAAGCATTAGCCAAGACCAGCCATTTATATGGAAAAGCAGTTTGAGTGGGCCCATAAATTGGGTGGGGAGTAGACTTGGGGGATCTCCAAGGAGGGTCAAACAGTGTTAGCCAGGTTGATGGTGTCTCAGACATGGAAGCTGTTTGCTGGCTCAATGGAGGGAGGGTTTAGAAAAGGGATAATGGCCTCTGCTCACCTTGATGCCAGACACTTCAGTTTCTCCCTGTATACAACAGGTCCTTTCAAGCTGCTATGGCAGTGCTGGAGCTCAGAGGGAGTGAGTGTGAGTAAGTCAGTCTGTGTGTGGGTTCTTTAAGAGGAACTGCTTGGGACTTCTGAAGTTTCTTCCACTGACTCAATCTGCACTGGTTTTTGCAGCCAGAAGTTGTGGGGACTTGTCTTCCTGGCACTGGAACCCTGGGCTGGGGGGCCTGGTGTGGGTTTGGGACTCCTTACTCCTGAGATATCCTTTCTGAATTTTTATCCACCACACCTGGGTGAGGGTCCAGCATGTTCTGTGTCTGAGCTCCTCCTACCAGTCAGGATGGGTGCAGTTTCTTTAATTCTGTAGTTATCAGACTTTCATTCAACTCAATTTCTGATGGTTCTGAGTGAAGATTGTTCTATATTTCAGTTATAATTTTGATGTAGTTGTGCAAAGAGGTGAGCCATGTCTGCTTACACTGCCATCTTTGTATTTTTAATATTATTTCAAAACCTTTATTTCTGTAGAAGACTTTTACCTTAAAAGCAGGTATGGATAGAATTGAAAGTAAAAAGCAGTTTAATGAATCTCCAGGTAGCTTTATTACTGTCTCTTTTTTACTCCTTCAGTATATAGAACATAAAAGAGAATGAGGTGGGTGAGAAGGTAGAATATATGATTTCATTGTTGCAGCCTTGTTTATGCTGGCTGTGTGTCACAAGCAAACCATAGGCTTCACTTAGACAGAAGTGAGAGATATCAGCTTTGGGTACACTGCTCTGAGTTCTGTTTTGGAAGATTAGCATCTGGTGGGATATTCTTTACAGCCCAGAGCAGGGGCTGGGGGCTGGAAGATGTCCCTGACTTTGCTCATTATTAGGGTACCTCCTTGGAAGCTTTTATCCATTCAACTAGGTGTAGCCTGGAGGCATTAATGCCAGAAGCTTGGGCCCTCAATGCCAGTAGACCTGCCCTTCCCCCAAGATAAGGATCTGGTTTCCCCTCTCCTCCTTTCCATCTGCCTTTTCTGTACTCTTCGTACCTTAGGTTCTATAGGCAATTTTCTGCTGCACACTCAGAATGTAATTTACTTTTAGACTTCAGAAGATTTTTAGCTTGTGTTCTGTCTGCCCATCCTACATGGTTTTCAGACATGCATCTATACTCATGTAACTATTTGGACTATTAAAAATCACCCATGTATTCACACAGTAATTTTTTATGGAGTTTTTACTTATTTGCCATGACTTTACTAATGCTAGAATGCAGCAGTGAAGAAAAAAGCCCCCATGGAGCTTTGATTCATGGGAGGGAAGAAGTGAAGAATGATGCAATAAACAATAAATATAACACATAAGAAAATGTATGGTGTGTTAGAAGCAGATAAATGCTATACTAAGAAGAGGGGTTAGGTCAGGGTATAGATCAGGGTATGTGTGTGTGGGGGGTGGGAGAGCGGAGGACAGCAGACAATTGTTGTCATTCGAGTGATCTGGAGAGGCTCATAAGCAAGGTGATGTTTGAGCAAAGACTGACAGAAGTGAGGTGAGAGAACTGGCCAAGCAGTTATCTACCAGAAGAATATACAGTAGAGGGAAGAGCAGCAGTGAAGGTTGGAAGCAGAAACATGCCTGGTGTGTTTGAAAAGCAGCAAGGAGGCCAGGAAGCTGCAGCAGAGTAGATGAAAGGGAGAACAGTGGTAGAAGTCAGAGAGGTAACGGGGGGCCAGTCATTCAGGGACTTGCAGGCCATTGCGAGGACTTTGGCTGTTATTCTGAGTGTAGTGGTAGACCGTTTCAGGATTTGTAGCATAAGAGTATCATAATGTACCTTATGCTTAAAAGGATCACTTTGACTTTGTGTTGAAAATAGACCATGAGTGGTAGGCGGGTGAGTCAGGACAGAAGCAGAAAGATTGGTAAGGTCTCCAGGCAAGATGATGGTGGGTTGGACTGGAGTGCTAGCAGAGTAGTCAGATTCTTTGGATTTATCCTGAAGCCTTTAGATTGGATGTGTGGCGTGAGAGACAGAGAAAAGTCAGGGATAACTGTAAGGTTTTTGGTTTAAATATTTGGAGTATTGGGGTTTCCCAGGCAGTTCAGTACTTTATAATCAGTAACTTTATTAATTTATAATATGCAAGTATTCTCATTAATGCTTTTCCTATAATACTTCTGAAATGGAGATTGGGCTCAAATACAAAGGGTGTATAACAAGCAAAGTAAATTTTTGTCTTAGTAAAGGTTATCTTGATAACGTCTTAGTACTTCACCTCACTAAAAATGCACTCAGTGACTGACCATGAATTATTCCTCTTGTATTTTTGGGACCCATCACAGTTCCTGTCAAAAACCTCATTTTATCAAATCTCTTGTTATTGATTCAAAGATGAAACATTATTTTATGTACTACCAGCAACTGCTACCACTTATTTAAGTGAGGTATTACTTTAATTGGAATTATAATTTAATTTTGTTGACATGATATTTATTAAGAGAGCCATTTTGACCATTAGATATATTGTCTTTAAGGGCATTTCTTGGCATGTGAAAGGCAATGCTTTTCATAAATATATATTATAAAAAATTTAATGCAGCTTCATCTATTTGTTGTCATCATTCTTCCTTTGCTGTTAAAAAGCACTTGGCAATATTTTCCCCTAAAAAATATAGAATTTTAATCATTCTCCCAGCCACGAATATGTGCTTCATTAATATTAAATGTATGCCCTGTCACACAGATTTCTTTTCTGCGCATATATAATGACATTAATTTTAAGGTGAATCATAGTTTAATCTTTTTGAAGGTATTTTAAACAACAATTGAACTCTACAAATACAGTATTAACAGTGCACATAACTCAACTGAGGAGGTGAAAATATGAGGGATTATGGCTGAGTTCCATGCCGACTTTGAAAACTATTATTACAGCTGCCCCCTGGCCAACAGTGATTCTAGGACGTCATTTATTGTGAGAAACGTTCTGATATCTGTGTTGTTAAAATGTGAAAAATGCGCACCTTAGAATCAATTAAATATGGTAGTAAATATCCAACAAATGTTTGGGTGCCTGAAGTGTGATTGCCCCACCCCTGACACCCCACATGGGTTCCTGTTTCCAGGCTGCACTCTTTTGACCTGTGTTACAAAGTTCAATGCATGATTTCTGTTTTCATTTTTGTGTGCGTGTGTGTGTGTGTGTGTGTGTGTGTGTGCAGGATTCCTTCTGATGGGGAACTATTTCTTTCACCTGTGCTCTGTCCCTGTGGTGGGGTGGGCTGGGCTAGATTTCATTGCCCTCTCTCCCCCAAACGGGGCAAGGGGAGCACGTGCATTTACTCCATGGGACCCCCTCCGTCAGGCCGTAGTGATTGGTTCACGTGATCCAAGCCAGGTCAGACCCCCCCACCCCCGCCCCACCCCACCAAGTCAAGAAACAAGATGTCTTGTTTCCGGTGGTCACCTTGTCATTACAGGAATTGTCCACCTGAGGATGACGTCTGTACAGAAGAAACCAGAATTGAGATAAAGACAAAATTCTCTGGCATACTGATCACCTCTCTAACCATAGTTGAAGCTAGATTTATTTTTTGAGTTTTCAGTTGTATGGCCAGTATTTTTTTTTTTCTTAAGGCAGACTGAGTTCATTTAGTTTCTTTGGTTTAAAACGGAAAATGCCCTTACTACTACAGAAACATCTCCTGCCTGCTGCTCCCGGCCCTCTTTGCAGTGAACGTCCCCTGCAGCGCACAGGCTGACGTTCAGTTACCATCTTCACTCCGTCTGACTCTAGGAGTTGGGATTCTTACTCTCACCCTTAGCCCCTTTCTCTGAATATTGCATTAATCCAAATTGATTTTATAGTTAATTGTTGAAACCAAAGGCATAAGTTAGGATCTTCACTTCTTCTAGGTAGGTCAGGTTCCCAGCTCAGCTTTAGTCATTGAGCGGTAGATGGCAGCTTCTTGCTCTCACATTCTTTTGACAGACTCAGACGCCCACTTTTGACAGAAGCCAACTTCTACCATCTTTTTCAAAGCCTAAGTACTCTCCATGCCTCCCACAGAGCTCTGGCCGCTTTCCGTGCTGAAAACCTCAAACCCTCAGTTCACACGCACAGCACAGAGGCCTCTGACGCTTCTCAACTTATCTGAAAGTTAAAACCGTTCCAGGTCAGGTTGTCAGCTCCAGCTATTTTCCAAAATTTTCTTTGGTGACTCAGATATTCTCAGTGCAGAGATTCAACCCCTCCCACTATTTCCTAATTAGATTGCTATGTCATGTATGGCAGCATTGTATTGTGTGGATAGAGATAAATTTCAGCACTAGAAAAACCTGGGCGCAAAGCTTTGTTTTGGCCTTTTTTCTTCCATAGCCCTGGGTAAATTGTTTTAACTCTCCAAGCCTTAATTTGTAAAATGAGGATGAAAAAATTGTTCATCCTCATGAACAATTGAAATAATTATAGTGAAATTTAAATATATCTCTATATTGATCTACATTTTATTTATCTGTCTGAATTTAGCATGGCTGGCACTTAGCAAGTTCTCATAAATGGTAGCTATCATTAAAAATTGCATATCATATTTCTGAGTGGCTTAATGTCTACCTTTTTTTAGATTGAATTTGATATCACACATCTTTAATTATTCTTATTATTTTTCTTATTTCACATATGCACAATGCCAAAACATTCATACTTAATCAAAGGCAGCAACTTTGGGTCCTTGTAAAACAAGAATCCTTATAATATTGCAGGTAAATCCACATACCTTGCCCTAAAATAAAAACATAGAACTCTGAAAGTAGCCTCAGAATGGTAGTGGAATTTGTTACCTAAAAGACAGAACTTGGCCAGGTTCTGCCATCTCTTATAGGTTCAATATGTCTCTCCAGAATTCTTAGCTGCAGATAAAGTAATCCTGTATGATTTATGTGGCCCCAGCTTAAGAAATCTACAGGAGGGTAGGTCTATACCAATTCTTTATCTTAGGCCCTTTGTTGGCAGTAGCTCTGTGTCCAAAAAGATGGGAGGTAAGGAATGAAGGGTTTTTCTCTCAATGCAATTTTCATTTGCTCAGTTACTTCCTCAATATGTAGTGGTATTTGCTGAGCTATTCTATTTAAGGATTTAAAAAAAGTAGTCTTCTGAGTACTTGAGAAAAGTGCTAGATTGATTGCCAGGAAGCTTATGTCCTCTTAATGTATTATAATTAACTAAATTTAGTCTCTTCTTTGCCAACTTCTTTTACCTTTCAGAATTACACAGCCTTAGGAAAACTGCTGTCAAACATGAAAAGCCAATCCTTGCATTTCTTAATACTATAGAAGAGAAAAAAAGGTGATTAAAGATTTAGACCTATGGTAAAATTATTAAGAATTATTTATTATAGAGCTTGGTTCTTAACCATTATGGGTCACAGACCCCTTAGAGAGATTTATGAAAGCTTTAGATACTCTCCATGAAAATACACAAAGGCAAAAACATTCTGTACCTAATTTCCAAGATATTTTGAATCATTTGAAGCTTATCCAAGTTAAGAATTCTTCTTAAAATCATAGAATATTACAAAAGTACAGGATGTTAGAGTCCAGTTAGATCGATCTGCAGCTTAATATGGGGTGTTTCAAACTCAGCGCTCTGGCGTTTGAACTGGATACTTCTCTGTTGTGTGGGACTGTTCCAGGCCTTGTGGGATGTTTAGCAGCATCACTTGCCTCTGCTCACCAGATGCTAGAGTAGGGGTGTTGGCAGCCAGGATAATTAAAAATGTCCCCTAGAGGACACAATCAATTGAGATCCACTGGTCTAACTTAAAAATCACTTCCATTTTCATAGCAAGTGTCTGGTCCCTAAGGGCATATTCATGAACTCCAAGTTGACACATCTCTTTTAATTTGAATCTGCAGGAAGTAGAAGTTGAGATCAGTTCTTGAGAGCAGGTAGTTTATTTGGGAGGTGATCCTTAAACATACAAGTGAGAGTGGAGAAAAAAATGAGACATAGGGGAAAGCCACTGTAGTTTGAATGAATGAGACAAATGGCTCAGTTACAATGGGGTTCTCTGAGGGACAGGAGAGAACAGAACTTAGACTTGTTCCACGAAGGGGAGGAGCTGAGGTATTTATTCTCTTTCTCTTCAACTTCATTGGTAGAGATTGCTCCAGCTCTTCCAGGCTGCCCTGCAGGTGGGCTGTGCTAGCTCACCTGCAGAGTAGCAGAGTAAAGGGTATTTAAAATGGACAGCTATCAGTTTGCAGAGGAATTGTCTATGGAATTCAGAGGGGGACCAAGGGGATATGGGACAGGTTATCAATAGTACCTGCACAACATTCCATTTTAGGTTTCAATTATTAAAACAATGTGTCTTTCAACTGACATTTTCTTTTTTATCACTAGGATATGACCTTACCTAATTATCTATAGCAGAGTTTGCCCTACTTGGCTATGGGTTGAATTCACTCTACTGCCTATTTTTGCATGGCCAGTGAGTTAAAAATATTTTTTCAAATTAGGACACTGCAAGGACCTTAGAACTCTTTTATTCAATTTAGTGCCTCTAGACTCAGATATTACTTTTGCCTTTTTTCTCTATATTTTTTAAACTTGAGGTATTGTTTTGTTTTACATTTAATATTCATTTAATTTACCGACATGCTTATACTTTTTATTTCCTTCCATTTCTCTGAGTGGAATTTCTGAGCTTCTTCCTAAGTTCATTTTCCTTTTGATATTAAGAATATGTATTAGTGTAGGTCTGCTGCTGATGAGTTCTTAGCTTTTGTTTGAAAATATTTTTGTTTTTCTTAAATTTCTGATGAGCATTTTTCACTGAATATGTGTGTGTATATATACACACACATATGTATATATATGTTAGCAGTAATTTATTTATCATTTTTTGAAATCCTTCGTGGTTATTAAGGGGTTAGCAGTGTGACTTTTTTTTAACAGAATAGCTGTATTAAGATAAAATTGACAATTGATAAACTATAAATGTTTAAAATGTCCAATTTGGTAAGTTTTGATATACTTAAACTCCTGTGAAATTATGATCCCAATCAAGATAATGAACAAAACCATAAGACCCAAAGTTTCCTAATGCCTCTTTATTTTTTCTTTTCTCCTATTCCTCCTACCCTCCTCCATACTCAGGCAAAAGGGATCTGCTTTCTTCCTCATAGATTAGTTTGCATTAAAATATTTTATATAAATGGAATCATATAGTATGTGTTCTGTTTTGTCTGTTCTCTTTCACTCAGTGTGATTATTTTGGAGTTCATCTTTGTTTTAGTGTAATCAAAGTTTTGTTCCTTTGTATCCCATTGTGCATTGCTGCAGCACAGTGTGTCCATTCATTCAGCCACTGGTGACGTTTGGGTTGCTCTTAGCTTTTGGTTCTTACAAATAAAGCTGCTGTGAATATGTCTTTGTGTGTGAACATATATTTTATTCTCTTTTGAGTAAATTCCTAGGAATGGAATGGCTAGATCTTATGATAGGTGTATATTTAACTTTTTAAGAAACTGCCAAACTTTTTCCACAGTAGTTGAAACATTACTCATTTCCACTATCAGTGCGTGAGAGCTTCATTTCCTCCATGCCCTTCCCAACACTGGGTATTGTCAGTCATTTTAATTTTAACCATTCCAGTAAGATTTAGTGACATCTCAAAACATTTTAATTTCAATTTCCCTAATGACAAATGATGTTGGACATCTTCATATGGGTTTATTTGACAGGTGTATACTTCCTTTGGTGAAATGTCTATTCAAATCTTTTGCCTAATTTTAATTGGTTGTTTTTTCTTATTATGGAGTTTCAAGAGTTCTTTATATAACTTGGGTATAAGTGCTTTACAGGTGTGTGATTTGAAATGATCTTTTTTTCAGTCTGTAGCTGTCTTTTTTTTTGAGTGTCTTTCAAAAAGAAGAAAATGTGAATTTTGATGAAGTCCAATTTAGTAATTTGCTCTTTAATGAATTGTACTTTTTGTTGTTATAATTAAGAAATATTTGCCAAGCCCAAAGTTCAAAGTGTCTTCTCTCATGTTCCAGTCCACACTTAAGAACAGATTGCTTCAGGGCTTTTTATGGGTTTTGGTTTTTTTTGGCACTTTAGTAAGACCTTTGGTTTTGCAAAGGTAAAGCCAAGATTCTGTTCTGGAATGGAAAAGTGTGAGACAATAAAGGTAAACAAATTTCTGTGACTATGGAAGTTTCTTTTTTCTTTTTAAAAGTGAATTTATTCTCATCAGATTATTCTAATCATTGGGGTTTGGGCAAGAAACTGGAGATAAGTAGAACACTTATTTTTCTTCCCCCTCCTGTTCCCATTTAGGCCAAGGGAAGGGGTGCTGGGTTCTGGGTGGAGAGAGATACTCAAAGGCCCCCCTTGGTGTATGAGCAGACTGCTTACTGCAAGATGGTTTATTATAGAAGGCCAGGCCTTTGAACTCTAAGGGTGATGAGGGTCAGATTCAGTTTTAAGTTTTCTTTTCTAAGATACTATTCATTTGACTGGAATCAATAATTTCTTCATGTTTCTTTTAAACACCACAGCCAACTCATTTCTGTACTTTGTTGAAATGAGGAAGTTTCTCTTTCCTGGTATATTTGGCAGAATTCTAAGATATCTCTCAAGATTCTTGCATCCTGGTGTTCATGCCTGCCCTTCCCTGGTATGTGGGGGGAACCTGTGGATATTATGGGAAATTACTTCTGTGATTGTTATTTCATTAGGCAAAGGGATTTTGCAGATGGAATAGAGATTTCTCATCAGTTGACTTTGAGTTAATAATCAAACGAGGTTCCATGGGCAGTCCTGACCTATTCAGGTGGGCCCTCGAAAGAGACAAGAGGCAGCAGCTGACCTTCCCCTGGACAGCCTAATGGAGCTGCTTACTTTGTTGTGAGAGAAAGGGACCATGTGTCAAAGACCTAAGGGCAGCCTCTCGGAACTGAGAACAGTCTCTAGCAGGCAACCATCAAGAAAGCACATATCTCAGACTCACAGCCAAGAATCAGTGAGCTGGCAAGAGGATCATGATCTTCAAATGAAAATGCAGCCCCAGCTGACACCTTAATCACAGGCTAGAGTAACTCTGAGCAGAGGAACCCGTTTATCTGTACCTGGAATCCTAGCCCACAGTAACTGTGAAATAATAAATGATATTGTTTTAAGCCATCAGATTTATTGTACTTTGTGAAGCAGCAATAGAAAAGTAATATACTAGTAGAAAGCCAAATGATGTGAGAGAGCAGCAGCCTCCAGGAG
The DNA here is from genome assembly GCF_022682495.2 of Desmodus rotundus. Classification (NCBI taxonomy): domain Eukaryota; kingdom Metazoa; phylum Chordata; class Mammalia; order Chiroptera; family Phyllostomidae; genus Desmodus; species Desmodus rotundus. Next base: position 168,322,200 of record NC_071388.1, read on the forward strand.
CAGATGCGGAGCAACAAAGGAAGAGGGGTGGTGATCTGGGGGAGGTGATCTGGGGGAGGAAGGCAGCCTGAGGGGAGAAGCAGCCACTGGAGCAGGTTTATAGGATGTTTCCTTGGAGACTCATACCAATACTTGGGACAAAACCCAAGTAGATTTTACATTTCCTGCAATTATGTGAGATAGAGAGACTAATTTGTTCACTGAAGAAAAGTTTGCTATCTGAATTCTGGAGAACTTGGTGATTTCCATGTCATGTGTTACACGCCTGACATTATACTAAGAGCTGTGTATTCATTGGTGAGCAAGACAATTTCTCTGCCTTCGTGAACTTACAGTGTAGTGGAGAACACAGTTCATTAACTATGCACTCACAACAGACCAGAAATGCTGTCATAGAGAAAGGGCAGGATGCCATAGGAGCATGTTGCAATGGCACAGAATCTGAATTTAGGGATTCAAGATCTTTTCCTAGAAGAGGTAATATATTACCTGAACCTTATGGCGGACCTGGTGATGGCCAGTTGAGCTGGGGATGATGGCACTGTCTCCTTGACAAAGGAAATAGCAAGGCCAAAGGTTGAGAAGCAAGAGATAGTATTGCTTTTGAGGAACTGGGGTTTATTCTACATACCAAGAAACATTCTACATACCAACATATAGGCTAGGACTGACCTATGCTCCCTTCTGATTTAATGTCTTTAGCCACACTCTTTTCTCTGCTTGGGGAGCCTTTGGAAGTAATTGGATTTCTCTCTCCCTCCCTCCATTTCTGTTCCTCTTCCCTTCCTCCCTCCCTCCTTTCCTCCTTTCTTAGTTTTCAAAGTTGTTCAAATGTGACTTCCTCAGGGACGCCTTCCCTTACCTTAAGATTAGATCAGGTCCTCATGCTCAGGCTCTCCTGTCTGTTTAGCTTAATGTACTGTTCTTTCAGGACACTTACCACAGCCAGAATTTACACATTTCTGTGAAGATTTGGTTAAGGTGTATCCTCTTACACTAAGCTGTAAACCCTGTGAGGTCGCATTTATGTTTGTTTTGCTTTTATTCTATTCGGAGCTCAGGCATATCTACATGGCTGGAATAGAGAAGGAACTCAAATATCTGTTGAATAAATGAAATTTATAAATGATTTTAATATAGGAGGAGAAGGGCAAAAAAAAAAAAAAGATCATACCAGTGAGAGAGAAGCCTTTACAAGAAAATTTGAGCTATCTTCAAGGATGAGTACAAGCTCACTGTGGGAGGGAAGGAAGGGTGTTCTAATAAAGGCATTGTGCTTCTATTGTGAGAAGTTTGGGCATTATCCTTCAAGAGATTATGGAGAATGATTGAAGGATTTTAAGCAGAGCCAATATGATCACATTTTTCCTTCAGAAAATTCATGGATGTGAAGGGATGAGACCGAAGTCTGAGGGACCACAGTTAGAAAAATAGTGTAGTCTGCCAGACCAGAGATGAAAACAGCATAACTAAAGACAAGAAGTGGAACTAGAAATAAAGGAGATAAAATAGTAATATTTTACAGGCGCGATCTACAGAATGTGCTGGCTGGTAGGATGGAGACGGGGAGGCGTATGTGGGTAGACATGCCCTCTTGAGGGAACAGCCTGGCCTGGGTTCAGCCGTGAGGAGGGCAGTAGATAGGTGTTGGGAAAAGCTGGGCAGGGGAGGGATGGGATGATTCACTGGGGTCCTTTTATATACTATAAATGCTCATCACTACTTTTTCTTTATTTTCATGTGGCTTTGGGGCATATAAGAAAGGTCATAAAGTTTAGGCAAGGAAGATTTTTAATTGGGAAGAGAGCACTAAAAATAAATTTTACTTAGTCCTCTTAATTTTACCAGGGCTTTTCCTTTGTCAGGGAAGAATATTTAATCAGAGATATAGCCAGTGTCTCTGGCTATGATATTCTCTAACTATAAATTCTCTGAGGAGAATGAATAAATTATGGAAAACAATTGAGCTGTGAGGTGATATGCTAAGTTGCATAAAAGGCTGAGAGGCCATGGTAGGATGAATGGGAATGATGTATTTTTGACTTTGGCCTATGGATTTGTATTAGACTGTCATGTTGTTCTAAGCATAAAAACTTGGCAGACGATTTGTTGTATTTTAAATATCATAGGAGACCTAACATAATGCTGACTCTATGAGTGCTTGACTATTGTATCACCATCCATGGAAGACTTAAATATCATGATTCCAATTAGAAATAACAGGTACAACAAATGGACGCAATTTGTTGATTCTAAAGTCTGCAGACAGCCCTAGTCCTAGAGAATGTAAAAGTTAAGCAAATTTTGGATCTGACAGGGGAACTGCAATTTCTTCCCTAATGCTGCACGCACAGCATGTACGTTCTAATAGCCTTCCTTCGTTTCTGAGTCAAATCCTTCAAATTGATATAAAAGCATTTAATAGGCTTTTAAAAAAGAGTATCTCCTTTAAAACAATCTAATGAATAACAAAGCTAGCTTACTACTACCAGAAAGCACATTTTCTTGAGACTCCAAAGACCTGAGTTATTTCCCCAGCTCTCCAGGGACAAGGAATATAAAACCTTGCTTTGTCTCTTTCTGGGCTTTGTTTGCTATTGCTGATATAAAATCTGGATAATTGCCTTCCCACTGACTTCTCTCTTGGGAAGGTTGCACAGACAGATGTTATCATATCCGAAAAATGCTGTAAAAGAAAATCTCTTTGTGACTATAAAGGAATAATGCTGCTGCCTTGCCCCTAAATACTCTCATTTCATACTGTTTGATGGAATATGATTTTAGCACATTCTTTCCCCAGTTTTTGAAAACATCTAGCTGAAGATCTCAACCGAGGGGCACTTGTTCCTGGGATAGCTTTGTGAGTGTAGGTGTCATGGCAGCCTTTGAGAAGAGGTGAAGGCACACTAATGTCAAAGCAGTCATGGGCATCAGGGGAGAAGGCTGTGCTGGTGCCTTCCCAGGTGTCTCGCACAGAGAAGCAAGAATGTACCCGTCTACTAGCAGCGCAGATTCTGAGTGATTGTCCATAGTGATACATCCATATACCAGCTGTGCTTAGCTTTGAGCTATGCCTTCTGACGGTTTTAAGCATTCCGTTTTGAATTTATATCCAAGGAATATCAAACCTATATGACAATGATAAATTGAAATGGACCTTCTTAGGAGTAACTGATGCTGGCCTGTCAGGTGGCCATAAGCACTGTTGGCAAAGGCTGGCAATAATCAGTCCTAATGGTGAGTGAAAACATTTAATTGGATATTGAGATGTGATTGGGATGAAATGTTAAGGGGAAAGTGAGAAATTCAAGGTTGTTGGTCTGCTCAGTCTTATTTTACAAGAGACATACTGGCAGGATCTGTGGTTTAACCTTCTGGATGTGGCATTAAAGAGAAGATTCAGGGCTTGATGGTTTTAGCCATGGTCCCCAAACTGTATCAAATTTAATTACTTCCTTTTCTTGGCTGGACTAAGAGAGAAACTTTAACAAATAACAACTTGCTCTGGGGAACGTTGAATTACAGTTATCTCAGTCTATTGGAATGGGAATCATCCAATGAAGTTGAGAAACAAAAATTTTAACATGGTATACATTATATTAAAAAGAAAATAAAATTGATTGTTATTGATATTATGATTTTGAGCTTATTTAGCCAAATGTATAAGAAATTTAAAATAGCATTTCTGTCTTTGAAATGAATGTCGTGGTCTAGAATTTTGCGTAGGTTGTTAATTAAACTGATATTGCTAGTTAGTCTCACAGCACTTCATGTATTACATATGTCCATTAAGGTCATTTTTAAACTGCAGGGCTTATTTCTAACAAGTGGCACATTCACAGACCTTTCATTATGAGGAAGCTGTTGCAACATGAAAGTAGAGCTTTTTTTTTTCTTTTTTTACTTTAATAGAAAACACTGAGAGGTTTTATTCTCATGCTTATAGTACAGCTTAAGTTGGTTGTGATAAGAGAAAAAGACTTTCCATTTGTGCTTGATTCTATAATATCATAAGTATTGAGTGATCTTGAGTGCTATAGGAGAAAAATATCTCCAATGAAGTGTTCAACAATGGCATCAGAGATGATTATATAACTAAAATGCAAGTTATTAATTTTTCTTTCCAGAAATTCAGGATTCAGGGGGACCACCAAGTAGACAAAGAGCTCATGGTAACCTCTGAGTGGGCACTGGACGTATATAGCCCGATGACACTAAATCATACCCTCTTGTTGCACAGGGCAAAGTTCCCCAGAATAGTCTGGTGACAAGATGGAGGATGAATGGGTCTGTCCTTCACAGCTGTTCCCCTGGGTAAGTGATTTTGTTTCCTCATCTGTAAGATAAGGCATCTTAGCTTTCTCACAAGGACATTGTAAACATTGATTGGACAGTCTTGGTACAGACCTGACATACAATATTTACTAAATAAATGAGACTTCTTCATTTCCCCTTCCAGCTTTAGTATGTGAGGGCCTTTCTCAATCCAACTCCCTCCTCCCTCCCCCAAGTGTGGTTGTCAGTTGCTTGGTCCCGAGCTCTCTTGCAATTATTTTTGCATCCAGGCTTAGGAACATTGAGTGGGGCTCTGAGGTTGGCTATATTTTTTCAGTGTTTCTGTACTTGTTCTATTTTTGACCCAAAGTGTATTATGTATGTTATCAGTTATCACAGTGATTATAATCATTGATCTTTGCCTCCCCAAATGTCAGATTCAAAGTTCCAGAAGACTTCATTTTAGGTGTGATCGATCTCCTGTAGCAAACAGCCAATTAAATGGCAGATAAACAGAATGGACCATGATGACATGGATCTCCTTTACACTAGCTTTTCTTAGGATAATATTCAGGATGGTTCATTCACATGAATAGGGTTCCAGCCATAACATTGATCAACAGTTCAGTTAGGGTTCACTTCTAAAAAAAGGCAAGATAAGAATTACTTTCCCCTGTGAATTCTGATGGTTGCACTGTAGTGCAAGCTGGTTTCAGCTGTTGGTTTTGATTAAAATTTTTAACAAAATTATTTCAGAATAATTTTTTAGTGAATAGCTCTAAATATGAGTAGTTTACAATATTATTAATGTAGAAGATACAAAAGTGTTGAGATCAAACTAGTCTAAGAATTGGAAAGAATAGTTTTTTGAAACCTGAATGCTGCAAACCTGATATCACTTCTGATTGGATACTGTGGGTGCACTTGAGTTTGGGATAGTTTCTAGAGACTGAAGTTGCTTGCTAAATTAACTTTCAGAGGTCAAGATATGAGACTGATGTTCTTGAAGTTCCACGAAAAGACCTTTATACCAATAAATAATGTTTCAGTCCTTTTCCTTCAACTGTAGCTACCAATATGCATACTGGAAGCTAGCAATTCTAAAATGTTGGGAACCGCCCTGCCTGGTTTCAGGAACTGTAACCCCCCATGGCTAAAGCTGAGTGAAAAGACCTTGGGACCATAAGCCACTAAGGAGACGAAGCTTATCTTCCTGGTAGGGGTGCAGCCTCTGCTCCCTTTCACTTCATCCTGCTTGATCTTGGGTGGATGACTGCTTAGCCATTGACGAGTAAGATTCCTCAAGGGAGAGATGACCAAAGATAAGCATGGTCGCAAAGGGGTCCTCAGGGAAGGACTTGGGGGCCTATAGAAAAAGGGGGTGATGACCCTCACACCTCGGATTTGACAAAGCCTGAGTCCTCATTCTGTCTACAAGAAGTCTCCTAATCTCTTGGCTGCCTTACTTCCCGGTGCCTGACTTAAGCCTGAAACAAGCTGAAAGTGGGTGTGGCCCTGTGTGTGGGGGGAGGGCAAATTCCCTGGGGAGATCAGGCCTAAGAAAGAATGGATAAAATCCTGTGAAACCTGCTTTTTCTAATACTCTCAATTTAAATGATAAGGGTCCAACTGGAATGAGTTTGTTTCCCCAAAGTTTTATGGCCCTTAGCTATCTGACCCTGACTCAGAATAAGCCCTCCTAGTTCTTTGAGTGTTATCTATTGTTTGATCATTTCTGCCTGACAATGATTGATGAGCTTCACTTGTATTCCTATGCAAATTAAACCCAATAAAAGCCCATTGAGGAAAAGGCTCCTGGTCCTCCTTTGAGAGATCTGCCACCTTTCCTCCCCAAGCAAATCATGTCTTGGTAGACTTATTCTCATCTTTGGTGGACAGGGGGGCTCTGTGGGCAAAGCTCCCCCACACTAAAATAGCACATTTTAGCATATACAAGCAATTATTATGTTTCTTTGATCAATAAATACCTTCCTAAATGTTTGTATCATATTTATTGCAAGCTTAACAAATGGTATTTTAGAAAGGAGAATTTTCAGGATGCTATTGTAAGTCACGGCATAAGACTGCATTATCACACAGCACCATGTAAAGACTCCCTGCAAAGGGAGGAACAATAATTACTTCATTAGTTACATAAGGGAGTCATAGGTCTTCAGCATAAATTGATTCTGATTCATCAAGGATATTATTAAGCTGTCAAAATCTGTCAATATGGAGTGTGACAACAACATGTTAAAATTCCATTAAAAGGTCATTAACGAGGTCTTCGAGCTCATGTTTAGCATTTTCTCTGGGTTCCTAATGGAACTTTTCCCAAAATGATTTAAGTCAGACGTCTCATAAACTTTAAAGCTGTTAAAAGTTTGCAATTGGAAAAAAGTATTAGTCTTTTCTGAGCTTCTTTTAGTTTCTATGTCAGCCAAAATGAAACAGCAGTTAAGTACAACCACAGTAATTTTCAAATCGTGACATTTACACCCATTATTTTTTTAAATCTGGTAAGCTCTGAAGATGGGCTACAGCTATTGTATATAGAGACTTAAACATTCCTCTACCACTAACAGAGTCATTATTGAATTTTTGCTATTACTTTGATAGGCTTTTCTATAGAAGAAAAGGAAGTACAATTTATGATGAAAACTTATTTTTCTTTCATTATACTGTCAATTGCTAAGATTGGTGGTATTTGCAAATGACAGTGTCCAACAGGAAAGTTAGTGCAATATTTTTTTTCTTTCTATAGAAATATCTGACAACCACAGAAAAATGAAGTGAGTCATTACCATTTTTTCTTACTGCCCTAAATACAGCGGAAAACGCCAAATTGATCGAGTCTCAGCATTGCAGGTGGTGGCAGCTATGATCCAAACAACTTAGTTCTTCATTTCAATGGCAGACAAGTAGAGATTAGAGCTATTCTATCATTTTAATGAACACAGGAGAAAGTTATTTATGATGTGTCGAATAACAAGTTGCATTTTTCAAAAATAATAATAAAAGTTGGAGCTGTCAAGAAACTTTATGAAACTTGGAATAACTAAACAAAATTTCTTATACTTGTTCCTAGTATTTTTAAAAAGATGGATAAGACATAGATTGGAAAAAGACAAACATCTGATGAGAATACATTTTTGGAATTTGACATAGGATGATGAAGATGGAATAGGCCTCAATAATATCATTCCTAATCGCCACACAATAAACAGGGGTGTTGGCAAAATGATTGTTCTTTTTTCATAATAACATAAGTTATTATGTCAATTGAATAATTTTTGCCAAAATTTTAAACATGCAACAGGGCAAATTAAGTAAAAATGAAAATTTACCATGAATTTGTACCTTCCTGCTCTTAACCTAGTAACCTTGAGAGAATGCCACTCTTTTTTTAAATCAGTAAGGGGAAAATATTTATAAATACAGTTGATTTGGATTAATAATATTTCAAAAATAAAAAGTTTTAAAAAGTTATTTGAGATAATGTTTTGAGGATTTGGGAACAGGTTACAGTTTTACATTGAGAGAAGAGAAAGGTGAAAATAACAGACAACATCAATAAAACTAATGGACGTGAAAGATTAGTATTATGGAGAAAAAATTTGAATTCTCAGAAACCAGTTTTAGGAAAATGATTTCTGCAAAGCGTCTGGGATTTATTCTTTTGAATCAGTGGTTTCATTTGTTAAGTCCTCTATTTGTTTTGAAGGTCATTAAGGTCCCTAAGGAACTTTTCCGATAGGTTATTCCAGTGATTGCTCTGGAGAGCTTATCTCCTTTCAATTTCTTTTACTTGGTTTCCCAAACATTTGCACTCTTAAAACTGATTGTCCACTTGTGTTCATGTCCTATTGCCCAGGCATGGCTGCACTTCAGCTGTCTCGGACCCTGTTCACTCTGGGGACCTTGAGGGATCAAGAGGGTTGACAAAAGCCACTCTCCACGGGGGCCAATTCAGAGGGGGCAGCTCAGGGAGCCTACGCGATTACCTCCTTATACACAGAGGGTCGAGACATTTCATTTCTGTAGTAAATCACTTTCTATAACACTTCCAAATGAGCTAGTTCAAATGCCACCTCGATGAAGGTTTTATTATTATTTTTTCTTTAGTTTACAGCAATAATTTATATATGCCATTCTTATGGTATTTTTCCATTTTACTGTATTCATAAGTATCTTCTCCGCTAGACTGTAATAAAAGAGCACAGGACATAGTTTATTCATTTTTGTATCTCTATATCTAGTTTGGTACTTGGTACAGTGGTACCTTATTACTTATTTTTTTTTAACAAAGAACATAAGCTTTGCAATAGATGGGGTTGTATTTCACTGGACCACTTGCCCACTTAAACATTAAGGAATCTTTACATTTCTGAATTTTATATATGTAATGATTTCCAGCTGGGAAATCAAAATATAACTGTGTCATCTTTTAAGGATGGTTCTTTCATATTTTTAATTATATAGATTCCTTATTTTGTGTTCATGTCTGAGTATTTGAACTGCATTTTCTTTCTGTTTATTCTTCTAAACTTTTCACTGCTTTTGTTTTTGTTAAGAATATAACCCAAGTAACTCTTGTTTATCCTCAAATATACAGAAATATGTGATAGTTATATTCTAGGTTTGTTGGAAATTTTAATTAGTTAAAATTAAATTTGTATGTAAAATATATGAACATGAAAAGAAATACTGCAGGTGTCAAGAAAATAGCATCACACTGAGTTATTGAGAAAGATGAGATATTTTTATATTTTAAGATTCTCATTGTGTTTGTCAGCTGTATTTAGCAAGGTCAGGAAGGGAGCTGACAATTGGCAAAAGGTCAGAGGAAAGGTTTTGTTATTGTGTTTAAGTTCAAAGTATTGTCAAAAGTTGAATAAATTTATAATAACAAGAAGAATTGCCGTTGGGTATTCAGTTAAGTGCACGTTGAAAGATCAGTTTCAGGAAAGATCAGATCTATGCCTTGCACTGAACAGGAAAATGGACTGCGGAAACTATTGGCACTTTGGGTAGACCTGGCATATTTGAGACGGGGGTGTCTAATGCCTGAGGAGTACAAACCTTGATTTTTGAAGCAGAGGGGCAGCAAAGGGATGTCCCTCAGACACAGGAAAGCTTTGGGCTTTACTGCCTGGCTGGACTCACAGTAGGGAGGGTGCTGGTGCCACAGGGTGAGTGCTGAGTCAGCCTAATGGCCCCATCTCTGGCTATTGATCTATAGATAGCAAAGGACAGCAACTGCGAGCGATGAATGCGAGTGCCCTCTTTTCCCCATCTTCTGTGGAGAATCTTCCGGACAGGTACGGAGCTTGCTCTTTACAGGGAGATGTGTCCCCATTGCCTGTCAGCGTGTGTTGTGAGCTAATTTAGGCTTGCTGAAGAGACCTGGAAATTTCAATAGCTAAGCCCCTTGTTACTGTGTCTGAGACTTTTTATTTTGTGAGATAGATAAAGTAAGCAGACAGAATAAAAACATTGCTCAGGTGAGACTTCTACTCAGAAGCTCGTTCAAAGGAGGCTATGAATTACAATGCAAAAGAACATTGCACTCACTTCGTGGTGATCTGGTTTTGAAAGCAAAGCTTTTCTTTGATAGCTAGAGAACAACTAATTCTAAGGATCAAAATTCTTGTTATAATAAGAAACTCAAATCTATGACTGTGTATGTATTATTTTTCAAAATGTTCAGTTAGTATTCTCTGTCACTTCAGTGTTCAAAAACTAAAATGAACCATGGGATCAGGGGAGAGTGATATCATTACAGCCCATTCTGGCAACCAGTTGGATTGTTTTTAAGGCCTTTGAACTCTTCCTTCATTGCCTTGCTATCTCCTTGGAGGTAGCTCTCTAGGTTTCTCTTTCTCCTTCTAGTGCCTGGAGTTTCTGGCAACAGGAGAAGATTAAAAAATGGAGGACAGCAGGAGCTGGCAAACTGACACTGTCAGGCCAAATCTAGCCCCTGGCATGTTTTTGTACTGCCTGCAAGCTAACAATCATTTTTAAACTTTGAAAATGATTGTAGTGAAACAAGAAACAAAGAATATGCTGACAGAGACCACCTATGTGCCTAGAATGCACGCTATCCGGCCTTTGACAGAAAAGTTTGACAACTGCTCTCTACAAAATAAAATTCAAATGACTTAGCTGGCCGCCTCTGCTTTCTCTCACAGCTCCTCTGACCTCCTCTTACCGCCTCTCAGGCACATCCTGACCTCTACAGCTGCAGCAAATATCCTGCAGCTCCTGCATGGCTGTCTCCTCCCTCTTCCCCATGCTTCGGTGTCTTTGCACATACTTTTCCTTCTTTCTGGAATGTTCTCCATTCTACCCTGTGCCTGTACCTGTTGTTCAATTTATCCATTTTATTTTCACTTTTTCTGAAAACAGCAATGTACACAATGCTGGTATCTAATCACTATTATCTAATAATTAAATAAATCTTATCAACTAAATAATAGCTTGCCAGAGAGAAAATCATAGATACTAGACAGAAAGCCAGTGAAAAATCTGAAGCTCCTTTTGTTATTGGTCACGATGCTGCTGTTGACAACTCTGCTCTCACACTGCCTTGGTTACTTACTGTCAGCATTAATAATTCAGTGTTTTCATCTTTCTTTTCTCATTTGTGTTTTATTGATACTTTTTTTTCAAGCACAGAAAAAATATAAAGCCCAAGATCTTAAAGATTAGTGGCCCAGAGTCCTAAGCAATGATAGGAAGAAAGATAACATTTCAGGAGAGAAAAAGCAACCTGTAATAGCAAATGATTTTACAAGGAAATATGTATCAGATAGTATGCTTGTTAAGGAAAAGAATTATGATCATTTACCACAGTTGTCCATTTAACTTATTTTTTTGAAAGACTTAATTTTTTTAGAGGGGAAGAGAGGGGTAAAGAGAGGGAGAGAAACATCAATGCGTGGTTGCCTCTCACATGCCCCTTACTGGGGATCTGGCCCACAACCCAGGCATGTGCCCTGACTAGGAATCAAACCAGTGACTCTTTGGCTCACAAGCCGACACTCAACCACTGAGCCACACCAGCCAGGACACAGCTGACCATTTTGAACACCTAGATATTGCTAGGGCTACATTGAGAAACCTGTCAGCCATCCTTATAGTATACACAATAATAAAGGACACTTAGTGCATTCAGATACAAATATGAATAATAAAAAGTTCATTTTCAAATCAAAAAGAAAAAAGTGAAAATACATCTGTTCAGCTATGGGAAATAGAGGTTGTAATGCAACCAAGAAAATTGGCATATGTGTTAGGTTACAATAAAGATATGGAAATTTAGCACTAATCCTTGAAAAAAAAAGATATAATTTTCTATTGTGAAATCTTGATAAAAGGGGCAAAAGGGAGGAGCACCATAATATAAACAATACCAACATTCTTCAGTGATACTTTATAAATCATAAAATACAAAAGCAGGTAACCTATAGCTTCCCAATTTTTAAATCTTATGTTTGGAAATTTCTTTTAATGTGAAGCTCTTCAAAAGCAGTTCTTGTTCTTTGCCTGCTTTCTCCTGACCTTTAAGGACTCTGCGATGAAAGTCCCACCTCCATATTTTCCCATTTTAGAGCTATCCAGCAGAGCTGTTCTTTAGTCACAAAAATGCCTTTATGTTTTATTCTGATTTGACCTGAATTTCTTTTGTGATCCTTTTCTTCTAGAAAAACCCATTTCAACCTTTGGCATCAAAATCACTCCTTCTGTGGGCAAGTAAAATAGTAGCAAAGTGTCAGATTCAGTTCACCTTAATCTCCTTGAAAATCCAGGTATCTCATGGATCTATTTATCATTCTGGGAGTGTGAAGTAATCTGTATTGTCATTTTTATTAAGACTCACTTTCCGTTATCCTTTAAAGAACATCAAAGTGGATGCACCACCGTTCTTCTGTGATGTGAGGTCAACAAGTTATTATGTGGCTGTCACGAAGCTACCACTGTATGTTTTACTTATCTGACTTGGAAAACTTTTGGTTTCATTTAGAAAATGTAAAAAACAAAACCTTTGCAAAGCTGTGTAAAACTCATTTTACTTTCTATTTTGGCTCCTATAGTCACCAAATTGATATCTAATTCTAAAAGAAAACGTGTAGTTTTTTATGTTAAGTCCAATGGACTTACCTTTATTGGGTACTTATTTATTTTGCTCGGAGTAATTTTATGTGTTCTAAAACTTTGGATTCTGCATTTTAATGTGATGCTAAAGTTCCTGGTGGAATTTAGAGAAGAACGTTCCAAGCATTATCAATCAAACCTGTCTCTATACCTTTTGACAACTGCTGTTCACAGTGTCGGTTAGTCTCGAGACCCACGAGAACTTTTGAGGAGTGCATAGATAAGCCAGTCGACAAGCAGCCAGCACACAGGCCCATGGCCACAGTCCTGTGCAGACCACTGATCCTTCCCTCCCTAGTCACCCTTTTTCAGCTGACTGATCAACAGTGGTCACCTTGACCCAAGGTCAGCCAGTCTGCATGGCACCTAAAAAAAAAGAGCTTGGAACATTAGACCCTCCCCTAGTACTTTCATAGAAAACATGGTGATCCTTGCCGTTGAAAATGAAGGTTGAGACAAAAAGATGCAAAGAGGGGAACTACATGGTAGGATTGGGACCATGAGGATTTGTGAAAAACTGAAATGATCATCTAGCACATTTTGCCAGAGATGAAATGAGAGACCGTGATACCTCTGGGCATGGCTGAAAGCTCGGTTCCCTGAGCTACCTCCACATGTGACTGCAGTCCAACTCTGATTTCTGTTTATGCAGCTTTACAATCCTCTCTCCCCGCCCATTATTCCCCCCTGAGGTAAGCTAGATTCCTTATAGTCAAAAGAACTGACCAGAAACAATGAAATTCTTGTCATGTAGCCCTTCCTCCCAAGCTGCCCATCAACGTGCCCCATATTACACTGCCGTGCTGTGCATGCCATCAGTGTGGCTGTGAACACGAGCTGACAGGCAGCCACGATCCATTGAGGGGGTGTCATGCTCCTGAGCTTTCCCTCCGACAGCTGGTCCCCAAAGAATTGTAGCACTGTCAAAATTTAAACAGCTCTCCCTAATGTGCTTAAGTGAGGAATATGCCGTCCCTTTGCACTTAATAGGTGATCTAACATTTCTGGAATTGAATTGAATTGCATGTATATTTCACGCTCGGTTTTCTTTGTGTGAGGAAAATAGCACCAGCTGGGTCCGCTTTGGAGCAGGGGAGGGGCACAGGTCCTACTCTGTTTCCATCCTGACCTTTAGCCTCCAGGCTTGTACCTTGCTAGCTTGAAAAGTTAAGTTCATGTAGGTCATGTATGGGTATGGAGGATACTAACAACCCTTAAATTCAGATATTTTTATGAAACAAAGAATTTTTACCATAAAAAACCAAGAATTGTTTTGGGGAAAGTATTTTCTTCTAATAAACTGCCCTCTAGTACATGAACTTGCACTCCTCTTCCTGTGTCCTGGGGCTTTCCTCAGGGCTGGTGCTGTGATATTGCAATATGATATATATATTTGGTCTTTGTCTCTGGCACAGGTCTCCTAAAACCTTTGTAATTTCCTAAGTGATATGAGTGTCTTTTTGTGTTCTCAGCAAATGCCTGGTACATTGGAGCCCCTAGAGAGCTTCAGGGCGGGGCTGTTTCCCAAAAGGACCGAGGGGGTCTTAGAAGCTTGGCCCTTTCAGATGCGCCTCCTGACCGCTGGGGAGGGGAGGGAGCTGGAGAGTGAGTTAATCATCAATGGTCAACGATTTAATCAATTGCGCCTCCATGATGGAACCTCCATAAGCCCCTAAACCCCAGGGTCGGGAGAGTTTCTGGGCTGGCGAACACATCCACGTGCTGGGAGGCTGGTGCGCCGGGACTCCAGGGGCAGAAACGCCTGTGCTCTGGGCCTTTCTGGGCCTCACCCATGTACTTCATCTGGTTGGTTATTTGCATCCTTTATAATAAACTGGTAAATGTAAGAAAATGTTTGCCTGCATTTTGTGAGCCGTTCTAATCCATTATTGAAACTGGAAGTGGGGGGAGGAAGATTTTTACGAACACCTGATTTTGTAGCCAGATTAGACAGAAGCGTGAGGACCCTGGGGACCCATTTCTTGTGACTGTCATCTGAAGAAAGGGCAGTCTTTTGGACTGAGTCTTTAAACATGTGGAGGTGGACACTAACTCTGGTTATTGAAATAGGACACCAAATTGGTGACCAGAGATTCGAAAGAGTGATTGATATGGGAAAGCCCCACACATTTGAAGTCAGAAGTGTAGTGAGTAGGGAAGCAGGTCTCTAACAGTGACTATTTATAATGTACCAATGGTTCTGGGTACATAGCAGACAGTACTAAATATGAAGAATAAATGAAGTGGCAATTATATAATGAGCATTTTTATTATATTTAGGAGCTTTATTCAACATTGAGCATCATTTTCTTACTTAAGAAAGTCCCATTTTTTAGGTGCACCTGGTAAATAAGTGTAGGGATATAAATAATACCCTTAGGTAGACACTGACTTGACCTCATTTTATTCTCACAAGCATGCTACCAGGTAGGTATTCAAACCCATATTTGGTGATACAGGAATTGAGGCTTAGCCTTACTAATGGACATTGCCCAAAGTCTGCTAAAAGGCATATTTGAAACCACGTATGATTTACTCCAAAGCCTATAATCTTTCCAATTTGCCATAAAGATATTAGAATACAAATGAATTATTCTAGCATTAGTTTGAAGTGCCTTTAAAACTCCCACTTAGTTTCTTTCTCTCTTGTTTCTTTGGTAAAATTGATTATAAACTTAAAAATCATTTTCACCCATGACATTTCATTTCTTTAAAAAAAATTTAAAAACCTCCTGTACTTGGAGGCATCAACCATGAGTAACAGTGGGATTCTGAAGGTATAACTCACTGTTCCCAATCAGGTGGTAGCAAGGATTTTTTCTACTGCCTTGGCTCAAAGTGATTGCATATTTATCTATTTATCTGAGCAGTTAATCAGGGACCCAAGTAGTCAAAGTAGCAGCTGAATTCCCATGTCAGACTTTCATGTTACATTTACCAGTTCTCAGCACTTCCGATGATTTCTTACCCAAGCAGTATAAAACCACATGAATCATATGACCAAGTACTAGCCATACTAAGGATGATTTACCCATACCAGAGAATGCATTTCAGATGACTCTGCAGGAAATATAAAGAAAAATGATTACAGTAAAGATATTTTTAAAGTGAAAAAAACATTCACTAGTTTATACCTCTAGAATGACACTACTAGGCCTTACTTTTATAGTCTAAAAATTGTTTTGCAGAAGCAACGGGCATAATATTCTATTACTGTAATAAGAAGGCTTCTGTGAAACCATTGTTGTTTAAAATGTGCATTTTTACCTGATTTGGAATCAGCATGATGGCCGTTTTCCTTAGCCGTCTGCAGGTGGGTAGGAAACAATAACAGACCCACGGCGTCCACTAACTGAAATTCAAAAACCAGACCCACCTTTGACCAAAATGTTAAGTGGCAGGCTTATTTAATTTAATTTAATTTATTTTTTATTGTATTTTTTCTCATTACCATTTACTCCTCTTATAGTCCCCTCCCCACACCCCCTGCAATCAGCGCACTGTTGTCCATGTCCGTGAGTCCTTTTTTCTTTTTGCTCAATTCCTCCACCCTCTAAACCCCCACTGTCCACTGAATGGGAAACTTTTTGAAGATCCAAAATGAATTATAACATTAACCAGTAATTTAAAAATTCAGTTAAATGGAGTTGCCTAAACTCTACAGCATCCATCGGGCCCGTATTGACTGGGTTCTGAAAGAACTTGAATTTTGGAAACTTGAAAGGCTACAGTATGGCTTCCTCTCATAGGTATATTGTGTCAGGCCCGAGCAAGTTTTGTAAATTAAAAGTTGATGGGAGGATTTCACATAAATATCAGAAATTTTGGCTTCTCTTGAAAAACAGATCAGAAGATATGGCAAAGCAGGGTGTATTGTTTCTGTTAGTTGAGGTGTATGTTTTCCAGTTCTTATTCCTTTGCAAGTAATGTGTATGCTAATTTTTTCTCCACAGCTTACTTAACTCATTTAACGTTACCTAACTAGGCATGCAGGCATTTGAGTTTCAGTCTTTGTCCTAAGGTCTGCTTGCTGCTAGTTCCCAGAACCTGTGGTCTTACCTGTGACTTTGGTCTTTTGAGATGATGATGATGATTGCTCTTGCAATTTGGTTCTAGTGTTCATATCTCAGAGACTTTTTGAAATCATACAAACCTTAGAAGAAAAGAGCCATCGCCATAAAGAAAGTAGAAAATGGCAACATTAAAATTATGAAATTTGGTAGCATTATTTGTTGTGAGAAATTTATATGTTAAAAAAGGTTTGGGACATATGAGGAGAATCCAAAACAACCTTTGTTATGATAAAATAAATTAGCTACTGTAAGTTTGGGAATACAATGGGAAATTCTATGCTATAGCTTTCTTTGTCTTTCTCATTCCCACTCCCTGCCCTCCTTCCCCCCAATGAATAAAGCCAAAGAAAAACAACATTCATTGTAATGGGATGCTGAATTAAAAGTGTATGCCACTATACATATTTAGCAAATTAGAATGGGATATAGAATAGGAGAGAGTGCTAAGATTTAACAAATAAAAATACAGAATGTATACATATATACACATGATACATACTTATAACCTTTTATATAGTATTTAATATGATTTTATAAATATGTGTGTATATATTCTCACATAAAGATGGCTCTGTACAAACCTGAGAGTGCTTTCATCTCCTTGACCTTTGATGCTAGGAACTTAGGGAGGGTGAACACCTATGAGGAAGGAAATACTGGGGAGTGGAGACCAGCTCCACGGAGGGTAGTTTAGTCCACAGTGGGCCTGGTGACCTAACATGGTGGTGTCCACTTCTGGGCCAGAGACACTATACTCCACTGTCCCTGGCTAAACAAAGCTTTATGTGGCAACTTCAGAATCTACTTTTAGTAAACCTGACTTATTTCTTAAAGGTAGCATCATATTTGTGATTAAAAAAAAAACTCAAACAGCAAGCTTTTCATATTTTGCCATTATTCTTTAGGGTCTCCTAAAAATTTATGAGTGGACCAGACTCAGTTTCTTTTAATTGCAAAGAGAAGTACATAACAGGCTAGCAAGACAAAAACTGGTGAAAAGTTTTCACGTGACCCTTTATTCCCAATTTTAATGCAGTACTCCAAGCTTACTTTTAGTTCTGTGCTAAAAGTGAAAGATTTCAAGTGTCCAAAGGTCCTGTGTCAAGCCTGTGTTAAATGCTCACATTTGCAGTGGGAAATCAGAGGACAATACAGAAATTTGCTGCTAGACTATTGTGGAGAATTTCTGGACCATCCCTTTCCAGCAGCTTATTATAACCTTTTCAAAGTCCAGAGATGGCAGAAGGCATGGCTGATGAAGAAATCTTGCTGAGACTCTCTGGGTCTGAATCTTACTGGTTCCTTTGCTCAGCTCAAACAAGAGCAAAGTGCAGTTCCTAAAAAAAAAAAAAAAAAAAGACAATCACCTGTATTAATAGGTTGGGGCAGCTGATATGTTACAGGGTGAAGTATGCCTAAACCAGGGTGTGGGATTTATGCGTGCCATTCATTCTCCCTGGGAAAACCAGGTAGGAATCTTACACAAAAGAATGCAGTGGTTTTAGGTAATCCGTCCTGGGGATAGTAATCATAAGTTTACAGATATTATCTTTTCCCTTAATCAGGAAAGAACAATTACGTGACATGGCCGTGGAAGATTTAGCTCCACAGGGATGCATGGCCCCCGCCCAAGTTCCTTACCCCTGCTAGACTTCATGTATTATTCCTGTTGTGCTCACGAGAAATGTCAGGCTTAGAGAGGTCAAGTAAACTAGCTTAAAATTGTACACCTAGTTAATAGTATGATTCCACGGATTTGTTTGCTCCAACCTATGTGCTTTTTCCATACATCTTCTCCCAGGACAAATTGCCCGCCCCCTCAGCTTCAGTTTCCTACCCAGGAAAGCAGTGATGCTGTTTTTGTGCCTTGTTGGGCTGTGGCTGGGCTTAGAGGTAAGTAATGTAAAGTTTCCAGGGCAGTGACTGGCCCATGGTTACGCTCCATAAATAAGAACTTTTATTAAGCAGGTAACAGGTAAGTGTCCCAACAGGTGGATGGACAGAATACAGCGTCTAACAAGTGTAATAAGAGGCACTAAAGTCAAGTCTAGGTAGGAGATAAGTTTCATTTAGACTCTGGCAGGAGCACAGAGCTCATAGAAGGGATAGACTGAGAACAAACAAGGTAACGGCCCAGTTTTGCAGAAAATGAAGGCAGAACCCCAGAAAGGCGATGACTCAATTTATTCAATCCAGAATGAATTTGACCTTGAGTGAATTTTGGGGGGAACAGTGGAACACACCCCTATAATTCCATTGGCAGTTTTCAACATTTGATCGCTAAATAACTGAAAGGATTAAGTGGAAACGATTATATTTGCTAATGAAAGAATCCAATCATTTTTAAACTACAAGCATGAGAACAACAGAAGTCACTTTTTTATTTTTAATCATGGTCTGGATTTAGCATTGATATAATGTTTAATCTGTCACTTCATATGCAATCAGGTCTAGAATTTTCTTTAGGTGTTTTTTTATGGAGTGTAATACAGGTTTGACATTAAAAAATGATGATGTGTGACAGCAGCAAGAGTATTTTTGTACGTGACTATATAACCTGTCAAAGAATTTGCATCAGGCCGTTCTGAAGCGCTGTCATTCTCATTCACAATAAAGGCCCTCAAGCCCCTCACTGTCCCGCAATAAAGGCTGTCACCCAGTCAGCACCAATTTTATTCCTGTAAGAGTCAGCTGTGATACTGATGATGCATGTCAAGCCCTTGTTAAACTCACTGTGGGTCAACTACCTAAATGTTTCTTCTAAATGATTCAATCACAACGCACAGGGCCCTGAAATACCGAGAGAAATGTGGCAACTGGCATTGTTTGTGATAGATGTGTTAGGCAATTGATGAATTGGGATAGGAGCTGAATTTAACACAAGTACAAATAAAAATGAAGTAGTGAAAATTCCTATAAATTTATGCTGTATACTTATATATTATTCCAGTATACTTATATAAGACATTTGGTTTGATTGCTTACTAGCTTTCTCCTGGGTACAATGGGATGGTTTTAGAGTCTTATTGGAAGGATTCAAGTCATTCGTTCCTTCATCTAACTTTCCTTGTACTGGCTGCTGTGCTAAGCACTGAAGGCACAAAGACAAGTAAGACTTGGCCTTTATCCTCCTGGGTCCCACAGACTATTAGGAAAGGAAATTTTAATGTATTAACAAAAAAGTAGTGTTATTTTGTTTTTGAAGTATCCCTTTTTCTTTAAAACAACTTTGCTGGTCTTGCTCAAATGGTAAATGGATTGAATGTGGAGTGCTGGAAGGCTCGGGAGAGCAGAAAGGCAAGAACAATGCTTGTTCTCTTCTATTCTGTTCCTAGTCTGTATCATGCTGTTGCCCTCAGTGTCTGAGGGGGATTGTTTCCAGGACCCCTGTGGAAACAAGAATCTGTGAATGGTCAATCCCTTTATAGAAAATGGCATAGTATTTGCGTATAAACTATGAACATCCTGACATATATGAGGTCTATCCAGAAAGTATCCAGCCATATAACATGAAAAAGAGACATTTATTGAAGATGACATAAGATACAAGAAACATTTTACATAGGACAGTGACACGTCAGTCCCCTTCAAAGTAGGCACCTTAGGAACTCAAACAGTTCTCCCAATCTCTATCAACTGCTCCATCATATTTTCCTGAATGTCATTGCCGGTATGAAATCTCTTCCCTTTCAAAGATGATTTTAGCTTTAAGAAAAGCCAGAAGTTGCAGGGTGCCAAATCTGGCCTGTGCGGGGGCCAAGTCAACCTGGGTGATTTGATGTTTCACCAAAAACCTCTGCACCAGATGTGATGCATGAACAGACACATTGTTGTGATGAAGCTGTCAATCACCAGTTGCCCATAGCTGTGGCCTCTGAATCATTTGAATAGTTTCTGTGGAGGAATGTTCAAGCTTAACGCAAAATTTGACGTAGATTTATTGCTCTACTTGCTCGGTCATTTTGAATGCATCAGCCACACAGTCCACATGCTCACTCAATGGTGTCTACCACCCACTGACTAGTATAGTGAAGTCGTCCTTGTTCATGCATGTGCATTCCAGTCTACTCTTCTTGGCTGCCAGGTTACATGGATGTTGCATAAACTGTTCCCGTTATATTAACAATGGATGAACTTTTTCCTGATAGACCTCATACTTTAAATCATTTCTGGGTTAGTATAATGCCTTATATAATGTAAATGTTATGTAAATAGTTGTTATACTGTATTGTTTAGGAATTAATGAAGAGGAAAAAAGCCTCGCTGTGTTCAGTACAGACACAACCATCAGAGGCCTGACTACATTGAACACATCAACAACAATGTAACATTTTTTCCTGAATATTTTCAAATCAATGTTGGTTGAATCTGCAGGTGCAGAATAGTGAATAGGAAGTGCCAAGTACATATTTCAGTGAGTCAGAGATTTAAGGCTCCATTCGTGAACGTAAGAGGCCTATTGGCTTTGGAATTTTTTTTCCAGTAGAAATTGTTGCTCCTCAGTCTCTGCATTCACCACTTTGATTAGGAGTCTCCCTACATCAGTTTCTAACTGTAAGATCTGAAGCAATGCATCAAAAATTAACTCTTGCCTCCTGGGAGCCATAGGATAATCAAGAAAACACATAAAACTATTATCAAGTCTTCCTGACACTTGGGTGTATTTTCACTCTATTGCCTTTTAAATTGTTATATAAGTCTATTTTATTTTATGTATTATAGAATTAGTATCTTAAGATGCCTAAGGAAATAGAGAAGAGAAAGACAAAAATTTACCTGCTACTACAATACCCAGATAGAAGTACAGTTAAAATATTTTGTAAATTGTTCTTCTAGTAATTGTTAAGGCACGAATGCACAAACATACATTTTTCTTTCAACAAAATTGGGATTTTGGTAGAAAAAAATTCTAGCAATAGCAATGTATGATCAAAAAACCTGAGCATTTTTAAACATTTAAAACATTTCACCTAATTACACTGCTAAATCAGTACAATAATTTGTATTCCCATCAGCAATGTGTTTAAGTGGTTGTATTTCTGAATTTGCTAAAGCCAGATATTATCATTTAAAACGATTATTGAATATGTCAATGTGATAGGTAAGCTCTCTCAGGTTTTACAAGTTTTTGGTATAATCCTTGGGCCTCTGATTGCCAACTGGTCCTCTTTTAGCCCAAGATATTCTTTATCTGTGAGGCTTTTCTTCCTGTTGGCGACCCCTTACTTTTCCAAACTCGGTCTGGCTTCTCAAGATCTATTTGTTTTTGCTGTTGGTAGTTGCGTGTCTGTTGGTTTTGTCTTATGTACGCAATAGCTTTTCCTGTCACTTGCTCCTTCTTCTACTCAGGATGAGGCCTGCGCACAGGAAGGCCACCGTAGCCAGGATAGACTTCTACTCTAGCTTTTCTTTAATCTACTAAAAAGCCTGTATTGAATATGCACTAACTTGTGTAATTTCCAAGAAAGTAGAATCCTGTCCCTACAATCATTCAAGCCACGGCCCTCTGAATAGGAAAACAAGGTCAATGTGATTATTTTGATTCGAAAAACAAAAACCATTCTAAGTATTTCAGGCAAGGTGGGATTTAATTCAAGGTCATACAATCTTGCATAATTGTTACGAGGATTAGAGGAGCAAAGGTCGATGGCCGTATGGAATATAGAGGAACCCTGTTTTCTGTGTAGAGTATTTGTGTTTGATGATACACTTGGTTAGATTAAGGTCATTTCCATCCTGACTTTTCATCCATTTATCTGTCTGTTTGCATCTTAGATAATGTTTACTCCTTTTTATGAGTTGCCATTTTCTCTTAGAAGTTGTAAGCATTTCTGTGAAAAAAAACACAAGTACTTCATCTCTCGAGGCACAGTAAGGCTGGCCTGTCTGCTGCTGTTTCTGTTTTCTGACAGGCCACAGTGGTATTGTATCTTGAAGTTGTCTCCACATGCCTTTTCTCGACTCCTCCAGTCCTCCTTGTTTGCCATCGCCCGATTCAGGTTGCGGAGCCACAGCTTCTTGACATCTGGCATGAGTCCACCCTCCTCTAACACATACCCTCTGACGGAGAGCTGCAGTGAGCAAAGCTTCAGTGCAGTGAACGGGCTGTGCTCCAGGCCTCAGCTGCTGACAAATCTGTCTTGGCATTTGATGTTAAGTATAGCTCTCAGATGATGACTACGTTTTTTGAAGCTGCATGCAACATCTTGATAGGCTGCTATTTATAAACCAGCACCTAAGACCAGTAACAAGAATAGGAAGGAATTTTCCACGCATAGAACCCCGTTAGCAATGGTTGTCCTTTTCTGCACTCATTAATGTAGAATCTAAATATTTCTAATGAAATGTGATGCCCAAATCAAAAAAGACAGGCGAGGGCACAGTCACCCTCAGGGTGACTGAGATTTGAGAGCCTCTGCAAACAGCATTACCAGGAACCTCACACAGCCTTTGACCTAGGAGGTCCTTGGAAATATGGATAGTTGTCTATTCTGTATGCCCCCGAGAGAAAGCAGTGCTTGCTATAGACGTATGGGAAACAAATGTGCCAACTGACTCCAGCGGTGAACTGTATCCCTCACTTTTATTCACTTCAGGTCAGTGTTTCCCAAAGTGCTTTTCAATCCTTAAATTAAGCCTTGAGTGTTACTCCAGAAGGTTTTCATGATCAAAGTAATTAGGGAAATGGTGTGATTTTTACCCATGTTTCGAGAGTCACAGTTGAGATTTTCAAACTTATGAAAAGTCCTATAGTAACATAATCTACTTAATTTGTTTAACACAACATCCTTCCCATCATCCACTTTTTGGGATTATAGACTCTTTTTATTCCACAGCATTCTGATCAAAGCATGTTGAAAACCGGGGCCGCCCTCCCCATTACCTCCTATGGCTGGTTATGTTATTCTAGATGACTGTGCCTGATATTCTTCAGCTCCTTCTGAGTCATTGGCTCTTGTGGCGGACTGGTGCCCGAACTCCATCTCAAAATAAAGTTTTCTTTGCTGATTTCAAGATTTTCTCCTTGTCTTTGACTTTCAGCGTTTTTATTATAATGTGTTGGTTTGTGGGTCTCTTTCTATTTTCTTGCTTAGAGTTCATTGAGCGTCCTGGATGTGTAGGTTATTATTTTTTAAAAATAAATCTGGGAAGTGTTCAGTCATTATTTACTTGAATATACATACATTATTTGAATATATATACATATATATATATTCCCCTCTGTCTCCTCTTTCCTCTGGTTCTTACATCTTTGACTATGTTGGTGCACTTAATGGTGCCCACTTTTGTCTGTGGCTCCTTTCATTTTTCTTCATTCTTTTTTCTCTCTGTTCTTCATCTTGCATAATCTCTATCAATCTATCTTCAATTTCACTATATTTTTCCTATGCCAATTCAAACCTACTATTGAAGCACTGTAGTGAATACTTCATTTCAGCTATACTTTTCTACTCTAGAATTTTCATTTGGTCCTTTAAAAAAATTCTATCTCTTTGTCAATATTCTCTAATGCAACATTGCCATCATAACTTCGTTTACTTCATTAGTCATTCCTTCCTGTGGTTCTGTGAACGTATTTATGATGGCTACTCTGAAATCTCTTTTCTCTTAATGTGACATCTGGGCACTCTTGCAGGCAGCTTCTGTTGCCTGCTTCATTTTCTGGTATAATACTTCCATTGACGTAATTTATTCTGTTGGAAATATTTTCAATATGTTGTAGCAAATCTGGATACAGCCCCTTCTCCCTTTCCTGTTTGTTTGTTTAGTGCCTACCCGGATTATTTTAAGGAAGTCTATTTTCCTCCTATGCTCATCCCCAGTGTTAAGTCTGTGACATTGAACTCGGGGAAGCACACAGCTCTGGGTCTGCCAACTGTTACGGTGGGGTGACAGTGGTCCTACCAGGGTACTTTCCCTAGCCACATACAGCTGTTAAACTTCACAAATTGGTGATAATTACTGTTTTCAGCAATGCCTTGGGCATGAATTCCTGCAGAAACTAATCCTCCTTCATAGTTCCCAAGGTCAGTGTCTGATATTTCTGGACCCAGGTTCTCCCCTGCAAAGTAGCCAGTTAGTGGTCTTGGCTGTGTCTTCATCAGATCCATCCACCTCGTAACTGTCTTTCATCACAATCTGTACTTTCTTGAGAGTCCTCTTAGGCTTTAATGTCTCCATATTTTTTCTGTCTTAGGTAAAGTTTGTTCCTTTGGGAAGGGATTAGGAGCTGGTTTTGTAATGGCCTGCTCCTCCCAGCAGGCAAAATCTTTGAGCCAGGTCTCTGGAGCTTGGGTTGGGGCACTGACTCCCTTCTATCTGTGTGGCATCCTAGCATTAGGAGGTGAGTGCTCAGTGGACGGGGAGGCAGCATCCCGAGGTCTTCTTGGCTTGCTTTCCTCATGCGGAACCAGTACTTCATGACTTGGGGAAGGGCTGTCGGGTTCCCAGTATTTTCAGCACCCCACACCCAAGGTGGAGCCTCCATTCCATGAGTATGATTTGGAAAGAAAAAGGGAGCTCTCAGCTATTAACAGTACCTACCTGGGGCTGAACCTCAGCAACAGGCAACTGTGGTGGGAGGAGAAACACTAAAGTCCTGCTCCTTCTGGGAAGAAAACCCTCTGAAATCACCTCTGACTGGGGGCTGAGGAGAGAGAGAGCCCAGTGTTCTCGGCCGCAGCAGTCTGCTGTCGAGTCTCCATGTTGCTGAGCAGGGAGAAGGGAGGGAAGGAGACGCCTTGGTTCAAATACCACAGACTCTCACATTTCCTGCTGAATTTTCATAGATTTTGTTGAATAATATTTCTTTATTTTCTGTTCATACTTAGAAACATTTCCAGAGGCTTTGCATGACTTTTGTAAAACTAATTTTTATGAATTTTATTGGAGATCAGGGGAACCAAACTCATCCTGTGTCATGCTAGAAGCTGATTTCCATAGAACTTTCAATGCGTGAATGAAACACATAGGATTACAACAGATATCAAGCGTACTGAAATATAGTCATCAAAAGACTTAAAAAAGTGCGGACTAATAATAGTAACTACTATACTTTAAGATAGAACTGAACATAAATGAAGTATATATTTTGGGGTATTTGTAACAGCTCTAAGGTGATATGGAAATGCCTATAATCATTATTGGTGACAAAGTCATAGGACTTTAATACCCCTGTGATTTGTTGTCTACACTCATAATTTCAGGAAATGCTAAATTTCGTTAGAGGTAAGTGAAAATAAAAAATGTTACTTTTTTTGGTCTGCATTCACTGATCCCCTGAATTTTATCCACAGCCCCTTTGGGGATCTGTGCCCCCAGGTGAAAATTGTAAGTAAGACTCAAGACCGTAACAGAATCTAAAGAAAGCTGTGGAGCAACTCACATGCACTTGTGACCTAGGGATTGCTCTGATTCTTTTTTTCAATGGCAAGTGAAACAACCCATAGGAATTTTGAAGTCCTCTGGAGTCTGGCATGAACTTTTCCTTGAAAGTCACAAACTCTCTCGGTCTCCATCCTTGTCACATCTCTGCATTCTCTGACCAAAGTAACCTTGGAAGCATGAGAGGGAGTTTTACTAAAAGGTATATCATTTCCATTGTTGTAACAACAAAGGTATTGGTGATTTTAGAAAAATAGTACTGAATCTGAAATACGTGTATCTGGGAGCTTTAAACTGTAAATATCAGGCAATACAAACTCAAAGAGATTTAAAGTTACAGAAAAAGTCTTTAAATAATTTCCTACTAAAAGTTTAGTCTCTACAGAAAGCATGTTTCTGAAGACACAATACTCCATTTCAAAACTATAATTCAGTTACATAATCCCTTTAAAAGAGAAAATTGTCCGAGTCTTACATGTTGAACAGAAAATGATTCTTTAGTCATTGCTCAGTTCAGTTTCTTATTTACACTAATTCATTTCACTCCTACCAATAAATATGAATATTTCTAAGATACAAAGTTGCCTTTAGAATCACTTCCTTCAGGTTTTAGGTAACAGCATGTTGCGTGGGAAGCTTAGTTTATGCTGTTTGTTTATATCACCTTAAACTATGATGTGTTATTTTTAAGAGGCAGTATTAAATATTGGGAAATATAAAGTTATATAATTGTGAACTACATAAATTACACATATGCAATTTTTCTTTTTCCATCAGAGTCATCAAATGTCATTAAAAAATTAGTGATATGTTACAAGATAAAACAAAACTCTTATTATTGCACCATTGTGCCTTAAGACATTTACGTTAGGGATAAAGGAGGTTTATTTTTGTTGTTGTTCTTTTAATCTCAGCATTGTTAAATATTAGAAGAAAGATATTTCTTTCCTTACAGGTCATTAAAACTCTTCTATGTGAGGTGATTGGAGAGTCCTCCTGTTGCCTGAAAATACTGGTCAGACTATGTGAGTTCTCCCCGCTTTGCCCTGACATTTGATTTATGGTCTGTGTTCTGAAGTGCAAACGCAGTTTGATGTTGGTGTGCAAATGATCTGGCTCGAATAAATCACATCGAAGCATTCCCCTGTTTCAGTATTTTTCTCTCTTATAAAAACGGATTATTCTATTATGAGAGAGAGTGTGAGGGACAATTATTAGTGTTTGCAGAATATTTCATAACATGAAAAGAAATAAGAAAAGTAATTTTAATACTGTTGAAACTTTCTGTGGTTGTATTGGCATATTATTTTATCTTTCCCTCTATAGCAAAGCTTTATTTCTTCAGCAGCATTCATTAAAGGTTACCAAGGACCAATTTTGGTGCTAGGACTGAAGAAACATATCTTTTCTTCCGGGACCAGAACTCGAAGGTGATTAGTACTCAGCGATGTATGGAGCCAATGTAATGGTCTGCCTTTGCGTGAGAAATCACCTCCTTCTTCAAAACCTGAAAATCCCTACGGAGTTATGACTCACCTCTCACACCGGGAGGGCTGTGGAGAGGAAGGCATCACACTGAGAAGGAGGGATAATTGTGAGGGCCAGGGAAGTTTTAGAAGACAGACTGCTTGGGTGGAAAGAGAAACATTAAAAAGAAATACAATGTAAGTACAATCAAAATATCTCTAGATAAATTGGATAGTACAATAACGAAGGTCTAATGGCTCAAGACTCAACAGACTAAAAATTCAGGCACAGTGCATTCTGATCCTGGCACGCGGGATTAGCTCACCGTGTGAGCCTACGCAGGCAAATCACCTCCCATCTGAGGTTCCGTTGCTGCAGCGGAGTACGTACAGAAGCTGATAGTATACTCAATGAGCTTAGGCACATTTTGCTTTCCTCTTTGTGGAGTCTGTCTCTTAAGTGGGGAATCAGGAGAAACACCATTACTTCCTTATAGCTTTCTTTGTTCCTTGTTACCACCTCCCCCAGCCCTATTCACATTTGAAATTATAGGAACCTCTAGATAGAAATTATTTTGCTGAAGTCTATTCACTTGGATAAGTTGGAATAGAAAACTGCCAACTTCAATCATTTTGACCTCACACAAGACTGCTGCACAATAAAATAGACTTTATCTCCAAGCCCTCCAGGCCAAATCCAGGTCTTTTTCTTCACCTTATTTCTTCTTAATTTAATGAACCACTCCTCATCGCTGAGAGACAGGTTTTCACCGTGTGGCTACTTTGGGCACTAAGACAACTTCTGGCAGGCTCAGTGATGCCTTTATTCCTTTGTTTCCTCTCATGTTCTAAAAATTCAGCTTCTAACTGGCACCATAGAACAACCTGGAAACTCATGTGGACTTGGGGTAGGGACACTCGTGTATCCTGGATTCTTTGTCCTCACATGGACAGAGATAATTGGAAAGACAAGCACAGACACAGTGGAGTTGGTGTAGTGATTCTGAATGCTCACTTGAGTTTTATCTGTAGCGTCTGTGCCTCTTGGCTTTTCTTCCTCTTCCTGCTCATCAAGAATTGCCCCAATTTCTCAGCTCTTTTCTCCTTGAGCAGATTATTTTTTCTTGCTTTAACATTTAAGCTTATTTATTTATAATTGAAAATATTATTTAAGACATTAAAAACTTTTTGGAATGGATGATTTGAAGCTGAAAACCTAACATAGATGTTTTTGGTATATTTAGATAATAAGCCACTATTATCACTCAATGTTAAATTTTTATCCTATTTCTGATCCAGATCCTTCACACATCCTCCAGGACCTAGCTATATCCATTTCCTTTTCCCTCATACCATCTTTAAACCTTTCCTTGATTCTTAAAATACTTGTATTGAGTGTCTTCTGTGTGTTAGGCAATAGGTGGGTTAGTTGCTAGGGAAACGATGCTGAACAAGACAGCATCTGCCTTTAATAAACTCACAGTTTAGTTGGAGGAATGAGAAGTAAATAAGCATCACGAGATGAAGACTGAGTTTGTGAGGTTGGCACCAAGAGGAATCCTAATTCGCTCTGGTACGTCAAAAGGTTACTCAGGATTCTCCTGTCCTAAATAACTCCGACTCATCTCTACTGCTGTTCACCTTTTACTATCAGACTTTTCCACCATGTCCTGGCTCTTTCCCCTGTTGTACAGTTTAATTTATTATTCTACCATTCAGGCTTCTGCTCTCACCATCCTACTGCTATTGATAGTTAACTGAAGAACATCTTCTAAAAGCCAAATCCAGGGTCTTTTTCTTAACTTTATTTCTTCTTGACTTAATGAAACACTCATCATTACTGACCCCACTCCCCAAGCTCACTGATTGAATTCTTGAACAGCTGCCTAATGCTTTTCATCTGTCTTTGTCCCTATTTATCATTTCCAGCTCCAACTTCTCTCCCCGATGGCACCTTTCATTTTCAACTGTGCATTTCCTCCTAGACATTCTGCCAGATCTTAAATTAAATTCATGGATATAAATATTAACTCATCATATTCAAACCTCAAAAAGCATATTTTTGACATAACACAGTTTCTCATTAGAAAATCTTTTATGGTTTCTTATTGCCTACTAAATTATATACAAGTTCTATTGTATGACATTCAATGTCCTACATGATATATCCTCAAGCTATATTTATAGCCTTTTCATTTTCATCACTTTTCAACACTCACCTTATCCTTAAGACCAAGTTAAGAGATCACTGCATTTTAAATATTCCCATATTTTTCTGCTTCCATTTGTTTGCTCATTCTTGCTTCTTGGGCTGGAATTCTATCTACTCCCATATACTTCTGTCAAAATGCTACCACTTTTTCAAGGCCCTCACAATATTCACTTGCTCCGTGATGTTTCCCTGTGCCCCCAGTGAGCTCACATCTCATCTTCTATCATTTTTATATATGTGTAATGTGCTTTTCTAATGTACTACATAATGTCTTTGAGGGCAGTAAATAGCATATTGCTCTGCACACATGAGTTGCATTTACCTCCTCAAATCATCATCTTTTCTTGACTTGCCCATTTCTAATGGTATTCACCCATTATATTTGCCCCAGTAAATTAAATATAGATATAAAGGTACAATAAATATGAAGATTATGTAAATTTGAAGATTATGTAAATTTGTGATTGATAACAACATATTGAATAACAAAATAAGCTGAAACAGCAGACTGGGTTAAAAAAAAGCAACATTAATTATAACATTGATCTAAAGGGAATGATTGGCTAAGAAATGGATGAAGGAAAAATGGTTGGACAGTAACCAATGTACAAAGAATCCTTAAGGATTTGACTTTGTGTTGAGTCAACAGTCAATAATATTGTTCAGCCCTACCATTTATTAGCAGTCAAGTGTGGGGAAGTAACTTAATTTCTTAGAGTATTTACTCTTCATCTATTAAACATTGTTGAGCACTGGAACTGTGTACCAGACATTTCTAGGCACGGAAATTACAGCCGTGAAAGTGTACTGGCCTTTGTCCTCAGGGAATAAAGCATTAGTGAGATAATAATATTTGTTCCACATTAGAGAAAGTAATAATATTCAGTTCAGAAAAATACATCAGAGAAAGAAAAGAGAATAAAGAGGAGCAAAATAGGCAAATATTATGAGAGATTTAAAAACATAAAAATCTTGGTCAAAATTTCTAATGTATTATGTGGATATGTTTTCCACTCTTGATGTTTCATTTTCACTGTGGCGCATCAATATGTGAATTCACTTATTATATGTGGTACTAGCAATGCATTTGTTTTCTGAGTATACATGTAATTCTTCACATTTGAAAATTTCTTAGCTCTTCTTCGTTTCTGCATTTTTGAAGAAAATATTTCTGCATTTTTTTCTTCTAGAACTCCTGTTATGTGTATGGGAGATATCCTTAATCTATCTTCCATGTTTCTTGACTTTTCTTTCTTTTAAAAAATGCCTTTGTCCCTTTGTGCAGCATTCTGGGCAATTTCCTCAGTATTTGTGTCTAAAACATAGTCTCCTTTCAGTGGTGTCCAGTCTAGATGATTGAATCTAGTGGATTAAAAAATTGACACTATTTTTAATTTACAAGGTTCATAATTTATATTTTTATAAATCTGGCCATTATAGTACCTTTTGCTCTTTTTTGTTTTGTAATTCCTTCATTTTTCATTCAAGTTTTTCTTTTATACATCTCTTTGGACAATGAAAACACTTACTTGAAAGTCTTTGCTAAAGTATACCTTAAATATATATAATAAGAAAAATTTTTTGCCATACAATCTTATAAAATTATTTTTATTCGAGTGAATATATCACTTGATTTTTGAATTTTTTGGCATTAGATATCTTTATGGGATTCTGTATGGTAAGATCAGTTTTTGTGGGATATTTTTGCATTTATTTTTTTCTGTCCCTCTACTTCTGGGTCATCCCTCATGGTCTGTTATTTTTGCAGTTGCTTCTTAGATCCAAGTTTCATGATGGTACTGAGGGCCGCTGTCTAGAAGCAATAGTGCACGTGCAGCCTCTGGTCCTAGAGGGCTCCCACCCCCTTCCTCCAGGGCTGTCCAACTCGTGGCCAGTTGCTCTGCGTGTGGCCCAGGATGGGGCCCAACACAAAACTGTAAATTTACTTAAAACCTTTTTTTGCTCATCAGTTTTTGTTAGTGTTTGTGTATTTAATGTGTGGTCCAAAACAATTCTTCTTTCAGTGTGGACCAGAGAGGCCAAAAGGTTGGACACCCCTGCTACAGCAATGAGTAAAGCTAGACCTACTTCAAGAACAAGTTATGGGAGTTACAATACTCGAGCCCCTGAGTTCAAGCAATGACTCTGACTTTGCTGCATCATCTCACTAGGGGAACATTTTGTCCCTCTTATCCTGGAGGAGCAGCACTCCGCATTACTAGTGCCTGCTTCTGGGTTAAGAGTAGAGCCGGCCTATGACTGTCCCTGCACACATTATTTTAGTTTTTATTCTTTTGTAGTCCACGGAGATGTTAAATATTTTTGTAAACTTTCCTCTTTCTTTAGCTTGTGTAATTTCTTTCACATATATTCACCATTCATGATTACTTTCTGAACACTTAAATTAGTTAATTTAAAACCAGAAGTAAACCAAGGCAGCAGAGATCCGTTTGTAGTGGCCGTCACCTAGAGTGAAATCAGTGATGCTCTACAGCTTGAAATCCCTACGTACCTGTCACTGTCACCCTCTAACCAGCAGCAAAGTTGACGGGTCCTTATTTGTTCCAGACATCTTTCTCTGGGTTCCTCTCTGGAGCCCTCCCTGAGTTTTCATTGAATATTCTTTGAAACTCAATATAATTCATATAAAAATTCTGGGAGAGGGGAGGGGAGCAAGAGCAAGAGCAAGAGGATGATTTATCACAAGTTCATGATACCTAGAGATGACTCTGCACCCTCAGTCTTCCTAGAGAGGCCACTGTATATAGTTCAGTCCACATCACCTTGGTCATTCATTAAGTATCCTTTAAAAATCTCTGGTTATTTTCTTCTCAATAAAGTAAAATTTCTCTGGTTTTCCAGCAAAAAGGGAAAAAATTTTTCATTTCTCATCTGTTTATTCCAAATTGCATAAACATTTGTTGCATATTAGTTGCAAAAAGATTGTGTTCTTTCATTGTAGGATTATCAAAACACAATGCATGTGCTTAATTTCTACACACTTAGTAAACATTTCATGAAAGAAGTCAGGTAGTTGGAAAAGTTACATTTCTGCCATATCTTATGGAACAAACTATAGACAATAACACTACACAGTATTCTATGGTTCATTTAATACCAGATCTAATGACTACTGGTTTTTGGTGTCAAGTTCTGTAGATTTATTTATGGCATGTCATCTACTGTATTATTCTTTCCGTATCTATTACTAGAGCTATCTATTAATATTAATAATATCTATTATTAATTATTATTATTATTACTAGTTTGGTCCTTTATAACTTCTTTTCTATACAAATTCACTTCCTTTAACTGGTCTCTCTACCTTGAATGTAATGGCACTTAGTGGTTTTGAAGTCCTGGACCCTTCTGAGAATCCCACGAGAACTATGGACCTTCTTTCTTGAAAATGCACTTACGTGTATACAGTCCACATGTTACACAAACTTCAGTCAGGTCCCTGAAGCTGCCATGTAGATTCCTAAAAGTGCTTCCATTTAAAGTGCTTGAGTTTATCATGTCTATCTCTTTCATCCATTCATTTATCCATTAAATATGTTTGCATCTGCAATAAATTTGGTGCATTTCTGCTAAGCTCTGGAAGTACAAAGATAAGTAGAAAATGAGTTTTCCTCTTAAGGAGCTCGTAGCTCAGACTAAAGGGAAGAAACATGTCCGACATATGAAATGAAGTGCTACAGGCGTCTGTGGCCCACAGCGGAGGTCCAAAGACAGAGTTCTGATTCTGTTATGGGAATATTCAGTGAAACCTTCAGGAAATGTCCATTAACTCTCCTAATGGAATGCCTTTATTATTCAACTCCTACATTAAAAACCCCCCAGAAGGGTGCTCCATCAATGTAGAAAAATGAACACAGTTCTCAACTTCTCAACTCAAAATGTAACAACCTTGTTAACCAGACTCCAGTCTATTTTTGCTCTGTCAGTTATCAGCAAAGTCACATGGGGTAAGTTAAAGAAGAATCTCTGGGTTTCAGTTTTCTTATCGATAATAGTAACAATAACAGGAACAGCAAGTGTAACAAACAAGGGCCAGTTTATGGAATTTGGGAGAGTAATGATGATATCGACAGCAACTCCATCTGTAGGCATTATTATTGCTAGTGTATTGAAATGGCTAGGGGTGAAGACTTCGGGGTCAGCAACTCCTCTGGCTTTGCAAATTTTTGTTTGTATGATTTGGGGCAAATAATTTGACCTGCCCATCAACTTTCTCATCTGCCCAAAGGGAATACTATGCAACCTGAGAACAGTGGTAAGGATTAAATGAGAAGATGCATGCGATCCGAGCATCATACAATACTAGATATGACTATTGAAAAAATAAGACTTTTTAGTGTATGTGATTGTCACCATTTACATGTAAGGAAACATGCCACAGATAATTAACTTTCGGAGGTTATACAAGCATTGGGAAGCATAGTTGGGGTTCAGGTTCCTCTGACTTGACAGGCCATGGTTAATTTGAGGCTGGGGGGAGGTGGTATAGTGGGGGGAGGAGAAGAGAGAGATGAGTGGGAAGGAGTAACCCGGGCACAACCCTTTATCCTTTCTTCTCTTTTTAACAGTTATGTTCCAATGTGGAGTTTTTTTCATTTTTCCTACATTTTTAAGAGAAAACAGAATTTGAATTTTTAGTTGCAATCTCCAGATGTTTAAACATTAGCAACCAAGTTGTTTTGTTGTTCTAGGTGACTTCAAAGGCTTGCAGGTGCTGCCTACACCATTGCCCCGTTTAAATTGAGAAGCACGAGCTTCTAAGCCATGCTCCTGGGTCTGCTGCTCTCAGTTCAATTTTTTTAACTTTATTTTTATTGTTCACATTATCAGGAGATGTCCCCATTTCCCATCCTCTTTGCCCACCCCCACCCAGCCCCTGCCCCCCTTCCCTCTGGCTATCGCCACACTGTTGTCTGTGTGTGTGGGTTATGCACGCATTTTTTTATGGCTAATTCCTTCATCTTCTTTCATCCAGTTCCCAACCCCTGCCTCCCTTCTGACAGCTGTCAGTCTGTTCCATGTATCTATGGCTCTATTTCTAATCTGTTCATCATTTTATTTTGTTCATTAGATTCCGCATATAAGTGAGATCATCCTATGAGAACAACCTCCTCTCTGTGCCTTTGTCCATGCATATCCTGTTTCTTTCTTCTAGGTTCAATTCCTCCTCCCTCTGAAAGGCCCCAGGGATGGCTCAATGCCTTTTTGAGACTGTCTAGTCTGGACCACATCTCTTGGGAGTCATCTTTCATAGCCTGGAGACTCCCTAACACTATTTTCCGTATCACTTACTTGGTGCTAATACTATCTAGCTCTTTATTGTTACCCTTTAGGCCCATATATTTTTATCACTGTGTAGAGGTCGTACCTCCTTGTCACCAGAAGCCGTGGTTTGAACGTACAGTACCTGCAGCGCTCACTGTCTGACAGGTACTAACGTTCAGTGCATAACTCATTATTGATTGTGTTTCATTTCGGAAGATAATTTTAAAGGATGTCTTACTTTGATGTGACAGAACTCTGAAATCATCTCAATTACAGGGAAAATATGGTTCTATTTGTACTGCTTCTTTAGAAATATGTCTAATGTGTAGAGTAGTGAAAACTTTTTTATTCTTGTAGCTGGAAGATGAATGACAAGATAATCGTGTCATGTGTTTGTAGAAAACCATGGCATCAAGGGAAATGTGATAAAATGCTGGAGAGTTTATCATTTTGATCTCTTCCCTTTTTTTTTCCTTTCTTTTCTGCTATGCTGGGAAAAAGAAGTTACTGTGGCATTTAAAGAGTCCATTCTTACAGCTCTGTTCATGTAACAATAACATTCTTAACAGTGGGCTATTTAATTGCCATATGTAACACATAGGTGTCAGACAGTGGGTAAAATTCTCTTTTTAGAGTTTTTTATCTGGTATGCAAGTTCTTCATATTGAATTGTAGTGCTGTGTTATGTGATTTGGAGGGAAAGATCCTTCAAGATAAGAAATCAAGACAGTGTTGAAGCTTCTTTCTCAGTGGAACTTTTGTTTTTATTCTTCGGGATGTTTGCAGTATTGCTTTTACAGTTTGTGGTTAGCTTTTGACTTGTATTATTTCTGTTTTTTTAAAGTTTTCTTTTCTCTTACTCTCATCATTTTCTGTAAATAAGGAAGGCTAGGCAAAAGGAGACTTCAGACAGATGGGCACTGGCGCCTTGGGCCCGATCTTAGCAATCAGACTGCGTCTTGCACTGTAGGAAATGCTGTTATTGAGGTAACTAAGCATGAGGCATCTGGTCATGCCGTGTTGATTTTGGGAATCAAAAAATAACATTTTCACTTGTATCCGACAGAAAACCAGTTTACTTAATAGTTATCCCCTTAACCTTAAGTAAGAGAATATGGGAGTAGAAAATTTAAATTTATATGGTTTTTAGGGCATGGTTAGACATTGTCTCACAGGGCAGTTTCGTATTGTGCTTGTGAAATAATGCAATATTTTGTTTGCTTTGCTTTATTTTTTCAATGACCAGTTCTCAGTCTTCATCTCACTTGGCTCCTGGAGCTTGTGCCACAGTTACGCACGGCCTGTTGCTTGATCCTGTGGTTTCTGACCCTTCATACCTCTGTGGTTTTCAATCTATTACATGAGAGAGTTCTTCTCTGTCTCATGAAGTAGTGCTCCCTTTTCTTCCTGTGCTCTGCTTATTGGGAAATCCCAGCATGCTCATTCCCCTGGTGATTGCATTGGGCCTCACAGCTTTATACCAAGTATATGCCGATGAATTCCAAATTATCTCCAGTTCAGAGCCTGAACTACAGACGACACACAATGTAATTTACTTATTATGTTTATTATTGATTGTCTCTAACTGTTGGATTATAAACCTCACAGGTGCAGGGGCTTTTGTCCATTTTTTTCACTAGTGTATCCCAAGAGGCCAGGATTTTCTGGCACATGGTAGGTTCTAATATATATTTGGGTAATGAACAGATGGGTGAAGGGTAGTGGAGCAACATGATAGCTTCTTCATTGTTTAGTGTTGTGGGTTTTTCACTATTGAAGAGATCATCCCACTGTGGTTCATTTACTGTTCATTCTTTTGTTTTTTTAGTTACATTTTATTGATTATGCTATTACAGTTGTCCTGATTTTTCCCCCTTTGTCTCCCTCCACCCAGGACCCCTCACTCCCTCAGGAAATTGCCACACCTCTTTTCATGTCCACAGGTCATATGTATAAGTTCTTTGACTACTCCATTTCCTACAGCATACTTTGCATCCCCATGGTTATTCTGTAACTACCTATTTGTACTTCGTACCCCTCACCTCTTCACCCATTCCCCCACAACCCCCTCCCTTCTGGAAACCATCAGAATGCTCTCCATATCCATGATTCTATCTGTTTTTGTTGTTGTTTGCTTAGTTTTTTTCAGATTCAATTGTTGATAGTTATGTATTTTTTGCCATTTTATTGTGCATAGTTTTAATCCTCTTTTTCTTAAATAAGTTCCTTTAACATTTCATATAATAATGGTTTAGTGATGATGAACTACTTTAGTTTTTTCTTGCCAGGGAAGTTCTTTATCTGCCTTTTGATTCTAAATGATAGCTTTGCTGGGTAGAGCAATCTTGGCTATAGGTCCCTGCTTTTCATGACTTTGAATATTTCTTGCTAATCTCTTCTAGTTTGCAATGTCTGTTTTGGGAAATCAGCGGAAAGTCTTATGAGAGCTCCCCTGGAGGTAATTAACTTCATTTCTCTTATTGCTTTTAAGATCCTCTCTTTATCTTTAACCTTTGGCATTTTAATTATGTGTCTTGGAGTGGGCCTCTTTGCATCCTTCTTGTTTGAGACTCCCTGTGCTTCCTGGACTTGCATGTCTATTTCTTTCAACAAATTAAGGAAGTTTTCTTTCATTATTTTTTCAAACAGATCTCCAATTTCTTGCTCTTCCTCTTTTCCTTCTGGCAGTCCGATGATGTGAATGTTGGACTTCTTGAAGCTGACCCAGAGGCTCCTTATAGTATCCTTGTGTTTTTTTTTTTTTTTTGATTATTTTTTTCTTCTTGTTCTGATTGGTTTTTTGCTTCCTTATGTTCCAAATCATTGATTTGATTCTCAGCTTCATCTACTCTACTGTTGTTTCTCTGTAATTGTTCTGTATTTCAACTAGTGTATCCTTTGTTTCTGACTGGATCTTTTTTATGCTGCTGAGGTCCTCACTAAGTTCCTTAAGCATCCTTATAACCAGTTTTGCACTCTGCATCTGATAGATCGCTTTTCTCCATTTTGTTTATCCCTTTTTCTGAAGTTTTGATCTGTTCTTTCATTTGGTCCATGTTTCTTTGTCTCCTCATTTTGGAAGCTTCTCTGGATTTGTTTTTATGTATTATTAGGTAGAGCTGTTTAACTCTGTATCTTGGTAGTGTGGCCTAATTTAGTAGGTGTCCTGTAGGGTCCCATGACACAGCCTCCCCTATCACCCAAGCTGTGTACTCGAGGTATACCCTTCATGTGGGCTGAGTACAACCTCCTCTTGTAGTTGAGACTTGTTTGCTGTTGGCAGATCAATGGGAGGGATTTACCCAGGCCAGTCAGCTGCAAGGACTGGCTATGACCACCGAATATCAACCTCCGCTCTCCATGGAGGATCAGCTATGCAGGGAGAGGGTGGTGGTTCTCTAACATGGTCTGTAGCTGTCCACTGAACGTGCTGGCCCTGAGGTTTCCTGGATGGTGCAGGCCAAGATCAGCCCCTACCTGAGTTTTGCCTGGGGACACCCTGCCTGAGCTATAAAGCTATCTGAGATGGCTGCTACTTGTGCTGGGCTTGGAGATTCCCAGGCGAAGCCAAGTCATGAATCTAGGTTGGCTGCTGTTAGTGCTGGGGCTGGGGCTCACTGAGGCCAGATGTTGCTTGTTTAGATGATTCAGGAAGTTGTGAAGGATAAACCAAGGCCAGCCATTCATATGGAAAAACAGCTTGGGTGGGACTGTAACTTGGGTGGGGTGAGTCTCTGGGGATCTTTAAGGCGAGTCAAACAGTGTTAGCCATGTTGATGCAGTCTCAGATATGGCACCGGCTTGCTGGCCCTGTTGGGAGAGGGCTTATAAAAGGGACAATGGCAATCGCCTTGATGCCAAATACTTCTTTTTCTCCCTGTATACAACTGGTGCCTGTCAAGGTGCTGCCCTGGTGCTGAAGATCGGAGGGAGTGAGTCTGAGGAGGTGAGTCCATGTGTGGGTTCTTTAAGAGGAAGTGCCTAGGGCTCCAGAAGTCTCTGGACTCAATCCCCACTAGTTTTTGCAGCCAGAAGTTATGGGGACTTATCTTCCTGGCATTGGAACCCCGGGTTAGATGTCCTGGTGTGGTGCTGGGACTTCTTGCTCCCAAAATATCCCTCTTGAGTTTTTATCCATCACACAGCGTGTTCTGTGTCTGCACCACTCCTACAAGTGTGGATGGATGTGGTTTCTTCAGTTCTGTGGTTGTCAGACTTCCATTCAACTTGATTTCTGAGGGTGTTGAGAGATGGTTATTTTCTATTTTAGTTATAATTTTTGATGTGGTTGTGCAAAGAGGCCAGCCGTGTCTTCCTATGCTGCCATCTTGACCAGAAGTCCCACTATTCATTTTCTTTTAAAAAGACAGGCCACTGGGCTAGTTAAAATTTTTTTTTGTACAGAAAAAGTACTGTAGGCATGTAACTCTTCTTATTCTTCTCTCTCTGGGAAGAGAAGCTCTCTTTGTCAGGTGTAGTTGAAAGACAAGGATATGTTCTGAGAAAAGGGCCATTACGGGATTTGTTTCTTGTGTGAACATCAAAGAGAACACTTAATACAAACCTTGATGGTATAGCCTGCTACACAGGTAGGCCATATGGTACAGCCTATTGCTTCTGGGCTACACACCTCTACGTTATGTTACTGTACTGAATACTGTAGGCAATTGTATTATAGGAAAGCTACTATAAAAACACAGAATAAAAGATAAAAAATGCTAGACCTGCATAGGGCAGTTATGATGAATGGAGCTTGCAGGACCTGAAGTTGCTCTGGGTGAGTCAGTGAATGAGTGGTGAGTAAATGTGAAGGCCTAGAACATTACCACACCATATTTTATAAACACTGTCTACATAAGCTATTCTAAGTTTATAAAAGATTTCTTTCCTTAGTAATAAACTAATCTTAGCTTACTGTAACATTTTTACTTTATAAACGTTTTAATTTCTAAAAAACTTTTTGATTCTCTTGTTGTAAGATTTAGCTTAAAACACAAATACATCATACAGCTGTACAAAATTATTTTCTTCCTTTATATTCTTACTCTATAAGAATTTTTCGATTTTTAATTAATTTTCTTATATTTTAAACTTTTTTTGTTAAAAACTAAGACACAAACACATGCATTAGCCCAGGGCTACACAGGATGATGGTTATCAGTATCACTGTCCTCCATCTCCATATCATGTCCCACTGGAAGGTCTTCAGGTGCAATGACACGCTGGGAGCTGTCATCTCCAATGACAGTGTCTTCTGCTGGAATCCCTCCTGAAGCACCTGCCTGAGGCTCTTCTTCAGGAGGTGTCACTCTTTTCAGAAATACGTCCTTGGTGGTTTGCTTTTATTTTAATATGTCTTGCTGAGGTCTGCAAAAAGCCTCTGCTAAACCCTTCAGGTGAATTTTCTTGGCGGTCACCTTCTTTTTCTTTTCCTGCAGTTTCCGTTCCTCTTGCCTCTTCTTTAGCAGTGCATTCCTGTTCCAGTTCCAATAGCTCCTCATTCGTCAGTTCTCCAGGAACCACTTCTAGGAGCTACTCAATGTCATTGTCATCCACAGGTGAAAGTTGTTTGCCATCTCCACCACAGCCTTGTTGATTTTTGCGCTCTTTGCACCACAATGTTCTAACAGCTGTGATGTCACAGGGAAGCGCTTTTTTTTTAGTTCTGTTATAATCTTATGGGACCACCATTGTATATGTGGTCCACTGACTGAAACATCGTTGTGTGTGACTATATTCCAATCTTGTTTTTCTTTAATCTCCTGGCCATTGAAAAGGAGATCATTGGGGGAAATAATAGTCTCTTACTTGGCGTATAAATTTAAAGAGGTGGTCAAAATTAGAAATTGATATTATAACATAATTTTCTTCCCAAACATGCCTGGGGGACAAAAACAATAAGTCATAATTAAGTATTGACATGATTGCCAACGCAGTAGTATGCACTCCTGTCTGATTTGTAGATTTGGAAAAGGTGCTCTAACTCATTTACATAGCACCTCTTTTATTTCTGGACCTCTGGGTTTACTGCAATAGGATGTGGCTGATTGCCAAGTCATGTTGGTAAAGGTTTGGTATAGCAGTATAACTCACTAGTCACAGCAGCGGTATTTTTAGTAGTTTTTGGTAATCGTGGTTCCAGTAATACTGAGAATAAAGGAAGCACATGATGCTGTCTTGGTGCCTAAATATCGTAACATTAAACAAAAGTCGACTTTTCTTGCCATTTCCTGCTTAAAACATTTAATGTCTATTTCATGTGCTAGCAAAGAGTAAACATTTATTAACTTATTATTTAAAAAAACCTTTTCTATTTCTTTAGTGGAATTTCAATTTGCACATAGGATGTGGTAGATAGTTTCCCAAGATAGCTGCCTAGTAATTATTCCATTCCTCTACGTGCATTCCCCTCTCTTGGAGCTGGGCTGGCCTTGTGAATTGCTTTGACCAATAAGACACTGCAGACAAAAAAGGGATGGTGAGCCATCCTGGGCCTGGTTTTAAGGGCAATGGTAGCTTTTGCTTTTACTCACTTGGAACCCAGCTGCCACGATGTAGGGAAATCTGGGCCATCCTGTTGGTGTTAAGAACCTTGTAGAAAGACCCTAAAAAATGAGTCACCATATAGAGAGACAGGCCACGTGGACAAAATCTAAGTTGCCAGCTGATAGTCAGTGCCAAGACCCAGCCACGTGAGTGAGGTCTTCTTGGGTCTTCCAGCCCAGCTCAGCTACCAAGTAAATGAAGCTGCATGAGTGACCCCAGCCAACAGAAGGATCACCCATTCTACCTTCAGAATTGTGTGAAATAATAAATTGCTGTTGTTCTGAGCCACTAAGTTTTGGGGTGCTTTGCTATATTGCAATAGATAACTGAGACAATGGATTTTGGGGGATCATTAGATTGCATTTTAACCTTTAATTTTATACTTTGCTTGAAGTTATTTGGTGGGTTCCTACATGATTAAGAAAGTGGCTTATTCCAGTTGGTAAATATTCATACAGAGGCATTAGAAGAGTAGCAAGTGATTGCTGATGAGTCAAGAAATGGCAATGCTTCTCAGGATGCCATGCAGTTGAGGTCCCAGGTTGCCTACCTCTTCTGTCACAGCCCTGAGTGGCACTGTGCCCACAGGGTGGCCTGGGGAGGGAGATGCCTGCGGGTCAAGGGAGGAAGAGGGACCAGGAATGTAATTCTTTTCCTAGGGCAGGTATAGATCTAACTGAGTGCTGTACAACACATTAAAATGACAATGAGTCTTGGTAGAGTGAAATCTAGAGATACCAACACCTTATTTACTTTGTGTCAGTGATAGATGTGTAGAGGGCAGGTGTTCACTTGGTAAGTTTGGATATAATTTATAAAGTCGTCATTTTTTTCTAAAAAAAGTAGCAATATATTTGAAATCACTGGATGTATATTTCTGAGCTACCTGATTTCAATAATTCTTACTTTTTTATAGACTCATTTCAACTCTACATTTGAAACCAGATGGTCTATTCTTGAACGGCAAGACTGAATATATTAACCTTTAATGTAAATGGTGTTCCTTACTGAGCAGTTGGTTACTCCTACATTTTTCTACTTGACCTTGGTGATAAAGAACCTCTTTTTGACTTTTATCTCCTTAATGCTTACTAGAAAATTTTATTTGAGAGTTACCGAACCATCTGATATGGATGCTTTAAGATGCAGAAGTCAGAAATAAATGGGCACCGTTAAGGTGCTCTGGATGAATGGGTTGCCACCCCTCTGTAATCTCAAGTTGCAAAGAAGCAGTTTGAGTTATTTTCTATGTGGGTTGACAAGTCTGCTTTTATTGTGGCCTAGAGTTGGTAAAACAAAGACTTATTCAAGCTGTGAAATGCATTTAAGAGTAAACAGCAATAGATGACAAGAGGCCTATTTTGTCAGATATGTTTTTGACTGATTGTGGAAGAAAAAAGGCTTGTTTGAAATTTTGGAATGATGGATCTTCCATAATGGGGGTACTTTGGTTTGGCTACAAAAGACACCAGATGGAAAGCTT
Organism: Desmodus rotundus; assembly: GCF_022682495.2. Lineage (NCBI taxonomy): Eukaryota > Metazoa > Chordata > Mammalia > Chiroptera > Phyllostomidae > Desmodus > Desmodus rotundus. Next base: position 168,365,082 of record NC_071388.1, read on the forward strand.
TATCTTGAACTAGAATGCTATCAGTTAGTTTCTCTTATCTTTTAGATGTATGTGTTTTTGATAGTTTTTAAAGTTTATTATTTATCTGATTTTATAGAATCTTAAAAACTTTTACATAACTACTATTTTCTCGTTCTGGCCTGTTCTAAAAACGACACTTGAACTCACCAGGACCTGTACAACACTAGAAATTGTATGAGTTGGTTTTTGCGTTGTGGTAAGATATCGAGCCGTGTGTAACCATCAATGACCTTGATGGAGTTCAGTGCAGTTTCATAAAGCTGTGGCCAAATTCTACTAAATGTGAAAAGCTTTATTCATTGTTATTCCATAAATATTTTCAAAGAAAGAAAAGTGAGACAAAATTATACACTACTACTAGGTTATTAATATAGAAGAAAATAAATACAAGGTGGGATAAAAGTAGTTTACAGTTGTGTGTATATGAAACACAGTTTATTCTTGTACTATGATTTGTTAATTATTGTACTGTTTTCATATGAACGACTGTAAACCTGCTTGTATCCTACCCTGTACATTGGGATGAAAGTACTTTACAGGAAGGTGGGATGTGATGTCTTGAGGTTGGCTGTAAATGTAAAAGTAGAAGGCAAATGTGGAATTAGGTGAAGGGAAAGTCATCTTTGCAATTTGATTTTTTTAAATGTTAAAATGAACTACAGTTCTAGCCATATAAATCTAGTAGATTATTTCTTCCTCATTCCTACATTCAAAACCTGTTTACATGAAGAACACAAGAACATTTACTTCAAATAAAAGTTCCCTTTCAATGTGCATTAAAAAAATTACATTCTTCCTAAAATGGTGTTGCATTTTTAACCTCAGCAATTTTGTATAGTTTTCACATTAAAGGGCCAGAGTAGGGGAAATTTTCTGACAGCTTAATTGATTTGCATTTAGTTTTCTTTGGCTTGTGTTTGGGCTAAAAATAACTGTTTTTTTTTTTAGGTGATCTCATTTTAACTATTTAAGGTTTCAAGTACATTGCTTATACAGGTCTTCATCTTCATTTAGGTTTCATAAAGTTCTTGTCGGTGATTAGGGAATTTGATTCTGACACTATGTGTTATGATTTCATTGCCTGTCAGAATGCAGATTTGGTAGTTTAAGGGAAAAACCATCAATAAAAGTTGCTTGCTTTTGTGATTTGATTTCATCTATCAGCAAGAAATATTGATGTTCCTGGTCAAGAACTGCTTCAATTTTTCTTCCTGAGCAAATGAATATGAGGTAGCATTCACTACTCTAGTGGGTAGTGGCCTGGTGCCTGTTTGTGTTACTCGCCTGTTTGTTCACTCAGTGCGTGTGAGCTCTCGGTGTGGTATCTGAGGTTGTAGTACACTGGGCATTGCACTATCTGATGCATGTAAAATTATTTTCATTTTGTCTTAAAAATAATGTTAGTTATTTGAAATATTAAGGAGGTTTTAATAAAAACTGATTTAAGGTATATAGTGAAACCAGCGATTTTCCTTCCTGTTTATGGTTTAATTGGAACATTTCAAAATGCATTCTAATCATTAAATTCTCTTCACCCTTAAAAGCTAGCAGTAATGAATTCTTTAACTAGGATTTTAAAATCCACTAGAATTTCAAGCATTTGGGTTAGGTATAAATTTTGAGTGACCTTGGAGTCTTTCAAATTGCCATTTAGTCAGATTATGAATAAGCATAAGATGCCTATATGGTTTAGGGTATATTGATGCATTGTAATAAGATGTAAAGTTAAGGTATAAAATCAATAGTTTATGCATTTTGGTTAGAAGATTTGATGAAAGAGAAAAACTTATGTATAGTGGCAGCATAAAAGATAAAATAGAAATAATCCTAAGAAATTTGAAAGAGCTATATGATTTTGAACATTTGAACAAGTGAAATGACATTCATTGTTCTTGGATAAGACAACTCCACATTAGAGAGATGTCAGTTCTCCTATTAGAAATTCAACATGATCCCCAAAACTATGGCAACAAGTTTTTTCTTTTTTTTGAGTTAAATAAGTTGGTAATAAAGTTGATGTAGAAAAATCATGAAGAAGGAACTAGGAAAGCCCTCAAAAAGAATTCCAATGAGGGGATATTGAAACACACTATAAAGCCTTTACAATTAGACCAGTGGAGTACTCGTGTTTGCTAAAATAGTCCAGTGGAATAGAATGAAAATTATAGGAATAGATCCAAGAGCATGTTGAAATTTAGTATCTAATAAAGATGGTATCTAAATTCTCTGTGGAAAAGATAGACTTTTAAAATAAATGGTGTTGCAAAAACTGGCCATTTCAAAACCAATAAAATTGAGTCTATCCTTTACATAAAACACCGGAATAAACTGCGAATGGATCAGAGATTTAAATGTGAAAAAAAGATATGGAAGTAGTCAAGCACCTGATGATAACATCAGTAAAATCCTTTATAACTTTGATATAGGAAAACCTTTCCATTTGTGACTTAAAATTCAAAAGTAATAAAACAGAAGATTGATAATTTCAATAACAACATTTTGCGTGGGGGAAAGGTCATCAGCAAAGTCAAAACAAAAATGACCAATTGGGAGAAAATATTTACAACTTTTACAATGTACAAAGGGCCATTTTTTAATATTTGAAGGGAGTCATACAAAGTGAGGGGGAAAAGGCCAAAATCTGAAGGAAAAATATATGCAAAAGGCATAAACAGTTTATAAAAAAAAGCTATCTAATGGCGGTTAAAGATGTGAAAAGATTAAAGCTGGCAAAAATGTAAAAGCTTTATGATATACTTCATTGATGAAGTTATGGGGAAACAGGTATTATCATATATTATTGGTGTGAGGGCAAAATGTTACAATACTTGCAGCGGGAAATTTTGTAATATCAAAAAAATCAAAAATGCATTTACTTGTGACCATTTTTAGAGACATACTTTGAAGGTACATCTACACAAATATGAAATAACAAATGTGTAGTGTTGTTGGTTATTGTTACTGATTGTAAAAGTACAATATGTGAAATAATTTAAATACCCAACTATAAAAATATTAGTTGAATATAGTACAACACTCAATGGAGTAATATGCGGTCATGAAAAAGTCTCTATAAACTGAGAGCAAGCAATAACTGCAATTTGTTCTTATGTAAAAAAAAAAGGTGTAAAAGAGTATATACAGTTGTGACAGGCAGCTTCTGATACAGTTTCTAACAATCTCCACTTCCTAGTATTCACACCCTCCGCTTGAGTGTAGCTGAACTTCATGACATGCCTCTCACTGATAGATTACAGAAAAAGCGGTAAAATGTCATTTCCATGAGTGGATTACAAAAGACTGGCTCCTGTCTTCCTGGTATCCTCTCTCCCTGGATCTTCCCATGTGCTTGCTCTGATGGAGAGGGTGACCTGGGCAGCCTCCTGCAAACAGCCTGCATGGAAGTGAGGCCCTCAATTGAGTAGTTTGTAAAAATTCGAATCACGTCTGCAAACAGTAGGTGAGCTAGTGGATCTTGCATAGGTTGAAGGTTGAGCTGACTGCAGCCTGCGTTGCCACCTTCATTGTAGCCCCTGTGAGAGTCTCTGGACTGACACTGGGATTGCAGTCCCCTGAGAGATCCAGAAGCAGAGGACCCAGGAGCTAAACTCTGCCTGAATTCCCAGCCCACAGAAACTGTGAGCTATCACATTTGTATTGTGCTGTTTTACAGTAACAGTTTAGGCAGCAGTAGATACCTAACAGAACAACAATGAGTCTATTCTGGAGGAGTTAGAATCTTTTGTGTAATAAAGAAGGCAAAGTAAAAATATGTATTTATTTTCACAAAAAGGACACAAAAGAAACGTAAATTTAGCAGCAAAAAGAAAAGTCAAGATCTGAGTATTTGAAAAATTATTGTGAAGTGAATTCAAACCTCAGGACCTGACTGTCCTTGAGAAACTTTAGTATTCAAATACAGAAATACATTTTTTAGCATAGTCATAGTCTTATCATAAATTTGCATATATATTTACTGGAAATTATCAATTCTAATTCATGATAAAATTTGAAATATATCCATGTTTCTGGTGAGATTTTGGCCCTCAACTTTGTGAAGAATTGGTTATGGGAGATTCTCTGAACTAGACAGCTGACTTTTTTTTTGCCTTGTACTGACTTGACTATGGTCACTAAAAATGCTCGAGTTAAAGGGAGTTCCTATTCATATTTAGTTTTTGCTAGAACATACTTGTTGGGGGGCTTTAATGCAGCCCCCCCCCCCCCCGTCCGCCATGGATGAAGAATAAGTCTACCAAGACATGATCTGCTTGCGGAGGAGAGGTGGCCGAGCTCTCAAAGGAGAAGGGCCCAGAGCCTTTCCATCCATGGGCTTTTATTAAGTTCATTCGCATAGGAATACAGATAAAGCTCATCAATCATTGTCAGCCAGTAAGGGTTAAACAATACATGATTTACAGAGAACTTTGAGGGCTTATTCTGAGTTACAGTCAATTAGTTAGAGGGCCATAAAACTTTAGGCACCAGACTCATCTCAGGTCTGGACCCTTATCTTTTAAACTGAGGGTACAAATTAAGTAGGTTTCACAGGAATGTATGTATTTTTCTTAGGCCTGATTCCCCAGGGAATCTGCCCCTCCCAGCACAGGACTGCACTGCCCTCTGTTATTGCTTCAGGCTTAAGTCAGGCAAGGGAAGTAAGGCAGCCAAGAGATTAGGAGACTTCTTGCAGACAGAATGAGGACTCAGGCTATTTCAAAGCCGAGGGGCGAGGGTCAATCACCCCCTTTTTCCACAGCCCCCTGAGTCCTTCCCTGCGAGCTTATCCCTGGTGACCAGAGCATGTCTTAGTTGATCCTCCCTTGAGGATTCTTACCCGTCATTGGCTAACTGGCCAAGCTCAGGGCCAAGCAGGGTGAAGTGGGCAGAGGTGGCACTTCTGCCAGGGAGATAAGCTTTGTCTCCTTAGTGGCTTATGGTCCCAACTCTGACTCAGCCTTAACCATGGGGGGTTACAGCCTCTGAAACCAGGCAGGGCGGTTCCCAATACACACTTATTGTAGAAACTTACCAAGTCTTTGAGATAATATGGGTGTTTTTAAAGAACTGTGGAACTACCTCAAACCAAAAGTGAGTCTCTTCCTTTCCTGAAGCTGTGAGTGAATAATGTATACAGGCTACACATACTAGGTAGCTTATAAGTTTCACTGTTCCTTTCACAAGCTCTAAAACTTGTTGCATCATTCCAGTTGTTTGAAACGAGCTGATGTTGACTGAAAGATCATGGATCAATGAGGTTACTCGAGAGGAGTTGGAAAAGCACTCCCCTCCTTTTGATCTCTGATGGCACTTAACTGATAGTATATTCTATGATGAACAATAGCTTAGTGTAAAGAATAATCTTTGAAAATTCTTAATATACTTCAAAATATCACTGGTTCTATTTTTTTCTAGCAGAGCCATTGCAAGACCAGGTGAATTAATTACTGAATGGGGAAAAGTACTTTTCTCTGGTTTTATTCTTGGATTATTCAGTCATACTGCTCTTCCTAAGCACATGGGGAAATCTGTAACAATGATCTTGAAGCTTAAGTTTCTACCAAATGTAATGTAACTGGTCAGGGTCTCAACCAACCATGAGAGAACGTGTACACATATCCAAGTACTTTTAGCTATTATTAAAAAGATGGTGACGTGATTGCTCCAAGGAAGAGGAGGGATGGTGTCATTGGCACTGCTTGGTAAAAGTACCATTTTTCACGGCTCCTAAGACTCTCTTATCCATGAAGACTTGTTAAAGGCAGTGTATGGGCAAGCTAGGATGACTTTCAACAGTGGCCTTGCTTCCTCCAATGCCTGAGGGAAATGTGCCGTACATGTGATCCCAGACTCAGTTAAGGAAAGCCCAGGTTATAAGGGAAGGACATTCCAGGCAACAATTAATTGTGAGCACAAACCATTGGATAAACTAATCACTTTCAGTTCTGACAAGTTGGGAATTTTGCCTGACCTATTTTCCTATTGGTTAGATAAAAAATTCTTTTGATGGAATTTTTCTAGGAAGAAAATGATGAGAAAAAAGGGGGGGTAGTAATAGGCCTCTGACAACCCCTGGCCTAACTCCTCTAGTGTAAACCTGAGTATACACTAACTCCAGCTGAATGCTTCTCCACTTGGAACCAATGGAAACACAACACTCTTTCTTAATGGTAGGAGAGAATTATCCTTTGAAATCTGGTATGAATGAAAATTAGATCTGGGACAGGCTACTGAGGAGTTTCCAACAATGCGGGTTGTTGATTTCATACTTTTTTTTGTAATCTCCATTAAAAAATCAGGCTATAAATGTATTGGGATAAAACAATTGGAACTATGTAGAAAAATAACATTCTCCAAACAAGAAGAAAGGAAAAGAAACTTCGCAGGACAGGGACCACTGTATGGCTGGAGGCCCAGGCCCATGGTGAGCGTTGGTTGTTTGAAAGGAGAGAAGGAAGTGATATCATAGAGAAAGAAGGCATGAAATATGTCTGAAATTTCGATGAGTCAGACAAGTAAATGAAATCTGTGGTGGTAGGGGCAGGCAGCACAGATGTGAAATTGTAGCCCTTGAAAAAGAGGAAATAGAACATAAGGCTTTTGCTGCATGTGTGATTAAATCTCATGGATATATGGAGGGAAAAGTTGAGATGCTGGAGAAACAAATGATGCTGTAAAAACAAGTGCACTGACTTGAGGCAGAGGGTGAAGATGCCTGAGGGAGATAAGGTTGCTTTAATGATTTCCTCTTGGTGCTAACTATGAAGATAAGCTGGAACTTCCCACCATTGACAAATAGAACTATCAACCTATTCTTGCAACCACATGTAGCCAATACTCCAGTCAATACTAGCTGCTGATTCCTAACTGAAAAAAATGCCAAGCAATTCAGCAAATACTTTCCTTTTAGTACTTCTACTCTATCTGGGTTGCTGGGAAAAATAGTAAGATTTTTACTTTTAATTATTGATACTATTATTCTTTCTATACCTAGAATTCAACCTCTTTTTTATTGTCCATATATACTACTTTAGAGCTAGCTATATGACAATTTTGCCTGAAATATTATTTAAAAGAGTTTCTAGCAATTGACTAGTTTGTGTGTGTATATGTGTGTTTGTATTTATATAAACATATTATATTAAAAATAACTATTAGCCAAATTATATTTAGCACTTAAGAAGTCAGAATTGCAATAGATAATGAAATCATATACAAAGATTGTTATTTTATGAACTTTTAAAGGTTGAGAAAATGCTTAGTTTTTCCTATTTTATTAAGTATTTAAATAACAAATGTGATGAGAAAGTGTCATTTGTATATTTTTAAATTCATTATAATTCTTCTTTTGATATGGTGCAGGAAGTCACACAGAATCAATTATTTTAAGAACTTTAATTTTTAAAAATGTTTTGAAGGATAATTGAAATAAATTTATAAGATATTTACAGTGTACATCATGGTGATTTAATATATGCATACATTGTGCAAGGCTTCCTCTCCACCTGCCTTCCATTTGAAAGCCCCTCTCTTGCCTCTGGTATGTTTCTTGTGGGGCCCATGGCATTGGTAAGTTTCAATGCCATGGGCCACACATGCCATGGTTTCAATGTCAAGTCTCAAGCTGCAGAAAAGGTGTTATGAAGGAAATATTCTGTCTTCCACGATTCTGTGCAATGGACCTTGGCCAGCAGCGGTGCACGCCCTTCTCTGTCATTATAGAACCTAGAGTGTTCAGTCCGGAAGACAGAGCTCCCATCAAACAGCGCCATAATTAATGGCACCCAGTTTGCAGTGTATATGGAGGGAAAAAACTTTCATGAGAAACTATTGGCAAGTATTATGTATTTAAAGTCAACTTGGAGCAATTGCTGGCAGAAGCTGACAAAGTCTACAAATAGCCACAGTAATTTTGTTTCAAGTCCATGAACATCTTGATTCTGTTGGGTCATACAGAAGAATATGGAACACTCCAGAGGAGAAATGCAGTATAACTGACATCAATTTACCACACGGAATAGTTATCTTAACCATACTTGGTTAAGAATTTCAGAATTTCCTGTGGAGGGGATTAAAAACTGACATCAAAATCCCACGGTATGTAATGTACAGTGTGATGTACATCCTAAACTTAATATATACTGTGGAAAGCTACTTATTATTCTCATTTCATCATGTGAGTCCAGTCATTTCCAACTTCTCTTTTATTGTTGTCATTGTTTTTGTAAAGATCTGAGCTAAAGGACCCCTTTGGATATTCTAATGAGTAATACTTGGAGTACACGTATACCACCTGACTTCTGCAGTAAAGATTCTGATGTCCAGAGTAAACAACGATCACTTACCAAGATGGTTTAAACGTGACAAGCTGACGCTCATTTCCCTAGCCCTCTCAGAGACCACTCTCCAGGGCCATTCTGGTGTAGGAAGTGGAAATGCAGATGGGGTATTGGGTCTTCAAGGTCGTGCATCATGCAATTAGTGGTGATTTTGCCCAGTCCCAGGTAGAATAGTAGGGATAAAAACAATGATGACCATTCATGTGGTTGTTAATTAATTAGGTCAGTGTTTGTTCACTATCTACTACGTGCAAGGTACTGTGCTAGTGTAACTGAATGCAGGTCCTGCTGCCTGCTGCCTCCAAAAGGCAATACTGGACAGACAAGGGCTGATGTAAAGAAAGTGATTTATTTTCAGGTGCTGGCAACCTGGAAGATGGGGACTCTTGTCTCAAAGCCCATCTCCACATCTCAGTGGAGGCAAAGGTTTTTAGAAGGAGGGAGAAGAGAACCGAAGAGATCAAGGGCGGGGGTTGGGAAGTTCTCTACATGCAGACAAGCACAGTCCATTCCAATAAGGGAAGCGAAGGTCCCATGTGCACCATCTTGGTTTAGTCGTCCTGGCTCCATGCTATCCCGACTCCACAGTTGATAGTCAGCAAATCTCCCAGAGCTGGATGCCTGAAGGTGGGAGTCTGTATTTTTGTTGTTGTTGTTAGTTCCTAGGATTCTGACACAAACATGCCATTTACCTACAAGCTCCATGTTAGTGAGAGTCAGCGCTTACAGGAACAATGTCAAGAGCATGGAGCACTGGGTTACAATTCCCCACTGTTACACTATGCACTTACATTACTGACTCAAAAACACAGTCTGTGCCCGCGTGGAGCTCTAGAAGAGCACCGTCTGATAGGGCTTTTTGTCGTGATGGGAAGGTTTATCTATGCCGTTTAGCACTACAGCCACTAACCACATGTGGCTTTTGAGCATTTGAAACATAACTAGTCTGACTGAGGAATTTTATTTTAAAACTTATGTAATTGTAATTCACTAAAAAAATTAAATTTAAAGAGTCATATGTGGCCAGTGGCAACCTTTTTGGACAATATAGCTCTAGAATATGAGGCAGTCTCAAGGCCCCAGGTATCTTGTTTACTTCTATTCTTAGATTTATATTTATAGAAAGAGATCCATTTCCAGTGGAACTTTCTTCATTTCAGGGTCATTATGGTTGCTTTAGAGATTCTTCCAAGTACTCTCATTCTGCTTTCCAGAATTAGAGTTTTCCTTTGCTCCCTGCCTCTGAATCCAGTCTTATGGAGGGAGTATCACGCTTAATGAATTCAAAAATTACTATAGACACAGCACATGTTGTTGACATTTTGCTAAAATACACAGTGGAACTGATCCCCCCACCCCCGCTCCACAGTTTACTATTCTTGGTTGTCTCAAGCCCATCTCCACATCTCAGTGAGGGCAGAGGTTGCTGCCTTTCTTAGGCTAAGTCAGTTTTCAACGATGGCTTCTGAGAGTCACTCTTTTCCTTGTGTGTATGTGTGTGTGTTTTAAAAGTAACTTATTCCCTAATGGGTAATCTTAAAATGTGAGAACATTCTTTTTGGGGGCTATTAAGCCCTGGAGTGTTTGCATTTTCCGAGAAGAATGAATTAATGGAAAGTAAGATTCCGTTATGCTCTGGTGCTGTAGATTTGCAACATAATGTGTCATAGGCTGATTATAATTTATTCTTTCAGCAGGATTATACATGATTAAAGCCTTTGGATTTAGAATTATTTGGCTTAAATGATTTGGAAATAATGGCACTGTTAAGTGTTTCTGTCTTTGTTCAGATAGTGATGGTGACGATGTGCTCAAGTGAGGCTGCCCACCTGTGATTGTATCTAATTAATTACACGTACCTCCATCCAATACAGAAATTTACTATAGGGTTAAATTATTAGTAGGGTTAGTCATTTTACCTTACAAATACTAATATTTAAAGACCCGGCTCTTTTCTCTCTTTTTGGAATTCTTATACAATGGACTAAGCATAAGAGAGATGACATAGAATTTCTCTCCTCTTAATTTTTCTCAAATGAAATAAAAATCCTGCCAGACTTCTTTTCAATTTATTTTCAGATCTCATCTATGCCCATATCTCCCTGAACGTGTCTGATCTCGTCAACTTATTTTCAGATTTTAAAGAATAGAGATGTATTTCAATTCTTCCAACATAGTGGCCTTTAGCCTACGACTCAATTTTTTTTCTTGAAAGTATTGTATTAAACATTTAATACATGCATTATATGAACACTTGCTGTTTTAACTATACCATGTCTTTTGCTTTACCTTGAAAGAGAAATGTATAGAAGCTTGTTACCTAAACCAGAGAGCAGTACAAATGCCATTTTAATGTTATATAAAAAACTTAAGAAAAATCCCCTGCTTTCTGTAGCCAGTGTTTTGCAAGTAAGATACAACTATCAAAATCCAAAGGTAAATTTCACTGTCTCTGGTTCCTTTTTTATTCAATTTATTCAGGTGATACTTGGTTAATAAAACCATAGAGGTTTCACATGTACAACTCAATGAAACATTATCTGCACACTGCACCGTGTGCCCACCACCCAGAGCGAAGTCTCTTTCTGCTCCCATTTATCTTTCCTTAGCCCACTCCTACCTCCCCTAATCTCCCTTTCCCTCTGGCTATCATCAGGCTGTTGCCGGTGTCTCTGTGTCATACATACACACGAGGTCTGTCTGGACAAAGTCCAACCATTGTTAACAAGAATGGTTTGCGTGACATCGATGTAACCTGGCAGCCAAGGAGAGTGGACTGGAATGCACGTGTGTAAACAATGATGACATCACTGTATTAGTCAGTGGGGGCAGTAGATGCCATTGAGTGAGCATGTGTACTGTGTGGCTGTCGCATTTAAAATGATTGAGTGAGTAGAGCAATGAATCTGCATCAAATTTTGCATTAAGTTTGAATATTCCTCTGCAGAAACTATTCGGATGATTCAGAAGGCCGCAGCTATAGGCAACTGGTGATTGGCAGCTCCATCATGAAAATGCACCCACTCATGCATCATGTCTCATGCAGAGTTTTTTGGTGAAACATCAAATCACCCAGGTGACTCAGCCCCGCTACAGCCTAGATTTGGTGCCCTGCTACTTCTGGCTTTTCCCAAAACTAAAATTGCCTTTGAAATGGAAGAGATTTCAGACCATCAATGAGCTTCAGGAAAATACAATGGGGCAGCTGATGGCAATTAAGAGAACTATATGAGGTCTCAAGGTGCCTACTTTGAAGGGCACTGAGGCATCATTGTCCTATGTACACTGTTTCTTGTATTTTGAATCTTCTTCAGTAAATGTATTTTTCATAGTACATGGCTGGATACCTTCTGGACAGACATTATCTATCTATCATCTATCTATATACATATATACATACACATATACACATCTATACATCTATAAATATATCATTTTGCTTAATCCCTTCAGCTTTTATCCCCAACCCCCAACCCCCTTCCCCTCTGACAGCTGTCAATCTGTTCTATGTATCTATGCTTCTGTTTCTATTTCGTTTGTTAAATTATTTTGTTCAGTAGATTTCACTTATGTGAGATCATATGGTATTTTACTATGACTTGATCTTAATTATAGTCAGTATTTATTAAAGTGATAATAATGATATGGATTGCTCATCAGAGAAGAGAAGATGGAAACATTATACATGTCTGTGTATTTCTACCTAAAACCTTTCCATTGCTCGCCCTTTCGGTTGCTTACGCGTATGCTGTCAGGAGACATTCAGAGAGTCTTTTGATCTTTAATAGGACATTAACACCTTGGCAGAAATTTGTATGTCTGATCCCTTTCTGAATGTTTCAGCTGAGCAGCACCCTTTGGGAAAAGAAAAGACTGGATATTCCAAGGAAAGAAAGAAAATAGGATGAAATGAGAAAGGAGAAAACTCTAAAGAGAGCAAGAAGTTCAAATTATGCTTGCCTATTTTTATGATGAAAAGAGTATGATACGAACAAGAGATTGTCAACTGAGTTCAATATTATCTCCTCCTAGAATTCATTAGTTGAGTGATTTACTGTTTACAATTTAACTGGAATTTTAGTTGCACAAATTTTTTAATAATTCCTAAGTAAGCACATATATAAAAAAATCCATAACAACTTTAAAAATGGAAAGATATTTTTCCTCAGCAGGCACATGCACAAGTACAAGCATGTAAATGTGTAATATGCATATGTATCAACTAAATAAAATATGCTTCAATGTATAATTATATATTTATACATATATACTTCCATGAAATTTAATTATCGAGATTAAAATGTGATTCTAAAATGTGCTAGATTCTCCCAGAATAGAACCTTCCTTTGAGGACTCAGGTATTAAGAGAAAAAAAATTAACCTCTTAAAGTCCACTGATTTACTACCTAGTAGAATTCTGTAGTAATATTTCATTTTCCCCTTGTTTACATTGTTTTATTTATCTTAAATCACATGATGCTTATTTTGTTTATGAATACATAATGGCATGAAACTTACTGGGTTACTGTTTAGCATTTATTCATTCTGTTTTCTGTATTTAGAAGGTTTTTTTTTAATCAAGAATTTTAGATACTTATTTTAAACTCCTGGAAAAGCCAATCCATCCAGTGACTCAGATCATAGAAGATAATATAAAGTTAAAAGAACTTATTTAGACATAGAGCCAATCATCACATTCTACGCTTTAAATATCTTACATTTTTTTTGGTCAATTATAGCTGCATAAAACTGAAAAAATATAAATGGCACTATTCCAATATGAGAGAGGTTTTTAAATTATTGTTTTATTTGACTATATGTTAAACAGATTATTTATTTATTGAATGTATTGGGGTGACATTGGTTAATAAAATGATAGTTTTAGGGGGACAATTCTATAATACATCATCTGTATATTGCATTGTGTGTTCATCTCCCAAAGTCATATCCTTCCATTATTTATTAAAAAATATTGCTTTGTGCCTTCAGGGAAAAAAAGAAAACTTGTTTAGGATAACATGGCATTGCAGTGGGAGATACAGACACTTGAGAACAGAAAGACTCGAGCTCATGTCTTAGCTCCCCTTCATAATATCTCTGTGAGTTTAGGCAGACACTTAAAAATTCCCAAGCTTCTGTTCCCTTATGTAAATTGGAGATGGAATGCCTTCTATTTCTTCTGCTTTGACAAAGATTATATATGAAAACGCATTGAAACCAGAAAGTGTTACCAAATGTCAAGCAATGTTATTACTCAAGGAAGGAAATCACTCTTTGAAACAGTTATTTTTAAGGCCAAATATTTTGTACACAATCAGAAAGATGGCAGTTTTTCAATTTAAGTAACAGATTGGTCTTGTGTAAAATGCTAAGGGCTTAGGATGACCTCAGATGGCAGGATAAAGAAGTTTTTTTTATGGTTACATGACCATAATCTTCCTCTGTTTTAATAATAACAATATGTAAAATATAGGATGACATATATGTGTATCATCTTGTAAAATGCGATGCTGAATTACTATCTCATTAAAAAGAATGCTGTATGACTTAGTAGCAAAATTAAGAATAAGTTTATACAACAAGGTTTCAATATTCTTCCATCAACCTAAACTTTTTTCTCCTACCAGTTTGTAGTTAATTTCTGTTCCCATCCACAGCTCTAGGTAACCACTAGTCTGCATTCTGTTTCAATAGGTTTGCCTTGTATAGAAATGTAAAGGACCTAGAATAGCAGAAACAATTTAAAATGTATATATATAAGTGTTAGGCTCACATTACCTGATGTCAACACTTACCATTACATTACAGTAAGCCAAACAGTGTGGTAATGGCATAAAGGTAAGTACATAGATCACCACCTTTGTAGCATAGTTTGAAATCGGGGAGCATGATACCTCCAGCTTTGTTTTTCTTTTTCAAGATTGCATTTTCATTTGTCTTAAAGTATTTTTTGATTTCCATTTTGATTTTTTCATTGATCTATTGGTCTTTTAGTAGCATGCTGTTTAGTCTTCATTTTTTTAGTTTTCTAATTTATTTCTAGTTTCATGCCTTGTGGTCAAAAAAGATGCTTCATATAATTTCAATTTTCTTAAGTTATTTGAGACTTGTTTTGTAGCCTGTATATTACTTCCAATAGCTTTTCTACCCTGCCCTCTCTCTCTTCCTTCTGGGGCTTCTATAATGCAAATATTCTGATTGGCTGATTCCCACTATTCTGTATTTGAGCTCGCTGATCTGTTCTTGTGTGTCATCTAATCTGATGTGGATCCCCTATAGTGTATTGTTCATATCAGTTCATATATTTTTCTGCTCTGATTGGCTCTTTATTATATTTTCTAACTTTTTGTTGAAGTTCTCACTGTTTTCCTCCATCTTCCTTCATGTTTGATGAGCATCTTTATATCCATTAGTTTTTAATTGAATGTATTGGGGTTATATCAGTTAATAAAATTATATAGGTTACAAGTTACAGTTCTATAATATGTCATCTGTATATTGCATTGTGTGTTCACCATTCTATGTGTAGTCTTCTTCTGCATTTATCCCCGTTTACCCTCTTATACCTGCTCCCATCCCCCTTTCTCTCTGGTAATCAACATACTCTTTGTTGTCTGTGGCTATAATTTTTTTCTTAATCCCTTTACCTATTTTACCCAGACCCTAAGCCTCAATGACCTTTAAGAGCTATCAGTCTGTTCTTGGTATCTATGAGTTTGTTTTTATTTTGTTTGTTTGTTTTTGGTCATTAGATTCCACATATAAGTGAAATCATAGGTATTTGTCTTTCTCTGAGTGGCTTATTTTACTTAGTATTAATACCCTCCAGGTCCATCCATGTTGTTGCAAAAGGTAAGACCACCTTCCTCTCCTCCTCCTTCTTCACAGCTGAGTAGTATTCCATTGTGCAAATGTACCACAGCTTTTCTATCCACTCAACTACTGATGGGCATTTTGGTTGCTTCCAATTCTTGGCTATTGTAAATAGCACTGCAATAAATATAGGGGTGCATATGTATTTTTTTGAATCAGTGTTTTGGGTTTCTTCAGATATATTCCAAATAGTGGAATCACTGGGTCATAAGGTAGTTCCATTTTAAATTTTTTGAGGTAACTCCAAACTGTTTTCCAAAGATGTTACACCAATCCACATTCACACAAACAGTGAATGAGGGTTTGTTTTTCTCCACATCCTCATCAACACTTGTCATTTGTGGATTTATTGAGCGTAGCCATTCTGACAGGTGTGAGGTATCTCACTGTGGTTTTAATTTGCATTTCTCTGATGATTATTGATGTTGAGCATCTTTATGTATGTCTATTGGCCATCTGTATGTCTTCTTTGGAGATATGTCTATTCAGGTCCTTTGCCCATTTTTTTTAATTAGACTATTTGTTTTTTGGTGTTAAATTGTATAAGTTCTTTATAAATTTTGGATATTAACCCCTTATCCAATGTATGACTGGCAAATATGTTTCTCTATTTAGTGGGTTGTCTCTTCATTTTGTTGTCTCCCTTACTGTGCAAAAACCTTTTAGTTTGATGTAATCCCATTTTTTTCTTTTGTCTCCCTTGCCTGAGGAGATATTTCAGAAAAAATATTGCTACAACAAATGTCTGAGATTTTACTTCTAGGATTTTTATGGTATCGAGTTTAACATTTGCCCTTAATGCATTTTGAGTTTCTTCTTGTATATGCTATAAGGAAGTTGTCTAGTTTTATTTTTTGCATGCTTTGTCTAGTTTTTCCAACACCATTTATTGAATAGAATGTCTTTACCCCATTATATGTTGCCTCATTTGTCAAACATTATTTGACTATAATGCATGGGTATATTTCTGGGCTGTCTATTCTGTTCCATTGATCTATATGACTGTATTTATGCCAGTACAATGGTGTTTTGATTAGCATGACCTTGTAATATAGTTTGATATCAGGTAGTGTAATACCTCCAACTTTGTTCTTCTTTCTCATACTTTCTGGGGCTATTCAGGATCTTTTGTGATTCCATATTAATTTTTGGAATTTGCTCTAGTTCTGTGAAATATGCCATTGATATTTTGATAGAAATTGTGTTGAACCTATAGATTGCTTTGGATAGTATTGACATTTTAATAATGTTAATTCTTTCTATCCATGAGCATGGTATATGCTCCCACTTATTTAAATCTTCCTCATGTTTTTTTCAGTATCTTATAATTTTCTAAGTACAGGTCTTTTACTTCCTTGGTTAAATTTATTTCTTGGTACCTTATTTTATTTTTTGCAATTGTAAATGGGATTTTTTTCTTAGGTTCCTTTTCTGATAGTTCATTATTGGTGTGTAAAAATGCCATTGATTTCTGAATATTAATTTTGTGTCCTGCTACTTTACTGAGTACTTATCAGTTTTGGTTCTAGTAGGGTTTTTTTAGCGGGATCATTAGGGTTCTTTATATACATTATCATATCATCTGCAAATAATGGCAGTTTTACTTCTTCCTTTTCAATTTGGTATGACTTTTACTTTTTTTATTGTTTGATTGATGTAGTTATGTCCATTATTTTCAGATCTTTTGCAGGTTAGTTACTTATCTCAATTTCATTAAAGTTTTTTTTTTAAATGTGCCCCCCCCCTTTTTTAAGATTTTATTTATTTATTTAGAGAGTGAGGAAGGGAGGGAGAAAGAGAGGGAGAGAAACATCAGTGTGTGGTTGCCTCTCATGTGGCCCCCAACTGGGGACCTGGCCTGCAACCCAGGCATGTGCCTTGACGGAATGAAACTGGCAACCCTTTGGTTCACAGCCCGAGCTCAATCCACGGAGCTACACCAGCCAGGGCAATTTCATTAAAGTTTTTTTTATGGGGTTTTATTTTGTTCTTTTGGTTGGAAAATATTCTTTTGTCTTCTCATTTTGTTTGACTTATTGCTTCTATGAATTAGGCAAAATTGTTCTGGGTCATGCCATATGGAGTTACCTTGTTGGGAGAGCTGGAGCTGAAGTGGGCGTGGGTGTGGGGGGCATCCTGGTATGCTCTTTGTTGGGGCTGCTCTGGCAGGATGGCTGGACCTAGAACAAGTGTGGGCTCTGGGGGACCTGTGAGAGGTGGATGGAGCTGGTGTGGGGCATGTAGAAGTCTGGGGCATGCAGAGCAGGGCAAGTTGTTAGGCTGGCTCAAGAGCCTGGGCCATGCATTCATCCATGCAATCAAGGTGGAGGGAGAATGTAAAAACTGGTGCTCACTGGTGCGTCTGATCTCTGAGGAAGTTTTAGCAGTTCCCCACTTACTGGCAGATACTCTAGGGTTAGTAAATGTATTTCCTTCGCAAATAGTCTAATTGCCCTTGAAACTGCTATATTTTTGCTCTGCCCCTGGGTGTGAGAGCCTGAGTGTGAGCCCCTCGGTGATATCACTCGCTATTGCAGGTCGTCATGTCTGGGGTGGTGTTCCATTGTTACTGTGTCTCTGTCTCTCCTACCCTTCTCAGTGTGGTCCCTCGATCACTTGTTGTTCAGAAGCTCTTCAATCAGCCCTCAGTTTTTCTTCAGATGGAACTGTTGTTTATGGAAATTTAGGGTGTCTGTGGGAGGAGTTGAGTTCATGGTCTTCCTGTACTACAATCTTGGACCATGTATTTTTTTTTTGTTACTTCTGTGGGATTTCATTTAGTTCCTTTTGCTTCAAAGTATTCCTTTTCAAAAATTAATAATTTCATGTTGGCAATGTTTGTTTCCTCTTGGCCTTATAATAAATCATGGCCTTATATTGTCTGAGCTATCACAAAAGCCTCAGTGGTCTATTGGACTTGAACAAAATAAAAGTGTCACCCAGCACAAAGGTGTACCAAGGCTTGTGCAAAGAATTGAGGAAAGCAGCCACACCCAACAGTACACTGATATCTGGGAATGCTTGAATCTGCCACATGCTCCTTGTCATGCAAGGATGCTAGACAAAGATCTGGGATTATTTTGGGATTGGATTACAAAGGCCAAGTCTATGGCAGAGGAGTTGGCAGAAGGAAGCTCTTTGCTTGGAGATTCCTTAGTTAGCCATGAAACTAGGAATACTATGTGACTAACTGCCACTCTTCAGCAGAACCTGGGGTCATCAATCTAAAAATTCAGGCTTATTTATTAAAAAAATAACTACATTCAGATCATGTACATTCTGCTAGAAGGATTCTTTAGGTAAGAAATAAGTACATAGAAGCCACAGGAAGAACCTCATTTTTTTTGTAGCTAATAAACTCTATCGGTATGATAGAGTTCTAGTTGATGTCAAGCAACCTCAGGTGTTCCTGAGGAAGAAAGAACTGAGCTATGAATCTATTGGGAACCCTTTCACTCCCATATTCTTTTTGTATTTATTTTCCTTTGTTTTAGCTGTGTGTTTTGTAAGTAATATAGTGGGCATTTGTTTTTATAAACTAATCTGAGAACTAATTTTTAAAAGTGCATTGAGATCTTAGCCTCTTATATTTGCTGGTATGAACAGATGTACTTAGTCTTATCGTTATGATTTTGTGGCTCATTTTCTATCTTTTATGTATTCTGGCAATTTTTAAAAATTTACAAGTTTAACTGTTATACTTTGATCTTATTTTTAAATACTTCAGAGGTTACTGTTAGGGTTCTATAGAATATATTTTAACTTTAAAAACAAACTAAGAACATTGGGAATAAAACTATATCTTCCCACCTCTTCTTTAATGAAAAGGGCTTCTTTAGAATGAGGAATCTTGAGAAAAGATGAACTTAACTTAGCTGAAGGGAACAGGGAAATGTTTCTGGAACAAGTGGCATGTTAAGTTGGGCCTTGAACAATTGGTAGAATACAAATAAGTGAAACTAAAGGGGAATATGTAAATGGCAGTTTTTAATCAATTATGTAGAAATACTCATTCCATATATTATTTTATGAAAACGGTTATCACTGTTTTACCATGTAACCTTTCATTCAAAACCTGAATATAACACTCAGAAGAAAATCCTTCTAAGAGCAGCTGGAGAAGTAGGTGTTTGGTAGCCGATGAAGGCTTCTCTTTCAGGAAGAGACGGAGGTGCTGCTCCAGCAGACTTCTGGGAAGGAGTAAGCCCAGCGCAGGCTCTGCAGTCCCAGGACTGAAGAAATGCAGCATCTGGAGTGTAAAATACAGGACACATACCAGTTTTGAAGGGAGAATATTTTGCCTCAGCCAAAGATATCAGCACTATTATATATCTTCTTTGTAATCTACATTTTTATGATTCAATAAAAAAATATAAATCTGCCTCTGAAAGTATTGACTTTTTCTATGCTACTCAAAATGAAACTGCTTTCTATATAGCAAGGCTTAATAAATGACTGTTCAATTGAGTGAATGCATGAATAAACACAGTTGTCAGATATGGCCCTGAAGAGGTGAAATGTTTAATTTAGTATGTATATTCACTTTCCATTTTGTTAATAAGAAACTACAGACTGGAGCTGCAAGATAACCTTTACTAATGAGAGTGACATTGCATACACAAACAACTGAAACCTCTTTACCAGGCTTGCAAAGTGTTTTCATTTTACAGCCAAATTTGATTTGTCCTGCCAAATTTGCATTGCTCTGTTCATTATTACCAATAGCAGGCTATTTCTTTTTTTACCCATTTTCATTTAGATCATGAACTACTTCTTTAGCCAAAGATTTTTTATTTGTAAAGTAATGATGGTTAGTAATAATTGCTGTCAGTAAATGAGAGTTTTGAAGCCTGTAAAGATGGGGGCCAGACCCTGGGTCACGGTGATCTTAGTAAGTTCATCACAGGCTGCTTGGGAAACATCTTGTCAGTTTTCCTAGGAGACATCTTTTGCAATTATTGCATTTTCTCTGAACCTCTTGCCTTTCACATTTATCCTGTTTCTCCCCACAGGTTCATGGTGATTATTATTTTAGGCAATGTACATGGAAATATGTAAGTGCCTTTTCTTGTTATAGCATCATGCCAGAGACAGCCTTCTTTTAGAATCAATTCCATTTCACAGATGAGGACCAGATTAGAGAAGATATTTTACACTTTTTAGTGGCTATATTGGGACAAAGCCAATTTTGTTGATTCACAGGCCCACCTATTTCCAGATTCAAGGGAACACAAACAACTTTTTGCTTTAAACACTGTGTTTGATTCTCTGCCTCTGGGTCCATAATTTGTGGGTTGTCATTAGCATAGTTTTTATCAACAGCTGCAACAGGCTAATGGAAACCACTGTGTTTGTGTTATAAAAAGTCCTGAGGCTCTGCCCTGCTAATTACAAAACACAGTCTCCTTCTATGGTTAAGTGTGAAATTTAACTGAATTCAACTTTTAGGCCAGAGCTAATTTATTCCGAATAAGTGGTATAGAAGGATTTTAAATCCTTCTTGCTTTCTATGGGCCATCCTTCAATTGTACTCAATGCCTTATTTAAGAAAAACCTGTACACAGTTGATCCTTGCACAATGCAGGGTTTAGGGGCACTGACCCCTATGCAGTTAAAAAATCCATGTATATCTTTTGACTCCTCCCAAACTTAATAACTAATAGCTGCCTGTTGACTGGAAGTCTTACTGATAACATAATATAAACTATCAATTAACACACATTTTGTATGTTACATGTACAAGGTCTGTCCAGAAAAAGTCCAGCCATTGTTAATGTAACAAGAATGGTTTGTGTGACACTGATGTAACCTGGCAGCCAAGGGGAGTGGACTGGACTGCACATGTGTGAACAATGATGAGTTCATTGTACTAGTCAGTGGGGGTGGTAGGCAGTGAAAATGCACAGTTAATAGGCCTTGAGTAGAAAAATTGAATATTGGACATAACATTCAACTTTAAAGTGATTATAATTACTTGCATTGTTTCATTTTGCTCTCAAACAAAAATAATGAGAAATGCAATTAATATGGTTCAACTCTGCAGGATAAATATTATTATTTAATGATGTATAAAACAACTCTATTCTAAAAGTTTCATGCTGGGCAAAGAAATAAAAAAACTGAATTTATGCTTATGTAAATATGCATTTAGGACATCTTTTTCTTTATTTTGAGCACAAGGGCCCGTTTAATTTTGCTGCCTATTAAGTGAGTATTTTGAGAGGCGTCGCGCATGTTACATATTTCTTAAAATTCTAAATGCCATGCTAAATAAATGGGAGACGTATGGACTGAAATCTAAATGTGTGCATTTATTGATAGACCATTCTTTTGCCAACTTCACTAATTCTGCTAATGTAAAGGATATGTCATGATAATAAGGACACAACTCGCAGTGCTGATTGAGCACCCCCTGTGGTCCAACACAGTGTAACTGCACCCAATCTTGTCGAACTGTAAACTGCCGGTGGTTATGGACGACTTTGCTCTTTGCTTCTCGTGTTCTTCAGTTTCCTATTACATGCATATGTTAACTTCAACCTACATAATCTTTAATGTCACCTCAATAAATTTAATTAAAATTTAAAAAATTAAGTTTGCATACTTAAAATAGTTTAAAATGAAGTAGTTATTTGCAAATCATTATTTTTATTAAAATATATAAAATTCATTGAAAATAAAATAATTCTGTTTTAAAAAAAATAAATGCTACTTTAAAAATTAAAAAAAAAAAAACCCTCAGACAGTGTACCTGCACCTAATCCAGATGATAATGGTCTGCAGAATGAAATTGCGACTTCTGAGCTAGTCATGAGAAGTTTTTACAAATCAAACTCCTGTCTGATCCCGACCCCACCCGTCATAATGCCCCCAGATGGTGAAACCCTCTTTTCTGTGTGAGACATAGGCACCCAGGCTTTCCTTCCTTTGCGCTTTTCTTCTTGTTGCTTCTTCCACCTAGAACATTCTTCTTGTATAATCGATGTCTGATTTGTGCAGTACTTCTCTGAAACATTTTCTCGGCCCTTTGTTCCTGGTCAAAAACAATCTCCCATAGCTTGCTCATGACATTTATTTTCCACTTGAATCGTAGTTATTTTTGATTATGTTCTGTCTTTTCTACGAGATTGTAAGTTTTGTGAAAACACAGACTACCCATTAGTTAATCTTCTGTGTTTTTCACATCCTTTTGGAAAGTAGTGATAGTCTCCTAGTAAGTGTCTGTTAAAGAATAC
Organism: Desmodus rotundus; assembly: GCF_022682495.2. Lineage (NCBI taxonomy): Eukaryota > Metazoa > Chordata > Mammalia > Chiroptera > Phyllostomidae > Desmodus > Desmodus rotundus. The sequence continues at coordinate 168,387,550 of NC_071388.1, forward strand.
ATAGCTCCATTAGCAAACACATGAAAGAGACTTGCAAACTCTTAATGAATTCCTTCCTGTTTATAACGTGACAACTTTTTGGCCTTGAATGCATCCTTAGCATGTGGTGTTCCACATGTTGAAAGCTCCCATGTCTTTAAAAAACACGATAAAGGGATTTATAAGTGAAAAACTGAGGATTGGCCTGAACGGGCAAACAGGAACACCTTGACACAATGGAGAGAACGCATGCCTCACAGGGAGAGGAGGGCCCTTCATGTACACGCTGGAAAAGCAGAGCTGTCACATCCTGTCCCCTGGCACTTGCTGAGTATTTTGTGATGATAATAATGACGGTGTTAAGAACCTTAGGGTGTGTTCAAGGTATTTGTTCAGTGTTTTTTTTTTTTTTTTTGCAGATGTGTATATCATTGTACCTACTCAGATGATCCTTTAGGTCAGAAACAACACAATTTTTATTGATAAACAGAGTTGTCACCAGCAGAGGTGTAAATAAATTTAAATCATTTAGTCTGTGTTTTAGAATTTAGTTTTAAACTCAGATAGGTAAAGCAATGTGGTGAGGAAGAGGACTGGATTACCTCAGTTCTAAGCTTGTTATGACTTTAAACATGGTAATTAACCTCTGATTTGTGTTTCGTCTTGTGCAAAATGAGCCCCTATCTTGGGATGTAGTGTGGTTTAAATGAGACAGTATAAAGTTAGTGTCTATTATTTCTATACTCCTTTCCTCACTTCAGTGCAAAGGTACTGGTATCAATAATGACGTCTGTTAGATAGAGAAAACGGCTTCCTATTTTACTTTGTTATGAGGCTTTATTCTTTCTTTTTTCATAGGACTTGGGGAAAAGAAGGTCCCTAAGAACTCTTTACTAATCTTGGAATATATTAATACATAAGAAATGCAGCCTATCTGAAAATCCATTGCATACCAGACAAATTAATTCAGAATTCTGGGGGTGGGATTCATTCTTGGTATTTAAGCTCTCTAGGGGATTGCAATGATCAGCCAAAGCTGCAAAAGTGAGAGGTCTGAAGACCAGCAGCGTCAGCACCTGAGACCTGTTGGACATGCAGAGTTTCGTCTTCCACCTCAGCATCACAGAGTGCAATTTAACAATATTCCCAGGTTATTCACTTGCACGTTAAAATTTTAGAAGCACATAGGAACAGTACTTCTTAAACTGTCGCTGTGCATAAGGATCCCCTGAAGGGCCTGTGGCAACACAGATCCCTGGGTCCTAACTCCAGGATTTTAGATTCAGTAGGCCTGGAGTGAGGCTAGATAATTTGCATTTTTAACAAGTTCACAGGTGCTACTACTAATGGGGCATGTAGACCACACTTTAAAAAAAATCTCTATTTTATTATTTTTTTAGCTTTATTTTTATTGTTGACACTATTACAGACATCCCCATCCCCCTCTCTGCCCACCTTTACCCAACCCCTGCCCCCTTCCCTCTGGCCATCACCACTGTTGTCTGTGTGTATGGGTTATGCTTATGTTTTCATTGGCTAATCCCTGCGTTTTGTAAATTGATGCTATAGACTCAGGTGTACTTACTGCTGAAGAACAGGAGTGGGAGCTGCACTTGTGCATTCCTCAGCTCAAAAGGCGAGAAGGGAGTCACTGCTGCTTACAGGCAGTGACCCTGCTTCCTTTTGCACAATTAGATAAGGGACACTCTCTTCCTCTGAGGGAGTGAGTGGAGTGAAAAGAAGATTTGAGGCTTTCTCCCAGATACTTCTGAAAGAGAAGAGGCACCTCTTCATGTGACAAGGTAGGAACTCCAAAAAGAGACAAAATGGTCCTCCGCTACTAATTCTGGTCTCCCAGCGATGGGACCTCTTCAAAGAGAGAAATGTTACAGGTCTATCATATTATATACCGCATATATGGGGTAAGACTTAAAGTAGATAAAAAGTCTTGAAAGTGCCCAGGGGGAGAATTCAAAAGAAATGTGTTCAAGAGTGATTCTCAGTGGTTATTCAAGTGCCCAATCATTCTCTTGCCTCTGGTCTTCACTTCTGTTGAAAACTAGAATCAGAAAAGTATAACTACTTTTGTCCTGAGAATGTCCTGATACCAGAACTTCCTCTCCTCAAAAGTGATATGAAGGGTTTGTTTTGTGTGAGAGAAAACTACCAGGAAAAGCTTTGGCTCCCCGTAAGTGTTATATTGAATATGATGTATAGGAATTTTAACTTGTCTAGCCATCTAGTAGGTTTTGCTAGTTTAAAGGTGGCAGAACATTTAAGGCATCTTCTCTCAGTTGGGGAATCTTTCATTCCCCTCACACATACATATCATGAGGCTCATTAGGTTGACCCATTAACATTAATGAGATTTAATGTACAGTGGGACAGAATAAGCCCCCAACTTCGCAAGCTGAAAGTGGTGTTTCTGAAATCAATGTTTAGAAATCATAAAACACCTACTTGTTGCAGAGACATTTGAGAAATTTTCTTAAATTCCCTAAAGATATTCACTTATGTGCCTTATTGTTTCATACCGATGATTCTTAGGTCTCACTGGCACAGAAGAAAATATCTGATGTACATTTTTAAAAAAAAATGTAAAAAGTGGTCTCTGATGTTACATTTCATTCCCCATTCTTAAGATGCATGCTCGCTCTTGTAAACTTACCTGTTTTTCATCCAGCTTTTATCTGTGGCTTTAACTAGAAATGCAAATAAAAGCAGACTGAAATAAGTGGATTAGCTGTGGCACAGAAAATTCTGTAGAGGTTTAACCCAAGACAGGGGCAGAATGTTAAGGTACCTGGTGATTAAGAAAAACAGCAAACTTAGCAACCTGGTGAGGAGGCAAATAAGAGAATTAAAAAACTGTGAGGTAGTGAAGAGGAGGCTGAGGTACAAGGCTAAGGGGAACAGGAAGGAGAAGGTTGTGACAAACATTTTTTGGTAACCTCTGTCATGGCATTAAGGCTGTGGAAGTAACAAGGGAAGTCAAGAGAAGTGTCGGTTGAAGGGGGTTGAACGGGAGGAATCAGTGTGTACGAGGGAATGGGATGGAGTGCTGAGCTGTGTATGTGAGGTTAACAATATAGACCAGGCGGTGTTTCAACAGACCATGTTACTCTTGTGGACAGGAATAAAAAACAAGGTAAGCGTTCTTGTGATTAGAATATGTAAACATAGATGTCCTTACTGTGTGGTAAAAACTTGAAAGCTGGGTTGGGGAGCATGATTATGTCTTCAAATATTTTAAGAGCTGTGTAGAAGAAGAAAAATGTGATTTATTCAGTACGCGTCTAGTGCCAAAGGGAGTACAGAGGTAAATTCCTTCAGAATAAAAATCTCCTAATGTACTAAAGCAGGTCTTTCAGGCGGGCTGACTGGGGAAAACTCCAACTTTGGTCCTTCCCTGCCTTGCCATCATGGTCAATTTAATGTGTTTTATTTGAAGATTGTGGATTTAGAAATGGCAATAAATGGTGGAAAAATTGAACAGATCTGTGCAAAAAATGTTAGACTCGAAACCATAAACATTCTAGAGAAAAACAAAAGCAGCAGTAAAACTTTGGACATTTCTCATAGCAATAATTTCCTGACATATTTCCTCAGGAAGGGAAACAAAAGAAAAAATAATCAAATGGGACTACATTAAACTAAAAGTTTTTTCACAACACAGAAAACCATCAACAAAATAAAAATACAGCCTACAGAATGGGAGAACATGTTTGCCAAAGATACATCTGATAAGGATTTAATATCAAAAATCTATAAAGAATTTACACAACTCAACACCAGAAAATACCCATATAATCCAATTGAAAAATGGGCAAAGGACCTGATGAGATACTTCTCCAAAGAGGACACACAGAGGGCCACTAGGCATATGAAAAGATGCTCAACATCACTAATCATCAGAGAAATGAAAATTAAAACCACAATGAGACATTAACTCCCACTTGTCAGAATAGTTATCATCAATAAATAAACAAGTGCTGGCAAGGATGTGGAGAAAAGAGAACACTCATACAATGTTGGTGGAAATGCGGACTGGTGCAGCCACTGTGGAAAACAGTATGGAGGTACCTTAAAAAATTACAAATAGAACTGCCTTATGACCCAGTGATTCCACTTCTGAGAATATATCTGAAGAAATCAGAAATAATAATTTGAAAGAATGTATGCATGCCTATGGTTTTTGCAGCATTGTTTATAATAACCAAGATTTGGAGGCAGCTCAAGTGTCCACCTGCAGATGAGTGGATAAAAAGGCTGTGGTACATTTGCACAATGGAATACTACTAGGCCATAAAAAAGGAAATCTTACCCTTTGCAACAGCAAGGATGGACCTGGAGAGTGTTATGCTAAGTGAAATAATCCAATCAGAGAAAGACCAGTAAGTACCATATAATTTCACTTACATATATAAGTGGAAACTAATGAACAGAATGAACTAACAACAACAACAAAAAAAACCAGAAACAGACTCATAGATAGACAACAGACTGACAGCTGTCAGATGGGAGGAGGGCTGGGGGCTGGCTGAAAAAGGTGAAGGGATTAAGATTAAAAAACGACCTCATAGGCACAGACAATAGTATGGTGATTACCAGATGGAAAGTTGGGTGCGGGAAAGTAGAAGAGGTTATAGAGGGGATGAATGGTGATGGAAGGAGACTTGACTTGGGGTGGTGAGCACACAGTACAATATACAGATGATGTATTATAGAGTTGTATATCTGAAACCTATGTAATTTTATTAACCAATGCCACCCCAGTACATTCAGGGAAGTACACACGTGCACAAAGAAATGGAATTAACTACTTGATAGAGCAGTTTTGTGATTGAAATGAAATAGCACATGTAAAATGTCTGGCATGGAGTTGTCTGAAAATAATTGGATTTCTCATGAATACCTCAACTAAAGTATACTGCAAATGGATCTCATTCGAATACATTGCTCTTCTCAATTCTTCTTCTTATATTTACCCTTCAGGTCTACCCTTAGATATCAGACTAAATTAAGTCTGAAGTTCCCCTGCCTGAACTTCCATAATGCAGCACTTAAAAAATACTGACACTCATATGTTGACTTTTACAAGTTCTGTGATGAAAGGGACAAGGTTTGTCTTAGTAACTGGCATCCCTATGATCTAGCACAGAGACTGGCACTTAGTGTAAGTTCTCAGTAAATTTTAGAAGGAACTGATAAATGTTAAAATTCTGTCCATACCAATCTGGCTTCCATAGCTGTTTCTCCATTGCCTTACACACCTTGACCATTCTTAGTTTTCTGGTGTTATAGCTCTTTACATGTCTTTGGTACTCCTACCTTCAGCTCAGTGCATTGTTAAGGTGCTTTTGACATTTATTTACGCATATATCTTGAGTTTATGCCTTCCTATCATCCCTATGCCATCATTCCAGCTTAAGCAGGTCCCTCTTATTTTATATCTTGTAGACTGAAATGGCCACCTGGCTTTTCACTTGCCTCCAGCATTAGTTCATTTATCAACACCTAACACATCCATAGCTGCTGTAAGTTTCCTCAATGCAAATTTTGTCATGGATCTGTAGTGTATTTCGTAATGATAAATAATAAAAATATGTCCCGATTCCCTATGGTCTCCTAGGATGAACCCACCTCTCTGCATAGTACTATCAGAAGAATAGTATATTTTGCCCTGGACGGTATGGCTTACTTGGTTAGAACATCATCCCATAACCAAAAGTTTGCAGGTTTGATTCCCAGTCAGGGCACATCCCTAGGTTGTGGGTTGGCCCCCCATCAGAGTGCAAATGATCCTCTGTCCAGGCCTGTATGGGAGGCAAGCAGTTGATGTTTCTCACATCACTGTTTCTTTCTCTCCCTTCCTCGCTCTCTAAAAGCAATGAAAAAATGTCCTCAGGTGAGGATTTAAAAAAAGAATAGTCCATTTTACTAGAGGAGGAGAATGTTTCAGTTATAATGGGTGGGACTAGAATGGGTTAACCCAATGAATCTAACAGAGACATTTGGAAAAAGAAAAAAATCCTCTTAAAAACTTGAGAGGGTTTATTTTTACAACCACAAAAGTGAGGTAAGGCAAGCACACAACCACAGCAGTAGGAATTCCTTTAAACGGAGAGGGTTCAGCTGGGTGTGACTTTTGTTGATGCCACTCCTTAGTGTTTGTTTAGGAGTTTCCTCTTCATGGTAATACTACTATGAGAAAAATCACATGTAAACATGTTAACGGTGGTTCAGGGCAGAGCAACAGGCTGTCTAATTAATACCTCCTAGTAAGTTCCTGAAAGGTGTTGGGAGATACTGGATCGCTGAAGTCTGCAGTCACGGAGGTGTAAAGCTGTGACCGTAATGAGCCTGAGAATCAAAGCTGCGGGCACTACAGACAGCTAGTCGCTCCTGCTTCTTTCATCTGAGTGAGTGTAAACGAGCCAGAGGAGCTGACTTTCCCAGTGGCCTCACGAGTGCTAGAGGGTGTATTTCTTCAGGGGAGGAAACCAGTATAACTAAGTGACTCCACTGTTGTCTCTTAAATATTTACTTATGCCTCTGTACCTTCACATGTTACTTCTCAGTCCCACTTTGCCTCCCTTTTCCTAGGACATAAACCTTCTTTCAATGACTCATTCAAAATGCAGACACTGCTAGGAAATCCTTCCTGATTAGCTCCTCCTGACAGTTCCTGCTTTTCCTGGCACCTTTTCATGTCATTTTGCCTCTTGTGATCTATGCTTGCTAATCTGCTTTTTGGATTCTTGCTTTATGGACTTCATAAGGCTTTGTAGTCTTAATCTGATTTACTTTCTTCCAGGGTGAGGTCTTTTCTTTTGATTATCTCCCATGGCACCAAACACAGTGATTGGATCATGTTTGCTTTTTCCATAAATGTTGACTCATTTGGATTGTACCTGTATTTGTTACAGAAGCCACTTTCACTTTTATGGAGCATGTGACTTCAGTTTGTAGATTACATCTGACATTTGGAAAATATGTCCTAAAATAATAAGACTTTTGCTGAAAGGAGTCCTGTATATTTCAGGCCAAGACAGTTGATTTCCAGGTGAGGAAGGTCAGAATGGAGAGTTGATGTGTTAGCTCAAGGTCATTCAGAACAGAAACTGACCAGGGTATGCAGACACCAGTGTTGGGCTTTTTGCTACAGAGTGCTCTTGCACTGATAAGGTTCAGGTGCAGCTATGTTGGCTGGCAATTAACTTTGCTGGGTCAAATCTGAGAATGTTCCATAGCAAGTGCTGCATGATAAAAGAGGAGACAGAATTGCACCAGTACAGACTGAAATTAAACTGAAAGGAATATGACATGGTTATTTAAAAATGTTTAATTTCATAAAACTCAGTAGATCAAAGAAATTATAGAGCAATAAAAGGCAAGCTGAAGCCCCAGATGGACCAGGGAAGAGATAAGGCTAGACATTTTAGAACAACCACTGTTCTTCCTACAAAACATTTCCTGGTTTTGTTTTCCATTGTCTAGGTTTTTAAAAAAAATTTTATTAAACTGGTTGGGTTGCAAACAAAGCATGTTAATGTAATGTGGGAGCAATTTATTCATGAGTACATTTTCCTTATATGAGGAAAAACATCTGCTTAAATAACAATGTTGCCCGAAAATTTTTTAATTTTATACTTCTATAAGTGCATCAGTTACCTTTACAGCATATTAAAAATGGAATATTATTCAATTGTTATTTACTTATAAATTTATACTTTAATAATTTAGCTTTTCCCCCTTTAGAATATATGCTGTAGAACTAGGAAGTGAAGAAGAAAAAAATCAATTGTTAACAAACTTTGCTGCCAACTCTATAAATAACTTTCATATTCTAGATGTAAGAATTACTTGAAGTCCTTCAAAGTTAGGAGTGATTCCAAATGGAAGTAAGGTCACAGTATGAGTATCACTTTTCATTTACAGGCAGCAGTTCTGAGAAACCGTGGGAAGATTTTTCTTTATCAGGAGTCACTAATGTACAGAAAAAAAATAGTGTTTTCAGAGAAAATTATAAAACTTTTCAATTCTCTACTCTTAGAGATGAAAACTATTCAATAAATACAATACAAATAGCAATTTTATACATTGGCTATTTAATGAAGAAAAATAAAGTGGGAGGGAGAAAGGAAAAAATGTACTTTGGTGGGAGGAGCTGGAAAACAACAGAAGCAGATATTAAAGACAAATTGAAATAGAGTAACAGAGAAGCAGAAAGTCAGACACACAGAGGTTGAGCTGGATTTGCAGGGAGTAAAGAAAATCCAGACTACATAGTTGTAATTCTTAAAAAAAAAAACTTTCTAGAATCAATTTTATGGAGAATAGATCTAGATTTCAAATTAAGTATATTTCAGCTTTTATTTTATTTTTTAGGGTTGCTAGTTCTGCCTTTGGAGAGTAGACCCCTTATAATAAAAAAAATAAGAATATTGCTTATTTTTAATTACTTCTTTCTTGGATACCTTCCTAGGGAGTCTGAAAATAACCTTAAATAGTTTTTAGTGTTGGGTCCTGGGGGTGTGGGGAAACAGGGACACTGGTACTGATGTGACCACGAGGTGCACGTTCTAAAGATCAGGTGCACAAAGGCAGAGGTCAGGACTGACGGCGAAGTGAGATCTACCTCCTGTGGTTCAGTGTTGAGCTCTGGGCTGAGAGCAAGGGGGTGGGGTGGTGGGGGTTCCTGTTTGACTTGGTGCCTTTAAGTTAAGTCACTTGCCTCAGTTTTAACAAATGTGAAATGTTTTGCCCTTGCTTTCAATGAAGCTTTGGAAATGAAAGTGTATTAACATAGGCATAAACAGTTATAACTCTTAGGAAGAAAGGTAGGTTAGAACAGGCTATATTTTGTAATAGAGTAATACTTTCAGACTTTTTAAAATCATATACTCACTATTGCTCCCCGTTTACTGTGTACGTTCCTGTGTATTTCCTTTCTTTGTTCTTCAGAGATACAGAAAAGAGTTCATCCTGCATAATCAACCCTTCCACATACTCTGTCTGTATAATTTATAATGCATATATTTAAAATTTTGTATAGTTATATATCAATGTATTATAAACAAACAGTATGTAAGTAAATAGGTGATATACTTACATGAATTGTATTTTTTTCCCTGAAAGAGCAAACTTGCTGTCTATTGAGTCCTCTCTGGCAGGATTTTGCTCTTTGCTTGAAAGAATGGGTAGTGCCTCAATGATGGATCAGTGAAGAAATAATGTACTTTTTGAGCAGGAAGGATTTTAATGCAGAGCATTAGACATTAACAAAGAGTGGACACGAGGTACCGGGATGACTCCCACCCAGAATGAAACAGAACTCCCTGGGAAAGCTTCTACCTTCAAGACCTTCAAGTATTGTGATTTCAGGACACCTCCTGCAGCGATGATCCAGGGAGAGGAAGCTGGAACTGATAGTAGGCAATGCAGCTGCCCTAATAGTCACTCATCCCTGAGTATGGAGAAGGGATACTGCAGAACTGGACAGACTCAACATTCCCAAGACTTTGGATGCAGTCCCAAGAGGAAGAGGAAGGCAGAGGACTCTTGTCTTACTCCCACCTTCCAATTCTCACACACCCTAATCTATACTAGGAACCAAGTTTCAAGAGAATGTGGAAAATATAATTTCCACATCTGCCCCCAGAAGGATGATGAAATGGAAATGCATTGTGAAATGGGCTAATTCACATTACCCATCATATAGAGATGCCAGTGAATGACCTGCTGGAGGAGAGCCAGTCAGACCTCACTCTTACCCTCCATCCTCCCCATTGATACTCTCAGGTGTGTGCAGAAGACAGCCTGGAGTTGGTGCATTTTTGGTCCCTTGAAATTAAAGGGCATAATTTTAAAGAATGAAATAAGTTATTCCCTATTAACCCTAATTTTAAGCACTTTTATACCTCTCATCAAATACTGCCTTTCTAATCAAAATTCTGCTAAAGGAAGAAAAGATGATTAGAGAACTAGATATCAGTTAACTTTATTCCTGTAAGTCTGAGTCATTTTCTTAGTAAAAAAAGTTGTGAATTTTAGAGTAGTCAAGTTTTCTGATGATGAAAGTCAAATAGAACTCATATGCTAACATATAACTTCTTTTTTTCCACTGCTACCCTAAAATAAAAGTGTCACTTGGAAAGGCCCTCACACATGAATACTTTTTAAAATAATGCAGATTAAATATAAAATTTCTCTAGCAAAGCAACTTTATAGTTTATCTGAAATGTGTGTGCTGGGGGCAGTTTGTGACTACTGGGGACTTTGAACTAAAGAATTGAGACAGCAAATGGGGATGGCAGTGCCCAGAAGAGTTTTATAACAAAATGAGCACATTTTCTAAGGGACCTCGCAGGGACCTGGGGAATGCAAGGAGGAGACACAGCAGAGGCAGGAAGCCTTTCTCCCCAGAGCTGGGGGAGGAGATGTGGGATTCTACTGTTGCTTGGACAGTGAGTGCCCTGTAAACAGCTCTGGACTGACTGACAAAGAGCTGTTTGGCTTGTGGATGGCAGTTACGAGGTGAATGGACAACAGCCTGTTTGGAAAGTCACCACCCTGGTCTGTGAAGGTAAAAACAGATCAACTCATTTGGCTGAATTGCATTTGTTTTCCTAGCAGTGATGGAAGAACTGAATAGTGGTAGAAGCCCTTATATTTGGGTTTTTACTGACACCTGGGCAGTGACCAATAGCCTGGCTATATATTGAGACAGGACTACAATGGAAACCTGGACTGCTAAAGGGATGCCAATATAAGGCAAGATCGTATTGAAATTTGAGAGGTGCGTTAAAGCAGGACTAGTGGATGCCCATCAAAACTCCCTTCCAGGTTTCAAACTTACCATATGGTTTTTGTGCACATTATACACGGTATTATTATACCCATTATTATACCCATGGTATGTAATCATTACGCCCATGTATAGTGTGCATCCTTATTTTTCCAAAAAAATTTGGGCAAAAAGTGCACATTAAACACGGCAAAATACAGTAATTGGAATCAACAAGCAGATATCACAGTGTACTCCCTTGAGGTGGCCATCTGCGTTCATGAAATAAGTGAGCACGGGTCACTGCAGCAATGCAGAGATGCGCTGAGTCTAGACTTCAATCTGAGGCACAAAATGCCAATAAGAACTGTTCTGTCTGCCAGCAAAAGAGACAGACTAGGTGGCAGATTCCCTGGGGGGAAGGCCCTGAGCGTAGCTGGCAAGTCAGAGTGATGTGGTAGCCCCGAGGCACTAAAAATGGGTCTGGACGGGAACAGACACTGACTCTGGACTGGGCTTTGCTTGCCTGATGGGAGAAGTAAATGCTCAGAACGTTGTGAAAGGACTCGGACAGAAGGTGCTACAGGTTAGATGGCTGCGACTCCCTTCTTCAGACCAAGGAACACACTGTAGCTGATAATGTCCAATTACGAGCAGAGAGATATTCTCAGTATTAGCTTGATGAAGAAATGGAAAGGGCAAATAAACCATTTCATTGTCTAAAGTGGGAGGAGATAAAGGCATGAAGGGGTACTTATATTCTTTCATGAGTATTTGCTCACATGCAACACGAACATGACTTAGGGCTAAAGGAATATTCCTACTAGGTAGATTACTGTTTTTCTGGTAGATCTGGGAAAGAACCAATGAAGAAGGATGCTGATATTCTTTCTTCCCCGCATCACCTAAAATTTTTTCTTGTCTTCTCGAATCATGGCTCACAGGACCAGGGTTACCACGACAAGAGCTGTAAACAGGGATGATTCCTAAGCAGAAAACTGTAGCTGTTATTTACTTTCATGCCATAATTCCTAAGGGCCTGATTGGGCAGGATGTACCTTTACCCTACGTGGCAAATTTGGGGCTAACAGTGAAAGTAGCCAAATTGCCTGTTGGTAAAGGTAGAGTATTAGTTCTGCATCGATGTAACTTTCCCCTCTGTGAGTAGAACTGGAATGAGGGGGAGACACTCACTAGACCAGTATTACTGCCTGAAGTCTAGACCAGCACAGTGGCTGAACCTAACCAAAGGTAAAAAAGTTTCTGTAGAAATGGAGAGAAGAAAAAAGTATTAGGCGAGGGTTAAGCAATGAAAAAACTGAGTTATGTTATGCAATGAGTGAAACCCAATGTTAACACCTTGAAAAGGTTCAGATCAAGAGATGTTATTATCTCTTACCTTGATTATACCACAGCCTGAAAGGATAAAGCCACGTATTCCATTTCTGCTCTAGGAACCTGATAAAGATTCGATGCAAGCCTGCAAAGCAGAATGGCCTCACCCTGGGAGGCACTTTTGTACGATATAAGGATGCACTGGGTAGTTAATGACAGGGATTCCAGTCATGTGCCTGTACCTTTTGCCTTTTATGGTTGTTTTGCTGTAGTGGATCTTGTTGGAAGACAGGGAATAAAATATGATACTGTGATTTATAAGAAATATGTGTCTGGTCATTTAGATGACCCAAATATATATCTTATTTACATATGACCCAAATATATATATGTATATGTATATGTACACATATACATATATATCTTATATATATCATATATATATATCTTATATAAATTTGGTCTTTGTCTGAAGCTCACAGCTCCAGGAACTCTTGAAATTTCCTAAGTGTTCCTAAGAGTGAAGAAGGTGTCTTTTGTTATGTTGATGAGGTGATTTTTGGAAAGGAACTAAGAATGGGGGCTGGTTGCCAGTGAGGCCAACCAGTGATTAGAGGGCTATAATTTTCAGTATCCCCTGACCCCCAACTCCAGAGAGAAGTTGGAGGTTGCATCAAGAGCTGATGGCAATTATTTAATCAATCACACCTATGTAATAAAGCCTCCATAAACACCCAAATGGATGGAGTTTGGAGAGCTTCTGGTTGGTGAACATGTGGAGATGTGGGGAGATGGTGGCCTAGAGAGAGTCTGGAAGCTCCTCACTCTCTCCCCATGCCTTGCCCTATGCATCTCTTTCATCTGGCTATTCCTGAGTTATATTGTTCACAATAAACCAGTGATCTAATAAGTAACATGTTTCTTTTTGGGCTCTCTATTCTGTTCCATTGACCAATGTGTCTGTTCTTATGCCAGTACTAGGCTGTTTTGATTACAGTGGCTTTATAATATAGTTTGATACCAGGTATTGTGATCCCTCCTGCTTTGTTTTTCTTTCTCAGTATCCCTGTGGCTATTCGAGGCCATTTATGGTTCCATATACATTTTTGAAATGTTTTTTTCTATGTCTGTGAAATATGTCATTGGTATTTTAATAGGGATTGCATTGAATCTATAAATTACTTTGGGTAGTATGGACATTTTGATGATGTTAATTCTTCCAATCCATGAACATGGCGTATGCTTCCATTTGTTTGTGTCTTCCTTAATTTCTTTCTTCAGTGTTGTGTAGTTTTCTGAGTACAGGTCTTTTACCTCCTTGGTTGGTTTGTCCTCATTGTCTTTGTCCATGGGTCCTTTATACATGATCTTTGATGACCCTTCCCCTTCTTTCCTTTGTTATCCTCCTCCTTCCTCCCCTCTAGTTATTGTCAGTTTGTTCTTTATTTCCATGTCTCTGGTTCTATTTTGTTTTGTTTTTCATTTGTTTGTTTTATTGATTAGGTTCCTCTTACAGCTGAGATCAAATGTTATTTGTCTTTCACCGCCTGGCTTACTTCACTCAGCATAATGCTCTCTAGTTCCATCCAAGTTGTTGCGAAGGGTAGGAGCTCCTTTTTTTCTGCTGCATAGAATTCCATTGTGTAAGTGTACCACAGTTTTTTGATGTACTCATTTACTGATGGGCACTTAGGCTGTTTCTAGTACTTGGCTATTGTAAATTGTGCTTCTATGAACATTGGGGTGCATAGGTTCTTTTGGATTGGTGTTTCAGGGTCCTTAGGGTATAATCCCAGCAGAATTGCCAGATCAAAAGGCAGTTCCATTTTTAGATTTTTGAGGAAATTCCATACTGTTTTCTACAGTGGCTGCACCAGTCTGCATTCCCACCAAAAATGTACTAGGATTCCCTTTTCTCCACAACCTTGATAGCACTTACTGTTTGTTGATTTGTTTATGATGGCCGTTCTGACTAGTGTGAAGTGGTATTTCATTGTGGTTTTAATTTATATCTCTCTGATAGCTAGTGGTGCTGAGCATCCTTTCATATGCCTATGGGCCCTCTGTATGTCCTCCTTATAATTTAATTGGATTGTTTTCCTGGTATGGAGTCATGTGAGTTCTTTATATATTTTGGAGCTGAAACCCTTGTCTGAGATACCACCACCAAATATATTTTCCCATGCGATTGGCTCCCTTTTCATTTTACTGCTGTTTTCTTTAGCTGTGTGGAGGCTTTTTAATTTGATGAGGTCCCGTTTGTTTATTTTTTCCTTTATGTCCCTCGCTCTAAGGGACATATCGGTGAAAATATTGCTGTGTGGAATATCTGAAATTTTCCTGCCTATGTTCTCCTCTAGACTTTTATGGTGTCATGACTTATATTTAAGTCTTTTATCCACCTTGAGTTTATTTTTGTGTGTGCTGTAGTTTGGTGGTCAACTTTCATTTTTTTGCATGTAGCTGTTTAGATCTCCCAACACCATTTGTTGAAGAGGCTATTTTTACTCCATTTTATGCTTCTGCCCCCTGGGGGGATGATAGAATGTGGGAGGCAGGGGTGGGTAAGGAGGAGGAGAGCAATGGAGGGAAAATGAAGACTTCTGTAATTGAACAACAATAAAGAAAATAATAAGTAACATGTTTCTTTTAGTTCTGCAAGCTGTTCAAACAAATTAATTGAACCTAAGGAGGTGATTGTGGGAACCTCTGAGTTACAGACAGTGGGTCAGAAGTCCAAGTGATAACCTGGACTTACAATCAGGATTCTGAATGGGAGAGGATCATTGGAACGTCCAATCTGTGGCCACTTGGTCGGAAGCACGGGTGACCTGGGCTTGCACCTGACCATCTAAAATGTATTTGTGTGTCAGTCTTGTGGGACTGAACTCATAACCTGTGGGACCTCATGCTGTCTCTGGGTGGATAGTGTCAGAATTGAGTTAAATTCCTGAATACCCTGGTGGTGTCTGAGAATTGCTGGTGAGAGTGACCCTTCCCCATCAGTGGAAGTGGGTCTGGGAACCCTTTTTAGCTGCTTTATGAATGAGAGCATTACAAAGGAAAATATTCTGATAGAAATATGAATCTTTAAGTCATTTTCAACTTTCCACAGATTTCATTCTTTTTTAAAAAAATTTATTTATTTACTTTTAGAGAGAGGGGAAGAGAGGGAGAAAGAGAGGGAGAGAGACCAGTGTATGGTTGCCTCTCACACACTCCCAATTAGGGACCTGGCCCATAACCCAGGCATGTGCCCCAACTGGAAATTGAACCAGCAGCCTTTCAGTTCATGGGCCAGCACTCAATCCACTGAGCCACACCAGCCAGGGATCATTCTTTAGTTAGTATTAAAACAGGTTATTGCATGGAATTCTCTCCAATTATCTTTTCCTCAATAGTATAGGTTAGTCACTGCTTGACCACCTGTCTGCATCCATCAACTATAATGGAGATAAATGTATGATCATCTTGAATAGTCATAGATGTTCTGAATAAAGCACTTGCTCAGTCTAGCTCCAGTGTCCCATTATTGGGTAGAATGATTTTTTTTTTTTTTGCACATAGCAGTTATCCAAGTTACAATTTTGTTTCTTATAATCATTTGCAATTGTGTTTGAAATAAGCTATAATGCAATTTTCTCAGTTTAATATGAGCTATTTTTAACAGTGCAAATCTCTGATTGTAATTTTTAAATTTTATCCCTTAGTATTAGATGGGCATCTATGTTTAATCTTTTCACGGATTACCTCAGTGAATACAAATGTGTTACATTATCTTTAAATAATATCAGTATGTTCCAAGGTACCAGAAGTAAGTGCATATTGATAACAGTCATTATTGTAAGTCACAGGCTCTAGGAGAAAATGCACTTGTATTTTTTAATAAGGTGCAACATTATTGTCTATGTTAAGATGATAGCTTTCTGTTTCATATAGAGACTATACTATCACTCTAATAGAGTGGGCATACCCTGCAAATAGATAAAATGCAAAATAGAAACTGAAAGTAACACGATTTTGTAGTTTTTTGAAACTGGAATGATGGATTTTATGAGTACCTCGGCAGAGCTAATACGAAGTTGCCATTATCTGAGACAGACCATAGAACTTGCAGTTAAAGTGGATAACAGGAGAAAAGTCATTATTCTACATTTTTGTAGCAAAATACTTTCAGATTTTGTGTAGAGCTTATTGTACAAATTAATCTGGAAGTGTTCCAGGAAAAAACTGTCCTTTTTCTTTTCTTTTTTTAAAATATTTTTTCTTTTTTCAATATTTTGTTTATGCTATTACAGTTGTCCCACTTTTCCCTCCTTCACTCCCCTGCACCCAGCCCACCTGCACTTCCATAATCAGTCCCCACACTGCTGTCCATGTCCATGGGTCCTTCGTATATGTTCTTTGACTAATCCCTTCACCTTCTTTCAATCAGTCCCCCCTCCCACCTCCCTTCTTACAGCTGTCAGTCTGTTCCATGAATCTATGCCTCTAGTTCTATTTTGCTCCTTAGTTTATTTTGTTCATAAGCTTCCTCTTACAGCTGAGATCATATGGTATTTGTCTTTCACTGCCTGGCTTATTTCACTTAGCATAATAATCTCCAGTTCTATCCATGCCGTCGTAAAAGGTAGGAATTCCCTCTTTCTTTCTGTTGCATAGTATCCCATTGTGTAAATGCATCACAGTTTTTTTATCCACTCATGTACTGATGGGCACTTAGGCTGTTTCTAAATCTTGGCTATTGAAATAGCACTGCTATGAACATTGGGGTGCATACATTCTTTTGATTGGTGTTTTGGGTTTCTTTGGGTGTAATCCCAGCAGTGGAATTTCTAGTCAAAAGGCAGTTTCATTTTTAGTTTTTTTGATGAAATTCCATACTGTTTTCTACAGTGGCTGCACCAGTCTGCATTCCCACCAACAGTACACTAGGGTTCCCTTTTCTCCACATCTTCGCCAGTACTTATTATTTGTTGATCTGTTGATAATAACCATTCTGACAGGTTTAAGGTGATACATTATTGTGGTTTTAATTTGTATCCCTCTGATGGCTAGTGATGTTGAGCATCTTTTCATATGTCTCTGGTCCCTCTGTATGTCCTCCTTGGAGAAGTGTGTATTCAGGTCCTTTGCAAACACTGTCCTTTTTTAAAATACAGTGAAACATCATGTAATCAATAGGGGAATATAAAACACTCATTTTCTTTGATCTCAGTTTTTATCAAATGGGTGTGTTGTCATTTGGACAACCACCATGTTGCCTACACCCTGGGGATGTCATTCAAACTATATCCTATATGATTAATATTCCACTAACTGGCTCTATGCACACCTGTGTGGCTGTCCATTGTAGCCCTGGATGTCATAATATCTCAGCAACGTTTTCAAGGATGAACAAGTGCTGGTACGACACTCTCTGAGATGACTTAGAAAGTGTTCCAGCACTCATTGTTTAGTGAATGAGCGAGTACCATTTTTTCTTTGCTATAATCAAGTATCTATATAGATACTTGAAGCTCAAGTATCTCATAACAATTAAGAGTACTGATCTGAAATATGGGACCTACATCTTAATCTCAGGTTTCCTACTAGCTGAGTGATAATTAGACAGGTTATTATATCTCTGGACCTTACTAGTTGCCTCTGTAAAATGTGAAATTTGGACTCTAATAGGTATTTTTAAATTTTTTATTCTTACCAGTGGAACCCTAGGGCTCAGCTAGATTTGGTTAGGAGACAGACTGTCTGCTTTAGTTTTGGGGGTAAGTTCTAATACCTGGAAGGGAACTTCAACTCTGGTTCTCCTTAGTAAGTATAAAAAAGACTCAGTTGCTAAACTGCCAAAGTGTATATGCATATGTGTGTTTTCATCATACTCTGATTATATATGAGATACCATCTCATACCTATTTTGTGCTTATTTTTAGAATATATATGTAGATGCCATGTTCTAAGAAGAACTCCGAAAATTATGGTTGCAAAGAGGCTCTGGAATCAGACAGACCAATTTTAAATTAGTTTTGGCCATGTAATATGCTTTGGCCAACGGAATGTTTGTGGATTTAATGTGAGCGAAGTATGGAAATGTGTTTGTGCAGTTGAGTTGGCTCTTTTGCACACCTGTACTTCCTCATGAGAGGAACTTGTCTGGAGTAGCTGTGGGTGGAGCGCAGCTGGGCACTTGCTGCAACCCAGAGCTAATCCCAGACTATGTAACCCATACCCCAGCTGGTGCACGTTTACAAAATTAAAAATTAAACACTGTTCGCCACTGAGGTTTGGTTTGGTAGACAGCGTTATTCAGTAGTTGAGTATAGTAATTTATAGCAATTACCGTGATCTCATTAAATAACAATATGTACCAAAGTTGTACCAATAAATCATTAAATTTGAAAGCAGTATCTGTTTAGAAGTAATTGGAAAGTAATTTGAGAATAAGTTGGAAATACAAATGATAAAAAAGAAATGGACAATCTGTGAGGCCAGAGAAGGCATAATAAATATATAAACAATATTAAAACCACAAATGATAATTAGGAACAAACAATACTGAAATGATAATTAATGGGCTCAAATTTAACAGTCTAAGTTGGTGGGAATAGTTAAAAAGGACTTTTATTTTCAATTGCTAGTTTATTTCCCTTATTGACCATTTTTCTAACTTGCTCTACAAAGGCTATTGCCAGGGAGATCCAAGATAGTGGAGGAGTAAGTGGAGCTACACTGACCTCCTCCCAGGACCAATCTGGAATTACAACTGAATAATAGAGAAATCATCCTGAATAACCAATTGAACACTAGCTGGAGAGAAGCCTTATAACCATAGACAGAGAGAAGAAATGACTTCACCACAACAAGCTTGGAGGAGGCACGAGAGGGCTGATTGGGCTCCCATGGGTGGCAGCTGAAGTTCCAGAGGGATATTTCATAGGCCAGGGGTTTCCCTGTAAGAAGTGTGGAGTCTAAACCCCAACCTGGGTTCCCCAGCCTGCAGCACTAGAGCCAGAAAGGAACCCAGATAACTTCCAGCTGTGAAAAGTAGCAGGATTTCTGTCTGGCAGGGACAGACACCTGGAGACTCCTACAGCTGCTTAAAGGGCCAACACATAAAATTTTGCTTGCAGCCCCTTACCCTGGGATCTGGCAGAGGGAGGGCAGAGTGGACTAGAGGGGCTTGAGGAGAGTCTGGGATTGGTGACTCCTGGGAGGGAACTGAAGGAACAGTCACCAGGATCCCTGTGCTGAGTCATTCCCCGTACTGCAGAAGCCACCTTTCTCAGGCAAAGCACTCCCCTCCAAGTGGCATCAGCCTCAGGGGAAACAATAACCCGGACCACAGGAATTACTCTGCCCCACCCTCTGGAGCTTAAGCTGCTGATTACAGCTTGAGGCTATATAATTGATTAATTTAACAAGTAAGCTCTCTGAGAACAATCTGAGACTTCAGCTGACCCTTCCTTCCTCCTGGCTTGTTGCTGATAAAAGCTGGCCTTGGTACGCAGCCTAGTTCTTTCTCCACACAAACAGGCCCAGCAGAGGGGAAGCCACATACTGTGAATTGCTGATAGCTCCAAGGTTGACCAAGGCCACCCACAAGCAGTGCCGAAGGCCTACACTGCAGTCTTTGCAGATCTACATAATAGAAACAAATCCAAAGAAGCAGCCAAAGTCTAAAGATAAAGAAACAGTCCCCAACTGAAGGAGCAAAAGAATTCTCCAGAAGAAGAGCTAGATGAAATGGAGGCAAGCAATGTATCAGAGAGTTTAGAGTAATGATTATAAGGATATTTAATAGCATGAAAAAAGGCATAGAAGACATGAAAAAGGACCAGTCAGAAATAAAGAATGTAATATCTGAAAGAAATAATACAGTGGAAAGAATAAACAGCAGGTTTGATGAAGCAGAGTATCGAATCAGTGATTTGGAAGACAAGGTAGAAAAAATTACCCAGGCAGAGCAGCAGAAAGAAAAAAATAATTAAAAATATGAGGAGAGCTTAAGGAACATTTTGGACAACATGAAGCATAACAAAAGTCTATTACCTAGGAAATAAGAGATTGTATGTCCTCTGACTTTTTATAACCAAGTAAATTTACTTCAAGAATTCACTGGAAGATTGTCTCATTGCTTCATTCTATAATTACATTCAGTCCCACAACAGTTATTTATGTACCTTTTTGTAAAAATTATCACTTAAAGTTCAAGTTGATTTTAACATCTCAGCTGTCTTAGGGCTAGGTGTATGTATAGTGCTGGTGATAGGGGTGTTGATGGAATACTTTATAAATTTTTTTTTGGTGGTGTTCTTTTATTCTTAGAGACTGGTGGGAAGAGAAAAAGGAAAAAGTAAAACTTGAAAGATTTTTTGGTATGTAAAATTTGCCAGTGTGGAGGAGGGCTGAACTGCCATATATAAAAATGTGAATAAATTTGATAGGCTAGGATATTTTCATAAGAGAGCAAATTAAGACAGATGTTGGGCTAACCAAAAACTTTGAGGCACCAGCATGTTCAATATTCAATTTAAGGTTTTCTGAGCATGGTTTTCAAATGTAAAAGTCTTTTGTCTCACACCTTCAGGGAAGTCTGCAACTCAGAAATGCGACATTGGTTGACTTCTTGGTAGTGGTGGTGGGGGATGAAGAATGGGGATAAAGAAAAGAAAATGAGCTAAGCTGTATAGTATCTGAGTCAGTGAAGCACAGAAAGAAGAAAGAAAAGCCTATCTGTAGGTTGGTGGTATTGAGACTGAGATTCGAAGTTCAGTGAAACCACTGCCTGCCTGTGGGGCAGTGTTTCTCAACTGTGGCTGGATTCTCCCAGGGAGCTTTGTTTAAGTACGCACCTCCAGTTATTCCAGTGTAATTAGTCTGGGACAAGAGGGAGCGTTGGGGGCAGGGCGGGGATGGCTACAATGCTCCCCAGGTGGTTCTAATTGGCAACTGGCTATCAGCAAAGTTCTCCATTTAGGGCACACATTAGAATTAGCTGGGGAGTAACGAATGGCAGTGGCTGTACCCTATCTCCAGAGATTCTGATTTAATTATTCTGGGATGGAGGCAAGTTATCACTTGTTTCCAAAGCTTTCCAGGTGCTCCTCTTGTACAACCAGAGTCAGATGGGGACCCCAGAACATTGGAAACAGTACAGGATGCTGAGGATGGTAGGAGGAAGAGAGACAGCCATGGGACACTTTCTGTGAAGATAAAACATTTACTTCACTCTGGTTAGAGGATTAGAATTTGTTCACCCACAAACTTATGGAAGCTTTCAAAGTAGCAAAGGGCAGTAGTAAAATACGAGTGTCTCCTCTGCCTTCATGGGTATTATGAAACCAAGATTACATTCAAAGTTGTGTGACAGTGAGCCTTCGGAAATAATTCCCATAATTCAGGGATATTGCACTGCCAGACGTGGCAAATAAAAATACAAGATGCACAGTTAAACTAGAATTTCAGATAAATAGCTAATATTTTTCAGTACGAGTATGTCCCATGCAATTGGGTGTACACCTACTAAATAATTATTTGCTGTTTGTCTGAAATTCAAATTGAACTGTCCCTATATTTTATAGGGAAGTCTTAGGGATAGCTGAGTTTGTTATTAGACTGTAAGGGATAATGAGATCTTGGTACTGACTAGCAATAGGTTTAGAAAGATGTGCTGCATGCAGGGTAACATGATAAATCCTGTGGGAGAGAGCAATCACCTAATATTTTGCCCTTGGCTTTTAGGAGTTTAGGATACACTAATTCAGTAATAAGTGAGAAATGATTTTTGTATAAGTTGTAAAACTTCCTAAGAACTCTGACCCACTATTTAGCTCAAAGTCCCATGTGTTAATTGCATGGCCCCATGTCACAGTGGCAGTGCAACAGAGCACCAAATACTTGAAAAGATGTTGAAAACTTTGGGGTCATTTTTAATATCATTTATGAAGTCCATAATTGTCTTTTACCCCGAGTACTTCGTCTTAAAGTTGTAGAAAAAGTCTGGTATTATTAGAATCCTCAGTCTCAGTTAATTCAATAATAGTCATGTTAAGCTTATTGCTTTTTATTTCTTTCATAGGACCTTTCATCTTAACTGTGTAGAAATTCATAGCGTGAAAGAAGACATACAATTAGTGAGTATAACAGATAGTCTTTGAGTAGGAGAGATTAACATGTTAAAGACTTAGTTCTGGATAGACAAAATCAAAACCAAAGAAACTTCTGAAACATTGCAAATTTAGTTCTGATCTCTAACAGAATTACAATTGCAGAATAAATTTAGAGATAGTCTCTGATTAAAATGTGACATTCCATGTATTTTTTATAGTGATATTACAACTGTTCTCTTTAGAAATAAAATGAATATGAATAAAAAATAAGGATTAATAGATGTCAATATTCATTAACAATACTGAGTACTAAATGACAATAAGATTTTATATTATTGATTAATGCATAGAAAGTCATTCAGAATAGCATTATATCATGTATCATAGTTATACATTATATAATTTTTAATTAGGACTATAAAAATAAGGCAAGGGAAAACCACCCTTGGAATATAAAGATAGAGTATTTAGAAACCTGGGTGGGAAACTGAAGGTCTTAGGGATACAGGGAGTAGTTTAATTTCTTCTAATTGAAGGTCGTGCCTTTGGAAAATAAAGAAGGAGCTGAGAAATGAACAGCTGGCTCTGTAGATGGTGTCAAAGAGCAGACTTTAGTTTCCAGGATGACGAGGCATGATACTAAACTAATGCTCCTGGCAAAGGAAGAGTACATCTAATGAAGAGTGGGAAGAACAAACTTGGCAGGAGATCTGCTGACCGGAACGAGAAGGCATTGATATATGAGGAGGGTAAAGAAAAAGGAACAAGCAAGCTGTTAAATTACACCCTATGGAGGAAAACAAGCTGACTGAGGAAGAGTAAAAATAGTGGAGAGGTGATTAGTAAATTAAGAGGATAACAGGAATGAAGGGAAAGTAGGAATATTTGTGGCTTTATATGTTTATGTCCATATTCATGTAGTGTGGGTAATGGTTACATTTTAATTAAAGGGTAAGTCGTAGTTGAAGGCTTCATTATGATCGATGGGGATGAGGATGCTGGCGGGGAGAGCTATTCGACCCTGAAATCTTAAGTTGCTCCTGCTTCTAGAAAAGAACTGGACAGCGTAGAGGAACATGAGCTAGGGCCTAAAGAATTGGCCAGTGAATTTCCTGGTAATTCAATGTTTGGTGAAGGACTAAACATTGATTCTCTATCAAACAATTAAAGTATTATAAGAGAAAGCATTTTTTAAAGGAAATACACTTTGGTTTCTCCCTGTTTTCTTCTACTTAGACTGGGATGTATTAACAAGTTTCAAAAAAACCTAGGGAATATAGAACACAGTTCAGGTCTTGAGGGGATGAAGTGTAGATCTCTTCAAAGAGTGTATGGCAGAAGGGATGATGATGATGGTGACTGACCCAAGACAGTGGTGGACATGGACAGATGTGGAAATAGGCAATGTCTAGTATTCAGCTTCCACATGTCTCTTATGTCTGCTACGGACTTGATACTTGTTTCAAAATTTACCATGAAAAACTTGTAACTTTACTTTCAAGCCTGAATCCTCATTTCTTGTCTTCTCAATGGCAGAAAGATGAGTCTGGTCTCCTCCTACAGCCACATCACATTAATGGCTTTTTAGTCTTTTAGGGTACAGATTACACCAAAGTCAGTGATTGCTCAATCATTTTAGGTTTAAAAGTCAGTCGCATTCAGGAGTTTTGAAACTCTGTTCACTTACCCTCCCCAGCCTTGGAGTTGCTTTGCAGTGGGCGGGAATTAACTCTTGCTGCCGAGTCACTGGGAGGAGGATCATGGCCTTTACTTACGGGTATCTATCTCTGTATTTGCTTGTGCATGAAAAGCCGTGTTAAGGTCCTGGCATGGATACTCAATGCCACTGTAGTCACAATCTGCCTGCTAGCTTCCTCTTTGTTAGTGTTCGTGTCTGCTCAGAAGTTTGGGTCAGGTTAGGCTGATCCCTTGTACTGCTCTTGGGGTTGTAGGTGCACGACCATCAGAACACTCTTATGTCTGACATCAGTTTTATTCATCTCTATTTCTCTTTATCCATGCTATTGTAAGCTAGTGAATATGGATGCACTTTTTCTTACAGAGCTCCTGACACGTAGCCTTCTAATCTTGGATCTGCACGTGTCAGAGGTCCCCGTTTCAATCCCATCCTGTCTCACCCACCCTTCAGGCCTGATGAGGGACCATCACACCACTGTGCTGACCAATGACTGCTCTCTTGTATTCCAGATCCATCCCTTCATCCCTCTTCAGTGACTGTCACCCATTATTTGTGGGGGTAGGGAATAAAGACACCCTTACCAATGTTTTCAGCAGATGTGTCTTAATTAAGCTCCTTCTTTAATATTTTAAAACAAAAAAAATATTTTTGTCTCCTTTCACCTTGATGAACTTAATTCCTCGAGGCAGTGCTAAATGAGTACACTTTACAAGATACTTGTGTTGAAAAAGTAAACACATCATGTTTCACATCATACTGTAACAGTTACCTTTTAATTCTAGTTAGATTTGTATTCTGATAAATTTGTATTAAATTTACGGACAAAAGTCTTCGTATGCATGCCTGCCTATAATTTATACATTTCCAGAAGGGCAAATTTATTGGAAAACCCAACAATCTATTAAACTCATAGAAATCTCTCTGCCAATATTGGAGTTGCCTTGAGAAAATTATTTAACCTCCTAAATTTTCTTTTCCTTCATCTGAAAAACAGGAACAGTAAATTGTACCTGTTTATTTCATAAAGTCTTTCCAATGATTATATGTTTATAAAACATTTACCTTAGTACCTAAAAAGTGCTAAGTGTTTAATGGTTGTGAGCCTGTATTTTTATGCGAACATTGAAATCTTGGGATCTTGGGTAGAAACACATTGCAGAGAGAAGAGGAGAGAGAAACAAATAAATAGTTTAGGGGATGTTTATAGACGGCTGGAACAAAGGTCCCTTTCCCACATGTCACTAACCATCCAGAGAGTGTTTGAGACATAGGACGTGTTCAGATGAATGCATAAATACTTTCTCAGTTTTAAATTTCTTTATTATGTTTTCTTCCATGTCTAACAAAAATAATTGGGCCTAAAAGAGAAACCATGCAGGATGAACATTTTTGGAAAAGAAGCTTGAAGAAAATGTTTACTTTGAGTGGTTTTGGCATTTGGGGTTTTTTATTGTGATACAATCTGTCATATACTTAAAGAATAGTAGCAGGTTTAGAGCAGGATGATTCTGGTGGAGAAGCTTATTAATGTGGATGTAGTTTGGTTTTGTTGTTGTTGTTGTTTGTTTGTTTTGCTTACAAGCACAATGAATGAGACACCAAGATAATCTCTGAGCATCAGCAGTTTTATTCTAACTTGTGATGTCCCTGGGTGTCAGTGACCTGAGGTGTTGCTGAACTAGTAGAGTTTCTGTGTGAAAGTGTAGGTGGGTGCTGGCACCAAAGTCCTTTAGTAGAACAGGCTACCACAGCTCATTATTTATTTCCCTACTCTGGGGGTTCTAGCTGTATTGAGATATATGGGGAAAACAGCAATATTGTCAAAATCTTCTAGGAACAACTTTAAATACAATTATAAATATTATGTTTTATTGATCGAGACCCTCTGTTTTCAGGGTATAAGGAGGAATGAGAGGAATTACAGATTTTTTTTTCCCAGACCATCATAGAGATTCAGAAGACAAAGTATGGTTCTAGATGCAAACAATAGGAACTGGCCATAGCTAAACCACGAATTTGGTAAAACGTTGTTAGGGAGCTTATGAGAACTGGGGAGATGGGAGAAGAAGGTTTGAAATAGGCAGGAACCAGTGGGGCTCCATCCAGGGGCATAACCCAGACACTGTCCTAGGAACTGTTCAGCACCCTGGGGAGATGGGAGAAGAAGGTTTGAAATAGGCAGGAACCAGTGGGGCTCCATCCAGGGGCGTAACCCAGACACTGTCCTAGGAACTGTTCAGCACCTTGATAGTAGATGCTGTGGCTGGCAGAAGGGTTACTTATCACACTCCTGGTCAATTCTAAAACAAATTGGAAGTGTGAGACAGTTTGAGACCTTTTTCTTTAAAGTATTTTTCAGCCATGATAACACCACTAGATTAGATAAAATCATTTAAAGGTAACTAAATGGGGATGATTTTTAAGAATTAAAGTAATATATTAATAACTGTTAATAACTACTATAATATAGACGTATACTCTAAAAACATTATTTCCCACCTATAATTTCACTATGTGGAGATATTTCTCTGCGGACCCATTTTGAATTAACTTTTATATAAAGTGTGAGGTTTAGGTCAAATTTATTTCATTTGTTTAACCTATGGTTGCCTATTGGCTCCTGCACCACTATTGAAAAGGCTGTCCTTCCTCTATTGAGTTACTTTTGTACCCTTGTCAAAAGCCAGTCAGGTATGTCGATGGGAGTCTACTTCTGGGGGCTCTGTTCCGTTCCATTGACCTGTGTGTCCATTCCCCAGACAATGCCACACTGCCTGGATTATTGTCGCCATGTGGTGGGCCTTCGCTTTGGTAGGATGATTCTTCCCATTTTATTCTTTTTCAAAGTTCTGTTAGCTACTTGAGGTCCTTTGCCTTCCTATGTAAGTTTTAGAATAGGTTTGCCTATGTTTACAAAAACCATACTGGGCAGTAGTTTAATTTTAAAAAGTAATTTGCTATTGTTGTATTGATACTCCTTTATAGCACTGCATAAGGCAATAAATATGTTAATATATCAACCTAATAAAGACTTATTTTAGTGTAAGTTAAAATACATACAAGAAAAAAATTAAAGGAGTAAAACATTGTGTTGAAATTGCATTGCAAACATCAAGACAAAGTCTGAATTTTAAATATGTAGCTCTGCCCACTAAAATTGCTTAGGCGCAGTTTCACCCCAGTGAGAACAATCATCCGTAGAACCACAGTTGTGTCCTCTAATACTGTCTCCCTCAGAGAAGTGGAGGATTTGAGGTCAAGGAGAGTACAAGGTGGTCTTGAGACATCTAATTACGCCAGAAATCAAGGAGGCTTCAAAGATTAATGGAGTCATGTCAAAGAAAGCAAGAGCCAGATCAAGGAAGCTTTCAATGACCAAGATTGTGACACTGTACATAAGTGAGAATAATTATTATAACATTTGGAATTGCAATGATTCTGCAAAAATCATTGAAAGTGAACAAAGAAAGGCAGAGGGCAGGGAGTGAAACACCACCGTAGAAATTTATTCATTACCACTTGAAGCTGTTATTAAAGCAACTTTTTATTTTAAAAGATGGAAATAAAAAAGGGAAGATCTAAGCATAATCTCCCTTTGTTGTGGCATGTGAATTTCAGGTTCAACAAATAGCCTCACTCTGCTTTAAATAAATGATTATTTTGTAATTTCAGGATGATTGATTTAGTTAAGGTTTAGTAATGGTGTGAAAAGCATTGGTTCTATGACTGATAGGGAAATGGACAATAGTCTGGTGTCTGTGGCTGGTGGAGGAGGCCTCTCTCACCCGCAACATGTTCCTGCCATAATCCCTGGAACCTGTAAATAGTAAAAGGAACTCTGCAGACATGATTAAGTTCAGGTGACTTAGAGCAGACAAACGGGGGGATCAAAGTCAGAATGAGATATGTGACAAAAAAAGTGATGGTCAGAGTGATGCAGGTTCATGAGTCAAAGAAGACACATAGACTTCAGAAGGTAGAACAGGAAAGGAATGGATTCTCTCCTAGAGCCTCAGCTCTCTTTGACCCCTTTGGACACCTGACCCCAGAATTGTAAGATAATAATGTTGTGTTGTCTTAAGCCACTAAGTTTGTTAATAGCAGCAATATAAACTAGTAGTATCAAAGTTACCCTAGCCAGCTTAGTTTCTGCAGTTAGACAATGGAGGGATCAGGTTTTCATTACATTGATTCAGTGGTCAGTTTTATTGTGATTTGAAATTGACCAAATTCTTAGACTTAATCCCAGGGTAATTGGAAATACAGGGGGTAGAAAAATGGTAAAACGACACTAACCAGCCCAGGAAGTGTAAGACAAATGGCCTGATGGCTTCAAGTGGGAAATGAAGAAAGGATAGAGTTGCCATTAACTGCACGTGGGAAGACTGAGGTCAGAGCCAGTTTGGAAGGGCCACGGTTTTCTGGACATGTTAAGTTGTGGATACCTATTAGGCATCCAAGCGGACATGTCAATAGTTGGATACATGAATGTGGAATTCAGAGAAAGGGCTGGGATGTGTGTGTGTGCATGTTTTACATACATAGCTTAGGAGTCATCAGTGTATACGGAGTATCTGAAGCCATGGAACCATGAAAAGAGATGAGATTAAGAAAAGAGTAGAAATTAATAAAAGAGAATGTGTAAGAACAGAGTACTGTGACCTTCCAACACTAACAGATCTTGAAATGAAAAGGAAACAGAAAAGGGACCGAGAATTTGCCAGACATTTAGAACATTGTTACTTTTAGAAAACCGAATGTAGTGTTGACCAGGAAGGGAGCGATCTGTGGTGCCCAGTACTTGTCAAAATGGTGTGTGGCATATGTACTTTTGCGACACACTTTTCATTCACCTTTGTGAGGTTCATACACAGTGATATGTTAACTCTAGTTTATTTTTAGTGCTTTAAAATCTATAATGTCTTTGTTCTTTTCTTTTGGTCAGCTAATTACTATTTTTAAAAAATGCTGTATGAAATTCTTGTAATATATCTCATTTTGTGCATGTATAAAAGTTTCTTTAGAGATTATACCTAGGAATGAAATTTGGGTTTATAGGTTATGAATATTTTAGTTTAACTATATATTGCCAATAGCTTTTCAAGGTGGTACTATGGATTTATATTATCACAAGCAGTATGGGAGGGTTTCTATCTTTCGATGTATCCTTCACAGCATTACCAGACTTAACAAATTTTGCTCAATTAATATGTAAATGTAATCTCATGTTTTTAGTTTGAATTTTCTTTATTAATGAGGAGAGTCAATGTTATTTTTATATTTGGGTTTTCTCTATGCGATGCTCTAACTACTAATATATTTCACTCACACTTCGGTTGATTGTCTCTTAAAATTTCATTGTTAGGAGGTATTTATGAACTCGAGATGCTAGTCCCTTGTTGAACACATGGATCACCAATATCTGCTCCTTAGAGTCTAGGTGATAGCTACTCTTCACTTTTCATAGGGTCCTAGTGTAAATAGAATTTTACAGTTTTCATTCACTTGAAATATTCAATACTTTCTTTGTCTAAGTTTCTGCATTTATAAAACATAACTAATAGGGTCTATATCACACTGTTACGATGTTTCGGTGAAATATTGCCTGCAAGGTGCTTTGCCCATATTTGCTAAGTGTTTGGCTCATGAAATAAACTCAGTCGCTATTTGCTTTTATTAATATTGTACCCTTCATTATGCAAAGAGCTTTTGGGTGAAAGAAAAAATAATTTTATGTCTGAGACAGGAAAATGAAATGACTGTACTGATTTAAAATTCTAACTCTATCATATATTAATCTCCAGCTATCTGTAGGGCAACTTCTGGGCTCTCTATTCTGCCCCTACGCCACTCTGGTTTAATTAATAACTTAATATAACATAATGAGAAATCTTGACATTTAGAGTGCAAGTCTTCTCACCTTAATCAGATTTTCCCCTCAAAATAGTCTTGGCAATTTGTGCTCTCTTTCTTTTCAATATAAATTTAAAAATAAAAGTGCTCACTTTCATGAGAAGAAAGCCAACAAAGGGGATGACATGGTTTATGTGTCAAAGGTGGAAATTCATTTGGTTGGAAATGCAAATAAATCAGCACCTACTACTACAATCTAGGATATAGATTAGGCAGAAATAATAGATGTTAAGGACAATAAAGTTAGAGAAAAGACTTTTAAACTTCTCTGAAATGATTTTACGTTACCATCATGCAACAAGGCTTTTTTCTTATCAGCCCAGGTTATAAACAGATAAACATTAAAAAATCAAGAAATAGCCCTGGATGATGTAGCTCAGTGGATTGAGCATGGGCCTGAGAACCAAAGGGTTGTGGGTTCAATTCCCAGTCAGGGCACGTGCCTGGGTTGCAGTCCAGATCCCCAGTAGGGGGCGTGTGAGAGGCAACCACACATTGATGTTTCTCTCCCTCTCTTTCTTCTTCCCTTTCCCTCTCTTTAAGAAATAAATAAATAAAATCTTTAAAAAAAATCAAGAAATATAGTAATCACACTATTCAAAAGATCTTGGAAAACTAATATATGACTGTCATGTTAGGCAAGTGACTTACAAATTCAGACAAATTGATTTTTAGCCTATTTCCATAATTGCTATACCATTAACATTACATTAAAATGTTATTTCAATGCAAAATAATACATTTATTTTTAAAATATTTTGAATTTAAAAATATTTTATTTTTTAAAACTTATTATAGTTGTCCCCATGTTATCCACTTTGCCCTACTCCACCCCTGCCACTCCCTCAGGCAATCCCCACACCATTGTCCATTGTCCATGTCCATGGGTCATGCATATGTGGGTCTTTGGCTAATCCCTTCACCTTCTTTCAACCAGTCCCCACCTTCAACTCCTCTCTTACATCTGTCAGTCTGTTCCATGTTTCTATGCTTCTGACTCTATTTTGCTCATTAGTTTATTGTGTTCATTATATTCCACATATTAATGAGATCATCTGGTATTTGTCTTTCACTAACTGGCTTATTTTACTTAGCAGAACAGTCTTCAGTTCCATCTATACTGTTGCAAAAGGTAAGAGTTCATTCCTTTTTACCGCTATGTAGTATTCCATTGTGTAAATGTAACACAGCTTTTTTATCCACTCATTTGCTGATGGGCATTGAAGCTGTTTCCAGATCTTGGCTATTATAAATAACACTGCTTTGAACATAGGGGTGCATATCTTTTTTTTGAATTGGTGTTTCATGATTCTTGGGGTATAATCCCAAAAATGGAATCATTGGGTCATAAAGCAGTTCCATTTTTAATTTTTTGAGGAAACTCCATACTGTTTTCCACAGTGGCTGCACCAGTCTGCATTCCCACCAGCAGTGCACTAGGGTTCCCTTTTCTCCACATCCTCACCAGTGCTTGTTCATTGTTGATTTATTGATGATGGCCATTCTGACAGGAGTGAGGTGATATCTCATGTGGTTTTAATTTGCATATCTCTGATGGCTAGTGATGTTGGCATTTTTTCTTATGTTTATGGACCATCTGTATGTCCTTCTAGGAGAAAGAGATATTGAGGTCTTTTGCCCATTTTTAATTGATTGTTTGTCTTCTTGGTGTTGAGTCGTATAAGTTCTTTATATATTTTGGAAATTAAATGCTTATCTGATCACAATATTTGATATCAAATTATATTACAGGTCCACTGTAATCAAAACAGCATGGTACTGGCATGAGAACAGACATACATATCAATGGAACAGAATAGAGAGGCCAGAAATAAACCCTACACTTTTACGGTCAATTGGTATTCAACAAAGGAGACAAGAGCATATAATGGAGTAAAGATAGTCTCTTCAATAAAAGGGGTTGGGAAAACTGGAATGGCACGTGCAAAAAAATGAAACTGGACCCCAACTTATACCATACACTAGAAAAAACTCCAAGTGGATGAAAGACTTAAATATAAGTTGTGATATCATAAAAATCCTATAGGAAAACATGGGCAGTAAAATTTCAGATATTTTGTGAAGCAATATTTTTGGTAGTATATCTGTTAGGGCAAGGGAAACAAAGGAAAAAATAAACAAATGGGACTACATCAAATAAAAAGCTTCTGCACAGCTAAAGAAACCATCATCAAAATGAAAAGGGAACCAACTGTATGGGAGAACATATTTGCCCATAATATGCCAGGTAAGAGTTCAATTTCCAAAATATATAATGCAATATAATCAATTTAATTTTATGTATAAACAATACATCTTGTATGACCCAAACATTAAGAACACACAAAAAGGCTCAGAACTGAATTTTGATAATTCCTTCAGATTTTGAGAAAATTATAACTCATTCTCTTAATGCATAACATTTAGAGGATTAGAACATCACAAAGAACTGAAAAGTACAATTAATATGAAAGATTACACTCTGTTAAGGTTGATCATTTTTGCATAATTTGTTTTGTGACATTTTATGAAGAATATTAAATACATTAAAAACTTTCCCAATACTATTGAAGACAAGCTGATCTTTAAATGGAAACCAACTCATAACTTCTTGTTCAGCTTTTATATTTCTATAATAATCTTTATTTTAAATGTAAATTCACCGTTAGGTTTTTTAAATCAACTTAATTAAAGCATAACTTACATACAATGAACCACATACATTTAAAGTATACAATTCGATAAACATTGACATGTACACCCCTGTGTCACCACTACCACAACCAATGTGCTATAATTTCCATGACCCCTAAAAGACTCTGCTGTTTTCCAATCCCTGTTTCCTCCGTCGCTGTACCTGGGCAGCCACTGACGTGAGATGGGCATCGGCATCACTGAGAAGCTCGAGGGTGGCTATTCTCTCCCTGCCAGGGCTGATGGTAGAGAATGCTGCCATGGAACTGGGTTCCCTGATGACAGTAGGGACAATACGATTTCATAATGATAGAGGCCTGATGGCAGTACTTAACTGTCTAAGGCATGATGGGGAAGTTATTGTAATGAGTAGAAAAATCTGAATAGCAGGTGTCCCCAGGGGACAGATGTGCAGCCTGTTGCAATAGAGATGGCCAAAACAGAAGCCTCAGCAACTGCTCCATTCAGTCAAGGTAGCAAATAAGAAATAATATCTCCTTCTGGAGGGGGAAGAAAGTAAGGGAGTGTAGAGATTAGTGCCACTGCCTTAAAGAATGAAAGAATGCATGGCTAAGTGTTCACAATTCACCAGTGTTACCCCCTGAAGAAAACCAAATGGATCCTGGAAATGATAGTGAACTTCTACAAACTCACCCAAGTATTAGACAAGTGGCAGCTTTTGTGCTGGATATAACGGTATGTTTGTTGCAGACCTGTGGTGACCTAACGAGTACATTGTCTCCCATGCGTCTCAAGGAAGAGGACCAGAAGCAGTTTGTATTCATGGGGGATGGACAGGAATAGGCATTTATAGTCTTGCCTATGGCAATGGTAACTCTACTGGCCTTTATTATATATTCTGAAGAGATTTTGACTGGCTGGACATGCTTTCTGTAGAAGACCACTTTGGCCTATTTTATCGATGACATTGGTTAATTAAACCAGAGCAATAATAAATGGCAAGTATATTTGAGGCTTTGGTGAGATATGTTTGTCAGAAACTAAGATCAACCCTGAGGAGAGTTAAACGTCTGTCACATCAGTGAGGTTCTTAGGGATACAGTAGTCTGGAGCATGCTGGGATTTCTTTTCAAAAGAAAAGGGTAGCTTGTTGTACCTTTCACCTCTCGTTTGTGAAAAGTCAGCATAAAGCACAATTGCATTCTGAATACGAACTACCCTGTGCATGGGAATCCTTCATGGACTCATTTATCAAGTGACACTGAGGGCTGTCTTTTTTCATTTGGGCCTTGGGCAGGAAAAGGCTCTTATTAGATTAGGTCTGTGATACAAATAGCCCTGCCACTTGGGCTGTACAACACACTGGACATTATTTCAGTTTTCTGTGGTGGGAAAGGGCACCAGGTGGATTTTGTCCAGCTTTAATAGGAGAATCAAAATGTATACACTTAGTGTTTTGAAGAAGTTTGTCCAGTGAAACCACACTGGTAGCTTGAAATCAGCAGTGATGATTGTATTTACACAAGGGAAATTAGAAAATGTTGTAAATTAGGGCCTTCTTTTATCTGGAGAGCCAGCTTTTAAACATTTACTCACACACCACTGGGCATGAGCCATCTGTTTTTATAACTTGTTTCTTTTGCCAGAAGATAAGTTATGCAAGAAGAGATACAGCAATGGGAATGTGAGATGGGTCTGTCTATTGGTTGCATCGTAGATCTTATCACCCCAAAGTTGCCATCCTGTGCAATGTTGAAACATCTGTTTGAATGGGCAGCTGAGATACTGCCTTGAGATGAAATGTTGCAAAAATGAGTATCATACTCTAGGATGCAACTCCAAGATACAATATATTCCCTCTTTTTATTACCTTTTTATACAGCTGTGCAATAGTTATATGGGTTTTGAAGGGGTGGAAGCAGGAGTGGCTTTGCCTTCCTTCATTACCTGTGATAAACTGGAGGAATTTGTGCCTCCCATCCCTGTGGCTCCAGTTCTTGTGTCTATAGACCTCATACTTCTCAGAGTGGGGAATGCTTCCACTTGAGGACACTTGGTAAGTGACTCTTACCTTTCTGTTATAGTTGTGCTGTGGTAAATTTGGGCTCTTTGGGCTGAGATAACAGGAACAAGGAAAAGAGTTACCATCTTGGTGGAAGTAATAAACCCTGTTAACAGGAGGATATAAGACTCCTGTTCAACAGTGGGGGAAGTTTAGCATGCGTGAGAAAAACATGTGATCTTCTAGGGTAGCTTTTCATATTTTTGGCCCAATTTTTAAAAAAGACTTTATTTATTTTTAGAGAGAGATGAAGGGAAGGAGAGAAACATCAATGTATAGTTGCCTCTCATGTGCCCCCTACTGGGGACCTGGCCCACAACCCAGGCATGTGCTGACTGGGAATCGAACTGGTGTCTTTTTGGTTTGTAGGCCCACACTCAGTCCACTGAGCTACACCAGCTAGGACTTTTTGGCCCAATTTTGATGATAAATTGACAAGTGTCACACCCATGACCTGGGAAGGGCATGATGACCCAAGGACTCATACTCCTTAGGGTTGAGACTCAGGGTCACCCCATTAGATATGCCTTCTAGATCAGTGGTGGGCTGGATGAGAATGAGGGAAGTCTAGCAAGTATAGTAGGGAAAAGTACTGTTTATAGACCTAAGACCAGCTACAATGGCAGAGGCTATATTGTTTATTTAGCTAAACTTCTTAGATCAACAGGATACCAAAGGAAGAAACGTCAGCTAGAAATAAGGAAGATCAACCAGAATATAGGAGGAGCTATTCCCACATGGGATGCAGTCATTGTACAAAATAGGTGTTTTTAAGTGCTACAGGAGTTGGATTGTAACGGATATTATGGTATTCCTCTGAGATTCTTTTTCAGGAATGATACACTTACTTCCCTAACTATTTTCCAAAGTTTCATCACTAAGACCCTTCACAGTAATTGCCTTGGCCTAGAAGAGATACCTCACTTAAGGTTATGCCCCATGTACAGAGACAGCCAACATGCATTAAAAGTAATAGGGACAAAGGCCCAGCCCTTTTTACTCAATTTCAAAAACCCTTGGGGGGAGATGAGGCCATTTTTGCAATTGCATTGCAGTCAACTTCTGCCTCTGCTCATTTCCGTTTCCCTCATTTTCATCAGCTGTGATGTTTCTTAGAACATTAGTGTCCTAGAAAAATTAGATTGCGCATTAATACTGAATGCAACATTTTTTATCAGGTGACAGTAGAGCAGAATGATTACTATGTGACCTTGCTTGAGTTATATTAATGTTTTTTAAAAAGCGGTTTATTGAGGTGTAAGTTATATAATGTAAAGTGGGACTGGCAAGTTTTGATACACTCCCACATCCATATAAGTACAACCCAGTGTAAGCTAGAGGACACCTTCAGTGCCCAGGAAGGACTGACTTGTGTCCTAACCTTGTTAGTACATCCTTAAAGGTAACTACTTTTCTGACCTTGATCACTTGCTTATTCTTTGGCTAATTTGTGTCAGTTTAATTCATGTTGTTAAATGTAGCAGTAGTTCATTATATATGTGTAGTATTCATTGCACAGGTATTCTGCAATTTATTCATCTACTCTATTTTTTATGGATGTATAGAGAGTTTCTAATTAAAGCTGCTATGCACATTCTCGAACATATCTTCAGCTGTATTTAAGTATGTACTTATTTTTGTCAGGTGCCCAGGAGTGGGAATGCCAGGCAGCTTTAGTAGATACTGGAAAATAGTTTTTCGAAGTAATTTAACCTCTACTGGTAATGTCTGAGAGTTGCTTGCTCTCCTTGGTTCCCTACACTTGATGTTGCTGATGTTTACATTCATACCACACCTACAACAGTGGAAGGACCTGACAACAGTTTAAATTCATTACCCTTTTTTGTAATTTTCCCTAATGTTTTCATATAGCTGACTAATACATATATTATAAACTCCAAAAGGCATTATTATTATTAGTCTTTAAGCAGTAAATATTTGTCTATATTTTACCCACATAACTGTCCTTTGCAGTGCGCTGTTTTTCCCCAGCCGTCAGTTGCATGCTTCTCCTTATGATCGTTTACCTTTACTCTGAGGGACTCTGTTAGTATTTCTTGTAGAACGTGTCTGCTGGTAATGATTTCTGATTGGTTTCCCTAAAATTGCCCATATTTTACCTTCATTTTAGAAGTACATGTTTTTTTTTATTTATTTTTTATTTTTAAAATTTTTATTGTTATTCAATTACAGTTGTATGCCTTTTCTCCCCATCCCTCCACCCCACCCCAGGTGAACCCACCTCCCTCCCCCACCTCCACCCTCCCCCTTGGTTTTGTCCATGTATCCTTTATAGTAAGTAGTTCCTGCAATCCCCTCTTCCCACTGTCCCCGCCACCCCCGCCCCCCTCCCCCCGCCCTGGCTATTGTTAGATTTTTCTTAACTTCAATGTCTCTGGTTATATTTTGTTTGCTTTTTTCTTCTATTGATTATGTTCCAGTTAAAGGTGAGATCATATGGTATTTGTCCCTCACCTCCTGGCTTATTTCACTTAGCATAATGCTCTCCAGTTTCATCCATGCTGTTGCAAAGGGTTAAGCTCCTTATTTCTCTCTGCTGCGTAGAATTCCATTGTGTAAATATACCATAGTTTTGGATCCACTCGTTTGCTGATGGGCACTTCGGTTGCTTCCGGTACTTGGCTATTGTAAATTGTGCTGCTATGAACATTGGACTGCACAGGTTCTTTTGGATTGGTGTTTCAGGGTTCTTAGGGTATAATCCCAGCAGCGGAATTGCTGGGTCAAAGGGCAGTTCCATTTTTAGTTTTCTGAGGAAATTCCATATTGTTTTCCACAGTGGCCTCACCAGTCTGCATTCCCACCAACAGTGCACTAGGGTTCCCTTTTCTCCGCATCCTCTCCAACATTTGTTTGTGGATTTGTTTATGTTGGCCACTCTGACTGGTGTGAGATGATACCTCATTGTGGTTTTGATTTGCATTTCTCTGATGGCTAGTGATGCTGAGCATCTTTTCATATGTCTCTGGGCCCTCTGTATGTCTTCCTTGGAGAAGTGTCTGTTCAATTCCTTTGCCCATTTTTTAATTGGGTTGTTTGTCTTCCTGGAGTGGAGTCGTGTGAGTTCTTTATATATTTTGGAGATCAGGCCCTTGTCTGAGGTATCATTGGCAAATATGTTTTCCCATACTGTTGGTTCTCTTTGTAATTTGGTGCTGTTTTCTTTAGCCATGCAGAAGCTTTTTATTTTGATGAGGTCCCATTTGTTTATTCTTTCCTTTATGTCCCTTGCTTTAGGGGATGTGTCTGTGAGGATGTTGCTGCGTGGAATGTCTGAGATTTTCCTGCCAATGTTTTCCTCTAGGACTTTTATGGTGTTACGACTTATATTTAAGTCTTTTATCCATCTTGAGTTTATTTTCGTGTATGGCGTAAGTTGGTGATCGAGTTTCATTTTTTTGCACATAGCTGTCCAGATCTCCCAACACCATCTGTTGAAGAGGCTGTTTTTGCTCCATTTTATGCTCCTGCCTCCTTTGTCAAATATTAATTGACCGTATAGACTTGAGTTTATTTCTGGGCTCTCTGTTCTGTTCCATTGGTCTATGTGCCTGTTTTTATGCCAGTACCAGGCTGTTTTGATTACAGTGGCCTTGTAATACAGTTTGATATCAGGTATTGTGATCCCTCCTGCTTTGTTCTTCTTTCTCAAAATTGCTGCAGCTATTCGGGGTTGTTTATGGTTCCATATAAATTTCTGAAATGTTTGTTCTATATCTGTGAAATATGTCATGGAGAAGTACATGTTTTTATGGATAACATTTTTAGATTTTCACATACCATAAAATTCACCCCCTTGAAGAGTACAATTGAGGGGGTTTTAGTTGATTGTGTAACCATCCTCACTGTCTAATTCCAGATCATTTTCTTCATCCCAAAGGAAACCCCGTTTGCACTTCCAGTCACTACCCATTCCCTACCCCATCTTCTGGCAGCCTCTAACCTGCGTTGTGTCTCTGGGTTTGCCTATTTGGAACATTTCACGTGAATTGAATCATATAATGTGTGGTCTTTTGTGCCTGACTTCTTTGACTTAGTATAATGATGTCATAATAAATTCTGCATTGTTTGTGGTCATTGAAGTCTCTGCATAATTAGCTTGGTGGTCAGCTAATGATTGGACAGAGATCTATTTAAATGCGTAAGCCCAGGAAGTCTCCAAGTCTGCTGAGGGGCTCTATGTGTGTGTTGGGTAAACTCTTGACACTCAACCAGGCAGCTCTGCCTTAGGCTTCACTTAGCCTTCCCAGAACCCCCACCCCCACCTCCACCAGTCAGGGGAGATTATTTTCAAAGAATATTTTGGCTACTCTAGGTTCTTTGCATTTTCATATAAATATTGACACAATTTATTCATTTCTTCCAAAAATGCCTATTGGAGTATTGATAGAGATGATACCAAATCTTTATTTTGAATCAATTTCAGATTTTTTATTATAACCATATTCAGTGTTTCAGTACATAAACATGAGATATCTCTCCATTTTCTTAGGTATTTAATTTTTCTCAACAATGTTTTGCAGTTTACATACAGAACTTGTCTAATTTTAAATTTATTATTTAATACCTTTTTTCTTGTTACAACAAAACAGCTTTTAAAATTTCAATTTCTTGCTGTTTATTACTGACATGTAGAAGTAGAGTGGATTTTAAATATTGACCTTGTATCTTACACATATTAAATTCATTTACTAGCCCTAACATTGTTTTCTTTCCCCCTGTTAGATTACTTACAATTTTCTACATAGATGGTTATGTTCTCTAAGAACAATTTTAATTTTTCTTTATATTTCCTTGCCTTATTGAACTAGTCACAGCCTTGAATATCATGTTGAATGGGATTGGTGAGAACCATTTTGAACTCAGGTAAAATGATCTTGCCTTGTCTCAGTTTTAGAGCAAAAGCACCTATTATTTCTTCATGATGTATGATATTAGTCATAAGTTTTTTGCAGATGGTTTCATCAGGTTGAGAAGGTTCCTTTTATTTTCAAGCACTGAGAGTTTTTATCATCAACAGAAATTGAATTTTCTCAAGTGCTTTTCTTCCTGCATCTTGTGACAAATGTTTATTTCCTCCATTATTCTGTTATTGGGGTAAAATTCATTATTTTTAAATGTTTTAATTAAACAACCACTTATTCTTGGGATGAACTACATGTGGTCACATTCTATCATCCTTTCTATATTTTATAACATTTACTA
The DNA here is from genome assembly GCF_022682495.2 of Desmodus rotundus. Classification (NCBI taxonomy): domain Eukaryota; kingdom Metazoa; phylum Chordata; class Mammalia; order Chiroptera; family Phyllostomidae; genus Desmodus; species Desmodus rotundus. The sequence continues at coordinate 168,427,314 of NC_071388.1, forward strand.
ATATGTTATTAAATTTCTGTCAATGTTTATGAGGACTATCAGTCTTTTTTTTTTTTTCTTGGCCATATCTTAGTTTTTATTAGGATTATGCTGGCCTAATAAAACAAGCTGAAAATGTGCTATTTTCTGAAAGAATTTGTATAAAACTGTATTATTCTTTTTAAAAAATCCTTTAGAATTTATTAGTGAAAACTTGAGCCTAGAGTATTCTTTCTGAAGATTTTCTTAACATATTTACAAATACAGTTTTAAAAAGTACTTATACAGTTATTAAAATTAAAAAAATTTTCATCACATGTAAGTTTTAATAAGTTGTATGTTTCAAGGATTTTTTTAATACAAGTATCCTAATTTATTGGCATATAGTTGTTCATAATCTCTCATCGATTTTATGAATTTCCTTTAACATTTATTGTAGTTCCAACTTTCATGTAATTTATTTTTTCAGCTTTTGTTAATCATGAATGTCTTTATTTTCTCATATTTGAGAATCTGTTAATTGAATATAAAACTTTGGATTGGTAGTTTCTCATTTCAACACTTAAAAAAAAGTTGTTATATAGTTTTTGGCTTCCTGTATTTCTAATGAGAATACATTCAAATTCAGTTGAATTTGTATGTTTAAAATTTATATTAAGAATCATTTTAGTTTGTGTGAAGAGTGGTTAAATCTTAGTTTTCCCCTTTCTTTAGCGTAAAGTCCTTCAATTCCAGCTCAGTGTACAGGGTAGTCAGAGTTCTCATCCTTGGTGGAAACTAGACAACTTTTGTCTCCCTGGGCAGCCAAGGCTCTCAGAAACATGGCTCTATTGATTGCTATGTACGAGTAGACACACCCCAAGAAAATGTAACCTGAAAATTTGGGCTCACCTCCTTCCTGTTTTTTTCCTGGGTCTTGAGCCAGTATTTCTTCACTTTAATGCTTTAGCTCTTAGCTCTTTGATGCTTAGAGAGTATATATTCTCTCTCTCTCTCTATATATATATATATATACATATACATATATACATATAGGTATATATAATTATAAAAAGCTTTAAACTATTTTTTCTTGATATAAAATGATTCATATTTATAAGAATAATTCATAGTTATAAGAATATATATAAGCATGCATACATTTATTTCTCTCTCTATATATACATATGTGATTTTTAACCTAGTTGATGTTGAATATTATGTTAGTTTCAGGTGCACAGCATAGTGGTTAGACATTTGTATAACCTACATAGTGATCCCCCCAATAAGTCTTGCACTCACCTGACACCATGTAGAGTTATCACAGCATCATTGACTATATTCCCTAATCTGTGTTTTACATCCCCATGACTGTTTTATAACTGTCAATTTCTATTTATTAATCCCTTAACCTTTTCACTCAGCCTCCAAACCTCCCCATCTGGCCACCGTCAGTTTGTCCTCTGTGTCTATGAGTTTGCTCTTATCTTGTTAGTTTTATTTTGCTTTAGGTTCCGTGTATCAGTGAAATCATATGGTATTTGTCTTTCTCTGTCCAACCTATTTCACTTAGCACAATATTCTCTAGGTCCATCCATGTTGTTGCAAATGGTAAGACTTTATTCTTTTTTGTGGCCAAGTAATATTCCATTGCATATATGTACCACTTCTTTTTTATCCATCTTTTAAAAAATAATTTTTAATTTTTTAAATTAGTAGTTGTCATAGACACAATATTATATTGGTTTCAGGTGTACAACCCAGTGATTAGACATTTATATAACTTATAAAATAATCGCCCCAATAAATCTAGTACCTATCTGATGCCATACATAGTTATTACGATATTATTGACCACATACCCTATGCTGTACTTTATATTCCATGACTATTCTCTAACTACCAATTTGTACTTCTTAATCCCTTCACGATTTTTACCCATCTCTCCAATCCCCCCTAATCTGGAAACCATCAAAATATTCTCTGTATCTATGAGTCTGTTTCTGTTCTGCTTTGCTTGTTAATTTTGTCTTATAGATTCCACATGTAAGTGAAATTATATGGCATTTGTCTTTCTCTGTTTGACTTATGTCACTCAGCAAAACACCCTCTAGGTTACACATGTTGTTGCACATGGCAAGATTTTATTCTTTTTTATGGCTGAGTAATATTCACTGCATATATGCACCATATCTTCTTAATACATTCATCGTTTGATTACAGCAATTAATCCATTTACATTAAAATTATTGCTTGTAATATAGTTATTGCCATTTTATTAGTTGTTTTCTAATTGTTTTATAGTTTTCTGGTCCTTTGTTATTCTCTTATTTCTTGTCTTGTATGTTGATGGCTTTCTGCAATGTTGTGTTTGAATTCCTTTTTCTTTATTTCTTGTATATGTTTTATAGAGTTTTGTGTAATTGTCTTTAATGGGAAGGTTGGTCCAAATTACATAGTCATCCATTACTAAAAGTGGAAACCCCACTTTTACTTTGTCATTATATTAGTGCATGTACTTAATATTGGATCTTATATTCGCCATTTGAAGATTTAGAAAAGAGATGCATGATCTTTATGTAACACTTTTTCTAGCCTTATTTGATAAAACATGTATGTCATACATGCACATATGTACATTCATATATCCATGTACACATACATGTATATTGTATACTAGTGAACTCCTTTATATTGAAGTTTGGGAGGTTTTGAAAGACAAAACAAACACATATAATTCTAAAAGCTTTAAAATATTTTTTCTTTGTATAAAAATAATTCATATTTATAAGAATTTAAAATGACACAGAAATGAAGGCAAAGTGAAAGTTCCCCATAATTTCTGTACACTTAGTTACAAAGTGATTATGTAAATTGTATGCTGAACACATCACCAAATGATTTTTTATTTTGACAGTGTCACTTAGATATACCTTAAAGTGATTGCATCAAAATAACCATGTCAATGTTCGAATCATTTTATCTTTATGAGGTACTCCTCTCTGGTTGATTTACAATATATTTTAATATGTGAAGGACTGTGAAAAATACTGTATCAGGGAAATCTAGTTTTGTTAAACTCAGTGCTTCCCAAAAATGATTTGCTCTCCAAAGTTTTTTTTTCCCCACGTAACACCTTCTTTATCCTATCGAATTACTATTCTGTGAAACAGTCTTTGTTAAATACTAATTTTTTACTTTTGACTTTTATATGTATTCTGTTAACATTATTATTAAATGGAATATTTAAATTAATTTGAAGTTTATTATCTAGGGGAGTCAGCAAGTATAATGAATTACAAGCAGAATGGCTGATGCTTTATTTACAATTTATTCTAATATTCATTTGCTAAGGCTGCTGTAAAAAGTGTATAGCATAAACTGAGTGGCTTCAACACCAGAAATTTATAGTTTCATAGTTCCAGAAGCTGGAAGTCAAGATTCAGGTGTCCGAAGAGTCAATTTCTTCTGAGACCCATAAGGGAGAATCTGGTCTGTGCTGGCAAGATTTGGCATTCCTTTACTTGCAGAAGGATCCCTGCCTTAATCTCTGCCTTCATCTTCACATGGCATTCTTTTTTTTAAAAGATTTTATTTATATTTTTTAGAGAGGGGAAGGGAGGGAGAAAGAGGAGAGAAACATCAATGTGTGGTTGCCTCTTTTTTTAAAAAAAAATTATTGTTATTCAATTACAGTTGTATGCCTTTTTTCCCCATCCCTCCACCCCACCACAGCTGATCCCACCTCCCTCCCCCACCTCCATCCTCCCCCTTGATTTTGTCCATGTGTCCTTTATAGTAGTTCCTGTAATCCCCTCTCCTCACTGTCCCCTCCCCACTCCCCCCTGGCTATTGTTAGATTGTTCTTAACTTCAATGTCTCACATGACTACACTCCAGGAAGACAAACAACCCAATTGAAAAATGGGCAAGGGACTTAAACAGACACTTCTCCAAGGAAGACATATGAGGGCCCAGATACATATGAAAAGATGCTCAGCATCAATAGCCATCAGAGAGATGCAAATTAAAACCACAATGAGGTACCATCTCACACCAGTCAGAGTGGCCAACATGAACAAATCAACAAGCAAATGTTGGAGAGGATGCGGAGAAAAGGGAACCCTAGTGCACTGTTGGTGGGAATGTGGTTGCCTCTTAAATGTCCCCTACTGGGGACCTGGCCCACAACCCAGGCATGTGCCCGGACTGGGAATCGAACTGGCAACCCTTTGGTTTGCTGCAGTCCAGAGCTCAGTCCACTGAGCCACACCAGCCAGGGCCACATGGTATTCTTTCTGCATCCAAATTTCCCCTTTTATAAGGGTACAAATCAAACTGGAGTAGTACCCACCCTGATGACCTCATCTTAACCAATTATATGTACAATAGCCCTATTTCCAAATAAATCACATTCTGAGATACTGGAAGTAGGGATTTCAATATGTGAGTTTTTGTAGGACACAATACATACCAATAGGTTTTTTTTTTTTTGAAAGAAGAAATGACCATTATGTAGATTTTTAAAAATTGGTCTTCTACATGCAGGCTCACATTTGGGAAAATGGGAGATAGAAAGTAACAGGTGTGAGGGTTGGGTACTGCTGGAGGTTGAAGCTCTGCTTTCAAAGATGGCAGGGAGGCTGCATACTACAAATAAGATAGTAGAAAATCATAAAAATGTGAGGAGTAAATATATTTTCCCAGAAAAATATTAGCACATTGAAAGCTTTAGACACTTACTTGATCCTCTACCTATACTGTAGTTATATATCAGTAAAGGATTTTTTAACTCCCTACTCTGATATGCTGTATTATTGACTGTCTCTAGATTTCAAAATACCACACTCCTTTAAATTTTATTTTATCCACAGTCTATAGCTATTCTACCTATAAATTATTTAACTATAGCATTTTAGGATTTGTTCAGATGGGAATAACCTCCAAGAGCATATGGGGAGTGCCTGTTTAGTAATGTAGAACACCTGGCACGCAGTATGTGTAGAGTGCTGCTGTAATAAATATAGTATGTAGAGCTTCTAAGTAAAACCTGCGGTACCTGATAAACAGGAAGCATCTGTTATCTCATGAAAATAACTCACAATTAGGCAACTCATAAGGTAAGAATTTCTATGGCAAAAAGACTAGAATTATTTACTGAGCAGTTGAGAACAGGGCTCTCTCATTCATTTTATTTTTCCTAAATTCCTGGCATGAAGAATTGTGAATGGTGAGGGTTCAATATATGTTTATGAAATATTTTGATTGAACAAAAATGAATGAGTTACGATGTTAGATAAATATAGTGCTCATTTCTAGCTACTTTTTAAAAAGTCAATTCTTTTACATATATCAAAGTTTAGGCTTTGATAGCAAGTAATTCTGGGATCAAACCCCCGTTCTGGCACTTACTAGATGTGATATTAGTGAGTTACTAAAATACATTGAGCCTCAGTTTTCTTACCTGGCAAAAGGGAATAACTATACATACTTCAGAAAGTGAGTGAAAAATAAAACTCCCGTTACTTTAATGCTGGCCATTGTCATTATATTCACGTAGATGAAAACAACTGCTTCATGATTGGTCTACTTAAATTAATCATGCCCTTCCCCATGCCTGTTTTCTATGCAGGAGCCAGGATCCAAAATGAAATCTAATCATATACTTCTGCTATGGAAAAGTCTTCTAGGTTTCCTCATAGCACTAAAAAAATAAAGCCCAGATTTCTTGGAGCCAATTAAAATCTGTCACATTCTGACTCTTCACTAATATAAAGGTTAATTTAATATAACGACTTGACTAGGACGTGGGATGTCCTGATTGAATGTCAGGTCTGGGTGTGTCTGGGAAAGTGTTTCAGGATGAGATTAGCATTTAAAGAGGTGGACTGAGGAGAGCAGATTGCCCTCCCCAAAGTGTGTGTCTGGGGTCATCTGATCCGTGTAAGTGGAGAGAGAGCAGAGAGATATCTCCTGTTGGTTCTGTTTCTTTGGAGAACCCTGACTAATGCAACAACAGTCCATACTCCATTCCTTTTTTTTTTCCCCTCCAAACTTGATTCTGACTGAAGAATTTACTCTTCTCTGGAAGTTCCACACCCTCTCTTTTCTACAAGGGTACCGAATTGCATCTGTCTGTGAAAGTTACCCTTCCAGCCCTGGCTGGTGTGGTTCAGCGGTTCAATGCCAGCTTGTGAATTAAAGGGGCCCTGGATTGATTCCCAGTGTAGGGCACATGCCTGGGTTGCCGGCCAGGTCCTCAGTGGGGGATACGCAGGAGGCAACCACACGTTGATGTTTCTCTCCCTCTCCCTCTCCCTTCCCCTCTCTAAAAAATAAATATATATAAAATCTTTAAAAAAAATTAACCCTTCCAGACCTCCTCTCTCCTACACCCCCACCTGCTTTTTTCTTTTCTCCCTGACTCACTTGATTACATTTTAGTTGTTTTTTTTCAAGGTGGATTTTTTTTTAACTTAAAAACACTGCTGGGAAAACTCAGAAGCCCCCCACAAGTAGACCGGGTGTTTCTCCTATAGGACCTGTGGCACCTGAGTCTAGCATCGACCACAGGGCATTCAAGTCTCCCATGTGCTTCTCTACCTACCTGACAAACTTTAATGTGTGGTGACATCCCTAGTTTACTTTCTGATACTTAGTATGTAATAAACAATTATTTATTGAATGGATATATCAGTGAGAATAAGATGACATTTGTAAAAACCAGGGTGCTGTTATTGGTATAGAACAGGTGTCGAGGATAATTAAAGCTTCATTTGAATTTTCGGTTTATAAAATATTAGAAGCACTTCTTTAATAGTCACTGCAAAAGGGGGATGATAGAAACACCACTTTTTCAGATACTGGATGCTGTCCTCAGCTTTTTACAGCACGTGAGTTGTTGGAATCCAGTTAAAGGCAAGAAAAGAATTAAAAAGAATTAAGCACATTTTAACTTCAATGATTTGTAACACAATTTTAAATTTATAAAGTGTAATTTCCTATATTATCTAAATTTTATAATTGTTTTCAATTTTGTAAAACATATTTCACAAAATTTGGTGTGTGTACCAATATTAAAATTTAATTTCAGTGGGTAAACACTGATTTTTGTTTTCAAAGTCTGATAGGCAGAGTGTCAAAGAACATGACCTTGAAGGGCAGCAAACCACAGCAGGGGAACAGGTTACGTTTAACATAGGCATGCAGAAGATTCCAGTTTACTCCTGTTTGACACGTGCCCTTGTTGATTAAGTGGTAAAAGTCTTTGTTTTTTAAATTAAACTTTTTCAGTTCAGTGGTTTGTTTAGTTTCAGTTACTAGCACAGGGAAGGAAACCATAATTCAGTGCTGGAACGCTACTTGGCTAGGTCCCGGCGAGGCAGGTTGTGCCCCTTCCTTTAGTGAGAGAGAATCTCCTTTCAACAGGGACACTCACATTTCTATTTTTCAAACGTGGGACTCCTAATATTCCTACCATGTAATACAAATTAATTTCCTTTGAAAATTTTTTTGGTTTATGGAGATCGAATAATCTGGAGATGCTAAATTTTCTAAGGATGTTACTTTTATTACCAGAAAATTGTCCTAGCTGTTTTGTTCACAGGTATCACATCTCAGACAATACTGATGCTTAGCTCTATTTCAGAGAAGTATTGTTCAGGCTTGGCTACCTGTTAGAATCACTTGGAGAGCTTTTTAAAAAGAGACAAATGTTTGAGCCACATAATAGACCAGTTAAATTGCAGTCCCACAAGGCGGGACCAAGGCATGGATATTTCTTGTAAGCTCTCTCAAGTGATTATTAAATGAAGCCAGGAATGAGCACCAGTGCCTTAGTGTCTGTATCTAGTTAAAAATTGAAATCACTTGTCCACGTTTTAATTCCAAATCTACTAATGCCCCAGAAGTTTATATTACTGAGTTTTCTTTTATCCCTTTAAAAAATAATTACAACCTTTGCTGGTTTCAAAAAAGTGACAGCAATGCAGAAACGTACAAAGAAGAAAATAAAAGGCACCAATGATCTTATTGCTCAGAGATAGTGAATCAGTGGGACCATTGTTAAAAATTTTTTATGTAAGTAAAATTACTGTACACTGTTGTGGGTACAGTCTCTGTTCATTGCTGCTTTAGGGCTAAATTGAGCAGGAGGAGAATATCGAGATAGTCTGTCTTTATTAAAGTAAGATTTAAAAAATAAAAATCCAGAATGTGAATCTGAGGTAACAGGGAAAATAACTTTCCCAAAGACACATAAGAGAAGTATGTTGAAGCAGACCCCACATCTGCACTTCTCTGCAGCTTATATCCCGGTGCCTTGTGTTTTGAATTCCCTCAGACGTGTCCATCCTTAGGCAATTACCTCGGTACCCTCATTACTGAACATTAATATTATTATTTTGAAATGTGTGTAAGACTCTCTGTCTAAAGTTCAGTCATCCATGTTAGCATGCTCTGTTGCTGATTCCTGTTGAGGCCAGTCTCCCAACATCTCTGTGAATTAAACTCATTGAGCTTCAGTCCAGTTTTCAGTCTTTCTATAACCACAGATTCTTGTGTTCCCTGAACCTGGCAAACCACTGATTTTCCTAACCCTGGGCCCTAACTCTGACTCATGGCTGCTCATCAGCCGTCCTGGGAATATCACAGGAAAACTAGGTCCCATCCTATTAGCAAACATACTGTTTAATGAAAATTTATCAAGTCAGTGATGATTTGCAATGAATGCCCTAAAAAAATTCAGGAGTTCATTCATAGCCATCTGAATTATGACTGAGTAATGGGTTCATGTTCTTTTCCTACAAAAATAAATGATTTTCTACTTGTTATGATAGAGTTCTAAAAGTTAAAATTTAAATAAGACTGACTTCCAATGTTACAATGACCCTAAATAATGTTTAATTAAGCCTAAGTTTTGAGTAAATTATTTCCAAACTGGTTTAAAAGTTAATGAGATAATAATCACCCAGGAGAGAACAGCATGCTAGTAATAGTATAAAACAGCAGCCGCCTGGCTAGCTGGTATATCTTCTCTTATTCCAGATCTCATGCATACTTAATGAACTTAAAACATTATGGTTCAAATGGACTCAAGGTCACTAAATAGGCCTGGAATGTGGATAGAATTGAATTATATCTGGAGTGTTTAAGGCACAAACACATGAACATAGTTGAAGTAATGAGAGAAATAATGCTAATTTCTTATCTAACACAGCTGGAAATCTGTGTGGGTTCAGTTACCCCGATAGAATGTCAGGAAACTTGGAAAGTTTATTCAGCCAAGTTCATGGCATAATTATTGCAAAGCCATAATGCTGATAAAACTTTTAACACGTATATGATTACACCTCCCCCCCCAGAATTCTGGGAGACTTTTTAGCCTTTTTAATAATCATTTCCTGATAATAAAGTGATAAAAATTTCTAATGGAGAATGTGGGAAGTATAGAAGTAAAAAACAAAACAAAACAAAACACTTGTGTTGCCACCATAGCAAAGCGATGGTCATTAGCACTTGAGATTTTTAGTATTTTTCCCCCAATGGCCTTAAAATAAAGTTGTTTTCATATTGCATATACTCTTTGTAATTTGCCTTTCTTACTTACTATGTTAGAAAAAGTGTTCCCTGTCAGTATATTTTTCACTGATCTCATGGTGCTTTAACTGGTACCGTTGTAGCTTTTTTCTGCATACAAAAGCACAAACAAAAAAGACTGAAGACTCTAGGTATCAGCATTAAACATTCTGTATTATAACACCTTCACGCCAGGAAATGCAAACAATCTGTGGCCAAAAACAGATTTGCAGCATATGTAACAAGCAAGGGAATAATATTCTGAATACATGAAAAGCTTTCTTAGCAATAGGAACATTGTAAGACTCTGGTAAGAAATAATTCACAAAGGAAAAACTACAAGTTTAGTTATATATGAAAAAATGTTTTACTATCTTGGTAACAACGTATGCAAATTTAGACAAGAGGAAAATTGATTTTTTTAGGTATTAGATTTGCAAACAAAATAACATTAATATACAGTATTGGCTGGGAAGAAGAGTAGAATAAGCTTTGTAGAAAGTAAGTTGTTTGTATGTACAAGAACTTTAAAAATCTGTGTATCATTTTACCCAGAAATTACATTTGTAGAAATTTGCCTTACTGAAATAGAGATGGATATTACAAGTGTGCTATTTGCAGAGTTACTTTCAATGGCTAAAGTTTGAAAATACCCTAAGTAGATAACAATGGAGAATATGCTCAGGAAATTATACAGCCATTAAATACTGTCATTAGAAGAATAGCTGAGAATTTCAAAATGCTTTTGGACTGAACACCTGATTCTTTTGAATACATTCTTCTATCCTGGTCTAAAAAGCAACGAATGTCATTTTACTGTTCATCGGTTTTTATCTTCTTCTATTTCTTAGATAAGTCCCTTTAACATTTCATATAATAAGGGCTTGATAATAATGAAAAACTATGAACAGTAAAATGACAACAAACTTACAACTATTAACAACTGAATGTAAAAAAAAAAGAAAACAAAACCTAAGCAAACAACTAGAATAGGAACAGAATCAGAGAAATGGGCATCACGTGGAGGGTTTTCATGGGGAGGGGGAGGGGAAGAATTGGTGGAGAAGGTACAGGGAATAAGAAGCATAATTGGTAGGCATAAAATAGACGGGGAGAGGTTAAGAATGGTATAGGAAACAGAGAAGTCAAAGAACTGATATGTCCAACCCATGGACATGAACTAAGGTGGGGTGATGCTGCAGGGTTGGGGAGTGCAGGGCAGAGGGGGGATAAAGGGAGAAAAATTGGGAAAACTGTAATAGCATAATCAATAAAATATACTAAAAAATAAATAAAAAGAAACAAATGGTGCTTATAGAGTTGGTGGCCTTATGCATAAAACAAACTTCGATCTTACCTTAATTTTTGTTAGTATACAAAAATTAACTTAAAATAGACCAAAATTTAGGAGCTAAAAGTACAAAACTTATAGAAGAAAACAGAAAAAAATCATGGGTTTAGTACAGGTTTTTAAAAAATAAAGCACGAACTATAAAAGCAAGTAGTACATTGGACTTAAAAACCGCTTTTGCAAGTTGAAAGTCATTTTATAATTGAAAAGGTAAGCCATAGAGTGAATGAAATTATTTGCAAAATATACATCCAACAAAAGACTTTTGTCTAGAACATAAAGGACTCTCACAACTAAAGAGGAAAATTACAGTTAAAATGTATAAAAGATTTGAAAAGACACTTCACACAGAAGATACACAGATGCCAAATAGTACATGAAAAGATGAGCAACATTCCGCTACTAATACTATTATATCCTACTAGAATGACTACAGCTAAAGAGACTGACCGTACTCTGGTTATGGAAATGTAAAATGGTATAAACACTTTGGAAAGCACATTGGCAGCTTCTTTTCTTACAGAGGTGTATAGTACAATATCATTTTTGTGGTAGTAGTTCAAACACACATAACCTATTCCGGTTAGGGCAGAACTTTAGAGAAACCCCAACTGAGAGACATGCTGCAGAATAACTCAGCCGTGCTCTACAGAAGTGTCAAGTCATGAAAGAAAGGCAAGACGCAGGACCTTTTCCCGACAGGAGGAGTCTATGGAGAAATGACAATTAAATGTGATGTGGGATTTAAGGTAAGCTCAGAGAACAGGAAAGGTTATAGGAAAAAAAAACCCTTAAAACAAACTGGTGAAATTCAAACGAGATCTTATTTTACTTACTATATTGTACTGATATTAATTTCTTATTCTTGATATTTGCACTAAGGTTATGTAAAATGTTACCATTAGGCCAAAGATCTGGTATTATCCAATAATAAGAAACAAATATTAATTACTTAGGCATTTACTTAGTGTCATTATAATTTGGTATAAAACATAAACTAAAAAAATTACTATACAAAACTTAAATTTATACCTACCATGTGACCCAGCCATACTATTCCCAGATGTTTACCTAGAAGAGATAAGTATGTCCCTACAGAGGCTTTTACACTAATAGGTATAGGGCTTTATTTGTAATAGCTCCAAACTGGGAACATGTAGAGAATCCAAAACCTAAAGATATTTGCAGTTTTAAGTGTATCCATTATACTTAATAATGCTGTTTAAAAATATCAATGGTATTTTAAAAAATATTAATGATAGTCCTGGCTGGTGTAGCTCAGTGGATTGAGCGTGGGCCTGTGAACCAAAGAGTCGCCAGTTTGATTCCCAGTCAAGGCACATGCCTAGGTTGTGGACCAGGTCCCCAAATGGGGGTGTGTGGGAGGCAACTGCACATTGATGTTTCTCTCCCTCTCTGTCCTTTCCATCCCCCTCTCTAAAAATAAATAAAATCTTAAAAAATAATAGTTATTATAAATTCTGGGACAAGTAGATACACTGAGTTCTCAGATAAGAATTTTTTAGGGATTTACGTCTGAGTTCCCCAATGTCAAGTTGTAGTTTTTACATGCCATGAGAATTTATCTTGGGCATTTACTTACTTTTTAATACAGAGAGATCGTGTTTAATCAATTATTTAAAGGCTGTAGTATTTGTATTTTTAGAAATTATGTTCAAATCAGCATTTACTATAATTCATTTTTATTATAAATTAATTCTTTATAAGAACTAATTGAATACAAAAGAAGAAAATGAATCCCTGATTTAGTTTTATGCTGACATTTACTTATGTTTATTTCAAATGGTCTTCTGGTTCTCTTAAATATATTATTTTTGTTTTTACCTAATAATTTAATTTACTCGCAATAAGCACCAAGGAACTTAAAAACATACATGATTGAGATAGTTATATTCCATTTATAGCTTATAAATTTAGTAAAAAAATTTAGTGTATAAAATGATATTTAAAGTTCCGGTCTTTCATGTCCTTGGTTAGGTTTATTCCTAGGTATTTTGTTTTTCTTGTTGCTATATCAGATGGGATTTTTCCCCCTGATTTGTGTTTCTGGTATTTCATTGTTAGTGTACAAAAATGTCTCTGATTTCTGAGTTGACTTTGTATCCCACTGTTTTGCCAAATTCACTTGTTAGGTGGAGTAGTTTTATGGTGGAGTCTATAGGGTTTTCTATGTGCACTATCATGTCATCTGTAGACAATGACAGTTTTGCTTCCTCTTTTCCAGTTTGGATATCTTTTCTTTCTTTTTCGTGTGCGATTGCTGTGGCTAGGACTTCCAATAGTATGTTGAAAAGAAGTGGTGAAAGCGGATGTCCTTGTCTTGTTCCTGATCTTAGTGGGAAAGCTTTTAGTTTTTGTCCATTGAGTATGATATTGGCTGTAGATTTCTCCTATATGGCCTTTATCATGTTGAGGTACGTTCCCTCTACTATTTTACAGAGTATGGAAATATACTTAGAAAAGTTTTTAGGAATTGGATCTAATCATCTGTATACTGATGTTTAAACAAATTATTACACTATAGTACTGTGTGATCCCCACAATTCCCTTGGTCCTCAGATGATGTTTTAGTTCTGTTAGTTGTTTAGTCAGAGTTTTCATTTCAAATTAAGCATTAGACTATACTGTTATAATATCTAACATCCCCCCCCAATTATTCTATCCTCCCATCTATGTTTGACCTTCACAGCTTAAACTTTTTCAATAATTCATCACATTCCTCACTTAGGGACAATTTTTCTTTTAAAGTCACCCATTTACTCATTTGGAATTCTTTATGAATACATTTGTTTATTTACCTCATTTTAAATTATCTTTGCAGGTCAGTAAATATTTAGTTACTATCCTGTAAGATTTGACTAAAATAATATTTGATTTTTAATAACTAAGTTACTTATGCAAATGAATGTTGTTCTTTAAAGGTAATACCTTGAAAGCTCTGCATTCAGTCCAATGATGCTGCAATTATTCTGAATATTTTCAAACTCCTGTTCTGAAATTTTCTGCAAAGGCGGTGGTTCACTAAAACAAAACTTCTCATTAATAATTAATCTTGATCCTCTGCTGCTTTAAATTATTGAAATGTAAAAAAACAGTTGGGAGTAATCTAATTTAGGTAATTCTGATATAATAAAATATTACATTTTATACTAAGTATTATAAGACTGTATTCTATTGTATAATAAATGCCTTGCTTCCTTAGATGAATATTTTGAAGCAAATTATTCTTTTCAATAAGTTCTGGAATATTAATATAAAAAGTGCCATTATATACCAATCAGTTCAAATAAAACGATGCAAGATGACAAGGAATCTAAAAAGGTCATGCATTTGTCCAGACTTGTCTGAGGAATTTGGAATACTTAAAATACATCTTCTCTAACCAATGCTTATAACATTTAAATCTATTTCTAAATCTATCTACATAAATTATAAAATATACAGTATGACATACATACATATATATGTGCATATGTGTATACAGTTGGCCTTTTATATCCACGGGTTCCATATCCTTGGATTCAACTAACTGCAGATAGAAAATATCCCAGGGAAAAAGTTACATTGTTGCTGACGTTACTATGTAGTTAGGCCTGTGAACATGTACAGACTTTTTTTTCTTGTCATTATTCCCTAAACAGTACAGCCTAACAGCTGTTTGCATCTGTAGCCTTTACAGTATGTTAGGTATTATAAATAGTCCAGAGATTATTTAAAGTAGATAAGAGGTGTGTATAACATATACAAATACAACACATTTTATATAAGAAACTTGATCATACACAGATTCTGATATTCTTGCGGGTCTGGAACCCATCCCCCAGAGATACCCAGCGATGACTGTGCATATCAAGTAAAATGGACTCTGGATGAATGTAAAATATGTGGATATTCCCTATAGGTGTTTTTTTCCTCAATCTTTTGTTTGAAGCATTTTTTATATAAGTCTCATTACAATTAGAGAGATCTGGATTTGAAAAACCTAGTTTTATTATCTAGTAACTGAGATCTTGACCATATTATCTGAGTGAGTCTTAGACTGTGTTTATATATTGGAAATAATATTTTCTCACTTGATGATTGTTTAATAGAATGGGTACACATTTCCTAACAATGTACTGATTATATAGCAGACATTCAAAACATTTCTTATCCCTGTGCCATTATTGCTTCTCTTCCACCCATGTCCAAGAAGGCTAATACAGTCAGTCCTTCCTCTGTACCCACTGGGGGTTGGTTCCAGGACCCTGGAAGATACCAAATCTGAGGAGGCTCAAGTGCCTTCTAAAAAATGTCATTGAACAATGCATGGTATTTGTATATTTGAACTCCATGAGTCTTTCCTTTTAGTAAAAGTAGCTTTGCTTTCCAGAACATTCCCTACCTTCTTTTGGATAGTTGCCTGATTTGTTTTTATTTTTTTTAACCTGCTGAAAATTTAACTAGGCCTATACCTGTCTTTTATTATGCAAAGTTGTACAAGGAGTGGAACAATCCAAGTGGCTACATTTTGTAAAAAGGTTTAGGAAAACTTGGTAAAGAAGTGCAGGTGAGTAATAGAGCAAACAGTTTGCTGAAGGAGAATAATCAAAAGATGATTATATTTTTATTAGAATATCAAAAATTAGTATGAACATTTTCTTTCACCAAAGGCACTTCCAAAAAAGCTATAGTCTGGATATTTAGTTCTACTACATACTTTGGTAGCTAAATTGGTCTTTTCAGAACTTTTATGAATGTATGTAGAGCAAATGGTGCTAATTTTACATAGGTATTAAAATTAATTCTGACACTGAAATAAACTTTGCAGCATTAGCACAACATCTACTGTTGAACTGCCCCAAATCTGTAAAACCAAGGCTACTGTAATTGATAATGAATAATAATGATTGCTGATGTATAGATCATGTTAATAACCATGTTTTTCCCCCCTGATGACTAGTTGTTCCAGCTTGCAATCCACTTCTTTGAGTCTTTAGCTCAGAAATATACTCTTGTATATACTTATCAATTCAAGCCACTGGTGGTGTTAAACGCAAGGAATCACTTTTCCAGAGAGAAATATAGAAAAGTAAATGTCTTAGAACATGGTGATAGATCTGAAGTAGATGCTTTAGTGCTTTTAGAATACATATATTTTTTTTGTTTATGGAAATAAATGAGTTATGAGAATTTGAAGAAGTAAATTTAAAATTTTTGTTCTTTAAAATAAATCTTTGTCACAAAGTAGATGGGGAGTATAATTTATGTGGCTGGGATTAGCTTTCTGTATTGGCCAATTTGATGGGACAGTGGCTTAGAGAAACTTAGAGTTATTGTTGGGAGATACATATCCATGGGTCTGTGCATGTCTGGCTAACAGAGGCACAAACTGCCTTTGTTCCAGACTATCTTTTCAAGGTTGTTTGTGCAGAGAACATGCAGATAGTGTTTCACACTGGAGACAGGGAAGGTTTTGTTTACAGTCTTGGAAAAGAGAGATAGCACTGCCCTTCTGAGCAAAGGTCAGCTATGCTTTACTGTTCAGTATAATAAAGACAATGCTGACTTCTGGAGCAAATGAACAGGCATGCTTCCTGCCCATTATACAATTTTTGTATTCCCTAAATTTAGATTTGCCTTCCTATAATGCAACCCACAGTATGCAGCTATCACCTGGCAATTTCTTTATTGCCCTGAGGGAATTGGGGCTCAGAGAAATGGCATAAGAACAAGTTGATACTCTGACGCTGCTCTTGCTGTGAGTTTTGATGAAGTTCTTTGCCTCTGACCCAGGAATGTCATACCTTCTTCTTGCATCCATGGAACGGTGGCAGGCAGACATGTTAGAATTGAAGTAAGGTGATCTCTCAGATCTTTGACAGTCTTAGTGACAGGATCAGATGCACATAGAGACATGGCTTTCTGGAAGGGAAAGAATGAGAACCTTCTATGCCAGTTAGTGGGACTTGAGGGAAATCCACAGGTATTGGTAGTGAGTGTGTTGAGCAACTTATGATCAACCAGACGATACATGATCCTCTAGTTTATTGCCTCAAAAGGAAAAATTAATGATGTGGCTATAGGCCAAATGTCAGGAAATAGGTTAAATGACAGCTACGCACATGTTATATCATCAATATAGCATATTAAGATACTTAAAACACGCATCAGATCCAAGTCTTTTCTATCCGAATTTGAATTTGGTTAGAAATGACCCTGTGTTCAAATGACCCTATGGCAAACTAGTAAATGTAAGTTGGGACACTTACGTGAATGTATGTTGCAGCTGACTCTTTTAAAGTAAAAATTGGCACTGAAAGAGGCATTAGCAACATCAGTCACTTGAAAACCATTCCCCACTGGCTTGTTACACCTTTTATTTCTAACATGTCTGAACTGCTGAGGCTATAGATGGTACCACTGTGTTCAGATTGTGGTAATGTACAGTAAGTGTCCATGAGCTATTTGCCTCTTTCACAGACCACATAGTGTTACAATACAGAGAACTTGTTTGTATCAATACTTCTATTTTTAGCATGTCACTGAATAAAGCTGTAATTTTTTTTTTTTACCAGGTGTTCCATGTTGCTTCATATTAACAGAATGTGTGGGCTCTGACAATTCCAAAGGCTCCCATTAGTGTGGCCAACTAATACTGGCTTAGGGGGAATTTTATGGGTCTTCTATTCAAAATATCAGGTAGGGGAAATGTTCCCAATCAGACATGATATCCTTTTTAAGAAAATGTCAGGTAATGAAGGGTATTACCTCACATAACATTTACTCAATCATCCAACCATATCCACATTTTTACTTCATCTGCATTCACAGAAACTGCCCGTATACTCCCAGTCGAAACATTGTTCCTTTGAAAGGTGCCCCCATTTTTGCTAACTCTCCTTCAGGTGGGAAGACTTCCTTGTCAATCTGGAGGTCAGCTTTCAGTCTGCTGAAATGAATTGTACCGACTAGTGCTAAGATTTGTCCTGGGTGGGCGGAAGTCCCATTGCCTTCCACGCCACAGTTACAGAAATGTGCATCTACACTGAGTGTGAAGAGAGGGAAATCTGTGACCTCTATGGGCAGAAACCAGGCAGATGGTTAGAAATGCAGCTGGGCCTCCACCTGGGCTATGATGTGCAGTGCTCGTTGATGAACATGTGCACCAGCTGGGTGTCTTATTGTTCAGCTCCTCTAATATGCCACTCCAGGGTCTCTTCAGAATAGCAGTAAAACCTCTGAGGCTTCCCCCATGCCGGGGGCTACTGGCTGCTGTAAGGGAATTTTGTTACTCTTGGAGAGAGCTCTCAAACAGAGAAACTCCCATGGGAAACAATAGATAAGAAATTGACGGTAGTGTATTGGGCACTTACTGTCCTGGGCTGGATTTGCTATGCCTTATAAAGGTGAGCAAATGGAGGAAGAAAATTTACACACAAAGAATCATAGATAAATTGTTGAAGTTGGCCCCACTACTCTACAAAACTTCCTTAGCCATTTTGTTAAAATCAGCAAAAATGAAGATATTGTCATGGTAACAGGGTAGCGGATGCCCAAGATTAAGATGGCCACCTTAAAAAAAATTGTCACTTTGTGAAACCTAAGTCAGCCCAAGGGCCACACCCTGTGGTCCTAGGTGGAAAGCAAGTGCCTGTGGCTGCTTTATCCGGGGTACACAGAGGTGAAACAAATGGTGTCAGATATGAGGATCTTGCTGTTTTTTTGTAGAGCACTGAGTGGGCCCCCAAAATGGAAGACCATTTAGCTGAACTGTGATTGAGTAGCTTCTCAAAGCTGAAAGTGAGTGCAAAGCATTGCTTATTGGCGTGGAATTGCTCTCTTCCTCTGGGCATCACCTTTCCTATCTTTCTCTCTAGTTTGACCTCAGCTGCTTTGAGAATAAAGGTGACTAGATGCGAGGCCAAGGTCTCAAGGGGGAAGGAAGGCCATATGCAACTGTCTAAGTGTTTTGGGAAATTTTGGGCAGGAGAGAGGGATACTTGTATGACTCTCTTAGACATAGGACCTGAGTCAGCATTCTACCAAGGAAAGAGGGGGGCTGCTTAATTCAAATAATGCGGTTTGGGTAGTGTTCACAGTCAGGAAGGAATGCTAACATTGCCTTGTTCGCCCTCTGGTGTAATTCAATGTTCTGTTGTCATGGATTCTACCTCTAGATGCATAGTCGAAATCGATGTGTTTTATACTTGCACTTCTCTATCCCATCATGGCCAGGGAGGATTCTTCCAATATGGGACAGCCACATTCAGGTGGGTGTTAGTATCTTTGGGGTCCCACGACTCTACGGACTCCTTTGAGGGATGAGCATCTGTGACTGATGATTTTGACTAGCAGAGCCTCTGTAAAAGGAGGCAGCCTTTACCAGGGGGAGCCACTAGGGTTTTGGACTCTTGTCTCTCTGACAGGGTTATCAGGCAAACCTCTTTTGAAAAGTAACTATTAGCTTTTTACTGGGCTCTTGTTGAAGCTTTCCTGGGCTTCTTGTTGAAGCCTGTCCCAAGGCACTTTCTGATTCTCTAGCCTGGTGTTTCCTTTTGGGGCAGGTCAACTTGGACAACAACTAACGAAGTGGGATGAGTGCGACAAACCTTGTCAAATGGAAATAGGGTATGCAGTGACACTGTAGCCTTCGCTGTCTGGTCTGCCACTTGGAAAACAATAGACTGGCAGATCAAAGACACTTCTCGTTGGGGCCACAAACAGTAGAAACAAATAGGAGCTGCTGTTAAGTGGGCTGCCTCACTCACATGATATTCATTGTAAGGGACCATCATTTGGCTGATTGAAATCAAGCTGCTAATCAGACCTGTAATGGCCAGATAGCCACCATTACTCTCTGGATCCCTCACTGTACTAAAGAGGATGAAACATCCATCATCGCAGACTGGGCTCAAATGATCCTGCGATTTGGATACCACTGCAGTCAGATTTGTGACTCCTGATGAAAGTTAGCCCATTTGTCTCACAGCAAGGGAGCACTTGTAGGGCACGGTTCCTGCTGCTTTGGCAAATTGAGTACATCAGACCTTTGACCTCTCTTTGGGTTTTCAGTGAAGCCTCACTGTTAATAATTTTTCCCGTTATGGTGTAACTGTTCAGTCTCATCAGCAGACTATGACTGTTCTGTTGTGGAACTTAAAAATTGTCCGTATCATAGTTTCAGCTTTCTAATATTGTGCATGAAGCAGTATTCCTTTTATTGCAAAAACCATTCAACAGTGAGTTGATGGTCAAGATAATTGATAGATCTTCCATACTCCCTGCTATGTGCAAGCGTCTGGTATTGAGTGTTAAATGGAATCCTCAAAATTAAACTAAAAGAAATTTCTCACTGTGTTTTTCCACCCCTTCCTGGTCCATACACCAATTAGTATTGGCCTCGATGATTAAATGTGGCTGTCTCCAGAAAAAAGTTATCTCCTCTTCACTGATTCCTGACTTAAGATCAGAACAAAAACAGTGGCAGATTATGTAGACTTACACTGAAAATTCAGAATTCTGCTCAGATTATATATCCATGTGTGATGAGTTTTTCTTTTCTGTGGCTGCAGCCCTGGCTTGTGTACTCCCTGTATGAGAACCCCTGCCAAAAGGGAGGCCTAAGGGATTCCAACTTACTTCCAATTCGATCACCTGGATTCTCTTGTTGCATTAACACGGGCCTGGGTGTTGAGGACAGTGACCACTTGGTAGGGCAGTGTCTCACTGAGTGTCTTGACAATGTCCCATATAGACCAAAGTGGGCCTCTGTAAGTTTAGTAAAAATGCCCTTGCCCTTTTGGATGGGTCCTTCTGGATGAATGGTCTGGGTGCACTTAGAAACAAAGGTGAAACTGTAGTTGCAGACAGGGGACACACTGATTTTGTGGAATTAGGAGGAGCTTCCTGGAGGAATAACTGATTCATTATTTATAAGCATCTTTCAGCAGGCATTCCTGCAGTAGGAGTAATCCAATTAGAAAGGGTAGTAGAAAATTTGTCCCTAACTTCAGCTAAGTAATTGATGACACCGTTTTGGCCCTGAAAGATGTTCAGGTTAGCTTCAACTCACTGGTCAGAGTTGTTAAGGATGATAGAATTATTCTAGATGTGCTCCCTGTGGGCCAAGGCAGATTCTGTGTAATCATTAGTACAACCTTCTGAGTCTGGATTTATACCTTAGGTCAAGTGGAAAGGTTAATATAGAAACCTAAGTAGAGAGCCACTTGGCTTTCTGTATTGTCACTTTGTAGTTTAGGGGATTTTTTTCAGCTGGACTATTGCTGGCCTCACCCTGTTCCTTGGGTCCTGTTTCGAGTCTTAATTAAATGCTGCATGAGGCAAACAACGAATTTGGTTCTAGCCTCTGTCAATCCATTAATCAGAGTGGCTAACAGAACAGTGTATTTATTGAAAAATTCACTGGAACCCATGACAGTGTAGAAACTTGAGTGGATATTTCGGGAGACAGTTCTCGGTGGGTTCCTCACATTGCTGCCCTTACCTTTTCAAGGATGGTTGTATTGTGATAGCCTTGGAAGATCAGAGGCAGTGTTTCCTCTGTCCCTCTGAAACAGAGGGCATGGCTTGCAGGGTCTTCCTGGACCTGTCCAGGGTAATACAGACAGTGTCACCCACCAGAACAAAAGGCAGACATGCTTATTGTCCATTATCTAAAGATTCAAATTTTCCAAGGTCAGGGTTGCTTCCCCAAAAAGCATCACAACTGGCTTTTTTGCATTGCCTTGTGGCAATTGGTGCAAAAACTCCTGATGTTCTGCTATTGCTATTGCTGTGTCTCTGGCCGAGGAGCTGTGTCTTTGCCAGCATCTAGGAAACTGGCAGACTAACTTAATTAGCTCATGAGGATGTTAAACTTTAGATACTTTGCATTTTTTGGCAGTGACAAGGCAGCATGTTGACCTTTACAACCCCGTTTTGTGCTTTTTTTCTTTTCTTTTTTCTTTTTTTTTTTCTTTTTTACCATTTCTCACCCTGGTTACAGATTAGAATTTTCTGGACAGCTTTGGAAAAATACTTATGCCTTTGATCCACCCAAGAAAATTGAAAATCAGGGACTGTGAGGGTAGAGCCTAAGCACCGGTAATATTTAGAGGCTCCCTAAGTAGTAACAATGTATAGTCAGGAAATTGACTGATTAAGCCCTTATATTTATAGCTGGGCAAATCAAATACTTGCTATGTAATTCAGCATCACTCTATCCTCCTCATGCATGCTGTCTCAGGCTAAGGTAAAGAGTCCATGAATCAATAGTTAAGTAATTGTGTATTAAATCAGCTTTTTCACTGTACTTCAATGATACCTATTGGTGGTTGTCTGGATGCCTATTAAAGTATAGTCAGCAGTCAGGGAGTTTGTTGTCATTGGTATCCAAAGACACAAAGAGGCTTGGGAGAATATAGGGTTGCTGTACTATTTATAGGAGAATAAGAGAGTATTATGTGTACTAAAAATCTATTCATCCAACTTGTATCAGTCACAAAGAGTAAATTCAAGGTCCTCTTTTCCCATCAATTTCAAGTTACATATATAACAGACTGGCTTGTGGGGGAGGTCTCCTCTTCTGCCCTTGCTGGCTGTAGTGCCAAAGGAACTTCCTGTGTGATGCTGGCATCTCTCAGGTGCACATACTGTGTAGAAAAGACAGAGGTTCTCAAAGAGTTACTGAAAGCTAGCTTCTTGAGCTTATTTCTGCAAACTAGATTTAGGGCAGGTATTTCATCTGAGGAGCTGTTAATAAAACTTCATTACTTTTACTGCTTTCTTTAATTATAACCAAGCTAGAAATATCATAATCAATCAAACAGGTCTTATTCAAATGCCATAAAGAGGTGAAGAAGTGAAGAAAGTGGCCTACAGATCTGGAGAGGTCAGAGGTCAGTGGTAACAGCAGCCACGACAGACTTTGACGCAGTGGATTTCTTTGAGCGGAACCTCAGGATGTGACTTCTTTCCTGCTGCTGTCAAACTCTTCTGGGTCTAGAGATCAGGCAAAGATAGAGGCAATTCTATTCTATATGTAGTTTGCTTGGTTGATTTTTTATCACAACAAACTAGATATTGACTTTTGTTAAGTGTTATTTCTTCATTTGCTGAGATTACGTAATGTTATTTTTTTCTTTTGTTAGTATAATGAATTACATTAATTAATTTTCAAATACTAGCCAAACTTGTATTCCTGGGGTGCATTTCACATGTTCATGATGTATTATCCTATTTCTACATTGATAGATGATTTTGTTAATTTCATTTAGAGTTAGCTTTTCTTATAATATCCTCTTTAGGGTTGGGTAATAAGGTACTCATGGTCTTAATTATTTTTGGTAATTTTGAAAATATTTAAAATATTTATTGGCATATGCATTTTTGTGGTGAATTTTTCACACACTAAGTGATAATCTGAATAAAATTTTAATCTTTTATGTATTATATGGATAAAATAAGTTAACTGGCAGGATTTCTAGGTACCTTGCAAATTTGATTTCTCCTTGTAACATAAGAAATTGGCATATGGTTTTATATGCTTTTGTCCCTGTGAGCTGGTTGACTTTATTCACATGAGGGAGAGCTTCTTTCAGAGAGCAGACAAGGTCAGCTTTGGAGACTGAGGTCTATAGTGTGATTCCCCATAATCCCTGCTGGACATCAACTCTCGGTGACAGACCATCAACTTATAGATGTATACATTTAAATTTTATTTCTTCATAGTGTTTCCAACTGCACAAATAAATTGAAAATATAAAATTAAGTTCATAGGTACTGTTGTATTCACCAAAGGTACAGAGCTCTTAAGTGAAAGAGTTTTGCACTGAAAGCTGGCCAGTTGCTGAGGGATGTGGCATGTGGGGTAGGGGTGGGGGTTGAGGAGTAGTAGCTGGGGTGGGGAATAAATCAGTTTGGTTCTAAGAGGCGAAATGTGCATTTTAGAGTTCTCTTTGGCAAAATGTGGAGGCGGGACTGCAGCCGGGTGAGACTGAAGGCAGTGAAGAGTCACAAGAGCTGTTCAGGTGCGAGACGGTGAGGGCAACGGGAATGGAGAGATATCATATTAGACAAACACGGGACAGATGTGGCAAAGCGGTTACAGGAGGAATGGCAATAGGCTGTGAAACAGAAGTCAGATGACATGTTTTCAAATTCTTGACATTCACTGTCTCCCAGAATCTAGTCTCAGAAACCTGTAGTCTCATAACGTGATCCATAAAAATGGAATTTTTGAAAGAAAACACTAGGGAAAAGATGTATACTTTATATCTTTTTTGGAGCTTACAGCAGTCCCATAGGTCCAGTGTCTCTGCCTGCTTCTGTATAGTTTTGCTATTGGATGAAAGCAGAATTAAAGAGGAATTTGAGTGGAGTCTCTTTAAGGGAAATTTCTATGCATTGTCTATTAGGCCAGAGTGCTTGAGTTCTCTAAGTGACTTCAGTTTGTTTATACTGTTTCCTTAAAAATAATAGCTGTCAAAGTAACTTGAAGACTGGAATTTAAGATTTTTTAAATTTTAGTTTAAGTGAAAACAGCTTTTCCTGGGTACTGAAATATATTGACATCATGTGCTTATTTCCTGGCCCACATGGATTGTAAAATAGGCTGGGGTGTTGCGAATTAAATG
The DNA here is from genome assembly GCF_022682495.2 of Desmodus rotundus. NCBI lineage: Eukaryota > Metazoa > Chordata > Mammalia > Chiroptera > Phyllostomidae > Desmodus > Desmodus rotundus. The sequence goes on from NC_071388.1 coordinate 168,451,835, forward strand.
AGATAATTTATTCAAAGTCCCCAGTATAATGGGCACATAGTAGGCATTCCATAAATAGTAGCTATAGGACATGGATTCAGAAATCATTAACTTAAAAGGTCGTAGTTATAAACATGAATATAGATGAAGTTAATCAGGAAGACTGTAAGAAATAAAAGAGAAAGACAAGGATATAAATCTGGAAAAGTCTGGCATGTTAGAACAGGAAGTGAGAATCTGGCGAAAGAGAGGGGAAAGCAATGGTCAGAGTTAGCAGGAGAGCGAGAATAGAGCTATAATCAAGGTAGCCCAAGTTTTAAGAAGGAAGGAGTGTTCAGGCTTGGAAATGCTTTAGAGCTGTCAAAAGGGTAAAGACTGACTAATCTGGCACTTCGCGGGTCATTGGTGACTTAAGGAAGCCTGGATCTACCTTGCTTGAGTAAAATAAGGGGAGGAAAACTTGGAAAATTCAAGTAGAATTTTTCTAAATGTTCTATTTCAGAGAAATTATGTCGATTTAAAAAGCTGAGTGTTATTTGGAGAGGAAGGATACTTGTGCACATCTTAAAACTCTCTGGTAACAGGTAATAGATAATTGATGACAGGAACTTGGCAGCTCAGTTGCCACAATCAAGCTCTAGGAGACAGAATGCTTACTAATGAAAGGATCTCCTTGGGTAAATCATCACAAGCCAAGACAAAATCATACACCTGCTGACTTTGAGCTGCTCAAGGGCAGAAGCACCTTCTTACTCATCTTTGCATCGAGGGACTATCTCAGGACCTGTCACTTGGTTGATGCTTAAAAAGAGAAAAAGACAAATGTAAAGTGATTGGGTTTAGTTTGAAACTAACACCAGAATTAAAATTTTATGGCTTATTCAAAATAGAATAATATGTCAGATTTAAGAATAGGAAACCTGTTGAGTACTTAATTTTAGGAATAGACAATAGAAAAAGGTCTTTCTTGATTAAGCTTATTGGTTGTGTTTAAATTTTTGCTTTGCTTATTTAGGCTCTTTGTTATGAACTTTGTCTTTTGCTAAGTTCTATGAGTAAAAATCAAAGAAGTAGCCCTGCTAGGTAATGTGTAGTGCCTGACAAGGGCAGGAACTTAAGTACAAAAACCAAAACTATGCTTAGTTTTGTTACTTGATAACATTATGAGTTTGTTTGAACTTTTTATGTATATAAATGCAGATATCCTCTTCAAAAGCAGTTTTAATATCTGGTTAGTTCATGTGTATTTTGCAATTAAAAAAATGATTGACGAACTTATATTCCCATCAGCAGTGTGAGAATTCCAGTTGCTACACATCTTCACTAACACTGGTGTTTATTGTCAGCTTTTGTTTTTCAAAATGTTAATCATCCTAATAGGGGGTAGGGTATAATATTGGTGTTTTAATTTACATTTGCCTGATGACCAATGGTATTAAGCATCTATTCATGTGCTTATTTGCCATCTGTATCTGTTCTTCAGTGATGTCTCTGCTTGTACATATAAGTTATACATATTTAAAAAGTTAGAAGTTTAAAAAAATATTTGGTTTTGAGAGTTCTTCATGTATTTCTGGTATAAGTCTTCCATCACATAGATATTTGAAAAAATTTTCCCCCGCCCATGGCTTCTCTTTTCAGTCTCTTAAGTAGCTCTTTTGAAGAGCAAAAATTTTAAATTTTGTTGAAGTTGACTTTATTATCTTGTTATTTTATAAACCATGCTTTTAATGTCATATCTATGTTAAATATACACTTATTACATAATCCAGCCATTCTAGTTTTAGGTGTTATCCAAGATTATATTTATCTTTGTTTAAAGACTTACAAATGAATTTAATGCAACTTTATTTGCAATAACTCAAAACTGTAAATAACCCATATGTTTGTCAACCAGTGACTAGATAAACAATCATACTATACCCATATAATTGAATACTAATCAGCAGTAAAAAAGAAATTACTCTTGGTAGATGCTACAATATGTATGGGTCTTAAATTAGTAATGTTGAATGAAAGAAGCCAGACAAAAAAAGAGTACATACTATATGTTTCCATTTATGTAAAATTCCAGAAAATGAATGCTCATCTATAATGGAAGAAGACATATTTTCTGGGTAAGAAGGGGTTGGGGGGAAGGGGCATGAAGGACTTTGAAGATGGTGCATATGCTCATTATTTTGATTATGGTGATAGCTTTATAAAGTGTACACTTTAAATATGTGCATCTTATTGTATGTCAACATCTACCTTACTAGAACTATAAATAAAATGACTTAAAAAAATTCCACTGTTTGTTAATTATCCCTTAGAATCATTTAGAAGAATGCAGGACATATTTTCTAGCCATCCTCTTGAAACTCTTCATATTTATTAGAGTAGATACAATGCATCATTGATAATAAAGAGCTAAAGAATAACCCATGGTGGGAAAATAATATCTTGCGCCTAGTAATGAAACACTGAGAGAAAAAGAGCAAGCAAACAAGAGTGCAGAAAGATGAATTGTTACTTACTTCTTAAAGAAAGAAAAAAAATAGTTACACAATTAATCAGAAGTAGTAGATATGAATGCTTTATGTCAAATTTATTATTAAATAGAAATTAGAATCCTAGATACAGCTAATTAGGAAAATGCAGGAGAAAATAGATATTTATGATGAGATTTTAAGTTTCATGATGAATTCACAAAGTCAGAGGCAGAGCAGAGTTGAACCAGAAGTGAATCATTAATTGTAACCAAGTGCCTGTAATGTACAGAGACAGATTAATGATGACAGTGACAATGTCACTGGTAATAAATGCAAAAAGCAATCGTACTTTTTATATATTTATTTTTACAAGTTCTTCCTAATTACTCTTCTGTAGGCTAAATTTGCAGGGCTTTCTGTTTTTCCTCAGAAATTTTCTGGTGTAGGGGACCTCATCACTGCAGCGGTGATGATAATTATAATTACCAAGTAATCATTAAACACTAGGAAGAGCATAGAAAGAGAAGACACTATAGATGCAATGGTTTTCCAGTGTTGAAATGATGTTTGTAAAGTTTTTGAAGGTTCTTATTTAGTATACTTCCAGATAATGAAGCGTGCTCAGGACACAGCTCCCTTTCAGATGCTGATGTAGCTGTCTCAGTGCTGCAGGAATGGTATGAATTATTGATAGGTTTCCTAATTGCTGCTCTACTGATTTTGCATAAATTAGATCATTATTAACTAAATATAAATAAATGTAATGTGATCAAAAATGAAATATTGTATCTAATGTTAAGTAACAGTGGGTTTTTAAACTAACATTTATCATCTTATTATAAAAGTAATAAATACGTGATCAATTTAGAGAAATTGATAAACATACAAAAACATAGAAATAAAAATTCTTACCTGAAATTCCACCATCTCAGGATAGGCACTGTTAACATTTTTCTGTATTTCTATCCAGTTTTTTCTCTACTCATGATCTATAGGAATACTAATATACAAATTATAAGCATGTGTTTAGTTTAATTCTATGTATATACTTTATTATTCTCTTCATGTAATATCATTCAGTGACAACCCACTTGGAGATATAAATTGCTATACTTTCTTATAAAGCAATTATATATATATGTCAAGAGTCTTAATGGATTCATATTTGTTAATTTATAATAATTTATTTCTCTAAAATAACTAATAATGCCCACCAATGTTTATATATCAATTGTTCATCACAGCATTATATAAAAATAAATACATGGAAACCAAAATAAAATGATAATAAGGTAATCAGTTATTTATTCATCCAAGGGACTACAAGACAGGTGTGGAAACTTTTCAAAAATAGTTAATATTCCAAGGAAATATTAGTGTTAATAGATTAACACAATTTATTAACATACAATTTGCATATTAATGAAGAAGACAAAATTATGTACAATATGATCTATGTGTACAGGTATATCTGCATAATCTTGATCTGGCTCTCAAAATCAAAGTTGCACACAGTGGAGCAACATAAGAGCGTGGCTTTCTAAAAGCAGGAACAGAGCCTGCTCTGCTTACCTTCAGAAATTGTATGTCTTGTGTATTTTGGAAGCCTATGGCTAACAGAATTGCTAGCAAAAAAATTTACCCTTAGGTCACACAAATGAACAAAGCTTACAGTTATTTTCTGTAATTTAATTGAATGATTTTCTTCTTATAGAGTTGAAGAACTTAGTGACATTTTATTGCGCTACTTTCAAATATTTCACAACTGTGTGGTGAAGTTTTATCAGAAAAGTCCACCACACTAGATTCTATTTGTAAAAATAAAGCACAGGTTGTCCCTGAAAAAGTAACATTAATTTTTTTGTAGGATATTTTGGTGTTTATCTAATGATTTCTAATGAGTTTGTTGACCTCAATGCCAATGTCTGGAATATAAAGGGAAAATGTGAGCTAGCAAGTTTCATTTGTAGAAAAGAACAGGCAACACTTCCTTCTTTTATGGTTTCTTCTTATTCTTATAATTGTAGTATATGTATTTAGAAATACATTTAATGCTTAAAAACTATCTTTCTAGAATAACTGGTAAGTAGATTGTGGCAAAGGTTATAATTACTTTTCAATACTCATTCTTTCTTACTACAAAGCTTAGATTTGGCTGGTCACCTTGCTACCTATCTAAAAGAGTAATCACCATTCTCCCTCATAATTAGGTGTGACCACAGGGTTTAGAGTTGGCAAATGAGATGTAGGCAGAAATGTGCATGTGTTCTAACAAGCACCTTTAAAGGGCAGGTGCACCTTTCTGTGTCTTCTCCTCCATCCACCTGGCTTGGGGGAGTGTGGTGACTACAGCTTTAGCCATCTTTATTCTGATCTGGAGAATAGAACCTCTGAGCAGTAGAGCGAAAACAAAACAAAACGTAACAAAACCAAACAAGAGCCTAGATTCATGCTACCTCCACATGAATCTTGTTCTGTCTACCATCAGAATTAATACTAGATCCAGAAATAAACTTTTCGAGTCTTTGTTAGCAGAACTAAAATAAATCCTCCTTTTGCATAGGTCTAGGGTAAGCCTTCCTCTTTGTATATTATGGATATGCTTTTAGACATATAGACTTGTCAATAAAATATCTTTATACATAAAATATTTTATTTCATGATATATTTGTGATAGGTAGAAGAGTAAAGATGTTATCCAACATAAGCCAGAGATCTTTTTTTTTTAGTATAGCAAAAACATTTTATTTATTTTTTAAAATTTTTATTGTTATTCAATTACAGTTGTATGCCTTTTCTCCCCATCCCTCCACCCCACCCCAGCTGAACCCACCTCCCTCCCCCAACTCCACCCTCCCCCTTGATTTTGTCCATGTATCCTTTATAGTAGTTCCTGTAATCTCCTCTTCCCACCGTCCCTACCCCACTCCCCCCTGGCTATTGTTAGATTGTTCTTAACTTCAATGTCTCTGGTTATATTTTGTTTGCTTTTTTCTTCTATTGATTATGTTCCAGTTAAAAGTGAGATCATATGGTATTTGTTCCTCACCTCTTGGCTTATTTCACTTAGCATAATGCTCTCCAGTTCCATCCATGCTGTTGCAAAGGGTATAAGCTCCTTCTTTCTCTCTGCTGCATAGAATTCCATTGTGTAAATATACCATAGTTTTTGGATCCACTCGTTTGCTGATGGGCACTTAGGTTGCTTCCAGTACTTGGCTATTGTAAATTGTGCTGCTATGAACATTGGACTGCACAGGTTCTTTTGGATTGGTGTTTCAGGGTTCTTAGGGTATAATCCCAGCAGCGGAATTGCTGGGTCAAAGGGCAGTTCCATTTTTAGTTTTCTGAGGAAATTCCATAGTGTTTTCCACAGTGGCCTCACCAGTCTGCATTCCCACCAACAGTGCACTAGGGTTCCCTTTTCTCCGCATCCTCTCCAACATTTGTTTGTGGATTTGTTTATGTTGGCCACTCTGACCGGTGTGAGATGGTACCTCATTGTGGTTTTAATTTGCATCTCTCTGATGGCTAGTGATGCTGAGCATCTTTTCATATGTCTCTGGGCCCTCTGTATGTCTTCCTTGGAGAAGTGTCTGTTCAATTCCTTTGCCCATTTTTTAATTGGGTTGTTTGTCTTCCTGGAGTGGAGTCGTGTGAGTTCTTTATATATTTTGGAGATCAGGCCCTTGTCTGAGGTATCATTGGCAAATATGTTTTCCCATATAGTTGGTACTCTTTGTAATTTGGTGCTGTTTTCTTTAGCCATGCAGAAGCTTTTTATTTTGACGAGGTCCCATTTGTTTATTCCTTCCTTTATGTCCCTTGCTTTAGGGGACATGTCTGTGAGGATGTTGCTGCGTGGAATGTCTGAGATTTTCCTGCCAATGTTTTCCTCAAGGACTTTTATGGTGTTACAACTTATACTTAAGTCTTTTATCCATCTTGAGTTTATTTTTGTGTATGGCATAAGTTGGTGATCGAGTTTCATTTTTTTGCACGTAGCTGTCCAGATCTCCCAACACCATCTGTTGAAGAGGCTGTTTTTGCTCCATTTTATGCTCCTGCCTCCTTTGTCAAATATTAATTGACCGTAAAGACTTAAGTTTATTTCTGGGCTCTCTGTTCTGTTCCATTGGTCTATGTGCCTGTTTTTATGCCAGTACCAGGCTGTTTTGATTACAGTGGCCTTGTAATACAATTTGATATCAGGTATTGTGATCCCTCCTGCTTTGTTCTTCTTTCTCAAAATTGCTGCAGCTATTCGGGGTCGTTTATGGTTCCATATAAATTTCTGAAATGTTCGTTCTATATCTGTGAAATATGTCATGGGTACTCTATTAAGGATTGCATTGAATCTATAAATTGCTCTGGATAGTATGGCCATTTTGATGATGTGAATTCTTCCAATCCATGAGCATGGTACATGCTTCCATTTGTTTGTGTCTTCCTTAATTTCTTTCTTCAGTGTTGTGTAGTTTTCTGAGTACAGGTCTTTTACCTCCTTGGTTAGGTTTATTCCTAGGTACTTTATTTTTCTTGTTGCTATATCAAATAAGCCAGAGATCTTGAGACATAAAAAATATTTCTTTGTCTTTGATACATTCTTCGACAACACGCACGGGGAGAAACGCTGGGTCTATATTGTCATCAACATGAACATTAAGCAGCAGTTATCTTTTTTTTTTTTTTTTTTTTTTTTTTTTTTTTTTATTGTTATGCAATTACAGTTGTATGCCTTTTCTCCCCATCCCTCTACCCCACCCCAGGTGAACCCACCTCCCTCCCCCCTCTCCACCCTCCCCCTTGGTTTTGTCCATGTGTCCTTTATAGTAGTTCCTGTAATACCCTCTTCCCACTATCCCCGCCCCCACCCCCCACCCCCGCCCTGGCTATTGTTAGATTGTTCTTAACTTCAATGTCTCTGGTTATATTTTGTTTGCTTTTTTCTTCTATTGCTTATGTTCCAGTTAAAGGTGAGATCATATGGTACTTGTCCCTCACTTCCTGGCTTATTTCACTTAGCATAATGCTCTCCAGTTTCATCCATGCTGTTGCAAAGGGTATAAGCTCCTTCTTTCTCTCTGCTGCGTAGAATTCCATTGTGTAAATATACCATAGTTTTTGGATCCACTTGTTTGCTGATGGGCACTTCGGTTGCTTCCAGTACTTGGCTATTGTAAATTGTGCTGCTATGAACATTGGGGTGCACAGATTCTTTTGGATTGGTGTTTCAGTGTTCTTAGGGTATAATCCCAGCAGCGGAATTACTGGGTCAAAGGGCAGTTCCATTTTTAGTTTTCTGAGGAAATTCCATATTGTTTTCCACAGTGGCCTCACCAGTCTGCATTCCCACCAACAGTGCACAAGGGTTCCCTTTTCTCCGCATCCTCTCCAACATTTGTTTGTGGATTTGTTTATGTTGGCCATTCTGACTGGTGTGAGATGATACCTCATTGTGTTTTTAATTTGCATCTCTCTGATGGCTAGTGATGCTGAGCATCTTTTCATATGTCTCTGGGCCCTCTGTATGTCTTCCTTGGAGAAGTGTCTGTTCAAGTCCTTTGCCCATTTTTTAATTGGGTTGTTTGTCTTCCTGGAGTGGAGTCGAGTGAGTTCTTTATATATTTTGGAGATCAGGCCCTTGTCTGAGGTATCGTTGGCAAATATGTTTTCCCATACTGTTGGTACTCTTTGTAATTTGATGCTGTTTTCTTTAGCCATGCAGAAGCTTTTTATTCTGATGAGGTCCCATTTGTTTATTCTTTCCTTTATGTCCCTTGCTTTAGGGGATGTGTCTGTGAGGATGTTGAGCAGCAGTTATCTTATAGCCTCTCAGGTACAGTGCTGTAGTAAATACATGTGATTGTTGTCTACAAGCCATTAGGTTGACCCTGCTTGTTGAAGATTTGGGTTCTCTTCTAGCCCTTGCTGTTCAGATAGATGCTAGAAAGTAACTCCTGGAGCAGACGCCATATAGGGACATCACAGCTCTCTCTACAGTCTAAGCTAGTGTTGTATTTGCATGTTGCTTTTTTGTTATATCCATTTACATAATAGAAACATTTGAACATGACCTAAAAATGACAATTTTAGTTTTCAAATTATTACCAAATTGTGTATAAAACAGAATGTCTCCTTTTCTCTGAGAATTATGTACTCCGAAATGGAACCTATGTCAGAGAAGTGATGTCAGAATCTCTAATTCAAATTGGTCTTGAGAAGATAAACTACTTTGGAACCATGGAGATAATATTTTCATAACACTGGGTTACCGAATACAGTGCAATTTGCTCTTCCTTAGTACTAACTTGTGGTAGCCCGTTGCATCATTTAATTCCACTAACAGAACCCCCTTTTCCTATGAGGAACTTACTCCATGTCGAAGCAAGTAGATCCAACCTAAAAATGTCCAAACTTGTGCTTGGTCTGTATGGTTGTTTCAGGATGGAGCATGTAGTTCTGTCTGGGAAAATTAGAATACTTACCAGAACTTTTTGCTCTTAAGAAATATGCTCTCTTTTCCCTGGGATTGCAAGCTCCAGGGCCATGTAAACCTTGAGTATCCGATGCCCATTCTGCCTACTCTGGGGGCTGCCTATTTAGGAGGGGGCTGGCCTGAATGTAAAACCAGGGAAGAGGAAGGCAGAGCCACGACATGGAGAAAAAAAGAGGTAAAATATCTTTTGAGCACCTGGATCTATACATGCTTCTAAATTGTTAGTTATATGGAAAAAGATTTGTTTTATTTTTAAATTACGTTGGTTTGACATGAGTTTCTTTCACTTGAAACTGACAGCATCCTGATTAATAAAGCTTCTTCCTTAGAAAATTTATTAGATGAGCATGTAGTCAGCAGTGGTGGAAAGTGGATGCACTTTGCTTAGCTGATAGGTCTGCTACATGTTTTATAGTTGGATGTTCTGAGACCACAGTGTCTTTGTCTCTTTGTCTTTTGGGACTTAGTCAGCCTTCTACCTAGTAGGCTCTTTGTTAGATGATGTGCAAATGAGCAGACCCACCAGAATGCTCTGGGACCAAGCTTTTAATTTCACGAAATGTGCTAATTCTCTCAACAAGCAAGTTGAAGAAGGCTATTTCATGGTAGCTGGCTGAATTCACTGGTTTCCCCATGGCTGGGGAGTGGTGAGGGTACCCAAAGAGAACCTTGTTTATTTCCACTAGACTGAAGTCCCTCCATCCCTTTTCCCGATAAAAATGCCTCAATTCTTCCTCTCTCCACTGCTTCAGGTAGCACAGGGAATATGCTTTAAACTTGGCCCATCATAGTATCTCACTGCCCTGGGCACAGCAATTTATTCAAGGCTGAACATATTTAACCTAACCTGGGCCAATCAAGGTCATTCCTTCATGTTTTCTATTATAGATGCAGGATGAGAGACTCACTTTACTTTGCAGTTACCACAACCAGTATACTTTTGAAGCTCTTTGTAGCCACACCTCCACCTCCATATTTCTTACCCTTCCTATTAACATGCTACCACCAAGTGGAGAAAACGTGTTTGCAAGAGAATGAAGCCAACATATATAATGTGGCCGATATGAGAGATGAAAAAGATGCTGACTACCTCACCAGAGTCAACAGGCTCAGTGTACATGTATGCTTTGTAATCATGAGTACAAAAATATATAATTTTAAAAAAGGTGCTACGATTTGGGTCATCTGCCTTCTCCAATAAAATATGGTTTTGAGTTCAGTATTTGAATAGTTAAGTATTGGACCATAACAAACTGGGCAGCATTATGGAGTAAGTGTACATATGTGCACGTGTGAACACATTTTTGCACACGTAAGCCTAGTAAAAAAGCAAGTACATTAGATAAAAAGGGAAGACTAATCTTTCTAAATTCTATATTATAAATTAAGTTATGAGAGATCTTTCACTTCATTGTAATTACTTAAAAATGTTACAATCTCCACAAGTACTTATCAACTTGAACCCCAATGGGAAAAATTTGAAAATGCTGTAGGCTTCTGGGCTAAACAAGCCAGAATATTTGCAAAGTGCTATGTGCTATGTATTTGTTGATTTCTTTTGCTGGTTAATTTTAATGACATAGGCTTTGGTTATATTTTAATGAACACTTAAAATGGTGTTGGAATAGCATTGAAAATTGTACATGAGGGAAATAAAATGCTAATAATGCTGATGCCATTTTTTAACCTGGCTTATAGTAGAATCTGCATGCTGAACAAGTCAGGGATCTATAAAAAAAAGTGAAGTGATGAACTGAATCATAGGAAAGAGGAAACTACTAACACTCTATCATAAGATGGTGTTCATATTTACAGGCACTCTGAACCTCAGGTTTTGAGATGCTCAATCTTCAAGTGCAGTGTGTGAGTCAGGAGGAAGAAGGAGCCAGATTCCTGTCTGCCCTGGTTAGCTATCTCTTCATTAACATGTTATGGGATGAAGAGCATTCTAGATTTCATTCACCAGCCTTGAACTCTGACATCCTTTCTTACTCGTGTGTGTTCTTCTGCCAGAACAAATGAGTTTCATTAAAGATTATCTTAGGAATTGTAACTATAGACATCCAATTAGTTATTAATTTATCATCTCTCAGCTGACAGCCCACACCCCTTTACCTGTTTTGTGGTACTGCAGTTGGTTCTGCAGTTGGTCCAACTCCAATAAATGAAGTTGGACTTTCATTTATTCTTGCTGGGGTTGAGTTAGGCTCTGCTAATGGTACATGGGAGGAGAGGGCAGGGCTGAGGGAGTGTGAAGAGGCTTTTCCAGTTTTTGGTTCTTCTGTGAAGTGGCAAGCCTACTGGCCTGCAATGGGTCCTAGAAGTGTCAGTGGCTAGAAAGACTCTGTAGTGGTGAGTGGTCTCCAGAAAGTTTCTTCATGACCAGAGTGGTGGGCGGCGTATTTCTTCAGTAGGTTATCTCCACAGAAGTCTAAGTCTCTGTCTTAATGGTGACTTTCTTCTCTAACTTTCTAAGTTTCTTCTTTGTTGACATTTTCCTCTGCCCTAAGGGTGTGTGTTAATTTCCTGTATCTGTGTAACAAATGACCACAAATCTAGTAATTTAACGCATTTATTATTTCCCAATTTCCATAGGCTAGGAGTCTGGGCATAGTTTGGCTGGGTCTTCTGCTCTGAGTTTAACCAGGCTGTAATCAAGGTGTCAGCTGTGTTGTATTCTCATCTGCAGACTGGACATGGGAAGAATCATCTTTCAAGCTCATTCAGGTTTTTTTTAAGAATTCATTTTCTTATGGCCCTGGTATCTTATTGACTACTGGCTGGACTGCCCTTAGGTCCTAGAGGTCACTAAAGTTTCTCTCCCTTGTGGCCCTTTCCATATGCAGTTCACACATGTCTGTTTGTTTCTTCACAGCCATCAGGAGACTTGTCACAGCCAGCTAGGATGATATCCTGTCTATTATATCCAAATCAAGGGAGTGATATCCCATCACGTCTTCCACATAATATTGCTTAGAAGCAAGCCACGGGTTTCACCTACACCGAAGAAGAGAGCATTCAGGTGTGTTACCCACTGGGGTCATTTAGCATGTCACTGCACAGAATGGTATTTTACCCTTTATTAATGAACCAACTTGTATCTAGTTTATAGTTCTTTATATTAAATTTTACTTGTTGAAATTCCTGGTGTGGTTTGTCTCATGATGAGATCCTGAGTGATACAGGCTGTATCCTTGGCATATCCTCAAGGTCACCTACTGATCGAGAAGGCTCACTCATGAAGCTAAGCGACTTCTCCCACTGAGGTCCCAAAACCTTGGGCCTTGATCTTAGGGGAAGAGCTGAGGATTTTACTGATGGCGTCAGAATTGCAGGCAAAGTTAGGATAAAAAACATGCTATTGTTGACATTTACCTGGTGGGATCCAATATTGAGCTAATTTCCGGTAACTTGTACAAAGCTCCCTTCTCCTCTTTTGTCTGGAGGGTGAGCAGGGCCGAGTTAGCTGGGGGTGTCAGAGGGCGTATGCCATTTCAGTGTGATAAATTAGTTAGCTATTAAACTGAATGTTTCTTGACTTTCAAAATGAGGGCATTAGGATGGATCTTTAACATATTTATTTGCCTTGCTGTGAAGGTAGTCAAGGTCTGCTGGATTTGTGATGTGCTAAATGAATGTTTAGCTGAGGTGCTCAGGTGGTTTTATTGGTAAGGTTAGCTACAAAAATGAAGGCGTGAGGTTATTGGAGGACAACATGACATCCATTAAATTAAATGCCTATTAAAGTTTTTGAATGGTGAGAAAGGATTTCTTAAAAGCCAAGAGGGGAATGAAGCCTTCCAAAAAGTGAAGTAATCTGACACTTAGTTGAAATGAGTATTCTTTCTGTTGAAAAGGTTTCTTTTGATACAGTTTTGGATGTGTTTTTCAGCAATTGCAAACAGCTTGTAGATGCTAAAGAGAGTAAAACAAAGATGAGGGAAAGGGAAATAACTAGGCTACTTCAGATACTAGGAGCTGATACCATCATTTCTTTTCTTTTCCTACTTTCTTTGGTTTTGCCAAAGCGGTGTACTTCAATCCTGCTTTGCATTTTCCCTTTATGCCTGCTATACAGACTTTCAAAAGCAAAGTCTTATGAGGTTAATTAAAGAATAAATCAGTCAAAAATGCATCAAAAGAGGCCTACAGTCACTACTCAGATGTACTTTAGTTTTGAAGAAAATGTGTTTTAAGATGGTAAAATGATTATAAGTGATATTCAACAACGGAGACCTATTAATTCTGTAGAGAACACAGCCAGTCTAATTATCTTGGACTATGGGCAAAGCAATGAGGTTCTAGTACAAGTGTGGACCTCATCTTGATTTTTGAACTTGAAGTCATTAAGTCACTTTTAGCCTTGGAATAGTGTTTTGTTTTGTTTTGTTTTTCTATTTTAAAAATGTTCCAAATCACTAGTGAATTTCAAGAAAGTATTCTATGTTGATATAGCTTATACATGTTCGTTCCTCTGATTATTTCTCAATTGGAAAAAATGGTGAATCAATTATAAAAATACTTTATTTAAAGGTAGTATGCCTCAGAAAGCAGAATTCATGTGGTATTATTTGACCCAATCGTGAAAGATATATACATGGAAGTTCTTTGAAATAGGTAGACCTCCTCCACAGTCTGGCTTTACCATCCAAAGAGGAAATCTGAAACCTCTATATCAGCCTTTTGACTAGACCATATTACAGGGCATATTACTGATAACCCTGTGCTGGTAGTTTAAATAAGAATTTCTAGAGCTGGTGAATTAGTTCAAGGTGAACATTTAAACCTAGGACTCTTGATACATGTGTTGTAGGGTGTGGCAGCTAAGGCAAGGCAAAGATTTCTTCCTCTGGCAGGGCTTCTCTATCCCTCACATACCTCTTGTCCATCTGTTTTTTTTTAAATTGGCTCTATGGGACCACTGAGAAAAAGTAAGTACTATACTGATATTTGGAATTCAGACATATATAGGTATGAGGCTGGTTATAGAGTTGACACAAACCAGATTACCAAGAGACTAGTGAGAAAAAGTTTACCATAGAACAAGTAGAAATCTGGCCTGGGTTCTGGGCTCAAGATGGTAGTTGTTTGGTATATAACATGGCAGCTAATACTGAAACCTGTACATACCCAGGCATATTGCTGGCTAACGTGTGAGGTGGGGGAGGGAGGGGGGTCAGCCGTGGTTGGGTGGAGGGATGGGGAGAAAGGGCACACAACTGTAATTGAATAACAATAAAAAATTAAAATAAAAAAAAAAAACAACGAATGGCATGTGTGAATTTAAGGAGGTGACTCTACAAATTCAGTATCAGTCTAGGGTCCATTACCTTTTGGATTATCTCATTTTCCTTCCTTCCCCTCAGTTTTGCATAAACAGATATATTCTCCTTAACTTTATGCTCTGCAGGCACAGGAGGGATCAGTACTTTTCTAGAGAGACTGGTTTTCAGGTAGCGTTGGTAGATTGGCTATCAGAAGCAGAATCTGGCTTAAGGAGCACGGAAGTGGCATGGGAGGTGAACTATAGGCTTGGAAGCCAAGTGGACAATCAATAAGAAGTAATCATTATAGACACTTAATGAAATTCCTTTTGATGTTTTCTACAAAAACTTGGAAGAGGGAGACTCCACAATGAATTTGGCTTCCTTATTGAGTATGGGGACTTAGAAGATTAGATTTAGGTCTCTGATAATTAATTTTATAACTCTAAAATTTTAGTTTCTATTACAAAGATTACTTATTTTTCTGATTGTAAAGATTCAGGTGTAACTGTCAGTGTGACTTCATTTGTATTTAAAGCTTGGTGATATTTGGAGGGTCTTGGTTAACAAGTCCAATGACAGATCAGTTTAAAAGTCAAGAAAGGCCTAGAAAAATATTCAAAATGTTTCAATTTCTCAATCACATAGGGTCATCTGATATGGAAAATCTAACATAAAAATGAAAGTAAATGTCCTATTTTTTAAAAAACGCTGTGTTCAATTTTCAGTTCAGTGAGAATAGGACAGGCTATTCAGTTAACACTATAGAAAAATCAGCCACCAACCAGAAGAAAATAAAATGGACCCTATTTCACAGTATATACAATAATAAATTTCAGGTGGAGAAAAAAAGTAAATGTTAGAAATAATTAAGAAAACCTTTCAAAATAAAATCTTAGGACTCTGCAAGTACAGAAGACAGGGGACAACTTCTGAGTCAAGCTATAGAAGTCCAGATGCTTTAAAGTTAAAGACAGACAAGTAAAATTATGTGTGTGTATATATATATTTGACAAACAAATTATATTCTATAGAAAGTTAAAGAGTAAGAGAGATCTAGAAGTGTTATTTATAATGCCAATGACAGATGAAAGGCTATTATTTAATATACAGAAAGCTCTTGCAAATTGACAAGTAAAAGACAAATAACCCATAGAGGTGGCAAAGAATGAACAATGGAAAGGAGAGCAAGTCAAATGGCCAACAAAACTATAAAAAGTCTCAAATTCTCTAAATAGTGCAAGTTAAAGTCTCAATCAGCTATCATTTATATCTGCCAAACTTACCACAAATTTAAATATAATTATTACAAGGGAAATATGGGGAATAGATATTTTCTCATATAACTGATGGAAATAAGAACTGTTTCCACATTTTTTGAAGAGTTTGGTAATATATATATGAAAATTAAAAAATGCATACATCATTCAAATAAGCAATTCCACAACTGAAAAGTAGCATAGCAAAATAAATATACCAAATTTTAAGGACACATGGAAAAGAATGTTATTCCAGCATTGGATTGGGAACAAAGTCATGCTCTCCAGAGGGAAAAGCCTGAATTTATGTTGAATAGCCATGAAAGAGACTATAAAATGTTTGAAAGAATGGTCCTAGCTGGTGCAGCTCAGTGGATTGAGCATGAGCCTGTGAACCAAGGGTTGCCAGTTCAATTCCCAGTCAGGGCACACACCTGGGCACACAAGAGGCAACCACACATTGATGCTTCTCTCCCTCTCTTTCTCCCTCCCTTTTCCTCTGTCTAAAAATAAAGAAATACAATCTTAAAAAAAAACTTAAAAAAATTTTGAAAGAATTTGAATTCTTCTGGCCATTCCATGATTTGTAGTCTACATAGTATTTTAAGAGTATGGAGAAAAATAATGAAATAATTAGATTTTTTACATGGTTGCCCTTAGAGTGAACAAGCATATGGAGTGGGGTGCTCTTGTGGGCATAAAGGAAGTAGCTATGCTAAAAATTGAATGCATGAGGTAATTTTTGTATCAAATAATGGATATTAATATTCATGTAAATGCATGTGCATACATGTATCTATAAAACATGCGTGACAGAACGATCACAACATATTAGCAAGCAGGGGTTGCCAGATCAGTGGGAGACCAAATGACTTTTAATTTCTTTATATTTGAATGTACTCTGAGTTATTTACAATGAGTGTGTATTATTTGTGTAAACAACCTTATTTGCAATGTGAAAAAGAAAAGAATGAGCTGTCTTTTAGTGAACAAGGTTTTTCATACTTTATATGGGCCATAGAAAATCAACATATCATACTCATGGAAGAAGTGTTCTTTTGTTATTTTACCTTTACTATACTTAGACAGCATTTTTCAGTGGTGGTGATTTGATTGGTGTACTGCAGATGACCTCATGAGTGCTCACTGGAGAAACAAAATGGTAGTTTGAAGTAGAACTGAGAAAAGAGCTTATTTATTGTAAAAAGAATTGAAACCTAAGCTTGGTCCACATGATACTGTGGAAATAAGAAATTATGGGCTTTGACCTCTTACCCTGACATTAGTCATAGAAATATGTACTACAAGTTTGTTTAATAGAAAGCCTTATATAATCCAAAACACCGGATTAGTTACTACCTTGGTTAGTAAAGATAAAAAGATAGGTCAAGAAAGACTGGAAGATATTTACCAAAGAAGTCCAAAGAGCTGGTATTATAAGGGTGTTTTAAGACTAAACCAGGTGTATTAGTCTGGGTTCTCCAAGAAACAGAATCAATAGGAGTTTACATATATATGTATGGATTTATTACAAGGAATTGTCTCACATGGTTTGCAGGGGCTATGCCACAAGATCTGCGGTCAGCAAGCTGGAGACCCAGCAAAGCTGATGGTGTAAGTTTCAGTCTGAGTCCAAAGTCCTGCTGATGTCCCAGGTCCGAGATAGGCAGAGCGGGCAAATTCTCCCTTGCACAGCCTTGTTTGCTCTGTTTAGGCCTCCAACAGATTGGATAAGCCCGGTACTGGGGAGGGCAATCTATTTTACTCAGTAGAGTGATTCAGACATTAATTTCATCCAGAAGCATGATCTCAGATACTTCCGGGATAATTTTAAATCAAATACCTGGGTACCTTGTGACGCAGTTAAGTTGACATGCCAAATTAACCATCACACCAAGATTACTCAGGGCTTTAGCTTTAGACTGCTTCTATTTAAATCTTGATCCCATTAATTTACTGTGTGATCTTGCATAAATTACTTGATCTCTTTATTCCTCAATTTTCTCATCTATAAAATTTGAGGATTAAATGAGATAGTTCCTGTAGTGCTTAGCAATTGCTTGGCTTTTTCTAGGCACATAAGATATGTTAGCAATTATCATTATTATTACCACTATTATTATTGCTATGATTCTTTCTCATTTACAATATCATTAACCTATGTTTACTGACAATTATGCACAAGAACCAAAGCTTGGGAATGTTGTAGTTTAATCAGTAAAGTTATGTTACATTTTTTAAAAAGAAACTGTACCTAACCCATAAAATATATTTTGTCAAATTGAATTTGCTCACCTATATTGTAAAATGAGCTCATTATTTTTGTATTGATTTACACCACCATATATAGCATAAGATTCTGCTGGTTAGAAAAACTCATATCCACTGGGTTTAGCTTTCTTGCAGAATGGCAAGGTGCAATTAAATATAGCACACCTCCAAGTGATTAAAATCCTAATATGACAAGACGCCTGACTTTCTCACAATTCTAAATCATGGGGAAGTACAGGAAAAGCAGATGGAGTCAGAAGAAATTTAATTATTTGGCTGAATTATTGTTACCATAATGAAATATAAAAATACTGTTGATTTAATGTCATGATGTTCAATGTTGAGATTATAAATGTACCCTTAATTGTATTTACAACTTTAATACTGGCATTAATAATGAAGGGAGGGTCTGAAATTGGATCACATGGGTTCAAATCTTGGTTTCTTACAATTGCCACCTAGTAAGACATATTATTAACTTCTAATCCTTTTCTTATCTGTAAAATGAGAATAGTAATACATTTCATCATATTGTAATATTTAGATAAAATAATTCATATGTTTTGAACAGTGGCTGTTAATAATAAAGGCACTCAAATGTCTTTATTATCTCTATTAGTAATATGTTATTGTTATTATTCCTCTAATCTCATATTCTTTCAGATCGTGTATCTAACTTCATCCTAAAAATGTCCACTCTTATGCCCTATAGGCATTTCAAATTTAGCGTGTTTAAAAGTAACATATTCCCTCTTCTCCTAATCTTTTCCTCACTTTTTTTATCTCAAAAAATGACCTCCTCCTACTTAATGCCAAACCAGAAACTCGGACATGTTATATTCTCTTTTACAATCACAAAGTAGCTGTGGAAAAGACTGTTATTGCCTACCAGTCTTCTTAAATCTTTTGCTAGTCCTTTTCCAAAGTCATTGCCTTGATCCCATGTGAAGGTCCAATGACTGCAGGCCTGACTCTAGTCTGAGTGCCTCTGAGTCCTTCCCAGTATCTCCACGGTATTGTCACATGTATGTGAAAAGGCTAGGTACACAGATTTCAGGATTAGGCCAAACTCTGCATTGACACCTCACTTTTGTATGGTGTCTCTTCTCCTGCCTCTGCCATAGGATCGCCATGAGGAGGCCTGGAAGATCTTTGAACGTGAAGTGCTATTTCTCGTTCCTCCCTGCTGAACTACCATCTGCTTTCATTTAAAGCTCACTTCAAGAATTGATCCATCTGGGAAGCCTTTTTAAATTACCTGTGTGATTTTGCATTTCTTTTCTCTGCATATCCATAGTGTCTTGTGAAAACTTTTATCAGAGAATTTGTGGTGCACATTTATGATGGCCAATTGGAAAATAAGGACTGTGACTTTTATGATCTTGTGTCTGAAACTTGGTAATTGCTAAAAAATCTTACCTAGTATGAAGAGAAACAAAAACACCTGTGACCTTGGAGTTTTTCTCCGGAAGGGGCAGAAAATCAATAGCCTGTGTTCCATTCCCAACTTTCTACCTTAGAGAGGCTGGTTGTGTACTATTGATAGCAAAGGAAAGAACAGATACTTTGACCTTAACTTGAACTTGAGCACTACTTGAAAATTTGAGAACTCATGCAACTTAAAGAGAAACCATAATTTCAAACATTTTTTGTGTTCATAAAGGTGGATGTGTTAGGCAGACGACTCTTTTGTATATAAGATCCACTTGTGCCTTCTTGTTTGTGAATTATAGCCTCTATAAAGGGAGCTTAGATTGCTCTGCCAACATAGCTGAGGAATAATATTTACAGCATTTCCATAAAATGATCTCTTAGACTAGATTTCAATAATGTGCATATTATGAGAGAGAAGGAGATGGGGTTTTCTTTGGGAAATTTCATTTTGCTCTAGATGTTATCATTTATATAAACTAAAGGATAAATAGAAACCTGGATTGGTCCCCAAGTTTACTGTCGGTCCTTATTATTAATTGATTTGGGAATGTATATTATCAAACTTCCACAATTAACTTGTAAACTCACAATCTTTTCTGTTTTTTTTTTAATACTTACCTGTATATAAATAGTTTACCTGCTAAAGGATTGGTTTTTTGGATGGAAAATAAAGAGTAACCACAAGATTTTCTTAACCCCCCAAATTGAGAGTGTTTTCACTAAATGATACTGTCTTATTTATAGGAACCCAAAGATAGGATCCTTTAGGAACACTTTCTTCCACAGGCAAGGGAAGGCATGATGATTAAGGCATAAAACAGACCAAGTGCTATTTTCTCAGTTCTTCCCTGTGTTAGACATTTCCCTGGTTGTTTATCAGGGTCCTTTGGAAGTTAATAGTTTTTTTCTCTGAAGATGATTTTCCTTAATCCCCTTCTCAGGTCACTAAATTTGAAATCTGCTCTGGAATTGGATTAAAACTAGGCTTCTCTTCAGACACAGAGAACAAAGTGTGTTGGTAAATTCTGCCTTCCAAAAAGCAAAATAAGATTCACCATATTTGTTGAGTTTCCTGTAAATTTAGGTCTTATTTATTAGGTACAAGAATATATTGATGGTAATCTCTGTGGCAATGCTATTGGAAGATGCTTTTTAATCACTTCAATGTCTAGTCAAAGTCCAACAATAAAACTGCCTTCAGGATTTAAAAGATGCTCTTTCTAAGCCCAGAGCATGAGTGCACGGAGTTATTTGGTAGGGAAACCAAGAGAAAACTAATGAAAGCTAAAAAAAAATTTGCTGGAGCTTGAAAACTGAACTACAATTTATAGGTAAAATTCTGCAGTAAAAAAGAATGTGGGGGGAAAAAGCCAAATATTGTCTGCAGAGTAATTCTCAGAAGAAATGGTTCTAAAGGACACAGCTCAAGGACATCAAACACTTCGAGCTCCTACTTCACTAAGAGGGAGCAAAGTAATTGCCTTGCCACTGCTGCTATTTGGCTCAAACACTTTGTGGAGGTTATCAGGTTTTAGAATAAGATTATGTTGATTTATTATTTAAAATTTTGTCCTCCTAAATTAAAAAAATAAATTTATTTCCATTTGTTAGGTTTTGGCTTTTTATATAAATAGAGTCAACAATTTTGCAACATAATAGTAACTTTTCTTCATCTTTGTAAAGCAGATACTTTATCGATTTTTTTTTCCTACTTAAGGTTTTGAGTGTTTGCGAGTAATGCTCATGTTCACTTTTGATACCTTCCTCGGATGGGTAGCTCTATTGATGTAACACTCCTGGGCTCTCCACACTCTCTTCCCCCTGTCATTAACTCTATCCTGGGAGGGAGAGGGACTGTCTGACTGGAAAAACCTGGAACTAAAAACTGGCATGTATAGTCCAGTTTCCGTCTTTGACTTAGGAGCAAGGTCCGTGCTGGAGGCAGATTTTCTTCTCCTCCAGGGATGGCCCTGCTGATGTGACTGATGATCAGCAGCCCGGTGGTGCGAGATGGGGTGTAAATCTTCCCTATCTGGGGCTAACAGACCTAAAGTCATAGGCTCTATGAGTAATGAAAAAGATAAGGACTGCAGATGGAAGTCATGTTTTTTCCCTCCTCAAATTAATCAGAACTTGTGTGAGATGCTCTTATTAGGTCTTTTAATAGATGGTAACATCTGGTGCATAGGCCAGGCGTATGGAGAAATAAAACAAGAGTGAATTTTCTTGAGCACATTATACATGTGGAGAATCTTGACTTGAGGTTTGAGGCTTTGGGCTTCAGTGTGGGAACAGGGCATTCTGATATTGGTGGTTAATAGAACCTTCTCTTAGGTCCTTAGAGAGAAATTGTGCATTGACTTCTATGTGCTGTGACCTGAGCAAAGACTTGAATCCAGCTGCAATGACAGCTTGTCCTACGGGGGTAACTATAACTTCTGAGGGACTGTGTCTATACTGTTAGGTGGGATTTTATGAAGGCATTAAGAGAGCTGAGTGAATGGCCTTATCATAAAAAAAAAGGGAGGCTGTGATAGTAACTCATGAGGAGGCACAGAGATCTAAGGAAGAAGATAGTGACGCAAAGATTAGGTTATAGGCAGCCGACAACCTCAGGGTGAGTACTGCTAAGACTTACTACACTGTGGCTGCTTTTTCAGAGTAATGATTAAACTGTAGGAAAAAAGTGATTGTTACAGGCCTTTAAGGCCCTGGCGAACTAAAAAATATTTTCTCTTTTTAAACTGCAAAAATCTAAATTGGCAGTCTGGTACAAAAAGGTATTAAAAAGATAATTGGTTAAATATGTTATTGCCAGGCTTGATAGGCAGCACTTGCCCCACTGTCCTAAACTCCATCTTTTATTCAGCGCCAGGGAGGTATCTGTGTAGCAGCTAAGTTGAGGCTAAACTTGGATTCATGTGGCTTGTGAATAAAGACGATTTTTCCTCTACCATATGGTCTCAAGTTGGCTTTAGATTGATAAATTATATACAAGAGGAAAATTTTCCCTTGGAGACAAAACTCTTATACCTAAGCCACTGAGTAGCACAAAACGGTAGAAGTAGCTTCGGTGGCTCAGAACTGCCGGGCAGCTCATGAGAAAGTCACTGCGTGGAGCTTATGCTCCTGTCAGTATTCCAGAGCAGGAAATGAGGGGCTGGGAGGAGCAGGGGACAGGAAATGGTAGGCAGAAATTGTAAATCTATACTGCCAAGGCAACTTCTTCCTTGGAAATGTAACCCAATTGAGTTTATAATCTTAGATCATTGGATTTAAAGCAAAAAAATTTTTTTCTCTTACAGACAACACTGAGTTTCCATCATGGTTCTTGGCAACATTAAGAATTCTGGAAACTAACTTGTGCCTTCTCATGAATTTGGAAAAGCAAACAGTCTTTCCTCATAAGAATGATATTATCTATAGGTTTTGCAGATAATCATTATGAAGTTGAAGAAAATACTTCTTTCCAAGGTTTTAGAGATATCTTTCTTTTTTAAAAAAAATCATGAAGAATGTTGAATTTTGTCAAAACTTTTTCTGTTCTGTTTCTATGGTTTTTCTTCAATAGTCTGTTGATGTGGTGAACATTGATGTATCAATGTTGAACCAGCCTTGCATTCCTGGGATAAACTGCACTGGTTTATGCATTATCTTTTAAATATATTGATGATTTCAATTTGCTATTTTAACAAGGATTTTTGTTTGTTTCTTCATGAGGAGTATTTGTCTATAATTTTTTTCCTCTTTGCCCTCTTTTTTATTCCTTTCATTTTTGTAACTCTCTGTTTTGGCATTAAAATAGAATGAGTTGAGAAGTAGTTACTCTCAATTTTCTGGGAGAGTTAGGGTAGATTTAGTGTTATTTTTCTTAAATGTTTAATAAACTTTAAAGTTAAGACATTGTGCTCTGGAATACTTTTTAAGGTGAGTGTTTTAACTACAAATTTAATTTCCTTAATAAATACAGGGCTGACTATTTACTTTATTTCTTTGTGAGTAAGCTTTGAAATTATTTGTCTCTCATGGATTTTGTGATTTCATAAACTTTGTCAAATTTATTGATAAAAAGTTGTCAAAGTATTCTCTAACTATTCTTTTACTGTTTATAGAGTCCCTGGTGATGACATGTCTCTCTCATTTCTACTATAGTTATTGTGTACATTCCTTTTTTTTCTAATCAACATGGTGTGAGGTATATCAGTTATATTTATCTTTCCGAAGAACTACCATTTTGTTTCTTTCCTTAATTTTCTCTATTACTTTTCTGTTCTCAATTCAACTGATTTCTCTTCTTATTTTGATTATTCTCTTTGTTCCACATATGTTAGGTTCAATTTGTTGCTTTCTTGTTCATTAAGGTAGAAACAGATTATTGATTTAAAACTTTTTTGTCTTTCCAGTATCTTCATTTAATGTTATACATTTTTCACTAAGCACTTCTTTAAATGCATCCTAGAGATATTGATATATTATTTCTCATTTTAATTTAGGTCAAAACTTTCTAATTTCCCTTTTGATTTTGTATTTGATCTATAGATTATTTTAAACTGAATTGCTTAATTTTTAAATATTTGGGCATTTCCCAGTCATTTTTCTATTATGTTTGCTGGTAAAATTCCATTATGGTCAGAGAACATATTTTGTATAATTTAAATTCTTTTAAATTTTTCATAACTTTTTATGACACAGAACATGAGCTGTAATGGTAAAAGTACACTTTTAAAAATGTGCATTCTGTTGTTGAATTAAGTGTTCACAAATGTCAGTTAGGTCCAGTTGGTGACTGTGTTGCTCAGGCTTTTATAATCTTACTGATTTTCTATCAATTAATAAAAATGTATTTATTTATTGCTCTATCAGTTACTGAAGAGGAGGGTTAAAGTGTTCAAATGTAATTGTAAATTAGTCCATTTCTCCTTTTAGTTTTATCATTTTTGCATAATGTATTTTGAATTTCCATCACTCGTATGGTTACATCTGATTCTCGATTCTTGGATTATTGATTCTTTCATTGTTATGCAATATTTCTCTTTATCCTGCATAATATTGCTTGTTCAAAAGTCTGCTTTTTATGATATCAGTATAGCTATCTCAGACTTCTTGCGATTTGTGTTTTCATGTTTTCCATCTTTTTTTTACCTTTTTGTATGTTTTTATTCTTTTACTTTTAATCAATATATTTATGTTTAATACAAATTTATTTTCCTCTGGTTTTTGCTTTTTAGCAGTTTGAAAATGATATGTCTAGGTATGTTCTTTTTAATATCCCTCTTGCTCTTTGTTTCCTGTATCTGTGGTTTGGTATCTATCATTAATTTTGGAAAACTCTTGACCATCATTTATTCAAATATTTGTTTCACTCTTTCTCCCTCTGGGATTCCACTTACACATATGTTAGCCCATGTGCTTTTTTCCCACAGTTTTTGGATGCTTGGTTTATTAGTTTGCCCCTTTTTTCTTCTTTCCCTCCCTCCCTCCCTCCCTCCCTTCCTTCCTTCCTTCCTTCCTTCCTTCCTTCCTTCCTTCCTTCCTTCCTTCCTTCCATTTTTCACCCTTTCCTCTTGTAGAACTCAGGTAGAGCCTGAAGTAAACACTTTTTATTCCTAAAAAAGGCAGACCTTTCTGCTTGTTTTTACTATGGGGATTGACTCAGTCTAGTAAAAATATTGAATTAAGTTTGGCTTTAATTGTAGTTATTCCTTATATCACCATAACTTTCAAATTCTTCTATTGTTAACTTTTGTTTAGGGCTATTTACCTATGGGTTTTGTGTGTGTGTGTGTGTGTGTATGCTTCATAATTGGTTTTAGATTGTCCCTTTGTGCTGTGCTTCAGAGAGGTACTGTAGGTAATTTTTACTGTAAGTAGTAGCTTCGTATTATTTGACTTGTTAGTGTAATGATGGGAGCTGGATACACTTTTCATTGGTAATATCTCTTTGGATCTTAAAGGTGGGCCCCTGTAGTGATCCTGCTTCTTGCACAGGATACTTTTTTTCTTGTTCATTTTCCCCAACTGCAATTAGTCTTTATTAATGTTTCCTCACCCCCACATATAAATTGTTTAGGACTTTTGATCATAAAGGAGATAGTGGAAAAATCTGAGTGGCATTTGATACCTTTCCCACAGTGGCTGCTGTTCATTTACCTCAGGCTTCCAGACCATATGCTTAGGCTGTCTTAGGACTCATGAACTTGTGTGTATGTGTGTGTGTGTGTGTGTGCCTGGGAAGTCCAGAAAGGAGATCCTGCAAGTATAATACATTCCCTTGGTGCCTCTGGCCCTGCGGGTTCTATCTTTGCTTATTACCTGACACTCAACTTTTCACAATTCATTAAAAGTTTTAGTTGAGTTCTTTTTACTGGTGTCTGGAGACATTTGCCCAAGGAGAATTACTCCTATCCCAGTTTTCCTTGTAGGTATCCATATTTCCTTACATTTCTTTTTTTTTTTTTTATGTAACAAATTGTCAGCTCTGATGGATTCAAGAAGATTGTGAAACTTAAGATTGTCTGGCAGTTTTGTTGTTATTATTCTAAGTGTGGAAACAATGCTTTTTCCAGCATTCTACATTCTAAGTAGAATCCAGAAGTTCTTTCTTTGTTTCTTGTGAGAGCCTGAAATATATTGCCGTAAGAGATTGTTTAGTCATTAATTTATCAATTCACTCATACATTCATTTATTCACATATTTTCAGGGTACCTACTGTGTGTAAGTCTGTGGAAGACACAAAGGTCAATCAAACATAGACTCTCGAATGTTTTGAAAGCAGCTATTCATTATTTTGGAGTGACTTCAGGGTAGTTTTGACCAGAAAGAGCCACGATTGTCTTAAGAACTGAGTAATTGCTAGAACTCTTTTATTGGAAAATAATTTCTATGTTACTTCAAGTATCATTGCTTGAGAAATACTTTAGAAACTATTCTATACAAATGTTTTTTGGTTGCAAATTATTACCGTGGATGTAAAGTTTAGCCTTTAAAACAAATGAAATAGTTATAAAAATTTTCCATTAGATTCAAAACACAACAAAGTTCTCGCAGACTTCATTGTCCTTTAATAATATGCCTTATTACTTGTTTGAGTAGAGACAGTTCACCAGCTTAATTTCAAGAACTTTTTTCTGGCTTTGTAAGTTTCTGATAATATAGTGAGTCAGTAGGTGGGTAGTGAAGAATGGTACAAAGTTTAAACATCAAGGCTCTTTTTTAATAATAACATGTTTTTTCTTCATGTAGTCATAGATTGGCATTTTGAATTTGACTACATAAATGATTTTTGCATGAAAATGTACTACGATTGCACTGCCTATCAGATGTTGGCAGCAGGTCTAGAAAAAGGGCCGGCAAGTTAGAAAATAATGGTGCTCTCAAGGTGTTTTTAACTCTCTTAGCAAAATAGCAGTGTCATCAACGAGACTGGGAGAATTGGAGGTCAAGTAAATAGTACCCATAGCCCTACAAAAGCACAATCACACAGGAGTGATCTCAGAAACATTGTAAATAGCACACTTGAATGGCAGTGTTATCTGAGAAGGTTGTTAATCATGCTTTTGAATTACAGAAATCTCTGCGGTACTAAGTGGTAGAGCTGAATGACCAGAAATAGATGAGCATGAAACAGTTTGGAATTCAGGTTTGTTTACACAAATTCTTGAGTGGAAGTCTTTAGAGAATTGGTTCAATCTTTTAAAAATTCACCTAAATAATATGCTAAAAAAATTAACCACCATGGAAGCTTATATACTGTTAGCCATTTACCCTTGTCACATAACGTTCTCTGAGACACATAAACATGTTGTAAAAGCACAGAATGAAATTCCCATCCTTTGCAGCTAGGCAGTTGAGATTATTCTCATACTAGCACTGTTCAGGTGTTACTGCAGGACTGGGTAGTGAGGGGGTATGGATGCCCTTGGGAAATATTATGAAGCAGTGTTAAATTTGTTGAAAAGTTCTATACAAATGAATGAAGGGAGGCTCTTTTATAGATATTTTTAAAGGATCTGTTGTTAAGAAATCCAGCTTTCTTTTGCATAAATCTTTCAGGTAATGAGGAGGGTTGGCCAAGGGTTAGGGTAGCACTAACGGACACCTCAGAGACAGAAACGCATAGGGAAAAAGCAAAATGGGGGTGGGGAGTAAAACCGGGGGTGTCTAAACACATTATAAGGAGAAAGATGAAGGGGTTAAGAGGTACAATTGGTAGTTAAAAATAGTAATGGGGATGTAAAGTACCACACAAGGAATATAGTCAATAGTATTCTAATAACTATGTATGATGCCAGGTGGGTACTGGAAATAGTGGGGGGATTATTTTGTAAAGTATATGATTGTCTTACCATCATGTTGTGCATCTGAAACCAATACAAAATGATACTGAATGTCAACTCTAATTGAAAAATGAAATAAAAATCATTATAGAGAACATTAGACTTTAGGAGGTGATGAAATATTAGAAGCAAAAGAACATTGACTATGGTGAAATAATATAGAGAATTCATCAAAGAGAATACAGTTGACCCTTCAAGAATATGGGTTTGAACTGCATGGGTCCATTTATATGTGGACTTCTGTTAGTAAATTCAGTAATTATATTTTCTATTCATTAGATTTTCTTAACGTTTTCTTTTGTATATCTCACTCGATTGTAAGAATGCAGTGTGTGTGTGTGTGTATAGCCTGTTTGGAAAAAGTCCAGCCACTGTTAATATAATGAGAACAGTTTATGTGGCATTGGTATAACCTGGCAGCCAAGGAGGGTGGACTGGAATGTGTATGTGTGAACAATGACGACTTCACTGTACTAGTCAGTAGGGGCAGTAGACTCCATTGTGTGAACATGTGTACTGTGTGGCCCTAACATTCAAAATGAGTGAGTGAGTAGAGCAAGGAATTTGCATCAACTTTTGCATTAAGCTTGAACATTCCTCCATGGAAACTATTCAGATGATTCAGAAGCCGGCAGCTAAAGGCAACTGGTGATTGGCAGCTTCATCACAACAAAGCATCCAACTCGTGCATCACTTCTAGAGCAGTTTTTTTGGAGAAACATTCAATCACCCAGGTGACTCAGCCCTCTGCCGCCCAGATTTGGCACACTTTGACTTCTGGTTTTTCCCAAAACTAAAATCACCTTTGAAAGTGAAGGGACTTCAGACTGTTGATGTGATTCAGGAAAATACAATGGGGCACTGGGAGAACTGTGTGAGGTCCCAAGGTGCCTACTTTGAAGGGGATTGAGGTATCATTGTCCTATGTACAATGTTTCTTGTATCTTTTTCAATGAAATTTTTTATTTTTCATATTACATGTCTGGATACCTTCTGGACAGACCATATATATATATAAATACAAAATATGTGTTGATTGATTTTTTGTTGTTGTTGTTCATGAAAAGGATTGCAGTTGACAGTAGGCTATTGGCAGTTTAGTTTTGTGGGAGTTAGAAGTCATATGCAGATTTTCAACTGCACCAGGGTTGGTGCCCCTAACCCTTGCATTATTCAAGGTTAGTTGTATATGTATATAAGTGAGATGATTGAAACTTACATTGATTCAGGAAAAATATTCAATGATATGGATAATAAGTGCTATCAAACAACAAGACTGGATTATTTCATTATCCAAACATAATACCATTTTAATTTATGTGTGTGATTTGTTTATCCAAGTGCTCAGTTACAATATTTAGAATGAAGAAAGCATGTCGAATGAAGGGGACGGAGAGGGACAGTGTTTTTTTCTTGTTCAATGACTGAGAAAAGAGGTTGCTGCATGATTTGTGGACCAAGGATGTTAAATATCTTGTCATGTAGAGGACAGTTCACAAAGCAATTTGTCTTCCTTCAAATGAGGAACACTGGGCCAGAATAATATTTAAAATAATGGTAAACTAGAAATTTTAACAGTAAATGCATGATTTTGCTTAGTGCTTGTAGTTTGCTCCTTAGGTACATGTTCTACGGAAAGAATGCCAATCTCTTCGCAATTTCACAAAATTGGAAGGAAAGCAGATTTTCTGTTTATAGGAGTTGGAATCAGGATAGTACCATCCATCATGCACTAAAACACTTCCTCTTCTGTATTGTACCATTGGATGAGTACAAAGCTTTGAATTTTTCTTGCAAATTACATGAGCAGATATAAATTTCAAGTATAAAGAATTAAAAAAAACTTTCAGCAACCACAATAGTTTGGGGTGTGTGTGTGTGTGTGTGTGTGTGTATACACACATAATGGAACAAATTTTAAGTCAGTCCTGTTGTGGAAATTGGAAAAATACATAACAAGCAATTAGCAACTGCAACTTGCCCAAAATAGACATCAGAGACATAGAGGAGTTGTCCTAAGGCCTTGAGAAAAAAACAGAAGAATATGAGAGAAATTAAACTGAGAACTACACTCATATTGTATTCCTGAGCTGGGAGGGAGCTGGGTAGATATTGATAGGATGAAGCTAGATGCATATTACAGTGATGTAATAAGAGACTGCAGGGGGTAGAATTATCACCTCTTTTATAAAATCAGAAACCCTTGAACATTTAGGCAGAGCAGAAATGCCTATTAAATATACCTGTTATTTACAGCAAAGTGGTACACAGTTGCGTATGCTGATGATTCCTAAATTTGAAGGCAAAGGGACATATTAAAAAGTTTCTAGTGACAAATATGCTAATAAAGACATTAAGTGTATGTTTCACCTTATCGCTCATTTAAAATGTTAAACAAGATCCATATATGGCCAGTAATTAGTGAGTTTCTTGATTCATTTAGTTTTAGCGAACATAGAAATATTTATGACTCTGTAGGATTGCTCCAGTCCTTAGTATCCCTAACCTGTCTCCTCCTTAACAGTTTATGGTCATTAGTTTTTCTGCTACATGACGGGGGACCCCCCAAAGTGGAATATCTTTATTAAAAATTGTGTATGTACTCTCAAATGTTTGAACTGTAGTCACCTTCAAAGTACTCTCCATTTGATTCAATATACCTATCAAGATGTTTTTTCCACTGCTCAGAACAGTTTTTGAACTTGTCAATTTTGATGCCTTTAATGCATCTGCTGTTTTTTGTTTCACCTCTGCTGCATCAGCAAAATGTTTCCCTTAGATGATTTTTTTTGTCCAGAGAAACAAAAATAAAAGTTGTTTGGTGTGAGACCAGGTGAATAGGGAGGGTGGGGCATCAGGGTCATGTCGTTTTTGGTCAAAAACTGGTGAACACTCAGAGCAGTGTGGGAAGGTGGTGCTTGTAAATCACCAACCATGAAATGGGCAAACAGGTTGAGAGTCTTCAAAAAAATTCACTGAAGCCAAACACAGCCTGTCACAACTATGCCAGCTGGTACACTGATACAGGTGGGTTCCTAGAACACTCACCTAGTGGAGGAAGCCTGTACTACAAGGGCCCACCATCCAAAAGATAATTCCATTTTGGGGGGATTTATAGAACCTAAATTGAATTTTTAATAAATATATTTACTTTCTCTTTTCACTAATCATGTGCATAATACCTATTTCAATAAGCATTTTATCTTTTCAGTATTTTAAACTTTCCATTTCTCATAACAAGGCTATTTTAGGTGCTGACTTAAAAATTGTATAAAATATTTATACTAGTAATAATAACTGCCATCTATTTGGGTCTTAACTGTGCAGACACTTTACGTAATTTACTTCTAATTCTCAAAATAATATTGCAACATAGTATTCCTAGTTGAGGAAATGCCTAGTTTATAAGGAAAATGTATGTACATGCTCAGCTTAGAGGTCTAAAACTTTATTATATTGCACTCTTTGTGCTGTACCATTAGTCATGGAGCAAAAGCTGTTGGGCTTAAGCAGAGCAGTAAAGAGATGATGCAGACATAGAATAAGGGATTTATTAGTGGGTATTGACCTTTCACAACTGCGAAGGCCGGTCAAACGCTGCATGTAAGGCTGCTGCTTCTGTTTTGGGGTTGGATCTGATGTCAGCAGTCAGGCAATTGGGAATGGAAGATGGATGTGAAGTGCAGTTGAGCAAGAATTAGCTGGAATTCATGAGGATGAGCTGAATTGCATCATGATAAATTGGTACCTACATTTATCTCTCACCACCTCCAAGCCTTCAATTTGTGTTGCCAGTGAGTTATGGAAGCAGCTGGAATACTTGATTCTGAAGCTGCATGTACATGTAGACCAGGACTGGGATAAGCTAAAGGAAGAGATCTTAAAGGGAGTTGGATGAGCTGCTGGCCTGGCTGCAACTGTTGTATAAGCCAACAAAGCAAGTGAGTAGGCCAGCGATGGCATGTGCGAGCTTCAACAAAGCAAGATTCTGGACCTCTAAGTGAAAACAGGGCTATCGTACTTTACTTCTGCCTTCCCAACCTAGTGCAAATTTCTCCTGTGTCCAGTTCTGACCCAAAAACACAGAGATGTCAAATCTGAGAAACAAAAATTCCAACTTAGTTAAATTGACACAGTGCAAAACCACCACATTTACTAGTAGACATGGCTGATTTTTCCAGCAAAAAAAAAAAAAAAGTGGAAGTATGTTAAAAAATACTTTAAATTTTCATATATTTTTTTAAACCAAATATGCTCATAGTTGTAATGTCTTCATCTATTTGACAAACAGATGTATATAGTTGCATTTGTCAGGGAAGGAAGAGAATGATGAAAATTTATTTACTATTTATAATATTTATTTATTTATCAAAAATGAAGCCAAAATGATGAATCCATTGACTAAGGTTTCAAAGCATTGACAATTTTATCCAAAAAATTTTGGGACTAAACCTAGAGGTGTCTATAATTCTAAGTTCTGCATGAATGGAGAAAACGATAATGAATATCATTAGCCAAGAGGAATCGAGCAGTTGTTTTTGTTCTGCTCAGTGGCTGCAGTCTCCAAACACAAGCAGGGAGTTTCTGTAGGAGTCAAAGTGCCCCAAAAAACACATTTCAAAAGTGACATTTTTAGTACAAAAACTAAATCTAATCACTTCTAAAGAAAGGGGTGTAATGTATCTATAAACTAGCATATTACATTGTAGTATAGATAAGGGAGTTTAGACTAAGAGTGTAACTACAAAATTTCCATATGCTAAATGTTCCTATGGAAACAGGAAAAGTCGGCTAAAAGCACACGCAACATTAATATGGATCACAGTTCGGAGATGCTGACAGCCCTGTGTGAGTCTCGCATGCTTACGACAGAACCATAACACAAGGTTATCCTCACAAGTTTTAGGGAATCATATCTATCCTAGAATTTCATTGATTTTTTTTTAAAGAAAATCATTATAAAAGAGTCACAGTTACTGAAGAAAACACAGATAAGCAAAAAACAAAACAAACAAAAAACCCATCCCCAATGGCGTTAGTGAAAAAGACTTCATTAATTATCTACTTTGGATAACAAATCACCCTAACAATTAGCAATTTTTAAACAACACACATTAATTATCTCAGTGTTTCACTGGGTCAGAAATCTGTGAGTGGTTTAGCCAAGTTCTCTGTTTTATTGTTTCTCAGAAGGCTGCAACCAAGGTGTGTCAGCCCCGGTCTGTTTTCTCATCTGAAGGCTCTACTGGGGAAAGATCTGTTTTCATACTCACTTAGTGGTCATTGGCAACATTCAGTTCCTAACAGGATATTGGCTGGAGGCCACCCTCATTTCCTTGCCACATGGTCCTCTCCTACATAGCATCATGCTTCAGCAAAGTGGGCAAACTAAGAAAGCAATAGAATCTGCCAACAAGATAGAAGTCACAAACTTTTGTAAACAAATGTGAGTTACATCCTCTCCATAAAATCTGTATTCTAGTTATTCAAAGAAAGCGATCACATTATGCATTTAATAGCAGAAGGCAGGGATCATTGGATGATATTGGAGGCTCTCTGCCACCATCAATTCCATATTAGTAAGCATCCAGTCATAGACAGTACCGTAGGGAAATGTGGCTTAGCCTAGACAAGTTGCCGTGTTACAAAGCCGTAGCAAGCTCAGTGTTGATACAAACACTTCCAGTCTCAGTGACTTAACACAATAAAGGTTTATTTTTGGCCCTCTTGTCAGGGGAACCCGGTCATTGGAGCTGGGGGCTCTGGTTCCAGGATTCCTCCATCCAGTGGCTTCACCAGTGAACATTCACAACTCTCCGGAGATAATTACTTTTGTCATTTGGAAGAGATCTTTGCTGCCTGTTTCCCATTCTCTCTTTCCACTGCCCCACCCCCAATCCTCTCTCTAAAACACGCATACATATATGCAAAACCCCAAGTATATTTACATGTTATTCTATGATCTTTTAACCTGCCTTATTTAACAGCATCATTAAGATATCACTAACATCTTTCTGTGTGGCAGGAAATAGGCATCTGTAGAATAATCTTAAATGTTTAAATATTTCACTTTATGGATTTCAACAGTTTACAATTTTGCTTCTATCCTTGTACATTTGGGCTGCTTTCAGATTTTTAAAGTAATTCTAAAACCTTATTCCTTATGTTTAATTGCTATAGTGAAATTGCTGAGTCAAGGGATTAAATATTATTAAACTTTCAGTAAGGAATTAGCAAAAAAATTTGTATTAATTTACATTCTCATCAGTAATACATTTTTCTGTTTATGTATGTCAATCCTGGGAATTAATTTATTACAAATTCTTGCTAATGTATTGAAAGGCATTTATCTTAATTTTAACTTTTTTTTACTTCAAACTTGTGAAATTCTCTCTTTATATTTCTGTCTGAATGCCCCTCTTCTTACAAAGACATCAATCATTGACTTTGGGGCCCAATCTAATACAGTGGGAAACCTTAGCAAATTATCAAAACACAGTCTTATAGAGTTGCTCATATCAGTTACTTTCTCCCCCAGTCTCTTTTAGTGTGATTATGTCTCATATTTATAAGACAGATTCATTTGTCACAGTTTGCATTGCATCTAGGGTTCCCCTGACACCTTGTTTATTTTTATTTACTCATAGTAAAAGTCATTCTCGATGGTGTATAGTTCTGTGGACAAATGTACAGTATCCACCAACCCAGAACCAATTAGAAGAATTCCACGATCCCCAAGTTTTCTTTTCTGCCCCTTTGCACTCAGTGCCTCCCACAGCTTTCTGATAACCACTGACCTATTTTCCATCTTTATAGTTTGGTCTTTTTCAGAATGTGCTATATATGGAATGATGCAATATATAGTTTTTTGGGTATGACTTTTTAATTAGAGATTTAAGATTTATCATCTCATTCCATGAATCATATAGTTTATATTTATTGTTCATTATATTTTCCCTTAAATTTTTTCTTAAAATTGACAATTGATATTATTTTAAATTAGTTTCAGGTGTACAGAATAGTGGTTAGCCATTCATATAATTTACCAAGCGATCCCTCTGATAAGTCTAGTACCCACCTGGCACCACACGTAGCTATAACAATATTATTGATTATATTCCCTATGCTGTACTTTACATTCACATGACTATTTTGTAACTACCATTTTGCACTTACTAATTTGCACTTCACCTTTTCCACCCAGCCTCCCCAACCCCCTTCCACTTGGCAAACATCAGTTCTCTGGACTTCAAAGAATACTCTTTTAAGTATTCTCATAAGTCTGTTTCTGTTTTGTTGTTCATTTTGTTCTTTAGCTTCCACATACAAGTGAAATCAAATGGCCTGGAATCTCTCTCTTTTTTTTTCCTCAGAATATTCTAAGTTAGAAAGAATAATTATTTCAACCAAAGTTTCATCCTAATCGCAGCTCCTACAAAACTGCCATCCCTCGTCGATCTCTCAGCCAAGAGAGTTTGAAATTGGACCAGTAAAAACGAAGTGATATAAATGAGTGTTCTTTGAAGTAACAATTTCTTTTCTTTTTTATTTTGTAAAAAAAATATACATGTGCATATTGTGTTCAGTGGTATAGTTTAATGTTAAAAACTTATTAATAGAAAATAAATGTTTATTAATAATACAGTCTACTTGGTTAAAAATACATATTGAACTGCAATATAATTAATTGAATAATTTATTTTGAGAATTTATTGGAAGACTACATTCTAGATTTTATTAATTGACTTATTAATATTATTTCTATGAGGCGCTGTAGAGAGTCTTACGTTTTTGTTGATCTGGTTATCTTCAAATGCGCCCTTAGTGTGAGAAACCAGGATTCGATATACAACCTCCTACGACTCTCTCTCTCTCTGCCCCCTTCCCTTGTTTCTCCACTTCTTGCTGCCGTTGCTCTTGTGCTCTCTTTCTAGCCCACCCCCTCCCCAATTATAATGTACTATTTTCCAGGAACTGTTCTACATTTTTACTATCTTAACTCATTTGATTCATATAACAACCACATTGAGTAGGTAGCATTATTAGTTCCATCTATCTTATAGATAAGAAATTGACCCAACGGATGGTTAGGTAACTTCTCTGAGGTTGTGAATTTACCTTATTTACTTATTTTAGTTCATTTCAAGTGTAGGTCTTCTTGCTCCTTAAGTTTATTGATGGCAGAAATGATGTTTTATTCCCCTCTGTACTCCTCATGGTCCTAGCACAGTACTTTGTGAGTGTCAGAGCTCAGTAAATATCTGATAATTTGAAGTAACTCGAGAGTGCATTAGTAAGTGGGGATAACCATTCTCTATTGAGGCATCAATGCTTTAGTACCTCACCAAATTTTACCTTCTAAATCAGGTAAACTGTTGTCAGTATGAATTAATATACACATGATACAAAAGAACACGAAGAGCATGGTCGTTTAAAGATAAAACACGAAGTCATTGAATTTTAGAATTATAAGAAACCTTGGAACTAGTGTCTAATTCTCATTTCATAGATGTAGAATCAAGCTCCAGAGTTGCTGAACAGACACTCAGAATCACTCCAGTGTCCCTGGGCAATGGAGCACTGCCTTTATCTCAGCATTTGTTAGAAGCTCTGACTATGGCCACTACTCTTAATTTTCTGATCCTCAATTAAAGGCTACAGATTTATGTGATAGCATCAAATGGAACACGTTAAGCATTGCTGATTTTCTCACTTTGAACTCTGCAGTTAGGCCCTTGCCATACTATTTTAATTATTCTCAACACAGCTGGAAGCTTTTCTTTGTGGATCATAATCCTTTCCAAGTAAACTGAATTTACAGGACAGGCAAGGAGATATCTGATATTCATCCATGTGACCGTATTTTGTCCATTCCAAGGAGAGATGATATGCTTAATGGATACCCTCATCCACTATGAACCCCCTTTCTTTTTCTAGGTCTTTTGGTGCTCTGTTTACTTTTCTGAATCTTCTAACCACCTCTTCTTACCTTTAAACTTCTTATGAAATTGCCATTTCTCCCTTCTTCCAACTATATTACCTAAATGATAGTCCCCCTTTTAAAGGCTCTAGCTTGAGTTCAATCAATAACTATTAGGAAAGAGATATTACGGGAGTGTCCTCTTTTACTACAAAGGAGCACACCAGAAACACGTTTTCTTTCTCTCTTATAATATAAGCTATTGTCCAAAAAGTTTGCGCCCACAATTGTGGTTATTGTCACTGAGACATGCACTTTGTTCAGTGATTTTTTGCACTATACATTTGCGGGTCAGACTTTATGGTAAACCTGCATCCTTCATGAAGTGGTTGTTTAGTGTTTTTTTTTTTTTTTAAGATTTTATTTATTTCTAGAGAGAGGGAAGGAGAAAGAGAGGGAGAGAAACATCAGTGTGTGGTTGCCTCTCGCACTGTCCCAACTGGGGACCTGGCCCTCAACCCAGGCATGTGCCCTGACTGGGAATTGAACCAGCGGTTAGCAGGCTGGCACTCAATCCACTGGGCTACACCAGCCAGGGCCAAGAGGCTAGTTTTTATAGTACTCCAAAAGTAAAAATTAGATAGAGATCTTTATATTAAGTTCTATTCAACAAGTTGTAATTTAAGGAGACCCTATTCATCTGGATGAGTTTTGCTTTAGAATACATAGCTGCTAGTTTTAGATCTTTTATCTGGGATTACAAAAGAATCTAGTTACCAATTTCTCTGCAGTGAGGTACCCTGCACATCAATTTATTTTAATCTGAAACCTATTGGCATTACATTATATTGAACTTGCTAGAAACTCCATGTCAAGTATTTGAATAGCATATGAAAATATATGATATTTAAATGTTCACAGGCAAAAAAATCCCCCTTAAGAGAAACGCTGAATGAGTAATTGAAATAAACTCAGGACCTGACCACAACACTGCAAATTACTGTCCAAAAGTCTCTATGGATGGCTAATTCTTTAAAAATAGAAATATATTTTAATCAAACCCAGATGTTTCTATTTTTAAATTCTTGGTACACTTCAGTAGAAGATTTTTATCTTCAAAAAGAAAAAGGCAGACATTGCCTTCAGCCAACAGTGAGTGAGCCGCCACAAAGTAACACTGGTTTGACAGAGGCGGGCTTGCTTCCTGCTTATGTCAGGCTTTGGACAATTGGTAGAAAAGAGCCAGGGTGTGGAGGAAGTTGGCATTTGGATTGTGTTGAGCTGTGGGTATGCAGTTGTTTTGTAGCGTGCAGTTAAGGTGAATTGTACAAGGCATTTGTGAGTATTACAAATCAAACAATTCAGTGCCTTACAGATATCATAGCGATTTACCTTGAAACTTTGTAATAGTTGGTAAAAACTGGAAGTGAAATCAAGCGTACCGACTTTAGAAGGGTGATGTTGATTAGTGTGTGACAGTGCTTTCAGAATTTTTGAGGAATTCTTGGTAGGTCAGTACTTATAAAAGTTGCAGAGTATAGTAATCCAATTTAATTTTTTCTGGTGCTCAGATTTCTGGTGAGGATATTGATGTACATATATCTCTGACTGAGCTAATACTATCACTAATAATAATTCCCTTGACTTGTAATATGTGTAAGCACCTTATAAAGAGAAATAATAGGCTTTCTTTTGGAATTTCTATTATAAAAAGCTGTTTTTAAGCATTTAAGGTTGAAAACATTATAAGATATACAGTAATATTTCTTGTAGTAATCTCTGAAGAATCAGCACACTCAAGGATTGTCTTCAATTTTGTTATTCAGCAATTTTTTTTACAATGAACCCAACATAGAATCCTTTGTCAGCTGGTTAATAAAACTGCAACTTGAGTAAATAAAAATTCAATTTTAAAATGGTTTGATTATCAGTTATGTATATTTTATGCTTTAAAGCTTGTTTTATGATTATTTCTTTTTGGATTTATAATTCACCAAAATGAGAGGTCAGTCCAACTTTTAGTCGGAGACTACAGAAAGCACTCTAGCTAGTTTAATAAAGCATATTTAGTATGAGAAATTAGGTGATTACAGAATGATTGGAAGAGCTGGAGAGCAGGCATTTAGGTTGAACCTTCAGGAAGCATTTTATAATCAAGAACTCAGAGTGATTGTAGCCCTCCAAGGAAACAAGTTCTCCAACCAGGAAGCTCCTATCTGAACGGTTGAATCCTGAATCTTCACGCCCTAGCTGCAATCTGGGAATCACACTGTCACCTATGGAACCCTATTCTCTTCAATTTTCTCTGACTTTATATTTCTGGTAACCTCCAAAGTGTCTCAGAAGTACTTGGGAGTAACTCCTCTCCCTTAGCACCCATGCATTTTCTGGTCCTACCCTGTGCAGAGCGGGTGCTACCCTGCTCTTCTGCTGAATTACCACCTCTGATCTTCACAGCCATTCTCTGATAGTGGATGCCACTGCTCTCCCAAGCCCAGCAGCACAGCTGTCACCTTCTGCTGCTGCATCTTAAACTTTTGTCTCTTCCTTAGCCTTACTGGGCATAGCAGCAGCGTGCTAGCGCCCATCTTGAGTCCTGAGGGTGTAGCTGAATGTGCATAGCTAGTGCTATGCTGGGCTCAGCTAGTCCTATCTCACCCTGCTGATTATTAGTTTTCTTGAATTTTATTAGCCATTTGCTAAACATACATTATTAAAATTAAATTATATACACTTACAATTACATAAGGTACCAACTTGTTGCCACCAAGCAGAGCTGGGGTGAGATACATAGTAGCATCTCACTCTAGTATATCTGGTTACAGATGTAGTAGATGGAAATAGCCTCAGAAGCACAGAAACAGTAAAATGCAAAAATAAATTAGAAACTGATGAGTTTTGAGTACTAATAACATTTGTATCTGTGATCTCAATCAGGTGCTAAGAATTTGGTTACAGTCTGTGTGTGTGTGGCTCAACTAGCAACCTTACCCTCCTCTTCAAGGCTGCCAAATAAATAGCCTTTTCCACTGGCTTCCCAAAACAGCTACCCACCTGTCTGTCTCATAGCTCTTTACTTTTCAAGTAGAGGTTTTTTTTTAAAAGTAATGTTGAAATTGCTTTTTTATTTCTTGCTAGATAAGAGTCTGACCTTCTCTAAAGGGATTTGTGTATAACGGTTTTGTGCATGTATGTGTTCTGGAACTTTTATTCTTTAATTACTATATTAACTATATTAACTCTACCCAGGCAAGGCTATTTGCTCATTTCTCTATAGAGGGGAATGGGAATTTTAACAGCAAGGCTAGCATTACCTCCTAACTTCACTTTCTCACCCTCACATGACCCCTTGGAAATAACTCGGTGTTATTTGCACTGGTGATTCCTCTCTTTCTCCAGAGCTCTCATTACCTGGCTGGTGGCCAGTGCCGTCTCATTCTGGGCACCACAGTCTCTGAGTTATGTACATAGCTGTAAGTGAGCCTAGTAGTACCAGATTTGTTTAATACCGGTGGGGCAATACATGAGTTACAACAGGGTCTCCATATTCTCAAGTCTTTTTAGGGCAGACCACTTTTTGATTTCAAGTAAAGTAATGAGAAGCTTCATTCTTTGTGGACTAAAAAGTCCAGGGCTGTTGCCAATATTTCTGAAGTTCCTCAAGGGAGTTCCTATATTTTCTCAGAAGAAGCATTTTATAACTTGCTCTGAATTACTGCTCCTGGCTTTAATTCATTAAGAATTACCCTTTTGTCCCCTGATGGCAGAAATGGTCTTTCTACCCTCTTCTGTTCCAGGGAGGGCAAAGACTTCTCCGTCCTTCCCTAAGAGACCAACAAGGTGGTTGTTTGTAACAACCTTGCTGTATAGTTTGGGAATAATGGAGAGTCACCTCGGTTCAGGAAGGCAATTTAACCCCAGGTTTCAGACATTCCTAAAGCCATTCCTCGGTTTCCAAAAGCTCTCTCTCCTCTTCGGCTTGTCTGTTCCTCTATTTCATCTCTTTCTTACCAGACCCAGGGACCCAGTCTCTCCCCTCTCCCGCAGGCCTTCCCTTGCTAAGGGAAACAACACCTGTAAAACCAAATAAGTCATCAAACCATTCACTAGACACACTTTTAGTTATTATTATTTAAATAGCTTGGCACTATTTTGTTTTAATCACTTTTTAAAACTAAGCCTATGTATGTATGTGTTGTTTCTTATTCTTGTTTGTTTCTACCTTGCTTTTGGGAGGTTCATTCTGCACTTGTAAAAATTTGAGTGCATCTTTGTCAGTGGAGGCTTTTGTCATCTTAGTGAATATACCACACAGCAGTGAACACGGGGAAGGTCTAAGATATCTCTGGCCTGTTAACTGCCAAACAGTTTAAAAACACTCAGGCAGTTTGAAAGAAAGTTTTTTTAATCACCAGTTAATTACCTCTGTGCTTTGGAGAGGGTCACGGGATCCTGTGTGTGTCAAATGTTCTTGGTCTCTCCCTCAGATTTTGAGGGGAGGGTGCATCTCAAGCATGTCTAGAAAGACTGAATATAAGGAAATAGAATTCTAAAAAGTCAGATGGGGCTAAGGGTCACCTTTAGAGAAAGGCTATTTAATTACATTATAATAGGCCTCTGGGAGATATAATCTATTCTTAATTTTCTTTCTCACCCCCACAGATTTCTTTCAGAGTAAATACTGTCTCAAGAATCTCCTTTACACAGGAGCAAAAGTAAAAGAATAATTTCGCCACATTATTCATGTCCTTTATCACATTTTATTTATTTGTATGAAATCATGGTCTTTATTTTGTTTCAGGAGAGAATCATGCTAGTTCTCTTTAATTTTTTTCATTACCATTTATCTCCCTTATACTTCTTTCCCCTGCCGCAATCCCTACACTATTGTCCATGTCTGTAAATTCTTTTTCCTTTTTGCTCAATCCCTCCACCCTCTAACTCCCCCCATAGCTGTCATCCTATTCTCTATCTATGAGTTAGTCTCTATTTTGCTTTTTAGTTCAGTTTGTTCACTAGAATACACATATGAGTGAAATAATATGGTTTTTGTGTTTCTCTGACTAGCTTATATCACTTAGCATAACATTCTCCATGTCCAATGATGCTGTTGCAAAAAGTAAACTTTTCTTTTTTTACAGCTGAGTAGTGATGTTTTCCTTTGCTGTGCAAAAACTTTTTAGTTTGATGTAGTCCCATTTGTTTACTTTTTCTTTTGTTTCCCTTGCCTGGGGAGATTGCTACCTATGCTTTCTTCTAGGATTTTTATGGTTTTGGGCCTAACACTTAAATCTTTGATCCATTTTGAATTTATTCTTGTGTGTGGTATAAGAAGATAGTCTTGTTTCACTTTTCTGCATCTATCTGTCCAGTTTTTCCAACACCATTTATTGAATAAACTCTCTGCAGCCCATTATATGTGTTTGCTTCCTCTGTCAAATATTAATTGACTATAAAGGTGTGGGTTTATTTCTGGGCTCTCTATTCTGTTCCATTGATCTATGTGTCTATTTTATGCAAATACCATGCTGTTTTTATTACTATGGCCTTATAGTGTAGTTTGATATTTGGTAATGTGATTCCTCCAACTTTGTTCTTCTTTCTAAGGATGGCTGTTGCTATGTGGGGCCTTTTGTGGTTCCATATAAATTTTTGAAATATTTGTTCTAGTTCTGTGAAATACATCATTGGAGTCTTGATAGGAATTGCATTGAACCTATAGATTGCTTTGGGTAGCATGGACATTTTAATGATGTTAATTCTTCCTATCCATGAACACGGTATGTGCTTTCACTTGCTTGTATCTTCTTCAATTTCTTTCTTCAGTGTGTTATAATTTTCCTTGTACAGGTCTTTTAACTTCTTGGTTAGATTTATTCCTAGGTGTATTATTATTATTATTATTTTTTTGAAGCAATCATGAATGGGATTGTTTTCTTAATTGCTCTTTTTGATAGTTCATTATTGGCATATAAAATGCCTGGGCTCCAGACAAGACCTATTTTATCCACATCTTGCAGCAGTGGGTCTAGGTTTGTGCATTTACAAACTCAGCTGTTCCCACGTTAGAATCTTCAGTGCATTTGCTGCCTCAGATGCACAAACCTAGACTAGAAGTACCAGGGAAAGGTTGTAGGGGAGGAGCCATGCACCAGTCTTTGAAATTTTGGGAAAAGGTATATCAAGTCAAGTCAAAAAAAATAAGCAGAAGTATGGATATGAGTGTCAAGGGGAGTATGAAGGGAGTGTAAGGAGACCAGTATTT
Organism: Desmodus rotundus; assembly: GCF_022682495.2. Taxonomy (NCBI): domain Eukaryota; kingdom Metazoa; phylum Chordata; class Mammalia; order Chiroptera; family Phyllostomidae; genus Desmodus; species Desmodus rotundus. Next base: position 168,494,534 of record NC_071388.1, read on the forward strand.
TGAATTAAAGGTTTATATTAGAGTAATGCTTGCTAACTGTGAATAAGCACAGGAGGCCCAGATCATAGGGAACTTTGAAAATCTGTGCAGACTTGGGCAACTGAAGACAGGGTAACAGTCTCGTGGGTGCCCCACTGACTCTCATAGCCCGGGCAGTGTGTGCGCAGCAAGAGGGCAGTTTGCTTATGAAGAAGAACGAGAGGGTCTCATTCATTAGAACATATTTCTTTGAGGATTTTCTTAAGAACTTCACTAATGAAAGAATAATAGAACTTTAGATCTAAAGATACATATTTATCTGTGTGTTTAAATAGAATTCCACAGAAAACTAGTTCCTCATTGAAAAAAGTAATGATTCCATGGTTAAATAAGTTTGGGATACTGGGTGAAATTTCCTTTCTAAAATGCGTTTAGTAAATAGGGTTTTTACTGTCGGATTTCCCAAAGCCTGCAATATGGTGATTTATGCTGTCAGTCCCCGAGAAGGAAACACAGGAAGCAAGATTTCCCAAATCCTTTGTCGTGAACAACTTGTTAGCGTGTCACTGGGCGCTTAGTGCTCTTCAGAGTAGTTCAGGAAGCACATTATAGCACGCAGGAGCAAGAAAATTACCTTTGGAATTAAACAACCTGAGTTCAAAACCTGACTTCACGCTCTGATCTGGTTTAAGTCAATTCTAATTTCTAATTATTGGGGGTGGTTTGGTGAGGGCTCTAGGTCTTGCCCCATCTCCGTTCCCTTCTCCCACACACAAGGAATGGTAAATAACACTGACGGCAAGGTTTGGACCTGATCCTTCCGTAGATACAGACCTTTCTTAGCACACAATCAAACCGAAACATCAAATCTGTGGTATGTATTAGTTTGTTGTAAACATTTGTGTCCTTTTAGACACCTCAATCAGACCTTGCATGAAAAGGTTAATTCAAAATAGATGTGATCTTCTAGGCCAGTGCGATTCAGCTCAATTTCTAGTCAAAATCACGCAGCAGAATCTTGTCTTAATAGATGAACACAAAATCTGATTTTATCTTAAGCCCAGAGTGCCCACACAGGCAGCAGGCCCTCGGATAGGATTGGAAGGGCGGAAGTGAAAGGCAAGAGGGAGAAGCCGGGCTGGGCAGAGTGGGGCAGGCCTGACGCAGGTCAGTGCTGTCGGCCAACCACACTGTTTGAGGCTGTTTAGCAAGTGCTCAACTCTGAGTCAGCTACAGCGCTGCTCCAAGTGTAGACAGTCTGCTGATACCATAGATTCATAAATCCCCCTTTATCATCACTTGTGCTAATTAACAAAGTGTCTAATGCTGGTCAGAGATGAAATAGTCCAAGTTGTTGAAGTAGGCTCCGAGTGTGGAATTCTGATGAGAGTCCGTAAAATGCCGAGTTACCACCTGTGAGTATGAATTCTTAGTGAAGACACTTCAAACATTAACAAACTGCTTCAAAGGTGTAGACTAAAAGCTAACATACACAATGCTGTCTACACCAAAATGTTACTAAAATAAGTCAGAGATAATGCAACTTTTCCCCAGTTATGAGTTAAGTGTACTTGGGCAATGTACTTAACCTCTTCAAGCATTAGCTTCCTCCATTGAAAAATAGGGGTAATAATAGTTCTTACTCCATTAGATTGTGGGGTGAGTGCTTAACAAAGGGCATGATAGATAAGGACCCTAGGTAAAAGTCACCTGTTATTTTATTTTTTGCAGGTGAGGAACATGTAACTGGGGATAAAATAAATAATCCAACTTATCTGGCTTTTTGGTGAGAGAGCAAGAGAGAATCCAAGTTATGGATATTGAGGGTCTGAGCAATGTTTATTTGCCATGACTGTATTATCAGGAGCATTAGAGTTCTTAATCTTGCTTATTATAATGTCAATTAACCAGTCGATTTCCATGTGGATAAGATCTGTATCATTGTGAGACTGAACACTTTGATTTGGAATAGAAGGGAGAAACATATTTTTGGATTATTAGATTCCAATTCAAAGAGTTTGAATGTCTGGGTGGCACAAATAATGCATCGAGGATAAGAGAGATGTGGAGGTGGGACAGCAGTTAGAGAAGGACATGGAAAGCTACAGAGAAAACGTGGCTTACACATTTAGCTCAGAACATGAATGCCACTCTACGCTCTGAGCACCATCCTTCAGCTAACTTTTGCAATATTACTTTTTAAAAAAATTTCTGTGAAATACGTATCATTACAATAAAGTTCATTTAGCCTGGTTCTTTTGAGAATGAATTACTCTTTTAAATCTAGATTGAAACATTTTTCAAACTTATAAATTTAGTGAGTTATTTATTAATAAATATTAGAATGCATTGAATTAATGTACTGTTTTAAGATGGCAATAGGTTATTGATTTCTGCAAATACTATGTATATTATCTTCTCTAGGGTCAATATATTTCATTACAATACTGGTATATCTGCATCTGGAATTGTACTTTGAAAATGATCTTATAGAAATGACAAAATCTATTCATGGCTGTCAAATTTAAGGAAACTTTATTCGAATTTATACAGTATTTTTACATCTAAAGCCATGCTAATAATGTAACTTATATGTCTGCATGGATTTACTTGTTCTAAACTCTCAAAACCCACTTTGTGTTTATTGTATTATTTGGGAATAATATCTAAATTGTAGTGACCTCAATATTCCCTAATGTAGCTTTACATTGAGTATTATTGTCATCATTATTTGATTGCTTGTTCTACACCTCTTCAAATAGTTTGATTGTGTCATAATATGTCTTTGATATTAGGTTCCCATTATTATAATTATATTTTGACAACCTGTGCTATATCCAGTATAAAACAATTCATTTGTCTGACTGTATAAGTTTTATTTCAATTGTGCTTGACTGATTCCTAATCAAAAGAATAATAGTTAATGCCAGTAATACTTTTTATCAAGTTTAAAATTAATTATTATTTTGATATTTGATAGTTTGAGGGAAAATTTTTTTGTTGGCAAACACTGCTTCATTACTTAAATGTGAAAAATATAAAATGATAAAGGGTGGATGATCCTGCTAAGTATTTGCATATTATATATAGAATATATACCTACAGATATATGCATACAGCACGAGTGTAGGCATACACATTTATATTTATTCACCTTTCCCTTGTAAACTTTAAACTTATTCCCGAACTATCCTACCATGAAAGTGAAAAACCGTTAATAAAAATATTTTCATTCATTTTACTGGAAAATTATACATTTTATCCCAACCTATCAGTAAAATTTTTATGAATGGAAAAATACATCAACTGAAAAACAAGTTATATAAGAAAATTAAGAATCGATTTGGAAGTAAATAGTTCACTCATAAAATGTAGTGAAACTTTATTCATTTTTATTTATTTTTGCAACAACTTCTTTAGCCAATTTTCAGCCGTTTTGTGGTCATGGTGATTCTGCACTGAATACTTACTTATAAAGATAAAATGTAGGAAACCACTTACCAGAGAAAAGTAAGAACAAAACTGGAGATCATGTTGAAACTCATGGAAAGAATGCATGACATGTGCACCGTGCAGGGCGAAAGCTGTAAGAGATGACTTGGAGCCATGTACGAAACCTTTATTTTCATCCCAACGCCAAGTCACAGTGCAGAAATGTTCCATTTGATATATTCCCTGACCAGACACTGTGGTCCTGAAATTGGTATTTGCCTTTGCTTGCGACTATAATTTGAAATATTACTTCTTACAGTGTTTTTTTCACGTTTTAACTTCATTTTGAAATAATTTTAAACTTACAGAAGTGCTGCAAACATTGTACAAAGAATTTCCTGTATATACTTCACTCAGAATCCCAAATGTTGACATTTAAACACGTTTGCTTATCATCCTCTCTTTGTGTAGAGAGATTGTATTTCTTTTTTTATTGTTTATTCTTTTTTTTAGCATATGATTGTTTTTGTCTTATTGGAATTCTAGTCAATTTAGCTTAGAGCATTATAAATGCATTGTGATGAAAAACAATATGGTATAATGCCACAATCACCAGACAAGTAGTTAGGCAACCTGGGTGCATATCCTAGGTCTTCCACTAGCTGATAATGTGACTTCAGACAAAGTATTTTATTCATTGGGTTTTAGTGTCCTCACCTGCAAAGCATAGGAATTGGGCTGGATTATCTTTATAATACTTCTCAGTGTTTCCCTAAGTGAGAATTCAAATAATAACATGTAATAATACCATTTGTCCATGAGAAGGATTTTTCATTTAATTGTAAACATAGAAACAGATTTTGTCTGATATTTTTTAAATCAGAAGATCTTTCTTCTGATATTTTTAAAACACTTATATTGAGGTTTAATTTAATATCATAAAATCTATACATTGTAAATATAGAATTCAGTGATTTTTAGTAATTTTTTTATTGTTGTTCAATTATAGTTGTTCCAATTTCCCCCCTACCCCCCCGGTGCTCTCTCCTGCCCCACTCACCTGCCACTGCCTCAGTCAATCCCTATTCTGTTGTCCATTACCATGGATCCTTTGTACATGTTTCTTAACTAGACACTTCCTCTTCTTTCCCGCATTATCCCTCCTCCCTACCTCCCCTCTGGTCACTGTCAATTTGTTCCTTATTTCCACATCTCTGATTGTATTTTGCTAGTTTCTTTTGTTCCATTTATAGGTGAGATCATATGGTATTTGTCTTTGCCACCTGGCTTGTTTCACTTAGCATAATGCTCTCCAGTTCCATCCATGCTGCTGCAAAGGATAGGAGCTCCTTCTTTCTTTCTTCTGCGTAGTATTCCATCATGTAAATGTACCATAGTTTTTTGATCCACTCATTTACTGATGGGCACTTAGGCTGTTTCCAGCACTTGGCTATTGTACATAACACTGCTGTGAACATTGGGTACATAGGTTCTTTTGAATTGGTGTTTCAGAATTCTTAGGGTATAATCCCAGCAGTGGTATTGCTGGGTCAAAAGGCAGTTCCATTGTTCGTTTTTTGAGGAAATTCCATACTATTTCCTTTTTCTTTTTTTATTGTTGTTCAAGTACAGTTGTCTCCATTTTACTGCCCACCACTTCCTCACTCTTCCCTCCCTGCCTTCTACCCTGGATTCTACCCCCTTTGGCTTTGTCCATGTGTCCTTTATATATGTTCCTTGATGACCCTTCCCCTACTTTCCCTCATTATCCCTCTCCCTCCTCCCCTCTGGCTTACTGTCAGTTTGTTCTTTATTTCTATGTCTCTGGTTCTGTTTTGCTTGCTTGTTTGTTTTGTTGGTTAGTTTCCACTTACAGGTGAGATCACATACTTACTGTTTTTCCACAGTGGCTGCACCAGTCTGCATTCCCACCAGTAGTGCCTCAGGATTCCTGTTCCTCCACATCCTCATCAGCACTTGTTTGTTGATGTGTTAATGATGGCCACTCTAACTGGTGTGAAGTGGTATCTCATTGTAGTTTTAATTTGCATTTCTCTGATGGCCAGGGATGCTAAGCATTCTTTCATGTCTATGTGCCCTCTGTGTGTCCTCTTTGGAAAAGTGTCTGTTCAGGTTCCTTTGCCCATTTTTAATTGGATTGTTTGTCTTCCTGGTGGCTGAGTCGTATCAGTTCTTTTTATATTTTGCAGATCAAAACCTTGTCCTAAGTATCATTGGCAAATATGTTTTCCCATACAGTTGGTTCATTTTTCATTTTATTGATGTTTTCATTAACAATGCAGAAGCTTTTAAAATTGATGTAGTACCATTTATTTATTCTTTCCTTTACATCCCTTGCCCTAGGAGGTACATCAGGGAAGATATTGCTGCATGGGATATCTGAGATTTTCCTACATATGTTTTCCTCTAGGACTTATATGGTGTAATAACTTATATTTAAATCTTTTCTCCATCTTGAGTTTATTTTGGTGTATGGTGTAAGTTGGTGGTCCAGTTTCATTTTTTCACATGTACCTGTCCAGCTCTCCCAATACCATTTTTAAAAGAGGCTCTTTTTACTCCATTTTATGCTCCTGTCCCCTTTGTCAAATATTAATTGACCACAGAGACATGGGTTTACTTCTGGGTTTACTTCTATTCTTTTCCATTGATTCATGTCTCTGTTCTTATTCTAGTACCAAGTGAGATCATATGGTATTTGTCTTTCACTGACTGGCTTATTTCACTTAGCACAGTAGTCTCCACTTCCATCCATGCTGTGGCAAAAGGTAGGACTTTCTTCTTTCTTTCTGCTGCATAGTGTTCCATTGTATAAATGTACCACAGTTTTTAAATCTATTCATATACACTTGGGAACTTGGGGTATTTCCAACATTTAGCTATATTGTAAATAGCACTGCTATGAACATAGGAGCACATAAGTTCTTTTGATGTTTCAGGATTCTTAGGGTATATTCCCAGCAGTTCTCCCAGGAGGACATACTGATGGCCCACAGGCATATGAAACAATGCTCAATGTCACTAACCATCAGGGAGATGCAAATTAAAACCACAATGAGATATCACCTCACACCTGTCACAATGACTATCATTAATAAATCAACAAACAACAAGTGCTAGAGAGGACATGGAGAAAAGGGGACCCTTGTGCACTGTTGGTGGAATGCAGACTGGTGCAGCCACTGTAGAAAACAGTATGGAGTTTCCTCAAAAAATTAAAAATGGAACTGCCTTATGAGATTTTTTTTTTCTGAACCATTGGTAGTTGCTGATCCAATTCACCATGGCCCCCTTCCAATACTTTAGTCCCTGTTTTCTGCAAACAAGGAAATTGACTGATATAATAACCAGAATAAAATTGTTCAAATCAGGTCACTGACATTGATATATTACTATCACCTAATTTTCAGATGCCAGTCAAATATCGTTAATTGTCCCACTAATAATGTCTTTTATACCAAGCTAATAGATCCATCCAAAAATACTCATTATATTTAGCTGTCTTATCTCTTTCATATCCTTTTACTTGGAGCGGTTCCTCAATTTTTTCTTGCCTTTCACTATCTTGACATTTAACAAGATTACAGACCAGTTATTTTTTTAATTTTATAAGTTTATTGGGGTGACATAGGTTATAAACTTATATAGGTTTCTGGTGTACAATTCTATAATACATCATTTATATATTGTGTGTTTTCCACCCCAAGTCAAGTCTCCTTCTGTCACCATTTATTCCCTCTTTACCCTCTTCTACCTCCCCCTACTCCCTTTCCTTATGGTAACCACCATACTGTTGTCTGTGTCTGTGAGGTTTTTTTCCTTAATTTATTTAGTTTGTTTTCTAGTAAAAATGTTATACCAGAAGGAATAAATGCCAGGGAAACTGTTGTGAAAAAAGTCCTTAAGTGTGAAGCAATTCTGTTACCTAAACCACTTTCGTCTATTTAAAACAACTTTTATTCATTTGAAACAAATGCTATTCATGGGCTTGGAAAAAGGTAGATATGTGCAGAGAATAATTTGTCTATGAATAGGTAAAAATGACTCATGCAATTTTATTCATAATTCAGGGTCAAACCCTTGTGACAGAACACTCCGCAGAAGGAAACTACTTCATTCTCCGAATTAGGGTGATCGCAGACTTGGTGTTATCTTCAATAGTTTATGATAATTTAGTAAAGAAAGTAAATCCACAACCTCAGAGAGGTTACCTAACCATCGCCTGGATTAGATTCCTTATCTATAAGATGGAATTAATAGTAGTACCTACCCAATAATGTTGTTATATGGATTAGATGAGTTAAGATGAACTGGGGAAAAAAAGAGTCAAGAAGTATGCTGAAAAAAATAACAAATGTAGAGTTTTCTTTCTTTTAAAAAATATTTACTACTCAAAATGAAATTCTGATCCTATATATCCTTCTTATTCCTGTGGCATTTATTTTAGGGATGAAATCCAATGAATTTATCACCTATTACTGAATAAGTAAAATAGGATACCCCATTTCAAATTCTTTTATCTCCAAAGCACTTTTAATTACCTGATTTTTATAGATTACCACTTCTGATAATTTCCAAACAAGGAGGTCTTATCGTGCCCCTGTAACCAGGAAGGCATGCCCCCGGCTCGCAGGAAGCCTGGAGGAGGAGGGGGGTTGACTTAGCAGGGCAGGCAGCCAATACTCAAAACAAAGACTCCAAAATTCACACATTGGAGGTTTCTATACATTAATATCTGTCAAATCCATGTACTTCATTTTTTCTTTTAGAAGTTTCAGATATTGACATAGCTATAATATGTACTCTGATTTCCCACTTATTTATAATTACATAATAATGCTATGCATACAAACCTTTATAAAATAGTTGATAAATCTTTGTAATAATCAAGTTCACAATTAAATGAAATGCAATTGATTTTGCTTACATCTAGAATAGGTTTTAGTGCCTGGAATTTGTAGTTTTGGCAATATTTTAAAAAGTCAGATTTGACTTTTTCTTATATTTGTTTGGAAGGCATATTGTGAATTTTTTCTTTTTTAAGAACACATCCTGTAGTTTGTTATTATTTGACTCATTAAGTCTGTGAGTTTGTGTTAAAGCCTATATTCCAGTAATTAGTAAAGAGAAATAAGCTTTATATCGATTATGATTTACTGCTATATCTTTCTTTCAACTGTTCAAATCAGGACAGTGAGCACTGCAGCAAAGGCATGCAAAAATAAATGGATATTTATTTACAAAGCTAGAGACAATCTGTAACATACACAGTCTACAACTCTTGACCTTGTTTTTTATGATGGTTATTTGATCTGAATTTTGATCAGCTATCCACACACCTAACCAAAATTCTCTTGTACAATGGCACCACTAGTTCATATTAAATATAAGTTTTATTGTCACCCTGTTACAACATTGGGTGGGGGGAACAAGCAGGAAATGCCAAAGTGAGTGAAGTTAGCCCATCATGAAAATATATACTAGGTAACCCCCAGTCCTTTATCCTTTTTGCTGTTTTGGTCCTATGATTAAATTCCCATCTGTCGCATGTTAATGGAGTAATGTGTCCAACTTCTAGTTCAGCTAATTAAGATGCCTATCCCAGACTTTCTCTCTCTTTCTCATTTTGATGAGTGAAGATGGCAACAACTAAAAACAATCTTGGAAGTGGCATGTTAGGAATGGAAGAACTGTCCTGCTGACCTGGGTCTTGGGATGACTTTGCCAATCTAGGTTCATCTATCTGCTCTGGACTATTATGTGAGGAAAGAATATTTCTATGTTCTTTGACCAATGTATTTTTTACTCATTTGTTTATAGAACCTTAGTCTTTAGTCTAATTAATGCAACTATGCAGATTTTCTGGTGGTGATAGTTAGGATAATGATATAATTGTCCAAACTGATTGTCCAAACTGGGAAATTTTGAGGATAAAATGGGATTCACTCAATAATGAATGTAGGAAAACAGGTGTAGATTGGGCTTATTAAGATGCATTGGTCCAGAGCTGCTCTGTTGTAAAACCATTTTTATTTTCTACAGTCGAGTTCTTATTGTATCACACATCCAAGCATGTGATAAGGCTACCTCACAGAATAAGACCTTTTCCCATTTATGTTATGATAGATACTACTATTTATGAGCTCAACATTTCAGTAATGGACACATTTTTTTCTCCCTAAGACACTTAGAGAGTAAAATAAACCGCTGAGAAAAATTGTCATCTTAGGGTTCTTCCTTTACAGAAGGCCCAGGTTATGTTGACCTTTCTCCTGGTGGCCATGGGGTTTCCATATGGTCTTAGCTCTCTGTTCCCAGGAGTCTTGCCTTCTCTGATTAGCCTCTCTGAGTTTGGAATCTTCATTTATATAGTGAGGCCAAGACCACGTAATTCACATTGTGATTGTGAAGATTAAAAGAAAGAACATGTGCTTCTCTTTCATTGCTCAGTTCCAGTTGGTTGTTAGAGCCTGCTATTTTTATCTCTTAGATCCTGTCCTCCTCTGCCTTTCCACTGCTGCTGTAGTTCAGTTCCAGCTCCTCTCAGGACTGAATAATTGAAACAGTCTTTTAACCATTCCTTTACCTTCGATACCATTTTTTTTTTCTTCAGTCAATCCTCCACATACCTATATAATTTTTTTCCAAAGAAAATAACATCAATTGCTTTTCTTGATATTAAAAACATTTATGTTTAAGGTAGAAAAAATGTAGAGTACAAAGAATCAATTAAAATGCCCTATTATCTCATCATCTAGAGATGCTATTTTCTTCTGTGTATTTATGTTGTAATATGGGAACATTTGTTTTTGTAAATGGCATCATATTATATATACCATCAAACTTAGATTCAAGTCCTAACAGAAATTACAGATTTCATCAATTGCTACAATATCTAACTTTATTTCTTATATGTTTGATAAAATAAAGAACTCTTGACTTCATGCCTTTTAAGACAGAAGCTCATTTGGGTATTAATTGAGGAGGGAACATTTACTTTGATAATGTTATCACATAGTGAAGTGGGTGACCCCCCAACAAATAAAAAAGATACATGCATGTCCTAATTTCTGGAACATGTAAATGTTACCTTATTTGGAAAAAAATCTTTGAAGATGAAATACAGGATTTTTACATGTTGAGATAATTATGGATCATTGGGCAGTGGGGTGGTTCTAACTCCAATGACAAGCGTTCTTATGAGAAAAGAAGACATAGACACACAGAGAAGGCGATGTGAAGATGGAAGCAGAGGTTAGAGTTCTGCGGCCAGAAACCTAGGAAGCCAAAGGATGGTGACACCGGCCAGAAACTGGGAGAGGCAGGGAAGAGTTGTCCCCTAGAACTCCCACAGCAACTGCAGCCCTGCCGACATCTGGATTTCAGAAGTCTACCATTCAGAACTGTGAGAGAATAAATTTCTGTTGTTTTAAGTCACCCACTTTGTGACAATTTATACAGCAGTCACACAAAAAATGAATATGATATACTAATAGCTATTTTCCCCAAGTAATATTTAGAGGAACATTTTCTTATGCCAAAAAGTTCTTATAGACATTTGCAGAAAGATATATGCACAATGAGATTTTTTAATGAGTGAAATTTACTTTTGATAAAGATAGAATAAGAAGGGATGGGTTTTACCTTTGTTTTAGTTTTCTATAACTACATAAAAATAGTCAACCATAAACTTAGTTACTTAGAACAGCACAGATTTATTGTCTCACAGTTTGTAAGTCATGGGCAAAGCATGGCTGGATTCTCTACTGAGTATCTCACCAGGCTGGTATGAAAGTATTGGCTACAGCTGCAGTTCTCATGGGGGTAGAGGGATGTCAGAGCTCTTTATAATCACATATTACAGGCAGAATTAATTTCTTTGTCACTGTAGGACTGAGGTACCTGTTTTCTCATTAGCTGCAGGTTTGGAACAGCTCTCAGCTCCTAAAGGCCACCCACATGTTCTGCGATATGGCACCTCCATCTGAAAGTCAGCAATGGCATGAATTCTCCTCATGCTTTGAATATCTCTGAATTCCTCTTGGGCAACTAGCTGGTGAAAAAGCTTTCATTTTAGAAGATTTATATGATTGTCGCCCAGACAATCTCTCTCTCTTAGCATTAACTGATTTGGGATTTTAATTACATCCACAAAACTCCGTTCACAACAGTACATAGATTAGTGTTTGATTGCATAACTGGGAAAAGGCATGCATACACTAGGGTTTGAGAATCTTACATCTACCCATAATGATCCTGCTTGAAACACTAAACAACTAGACAAGATATAGGAAATAATAGTTTCCATGTCACTAGACATCAGGCAGTGATGGACAGTGGTTGCTAAGAGACGGGGAAATAATGAGGTGAATCCTACATTTTCTTACTACATGGAAAGGGTTTCCAGGCTATACCATGTGGAGAAGAAGCCAGTAAAAGCCCAGCCATTTCTCTAAGCTGAGAAGAAGGAGCTGAGGGTCTGTGAGGCCAAGGCAGAGTTCTGAAGAAGAAATAGTGATAGAGTGATACAGAGAAAGAACACTTGAAATCACGAAGGGTCCCCTTCATGTCTTCCACTGAGCGCTGATTGGCACATGCACAAGCAGAACTTAGTCATGGTTGGAAGGGAAAGCACTCGATAGGATTGAATGAATGGAAGGAATAATACCAAGGATTTACACACATCTGGAAATAGTTTCTATGAGAGAGAAGGAAATATATAATTTATGTGCAGTTGGGTAGAATACTCTGAAGTGTGTTCCCTTAGTAGGTTAATGTTAGTCCTAGACTAAATTCTGTTCTAGTCTCTATGTAATAAAGCTTAAATGCATGAAAGGATCAGACTGTTACAAGCAGATTAACTGCAGCTAACCCCCCCCCCAAAAAAAAAACCTCCACAAAAAACAAAAGCAAAAAACAAAAAACCCCACAAAACTCTCAAGGCTATTTAAGTATAAACATATCTAGCATTCAACAAGGTAAAAATTTATGTCTGGTAACCAATAAAAAATTTGCAAGCATCTATGAAATCAGGAAAATATGACCCATAATATAGACAAAAGTCAACCAATACAAATCCAATCTAGAAATGGTATAGGTAATAGAATTAATAGAGGAGGACAAGAGAACAGTTATTATAGTTATATTATATATATTCAAAAGTAAGATAAAAGGTGTGGAGAAGCATGGAAGATACAAAAAAGTCCAAAATTAAATTTCCAGAAATAAAAGAAACAAGGTCTAAGGTGAAAAATATACTGAATAGAATTAATAACAGTTTATATCTCAGAAGAAAAGATTATTGAATTTATAGACATAGCAATGTAAACTGTCCAAAAATTTAAAAAAACTGACAGATAAAACACTGAAAAAAAATGAACAGCACATCAATGAGCATGGGGCAAAATTTTACAAACCAACAGAAAATGATATTTGAAAGAACGGTGGTTTAAAATGGCATAAAAATGCAAAGTGTTTTGGGAAAAGTCTCTCAAAGATGCATAAAACCTGTGCATTGAAAAGTTCAAAACATCACTGAGGGGAATTAAAGGTCTGAATAATAGAGAAATAGACCCAAATTCAAGCATTTAATATTATTAAGATGTGAGTTTTCCCATGTTCTCCCCATAAATAGGTGTGTGTATATCCAGTGTTATCCCAATTAAAATCCTATCAGAAGTTCTTCTATAGAAATTGGCAAGCTGCTTTTAAAGGTCACGAGGAAATTTTGAGTGTCCAGGGCAGCCCAACTTTGACAAAGAAAAAGAAATTTTAAGAGTTTATATATACTACCTAATTTCAAGACATCTAAAACAACCATAATCAAGACGGGGTGGTGTTTGCCTAAGGATAGATGAATAGATCAATTGAACAGAATAGAGTACAGAATTAGAACCGTACCTTGAATTTTGACAGAGAAGCAAAGGCAATTTAGTGAGTAAAGGGTAGTCCTTTTAGTAACTTGTGTCAAAACAGTTGGATATCTATACATAAAAACATGTACAGTGCAGTTGGGTTCACCATATACAAAATCAACTTAAATGCTTTATAAAACTAAATGCAAATCATAAAACTACAGATATTTTAGAAGAAAGTGTAAGAAAAAGGTGAGTGAGACAACTATTTTTTAGATATAACAAAATAATCATTACCATTAAAAAGCAAATGGATAAATTCAACTTCATCATAACTCAACACTTTTCTTTAAAAGACATTTATAGAAGGATAAAATGACAAGTCACAGACTGCTTATCACATATCTGACAGAGAACTTATATTCAAAGGTGCAAAAATCTCTTAACATTCAATAATAATACAAACAATCTAATAAGAATGGGCCAACTATTTTAACCAATACTCTATCAATGATGATATATGAAATGTGTGGGAAGCAAAATAATGGCCTTCTAAATATATATACATATATATCTCCTAATCCCCAGAATCTATTGATATGTTACCTTATATGGCAAATGGGAATTAAGGCAGCAGATGTAATTAAGGTTGCCAGTCACTTGAAGTCACTTGAAGGAAGATTAGCATGGGTCATCACCATGAGCCCAAAATGATCCCAGGGTCCTTACATGTGTAACAGAGGCAGGAGAGTCACCGTCAGAGAGATGCAAAGTGACAAGACATGTTATTACTAGCTACAGAAGCAATGTTATTACTAGCTACAGAAACTAACACAGATGGTAAATAAGTGCATGGGTAATTGCTCAACACTGTTAGTTATTAGGCAAATGTAAACCAAAACCACAAGGAGACATCATTACACTAAATTTTAGAATGGCTGAAATTAAAAATACTGATCATACTAAGTTTGGCTGAGGACGTGGAGGAACTGAAGCTCCCAGACACCGCTGGTGGAAGTGCACAATTGCACACCACTCAGAAAACACTGTGGCAGTTTCTTAACAATTTGGTAATACAGGGTGGGGCCAAAGTAGGTTTACAGTTGTCCATATGGAAAGTCATAGAGTCGTTAATAAATAATAGTACAGGAATATATTTTGTGTTTTGTGTACTCACAACTGTAAATCTACTTTTCTCCACCCTGTATATCTACCATATGACCTATCCACGCAACTCCTAGGAATTTACCTAAGTGAAATGACAACATGTGTATATAAAGGCTTGTACACAAATACTTATGCTAGCTTTTTTATTTTAGTTCAGAACTGGAAACATTCTATTTGTCCATCCATTGGTGAATGTTCAAGCAAAGTATTCAAGCAAAATATAGTAAGTTTGTTATTTAGCAATAAAAAGAAACAAACTATTAATACATGGTACACATTGGTAAGTCACAAATACATTATGGTAAATGAAAGAAGCCAGAGTAAAATTAGCAGATACTGGATGATTTCATTTATGTTAAGGTCTAGGTGAATGACTCTAGAGTGTTAAAATAGACCAGTAGTTGCCTGGGTTGGCAACGTACAGGAGGGAGGCCTAAGGAACTTTGGGGTTTTATCCATGTGATTGAGGACTTGATGGTGGTGATGGTTTCATTCTGTGTGCGAATGTCAACTCCTAGTCGTATACTTTTGTTATGTGCGGTTTGTTATATCTCAAAAGAAGGTTAATTTTAAAAATGGAAGTTGTCCCATTACTTTTGTATTAGTTGAGGCTCTAAGGATTAAAAGTAATGAAGAAGTTACTTTCAAAGAGCGGTATTCAAGCATTTACACTGAGTTACTTCCATAGTAACCCAAATCTAACTGGCCACTTTCTCTTAGCCAACGTGAGGTTATATGAGGTGATGCTTGAAGATTGATCAGGGGAGGTTTTAATGGAAACTTTTTTAGAGGGGGGGATGATTATAGAATTCTTATTACTTCCCACTTACAGCCATCCCATATGGTAGGGGAATACTTCACAAGGTCATCTTAAGCCAGTGAGCAAAGTAAGTGACCTAGAAAAAATCCATTGAAGACCTGGCCTATGACCTGTGGCAGCCAGGAAAGGCAGAGACCAAACAGAAAGGAGCCAGCCAAGAGTGTGCTAAAAGAATTTACAGATCATCTGCAGGATATGATCCCAATTGATAGAGAGTGCTGTAAGGTATTCACCATGAATTCAGAAATGAAGCAGGATTGTTCACAGCCAGCTGGAGGGGACAACTCACAGTCTAACACACTGAAATCAGAGAATCTTACCATGGGGATCACTGTGGAATCCCCAGAGAATCTTACTGTGGGGATCACTGTGGAATCCACAAAAGCAGCCTGAAGAGGAAAAGTCTGTAGGCATTTGCCTCATTAGGGTAAAAACATCAGGATTCAACTGTGTCAGTCGACTGTGCATTTTCTTCCTCTTGCTTCTTTTTCTTCTCCCACTCTAATGTAGAAGAAATAGTGGCAGTGTGGTGAGTGGGGGAGAAGTAGAGAGAACAGTATGGTGGAAACTGGTGAAGAAGCCAACTTTGTGCCCTGTGTCCAATGATGCTAGCTGTTCCCCTAATCAATTCTCTCCTTTCTCAGTGATAAATTACTTAATTTTCAATTAAGCACATGGCCTCCTCTCCACTCCCAATATTTCTTGGTCTCCCTACAGGTAAGAGAGGCTATGTGATCAAGTAGTGGCCAATAGGACGCAAGTATTAGTCGTCTGTGACTCCTGAGAAGTGGGCACAAAAGGAGCAGATCTTTCTCCATCTCTGTCCTCATGCTAGGGGTAATATGGTCTTGATGATCTGAGCTGTTTCAGACATTCTGAAATTGAGGTGAAAATCACATGCTGAGAATGGTGAACAAGCTAGGAGAAAGAGCTGAGTCCCTGTTGATTATGTGGTATAAATATATATAGAAAAGGAAGAAATTTCTCTCTCTTCCAAGGCCCTAGGCATTTGCTCAAGCACATATGAACCGAATGATACTTGATACACTTATCTTCCCTAGTTTGGATTTCCCAGCTGAAACAGGACTGAGCTGGGGAAGGGGAGAAGCTTTGAGTTGGATAATATCAAAGCTTTATAGTAGGTCTGAAAAGACTTATTTGTACCTAAAATGCAATTGTTTGCTAATGCGTGACAGTGGTGAAATTCCCTTGTGATCTGTCAGGGGTGCAGATGTAAAGTTCATTGGAGCACAGAAAAAACAGTAAGTGAAAGAAGAAAGTTACATTTACTTGCTCTTGCCAATTACAGTGACCTTATTCAATGTATCTGTTATACATTTGTTCTCATTGACTAAGCAATACTTTACTATATGGATGAACTCAATTTATATATTAATGAGATATCCTGCCTTGAACTACACACAGGAATCCTTAACAATTGTTAAATGTTATTTGATATAGTAAAGACATTAATGTTGGAGCTTTAGTGATTCAATACAATTCTGATAACTAATAGAAAGTATAATCACTTGCAATTTTGTCACAAAGTTTTTATAGCATATTTCCACTATCTAGGGTGTTATATAGCAATTGATTCTAATATGATCTTACATTGTACTGGATATACTTCCAATTCACTTTTTCATTGAAACTATGTTCAAATTATAGTATAACCTTGTTTGAACACATATTGGAAGGCACTGTTCTCTCTCCATACAAACTATCTTCTATGTTTGGCATTTTGTGCAATTAGAAGGCAGATATCCTTTGAGAAACATGATGGTTTTCAGTTGCCCTTGAAAGAGCAATCTCCACATAAGCAGTTGTTGGGGTCTCTAATTACACCTCAGTTTCAGCCATTTCAAGGGATGAATGACTCTCTCTCCTGGTGCTCAGATATTCACCTTGGTTGTCCTTGAGAAAATGTTTCCTTCTGTCAGCAACTACACCATCCTGTCTCTTCTCCCAAATGGAATTTCATGTACTCTGTGTAGACTGTATCTTGGCAGACAATTTTAAATAAACTTTCTAAATTTGGCAGCCATTTTTATTTAGATAACAAATGGATCAAAACATAAACTAAAAAAAGTATTGTAACCCCCCTCCCTATCATGGATACCTGCAACCTTTTTACTCATTCTGCAAGACCTCATCCATGAAGACGTTTTTAACCTCCACTCCCAGGCAGAATGAATTATATCCTCTGCAGTAGGCTAAGGCTGCTACTATAGAACAGTCTTTTGCAATGAAAAATTGTCACAAGGGAGAAAAATTGTTAGGGTGGTGTCTGGAGTAAAAAGTGGGGATGAGGAAAATAATTGAAAGATGGTAGTTATTTTAACATATTTAAATGTTAGTGGTTCTAATAAATAAGGAGAGGCTAAAAGATCAATAATCCTTAGTGGGTTGTACCTAAGGAGATGTGAGGAGGTGGGATGTGGAGTAGGGAGATGATTTGCCATAGACAGGGAATTCTAGGAAGAAAAAAATTAACATCAGGAAAGAGGGATTGAAGTGAACGAGCACGTTGTTGTGTATTTGGGGCCTGACCGTCTGTGAAGGAGAAGTCTAGGCCACTGAGATTTAGGGAGATCTTGTGGAGTCAGGGAGGAAGGGAGAGAGGGAATGAGGAATTCAAATCTCAATTCAGATTTTACATTTTTAGAAAAGTCTTTTTGTTTGTAAAGGAGGGTATGACATGTAACATCCAGAGAAGTAGGAAAAAGTTACAATGTTTAAGGTGCTGCAGACATGATGTTTCTTTGTCACTTAGTAATATCTCCAGAACACGATCTAGTGAATACAATGTGTGGAGGAAAGAGGAATAAGGATTTGGGTTATTTGTTCTCTATGAAGGTATGTCTAGATGGTCTTTGCTTTGAAAAATCTACTTTTTGTTCTCTTAAATGTTCAGATATTAATCAGATCAACCACATTTGATCACATCTATAACATATGCACAATAAGTCCAATATATTTATAATTTTTCCATTATCAAATGTGTGATCAGGTTTCCTCTGCAAATAAATGCCAACAAGAGATCCCAAAAGGGCAGGGGCTGTTTCTTTGTTCTCTTTATTTCTTATAACTGTGGTTTAGTTCTCTGCATATGATCCATAAATTCTGGTTGAAATGCTGTTCCTGAAAATGGCCATTCTTACTGTTTTCTTACTACAGTATTTTGCTTTTCTCTATAGTAGATTGATTAACATTGAAAGTTCAGTGACTCTCACAAGCAATTCTTTGATTTTCATTTTGTTGAAATGATGCCACTTTATCATAGGGCCACTAGGATGCCACTTCAGAGGATTCTTTTCCCCATGTGAGAGGTCTGGTCTCTCTTAGGCAATTTAGAGAAGTTTTGCTTAATTGTTCAAATTCATTCAAACAGTAGCCAATTCTGATATCAAAGCATTTCTTTTTGTTACTTTTTGCTTGTAATAAGAAATTCAAAGATCTAAAAATGTTACACATGCAGCAACACTTTCCAAGACAGAGAACAGCATTGCAATAAATTCCTTAGACCTGCAATCTACCACCTTTCAAATGAATGTCATGTTATGCTGGCCAACGCATTCAAATGCCCTAATCACCTCATCTACTCCGCTTCCTGCTTTCAGAAACTAAAATACAATTCTTAATGTTTCTTTCATCGTTACACTGTCACCAAGGATACCCGACGCAAACACTTCACACTGTGGGATTACAACGAAAGGTTATAGATCTTCATTACTGACTGTGCTACAATCATTACAGAGCTCTGGAGCACTGAATGTTTTGGTGAGCCAAATGTAAAGGTGATTATCTTAGGCGATGTTTACCTTATGCATATAGTACATACAATAAATTTGGAAGACTTCCACAAGTCACTGTAAATCAATTCCTAAATTGTTAGGGTTTGCATTGTGTCTAGCAAGTGGATTTTATTGGTTTGTCCTCAATATTTGGAACTTACAGGTATTTTTTATTTAAAAGTGTTCCTATTTATATTTAACGTCAATTTTTTCTCTAATATTTTAGCTATAGTTGGATTTAGAGAATTCAGGTTTCTGTCATTTACTCACACACTATACAGCCAAATCACAGTCCTGAGTTAAGAAATGAATGGATTATTCACTAACCTGACCGAGAGATCGGCACTGTTTATTGTTTGGCATGTGGCAGGGGGTGACATAGAAATGTGGCCAAGATAATCAAGCTCAGCAGTTACAAAGCTCATTGAAACCAGGTGGCAGAAGTTCAGAAAGGGCACATAATGAAAATGAAAATTTAAGGTAAAGTCAGAGAGCTTGCTTTTACTGACTGTTCCTTTTTAAAAAATCTCTTTCAGGTTTCTTTACTGTATATTATAATTGTTGCAATATTCTGTTATTTTCATTGCTGTTTCTGATATTCCTATTATACATGCCTAATAATTAGTGATATAACTATCATTTATAGAATTCCTTCCCAGGCATATTAAACATCTTGAAGAAAAAAAAAACCTCTATTAACACACTATGAGACTAACAATAATATAAGATCCAATTGTATAATTAATAGATTTAAGGGTTTTTCATATTATCTATGACATGTATACATTTCTTTATTCTTTACATGGCCTGCTAATTTTTATATTCTGTTTAATACCTCATATTGTTATACTTTGTACATACTTGCAAAGGAAAACTCACTCATTCAACTAATATAAAAAGTACATATTATATGACAATGTCATGTAAGAATGTAGTTAAACATGAATAAAGAAGGCCCAACACCTTCAAGAAGCTCACAGTCCAGCAGGACAGAGACATGAAACTAGATGAATCACAAGGGATAATGTTAAGTAATAGGTCAAAATATGATGAACATGCTGCAGAAACACAGAATAAAGCAATAAACTCAGAAGACTGGGCTGGGAATATGGCAACAGGTGATTGTTGAAATAAAAAGCTTTCAGGTGCAAAAAATAAAAGGCAGCATGAAAATTAAGATAATTCTAGAAAGAGAATAGCATGTGCAAAAATAGAGATGGATGAAACTCTCTGTCTGGTCAGGGGATAGTATCAGCTCACTGGCCATGGCGGAGACAGAGTGGCAGAGTTGATTCCATTTCCAGAGGCTGCAAGAACACTTACTTAGTGTGACCCTTTCTCCTTTCTCCCTGTCCACTTCCTTCTTTAATCACTAAACCCATAGGACATCAGCTTCTGGTCAGCATCAAACTGTCTGAAGAACAAAACCACAGATGTGTTGGCCACAGAAACAGTTCCAGTCAAGCTAAAGACAGCATCGTGACTTCGGCTGTGTTTCAGTCACAGGTCCA
Organism: Desmodus rotundus; assembly: GCF_022682495.2. Classification (NCBI taxonomy): domain Eukaryota; kingdom Metazoa; phylum Chordata; class Mammalia; order Chiroptera; family Phyllostomidae; genus Desmodus; species Desmodus rotundus. The sequence goes on from NC_071388.1 coordinate 168,515,112, forward strand.
CGGAAGTGGGGGACCCTACAGACCACACCTTGTGGAAGCAGACAGAACAACGCCATGGCTGGCATCAGGGTGCAGCACAATGATGCACTACACCCTACCCCGGCCCCAGCCAGTCAGTAGAGCGAACGACCCCAACTGCTTTAGACACCACGATTAGTGATATCTTCCCTATAAAACCCATCCCCAGAAGCCATCAGGGAGCCGGGTCTTTGAGTACTTGCTTACCTGTGACTCCAGGCTTGGCACCATTTCCTCAACTGATAAATCCTTATTTTCTTGGCTACACAGAACAAAGACAAAAACAAAAACAAAACAACTCCTCTTCCCCCCAAAACACCTACAGAAACTACTACCACTAGTCTCTTTAAATACAACTCCTTTCCTCTGAAAAGAAATTTTTTTTTCTTTGTCTACATAGGACTGTTTTTGAGGCTTGATGAAACATTCTGGTATAGTATGTATCCTAGAGAAATTATATTTTACTGTGATAAGCTCATATGATACTTTTATTAAAAATGCTCTCAGGACATATCTGGTCAAGGAATGGTAAGTGGGAGTACTTTTCACATCTCTGTGTCCCCCCTACCCCCATCTCCCCCTTGTCCATATGTATATTCTACCACCTAAAGGTTCCCATAGAAGGAATACACCCTTCCATACAGTTGTGGCAGAAAAGTCCCGGGAGATCTCTGACTATATTAACTAGGGGCAATGTGATGAGCAGGCCTTGTTCCTTTTCTCTCTTGTAGTCTGGGTGACAAGGGCAAGCTCTGTCCATGTAAACCTCATCACATGACCTTGTTTCCCTGCAGCGATTTTCAGCTGGTGTGCTGCAGCACACTAGTGGGCCACGAGAGTTTAAAACATGCACTGACCTCTTCTCCCTCAGATTGTCACACACACACACACATACAAAAATAACAACAGCCTATAAAACAATAGCTGTCCAGAGTAAATGAATCAAAATTATACCTATTTTTGGTCAGATTGACAAAAGAGATGAAAAGGTTGACAGTTGCTCCCCTAGAGAAACAGGAGTTTCCGCAGTAAGGCGTGAGTGCGTGTCTGGGACGGCGGTGAGCTGGAGGAGTGCAGGCTGTGGCCTTACAGAGGCAGACGCCCGGAACTGTCAGTGCTGTTTGCTTATGCTGATGCTATTTTATTGCTTCATTGTGGATAGATTTTTATTTTTAACTATTCTGAATGAATTTAAGTTGGTTCTAAGAACAAATACTATGTAATACAACATAAAAGATATTTCTGTCTTTTCATGATATATTTTTCTCATTAGAAAGAAGGAATAATACCTGCCAGTTATATTAAGAAAAGTTGTTTTTTTGTCTTTTTTAAAAATATAGCAATAATTGTGTAGAACAAAATAAATTTGTTCTCTTAATTTGGCAGGCATTAAGCTAGTCTTCACAATTCTATAAGTACGTTTGACTAATTACCTAATGCCTTTAAAACTGTCTGAATTATAGAGACCTTTATTCAGATGTTTTCTTCACCTGTCTATTGCTGTCTGCTACTGTTCATTAGATTTTAACTACTAAATTAATACACAGTAAAGGAAAATAATTAAACCAAATAAATAAGAGGTAGAAATGACATTGTCTTCCTGCATATTTTCTGTTTTCTTTGTAATTTACTTCAGGCAGTGACCTACAGTATTGTTCTTAGGAAAGTGGCTATGGAGTGGGAGGCTTCTGCTCAAAAAATTAAAGGTTTACATTGAAATTAAGAATAATCTGACAGTAACCAGAGGGGAGGTGGGAGGGGAAAGTGGGGGAAGGGTTTTCAGGAACACATGTTTCTGAAAATAGAGGACACATGGACAAAACCAAGGGGGTGTGGAAGCAAGGGAGGGAGGTGGGTTTGGCCACAGTGTGGGGGAGTGGTGGGGGTTAAATGCAGACAACTGTATTTGAACAACAATAAAATAACTTAAAAAAATTAAAAAACAACTTAAAGGTTTAATAATTTTAATAAATCATTAATCTTACCACATAAACTGTAGACATTTTATTAGTAATTGACAACTTTTTAGCTCTGTCATATTTTCATAATTTACCTGTTTTTAGCCAGTCCTTCATTTTTTATGCTATAAACTAGAATTTACAATTTGAACAAGTTTCTTTCTCAGTTTAACTAAAGTATTAAGGTCATCTGTACTTTCTGAGTGGAATACATAAGCAGTATGCAGTTTATTTGTGTTTTATTATTTTACATTTTGATGCTAGTTTTACAGTTTTTCCATAACTCATTAATCCTAGTCAGGAAACATTTGTCAAGGGAAATGAAATTGTGATCCCTACATGTGAATTCATACCCAATGAACGATGAATTACATTGTTATTTTTGTTTATATACTTAGTAGATTTTTCTCTCTTAGCTTATGGTGTTTCTTGTTAGAATTTTCCAATAAGTAGGGACAATTATGTCAATGAATTTAATATAAATTTAATACAAATATGAGCTATCAAACTAACATTATTCCTTCCAATATGTATAAGAGATTCTTTAAGAAATGATTGTCTAATTTCTTTTTTGAGTTCATGCAGTTAGCACATATTTTCCATGTTGGCCCTTCTGTGAAATCTCAATAAAATTTTGTCTCCTTTTTGTTTTTTAAGCATGATGGGTTCTCTCTATAAATAATGTGTTAAATAGCTAGAGAGATTTCTTTCTTCTCATTAACACAACTCATAGTAAGTAATCAAATATTTTTAACCAAATATCGTAAATATAATTCAATGGCAATTAATTCTCCTGTTTTAAAAATGATTGGATACCAAAGGTTGAACAGCATAGATTTTTATAACTTCCCTTAGATCTACTTGTTATTGTTTTCTCTGCTTCGTGAGAACATAATCATCCTGCAAGTTTATCAAAGTCTGGCTGATTTTCATCTTAAATAGAAGATGAAAAAAGATAAAAGAAAAATAAAAGACATGTTGTCTTAAAAGTAATTCCCAGTAAAAAAAAAAGTTATTTTTCAGGCCTCAGTTACATGATACGAAGAAGTCTCAAGTCCCTTTCACCTGGAACTTAAGTATAAGATATTACCAGTATTTAGAATAGAATAAAAGCAATTAGAATTTTCCTTGGTGAGCATCTAACAGGAAGAACATTATGGGCATTGACTGGTTCACATTGCTGTGACCTAGAGAGACTTGATACCCCTCTGAGCTGGCCTGGAGATATATTGTCACTCAAAAAGCACAATATATAATTCTTTGGTAGGAGAGAATCATTAGCTACTCATATCTTCATAAAACAAGGACCAAAGGATTCTTGGTGTTACTGCCTAAGCAAAGGGGTCTGGAAAAATAACTGGATTCCTTTGTGAATCCAGAGCTTGGATGAAGGGTTTCTCTGGATTCTGATGTTTTGGCTAATTAGAGTTGGAAATTTAACCTCAGTGCATCAGTTATTTTTTCCTTTTTTAAAATTATGTTTTATTGATTATGCTATAACAGTTGTCCCAGTTTTTCCCCTTTTTCCTGCTCCACCCAGCACCCCTGCTCCCTCAGGCAATTTGCACACGATTGTACATGTCCATGGGTAATGTGTATAAATTCTTTGGCTCCTCCACTTTCTATACTGTAGTTTACATCCCCGTGGCTATTCTGTAATGACCAGTTTGTACTTCTCAATCCCCTCACCTCTTCACCCATTCCCCACATCCCTCTTCCATCTGGCAACCTTTTTCTTAAATAAATCCCTTTAACATTTCATATAATAATGGTTTGGTGATGATGAACTCCTGTAGGTTTTTCTTGTCTGGGAAGTGTTTTCTCTGTCCTTCAATTCCAAATGATAGCTTTGCTGGGTAGAACAATCTTGGCTGTAAGTCCCTGCTTTTCATGACTTTGAATATTTCTTGCCAATCCCTTCTAGCCTGCAAAGTTTCTTTTGAGAAATCAGCTGATAGTCTAATGGGAATTCCCCTGTGGGTAAGTAACTGCTTTTCTCTGGCTGCTTTTAAGATTCTCTCTTTTTCTTTAACTTTTGGTGTTTTAAATATGATGTGTCTTGGAGTGGGCCTCTTTGCATCCATCTTGTTTGGGACTTTCTGTGCTTCCTGGATTTTCATGTCTATTTCCTTCACCAGATTAGAGAAGTTTTCTTTCATTATTTTTTTCAAATAGATTTCCAATTTCTTGCTCTTTCTCTTCTCCTTCTGGCACCCTTATGATGCAAATATTGGAATGCTTGAAGTTGTCCCAGAGGCTGCTTATACTATCCTCATTTTTTGGATTCTATTTTCTTCTTGTTGTTCTGATTGGTTGTTTTTTGCTTCCTTATATTCCAAATCATTGATTTGATTCTCAGCTTCATCACTCTACTGTTGTTTCCCTGTAAATTGTTCTTTATTTTAATTAGTGTAGCCTTCATTTCTGACTGGACCTGTTTTATGCTGTTGAGGTCCTAAGTTCCTTGAGCATCCTTATAACCAGTGTTTTAAATTCTGCATCTGATAGATTGCGTATCTCCATTTTGTTTAGTTCTTTTTCTGGAGTTTGATCTGTTCTTTCATTTAGGCCATGTTTCTTTGTCTCCTCATTTTGGCAGCCTCCTCTGTTTGTTTCTGTGTATTAGGTAGAGCTGCTTTGATTTTGTGTCCTGGTAGTGTGGCCTAATATAGCTCAGTGTGCTGTAGGGCCCAGTGGCACAGCCTCCCCTTTCACCCAAGCTGGGTACTCAAGGTGCACCCTTTGTGTGGGCTGACTACACTCTGCTCTTGTAGTTGATTCTAAATTGCTGTTGGCAAGTCAATGGGAGGGACTTATGGAGGCCAGTAAGCTGCAAGGACTGGCTGTGACCATTGACTACCATCTTCCACCCTTTATGGAGGACCAGCTGTGCACTGTAGCTGTCCACTGGGTGCACAGGCTCTGGGGTGTCCTGAGTGGTGCAGGCCAAGCTCAGCCCCTACCTGTGTTCTGCCTGTTGCCACCCTGCATGATCTATAAAGCAATCTACAGATGATTGATAATTGTTCTGGGCTTGGAGTTTCCCAGGAGATGCCAAGCTGGGATCCTACTTTGTCTGCTGCTAGTGCCAGGCCTGGGGCCACTTAGCAAGAGGTAGAAGAGCTGGGGGCTTGCTGAGGCTGGCTGTTGCTTGTTTGAGAGGATTTAGGAAGTTGTGAAGCATGAGCCAAAACCCGGGATTCATATGGAATAGCCACTGTTAACAGCTTGGGTGGGCTGTAAGTTGGGTGGAATAGAGCCTCAGGAATCTCAAGGGTGGGTTATACAGTGTTAGCCAGGTTGATGGAGACTCAGCTATGGTACCCCCCTTCTGGGAGAAAGCTATCCAGCTCTCACCTTGATGCCAGATACTTCAGTTTTTTCCCATATGACTCTGGTGCCTTTCAAGCTGCTACCCTGGTACTGGAGGTCTGAGGGATCGAGTCTGTGTGAGCCCCTGTGTTGTTCTTTAAAAGGAACTGCTTGGGACTCCTGAAGTTTCTTCCACTGATTAAATCCCTGCTGGTTTTCACAGCCAGGCATTATGAGGACTTACCATCCTGGCACTGGAGCCCTGGGCAGGGGAGCCTGGTGTTGGGCTGGGACTCCTTGCTCCCAAGATATCCCTGTCAAATTTTTATCTATCACACATGGATTTGAGATGAGTCTGTTCCGTGTCTCCACACCTCCTACCAGTCTGGATGGATGTTGTTCCTTTAGGTCTGTAGTTGTTGAACTTCCATTCAAGTTGAGTTTTGATGATTTGAGTGATGGTTGTTCTCTAGTTCAGCTGTAATTTTGATCAGTGCATCACTTATGAACAGGTTCTTATTTGCTATCTTTGATACTCAGCCAGTTGGCCAGTCATTTTATCACTTCAACTTCACACATCCTTTAGTTTGGTGGTCCAATGAAGAGATTTGCTTTATAAGACATTAGTTTTAATAGAGGTCATTAACTTGAATGCATAAGTACACTTCAGGCCTTGAAAAGTGCTGACACAGCATTTTCAAATATATCTTTCACAAAAAGTAGTTAAAGCCATTATTAGATCTCGGGTTGTCTATTCTATTGCTTTTGTTTCTCATCGGGCCTCTAATCTTCCACATCTGTTTCTGTACAATCCATTCACAAAGAAAATAATAGCCCTTTTTCAAAAAGCATAAGACATATCATAATGCATCATGTCACAACTTCAAAGTCCTTCAAAGACTTCCCATTACATGTAGAATAAAATTCAAATTCAAACCACTTACCTGGGCTCTGCATGGTGTGGTTGACCGCAAAATAACTCTTGAGTATTATCTCACGGCATGTACTCACTCATTCATGAGGCTCCAGCCACCCCGGCCTTTCTCTGTTTCCTCTAACCTGCCGGCTCTCTCCTGTCCTGGGATCTGTGCACACAGTGTTCTCTGTCAGTGTGATTTTCCACAGTGTTCTTCTCATCCCTCAGTCTCAGTTTGTCACCTCCTCGGAGGTGACTTGGGGTTGAGTGCCTGACCACTCCATCAATAAATGTTACTTTCTCCCTCCAATTAGTTTCCCTCATGGTACTCTAGGATTTTCCTTCACAGCACCTGCCACAAATTATAGTTAGGATTAGTTTATATGTTTCATGGCTGTCTCTCTCACTTTCAGTGCCAGAAAGGCAGGAACCACACCACTGTGTAACTGGAGCATGGATCACCAGTATGTCCTGAACACATATTCTGTTACCTAATAATATGTTTTGTACTTAAATTTCTTTACACAGTCCCACAGTTCAAGATTTTACATGTAGGTTTCCTATGCTTACTTGACCACGGTGCCCCTTTTGATGGAGCATCTTAAGGGATTATTGCTTTTTAGTTTATACATGCTTCTTTTCTGAATGGAGATGATTCCTAAGTGATCATTTGGGAATATCACAAACACATTTTGATTTTAGGAACATATCTTCCACATCATTGTTGCTCTAAGAACAATATAGTGCTATGCGTAACATAAAAGTAGAGACTAGCATGATATTTGTCCTTTAAGGGTTAGCTATCAATTGGCACTCAGAAATACTCCTCTAAAATAACTGAAAAAATAAAATACTGTTACCTAGAAACATATTAATTTTCTAGGGTGAATTAATAAATAGACTAAATTTATTCTTTTGTATAGGGCATTGAGTCATGAAATAGAGACAAATTAGAGTATGTAACGAAGAAAAAATACTTGTACATCTGTACCTTTTCTTGTTTAAGAGTGTCTTTTCTACTTCAATATTTGTTTATAGGATTTTTATTTTTAGCATTGAATTACATTATGCTATGTTTGTGTCTGTATTTCTCTATGTACATATTTGTTTTTCTCAGGCCCCACTCTTCAGCTTAAGAAAACATGATACCACAGTAGTTTCTAAGTTCTACTTGTGAAAAGTAGTAGATTATTTAGAAAAACTTTTTAATGTTATTTACTTCATGCGTATAAGAAAGGGTATATATATTTTAAATAAAAATCAAATAAAAAGTTATGTACTCATTATTACAGTTTAACAAATAGAAATTAGCAATATGATAGACCGGTGCTTCTTCAATATTTTAGTATCAGGATTCTTTGCATTCTTAAAAATTACTGAAGAGAACAAAAAATTTCTGTTTAGGTGGATTATATTTATATATGTTTACCACATTAGAAGTTAAAATTGAGAAATTAAAAAACAGACATGTATGTCAACATAATAAAATCATGCATGTTAGTATAAATTAACACATTTTATGAAAACATCCATCTTTTCTGAAAACAACAAAAAATTAGTGAAAGAGTGACATTGTTTTATATTTTTGCATATCTTTTTAAAATATCTGGTTTAAAAAATAGGCAAACTTTTTTACTTGCCTCTATTCAATCTGTTGCAATGTTTCTTTGTTCAAACTATATGAAGAATATGAGTGGAAAAGTGCACAAAATATCATATTATGAACATAGTTTGACTTCATGGACTGACTAAAAGTATCTCTCAGGGGGTCCCCCACCACACTTTGAGAACTGCTGTGTTGGGAGCCTTTTCTGTGCCTCATCTCAATCATTTGTTGCTTCTTCTTGCCCATAGGTAGTAAATATTGTGAGTTTTTTATTAGTAACTTTCCTAATTTTCTTTGTGATGTTGCCACTGATATATTATCAGTAAAAACTTCATATTGATGTTTTCCTATTTCTGAATACATACACACACAATTCTTTTTTTTATGTTTCATATTTTTTTACTGTTGTTCAGTTAGTTGTCCTGGCCTTTTCCCCATTGTTCACCCTTACCCCATTCCCCCACTCCCACAGCCAATCCCCTCCCATTGTCTGTGCCCATGAGTCCTCTGTTCATATGGTAATTGATACTTTAATGTAATATTAAATTGAGATACATCCATATTAGAGCATGTAGTGATGGTTTTTATTTACTGATGAATGGTTTTCTTTTGTACAAATATATAGCAATTTGTATAATCACTGTTCTGTTAATTATCCTGTGGGGTAGTTGCAGCTTATGTAATTAGGAATAGCATTTCTACTTCTACAAATGTGTATGTTCATGCCTGCTGGTACATATTAAGCAAGAGTTTCTTTGGAATATATGCTTAGGTGTTAAATTACTGGGTTGTAAAATACGTATAGTTTATTCCAATGAAATGCCAAACTGTTTTCCATATTGGTTGTGACAATTTATACTTAAGTATCAGGCTGTGGATATTTCCATTGCTCTACATTTGAATTAATAAATTGTTTCTAATCAACAACAACAACAACAAAAATCGAATCAATCAATTAGATTTTTACTTTGTGGTCAATATAAAATGTTACCTCATTGTAGTATTCACTTGTAGTCCTATGATTATTACCAGTGTTTTGCATTTTAAAAATATTTGTTCACATGGGCCATTCGTGCTCCCTCTCCCTTGAGGTGTTTGTTAAATCCCATAAAGAGTTCTTTATATATTTTGGATACTATAGTTTTATAGGTACATATGTTGCAGCTATGGTCCTCAAGATTTTGTCTTGTATGTACAGTATTTGTGGGTAAATAAATATCTCTAATTTTATTGCAGTAAGTTATTAATAATTTCTTTTATGGTTAGTATCTTTTCTAGTTTAAAAATGACTTTTATACACCAAAGTTTCAAAGATATTTTCCAGATTTCCTAAAAAAATTTTGCTTAATAATCTTTTGTATTTATGTTCTCAGTACCTGTACCTGAAATTGATTTGATGTCTGAAAGGAGGAAAGGGTCTAATTTCATTAGTCCTTCTTCCCCCATCATGTATCAGATTTTCACATTTCTGAATTTGTTCCTGAGCTCACCAATCCTTTCCTTCATTCAGTTCTGCAGTAGTGCCAGTATCACACTATTTTAAATTACTTTAGGTTTATAACAACCTTTCAATCTTGTTCTAACTAAATAGAATTTTTATCAGAGAAGGTAATCTTTCTTATATCATTTTTTCAAATTGTTAGGGCATTTTAATAGGCTAGCCTACATGGTGGATTTTTAAAACATATCTTAATATACATTCTCAAATTCTCAGTATAATATTCTTTATATGTCTATTAGGTTAAAGTTTGTATTTTATGTTGTTCAAATTCCTTAATTTTCCAGATTTGTGTTGACTTGGTGTGTTAATTTTTGAGAGAGATTTGCTAGACTTTTTTTCTATGGTGGTGGATTTGTCATTTTCTTATTTTTTGTCACATTTTGCTTTATACACTTTGTGTGCCTATATAATTAAGAATATACAAATTTTAGCCTGGCTGGTATGGTTCAGTGGATTGAGTGCTGGCCTGTGAATTAAAGGGTCAGTGGTTTGATTCCCAGTCAGGGCACATGCCTGGGTTGTGGGCCAGGTTCCCAGTAGGGGCATGTGAAAGGCAACCACACCTTGATATTTCTCTCCCTCTCTTCCTCCCTCCCTTCTCCTCTGTCTAAAAACAAACAAAATCTTTTAAAAAATATACACATTTCAAATTGTAACAACTTAACTGGTATCTGTTGATCTTAGTTTATTTTGTCAAGTATTGACATAACCATTCTAGATCACTTTGATTAGAATTTTTCTCATCTATGTACTTTTTTCTTCCAGTGACTTCAATTCTCTCAATATCTGTCCTTCTGTTTTAGGTGTTTCCCTTAGACTTAGCACATCTGTGGATTTCTCTGTGTTTCAAAAAAGACATAGTCTGATAATCTCCTTTTTTATGAGAGTCTTTTAGTCATTTGCACTCATTTTGATTCCTGATCTATTTGAATTTATATTCAGTACTTGAGTATGGGCTATTTGACTCCTTCTCCTTCTTCTTTTCCTTCTTCTTCCCCATCCCCTCCTCCTCCTCCTCTGTCTTGTTTTCTCGTTTTAGCAACATGACAGCCACTAATAGACTGATGAGAAAACAATGTGGAGTGATGAGGGCAGAAGCCAAACTAAATGATAGGCGATAAAACGGATGACTGGTAGAGAAAGTGTTTCATGAACTAATGGTTATGTGGAGACGATAAAAATAACTGCAGGAAGATGTGTGAGTCAAGGGAATGCTTTTAAATTCTAAGATATAAGAAACTTAAGCATGTATAAATATCATTTGGAGTCATACAAATGAGAGACAGGAGTTAAATGTACACAGGGAAGAAAGGTAATTTGATAGTGCAAAGCTCCTGATTTTGGCAGGATCTAGTCCAAGGAGTAATTGCCTTGGACTAGAGCCCCTTATGGAATTCTTTTCTGAGTGGAGAGAAGCTGTAGAGGATGCATGCAGATATGATGAGGGCTGTGGATTTGTCATAGGTTGGTATGGGAGACCTCACCTCAAGGCTTTCCTGCATTCTGTAGAAGACCAGTTTGTCTGCCGAGACTGACAATGTTGCTCTTACAATGGGCAGGAGGACTGAGGGCATTTGGCAGTTAACATTACAACATGATTGGCAAAGTCTATGTGGACAAACCTGGACTTCCAAATGTTTGAATTTTGTATTTGTTTATTAGGACATGCTACATAGGTCTGTATCTGAACTTATCTGCTTGGAAGAAATATTTCAAATAATTCTAATATTTTTATCTTTTTCTAGGTACTGGTTACATAACTTTGATCTTATTCTTAAAGGGTACTAAGTAGTTCAAGGTTACAAAACTGTCACTGTGAAAGGAATTGTATCTTCTTTTTCTCTGGTATCTCCTCTTGGAGCTTATTTTAATGTTCAACATGATATAGAAGCTATAAATCTTGAGTAATTGGGTCATGATAGTGTAGGGTACACTCACTGTCTTTACACTCTCTCTTATTTCCCTTTCTAACTTTTGTAATCAAAACTCGTGCACTCAAAATGCACTTATTTAGTTCCAAGGACTGTGAACATTAAAATGATACATGATTGCTTGCCCTGCATGGGAGTTAGTTACTGAAAGAGGGTGAGGAGATTGGGGCTTATGGATGGTCAGTAATGTCCCTTTTCTTAACCTGAGTGCTAGTTACATGGTATGTTCACTTTATGAAAATTCCTTGAGCAGTAAGCCCATGTTTTGCACACTTTTTGTATTTTGATGTCCATACATAAATACAGATAAATGGGAGTTACACTACATAGTATACACTTTCTATGTGGGTGCATGAAGGATATTTAATATTTATACAAACACAGTCAGTGTTGCATTAAAGGTGCACAGGGCTATGCAGATTACTCTTGAAACTACCGTCTTCGATGTCTCCAGTAATCTCCTAATCATCGAGTGCAGAAGTTTATTTTGAGTACTGATTGTCCCTAAGCTTTCTGACCACCGCCACCTTCAAGTGCTGTGTTTCTTTGCATCCTTGACTCTGCTCTTCTGAGTCTATAGCCCTGTGTATTTTCTCTTTACAGTTGCTAACTAGCTCATAAAAAAGCTATCCTTTCCTGAATTTTTAGCTGTCATTGCTGCTTGGGTGGCTCCTAGTATCTCCTTTCTTGTCTTGTTCTCTTCACCATGCCTCATATCAAAATTCAAAGCTGCCAGCAGCTATCAATCAATCAGTTGCTAGGATCATGTGAGGCTTGTGCCCTTCTTTTGCAAAGGGTGATATTTTTTAGTCAGTACTCAGCCAATGTTAGTTTTTATGGAAGTCTTGTCATCAAACAAACTTGTCGCATTGTTTAATGACCAGTTTCGGGAGACCAAATGTTAGTGATGGTAAGTGATAATAAGTATATATCACAATCAAACTGTCAGACTTGAAGACAATAAGTAGGTTGTAATCTTTGGACCTTTTTTTGATGACAGCATGTCATACTTGTTTTACATTATGAATTCTATAGGTATTTGAGTATAGCTTTTCTTTTTCTCTCTGTAACTTTTAATAGCTAGCATCTTGTTCACAGATTTTCTGTTTTTCTTTCTCTGAATAGTGTCTTGACTTTTCAGAAAATCATAAGCTGATACATGATTATTACATTTGTCTCTCATATTCACTTTAACTTTCAAGGTGAAAAGTCAGCATTTGTTGAAAATCTGAGAGGACAGGCATGTGATGCTTTTATGAAAAATACAAATCTACAGCATTACCTGATACTTGCTTTTTACAGTTCCATATGTAGTAGAGACAGGAAGCAAAGTTATTTCATAACACAAAGACAAGAGAACACCGTTACTCTTGTTTTAGAGAACAATAAAGAGAACAATATGTTTTTGTGTTTTTTTTAAGGTCTCTAGCATTGCTTTTCAAAATAATATAAATCTTAAATGCAGAAAACAATTATTTATTATTAAGGTAATAAGGAAAAATGAAAGTTTATTTTCTATTTTGTCATTAAAGTATGGTGATTAGTATTACTCAGGTTTTTGTACAAAATGTTATGTAATTTTGATGAGATAAAAGCTTAAATATTTTGAGGCCAGAAATATAAATTAAGCAATTTCCTTCTGGAAAAATATTTATATAAAATGACAGTGAAATCTAGATCAAGGTTATGAAATACTGATGCTTACATGGTATCTGAATATATTACATTTAAATTACCATGTTCTTAAATGCTGTAAATAGATCAAATATACCTCTGATATCTGGAGGAGAAATAAAACTTTTGAGAAAAGAGGAAGACAGTGTCAGTGATAACCAATAAAAAAGATATATACCTAGCATTTTATAGATAATAGTTCAGGTTAAATCTGAAAATAGAGAGATATACCCTTATTAGTATGAGGCTGGTTCTTGGGAATAGGTAGAGGTGGTTAGTGGCACATCTAGGTACAGGGAAGAAGTCTAATACTCTGACTCAGGAATCGTTCCTGAAGTGTGTGGCTCCACCAGGTATTACTTCGGTATCTAGGAGAATAAAGAAATTCTAAGAGAGAGCTGGGCAGGTAGGCAGATTAAAAAAAGCACATTTCAGGAGTATGCAGCATTAAGTGATGTAAATGGTTGGGTTATTGCTCATCTACAGAGTTGTATGTAGTTTTGAAAGTTTTTGCAATAGCAAGGCACGGTCCTGGTATAGGAAGAAGAAGAATACCTGGCAGGTCTCTAAGATAGGGCCTCCTGGGAAATAGATGGGAACTAAATTATTGGAGCTCAGATGTATTTCTATAATGTTAGCTCAAAATAGAACTAGAAGCATCAGTTGATTTAAGGATGAATCATCTACTAAACTAAGTCTTCTCCTTTAAAGACATTCCAAATCTAAAGCTGGGACATGGCTGAGTGGAAGCAAATATCTTCTCTTGTGGACAGAGGAAAGATGTAGTGTTAGGGTAACTGAAGATGTACTGCATCTTCTATATATACCTTCTATGTTTAAGCCTCACATGAAAACACTGGATGAGAAAACCAAACCAAATCAACATAACAGAATAAACCTTACCTCACCATCTGCATACTTAGAAAGAGATGTGCAAGAATTACAAATTTCTATTCACCCCGAAGTTAAACAATTTGCTTAATAGAAACCATTTATATCCTTTAAAAATGATTAGTTCTCTGCTATGTAATTTTTGGTGTGTTGGATCCAATTCCTGTTTACAGTGTAGCTGTGGATCACAGAATGATGCAGTGAACAATAATATTCGTATCTGGGTATGGGGCGTTGGTTTGTTAATTGGTTTTGGTTATTTAAGTAATCGTGTTTATAAGGTAGCAGGTATACACAGTCACATGCACGTACACACACGTGGAGGCAATGGCTGCTTGTGAATTAAACAATAGATGCAGCTCAATTTATTCTGCTTGAGGGGGAAATTAAGTGTTCTAAGAAATGAGCTCATTAATTTGGTGCTATTTATTTTTTTAATGAGAAGTAAATACTATAAAATTAGTCTAGGAAACAAGCATAGAAAATTACAGAAACCAAATGTGAAAAAAATAACAAAAGAACTTCAGAGGTCAAAAGACTTTCAGAGTATAACTTTCAAGAGAAAATTGATCAGAACACGCCATCAGTAAAGATCATAAGCCCCCATCTCACCTCCATGTCCCCTTCTACATTCAGTACCTGAAAATTACTTAGGAAACTTCATTCTAAGGAAAAAAGAAATACAGTTTTAGTCAAGGAGAGAAAATGCATTGTATTGGGAGTCTTTCCTTTCCTTAATCTGTGATGAATTCTTTTCTTAAGATTTTCTGTCATACCATCTCCTGAGTCAGCCCCTGCAGCACAAATGAAGAGAAGCAGCTGTATTAGTGTTGTCACCTTGCAAGGTGAATGGGCTGCCAATTTCAATATTGTTGCCACTGACTTACGTAGCAGAGAGCCCAGATCCGCGGGCATTGTCGTTCAATGACAGTAGTATGGCCTGCCAAAGAGAGACTCCTAATGATGGTGCAGGGTAGTCTCTCCAAGAGTAGGTTTCTGTTCAGGCCATAATTCTTATAAAATTGACTTGAAGAACTATTGCCCACTAAGTTCTAGATAAAGTAATAATTATTTATAATCACAGTGTATGGAAAAGTGACAGCATTATTGCTGAATGCACACTCCAAAAGAGAACTTGTTTAATTAGGTGACTATAGAAGAAATCATGTTTGGAATTTTAATGAGAACCATGATTGAAAACTTTGGGCCTTTGGCCAACCAGGTAAAGGCAAAACTTTAAGAGTAATTTTAGAGATGAATGCAGAAGAATTTGGTAATGAGGTAGAAACAATTGAAAGCAGAAAAAAATGATACTCATATTTCTAAATGAAGTAGGCTGTAGCCTTGCTTCTCTCTTCATTTGTCCTTCTTTCTTTCTTTGGGTCAGTAACATCAAAGTCACCTCAACAATTGCCTTGACTCTGTAAGTATGGAATAGGCTAAGAATTGTTTCTGGAGCTAGATGCTTTGATTGTTTCATTAGACAGTGTAGGGATATAAATAGCTTAGGCTATGCTAAAGCAATAACCAATTCCTCCCCTGTCCCCATATTTACAGCTAAATTTAACATTTATTTTCCTTGTTAGCTCAAGTCTACATGGGTCTGGGTGACCTTCCAAGAAGCGATTCTCCATACTCAGTGATCCAAGCTATTTCGCTTTTTTTTTTTTTTTTGTCTTGTCAAATGATCTTAAAAAGAGTCAGAAGGCTTTGGTTACAAATAAGTGATAAATCTCTATTCGAGGGTCTTAGGGATTGTAAACCAGAAACAAAACTAGGCAATGCCAGAGTGCTCCAAAGAAGAAAGAAAGCTAGGAGTCCTTATGGTAAAAAATACATTCGTGAGAAGAATCAGTCTTGCCTTCTTAGCTTCTGGATTAGTCAGAGACATTGATCAGTCAGATGTCAAGGGGTCTAGATGATGGGTGCTAGGGAGTCTGGAGGATGGGCACCAGCAGGTCTGGTCTCATCCAGTGGTCTGGGTAATAGTCAGCTCAGGTGGTCTGGATACGTGAGGCCTGCAGGGAGTAATTGGATGGTCATCTGGAGGTCTGACATATGTCCAGGCATTGACACAGGACTGGAGAGTTCAAAAGTTTAAGTTTCCAGTAGTTGAAACAAGAGTAGAATTGTTTCCTCATGCCTCAACCTACTTGATTTTGGTAATTTAGCAGCTTGACTATAGTGACTCCTTTTTGTTTCTTCAATCCAATCCTCAGTTTCCACCACCTCATACAAGACCAAGTGGATGTTCTGATTTAAAAATGACAGGTGTCATGCCCTGGCTGGCGTGGCTCAGTGAACTGAGTGCTGGCCTGCAATCCGAAAGGTTGCCGGTTTGATTCCCAGTCAGGGCACATGCCTTGGTTGTGGGCTGGGTCCCCAGTTGGGGGCTTGTGGGAGGCAACCAATGTTTCTCTCACCCATCTATTTTTCTCCCCGTTTCTTTCACCTTCTCTTCCCCTCTCTCTAAACATAGATAAAATCCTTAAAACAAAAGACCTGTGTCACATATACTTATATTTGCTGATGAGTCCCATGTTCACACCTTATGTCTTGGAGGACAAACTTTTGTTACCTGGAGGTAGAGATGCAGACTGCGTATTAAGGAACAATTTTGTGCTCACAATAGGCATTTATTGGGTAGTGTTAGCAATTGCCATATGAAGTTGATAACTATATCCCACACTGGGCATTTAAGTCATCTTATTTAAAATAGAACACAACCCTGAGATTCTTCATGTATTCTCTCAAAAATAATAATAATGGAGCCACAGGGTGTCAGATGATTCAACAAAAGACCACAGGGGAATTGAAATAGAGAGGTTGACTACTCATAAGTCCTAGAGAGAGTATACTACATGCCTCAAGGGGCCCCATGAGAAGGTCAAGGCAGGGGACAGGCAGAAAGGGAGGCCGGGCATGGGGCACATGCTTTGTTAGGGTCTGTGGATGGAGAGTTTTGGCTTCCTGAGCTAAAGCTGGGTTGATGTATACCAACCTAAAAGAGCAGGGTTTTGGTGAGCTCTGTGGGGGTCTTATCTAAGGGGAGCACAAGTTAAAAGTGCTGGGTGGGGGGGCACAGGGACACTGTTTATCACCAAGGGCAGTTGGGGAAGACTCTGCTGGCTGTTTTCTAGGGCATGCTCTTGCATGACAACCTAATGTTAGTGCAAGGCCCCCTGCAGGCCTCTTGGTCAAACAATAGGGATGCCAGGGCATGACACCTTAGGAATACCTAAGAGTAGCTTAACTAAATTCTCAACACCTGCTTGATTCTTCTCTTTCCTGTTCTGTTTACTGATCATAACAGTTATATTTTTCTTGGCAAAAATATTTGTAAATCCAAAGTCTTGTTATAAAAGCTTAGGCATCCTTGATTCATTTTAGGATTACATATTTGTTTAGTCAACAAATTCTAAGCCTTTATTTGCCAATTAGCATTTTTTAATTCATCTGTTCTTTTCTTTTACCAAGCATTAGCCTTTGAACACTGGTCATTTCACTGTGAATAGAAATAGTTATTTTCTGAGAAAGTGGATATGATGCAGATATTGACTTTTGTGGCAGTGAACATAGAGATTTATGGACCTGGAAGATAAGGTCAATTTTTGCTGTGAGGGACAATAAATCTAGATGTTCAACACAATATAAAGTCAATATTTGTGTTAACACCTATGTTTTGAATACCTGTCTGAAATCTGTGGAAATTACTCTATAGTTGAATTTCTCAATCCTTGAAAAGGGTGTAATTTTAAGTGGACCCTGAAAACCTCTCAAACGTTTAACACTAAGACTGAAACAAATGAGTGAAGACTTCACCAGTGGAATGTATAAATT
Organism: Desmodus rotundus; assembly: GCF_022682495.2. Taxonomy (NCBI): domain Eukaryota; kingdom Metazoa; phylum Chordata; class Mammalia; order Chiroptera; family Phyllostomidae; genus Desmodus; species Desmodus rotundus. The sequence goes on from NC_071388.1 coordinate 168,532,759, forward strand.
TTGTAGCAGCCTCTCTCATGAAGAGTGGCATTTTCTATGTATGATGTATGAAAACTTTAAAAAATATGTGATTCATTACAGTGTGTAATTTGTTTATTAGTACCATTCTATCAAAGTACGTTTTTATAGCTAAGAGGCATATATTACATGCCTAGATTTCTAAAGTGCATAGATAAATGTTACTTCTCCAAGATTCAGATTGCCATCCTTTGTCTCTTTAGACTTCTAGGGCATTTCTTTGCAGATGTATCACTGGCTTTTTAAGTACAGCGCTCATAATGTTATTACATTATTTGTTTCCTTAGGCACAGCCATTGTATTAGTGCAATCATTATCGTGATTGATTAGAGTATCCCCTCTATTAAGAAATCTACTGTTATATATAGACTGCATAGTATATTGATTTGGGAGGCAAACTTTTCAGAAAGGACTTGCAATCATCAAAAAAACCCAAACAAACAAAAACAACCCCCCCCACAAAACACAAAAACAAACAAACAAACAAAAACTAAGTATCTTTCATCAAGTATCCCTCCCTGTCAATATTCTGGCAGTGATCTGTCTATCTTCCAAATCACTGGGCCAATTATTGCAGAGTTCATTGACTTCTTTCTGTCTTTAATCTTCTACTTTTAATTCACAATGAATGTCTAAGCCCACGCATTGTACTTTAGCCTCTCCTTCTGTCATGGAAATAGCCAATACTTTAGTAATAGAAAACCCAAAACAAAATCAAAACCAAAAACCCAAATAATACAGTTCCAGAACTGGAAACAAACATTGGAAACTAGGAGGCAAGCTCAAAAGTTCCAGAACTGGAAACAAACATTGGAAACTAGGAGGCAAGCTCAAAAGTTCCAGAACTGGAAACAAACATTGGAAACTAGGAGGCAAGCTCAAAATAACAGGGATTGAAGACAAAGATGGGCCATGGGCAATTACTATGAGCAAGTGTTGATTCTGCAAATACTCTTGCAAAGCACACTCTTGCCATAGTCCCTGAGGAGTGAGATCCCTGTGAAAGCAGCACTCCTAGTTTAAATTTGTCATGGAGGTCGTCACGCTGAGTAAAGACAAGACACTGTTCCACAAGGCTTCTGAGGTAGGTGGACACACTGGCTCGGAAAAGCCTACCCCAGCTAGCATTCAGAAACACTATTTAGCGTAGCAGCTGGGCTATCATTCTCACCACTTGCCATGGCAACTGGATCTGTTATCCTTTTATCTTGCAGATTAAGGTTCTGAAAACCAAACCAAAACAAAAATACATTTTCTTTTTAAATCTGAGTCTGATTGACTGTAAACATCATCTGAAAGAACAGGTTTGACATCCCAGACTGGAGGTGCGTTGATCACTCTCCACTTGTAGCAAACTGAGGAAAATTTCCGTACAAAAGAGGTGAAAAACGGAAACCAGAGTTAGGGTTATAAATTACCACAGCACAGTTATATGAGTAATAGAGAGAACTTCAATCATCTCTAATTTATATTATGAATGTGATTTCAGAAGATATTTATTTAATCTATGAAATAAAACTTGTTTGAGATCAGAAAATATTGCTTTTATTTTTGGAGAAATACATTTTTGGAATTAAAACTCCGCCACTATCGCCATTGCTCTGAATTTTACAATTTGTGTGTGAGAGGCTCAGTCAAAACAAGTAATTCAAAATTGTTAAATGTAAAAAGAATGAGCAAAAATGCCAGTTAGTGGGATGAACGGGAAATATCAGTGGCGATATGACCTTCAGATAAAGTGGCATTCAAGGGGAAAAGCATTAAAGGAGGGAAAGATTACTAGGATGATCAGGCTAGATGTCATAATCCCATTATTATAACCACTCAAAGGCTCATTTCTTTTGTAACTTTTCCCTTCTAGTTACTTGATTTAACTTCAGCCCAGTTTAATCCAATTATCTGTCTTTTCCAGGCCTGAAAACTTGTTGCTGAATATGAGTAGAGAAAACCCACATAGTAATGCTGTCTAATCTCATGTTAAATTAATGACCACAGTCTTCAAGGAAGCCCTCAGTGCTGCCAGGGAGTAACCTAATTTGCTGTATTCTGCTCCCTTAAAGGATATTTCATATCCTTTCTTGGCTACCTCATAATTCCATCACTTTGGTCTTTTTCCTCACTCTCTGCTGATGACCTTGCTTCTTATTTTGCTGTGAACACAGAAGCAATTAGAAGGAAATTTGTATTTCAGCAAGTGTAGTGACTATGCTTTCTGATTCCATGTTCATATATATGCCTACCCTCCTGCTTTTGTGAATGTACCATCTATGATCCTATATAGAGTAATCTCTCCAGTTAAACTTCTCTGTACATCTGGAGTTTAAAGAAAAGGACCAGTGGAGAAACATACATTTGGGAGGTGTTAGCATATAGATAGTATTTGAAATTAAAAGTAATAATTATATAATGGTAGTTAACATGTATATAGGGATTTTAATAGTCCAGATACTGTTCTGAATAACTTATATACAAGGTCCAGCAGAAGTAACACCTGCTTGAGTGTGGTTGATAGGATAATAATATGGTTGTAGTAATTTATAGTTTTAATTTGAACATTTCACCTAAAATGTCACATGGTGTGCTTGAGTGTGATTTTGTTATGTTACAGACTTACAGCTTACACTTTTGTAATAAGAAAGGAGCATTATTTGCACTGGACCCTGTATATTACCTCACTTAACACTGACAAAAGGCATATGAGGTAGGTATTATAATTCTTATTTTGCAATGATGATCCTCCTTCATTTCTTAATGCTTCTATTTCTATGCCTCCAATCTCTCACTGCACATGTTCTTTTGCAGTGTGATTTTGCCACTCTTCCATCAAGAACTGGAGTCTCTTCTCTGCTGCTTTGCATCTGGGTTTTCCCTGTGATTGCTTCTATTTAGAGAGTATGGCAGACCTTATACAGTGACATGTCTAGGAATAGCCTTTAGCTGACCTGGCAACTTTGGCTTCCTGCTTCTGTGAAGCCAGCTACAATATAAGACCACAATTTTCTGAAAAGGCATAGCTGCTACATGAAGTAGCCCCTGGAGGATGAGAAATCACAGGCTGAGGTGTGTGAAGGATAGTGATGGGGAGAGAAGGAGAGCCCGAACAGTGCCAAGGCATTGGCATGTAGGCAAAGAAAATGTTTTGGGCATTCAGTGCTGTCAAGTCTTCAACTGACTATAGTCCCAGCTGCTATCTGGCTATGATCTTGGAGAAGACCCCAATTGTACTTTGCCCAGCTCAGCCCCAACAACCTACGGAACACTGAAAATAAGAAATTGTTTTGGGGTGCTTTGCCACACATTAATAGATACTCAAAATGAGGGTAGGGTGGGTGGTGGTAAAGGAAAGGAAAATCCAAAAAAGTTTCTATGTTTGGGCTTAAGTAACTGGGTAAATAGTGCTGCTGGCAACTGAGAGGGGGAAATTGTGAGCCTGGGTTTGAGGGTAAGACCCAAAGGTTCTATTTTGACCATTTTAAGGCTATAATCACTCTATAGAGATATGTGGATAAATATACAGTGAGTAGTTATGGCTGAAGGTGCAACTTTGGGGGTTTTGACATATAGATGGTATTTAAATGCATGGGGATGTATGATACTGCAAAGTGATAGTGAGTAAAGAGAATAAAGTAGCTCAGGAAAGAGAACTGGACCAACGTTTGGAGGGATAGAAATAGAAACATTAAGAACATTAAAGAGGTTCATCTAACGAGACAAGGCAACCAGGAGAATACACCATTCAAAAACAATAGAAGAGTGTTTTAAGAAGGAAAGAGTGGTAAACTCTTTTTGTCAGAAATTTCTAAAATGTTAAATGAGAAAATAACAGTGCTCATTGGATTGATCAACATGGGCATCCATTAAAACTTTGTATAGGTTTCTTTCTCCCCATCCCTGCAATCTCTCCACCAATCAAGAGAATCTCAGTATCTCATAGCCAGAGCAGCTTTAACCATCTTCCATTCTTACTCACTATCACTATTTTGAGGCTATTCTTTTCCTCCCAAATCACTTTCATTACTTTACAGTGGCACTATAAGCCTCTCATTTTTATGCAAGGTAAATTTCTTAATTAGTAAATAGCACCAAAATATATCTTTATCTTATCTACCGACTTTATCCACTATACCAAGAGGATGCATCTCCAGTCATGGATGTACAGGCACACCTCATTTTATTGTGCTTCATTTTATTGCACTTCAGAGGCGTGTTTTTTACAATTTGATGGTAAGACCCTCCACCAACAAAAGGATTCTGGCTCTTCTCTTTATGGTGCTACTCATTTTCTTGTGGCGGTCTGGACCCAAACCCATGGTATCTGTGAGCCATGCCTGTATTCACCTTTTTTCTAACCACATCCTGACTGTTTCTTCTGTCTCGAGTGCCCATCCCTTCTCTTCCCCTATCCAAATCTTTCAATATCTAGGCAAAGTCCTTCTTTCATGATGCTTTTTACATTTCTCTAGAGCAATGATTTTTAAACTATAGTTTGAGTTCTCAAAGTGGGCTATGAAATCCATTTAGTGTGTCCTGCCTCTATATAAAAAGTAGAAGTGAATAGAACAATAGAAAATGATAGGAAAGAAAGTATCATGTAGTAAAGATTAGTACTGCTTCATGAAACTTTTGTTTCAGGTTGTACGTATTTGTGTGCCTTTGTGTATGTGGGTGGGTGTAGGCCTTCGCGCATAAAGATAGGTGTGCTGTGCATGAAAAAGGTGTGTTACGCATATATGATCAGGACGCAAACTGTTTTTATTGTGGATCACATTAAAAAATGTAAAAACCACTTCTCTAGTGTTTGTATCTCTTCTTACTTAATCTGCTATTGGCCTCTTTTCATCTAGTTTACTTTAATACTTTACAGTATTCTGAATATTAAATTATTATGTAATTATTTTATGTGTATATATTCCTGGAAAATATTCATTTTTCTATTCATTTATTTCTCACCAAAAATTTGTACTTATTGCTGTTATGAGTCTTTTTTTTTTGCTGCTCTCTGGTTTTATAATGATAAATTTGATAGACTCTTCCTCATGAAGCTCATACAGGGAAAGACATTAATAAAGTCATCAGACAAAAATATTGACAAAATATAGTGAAATTAAATGAGAAAAATACATAGGGGACTTCAGAGCATATAACAGGTACAATGTACTTGGGCTTACTTGAAAAGTAATATTGCAACTGACACCTGAAAAGTAATTACAACTTAAGTAGGCAAAAGAAGTGAGCTGGGAAAGAGTATTCCAAGAAGCATAAATCTATTATTTAAGACCCTGAGATAGAGAAGAGAACAGCTAATTAAAGGAAGTGAAAGAAGGGCTCTTTGGAGAGAAGTGAGTGAGGAAGAGATTGAAGGTGAGGCTGAAGAAGCAGACAGGGAGAAAATCATTCATCCATAGTGTCCTTATAAGTTGTGTAGTTTTTTTCCTTTATCTTAGGAACAATGTGAAACCTCTCAATCATTTTAATCTGGAGAGTAAAAAATAAATTTTGCATTCTTGAAAAAACTTACTCTGGAAAATAGATGAGAAAGGAACAAGAATGGTTGTGGAGCTGTAAGGGTACGAGGCTGCTGACCTAGTCCATGCTAGAGATGATTATAAACTGAGCTAGGGTGGTGATAATGGAGATCAAAAAAGTTGATGGGTTGGAGGGATATGTAGGAAATGAAATTCATATTTAGTGGCTTATTGGAATGGAAGCCTAATGAGAGGAATGTGTTAAAGGATGACCTCCTATTTTTTGCCCTGAAGAAATGGGCTAATTTAGAAGAAATAAGCATGAGTACAGTTTTGTATATGTGTAGGATGAGATTGATTCTAGACATTCAAGTATTGGTGGAAGTTTGAAAGATGGGTTTGGTACTCATGAAATAGTTCCAGGCTGGGGATAAAAATGTGTGGATTAGAAAAAACCAAAAAAAAAAAAAAAGAAAGAAAGAAAGAAAAAGAAAAAAGAAACAAAACAACAAAGTGGGAAGAGGAGACCAAGATCAGGCCTTGAAAAATTTAAACTTTAACGTCTCTGGTTATATTTTGTTTGCTTTTTTCTTTTGTTGATTATGTTCCAGTTAAAGGTGAGATTGTATGATATTTGTCCCTCACTGCCTGGCTTATTTCACTTAGCATAATGCTCTCCAGTTCCATCCATGCTGTTGCAAAGGGTATAAGCTCCTTCTTTCTCTTTGCTGTGTAGAATTCCAGAGGAAGTGGGGAAGGGCTAGGGGGAGAGGGGTTTTCAGGAACTACTATAAAGGACACATGAAAAAAACCAAGGGGGAGGGTGGAGGTGGGGGAGGGAGGTGGATTTGTCTGGGGGTGGGGGAGGTGAGAAAATGCAGAAAACTGTAATTGAACAGCAATAAAACATGTTTAATAAAAAAATTTAAACTTTCAAAGGTAAGTTTAAGAAGATGAGTTAGAAAAACAAATTGAAAGAGTGGATAAAAAAAAAAGAAATTTTTTCCGTTGGATTTAGCAACCCAGAGGTCTTTGGTTGATGCACCAAAGTGATTTATTTTGACAATATAGTGGCAGGGAAGGCACTGAGTAAATTGCAAGAGTAAGTGGAATGTGAAAAGTAGAAACAGTAAATGTGAACAACTATTTGAGAAAGTCAAGGGTGTTTCTGTTGAGGTGTAGGGAGTATGCACGTTACAGGTGCTCAATGAATATTTGTTGAATGAGCACATATTTTATAAATTATTAGTATAATGTTGGAAAAAGGACTTGACATTGAATTTTGGCAACTTATTAGGACTTTCATTTAATCCTTCCTAAACTATCCTGTAACGTAGATGATATTGGTCTAATTTTTATGTGAATAATCTGAGATTCTGAAATGTCCAAGTTCACACAACTAAGAAGTGGCAGAGCAGGAACATGAAACAAGTGTCTGTCTTGGAGCCTATTCTTTCCTGTAAAATGACAATTTTTTGACCACAAAAGTCGATTTTTTCATAACTAAAGGAAGTCCCAGGAAATTACTCCTTAGATCTAACTTTCTCTGGCCCAATAAACTATGTATGGAGGTCCACTTTATGCCAGAGATTCTCAGCTGTGGCTGAACATTTACTCCCCTGGAATGCTTTTCAAAGAGAGGAGTGACTAAGCCCTCAGCCATGTCTTGAGATTACTATGGGATCAATATTTAAAAAAATGTGTCCCAGGTTTTTCTAATGTGCCATCAGAATTAAGAAAAATTGGTTTAGATCATCAGCAAATTACTGATTAATAAAGACAATTAGGTCTATGTTATGAACAAGTTTATTCCTATGATATCTTCTTTGTTTTGACTCTGAGTAAGTATATTTCTTTGGGAGGTAGTGGAGCACTCATCAGACGGACGCAGACAGCTGAACACATTGGGCAGTGACTGCTAAGAATCAGAATGACACTAATGACCTCATAAATCCTGGTGCCTCCTCTGTGGACCATCTTGATCCAGTGGAAACTTGTCTTTAGGGCCTATTAGTTTGGTGCATATTAAAGACCTGATGATAGAAATGCTTCTCACTTACAGTAAAGAGGAAAGACCCAGTTCTAACAGAATTTTACTATGCTGAGTTGAGCAACTACGTCTTCTTCTTCTTCTTCTTCTTCTTCTTCTTCTTCTTCTTCTTCTTCTTCTTCTTTTTTTTTTTTTTAATTAGGGTGTGTGCGAACACTTATAGGGGTAAGATTGTATGCATCCCTTCTGAGTGGAAATGTTCATTTCTTTTCCTTGATTACATGAAGGATGATAGAAGTTGGCAGTAAAATAATTGTGATGTTCAACCTGCAAATTTATGTATTTGTATTTTCTTAATTGTTAGACAGAAGTAAAATTAACTTCAAGTAAACACCAAAACCAAGACAGAAAATATTCTCAGTCTTAGTTCAGGCCGCAAAGGAAAAATTCTCATAGGGTTGCATAGGTGAGATTAAAGATTTTCCATTTTCAGTTGCCATTTTCTCTTACACTGCTGGGCACTGCATTGGCTGCTTTGGGAGTAGAAGCTACAAAGTTTTTCACTTTTCAAAAGATGAAATATATCTGACATAACATTGCAACCATTGTTAAAATGGTAACTTAAGTAAATCGCCATCATTCTTTCTTACAATTTCAGTAGATGTGGTTTGTAACCCATGGTGGGCTTGGCAAGAAAATGGCACATATATAATTCACTTTTAATAGCAAAAATCTATTTGATTTCCTTCTTTCTTATCCTAAGACTTTTAATACACTCTACATATACCTTTTGAAGTAGCTGCTATTCTGTTGTCAAAAGAATTCTTTCTGTTCTCAATGACCAACCAAAAATGGTACTATTTTTTTAAAAAACTACATACTTTTTTCCATTTATTGTAAATAATGGGCTAATGAATCCTGTATTTGGGGTGGGAAAGTTCAGGAAAGTTCAGAAAGTTCCATTTTATATGTTTATATTCAATTCTTCCTCATGCAAACTTCCAATTTTTAGCTATACCACTAACTGTACTAGGGTTGAATGAAATGAACAAAAAATTGTAGCATTGTGCCTTAAAATGAATTATCTTAGATTGATGAACTATATAAATAAAGAATGGTTATATTCATTTGTAATTATACCTTAAAAAGTGAAATCAAGTAAATAATTTTTTTCAGGGTTAGAATTGTTGATGATAAAATAAGCAAAGAATAAAATACTAATTTGTTTTTGTCTTTATGGGTAGAAATATTTGGAACTAAAATAGAATATTTGAAAACCATACAATTTTTCCCTCTTTCTATACTTTTCTCAGAAGAGAATAAATAATGCCTAAGGGGGAGTTTCCTCTCATTTATGGCAATAAAATTATGATGTGCCATCTATTTTATATTATTTTTTAAATGATTAGATAATATCTATTTTATCAAAATATTTTTTTCTTCTAAACTTTTTTTTACCTAGTATATAAATTCATATACCGGCATTACCAATTAACATGCTAATGTTTCTACTCAGAGCCACACTGTTTAAAGCCTCAGAAATTTGGCCAGTCAGGAAAGTCTAGTCTCTCCTTTAGTAGCTGTGGTTCTGGAATCACTGCTATTGCAAAATACTTGACAAGAAAGGGAGGGATTACACTGGAGCCTCTGACTAGCACATCGGTTTTCCTCATGCTGCACCACTACCACTGCACTGCTCCTGGGTTCTGAAGGTTGCCTTCCTGGATGGCCTTGACTTCCTTGGCAGTTTGCTGTTATTGCTGTTCTCTTGACTGTAGCTGCTGGTGTCATGGTGGCCGCTCTACAGACCATCTTTCCTTGTGTGTGTGTGTTTTTTAAAATATTTTATTTTTTTATTTCTAGAGAGAGGGGAAGGGAGGGAGAAAACGAAGGAGAAAAACATCAATGTGTGGTTGCCTCTTGCGTGCCCACTACTGGGGACCTGGCCTACAACCCAGGCATATGCCCTGACAGGGAATCGAACCAGCGACCTTTTGCATTCACAGGCTGGCACCCAATTCAATGAGCCACACCAGCCAGGGCTCCTTTTATGTCGTAAGTGGTGGATTTTTTCCCCTGGTCAGCAAACTTCAAAATCCTGACATCTAAGTAATTAAAGTCATGATTCTGAGCTAGTAGGCAGATTCTTTAATTTGAATTATTCATCAGAAATTTTTCATATGATTTTGTTTAAAAGTTTTATCATTTTATACTTAATTTAGATAATTTATATAATTTTTATATAAGATAGGGGTTTTAGATTGAGGTTCATTTCATTTCCATATGAATATTTTAGAGTTCCAACGTTCTTAGTTAAATGAATTGGTCTATACAATTGAATGCTTTTTCAGCTATGTAAAAAAGTAATTAGTTATACTAATATGAATTTATTTCTGAACCTGTTCCATTAATCTATGTCTATCCCTTTTCTAACACCACACTCTCTTAATTAATTCACTTGATTCTCCCAACTTTATTTTTTTGTTCAAAAATTATCTTAACTAGCCTACTATCTTATAGACTGTATTTATTTATATTTATATTGCATATATTTATAAGAATATTGTTGAGATATTGATTGGGTTTTAATTAAAATCCAATTTTAATTAAAATTGGAGAGAATTGACATTCTTCCTATGTTGAGTCTTCTCACATACCTATGTATAAACACACATACACATGTAGATTTCATGTTTTCTTGGTCTTATATCCTGTAACCCTGTCACTGTGCTAATTTCATTTGTTCTATGAGCATTTTGTTGATTACTTGGGATTTTCCACGTGGACAATCTTTTTTTTTTTTATATATTATAAAAAATACTTTATTTTTTTCTTTCCAATTTGTATGGTTTTAATTCTTTTTATTTTCTTCTTGCACTAAGACTTTTGAATGATGTTAAATTTGCTAGTGTTTTGTTGAAGATTTTCATGTTGACTTATTCAGAAAATTGGTCTATAGTTTGACATTCTTGTACTAACTTTGTCTTGGTTTAGTATGAGAGAAACATCGATTGGTTGCCTCCTGTAGTCACCTGAACCAGGGATCCAACCTGCAACCTATTGGTTTACTGGATGTTGCTCCAACCAACTGAGCCACATCAGCTAGGGCTGGAAACTTTTATAAAGTTAAAAAAATCCAACAAAAGACTCACATTATAACAAAGTTGTCTCAAGAAGAAACAGAAAATCTTGGAAAAAAGAATATATAAAATTGAAATTGTAAATATGTATATTCCCACAAAGAAAATCCACAACCAAATGGCTTCACTGAAGAATTCTACAAAACAATTAAGCAAGAAATAATATATGTTATGGAAATATTTACAAGTATAAATCAGGAGAAAGTGCATATTTGCTTATGAGGCTAACACACCTCATAATCTGACAACCAAGCCAGATAAAACACTAAAAAATCAAAAGAAAAAATATGTTTCCATATTGTTCATGAACAGATGCAATAATTCTTATAAAATATTATCAAAACAATATTATCAAATCGATATTGATTACAAATCAGAAATATGTAATAAATATAAATATTCCATGATCTGTGGTTCACATGAGGAGTTGAAGGTTTGTTTACTTATTTATTTATTTTTCAGTGTTCAGTTTCCTTTAATAACCCCATCTCCCTGAAGGAAGGACACAGGCTTCTAGGCGATGGCAAGAGACATTCCTTGCAGATGTTGCACTGACAGAAGGCTTTGCCCACATGGTGGAAGGCTCCCTCCCAGAAAAATTACTCTCAAACCAGCGTCTGGGTCTCCTCACTGCCAGGGTCCGGTTTCTGCCATGTGTATGACCTGAAGTCTACCTCCCAATCTGGGCTCCAGGGAAGGGCAAGCTCCTGGCCTTGGGAGACTCAGACTCCAGAAATGAAGCTGCTATTGTTGGTTCCAAAGAGGATGGCATTGGCCAAGGGATTCTTCCTCAGCTATCCAGTCCCTGGGACATTGCAGTGGTGAGGTTGCTATTCATGAGAGTCTGGGTGAGCTCTTTGGGGAAGCGGTACTCAGTACCACAGGGAACAGCCATCTTACCAAAGTGCCCTCAGAAGTACAGCACCACAGAGGGTGTCCTCATTGGAATACTTGCACTTAAATTCATCTAACAGAAAGGTACACTTGGACAGGTGAGCAAAGGGTTCCTTGACCTTTGGCTCAGCAGTCAAAGTTGTTTTCATATTGAAAATCAATCAGTTTTATTCCTCATCAAAGCAGAATCAGCAGAGATTATATGTAGTCATCTTAAATGTTAAAAATACATTTCACATGTAAATATTCATATTAAAAATCCTTAGCAAACCAGCAATAGAGGAAAGTTTCCTAACATGGTGGAAAGTTTCCATACGAAACTTGCAGTTAATGTCATATGTAACTGTGAAAGGCTCAGTGTTCTCTCAGATTGGAATGCTGTATGCTATCACCACTTCTTTTCTGCACTGAATTGGATGGAAGTCCTGGTCAGTGCCATAATACCAATAAATTAAGAAAAAACTAAATAAATGGGCCAATAAAACTAAAAAAAGGCCATGGTCCCTTGCATGAATTGTAATGAGGCTTTTGAAGTTTATTATTTAAAATTTCTTTACATGTTGACTACATATATTTTATTAATGAATCTTAATAATGGCTACCATTTGTTGAGAATTTACTATGTGCTAGGTACCATGTTTAATTTTTATAGGAGATAGATGCTTTAAAGTTTTTGAAATCATTTTTTCACATCCTTTCCTAACATTTTTTGATATTGCTTATTTTTCCTAATGTTTTAATATATATTTTCTACAAATAAATTTGCTATTGAAATTTATTAATCTTACTACTTGATTAAAAAACTAGAAATATGAATTCAAAGTTTAGTTAAAATTCTTATATACAACAGAGGTGATTTGCAGAAGAAACCTATGAGCATGGGTTTTTACACAGTTTTGGTGATTCCTCTCTGTGTCTGAATGCAGTTGAATGTATTCAAAAGTCAGTATTTTTAAAGGAATCAAATTACTATGAAAAAAGATGAAGTGCCAAGAAGGATTTATTGTGTATCATTATTGTTAAAGTACAAGTAATAGTGGACACATTCATATTGAGTGGAAGGTATGTTCCTGTTTAGTTTGATTCCTTGCTCTCCACTTACTGGTCCATCAGCAGTTTCTGAACACCAGGTGAGGCTGCGGGTAGAGAGCAGGAACCTTTCCCATCCTTTTCCTTGGTACCCCAGTTCCCTGCATTCCCTCCATTAATTGGGTTAGTGATAGGTTAAAAAGGAAAATTTTCTCTGAGATAATATAACGTGTGACAACTGATTCAGGGAGATTTTTGCAGTCCTAAAAGATGAGAAAGCTGTTGGCTGTGTCCTGTCTTAGAAGATGTTAACGGTGTATCATGGAGGAATCTTATGCTAAACTGGGATTTGTTCCTCAATCACAGTCTCCCTTGAAAGAACTGGACAGAATTGCTGAGAGGAATAAAAGTGACTTTCTGCTTTATTAGTTGCATGACTTGATTCTCTCTGCTTTACGCAGGATTTTTCCGCCGTCTTTTAAGAAGAGCATTCCTCAATAAACAGAGCATACTGAACATAATTTACCCTTTTCTTGATGAGTCAGGCTCATAATAATGAACATTGGTTAGTATACTCAACAGTATTGAAAGATGCCCCTAAGAGCTATTAAGATACGCAGTACTGTTTGTCCCAACTAACTGCTCCCAGATGACCTAAATGTTCCAGACTGTAGCTGCTCCTCAGTGCAATGTACTAAATAGGAAATATGTTTTCGTGGACCGCAGGGTGATGTCTGTGCTGTCGGGCTAGAGCTGAACATGATGCTGGGGTTCCTGCCTTTGTCCTTTGAAGTAAAAACCCCTCCACAAATTTTACCTGCTGCATGAAGCCCTGTTGTTACCTTTCCAAATTTATTGTTGAGGGGGGGGGTGGCATAAATGACCACTACCATGAGCAATAAGATAACTGGATTTGAATGCCAAATTTCACTACATACTCATGGGACAGAATCACCAGGACTAAAAACTCTGTGCTCACAGCTTATGGAGAACTCCAAAGTGAGGCTCTGTCCCCAAATCATAATCGCAGTTGGAAATTTAGTTTTGCAGTGATGGATGGTAAGGGTCAGTCAGGGGAAGAGTGGTTCTTTTGAAGATTCACATATTTTGAGAAGGTGGTAGTTTAAGTACAATTGTCTCAGTGGGAAACTGAGCTTTAGTATGAAGGTACCACAAAGATATGAGGAGCAAGGAGCGTAGAAACAGAGGAAGGTGAAAGCAAGAAAAAAAAAGACAACCAAAATCTTAGTGCAGAGCGCCCCATCAAATTTACTTTTGGAAATAAATACTTACATAATTTTTAAATATAAAAATATGCACATTGCAATTGAATGAAATAGATCACATTAAATGCATTAAAAGAGTTTTTTCTTTAAAGGAACTCCAAGTTTAATTTTAAAAGATCAATAATTTAATTCTCTAGTTGAAGTTTTTTTTGACTATCAATATAAGATCGTTTTTGTATATGGTACTTTATACAGTTCCTTTTTTACAAACATTATACATTATTAAAATGGTCAAAGTGGTCTACCTTTCAAATTGATTATTGTCAGAAGCTTTTCTGATCATTCTTTAGCATTTCTAATGTGTCTTCCCATGAGTTAAAAGTGGATATCCTGGTATCAGGTTGAAGTTCAAAGATGTTAAGAGGAAATAATTAAAACAATGGTTAGTATTCTAAAGGGTAATAACAAAAACAAATTATTGAAAATGCAGTAAGAGAATATCTTACATTTGTATACCAGTTTATAGTCTTGAAAGTAATTTATGAAGTATGTATGTTTATTTTCATAGAGCTCTGTGATGCGGGAAAGCAAAACACTTTTCTTCCATTTTCTAGGAAAAGGCAACTGAGGCCCAGAATATCAAGTTTTTGTTAAAGTGACACAGCTAACACATTGTAAATTTAAAAATATAATTTAACTCTTAGTTTTAGAAAACTGGTCTTTTTGCTGAAGATGAATCAAAACGCTTTGCCTCTGGATACTTAAATCCGTGCCGAAAGCTTGCTACTGCCTGTAATGCCAGTCACATCAGCACATTATTTGTAAGGCTTTAAATGTGCAAAATTAATTTAAATATAAGATATAACATACAAAAAAGGTGGGAAGAGTATTTTCCATCTGTTATTAAAATACAAGCTGATGGTTAATATTATAGGTTTGCTAATTACAATAAATATTTTAGGTAGCTCTACATTTGTCACATCTATTAACAGAAATAAAATAATTATTTTTATATTTCATGGAAAAAAGTAGTCTGTGTACATATGCTGTTTATGTTGCTTCTTTTAAATCTATTTCTAGCTGAATGCTTAGAAACAGTGGTGGTAACTGTCATTATAATGCTAATAAATAGATAGGTCTGTTGATATACATTCTAGATATTGATCTGTTACCATAAAACAGTCTGTCTTAGTGTCACGGAGTCTTTCCCATCGGCCAAGATGGCATCAGGGAGAAGTTCTTAAACTGAGTGGGTGAAAAGCTGTCAAGATAATTGGATAGAGGAAATCTCTCCCCGCTTCAGGTACCAGATCGGGGATGGGACCAGGGAAGCCAGGTGCATGAGCCATGGAAGTCAAAATTTTGCAGGGGGAGGCAATAGAACCAAAGAGGACTGTCATTCTAGCCTGGAGAAAGAAGGGATTGGTTGGGAGATAGACCCACCTGAAACTTGTAAAAGTTGGGGAAGTAGCTGGGTCATGTTGCAAAAGCCCCTGGTCTGTCCTACCCGTAGGCTAATACAATCCCTGGGGAACAAAGAGACCCTCTTTTGCCCACCTGATGATGCACTTACTGGTGCATTCTCATGCTCTCCTGGGTGTACGTGACCTTGTAGCCCGAGCAGGTCCATGGCCATGTGGGGTCCACACACAGGCTCCAGGAGAGACCTTGAAATGACCAGCAACCGGGACCAAGCTAAACTACCTGGATGGGAACTGTGACTACTTAGCAACTGCCTGTGGGCTCCTAAGGACCGTACTTTAAATCGGAGCAGGAACTCTGGACGCTGCCTTTTGTCTTGATCTTGCTGAGCAGGTGGACTTTGAGATGGGAGTCCACCATTCTGCCAGATTGTTCAGCACCTGAATAAAATCTGTTACCTTCTGCACCAGTATTTGCCTCACTAGTTCGGCTTTTGTGGTGACAGGCAGCCAAGCCTCCATTTTTGTTCAGTTACATACCCACTATTCATTCATATTCTACATTTATAATATTTGTTATTATTATATAATTAAACTTCCAGTGCTTTTGGCATAGCTAAAAAAACCCCATAACTTGAAAATTGATTAAAAATCAAATCTAACTATATGCTGTCTATGAGAAATTATAGCAAATATATAAAGGACACATGGACAAAGCCAAAGGGGTAGGATCAAGGGTGGAAGGTAGGGATTGGTGGGGCAGGCAGGAGTGGTGAGAGGAAAATGGAGACAACTGTACTTGAACAACAATAAAAAAGAGCAGAATGAAAAAAAAAGCAATTATAGCAAATAAAACAAAGTGAATTAAGGCTAAAACTAATATGATGAATAGTAATCTGGCAACCAGACATAAAGAAACCAAAGAACGTAAACAGAAAAATCAAGCAAAAAAAAAAAAAGTTAAAAAGAGCAGAGACTATCATTTTGTAGCAGGTGTTAAGTTAGCTTTTTTATATTTGAGAAATGGATATTTCCATGAAGTATATGATAATTCCAGTGGGCTGGCTACTTGTCTCTATGAAAAAAATTTTAGGGAAACACAGTCCCACCTACTCATTTATATACCGCCTATGGCTGCTTTGGCTTTCCAGCACACATTTGAGTAATGCGACAGAAAACATATGTCCTGTAAACCTATGTCCTGTAGTCCAGAATATTTACCCTCTGGCCCTTTAAAGGAAAGAACACAGAGGACTAAGGAAATTTTTGTATTAGTAAGTTATATCTGTGTTAAGAAAAGCTAGTCAACCAAACATTTAAAAAGTTTGGCCATAGTGGACACTTAACATTCTTGGCTGGTCAACATTTTGATGCTTTTTTATTTTTCTTGTTGCCTCTCTAAAGGGTAAAATCTAAAGTGTTGCTTTCAGTCATTAAGTCAGTTCTACTAATATAGTTAGATTATCGTGAGACCTGATTGTGGAAAAACTTTGTTATTTGCAGCTGAGGGCTCTAATTGATAAAGTGATTCTGCTTATGAATCTAAAGGAAAAATTCTAAGGCAAGTACGATTTATTATTAATGAATAATCACAACTTGATCTAGTATTGCAGGAATCAGTCATGATAAGATCAAATGTTTCCAAAAGTCAAAATATATTTTTAAATCACTATGAACTAGGATGAAAAATACATGACTTCAATATGATAGAGTACACCTCAAGGTGGGAAAATGCTGCTTCGTTGTGGAACACTAGAGATATTTCTACCATAAACACTAAAGACATAAAAATTAACATTATTTTTATACTTTTACTAACCTAAGCTGAGAATAAAATTATGGGATTGTATATTAGAAAGGAGCGACTGAGTATTAAAGCTGATAATGATGTTTCCAGAGGAAATCAACAGAAAAGTAAAAAAAAAAGAAGTAGTAGATCAAAAAAGCAAATTAAAAAAATATATTCCATGTAACAGTATATCAATGAGAATTCTGTCAGAGAAATAGAACCACTACAATTATGGAAATACAATATTCAAATTAGAAATTGAAGTTTACACATTCTTGGAGAAGCTGGAGAAAACTTATAGAAACAGGCACTGATTGAGAGGGAAAATGGGGACGTCTGTAATAGTGTCAATAATAAAAATAAAAAGTAAAGGACACTGATCAGAGGAGCAGCAATTATTATTATTATTTTTAAAATTTTTATTGCCATTCAGTTACAGTTGTATGCCTTTTCTCCACATCCCTCCACCCCACCACAGCTGAACCCACCTCCCTCCCCCACCTCCACCCTCCCCCTTGATTTTGTCCATGTGTCCTTTAGAGTAGTTCCTGTAATCCCCTCTCCTCACTGTCCCCTCCCCACTCCCCTCTGACTATTGTTAGATTATTCTTAACTTCAATGTCTCTGGTTATATTTTATTTCCTTTTTTCTTCTGTTGATTATGTTCCAGTTAAAGGTGAGATTATATGGTATTTGTCCCTCACTGTCTGGCTTATTTCACTTAGCATAATGCTCTCCAGTTCCATCCATGCTTTTGCAAAGGGTATAAGCTCCTTCTTTCTCTCTGCTGCATAGAATTCCATTGTGTAAATATACCATAGTTTTTGGATCCACTCGTTTGCTGATGGGCACTTAGGTTGCTTCCAGTACTTGGCTATTGTAAATTGTGAGGAGCAGCAATTATTCACAACCCCCTTGGCACAAGCCTAGCAAGGATGCGTGAGAGTTTAGGGGAAATCTGAGCTGTGTGTGGCTGGCTGCCAAAGTAGGTTGGCCAAGGCAGCCTTTGGAGAGGCCTGGAGATCGCATAGAAGTTGCTGCCTCTTTAAAAACATCTGTCCCTGGACAAACTACTGCTTCTCTGTGGGATATGCCCACTTTGGGGGCTGTGTCTGGTGGTAAACATGGAAATGGGTGAGTGGCCAGGCAAGAAGTTGGAAAGATGAGGAGGGAAACGAACAAAGACCTAAGCCTTTGAAGGAGTTGTCATCGCTGGATCTGTCGACCGTGAGCCATCTGTGAATGACAGCCAGTGCTTTGTATCTGCTTCCCAATCTCATGCACAGCCTTGTCTTTTGAAATTTTATTTAGTATAATATAAGGAAAATTTTACTTACAATAATATAAATATATTTCCCAGCCTTATTTTGAGGCAGTAGTGCCAGGTTGACAATAGACAATCCAGCAGAATGAGCAACCACACAATGGAAAATGCAGGGTTGGACAAAAGAAGGTTTACAGTTGTTTTTATCAAAAATAATATAATAATTAATAAATAATGATGCAAAAATAAACTGTTTTGCATACTCACAACTGTAAACCTACTTTTGCCCCACCCTGTAGAATGGAACATTTTTTTCCTACAAAGAAAACTGCTGGTCCAGATGGTTTTACTGGTGACTGATATCAGATATTTTTAAATGAGCAATCATACTTTTTCAGAAAATAGGGAATAAATAGATACTTCTCAATTCATTTTTGTGTCATTATTCTGATACCAAAATCAGACATAGACATTATGGGGGAAAGAAAAAAAATATCCTACAATCTAACATTTATCATGAACAAAAATTATTAACATATTAACAAATTTAAACCAGCACTATATAAAAAGGATAAGATGTCCAAGTAAGGTTTCCCATCCCCTCCAGGAGAGCAAGACTGGTTCAGTTCAAAACTCAACAATGTAGTCCACCATATTATGAAAGAAAAGGAGAGCCTTTATATGATCATCTCAATAAACGCACAAAGCATTTCTCAGATTTCAGTATCCATTTATGTTTTAAAAATCTTAGCAAAATAGGAACAGTAGAGAACTTTCTCAACCTGATTAAGAACACTTACAGAAAACTATTTGCTTTAACTTATATAATGATGAATACCACAATTCACTACTTTCATTCAATATTTTATTAAAGGCCTATTAGTGAAAAAAGGCAAAACATATGAGGCATACAAATTAGAAAAGAATAAGAACTGTATTTATTTATAGATGGCATAATTATATAGACACAAAAATTCTAAGAAATGTATAAAATTATTAGAACTAATTAATTCAGCAATGTTTTAGGCTATGAGGTCACTATAAAAATCAAGTCAATTTCTCTATACTTAGCAATGACAATTGAAAATCAGAAAAAATGCTATTTATATAAACATCAAAAATAGAATTACACTTCATCTAATATTTGTATGACCTTACACTCAAAAATGCCCTGATGAGAGAAATTTAAAAAGAACTAAATAAATGGAGAGAGAGAGACTATTTTCATGGAGTAGAAAATATTTTTCAGCTGTCACAATCTCCAAATTGATGGATAGCCTTAAACCAGTTCCATTCAAGATCTCAACAAACATTTTGCAGGAAGTGCCAAGATGGTAATAAAATATCTTCAAATGTAAAAGGCCTTAAGTAGCCAAATAATTTTGGAAAAATTCAGGTTGGAGTACTTTATTAATTGCAAACCTACTATAAAGCTACAATAACAAAGAATGTTACTTTCTCATAAGAATAAATTGAGAGATAGTTCAGGGAAACTGAACAGAGTGTGAAAAATAGTATATATTAGTCAAATGATTTTGATGAAGGCACTTTAGCCATTAAGTAGGGGAGAAAAAGTCTTCAAAAAGCCAAGCTAGAAAAACTGATTATTCTGATGCAGGGGCAGGGGGTGGGGGGAAGAAGTAACTTGACCTCTTTCTCAAGCCATGAACATTATTTATTACAGCTGTGTCATAGGCCTCCACATAAAATCAAAAACTGTAACCTTTCAAGGATTAGATTTTCATTGACCTTGGGGTGGTTAAGGTTTCTTAGGGTACACACATAAAATATTAAAAACAAAAATCAATGTTAGATTTCGTGATAATTAAAAATCTTTGCTCATCAAAAGACACACTTAAGAAAATAAACAAACCCACCACGAAATGTAACAAATAGGGAAGCCAGAAACTTGCATCCAGAATGTTTAAAGAGATTTTATAATTCAATGATCAGAAGACAGTCCAAGTAAGAATGAGTAAGAGCTTTTGATGTGTTTTTCAAATAAAGATCGTCACTAAGCATAGAAGTTGTCAGGAAATGACAATTAAAACCAAGGTGAAATTCTAATGCAGACAGTGTTATGATTAAAATTAGAAACACAGCAACTCTACATATTGGTGTGCAGGTGGAGCAACCAAACCATCATGCATTGCTGATGGAGGCGTATAATGATACAACTTTCCAGAAAACTGGTTGTCCATTTGCTTTTAACCTTAAATACACATTTCTCTCCCCTGTAATCCAGCTGTCAGTACAATCAGAAGACAGAAACTTCACAGTAAATTGAAGAATGAAAGCTTAATAGAAAGAATTAACAGGTTTGGAGGAACGGGATTTGGATGGTGAGAGGTAAATTTTTAATTGTACTTCTAAGGCTGAGATAGAGCACCCACCAAAGAACTTCTGTCCCACTCCAACCCCTGGGCTGAGTTCCCAACCTCATGGGAGAGCACAGCTGTGGTCACAGGATGGCAAAGTTTACTGAGGTACTATGCCAGGGCAGCTCACTAGAAATATGTCCTTCGGAGTGCTGGGGGAAGCCTTCCCCAGAGAGGTTCTTCGTGGTGCAAGTTTGCTGGAAAGCCTCTCAAGAGAATACTGGAAGGCACACAGGGAGGTGCTGTGTGTCATTGTCACCAAGTGCTGCAAAAGACCTGAAAATGAAGGGCAGATTTAGAGCTGAATGTCGACATATTGATAATTGGCACACCAGCCATTTTTCACTCCTAGATATTTTTCCAAGAGAAATAAAAAGACATTATTTACAAAGATGACTTGTAGAAGAATATTTATATAGTAAAGAGCATGTTCCACTTATGACACAGTGAATTTAACAAATGTTTTATCATTTAAATGAATACATTTAGATCTTTCCAAGAGCATAATTCTGCTGCATAGTAACGATATTTGGTGAACATTACAGATCATTATTATTGTAGCGACAGCTTTTCGCGGCTTTCCTTGTAATCGTGGTGAGGTGTTCCTATGAATTTACCCATCTGAAACATGCCTGCCCTGTCCAGAGCCTTAAACAGAGATTTTTTTCTGTGAGCAGGTTTTTTTTTTTGTTTCATGATCTGTAAATAAAACTGTTATTGCTTCTTTGTCTCTCATTTATGAGCACCATCATTTTTCAGAGTGGTTTGTCTTTTTCTGACAATAAAGGTAGACAAAGTTGGAAGCTTGTCAGGGGATTTATTGATATAAATGAGAGAGAAGTTGAGTCAAAATTAATGATAGTGGTTTTCCATGTAGGATAAGGAAAACACGTTTTTAGAATGCCAACTCATTTTAAGATATATGATTCTGTCTGGGAACAATATCTTTCTTCTATTACTGTACTCTGGATTTCAAGTTTTCACGCCCATTTACTGTAGTTTTTATGCGATATCTAAGACAAGCAATAACGTTCAGCTCTATAAACAAGCAAAGACCATCAATCTTGAAATTCAGCATTTAAAGAGTTCTGTAGGTACTATTCTATGATCATCAGAACACTTAAAAACCCTTCTGTACATCACCAAAATGAACCAGGGTGGAAGGCATGGACATGATAAAACGAGTGATTATTAGAAACTAATCAGGTTTGTACTGTTCATAGTAATTTTAGCAAATACACAATTTGAAGGCTTATTTCTCCCTTGTCTCTCATCAGCAGAGAGGAAGGAAATTGAATCTGTAGAAAACATACATTTATTTGATACCTCAATTTTTAAAAATCCCCTATAGAGTAACTTAGAGGTTACCAGGTTTCTCTAATTGGGGAGAAATCACCACTTATGTGGCTAATTAGTCTGAGAAATATTGTTGATGTTTGAATTGAGGCAGGAAATATTGACTGAAAGAGCCATGTATTTGCTGACACAGAAATACTATAATCCCTAGAATTTTAAATGAGTTTGTGACCTACATTCACATTTATTTCCGGTGTTACTCATGCGATCAAATTCCAAGTTACTTATTTTATCGGTGTCTCTCATTTCCCTTGTTTATAGAAAAACTTTTTGATCCAGACTTTAGCACTGATAGCGTTATAGCTTTTAATGCTTTAATAACTTTCAAAATAAGAGAGGAATAAAAGTAAAGTTGAATGCATTGTTGGCTGAAATCCCACGTTAGAAAATGGGGTTTGATTTATTTCAAGGACAGATTTAGTGAGAGGAAAGGAAAGTAGATGTAAGAGCTAAAACTGTGTTAACGACTCTTCAGCAACTCTTGTTTCTTTGGGGATCTCAGGAAAAGATTCTGTGGGGAGAATTTGGATGGCTGGTCTTGCTTGCCATGAACAATATTGTGGATTTGTGGGGGTGGGACGTGGGCTAGAATTCCTTTTTTCCTAGCTGCTAAAGTTCCCTTTTCTGGCTTTGCATCCATGCTGATGTTTCTTACCAGCATTGACAAATGTGTCCATGAGATAAACCGAGGGTTAAGAGGACAGCATCTATAACTCACAAAAAGTGGGGAAGCTATGAAATATATTTACTTTCGTGCTGTGTGATGACTGACTTAAATTTCCAAGAAAATTAACTTTAGGTGAAGGTAAATATTAATGCACATTTTGTGGTGAATTTTTGTTCAGCTAATATAATTAACCAGGGAAGTGTTAAAAATATTGGAAGATAGATTTTTAAAACAGATATTAAACTATCTTAGGAGCCAATTGACACTTTGTAAAAGATATTAACACACAAATTAGCAGTAAAAGAGAGAATGAGATTCTCTATAAGGGAGGCATAGAAACCAAGAAGCCAGTTTCCTGGGTTTCATACAGCGAACTAACTGCGTACACGTAGTAACCCTAAGCAACCGATTCTATGTGGTTTGTGTCACCCATAATGTTAGCAAGTTGATTTTTATTAGCTGACCTCTAGACCTCTAACATAAATTTGATTTACTTCATTTTACTGTTGGGAAAAGAATGGTGAGATTATTTATAACATAGGATTTCCACATATTTGTTATCATTAGCATAGAGCAGTGAAATGTCAGTAGCAGGTTCTGAATCTGTGCTTTTTTAGAAACATGGGTCCTGAGTTCTGACTTGGGTGGGTTTAACAAAATGAAATTATATCATGGATGCTTTGGTTTTTAGACTGCAAAGCTATACTGATGGATTAGATGCTCCAAGTATTTTGGAGAAAATTGAACATCCTGAGGGTTTTAGTCTAAAATATGAGTTCAGAGTCTCTGCCTCTGGCTCCATGTCCCTTCCTGTATTCCCCCAAAGCCTAGGCCTCTACACAAGTAAACATCTCTGCTTGGAATTACTAGATTTTTCTGTGGCAGTGACAACTTTGTGGATGAGAATAAATGAAGTAACCCTATTATGTTCAGGATTTTAGCTGTTAAATTTCCAGTGCCTTCTGTTCTAGGTGTTCAATATCTATTTTTTTTAATTTTTAATAGTGGAATGTAGTTTCGTCAATCCATTATGGTGAAATATCATTTAAAAACATATCTTAGTGCACATAAATTTCTTTGTTATCAAATGGCTGTATGTTTCTCTTTACCCCTTTTCTGTTCCTTGCTTTGCATTTCTTATGTGACAAGAGGGACTCACTTAACTATAAAATTCTGTTTAACCACAGAACATCATCATTAATTTGGAAAGATTATGTTACAAGAATTTGAACATTTTAAATTTTAGTGGCAGCTATGAAAGAGTGGAAGTTACATTTTGAAACTATAGATTCTTTTTTAAAAGATCAACATAGAAACAACAGCATATGTGCATGATTTTCTATTTTTTTTGTTATACATCATATCCTATACAAAGAAAAGGCACTCCTCTCTTACTTTAAAAAATAACATTTTCCTCATTTTTAAAAGTCAATATGTGCATTATAGAACAATGAGTAGTTATAAGAAACAAAGAACACAAAATCATCCATACTTGTAAGGAGTTCACAGTTGCTGTGTTGTTGTGAGTCCTTGTGTGTGTACACACAACTAAACACACATTTTATGTGGTTGAGATTATACAGTAGGTATCATGCTTTTCCACGTTATGCATGTTACTAATTTAAAGTCCTAGAGCTGTGAGTACTTTCACAAACAAGAAGACACGCCACCAACTCAAACAAGAAAGAAAATGTCATCCTGCCCTTTGTAGGGACAAGGTTTCATAAAAGACAAAAGTGGTAACAGGACTCTGGGTGAAGATGATAGAGTTATAATAAAGTAGTGCCTTCTCTTACTGCTCAATATAAAATAAGACATAAAGCAACAGAGCACAATAAGTATAATCCTTCTGAGAGAATTAATGAGACCTAGATTATTAAAATATTAGCAAGAAAGTATTTCCATCATATTATTTAGAAGTGTATTCACACATTACAGCCCAAAGAGATTGGTTGTGATGATCATGCGTGAATGGATGGAGTCAAACTACCCACGAGAACACAAGTGCATGACCCCTTTTCTTACCCTCCTTTCCAGTCCTCTGCCACCAACCCAACAAACAAGCCTTGAAATATGTTCAGAGCTGGTTTAACAGTCCCTTGTCCAAGATGCTTCTTTTTCTATTAATTATAACAAAAAGTATCTCCAAATTGGTTAATTTACTCTCTATTGTTTCTCATACATTGTTACCTTAAGACATCTAAAATCATAGATGTTATGAAATAAAGAATGGACACTGTCCACTCTAAACATCAGCACTTCACAGGGTACCCACACAGAATAGTGGTCTGGGAGATGTGGACAGGCTAGCCAAGCCCTATTCCCTTCACCTTTGTTCTACGCCTTCCTCCACGATTTGAGTGAATAAGTATAGATACCTGTCCAGCTCCAAGAGGTTGATTAACAAAGTATAACTGAAAGTATGTTTGGAGAGAGGTTACTTTACTATGTCTACTTTTGGTCACTTAGGACTTGTTTGTCCTATAAATACAGAGCAATATTAACAAAAGTGCACATAAAGAACAGTGGTCAGACAGACAGTCTGGTCTTGTCAAAGTCCTGGGCATAGAACCCTTCCTGATGTACTTCCTTCCCTTCCCTCACTCCTCCCCCACCCAGGGAATAGTCCATATTCTGCTCTGAAAACTTAATACTCCCATTCCCACAAGATAATCGTTCCTATGAATCTTCAAGGAAAAAAATAGTTATTGTACTTCCTTTACTTCTAGCATATGCTGTGCACTTCAAACATCTAGAAACACTAGACATTCAGTAGAACCTAAGAGAGTGCACTACACATACCATAGCATTGAATAAACTGCACACTTGGAACAAGTTATTTTCAGAAGATAAATTTTGACACAAAATGTTTTATTTTACCAACTTTTGTTATACAATGTCAAACTCTTTAATATCTAGAAAGACCAGGTGTTGTGAAACTAGGTCTCATTTTCCTGTTAGATTTGCGATGTATACAGCAAGTACTTTAGCTCATGGGACAGTGGTTAATTTTTGCCTCACCGAGAAAATGCTGGCATAGAACCTTTTGCACTTCTTCTCCTCCCTTCTCTCCCGGAACTGGTACTTAAACACAATGTATCTCTCAAAGACGTGGTTTGATCATTCCATTTCCAAAGATGGTATTTGCCATGAATTTTAAGAGTATTTACAAAATGTGTTATATTACCATCTCTATTTTTAATATAATCTGTGCACTTCTAAATATCAGAAAAACTATATGTTTCAAATAATTGCTTACATTTGCCTATTATATGCCCAGTAGTGTTGACTAAACTATATATATGTGAGAATAGTTATATTTGAAAGTGTCTTCTAAATAGGAGCATTATAGTCTAGAACCATTTACTTCTCTAATTCCTTCATTCCACACCAACGCAGTGGTTGAGAATAGACACATGAGTCACTGAGATGCAGTTTTACAGTGTTATTTCTAGATGGCATTTTTAAAGACAGCCTGTCTATGAATTTTAACACAAACTGTACAAAATGTATTGGTTTATTGACTGACTGTACTTTTGTCATATATTGGTCACCTTTTTAATATGTAAATACTATGTCCTATAAAGACTAATTTGTCCAGTGCATACACATATACATGGTTTAGCAAAGTTAAAAAATCACGTTATACATACAACATTAGCTAATCAGAAATTTTCTACTATACACTAGAAAAAGAACTTTTGCAATTTCTTCCCTCCTACCTCCTTCAATCCACTGAACAATATACTTCTCAAAGAGGTTATCAATTCCATTTCCAAAGACAATATTACTCATCAATGTTAAAGAAGCTCTTTACAAGCTACATTTTACATTTAGTTTTAAATGCATCTGGAAAGATTAGATATTTCGTATAAGAACTTGTCCACTTTCTACTCTATAAATACTACTGTTAAATAAAAGTACATATCTATGGTTCTAACTACTTTAAATATTCTCTCACTTCCTTTTCTCCGCTACCAGCACAGTGGACCAGTGGAGACATCTGTAAAGCTTAGAGGTAATTGAACAAGTACATTTTCTAAAATCCATTATAGGACACAAGGTTGCCTATAAGTTTTAAAACAAACTGTACAAAATGTGTTAATTTTATTTTTATGAAATCTACTTTGTCATACACTGGCAAATTTAAAAACCTCTAGTGACTAGATGTTGCAAAATTATGATTCATTTGTGTATATACACTACATACACATCAAAACAAAATCCACACACCATACAAAACATGGTTTACTAAAACTGTCCACCTATAAATACACTACCAGATCTTTGTAATTTGTTCCTTCCCACTTCCTCCAAACCACTGAACAATATCAATAGTAGTATATTGCTCATATCAGTGGTTTTGGAATTTTATTTCTGAAAGACAGTGTTTCCTGCAGTTTTTGGCTGTGTGTTTGCAGTGATGTTTTACTACATCTTTTAAAATAGACCAGCTGTTTGAAATAAGGACTTGGTTTGTTCACTATGTATACAGCAGCCTGGAGTAAACTGCACACATCTCCCCTTGGTTATACTATGAAAGTGTCTTTTAAATGTGAGCATTCTGGCTCAAAACATTTCCCTTTTCTCACCCCTCTATCAACCCAATAGACTGACTGTGAGGCTCAAATTTTCAGAAGACAGCCTTTCCCACGAATTTTACCATAAAATATACTAGTTTTCCATTTTTATTGTGTTTTATGTGGTGAACTCTTTATCATCTAGAGAGACCAGATGTTGTAACATTAAGACTCATCTGCCCATTACACGCATTATCTACGCAGCAAAGCCGAACAAGGTGCGCAGACATGCGGGACACCAGTCTTCTTTCCCGCTGAACGCACGGCCTGGCGCCCTTTGCACCTCAATCCCCGGCCTCCTCCCCTGACACCTGCGCTCAGACAGCAGCTGTACCACTAAGGAAGCAGTTTGGCCACTTGTCTTAATAGTATTTCAAAGAAATTTAATAAAAATATTTACAAACTTATTTTACTGCATACCTTTAGTATAAAGCACTTCAGAACCTCTAGAAAAAACAGCTACTACATCAAAGCACTTGGCACCGTAAACCGCATGTACAGTAGTGAGGAGTAAAACGAACGACAGAAGGGTGGTTCTAACATAAATGTGACTTCCACATATGTGCAGTCTGGCGTAGTACCATTTTCCTCTTCATTGCAGAACTGTCTCTGCCGATTCTCTTTTTTTATTTTTTGCTTCTGTGTGATACTGGTATATATATATTTTTTTCCTGAAGTGTTTATAATTATATACATTTTTGTCACCCACATATTACATTAGCTTTTAGTGCCCTCATATGAATTGACTATATTAGCCATTTTTCCTCCTCAGTCCTCATATACCAATTACAGATGAAAAATTCCTTCAGTTTTTTAATGAGCCTCTTCACAGCCTTCTGTTCCGTCTCTTCTCAGCTAACCCATTGATCAAATGTGGAAGCGTCAGTCCTTAAGATGGTCTAACAATTCCATTTCCAGAGCGGACTTATTTTCTATGGTTAAATTTTTGTCTTGTTTTTTACTAAAAGGCATTTACAAGCCAGGTGTTTCTTTAAAACTGCTCTATTATACATAGGTAATGAGTATAAATGTAGAGAAATAGGTAGAAATTTAAAAGTTTGGTGGGTGGAGAGAAGGCTTTTTCATATCATGTACACTGGACTTCCATAAAGAGCAGTGACTTCCCACGTGGTGGAGTGTACTTCCTGTTGACCAAACCCAGCACGTTATTCCACCCTCTCTCTCAACACCACAGTTTAGCTGCCCAATTTCTCACTTCCCCACTTCCTCATTGTCTTCCAGGGCTGTGCACATCTGCTGGGCTGAAAGGCCTTTGCCCATCATTGCCTGGATGGGGTGGGATCTCATCCAGGTGAGACACGGTGTCACCCACATGCCCAGATCTGTGCAGCTCTTTCCCTGAGGTAGCCAAGCTCTCTTTCACACCAACCTGCCTTCTCAGCCTAAGACCCCTCCTGGTTTTCAGGGGCTGCCATTCTTGACCTGCTACCTGCCACTACTGAGTCCCAGAAAGAGTTGCCAAGGCCCCCTAGTTGGGGCTGGTGATGGCTGTGGAGGGCTTGGTCCCACCCCAGTTCACCACTGTTTTGCTGGAGGCAGGGCTTTGAGTTGCTCTCATCTCTCTCTCTAACTGAACTTGTCTTCTTCTTTTTTTTATTGTGGGGTCTCCCCAGCTTTACTGAGGTATCACTAACATAATAATTGTATGCATATAGTATATACAATACGATGGTTTGATATATGTACAAGGTCTGTCCAGAAGGTATCCACCCAAGTAATATGAAAAATAGAGGCATTTATTGAAGAAGATACAAGATATAAGAAACACTGTACATAGGACAATGCTGCTTCAGTCCTCTTCATAGTAGGCACCTTGGAACCTTACACAGTTCTCTCAATCACCATCAGCTGCCCCATCGTATTTTCCTGAATCTCATTGATGATCTGAAATCTCTTCCCTTTCCAAGGTGATTTTCATGCTGGGGAAAGCTAGAAGTCACAGGGTACCTAATCTGGCTGTAGGGAGCTGAGTCACCTGGATGATTTGATGTTTCGCAGAAACACTCTGCATAAGACATGATGTATGAGCGGGCACATTGTCATGATAAAGCTGCCAATCATCAGTTGTCCATAGCTGTGGCCTTCTGAAACATCCTAATAGTTTCTGCTCAAGCTTAATGCAAAATTTGATACAGATGCATTGCTGTACTTGCTCAGTCATTATGAATGTGACAGCCACACTGTACTCATGCTCACTCAACAGCATCTACTGGCCTCACTGACTAGTACAGTTAAGCTGTCATTGTTCTTGCATGCGCACTCCAGTCCACTCTTCTCGGCTGCCAGGTTAGAGCAATGTTGTGCAAACCATTCTCTTATATTATCAATGACTGGACATTTTCCGGACAGACCTTTGTATATGATGAAATAATTAGCATAATCAAGTGAATTCATCACCTCACATTTTTGGGGGATGTGTGCTGAGAACATTTAAGATCTATTCTCTTAGCAAATTTGAAGTATATAATACAGTATTATTTTTATGTTTTCAGCTTTATTGTATAACTGGCAAATAAGATTGTTTTATACATGGCAATGATTTGATTTAGGTATCTGTTGTGAAAGGATTCTCCCCATCATATTTATTAACAAATTCATCACCACATATTTAGGGTTGTTTTTTTTTTTTGGTTTGTTTTGGTGAGAGCATGTAAGTTCCACTCTCTTAGCAAATTTCAATTGTTACTCAGTTGATACAGTGTTATCAACTGTGGTCACCATATTATGTGTTAGATGCTCAGACCTTATTCATCTTATAACTGAAGTGGCCTTTCACCAACCTCTCTGTTTTCCACCAGGCCCTAGCAACCACTTTTCTACTCTGTTTCCATGACTTTGACCTTTTTTTAAAAACATTATAAGTAATACCATAGTGTAGTATTTGTCTTTCTCTGTCTGGGTTATTTTACTTGAGCATAATGTCTCCTAGGTTCACCTGTCTTATTACAAATGGCAGGGGTTTCTTCCTTTTTTGTGGCGGAATAATATTCCACTGTTTAATTCATCACATTTTCTGTATCCATTTATCTATTGACTAATACTTAGATACTTTTCATATGTTAGCCATTGTGAATAATACTGCAATGAATATGGAAATACAGCGATCTCTTCAAGATACTGATTTTATTTCCTTTGGATATTTACTCAGATATTAGATTGCTATATCCTATGGTAGTTCTGTTGTTAATTTTTCAAAGGACTTTTATACCATGCTGTCTTCCATAGTGTCTGTAAAAATTTACATTCTCATCAACAGTATATAGGGGGTCCCTTCATGTCAACATTTGTTACCTGTTATCTATTTGGTAAAAACCATCCTAATAGATGTAAGGTGATTTCCCATCATGGTTTTGATTTGCATTTCCCTGATGATTATTGATGCTGAGCACATTTTTGTAAAGGTATTGACCATTTATGTCTTATTTGGACAGATATGTTTTCAGGTGCTTTATCCATTTTTAATCAGTTTGTTTATGGTTTTGCCATTGAGTTGGATGAGTTCCTTATATTTTTGGATATTAACCCCTTATGGGATATATACAGTTTGCAAAGTATATTTTTTCATTTCATAGATTGCCTTTTCATTTGGCTGATTATTTCCTTTGCTGTGTTAGCTTCCCTTTTTAATAAAAAATATTAGCCATGACGGCATTCATTTAGTACAGTTCTTTAAATAATAAAAACATTAAAACAGAGATTGATTTAAAAAGCGTAAGCCTTTTTAGATTTTTCTGCTTATTCATAATCTTCTGGTAAGATTATTGATATAAGGCTGAAGAAAATGCTTAAAGCCTTGGAGAATATCATGAGAACTATTCATTTAAAAATGTATTAATAAAATACACATCAGAATAATATAATGAAATAATCTTTCAATATTTTCTAAAGTAAAACTTAGTGTCCCTAAAAATGTGATTCAGTGTTATATCCAGATGACTTAATTTCTTGGTAGTTTCAGTTCAAATAAAACAATTTTAAATGACGTGTCAGTTAAGCTGTATGATCAATGTACCTGGAAGGCTAAACATTGGAGAGTCTACCGTATAGTGTTTAAAGTTTTATTTTTAAGATTATTAAAAATATCTAGTATACTGGTGGCATTTGCAGAATCTATGTATGTCTTCAACAATGAAACATTATCAATTGTTCTGTCAGCCAGCTACTTCAGTTGAATAATATCTAAGCCACCACCTTAACAGCAAACTCTTGTAATGGCAGCTTGGAATATTTATTTTATTATGGTGGAATACAATGCAGACAGTATTGGGATGGGCGTAGAAAAAATTAGCAGTTCCCTTTGTCCTCAGGCCAGTTTAGACAGTGCTAAAATGGAATGAGTATTGGTACACAAAGGAGCAGCAGCTAAATCTCGTAGAGAACTCAAGGACTACTTTCCAGAATAGGTGAGTTTATAAGTTTTCAGAAAGGTAGGAGATGGCTAGACAAAAGGGGGCATACATTCCTGGCTGAGAGGGCCCTTCAAGGAAAGTTGGAGTGTGGGAAACAGTTCCAGGAACAGCAATGTGTCTTGAGATGTTAGAAGGAAGGATACATATTGGAAATTAACTAAAAACAATAAACGAAAAGAAAGCTGTGATTTCTGCATTAATGAATTATAAAATAAATTCAGTTCTAAATGACAGAGAGGCTTCCATTAAATGAAACAGTAAAAGCTTCTTTTAGAGCTGTGATCATAGCAGTAAGGAAGCACCTGCATTTGAGGTGCTTATGAAAGCATCCCGATTCTGAGGTGAAATATAAAGCAATTGCAGTCACAAGCTTTGGATGACAAACACATAGGGCAGGAGACAGACATTGAGACCCTCCCAAAGCTCTGCTCTCCACAGTTCAGCTTCCACTTAGAGTGGGACCCTAGTGCTTCTCTGGAGATTCCAGGGCAACACTTTTCATGCTGTGAAACCTCATGACCATTTTTGCCTTTTTTTTTTTTAAATACGCTGTATATAGTGGGAGAAAGCACTCAAGGAACTCAGTGACCTCATTGATATTTTTGCACATTACAAGGTAATTTGAGGCATTTGTTCTCTTAATACCTAAGGGGTAACTGGCTGGAAGAGCAATTTTTGTTATGTGGTTTCAGAACACAGAAACCACTATTATATTGCTGATGGGTCACAGCTTTTATATTGTCATGGTAAGCTAAAAACGCTTTGATATAAATGCTGCCATGTCTGCATGAGTATGCATGTAAAGTGGGAGTGGCGACTTAGCATTTGTGATCCTGTATTGAGAAAGTCACACTGTGGAAGTAATGTCACATAAACACTTCAAATATAGAAGCAGAATCTATGAAAAGAGAAGAATGACATAATTTTTTATTGGTAAAATAAGCAGTGCTTAGGGTACATGGTTGGCTGCCATTCCTGCATGAATAAGATGAATCACACAAACTTCATGGCCCATTGGGACCCTTCCTGAAGTTCTAGAAGACCATTTGTTCCTGCCATTTCACCTTCCAAGGACAATTGTCAGCTCATCTGATTGGAATGTTGTCTGGTCCTGACAGCAGAATATCCTTGTTTCCACCTGCAGCTGTAGATTCACAGTATTATATAGTAACCCATTTGCTAAAATTCTCTCCTAGCACACTTCATATTAAGTTTTATGCTTCTGGGACTTGCTTTTTCATATTTTGTCTCACTGGTAACTAATGAAATGCTAATTATTTTGCTTAAAATTTTATATCATCTTAATTGCTGATGAAAACTAATATCTCATAAACAAAAAGTAGGTGGAATACTCTTTATAATTGCAGAAAAGTAGATACTTTTTGGTTTCACAAAACTGGTTCTCATATAATGGTGGAATGATCATATCACAAATGTATTAATCTTAATCTCAGTTCCTTATGAAGATTTGTGTGAACAAGATGAATCATCAACCTCCTTTTCTGTTTTATTTAAATAAACTCATCTTTGAAAATCTAATTCATAAAAAGGAATCTGTGAAGAAATCTTTGAAGATTTCAGAGTTATTGCTATGACCTCTGAGCAATTTAATAAATTGTTCTCTTAAGAAAGTTTAAATTGACATCTTGGTATTCTAGAAGATATAGATAATTGTGAAGTTCTTTTTGAAAGCCAAAAGAATTCCTTTGGGATTTACTTTCCATTGTGTAGAGATATAATAAATTCCACTCCTGGATTCCTTATTAAAGAGAGAGTTTGAGAATATTTTTCTTGTTTAACTATAGAGCAGACCTTCTATACAAAACCCCAGTCTCAGTATCTGAGGACAAAAAGGGAAGACTTCTTTAGTATTACAAAAGTAAGTCATATGACTATGTATTTTTCAGATTTTGGTCTGTTTCGTATTTATTGAAACATACTGCTTGGCAGGATGTACAAGGTTTGTATGGTTAGTCCTATAATTGTCTGGGACAATTCTGGTTTATATGTATTTCCTATCCTGATTATTAATAGCATCCTCTTTTTACCCTCAGAAATCTCTCTCTCCTTAGATGAGTTATATGGTATATGTATAGTTTCCATTTTTCCTTCCCCTCCACACACGTTTCTAATCTCCTGAGGCTGCTCTGTGTTTAAGAAGAGAACATAGTAAAAGTTGAATAGCTAAATTGGTTTTGGTCTCTTCACAGCAATGATAGCCCAGATGTTTGAGAAATACAAGAACCAGAGGAGAAGAAGATATTCCTTATTTTTTAAACGTAGGTTCTAGTTTACCTTGGCCGTCCTTTGGCCAGGGCAGTACTGTTACTGGCAGACAGTCTCTCCAGGCCGCCAAGGAGGCTACAGTTGACAGGAGCGGGCTGAGGGTGGAGAACAGGAGGGGCCACCGAGGGGACAGAGCTAGACCATGGGAATGGGATGTGGGAACCTCTTATGCATGGAGCCATGCTTCTTGGAATGGAGGTAGGAGGTTTGAGTATGCAGCTGCTCAAAGAATGACTTTGTGGATTGCCCAGGGTCATGGCAAGGACATTGAGCTTTGCAGTGCTGCACCAGGTTGCATCTCCCAGGGGCTTGAGGCCATGTTGCCTAGGTAACCGAGTGGTGCCTTGTGAAAGTTTTGCCCCTGGCTGCAGATTCCGCACTCACCTGCTGAGGCCACTTTTAGTGCTGCCTAAGACTGTAAAGGGTTCCCAGGGTTCCTTTGCTCATGACTTTGGTTCAGTTGCTCTCTGTTAGTGGGCACTGAGTACAGGCAACTCTGTGCATGAGAAGACTAGGGTGTGGGGGGTGCAGAGTTGACAGAGTACCAGGGGAGTCTTTCCCATTGGCCATGATTGTGGCGGGGGGGGGGGGGTCTTACACTGAGCACAGACAAGGCTTGCAAGATAATTGGATAGAGGAAAAAGCTCTCCTGCCCCCTTCTGGTACCAGATTGGGGGTAGGACCAGGGTAGGGCAGGCACATGCACCATAGAAATTAAAATGGTAATGGGGCGGGGGAGTGCTGGGCTAAAGAGGCTTGTCAGTCTAGCCTGGGGAAAGAAGGAATTGGTTGGGAGGTGGACCCACCCAAAACATGAGAAAACACCTGGTCCATCCCACACCCAAGCTAATATAGCCCCAGGGGAACAAAGAAATGTTCCCTTGTTCACTTGGTGGGGGACTGGCTGGTGCAATCATTTGACCATGTGGCCCCAGCAGCCACATGACCCATGGCCCCATGGGCCCCACACATGGGCTCCAGGAGGGGGCCTGAAACAGACAGCAGCCAGGAACAAGCTACGCTACTTGGATGACTACTGAGCAGCTGCCTGTGGGCTTCTAAAGATTGCATTTTACGTTGGAGCAGGAACTCTGAACACTGCCTTTTGTCTGGGTCTTGCTGAGGAAATGGGCTTTGAGACAAGAGTTCGCAGTTGTCCCAGAATGTGCAGCACCTGCATAAAACCTCTTTCCTTTTGAACCAATGTCTGACTCATGAATTTCACTTTTGTGGTGACAGGCAGCTGAACCCCCCTTTTTGTTTGGTAATGGTAACTTAAGATTAAATTTCTTAAGCATGACCTAGTTTCAGGGTCTAGTCTTGTGTTCCGTACTATACATAAGAATGACCTTTCTAAAAGGCACATGCAACACGTCACTGTCTTGTTCAATAATTTTTAAATAACTCACCATCGCCTTCAGAATTAAGTTTAAATTAATTTAAGTCTCTAAGGGTGCTCCCCTTCATATTCGTATGTTCAAGTGTCTCTTTAATATGCAATTTGGATTCATCCACAGACACCTCTATACAAAATATGACAAACCAATCTTTTATCTTTTCCCATAAACCTGTTCTTCTATCTGTGTTATTTTAGATGTTGGCACCACTACTAATCTGTATTCAAATATCTGGTTGTTGTTGTTCACTGTTGTTTCCTAAAGATATCCTACTGTAACAACAAACTCCAAAGTGTGTAAGTACTCAAACATGATAGAGGTTGGTTTCTTATTCAGTGGTGTTACAAATGGGCAGGGTCTTGTCTTCCAAGGGATGGTTTAGAAACCAGTCACTTTCCATCTCAAGATTTTATTACCCACTACCAGTGGGGGAAGAAGAGCCTATGAGTTGCCTAGAATAGGACATGTCGCCTCTGCTCATAGTCCATTAACTAGAAGTTAGTAACATGGTTCAATCAAAGTCATGCAGTCCAGCTGAGTGCTCAGGAAGAAGAGGAAATAGGTTTGGTGAAAATCTGACTAGCAGTCTTTGCCATATTTCACCCTAATATGGCAAATTTCCTACCCAGCTGAGTGCTCAGGAAGAAGAGGAAATAGGTTTGGTGAAAATCTGACTAGCAGTCTTTGCCATATTTCACCCTAATATGGCAAATTTCCTACCCATTACAATTTTTCACTCACATCAATTTTCTTCCTTAATATTAATTCTGTCTTTTTCTAGTCTTACCACTACTGTCCATCATCATTTCTCCCCTATGCTGAAATAATAATCTCCTAAATCAAACATTCTAAAACAAACATTCTATTTGGTATAGTCTTCCCCAGAAAGTTTCCCATGAACCCTCTGGCTCACTAGATGTACCTCTGTCTCCAAAACAATGTGTGCATATTTTTATGGTGTAAGGTAGAGTTTCACATTTAAAACATCCATATATCTCCTTCTTCCTTAAAGCTCTATGAAATCTTCAAGGAGATTGATTTTTTTAAAGAAATTCCAGGGTCTTCAATATCTTGTATAATTTTTGCAAAGATAATGTACAGTGCTTATCTTAATGGAGAAAGAGTGAATGGGTTGCTCTGCTGACATTACTATCCCTGGAAAGAAAAAATAGGAGTTCTTTGTTAAAATAGGTGTTTTCTGGACATTTCTGAGTAAACTCTTCAGTTCTTATTTTTTGTCTTTTGTCTCTGACCTAACTGGTCTTATTCCTTTTTCAAGCCTTCACTGACTTTTTTTCTTACCTACCAACCCAAGGAATTTTTTCTAGCCTCCAAGAAAGAAACTTCATTTTTACTTCTGATATTTTTCTCCACTATCTGCTCAGGTCATTTCCAGGCCCTTAACCCAAACTAATATGATGTCTATATATTTTTTATTTAAAAATAAATGGATGTTCTGTTCTGAGTTTTGTGTTAGCTGCTTTAAGTTAATCTCTCAGGGAATTCAGTCATACTCATTAGAATATTCACCCTATGTATAATCAACTAATCTTTAATCAGACCCAGAGGCTACCCAACAAATGCTTCAGCTATCTGTACCTTCATCACCCTCAGAGATGTTTTTATGTTCATAATAAATGTTAGAAATAGACTTTCATTGGTGAAGGGAGTGGCTTGTTAATTAGCATAAAGGAAGTTAGAGATGAGATTTTATTGATGAAGTCAGCAGATTGGCTATAGTATTATGTGTGGGTGGAGGGGGTACTCTTCTTACAAAGAAGAGTATCACAACTGTCATCTTTCCTGAAGCCTGTATCTTTTGGAATGAATATCTGGGATTGATCAAAAATGGTCCTATAATTTTGCTTCTAATGGGAAGCTTTCTTTATGTCCCTACTTATAATTGGCTGCATCTGATGCTAGAATATTGTCATATTTACCTCAGGGAAGTGTTCTATGCAAGGCATTTTTAGACCATAGGAAAACACAGGAAGCTGAGACCTCTTCAAAATTTCAGGCTTCAAGTATATGGCTTCCCGTGTGTGTGTGTGTTCTAGTTGCCAATAAATAGTGGCATGCGTGGAGAAAGATGGGCTGAGATTTGCTTCTATTCTGAGGGTGCTACCAATTATCAACTATTTGTTTTGGAAGCCACACAAAGTTAAGAGTACATCTATACATATTAAAGTAGACCACTTCACTACACTAGGCATTTGAAATTCTAAACCCAAGAATTAATCCCTTTTCTTTTGCTTTTTGTTTATTTGTCAACCTTTATTTAAAGCAATTGAGAATTTCTAGCCCCTTGAATAGGGAAGAGCCAGACAATATAAGGAAATACCAAGAATAAAATTTATTACTTAATCATCTAAATATATAATCCCAATATAAATGTTTTCCAAATTAAATCTTACACAGACAGCTCCATATATTATCTATCTGCCAAGTAAAAACATTTTAAATCTAATTTATAAGAATAAATTCAAAGGAGTAATAACTTATTCTAAGTGTCAACCTTTCCCAATTCTTATCATTAACACTTGAGTGTCTCAATATCTCTAATAAGTACCTTTAGAATCAGGAAATAGATTCCCGAGGGGCTCTCTAACGTATTTCTTCAACATTCTGAGAAGCAGATCACACGTGAGCATCCTTGGACCCGTGTTTCGGGCTTACGCACTGCAACCGCCATGGCAACTGTTGTTTTACACTTGGCCTCCTTTGCACGTCCATGCTGCCTTCTTGGTCCCTGTAGACACTCGCATTAGCATACTTGCTCTGGAAAGTTACCAGGCATTTCAAATATATTGCCCTGATTTTAATTTGAACTACTATTCATTTTTAAATTAAAATAAATGGTGTGCTGAATAACACGGCAAGAGTTGAGACTGGGAAGTCCCTGCCTTTAGGCACATGCATATCTAGTTCAGGGAATTCTTTAAATGCTGTTCTCAGAACTAAGAAAATTTTCCCACACGTTTGAACTTCCCATCGGGGAATCCCACACACCCCACCAGGCAACACTGTTTTTTTTCCATTACCACAGTTTTAATTTTGTATGCAATATTCCATTATGTAGTATTAGCAGGTTTTTCCTAATTTAGCAGAAGGTCATGGTTTGTGTTATCCTCTTTAAAATTTAATATGTAAACTGAGCAACTTCCTTCTGCTGTTGTTATAGATTTAGATTTTTCATACTTATTTCTGTTACATGTGCTGCTAATGCACACGGGGTGAGAAAAGATTGAACTTCCTCATCTGTAAAATGAGAGTGATAGTATAGGTGAACTCTAAGGTCCCCTCAAACTCTAAAATTTTATGATTCTAATAATGTAAGCTTAAACCACCTTAGTAAGAGTAATGGTTTTTCTTAGCTTAGTCTGTGGCACAGTTTTTGTGAATGGCCTACTTTGCTTAGAAATAATTCCCTAACATTTTTTCTTCCTCAAATTTACTAAAAGTGTGTTATTCTAAATATCCAACCCTGAAACTACATTGCTTTGTAGAATTTAAAAAATTATTTATGTGTAGTTTATATTCCCAACAGTTAAGTTAGCCCCTTGAAATATAATTTCTGTCTAATTCACCTGTAGCTCTTAGTATATATTGTCTTGTCACTAAGAGATGCTTAATAAAGCTTCTTCAGTGAATGAATGAATACATTATTTTGTATCTCATATTGCAATTTTACCAAGTGCTCTTATTGCTCATTATCTAATGCAGAAGGATAAAATATTAAAGTTGAAGGCACATTAGAGTTAGCTCTAATCCATTGGTTCCCAACTGGGATGATTTCGTACCCCAGTGGATTTTTGGCAAAACCTGGAGACATTTTTTTGGTTGTCTCCTGTGGGTGTCACTGACATCTAGTGGGTAGAGGATAAACATCCTATATAATTCACTGTGTAGTGCCCACAAGAAAGAATTATCCAACTAACATGTCAATAATACTGAGATTGAGAAACTCTTCCCTCATTTTATAAATGAGATAACTGAAATACTAAAAAGTTAAAATTTTCAAGGTAAACTTCAACTCCCATGATTCTGCATAATAAGTTGATTCTTAGTAAATCTTGCAGAGGAGATGGAACTATTTTTCACATTTTATAAGTGAGGAGACTAGAGACTTGGGTAAAATGATAGACAGTGTCACACAAGAAGCCGAAGTGATGAGACTTGGGGCTACTGCATGTCAGGTATGTATTTAGGAGGATAGTGGGCCCAGAGTGATTCATGATATGCAGAGGAAGAAATTTTCCATTATTTTCTGTTTTCTAAAGGCCCTGGTCATCACTTGCCAAGCTCTGTGAATGTTCAGTAGCACTCATTATTGGGGATTTGCAACCAATAGACTACTGAAAAACTTCAGGATTTATATAATTTTGGGAAAAC
Source organism: Desmodus rotundus (assembly GCF_022682495.2). Taxonomy (NCBI): domain Eukaryota; kingdom Metazoa; phylum Chordata; class Mammalia; order Chiroptera; family Phyllostomidae; genus Desmodus; species Desmodus rotundus. The sequence continues at coordinate 168,572,481 of NC_071388.1, forward strand.
TGGGCAGCCAGACTTGCTTTCAGTACCAACTACCTGGCATGTAGAAAGTTCTCATTAAATAATTCAGTGAAAGATGGTCACCTTCCACTGTACTAGCCATGGCTCCTATAGGATGGTTTTACTGCCTGTAGGCATTGATTGTCTGGGAAGACTGCAGTGTGGCTTGCTCCCAGAGCTTCACAGACCAGGAAAGCAAAAGATTAGTCTCAGAAGTCTTACCGAATGCCCATGCATGACATGTCAGGGACCAGTTCTCTTGTATACCTTTACAGGCTTTTCCATCAGCGGTCTGGTCTCTTGCAGAAGAATGCGTTTCAGCAGGGACCTAGCAGGCTGGGCCTGTATCTCCTGCTCCATTCTCAGCCTCAGGGAGACATCTTGTGTGGGGATATGCTCCCTCAGTAACTCATGTTTCATTCTCTTTTCATTCTAGCTATTTCTGCCTTATTCCCCTTGGATAAATCCTTTTGAAAACAAATTTATCTTTCTCATGGGACAAGGGAATCAAAGATACAGCCCTGGATAACCTCTTGAGATGGATACTAGGGAAGAGAATTTCCATTACTTTGCAGTGAGCCCCCTCCTCCCCATATAGATGTGGCCATATCTTTGCCAGATTATTTTCTCAAATTCATTTTTTAATACATCATGGAAGCATGAATTTAAAGAATATATTTTCAGTTGGTTTTTTTTTTGTTGTTATATTGCTTTCATGGTCGAAAAGCTTAAAGCTGTACACTTCTAAGTATGTATAGCCTGACTTCATTGTATTTATATCAGAGTAAAAACAAATATTATCCACATGGGTAGATATGTACTCTCAGACTGCAAAAGAAAGTTATACTGGTTTTCAAACTGCCTTAATGACAGGTAAGAAAATAGTACATGAAGAAAAATTAAAGGGAACTTTTGAAGTAGAAGATAAAGAGGAATATTTCACAAGTACTTAACTTTTTTGTGCACACTGATTTATTAAGAAACTCATTTGTATTAGATCTAAGGAAAACACCACAGCAAGCAACCTTCCTGAGAATACCTTAATGGCATTTTCTTAAGCTATAAAGGGTCCCCTGGAAGAAATATGTTATGTATACATTTGTTTGAGGATAACCACACATATCCTCAAATATGAGAAAGTGGCTTTCTTGTAGCCAGATGTTCTCTTGTTGCTTTATGGTATTAGTTTCAATATATAATTTTCATAAAAGAAGCTATGTTAAGTGTCCAATACTTTAAATCATACTAATCAGTTTTATCATCAGAGGTTATTTATTATCTATTTATTCCTCATAAGGTTATTTTTGAAATAATAAATATACCATTTCCCAAAGTATGTTCTTTTTTCATAAATCCTTTTAAGGAAAATATTTTCTCTGTGCTCTTGTTGCTGTATTCCTATAACTCATGTGTTTATTTTTTATTTCAGACATTTTATACAGAAAATCTGTTCTAAGTGGGCAATAAAAGGAAAAATACAAAAACATAGAAAGCACATTAGAAGTGAATAATGTTTTCTTCTGTCAACAATTTGATTTTTCTGAAACTTTTCTAGGGCAAAATTGAAGTATTTAATGGAGGCATAATTATATATTATTGCCACTAGGGACAAGTTGACATTTGTCTCAAATTTTCATGATGGATACAACTGAGGGATAGTCAACAATAAAATAATACATTTTTTGTGCACATGTTTCAAAACTCTTCACTGTGCTTTGGTAGATAAATACTTAGCATCAAGTGCAAGATGGGCTTCAAGTAACTGGAGATTAAGTGACAGACAGGCGACATCTTTGTTTTCTGTTTCACCCAGAGCGTATCATTGAAGCATTTCTCAGTCCTTACCAAGCTATCAGACATATTATCTCACAGGGAATATATGTTAAAAAATTGATGAAAAAATATCTTTCATTAATAATGTTAGTTTTAATTGTTTTTCTTTTCATATTCATATTACTTAAAAATTCAGTCTTTCCCAGAAGAATGAAATTGCTTAAAAATTGAATTTACAAGCATGATCTTTGAAAAAGCAAAGGCAGCAGGGCTGTATTTCCAGTTATCTTAGGTCCGCGCATGCTTCCGCAAGTGGTAGAGGTATAAATGTTTCCTCCCACACAATTACTTATGACCTACATTTTGCGATATCCTTTTGGTAATGAATAGATAGCACTTCCTTTCCTAATTGCAAATTTCAATTTAACATAAAGAATCACTTAAAATTTGCATTTCAAAATAATATAAAAAGTTATTAAGATTTCTCTGTTAGCTATCCCTATTGTAACTAGCACTTATCTCAACATCAATGTTACACAAAAGTTCAGACATGCATACATTAGTGATTCAGTAAGGTTTTTTACTAAAATTTGCTAAAAATTGCTCAGTTTTATCTCCCTGCACACCCTCACTTTTCTACCCATATTAAAACAAATTTAGGCAATCTCCCCTTACCCACTAAGTCCGAGTCTCCACTGTCTTAGAGAAACCCTGTTTTCCTGGCCAAAGTTCAAGAACCTAGGCCCATGCCTGTCTGAGCAAGGAACTGACCTGGCCTCGAGCTGTTGGTTCAGCAATGGGCACACGCTTCTACATGAATAAATGAGCTTCGAGGGAACATTTACTGAGGCCTCTGCCATTGGCAGTCCTTTACTCTTGGGGGAGGATTTTTGGAAAAGACTATTTCTCTTTATTTCTGGATACTGTTGCATGCAGATATTAATCCTAGATCTACAAAGGCCTTCTTGCTACCTGTTGTAGAACAGAGGCAGTAGGCAGGGGAGGGCAAAGCTAAGATGCTTCAGACAGGTGCAATTAGAACACTTATTAAATCACGTCTGGTTCCATCCCTCCCCCTGGATTATTTTTCTTTTTATATATCTTTTTTTCCTTTTCTATATCTTTATATATATGTACATTTTTTCTTTTTCCTTAAAAATTGTATACTTATAGTATTTAATAGGCAACATTATTTTAAAAGTCTTTAGCAACAGCATCCTAAAAGAGCACATGCTAAAGTTTTTTTCCATTTAAAATATAAAGTAGTTTTTAATGGGTACATGCAGTAGGCCAAATTGTGGTCTCAAAGATATGTTCATATCCTAACCCCCTGTGAATATTACCTTACCTGGCAAACGATGTGATTAAGTCAATGATCTCAAGAGGAGGTGCTTATTCTGGATTAAACATGTGGGCCCTAAATGAAGTCACATGCATCCTTTTAAGAATCAGATAATTTTGCCAAAAACACTCAGACATGAAAGCTGTGTTGAGAGAGATGTGGCCACAAGCCAAGAAATGACAATAGCTATTGGAAACTAGAAGAGGCAAAGAATAGATTCTGTCCTCCAGCCTCCAGGGCACAGCCCTGCTGACACCTTGATTTTGAGTCGGTGAAACTGATTTTGGATTTCCGGCCTTCAGCATTGTGAGGATAAGTTTCTGTTATTTGAAACCACCAAGCTTATGGTAATGTTTTACAGCAGCCACAAGAGACTAAAATAGTGTGCTATTACTAATGATGTATAATGATGAAATTTAATATTTTATTAAGAAAAAGATAAATGTTTGCTGCGTAGGTATGAAATGGGCGTAGCAGATAAATGAAAGGTATCATTAAAAGGTCAGTAACTCAGAGAAAGCCTGAACACTATTAAAAACATCCAATTTAAATTCTGGGAGAAGGTTTTGCTAAAGATAAAAAATACCATGTGCTCAGTTGAGGGATCCAGTCCAACACCAGAAGTTAAGAATGAGTCATTGGCAATGGCAGTGAGCTTATTAGATGTGGTAAATGTTTTCAGGACAGCTATACAGGAAATTGAGAATTATTAATATTTAATGATTCATTTTATGCTTGGCAGGCAACCTACCTGGGTATAGTCAAGTTCACCCACAGAATAATTTTTTTCAGCTCTTGGAAATATTTTGATTGTTGTGTATATGGTAATAGAATTATTTTTAACCCACATATTTGAAACTGTGACTTTGGATAGACAGAGATCTTCTGAAATATTTATATCAGTATCCATTCTTATAACCTCAAAATAGACAAGTGTAATTAATTAAATATTTATATTTTACTTTATTGCCTCATGAATTTAAAATAAAAGCTATAATAAAATCCAATAGCTTTTTTTTTAACTAGGCATAAAAAGAAGTAACTTATAATTGGGAATGGAGAATTTTTTTTTCAACACTATGACAGTTTATGACATAAATGCCTTAGCCATCTAGGTGATTTTTCACACTTTCTTTTACACCTTATAAAATTGTTCAATTAGTTAGTCAAGTCATCAGAAGCTAAACTTGTTTCTATGTATATTGCTGTAGTTCTATCAATCTTTCATTTTTTAATTATAAAAATGGGAATTAAAGACATTCCTAACATATCAGGGGAAATAATATTCAAATAGATGAATGGGAATTAAGACAATAGTTCAAATAAATATTCACTTGGCTGTTTCTTAAAAAAGGTAAATATTACTGAACATCTAAAGAATGTAGATACCAAAGCCAGTGGAATGAAGGAGAGGCGGCCCCTGCCCCAAAGTTCCCAGAGCCCCATGGGGGTTGGAGAGGTGCAGATGCCTGGGTTATCTCCTCCAGGTTGTTAGCTCCCTCACTGCTCCCTCACTTCAGCCACACCAGCCTCCTTGCTTTTCCTCCAACAGCTTGACTATATTCCATCTTTATTGCTTTGTACTTCCCATTTCCTATGCCTACAATGCTGTTTTTTCTACATCTTAGGTCAGATTCTCCCAGAAGTACACTCAGAGCCAAGGACTCAAGTGCAAGTAATGAGGGAAGGGAGGCACTAGGGAAGTGCCTTCCCACTGGAGCAGGAATTGCATGGGGCGGAGGAGCTGGACTTTTGTACCTTTACACCATTTGGTCATTGGCTTTGCATGCTTGAGGGGAAAAAAAGGAGAGGGTTAATGGAATCTCCTAGACACTTGCTCTCTACACCTAAGAGAAATCATCTAAAGAAAGCATGATACTGTGATATATAATAAGAAATATATCATTGATTTTCCTCCCATTCCTAGCATAGAGCTCCTAAAATTGTTGAAATTTGTTAAGTAATACGAGTGACAAAGATGTCTTGATATTCATAACAAGCCTCTTTAACACACCTGAATTTATATTAGTGAGATAAGTTGGAAAGTAAGCGTTGGGCCTGGTCGTCAGAAGGACCAACTGTGTGGTTAGAGGATTGGTGCTTTCAGTCCTGCCTTCTAAACCTCTTGGGAGAGGAGAGGAGCTGGGGCTTGAGTTCAGTCACCCACGGACACTGAGTTAATCAATTATGCCATTGTGATGAAGTCTCCATAAAAATCCAAAAGGATGGGGTCAAAGAGCATCTGGGTTGGTGAACACATGGAGATTGACGGAGAACGGCATGTTCTGAGAGCACGGAAGCTCCGTACCCTTCCCAGACACCTGCCCTGTGCTTTTCCATCTGGTTGTTCTTGAATTGTGTCCTTTTTATAATAAACTGGTAATCTAGTAACTAAAATGCTTCTCTGCGTTTAGTGAGCAGTAGGTCATGGGAACCTCTGATCTATAGTCAGCAGGTCAGAAGTACAGGTAAGAATCTGGACTTGTGACTGGCATTTGAAGTGGGGCCTGAGGGGACAGTCTTGTAGGACTGAGCCCTTAACCTGTGAGATATGATGCTATCTCCAGGTAGGTAGTGTGAGAATCAAATAGTTTGGTGGTGTAGAAAAAAACACCTATCAGAACTGGGGAAGGGTTCTGCTGTGAGTCATGTGTGTTAAATACTAAGAAGCTGGGATCTGGGCCCTAATCCAAGGACACCACGCATGTCTGCAGGGTGTGCTCTCTCACTGTCCTGGTCTCCGTTCTGTGCTCCACATCACAGAGGACTTCCTTTACTCCCTGTTGAAAGTATGCACTCATACTTGCTATCCATTTACCTTGATTTATGTTTCCATCACAGCACTCATTAATTGACAGCATTATATATTTCTTTGTTTATTTTCTGTGTCTCTTCCCACACTGCCTCCACTATAATCTCTATGAGGGTAAGAACTTTGTTTTTTTGTTTGTTTGTTTTGACTTTGTATATACAGATTTTAGGCCAGCCTGGTTAAAAATTGTTCAAAAATAATTGTTGAATGTGTGAACCAAAATAAAGAAGGTAAATGGAAGCAAATTCAAATGGTAAGAAATGGGGGTGATTTGGAAATAGCATAGGAATTGCAGTTTTCGAACTGCAAGCTACAGCAAGCTGCAAGGAGCCCACTAAGGATGTGGGGTGAGCTGTACTAATGGGTGAGGATTGGAAACAGGGGGACGTCCAGCCTGAATCTCAGAAGTAAGTTCATTGACTTGAGGATGGGGAGAAATTTCTTGGCAGATGCTCATTGGTCAGGAGATAAGTCATGGCTTTCTGTAAATCAGGCAATTATGGGATATCTCTCACTTCTTAAGTTTGATTTTTTTGAGGGTGCATGCATGAGATTCATTATTTCATATTCTTCAGTTCCATTTTGGATTGAAATCCTTTCACAGATGAATAAATAAATGGACTATGATGGCACAGAGAGTGGCATAAACAATTTTCGGGTAGATTCAATGTTATTAGAGAAGATTTCCAAGAATATTTCCAAAATTCTCTTCCAAACATGAAGAGAATTTTACCCTTTGCATCAGTGTAAATGGACCTGGAGAACATTATACTAAGTGAAACAAGCAAGTCAGAGAAAGACAAATACCATGTGATTTCACTCATATGTGGAACAAAATGAACTAACAAGCAAAAGAGAGACAGATTCATAGAGAGCAGGCTGACAGCTTGGAGGAGTCTAGGCAGGGGGTGGAAGGACTGAGTGAAAAAGAAAGAGGACTCATGGACATGGACAACAATGTGGTGATTGCCGGGAGAGGGGGGTATGAGGTGGTTAAATGGTAATAAAAAAAAGTATAATAAAAAATTTTTTTTCCACAACTCCTGGGAATAAAACAGTAAATATGAAAGAAAAAGCCCTCTATTTTAAACCCGCATTCTACTGGGATGAAAGATACATGGCATATTTAGGTAAGTGTACAATTGCAGCATGTCAGCGTGTGGTAATTACCATGGAGGTGCCCCAAGCAGTAAAATAGGAAATCCTAATGGGTAGGGCCTTGGCTGGCCTTATCACTTAGTCTTGTAAGAGAAGGCTCATTGATAAAGTGACATTTTGAAGAGAAAACAGAAAGGAAATTAAGAAATATTCCATAGTTGAGGGAATATATTGTAAAACACTCTGAGGTGAGGATATGCTTCATGTGTTTCAGGGAACAGCAAGAAGGTCCATGTGGCGTCACTGAAGAAGAGGAGAATAGCAAGAAATTGAATCAGAGTAAAAGCAGAGATTTGTGAGCCATCGTCATGGGTTTAGCTTATAGCCTGAGTTGAAATAGTGCACTTTAGTGGATGCGGGAGGCTGCTTAGAAGGCTATTGTAATAATCCATGAAGGAGCTTGGCCTGGTAGTGGCAGTGAAAGTAATGAGCAGGGAAGAAATTCTAGAGCCAACAGGAGTTGCTTGTTGATAGGTGGTTGCAGAGAATGAGAAAAAGAAAGGAGTCAAGGTTATCAGTGAGATTTTGGCCTGAGAAACCAGAAAGAAGAAGTGGCTATGAACTGAGATGGGGAAGGTAGAAAGTTTTTGGGAGGATATCAGGAATTCATTTTTAGACTTGGGCTAAGCCCCAAAATTAAAAGACTAAAAGAATCAAGCCTGGTCCTTAAGTCAGAGGTCAAGTTTACAAACACTGAAGCTTTGGGAAGAGATTCCAGCTGGGAGCACAGTGTACCTCAGGGACTGATAGGAGTCCATAATGTAAGTGCATTAGGCACTCACTGCTCAATCCTCGTGCCCCAGACATTAAATGAACAACAAACTAGAGGAAGCAGTCAAGGGATGACTTATCTTCTGGTGCAACACTTGAGTTCAATTTCAAATCAGACACCCAACCACCCATGGAGGATATGTAATATGAGGCTGTTATTTACCACTGTTTATCAGAAAAACTGGCTTGAGTTTTTGATTTGATGATTTGTAGCACTTTGACAAAAATATTATAGATAAATGGCCAGTTAAATATAGTCAAGCTGATATGCTTTTTGACTAGACCAAAATGCCCCTTCTCTGGGTGAATATTTGGTGTTATGTAAATACACTGTAAAAGTCAGCAGCACCCAAGGCTGTGTTGTTCACGTCTGCATCTGTAACCAGATGTTTGTTTTGCAGTGAGTACTTATGTTTATTTTTGGCTGCATTTTATATGCATAAAACAACCAATTCTGATAGTTATATTTTTTATTTTAATTATTGCTTTTACTCTTTTCTGTTTGGTACAGGGGGACCTTGGAGTTTCTGAATTATTGGTTAACAAACAGTAAAATATCAGCTTAAATGGAGTCATATACTTCTATTTTTAGTAGAACTCGTATTTGTACTACTATAAATGCACAAATCAATGTGTTAACTGAGATGAAATAATCTAGTGACATTGAATGGTGATTTGGTGGGGACTTTTTTACTTTACTTTGTCAAAGCAGGGCACTTCACTGCCAGTCATTTCCGGACTGTGCACCTGGTTTCACCACATCTCTCAGTTCTTTCCAAAGCAGTCTTCCCTTTGCCCAGTCCACCACTGTTTGGTCTTTCCCTTTCTTCATCCGTATTAACAAGAATTGTTCAAAAGCATATCAATAAACATTAAGTTTATCCTTAACATTCCTAGCTCTGTTATTTAAATTCTCTCAGGTGGATCTACCATTTGCATTTAATCTGCTTTTCTTTTCTCTGCTCTATTATATTTGATCTTTAGTTATTTGGAAGTTATTTTTCTTCAGGAATTATGGCCCTTAGAAATTAGAACTATCACCTTCCTAGTAGTCAAGTATAACTAGATAGATGAATAGAGTCATATCTTCAAAAATATTAAAATCAGGCTTATCCTTTTTATTACTTATTTTGAAATCAATTATTAGAATCAGAGCTACTAGTAAGCATGGTAGAGTACTGGTACTTTTCTTACTTTCACTTCCTTAGATCATTTTAAATAGGAAAAAAAAGACTGAAAAATAAGGAACAGTAGCATCACTATTCCATAAACTATGAAGAATATCCACCAGACTAAAACTTGGACTGAATCACTGAGATTTGGCAAACAGCTCTCTAGATCCCTCTGTAACATAACACTTCTCTGAAAGAAAACAAGAGAGTCCAGAAAAATAGTATCCATATAAACATACACACACAGATTTTTACAAAGCAAGAAAAGAAAGAATGAATGCAAGACGTTCCAAATGATCAAAAATTCTGTAAAACAATTTAGTAGTTGCACAGAAATTCTATTTTCCTCACATATGACTCAAGGATATTTTCACTAGAAGGTGGAGAAATCTTACAAGTGAAAGTGAAAGAGATGAACAAAACAACAGAAAAGCAACATGAGTAAGTCACAAAGAAGAAATACAAATGACTGAGCAGCATAAAATCATTTAGCATCCTGATGTGGCCAGGAAACTAAAGAGTAGAAAACAGGTGAAGAATCTCATGGGAAATTTAGGGTCAGACATGGATGGGATATACTATTTCTGCCTATATTTCCTTTTCCAGACTTGTCACGTGACTCCACCGAGATGCAATGCAACTGCAAACTTTATGTAGTCTTATTAATAATTAAGTAATAAACCTAAATATCACCATACCCTGGTATACTATACATTAATTTAAAAGGAGACAATAGATCTATATACTCTGACATGGAAAGTAGCCAAGATAATATTAAGAAAAAATAATTTTAAAACAATGTATATTTCATGAACCCATGAAACTAGGATTACAATAAGCTAGAGAGACACTTTTACAAATGTAGGACTTTGTCTTTTGTCTCTTTAATAACATCTCTTCAGTGAAAACTCTTGTGATACTTTTATAAAATACATTTGAAAAGTAGTCTAATTCATTCTTATTGTTATCGTTATCACCATTAGCATGATAATGATAATTCTTAGTATTTATAGAGCTATAGAGTTTTTGAGGATGCAAAACGTTTTTTTAGTTCATTTGATATTTGTTGGAGGAAACAAGGGAAACTATTTCTATAATGCATGAAAGAGATACTTTTAAATTTAAGAACTAAGTGAACTTCCAAAGTCACATAGTTACCAAGTGGTGACAATTTCACAGCGTTTTGAGTTTCTAATACAGGAAAGCTGTTAAACAAATGATAATTGTCAGTCATTTCAGAAGCAACTACAAATATCAACTGATTAAATTCTTCAAGTGTCTAGGTATTATTACAGTAAGAAACTGTACTCTTTTTAAAAAAAATTATTTACTTTTAGAGAGAGGAGATGAGGGTGAGAAAGAGAGGGAGGGAAACGTGTGAGAGATGCCTCTCCCAGCTGAGGACTGGGTCCTCAACCCAGACACGTGCCCTGACTGGGAATCCAACCTTTCAATTTGCAGACTGACACTCAAGCCACTGAGCCACACCAGCCAGGACAGAGAGTGTGCTCTTAAAAAAACCAAACAAAACAACAATGACAACAACAACAACAAAAACCCCATGAAAACATGAATATCAAAATTGTGTTCTGATAGCTGCATTAATTGAATCTCCAACCCAACCCAGCCGCTGGGGAATTCCTGCTGGCTTTATCTTTTTATTTAATGTTAGTGTTAGGAGGTGCCATGCTGATTATTTTGATGTATTTTCAACTCTACTAATTACATGTCTCTTAGGCAAATCAATCACCATTTAGAGATAAAAATCTGTTTATGCCAAGCTCATACTCTCTGCTGACAATTTCAGTTCTTTGCTGAGGCCATATGTCAATACCATCATTGAAAACCTTTGAAGCAGATATTTGCAAATAGCATTGTACTTGGTGCTATTCGGAGCAAGTTAAAACTTATTGGATCTTGTATCTGAGGAGTTTAAAACAGAAGAGGGAACAATGAGCTAGACAGAAAGTAAGAATTAGAAATTTAAGAGTGTGACAAACTGTTCAAATATTTTTAAAAAATCCCTTGCTTTTAGCAAAATATAGGTTTTTCAGAACATTAGGCTACAGGTCTCATGCTTCAAAGTGGGGGGAAAAGATTTTGAAAGCTTGTTTTCCTGAATGTAAGCCAAACTAAACTTGCATGAGATATTTTTTCCTTCTATAACTGTGTCCTAAACTGTTTCAATCAGTGGCAGATCTAGACAACTATTCATTAGCTATTCTGAAGACTAGAAAGATTTCTAGAGATATGATTAGTAGGGAGGATATGCCTATTATCGTAGCTCAGAGTGTACGTGTAAGCCCGGGGAGCCGCACAGCTCCAGAGCTGTGTTTACTTCTTTCAGGTCTGCCAAATCCATCCCTCTCCGTGTGATCAGCAAATTGCTGCTTGTGCCTTGCTCTGTACTTTACTAAATTTGATGATAAGACTATTTTACTTCCAGCTGGGATTTTTGCCGATTACTTAAAAAATATTATTTCCTGAAAAAAATCTTGCTATTTTTAACTACAGAAGTTTTTATACTTGCATAATTAAGAAAAATTATTCAGAGATAATTCTCTTGTATTTTTGCTTCATTTACAAATGCATTTTGGGCAATTGAATTCCCAAGATGGAATAGTAAAGGCCGTAGTGATCATCAACCATTTGTCTTTTTTGTTGCTGTTTTGTAACATTGTCCGTGGTAGGTCTTTCTCTATCTAAATCATCGTTTTATTGAGCTGTTCATTCCCCAGCATGATTGTACCTTGAATTTGGTCAAGCTTTGTGGAAAGATTTACAGATTGAACAATGAGGTCGAGGTGTGCCAAAATAGAAATAAGTATAAGCATACATTTTAAAACCTCACCAGTCATGAAATATTTTTTCCAAACACCTATTTATATTTTGGGGCCAGCTTCATTGACATGTCTGTTTATGTGAAAGCCAATATAATATTAAACCAAAGTGTTTCAGTGGCTTTATTATTATATTATTTTATCTACTCATATACTAGAGTTTCTGGAGTTAATTTGAAGGAATATTTAAGTTTATGACTTAATTATTTATTTATTATTTATGTTACCTAATAGTAAATGGAAAATTAAGTCTTTAGAAGCCAGCTGTAGGGATGTCATCTTCTGGAAATACATACTGATTTAGTGTACAGCAATTTAGCTAGTAATGGGGCAAACGCTACTGTCTCTTGGACCTGGGATCATGTAAGATACAGATTCTCGATGAGAACAATACCATTCCCAAAGAAATACCAATTTGTTCTTGGTAGGGAAGAGGAGTAAAAAATACTTTTATTATAGCAGCCTGTGGCCTTCCAAGCTCAATCCGATCCTACAAAGTTTTATTTTGTGGTACAAACATATCTAGGAGATGGTGTGGTTTAGGTTCCAGACCAACACAATAAAGAAGCAAGTCACAGTTTTTTGGCTGGCGGAGGGTCTTGCGTTTCATTTCTAAAGACTAAAGCACCTGAAGAGTGCAATAAAGTGAAGCAGAATGAATCAAGGTATAACTATATTTGAATTCTCTCATGGGATTCTCTTGGGTCTCACAAATGACATGGGCATTGAGTTCTTGGAGGACACAGACATGTTTGCAAGATCATTGCCACAACATACTGATGAATAGATGGCTGTGATTGGAGGGCTTCCTCTTGATCATTTGCTCAATCCAGAAGTCCTGTCAGGAGAGGTAGCCTACGGTGCCTACTGGATGCCCTTGTCTGTCTTTTGGATCTGTTGGTTTATGTTCGATTCCCATTACTTTTGTGTATGGATGGCTCTTGGAATTGAATAAAAAATAGCGTATATTTTATTATTTAATTCTACAACATTAGTAAACCCAGAATTATGTTGAGTGTCCAAAAATAAGAAAACAAACTCTGTAATATCTTAGAGACTTTAATGCCTTAGAAACACTTCAAACTTTCAGACTGAACTCTTATTGTCCTTTCTCTAACCTCTTCCTTTGTTCTTTCCCTGACTTTCTCCTGTCAGTATTTTTTTAAAGATTTTATTTCTTTATTTTTAAAAAGAGGGGCAAGGAGAGATAAAAAGAGGGAGAGAAACATCAATGTGAGAGAGAAACATTAATAGGTTGCCTCTCTCATGCGCCCTGACTGGGAATCTAACTGGCAACCTTTTGCCTTCCGGGATGATGCCCAACACACTGAGCCACTCCTGTCAGGACCCTTTTCAGCATTTTGTAGAAATAGTTACCCAACTGCTTGAGCTGGGTTGTTGAGTCATCTTCCACTCTTCCTGTTACTTCCTTTCCATTTCAAATTCAGCAGCAAGTATTTTTGTTTTCCCTGCCACCCTTCGTCACATGGAAGTACCCATCCAAGTGTGGTGTCCTTGGTGTCTCAGCCGGAAAATCGCCTTTTGAGTCCCTTTCAAACTATTCTGTTGAGAGAAGTTCCCCCCTTCAATATACATCCTTTTTATTTTCTCTAACTTGGCATCCAGTTTGTTCTTTATATCATCTACCACTGTTTGTTACTTTTATTTATTTGTTTCCTTGGCTTTAGTCTATCTCCTCCACAAATATCATAGTATATCTTAGTATATCTTTAGTATATCTTCCAGTAAACTGGAAGCTTCATGAGTAGGATTCTCTTCTTTGGTTTATGTTGCTTCAGTGTGTTTGGCTCCAATGATGCCTCACAGTGGGAAACCAAGGAATATGTCACAAAAAGTTATCTCCAGACAAGGACAGTAGCGTTCACACAACTCTACTTCATAAACTGCTACAGAAAAGAGCTTGTAGATATGAGGCTTCATTGACTTATCTGCAGTGCTAGAAAGTGATGTATTTAAACTTAGCAGTTCTTGAAACTCAAAGTTTGTGAAGGCATCATGAATGATTGAGACAAAAAAATATTATAAACTTTCTGTAGTTTTTTTTTCTTTTCTAAAAAGTGCAAACATGTAACACTGACTTTATTATACAATTTTTTTGTATAATTAGTTGGCTTTATTATAAAATTCAAATATATATAATATAACATATAATATATGTGATTAATTTGGTGATTCAGGGCACCTTAATTATATGGACTGTTGTCCTTAGAACGTCTGAAACCAAGGTGTCAAGAGAGACCCAGAGAGCAGCAATTAGGATATATGGGTGTGACCAATAAGTATGAAGTACACAGAAAGGAAGGTTGAGTTCAATGTAAATGCTATGTCAAGAATAATAAGGGCTCCAAGCAGCAGGTTTTGATTTGATTTGATTTACAGAATGACTTTCATCAAGAAATCAGCAAAAAGAAATGTTGGTGAGGATGTGGAGAGAAGGGAATCTTTCTGCACCATTGGTGGGGATGAGATTGGTGTATCCCCTGTGGAAAACAGTATGGAATTACCTCAAAAAATTAAAAATGAAACTGTCTTATGACTCAGTGATTCTACATCTGGGAATATAGCTGAAGAAACCTGAAACACTAAGCTGAAAGAATATATGCACCCCGATGTTCTTTGGTGTGTTACTTAAAATCTCCAGGATTTGGAAGCAACCCAAGTGCCCATTAGATGAATGGGCAATAACGCTTGGTACACTTACACAATGGAATACTACTCAGCCATAAAAAAGAAGGAAATCTTACCTTTTGTGACAGCATGGACAGACCGGGAGAATATGTGTTAAGTGAAATAAACCAGTCAGAGAAAGACAAATAACATTATTTCATTTATATGTGGAATCTATTGTGTATGAGTTACAGATAAAGTTCTAAGGATAAAACAGCACTGTATTGTTTGACTACTTCTTAAAAAACAAAATGAAGTAAAATTGTCTTGCAGGCTTTCTAAGAAAAGTTACTTTTTTACCTTTTTTTATAAGGATTTGAATTTAAAGAGTGACATTTGAAGGTCTTTTTCCATAATATAAAATTATCAGGATTTAAAATCTCTAAAAAGAAAGTAGTTTGTATCTATGATGATTTATACTTTCTGTGATCAGTGAAAAAGCAGCAGCATTCACCATACAGGGTGTCCAACCTGCGGCCCATGGGCTGCTTGCAGCCCAGGATGGCTGTGAACGAGGCCCAACACAAAATCATAAACTTACTTAAAACATTATTAGATTTTGTTGTGATTACATGTTGCAGTGTAGTTAATGTGTGGCCCAAGACAACTCTTCGTCTTCCAGAGTGGTACAGAGATGCCAAAAGGTTGGACACCCCTGAATATGTATATAAGGGGGGACCCCAAACCCTGCATTTATTTATAAAAAATTCTGTGTGTATTCTTACACATTTAAACTTCAGTCACCTTCAAAGTACTCTCCATTTCATGCGATACACCTATCGAGACATTTTTTTTTTCCACCACTTAGAACAGTTTTTGAACACATTGACTTTGATGCCTTTTAGTGCTTCTGCATTTTTTGTTTTACTTCTTCCACATCAACAAAATGTGTCCCTTTGAGGATTTTTTTCATCAGGGGAAACAAACAAAAAAAGTCACCCAGGGCTAGATCAGGTGAATAGGGAATTTGGGGCATACTGGTTATGCTGTTTGGGGTCAAAAACTGCTGGACACTCAGCGTGGTGTGGGCAGGTGCACTTGTAAATCACCCATCATGAAATGGGCAAATGTGCTGAGTCTTCAAAAAAATGTCATGGAAGTTGAATGCAGCTGATACACTGATACAGATGGGTTCCTAGACCATTCACCGAGTGGGAGAAGCCTGTACTACAAGTGGTCTACCCTCCAGAAGATAATTTTGGTATTTTGGGGTCCTCCCTCACATATATTTGAATAGAAAATTCCCCAGGATATATGATACATAACTGAGTATTTCTTAAATATCTTGGAAACTGAGGAGTCTGCCAGTGAAGTGGAGGAATTCCCTGGTATTAAGAACATCAAGGAGATAGCTAGTAATAAAATAAATTCACATGTAGTCAGAGGTATAATGTGGACAGTATTTTGGCTATTAAACTGTTTTTTATATTAATGACCTCATTTTTTATTTGGTTGGAAGTTTATGCCCTTGAACTCATTTTTTTCTAATTACTTCCTGCACCATTATCCTCTTTTAGTCTCCTGATTTTATCTTTTAATCTCTTAATTATTACATTTGAATTATATTGTCTCTTGTCTATTTTTAATTTTTTGGTAACTTCTCTAATATTTCATGAGTATACTATCTCATAGCTAAGCCTTCCAAAAGACTAAAGTTATTTTTGGATTTTTGATCCTATAATTCTCTAACACCCAATACAAAGTGTTATGGAAACTTAAGGCGCCATCAGGGCTGTAAGTGACCATCTACAACCTTGTCATTGTAGATATTCCCAGCTTAGCAATAACCTCATTTTTTGTATTTTAACTACTTCAGGTGTTTTTGTTTTATAGAGGCCCACACACGACAGACAACCTTTTCCATAAAGCTAGGTGTTAAACTGACCTCCCCTAAATTCCGGTTTATCAGAACCTGTGAATGTGACCATATTAAAAAACAGAGTGGTTGTGGATGTAACCAAGTTAAAATGAGGTTAAACGGGATGAGGGCGGGCTCTAACACAATGACTTGTGCCCTTCTAAGCAGAGAGAGGTTTGGGCACAGGAGAGTAAGCCCTGTGAAGCTGGAGACATGAATTGGAATGATTCGCCAATTAGCCAGAGAATGCCAAGAATTGTTGATAAAACAGAAACTAGGAAAAGACAAGGGAGGATTCTCCCCCTAGGGCCTTCAGAGAGAACGAGACCTTACCAACAGCTTGATTTCAGATTTCTAGCCTCCAGAACTGTGAGGAAATACATTTTTACTGTTTTAAGTCACATAATTTGGGAAACTTGTTATGCAGCCTCAGGAAACTAATACAGGACCTATGTTGCTAGTATTAGATTCTACTAAAAGGAAGGGATATTTTGGTTTGACCAATGAGTCCCAAGTGGTTGTAAAACTTCTATAAGCAGATGTTTCTGGATGTTATTACAATTAATTTGCTTCAGTGGTTTATGGCATGGGGGTGGGGTGGGGGATAGAAATACCCTGAAAGGAGTATCTAACCTACCTGCCTCCCCGCCTTAAATGTAACAATTCTTCCAAAGTGATTGGCCTGCTACAGGTACACATGACCTTAACTGGATTTATCACGACCAGAAACACACCCCTAATTAAATGACACTGATATAGATGCTGTTAGATGCTGGGCCTGGAGTTCTTCCTAATCTTGGGTGCTTTATGTAATCCAGTTCTTAGAAAGTCAAGAGAATATTCATGAGGAAGCACATGATACAGGCTCAGTTGCAGGGTACTGGGTGCATTAGGGATAAAAGATACAGACCATATAAAGCGTAGGGCAATAGAGGAGAAATGAAAATATGGAGAAAGAAAAAACAGACTCAACTAAATCTGTTTAGATGACTTTTGGAAAACAGTGTACCTACTCCTATGATTTAAAGCACCGTGGCAATCTTAGTCTTTCCTACTCTAGGGAAATTACAATCCAATTATAACATTTGTAATTTAGAACAAAAAGTAATGGGAGTAGGAGGCTTACTTTTCACTCAGATAAAGCCATAGATTCTGAAAACATTGTCTAAGAGGCTGGGATTGGCTGGTACAACCCACAGTGAGGGATCTTGGCCTTTTGCCAGGTTTGGGTGTAGTGGTTTGAGGTCTGGCATTTGAAATTTCTTAGGATTGCCAGATAAGGGTGCTCAAAAAAATAGTAGTGGTTCTCAACCGGGAGCAATTCGCAGTTCAGAACCATTCATTAGACATTGTCTGAAGACATGTTTGGTTGTCAGTGGTTACTCCTGACAACTGTTGAGTGGAGGTGAGGGATGCTGCTACACACCCTTCAATACACAGGACAGTGCCCACAGCAAAGAGGTATCAGCACCAGTGGCTAATAGTGCTGAAGCTGAGAAATGCTGATATTTCGTAGTCCCTGTGGGGGTCCTGAGTGGTGCTCTGTAAGACCTGAATGTGAGACTGGGAGCGTGGGAAACCCTCTGTGTGATGAGGATTCAGGGTAAAAGGGACATTGGAAAGTTTGACCAGACAGATACAGGTTATCCAATGGTTGTGCCACTTTTTTCTAAGAGCATAATTTGGATGATTTTTGCACATGAAGAATTCATGTTACTCTTTTCTTTTTCATGGGAGTTATCAATTAAATTAACCCTTCACCCAATTTTACCTCAGCATCACTTATTTATCTGGATTAGAAAGTGCATTCTCCTTGTGGGAAGGAAAGACCAGGGAGCCACATGAGATGCCCCATTTTCTCTGTGCTTTGTTTGCCTTTTCTTTGCTTATGTTTTTGAAATTACTAATAAAACTTGATATTGGGTGAGGGCTTTAAATCCTGTGATTTTGATTTGATAATATGATCCTTTGTATTAGCTCAGCAATCATGGTAGTTTATTCTGTGGTGGTACTGCAATCTCAATATGAGCTCGGTTCTTCATCACGGACGTGTGAGATAAAAATAAATTATCATCAGAAATGGGGATGGAAATGCACCTTTATCCTTCTGAGAGAAACTGTAAACTTTAAAAAGCAAAAGATCTTTTCATGCTAATGTTCAGAAAGAGTTGTTGAAAAACGCACGCTTATTTTAATAGAAAACAGTTTGAACCCAATTCTTATACTTTTACTATTTTAGATTCATGTATTTTTTTTCTTACAAATAGAACCCAAACTAACATGTTAAGAACTGCCCTGTGGTCTGTGGAGGGTATGCATTATGGATGTGCACTTATAGCTCTTTCTCTATTTTTATAACTCTTGTCCTTACTGTGGGACTTGTGTCTTCATTCTTGTTTCTAGATGAGGTTTGGGATGTGGGTGCGGGGATGACATTATAAATGCCTTACCATACCTTTCTGTATTTAAGGCTTTGTGTTCAGCCTACTTTGTAGGTGAATTGAATAAAGGGTGTATTTTTTTCTATTGAGAGAGAAGTGAATTTATCTTGTAAGATAGTAAATAATTTCCAAATTTACTTGTGTCAAAAACACTACGTGAGGCCCCAGCTGGGTGGCTCAGTTGGTTAGAGGGCCGTCCCACATGCGAAGTCTGTGGGTTCAATCTCCGGTCAGGGCACATACAAGAATCAACCAGTGAATGAATGCATGAATGACTGGAACAACAGATCATGTTTCTTTCTCTCTGTCTCTTTTACTCTCCCCTCCCTCCAACCCTCTCTCCCTTGCTCTCCCTCTAAAATAATCAATCAATAAAAAAACCACTATGAAGTAAAGTTGTGGTGGCTAAAATAAAAGCTGTGTTTGCACAGGATTTTTGCAAGATTGTCAAAACTAGATTTTTTTACTAATTACTTCTGGCATATAATTTTCATGATATTTAAAATTTCTATTATGAATAACTGAGATTTAATTAAAGTGTTAATCTAATTAGCACTAATAAGGGTAACTTTGATTTACACATGCAGAAGATAGTTTTAATTTAAAGTATTGAATTCCCTTTACAGGCATTTGATTAGAATTTAGATTAGGGTGATCACATTTTTAATCTTGTTCTTATTTTGCAAGTTTTAAAAGCCTTATTTAGCTAGTGATAATTATTTAGATTTACTAAAACTTGATTTTATGCATATGCTAATGATAAGAGATTTTAAAGAAATCAAAATGGTGATTCAAAACATTTAAAAATATCTCACGGAGGTGATAAATTCTAGTCTACACATAAAAGTTTTAATTATTTAGATCAACATCTAAAACAAATTTCGGGATTTTGTAACTTTTGCTAGCTCCTGGGTGCACCACCACCCCATATCAGTTTATTCAACTCTATCTTAAGCTCTATGAATTGCTTCTTTCAATTAACCTTTTTAGTGTACCTTATGTTTCATTTTGGGACTCTGAATGATACACTAGCTATACTTAATGTATTTTTTAAAAAATAGAATCTTTATGATGCAGCAATGAGCTCCATTTTGCCATTTTGTCTGCATTTTTACAAAAAATGTACATTCAAAATTTTTAACACTCAGTAAAGTGCGCATATCCTGTATGTGCAACATTATGAATTTTTGCAAATGTGATGTACTTGTAACTAGCATCCAGATCAGGTATTGGGGTGCAAGGGGTTATGAGATCTCCCCAAGCCCCCTTTGTGCTCTCTCTACTCTCTTAAGGATTTGAGTAAGTGCCACTTAACTCTAAGGCAAACCAATGTCCTAACTTCAAACTACATGCTTTGGTCTCACATCTGTTTGAACTTTACATAAAGGGATTCCATGAGTATCTGGTTTCTTCATTCTACACTGTGTATCTGAGTTTAGTCCATGTTGTTAATTGTAATTATAAGGTATATTTCTCATCCTTGTGTCATATTTCACCTAAGTGCTTCATTCTTTTATTTTAGGGTGTGGGGATGCACTTCTGGCTTGTTTCCAGTCCCACGCTATTATGAATAAAACAGCTATGAGCATTCCATGTTTATCATTTAGTAGACAGGTATTCTCTTATCTCTTGGGTATACCCCAGGATAGAACTGCTGGGGTGTGGAAGAGGTATATAGTTACATTAAGTAGATATAGGTGAAGAGCTTTCCAAAGTTGTACCAATGTACACTCACTTCCAACAAGCTATGCAAGTGCCACTTACTCTAAGGCAAACCAATACTTGGAGTAGCCAGTTGTTCTAACTAAGCCCTCCCTTTGTGTGTGAGCTTGATAAACCCTAGTGTGTCAAGTCATCAGGGACACACTTGAAGTCAAAGTAGATTGACTAACCTGCTGTAGCAGGCGTGCCCACCCCAACAGGGCTATGAAGGTTGTGTCGGTGAAGGCAGCAAGGGCTTGTTGCAGGGTTGTGGTGCATCCTCAGCGGTTTGTGAGAAGCATTAAGGAAAGAGGGATCTGTTCTGGATTAGGATTTTGTGGGGAACTGTTCCAAGCATGGGAAGTGGGGCTCAGCCCCTACTCGGAAAAGCCAGTGGGGAGCGAGTTTGGTGGGCAGGACCCACATCCATGGGTAGGTTCTCCAGTGGGAAATCAGGCCTGCATTGTACTTTGACTGCTATGAGACTTGCTCTTGCTAAAACTCCCCCACCCTGAGGCAGCAAATGTTTACTGAGTATCTTCATCTTCCTAAAATCTGTGCTAAACCACCCAAGTATGGATGGAGGGTGAGCAGCTTCCTCCTTGAGCTGTAACATCCTTCTCTTTGAAGTAATTAGCACTGTTTTGTCCTTTGTCGTCCTTAAAAGGTAATCACCTGTGGTGAACCTGTGCCTGGTAAATGAGGATCGCCCTCGATGTAATGTGCCCAGAAAAACAATAAAAGCCTGTCCAGGCAGGGGTCAGGGGCCCTCTCTCTAACTGGGAGAGCGGCCACGCAGCCCCTTTTACTCCACAGGATTTCTGTAGTCTGTGTGTATTTGCATATTGCAACCACAACAGATCCTGCTGGCCGGGATTTGCGTCAGGATTTGTCATGAAAAGATAGAAAATTAGTAATTGTATTCTTTAATTATTTTGGTCTAGGAGGTAAGATGGGAAAGTAAAGCTAGAATCGTCATAGTTAAAGAAGCAGTTGGTCCATTAATTGGCCAGGGGAGAGGCATACTTGGTAATTTTTATGATTGCCTGATGTCCCTGTGTTCTGTATAATTCTATGACAGTCATGGAGCAATGCCATCAGTGCTGAGATTCTGCTCAATCATTTACAATTGGCAGGGAACATCATGGGCTGCTATTATGTGCCAGGCCATCTACCAGTTGTCAGTTATCAGGGCTGTTTTATTATTTCTCAGTTCACAATGCTGGCCAAAGGTAGATAAAGTGGGTAGTGACATTTGAAGGGGAGAAAACGTGGTGGGCGTTGGCGGAGTTCTGAGAGGTTCAAGTTACCCCAAAGCCTATCGATATTGAGCCCCATAGGAAAAAAAAATTAAACCTGAAAACCTAGAAACGAAGTCAGATTTTATGCTTAGATATATTTACTTTAATGTAAAAATATACACTCCTTGAAACACATTTATATTAATATATTTCAGTTACACATAATTAAGAGGACTAAATTTCCTTTTGGATATTTGGATATTTTTATTTCTTTTTTAATAACTTTTTTGGAGATAATTATAGACCCACATGCAGTTGTAAGAAACATTGTAGAGGGATGCTGTATGGTCTTCATTTTGTTTACCCAGAGATAACAGATGTGTAACTATGATACAAATCACAACAAGGAAACTGACATTGACATAATCAACTGGCTTTATTTAGATTTTACCAGTTTTCCATCAACTCATTTGTGCGTGCATGTGTGTGATTGTTTGTGGGTGCATTCCCTGTAATTTTATCAAATGTGTAGATTTGTATGACTGCCACCACAGTCAAAATACAGAATGGTGCCATTAAAAAAAAATCCCTTGTGCTGCCATTTTACAGTTATGCTCACCTTCTTCCCCACCTTCCTCCCTAACCCCTGGCAACTGTGTCTTCATGTACCCTGTACCAGGTTGTCCTCTTTCCTCAGCAGGATGCCCTTGAGATGCAGACCAGTCACGGCACACAGCGATAGTTTGTTCCTTTTTACTGCTGAGTGGTGTTCCATGGTACGTAGATACCATAATTTGTTTAACCATTTACCCCTTGAAGGATGTTCAGATTTTTCCCAGTTTTTGGCTATTACAAATAAAGCTTCAATGATCATTCATGTGTTTGTATAAACAAAATTTTTTAATTTTTCTGGTGTCAGTGTCCAAAAATATAATTGTTCAGTCATATTGTAAGCTCATGTTTTATAAGAAGCTACTATATTGTTTTCATAGTACCTGTATGAGTTTACATTCAGCAATTCATAACTGATCCAGTTTTTCTAAATCCATACCTACATGGGTTGTTATCACTATTTTTGTTGTTGTTGTTTATGTAGCCATTCTGGTAGGTTTGTATGATATCCTATTAGAATTAATCTGCATTTCCTTATTGGTTTATGATGTTGAATGCCTTTCTAGATGATTATCTTATTTATCAAGAATATTTATAAGGAATATATCTCTCTAAAATAATTTATCAATATCTCTATTTATACACCAAATTTAAAATCATTTCAAAAGCTCTGAGAGTCCTGTTTTTCATCTCCTCTGGAAATTTAGTAAATAGAGCCATTAATGAAATTACAGTTTAAATATTTTATTGTTTTTCTTGAATTTTGGCTTTTAGCAAGGTAAAATTTATATATTTTTAAAGCTAGAATGGGACAATTAATCTTACATTGACCTTTCTTTTTTAAAGTGTCAACAAATGTCAACTTAAAGACTTCTTAAATTTAATTTCTTTTATAGATATACCAATTAATTATTTTTAGTGGAACACAGGGATCTTTCTAAAGCATTAATTGTTTAAACAAAATCCTATTGATTTTTCTATTTCTATTAGTATTTGGTATTTTACTAATTGATTTGTAGTAACTCTTTATATTTAAAAAACAGTAGCTCCTTGACTATGATATGGTTATAGATATTTTAAATTTTATAATTTATATTTTGACTAAATATGTCTATAATTATGATACGCAAAAATAGAAGCAAAAAATCATTTAAATGCAAATATTAAAGGTACTGAGAAGTTAGCACTAGAGCATCAGAAAATGTTTTAAGGTAAGTTCAAGTGCTTTAGAGTTAGACTTTTCAATCTGGACTCTACCTCTTACTACTTTTGTTACTTTGGGCAAGTTGCTAAACTTTCCTTGTTTCAATTTTCTTATTTATAAGATGGGAAAATAAATAAATGGGAACATCTCTTCATACAATTTGTCTTAGACACCTCTTAGAACTGTACCTGGCTCACTGTGAGTACTGTCTTAGCTATGGGTGAATCTTAAAGAAAAAGCTTCACATGTGGGGACATGTTAGAGACATAAAGCCTTAGGTTTTCAAATTCTTAAAACATCTTTCAAGAGATATGTTTCAGGAGCAGATTATTGACTTCAAATTTAGTGAAGGCTACAAAAATACTTATTACAGAGGGTAATTTAAAATCTTCCTCAACTGAAAAATAAAATAAAATCTCCCTCAATTGGATCATTGTGTGATCTAATTTAAATGTCTGGTTTTTTTACCTCAAGGTTTTATCAGCTTAAGAGAGATCCTGATTCCCATCACTATCATTATTACTGGCTGTTGGCCTTATCTGAATAGTCATACCAAACTAGCAGGGGAATACAGAAACACCACTGAGGATTTCATTTTAATTTGGGGCCATTCATAACTTACTAAAAAGTTTTTCTTTGTCTTCATAATACTCCTTCATAATGAAACTTTGAAAATTAATTTTAACAATATTATGATGTAAAAATTACATAGCATGTAATACCTTTTACTGTGGGTATTTTTTGTTTGTTTACAATTATGGATTGTAAAATATGCTATTTACCAAGCTCAATGTCAGATGAATCACAAAGACTGACCTTAGACACTGGTATTATTAACTCAGAAAACATTCCACTCCTTTTGTACTGAGTTACTTAATTTTTTTACATGCATCATGAAAGCAAGAATAACTAAAGAATTATTCTCAGTAACTTTTTCACTGCTAATTTTTGAAATCTTATGAGATAGTTACCATTAATTCAGTGATACAGTAACTCCTTTCTATTGTGAGAAATTTACATATATGGCAACCTATAATCATCTTATTGTCTGCCTAGTATAGTTATTTAAATCATTTATTGTATGTGTCACACATCCTGTATATATTAACATATACTCTGTGTATATACATAGATGTATAGCATGACTATATGTGTGCACATTATCCTCTGAGTAATGACTTAGAAACAAGTTGTCATTTCATTAGAGCATAAACCTTTAAAATTGGTTTGAATATGCTGGATCGTAATAATTTAGGAAGCAGAAATTTGTGAAAGATTGATCTCTTTACATTTCTCTTTTTTACACAGTGTTAATGCTATTAGATTTTTTCCTTTTACGTTCACCCTGTTTTTCATGAAAGACTATTTTACCATGTTGATTAATATAATTAATATAATATTTTGAAAAGATGGGAGTTTCTATGTTTTCTTGGATGCCATGACTTACATGAGTGTCCCATCTGAGATGGAGATTCTGTCTGGCAATTTTTTACATTGACATATATTAATAAAAATTCATCTTTCAGCAGTCTTACTATTTATTTTACACACTGTTGATGAAAAATATATTATGAATGTTTGATGCATGAAAGATACTATATGAGGTTTTCAAAAATAGAGAGTACAAAAGCAAAGATACTATTCCAAACAAACCACGTATAAAAGCAGTTTATACAGTAACACACAAACACGAATGTAAGAGTATAATGAAAACAAAATGTTTTAGTTTTGGGCAAATAGTTGACAACAGGCAATTTTAGTCAGGAAAACATTCATGCTATGCATGTGATCTTCTGTATGAGTCATATATAAAGAAAAGGGAAGAAGAAAAGCCAAAAATTTTCTTTACAATTTATTCTGCAAGGAATAGAAAACAACTGTGGCTCTTTAATATTGGCAAATGAGTCCTATGGATTTCTGAGTTGGCTTTATAAAAGTCTGATTTTTATAGAAATTATTCTGAATCAAATTTAAATATTATCTCTGTTGGCAACAAAATGATACCAGGTGTTAGGCTGTTGGAGTCAGACTGGACCTTTGTTAAGACTCTCAGTACTTGAGTACTGGCTAAGAAAGAATTCAGAGCCAAGACTCAAACTATAAGAGGAAGTTTACTTAGAAAGTCACATAGGTAGAATAAGTGAGCCTTAGAAGAAATGGACCCAGGAAACAAGTTACAGAGGCAAAAGAAGGGGCTTTGCATCTTAGGAGAAAGAGATAGGCAAGGAAAATGCACCTGGGGGCTGGGATTGGGGAAAGGCACGGGTGTGCTCCACAGAGAGAGCTGCACTGGGTTCTTCATCTAGAAGGCCTTTCACTGCTATTCAAAGTGAAGGTTTCAGGGGAGGTTCCAGGGGAAGATCTCAATGCGGTATTCACCAGCTTTTCAGGCGTGTCTCCTCAAGGTGGTAGTTTTCATTGATTGGTTGGCACTAGGAGAAGGTGTAGCTTGTCCTGGTCCTGATGTCATCTGTGGTGTTGCTTAGTTAGGTTTTGCTGCTTTACTGAGCCTGGAACTGAAACAAAACTGAGGCCTAGATGTGATCTCTGGTTTGACCAAAACTCTGTCTCTATGATTACTTGATTCCTAAGATTACTTGATGCAGGCTAGAACTTCATTGTCCAGAGGGCTTAATACTTAATGGAGTGGTCGTGCAAGGGTTTGTGTGGAAGTTGTATGAGGCTATTCTCTGCCCCCTTGTTCCTAGTCTAAGGGGACTGGAAACCATATGACTAATGACATGCTAGGGGTGGAAAGGTAGGGCAGGGTCCAAATACAATGACCAGCAATGTGAAAGGTCAGGGGATCTAAATCACATGACTGGCAATATACTAGCAGAGAAAAGATTATCTTGAGGGTGGGTTCCTTGTTTTCCCAGTTTTGCTTGTTGTTAGGCACCTGGGCTTTCTGTCCTAGAGACCTTCTGTACTTGGTCTACTGTCCTTGCTCTGCCCATGCCTGTCTAACTGCATAGAAAATCCCTTCTGGTTAAGAATTTGAAGATTAAATTAGTGACAGAAACGCACAAACATACATCTGTCTGGTTTTCTCAGCTGTAAAAATAAAAGTTAATATCACCAACATTAACACTGCACATTATAATATAGTATTTTCTACTGCTTAGTTTATAACATGGGCATTTAAGTATAATGTCACACAGTAAGGTATTTTGTTACTGTTTATGTTATTTTTCAAATATTTAGAAAATTCACACATGATTTTGCAACATTTCCATTGAATAGTTTCTGTTGAAATCTCACTTCTAACTTAACTTGGAGTGCACTTAATGTACCACTAGAGATGATTTTCAAACACTGAAAATGTTAAACACTTAAATTTATAGTTCAGAAATTTTACCATTTTCTTTGCTTTAATTTTTGTGCTAATAAATTCAATCACATACAAGGTCTGTCCAGAAGGTATCCAGACATGTAATGTGAAAAATAGAGACATTTATTGAAGAAGACACAAGATACAAGAAACATTGTACGCAGGACAATGATACCTCAGTCCCCTTCAAAGTAGTCACCTTGGGACCTCACACAGTTCTCCCAGTCGCCATTAGCTGCCCTGTTGTATCTGCCTGAATCTCATCAATTGTCTGAAATCTCTTGCCTTTCAAAGATGATTTTAGTTTTGGGAAAAGCCAGAAGTTGCAGGGCATCAAATCTAGCATATAGGGAGACTGAGTTACCTGAGTGTTTGATGTTTTGCCTAAAAGCTAGCATGAGACGTGATACATGAATGGGCGTGTTGTCGTGATGAAACTGCCAGTCACTGGTTTTCCCATAGCTGTGGCCTCTGAATCATCCTAATAGTTTCTGTGGAGGAATGTTCAAGCTTAACGCAAAATTTGATGCAGATTCATTGCCCTACTCACTCAGTCATTTTGAATGTGGGATGGCCACACAGTACACATGTTTACTCACTGGCATCTACTGCTCCCCACTGACTAGTACAGTGAAGTCATCATTGTTCACACATGTTCATTCCAGGCCACTCTCCTTGGCTGCCATCAATGTCTTGCAAACTGTTCTCATTATATTAACAATGGCTGGACTTTTTCCAGACAGACCTCGTATTCTATTTAAACTATTTGAATGTTTTTCTGATGCTTTTCTGTAGTTGGGATATTAATCTGAGTCATGAAAAAATGTCATTATTCACTAATTATCCTTAACCATACCTTTTAAGAAAATACTTCTCCTAAATATTCTAAAATATCTTTAAAGATGAGTTTATATATTTAATTTTGTTTAGAGGCTATCTCTCCTTTAATTTTAGGATATTTATTTTTTATAGTTATGATGTCAGCAGAACTTTGTTTTTTGAAATAGCCAGATTTTAAATGTCATCTTCATTTCATTGATTTAAGAAGAAAGGCTTTTAACATAGCATACTTTTATGAAAATATCTTGGGGGCATCACAGGAAAAGAAAGTGAATACTCAAAAAAGTGGTGAGATGTTAACAGGGGAAGGGGACTGTGGGGGGGCTCCACCCACAGAGCCCCCCCACCCCATCCACTATGGATAAGAATAAGTCTACCAAGACATGATCTGCTTGGGGAGGAAAGGTGGCCCATCTCTCAAAGGAGAAGGGCCAGGAGCCTTTTCCTCAATGGGCTTTTATTGGGTTCAATTTGCATAGGAATACAGGTAAAGCTCATCAATCATTGTCAGGCAGTTAGGATCAAACAATAGATAACATACAAAGAACTACAAGGGCTTATTCTGAGTCAGGGTTAGTTTGCTAAAGGGTTATAAAACTTTGGGGAAAAAAACTCATTTCATGCTTGGAGAAAGAGAGACAGAGGGCATTCTTAGCAAAGCAGGTTTCACAGGATTTTATGCATTCTTTCTTAGACCTGATTACCCCAGGGAACCCGCCGTTTCCAGCACAGGACTGCACCGCCCTCTGTCATTGTTTCAGGATTAAGTCAGGCAGGGGAAATAAGGCAGCCAAGAGATTAGGAGACTTCTTGCAGACAGAATGAGGACTCAGGCTACATCAAAGCCAAGGGGTGAGGGTCCATTAATCCCTTTTTCTATAGCCTCCCAAGTCCTTCCCTGAGGGCCCCTTTGTGACCATGCCTGTCTTAGGTCATCCCTCCCTTAAAAAACTTACCTGTCATTGGCTAACTGATCAGGCTCAGGTCCAAGCAGGGTGAAGTAAAAGGGGCACAGGTGGTGCCCCTGCCAGGGAAATAAGCTTTATCTCCTTAGTGGCTTATGGTCCCAAGGACTCTCACTCAGCCTTAGCCATGGGGGTTTATAGCTTCTGAAACCAGGCAGGGCAGTTCCCAACAGGGGACTTAAGGGAAAGTAAATGATTGTTTTGAAAGATAAATGCACCCTTAGAAGAATAGGTGGGAGATATAATAGTTTATGAACAAATTTGTCTGGGATGACTGAGTCTTCCTCAGTGAAGGTATATATGACAATTGAGTTCCTTTTGGAAGACCTGTCTTTAGGGAAATAAGAGGAGTCAGAAAAATCTTCTTCCTACATTTACTGTTTTTAAAGTGCCTTCCACTCAAAATAATTCTTATGCCAAAGAAGCATATTTTAGAGTGGTAAAATATGCCAATAGGATTCAGTGGGCAAGTGATTTGTTGGGGAAAATTTCTGGGAGGAAAAATGAGGGTAGTTAGTTGAGGAACATGTCAGACTGAAATGTAGGACTGACATCTGAGAACGAGATAGGGGCAAAAGAAGAATCATTCATTGATCATATGGTATTTGTCCCTCACCGCCTGGCTTATTTCACTTAGCATAATGCTCTCCAGTTCCATCCATGCTGTTGCAAAGAGATCTCACCTTTAACTGGAACATAATCAACAAAAGAATAAAGCAAACAAAATATAACTAGAGACATTGAAGTTAAGAACAATCTAACAATAGCCAGAGGGGAGTGGGGAGGGGACAGTGGGGAGAAGGGTTTTCAGCAACTACTATAAAGGACACATGGACAAAACCAAGGGGGAGGGTGGAAGCAAGGGAGGGAGGTGGGTTTGGCTTGGGTGGGGGAGGGGTGGGGAGAAAATGCAGACAACTGTGATTGAATAACAATAAAGTAATTAAAAAAAAAAAGAAGAGTCATTGATTGGAGTGCAATTCTAAGGAGGTTTTTGTCTCCTTAGTGAGGCAAGAGTAGTGGGGAGGACTTAAACTCAGAGTTGCTCACAGAAATGAGCTTGCGTTAGTACCTGTGCTTCTGTAAGTCACTGGCTGGGAGGATGCCACCGAAGCATGCCTTTGGCAGGGAGGTGGGCCTTCAGTGGGTACTAGTCAATGCTGCTCCCTGAAACAAGAGATCTCTGCAGCACATTTTCATGGCTGGCATATGCCATTTCAGTTTGTTAGAGAGAATCTTCTTAATTTGTTAGGACATTTCTAGAAATTTTCAAGCATCTATAGTATATTTTCATTCATAAGAAATACACAGCAAGTCTTCTTGCATCTGAGGACATAACTTCTAGGAGATAGTTATGAAAACCTATGTCAAAGTTCTATATTTAATTGAAAAAATAGTCAACTTTACAGGAGACAGTCCAGTTTGGTATCATATCAAAAGGCATAAAAATACCTTAAGGCTGGTAATCTTCAAAAACAGACCATGCCATCAGGTCCAAGAGTCAGATAGACCCCCAAAATGAGAAATTCAGAATTGGAAGTATGTAGGGCTTAAGGGAAATATCAAGGAGCAAACCCTGTTCCCCTGGGCTATGATTCCAGGACAGTATCCAGTCCCTGGCAAGTTGACAGGTTGGGTAAGATCAAGGCAGTACCCAGATCGTAGAATCAGGAGAATAGACAGTTTTCAATGCTGAGTTTCAGAGTTTCTGGCATAGGAAACAAAGTTAGAATTCAATAATAAGAATTTGGGTACAAGAATAAAAACATTTGTAACAAATCAGCAGCCTGATTATCCAAACAAGTAGCAAAAGTAAGTGATATTGTTTCCCATCCTGTTGGGCTAGAATTTCTTAAAGTCTTCCTTCTTTGAGTTATTAGTAGTCTTAGAGACCTGGCCAGAGATGAACTATAGTGAATTTAGACTGAGGTTTAGGAATGAGGCAAACCAGTGCCTGCCTAATTGTAGTTCAGTCTATTGCAACCTTATCATTGTTCTCCATGCTTCTACCTTAACGTCTATCACATCGTTGTTATAAAAACTTAGATGGATTTAAGATATACACATGCTTCTAGTCTGCAGACGACCTCATTGAATTGTTGGAGTATTTCCAGTAACGTTAATGTCCTTGTATCACTGTTTTTTTTTTGTTTGTTTTCATTCACCTCTATTGTAATGGTAGCTAGTCTGTTCTGCTGAGTGCTACAGAGAGCTATTTAGATTTTATATTTCAGCAGTATTTCATGAGATTCTTGTCTGAGTTAATCTTTGAAATCTTCAATCAAGACATTTTCAGTTTTCCCCTGTTAGTTACTTAATATTTAGAACTATAAAGTTCAATGGCTGTACTATTTACTCATAGAGATTTATAGAAATATTCAGTTTATAGCATAATTTCAAAACATTATTTTATTAGTTATTTATGTTTGTGGGAGCATCAACCAAGAATTCAGCAATAATAACATTAAAAAATATAAGAACTTCAGGTTAGCATATGCAATTTCTTATATATTCTCATCATATCTACTTTTCAAAAATGCTAATTTATTACAATAATGAGAAATGTATTTTAGAAAATATAAACCATTTTACCACTTATAAGCAATTTTTTTAAAGTTCAGATAATGTCTGTATCATGTTAATTATTCCTGTGGTATTGATTAAATTATTTACAAAATACTACATTAACCCTGAAAGTCTCCTCGCAAATATTTATTAATTTGTTTATGTAAACACAGAAAAAATTAACATTAAACTTTGTTTTTAGTAATTAAAATAATCATATTTTAAATATAAAGTTTAAATATATCGTTGATTACTATAACTTCTCAATCAGCAAATAACTACCTTTAGACTTAAAAGTGGTGTCTGCTCAAGTGAGTAAAAGCTTTGGTGTTTTAGAATTCTCCTCATTCTGTAGTTAGCATAAAGCATTTTCATCTCTACAGTAACTTTCTAAGTTTAATATAACCTCTCTTCTTACCAGTAAGTAGAAAATGATTTATGTTTTTTCATTTCTAACTTTACGGAAAGTACAGAATTACTTACAATAAAAATGCATTATTCTAGAAATCTATCTCTGCTGGAAAATTTCCAGGTCAATATCTTTCCCAAAGAGGAAAGGTTGTTTAATAATGGGCTCGAATGCCATTATTATACAATCTGTGTAAGTATTTGCTATCTGCAGATCAGCCCATTGGGTGCAATTGATTTAGAAGAATGTACTTGGATTGATTTCTGGGCTCTCAATATGGAAGCTTCTCTTTAATGAATATGGTGGATGGACTAAGAAGAATCTGAAACACAGTTTATTAAAGATGATTACTAGAGCTTGAAACTTTTGGAAAGTACATTTATTATTTTTTGCTAAATCCCCAGGAAGTAAGAAGTTCTGACAAGATCTTTTATTATAATGTGTAAAATCTACTTAAGACTTGCAAGTAGAAAAAGAGAATTAAACAGCTTAGTTGTGAATTATTTTCTTTCACAGAGCATTAAACATTAATAGAATAATATTTCTATTTAGAACCAAGAAAGAGTATCTAATTAATATACTAACATATTTATTCATGTGATTCATATAAATATATTAATAACATTTTTCTTCATCTCCAAAGAAAATGGTCTATTAGCCATTATTTTATATAAAAATGAAGCATTTTGATTGGTGTAAGCTTGTGGAATATTGAGGCTCCATTTCATCACCTCCTCAGGGTGGTGAAAGGGCAGGGAGATTAACTTGTATGCAGCAGGCGCTTAGATTGCTGGGAGCCAGCCTGTCCTCAGGGCACCATGGGAGCTCCTGTCTCATTCTGGTCTTACTTGACGCACAGTATCAGTGCCAAGGGGGAGAACAGGCGAGACGACCGAGATAAGTAACCACAGGATTTACTGCCCATGCTGAGTTGACCAGTGTCAGTGCCCATTAGTCAGCCATCTGCAGATGTTTTATAGAGCAATGCTTTTCAGACTTTAAAGTGCACACAGATCTGCTTGAAATCTTGTTAAATTGTACATTCTGATCCAGTGGGTTGGGGGGCAGGAGGCAGGGTTGAAATTCTGCAGCTCCAATCATCTCCTGAGTGCCCATCATAGTGCCATACAGTCTATGTTTGGAGCAGACTGGTCTGGAGCATTACTGGCTCAAAGTTACCTTTACCTGAGGCTCCATCATTTCCCGTACTGCCTTCCCTAAAATTTCCCACAAAATGGAGCTAACCAAACTCATTTGAAGGATATTGTCGTTATAACTCTAGTACTATTGGTTAGAGGTCTTTTGCAAGGACAAAACAGATATTTAATTCTATTTACTAGGAGAACTGTTTATTCCTTGGTCAACCTGTACTATTCTACAGTGCTATATATTGGTGCTCTTTTCCCCCTCTCGTCCTGCCCAAAGTTGAGCTAAACTGTATAAACTTTGATGCTCTTTTATTTCTATCTAGTTAATTCTAATGACCTTCCCTTAAACTATTCAATAGATTCTCTTGCTGATCAATACTTCAAACTCAACTTAATCCATTAAGGATTAGGGAAAGGATTATATTTATTTTTAATGAACACCCTATACACTTATCCTGATATAATTTAAAAACCATGATAGAAGGGAATAAAACTCCCTGAGACACTTCTACTAATATATAGACACAAAATAAGCTTAGGTTGAATATAAAAAAATAAGTCATTTTCTAACCCTTTGTACACAGCCAAAAGGACTTCAAGTTTGTTTTGCTATGTATACCTTTCTAGATGAAGAGATGACAAACTTTTAGCACAAAGAAATTTCACATACATTTTTTCTTTTTTTTTTTTATTTGAAGCAATTGATGAGAAAAGTGGGATCTATCATTGCCCAGATGATACACTTTGAATTGTGTTGAAAGTTATCCTGCTTTCATATATTTGGCTTTTCTATTTGACTTTAAACAGGGCCTAAAATGCCACTATTAGGTTCTTTTCTTTTAATGCAAGTCTTGATAGTTATTATTTAAAGATAAGTGCAAACTAAAAGGTACTTACGAATGTGTAACGTACATTCTAGTTCCATCCTCCAGCCATTGTCAGCTGTGCTGTTTCCTTCCTCTTTGTTATTCTGGCTCAGGCATCCTCTAAGTGCAGCTCACCTCCAGGATTCTCTTCTTGGTTTTCTCTTTTCCTTTTATGATTTTAGCTGTTATTAACACAAGCTCATTTTCTAAGAAAGAACATACTTTCTTTTCTTTTTGTAATCTAAGATTTATTTAACCTTATATCTCTACCAACCTGCACAATGTTTGAACAAAATAGGAACTGAATTAATGCAAATTTAAATATCTAAATTTCAAAGATCATTAAGATAGTACCTGGAAAATTCATGAATTTTTAAAAAAAAATTTTGTTTTTGTAGCCAATGTGGAAAACAGTATGGAATTTCATCAACAAATTAAAAATGGAACTGCCTTTTGACCCAGTGGTTCTACCTGAATCACCAATTCAAAAGAACTTAAGCACCCCAATGTTCATAGCAGTGCTATTTATAATAGCCAAGTTCTGGAAACAGCCTAAGTGCCCCTCAGTAAAGGAGTGGGTCAAAAACCTGGTATATTTACACAATGGAATACTACACAGCAGAAAGAAAGAAGGAGATCCTACCTTTTGTGACAGCATGGATGGAACTGGAGAATATTGTGCTAAGTGAAATAAGGCAGTTGGTGAAACACAAATACCATATGATCTCACCAATAAAAGCAATCTAATGAACAAAATAAACTAATGAGCAAAGCAGAACAAGAGGCATGGAAACATGAAACAGACTGACAGTGATCAGACCGGTGGAAGGAGGGGCATAATAGTGGGAAGAGGGGGAAGGGACTAGTCAAAGAAGATGTATGAATGACCTATGGACATGGACAATGGTTTGGGGATTGACGGTGGGAGTGGGGTTAGGCTGGGTGGAGGAGGGCGAAGGGGAAAATATTGGGACAACTGTGACATGAAACATCTTTTGATAGTTTTCAAAAGTTTAGTGAAAATGTTTCTTTTTTCTTAGAAAGAATTCATTTTATTTTATACATTGGTAAATGCTTATCTCCCTTAGCAATATGTTTCATTTAGCATTACAAATATAATTTTTGGTTTAATATGATATATATTTTATTCTCATGACTTATTTACTTCTATTAATATACCTAAATTATAGAGCTAGGCTTTTAAAAGCATTTAACTCTTCCCTATAAAATTTACCATAATTTAAAACAAAATTTTTCTTAAATAAATTTAAAAGAATAAAGTAAATTCCTCCATTGTCTTAACTACTTCAGATGTTTGGAGGTAATTATGATCTGTGAAATAAAGAAATGCAATAATATATAGGATGAAAATGAGTTAAAAATTTCTGAAGTTTATGCTAATGGAGTGTAAAAGCTAATTACCTAAAGAATCTTCAAAAAAATAAGCAATAGTCATTATGTTGACCACAAAGGTACAATATATTTATAGACATAGCAGGGCAATTTTTAAAGTGTCGTATGTTAATTATGAAATTTTACTAATATAACAATAAAGAGGAAATGGTTGCTGAGATTTTAGAAGCTTTATACTAGATAGGTACTTCCGATATAAAACTCAGGATATCCTCTTCATATTTAGTTTAGAAACTAGCAGGTATTTAAATTTCAGAGGTCAGGCCTATTGAAGGTAGCAGCTAATATACATCACCATTTAATAGCTGGGAAGCCATCCTGGTACCTTCTCTAAGAAGTAATCTGACAGTCCTCAAGGGGATTCTTTTCAAAGAGCAGCTATAAGGTAGGTAATTCTTGCTAATTTAATGACCATCTACAAGCTGTATAGGAATATAATAATAAGGATGTCTTTAAGATGTCGTTGTCATAAAAATACAGATGTCTGTATCTGAGACCTTTAATCAAATCTTTATTTTCTGGGAATGGCATACCAGTATTCAAATTAGCTATATTAAAATAATAATAGATAATAGATTATTGAAAAATTAAAAATTGCTAAAATCAATGAAACTGTCTATAAAATAGAAAGCATTTGTTGTATGAAACATATAAAAGCTAATATATGCCACTTGGTGTTTGCTGCACATCTTCCATTTTTACCTTCCGTTTAGAAAAAAAAACATAGTGCTGTTTTAATAGATACTAATCATTTGCCTACTTTTTATTTTATACAATATGGGATGTCTAGTATTCTTTTGTACACTGGAAAATAGTGACTTAAACCCACCAACCTGTTTCTTTTCATTCTGGCTTTATTGGGTAACATTCTCCCGTGATGCTAAGTGAGATGGCACATAAACTCTGATTATAGATATGGTCAGCATCCTGACTGGGTTCATGCCTACAAAAGTTGCCTGGCCTTGAATTCTATATTAACATTTGATTTGATCAAACATATATGCCTTTACTCAGTATTCAGTTGATAAGAGATTAAAGAAAAAATAGCATGCTGAGTAATTATAATGTGGTTTATAAGGGTGTGCCAAAACTGTGAAGGGTTTGAGATATTTCCAGACTTGAAAAACTTGTTAGATTGTAAGATAACATGGATGTTGGCAGAAAACATGAGATGCCTGGGTCAGAGGTGAAAGATTTCATGAATGAATTAATTAAGTTATTGGGGTGACACTGGTTAATAAGGTTATGTAGGTTTCAATTGTACAATTCTCCGATGCATCATCTGTATTTGCATTGTGTGCCCACCACCCAAAGTCAAATCTTCTTCTATCACCATATATTTGACCCCTTTACTCATCACTTACCCCTCTTGCCTCTGGTAACCACCATACTGTTGTCTGTATCTATGAGTTTTTATTTTTCTTTTTAAAAATATTTTAAAAATTACTATTTACCTTTATGTTTACATTCAATATTCTTTTCTATTAGTTTCAGTTGAACAACATGGTGGTTTGACAATCATGTATTTTACAAACTGTTTCCCCTGGTATCTCTAGAACTCAACTGGCACCATACTGAGTTATTACAATATTGTTGACTATATTTCCTATGCTGTACTTTATACACCCAGGACTATTTGGTAACTACCAATCTGTACTTCTCAATCTGTTTACCTTTTTTCACCCAGTCCTCCAAACTCCCTCCTTTCTGGCAACCATCAGTCTATTCTCTGTATCTGCATCTGTTTCTGTTTTGTTTGTTTATTGTGCTTTAGATTTCACATATGTAAAATAAATGTATTAGACTTTCTCTTTCTGACTTATTTCACTTAGCATAATACACTCTAGGTCCATGCATGCTTTTGCAAATGGTAAGATTTCAGTCTTTTTTTTATGGCTAATATTCAATTGTATGTATATGTTGCACATCATCTTTATCCAGTCATCTATTATAACTTGGCTATTGTAAATAATGCTGCAATGATCATAGGGGTGCATATATTCTTTAGAATTAGAGTTTTGGGTTTCTTCAGATATATACCCAGAAGTGGAATCAGTGGGTCATAAGGCAGTTCTATTTTGAATTTTCTGAGGTACTTCCATATTGCTTTCCACAGTGGCTGGACCAATCTGCTTTCCCAACAATAGTGCACAGTTTTCCTATTAGTCTGTACGCTTGCCAACACTTTGATGACAGCCATTCTGACAGTCTGAGGTGATATCTCATTGTGGTTTTAACTTGCACTTGTCTGATGATTAGTTATGTTGAACATCTCTTCATATGTCTGTTGCCTATCTGTGTGTCTTCTTTGGAGAAGTATCTATTCTAGTCTTTTGCCCATTGTTTAATTGTATTGTATTTTTGGTGTTGAGTTACATAAATTTTTTAAAATAAATTTTGGATATTAACCCTTTATCAGATTTACTGTTTACTGAATGTGTTCCCACATTCAGTGGGTCACTTTCTCATTTTGCTGATGGTCGTATTTGCTGTGCAAAAACTTTATTTTTTCTTTTGTTTCCTTTCCCTGAAGAGGTGTATCAGAAAAAAATATTGCTATGGGCAAGGTCCAGGATTTCACTGCGTATGATTTCTTCTAGGATTTTTATGGCATTGAGTATTACATTTAAGTTTTTAATCCATTTTGAGGTTTCTTTTGTATATGGTGAGAAGGTGGTCCGTTATTTTGCACATATCTGTCCAATTTTCCCAACAAGTTTATTGAATAGACTGTCTTTACCTCACTGTATGTTCCTGTCACCCTTGTCAAATAGTAATTGACTATAATGGTGTGGATTTATTTCTGAGCTGTTTTGTTCCATTGATCTATAGGTCTGTTTTTATGCTAGTACCATGCTGTTTTGATTACTTGTAGTAGATGGCCGTGTATTATAGTTTGATATCAGGTAGCATGATACCTCCAACTTTGTTCTTCTTTTTCAAGATTGCTGAGGCTATTTGGGGTCTTTTTTGGTTCCATACAAATTTTTGGAATTTTGTTCTTGTTCTGTGAAATATGTGATTGGTATTTTGAGAGGAACTGCATTGAATCTATAGATTTTTTTGGTAGTATGGGCATTTTAATGATGTTAATTCTTTCTATTCATGGTATATGCTTCCATTTATTTGTATCTTCTTCAGCTTTTTTCAGTATCTTATAATTTTCCAAGTACAAGTCTTTTATCTTGGTTAAATTTATTTCTAGGTATTTTTTTGATGTAATTGTAGATGGGATTGTTTTCTTACTTTCTCTTTCTGATAGTTCACTATTGTATAAAATGCATCATATACATTGCATAATGTATAAAAATGCAACTGATGTCTGGATATTTATTTTGTATTCTGCTACTTTACTGTATTTATTTATCAGTTCCAGTAGTTTTTTGGTGGTGTTTTGGGGGTTCTCTATATACAGTATCATGTCATCTGCAAATAATCACAGTTTTACTTCTTCTTTTACAATTTGGATGCCCTTTATTCTCTCACTTCAGCAGTGTTTGGTGCTTGCCAAATCTCCCTTTGGATGTGCCTCTTGTGAAGCCTTTTGAATCCTGCTCTGGTGTTGTCTGAAGCTCTCCATTGGTTGTGTTGGTTCTGGAGCCTTCAGGGAGGATTGCTGGACAGGTCAATGTCAGATGCTGCCTATGACTTCCCCTGGGCAACCTATTTGGAGCTAGAAAGCAATCCACAGTTTGTAGCTGCCTCTGCTGGGTCTGGGTGTGTATTAGAAGAACCAAGCTGTGCACCACCAGCACTGATGGACGTAGGGAGGACAGGTCATCAAAAGGCCCAGGACATCCCAAGATCCATCTCCATCTGCCTTCCTGTTCTGGCTGCCTATTAGGGTCAGTCACTAAAAAAGCCTCTGGTGTACTCGAGTTGCAAGAGTTGGGCACTCAGTGAGTCACCGGGTAGGGGTGAATGGTACTTACCAGGTTGGTACAGGTTCAAACTTGATGTCAGTGCTGGGTCTGAGGCCACTCAGCAAAACTCCCAGGGTACACCAAGGCTAGCTGTCGCTTGCTGGGTGCCTGTAAATATCTGTGGTGAGATGGGAACTCAGGGAGTCATCAGGGTGAGGCCAGTAGAGTTTATGAGTCCCAAACAGGCCAAGATTTGGCTGTGTGAAGGGAGGGTTCAGCACCAGTGAGGTGTGAGAGGGAAAAATGGATCCAGTCTTACAACTAAGGCTGTCTCAGATTTTGCTCAGACCTCCTAAAGAGACCAAGCTTGGTGGGAGAGGGTGTGCTGGGAGCTGGAAGGGTGGGGCTCGTGGATCTCCCATGAGGGGTGGCGTTGGTTAGGCACATGGGAAGTTTTGGAGAATGGCCCCCACCTGAGAGCCACACAACTGAATCACTGAAACTCCCTGAGTTCATCCAAACCTCTACACCAAGGAGGACAGATAACTCCTCCACAGGGCATAAGCTCCCCCAAGTGGGGCAAGAGGGAATCGAGAGGGTGGAGCGATTGCATTCTCATGGAGGGGATTGCTCCACCTAAGGAAGATGGCATCTGTGTTGTGGGAGACGGACTCAACACAGGCACCCTGGCAGTTGTTCCTTCAGCTCTCTCCCCAGAGCCACACACTCCAGTCTCTCCTCACTTGACTCTAGTCCACTCCATCCTTTCTCTGCTGGAGCCCCAGGTGAGTACCTACAAACACGATTTTGTACTCTAACCTTTTAAGACAGCACCTGGGTTTTTAACAGTCTTCCGTCTCTTCCTGATAGTCCGAATCCCCACTGATTTGCACAGGCAGATATTATGTGGGTGCTTCTTCCTGGCTCTGATGCTGAATGCAGACATGGGGTTGAGATCCTTCACTCCTCAGGAGGAACCTTTGTAGCTGAGATATCATTCTGTTCTCAGCCACCGCTGGTGGGAGCAGGGCCAACCCTTTACTGGCCCCACCCATCCTACCAGTCTTGGTGTGGCTTCTTCTGTAAATCCTTGGTTATAACACTTCTTTTCAGCCAGTCTTCAGTTGGTTGATTGTTCTACATTTTAGTTGTAATTCCAGTTTGGTCCTGAGAGGAGGTGAGTGTAACATCTACCTTTCCCTTGCCATCTTGGCTCCCCCCCAGAGATAAAAGATTTTATTATTCATGGCCCAGCAAGGAGAATAAGCATCAGTATACTGTTTCCATTCCCCTTGCCTCCAGTTCCATAGAAGTGATGTGAATGGATCCAGCTAGATATCTACACATACAATAGATTCCATTATAGGGCAACTTGAGCCTTATATTGTATACAAGGCATTATTTATATCTTCCAATGCAGAAACTGCACATAGAAAAGGGCAAGTAGTGTCTCACTTACAAGACATGTAGAAATGAAAGAGACGCATGGAAAGTTGCCTTCCAAGAGGACAAAGAATATATGAGGTCTTTCCAGAAAAAGGCCATCCATTGTTAGTATAATGGGAATGGTTTGTGCGACATTGGTATAACCTGGCAGTCAAGGAAGTGGAATGGAATGTGCACACCTGAACAATGACCACTTCACTGAACTAGTCAGTGAGGGCGGTACATGCCATTGAGTGAACATGTGTACTGGGTGGCTATTGTATTTAAAATGACTGAGCAAGTAGAACAACAAATATGCACCAAATTTTGCATTAAGCTTGAACTATCCTCTGTAGAAATTATTCAGATGGTTCTAGAAGGCCACAGCTATGGGCAAGTGGTGATTGGTAGCTTCATCATGACAATATGTCCACTCATGCATCACATCTCATGCAGAGTGATTTGGTGAAATCGCCCAAGTGACTCAGACCCCCTACAGCCCAGATTTGGTGCCCTGAGACTTCTGGCTTTTCCCCAAACTAAAATCACCTTTGAAAGGCAAGAGATTTTAGACTGTCGATGACGTTCAGGATAATATGATGCGGCAGCTGATAGCGATTGTGAGGACTATGTGAGGTCCAATGGTGCCTACTCTGAAGGGGACTGAGGCTTCATTGTCCTATGTACAATGTTTCTTGTATCTTGTGTCTTCTTCAATAAATGTCTCTATTTCACATAGTAC
Source organism: Desmodus rotundus (assembly GCF_022682495.2). NCBI lineage: Eukaryota > Metazoa > Chordata > Mammalia > Chiroptera > Phyllostomidae > Desmodus > Desmodus rotundus. The sequence goes on from NC_071388.1 coordinate 168,613,658, forward strand.
TTGGCTGGATACTTTTTGGACAGACCTTGAGTCATTTGGAAGTGATTGAATTCTTGCCCCCATCTCATTTATATCGCCTTCTCCACACCTTGTTTTTCCATAAGTTTCAATGAACAGATCAAGGGAAAATCCACTTTGTAGTATAGATGTAAAAAGTTATGTCCAAGATTTTGTAGGGATTTGGAAAAAAATATTGTACATGTTATTAAGGAATGCAAGGAAAATGCGGTATTAGAGTGTGAGGAAACCAAAATCTTTTGTCTACTATCATGGTAAAAACTGCTGGCCAGGAATTCTAGAAGATAAATAATTTCAAAGACTTGAGAACTTAAAATTGACTAGTGGTCAATTGCTAAAATTCGTATTTTATATTTTACTTAAGTTAATATTAAAATTACTAAATTTATATATTAATGTATTTTAAAAGAAAAATCTTGTACTCTTTTATAATTTGTCCTTACAGGTTTGATGACATAAAATTTTAAGTAGTTATGTCAAATATAAAAATAATATGCTCAATTTTAAGGGTTTTCATTTGTTATAAAAATCAGAGAAAGTCACTTGATGAATTGTCTATATAATATAAATAAATAACAAAACCACTAAGAAAAAGTTAAAATGTTTAGTGGTTTAGAACTTAACCTAATAATTATAACGAAGTTCTAATCCTTCCTAAATTAAAAAAAAACCCAGACTTTTGAATCTTATACATGTCTTAGTAATTTATCCATTTTACTATCATTGTTCTTATTCAGTTTTTTTTTGGAGGCAGTTGTGATAAAATTAAGCAATCATTAATAATCAATCCTAATGAAAATTACAGGAATATGTTATCATACATAATAGTGAATAAATATTTTGGGCTTCTGCACTTTCTGAACCAATATCAATGAAAGTAATTAGAGATTAAAGGTAAGGTGTTGAAGTTGTTAAACAAGTTGGTGTGAAAATACAACCTGTTATGCATTCTGAAATTGGGCCAAATATTTTTATTCTTTGGAAAAGAAGCAATTAATGTGAAAGCAAAGGCCAAAATGGAATTAAGCATAATATTGGTATTATTGAGAAGCCTCTAAAATATTCTTCATTGACACAGGAAGAAATAGGAGAATGGAATTTACTTTGTTTCAATAAGTTCTACCAGAAATAAAGATATTTTCATTGTTTTGATGTCATTTTTATTTCTTCTCTCAATTTTGATTGTTATGTGAGAAGGTATTATTACTGAGAAAGAATTGAAGAATGGATATTGAAAGACAATATGGCCATATTTTCATCCTTTGGTCACTCATCTGTTCATGCACACCCTTCATCCCATATACTGCACAAACCAATCCCCTCTTTAGGGGGACCCACCCAAAGTCTCATTGGAGTACAAAATCTAACTCAAAGATCAGGATTTCTATGCCTTTTGTCCCATTAATTGAGCATGGATTTGGCTATTTTTAGCCTAGCAAATCATAAAGTCGAAGACACATTTCTCCCCTAACATAGCCAGTATGTGAAATGTGAAGTAATAATATGTTCACCACTGTAAGAAAAATCCCATTTGGAAGAGAACATTAAGAAACACATGGATTTACTGGTGCATAGTAATTATCATGTCCCATTACCAGGAATAATAAAGATCATCTGCTCAGAAAGTGGAATAGATCTCTTAATTAGTCCATCTAGCAAAATCTTTATTTTGCTTTAGAAGGATTTCCTTTCTTATTGCTCTTAACCACTCTTGGTTTTGAAGTTTAGGTGATTCAATGCTGTTTATTTTTCCCATTACCAAACTGAGGTTACTCCCTATTCAAAATAACCTCATGATCCACAAATGCTACCAGGAGCTACAGTTATTCACACATTTCACAAGGGAAGGAGGAAGGTTGGGAAAGGCACCAGGAAGGTTTACTTCCTACTTGCATTAGTCCTGTTTGAGGAGCTATCTAGGAAAGCGAACAGAATGTTGGCCACTTATGTCTCTTAGCCATTTGTCGCTGCCAAGTAGGCTGGAAAATATAGTTTTCTAGCCAAGCCCATTGCTCTTCTGCACAAAATTATGGTGCTTTAAATAACAGTGAAGGCACACATGGGTATTGTAAGTAGTAATCTATGAAATGAAAATGACAGTAAATGGTCCTGTTTCTCTTCCAGTGGTGTTCTCTTCCTTGTTTCATGGTGAACAGTTGGTAGCACCATCCACCCAATGAACAATAGAATTCTGGCAGTCATTCTTGACACCTGTTTTCTTCTCTAACCTCATAGCCAAACATGCAAACATTTTCAAGATTCTTAACATCCTTCCATTATAAGTCCTTTATAACTGCATGACATTTTATCTCCAGCTACACATTTTTTCCTTGCATTTTCAATCCATAACATTAAAAATTGTGTTAAATATATCTAAGGTTAATTTTTCTGTAGTTTCTTGCACACAGCAATCTGTTTCGTACAGCTCACCCCACCCCAGACACTTGACAGAAATTCCTCCTTAAAAAAATATTTAAGGAAATTACTTACTAAATCAATTACACCATTTTAGCTTTTGTTATATTCATTCTCATTGAAACTTTATACTCTGTGGCCCAACTTTACATCTTGAACTTTTTATCCCTTAATTTCTTTGAATACATTTTTACCAGCCACTCCTTCTCTCCTATAACTTTTTTAGAAACAATTCATTCTCCTATCTAATGTCAATCAAATCACCTGTATTTAGGATACTATTTATTCTTATTGCCTTTGAAACCATAAATAATCTTTCTTCTTTATATTTAGCCACACTATATAAAATGGGTTACTCCCAAAAATACTTAAATACGTTGTGTTAAGCAGAATGGCCCTCCAAGATGTCCCTGACCTAATTCGCAGAATTTGTGAATATGTTACATGACATGATATAATACATTTTTAGATGTAAGTAAGGTTATGGATCTTAAAGTCGGGAGATTATAATGGACTATCTAGTGGGTCTAATGTAATTGCATGCATCCTTAAGCCCAGAAATAAGCCCACACCTTTATAGTCAATATTTGACAGAGAAAGCAAGCACATACAATGGGCTAAAGATAGTTTATTAAGAAAATGGTGTTGGGAAATTTGGACAGGTAAGTGCAGAAAAATGAAACTAGACCACCTTCTTATGCTACACACAAGACTAAATTAGAAGTGGATCAAAGACTTAAATTTTAGATTGGAACCCATAAAAATCATAGAAGAAAACAGGCAACAAAATCCCATACATTACTAAGCAAAATTTTATTGGATATGTTTCCCCAGGCAAGGGAAACAAAAGAAAAAATAAACAAACGGGATTATATCAAACTAAAATGGTTTTGCACAGCAAAAGAAAAAGTTAACAAAATAAAAAGACAACCCACAGAATACGAGAACATTCACTGATACATCTGGTAGGAGGTTAATATCCAAAATTTATAAAGAACTTACTACACTCAACACCAAAAAAACTCCAAATAACCTAATTGAAAAAATGGGCAAAGGACTTAAATAGACATGTCTCCAAAGAGGACATACAGATGGCCAATAAACATAGGAAAGATGCTCAATGTCACTAATCATCAGAGAAAAGCAAATTGAAACCAATGATATATCACCTCACACCTGTCAGAATGGCTATCATCAATAAATCAACAAACAACAAGCGCTGGTGAGGATATGGAGAAAGGGGAACCCTTTTTCACTATTGTTGGGAATGCAGATTGGTGCAGCCACTGTGGAAAGCAGTGTGGAGATACCTCAAAAATTAAAAACAGATCTGCCTTTTGACCCAGTGATCCCACTTCTGGGAATGTATCTGAAAGAACTCAAAACACTAATTCGAAAGAACTTAAGCTCTCCTTTGTTCATTGTAGTGTTATTTACATTCTCCAAGATATGGAAACAGCCCAAGTGTCCATCGGTAGATGAGTGGATAAAACAACTACAGGACATTTACACAATGGAATAGTACTTGACTGTAAAAAAGAAGAAATTTTTACCCTTTGGGACAGTGTAGATGGACCTGGAAGACATGCTAAGTGAAATAAGCCAGTCAGAGAAAGACAAATATCATATGACTTCCATCATATGTGGAATCTAATAAACAAACTGAAATAATGAGCAAAAATAAAGACCAACTCAGAGATGGAGAGCAGGATAACAGCTAAGGGGAGGGAGGTTAGTGGGTAGAGGGCTGAGCAAAAAGGAAAAAGGACTCACGGACATGGACAACAGTGTGTTGATTGCAGGGAGAGGGGGGTATAAGGGAACTAAATGGTAATGGGAAAAACATGATGAAAATATCTCTTTGGAAAAAAATGTAGAGAACTTTCAAAGAGACATGGCAGAAGAGAAAGGTGGTAAATTTAGAAGCATGAAAGAATTGACCTACCAAAACTGGAGGGGCAAAATCCCATTTTGCATAACAGAGAATGTGGGCAGCCTCCAGGAGCAAAGACTGGCTCCCGCATGACAGTAATAAAGAAAATGAGGACCTTAATTCTACAACTGCAGGGAACCAATTTCAGCCAACACCCTCAATGTACTAGGAAGCAGATATTTCCCCAGAGCCTCCAGCAGGAAACCTGCAGCCCTGCTGAAACCTTGATTTCTGCCATTCAGACTTGACCTACAGATACTGTGAGAGAAACAAAGTAAAAAAATAAAATACAAAAAGAAACTTACCTTGTTTTGAGCTGCTTAGTTTTTGTAATTTGTTATAATACATATGCAAAATCTTTTCCCATCTAAACACAAATAAGGGGCGTTCTGGGAATGTGGAGCCTGAATATGGCTCTCCTCCTGTCCCCAGCTACACAAATGTAGGTTATTGCCTCTCTTGAGCCAACTGGCTGCTGACCCTTACAGCCTTCCTTGGAAGTTGCCGAGACCTCAGGATATATAGACATAGTTTTGTTATTTTTTAGAGTAATATATTTTCTTTTTTTATTGTTGTTCAACTACAGTTGTCCCCATTTTCCCCCACCACTCTCCTGCGCCCCACCCACTCCCTCCTCCCACACTCAATCCTACCCACCCACCCTTCCCATATTGGCTTTGCCATATAGACATAGTTTTAAAGAGTGATGTGAGAAACAAGAAATTGCCTAAAATATGGCCTAAAAGTCCAAAGGCATTAGTGGAAGGAAGAGGTTCCTGGGGGAGGTTTTTGTGGGGAATTACTGAGAGCTAGGGGGAATACCATGGCCCTTGGCAAGAGTGTCAACATTACAGGACAGAACTACAAAAGCAAGCCGGTCTTCCCAGAATACCTAGGGGAGAAGGAGAGAGGAGGGGTAAGGGAAAAAGTTGTACTTCCCTATACAGAAATTGGGAAAGACTGGAAAGACCCATAAGGGGTAAGACTTACTGCAAGGGCCTCAAGCAGAGCTAACACTTTGCTCTTAATCCACAGACTCACAGTGTGGCTAATCCCTTTGCTATTTACAATTTAATGGTGTCCCAGGGGCCAAAAAAGCCAGTGGATACCTGCACAAGTAAATAACTGCTCTTCTGATAGTCTCTAAGCACGGAAAAGAATCAGGTTGAATAATCAAAACATGTACCCAGTAATGCAGAGTTACTAGAAAAAAATACGAGATCTTGATTACAAAAGGAAAGGCAACAAAAAAATAAAAGTTTTAATGGCAATATTATCGAGTCTTCTTGATATCTTGTCTCCTAGTCAAATTTAGAAAATTCAGTTTATGAATTAAAGGAGAGCATGGTCAGAAGTGAAAGCTGAATTTATACCCTCGTAGAGGAGATGCAAGAAATATTTAAAGCACAGACAAGTACACTAAATAAAAGCTGAGAGACTCAGAAGAGATCTGAGACACTACATATGAAAAATCGTTTCTTCTGATGGAGAAAAAAGGAACAGGAAGGAAAGAGGAAGCAATCAGTACCAGAACATTTCCTAATTTGGGAAAAGGCCTGCATTTGCAGATGTCAAAATTTCACCTAAGTTATAGGCTGCACCGAAGGAAAAACAATAACACTCTGAGGCATATCCTGGTAAAAATAATAAATTCTAATGAGCAAGAAAAGAAATCTTACCAACTTCCGGAAAATTGAAAAAGGAAAAGTCTATCTCTCACCAGAACGGAAAAATCAGACTATTGTTGAACTTTGCACTCACAACAATACAAAGCAGAGGACTGTTAGTGTTTATAAACTGGTGACAGTAAATGACTGCAACTGAGAATTACATAACTAGGAAGCAATTTATTCCCCAGTTAAAGGAAGATAGAGCTATCTCAGAAATCAAAGATACAACCCAAATGCCTCACGGAAGTTAACAACAAAAGTACTTTCAGGTAATCTACATAGCAAAAAAGGAAGATGAGAAGAAAGAAAACAAATTCTTCAGAAAACACTGCAAAGAAATTAGTTCCTACAAAAAACATGTAAGAAACAGCAAAACATATTCTTAGAGGAACTATTATAGCCCTGGATTAATTATCTATTGCTATGTATAAAATTATCCCAACATTTCTTTAAAAATTTTCTCTCATAGTCTCTGTAAGAAATTTGAGGGTGTCTTGGCTGCACAGTGTGAGGTTGCTGTTACATGCCAGGCAGGATGAAGTCATCTGAAGGCCTGACTAGAGTCGAGGGTCGCTTCCAAGGTGGCACTCACACAGCTAAAAAGGTGTTACTGACTTTCGTCTGGAGGCCTCGGCCTCTCTCCATTAGTACCTTGACATTGGGCTGCTTGAGGCCTTGTGTCAAAAAGGCATCGAGGGAAATTAAATGCATATTACTAAGTAAAAGAAACCAATTGGAAAAGGCTATACACTGTTTGATTCTAACTATGTGACATTTTGGGAAAGACAAAACTTAGGAAACATTAAAAAGGCCAGTGGTTGCCAGGGGTTGGGGTCAGGGAGTGAGGGAAGTATATAAATAGGGGGAGCACAGGGCACTTTTAGGGACACATTCTATGTGATGCTGTAGTGGGGAATACATGCTATTATACATTTGTCAAAACCCATAGATTTACAATACAAAGAATGAATTCTAATGTAACTGGATTTTAGTAAATAATTATCAGTGTTACAAATGTAGTACACTAAAGCAAGATGTTAATAATCAGCTGCACTCTGGGAGGGTAGGTAGTAGTGGGAAGGGAGAGAGGCTATATGGAAATTGAGTGTACTTTTTGCTCAAATTTTCTGCAAACATAAAACAGTTCTAAGCAAGTCTTTCACTAAAAAAAAAAAAAAAAAAATTACAAACCTAGAGAGAATAGGCTGAGTTAACAAAATAGTTAATACAAATATTCAAAATTGACAACAGAATAAGTGAAATATTCCAGTACACCAATTACCATAGATAGCTTCATACATTAATTTTATCTAATCATTTGAATTGGTAATGTCAATGCTATTTAAATTATATAAGGACGTAGAAAAATAAGGAAACCTCTGTTTGATAAAGAATTTATAATTCCATAAAAATGTAATATTGATAGTACAAAAAAGGAACTATAAGTTAATCCCACTTATGAATATAGATTAAGCTTATCAAATCAACCATTAGTGAATAGAACATAGAAAATTATTCAAAGAATAGTATACTAAGACCAATCAAGATCTATATCACACATAAAATAATGCTTTATTATGAGAGATTCTGTCAACATGTGATCAATTGTTTTTCCACAACCAACAACACAAGTATTTCCAAGAAGCAAATATAATTAATGATTTTGCGGAGGATAAAATTTTGTTGTCTATCTTTTTTATTCTGTGGCAATTCTTCAATATAAGCACTGAGAATAAACAAGTCTGTCATAATTAATCTCATATATTTTATCAGTTAACTTCCTAATTCTGCCTCTTCTTCCCTTCTCTCTTTCTATCTTTATTCTTCCTCATTTCACTCCAAAGGCAGTACGTGAAGGACTTTTAGACAGTTGCAAAAACATCTTGCTACAGTTGAGATTACATTTGGCCATGCATAATAGGAACCTAACCATAGTGAGTTAGACTGTATTTATTTTTGACACCATTGGAAGAAGTCTGGAGGTTTGCAGTCCAGGCTGGAATGGTTAGCCAACTGTGCCCCCGGGTATCCACATTCTTTCTATTCTTTTGCTCTATCCCTAATGCATTGCTTTTGTTTTCATGCTCCCAAGGTGCACTGCTAGACATCAGACCTACTTAACCATAGTGACTAGTAAATGCAAAAAGCTTTCCCCACTTGAAGTTTTGTCTGTATAATAGAAAGCAGAATAATCTAATAAGGCCACATTTATTTCAAAACTGTTGGAATGGCAAATATTCTGTTCATCAATATTCATAGTACTTCCTGTACTCATCAGCCATTTGCAATAACATGTAATCCCACATCTCGTAAACATTTATTTCTCACTACGATTAAATGTTAGTGGCTGTTTGTTGCATAAGTCTTTTTACTCTGGGAACTAGGTGAAAGGAGAAACCGTATTTGCGGCATGTCTCATGGCAGGGGGGAAAATTAGGGGTAGAACTGTTCACTGTCTCTTAAAGCTTTTGGTCAGATATAACACACATCACACATATTCAGAGTCCATAGATCAAGGTGAGTCACATGGACAAGTCTGAAATTTAGGAGGGAAACACATTTTGTCTGCAGGAAGCTGCTATCTCACATGGCAATGGATAGAACTGTGTAATCCTCTCAGAGGGAATGAAAAAAAATAGTTGAGAACAATAATTTTCCCCATCTGTATAAGGCTAAAATTAGGAGTCAAATTTACTATAGTGAATAATGAAATTTGCTTTGGATTCAAACCTGGTTCAATTCTGGCTCTGTGGATTGAATGTTGTCTCTAAGCCTTAGATTTTGTATTTTAAAATATGTTAATTTCGATGATTAATGATCTATTTTTTAAAACATTTATGTTTTAGATTGCCTTAAAAGTGGTTGGCACCTAGTAACTGCCCAACAATTTGTTATTTTTTGAGCCATATGAAAATCATCAATCTTATTTTCCAAGGGGAATCTCAACCAACCTGCTAGGATTTTGATAGATATAGACACTAAAAATTATTTGAATTTTCATTGTACATTTTCTTTAGACAGGATAGCATGAAGCTTTAGCATTTCTATGTGAGTTTGGACACTAAATTAACTAAATAGCAGTTTAAACAAGTTGTGTTAAATTCAGAAAGCTGAATATTTTATGTACTCATATTTGGTCTAACACAATTATATAGAGCTTATGAATTTTCATGAAATGACTTTATCTCAAGAATTTAAAGATTTATTACTTTGTTTTAGATTGTGAATAATTAGTTAAATATATGCTATATCCAGTCATTCTCTGGTCTTGCAAAAGATATCCAAAACATATTTATAAACCTAAGAAAAAAGAGATGCTATTGATTATGCAGGATTTTAGCCCATTTAGTCACCTTTATGATAACAATCCTCCACAGTCTTTCAAAGTGCTCTTAAACAGCTATAGACAAAAATGAGATGAGATCCAGTTTTGTGGCTTCCAGTTTTAGATAAGAACTAGAATATTGATTTGTATTCTTTTATGTTTCTTTATTGAGTAGTCCATTTTGCCTATTACATTATTTTAAAAAATTAACAATGATGTTTTAAAAACTATAATGAGATCTAATTAAATATTTGGTCAAAATTATTTTTATCATACTCAATTTTATACTCCATGGTACAGAGTTCTTTTGTCTATTTTTTTCTTTTATTCTTTTATTTGTCTATTTTTACAATTTGTTAGATACCTCTAAAGTTCGCCCTTTCCTTCATCAATGTGGTAGTTTAAAATTCCAGATGTGTGCAGCCCGTTATCTATGTGAACATATCTAGCTCATCATATTAGTATTGAAGTGAAATGTAGAATTTCAAATGAAAGTGCAAATCTCTAAGAATGCAAATCTCTGGACTAACAGATTGACTGGAGGACATATTTATAATACACATTATAGAGAGTTACAGGAAAGCTTTTGGTCTAAAAAAGCTGATTTCATACTCTAATGCATATTTCAAGGATCTCAATGTAGATACTGTATTTGACTGTCAAGGGTATTTTTTTTCTCTCATTTTCTTTCTTCTAAGAAGACATTGAGCCCTCTAACTATAGGTGTAGATGTGTGTTCTAGCTTTGGCCAGTTGTAATAACTCATCTTCTAGACAATAATAAATACTGTATTCTTCAGGGCAAGCCTCAGGCCCACACTTCTGGGGTTGCTCCGCAGGCATTGGAAAAGGAGGCTCTGTTTCTGCTAGGATTGCTATGCTGAGAGATGTGAGTCTCAACCTTTGGGAGCTGACTAGATCCTGAGTCAAGACTTTAAGGTCCTGGAACTTTCAACACCTTTTAAAATTTTGTGAGTTGCCATGAGATCTTCCACAGGGAAGAGGACAAATATATTTGTCTTTATTGTTTAAACTAATTGTCATTTGTAACTAACATATGCATTTCTCAAGGAAATATTAGGAGTGCTTACTTTGATAAATTAAAATTAAAAAAAATTCCAGAATATTAAGAGTCTTTCCTGCCATTGGCAAATCGAGAATGAGTGTCTCACAATTACCTTGGCTGAGCTGATGTTATGTGACCCTGTTGTGTTTTGAATTGTAAATGCAGTGGAGAGAATTCACATGCATAGTCTTTGAACATCTTTAAAAATTTTGTTATTCAACTACAAAGAATAAATATAGTGTAGTAAATAAAGCTATGTCATACATTATCTTACACTGATATAAATATGCCGCATTCTCCATGCCCTCCTTTTTCAGGCACACCAATAATTAAGGGAGGAAGAAAGGAGAAAGGGAGGGGGAGAGAAAAAGAGGTGCTTTGTTGTGTGTGTGCCAAGAATGTTAAACCCAGAGTGAAACAAGGGTCTTGTTAATCCACGCAATTTTACAGGAGCTTTATGGCCTACCATTCTTCTATCTTTTCTGTTCCCTCTTTCTCTCTTTTATGGGGTAAAATGTACTTGAATATTTATTGTGTATACTTAAGAACATTACTAGCAGGATTATATTCTCAGTTACACTGAAGATGAATATTAAGAAATTATCAAGGGTAATTTTGACTCTATCTTATAAGTTAATTGTAGAACCTGTTTTATATGAAAAACAATTCCATTTTTTTGAAGTTATTTAAGTTTTCCAATTCCAGCAAGATGACAGTTAAGTGGGGCAGTTTAGGGGGTGGAGTGGTTGAGCAAAAAAGAAAAAGGACTCATGGACATGGACTGCAGTGGTGACTATGGGGAGGAGGGAGGTAAAAGGGGACTAAATGGTAATGGAAAACATTAACTTTCAGAATAAAAAAAGAAAGCATGGGAAAAGAAATGAGTGGAAGTATGTGCATAGGAAAGAAACACTGGATTTTACTTTACAGAATTTAGACATTTTATTTCTTTTTTTTTTTCATTGGTGTTCAAGTAGTTTTCTGCCTCCCCCCTGCCTCATCCCCACCACCTCAGCCCTCCCCACCTCCTTCCCCTGTTTCCACGCCCACCCCCCTTGTTATTTTCCATGTGTCCTTTATAATTGTTCCTGCAAACCCTTCACCCTTTTCCCCTAAAATCCCCTCCCATCTTCCCTCTGGTCATTGTCAGCCTGTTCTCAATTGTCTTTGGTTATATTTTGCTTGCTTGTTTGTTTTGTTGATTAGGTTCCCATTAAAGGTGAGATCTTATGGTATTTGTCTTTCACTGCCTGCCTTATTTCACTTAGCATAATGCTTTCCAGTTCCAACCATACTGTTGCAAAGGGTAGGAGGTCCTTCTTTCTTTCTGCTGCATAGAATTCCATTGTGTAAATGTGCCATAGTTTTTGGATCCACTCATTTACTCATGGGCACTTAGTCTGTTTTCAGAACTTGGCTATTGTAAGTAACACTGCTATAAACATTGGGTACATAGGTTCTTTCAAACTGATGTTTCAGGATTCTTAGGGTATAATCCCAGCAGTGGAATTGCTGGGTCAAAAGGCACTTCCATTCTTAATTTTCTGAGGAAATTCCATGCTGTTTTCCATAGTGGCTGTACTAGTCTGCAATCCCACCAACAGTGCACTAGGGTTCCCTTTTCTCCACAACCTCTCCAACACTTGTTGTTTGTTGCTTTGTTTATGATGACCATTCTCAATGGTTTGAGGTGGTATCTCATTGTGGTTTTAATTTGCATCTCTCTGATAGCTAGCATCTTTTCATATGTCTCTGCAGCCTCTGTATGTCTTCCTTGGAGAAATGTCTGTTGAAGTCATTTGCCCATTTTTTGATTGGGTTGCTTGTCTTCTTAGAGTGGAGTCGTGTGAGTTCTTTATATATTTTGGAGATTAAACCTTGTTTGATGTATCATTGGCAAATATGTTTCCCCATACAGTTGGTTCTCTTTTCATTTTAATACTGTTTTCTTTAGCCATGCAGAAGCGTTTTAATTTGATGAGATCCCATTTGTTTATTCCTTCCTTTGTGTCCCTTGCTCTAGGGGACATATCAGTGAAAATATTGTTGCATGAAATATCTGAGACTTTCCTGCCTATGTTCTCCTCTAGGACTTTAATGGTGTCATGACTTATATTTAAAGCTTTTATCTACCTTGAATTTATTTTTGTGTATGATGTAAGTTGGTGCTTGAATTTCACTTTTTTGCATGTAGCTGTCCAGATCTCCCGACACCATTTGTTGAAGAGGCTATTTTCACTCCATTTTATGCTGCTGCCTCCTTTGTCAAATATTAAGTGACCGTAGAGACTTGAGTTTATTTCTGGGCTCTCTGTTCTGTTTCATTGGTCTACCTGTCTGTTTTTACGCCAGCACCAGGCTGTTTTGATTACAGTGGCCTTATAATACAATTTGATATCAGGTATTTTGATCCCTCCTACTTTGCTCTTCTTTCTCAAAATTGCAGCAGCCATTTGGGGTCATTTATGGTTCCATATAAATTTTGAAGTGTTTATTCTATATCTGTGAAATATGTCATGCGTAGTTTAATAGGTATCGCATTGAATCTATAATTTGCTTTGTGTAGTATGACCATTTTGATGATGTTGATTCTTCTGGTCCACGAACACGGTATAGGTTTCCATTTGTTTGTGTCTTCCATAATTTCTTTCTTAAGTGTTCTGTAGTTTTCTGCGTACAGGTCTTTTACCTCCTTGGTTAGGTTTATTCCTAGGTATTTTATTTTTCTTGTGGCTATATCAAATGGGATATTTTTCCTGATTTCTGCTTCTGATATTTCATTGTTGGTATACAAAAGTGCCTTTTATTTCTGAATATTGACTTTGTATCCTGCTGTTTTGCTGAATTCATTTACTAGGTCAAGCATTTTTTTTGGCAGAATCTATAGGATTTTCTATGTACACTATCATGTCATCTGCAAACAATGACAGTTTTGTTTCCTCCTTTCCAATTTGGGTGACTTTTATTTTTTTCTTGTCTGATTGTTGTGGCTAGGATTTCCAGTAGTATGTTGAATAACAGTGGTGAAAGTGGACAAACTTGTCTTGTTCCTGATCTTAGTGGGAAAGGTTTTAGTTTTTGCCCATTGAGTATGATGTTGGCTGTAGGTGTCTCATATATGGCCTTTATTATGTTGAGGAATGCTCCCTCTATTCCCACTTTGCTGAGTGTTTTTATCAGAAATGGGTGCTGTACCTTATCAAATGCTTTTTCTGCATCTATTGAGGTGGTCATGTGATTTTTGTCTTTGCTTTTGTTTATGTGATGTATTACATCTATTGATTTGCAAATATTGTACCATCCTTGCATCCCTGGGATGAATTCCACTTGGTCATGGTGTATGATCTTCTTAATGTATTGCTGGATGTGGTTTGCCAATATTTTGTTGAGGATTTTAGCATCTATGTTCATCAGTGATATTGGCCTGAAGTTTTATTTCTTGGTTATGTCTTTATCTGGTTTTGGGATTAGGATGATCCTGGCTTCATAGAAAGAGTTTGGGAGTCTTCCATCAGTTTGGATTTTTTCAAATAGTCTGTGAAGGTAGGGATTAGCTCTTCCTTAAATGCTTTGTAGAATTCGCCTGTGAAACCATCTTGTCCAGGGCTTTTGTGTGTTGGGAGTTTTTTGATTACTGCTTCAATTTCTACTGCTGTTATTGGTCTGTTCAGGCTTTCTGCTTCTTCTTCATTGAGTTTTGGAAGATTATATTTTTCTAGAAATGTGTCCATTTCATCTAGGTTTTCAAATTTCTTGGCATATAGTTCTTTGTAGTAGTTTTTACAATCTTTTTTATTTCTGTGGTATCAGTTGTAATCTCTCCTCTTTCATTTCTGATTGTGTTTATTTGGGTCCTCTCTCTTTGTTTCTTGATGAGCCTGCTTAAAGGCTTGCCAAATTTGTTTATCTTTTCAAAGAACCAGCTCTTGGATTTATTGATCCTTAGAATTGTACTTTTAGTCTCTATGTCATTTAATTCTTCTCTGCTCTTGGTTGTTTCCTTCATTGTACTTGCTCTGGGTTGTCTTTGTTGTTGTTCCTTAGGTTCTTGTAGGCATAGGTTTAGGTTGTTTATTTGAGATGTTTCTATTTTTTTTAGGTAGGCCTGTATCACTATGAACTTCCCTCTCAGGGCTGCCTTTGCTGTGTCCCATGAGTTTTGGATTGTTGTGAGTTCATTTTCGTTTGTTTCCAAAAACTTTTTGATTTCTTCCTTGATCTTATTCTTGACCCATTCATTATTGAATAGCATGCTCTTCAATATCCATGAGTTTAAGTGTTTTTGAATTTTTTCCTTGAGGTTGGATTCTAGTTTCAGTCCCTTGTGGTCAGAGAAAATGCTTGATGTGATTTCAATTTTCTTGAATTTGTTAAGTCTTGTTTTGTGTCTTATCATGTTTCCTATCTTTGAAAATGTTCCATGTGCATTTGAAAAGAATGTGTATTTTGCTTCTTTGGGATGAAAGACTCTATATATATCAGTTAAGTTCATTTGATCTAGGACATTGTTCAATGCTGCAATATCATTGTTGATATTTTGTTTGGAAGATCTGTCCATTTTTGACAGTGGGGTGTTAAAGTCCCTACTATAATTCTGTTGCTGTCAATATCTTTCTTGAAGTCCTCCAAGATTTTCTTTGTGTATTTGGGTGTTCCTATGTTGGGTGCATATATATTTACAATGTTTATGTCTTCTTGATGGATTCTTCCCTTGAGTATTATGACCTGACCTTCTGGGTCTCTCTTTATGGCCCTTTTTTTGAAGTCTATTTTGTTTGATATGAGTATTGCAACCCCGGTTTTCTTTTTCCTGTTCATTTGCTTGGGAAATTTGTTTCCAGCCCTTCACTTTCAGGCTATGTAGGTCTTTTGTCCTGAGGTGGGTCTCTTGTAGGCAGCATATGTGTGGGTCATGCTTTCTTACCCATTCAGCTATTCTATATCTTTTGATTGGAGCATTTAATCCATTTATGTTTAAGGTTTTTATTGATAGGTACTTATTCATTGCCATTTTTTTCATACCTGTGTTCCTCTTTCTTTCACTCTTGTCCTTCCTGTTCTTAAAGCAGTCCCTTTAGCATCTCCTGCAGAGCTGGTTTGTTGGAGATGTATTCCTTTAGACTTCTTTTGTCTGGGAAGCTCCTTATTTGGCCTTCCATCTTAATTGAGAGCCTTGCTGGGAAGCTCCTTATTTGACCTTCCATCTTAATTGAGAGCCTTGGATGCAGGCCTCTGGTTCTCATTACTTGGAATATTTCTTGCCATTCTCTTCTGGCTTGGAGTGTTTCCATTGAAAAGTCAGCTACTAGTCTTATCGGGACTCCCTGATAAGAGGAACTATGTTACTTCCTGTTTCTCCCTTGCTGCCTTTAAGAATCTCTCTTTTTCTTGGAATTTTGCCATTTTAATTATAATGTGTCTTGAAATGGGCCTCTTTGGGTTCCTCTTGATTGGGACTCTCTATTTCCTGGATTTGTGTGACTTTTTCTCTCATCAAATTAGGGAAATGTTCAATCATTACTGTTTCAAGCAGGTTTTCTATGCCTTGCTCTTCCTCTTCTCCTTCTGATATCCCTATTATACGGATATTCTTACACTTCATGTCCTGAATTTCTCTTAACCCCTTTCCATTCTTTCTGCGCCTCTTCCTTTTCTTGCTCTTTCTGGGTGTTTTTTTCTACCTTGTCCTCCAGCTCACTGATCTGATCCTCTGCTTCAGCTAGCCTGCTTTTGATTCCTTCTACTGTGTTCTTCAGTTCAGAAATTGCATTCTTTATTTCCTCCTTGCCCTTGATAGTTTCTAATTCCTTTTTCATGTTGGTATAGTTTGCAGTGAGTTCATTGTAGTTTCCCTGTAGTTCTGGTAATTCTCTGTGACTTCATTGAGCTTCCTTGTAACCATTGCTTTGAACTCAATACCTGATAGTTGAGTTGCCTCTATTTCATTTAGGATTGTTTCTGAGGCTTCCTCCTTTCCTTTCATTTGGGGATTGTTTCTTGGTCTTCCCATTGTTTGTGAGGCTCTTCTTGTTAGCCTCTGCTTCTTAAATTGATCTTTTCTGACTCCCTGGGTCTATGGTGCGAACCTCTATGATAGGATACCTGTGAAATTCAGTGGTACAGTCTCCTTGATCTCCTAAGCTCACTGGTCTTGGACTGTTGTTTTTGTTGGCTCTGTGTATGTCTTTGTGTTTTTATTGTTGTTGGGTCTTTCTTTGGTGGCTCCTTCCCTCCAGCTGGTTTACTGAGGGTCACTTCTTCCATCATGTCTTGTATTCTATTGTGCAGGTATGGGCAGGTTGTGTTGAAGCGGATTCTTCTGTGTGTGTAAGGTTTTGAAGCTTCTTTCTCCCTCTTGTTCAGTTGTTTGTTCTGGGTAATTTCTCCACCATTTAGTTGTATTTCCAGATTGGTCCTGGATTGAGGTTAGTGTGGCTTCCATCCCTGCTTCACTTTCTTTGGTTGTTATCTGTTGGTGGTCCCTTTGTTGGTGGGTTTCCTCTTCCAGCAGGTGTACTCATGTTCATAGGTCCCACCACAGATTTTCAATGTCCTCTACAATTTTTCGTCTCTAATCTTTATATATGCTGGGATACCATTGGCTTTTCACTCTGTTCCTCAGAAGATCAGCTAGGTGTTTCTCCTGTGCTCAGGGGGAAATGGACTCCACTCCCACCTATCTCGCCACCATCTTCCTCCCCCCTAGACAAGAGGACTTCCTTGAATTTAGATGTTTTAAAAAAGTCATGCTAATTCACTGCAGAGAGGCTTGGTGTGAGCTCTCTTTTACCATGTTCCACAGTGGTAGAAAGATGTCTAACAATGAATTCACTAAGGAACACTTAAGTTATGACAATCTGATTTGAAAGTCCACTATTGCTTAATAAGAATTCATATTGAAAAAGAAATTTTGGCTTTTTGCCTTATAATCCTTTCCATCCACTTTTCTGTTTACCAGCCAGGGGAGAAGAAGGGGATAAATAAATAAATTAGTTATATGTTGTGCTGTTTAAAACATTCCAGGATCTGTAAGTCATCTAAAAAGAATCTTTAATTTTTTTTTTTTTTTTTTTTTAGCAGAAACAGGTTTATATAAAGCTCCTGGTAAAACATAGAGATGAGTGATAATCACTTTTGGTATTTTTTAATATATGGAAAATGTCAAACATTCACTAGAGAAGTTGTGAAATGAAACCTCATGAAGACATGACCCAGTTTCAATGGTTACAAGCATTATGCCAGGAGGAGGGGAGAAAGAGAGAAGTGGGACATTAGCCAGCCAACTGTTTTTAGCAGAAAGAGCAATATCAAGGTTTGACCTCATGATCATCTCTATTAGGCCTAATGAGAGTCAGAGTCACCAGAGACAATTTGATCCATATTCAGGACTATTCATGAGCACAGGTAAAGAGTTAAGGTCAAGATAAGACTGGAGACTGACTAGGTTTTTAAGCATTGTACTCTGTGTTGTGGGAAAAAGTCAATTAGTCTTTTAGGACTAGGTGGCCTAATTCATAGTATTCTTTTTGCCTCTGACTATAAATACAAATCATTGTGAAAGTTATTAGCAGGGAAGAGTGTAAAGCAGAAATTTCAATGGGAACTCAGAGAACAACAGTCCTTAATTAAGGATATCATATAAAAGAGAGAAAAACAGTGAAAGTTAGAATGTCATTTTCATACTTCTTTTTCCTCTAGCTTATCCCAGAAGTGGACTTTATTTATTTATTTATTGCAAGCTCAAATTGCAATTTTGCATTGTATTAGAGAATCTGCATTATAAAATGGTTTTCACTTAATCTCATTTAGCTGTAAAAGTGCCTCCATGCGATATTTTCTCTACTTTTCAACCTAAAGGTCTAAAAGGCAGGTCTTATGCTGAGTGAAATGAGTATGATCATTGATTAAACTTCGGGCACATGGCTCCTGGAGCTAGAAAGAATCTGAAGACAGCATCAGAATGAATACTAAGTACTTGCCCTTCAGCTTTTTATCATCTATATTTCTTGGTGGTCAATTCATTCTGTTCAGTGCTTCTTGCTAAACCTCTCTTCAAGGTGTAGCATAATAACCTCAGAGAATGTTCTACTATGAAAAAGCCGTGATTTTATAAATGGCTTTCATTATGCTAGTTTAAAGACATGACAAGGAATTATAATTACATAGCCCTCTTGATAGACCTTTGACAAATTTGAATCTTTATGTTGTTTCTACATTTTGTACTGTTTTTTAAAATAGTAAAGTTGTTCCATGTATTAAGGTCTTATGTAATATGCCAAGCACTATTTTAAGTGCTTTATATTTAATCATTTATTCAATACTCACATCAATTTTATAAGTACAGTACTATAATTTGCCTTCTTTGGACCAGTAATGAACTATTTCTGAAGCACAGAAATATTACTTTCCCAAGAGCACAGAATTCATAAATGGCTAAGCAGAGATTCAAATTCAGGAAGTCTGGCTCCAGGCCCTGTGCCTATAACCACTCACTTAAACAAACAAGCACAAAGAATCAACCCAAAAAGGGAGAAACAATGAAAGCCTCAAATATTTTCAATTGGTAGTTATTTATAAATATGATAATTGGTTTTTAATTGTTCTGAAATTCAAGGTATTAAGACTGGGGACTAAATTTGAAAATGCAAAAATATATAGCTCTTTCTGTTTTAGTGAAGATAGTATTATTTTGCTTTAGGGCTTGTGAAACCTATTTTTTTTTTTTAAAGCTATAAGAACAATACTAGAAAAGACAAAACAGGAAGAATGTTTCTAAATAAATAAAAATTCAGCAAGGTCTTCCTATGATGTCTTAAAAAATAAAAATTGTGAATATCAAGGAAGCTCTCATGTGAAAAAAAGCAACCACTAGAACCAGAATCAGGTTGAGTAAAATTTTGTTATGAGAAGGAAGGCAAAGAAAGACTTGCTAAAATGCTTTACATTTGTAAAGGGCAGTGGCATATGCAATGAGCTTCTTCAGGGTGTGCTTCTGTAGATTTTAGTGGCAGCCAGATCATTGACATTCAACCAATAGTGGATATATAAATACTGAAGCTTTCTCATCCTTCAGGTGGTATAATGCTACAATGTGCTTGACACTGTTTCCTAGAATTTTCCCATGAAATTAAGCTTCATTCACTCACAGGGCAAGCAAGCTTGATGATGATATGTTGCATTTGGCTATTTTGGGAAGTATTTTTCACTGTCTAACAAACAGCTCCAAATGTTAGCAGTTTAAAACAACAACTACTTTACTTCACTCCACAATTTTGCACTTCATGAATCTGGGCAGAGCCCAGCTATACGTTTCTTGTGATTAAATGGAATTGAGTAGGGGTCCTCCAGGGTGTTCAGTTAGTGGCTGTTATGGTATAGAAGATCCAAACTAATTTTGCTCGTATGCCTAGTGCCTTGATAGTGACAGCTGGAAGGCTGAGTCTAGCTGGGTCTCTCACCTGTCCATGGATATCAGCCTCTCCATCTGGTCTCTCTAGCAGGTACTGGGACTTCATACAGGGCAGTTTAACACCTTAAGACAAAGTATTTCAAGAGATAGGAAGCTGAACCTGCCAATGTCTTGGGTCTTCAGCTTGGATATTGGCACAAGGATCCCTCTGCCATGCTCAATCACTCAAAGAAGTCATAAATCTTTCTCTTCCCACCAGATTAAAGGAGCAGGAATATAGATCCCACCTTTCAATAATAGAGGTTTAAAAATTGTGGCCTTCTTCTCCTCTTCCTTCTCGTCCTAGTATTTGTTTTTGTTTTAGTTGTATCATCCAAAATTGACCCTCTCTAGATTCTTTATCTCAGCATTTGTTTCTGGGGGAACCCAATCTAAGGGAAGGAATTTTATATTTGGCCAAAAGAAGGGTTTTTATAGAGAGTATTTTTTTCAGTTAAATTTATTGGGGTGTCATTGTTTAATACAATTATATAGGTTTCAAGTGAACAATTCTATGATGCATCATCTGCATATTGCATTGTATCTATATATTGCATCTGTATATTGCCTACCACCCAAAGTCAAATCTCCTTCTACACCATATTTGATCCCTTTACTCTTCACTACCATCCTATCTCCCTTCCTGCTGGTAACCACCATTCTGTTGTCTGTGTCTATGAGTTTTTGTTTGTTCATTTTTTGCTTTCTGTTTTATATTCTACATATGAGTGAAATCATATGGTTGTCAACTTTTTCTGACCTATTTTGCTTAGTAGGATAGTTCATAGGAAGATGAAAAGATCCATCTTTTCCTATGGTTGAGTAATATTCCATTATATATACGTACCCCATCTTATAGATTCAGGCATCTATCGAAGGACTCTTTGCTTGTGTGCATGTCTTGGCCATCGTGAATAATGATGCAGTGAACATAGCTAGGATGCATATATCTTTGTGAATAGACAGTGTTTTCTTTTTATTCTTGAAATATGGTGGTGGGTAGCTCTATTTATTACCTCTTTCTCATTATAAAGGTCATGAATGAGAAATGTTAACTAATTAGTCTGAACTTGAATAAAGTTTTTCAAACTCCAATTCCAATGTTTTTGCCACTGTACTCAAGAATGAAATAAAGAGAATAAACCTAAAAAGGAGTCAGTTAGTTAAAAGAAAGATTGAAATGTAAATGTTAAGCAGTATTATTATTACTTTTTTACTCAGTGGACAAATTCAACTCAATTCAAGAAACTTTCGTTTCTGATATTTTATCAAATAGTTCTGTCAATTGACATGAAGTCAAAAGATTTGCCAGTTGATTTATTCAACTACATGACAATATGTACAAAGCATCTCTGATGCTTAATTTGATCTGCACAGACAATAGGAAAGGAATGGGAATTAACTTTTGCTATACACCCACTGTTCCAGGCATTGTGCCGTTGACTTTCACTGCACTTTTATTTAATTCTCACATTGTAGATAATACCTAAAGTT
This sequence comes from Desmodus rotundus, assembly GCF_022682495.2. Taxonomy (NCBI): domain Eukaryota; kingdom Metazoa; phylum Chordata; class Mammalia; order Chiroptera; family Phyllostomidae; genus Desmodus; species Desmodus rotundus. The sequence continues at coordinate 168,635,026 of NC_071388.1, forward strand.
TTAAGATGAAGGAAGTAAGATTTGGTAGCAGGCAGGGATTCTAATGTAGTCTATCTGGCCACAGAGTCAGACAGATTAACTACACTCTATTTTTTCTAAGGAGAAGAAAATGTTTCGTGGAGATTTCCCTGTTGGGGAGTGAATTGCAGGGCTGGGAATACTATGAGATTGTTTCACCCTGCAACTAATAGTTATAGTGTCCTGCTGGGGAAGTGGAAGCAATTTTCTTCAGCATGATTGGTCCCTACATTTTATTATTATTTTTAAACAGCTGCTGTTGAGATCAAGTTTGACCTACTCCTGATATGATTGCTTCTCTTTGTCTCTATCTTTCCTGTGACTGTCTTTATTTTCTTCTGTTCAGTCTTGTGAGTCTCTGGTTTTTCTTTGCTAAATACTCATGACCTAGTTCTTCCTGCTATTGCTCTCAAGTTTATTTTGCCTTAAATACCACTTTAGAAACTTAAATATCCCAGATAAATATAGTTGATGAAAGAAAAATATCTAACTTACTATGCTAACAAAATTTTGTCAGTTTTTAAAATTTGTTGCTAATATTTTGGATGAAAAAAAATGGCACTCACTGCTTTAAATCACATTTACTTGATTACTAGTAAAACTAAACAACTTTCCTATATATTTGCCAATATTACCTCTCTTTTGAATTGCATTATTTTATTAACATTCTAAAATTATTTTGTAAACTGTGCATATTAAAGATGTCTGTATTTTTTATTGCACATGACTCCTTTATTACACTGATCTGAAGATGTTTGTGTTTTGATTGAAGTGTGCTGCAACTCTTTCTAATAATTTGTCATTTGTCTTTTGACATTGTTTATTATATACTTTGTCCTTCAGTAATTTAAAATTTGCACGGAGTCTAGTTTATCAATATTTTCCTTTATGGATTCTGATTTTTCTATTTATAAAAGAATAAAAAACAATGTAATATAAATATTCTTTTAAATTAATTTAAATATTTAATTTTATGTGATAGTAATATAACATTTTTCTAATCTACAACTAATTTAGGCTGTATATATAAACTATGGTTTCTCAATAAAATCTAATTTTATTTAAAAATCATGTTCTTAATTCTCTATATTCAAAGACATATTCTCATATCCTTAACTCCATTTCTGGTTGCTACTCTGTTTCAATCATTCATCTGTTCTTACACAAACAAATGGTGTGTGTGTTGGGAGGTGTAGTGTAGTAAAGAAAATAATCTTTTTTTATAATTAATAGGGGAATTTGCAAATATAAATGCCTCAAAAATACTGCTTCATCTGATCTCACAAAGTTTGGTGCTTTGTTTTAAATAACTTGGTTTGAAAGATTAAAAAATTTCCATCACAACTTCTAATTTGATCCAGGAGTTATTTAGAAGTGTGTTTTAATTTCCAAATGCTGTTAGGTTTATTTGGTCAGAGAAATTATTCTGTATGATTTGAATCCTTTTAAATATATTGAAGCTGGTTTTATGGCTCAGCTTATGCTTTATTAGTGTGTTATATATGCATTATATTGTATAATTGTAAAAATGTGTATTCTGCAGGAGCTACATATAATATTCTAGAAATATTAATTAATTAAATGTGGTTGATAGTATTTTTGATTTTATCTATCTTTACTGATTTTAAATATTTGTCTAGTCATTCTGTCATTTGCTAAGAGGGATGTTAAAATCCACTATGATAGAATTATCTATTTTTCTCATTTATTGTCATTTTTTAAAATTTTGAAGGCTTGTTATTAGGCACATACACATTATTTGTTATTAGGCACTAAACACATGTTACTGGTAAAATATGAATTTTTACAAACTTTTGGAAAACAATTGATAATATTTTCCCACAATTTTTAAACATGCATAACCTTTGACCCAGTGATATAAACTTTGAAATTCCTCTTAGAGATATAAATAAGTATACTAGCACTTACTGACATATGTTCAAGTGTGTTCATTTCTGCATAGTTTTTAATGCCAAAAGGACCCACCACAGAGTAATCTGAATTTTCATAAACAGGGAAACAGTTGAATAGATTGTGATATAATCATAATGGAAATATTATACAGTCATAAAACATTAAATATATGTTCATTCACATGGAGTGATATGCATTTTATGTCATATAGTAGTAAGTGGTAGAGCTGTGTGTATGTTATGTTATCATATTATTTGATCTAAGTACATTATTTTGGTAGTCCAAATGTGAATAGAGTAAGTATAAACCTAAGAACATCTTTATAAACATAAAAAATTTAATAACTAAGAGCAATCTTAAAATTAGATTGTATTTATTTTGTTTTCTTAGTTCCCTTTTTTTAGCTTTTATAAATACGTATATCTAAATTAACCTTAGGGAAATACCAAATTAGCCAATTTATGTAATGTCTTCTATGTATGATATATAATAAGGGATCTGTAGGAGACTGTATTACCTAACAATAGAGTGCTTTGGAAAAGATTGAAAATTCACATAGCCATATTTAAAGTAACCAATATAATTTATCAATTTTTGAGCTTTTGAATGATTAGTTGTTGGTAGTTTCCCAGATGTCACTTTAATATTTTTCCATAATATTTGTGGAAAGCATTTACAAAAGCTTTCAATTCAATACCAGATTAATTTTGAAAGATTTCTTTTAGATGCACAAATGTTCACTACATTTGACTGTTAATGGTGAATGTTACTGAGACCACACTGGCCTTCTGGCTGCTTTTGCAATTAACCTTTAGCCTATTGACAGTAGCACTTTTAATTTTTATGCTCCATGTTTATGAAATGGACTATGTCCTCTGAAATAGTAGGCTATCGATTTGAATGTGAACAGTCATTTTAAATGCAATTGAAGATCCAGTCATTTTTTTGTAGAGCAAATGAATATTCATTTATATACTTTTGTGTTCCATCAATACAGACCTTGCTTCATTCTAGAAGAGCATGACAGTATTTTATTCAGTATCCATTAGACAAAAACCTTGGGCCTATTATTTTGCTATTTTAACAACAGTTGAAGACTGCTTTTATGGAATATTTTATGTTAATATGGTTTATATTACTCTTTGTGTAATTCATCAAGTTATATTTGATGGGGGAATATATGTCTATTTAATGACCCAGACTCTCCATACTCAGTTTGATTCAGTAGTTAGAGCTCTAGTCATTGGGTTATTAGAATTATTCCATGTGCTATGTTAAACATTATCTTTGGGTAATACAGGGATATTAGTGGCTGTTTTATGAGAAATTCTGCCTTTTATATATTTAAGTTTGTTACAGAATTTTTAAAGATAGTCCTATGATCACACTTTACTTAAAAAGAAATATGCCTAAATTCAATTAATAGCTTAATGAATTAAAGATTTTCAGTGTATCCTTTTAGGTAATTGTTATCACCCAACTACATTTAAGAGCTTATTATGTGGTATAATTTGTGTTAGGCATTACATGCATTATGAAATTTAATTACAATTTAAATATGTTAATTATAGCATATAAATAGAAATATCATTTTTTTAACTCAATGAATTTAAGAAACATACAGTCAAATTAGTTAATAAAACTCTTGTTATTAAAGACAAGTAATATTATTTAACTTTAAAGAGTAGGAAACAACATATTTCTAGTTATTTATGACAATTGAACTGACACAGATTCAATTTTTTTCTGCCTATACTAGAGAGGACCCCAACAAACCCAGAATTTATTTATAAAAATTGTGTATTTATTCTTACATGTTTGAACTTCAGTCAAAGTGCTCTCCATTTGATGCAATACACCTATTGAGTCATTTTTTCCCACTGTTCAAAACAGTTTTTGAATTCGTCGATTTTTAATCCTTTTAGTGCTTCTGTTGTTTTTTGTTTCACCTCTTCCATATCAGCAAAATGTTTCCCTTTGAGGACTTTTTTCATCTGGGAAAATGATCAAAAATTTTTGCTTGGTGTGAGATAGGATAAATAGGGAGGATGGGGCATGGAGGTTGTGATGTTTTTTGCTCAAAAACTGCTGAACAGTTATGTGGTATAGGCAGGTGAGCTAGTAAATCACCCATTATGAAATGGGCAAATGTGTTGAAAGAGTCTTCAACAAAATTCACTGAAGCCACAGCTTCTCACAACAACACCAGCTGGTGCATGGATACAGATGGGCCCTAGAACACTCACCTAGTGGCGGGGGGGCTGTCTTACAAAGGGCCTGCCCTCCAGAAGACAATTGCATTTTCTGGGGGACTATCCTTCCTCATATATTGAGGTCCAGAACATATGACACTTCTCAACCATTTCTTTATTTATTCAATAAATATTTATTGTGTGCTTACTATGGCATTTTGTAGGCACTGATTAAATGAAGGTGAATCTCAGTCCATGACCTGAGCAAACTTTATATCCATCCATATAAACAAAAACATTATTACAATTCATTTTGAGAAGTGACATAAAAGTAATGTGTAATGATCACAAAAGAAATAACAATATTGACTGGCCATGTGTGATTATGGCCACTTGTAATGAGTAAGCTCCTAGGTAAGGAAAGGGACAAAAGGAACCTAGACAGAGATTCGCCAGGAGGCGGGTGGTGGAATGGGCTTTGATGTCTGTCTGAGAGCTGAATGAAGGAATGCCTGCAGACTGCCTGCTGCAGTGTGCCACCTTATAAAGCATTTTCTTTAGTAGTGTTATTCATCTTGATCATTTTTACGCCCAATATTCTGAATCTCTGAATCAGTGCATGCTCAAAGTTCACATTTTTATATAATAAAGGCTTAATTCTATTCAGGATTAAAGTTGCTTCCTCTAATAATGCTTTTGCAAATGCCTAATGCCAATTACTTATTATTTATAATGAATACTTTTCAAGTTAAGGCCCAGCCCTTTAACTTTTTGGTTTTTTTCTGGAATCATTCTCTTCATGTTTCTTCTTTTCCAGTTTCATCAGTGGCATTTCCCCTTGGCAGTGGTTCCCAGTGAGCTTTATTTTGGATGGGAAGAGGAACTCTTAGCTTGTACCTGTTCTTAGAGTGAATGTTGTTGTGTTGGAGAACCCTGGGTGTTTTCATATGCCTGTGTTTCAACAACAGAAAGTTTTGCTGTTTAATCATTTCATATTTCTAACAAAAGTCTACATATGCAGATCATGTAAAGGATTTTAACTTTGTTTTTCTTCATTTTACTATTTTAATGCTTTTTATTTTTCAGAAATAAAGTAGAAAAAAGAGGATGCAGAGCCAGAGAGAAGAGCTCACAGTGAGTACAAAGCAATATTTTCTCTTTGTCAACAATAAGTGGCAATATTGCTTTAGTGAGACAGTGTATTTTTTTTATTCTGGATTCTTCCCCAAAACGATACTGTTTAGACTCTCTAGGGGGAGAGGGCTATTTTGTAAGGATGATGCTTTTACTGTATAGCAAGAGAATAACCCGAGTCTTGCTCCAGACTTGATTGATGATGGTCTTCCGAGGAGGAGCCCAAATTATCAGTGAGAAAGACAAATGGTGACTTTTCTCTAGCTGCTGTAGCTGGGTAAGCAAATCATTTGACAGTACTTGTCATTATAAGTTGTTAATTTTAGAGAAGAAAAAAGATTAAGAGTGTTGTCTGCTTTCACATAAGGTAAGTAAAGTGGACATGAGAAAAGATGTAAAGCTAGATAGAGTTTGTTAAAAAACTGGGAAATGGAGGTTAAATTGATGATTGCATATCAACTTATTCCATATTTTAAAAAATATTTATTTATTTTTAGAGAGAAGGAAAGGGAGGGAGAAAGAGAGGGAGAGACACATCAATGTGTGGTTGCCTCTCACATGCCTCCAACTAGGAGACCTGGCCTGCAACCCAGGCATTCGCCCTAAGAATTGAACCACAATCCTTTGGTTTGCAGGCCGGTGCTCAATCCTCTGACCCACACCAGCCAGGGCTCAGTTTGTTTAATATTAATAAAATAATTGAATTTCCATTAGTGGACATAAGTTGGATTTGACCTGTTACTAGTTTGTACTTATCCTACTACTTCAATAACATCATCACATTTTCTTATATTTCCCTTGGACAGTACTTCATATGGGTACCAAAAAGAAATTTTAGTCACACATAACCTTTTGTATATGCTTCTTCTAAAAGTATACTTTCTTCTGTCAGAGTTTTCATTTAGGATACTCAAGTATCATGAGAATGGGTTCTTGTAATCAGAAAGCATATACTTCAATTTATACAAGTAACATACTTTGCTTATTACTGATTTATTTAATAATTTTAATCCATTGATATTGTAGTGCTATATACTAACAATGCAAGGCCTGTAGTAATAAACTACCTTTAGTATCTATGAAATAGTAATCGTGTGGACCTGTCCACTATTAATCGTTAATTAATATAAGTATACCTTTTTTCTTTGCATTTTCATAGCCAGTGTATAATGTTCTATAAAGGAGATAATGTTTGAGCAAATTACATAGTCTCAGTAGAAGTTACCCAGAAAAAAATTGTCAGGAAGATGAATTAATAAGAACATGCTACAGTACATTTAAGATTTTTATATCTAACATGTCTTAATTTTATGTATAGTTTTATTTTTAACTATAAGAATATGTTCATATACATATTGCCTTGGAACTATAATTAGAATATCAATAGGACATATATTCATTAATAAACATTCTCATAGCTCCTGTCATGTTCCAGCTACTAGTCTTTACAAGTCTTTAAAATATTTGTTAAAATACAAATATTAACTCTTTTAATCAAAATTGCAACCTTAAAGAGGCAGCAGGTCTTATTTACATATGAGATATCTAAGGCCCAACAAGAGCTGAAATAACTGCCTAAGGTCATACACCTAATAATGAGCAGCCCCAGGAATCCCAGCCCTGTCAATTTAGCTACAGCCTCTCTGTTGTTAGCCACTATGAGATATTGCTACAACATTGCACTAGACCGGTACATGTTTTTGGAAAACAGACTAGAGAGGTGATGTATCAGTTCTGCATTCAGGTATTTCTTTTTTGAGATACTTGTTGTCAACTCTCTGAATTGATAGGAAAAGCAGGGCTTAATTCTCTCAAAACTATTGTCAAACATTGGAGGTTTATATTCTTCCACAGAAAAAGAGAGACTGCATTTGTCATTTCTGTATTCCTTAATTAACCAGCAGGACACTTCTACCAATTTCCTTAGTGCATATCTCTGACTCTCTCAAATGAAATGGTTGTTTTTCCTGTGTTATTCTGGATCACTCTGAATTCACATGAGTGCCTGGGATTATTGCGGGGAAAAAATAATGGAAGCTCTGTGAATCTGAGGCCGTGTGTTACACAGTCAGTCACTGTGTGCTTTAAGTCTCCTGACTAATAACAAAGGACATTTTATTTTTGGATTCAGCGATCTCCATGAATGGTCCTTTTTGCTTCAGAGACTGCACAGTGCCCTCAGGTCTCCAGTGACCTCCTTCTCGGGACTCGTTCTGTGTAGAACAAATCTTACCTACTCAATGACCTTGTGGCCAGACTTCTGCTGAGTGATTGAAAATGACTTTAAATATAGATTTTTAATAGAGGGTAATGGCTCTTCAAAAAAAATGTATTTGAGAATTCCTTAAACTAGAACAATAAACAATGCAGCAGGGTTGGAAGGTGGGTGATAATGTAGAACAGTGATTGTCAATATTTTAGTGAATCATAGTCATGAGGAGAATTTGTTAAAATATCGATTGTGGGTTCCCCAAATTGATTTCCTACAAGTTGCCAGTTGATACATATACTTGGGAAACTCCATATTGAGAGCCATTGGTCTAGAGCTTCATACATTATCGAGACATAAAACAGTTACTGTTGTAGCCAAGGGGCACTAATCGCTGTGGAGCATCTCATTTCTATTTTGTGGTAACGAAACCGAAGTTTAAAATTCTCCAAATAGGAGTTTTTGCTGCTTATCTATCAGTTATAGCCACAGAGGCTTATTAAAAAGTAAAGAAAATTAGGCTTTGGGGTGTGGGCAGACGTGAGTCAGAGGTGAAATGGTGAACGGTGATATATCTTAAGGGTCCTTAAAAGTTTACTGATTTAAAATGTGTTCAAGGAGTAGGAGGGTTTCAGGAACTAGAAAAGATGACTTCTTAAGACCATTTCATGAATATAATTTTCTGTAAGAGATGGTATAGTAAAATCTAGGAAATATGTATATGGATTTCCAAAAAGAAATTTTGAGAAAAATAAAATAGAAATAATGATAATATTTAGATAAAAATATTAAAATTATTTTCTGCTCATAAAAGGATTTTTTAATGTTGAACAGTACTCAGAAAGTAAAAGAATTAGTTTGCTTTCTATTCAAGAGTACATTGTTACTAAATTTTGACAAATTTTAATTTGAATTCATATTCATTACGTAAAGCACTTTGAACATTCCCTCTGCCTGGAGCTGCGGTGGCTCCTGGGCCAGTCTGCTCATAGAACTGGAACTGAGCTGCTGTATATCAAGCACCCAGACCAGTGACCGGATGGAGTGGCTACTTGGTAAGCGTCTTTTAAACAAGTGAAAAATAAATAAATGGAACCAATCATTTGAAGGAAGCTGGTCAATTGTTTAAAGGCAGCTTCTTATTAAAGAGAAACATTTCTAAAATAAAATGTTTCTTTTCTTGGGTCCAAACACACTGGAACCAGTGTGCTGGTGTACTACTCACTACCTGGAAAGACAGACAAACAGCCCTCATTGCCGGCACATTCTTCAAGGTGAGGCCATCCCAAAAAGATGTTTGGATACCTCACACCATCTCGTTTCAGTGAATGTCCATGTGAATTCACCTAGTTCTGATGCCAGATCCCCGAGCAGAACTACATTTTGGCTTCTGCGTCAAGGCAGTTACTTATGTATCATTCCTAACGGGAAGCTAACCTTTTCAAAATGTCATCACACTTCACCACCTTTACAATCGCCAGCAATGTACATTTATCCAGTAGCTCTGTAGTGCGAGGGCTGTGTAAAAGTCTTTTATGTTTTAAGAACCTGTGTTCCGAGGAAGACACGTGTATCTCATATTCAGGGCAGTTACAGACAACTGGGAAATGTACCCAGACAAACACTGCAGTCTATCTTTCAACATACTTCTCACTGGGGATGGAAGAGTTTTGTCATTTTTGTTGATGAGTAGTGAGTCTTTAAAATTTTTTTTTATTTAATCTTCATCATATTTTTCCATTACCATTTAGTCCTCTTATACCTGCCTCCCCCCACCCCCAGCAATCACCATACTGTTGTCCACGTCCGTGAGTCCTTTGTCCTTTTTGATAAGTGAGACTTTTTAATATGACACTGTACTTATAAGTTAATCACAAGCATATGGAGAGTTAACATTGCTTTAAGCCAGTATGTGTGTGTCTTTCTTAATCTATGTTCTTAAAATGGGGGACCCCTGCAAAGATTATTTAAAGAAAGTTAGAGAACCTACTTTCTAGAAACTTTATAGAATATGGTCATCCAATTCAATTAACATCTTCTGAATTATGCTAGTTCAGATGTTTGACTTATAATTGTATAAGTGTTGGAAAACTAAGTTACGTGAGGTTGCTCAGACAGCAAGCAATTAAAACATTAGCAGTTTAAAAATGAACATCTCAGTTTCTCAAAGTGTTCAGTTTTATAGAAGACATTCGGTATTGTAAGTTTTTGTATCACCAAGAGCCAAAAATAGATCATATTATATAATGATCATCCTTAAGAGATGTCTTCAGAAATTTTAGGACATGTTCTAAGAATGTTCTATAAATTCTTATTTATATGTCCAATGAAAGGAGACTTGAGTATTTTACTACCTTGAATTGAGGATAGAGTTCACTGGGCATTGTGGGAAAAGCCATGTACTTTCACATCAATTCCAGATTCTATTTGACTAGATTCAGAGTAGTCAGAACTTGTAGCCAGGTTAGTTTATCATCACACTCTGTATTTGCTTACCCCAAAACACATGCCTTTGGTCCTAAGGGAATTAAGTGTAAATGGTAGATAAAAAGCAAAGCAATATGTTTGCCAGTGTTGGGTGTCCCCCTGGTCCTAGGTCCATGACACACAACCTCTGGCTTGTCAGACCAGTTATTCCAGCTCTAGCTGAGGAAAAATAACTATGGTACCAAAGTAACAATGTCATGGCAGGTCTGTCCTCTACCTGCCACACTGTTATACACACTTCAAGGATAATGGTGACATCAATTTTACCAAACTTTTACAAAATGGGCAGTTATTTGGTAGAGATGGCTTATTTCTTATCTCCTCTCCTGAATTTTAATAAGCCAATTAGTTAAAAGAGAAAACTAAAGATAACTACTTAGGTGATCATGAATTCTATAGGCATTCTACAAAATATTTTCCGGAAAGAATCACATACAAAGATGTCTTTTAACCATTTTCCAAGCTAATTAAGAAAAGATGAATAATTTGGTTATTAACATGTTTTGCATAACCTGAAAAAAAGGGAACAGAATCATTATATAGTATGCACCTAGGAGAATATCAGTCTTGTTCCTAAGAGCAGATATTACTATAGATTTAATTATGTCATATCCCCATATGTCCAAGGGATATGTAATCAGAAGTCTTTAAGATTTGATCACATTGATTTATAAATTTGTATACAATAAAATTTATTGTGTTTAGTCACTGGGTTTTAACTAAAAATGTTCTCTGCCATTTGAAACTTAGCCCCAAAAGTTTCTACAATTCTTAAACAACTTTTGTAATCTCACATACCTTTTTGTACATGTAATATTTAAAGTCCTTTAGTGTCCAAACCAGATAAGTATTCTAAGTCAAATCCTTAATTAATTTATACATAGATTTATTGATGATTCTCATTGATGGTTCTCATATTGACTAAATAACTTTATTATAATAATATTAATAATATAAACATATATAAATATATAAAAATATATTTATAATATATTTGTAATATAAAAATATATTTGTCTATCTATCAGCTATTTATATACCTCATCTAATTTTCTGCCTATTTAATTAAAACACATCAGACTACTCTGTTCGGTTGTGTTAAAATTAGCCTCTCTCCCACACTTACTATGAGCATTTCTTAGCATGACTATTTTTGACTCCAAAGAAAGTCATCAGTTCTATCTTTTCCCAATACATGGTATAGATGGCACGGATGTTTCTTGAGCTGATTAGTACTCCCAATGGTTTTATGGGTTGAGAAAGAAGAAAGAGACTTTTAAAAAATATGTTTATTGTTACTCTCTGAGAAACTGCCCTGAGGAAGATTGACAGAGGCAGACAGACACACAGACACACACACACTCAGACATAGAGACTGGGGGGTTGGGCTGTAACTAGAAGACAGTAGGAAGAGGAAGGAGCACCTCCTCCCCATTTTAGATAAAACTGCCCCTCAGATATCTTTAAACCATGGTTGTCTTATATACTTTAGAACTGACACCAGATCAAAACCTTCTTTTTGTGTTAGATCTATTCACCTCATGAATTGATGAAGTAGCATACAAGAAAAACTATTTTAAACTCATGAAGGAAACTGCCACTTATTTCCATTTTTATCTTCTTTTCAAAAAATAGATGCATCCCTTCCCCTTGAGTTAAACTCAGAGGAATCATGGAGTGTTGGGTGACGGTTCTTTTTTAGTCACAAATCCTTAAAAAGGTAGTAGAAGAAGGCTTTGATTTCACTCGATTTGTTTTTGCTGTTTCAAAAGTGAATACATGAATAGTAATACTCCTGAGTAAAAGTAATATAAGATTGCATCAAAGCCAGTGCATCTGAGCCTGAGATCCCCAAATGTGATTTCCTGTAATATGTACATCTGTATACCTATCTGTGAAATGTGTGGCATTTCCGAGCAACTACCAACTTCAGGACAATACTGCTATCAGTTTGGGCTTGCTATGAAAATCTGAAATGTGAAAAAATAGTCAAGGTCACATTTCAGTTGGTCTTTACTAAAATATTCCCTTTTCTTTCTAACATACATCAAGAGGTATAATAAGGATGGTTTTCAAGGTAAGAATTCCTCTCTCTGAAGAGATAAAAAGAAAAGAGTTGGAAAGTCACTGTTCTTATAATCACCTTGTTGCCGGAAGTCTCACTGAGGTGGTGTTTGAGGACAAGGTGTATTCCTCTTGTGTGCACTAAAAGTGCCCAGCAGCCCAGCTTTCACTGAATGAATGGTGACTGTGGGATCCGTGCCCTTTACCATTAATATATCATTCTGTTCAATAAGAACAGCATCCACTGTGCTGAAAAATAATCGGGAAAATAGAACTATCCCAAATTGCTTTTCCTATGATAAAGAGGGCTTTGTACCCTACCCCCCCAAAAAAAAAATCCATGCCCGAAACATTGATATCATGCTCTCATTAGCTTTAAGGCCTATGTTATTTGTAGATTTATTATTGAGTAAGTGACATTATTGGTGGCTAATAGTCAAATAAAATGTTTGAAGATCAGAAAAATCAATAATTATATGATAGCATGGTAACAGATGTTTTAAAAACAGTGACAATAAAAGAAAATAACCTGTTTTTCAATTGGGAAATTATTCTCATTTTCAGTTTGGACTCCAAATTTTAAAATGATTCTTTTTGGTATGAATGTACCTGAATTATCCTCACCTGAATACTGATTGTAAACACCCAAACAAAACACCCGATAGCATAGAGAAATCCCTTGGGTGCAGAGGAATTAATGATTTCAGATCCAAGGTGCCATAAAACTCTATCGACTGTATTTCCTCATACAGGGGATTAAATTTGAAAGAGGTGAAGAATAATGGTGAAACCTGGAGAAAGCTATGAGAAATTGGCCTATGTTTTCAATTTCATCTTGTTCTCCACTCTTGGACTTTAAAGTGATTTATCTGTGTAAAAAAAAAGGAAAAAACCCTCAGGTTCACATTTAGTGGTGTCCAGTTGAATTTTGGGGACTGCTTTTCCAAATTTTAACAACCAAAAGCATATCAGAGCATCAGATTTTATCAAAATCAATATTTAAATATTTTTATTAAACTATTTAAAATAAAAAATGACTTTACAAGCAAAATTACACTATTTTGTTAATTTTAGTATTTATAGATTATAGAAATGTAACATTATATTATTTTTAAACCAAAACTCCATGTTGATTTTACCTGGGGAAACTTTTTTAGCAACTTTAAAATATGCAATACAATATTATTAATTAAAGCCACCATTATAGTTGAATGGTTGAATTGTAGGAACACTTTTTAAAGATGTTCTGTGTCCCTTAATGCTGTGTTGGGGGTACATCATTTATACACTCATGATATGTTTCTCTTGCTGTGCATCTGCTGTAGTTATGCATCCAGAAATCAGAGGGGAGGGCTCAGATTGTCATTACGACTTGCATTAATGAAACAGATGTGTCAAATGACATTGCTTGGCATTGATGTTTAAGTCATTGTTTGTCAGTGGAGACCCAAGGAGTAGCCAGGTATGGTAAACACTGATTGCTCTCAGGGGAAACAATAACTGTCAGTGAAGTTGAAAGGAACAGTGGGAACTCAGAAAGGACAAAGAGTCTATGGCAATAATGTAGAATAAAATAAAACAATATCAAAAGCAAAGCCAAATGAACAGCTGTTACACATAGCTGTATACATATACATTTGTAATTTTATATAGTACACCATTAAGAGTGCTTTCATTTACATCTATGGAATCTAGCTATATAATGACTCTAATTAGAAACCATCTCATAAGAGAATGAAAAAGTCTTACAATGATTCTTATCAATTTCACTCTCTTTGAACAACATTCCGAGTATCAAATACCACTGTGATGCTTCAGTGATGGCACGCAATTATTTTAAGCCTTGAGGCACCATGAAAGTGCTGAATGGTTTAATCAAATAGACAGTATTAGAACATATTTTTTAGCAATGCCTCTCTGAAATCTCTGATGCTTGCACAGATCCCTACTGTGGTGTTTATTTGACTCTTCTCCATCTCTGAAAAACCCAGTGATTTTCCCAGGATGATCTTGTTCAGGTTGATACTCATTGGAGGTTGATTCTGTTCTCAGCAGGCTGTCGTCAGGAGTGTCTACAAAAATTGAACCTACTGTGACCTTCTCTAGGAAGTTTATTTTATATTAACTTTACTTGCTTTATCAGAATAAGAATTAATGTATGTTTTTAATACCTCTACCTTTGCTCATCAGCAGCTTGCCTAGCTCTGGAAGACGGTAGCCATATTGTCTTTTCTCAAGATCTCACATAAGTTTAGGGAGGAACTTGAAAAAATAAGAAACCACTTGATGATAATCATTTTTATATAAAAGGTATATTTGTGATACTCTTCTCATTAATGGACAGCCATTTTTAAACACTATTCGGATCAATATAGTAATGAAGTATATTTTTGATATACTCCTAAAATATTTTAAACTTTTATGAATAATATACATGCTTAGAAATAAAACAGCTTAGATAGTCATATATTTGCTGAATGATAGTAGTTTTAATTTGAGCATTACCCAACACTTGATTAAATGTACCTGTGGATATTATAAGATAAGAATACACTACTTTCTGTTTACTAAACTTTCTAGATATTTACAAGTTGTTACCATATATTCATTATTATATAAAATTAATAAAGAAGACAACGGCCAAAATAATTTTTAAGGAAGGAAACATTTGAAATGATATGGTTATTCTGACACTTTAGCGCCTAAGAGTTTATTGGAATAAACGTGCATCTTGTAATTACATATCCTTAAAACCAAGAAATAATCACCACACAAAGTCGCTTTTTGTGTGTCATGAAGAAGTTTGGGCAAGAAATAAGAATACATTACCCTTAAAGTTTATAGAGAGTGGTTAAAAACCAGGATCCAAATACATATAGAGAACACAATAAATTCATTAGCAGTTCCCAAAAAGTGATGCAAATTTTATTCAAATTAATTATTCTTTGTTTCATAGTCAAACAAATATCAAATAACTAATCAAGAATCAAACTGCTTTCAGTAATTGCCACCTTGATAATTTCTGTGTAATGCTGGTGGGTCAGCTAGTTCCAGGTCATTGTAATCTTAGCAGTGGATATGGGTATATTATTATTATTTCATTTCCTCAGGACTGTAAGTGGTGGATTTGGTGTAGTACAAAGAATCATAGCTAAGCACTGGGTCATACTGTTATTACCTGGAGGGTTCCCTGATACCCGGCAGAGCAAAAATACCCACTTTCTTCTTGATCTACAAGGAAAAAATGAGTTATGCAGAAAATTAATGTTAGAAAACTAGGATAATCTCTAGAACTCAATTCCAAGCTCTATTTTGCTCAATTACATTTAAAAATAGAAGTAGAAAATATATTATAGGAAGATTTGAAAATACAAATGGATTAATGTAAGAATAGCTTTTCAAGCTTCTACTTCACTTTGGCTGGGAAATCAGGGCTGTGCTAGATTATAATCTCTAGTTTTCTCTCCTACCTTTTATTTATTGCATAAATAACATAAAAAGGGATAGAAAAGTTGAATAAATCATTAAAGCTCTCCTTTCCCTCACATGTTAACTCTGTGCTAATTCCTCTGTGAATCTTCACATTTCCAAACACCTTATTTTGGTATTTTCACTTCCAGACTCACAATCTAAAATGTAGAATTTTCTGACTTTTACAAATAACCAAATTGTTGCAACTATGGCCTTCACTGTATCACCTCCATCTAGCCATTTTCTTCATCTCAGCAACCACAAGTTCTATCCTAGTTTTTGCCATCTGTTACCACAGATAGACCAGTGATATTACAGATCTTTGTTTTTTGGTCATTCTATTATCTGTATTATATATTGCTGTTCCAGATTTCTATAAAACTTTCTTTGCACCTTTGTTCCCTCTCTTCAGAACCAGGAGCTCATTCCTGAAATGGTTGTATATAATAAAACCTTTAATTTCTTTCTAGCTTGCTTTTAGTCTCAGGACATGTAGATATATATAGTTTCTTTAAACAATTAGTTTCATTAGGATCAGAGTACATATGAATACTTCGCTAGGCCTAAATGATATTGTAAGTCATTAGCAACAAAGCTATTTGCAAAATAGACCTCTTTCTTGATCAAAAACATTATTTATCAATTGGACTTATTCTACCACCTGAGATTATTACTCATTATTTTTCTAACTATGAATCCATTGCAGTCTGCCCGACCTAACTTTACAGCCCCATCTTTTCTCTCATCTGAACTTTTACTCATAGTCCTTTATTTTTTTCAGTAGTGTCTGAACTCTTTCGCCCTTCGAAGCCTAATGATACAAACCATTTTCTCGAAATGACCTTAGGTTCTCTTCTGACTCAAATTCTCTTGATGCCACTTGTTGTATTTCCCAGTATTCACTCCCACATGTGTGCACATTCATTAATATTTTAATGTCCCTGAAATGAAAAGGAGGGAACTGAACCAATGAAAAATGACTTACACAGAGGGTGGGGCCAAAGTAGGTTTACAGTTGTGAGTATGCAATACACAGGGTTTATTCTTGTATTATTATTTATTATTGTATTATTTTCCATGCAAACAACTGTAAAGTTACTTTTGCTCCACCCTGTATTCGTGATGTTGTGATTTGTAATAAGAAGTATATATTTGGTTTTCATCCTAGTTTCTGGCAGAGATCTCCTAAAACCACTGGAATTTTCAATGATATTAATAAAGGTATGTTTTGTTATGCTAATAAGGTGACTTTGGGATCCCATCTAAGCACAGAGACTGGTTGCCAGTAGTACCAACCATATGATTAGAGGGTTGGAACTGTCGTTCCTACCTCTGGACCTCCAGAGAGGGGAGAGGGCCTAGAGATTGAGGTCAGTCACCAATGGCCACGATTTAATCAGTCACGAGGCCTCCATAAAACCCCAAAAGGACAGTTTACAGAGAGCTTCTGGATTGGTGAATATGTGCAGGTTCTGAGAGAGGGATGCCTTGGAGAAAGCACAAAAGCTCCAGGTCCTCACCCCGTACCTTGCCCTGTCCATCTCCTCCATCTGGCTGTTCTTGAGTTATATCCTTTTATAATAAAACAGTAACCTATCAAGTAAAATGTGTCTCTGAGTTCTGTGAGCCACTCTAGCAAATTAACCAAATCCAAGTCAGGGGATGGTCTTTGGAACCTCTGGTCTATAGAGACACAGTTGATAGCCTGGATTTGCCATTGGCAACTGAAGAGGGGGTGTGGGGGTAGCCTTGTGAGACTGAGGGGTGTGGGGGTAGCCTTGTGAGACTGAGCCCTTAGCCTGTGGAATCTGATGTCGTCTTCAGGTAGCTAGTGACAGAATTGAATTGAATTGTAAGACACTGAGCTGA
This sequence comes from Desmodus rotundus, assembly GCF_022682495.2. NCBI lineage: Eukaryota > Metazoa > Chordata > Mammalia > Chiroptera > Phyllostomidae > Desmodus > Desmodus rotundus. The sequence goes on from NC_071388.1 coordinate 168,652,384, forward strand.
TGTCGAAAAATTGCTTGGTAGTTTGGGGAACCCCCCCCATGACCCCCCACCCTGGCACATTGGAGTTGGTGACCAGAAGTGAAATCGGTCAGAATCCATAATATTTATATCCTAACCCTCTATATTTTGGAGAAAGACAAATATCTACATTTATTTCTACTGTTTAACAGTAAGCCAGTAATTCTTAAACTTTTACTCTACATAAAAATTCCACACTCTGAATGAGAAGGCCTTATATAAAGTGTAGACTCTGTGTTGTCCCCAGATATTACTGTCTGAGAAGGCGCGTATTTAGTGTCATTGTGAGTTCTCTATGTTGAGAGTGCTCAGGGAGACACACTCAAGGACATCTGGCATCTATTGAGGAAATGAGACTCAAAAACAAAAGAAACAACTTTGCATTTAATTTAATGTACCTAAAGAGTTTGAGTGAACATGAGTATATTATTTACTATATTTGAATAGATGTATGTATACATTTGACTGTTCATTTTGGTGCATGCTGAGTTAGTTTGCCCACCTCATTTCCCCTTATAAATTATATTTTCCTTAGAAATAGAAGCTATTACTTAAACTCTTAAAATTACTCAATGTCTTATGTATATACACTGTGAGCTTTAAATGCTATGATTTTATTAGAGACTTTTGTGTTTTGCTGAACAACTCTTACGTGCCAGACCTGTTCAATGCACTTACCAAATATTTTCTCTGATTGACATAAGAACCTTGTAAAAATTTGCTCCATATTTTAGATAAAGAAATTGGAGCCCCTAAAAGTTCACGAACAAATGTCAAGTAAACATGAAGTATGTGATTGAGCCAAAGTTCAAATCTGGTTTCTAATTTCATGCTTTTCTCCAGAATGCCATGTAGTTAGTTGTATTTAATTCACTTCTATATTATATGAATTATATTTACCTTAATATGTTGAGGTAATGATGAGGTTAAGTATTCTAAAATCATGAAATCAATTTATTCTTGGTTTGCAAAGATATAGACATGAAAAATAAGCATTGCATATCATACCCAAGAGAATTTCAAACACTATAACATTTGTTTTGTGGTGATCACCATTTAAGGTGGACCCTACAATTCCTGCTTCCTGGTATTTATGCTTTTGTTCATCACTTCCTCTTGAGTGTGAGTGGAACCTGTGATTTTAACCAATAGCATGCAGTGGTTTTATATATATATGTTATTACATGAGACTGTGGTGCCATTATTGCTGGAGTTTCTCTCTGTTGCTGGCTTTGAAAAAAACAACTTTCTGTGCAGCTGCAAGGCATTGGATTCTGCACATGATCCGAAGGAGTTTGGAAGCAGATTCCTCCTCAGTTGAGCCTCTGATGGGAACCCAGCACCTATAAGTACCAAAATTGCAGCCTTGTAAACCTTAAGCAGAAGACCCATTTAAGCCATTCCTGGTATCTTGACCCACAGAAACTATGAGATAATAAATGTGTACTGTTTTAATCCATTAAGTCTGTGGTAATTTGTTATGTAGGAATGTGAAGTCTGTCCAGAAAAGTTCAGCCATTTTTATATAATAAGAATGGTTTGCATGCCATCAATTTAACCTGGCAGCCAAGGAGAGTGGCCTGGAATGTGCATGTGTGAACAATGATGACTTCACTGTACCAGTCAGTGGAGGCGGTAGGTACCATTAAGTGAGCATGTGTACTGTGTGGCCATCACATTCAAAATGAGCAAGTAGGGCAACAAATCTGCATCAAATTTTGCATGAAGCTTGAACTTCCCTGTGAGGAAATATTGGGATGATTCAGAAAGCCACAGCCATGGGCAGCTGGTGATTGGCAACTTCATCACAAAACATGCCCACTCATGCATCAAGTCTCATGTAGAGTTTTTTGGCAAACATCAAGTCACCTAGGTGACTCAGCCTCCCTACAGCCCAGATTTGGTGCCCTGTGACTTTTGGCTTTTCTCAAGGCTCAAATCACCTTTGAAAGGGAAAAGATTTCAGACTGTTGATGAGATTGAGGAAAATATAACAGGGCAACTGATGGTGATTGAGAGAACTGTGTGAGGTCCCAAGGTGCCTACTATGAAGAGGACTGAAGTGTCATTTTCCTATGTACAGTGTTTCTTGTATCTTGTATCTTCTTCAATAAATGTCTCTATTTTTCCTATTACATGTCTGGATACCTTCTGGACAGATCTTGTGGAAAACTAATACAGTATTGGTTGCTTTTTATCCTTAGAAACTAATGATTAGTTATCTAATGAAATACTGAGGTGGTCTGTTGTGAGCATAGGTACTGAGAAAAAAAATTTTCCCTGTGCCCTAAAATCATTATCTAAATGAATATTTCTATGTTTTATTTGGCTGCCACTGGGTATAGTAAGCCATTAATTTGTATGTAGTTTTGCTCCTTTTAGCCCTTTCAAATGCCTCATTTATTATTGAGCATAGCTGTATGCCTCAGTGAGCCAAGTTAACATTAGCTTTTTATTTACTTTGTTTCCCTGAAGTGATTTTTTAAACATGGTTTTTCAGCATCTAGCAAAAGTATTCATAGTAGTTTTTTTCTGTTATTTAAGTTGACAAACATTTCCTCATGTTCAGTAAACTGAGGCTCAGGAGAGCCATCATTTTTATGACACTCAGGTTTTTGGTTATAATTTTCAAATGACCGAGAGAGAAGAGGCTACGACCCATGATGCTCCTGCTCTCTGCAACCGTTCGATGTTCTCAACCACTTTTCCAAAATCTACCCAGGGGAATATGACATTGGATATTTAGAACTAGTTGGGTAGGGTGTACATGTATATTTGCCATACTTAAACCCTACAAACTTGCACATAGTCAAGTTTTATAAATGGAAAATACTTCTGACTAAATTTAAGAAAAGAATTAAACTGACTAACACAGTGAATAAACATAGTAATGCTTCAAAGTTTTTTCTCTCTCCACTATCAATCTCTTTTCTTTTTTGAAAATATTTCCTCTTTATATAACCTCTAAATCCTAGACTTCTCAATCATGAAGCGACTATAATTCATTCCCTACCCACATCATGGGCAAAAAGGGAATACGGATGAATTAAGAATTTTAATGTAAAAAAATGAAAATTAGATGAGTAGTTGGTACTTTAGGAGTGGGAGTATCTTCCTGTGAATATCTGTACACTCAGAATACATTAAAAATACTTATTTGACTGATAGCGAAGGCTTAACAAAGTCAACAGACAAAGAAAAGCCACATGGCAAAAGGTTATTGTTAAGAGGCATATATTTAAATACAAACATAGGAAAGTGATGAAAATAAATAATTCACAGAGGAGAAAAATCATGTGAGCAATAAATATTTAAAAACAATGATGAACCACAGTAGAACTTAGGCAAAAGCAAATTAAAACAAATATGAGATAATGTTATTTTATCTCTAAGATTAGGAAACTATTAAAATCTTTGAATAATGCTCAGGGACATAAGAAAAAGTAGTTTATTGCTGGTCAGAATATAAATTACTATAACTTTGTGGAAGACAACCTCATGGTGTTTATTACAATTTAAATTTTATATTCATTGACTCAAATCTGCAGGATTACATCCAAAGATTTATTAGTGTATGTACATGGTTGTGTTTGTTATTTTCTTGATTCCTGCTGATTCATTCTAGCTAAAAGAAGGTATTGTGATACTGGTGGTGATGATCCATTTGTAGTGTGAGAGAGGGTTGGGTTGAGGGATGAACACGGAGATTCCAGGCAAGGATTTATTTGGCCCTAAAGTTTCACAGTTTAATAAGACATTTCTTCTTTCAGGTTACATACATAGCTATTTTTTAAAATTTTGTTTTCAGGGTATGGAGATATATTCCAGTATGATCTTTCTGCTATACCTAGAATCACCATACCCATAAGATCTTAAAATGTGTTGCCAAGTCTAGGCTACTAATCCCAGTGACTAGTTTTATAGGTTCAGTCTTACAGGAGAGATCTGACAGAGATATTACTGATTATAATTCCAATAAAACCATAAACTAATTGATTGGCAAAGTACCAGCATGGTGATGGGCCTCTAGATTGGATTTGAAGTTTGAATGACATTACAGATTTCTATAACTGACTGTTCACTGCAGAGATACTTTCCTGTGTTTCACGAAGAGTGATAAGTGAAAAAGTAATGATCACTTATTTAAAGCAACCAGACCTGTCTTAAAGATGACATCATGTCACTTTTCACTTGAATCACTTCAGTGACTCCCTGGTACTAGTTAATATTGGAGCTCCTTGCTTGGCACAGGCTCCTTAGTGATCTGATCTTTTCATCTTTTCCCACTGTCCCTTTACATATTATTTTCATCTATTTGTTTCTGTTACTCAAATATTGTCCATTTTATCACAAATCTTTTAGTATGCTTTTCCTTCTGCTTGGAATTTCTTTCACTGTTTTTTTTTTTTTTATTAGTGAAAATTTCCCTGCTCTAGAATTTAAGTGTGTAGAATCTGTTTTTTTTTTTTTCTGGAGAATTTTAGTTCTAAGTATTCATGAAACTAAATTATATATTTTTAAAAGTTTATATATAATAAATAAATATGGATAACATTCCTATCCTTTTTGTATTTTGTTTTTACCATTTTTTCTTTCACTCGAGTTCTTTCCATTTCTTTTTTTTATCTTATCTTTTCTTATAAGCCTCCATGCCGTGCAACTGAGCAAAGACTGGAAGCAGGTGAAGGAGTTAGCCAGAAGGAGGAGGAAACACTCAGTGCAAAATTCCTAAAGTAGGACCTTATTCAAGGAAGAGCAGAGTTGAAATGAGATAAGTTGCGTGATCTGATTTACAGTTTGCAAAGCTCATTCTGGCTGCTGTGTTGAGAAAAGACTGGGACAGGGAGAGAACACCTATCGGTACAGACTAACTCATAATGTGGTAACAAGCAACACTACAATCTCAGAGGCTTAGAAAGCAGAGAAAAATAAAAGAGGTGTTTTTCTCACACACGTTACATAGCCATTGTGGATAAGCTGTGGCTCTGCTCCATGTTGCCTTCTCTCGGGGGACCAGGCTGACAGAACTGTTGCTGTCTGGGTAACGGCAGTCTCATGGCAAAGGAAGAGAGACAGCCTGAACCTGGCTCTTACAGCTTCTTCCCCAAAGTGCCCTGGGTTACTTCCATTCCTACACGAGCCACTGTCCTTTGCCATGTCCCAAGCTCCCTCGTTTAATATCTTGGATATGTCAGGATTCCACTGTTTGAGGTGTAAGTGATAGCGAAGGAGCCATTATTATCTCTCACACAGAATGCTGCAATGAACTAAACGACGTCCCTTCTTTTCACCATCCTATTTTGGAGACTTGTATTATTTTTCAAAGTATTTGCATGCTTTTCTTGAGGTTTGTCTTATTCCTGTGGAAGAATTATAGATCTCTGGTCTTTCTGATGTTAGACTTGCTTGACCCTATGACTCATTGAGGTCAATGAATTGCGATTGGAATACTACTTTCTCAATAAAGCCTCCTTTGATCAACCTATTTAAAATTTCATCCTGTTAACCAGTCCTTCCTCTACCACCTGCACATTTCATTTACCCTTTGGATTGATTTAGGTTTTTTCCTCTATCTCACAGCTTTGAAAATATTCTGTAATATGTATGTATTTATGTTAGCATTTATTGTCTGTTTCCACACTCAACAGAACGTAAGTTTTGTGAGGTTGGACATCTTGTTATGTTTTGTTCACATGATAGTGAACTAGAATAGTGCCTGATACATAGTAGACATTATGAGGACCCACACTGAACTGGAAAAAATGTTCTAGCTATTTACAATTTGTTTCACACTGATCTCAGCTGACCTGTGAAGTCCTAATCTATGCGTCTTTATGAATACCATTTTCCTGGGTAAGGCACAATGTATGGCACACGTGTAGTATTCAGTGCTCTGAAGGCTGCTTTCATGACAGGAGCCTTAGAAAAAAATGCCAGATAAATGAAATTTGCATTTGGCTTTTTATCTCTTTTTCTGGGCTCTATTTTCACTTGAATAAAAAAGGAGAAAAAATCGCCCTGGATGGTGTAGCTCAGTGGATTGAGTGCGGGCTATGAACCAAAGAGTCACTGGTTTGATTCCCAGTCAGAGCACATGCCTGGGTTGCAGTCCAGGCCCCCAGGGGCCACGTAAGAGGCAACCACACATTGATGTTTCTCTCCCTCTCTTTCTCCCTCCTTTCCCCTCTTTCTAAAAATAAATAAATAAAATCTTTTAAAAAAAGGAGAAAAATAGAATTATTCAGGTGACCAAATATAGGCATACATCATTTTATTGTGCTTTGCAGATACTGCATTTATTACAAACTGAAGGTTTGTGGCAACCCTGCATTGAGTAAGTCTACTGGTGACATTTTTTCTACAGCACTTGCTTTCTTTTTTATTTTTCTCAGTGTTATATTTTGTTAATTCTCATGATATTTAAAACGTTTTCATTATTGAAAAGTTTGGTTGTTATAGTGATTTGTGGTCAGTGATATTTGATGTTACTGTTGTAATTGTTTTGAGGCACCACAAATTCATGCCTATATAAAACAGCAGAATTAGTCAATGTTGTAGGTGTTCTGACTGTTTCACTGACTGGCTGTTTCTCTTTACTCTCCCTCTCCTTGGCCTCTCTGTTCCCTGAGACACAATGATAATTTTGAAATTAGGTTAATTAATAACCTTACAATGGCCAGAAAATTAATAACCTAAAATATTTGTATGAAAATAAAAGTGCAAAAGTTAGCCAAGTTAGGAATGCAAAAGAAAAGTTCTTGAAAGAAATTAAGAGTGCTATCCCAGTGAACCCAAAGATAATAAGAAAATGAAACAGTATTGTTGCTAATATGGAGAAAGTTTTAGTGGTGTGGGTAGCAGTTTAAACCAGCCACAACATTCCCTACATCAAACCCTAATTCAGAGCAAGGTTCTAAGTCTCTTCAATTCTATGAAGGCTGAGACAGATGAGGAAGCAGTAGAAGAAAAGTTTAAAGGTAGCAGAGGTTGGTTCAGGAGATTTAAGGAAAGAAGCCGTCTCTATAAAGTAAAAGTACAAGGTGAAGCAGCAAATACTGATGCAGAAATTGTAGCAAGTTATCCAGAAGATCCAGCTAAGATAATCAATAAAGATGACTATACCTAACAAGAGGTTCTCAAAAGCCTGATATTGGAAGAAGGTGTCATCTAGGACTTTCATAAGCTAAAGAAGACATGTTAATTCCTGGCTTCAAAGCTTCAAAGGACAGGCTGATTCTCTTATTAGGAACTAATACAACTTGTGACTTTAAGTTGGAGCCTGAGCTCATTTTCCATTCTGAAAATTCTAGGGCCCTTAAGATTTATACTGAATTTACTCTGCCTGTACGCTAGAAATTGAACAAAGCCTGGGTGACAGCACATGTTTACAGTATGGTTTACTAAATATTTTAAAGCTACTGTTGAGAACTACTGCTCAGAAAAGGTTTCTTTCGTAATATTACTACTGCTCATTGACAGTGCACCTAATCACTGAAGAACTCTGGTGGAGATATGCATTGAGATTAACCTAATTTTTCTTCCTGCTAACAATATCCACTTGCAGCCCATGGATCAAGGATTAATTTCAACTTTGAAGTCTTATTATTTAAGAAATCTATTTTGTAATGCTATACCTGACATAGATAGTGATTCTTCTGATGGATCTTGGAAAAGTATATAAATTAAAAACCTTCAGGAAAGGATTCACTCTTCCAGATGCCATTAAGAACATTTGTGATTTAGGAAGAAGTCAAAATATCAACATTAACAGAAGTTTGAAAGAAGTCGATTCCAATCCTCATGGATGACTTAGAGACATTCAAGACGTCAGTGGAGGAAGTAATTGCAGGTATGATGGAAATAACAAGACAAATAGAATTAGAAGTGGAGCTAGGCAACATGATTGAATTGCTACAATCTCATGATAAAATTTTAGCAAGTGAGAAGTTGCTTCTTATAGATGAGCAAACAAAGTATTTTCTTGAGATGGAACCTACCCCCGGTGAGGATGATGTGAAGATTGCTGAAACGACAACAGAGGATTTAGAATATTACGCAAACTGAGTGTATGAGGCAGTGGCAGGCTTTGAGAAGACTGACTCCAATTTTGGAAAAAAAAAAAGTTCTATTGTGGGCACAATGCTATCAAACTGCATCACTTGCTAGAGAGAATTTATTTGTGAATGGAAGGGTCAATCAATACACAAACTTCATTGTTATCTTAAGAAATGGTCACAGCCACTTCAGCCTTAAGTAGCCGCCACCCTGATCAGTGGGCAGCTGTCAACATCAAGGCATGACCCTTTGCCAGCAGGAAAGATTATGACTCACTGAAGGTTCAGACGATGGCTAGCATTGTGTATGTGTGTTTTAATAACAAAGCATTTATTTACTTAATACATAATTTTTTAAACATAATGCTATTGCACACTTAATTGGCTAGAGTATAGTATAAATATAACTTTTATATGCAGTGGGAAACAAAAAATAATGTGTGGCTTGCTTTAGTGTGATGTTTACTTTATTAAGGTGGTCTGGAACCAAACTCACAATATTTCTGAGGTATGCCTGTCTAGGTGACCTATTTGATTTCTTTTATTTTTATATATGACAAAATGAAGGGACCAGAAATATTAAGTAAATTTCTTGGTGTCCTTATTTCCCTTGATCTAACCCAAATGTCAGCAAAACGAGACAAAGAAGGAGTAGACAAGCAAAGTGGGGAAACAGTGAAAATCCAATCATGGCCCCTTCCAGACTGAAGATTTCCTAGCCAAAGAAAGGCCCAAGCAGAGAGAGCAAGGACAGTTATGAGTAAATGAAAAACTAAAGCCTTAATATTAGATCACACTAGATTTTTACCACCATACAAAAATAATTTGATGGATTTAAAGGGCAATGATGAAAAAGGATCAAGTTGTTGTCCTTGAACCCTATTGATTTCAACTTATTCTTTCAATAATATGATTATGATACTATTTTTAAATATATATATTAACTATATATATGTGTGTGTGTGTATATATGTTAATATATATATATATATATATATATATATTAACTATGCTCTATTCTATTTGATGGTGACTTCCTAATGGGTGTTTGCAAATTAATCAGTCACTGAACCTTCCTGTTATAGATTCTGTTTTAATACTAAATATATTCTGTTTTAATGAATACCTTGTATAAACTTATGACTTTATTTTCTTAGCTTTGGTTAGTGTTTCATAACCCTACCAAAAGCATTAGAAAGTACCTTATTACTTTTGTATTATCTTCTATTCATTTTTTCGTTACCTTCAGGAGTAATCTCTCAATCAGGTTATTTAAAACTCTGGGCATGTCAAATGATAAGCTTTCCCTCAAACAGGTGTTTTTCAGTATCAGTTGCCACAGTAATGTCCTGTGCATTTAAGAGATCATTTTTGAAGATTAAGGAAATATCTTTGAAAAAACAAAGTTTGCTTCAGAACGATGAGCATGCAATTATAAAAATAATTCTAAAGGTTTTTGACTGGATGTGAGATGAAAGTGTTATTTCGCTCATTTGCTCAGGTCTTCCTGCAATCACACTTCCAAACCCAAGGGAAACAGGTTGCAAAGGATATAACAATTCAGAAAGCTAATATTTTTATTTAGAAGCAGATAAGGAGTTAGCTCCTTAAGCTGTTCTTTTGTGTGGAATAAGGAACTTGTCACTTTTAAACACTTTTAACTCTTAAGAAAATAGGGATTTTCTTAGTGTGAGTAATGATAACCTCTTCTATATCTCAAGTACTTTTATGATGGAAAAACAATTTTGCATTCATTACTGGAATGTGTTTCCTAACAACCAGACAGAAAATGGTTATTTCGAAATTTACTTAGGGTCTAATAGGAACTCAGACCTGCTTTTTTGCTACACTCTAGTACTTTCTTACTCTTGGAAAGTGAAGTGGTGATCCCTAGTGTCCTGCATCTGGGGGGTGGGGGGGATATGTCACAAAATTTGGCTCTCTCAGCCATGAAATTTGAGTGCATCTTAAATGATTAAAGTATACTCTATTTTGCTTTACAAATTCCACCATCTAATATCAGACTGGGGGATAAAATCTGATTTGAGTATTTCAGTTACCTTAGGCCCTTGACTGACACCACATGTTGAAGTGTGTTTGATTTCCAAAATAACTTCAACACAAAGTCATCTGTTAGGGTTTTCCTTTCAGAAAGTTAGAATTTAGATGATGTTTGTATTTGGTTTATTCAATCTTCCTTTATGCAATTTTTATTCTAGTTAGTTTAATTAATTAATTAATTAATTTATTTATTTTTATTCAGTTACAATTGTCTGCATTTTCTCCCCATCTCGCCACCCCACCCCAGCCAGTCCCACCTCCCTTCCCCACCTCTACCCTCCCCCTTGATTTTGTCCTTGTGTCCTTTATAGTAGCTCTTATAGACCCCTCTCCCCACTATTCCCTCCCCACTCCCCTCTGGCTATTGTTACATTGTTCTTATTTCAATGTCTCTGGTTATATTTTGTTTGCTTTTTTCTTTTGTTGATTATGTTCCAGTTAAAGGTGAGATCATATGGTATTTGTCCCTCACTGCCTGGCTTATTTCACTTAGCATAATGCTCTCCAGTTCCATCCATGCCATTGTAAAGGATAATATATTTTTTAAGATTGCTATTTAATTCATTTGCTCTTTTGACATTAAAAGTATCATGCAGGATTTGAAAAAAGTATTAAAAATAATATGTAAAAATCTAATGAGACTTAGTGTGTTAGCTCTCTCAGTGATATTTGCAATTATTTTAAGACACAGAAAAGTCAGGCATCAGGAAGCAATTTATGAGGGATTTGAGGTGATTAAGGAGTCTTTCTAAATTTCCTGAATTCATATCACAAAGTGGTTGCCTATTTTGCTCAATATTGCTGTCCTATGGCTAGCATGCATTCATTTTGTCCCTGTAGTTGGTTGGAAAACTAGGGAAGTTCATAAGCAATAGAAAAGGAAAAATCAAAAGCTCAAAGATCAAAATAGAACACACACACACACACCTTGTGAAAGACCATATATATAGCAAATTGTATAATTGACTGAAATAATTTGTTCTTTCTTTCCATAAGATTATACATCCTCATTCACTGACTTTAATTTGCCTTAGTAATGGTAAAACAAACAAACAGAAATAATTAGAAATAACCTAAATGTTAATTAAGAAAGATTGATTGAATAATTTTAATAAATGTATAGCATGGAGTATTACGTCATTATTTTTAATTAAAAATAAATTGAATTTAACCTTTTTTGTGCCTGAAGTAATGTTATGCATGTTTTATGGGGTAAAAATAAAACAGATCTTAGATGAAAATGTATAGTAGAGTTTATTTCACAGAAAAATTAGAAAATCTTGATGTGATTGTATAGGTAAATTTTTTAAGGAACATACACTTAACATTGGATACTGATTAGTTCAGAGATAGTGAGATTGAAGGAGGGAAGTTAAGATTATTACCATTTTCTTTTTACAACTTTCTATTGTTTAATTTCTTAAAATGTGTATATTTTTGTAATTAAAATTCAATAAAAATACAGAAACCAAAAAAAAAGGATAAGTTGAAAATTATTCTCCTAAGTGACATTTGGTGACAGACATGAACAGGATGGTGGGGGGTGGGCATTGGCTGTGACCAATCCCTTCCTCCCATGTAGTTCCCAAGGGAAGCATGTGGGAAAGTGTGGCTGTTATCTCTCCCTGCCAGCAAAAGAGAATTCTGATTTTGTCTAATCTCTCCCACCTAGTACTCTAGGGAAATACTTGTTTGCCAAAACAGTTCTTTGCTGGTCTGTTAATTAAATTAAAATGGGACGGGAGTATAGGATAAGAATTAAAGGCATGAGGTTAGAGTGAAGTGTGTGGGTTTGCAGGGAAGAAGAGTTGTGATAATTGTGAGACCAGCTGTGTGATCTGAAGCAGGAAGGCCAAACAGACAGAAGAGGGCATTAATAAAAATCTTGCATTGATTAATACATCAACCTCAAAGTGCTGGAGATATGCAAATTAAGGTTTCGAGTTAATTTGATCCTTCTTTGCCTCTTAGATCTAAAAAATATTTTTTCTTCAATATCACAATAGTACACTGAAAGGACCATGTGAGTCATGGTTTTAATGTTTTAAAAATTTTGGGGGGGGGGTTTAATGTTTTAAAATAACATTATTCTTATATTTGTCTTTGGTCATAAATCCCAGTGCAGACAACTTGTGTTTTAGTCAATTTTGCATGATAAATCTGCCTAACAAACAGTCCAGCAATCTTAGTGATTTACAAGGAGAGGCATGTTCTCATTCATAGGTCTTGGGTTTGGCTGGGGTGGCTGTTCTTCAGAATGAAAGTCAGTTTCATAGCTGTTCCACACAGCTCATTCTGCGACCCAGGCAAGATCTGATGACAGGTGGCAGAAACACAAAAGCACAAGCCAAACCATGCAAGCTAGCTTATGTTTGTAAGTATGTATGTATGTATGTATTTTCTATATATGAATAGTAATAATTTTTTCTTTTTTGAATATATTGGGGTGGCATTGGTTAATAAAATTATATAGGTTTCAGGTATAGAATTCTATATCATCTATATATTGTATTGTGTGTTCACCACTCCAAGTCAAGTCCTTTTCTACTTCCCCCACCCACCTTTCCCTCTGGTAATTACCATACTGTTGTCTGTGTCTATGAAGTATTTTGCTCTTTTTTTCTGAATCCTTTCACCATTTTCACCCATCCTGCCAAACCCCCTCCCATATGACAGCTGTTAGTATGCTCTCTGTATCTATGAGTCTGTTTCAATACTGTTAGTTTATTTTGTTCATTTTGTAACAGTGGGGAATTGTAACCCACCCCACCATTCTTTTGACATTGTGTTTGTAAATGCTGACTCTGACTAACATGTAGCTTGTAGATAAACAACATGTTTGTGTAAGAATCGTAGGAACTAACTTCAAAATATACAAATGCTGACCTTCAAGCATCCCAGTTTGGGGAGATTTGCTGACCTTCTCAGGTTGGCGTGGAACCAGGGTGACTAAGCCAGGGTGGTGCACACGGGACCATCACTTGCCTTATTGGAATGAACTGTGCTGGTCTGCACACAGGGAGTTTTTCAGGCCCCTCCCTTTATCTCTTTGTTCTGCTTTCCCCTCCCTCCTTATAAAAACCTGAGTCTGCAACAAGATGTTAAGATGGGCTTTGAGATATGAGTCCCCCATCAAGTGGCCAGTGTCTGAATAAGCCACTGCCCTTTACGCCAGCACTTGTCTCTTGAGTATTGGCTTTTGAAACGGCAGACAGCGGGACCTGCGTTCACTTACATTTTGACTCAACATATCAGTGAAATTAAATGGTACTTATCTTCTCTGACTGGCTTATTTCACTTATAATAATCTCCATTTGTGAATTGCTGTCACAAATGGTAAGATTTCCTTTTTTACAACCAACTAGTATTCCACTGTGTAAGTATATCACAGCATTTTTTATCCACTCATCTATTAATGGACACTTGGGCTACCTCCAAATCTTGGCTATTGTAAATAATGCTGCGATAAACATAGGGGTACATACATTCTTTTGAATTAGGGTTTTGGGTTTCTTTGGATATATTTTCAGAACTGGAAATGTAGTAGGGACAATAGGGCAGGTACAGAGGGTTACCAGGGTGGAGAGCCCTGGGTGCCTAGCGGTGGGCAAAACTGTAAGCCCTTGCACTGTCACTCCTTCTGTATTAGCCCCTGGAAGGCAACATCTAGGCTTCAGCTCTATTTCTGCTCCAGGCCCAGAGAAGCAGCAAAATCAGATGGAGTGACACCGTGGCTGACGTCAGGACCAGCTGCATTGACCAGTGACACCGTGATGGTGACCATCAGTGGAAACCATGAGGGAGCACACCTGGAAAGCTGGCAAATGTTCTATTGGGATTGTCCCCTAAGGCCTTCAGATAAAAGCTTTGGGTACAGGGCCCCTGTGAGTGCTCTCTCTCTCTCCCTTTTCTGGAGAATGTCCATACATCTCCTCTTTTTTGTACCTCAAAGTGTGTATCTGTCTCCCTCTTTCTCCAAGGGCTTTTCTACTACCTCTGTAACTTTCTAAATAAATTTTCCCTTATAATTTGAGTTCCTTGGCTCGGAATTCTATCAAGCCAGACTGAAGTACGGAGATGGCTGACTAAGGTCTGGCCCAACTTGTCTCTAATGCCTAGTACCAATTTTTCTGCTGCTAACAGACTCGCTGGACCATAAGGCAGTTTCATTTTTAATTTTTTGACATAACTCCATACTTCTTTCCACAGTGGCTGGGCTGCACCAGTCTGCATTCCCACCAACAGTGCCTGAGGGTTCTTTTCCCCCAACATCCTTGCCAGCACTTGTTTTATTTTGTTTCTGATATATCTCTTCTGGCAAGGGAAACAAATGAAAAAAATAAACAAACTGGACTATATCAAACCAAAAAGTTTTTGCACAGCAAAGGAAACAATCAGCAAAATGAAAAGACAGGGCACTGAAAGGAGGAACATATTCACCAATTATACATCTGATAAGGTGTTATATCAAATATATATAAAGAATTTATAAAGCTCAAAACCAAAAAATAAACAATTCAATTAAAAAATGGACAAACGGCCTGAATAGGCACTTCTCCAAAGAGGACATACAGGTGGCCAATAGACATAGGAAAAAATGCTCAATGTCATCAACCATGCAAACTAGTTTAAAGCCTCACATGTTTTACTCTCTGCCTGCATTGGTCAAAGCAAATCACATAGCCAAGCAGAAAGTTGGAATGTCAGGGGAATATACTCAACCCCAAGAGGGAGGCACTGCAAATTCCCATGGGAAATGGTGTGAATGTGTAATTTTACTGTAGGGAGAGAATGGAGAACTAATAGCAGTAATCCAAGGTGGAGCTGGATCGCATGGAACACCCTCTTTTCTTAAACTGGTTAGCCCTATAAAGGTTTCGTCCTAACTCTATTAACAAAGACTGCTATCTGCTTTTTCTAAACTCCGCCTCTACCACAGCATCAAAACCTCTGCTTGGCTGTTACCACTAAGACTTAAGGTAGCAACAGGAGAAATGGAATAGAGAGACATTGAGAAAAAGCCTGAGTAATCCAAGTCTTTCTCCATTTTGAAAACAGATCTACTATTTACCATGTCTGTCCTATAGACAGAGGGAGTTAGAGGACCTTGTCTGTGTGAGATTCAGTGCTGTGCTATGATTCCACCCACTATTTGAATGCATTTCCATTAGGATACTAAGGAATAATTAATCCATAACAGCTACTTATAGGAAGATGAAGAAAGAAAGGAGGCACCAAACTGGGCTTTCAGCTAAACAAGTACACTGCAGAGGATGTCTGTAATTTTGGGTCTGGCCAGCATGTATTTTCACCATACTTGCTTTCCCATTCACCTTTTATGTATTTTGAGTGAAGATGATTCAAACCAAGAACTGGCCATGTGACCCAGGCATGAGCAATTAAAGCATCATATTCTAACGATTAGCTGAGGTTTGAGCAGGTGATCAAATCAGAGCCCTGACTCTGTATTCTAGGATGTTTTCTGGAAATAAAACACCCCTGACCTGCCTGACTGGAGTTGCTGTCAGGGTAATGTAAAAGTTGAAAAATATAGGCAGCCATCTTTCTATTATGTGGAAGGGAGTTGAGGATTAACCAAGGCATAGCAATACAGAGAATGCAATGGCAAAAGCAAGAATCCTTGTGACATTGTTTCATTCTTTGAATAGAATCATGCTTGAAAATCCCCCTATTTCAAGTTACATGGGTCAAGAAATTCATTGTTTTAATCAATTAATTTTGTTCTTTTTTCCATTTGCTACCAAATGACTCCCTAATTAGTTATCTCATTATGTACATTTTATGTAGTTCATGTTAGTATTCAGAAAACTGTAAAACGTAGACCTGTTACCATCAGTATTTACCTAGATAATTGAGCAAAAGTAACTTAAAGATTGAGTTGAATAAACTGGGAAACAGAAGCCTGCTTGCTCAGCCAGGAAACTACAGCTTCACACTCCAAGAGATGACAGCATTGTGCTCCACCAAGGGAATTGACACACCTCCCTCCCCGCTCCAGTACCAGATTGTTGGGCGACACAAAGGGAGGTGCTGGACCATATAGGCCTGTCAGTCTAACTAGGGGGTGGACATAGCAAAGCCCACAAGCTCCTGGTTTTAACCCAAGGGGAACAAATAAGCTTTCTCTCTCTGTTTCTCTCTCTTACCTGTGACCTACACTTGCATGGTATACTGGTCTCTTCTCTCAATGGACATGTGGCCCTAGGAGCCATGTGGCCCATGGCTGTGCAAGTCCACATGCAGGCTCCAGGAGGAAGCCTGAACTGAATGGACTGCTGCTCTAAACAAATGCTAAGATTGCTGGATGGTGGACTAGACTGTACTTCAATATGCAGCAGTAGCTGTGGCCACAGGCCTTCATCCTGGCCCTACCAAAGACAAGACGGAACTTTTTCCAGGGTGGGAGAGAAGGAGATGGGGCGTTGGAAACCGGGAGGCAGATTCTTTCCCACCTGGATAAACCGTGCCGCACCACAGTCTCCCATGCCTGTGTCCTTGGAATGCTCTGCTAGGGATCCTGTGAGGAACCTGATTCCCGCCAGCAGCAGACCTATAATAAAAAATGAAGATGCATACAACTGGGAAGGAAAGAAATGTCCTACAAAATTGATTATTTCTTTGAGCGCTTTTTTTTCTGTATTTTCACATGGTTCCCACCTCCGATGTCATTAAAGATGTTGAAATTTCTTATAAGAATGAAAAGTTCATGAGGGTCACTAATTAGTTATAAACAATTATTCAGATACAAATGGAAATCTCAAGAAATTGTAAAGTTGTTTTCTTTGTGGCTATAGAATGTAGAGTATTTAGAATAATTTTTGGAGAAAATATATAAATGTGATTATATAACAAATATTTTCTGTGATTAAAACTTATAAAAGGTGATAAAAACATTTTTGTCAAAGAGGCATTGATAATTTACCTGCAGATTTGGCAATCAGAGGGCCTGGTTCTCGCCTGATTCAAATGCTTTGTGGCTTTGGGGAAAATTACTCAGTTTTATGACTAATACTGTCTTCTATGAAATAAGGGGTCGAAATTGAATCACTTCTAAAGATGCCTCTCTCTTTAAAATACCAGAAACTCCCCCTTATTGCCTATATTGGTTTCACTTTATATGCCATGCTCTCCTAAGTAAATGGAATATTACCTTTATATTTTCATGAATGCTTTTGGTATCCACAGAGCAAAACCTGTCCTTGGTTTTACTTTTGCAGAAGCAGCTACATTCTTAGGCACGTAAAACCAAGTAAGGAAATCACCAAATGGCACAGTGGATTAATTTGTGTAAGCTCAACTT
This sequence comes from Desmodus rotundus, assembly GCF_022682495.2. Taxonomy (NCBI): domain Eukaryota; kingdom Metazoa; phylum Chordata; class Mammalia; order Chiroptera; family Phyllostomidae; genus Desmodus; species Desmodus rotundus. The sequence goes on from NC_071388.1 coordinate 168,669,838, forward strand.
CATTTCTTAAGCAGGACGGTGAAGATAATGCTTACCCACTCACTGTGCATAACACATCATGTAATTCTATGGCTCATGCTGACAAGTTCTTATTATTTACCAGGGGGGGAGAGAAAAAAATTTTATGTAATGTGTTGATGCCTAAATATATTCTCAATCATTTCAAGTGCATAATTATAAGTTAAACACTGAACACACAGTATATTGAGGTGATTTACCTGGGACCGACACAAACGTATGTTGTTATTGAACAAACTGGAGAGGTTCAGAAGTGGATTATCAAGAGATTTCTGAAGAACTAATTTTCTACACTGGATTAGTGAAGTTTCTTATGGTTTATTAATTTGTATCCCCTTTAGAAATCTTTTTATCTTTTTTCTTACACTTGCTTCAAAAGATCCTTGAGTCTTCAAGCGAAAAGGAAAGTAAAAGGATTTCTGAAGTTTTTTTGTTGCTGCCTAGTCAATAGAAGTTGCAGATAAGGAAAATGCTATTAAATCAGTTTTAAGTGTGTCTTTCTTCCTGTACAGACCCAATGAGTGTTAACATACACACATGCACACATATCCTCAAAGGATTTAGATTTAAAAAAAGACAAAATGGGAACAAAGTTGCCTTTAAAGACATCAAGCCTGATAAAGTAAACATTATTAATTTATATATGTTTGTTTCACAAAGGAGTTTAAGCTGCTTAAAATAATGGGTAGAATGAAAATCGTTAAAATAAACAGTTAAATTAAGCAAAGGAAAGATAATGGTAGGAAGATAACAAAGGCAAGGATTCACACAGCACAGGCAGAAATGTACATCATGTCCTTACATCGTTAATAAAAGGGGCCACATATTTAGCTCTGATTTATTTAAAACCAAATAAAAGTGCAAGTCATGTTCAGGTAGAAGTTGTAAGCAAGATGAATTTAAACCTATTATTAACGAGAAAACAGGCATTTCTGGAACTGAGATTTAGAATAAATTTTTTAATGAAATCTACTGGACAGTACATGATATAAAAAGATGCTTTCTGGTATGATAGATGATACACTCAATTGAAGCCTTATAATAAATATAAAAATGCATTTAATATGACTTTAAAAATAATGTTTTTGAATTGATTGATGACGAGACACCATGGTGGAATCCAGTAAAAGTGATTCCTATAATAAGCCAAAATAATGCAGCCCATTTGTATTGATACCATCAAGCTATTAATCAATGCACATTACACTTTTATGATATTCTTTGAAAAATGAGTTGTATTTTCTATTATAGACAATAAGCCAAACAGCATTCTACTTCTTTGCTATAATGTCTATAACTTAATTTGTACCACTGAGTGAGTGGGATGCTGTCTTGTATCCAATTAGTTTCATAAAACACACAATTTACCAAACCTCTGTTAGACAGTTATGTTGATGGAAACTCCTGGATGCTTTCATCAGCTCCAGGCCTAGTATTGTGCAGACAGCTCTCGGAAGCAGAAGGACTTGATTGCAGATGCGGGCTGATTGGCCTTCTTGTGTCCCCTATCCATCGATAGCCCTCTGGACGGTGGCACATGGAACAGTCCAGTGGAGACTTCATGCTTTAGTGCTCGCACTCTAAGAGCTGCACTAGAAGCTGCATTTCTTAACTGTGACTTAAATTACACACACACACATGCACAGTGTAATGATCATCGATATCTTTGAAATATTTAGATAAAAATGCAGTTTTATTTGAAGCTGTATATTAATCCATGTATATGTGTTAATCCTGAATATGTGTTAATTAATCTATTTCTGATTTTTTTAATGCTATGTTAGAGAGAAGGAATTCATAATGCTTGGTAAGGAGTGTTAAATTCACAAGAAGTAGAGTTTCCATTAGGTCAGAAAATGGATTAGAATTGAAAATCGTTCCCAACACCTGCCTTACCTTTTGGAGCAGAAGCCTATTTGTGCTCCAAGTGCCAAACCCCTCTGTCTATTTTGGCACATTCTAGATTTCACCTGAAATAGCCTAACTAGGTAAAGACTGTATTACTGACCACATTAGTTTTTATGATGGGGTTTTAAGATGGTGCCAAACGTCCCGTTTCTGCTGTGACATCACAAAAGGGATGACACCAGATAAATTAGTGTCAGTAACCAAATATGGTGGTTCCATATATACTACTTTTATATGATCATATTGGCCATTAAATATAAAATTTTCACTTTAATGTTATGTGGTTAAAATCTAGCTAAGTTAAAACAATTCATGTGAAAATAATTTTTGTTTGTTTTTAAATATTTATTTTTCTGAGTCTACCTAATTTTTTATCTTTGAAATTTATTATTTAAAGCATGAAGCAACAGGTGTGCTTTCCTTAGAAAGTTTATAATCTAATTGGTCAATCTATTTATCATTGGTTATTGTCTGGAGAGAGAGACCCATATACTAAAAGGTAACATAAAACCCTTCAGTGGCTTTAGTTAGAAACTGAGTTTTCTGGAAGTCATTTGGAGGACACCTTTGGGGTTTTGTTGCCGATGTTCACTTAAAGTGCTGCACTGTAATATATGGTGAAAATCAGTAGGCTTCGTGCCATATTAGCCCAAGATGCTGTTTCAGCATTTAGCAACAATTATTAGAAGCCTAGTGTCTCTAACTTGCAAGGAGGATGTGAATGTTATCATAAAATAAAATGAATCATAAGAAAAGAAAAAATCTACAAACTCCCTATGCTTGTAATTAAAATTTCCATGTTATAAATAAGGCATATTTCACAATTATACAGTCACAATTCAGTACTTCCTGCTGGCCAAGTTGCATAGGATCTGTTAATTCTCAGCTCTCAAATTTGATGCTTGAGATGAAAATATTGTTTTGGCAACCCTCTATTTTATCTTTGAAGCACAATATAGCTAAGGGAGAGACTTCATACTGTTAGGGGTATTTATTTTTAAAAGCTTGCCTCAATACCCATGCTACTGGACTTGATTCCTGGCTGTTTTTAATTCACTGATAACATAGATGCAGCAGAATTTACATATACCTTAGGGGGAGAAGTGACTGTATACAGGTAGGCAATGGGGGTTCAAATGAATCCTACCTCGATCTCAGAGCAAACTAACATCTCTAGGCATCTAGCTGACATAGGAACAATGAACTTGGAGAAGAAGAAATCCTTAAAGCCCATCAGGATTTACATTATGGAGATCATTTTTGACTTGTGTTAAATTACCATATCTTTTTTATCTCCATGTTTAATGATTCATGAAAAAGTTTTACTTTTAAGTAATTGTTTTTAACACCTAAGAATTATTTCTGAATTGCTTGCAGTCAACTGTGAACCGTTCCACTACCACTACTCTTGTCTTTATGCTCCCTACCTCTTAAAAATTTTTGTTTTCTCCAGGATCACAGGTTATTTAGCAAACTGGCGTGCTTTGAATTTTTAGTGTTCAGGTTACTGCTATATAGGGAATTGTAATAAAATTGGGAGGAAACTTGACTATCTAGTTAAAAATTAACTATCTGATGGAAATGTTGGGGCAAAATCAAGAAGGAAACATAAACCATTCATGAGGATAATGGACAGAGTCTTACATGAGACTCTGGAGGCTAGATTCTCAAATTAACTAACTAGAGGTGTAGCATGAAATGAGTCAGCAAACTTTCTGATTCTTAGGTTTCTCATATGAAATATAATAGAAAAAGATTACTTCCATGACTCCTCTTGTCTCTGCAAAATCTATAATTTTATTTTTTTATGTTTATTTTTTTATTGTTGTTCAAGTACAGTTGTCTCCATTGCCCCCCACCACTCCCCCCTTCCCAGCCATCCCCACCTCCCACCCTCGATCTTACCCTCCTTTGGCTTTATCCATATGTCCTTTATACATGTTCCTTGACAACCCTTCCCCCTCCCCCCTCTCCATTATCCCGTCCCACCTCCCTCTGGTTATTACCTTCTTAATTAACTTTGTTCTTAATTTCAATGTCTCTGGTTATATTTTGCTTGCTGGTTTGTTTTGTTGATTAGGTTCCACTGATAGGTGAGATCATAAGGTATTTGTGTTTTACTGCCTGGCTTATTTCACTTAGCATATTGCTCTCCAGATCCATCCAAGCTGTCACAAAGGGTAGGAGCTCCTTCTTTCTTTCTACTACATAGTATTCCATTGTGTAAATGTACCACAGTTTTTTGATACTCTCATTTACTAATAGGCACTTAGGTTGCTTCTAGTATTTAGCTATTGTAAATTGTGCTGCTGTGAACACTGGGGTACATAGGTTCTTTTGAATTGGTGTTTCAGGATTCTTAGAATCCTATAATTTTATTATAATTATTATATGTTCATATTTTGTGATTTGAACAATAATTGTGAATACCGGTGTTTACACTATAAGGTTCTTAAAAATATAGAAAGAATCACTTAAACTTAAAATATCTTAAATATTTTTCTAAATAATATTGTAAATATATAAAATTACATGTTCATATATAAAATTCTGGCAATATATTAACATCTAAAAAGGTTAGATTCACCCATAAGGCATCTAAACCTAGAGAAGCATTAGTAAATGAGTGCAACTATGTAGTAAATAAATATTGCTTTTAGGCTTTGATATTCTGACTTTATAGTTTATTTAAAATATTTTAGTCAAAATGTGTCCTGATATTTGACTTAATTAAGAATTTGAGAAAATTCTGTGAATTTTAAAATTCAGTGACTACATTTTAGGAAGCAATACCAAAGATGCCAAAATAAATCACTGTTAGCAGACACCTCGAATAAGCATAAGAATTATAATAGGGAAAAGCAATATAGAGTGTCATTAATCATTTATATTCACTTATAAGCAAAACAGAAAGAAGGTAATAAAGAGAGGTAGAATAATATTCTTATAATTAAGAATAGAATTAGGTGAACTTTTAAGCTCTAGGCCAGGGCCTATTTTTCTGCATACCTTAAAAAAATTATATAGTTATCTGAATTATGCTACACACTCATCTAAAGAGGTCCTTAAAAAAACTGCTACTGAAAGAATAGTAGACTCTAGGAGAATTTTAAGGTTGTTAATAAGCAAAGTTAGAAGAATTTCTTGATCAATATCCAAATGTATTAGCCTCAGGCAACGTTTGCCAAAATATTCATCTTGCTTAGACCAAAGAATACTTCTAAGTAGCTATTATTATTAATCATGAGCAAACAGTGTGGAAATAAGAAAATGCAAATGACAATGTAACCTTTGTTCGTATGTTATGCATCTAAGCTCCATGCCATTGGTTCCAGACTTAGTTGTTATGGGAACTATGTTAAGCAGTAATGTTGATTTTATTTCATTGTGAAAAATTTTTTTTTAAAAGGAGATCATTCTTATATAGGACAAGGACAAGGTTCCATGGAGATGGTCATCAGTAAATCTGGATGTGGGAAGGGAATGGAAGAGCTTCTGTTTTCCTCTGCTTTACCCAATAGTCCTTAATACTCGAAACAGAGCCTGCATGGAAGGAGGAAACTAAATGCTCCTTGCCTCGAGTGAGTGAGGAATCTGAAGTGAAGAAAGAGGGAGGTTGAGATTCCCAATTAGAAGTCATATCAGAGATTTCTTAAGTTAAAAACAGTATTCTTAATGTTTCCATGTATTATTTTTAACCATATCAAGTTTTGTAAATAATTTTCTTCTTTTATCTAATCATATTTTATGTTTTCTTTGAAGAATCCCATGGTTTGATTGCCAGATTTAGCAAATATACTAAAAAAGACTAATAATACACTAAATTACTAAATGTACTATATATTAAAAACTTAAAAAAAAAGATTTTCAGTATAGGAATGTCCTAAATCTTCCATGGATCCTACTTTGTCTAAAAAGATACTTGTTAATTATCTGAAATTCAGATTTAGCTAAGCATCCTGTATTTTATATGGCAACCCTACTTGTTTTTTAGTTAGCTGGGCATCTTCTTATTTCCAATATAGGAATGCATCTATTTAGTTTTACTTTTCCCCTGTCATTTCTAGGCATTTGGAGTAAGTTTGTGTCAGGGAGGGTGTATGTATATGACATATAATCACTCAAATATTAAAAGTCCTATATTCATTTTTAATGTTTTAATTTACTGTACATGAAATTCATTTGTGTATATGATATGAGGTAGGGACTTACTTTAATATTGCTTTATAAGGGATGGCCAGTTATTCCAATGCCATTGGTTGAATAATATGTCATGTTCTCTTTGATTTGCATTCTTTCAGGTAAAAATATTGACATTATCTTTGAGATTCCTCTTTTCCACCCCATTTACCCAATCAGTCATTGGTAGAATTTAACCATTGACTTGAAAAGGTAATGAAGCTCTCCTCCTCTTCTTCATACCCGCCCCCCCCACCGAACTTTCTAATACATCCATGATAAGTTATGATCGAGGACAAGAAAAGACAAATTGAGCTCAATTTTTTCATAAATGGAGCTTTCAGAGGGGATAAAGTTTCATCTGCATTTGGGCACGGTGTCTCATCTCTGTCTTCTATCTAAGAAGCAAGAGTTGTAAATTGAAACCATGTCTTTTTGGGGAGCTGTAAGCTGGATCCTTACTCTCTCATGTGTCATGGAATGTGCATTAAGGCTAATGTGCTCTCTCTTGCTCATTTTCCCATTCTTTGGCTCTCTGACTATGGCTTTGAGGTTGTACCCTTGTATATTCTCCCTTTCAGGGTTGATCTTAGGGCACAGGGCACTACTTACATAAAGGTAGGGCTTCAAGTTTCCTCTTATGTGAACACAGCAGTATACTGCCCATACCCTACCTTAAGAATCAAGGATTTATTACTCCATCTCCTGGGAGTGTTGCTGGCAGACAACCTTTACCTATTAGTCCTCTGGGGCAATTGCCTTTGTGGAAGACAGCTGCCTCGCTCAATATTGTGCCCACTTCCTGGGATAGCACATGCCCAGTGAATAATTATTATAGGGTTATAACAACTTGCTGTCTCCACTCACTCAGGACAACTCTGAGGGGTCACTCTGTTTACCTTGAGAATAAATCATGGTCAACCTCTTCTGTCCAATTCTACTTTTTTTCCCCTTTCCTTTCCTTTCTGCTACTTCCCCTGGTTTTAATCCTGAGAGAACTCCCTAATAAATCTATTGCATGTAATCTGTGTCTCAAAGTCTATTTCTCAGGGATGCTGACCTGAAAAATTGTACTGAAATTTTGCTTTGGGGGCATTAGGCCAGAGCCACTGACCAAAAGAAAGTGATACATCTTTGTACTATTTACCCGCGTGCAAGAATTGATGTGAAGTGGAATTAGTGTAATAATTGAACCTGAGCCTATATGCCTTTTAAAATTCTATTTATGTGTTTTGCTTTTATTTTTTAAGATTAAAAAGGAAATTTCAGTATATTGTGGAAAATTAGAAAATGCAGATAAAATAGTAAAATAAAATAAAAATATCATATTTCCACAACCCATAGATGATCATTGTTTACATCTGAAACTGTATTCTTTCAGCTACTTACCTATGTTTCTATGTAGATATACAGATATATATGAGCTTTTCAATTCTAAAGACCATGTCATGCCTGCTCTTTTGTAGCCTACCCTTTTTATATGATCCTCATTGTTAACATGTCAGTAAGTTTTATTACTCAGTCTATATTCACATTTCCCCAGTTGCCAAAATGTCTTTAATGTTGGTTTGATTAAATCAATGGCCATATCTCATATCTGATAGTTTTATCTCTAAATATTTAAAAATAAATTTGATAAAACTATCCCTTCTCCCCTACATCTAATTATAGAATTATAGACCTAACAAACATTCTTAATAATGTAGTTAAAGTAGGAATATTAGCCCTAGATTTAGACTACCTTATGTCTGAACCAACAGCAAACAAAATTGGGCTTTATTGAAGTCACTCCTTATATTAGAAGTGGGATGAGTAGATAAGAAAAAAACAAGAGGTTTGAGACAAAATCAGCCTTCTTCTGTTCACCTCAGAGCAATGATTAAATACAGGAAGAACAGAATAAATTACAGAAGTGACTGTTCAGTTTTCAAACAGAATGTGGAGAAAGTATATGAAAGCCAGGACTTTCTGGGTTTCTAAGACTTCAGATTTTTATCCGCCTTAGTATTGTGGAGTGTGCTCAATCAAGCCATAAAAATGAGTTTTAATATGTATAATAATCAATGGAATCTATATTCAAACAGCATGAAAAATATGAGATGTTTTAACTCCCCTAAGTTCATTTAATGTAAAAAATTATAAACATTTTGACAAAATTATGGAGTAGAAGTTTCAGTTTTCTGTGTGTATGTCTTTACTCTTTATTGAAGAAAATCAGGAAAGCCTCCTGCCAAAGAGACAGAGAGGCAGAGAGAAAGCGGAAAGATACACAGCTGTAAATTCAAATGTGAGTCTTAAAGAAAGTGGCTACACTGCCTTGTTAACTTTAATTCAAATACCTGAAAAGGTTCTGATAAATCATCAGTCACATGAAACAATGATTTTACTCAATGAATTTTTAAAGAGGCTATATATAATATATGTGGTAGTCTAGAGGCAATGTACCAGCGATCTCCATCTTTCTGCAGGGTAATTACCACTGTCAGGTGAACTGATCAGGTTTGTTCCAACTTTAAAGTTACCTTTAGGAAGGCAGAAATCTGCAGATATATGCACTTGTGACTTCACTTTGGAATGTATCTATTAATAAATGAAAAACTCTAAACCATAGAAAAATACATTTAACCAATTATTTTGAGTACAGTGCTAAGAACGTTGTCTCTGATGAGGTCTGGCTTTCGTTTTTCTCTGCATTTTCATAATGCAGTTGGTATAATCACTCTCATCCTTGGCTTTCTTAAGGAAATTCAATTCTACTTTGTACATTGTACTTGCTGGTATGTGAGTTTTATGCCAGAATTAATGAGCAAATCTCTACTTTTCCTGAAATATTAGAATTGAATGGCTAACTGAATTTAAAGAGAAGTGAAGAAGTTAAGAGAAGATAGTCATTAGTCTAGAAAGAGAAAGAGGCGATCATTCAAAAATTACCACTGTAATATACCATGGTTGGATGGACACTTAAAAACCAGCCACCCAGCTGGTGGTTGAGATTCCTGTATCTCATTCCTGCGCAATGATGGCAGTCTCTGCTCTTCCATGACAGGGAGCTCTTCATTCATTGTGCAATAATTTGTCAAACTTTGTTGGTAGTTCTGAGCCTAGCTTTTCCACCTTGAGCTTAAACCCTTCTGTATGTAGCCCTTATATACTTGCCAAAACTCTGACCCAAGGGCTTTGCTGATACTTTGCTCTGGCCCTCTAAGACATGGCATAATGGAAGAGGCAGATAAACACATACTGATTATTTCCATCTTATGTGGAAAGGGGGAGATACAGAAGGTGTTTTGTGGACGTCTCTTCACTCATTTCCTCACTTGTTTTACACATTCTTGGATAGCATCGTTCATCTGTCTACATGCTGGACGAATGTTTTTCATTAGGCTTACAGCTGCATTTGTAGCTTGAGATTTACCCTTCATCCTTGAGCTCTTAGGGGACCAATAAATAGCATCTATCTTTCCTATTGAACTCCGAATCCGGTGAGAGTCAGCCAGATGGCCATTAATAAGTCAGCTTCATTTCCATTAAAGCTTACTACCAGAGTTGTGGGGACACATGGTTTTAAGTGTATAGCTAACAGTATCCTTGTCAGTTTAAGTCTTATGACAGCCCACCTAAAGTGAAAGTGTGGGCTCAGGATTATTTCATCACAATCCAGCAGATAGGAGTGCAGACAGCAAATCTCTAAATGCTTAAAGACTGAGAAATATGGTTAGTTCATAATTGAGGAATGTAGACAGACTAGTCTATCAGGAGAGCAGTGAGGAAGGGGTTGGGCAATAGTCTGAATGTGTTACTCCACGGAAATGCAAATGCTGAGATTCTGGCTACCCCCAAATATTCAAGAGGTACAGGATTTTGCATCTTCTTTTAAGATGAATTTCATTATTCTTGTGAATGTTTACAGCCCTTTCATTTAAAACTGTGGAAGTTAGTCATAATCCCCTGTGAAAAGGAAACCTCCTATCCACTAACGCTATAAGAGCCTGTGACAAGTACAGATAAATGTGTCAAGATTCAAGATTCAGACACTGTCTGTTGATTGTCATCTAGGTGCCAGACACCATGCATATTGCTTTCACATTTAATTTAACTATCATAGTTCGGAGAAGCAGGTATGATTTAGCGACTATTTTAGATAAGAGCTAATGATTATTTCTAAGGTCACATGAATATTAAACCCAGGATTTGAACAGATAATATTGGACAAATTATCTCATATTTCCTCCTCCCTTCCCCTTCCTCCTTATAAAAGGTCTAATAGCTAATACCCTGCTGTCTCCTAGGACTAAAATAATTGTTCTTGTTTGTAATTTTGTGTAAATTTTAATTATTGTTGGGCAAAAAGGCCAAGTGTAACTGAATATCAAAACCCACTCCTATGATTATTTTTGAAATACTACCAAGACAATGCTTTGTCCTCTCAACTACTGTAATTTAATGCTATAAAATTTATAAAACAAGGTCACCCATCTACTTGATTTAGGGGTCATTTTCAAGGTGAGTAATAATTCTGTAATTTAAAATGTTGGGTGCAGATTCAGAGGCTTCCCAAATCCTTACAACAGTGTTTCAGACTGAATCCTGAAGTATTTTGTATGTAGAGGTTGAGTCCTCTTCAAAATGTATTTACAATGAAGTTCTCATATAGAGCTTTATAATTCAATTAAGAGATCCAGTTGATATTTTACAAATTCAATCCAGTGCAATCCCCTAAAACATTTAGCTGCCTGTAAAGAAAATCGGTCTTTCTCCCAGGCTTTGGCAGCTCAGCAATAGTCTGCCGAGATGGCAGTCGCCAGAATCCTGCATCCTGCTTGGCAGCTGACATTAAGCCTTGGCTGTGACCATGCAATCCCATTTTAAACTCTTGTCTCTGTATGTGTCAGGTTTGACTTGGCAGCTGGCTGGAATCAACATTTAAATCTTTAGATCTGGGGGTTTAATTAAAGTATCATATAATGAAATGGAACACTGGAATTCATGGTTTGTAAACATACATTTGAAGATAAATAATTGTAAACAACTAAAGTGTTGGTAAGTTTCCTTTGCTATTCTAAATTTTATATTAGAGTGTGTTTCTATACATTGGAAAAACCCAACAGAAGTTTATACGGGATTCGGCCTGTCTAAGCCTGGCCTGTTAAGTGGCCTCCTGCTTTCTTCAGTAAGGTCATTCGGCAGAGGACAAAATGCAGAGCTCATGAGAACTAACTCACCATTCTCTCGTCCACCTGGACACAGAGTTACAGCTCAGTCCTTTACTGACGGCTGGCTTAGCGCTGACCTGTCACATTGTTCCACTCTCCTAGAAATCACTCTCATGAAAATGAGGTAAAAATCCCGTTTAGTAGTTTAAGAAATCAGGTGCTCTGTGACTCATGCCTTCAACTACTTCCTTTTCTAAAGGAGCTACAGTAGACTTTCACAAAAGATCATTTTGGGGATGTTCTAGAAAAATGTGTTGAAAGAGTCTTCTGTGGTGTCAGCATTTGGGAAAAGTGGTTGCTCTTGCAGAATTTTGGAACTGCGAAACATCAAGTCGGGACAGAACCCAGAGCTAAACCACAGTTGAGGAAGCATGAACAAAGAAGAGAAACCACCTGCCATGTAGCGAGAAAATTGTTTAAGAATCCAGATCATCTGATCCTTAGTCTGGTTCCTCATCAACTCGTAGCACACCTCATTCAAAAAGAATCATTATAGTTTTAAAAACAATTATGTTGGTTCAACTGAGTGAGGACAAAAAAATTTCCATATCCACGTAACTCATCATAATTTCACAGTTTAAAAAAGATCTATTGGACAATGGTTAAGGTAATTTTTCAATGTTCACATTTCAGCATAAAAGTAAAGCATGCAGCAGAAGAAAAGACTGAGGTTCAGTAGTAAGAGTATCCAGATAATTGCAGTGGTAAAGAGTATATAGACTGTAGACCCAGATTCCAGGCTTGAACCCTTACTTTCGCAGCTTGGAAGCTGGGACACTTCATAGGGTTGTTTGAGCATTAAATTAGTATACAAGTCCTGTCCAGAAAGTTTGCAGCCACAAACTAGAGACATTTATTGAAGATATAAGATATGAGACACATTGTACATAGTAAGAGCACCTCAGTCCCCTTCAAAGTAGGCAGCACGTTGGGACCTCACACAGTTCTCCCAGCTTTTCTTCCACTGTTCAAAACACTCTGCAAAATCCTTTGTTGGAATTGCCATCAGCTACCCCATCATATTTTCCTAAATCTCATTGACAATCTAAAATCTGTTCCCTTTCAAAGGTGTTTTTAGTTTTGGGAAAAGCCGGAAGTTGCAGAGCACCAAATGTAGGCTGTAGGAGGGGCTGAGTCACCTGGGTGATTTGATGTTTCACCAAAACACTCTGCATGAGATGTGATGCATAAGCAGGCGCATTGTCATGATAAAGCTGCCAATCACCGGTTGTCCCATATCTGCAGCCGTTTTTGTCATTTTGCATTTCTCAAGCAATGAAAAACACTGAGGTAGTACTCCTTATCAATTGTTAGGCCTGAAGGGGCATGCTTGTGATGGACAACACCTTCCCAACCAAAAAACACAGTTAACATGGTCTTGATCTTTTTTTTTTTAAGATTTTATTTATTTTTAGAAGGAGGGGAAGGGAGGGAGGAAGAGAGGGAGAGAAACATCAATGTGTGGTTGCCTCTTGCATGCCTCCTACTGGAGACTTGGCCTGCAACCCAGGCATGTGCCCTAACTGGGAATTGAACTGGCGACCTTTTGGTTTGCAGGCCAGCACTCAGTCCACTGAGCCACACCAGCTAGGTCTATTTCTCCTTTGATATTTATTATTTCCTTCCTTCTACTCATTTTTGGCTTTGTTTGTTGTTCTTTTTTATGTTCCTTTAAGTGTAAAGTTAGTTTATTTAGCTTTTTGTTTTGTTTTTTGAGATAGGCTTGTAATATTATGAATTTCCCTCATAGGATTGCATTCCTGTGTCTTACAGATTTTGGAATGCTGTATTCTTATTTTCATTTGTTTCAAGATATTATTTGATTTCTTCCTTGATGTCATTGTCAACCCATTCATTGCTTAGTAACATGTTATTGAGCTGCCAAGTCTTCGCGTGTTTTTCAGTGTTCTTCTAGTTTCATAGCATTGTGGTCAGAGCAGATGCTTGATATGTTTTCATTCTTCTTAAAGTTATTGAGACTTGTTTTGTGTCCTAACATGTAGTCTCTCTTAGAAAACATTACCTGTGCACTTGAAGAGTATATATAGTTTGCTGGTTTTGGATTAAATGCTATCTTATTCAACATAGCTCTGAAAGTACTAGCCACAGCAATCAGATGAGAAGAAGAAATAAAAAGCACCTAAATTAGAAAGGAAGAAGTAAAACTATCTTTATTTGCAGATGATAATGATACTGTACATAGAGAACCCTGATGATTTCACCAAGAAACCACTTGAATTGACAAATTAATTCAGCAAAGTAGCAAGATACAAACTTAATATTAAAAAAATCAGTTGCATTTTTTTATGATGTCAATAATGAACTAACAGAAAGGGAAATTAAGAAAACAATCTTATTCGCATTTGCTTCAAAAAGAATAAAATACCTAATTATGTAAAGGACCTATACTCAGAAAATTATAAGACACTGAAGAAAGAAATAGCAGAAGATACAAAGAAGTGGAAGCACATACCATGTGCATGGATAGGAATAATTAGCATCATTAAAATGTCCATACTACCCAAAGCAATCTATAGATTCAACACAATTCCTATCAAGATACCAATGATGTATTTCCCAGAACTAGAACAAATACTTCAAAAATTTATGTAGAACAGCAAAAGACCCCAAGTAGCCATAGCAATCTTAAGATAGGAAAAAAAAAAGTTGTAGGAATCACGCTATCTAATATCAAACTATACTATAAGGCTATAGTAGTCAAAACAGCATGGTACTGGCATAAAAACAGACACATAGGTCAACAGAACAGAATAGAGAGCCCAGAATTAAACTCACACCTATATAGTAATTAATATTGACAGAGGAATCAAGAACATACAGTGGGTTAAAGATAGTTTATTCAATAAATGGTGTTGGGGAAATTGGAGAGATATGTGCAGAAAAATGAAAGTAGACCATCTTCTTGTGCCACACACAGAACGAATTCAAAATGGACTAATGACTTAAATGTTAGACCCAAAACCATAAAAATCATTGAAGGAAACATAGGCAGCAAAATCCAGACTTTTCTTACATATTTTATCATATATATCTCCCTAGACAAGGAAAACCAAAGAAAAAAATAAACAAATGGGATTACATCAAACTAAAAAGATTTTTCACAGCAAAGGAAATCATCAACAAAATAAAATGACAACCCACAGTATTGGAAAACATATTTGCTGATATGATAAGTGCTTAATATCCAAAATTTATAAAGAACTTACAAAACTCAACATCAAAACAAACAACCCAATTAAAAAATGGGCAAAGGACTCAAATAGACACTTCTCTAAAGAGAATATACAGATGACCAATAGACATATGAAAAGATGCTCAATGTCACTAATCATCAGAGAAATGCAAATTAAAACCAAAATAAGTTATCATCTCACTCCTGGCAGAATGGCTATGATCAATAAATCAACAAACAACAAGTGCTGGTGAGAATGTGGAGAAAGGGGAACATTTTTTCACTGTTGGTGGGAATGCAAACTGGTGCAGTCACTATGGAAAGCAGTATGGAGATACCTTGAAACATTAAAAGTGGATCTGCCTATTTGACCCAGCAATCCTACTTCTGGGATACTATCTGAAGGAACTCAAAACACTAATTTGAAAGAACATAAGCACCCCTGTGTTCATTGCAGCATTATTTACAATCGCCAAGATATGGAAGCAGCCCAAGTGTCCATCAGTACATGAGAGGATAAAACAACTGTGGGACATTTACACAATGAAATACTACTAGGCCACATAGTAAAGAAGAAAGTTTTACCCTTTGCAACAGTATGGGTGGACCTGGAGAACATTATGCTAAGTGAAATAAGCCAGTCAGAAAAAAACAAATACTATATAATTATATGTATTATATCTCTCATCTGTGGAATTTAATGAGCAAACTGAACTAACAAATAAGGTAGAAACAGAATCGTAGATAGAGAGCAAGATGACAGCTAAGTGGGGGGGAGGTTAGAGGATGATGGAGGGGTTGAGCAAAAAGGAAAAAGGACTCATGGACATGGACAACAGAGTGGGGATTGCAAGTGGGTAGGAGGGTATAAGGGGACTAAATGGTAATGGAAAAAATACAATAAAAAAGAAAAATAGAAACTTCACTGTAAAAATAAAAATAAAACAGAAATTAAGGGAAAGTTCAGAGGCAATTGCAAACTCTCCATTTATTTTATTTCCCATAATTTCTCTTAGAGTCCTGCCAATGTTAAAGTTAGAGAAACAAAACTATAACCTCAATGGATCTGGGCAAGCATCCCCCATGTATTGATAAAATTATACATACAATTTTAAGGTACCAATTTGTTTCCTGTCTAGGATTTAGAGAAATAAAAAGCAGCAAACTGTATGCTAAAGAATATGTTGTTTCTTTCAAAACCTTTAGAAGGACATACAAGGCCAAGTAATGGTTAAAACTCACAAGAGAAAATGTGCTCCTGCTTGAGCCTCCTAAGAGAATGGACAACACATAAAATGTGCTCAGTGTATCTGTGGAACATTTTCCATAGTTGAAACAGAAAAGTAAAAAAAAACAAGGTAATTAAAATTCTTGAGTGAAATTTCTGATAATTTCTATTTATTTTGAAGGAATAAACTATAACATCTATTAAAAAATTTTGTTATTATTTCAGAAATAATGAATAACAGTTATTCAGAAATTGTACTACATTATGTTGTAACTGTTAGTGAATTTATCTTTCAAGAATATTATTCAAACATTAGGAAGTTTTGATAAAATTTGTATACACAATTATTTTATTCTGCTTATGTTATTTTTTCTCTGAAATGATTAAAAAACTTTACCTATCAATCAGTCAAACAACTATGTTTGGTGTTAGATACTGTGAGCTTAAAACAATAAAAAAAAGATACATAACTATAAGCGATGGGTCCCTGTCCCAGAGGAACTTGAAACTCATTTGGATGGACATTTGCTCATTACTTATTATTAAGTGTGAGCAGACATGCATTTAATGAGTGCTCACTATGGACAAGCAATGTCCTAGGTACTTAGTGACCCATTCATGTGTGTTTCAGTTAGGGTCCTAGCTAGAACCAGGGGAACACTCAAATTGAGTAACTTAAAAAGCAATTTTTTTTAAAAAAAAAAGCAATTTATAAAATTAGGGATCGGTTTTAGCAAAGTTATCAAAGGATAGTTCAGTACAATGGATAGCATGAAGAGGAAGATTTTTCCACTCCTAGCAAGGGCTCAGTGGGTGGAGGTAGTTTGGTGGACATCTGACTAGAAAACAGAAGGTAAGAGCATAATGTGAGGTGTGAGTGCAGAGATAATTCTAGCATTTTTTTCTTGTAGTGTGTGTGGGGTGTTGATATGTTTCTATTGGTGATTTTGGCTGGGAGAGCCATTTACAGGACTAGATTGACACTAAATTCTGATGCTATGTCAGTGGTGCAGAAAGATAAAATGGAGG
Organism: Desmodus rotundus; assembly: GCF_022682495.2. Classification (NCBI taxonomy): domain Eukaryota; kingdom Metazoa; phylum Chordata; class Mammalia; order Chiroptera; family Phyllostomidae; genus Desmodus; species Desmodus rotundus. The sequence goes on from NC_071388.1 coordinate 168,686,606, forward strand.
GATTCAAAAGACATTTAAAAACATTAATTAGAATATAATGGAAGCTGCAAAAGAAGGAGGTGTCAAAGATGAATTTTAGTGTTTGGTTTTGTAGAATTAGAGATTTGCAATGCTAATCATTGGGATGAATAGTAGTGGGAGTATTCTTAGTTACACAGGATAGCTCAGCATTTCAGTCCTTAAGGTAGTTTTCCTGATTCTCGGCCCCAAATGTTTTCATTGCATGCTCTCATCTATAATCATTGAATGGTTCTCTATTAGAACTCGAACTTTTATATGTGTACCATTAACAAATACTAGATATGACCTCTGGTATTTGGAGAGCTTACAATTTAGTACAAATGAGGATGACACAAATAAATGCTTGCTCCAGCTATGTAATCTTAAATAACTTCAATAAATAGTAAATAAAAAAGCCAAATATTCATTTTGGGCCTTATAGTCACAATATTAAAGATAAATAAAAACTCCTTTTTATAAATTATTTCAAATACATAGGTTCAATTTTAGGTTCTCTGTGTTGTTATATACTTTATTAATGTTAATAAAATTTCATCTGTTAGAACTCAGAAAGAAAAGAGATGCTTTGTTTCGAGTTAAGGGGCTTAAATCAATAATTTAATTATTCCAGTTCTCTTTATCATTTACAATACCCAGACTTCATATTGCTTTAATAGAATTAGTTTCTATATGTGTTGTGTTTATATTTTTATGGTTTTTATCATTCTAATTAAAAATTATTTAGTCACAATTGTGTAGTACATCTAAATTAATTAAGGATTGTATTATATACAGTGTTTTCACATGATTAATTTACTTAGGTCCAATGGATGTCTAGTAGTACTGACGGGCTTTCCTAACAAATGGGCATTATTTGCAGATACTTGAGATACTAAGCGTCTCCAGAAGACTTCTTTGCACCTGGACAGTAGATAGAGTTTCTGATTTGGATATGGAAACTGTGACTTGAAAGCAGAGAGTGCTATTTGTAGGGCCGTTAAAGTTCAAATTATCCTAAACCTCTGCTGCTAAAGATCTGCTTGAATTTCAGAAAGAAGAGTTTATCCAGGTTATGCTTTTTCACACAGATTACGAATGTTTAGTAGTACTAGGAAAATGTCTTTCCTAAATTGCCTTAACCCCACATAGTGATAAGTGCCTATATTACTTGGTATTGATTATACATTTGTTTAAATAGCTGAGAAGAAAAAGGGAGACCAATTGATTTTATGTAATGGTGTTAAAGTCTCTAAATTATTTACCAGGAGAATAAAAACAGTAATTTTTAGGAAAACTGCCATTAGAATTTATCTCTGGAAAACACACACCCACACACCCACCCACCCACCAGGGTTTTTATTTACCTCTTAGTTATATAAGCTCTGAGGGACCTATGGAGAGTCATTACAATGTCGAGTCATAAAAGTACTTTTTCCTAGTGTGTTTGCACTGTTGCTAAAATCAATATTTATAGTAAAACAATGTGTGAGCATCCCATTCATATTTTTAAGGAGGGTAAATTTTGGCATAATCTATTTATTTTAATAAACAATATTTTTACATAGAATTTTTTCATAGCATCTTCTTCAATATATTGTAAACAACAGTTTTCAAGAAAATTTCAGGACATATTAACACTCGGAACATGAAGTTAGAAAGTACTCAAATTTTACATTCATAACAATTAAAAATCTTTAACTGGCAGTTTTTTCTGACTAATAAATGTATGTTTCTATACTAAACATGTTATTTTCAGATTTAATAAAATAATACTTTATCCTCAGCCCATTAAAAATGAAGGATTAATTAATGTTTTAGTTTACAATTAAGTGACAAAACTGTTTCAGTGAAATGCAATAGTGTTTGAAAAAAATCAATATATTTTCATAGCTTAGAAAAGAAAATTTTATTGTAAGTAATTATGTCTTATAAATGGCTTTCAATTCTCTTTTAAAGCCAAAGTACACTATGCTTGGATTTATTTTTGAGTTTTATTTTACTTTATATTATAATGGCAGTAAAATAGCTCTTAACCAGATCAGCTTAGTGGACTTCCTGCATTTTACGAGTTTCTTTATTTTTTTATTTAGAGGTCATCTCAGTAGCATTTATTTTCTTTATTCTACTCTGAATTAGTGTCTCTAAACGGTGGGGCTCCTCATTTGTTCCTTGCTTGTTATGCACTATTTTGAAATTTAGTTCTACTCTAATTTTCATGCCTTTTTTACATGTAAAAATCTACTAACAAATGTATGGTATTTGTAATAAGCTTACATGGAGTGGTTAGAGTATAATTCTGAAGTGATTTTTGATAACATCTGATGGGATCAATCTTTGTCCATTCCCTTCAGTTCTTGAGTCACTGGCAATATGTCCCATTGCAGAAATGAACAGGTAATAGTGCTGAGAAGTGGGATGAACAGAGGTATTTGATGGAACTGAATGAGTAGTATGTTAGACATCAAAACCTGGCTGCAGTGGGAAGACATAGGTTTCAGCCTTGTGCAGATAATCACAGATAAAGTGGTTGTTTTCAGAGAAGACAGGATTGGATATATATTTGACAGAAAATGAATATAAGACTATTATTGCAACTTTGTTAAAAAACAGTCTAGCTTTGCTTGTGACATTTTTTCATATATTATGAAGCTGACAACACATGTATGATGTAAAGGGTGTCCTATGTGGGGAACATTTAACATTTTTCCATTTCTGGAAGTATATATTGGTTTATAGCATAGTAGTATGCTATGAAAGGTTTGCACATGCTCATTCAATAAACTTTTTCTTGTAGCCCCAAGAGTGGTTTTAGGATTTCCTTTCAAACATCAAATTCTTGAAATTGGCTTTAACAATTTAAATAAAGCATTTCCCCTATTAATAACATTGAATAAAAATAGGGTTTTTTTGCTTATGAAAACAAAGTACAATAGCTTTTGTATTTTTCTTAAACTTGTCCCACATTTTTAAAAAACATTTTATTGTTGTTCAAGTGCAGTTTTCTGCCTTTTCCCCCTACCCCAGCCCAACCCCCAGCCCACATTTTTTAACATATTAAAAAACTCAAGAAAAAATATACCTCTAATTAAACAGCATTATAAAATAATTGTGGGAAATAATTAGAAAATATTTAAATATATTTTAAAATAAAAATAAGCATAAATAGAATTTTTATGAAATAAACCAGAGAAAGTACATATGACCTTTATTATCAAAAAGAGTTTTGGCATCAATATTTAACAAAACACACTTTCCATAATAGATGAAACACAAGTTATTATATTAATTAGTGCTTGTATTAAATTAAGAATGACTTAATGTTCTTCTGTTTCCCATATACAACTAATATTTTCTGGAAGGGGACTCAGCAAATTCTTAATGACTATATTACATAAATATATTCTAAGAATGTTAAAAAATCTTGTCTTCATTTAAGATTGAATTTCACAGATTTTTTGAATTAATATACCAAAGTCAATAGTATCAAAATAATTTTGTGGGGCTTCATTATAATGTTGATTCAGAAAATTAGTTTTGAGAATTTAATGATGCCTGAAAGACAAAAAGTGGAAGTCTAATAAGATTCACTGCATGGGCATTAAAGTTATCTTTAACAAATCCTTAATGTTAAAAACAAGATATTTTTAGTTATAATATCTACTCCTACTTTCTAAGACATATCTGCTTTATAAAACTGAAGTGTTTTTCCTTTACTATACATTCTTTCTAATTTTTGTCACAGATAAAATAAATTATTGATGTACTACCACAGGTTGTCAAAGGATTTGTTGGCCAGTTGTCGCTAATTCCCTCCACTCTGATTATTAACTTTGGAGAAACCAGGAGAGGGAGACGACAGGCGTAGCTTATACCCAAATGCTTTATATCCAGGATCCTGTGATTGGGTGAAAATATTAGATTCGAAGGACTCACTTTTATCATTTTATTCTCACATAGCTGGTATGGCTTATTACTAACCGTATGTATTTGATTCAGGAAAGTAAAACTTAACCTTGCCTTGACACCATTACAACTACGCACATCCTGTTCCACAGCAAGAAAAAAGAAAGAAAAAGAATTTGCATCCTGGGACAAACTAAAAAGTTTAGATTCTCTTCCAGACCATTTGCAGGTAAAAATATAATTTTTATCTTATTAAGGCTATTACCTATGAGCTCTTCCCAAAGATGGAGGTCCCACCAAAATGTCCAGATTGATTTAACCATTGGTGGTGACTAGACAAACATTGTCCAAGAGGTGGATTCATGGGCAGCTCACATCTAAGACAGCTTTTTCCAGCTTCATCGGTAAGCGTCGCCACTCAGAGATGGAAGTTTTGCTTTTGGTGTCTGTATTACTGTTTCGGATTCTACTCCTCTTTCTGGCGTAGGTCTGGTTCTCGGTGAGGTCTGATTCGCGTTTGTACCCAGTTGCCAATTTATGACTTCTGTTAGTGATAAAATATTGGGAGCCTAGTTTTGATTATAGGACTTGGTTATCTGGTTTTGTCAGGTAACAAATGACAGAAAGGGTGCATTTATCCCTACACTGCCATTTGCATCAGTGTCTTGTCTAGATGATTTTGTCACCTTTCTTTTGGAGTACCCATGTCTTTGCTACCAGGTTCAAGACATTGCACGACATAGGTGTAGTAGGATCATTGACCTGTATCAGTTACAAGGTTGGAAAGTTGCTTGTGTCATTTTTTGTGTTCAGAATAGAGGCTATTTTGTCTCCACACTTTTTACAGCATACTCTCTTGTTTGGCTTGTTTGTCTATTATTAAGAGCTTAAATCATTTAAAGAAAACACACATACACACACACAAAGCTTTGTGCCCTCTGGAATGCAGAGGAAGCGCTGGGTAGAGGAAGTAATAACATCCGTGTTTTAGATACTCCTTGTGCTTCCCTGACCTTCCCATTACACAGCCGATACAATCAGCAGGTGAGACTTTGCTGGAAAAGTTAATGATATGCTGATCTTCCTCATGGCTAAATTTGTAAAACTGAACCTGATAGTTTTCTGTTTGTATTGATGTATAAAGATATTTAAAAAAAGAATTTTTATCTTGTCATAAAAATATTTTTTTAATAATTATAGCTTTTGGGGGGAGGGGGATTATGGTTAACATTCTCTCTTTTTTGTTTTGGACTTTTGGATATCAGCAGTTGGTCTTAAAAATCCCACCGTTTTGTACACCATAGTCATACATGCATGGTTTAGAGATCAGAACTTTCTGATTTTTGAGATATCTTTACTTAGTTTTAATAATAACTGTATGAATGTAGCTGACTGTGTGTTAAGATTGAAATGTAGATTACACAGGAAAGATCATTGCTGGCTTGTCCAGGCATTAGCCTAAGTATAAAATATTTTTTTCTTCTTTATACGGAAAGAACTAGAGAAGCCTATAAAAACACATAAATGAGACATATTAAGATGTAAACAAAATATTTGCTAACAACAAGACATATTAATAATAAATGTCTAACCAACACTTATTCTTAGCATTAATTTATTAACATTAATTGTTAATAAATGTTTAATAAACATTAAACATTGAAGTTAATTTCATACATCTATCCATCAAAGCCTATTTGGAAGAATTAGAGAAAACAGTGGAGGGACATTCACTGCACGTAAAATCTTCCCCCTGGCTTTTCTGGTGCACAGCCTCTGTAGTACTATGGTCCCTGCCTAGGGCTCAGCCTAATGCTAAATGATTAATACCCTGCACAAAGCTGTCATCCCCAAAGTTCCCTATGCCTCTGAAAGTTTGACAAGAGACTTCTATTGTGTTAATGAAATGTTTTTTGAACATATGGCTTGATATCCTTTTCTTAACTCTGGAGAAATTAATAAATTAGTTTATAAAATTCCTTGGAGCTCTGTTCTGATTGACTTACAGAGACTAAGAAGCACTCACATAAATCAAAGCTAATAAAACAAAAACAAAACTCAATAATCTCAGAAATAGAAAAAAATGTCCATGATTCAAATGTGCTTTTTTTTTTTTAATTTAAAAAATATTAGCTCAGAAAAATAATCAAGTTGCAGGAAAAGACTGGTTGACAGGAACAGTGTATGAGGCAAAAAAATTAAAAATTGATATCTAGTTGATAGAAGAAAAATTAAGAACTTTGGTAATGTTAAACAAAATTTAAGGTTTAAAAAATTCTTTCTAATATTTTTAATCAAAGTGAATATTGAGTAAATTATTTGAGTTAGGTAATTTACATTTCATCTTGATTTTATCACAGTGCAAAAATATGTTGTATAATATAATTTGTGAAAAATTTGTGTGATTTTTCATAAAAATTGTAACTAAATCAACTTTCTAATTTCTTACACTGAATATGTGATTCTTTTGTTATAGTACTTTCCAAAAATACTTAAAATAAAACAATTATAAAAACCTATGTTCAACTAAATTTATATGATTACTTAGAATAGAAAAATCCAGTAAAAATATTTGTTTCACTTACATTATATGGAATAAAATAAAATTATCATATTATAAACAAAATCATATGAATAATAAATATGCTTCTCCAGCAAGGTCAGTTTAAGCATAATTTCCATCATTTTAACTGATATAAAACTATAGAATGATATTTATTTGAGTGTACCAATACATAGTTTGTCTGTGTACAGAATGTCTGAATAGATTTCAATTCAAAATTATAGAGAATGCAAAAACAAATTGATAGTCTAGCTACATATATCCTTGCTCCCTTTTTATTGTTATTTTTATACACTATTAAATGCCCATTACCTGATAAGTTATAAAACATTGCATCGGTCATTGTGGCATTTAAAGTATTATACACTACATGTTTGAAGTGTTCTCACCACACACACACACACACCCTATGTGACGTAATGGATGTGTTAATTAACTTGATTGTGGTAATCTTTTCACGATGTATATCAAATCATTATGTATCCACTTTAAATATATACAATTTTAGTTGTGAATTATACATCAATAAGACTGGGAAAAATGTGTACACACCTGCTGAGGCACTATTCCCCTAGCAAAGGTCTTTATTCTTTTTTCCTTGGGTATAAACTGGGCATAGTGGTTCATTTCTATAGGATAGACTATATCGGAAACCATGGTTTGTCGGTGCTGAGGTTGGGATGTACAAAAGCTGTGACTCTGTCTTGAACACGCCCACTTTTCTAGGACCATTCACTCTGGGGGAAGCCAGCTGGCAGATTATATGAGCGACCCTGTGGAGGGTCCCACATGGTGACAATTTGACTCTATTTTCTTTAGATGCCTTAAGTCAGAACCACTCAGTTAAGCCATTCCCATATTTTTGATCTTCCAAAATTGTCAAAGAATGTTTATTGTTTAGAGCTTCTAAATTTTGGGGTGACTTGCTATATACCAATAGATAACTAATATAGTAATTGTTCATACACAATTTATTTTTTCACTTTAAGAAACACAGAAGTGGTGTGTGGTTTGCTCATGTGGCAAGGTCACCTCTAGGGTGTGTGGGACCTGGGCATATATATGATTTTGGGAGGCTCCTAAGTGTACAAACAATGTAATTTACAAAAATGAGTTATAAAATTTAGTCCCCTGTGAGATATAGTACAAAGCATGTCCGGAAATTATCCAGTCATGTACTAGGAAAAATGGAGACATTTGTTGAAGAAGATACAAGATACAAGAAACATGGTACATAAGACAATGAGGCTCAGTCCCCTTCAAAGTAGGCACCTTGGGACCTCACACAGGTCTCCCAGTTGCCGTCAGTTGCCCTGTTGTATTTTCTTGAATCTCATCAATGGTCTGAAATCTCTTCCCTTTCAAAGGTGATTTTAGTTTTGGGAAAAGCCAGAAGTCTCAGGGCACCAAGTCTGGGCTTGAGCAGGGCCGAGTCACCTGGGTGATTTGATGTTTCACCAAAAAACTCTGCACGAGACATGATGCATGAGTGGGTGCATTGTTGTGATGAAGCTGCCAATCACCAGTTGCCCATAGCTGCAGCCTTTTGAATCATCCAAATAGTTTCTGCAGAGGAATGTTATAATGCAAAATGTGAGGCAGATTTGTTGCTCAACTTGCTCAGTCATTTTGAATGGAACAGTCACACAGTACACATGCTCAGTCAATAGAGTTCACCGCCCCCACTGACTAGTACGAGGAAGTCGTTGATGTTCACACATGGGCATTCCATTCCACTCGCCTTGGCTGCCAGGTTATATCGACGTCACACAAACTGTTGTCATATTAACAATGGCTGGAATTTTTCTGGACAGACCTCATATATTCTAATTTATAAAAAGTTTTAGATTAGTAGTTAGAGAAAATACTTAACTATTTGCTAATCATATGATCAGTGAATGTGAAGATTCTTCATATTTTTCTGGCACCCCTCTTCCTCTTCAGGTCTAGGAATCATCTGTTCATGTTCTTCATTGTCAATTGTGCACTCATAGCTGATTTCCTCTCTCCCACTACAAGAAAACGTAGCAGTGCTATTATTACTTAGGAGGCAATGGCTCTTGGGAAACTTGTATTGAAATAACATAGATTTTTGCCTCTGCAGTTCTCCAATGCCATTTATTTAAATCTGGTTACATCATTACTCACGGCGATGCATTATCCATCATCCATTGTGCCTCATGTAAATGCTAGCTTCCAATATCTCTCTAAGATTGTCATGGTGCTTCATTAATTATGATTACAAATGCAACACTTTCCCAGAGTATGGAGTAAAATGTGAAATGTATTTGTTTTCTGGCCATGTTAAATTTATCATTCAGAACTTTACAGTATAAATGTAGCCTTAGCACATTGTCCAATTACAACTTCTCTTGAACTCTTTAGGCTGTAATCAGTATATTACTAGAATGTGGTCTTTTTAAATAATGACTGCACTCCCCACCACTACTTTCTGCACACTATCTCCAGAGAGCCAGTTAGGCAAGGAGCCAGGGGCAGAACAAGAAGAGTAATACATACCATCCATGCTAGGACTGATTATCCCCCTTCAGGTTTGGCTTAAGACCAACCTCATAAAACACAGCATTATCATTTAAATAAAGGAAAGAGTGGACATGAGTTGGAAGAGCCCATGGCAGTGCAGAACAACAATCTCAAAAGTCCTTATGTCCTTGTGGAAAATGGGTACGTTTCTCAAAGGATGATGTGACATGTGGCGAGAAGCCTGTGGGCAGGATGGAATGATCAATGTGAGTGCCAGTGAAATGGGGGGTGGAGGGTAACATCTGCTCTCACCCTTGCTGCCCTTGGGTGGTATAGAGGAGAGGTGGTATCATAGTAGGAACACTGACAAGTAAACCCATGCAGCTTGAACACAAGGTTTAACAATAGACTCTTCTCCCAGACCAGTAAACTTTTCCCAGGTTCTCTCTGAGTGAGAATCATCCCAAACACCATTGTTACCCATGTCAACACCACCAACATCAGCACTGATCTTGCTTACCCTGTGAAGGAAATGCAGCACTGGCCTGCAGTGGCAAATCTATTGCTAGGGTGCAGCCGTAGGGCTTGGGGATAACCACAGAGAATCATGTTTCAGAGATCCGGAATCCATGCATGCAGTAGAGGGTAGAGGAGTGCTTTGAGTGGAAAACCTGAGGCTGGATCCAACATAGGACCTGGAGTTAATACAGGAGCATATCTGATCTTGGGCTATCTTGCCTGGATAGCACCGCTGGGCCTAGGCAGGGGGAGGCAGGTACTTCATGGGGCTGAGAGAGTGTCCTGAGGCCGAGGGTCAAGGCCAGGGGTCCAAGGGTAGTAGCATACTAGGGCTGAAAGTGTACTAGGTCTCGTAGTAGCATGTTGTCTATTTATATGGCAACATGTTAGAAAGTTAGTATGATTAATTCCTTATTATCCTGTATATTTAAGTTAATATAGTTAAAAAACTATAAATTATAGTTAAAAAACTTTAAATTATTTATTTAATTATATATGGGTGTCTAAGTATACATATATATAGAATATGTAAACAATCAAATAAAACTTAGAAGTGATAAAGCATAAAATAATTCAGAAAAATGATATTTCAGTGTTAATAAAAATAAGTAAAATGTTATTGAGGACCAGCCATGCACAACTTGATAATGTAGACATGCAAGTCTGTGTCTCAGGTTCTACTTTCTTTTTGCAACAGCTCGACTAAGCCAATATTATACAGAACACCTTTGCTGAGTCACCTTATTTTTCTTGACATACAGTTATTTTCTTACATTCAGCAAGAATCTGTTCTTTTTCCCAATAAGATATAACTGAACAAATCAAATTTGTAGCCAGTGGCAGGACAGAAATGTCACATTTATTTTATTTTACTTTTTGTAGTGATTGCAACATTCAATCCAGGGGTCCATTAGGTTTTTAACAGAGACAGGAAGAAAATCTCCTGCCCTGAAATAAAAAGTTGTTTTAAACACTTTGCAAACATGAGGGCTGCTGGTGAGATATTTTATGACGTGGGGGCAGATCTGATCTAGATAATGTAATCTAGGTAATCGCGAGAACGTGGGGATGCAGTGTATTAGGGTGCACATAAGTATTTGTGTCTTACCGGGTAGCTGTAGTTATAATCAAAGAAAGGTGAAAACAAGGTGCAGGTTGTTCCGGTCACAGAAGTTGAACCCAGTGAGAGACTTCTTGGGTGATTATAGTTTGCAGTGACATTGGGAATAGAACAGAAATTTGTCATAGGGAGGACCAAGGATAGATTGGAATCTTCGATGACAAATCCAGCAATCTGAAAGGTTACCCCACTATCTTTCCTGGCCGATGACAGCATAAGGGAAAGAAAAAGAAGAAAGAGGTCCACATCTAGTTAAAGTAGAAAGTCTTGATCTGGAGTCTTGGGTGGAAGCAGTCTACCTTGACGTCAGCTTCCTTGTCGTTTGGGTGTGGGGGTCTCCAGCGTCTGTGTGGCCCGCTGTCAGGCTGAGCCTTCTTTAGCTGTGGCATTGTGTTTATTCAAGACTCAGTGCTCTCCAGTTTTGCAGCAGTGTCGGTAGCCAGTAACTTTAGGGAAATAATGTTTTGCAAGGTCCTTTCTAAGGGGGTTTGAGAGCTGCCTTTCTTTTTTTAATTTAATCTTTATTGTATTTTTTTCCATTACCATTTAGTCCTCTTACACCCGCCTCTCCCCAGCAATCACCACACTGTTGTCCATGTCCATGAGTCCTTTTCCGTTTTGCTCAGTCCCTCCACCCCCACACTTCCCCACTTACTAGCTGTCATCTGCTCTCCATCTATGAGAGAAATGTCACATTTAAACACACATATCATTCAATTAGATACAATAATCCTGTTATCAAGAAAAAAGGATTACACAAGCTGTTTCAGGAAAATAATCTCATACTTGTTTTGTGGCTTATAAAGTCCAAGCCTGGTAGAATTACCCTCATAGAGTGTGCCTTCTTGGAAGACAATTTTAAATTATGACAAAAATGTAAAAAACACATAAAGTAATTTGTATTTGATTCTATCCACAAAAATTTTCTAGTATGGTACATTTCAGATAATTTTATAAATACAAAATAATTATTTACAAAAAGATTTTTATAGGGACATTCATTTCAACATTGCTTGTTATAGCAATAATCTGCATACAACCTCACTACTTATCATTCAAAAAAACTGGAGACTTTATGTATAACTTTATTTATATGCATTTAAAATGTATGAAATGCACATTTTACACATACATACATAAGATAAAATACTCATGCATATATTTATATTTTATATAATTTTAAGCATTATTAATCTACTCAAAAATACATAAGAATAGAAAGGTACTGTTTTTATTACTCATAAGGAGTAAAAATTGGTCAGAACACTATATATGTTTTTGTATATATGTAGTTTGTATTAAAAATTCCGAAAATTATGTATATGTTTAAAAACATCTTAAAACAGACAACACTGTTACATGCATTAAGTATATACTTTCTTACTTTGTCTTTTCTTTATATTTTTATTGTTTGAATATTTTGCAGCAACCATCTGTGAATGCCTTATTCTTACAAAAACCTAATAAAAGTTCAGAAAAAATTAATATCAAAAATAATATTTTGGAAGTATGTTTACAGTAAGACAATCCTTGTTTTATTATCATGTGAATATAGAATGTTGTCTATCCCAAGCATATATGTGGTTGAGGAAAAAATAAAGACACAACAAAAGCATGTTTTCTGGGTGATGTCATCTTGCTAATCCATTGTCGGTGTGGAGTTACTGTTTTCCAGTGGTGATAATGAGGGATGCTATCAGAGTTTGTCTTCTGCCTCTTTTGTGGATACTTGTGCCACTCCTTCTATGATTTAAAGAGCTATATATTTATCAAAATAACAAAATCTTTCATCCTGCAACTCTGATTCTACCATCTTGGTATATATTTTACCTTATATGGGTAAATTGAAAATGGTTAATAGACATGCATTTTACATCTGTGGTGTCACAGAGCTGGCTGATATACACATGAAATGCCATGGACAAAAAGACATACATACAAACATCACTTTAAAGGCCTTGAAACTGATGTAAAGTGAAATAAATGTTGGCAGCAGAGAAGAATCATATTTTTAACTTGCAAAGGATTTGTTTTCATCTTATCACTTTATAGGTGATAATTCATATTCTTTTTACTATATACATTGCATCTGGTCCATGCTTGTCTGTGTGAACCTTTCAAATTGTTTCAAATTATAAAATTCCACTCAATTCAGCCATTTGCTCAGTTGTTTAAAACATAGTTAAGTGAAATAAGACAGAGAAAGAAAAATGCCATATGATTTTACTCATATGTGGAATCTAATGAACAAACTGAACTAACAAGCAAAATAGAGACACACTCATAGAGAGAAGGCTGACAGCCCTGGGTGGTGGGAGGATCAAGGAAAAAAGAAAAAGGACTCATAGACAGGGACAATATTGTGGTGACTGGGGGTAGAGAGGAGTGAGTGGAGGTGGAAGAGGGGGAAGGGGGATAAATAGTAAAGGAAAATATAATAAAAACAAACTATTAAAAAAAAAAAAACATTGTGCCTGAGAAAACAGACTAAAGAACATAAGATTGATTAGGATACAGTTTGGTGCCTGGCCCCTGAGCACGTCCCTCACAGCAGTCAGTGAAAGCGCGGTGCGTGAAGCTCATGCAGTCAAACTGAACATTGACACCAAGTGCCTGTCATATGACAGTGGCCACATCTGCATCTGTGAATTGGGGCTGCAGATTGACCTGATAGTTATGAAGAAATATACACTTATGCTTTGAATTTTATCTATAAATAATGTCATAGAAGTTGTTTTTTCTTCTTTTTTAACCCTCACCTGAAGACATGCTTTTATTCACTAGAGAGAGAGAGAAAGAGAAAGCGAGAGAGAGAGAGAGACAGAGAAAGAGAGAGAGAGAGAGAGAAGCAATTGGTAGCCTCCCATACCTACTCCAACTAGGGATTAAACCCTCAACCTAGGTAGGTGTCTTCACCAGGGATCGAACCTGCAACCTTTTGGTGTATAGGACTATGTACCAATCAACTGAGCCACCCTGCCAGGGCAAATAACATTAGAGAAGTTTAAAAACTACATGTGCTCTCAGCCTCCCTTAACTTTTGAAAATTCTTTTACCACATTTTACTACAATTATAAGCAATCAAAATACCAAAGTAGAACTCACTGGTCTTAGTACCTTAAAATTTGTAAGACTCAAAAATGTGTCATATGAAAGGAATTTTTAATAAATAAATGTGAATTAAGACTGGGGCATTGCTTTAAAACATAATAGCTATCATCATGCTGAGGATCCAGAAATAAAAACCAGCATTTTCAGTATGAATTAGAAATTAATAAGAATGATTATATGCGGAAGGGATTTGGTAAGAATTTTTTCTTTTCTCCATCTTTCTTTTTTTTCTGAAAAATCTATGTATTATCCTTATAAGAAAGTACAGTATTAAAATACCTTTAAATCACAAACAAACCAAAAAAGTTGTCTCATTTTAACAAGTAAATATCTCTGAAATATTATTAGTTAAATAACTTTGAAAAATATCAAATTATATTTAAATTTTAAGAGACCTAGCAAATGATGTTTTTGTAAGATAGTCATTTCATGAATAATGTATAGATTTTCATATATTAGAGATAAAAGGAAGTACTGTATGTAATGGTTTATTAGAACCATTGCTATGAGAAATATATTAACCTGCTACCAAAGAAATATGATCTTTAATTATTATCAAAGTCAGGAAAGATAAATTAGTAACAGTGAGTTCATGGAGATTTTGAATTATATTAGATCTATTTTGTTTATAGTAATACATATCTATAAAGCAGAATAAAATTCCTTATCACAATTTAAAATCATGTTCTTGTCTGAAGCAACCTGTGGACCCTTAACTGTAAGGCAATGAGACTTCATAAAGGTTTGAGAGAGAAAACTCCTGGATATAGCAGTATGACTCGGAACACCTAGACAAATTAAACACAAAGGAACAAATAAGCAAACCAAAGAGGCAGAGTAAAACTGATCATGAACCATTCAGATCTAGATTTTGCAAATACATGTTTCAATATCATGGGAGTCAAAAAGTGCAAATGAAGGAACAGCAATTTATTTTTATTGTACTATCTCATGGAATTTTTATGTAATTGTAATAGGGAGAATATGTGAAAGGCAAACTAAATCAAGAGGCATTTTATTTCTGCTTCTGGGCTCTTTGTATACAACATTTATTTTCTTGTATGTTTACTAACCCTCTACCCCTAATTTTGATTTACTGTTGTTAGTTACTGGCATTTTTGTGGAAGATGAATACTTTTTTATTTTTAAATAGTACCCATTCTTAAAGGCATTCCACTCTGAAATCAATGGAAGTGAATTCCAGAAGTTTAGGATCAGCCCCTTGTATGTCTAAGAATCAGAAATAGGACTTTAGCATTCATGGATTCATATTATCAAACCAAAGCTGATACATTTATACCAATTAAAATTTTGCAACAAAAGTGTTGGTTGGCTAGACATTGCCATTTATATATTTCCTCTTTATTATCTGTAACTATGCTTACTGTGTTTTTTCTATGCAATCATTTGTTCTTTTCCAAATTTAAAGTGTTGGTTACTTCAACCCTGGCTGAGTAGCTCAGTTGGTTAGAGCATCATGCCGATATACCAAAGTTGTGGGTTTGATCTCCAGTCAGGACACATGCAAGAATCAACCAATGAACGCATAAATAAGTAGAACGACAAATCAGTCTCTCTCTCTCTCTCTCTCTCTCTCTCTCTCTCTCTCTCTCAGGTCATTTAAAAGTGAGGGGCAACAGTGTTGTGTGCAGGCCACAGACAGGTGCTCATCCATGATGACAGTGCTACCGATTCAAGGCAAAATTGGGGGAAATATAAGAACAATGTAATGACTTTTTCATAAAGTTGGATGTATTCAATTTAAAGGATTCTTCTTTATTTTGAGATTCTATTCTTCCAACAAAGGCATACATGTTCTTTATTGTGTGAAATAAGTGGTTGAAGCTTTAAAATTATATTAGTTATTTCAGTAAAATTTTAGAAATATATGTCACTATTTCAGCATGTTGAAATTTCAATGGTTATTAAGACAATTATTCTACTCTTTATTCATTTTCTTAAATGGAAAAATCAGAGAATATTTAAGAAGGAAAAAGCATATTCTTACAAAGTTATAGCCTAATTTTTGTTTTTTTAACTGGAGGGGAGTATTGATTCAAATCAGTTTGAATACTGAAAGTCATGGATTTGAGAGTCAGCATGTAGATTCCAACCCTGGCTCAGCCACTTAGTGTTTGGTGTCGGAGAAGTATCTTAACCTCTCTGCCCCTTGGTTTTTTAAATCTGCAACTTGTATATCATAATGATTCCTATTTCACAGGATTAACATGAGAATTAAATAAGTGAACTAAGAAAAAAGTGCGTAACTGGTGATTGTTGCACATTTTAGAACTGTTAGCTTTTTTATCATAAATGTGATCATTACTATTATTATTACCTAGTTTAACCAAGTTATTTTACAAGTGAGTCAGAAGTGTGACCTGCCAATCAGACAAGTAGATAAGGTGACTAGTTTTCTATTGAGGAAAAAGAGGAGGAGGAGGAGGAGAAGGAGAAACTAGCCTTGTTATTGGTTAGATTGAACATTTTTTTGAACCAGACATCAAAAATATTTTATGTTTTCTGTTGGTTCTTGTTACTTTTTTATTTTTGCCTTTGAAAGGGTAAAACACATATAAACATGCTCACTTAGAGTTCTGAGCAAACCATGATCTTTGGATTTTCCAAAATATCCCAATACCATGGAAAAACTAATACACTATATAACAACCTAAAAATAAAAAAGAAAGTCATTGCCACCAAGAAAGATCGATGGCTCCAGCAGGCAGTGTCTGAGCAAAACAGGTCCTGTTATCTAAACAGGAGCCCAATAGGTGGCCCTGTTTTCATCAAATCAAAGCTTATTCTTCTGTTTCAATGTCATCAAATTAGTAGAGCATGGTAGTTAAAAAACAAACTTTTATGGGTTGAAATCTTAGCCTTATAATTTATTATATGAGGGATAACGGGCAAGTTACTTAACAGTTCTGAGCTTCTTTTTCCTTATTATAAATTAGGAATAACTCAAGTGACATCTTCATGGATGTGTTGTGAGAACTGAATTAACCGATCCATCTCAATGATGTACTACAGTGTCTAAACATAAAACAATTTCTCAGTATTTATTGTTATTACTGCCACATACTAACATGAAATGATAATATATTTTAGGTAGTATTACTTCTAGGAAAACATAGCCTTTTTTAAAAGGTAATCTTTCATTCATTTGAATAGTTCAGCTTCAAAAATTTAAAGAAAATTTTGGCACATGTGACTGTGTAATATCTATCTATGTCAGTACAGTCTAAGAAAAAAATTCCTGGATAATTAGTTTCAAGGAATATTGCTGAGTTTGCATATCACTGCCCTTTACAGCACTTTTGAGAATAATTAAATACAGCTCAGAGACAGGTACTTTTACCGCAGATTTATATTAATACATCAATTAACATAAAATATCATTAATTTAGGGATCGCCAGATGACACTGAGAACCTTCAATTTTACATACTGCCAGGTTTCTCATCTCCTGGGGAATCTCCTATTCCCTATCAATAACTAAGTATAGACTGAGTCTTTTCTGCCCCTCTGCAATCTATCAGTCTTCTACTTCAAAGTAGCCTTACCTGGCCACTCAGAAATCAAAGACTTGGGTGGATTAAATTTTGTATTTCCATCAGAAAAGAAATGATCTTTTTCTCATGTATTGGCCATGTTTTCCTGTTTATCCTTGGGGTCCTGAGCTGTATCCTTTTTCTCTCATAAGATCACTTAAAGAGCTTTTCACCAACCAGCTGTAGGGCTCTTTTTCTTGAGGCGCCTTCGAGAACTTGCTTGTGAGTTTTCAGTTTTCTTGAACGTATGCACTTTAATTGGTACCCAAACGTTATCTAGAGCTGTTTGAAATTTAAGCACTGGGACGTATTCCCCTGGTCAATGAATACTTTGTCATAAATAGAAGCAACAGTTGTGGTTAACAGTATCGGGAGGAAATGTGTGGTAACTGGATTAATTCTGGCGCTGCAACCAGGGGATTGGAGTTTAATTCTGCAACCGCCACTTACTTTCTGTCATCTTTGGAAAGTCACTTAATCTCACTGGGGTTTCGTTTCCTCACAGGTTAAACGCGGTGATATTTGCTCAAAAGATTATTCTAGGCAAGGATTCTTAAAGCGTGGTTTGGGGATCTGGACAGATCTCAGAGATACTTTCACAGAGTCTATGAGGACAAACTATTTTCAAAATAATACTAAGGCAATATTTGCCTCATTGGTTCCCATTCTCTCACAGATGTACAGTGGTGTTTGCCACAGCAGACTGAATGTAGAGGCAAATGTGAGAACAGAGCTCTCTTCTGTTAACCCAGAAAACAAAGATATTTGTACATGTTAACCATTATTATTTTTAAGAGGTCTTTTTCATTAGATTAGGTGATGTTAACTTGCAATGATTTTATTATTTATATTTTAAATGAATTAAATATTTTAAGCACTTACCAGTTTTAATTTCTAATATGGCAAATATTGAGAGAGATAATCTCCATAAATGAAAGTTCTTTGGGACTTTTAATAACTATTCCACATGTAAAGGGGTTCTGAGAGCTGTTGTTTTAGGAAGTAAATGAAATGTTATCTCCTAGAATAATTTATACACAAATATTCATTCAATAAATGTTTAAAAAAAATTACATTGACTGTGATATGGCAAGATAAAATAATTTTATTGTTATATTTTCTGTTCTTATAATTTTTTGAGTAATTTAATGACAACATATAGAAAAGGGAGAACTACAACCTAATTATTGGGTTGAATAGGAATGGACCTATATAAATATTATGATGAAATTTTGACCACATAAAAATTAAAAGTTAAGATACTGCAGGTTTTGTTTCCAGGAATGCAAAGATTTAACAAGCTAGAAATTCCTTTTAGGAAGAGTTCCAGTTTTATATAGTAACAAAGGGATATTCAGATTGTGTAACAAATGAGAAGTATTAAAAAGTAGTATAGATTATCTACTTATATTATTTTTACTTTATGCAGTTATTTAGTATTTAATGTATTCACTTGGGCAGTCATTTGTTTGCCCTTTCAATCAACATGTATATGTTGAAAGCCAACTGTACACCAGGCACTATAATAATATCTGGCATTCAGTGATATGCAAGATCCAATTCCTGCCCTCATCAATATTACAGATAAGCTATAAATAACAACAACAAAAAATGAGTATATCTGATGGTAGGCTATAGGTTTTCTAACTTGCTGTTAAACTAAAAAAAGTAAATAAATAAAAAGGAAACATAGCTTTTTATCCAGTTACACCTCTGGAAATTATGAATATCATGAAAACCATTATACAATAGGGAGAAAGGGATTAAGTAAGGAAGAGTAGGATGAAGGCAGGCCAGCCAATGATGTGCTTTTGAAAGCATGAACAGGAGAACTGCACTTACGACTGGAAAGATTCAGTATGTTCTCAGTAATTACCCAGGTGTGGCCCTGCCGATAGTGACTGGCAGAATTATCAATAGAACAGAAGTGGAAAGTTTGCAGAGGACTCTAATTTAAACAGAACAGCTATTTAGTGTAGGGGAAAGTGTAAATAACAGCTGGAAGCAGTTATATGTCTCAAAAATCCAAATACTATTCTGCTTTTGAATATAGGTTAAAGTACATCTGACGTGCCAGTGCTTTTTTTAGGTTATGGAGTTCTTCAATTCTGTAGAAACAGACTGGTGTGCTTTTGGCTCTGCACAACGTGGGTACTCTTCGTTCACTGATTTGCTAAAACTAATATAAACTACTGGGAAAAATTTATCTCAGAAGCATGTTGTAGATTCAGCCTATTCCTATACCAGTATATCCCTATTAGTAGGGATTTTAACAGTATATCCCTATTCTTGTTAATAGGAAAAGTCTATCACCATATCTACACCTTAGTGATATTATCACTGCAGAATGATAGTGCCACCTGAAAAGCACTTGAGCATTTCACGAATATTCTTTCACTTACAATGAACACTGTTCCTGGAATAACAAGTTCTAACCCCCCCAAATGTGAATCAATATATAGCTCATTTATCATTCAGAAGAAATATGCAACTCTATGTTCTCTTTCTCGTATTTTTCAGGCATATTCATGCTTTCTAGTTTCTGTTATTCATGTAAAACACACGGCCCTCAGTGATTGATATTTGTGGGCTGCCATTATTTACTTGGCTGGTGTTAGTAAGCAAGACTTTACAGCTCTCAAATTACTTTAGGGAACATCTTTAATTTTGATAAATTCCTAATTAAGAAGAAAACAACTGGCTTTATGTGTGCTTACCTGTTGAAATCTGTTGCAGATTATAACACTCTGATTAACCAAGTTAACAATCACCGGAGTCAAAGATTCTCAGTATCAAAATGAGATTTAAAATCCCTTCAGCTTAACAGCTCAGAGTTTGCTGGCGCCTGTCTGTTACTGGACACTTTCGTGACAGCACATTCAGTAATCTCTAAACCCCAGTTCCATTGTGAGGTGGTGGTGTTGTCACACTTTACCCGCACACTCATCTGTTGGTGTTTTCTCTCCATCCACGGTGAACAGTGGTGCCTTTTCTTTGCCTTCTTATAGTACTATTTCTTCAGTGCCCCCAAAGCAGTCTGGTGCTTTTGTTCTTTTTGGTGTCCACATAAGAAAGAGCAATGCATTTTTCTTTGACATTTTTGTTGTTTTGTTTGCAGATAAAACTTTAGTATTTAGCTTTCTTTATACTTGCCATTTTTATAAATTCATGAAGTCTTTTCCAGTAGTCCTTGAACCCATGCATGAATTATCAAAATCTGTCATGAAAGAAAATCAATGTCCCACATCTTTATTTATTCATCTCTTGATGGGCCCAGATTGTTTCCAAATCTCAGCTATTGTAATTTTGCTACAGTAAACATAGGAGTGCATATATCTTTTTGCATTAGTGCTTTCATATTCTTCAGATAAATATCCAGAAGTAGAATAGCTGGAGTATATGATAGTTCTATTCTTAATGTTTTGAGGAAGCTTCACACTGTTTTCCCTAGTGACTGGTACTCAGCTGTAAAAAAGGTGAAATATTTCCATTTGCTACAATATTGTTGGACCTAAAGAGTATTATGCTAAGTGAATAAGTCAGACAAAAAATATGAAAACCATATGATTTCACCCATATGTGGAATATAAAATAAAAAATAAAAATGAATAAACAAAACAAAACAACAATTCATAGATACAGACATCAGAATGATGCTTACCAGAGGGGAAGGGACAGGGGGAGTATAAAATGGGTGAAGGGGGTCAAATGTGTGGTAATAGATAGAAACAAGACTTTTGGTGGTGAACACACTAGAGTGTATACAGATATTTAATTATAATTTTATAATCCTGAAATCCTTATAATGTTATTAACTGTGTTACCTCAATTAAAGAAAAAGGTCCCCTGGAAGTCTATGAGTAGCTCTACTATGTATTTTTAAAACTTACCTCTTTATCTTCCTTGGGATAAGAGTAATTGTATATTTAGAATGCTAGTTTTTTAATTTTTATTTTAGTTTCATATATAGAAATAGACTTAGGAACTTTTTCAAAGAGTGGGTCCCTTACCAGTTGACGCTCATACCTTTGTCAGCTTACATATCTGCTCCTTCTGCCCTCTTATAAAAGGAATTTGATTCTGTATTTAACAGAATTTATTAGCTTTAGCGATTTTCCTACTTGTGAGCAAATGAAAGTATTGTAACCTATATTTCATAATTATGGCACAATTTAGCTGAGGTTCTCTAACACACTAACTTAATTTATTTTCCTGCTATTTAAGAGTTACTGGAATTGTATCTCATGCCTGGTTACTCAAGAATGCTGCAAGGGAGGGCACCCCATGCCCTCTGCTAATAGGCTTTAAATGCAATTAGATTCTACCTGGAAATCATAATAGAAATATCGAGTAAGCTTTTGTTTTTGTTTTAGGTGTGGTTGTTAGTAACTCTGAGTTTGCTGTCATTTTTACTGTTCATATTTTTTATCTTCTTTTTCTTAGATAAATCCCTTTAACATTTCATATAATAAAGGCTTGGTGAGGATGAACTCCTTTAACTTGACCTTATCTGAGAAGCACTTTATCTGCCCTCCCATTCTAAATGATAGCTTTGCTGGATACAGTAATCTTGGATGTAGGTCCTTGCCTTTCATGACTTTGAATACTTCTTGCCAGTCCCTTCTTGCCTGTAGGGTCTCTTGAGAAATCAGCTGACAGTAAGCAAACAACTAGAACAGGAACATAACCACAGAAATGGAGATCACATGGAAGGTTATCAACAGGGGAGTGGGAGGTGGAGAGAGGGGGGAAAGGTACAGAGAATAAGTAGCATAAATGGTAGGCAGAAAATAGACAGGGGGAAGGAAAGAATAGTATAGGAAATGTAGAAGCCAAAGAACTTATAAGTATGACCCATGGACATGAACTATAGGGGGGGAATGTGGGAGGGAGGGGTGGGCAGGATGGAGTGGAGTGAAGGGGGGAAATGGGACAACTGTAATAGCATAATCAATAAATATATTAAAAAATAAAAATATCAAGTAAGGAAATATTTTTTAAGTTAAGCATGCAGTATGTTATTTCCATGGTGGAGATGAATTTTCTGGTTTCTTGTTTCATTTTTCTGATTACTTTAAACAGCCAATAGTGTGCTATCTGCCATTTTTCTTGGATAACTCAGCTTCCATTTTTCCTTCCACCACTTTCTTTTGGCCTAAGATACAACAAAGCACAAGCTTAGAGGTCTCATTTTAGAATGCGATTACTTCTAAGATAATATTTAACACATCAATTATGTATTATTTACCGTTTTTATCTGTAGGTATCAATCCCTAAATACTTTTATTTAATATGCAAAGTTATTGCTTTGGTTTAAGAAAATTAATGCAAAATTATAGTTCCTTTCCATAATCTAGTAGGGGCATATGAAAATATTAACAAGTTTATAAGTGTTTTAATGAGTATTTTTTTGGTTATCTAATAATTTAGTGAGCTTTAATTATTCAGTTTAGAAAGTATGTTAGTAACCCTGGCTGGTATGGCTCAGTGGATTCAGTGCTGGCCTGCAAACTGAAGGGTCGCTGGTTCAATTCCAGCACATGCCTGAGTTGCAGACCAGGACCTTAGTAGTGGGTGTGTGAGAGGCAACCACATATTGATGTTTCTCTCCTTCTCTTTCTCCTTTCCTTTCCCTTTCTCTAAAAAATAAATTAAATCTTTAAAAAAATATTTTAGAAAGTACATTAACAAGCTTACAGCAACATATTAACCTCTATCTGTTATTTTATGTGATTGCTGATAGTCAACTTTTTCTTGCAACTCCAATTTTGTTGGATTGTTAAGAGAGCAGCAGTTGAAAATACTTGTACATTCCATTTTCCTAGAGCCAAATGAAATAATTGCTTTTGCTATACTTTCCAGAGGAAATGTAATGTGCTTTTTGATTATCATCTGACAATTCAAATACAGAATTGCTATTCTTCTTTGATTTCCCTTTTATATTTCACAAAATATTAAAGTTCCATCCCAAAGAATCCCTAAAACAGAAAAAGTGTTACCTGCAATTGTATATAGAGCAGAACTTGCAGTAGCCCCATTCCTCTCAAGTTCAAAACCAGGAACATTGTTAGTCCCCTAGCATCCAACCCACAGACACTCATGCGCCTCCCCATTCCAAACATTCCCAAACCATTGTGGAAGTTGAATACCCTTTCTGTCCTTTTGTGGTGGAGGCAGCATGTGTCCTAAGTTACTGAAAGGCTCTGGGTCAGGATTTCAGGAGAGAGGGAGAAAATAAGGAAGAGGATGGGGCAGGGGTGGGGGAGAGTGGGAGAGCAAGGAGGGAAGACAGGTGAAGGGTCTGACTAGGAGGAAATTAGGCGATACGTTTCTTATTTTCTTTTCATATGACATAATTGTTTCTGTAGGTAATGCTCTGGGCTGCAGGGGCCGTCTTTCAATTCGGAGATAACTAAGCCCAAATGCTAGGGTGACAGGGAGAAAGAAAGAACCTCTATCACTGGTGACATGATTGTCACCATAACCATCCCCAGAGCTGCTCCATTGTAGAACTTAACGGTTTGTGAAAAAATAAATCACCTTGTTGATTTAAGACACTTTTGATTCAGGTCTTCCAATACAGTTTAACATCCTACTGTTTTCATCCTGTGGATAAAGTCCTTAATTTCTTTCACCCTAGTCATTCACCCCTGATTGGAGCTTCCATTTTGTTTAAATTTCTTTCCCTTAAACGTCTTCCTTTTAAACTTTTTATAATTTTATTTTTATTTCCTTCCTGCTGCAAGTGGGGAAGATGAGAAGCACTAAAAATAAAAAGGATGATAAATGGAGAGGAGAGACTTGGGGTGATTGTGGCACTCTACTTCAATTATATTTAATAGTGTTGACTCTGTGAAGAATATTATAGAAATCAAGACATAAAAAGCAATGAATGTTTATCGTTTTTCATATCACTGGCCAGTATGCTAAGTGCATATCACACTAAATACACATTATCTTCTACAAATGGGTCTATAACTTCCCAGAACTTTATTTAATAAAAAATACAACATTATAAAAGTATTTGAACATTTTTCACAGACCACTAACTCAAAAATGTAAAAAATAGTGTTCTTTAAATTTTTCTGAAAACCAAGTTTAATCTCTATCTGGGGTCTCATTCTACGTGATGGCAGAAAACTTTCTACTCTTTTCTCAGAAAATTCTCTTCCAAGGAAGTTTATTGAGAATACAGTATATTTTAGAGGTTAGCTCAGTCAAACTCAGGCTTTTTCCTCTTCACCTTTTTTTCTGTGGTGATGACTGTGTTACTGTTTTTTTTTTTATGGCATTTTGATATTACATGAAGGAATATATTCACCTAATTCTGTAGTGGCATCTTGCAAGAAATAAAATTACCTCACCGTCAACTTCAGTTATTGACATCTCTTCACACTGGCTCCTGGCAATATCTCCATCATCCTCTTGCACTCTGGGTAATGCTCAGCTGCATTTTATTAACATGATTTCCAATCCATTTGAGCCTCTGGCTTGCCATCAGTTCCTCCTATACTCTTCTAATGGTCCAAGGGACAGTTTAGTGCCTTTTCTTCATACAGGACATTTGAGGGTATCAACTAGGCCTCTTTGTTTCTGACATCTACACTAGTCTTATTCCAGGCAGGACTCCAGGCAGATAGCTGGTGCTGTATCTTATCTTTTTTGAGATCCAATATGATGTGTTAAGAAAGAAAGAGGTATTTAATATGCTACTGGGTGCTTAGAAAATTTGAAAGCAAAGTTAAGTATGGCATAGAAGGTGAGTTGAACATCCTTGTTTCCACGGGCATTTTACAATAGAGCTAAGTAGAAACATTCAACACGTTAACTTTGACACTACCCAGAACTTTCAGTTGAAATGTTTCCCAAGAAGTAGAACTGCCAACAATAGTTTAAGCAGAAATGTATCATCCCTCTCTCCCTACTCCCACATTCCAATCTTCATCAGCAACTTTCCCAATTCCCCCCCACAAATATATCCTCAAGATGCTTTCCATTACAACCAGATCTCCAAGACCAAGCTCTGCTAATATAGGAAGCAGAACATGACTTTATCATTATTATTCTCACTTGGAAATTTAGGAGAGATTCAAATATTTAGTTTTTTCATGGTAGATAGATCAAATAAGTATAGTCTTCTATTTATTTTTTTTAGTAAGTAAAATATCATGTTCACAAATTTGATTATAACATTTTTAAAGTAAAAAATTTAGAATCTTAGAAATGGTCTAAGCCCTACCCCTTATCTGAACAAGGAATCATTTTTGTAATATTCTTAAGGGAGTATTAATCATGGTTCTAGAATACTTCTGGTCAAATTCCACTTTACATTCCTGTGGTCTCTTAAAATTCATAATTTTTTTTTTTTACTTAGGAAAAGTATAAAAGAACACATGACTGTTAATTCCAGTTATTCAGTAAGTGATGTCATCATCTTTGTGCATTTTTCATAGAAAGAACTATTTCCTATTATTATAACAAACAGAGCTTTTAAAATATTATAAATTTCTGGAAAAATAATTGCTCAAAACTGTACTAGCTATATCTTTATTGTTATGCTTAATTGGATTTGAATTCACCTTGAAAGAGGTAATGAGCTGGAATTAGACATTTCACTGCCAATCATTTTTGCCCAGAGGAGAAAATTTTAAAGACCAAAATATCTTTCTCCTCTTTGAAGCAGATGTTTGATTATAGGCAAACCCAAACCTACCTGGCCATCTACAGCTGATTCCAGTGTGAGAATATTTGAACTTTGCATAATAATAATTTGAGTAGGGCAGCTGACTTCTTAGCCTCTCTGTATCCTGAAATTTCTACCTTGGTGCTGGCCCTAAGAAAATAAATCAAGCCTATATAAATAAACCAAAGCTATTCCTGATATTGGTAAACACCTTGTGTGCTCAATTTCTGAGAACATCTTATTGTTAGGGCCCCAGATATTGAGCACTTGTGTCATCTGATATTTATCTCTCCATGACACACTGTGTTGTGTGCTCTGGAGCAACAGAGGAAACAAAGATATTCTTTTATATATAAGTCTGTTTCTGGAAAAGTTTGTGCTTTCTGGTTGTCCTTTGAGGATTTTCCTTTGTTAGGTTGCCATTTCTTTATTCTTCAATTAATCCATACCTGAAAAATTTGCTGGCTTCTCACCATTTTCAATTTTATCAAATTTTCACCATTAATTCATTGACAACCCAGGGAATGCTCCACGTATAGATTAATGTACAGAAATCAAGTTAGATCTATCCTTTAAAGCAAATATTCCTTTCAGAATATAGACGGATTCTAATCTTTTCTATCAGAAAGCCTCTCACCGTTTTTCTTTGCAGTATCAAAAGAAAAACTACACCTGAGTATCTGTGCACCTGCATGAGTAATGATTGCCACAGTAATGCTGAGTAACGAGCCATTACAAAATCTTATCAGCACAGAAGAATAAGCATTGATTGCTTGCACATCTGGAGTCAGCTGGAGATTGGTGAGATGCTTCTGCTGATCAAAACTGGGTTTGATTAAAACTCTGGAGGTTGGCTGGCTATTGGCTGATCTGGGTTGTCTTTGACTGGGGTGATAAGAATGGTCACCTTTACTCCCTATTTTTTTTTCTTTTGAGATAACCCAGGACTTGTTTTGGCTACTCCTGGCAAACACGCGAGAGCACAAGAAGGCAAGTGCAGGGGTGGGGTGGAGGGATGGGGACGAAAGGCTACAACTGTAACTGAATAACAATAAAAATTTAAAAAAAAAAGAAGGCAAGTGCAAACGAGTAAGCAGTTTTCAGGCCTCTGCGTGTACAATTACTAACATCCCACTGTCCAAAGACCTAGCACCAGAATGCCAGTGCGCTGCAAAGTTACATAATGATGGGAGAGGATGCACGGAGCTGTGAAAATCTGAGGTCAGTCTTGTAATTTCTATACACATACATAAATCAGAACAAATGAAAAGAGAGTCTGTGAATTCAACTCTATACCAGAAACACTGGCACGTTTAAAAGAAGAATGAAAGATGGTTTGTACAACAAATAAACTCATATTTATCCTTTATAGCAATGATAACATCAAAAAACTGGTTAGTGACTATTTGCAGAAGCCACTGACATATTGCATCCCTAGTGATAGTTAAGTTACATTTCAGCATGGTTGCAATTTTGCAATAAGGCATTATGAAGAAAAATTGTTCAAAAATTATACTAGCTATCTTTTTTGTTACAGCTCTTTGGGTTTGAATCCACCTTGAAAGAGATAATGGAGCTGGAATTGGACACTTTCACTGCCAATCATTTTTGCCCAGGGGAGAAAAATTTAAAGAACAAAATATCTTTCTCCTCTTTGAAGCTGATGTTTGATTTGAGTCAAAGCCCAGATCTACATGGTAATCAGTTAAACTCAGAGATGAAAAACCCAAGTTAGGCTTAAAACACTTTACCATGAGGGTTGGTGAATATAAAATTATGTTAAATAACTTTAGAGTGGTTCTGAATCTGTTTCTGGTTGTCTAGCTTTTTAGAATCTTTTTGAGATAAATCTAGAAATATGACAGACTCTCTCTCTCTCTTTCTTTCTCTCTCTCTCTTCAGTGAAAAGACAGGTTATATCCCAGGGTTCCAGGAATCTCAGTGACAGTTCTTATCAGTCTAATCTCCAAAAATTGAGGGGACATGTAGGTTTCATCACTAGTTTCAAATTAAAGGTAAATGTTTCATCTTTTGTTTTCACTTTAGGAGTAAACAATAAATAATGTACCTCATGTTTCATCTCAAAGGAAAATATATTTATGTAATATTAGCACCGATTTTAGTTGTCTCTCCAGAAAGAACACACTTTTCTGAAGAGTGTGAGGGACACACATATCCTTGGATGCAATGAAGAGGACCTCAGAATACAAGAAATAGAAAATTCTGCTTTGAACACAGTATTGGAAACAGAGTAGCTTGAAAAAAACTGACAACAGCTGTCAAGCAGTCAAATATGGATTATAAATATCTTTATAATGCCTTTGAATGGTGTGTTGTTTTGGATATGCCATTTTTATTTGGTTTGAACTTTATTTTTTATGTCATGGATGAGTTAAAAATTTTGTTATTGATATTTACCTGTAATATATGGTAGATGAGAATTTTAAATATACTGTGTTCAGCCCTTTAAAATGCTACATTAGTTGATTAAGAAAGAAATATATCTAATAAATATCAACATTTAAATAGTGGCCATTAAAGCAGCTACAAATTTACAGTGAAAACTTTGCAACTACCAATCAACTCATTGAGGTATAATTTAGATGAAGTAATGAGCTCAAACTTTAAGTATATAGATTGAGAAATTTTGACAAATATGGACACTTATATAATCATCACCAATCACCCAAATCAGTATATGAAATATTAATATCACCCCAGAAAGTTCCTTCACACACTTAACAATTAATTCTCCACCCCAAGAAACTGCCTATTTCTTTTTAAAAAATATTTTATTTATTTATTTTTAGACAGAAGGGAAGGGTGGGAGAAAGAAAGGGAGAGAAACATCAATATGTGGTTGCCTCTCACGTACCTCCTACTGGGGACCTGGCCCACAACCCAGGCATGTGCCCTGACTGGGAATCAAATCAGAGACCCTTTGGTTCATAGGCCAGTGCTCAATCCACTGAGCAACACCAGCCAGGGCAGGAACTGCTTATTTCTAATGCTATAGTTGACAAACTTCATAAATAAAAACATATATTTATGAATATATATATTGTTTTGTGTCTTGCTTCTTTAAATTATATACTATTATTTTGAGGTTAACCTACTTTTTTTGTATCCACAGTTTATTTCTATTATGAAGTAATGTTCCCACATATAAATGTATCAAACCACTCACATGTTGATGAATACATACTTTCCATTTTTTCTATTATGAATAAAGTTGTTATTAACATTCCTGTACAAGTCTTCTGTGGAAATATGTCATCATTTCTTTTGGCTAAACAAATAGTTGAATCATAATTCATCTGAGTTATGAGAAACTGAAAAATAATTTTCCAAATTGCTTTTGCCATTTTCTGCCTCCAGCAGGAAGATGTATCTGTTCCATTTACTCCAAATCCTCTTCAAATCTTGGCATTATCAAGTTTAAAAAGTTAGTGGCTATGAAGTCATATATAGTTTGATCGTAATTTGATTTTCTCTGATGATAAATAAATACTTAGGTATTCTTGGTGAAACACTTTTTGCCAAATACATGCATTGTGAACATTTTCCTCCAGGCTGCTGTTGCCTTTTCATTTTCTTAATGGTGCATTTTAAAGAACAGATATTTTCAATTCTAAAAAATATTCCGTGTTTTTTTATTTACCATTTTTTTTTTGAGTCCTAAGAAATCTTTGCTTACCACAAGTTTGCAAATATTACTTCTATGGCTAATTTCCCACTAAAAGTTTTATAGTTTTTATCTTTTATGTTTTATTCTATAATCTCCTTTGAAATAATACTTGGGTTTTTGTGTTTGATGTGAAGTTATGTATTCTTATATGGGTATCTACTTATTCTAGCATCATCTGCGGTAAACGCACTATCTCCTGATTTAATTACCTTGGCACCTTTGTCAAAAATCATTTGATCATGGGTGTGAGGGTATATATTTAGACAATCTATTCAATTCCATTATCTTTTTGCTTTTCCTTGTGCAAATTATAGACTTCACTCATGTAGCTTTAAAGAAAAATTTGGAAAAGGGTAGTATAAACCCTTCCAGTATGTTTTTTTTTCTTTAATTTTTGAAAGTCTTGGCTATTTCAGCTCCTTTGAATTTCTGTATAAATTTTAAAATCAGGTTTTCAATACCAGCATAAAAATTTTGGGGGGAATTCCATTTCCAGTTAAGCACAGGGAGGAATAGGACAATATTATTTCCCCCCACAAAATAACCAAGAAATGAACAAAATATACAAAACAGTTTGAAGGTTGCTGGCTCTTAGACAATGAAGACCAGTGAGACTCAGAGATGGCAAACAAATGAGATGAACCTACAATTTCTCCAGGTTACTGCAGGCAGTGGCATAGGAGGGGGGGTCCAAGTGAAAGCCAGTAGACTCCCTAGGGTGAGGATGTGAAGCTGAGAATTTGAGAAGAACAAGGTGAGTTTACAGGAGAGTTTACAGGACAGAATATTGAAGAGGAGAAAGCTGCACTGAAGTTGAATTTTGGAAATCTGCAGATGGTTTCCCTTGAGTACTCAGCTCAGCACTGAGTATTGTGTTTGTGTGAGAAAACCTGGCCTTAGGGAAAGAGCCACTTCAAAGCATGAGAGGTAACAGAAGTCAGCACTCTCAAGGCCTGAGAATGGTGCCCACCAAGCAGACTAAAAATTTCAAGTTTTATGAGGATATAGTAGAGTATATGAAAGTATCTTGACTCATTGGTGGGAAGTAATTAGCTGTAGACTGAGTATTGCTTCATTCCCCCCAAATAAGCTATACTTAAGACAGAGTAAATAAATTGTTTCTATGTAACTTACCTGTGCCCTTGAATAACACTCAAGGATATTTTTAGGAAAACAAAATTACCTAGAATACAATAGAAAAAATTCACAATGTTTAACATTTCATCCAAATTTGAAAGGCACATAGAGAACAGAAAAAGTATGCATCATAATGGAGAGAAAAGGTAATCAGTCAACATATACCCAGAATTGATGACATTAATAGAACCTGAGGCATGGAAACAAGGAACAAACTGACAGGGACCAGAGGGGAGGAGAGAGGGGAATAAGGCAGGAAAGAAGAGGAAGGGCCTAGTTAAAGAACAAGTATAAATAACCCATGGACGTGGACAACAGGGTGGGGATTGACTGTGGGAGCAGGGGGTGGGTGGGGCAGGGGAGAGCAATGGGGGGAAATTGGGACAACTGTAATAGAACAACAATATAAAATTTGGTTATGAATGCATTCAAAGTGTTCTAAAAGATATGTTGAGATAAATAAGATAAAATGAAAGATCAAAGTAGTTTCAGACCAAAAAATGCAGTGGAAAGACTCAGATCTATGTGTTTGAAGTACTAAGACATCCTGTCAACAAAGAATTTTATACCAAGTGCAAGTGTCTTTTATAAAAGAAGGCGGGATACTCTTTTTGACGTAGAAAAGCTGAAAATGGTATTACCACATACACACATTAAAGTAAATATTTAATGAGTTCTTCAGATACAAGGAGATTGATCTCACATGGAAATATGTATATCTATAAAGAATGAAGAGCATCTTAAATGGTAATTATATGGATGAATATACATATTTTTTCTTTTTATTTGAATCTCAGTAAAGGATAATTAGCAGTTAAACCAAAGCAACAATAATGGATTTGGGGTTTATAATATGTATAAAAGTAAAATGTATGATAACAATAGGATTATAGAGTATATTATTTTAATGTTCTTAAGCCTGAAGTTGTGTAATATCATTCAGAGTTAAATTCTGATGCATTAAAGATGTATATATTTACTCTAATGTAACCAATAACACACAGAGTTTCAGTTAGTAAGCCAACAATGGAGATAAATAAAAACAACCAAAGAAAGACAATTAATGCAAGACAAATAAAAAAAGAAAAGAAAAATATATGGATGTATGGAACAAATACGAAATGTATAGCAACATATTGGGTATATACCTAGCCATATCTATAGTTGAGCTAAATGTAAATGTACAAATATAAAAATCAAAAGACAGAGCTTGTCAGATTAAATAAACAAGTACTGCACAACTATATGCTACTTACAAAAAAGTGAATTTCAAGTATAAATGTACATATATGTTAATAAAAAGTGAAAAGTAAGATAGCATATTAAAACAGTTAAAATATTTTTGGTGGCAATATTAGTTCTTATTCATGTGCCTCTAATATTATAAAGTCTTTGATAACAAGTTTGGGAAAGTTGGTAGGGTGAAGAGGGTATTGAATATTGAATATGAAAAAATAGTACATAGGTGGAGTTGACATAAGAATTGATTATAAAAGGGTTATGCATTTTTAAACACATTAATACATGACTACATAATACTTAATTTTACCTAAAACTCAGCAACATAAAACAGTTTATTTGAATTTAAATAACTGCCTTTGAAGAAAACTGCGTGCTCATGTCTGTCCTCTTTAGATTCTTCTTCCAAGAAAAGAAAGGTCGACAGTGTACATGTTTTGCTCCCTTTGCTCATTAGTTTTTAGTTATCTTAGGAACACCTGATGTACAAAGAAGTTCCACCTGATTGGTTCTGGCAGACACTAACTGTCGTGTCACTGCATGCGATGCTTTGGAGAGTTGATTAATTCTGAATAGTTGGTTAGAGATGAGAAAATATTGGTAGGCTGGTATTAGGATAAAGAATCTATGTGGAATTAACAATGTAATCTATAAGTTCAGGCAAATGTTGCCTGTGCACAGCCTTTATGTCAATTATAGGGTTGCTGAGGAGATTTACCCAAAAAGCATATTGCTATAGCAGCTAAATTGTTTCAGGCATCAAGGACATAATAATTAATGTTACGTGTTCTTAAAAATAATGCTCTGATGTGAGATGGCTAGTCTGGACAGCACGATGATCCAAAAGCTTTACCACGCTGGAACGTGTTTGCCACATGCCTCCAAGATTAGTTCAAATTTTTGTCAATGCTTTCCAGCCAAACACTGCCAGTAACACACCTGTACTTAGGGAGTTGGGTTTATTACTCAGTGAAGTGAGTGGGAATGTACTCCCGGGACAACCGTAGGGCATTTCACTAAGACAGTAATAGAAAGGACTTACTGTAGGATTTGGGCTTTACAAGGATGATTTGGGGGCAGTCCAAGGAAGCAGGGTCTCACTCTGAACTGGAACTTTCAGGAAGCAGGGAAAATTTATGATGAAATTTCTCAATAAATTTTATCCATAGGATGGGCAGAGTAGCACAAAGTTGTACTTGATAAATAGACAGCAGTCACTCATATTAGTCTGAAGTGAGGATGTTTGGGATTTTGTGTCTTGAAAATGTTCATCTCTTGTCTGTGTTCAGGCATGATAATGAAATGTTCTTTTTTTTTTTTTGTGGGTCACAGTAACCTTGTCTGATGTTGATGTTGTGTGAAATTTTTGATGTTCAACAGAGGAACACCAAGACCTAGCTGTGATGTTAGGTCAGAGCCTGAATATCAGGGGCTGATTTTCTTTCTCATTATAAACATCGAGTCTGTTTCTTGGTGGCTTGGGACTTCCATTTATTGTCCCTATTTAACAATGGCAAAGACATACTCATTTTATATCTTATCTCTTTTTTATTATATTATAAAGTTCAGATTCATGATAAAGCCTCAATAAATAATAGGTGATTAAAATTGAATAAATAAATTGATAAGTTTGAGATAGGTATATAATCAAGAGGTCAGATTAAAAATGAGTGGAAAGGAAAAAGGATCATGTACTCAACCAAATACTTTGGTCCTACCATAGCACTGACTCGAGCAAATTTTATTGAAAAGAGGATAATAACAATGGTAAATAATAACATTTATTGAGCATCTGTTATATTCTAGATACTCTATTACATTATCTACTCAATCCCCCCAAACTCTTTCAATAAAGAATTCTTTTAATCTTAAAGCAGAGATGTGGAGAGGTTCAGTCAATACCCCAAAGTCATACATGTAGTATGGAGCAAACTCGGGTTCTAATCCAGGGAGTATCTCTTTCAGATCCTTACTTCTTCCTCATCCTTGAACCATCGCATTTGTCTTCTGTTCCCTGCTATCTAAGCTAAATGTACTGCTAATAGTCACCAAGCCCTATTCAGCAGACTTGTCAAATGTGGTATTATTACTTGATTGCTCTACGGGTTTCAAACAGTACTAACTGGATCATCAAATCCCTCATGTCCACTGGATAATGTGACATCTGAGTCACTCTCCTGGCTCTCCTCCTGCCTTTATTTTTATAACTTATATACCTTCTTAACGTTGCAGTTTCCTTGGGCTATATTCTCCATCCTAAGTGATGTAGAAAGTTATCAAGAAGACTTGACAACTGGATTGACTCATGAGCTGGATCCAGAATTGGGGGATCCCCACCTCCCCTGTGCTTGGAATGTATCTTCTGCCTTCTTTCCCTGGGCTGCAAGCTGCCCGAGGACACAGCCTTGGGATAGTGATGTGTTGATGAGACTGTCTGGGCTGAGAATGTGAAGGCCTCCTGGGTGTTAACTGAATCCAGTTAAGGAACCCCTGTGTGTGTAACTGAACACAGTTAAGATCTCTATTTAAAATTTTGGGATTCTGATAGGAAGGTGTGAAAAACGACTCATCTTGTAGCCACCCAAGACAAGCCTTGTAAGTTTTTTTGCTTATTAAATCTGCCACCTACCAATTAATGTGGAGCGGTCTGCCTCTTTCTTCATCTTCGTCCTACCCTTCTCATACCTACCAGTTTCAGATTCCTCCTGGCAAGCTCCCAGGGTGGTTGGAAACTCACACTAAGCCTGCTCCTTTTTCTTTTCTTTTCTTGTGTAATTTCACTCCCAGAATTTTAATTACTACCTATCTTTCCAATTCATCATGATCAGATCTGATGTTTCACCTGAGTTCTACTTCTCTGTTTTATTAAATTTCTTTTATTTCTATCTCCAGTTGCTCTTAAGTCTACATAGTTGTCTAAAATGCACACAACAACCCCCATTCTATCTTATTGCTAACATTCAATTGGTCGTCAAGATCTGTCATTATTACCTGTCAGCTTTCCCCGTTCATTACTGGATACTGACAAGAGCCTTCTTACAGATTATCATCTTTTTAGTGAAATTAACCCTCTTTGTTGTATTTAAAGCACAGATTTAATAATTCAGGTTTGTTACCACTGAAGTCTAACTCTTGGCCAACTTTGTAATATTCTTAATCATTTGATCTTAACCTGACATTTCAAATTCATTTTCACCACTTTTTAATTCAATTGCATTGTTTACCAAATTGTGTGATTGAAAAACTGAGTCATTTCATTTCTTCCTTGCTATTTCAACCGTATGGATTCTTCTGTCTTAATTTGGCCTTTTGGAAAATTCCTACTCCTGTTAAAAACCAAGATTTACTGAATACTTCCAATTCTCTGACATTGTGCTCAACTTTTACATGTTTTTGCTCATTTAATCTTCAAAACAACCCTGTGAGGAATGCACTTTTGCATTCCTGTTTTACAGTGGGGTTGAATCCCTTTTCCATGGATACATAACTGTCAGGTAAGGAAGTTGGTATTAGAACCCATGCTTTTGACTACAAGCTGTGTTGTTCACTTCAGGTGCCAGCTCAGCTGGCTTCTCTGGGAATGCTTTCAAACCCCCTATTTGTGCTTACAGTAATAATTATTACCTCCCCTCAGAACATGCATATAGGCTTCTACCGTAGAATTTAAATACTTGAATTATGCTGAAAACTTACATATAACTCCAATGCTTATCACTTCAATTTAAGCCTCTTGATAACAGCCACTGTTTCTCACTCACATTCAAATATTAGCACATGGTAGAGAGCAAGTCTGGTTGAGTGAATATTAAATAAAGAGATGACATAATAAAAGGAAATACTTTTGTTGCTTAACATATGGTAGTTATTATGTATTTATTTTCTAGTTTGAAAATGAAATGTTGAAATATAAGAAAAAATTTCCTATAAGAGTTCTTATATAAATTATGAGTCCTCTGATTCCTTTTTTCCAACATTTCGCCCTTCCCCTCAAATTAATCTAAGAATAAAATTCATGTAAAATGAAATACAGTGCCTTAAGAATTTCTAGAGCTCATCATATCAATACTCTTTTCCACTAGTTTTAAAATGTTAAGTTATACCATTTTTGAATTTTTTAGTACATGTTTTTTTAAACAAATAATGTGAAATTTATTTAAAAGATTATATAAGAAATCCAAAGTTGCAGTGTCAAAAGTTGCTTTAAAACATCTACGAGTCAGTAGACAACAGTATTCTTGTAGTTCTCATCTACTGACGGGTGTACATTACTGTGTGTGTGGGGGGGGTACCCATGACATAGAAACATCACTGGTTTCGGTAACTTTTTTCAAAGTCTTAGACATTTTTAGACACTGATTACTTGGAAGGTAGAAACCACTTTTTCTCTAAGTTGACAGGAAAGTAACTTTTATAATAGGTTCAGAATCAATATAGAAGTTATAGTATACACAGTTTATTTTTGTTTACTCACCTCGGAAAGTTCATTTTCATTTATATGGTATTGAGTAGTGACAAAACCCCAAGCATGAAGGGACCAGGACTTCCACAAAATAATACTATATGACTGTAAAGATTCTAAAACAGAGGTTCTAAAATCTGGCATCTAACAAATTACCAAGGAAGATTTAAAAATACATACTTTGAGGCATCTCCCTGCACCTAGTAAATCAGCATATCAAAGAATGGCATCTGAGGATCGTATGTTATTTTCTTCAGTGTTTCCAGCTCTTTCACACGAATGTCTTTTGAGTACTGCTGCCCCACTGTAACTCATTTAGGAAAGAGAGCAAATAAGAAATCAAAAGTACCATCACAATTATTATCAACTACCCTGTACTTACTAGCATGGGAGATGTTTCAATGTATTTGAAAGAAATAAATGTTAAGTGTACTTAATGCTTTTAAACTCTTAGCCACAAAAAAAGGACATATTGACCTTATTCTGTGTCTTTCCCTAGAATTGATTTTGTGCTAAACCTGTTTCATATCTACCACCTTAGTGAGTTTAAGACACAAGTGTGCATATTTGTCTGGGTAGTCTGACTTCACACAACTGTAAAGATATTTATCAGAATTCTTCTTAGAACAGTTTAGGGTGTTTTTGCAAGTGGAATTTTGATAAACTTCTTGCTGACTTAATGAGGGGTGAGGAGGAGTGGACTGATGGTATAAAACACCTAATAGTAAAGGATTACTTGATAACTATCCTTTTGACAAAATTTCAAAAAGAAGCATCATTAATTATTGCTTCTGAATAATATTTTGATGTGCAAAAATCTCTTTAAACAAAATTCTATAAATTAGAACACAGGATTATTAAGATACAATCTATGAAATATTCCTTTCACTATCCAGAGTATAAATATTTTAAATATCTAAAGTATGTATTTTTTTTTACAGGAGTCATTTATGAATCATATGTATTTATTTTCTTTAATCCAATTTACAGAATGTCCATAAAATAATGTGTCTAATTTTGTTGGAGTTAAAACTGTTCAAGAAGGCAAATCTTTCAAGAATTTATAAGCATAACTAATCATTAAAATAACAGATCAGTACTCAGTTATCATTTTCCTTTATCATTATTCTATCATTATTACTCTTTCAGTATTTTTCAAAAGGAAAGGAAAAACCCAACCCTTGTTGAAAAAATGAACCTCACCTTGGTACAGGCAGATAATGAGGCTAATTGCTTCACAGGACCCTCACCATAATTTGCAAACAACTGCAGTCCCTGGGAGATCTGGATTAAATTCATTCACTCACTCATGAAGACTTAGAGCTTCTCTCTCTGTGCCAGACACCACGTTATCAGACACTAGGATTACAGCAGTGAACCAGGCAAACCAGGTCTTTGGTTTTATGGAGCTAATCCTATGAGCTCATACTGATGGGAAAATGGTCCCTTTGTCTGACAGGGAGTTGGAAATGAGCCTTTGACAAAAATCTTCGAACAACTAGAGACTGATTTTTTTGGAAAAACCACTTAGGCCCACTAAAGACCAATTGGCTGAATACTTCCTCATGTTAAAATGAAATTAACCTGTTTCAAGAATTGAAAAACCTTACATACCTATGTTTTATTCCTAGAAAAGTGTATACAATACTGTTATCCCATGGATGTAGGGCTAATTACATATGGTTTTTTCCTAGTATTATTGACTTCTGTTAAAGGGTAGAAAACTTTTTTTTCCCTTAGTTTGACAGGTACTAGAAATTGACACTAGATTTTGGAGACATTGATAAAAATAGAGGGTGGAAAAATAAAAGGTCTACATTTCTCCATAGAGTTACTTGGAAAATTATGCTGAGTCAGGTATGTGCTAGATCTACCTCTAGTGGGTCTTAAACATGAAATAGAACACATATGAATTCCTTATTATGAGGTATGTCAATATTTGACTTAGTAGAACTTCTTTCTTGTGTATTTTTCTTACACAAATCCTCACAGAATTTGTGTATAAAAAA
Source organism: Desmodus rotundus (assembly GCF_022682495.2). Taxonomy (NCBI): domain Eukaryota; kingdom Metazoa; phylum Chordata; class Mammalia; order Chiroptera; family Phyllostomidae; genus Desmodus; species Desmodus rotundus. The sequence goes on from NC_071388.1 coordinate 168,725,074, forward strand.
ACAAGAAACATTTTTTTCCTCCATGTCATTTCCATACAATTTCTTTTTGCCAATATCAAATAGCTGAGACTTTCTGAGTGAAAATTCTTGGTTCACGTAATAGAGAAGAAAAGATTGTATTAAACGGAGTCCTGGTTATTTAATACTTTGTTTTGCAGATGACCAAATTGGCTTCATGCTTTCCTTCCAGTCCTCCTGTGTCTCATTCTATTCTCATTCTTCTTTTTAAGGTCACTAATCTGCACATGTGAAGAGTAGGCAGAGCAGGGGCAGAAAAGAAATCGCCTCCCCATCTCAGAGGGATCTCGAAATTACTCCAGCATTGAGCAGCAGCAGATCTCCACTTGACAATTAAGGTGCAACTCGAAACACTCATAATGTGCATAACAATTTTGATTTAAAAAAAGAAACAAAGGCAACAAAACTGCGGTAAATGAGGTCAGAGATCAGGGCCAGATCATTGGAAGGAATGATCGGAGGGAAATGGCAAGACCTAGCAAGATTTCGTGTAGAGGACAGATGTAAACAGACCCGTGTTTTCTTAATGTCTCACTTGAGCTCCTTGGTTCAGACGAATCTAGGAAGGTGGCCTGGCTGAGTTGTTCAGATGGCTGGAGTGCCGCCCCATACACCCAAAGGTTGCAGGTTCAAGCCCAGGTCAGGGGTGGTGGAAGGATGGAACATACATGAGTTATGCTTTCAAGTGCTTGGTACGTGCTCCATTTTTCCATCAAACTTCACTTACAAAACACAAGTTGAAAGAAAAATAATTAAGAATTTTAATATAAACCCTTCAGAGCATTAAGCCCTAAGAAGGACTCTGTGTATCTGTATTGGCTGTACACTCAAAAGCCATCTGACTGAATGAGATCACTGGAGAGGTTAGGGCAGGGAGAAATGTTTAGATCCAGCCTGGAGCCCTGGAGCACAAGCAGGTAGAAAATGGAAGGAAACAGCCAAGGAGGCTGAAAGGGGAGGGCTCAGGGAGGTAGGAAGTAATTATGAAGTACAATATCTTAGATGCCAAGACAAGAGAGCTATTGGTGATGAGGAGAGTGAACTGTCAAAAATGCTGCTGCGAGGCTGAGAAAAAATTAAAATGGGCCTTTGGATTTTGCACCCAGATGCCACTGATGTCCTTAAGAGTAGTTTTAGAGGAGCAGCGACGATTGAGAGCCTAGATGGTATGATTTAAGGGCAAATGGAGAAGTATTGGAAACTGAGCATGGCTATTGTTTCAAAAGGTTTTTCAAAGAAAAGAAAGAACAAAATACATGGGTTTTAGGTAAAAATACTTTCTTTAAGGGTGTGAAGAATGTCACTAATAAATTATTATTAATTATAATAGGCATGAATATTGGCCAACCTGGAGCCACCCATACACCTGCAAGTGGAAAGTGAGGCGCTGAGTGATTTACAATTTGTGGGTAATTGAGTCTCCCCTTGGAATTTGGTGGTAAAGGCAAGGCAGGCAGCCAATGTGAACATTTTCATTTAAACTTTTAGCACCTACATCGGTATGAATGTACCATGCTTTAAATGAGCCTGAATTCCTGTGTAGGATAAAGTATAACAACTTATGGCTTTATTCAGTGATGTAAGCATATGAATGTGTTTTCTAAACTTTTGGGAATCTTCTATTTTCAATGAAATCCTCTGGACATACGAAAGTGGCCAACTGGACCCAGAAGGTATCATGCTAAGTAAGTCAGACAGAGAAAGGCAAGTACTGCATGGTTTCACTTACACTTGAAAACTAGCCAACAACAGCAATAACAACAAAACAATACACAAATATACTTAGTTAAATACATATGTAAAAAAAATCTAAAGTGGACTTAAGTGATTAGATAAACCAAAGGAATCATAAAATCCTCTTCAAGTTTATAAACAGTATCCAAGTAAACATAAAAATAATTAATAGTATAATAAATCACTTATTTTTAAAAAAGTGGCCAAATAATTTCATCATAATTTCTCTTTCTCTATCATTAAGTATAATTTTCATATTATTATTTTACATTATAATAAATGATGTAGTAAAATTATGATTGATGTATAATAATTGTTCCTTCTTTTAATATTGTCAACATACTTATATAAATAGAAACCCTTTTGATGGATAAAAACACATTAGAAAACCTCAATCTACTATTTCAAAGTAAATTTTTAAATTCTTTTGTGTTTCTTTTAAAATCTTCTTATTACCATGTTAGTAGGCTTTCTGGTTTTGTTTACCACCTACGTAACAGTTTACTAGTGGGTAAAGCCTAGGCTAAATTAAATGTAAAACACAGCGCATTTATACCATGATAATTATACTAAGAATATACTAAAAGTTCTCATTTCTAACCTTGCTTCATTAATATTGACTTTAAAAGGTATATCATTTTTAATAAACTACACAAGGAGATGTGAGATTACCAGCATAAAGTAGCATAAACTGCACGTTAGATTAAATATAAATTAAAGAAAAAGTGGTTATATTGTAGAAGCAATCAGTTTTAAGAATACTTTTTTCAAGAAGTAGTTTTCTTAACAAACTAATTCCAAAATTAAAAGTAATTATTTGCTTTCTGAGACATAAACCATTCTGTCTTTTATGTTTCTGCTATGTCTTAAGATGGCAGTGACTTAAAAGGATGTGAATTTTATGTAAAGTCAGTTACACTATACATATATTTTTTTCTAGTGTCAATTTATATATGGTAAAATCCAGTTCTGATTATAAAAAGCTAAATTATTGAAACTTTGATCATTTGAAAGTTTGATTATGTAATAGAGGTTGTAATATATAGATAATGGTGTATTATAACATCGTATATTTGAAACTTATATGATCTTATTGACCAATAATACTAAACCCCAATAAATTGAATTTAAAAAAAAAGTCATTTTAATTAAAAAACAAGGAAAAACCAAGACCATTGGGCATTTGCTTTTTCCTCAGACTCTTTCCTTCCCTCTTTTTTTCCTTCCCTCCTTTGTTCACTTTCTCATTTCCCCCATCATTTCTGAGAAGATCAAGTTCATCTGAGAGGTCTGTTCTCTGAATGTTCCCTTTGTATATTTGTATATGACATTATATCTTCATCTTGGTATTCTTTCAAGTAGAATGTTTTCTTTAATTAAAATTTAAGATAGTCTTCAAGAGGCAACAATGTATTGCTATTTTGTCTTAATTTATAAAAATTACTGAACATAAAATCCGAATGATCACTGTGGATTGTGTTCATGCAGTGGAGACAACTATAAGGAAGATTACAGTTTGACTTACTCAGTGTTGGTAAAAAATTCTCACTTTCAGAGAAATGAGAAATATTCTGTACAATAGAAATAATTAATAGTGGAATAAAAGTATTAATTTTTAAAAACTTAACTGAGGTTTATAAGGCAATTATACACTAAATTATTTGGTGAGTCGATATGTGTCCGTTGCTGCATTATGTGCGCCCCTTTCACCAGCACTCATAGGAACCCCAGGTGTGTTCAGTTTGTTCCCATGAAGGGAGGTGTTCAAGAATATCATTGTGAAAGAAAACTCACATTTATGTACATGGAACTGTTAAGTTATTTGTCCTCATAAATATTTCCCATGTTTTCAACTTTAGGGAAAAGGAGAATGTGTATAATCAATCATTGAATAGGTTTTAATTTACTTTAACATCTCCATCTTAAGTTAGAATTTATGATTTCTTTAACACAGCAAGCTTGACACTTCTGTCTGTAACTGAAATATCCCAGATTTGTAAGACTTATAATTTAGACTCATTTCCTTCATTTCCTTTTGAATTGAAAGCACTCGGCTCTGTATATAAAACTTCCTTCCTAAGAAATAAAATCAAAGCCATGCCTGTCTAAAAGCAGAACATTTAGTTACATTGTGTATGTGACCCATTTAAAGCAGTTCTATTTTATGCTTTGCAGTTTTAAATGGACCCACTTATTTACGTAACTGAATATAGGGATCTTTAGAAGGAAACCTAACAACTGAAACAGTGCGGCAATGATATCTTGTAAACTTTTTCCTTTGTGATCCATTGTCTTGTCCAAGGTTTATTTTTATTTTTTCTCCTCTGTGGAGATTATTTTCTGTAGAGACAGCAGGAAAAAAATGTTTTTATGTGCTTGCTATTGAGAAAATATTCTCTTTTGCTCTCAGTGTTCTACTTTAAGACATTTAAGTAACATGCATATAAACTTCATAGTTGTTGCTTAGAACATAAAATAATGTAAAACAAAATTCATGAAATGGGTAAAAAATACCTTTCTCTTATTTTTTTTGAAGAAAGTATCATCAATGTTTATGAAAACAGCAATTGATTATAATAACTAGACCGGTTCAAGTTTTGTTTGTTTGTTTGTTTTTTAAATAGAATTGCTCCTGGACTAAAATTCTGATCAAAAGCATCCTCACTGTTACCAGTCAGGGACTGTTTCGGAATGGGTCTGCCTCAGGCCGGCCTGTAGTGTGTGGGTTCTTGACTTTGTGCAGGAAAGATTTCACAGCATGAGTCCAGGTGATTTTGAGAGTACATTTATTAAAGCTGGGAACAGTGAAACAAAGGACGGACTTAGGGTAGAAGAAGTAACAAGAGAGTAACGGGAGACTAACAGGAGACAGTCTAGGCTACACTCTGCTTTGGCTCCCTAGAAATGTTACAGGAAAGAAGTGAGCCAATGCAGGGCTGCTGTTAGCTCATGGGAAGTCAGAGGAAAGGGGGTCTTATAGACAGGACCTGTGGGTAAGCCTGGGTCAAGCTGCCACTGCCCACTGCTCCCCTGGCTTGAAGTCTTATGGGAACCCTTAGAGTTTAGAAGGAAATAACAGGTTCATGGCCAGGAATGTGCTTGGGTGTGCTGTGGAGTGAGCCCTCACTGAGCCTTTGTCCTGAGGACTAACCTTCTGTATACCATAGAAAGCAGGCCTCAGCAAAAGGCCTCGTTCTTGACAATGTTAGATGGACTATATAAGCTTTGTCTGGCCAGCTTCTGATATTTACCTCCCCAAAGAGATAAGAAAGGTGGGGTTCTTATCTAAATAAGCATCAAAAATACCCTCTGCTTAGTTATTTAAAGCCAAAAAATTAACATAAAAATCCTAATGCTGTAAAAAGTGTTCATTTTCTCAAACAGCAATAGGAGACTCAAAGCTTTAGATAAACAACTGGCATATTTACTCTGACATGAAAAATGAATCTCAACCAGAATAATGGCAAGCACAGACCAGTTATAATGCTTGTCTCTCATTATGGATCATAGCCTTGGCCTGTATTCTTTGGTCCCTCTTGCTAAAGTACCAGTGGTAAGAGAAGCCAATATCCTGGGGCTTTCCGTTGTGTTAGGTCTTAGTCATGGCCTTCTGTAGGCACAAATGTATCAAAGTAGTTGGCAGTAGAGTGACCCAGAACTGTTATGCCTGTTGGCAGAACTCAGACTGGCATAAGGTTGCTCCATATGGGCTTGCAGCTAAACGCTGATTTGCCAGATTTGTCAGGCAGCCACACATTTGAGAGCCTACCCATGATCCCCACTGGCACTGGAAATTTATACTGATGTTAAATAAAACAGTAAAATCATGTTTTTCTATATTTGAACTTCAGAAAAAATTCCAGGTCATTGAAACGTCTTATTTTGAAATTAATTCAAACTTACTTATACCTTACATGTTTGATTTCCAAGTCAGGAGGAAGCATTTGCCATAAATTCATTTTAAGTGTCTTGGTTTTAGATGAGGAAACTGAATTTCATAAAAATAAAATATAATGTCCATAAAACACAGAACTTTAAATATAATCCATTTTCCCCAAACCATGGGTTATGAACTCTTCTGATTACACAAAGGTCACTTTTCTACTGCTGGGTATTGAACCTGTAGTTCTTTCATTTATTTAACAAATTTGGGGGGATTAACAACATAGCAGGTATGGAACTAGAAGCTGAAGATCCAAAAGTAAATAGCATAGGAGCTTTCATGGTGGGTATATTCTAGAATGGGAAGGCATACGATAAGTAAATAAGTTGAGCTAACTTCAGATGAGGATAAATATTTCTGAATCAAACAATCAATCAATCAAATAGCCAGTGCCAAGAGAGACTGGGAAAGACTATTTTTAATTTAATGGTCAAAGACATTTTTGAGGTGATATTTGAGTTTATATTTGAATAATAAAAATAAGTCAGTCCAATACACACTCCTGAGAGGAACATTCTACCCAGAAGAAACAGAGTATTAAGGCTCTACAAAAAGCATAATTTTCATGTGTAAAGAAACAGAGGAAACAAGGGTAGCAAGAGAAGAGTTGGACTGTAATTGAACTGGGATTTTAATACAGAAAGAAAAAATATGAATAGAGGTTAAATTTCTTATGGAGACAAAGTTGAAAACTTGTTGAGACATAAGATTTAAGGAATGAGAGAAAGAGGTTTCAAAAATAACTCTGGGATAACTTGGTTTGAGTAGCTCAGTAGGTAGAAAAGGGATTTATTGAGAAAGAGAAGACATAAGAGAAGCATGAATTTTTGTGGGAGTGAGGGAAGATAACTTAGAATTTTGCTTGGGCTATAAAAAATTGACACAGTCCTGCACAACCCAAGGAAAAATATCAAGAAGTCCGAATTCCAGAATTCTCTATTCTCCTTAATATAGTTTATTGATACTTATATCTCCTTTTTCCCTTTAAAAAAATTTTATTGTTGTTCAAATACAGTTGTCTCCATTTTTCTGTCACCATTTCCCCTGCCCCACCCATCCCCACCTTCTATCCTCATTCCTACCCCCTTTAACTTTGTCCATGGGTCCTTTACACATGTTCCCTGGTGACCCTTCCCATCCTTTCCTCCATTATCCCTGTCCCCCCTCCCCTCTGTTAATGGATTGGAAAAATTAACATCATCAAAATGTTCGCACTACTCAAAGGAATTTATAGATTCAATGCAATCCCTATTAAAATACCAATGACATGTTTCACGGATATATAACAAACATTTCAAAAATTCATATGGAACCATAAATGACCCTGAATAGCCACAGCAATTTTGAGGAAGAAGAACAAAGTAGGAGGGATCACAATATCTGATATCAAACAGTATTACGAGGTCACTGTAATCAAAGCAGTTTGTTACTGGCATAAGAACAGACACATAGATCAATAGAACTGAATATAGAGCCCAGAAATAAACCTATGTCTCCATGGTCAATTAATATTTGACAAAGGGGACAGAGGTATAAAATGGAGTAAAAATAGCCTCTTCAACAAGTGGTATTGGGAGATCTGGGCAACTACATGCAAAAAAATGAAACTTGACCACCAACTTACACCATACACAAAAATAAGCTCAAGGTGGATAAAAGACCTAAATATGAGTCAAGACACCATAAAAGTCCAAGAGGAGAAAATAGGCAGGAAAATCTCAGATATTCCACATAGCGATATTTTCACTGATATGTCCCCTAGAGTGAGGGACATAAAGGAAAGAATAAACAAATGGGAATAATCAAATTCAAAAGCTTTTGCATGACTAAAGAAAAAATCAGCAAAATGAAAAGGGAACCAACCGAATGGTAAAATATATGTGCCAATGATACCTCAGACAAGGGTCTGATCTCAAAAATATATAAAGAACTCACACAACTCCACTCCAGGAAGACAAAGAATCCAATTAAAAAATGGGCAAAGGACCTGAACAGACACTTCTACAAGGAGGGGACGTGCAGAGGGCCCAGAGCCATATGATGCTTTTATTTCTTATTTTCGTATGGAATGGCATATATATATATTTACTATCTTAATCTCCAAACTATAATATTAGTTCCATAAAGAAAAAATTTTGTCTGTTTCATTCACTGCCATATTATTCTTATATGGCTTTTTCTGTTGGACTCACATGGTTCTTGTAGAGCTCTTTCATTTTTTTTTTTTTAATGCTTAAGTCTCTTTTGCATCATTTCTCGGTTTTGATCTTTAATATCACTAATTCTTTTCTCCATCTGGTCTGCTCTGTTTCCTATACTTGCTAGTTCATTCCTGGTCTGTTTTATTAATGTCTTCATCTCCAGAATTTGTTTGTTTGTTTGTTTCAATCTCTTTGGTAAAGTACTCATTTTGTTCATTAATTTGTTTTCTGAGTGCATTAATTTGCCTGTATGTATTTTCTTGCATCTCATTGAGTATTTTCAGAACTACAATCTTAAATACTCTGTCATTTATATCAAATATTTCCATTTGTTTGAGTTTGCTTTCTGAAGATTTTTCATTTTATTTCTGAGCTGTCTCACTACCATGGTTATTCATGGTTTTTGATGGGTTTCTTCTCTGTCTAGACATCTCTATATTAGTGGCCCAAAGAGATCTTTCTATTATTTTCTAGTATGTGGTGCTGAATCACTAGGTTTTTTTGTTGTTGTTGTTTTGTTTTCCTTTTAGCTCTGTGAAATCCCCTGACCGAGTTCCAACACTGGCCTTGGTGGCTGCAGTCAGTGCAGCCACAATACTTGGGGGTGGTGTTGTCGGGGGGGAAATCCACACACCTGCTTTGATTTGTCCTCTCCATAACGGTAATCTTGGATATCTGCGAGTCCCCCCGCCTCCCCACATGCCTCTACCTGTGGCCACCCTTTACTCAGGGGAAATAATGATTCTGTAATAGTCTGTGGTTTGCAGATAATGTGCTCCGTAACCCCACATCAAGCATGACAGGAGATGAATTTTGGGAGTCTATGGAACGGCTGGACTTTGTGAATTTTTTCTTTAGTTTGAATACCAACCACCCAAAAGCCACAGCAGAATCCCTGTGCTGTGTCCTTGCTTTGATATCTTGGCTCAGCCTCAGTTTGCACTGCTCACTCTTGCAGGAGTGCCTACTGAGTCTCTCTGCTCCTCCTGACTGAAGAAAGTGCTGCTTACAGCTGGCTTACTCCTCTGTCTGAGCTGAGCCTGCAGTGAGCTCCTGGCTGCCGGGCTGCATCTGTAGCCCACCTGAGCCCTCCTCTCTTCTCGCCTCTCCCATTTGTTCCCTCTTGTCCACCTTTAGATGCTCTAATGTGCAGATCTCTCAGGCGTCACTGTATGTTGAGCAGGGAATCCTTTGTCGAGTTATAGATATTCAACTTGTTGAAATTTCAGTGGGAAAGACCAAGGGGATCTCTCACACCACCGTTCCTCTAACGTCACTGTGTGACACTAATTTTTATCAGGGTTTCTAGTTTTTATTATTAAAAAATATGATAGTCCTACCAGTCTCTTATTTAAATTTGTAATTCTTTAACTTTATTTTAAAATACTAAGCTTTAACACCTGGATCTCTCAAAATAATGTGTGGCAGCTCTAGTTGGTTAAATATTCCTTGTTTAGAACGTGATAATATTTTCATTGACCTAGCTAGCTGTCTTTTGCTAATGATAATTGATGCAGGGGATCTTTGTCATTAAAATATAAAGGTGTTTCTTAAATTTTTTAAAAGAAAAAATAATTTTGAATTTAGCTTTTAGAGTTGTTCATTGCAGGAAGTTTGTGCTAGTGTATACTCGTTCCTTGTTCCTCAGAGTCAGAAAAGTAAAAGGAGGTCAGGGAGGCTTTATAAACTGAAGAGAGATAATATCATTATCTCAGGTTTTTTTAGGTTTGTTTTTTAGGGTTTTTCTTTGTTTGTTTTGGTTTTTTGTTTTAAACTCAAGTGATCTTTAGGGGAAAATGCCTTCTATATGCCCCGGCAATTCCACTTCTGGGAATTTATCTGAAGAGAACCAAAACACTAATTTGAAAGAATATATGCACCCCTATGTTCATTGCAGCATTATTTACAATAGTCAAAATTGAAATCAGCCCAGGTGTTCATCAGTAGGAGTGGATAAAACAGCTGTGGTACATTTACACAATAGAATACTACTCAGTCACGAAAAAGAAAGAAATCTTACCCTTTGCAACAGGATGGATAGACCTGGACGGAATTATGCTAAATGAAATAAGACAGTCAAAGAAAGACAAGTACTGTATGATTTCTCTCATATGTGGACACTAATGAACAAAATGAACTAAGAAGCAAAATAGTGACAGACTCATCGATACAGAGCCAGCTGACAGCTGTTGTGGGGTGGTTATGTGGGGGTGGGTGGAGGGATTGAGTCAAAAAAAGAGAAAAAACTCATGGTCATAGACAACAGTGTGCTGACTGCCAGGGGAAGGGTTTGTGGACGGAGATGGAAGAGGGTAAAGGGGGGATAAATGGCGATGGACCGAGACTTGACTAGGAGCGGCGATCACACAGTACAGTGTACAGGTGATGTGTTGTAGAATTGCACACCTGAAACCTTTACAGGTTTTATTTTGTTAACCAGTATCACCCCAATAAACTCAAAAAGGGAAATAAAACTTTAATAAACTTTTAAACTTAAGACTTATATAAATGTAAAATAGAAAGACTTGATTACTAGTCCTTTCAGATATAAGCTTCCTGAAGGCAGAGAGCTTACGCACTTCCCATTATAATTCCTGAGACTTGTATCATGTTGGAACTTCTACTGACTCTTATAAAATATTAGTTAGATGGGCAGATCAATGATTTCCATTAATGAATGCCCATAATCTGATTTTGACTTTTTAAAAATAATGTGTTATTGAAACACAGACATTCTTATTTAAATACATATTGTCTAAATCTGTTTTTCATTGTGCAATGGCAGTGTTGAGTAGTTTGCAACAGAAACTGTGTAACCGGAAAGCTTACAATCTTTACCACCTAATCCTTCACAGAAAAATTATGCTGACTCCCATCTTACTCTGCATGTTTCATGTCTCTTTTCAATATGCACACCTGCCGTGATTTTGTCACAGGCTCATTTCTATATTTCAAAAGTTTACTGAAGATGGTCAAAGGCATAGTATCCCAAAATTTGCCACTCGACATACCGATTATTGTGAATTAAAGTTATTTGAGAAACAGTCAGTGCAGGAAGAACACTCCAACCCTCCTCTCTTTCCCCTGAAAACAAGAAATAGATTACCTATGTGAAAGGTGCCTTCCCTGCACGAAGAGGTAGAGAGACATTCTTATTGCCAGAGAGAGAGGGAGTGCAGGGCTAAGGAGATTGTGTAACAAACTCTATTTAGTTACTTTACTAATTATACCGAAGCCTAAGTTTCTTTGTCTTTCAGTTCATAAATTTTTCCTTTCTTTGTCTAAAGGTATATATATAAATATCTTTCTCTGATCATTTCTGAAGCCCCATATCTATGGGCCTTAGTACATATCAAAGTAAATGTATATTTTTTTTACCTCCTGGTTATTTGTTTTGTGTCAACTTCCTTAGACTGGCCAGAAGAAGCTAGAAGGGTAAATATTTTCCTTCCTGACACAATCCACATTCCTCAAACCATATTTAAATCAGTTCATTGTTTTCCTAATTGTAATTAACCTTTTTCTTCTATAGTTTGCTCCTTATCACACTTTAGCTTTTTATTTTATTCTTATTCCAGTCTCTTACTATTCATATTTTTCTTCCCGATTGCAAGTTAGTTAAGTTCAGCACCAAGGTGCATTTATCTGGAAGAACAAATAGCTCTTAGTCAATAACTTTGCCAATAGCAGACACTCAGTTCTGACACTTAAATAAATGAATGTGATATGCTAAAAATAATTTGAGCTTTTGCCCTGTATTTTGTATGTTTTGGTAACAAATTGATTTTGCTAAAAGAATACTTATTGTGATAACATTTTGTAAGTATAAGAAAAACATTTTATATTTAAAGGAATCAAATATTACTAAAGAATTTTTTGAAAAAACATATGTACATCTTTGTATCTTCATAACGTACCTAATATCTTGCATTTACTGCTTTTATGGGCAAAATCTACATTTCTCAAAATATTTCTCTGTGGAAGTTTTACTTTTTTTCCTCAAAATAGAATGAGTGTTTTAAAAGGCTATCTAATTTTGTATACTGCCAAATACAGTTTTTGTTTTTGTTTTTAGGTTGTAGTTTTGAGAACTGTTTTATTTTTTTAGGTATGTTTCTTTAGGTACTAACACTAATTTCTTATCACTAAAAAGGGGATATTCACAGGGATTTCAGGGCACACTTTTCCAAAAGCCAGATCGATGTTCATTCTAAAATCAGCCACTAACACTGAATAAATGTATTATTTTTTCCTTCCCGTATTTATACATATTAGTGAAGTGGAGATTTTAAATTAGATATCCAATTCATTCAGTAAAAAGGTTATGTACAAAACTGAAGTAATGAGATTTTTAAATTAAAATTATCTAAGTTACTATGAAGGATTTATTTTCACAAACAAAGGAATATCTTATGAAAATCTTAATGTATGAAACGATATCATGTAAGTGAACAGAAATTATTTTCCCAAATTGACACTTCCTGTATAGATTTTTCTGTTTTGTTCTACATTTATTTTTTCTCATTACATTCCTATAGTAATAATTATTACTATGACTATTAAGAGAGTAACACCTTTTTTAATGATATAAATGTTATTTATTCCATTTAGATTTACAGATTTTATTTCACTAAAAAATTTTAGGTTGCCTAAAACTATAATCCATGTGCTATTTTAGCTTGGTGGCATTAGAAAACTACGTATTTGAAATGGCTGCAAGTATGTGACTTAAATTAATATAAATATGCATTGTATGTATCTTTAAACAGTTCTTTTACCTCTATTTAAAATTCCAAATATTCTTTTATTCTATATACATTACTTTGGGCTGACAGGGTATTCCTTTAGAACTGATATATATAGTTGAGATTAATAAAGTTCCTTTGCTTTTAGTGTCAAAATGCAGAATTTAAATGTTGAACCAAAATGACATATTTTCCAAAGGCTGTGAAAAATAGAATCACTTAAAATTATGTGTGTGTCTTTAAAGCTCCATAAATCATTCTCTTTTAATATATAATTCAGTCTAATTTTATTCACTTACAAAAGGGAATAACCCCAGACCATTAATAGGGTAATTACTTTTTTTTTTAATGAACTGAGTCCAGAATGTCTATAAAGTGAAAATTTGAGATATGATTAATGAATATTAACTGAATAGTGAAATTTTAAGATATGATTAATTAATATTAACTGAAATATTAAGATATGATATCTAGTGAAATTTTTTCTAGGGACATTTTAAGATATGATTAATTAATAGTAACTGAATAGATACATTAGATATCATGTGCCGCCTCAGTAGGGGGCCTGCTCTCCTGGAAAGACAAATACGTGCCAGATTAGTAGGTAGCAGAAGGAACTACTGACAAGCTATATATCAGCAATTTCTTGATAAAAGAGAAATAAAAGACATCAAATATTCAAACAAAAAATGAGAAAATTGAGAAGAAATTGTAAGTGAAATGTGTTTCTTTTGCAAAGTTTAATATTGGCAACTCAGTAATCGTTTCTTATGAAAAGTAATCTATTCATCATCAACACTCTTTATTACTTGATTGTTTACCTTATCCTTTTACATTTATAGAACAATCAAAAGTACTGCACGGAATTCTACCAAGTGCCTAGTCTCAGTATGTAAGAGAAAATCACAGTGAACCATGATGAGATGTGAGACTGTATTTTAATGTGAGAACAAAATACTAGAATCCACTAATCTTAGGATTGCATAGGAGTAGTAAGTGATGGCTAACAATTTATAAAGCATATGCTTAATCTAAAGAAGTGTGTCAAACCAATCAATATTTCTTTAGGTGAATTTCTTTAGGTGAGAGGGACACAGGAATTGGTAACAGGGAGGGAGGGAGGGAGAGAGACAAAGAGAGGGTGAAAGAGAGGGCAAGGGATAAGACGAGGATGAGGGAGATGGAGAAGGGGAGAAGGGAAAGATGGCGAGAGAGAAAGGGAGAGAGAAGGAGAAAGAGAAACAGAAAGAGAATGAGAAAGAGAAAAAGAGACAGAGAGACCTCTATTACATTACAATGCTTAGATACAAAAGTTCTGTTAGAGGGAAGGTTCTATTTTAAATACAGTATAAAGTTTGCCACAAAGACATTTTAAAACAGAGGAACACTGAAAATAAGTTAATTGCAGCACATCCCCAATGCAGCAGAACTCCCAATTACATGAAAATGTTTACTGCTCCTTCCATTTCATGAACAAAGAAAAAAGATTTTTGCCTTCTAGAAAAATGATTACTTGAATTTCCTTTATTTTTTTAAACAAACATATTCACCACAAAGTAGAAAATTATCTGATGTGAAGAATAATTAAACTTGAACCCATAATTAAGAAAGATAATAGGAGCAGATTTATAATGATCTATGTGTTAAAATTAATAATGATATTTAAAAATAACTAGGAAATATTAAGAAACTTAGAAGGGAAAAATAGACAAAATATAAATTACAAGGGTTTCACAGCTAAATAAAATTTCTATTAAAGATGCAAATAGCATTCTAGGACTGGAAAATATGGAATCTGAAATTGAGATATATGTTTAACACAAGATTTGACAGAGCAGAGGAAGGAGATAGGGAACAAAAAGACAGGTAATAGCTATAACCAAGGTAAAAAAATTGGGGTAAAATAACCAAAATTACAGACTACAACAGCTCGGAAATTAAAGACAATATCAAATATTCTGACATAAGTGTAAACTGAGCTTCTAAAAGCTGAGAAAGAGGAAAGGACAAAAGACTTGTTTAAAGAGGTAATATTAAAGAAGTTCCCATAGTTCAAGAATTTCAGAACCCTTGGGGAGTAAACATAAAGGAAACTTTAACAGTATAAAATTAAGGAAAAAAGAAGAATTGTAAAGCAAAGAGACTACAACACACCTTACCTTTAAGAACACTCACACACACACACACACACACACACACACACACACACAAAAGCCCCAATAAATGCCAGAAATGAAAGTTGGAAGGAAACTGAATAATCTTAAATAAAGGAAATAATGAAATGAAAAAAGATTACTTAGTATTACATACACAGAAAAAATTAAATCTTCAAAACTAAAGGAAAACATTTTTAAAATTTCTAAAAACTAAGGCAAAATTTTAATCCATACACCCACATTACAAGAAAACTAAATAAGTCTTTCAAGATGAAAGAAAGAGATCTCAGATAGAAGCAGAGATCCACAGGACAAATGCTGTATATGTGAGATATTTTTCAGTTCCAGCCTGGCAGGCCTCATGTGGGAAGCTGCTCCCTCTATGTCAGCCATGGCCCACAGCCAGTGCATTGCAGCTTTTGGAGGGAGGTGCAAAGACAGAGCCCCACCCCTCCTCCTCCTGATCAGCCCTGCACGGTTACTTCTGCATCCTTAACTTATGGATCTCAAATAGGAGGCCTCCTTACTGGAAGGCTGGGCTCAGACATTTCCTTGGCAGAGTCCCTGAGATTTCCTTATCCCGCAGACCTTGGCTGATTTACTTTTGCTCACTCTGATTTAGTATTTTTCCACTCTTAGCACTTCCCCTGCTTCTTCCCGCTGGTTCCCCCAACCCCAGGTCCAAGGCTCTCTGTTAAGGCTCCTTGGCTGTGAAATGATTTCTGTGTTGTAAGTTTACCTGACCCTCACCTGGTGCCATTCCATGGTGAAGAACTGAACACTGTAGAGTGGAACCTTTTTCTTTTGCCTCTTGCTTATACTGTGTGCAGTAAGTAAATAATGGCTTTTTCCGTTTGTCTTTTTCTAACTAACCTCAACACCCAGCACCTCAACAGCCACTATACTGGTTGTAAAGTTTTATGTTATTTCATAAAATGATAAAACATTAATACAAAGTAAATAATACACGAAAAAGAGGAGAATAAATGATAAATGATATAACTAAATACAACCATTTCAGCAATTACATAAATATAAATAGACCATTCAGTTCAAGTAAAAAGCAGTTATTTTTATTTGAAATAAAACAAACAAATTCCAACTCTAAGATGCCTGGGACAGACACACTTTAAGAAGCCATATATGGATTAAAAACAGAGCCTTAAAAACAAAGATACCACAGTGTAATGCTACAAGTTGGTGGTGTAGACACATTTAGATCAAACAAATCAGATCAGAAATATCATGAGAAATAATAAATATTTCATAATGATAAAAATGTAGTTTCCCAGAGAGACACAGCACTTCTAAATGTCATGTTCTTAATAATGCACCTTCAAAATGAACAAAGCAAAAACTAAATGTGACTAAAAAGAGATATAGGGAAATATACAATTATCACTAATGATTTTAACTTCCCTAAACTGAACCAATTCATTTAGTGAATACAGGGAGGTAGCCTAGGGGATTTCTAGACAGAATTTTCAAAGCATCATTTTTTTTAAATGGCATTAGGAGGTACTGCAGGGGCAAACTGAGACAAAGAATGGAATGTTCAGTTTGCAAGCAGAATTTAAGGGACTGGAATATAAATATCTTTTTCTCATGCACAGCTACTCCAGAAGGCAAAAGATTCTCAGGATAAGACATATACAAATGAAATCCAGGGTTTAATGGAAATGTGCCTTATTGGGAACTCTGAAATACCCAAGACAGGGCTCAGTAGAGCCTCTCATCTTAATTAAGAACTACAAATTGGTATTTACCTCATAGTCATGAGAATGTAAAGTACAGCATAGGAAGTATAGTCAATAAAATTGTAATAACTATGTACAGTGCCAGGTGGCTTCTTGAAATATCAGGGGGGATCACTTTATAAAGTATATTATCATGTAATCCCTATGCTATACACCTGAAACTACAAGAAAAGAATATTAAATGTAAACTGTAATTGAATAATATTTTTAAAAAACATCTTCATAAATAAATAATAAATAAATAGTTTCCAAGCATTTTATGGCCATCATCACACAGCAGCCTTACGTGTGGCTCCAAGCAGATGGAGGCCTATATTAAAAAGCATATTTTGCATGTGGCTTTTTGGTGGCAGGAATTAATTCCATTGACATAGAAAAATATCAAGGAGTTAGTTCTATGAATGTGGACTAAAAGAGTCCAAAATGAGAAGAGGCTCCGGGCCACAGGTAGGAGTGTCTGATGAGACAGTAGGATTTATCTGCCATCCAACCATTCTTTAAAGAGAACTCTGCTCTTTCAAGTAGTTTTCCCAACTCGAAAACATCATGAAATAAAGCCTCTAAAGAAAGCCAGGCTATCTTCAGTCAAAAAAAAAAAGAATGAAAATTTGGCTATTTTATGGTAAAGAAAGTCAGTCTCAGAGAGCATAGGAGCAGAAGGGATGAATTGGTTAGGAAATCAGGGAGCAAAAACTGAGCCCTAACAGGGAACATTTCTTGCTGCAGAGTGGGAAACTGAGAAGAGGTGCTTGTTCAAATTTTAGATTAATTATATACCTGTCACTGCTATGTCATTCTACTCTCCACCTTCTTAGTAATAATGTTTATTATTGTTTTCTTGTCCCTGTGTAACTGTTGTGTGTTGGGTGTGTTTATTGGGTGAGGGCAGATTATTTGCCTTTTTAGCTCACAGATCTCATCTAGATTAATTTCACCAAAGGGATTCAACCACAGAATGACACTAAGGAGCCCCATTTACACCTAAATAGGGGTTAGGTGATAAGATCATTAACTTCAAAACTAGGCTTGGCATCATAATGAGATGAGCCTTTGAATAGTCTTGGAAAAGCATAAGTATAGTTTACATGCGGGAAGAATGTAAACCATGGTGGCCCGAGGTAGTCAGGGGTTCTATGGTGTTGCTCCTTTTAAGAAGTGGAATAGAAGTCCACTCCCACTTTGATGCTGGTCTTGGCCACATGGCTTGTGTTGATGAAAAGGATGCTAGAAAATATAAAATAAGAAGATGCTTGATAAATACTTGC
The DNA here is from genome assembly GCF_022682495.2 of Desmodus rotundus. Taxonomy (NCBI): domain Eukaryota; kingdom Metazoa; phylum Chordata; class Mammalia; order Chiroptera; family Phyllostomidae; genus Desmodus; species Desmodus rotundus. The sequence goes on from NC_071388.1 coordinate 168,742,893, forward strand.
ATGTAGGGCTGGGCAGGTAAATGAGCCTGACTTGGCACACTGAATGATGAGAGGCCACGATGGGGGAAACATCCCAGCCTTTCAGGCATCACCACCAAGGCCCCAGAAATGAAAGTGAGGTCAAATTACCTTCCCCGTCCTATTCAAGCTTCCAGATGACTCAAACTGCTTGCATATACTCAGCTGACATCATCAGGTATATGGCCAGGGTCCAGCTCAAAAGCAGCGAGTAAATAAATTTTGTGAAATAATAGTGTTGTTTTAAACCACTGAGTTTTGGGATGGGTTATTATGTAGTAAAAGATAACAGAAAGATTTGATAATTCATATTTTAGAAACAAATCATTCATTTACAACTGATTTTTATATTTGTTGTTAAAGAAATGCAAATAGTCAATATTTCTAAATTTTAGGCCCTTTAGTTATCATTATATTCCTTTCCAACTTTCTAAAATCATGAACTTATATTCATTCTTTTAAAAAAGTTATTATGCTATTGATTTATCTCAATTATTGTGTTGTAATTTCTGTATGGTTCTATTTTATAATACATTATTATTTTTATTTGGTGTTTTATTCTTCTGTTCTTGAGTTTTGATATTCATTTTCAGTTACATGCTTATTTTTAAATTTAACTTTTAAATTTTATTATAATAAGAGTTTTAACATCTATATATACTTCTCTGCACACTAAGCTGCCTACTATGGGTTTTTTCCTTCTTAATAATATAAATATTATTAGTTTGTTTTATTTCATAGTTATGTAGGACAGTGTTTTTAAAAATGTTACTTATTTGGATATCTTTTGTTTGTATATTTCCACTTCTCTTCCCTAGGCACGTGTATACCCAACTGATATCTTATTTTTTATGTTCTCAAATTCAACATGTTTAAAATTTAACTCTTGATTTTAAGACTTGCATGCCAGGAAGCAGAAATTACCATCTTTACCTAGAATTCTGTGCTTATCTTAGCTTTACCCATCTGAACATAAATATGGACTTAAAACTTCCATTTTTTAAATTTAAAATTTTTTTTAATTTGTTTTAATTTTTAAAAATTATTTTGCTGTTGTTCAATTACATTTCTCTGCATTTTCTCCCCACCACTCCCCCAACCCCATCCAAACCCACCTCCCTCCCTGGCTTCCACCCCCCCCCCCCCCTTGTTTTTGTCTATGTGTCCTTTATAGTAGTTCCTGAAAACCCTTCTCCACACAGTCCCCTCCCCCTTCCCCTCTGGCTATTGTTAGGTTGTACTTAATTTCAATGTCTCTGGTTATATTTTGTTTGCTCTTTTCTTTTGTTAATTATGTTCCAGTTAAAGGTGAGATCATATGGTATTTGTCCTTCACCTCCTGGCTAATTTTGCTTAGCATAATGCTCTCCAGTTCCATCCATGCTGTTGTAAAGGGTATAAGCTCCTCCTTTCTCTCTGCTGCATAGAATTCCATTGTGTAAATGTACCATAGATTTTTGTTCCACTCATTTGCTGATGGGCACTTAGGTTGCTTCCAGTACTTGGCTATTATAAATTGTGCTGCTATGAACATTGGGATGAATAGGTTCTTTTGGATTGGTATTTCAGGGTTCTTAGGGTATAATCCCAGCAGTGGAATTGCTGGGTCAAAAGGCAGTTCCATTTTTAGTTTTCTGAGGAAATTCCATACTGTTTTCCACAGTGGCCGCACCAGTCTGCATTCCCACCAACAGTGCACCAGGGGTCCCTTTTCTCCGCATCCTCTCCATTTGTTTGTTGATTTGTTTATGTTGGCCATTCTGACTGGTGTGAGGTTGTACCTCATTGTGATTTTATTTGCATCTCTCTGATGGCTAGTGATGATGAGCATCTTTTCATATGTCTCTGGGACCTCTGTATATCCTCCTTGGAGAAGTGTCTATTCAAGTCCTTTGCCCATTTTTTTAATTGGGTTGTTTGTCTTCCTTGAGTGGAGCAGTGTGAGTTCTTTGTGTATTTTGGAGATCAAACCCTTGTCTGAGGTATCATTGGCAAATATGTTTTCCCATATAGTTGGTTCTCTTTTCATTTTAATGCTATTTTCTTTAGCCATGGAGAAGCTTTTTAATTTGATGAGGTCCCATTTGTTTATTCTTTTCTTTATGTCCCTTGCTTTAGGGGACATGTCTGTGAGGATGTTGCTGCATGGAATGTCTGAGGTTTTCCTGCCATTGTTTTCCTCTAGGACTTTTATGGTGTTACAACTTATATTTAAGTCTTTTGTCCACCTCGAATTTATTTTTGTGTATCGTGTAAGTTGGTGATCGAGTTTCATTTTCTTGCATGTAGCTGTCCAGATCTCCCAACACCATTTGTTGAAGAGGCTGTTTTTACTCCATTTTATGCTCCTGCCTCCTTTGTCAAATATTAGTCAACTGTAGAGACTTGGGTTTATTTCAGGGCTCTCTGTTCCGTTCCCTTGGTCTATGTGCCTGTTTTTATGCCAGTACCAGGCTGTTTTGATTACAGTGGCCTTGTAATACAGTTTGATATCAGGTATTGTGATCCCTCCTGCTTTGTTCTTCTTTCTCAAAATTGCTGTAGCTATTTGGGGTCATTTATGGTTCCATATAAATTTCTGAAGTGTTTGTTCTGTATCTGTGAAATATGTCATTGGTACTTTAATAGAGAGGACTTAAAACTTCCAAAAGAAATTTTGCCATTCTTCAGTCATGAAATAAAATGAAAATTATGGTGTAACTATATTAAAATAGATATTTAAGTAGAAGATGAATAATCTACTCATTCATTCCACAATATCTTCCAGTTCTGTACCACATGCTAATTATGAGTAAATGACAATATTCGGTTCCAGTGTCCTGCCGTCAAGGGATCACTGCCCAGTAGGGGAAACATGCACCAATGCTGATAGGCTTCCATGGAGCAACAGCAAGAAAAGAGACTTGAAGGAGTTTTATTAAAGCAAAAAGCCTGGATATGAAACCAACGTGTGAGAAAGCACTATCAGGAAGTGCAAATCTTATTTTGACTAAATAAATACACACTGTACTCTCCTTAAGTATAAAATAAATTATTTAATACGCAAAAAATAAATAATAGATTAGTGGTTAAAAACACAGCTAAAACGCAAAGGGCTTTGTTTTAAATCTCAACTTTACCCATTAACTAGTTTTGAGCATGGACAGGTTAATTAACTTATTTATGCTTCAATATCAGTAAAAAAAAGAAAATCAGTAAGATGCTATTGGTAGAACCATACAGATTTCTCAGGATAGTGCCTGGAAGACAGGTCTGTTTAAATGAGTACTGTTGTTCTTAAATAAATAACTCAAATGTTTGGGTCAAGGAAAATAATGCAAAGTGGAAGGGGCAAACTTTGAATTTAAATTAATATTAATGAATTCAAAATTCCTTTAAATGGTCATTGTATTATTGATACTTCTAAACTCCTCATAACTAGTCTTAACATTTGCAATGGGCTCAGATAGATGTGTGTGAATCCATGCATGCAAAAAGAGATGAGGAAGGATGTGGCCTCTTTATATCACTTTCTTAGAATCCAGAGGAATTCACTTGAAGTATACACTCTATTAGTTAAAAGTAAATTGTTTTTTTTTAGTTAAATGGTATTATTTTAGGATTTCTGTTTACTTGCCTACCAGTCAATAACATAAATGAATTTTAATCATATAGATTAATAATATACTAATATCCATATGACTCATTTCAAATTTCTATAATAATTTTATTTTAAGTTTTGTATTTTCAACAGTCTAGGGTAACAGATTCATACTTCTCTGACACAAATTTTCTGAAATTGTTCTAAGCAAACATGCCCCTTTGTCCAGTTGTCTGATTAGATAGCATTTGACTCTAGCTGGTGAGCTTGGCTAATTAGTACTGAGTCAAGGCTGACTTCCCACGTGGGGGCTCTTGGCTCTGCTCTGATTCACATCTGCAGGCTGCAATCTGCCCCACTGGGAGTCAAACTAATGGTGTATTACTGGTCAAAGAGAGCCCGGGCAAGGCACAGTGAGTGCATTGGTACAAATCTGTCACCATTACTGAGGGGGGCAAAAATCGCCACCCATCACTGCTCCTGCTGGTATATAAGTACTATCATCTTTATTTATAAAGGCAGCACACTTGGGCCTACATCCAAAACTTAAGGTTCTTTGGTTTCATTTGAAATCACTGACTTAAGAGCATAATAAACTTTATGTTCTCACTATTCTAAAAAGGGGATAGAGACTATTGGGTTAGATAGTCCTCTGTTCAATTCTCAATCTGCACAGAATGGCACATATTGGATCTACAGTAAGAAAGGCATTTCCCTTAGTACTTTGCTCACTTAGTGGATGCCAAATCTTGTAAAAGCCATTAAACCAACCACAGATAACTTCCAATGTCCCAGGCTTCTGAAGTATTCTTCTTGAGAGAGCAGGGTGTAACCGCCGAGTGTTGAGACATTTGGAATCTCCACATTCTTCCCAGATTATTTTTTTACTTATACACACATACCTATACACACCATAGAATGAATGTAATGTTATGAGGAATAGATGTGATAGAAATTATCTTCATTTACTTACATGAAGACTAAGAAAAATCTCTTTGTATTTGTACATCTTTTTATTTCTAAAAATTAGTTTTACATTATGCATACAACTTGCAGAAATAATCTATAGCAGCTTAAATTTTACCAATGCAACATGTTTTAAAAAGAAAATCTCATTATAAAATTTTATTAACATGAATTTTTCACACTCACAGTAAGCAATGACATGCTTTCACATAACGGCTCGCAAAATCAGTGTCCCACCTGAAGGACAGTAACTTCATTGAACACTTACTGCTAAGCAAACGGAGGCTTGTGAATATATCTCTAACAGAAGTTATTTGAAAAGTAGTAATTGCATCATTATTTAGAACTAATATTTTATATTATCATTCTTTAGAAATGGATACAACTCTCCTTTTTTAAAGATAAGTTCTTCAGGGACTCTATTAGAAATATCTTCAGTGCAACCACACAACAAAATAAAGCCCCCAAAACCCTCAATGGTGGTGATTATCAACAAGTGGATGGTCTGATATCTTGATCTACAAGTATTAAATGATGCCAGAATGTTCACCTAACGAAAGACCCTGCTTTATACTGTGCCCAGGACTATGGGTAGAGTGTTCAGCTAAATTCGATCAGCGCCAAAAACACAGTATATCTTGTATTGAATAACTGGCTTCAACAATCATGACCAGTAAATTGGCAAACAAGTCTCAGCTAGTTAAAAAGTCAGTTGTTCAGCTTTTTAATTATATGGGTTGGGTCACATTTAGCAATTTAACTTTCTGAGACTTGGTTTCTGTTAAAGTGTTTTGTGTGTGTGTGTATTATGTTTTAACAAGTCTGTGTAAAATGATTAGAAGTGTGAACCTTGGAGGTAGATATGTGAGTTCAAAACACAGAGTTTCTGTCTTTTAGCTGTGGACCTTGGGTAAGTGATAATCTTTCTGTGTCTCAGTTGTTACTTTAAGGTTATATATATATATATATATGTATATATATATATATATATATACACACACACATATATATACACACACACACACATATATGTATGTATGTATACACACACACATAAAATATATACCCATACATATAATGATTAGAACTGTATTGGCATGTAATAAACTTTATAAAAGTACAAACTGTGAACTGTTATTATTTTGTAAGTGATAATTTGGGTGCTTCTAAATTAGAAATCAATCTGTTTCAACATAAATATCAAACTCTTGAGAACTAAAATCCTGTATTGCTTACTTTTGTCTTCACTGAATATGACACAGTGCCTGACATACAGCCTTTTTTAGAATAGTGAGGGTGTAAAGTTGAAATAGCATTATACATATATTACCCTATCAGTCTTTACATACAGGCATAAAAGAAAATAGTACATTATTTTATTTACAAATAATGATGTATAAGAAATATATATATAGGGAGGGAGCTTTTTAACAGATTAACAAATAATCAGATATTTTCTTGGTTGATGAGATAAATACTCAAGTAAAGAAGGATTTACAGTGACTGGAACATGGCTCCTCCCCCACCCCACCCGTTTACAAAACTACTGTCATTCACTTCAGAGGAAACAGCTACTGAGACCCTTTTACAACTGGGAACCAGTGAGAATGTGGGTTCTCTTCTCTAGGTTATGCTGTTTCCTTATAACTGGTATTGGAAACCCAAGTGAAAGGAAGAGAAAGGGTCTGCAAGTACCTTTTTATTTTATTTTATTTTATTATTTTATTTTACTTTATTTTTAATTTTTATTGTTATTCAAATACAGTTGTCTGCATTTTCTCCCCATCCCTCCACCCCACCCCAGCCAATCCCAACTACCTTTTGACACTAAGGGAGAAAGTTGTCATTGACTTACATTTCGGTCCTTTTGGCAACTCTACTCCCAGGAAGATGCTCAGGAAGTTGGAAGGAAGATGAATGGGTGGGGTACTTTATTTTGCCCCCTGAACTTCAGAGAGAATGATGAAAAGGTACAAGTCCTGGAGCTCCATTCCTGTGCTTTCTCAGAACCAGGAGCTGATCTCCTAGATTGCAACAGTGAGGCCCACTTCACCATCTATTCTCAGTAGGACGTCAAGGTAATACAGCAACCCAGTGAGAAAACACTGTTCTAACACAGGATTTCTTCCTCTGCGGGAGGCCCAATGGACTTCGTAACTTTATCACTATTGTTTTCAAAAATCATAGAGACACACAGCGTACCACATGGCATGAAAGGACCCTCATAACATGACTCTTCCTATCCCCCATTCTGACCTCCCACACTGCAACACAAGCCCCTATATTTCAGCTTATATACAAACTGTATTTCCCTGAATACCATATGATAACATGCATCTATAATTTTACATGAGTTTCATCTGCATCGCATACCCTTCCAGCTTCACTCTTTACCTTTTATATTCTTCTAATATGAAAATAAAAATCTCCCAGCTTGTCTGATCCTAAAGGTGTTTGAGCATCTCAAGTATTCCATAGCATGAACTAGCTAATAATTAATTTGTTTAGCATTTAGCCTAGGGTATTTTCAACTCCTAAGTTTCCTGTTTTTATATCTATCATTCCAGGCTTATTTTGCTATAAAACACAGAACTGGTTCTCAATAATAAATAGTGTGGGACCAAACGTCTGTTGGAACGCCTAGCTCTGACTGTTACTACAGCCAGTCCCCTAGGCAGTCGGAGCCTCAGTTCCATGTATGCGAAGTTGGGATAAGAATAGAATGAGTTTAAATATGTGAAGGGTGTAGAATAGTATCTGGCACTGTGTGTACACTGAATAAAAGTTTACCATTACTATCATTGTTACTAGATCATGAGTCCTATTAGGATGAATACCAAGTGTATACACAGCAATCTGGAACTATCCTACTTGGAAGGAAGATGTTGGGGCTGAGTGAAATAAATTCTCTCTGATAAGAAGTATACTCAGTACATGATGCATTATGACTATTCACTGGAAATATAAATCAAAATTTAAAAGTTTAGTTTAATTTATGGTAACATGATTTATAATAGACTGTTAAATATAATTTTCAATTGTCAAAACGTTATGTTCATTTTCACTACCACTGGCAGAAAAACACATAATATATTAAGCTTAATTGTCCACTGGTATGACTTAACATAACATTTCTTCTGTTCTATTGTGTCATGGCTTTAGTGTAGCTGCTTTGACACTTTAGATTTAGATTGTTTCAAGAACATCCAGAGGGTAGAATGTCACCTAATGAATCATTAATACTGCTGTAGCAGCATGATTTTCCATTATACTTTCTTCCTGAATGGTAACCTGACGTGACCTTAATGAGTTCTGGGAACTAATAGAATCGTAACTCATCTGGCTGTACATGGGGTAATAGGGATAGATGCACATAGACCATTTCTTCCATTTCATCAGCGATGGAATGGACTCGTTTGGAAGTAGTCATTAAGATGAGCAGATACATGCTATACCCAAGCACTCACGGGGCTCCACACAACTTCTTTCCTCAGTTACTTCTGTGTGAAATAGGTGGTTCCTTCATAACAGAAAACACAAGGTAGTTTTTCATGTTATTCAGTATAAAGAGACTTTTATAAAATAAACTATGAGGAAACAAAGATAAGTGCTTTCGGAAACATTGTTAAAGAAATTACAGACTATTCTAGGTAGAGTTCCCTAGGGAGCAGATGCTAAGATGTGCTTGTAGGACGTTTATTTGTATGTGTGTGTTATCTGCAGCAAAACCTGGAAGAGAATGCAGACACACAAGGGGTACAAAGAGAATCCAACTGTAATGCAGTTGTGCAAAGACCTTAGCTGATTCGAAGACACTATAATTGCACTGGGTGTTCTTAAGTGGTGTGGCCTTTCAAAGATATCCTGAAGAGAATATAGGAAACCATACTCTTGTATCAAACAACCATTGGTGACATATGTATGTACAGACAGATAGGTGATAGATAGATAGATAGACAGATAGATATAATGTCTATGTAGAGGTAAAGATATATAGATAGTTGAGTTCAACTATGATGCCTTCCTTAATGTTCCTACTCAAACCAAAAGAGGTGTGTGTGTATGAGAGAGAGAGAGGAGGCGGGGGGAGGGAACCAAAGCAGAGACATTTGGAATACACAGTTTATATTTAATTAGGAGAGAATGTAAGAGAATTAGAAATGTCTGAGCTTTATTTAAGTGATAAGTTGAATATTTGCTTTAGCTTTGGAGAGTGTTCACCAGCACTCTAAAACAATACTGTGTTCTCAAAAGAAACAGAAATTACAAGTGGCTGCAAATTATTTCTAGCCCTCTGATGAACGTTAAGATACTCATTTAAACAGAAAAAATCCTTCACATAAAGTACTGTAGTGATTCACTCAGCTAAAAGTTAAGTATAAGAATGATTGTGGTAATTTACAAATGTAATTTTTACAAAACATTGATATTACTATAATTCATATTCTTAATTTGACAGAACACCTATTTCATTTACTTTATGGTCTTAGAAGGTATTGGAAAATCTAAAATTGCTATTTGTCCATTATGTTGTTTTAATTAGTGAGGAATCTGGCCTCTTTTAATAATTTTAATGCAGAGCAGCACTAAGAAATGTCAAGCAATAAAATAAAATAAAGGGTGCCTATTGATTATGGTAACCAAGCTTTCCAAATCCTAGTTATATATCACACTCTCTTAATTATATCTGACTATTCAATGGAATGAAAACTGGGATGTCCAAACTTTTGGCATCTCTGGGCTCCGCTGGAAGAAGAGTTGTCTTCGGCCACACATTAAGTACACAAACACTAATGAAAACTGATGTGCAAAAAGAAAGGTTTTAAGTAAATTTATGATTTTGTGTTGGGCCACATTCATAGCCATCCTGGGCTGCATGCGGCCCACGGGCTGCAGGTTGGACACCAAAGAGGAAGAAAAAGAAAAAGAAATCTAGCATTTTTATTATAATTCAGAATCACTGTCCTATTTCTAGGGCTGGTAGAGAAGGATCAGAGAGAGGCACTTTTACCCGGATGAGTAAAACAAACCACTAAAAACCAGAAACACTTGTATAAGGATATGGACTGGAAACAATAAGTCTTCTTCAGCTTAAAACAGAAAAACAGTTTCAATGCTGAGTCCTTCATATTCTGTCTTGGATATTTTTCTAATGAAAACAATTTTTTTCATAACTGAAATGACTTTACTACTTCTCCATTTTTCAAAATATTAGTTATCCAGTTGTAGAATTATAATTAATATATTTTTATTGTGAACAAATCCAAAAATGAGGTAAAATATAACATACTGTATAATGTATAATCTGATTCCAAGATGTAACAATTATTATTTTGTTTTATAAATATCCACATCATTTTTCTATGTGTATATAATGTATTGTCTGTGTGTGTGTGCATATATAGATATATAATTGTATATCAAGATGATCATAATAAAAATACTGCTCTGAAACACACTTCTCAAGTTAACACATCAGACAGTTTTCCCAGTGAATAAATTGGCAAAGCTCTTTCCATTGGTCTCATATACATGTGACCTAATATATGTATCCATTCCAGATTGTTTGTAATTTTTTACTCATTTGTAATCTTTTTCTATATTTGCTTTTAATGTTATTGTTACCAATGCTATGATAATCTTATTTGATTCCATATATTTTTCTCATAGTAGATTTCCAAAGGTAGCCAGGTTTATTTATGTGTTTTTAACACTTATTTTGATACACTTTTTAAATTGGCCCTAAGAAAGATCTCACCATTTTCACTCTCACTGCTAGTGCAAAAGAATGTTAATTTCCTTTATAATTTTTGCTTCAGAGTCTTCATATTTTAAAAGAAATCTTCTTTCCTACACTTCTAGGCAAAAAAAAGTGGTATGGAGAGTGAAAGACCCCCCATTTGCTTAATTTTCATTGCTTTGATTATTTCTTATGCCGAATATCTGTCATATGTTTATGCTTATTACATTTTACCATTAGTGAGTATACTGTGTACACTTTTCAATTGTAGTGTGGTCTTTCTCTTAATTAGCTTTGGATTTCACTTATATACAATATTAAAGGTATTAAACCATTGATCTGCTGCTTCTTTATATTTTTGATCTTCTAGCCCTTTGCCTTAACTTTGCATAAGGCTTTCATAATGTTTTTATCATTTATTTTTTGTCAAAAAGTAATTTTTAAGTTTTTGTGTGGTCAAGTATCAGTATGTTTTTAAATAATTTCAGGCTTTGTTGTTATTTTTAGAAAGATCTCTGCTTCCTGGTTTTCTGTTGATGTTGAAACATGTATTATTTAATATTTCTTTAAAATTTTCTTTGAAATGACAAGAATATAAAACTCAGAACAGATAAATTATAACACTCTAAAATTAAGGAAAGCTTTACCTACCTACTAGAATATTAAGATCAGATTAATATGAGATGAAACAGAGATGAAGAATCAACAAAATGAAAGCTAAAGAGAGATCTCCAAACACTGACTGCATCAAGGAGTCTTCCAGTAAGTGTTTGGGATGATACTGAGTTTAGACAGAGTAGAGATAGGAGTCAAGTGTGGGTTTGAGAAGTCGATGGAAAAATTTATCAAATTTTCATAGAACAGTTGCCTTGTGCTTAGATAAAAGTTTTCCTGTGTGAAGGATGGTTCTCTCAATAAATGTGGGCATCTGCAGTGAGGGCAATAGGGTGAACCCTGAGGCCACAGATAAAAAAGGGTGATCTCTATGTGAATTCCAACCTGCAAGATAGACAAGGAGCCCTGAATCCACAATGCAAATCCCTTTCCAGTAGTAAAGAACTGGTGAGGAAATCTAGCTGAGATTTACAACAGGCAATTTTCTTACAATCAGTATCTTCATTTAAGGCTTAAAGGATAGTAAATTTCCATGTGTTGAGGAAGCTTATTCAAATTACCAGTGCTGCTGAATCTATGCCCTCATATGAATCAGCAAGAATCACAAGTGTTTGAAGGAAACTAACACTACGAAATAGCAAAACACGGCTGCAGAAATAATGGAACTACAATACAATACATTTTTGAAACACTTATTTGTATGAGAGATTTTAGAAGATATCAAATCTAAAAATGGGCATTGCGGAAGAGATAAAATATTTCAAGAATTAGGAAGACATCTCCACTGCAAGATTTTTACTTAGACTATTGACATTTTCCTCTTTTGCTTTTTATTTTTTAACATGTCAGTCTTAGATAACTAACATTTGAGTTAAGGTATGACATAACGATCTAATTGTATTTCATTTTAATTGTTAGCTCATTATTATAATAGTGTCTACATCAATATTCTGCTCCATTTATCATCCATCTATTCTTATGTCAGTACCACAGTGTTTTAATTATGGTAGCTATGTTTTACTATCTGTTATAAGAAATCCTTTATAATTGCTCTGTCTTACCAAAAAACAGGGTGGGGCAAATTAGGCTTACAGTTGTGAGTATGCAAAACATAGAGTTAGCTCTTGTATTATTTTCCATACAAATAACTATAAATCTATTTTTGTCCCACCCTGTGTATCTTCTCCTAATTGCATTATGCATAAATATGTTATATCATTTATGTATATTGCATATATGTTAATTTTTTATTGGATTTCTAATAAAAAAAGAAAATCCACTCTTTATAGGTTTAATATGAATATACTAAATTTTTACAGTAATCAGTTGAAAAGGCACATATTAATATCTGATAAATCACTAATATGACCTATTTTTTCTATTTAATTGAATTTTTATTTTTCCTACAAAAATAGATATTGATTCTTTTTTTATTGTTGTTCAAGTACAATTGTCTCCATTTTCACCCCACCAAGGTCCTCCATCACCACCCATCCCCACCACCCACCCTCGAACCTACTCCCTTTGGCTTTGTCCATGTGTCCTTTATACATGTTCCTTGGTGGACCTTCCCCTATTTTACCCTATTATCCCTCTCCCTCCTCCCCTCTGGTTACTGTCAGTTTGTTCTTTATTTTAATGTCTGTGGTTATATTTTGCTTGCTGGTTTGTTTTGTTCATTAAGTTACACTTATAGGTGAGATCATATGGTATTTTTCTTTCACTGCCTGGCTTATTTCACTTAGCATAATGCTCTCCAGTTCCATCCATGCCATTGCAAAGGGTATAAGCTCCTTCTTTCTCTCTGCTGCATAGCATTCCATTGTGTAACTGTACCATAATTTTTTGATCCACTCATTTGCTGATGGGCACTTAGGTTGCTTCCAGCACTTGGCTATTGTAAATTGTGCTGCTATGAACATTGGGGTGTATAGTTTCTTCTGAATTGGTGTTTCAGGATTCTTAGGTGGTATTGCCAGGATTCAGCAGTGGTATTGCTAGGTCAAAAGGCAGTTCAATTTGTAGTTTTCTGAGGAAATTCCATACTGTTTTTCACAGGGGCTATACCAGTCTGCATTCCCACCAACAGTGCACTAGGATTCCCTTTTCTCCACAACCTCCCCAGCACTTGTTGTTTCTTGATTTGGTTATGATGGCCATTCTGACCAGTGAGAAGTGTTATCTCATTGTGGTTTTAATTTGCATCTCTCTGATGGCTAGTGATGCTGAACATCCTTTCATATGTCTCTGGGACCTCTGTATATCCTCCTTGGAGAAGTGTCTGTTCAAGTCCTTTGCCCATTTTTTAATTGGGTTGTTTGTCTTCCTGGAGTGGAGTAGTGTGAATTCTTTAAATATTTTAAAGAGATCAGACCCTTGTCGGAGGTATTATTGGCAAATATATTTTCCCCATATGGTTGGTTCCATTTTTGTTTTACTGCTGTTTAGCTGTGCAGAAGCTTTTTATTTTGATGATCTCTTTATTCAAATATTCATGCATGTGCCTTAATAAAATGTTTTTAGAGTATTAATAATTATAATTTTAGATTACTGCTATTAATTACTTATTTTTGCTATTTTTAATTGAATATTTTCAAATATATCTAGATACTGAAATGTAAAGACATATACACCTTAGAAAAAATGACATAATTTAATAAAACAGTATGTTAGAAGAGTTCTTTATAGTCTTTTTGAGGGGTTTTAGATTTAATAGTATTATCTATAAATGTTTACAATTATTTTCCTTCTTTTTCAATATATATGCATTCCTCTTTATTCCTTCATTTAAATTTGTAACTGATGTCATTTTCCTGCAACATGCCTATAGAACATGAATTTTCAGATTTTCTTTGATTCAATAAACTAAATCTGAGAACTATGAACATTTTCCAAAATAAATTCAGATAAATGTTGAAATTCCTGTTTTCTATTAAAAGTCTACTTTAATGTTTCATTGTTAAAAATATTATCTACTGTTAAGTTCAGATAGTTCCCTCTGTTATAAATTAATATCTTTGTAATCCTTTCTTACAAATGAGCAACTATTAAGACAGAAATATAGACATTTATAAAATGGCTTTTTTTGCAGGTAAATATTGAGATGCAATTGTTTCTTTTCACCTGTAAATAAACTAGTATATAAATCGCCTTAATAGCCAATCCAGTATTGAGCTGCCCTTTCATTCTGGGAAGTATACATAGTCATGACATGCTAGTTTTTACTATACTGCTGAATTCAAGGTAGTTTTTCGGAGTTTTGGACTTGTCAGCTTTGGATATTAGGTTTACTATAAATTGGTAAAATATTCTGTGTTTTTCTTTTTCTTATGTCTTGTATATTACATGGACTTCATTGTTTTGTTTTTTATTTCCACGAAAGCATCCATGCCCGCCCATCTTGGTGACAAGGATCAGGTGGTTCTTTAAAATGTTTATAATTCCTCACACAGTTAAGAATGATTTCAAGTTCTCTGTGTCTTGTTGAGTCAATATTCTTTTTTTTTCATCAGCAGCAATCATCTTGATTTTATGAACTCTTAGTCTTGGGTGACCTAAACTTGAGTCAATATTCTTAGTGTATACGTCCCAAGTAGTCATCATGGATGCAGTATTACGTCCGAGCGCGGCGGTCAGCACTATCAGATACTTCTCTGCTTTACTGCGTCAGTCTGCCTTGTTCAGTAGGTCTCATCCGCAGTGTCTGCACAATCAAGGGTAGGGTAGTGACATTGAAGGAAAAGCTCTTCATTTACCAGTAGTGTAATTTCCTCATTCACCACTTGACTTTCATTTGTAGCACTTCCTCAGGAAATGGCTGGATATTCCATTTTAAACAAAACTGTAACCCTTATCTAGTTTCTTGTGAAATAGAGAATTTTTACTACTACATCTGCTAGTTTCTTTTTGGAAGAGAGGGCTGACAAAAATCAGACTTCGAGAGTCTTCCTGATTCTTCTGTAAATATGTTGTTACCAAATAAAAAGCAATCAGATTCCAACTATGTATAATGCTTCTTAATTGTACCATGCAAGGTCTCATATTCCTTGGAAGAAAAAAAATCATTGATTACTTTAAAAAACAAATGAACACTTGAATTGGCTTAAAAGTTAACAAAATATTGCAAGGGATTAAATTATGCTAAGGATATCGAAGAATGGAAGGCACAAACTGACTATACATCAGCACACAGCTCTGGGTTTTATCTGAGAAGTTGCTCCTTCTGATGCCATGGCCCAGGTGAGCTGGAGGGTCTGTTCTCCAGCCCATTATGCACTCACTATTAGGCATTCCCTCCCCTCAGTAACTCCTTGCAAAGCTTTAATCTTCTTTATGTTAAATCATTAATTTTATGATGAAATAAATAATATATTTAGGTCAGGTAGTCCATTTGTTTAGGTAGTCAGTTTTAAGTGATAAGGCATATAATTTCATTTCGCAGCTTTAATCTGTCTTCCTACAATGACATTAGCTATACAAATTTAGAAAAATCACCAAACCCATTTAATACTTTTTGTATTTATTTCCAGGTGTCTTTCTCTTGAATTAAAGATCATTTTCCACTGTTTTTCAGTTTGCTTCTGTGTTCATTTGCTGCTCTTCTCTATGTCTTATTCATTTTTGATCTTTGACTGATATGACCTCGCCATGCTAATGATGAGCTTTTCTTTTAATCAGTTTTATTATTGAATGTGTGTGTTTGAGAGAAAAATAATCTGGGGATTTTTTTTCTTTTTCATTTTCTAAGAATGTGAACATCAGTGAAGATGGTGGTTTATACTCTGTCCCTTCAACTTAACAGCAGTATGGTGCAGGCGTCCCTTTAGCTGAAATTTTAATGTTTTAGAAGGTTTTCATTAGGATGAGTTTCTAATTCAGATGTCAGAGGTTGGCAGCAATATCAATAAGAAGCCATCAGCATGGCCCTTATTCCTAATTCTCATCCTGACATGTTACAAAAATAATCATGATAATTTTATGGCTTCTTTTTCTGCTTAAAATGTAACTACATTAATCTGAGAGATGGCTGATTTTTCAAGGTCAAAAGTGCTTAGTTACAAATTGATGAGCTATTATGTGTGTCTGCGGTTTCTTGATGGCACTGTATTAATAATACGCATGCAGAACAGGCCATAAAAATTCCATTTAAAGGTATTAAGGCATACTGTGACATATAATCAGGTTAAAATTCCTGCTAGTTGGCTCCAGGCATGATGTTGTTCAGTCAGTGATTAACAAAGTGTGTGGAATATAAAGATGCATGTCTATTACATGAGTCAGATTTCACTGAAATCACCTTCTTTTTGTTTTTGTTTTCTGCATCTAGTAAATGATTCAACTGAAATGCATTGCAGTAATACTCATGTTTTAAGTAGCTCCTACTCTTTATTACCAGCCTGTATTATTTGGATTGGAAAAATCAAGAGATAATATACTTTTAAGGTGTTGACATTTTTCCAGGTAGGAAAAAGGCACTCAAAGATAAAATGTTTTTAAATATGAATCACATTTAAGCTTTCTTTTGTGATTTGTAAAAGCTATCTCACCAGGTGTGCACTATGCTCTCATACAGCCACAAAAGATTAAATGAGAAAAAGCTATAGAAAGGATTCTTCTGATAGCCTTTTTACAGTATACCTTACAAGTTCAAGAGAAAGGTTAAGATACGGATTATAATATAATAGAAATGAAAGGCTTCAGGAGTGTTTTCATATTATAAGACAAAGATACTTTTTCCAGATACATAAAACAATGAACATTCCTACCCTGTAAAAATATTCTCTTACTCTTTTTTTTCAAGTACTGGCTAAAGAGGAAAAGTATAGAAGTACAAGTTTCTAAGAGCATCTTTAATAACAATCAAATGGCTGACCATTCAAGTAGCAATTATGAAGCTGTGTAAAACTTACCCTTCCATGTGTTGTGTACACTAACTTTCACACCTGTCTTCCATGTGTGTGTATATCTACCTGTACGAATATGAAATGTTTTGGTAAGTGCTAAATTAAATTAATTGTTTTAAAAAACAACTTGGGCCAATAATCTGAACTACCTTATCCTTAAGGTAAGGAGAATGCAGATTTATTTTAGAGAAACAAATCATAGTGTTTCTCAACCCTTAAAAATTGAAGTTCTCTAACAACCTCATACAGTGACCTCTTGCTTTTAAATAAATTATTTTTATAGCAGTTTTGGGTTTAGAAAATAGTTTGAGTGGAAAGTACAAGACGTGCCATATGCTCCCTCTCCCTACTAACATCTCGTGTTGCTGTGGTACCTTTGTCACAATTCATGAGCCAGTACTGGTATAGTACCAACTAAAGTCTGCAGTTTATATTAAGGGTTGCTTTTTGTGCTGTACAAATCTATGGACTTCACCAGCTGCGTATCATGTATCCACCATGACAGTATCATGCAGAAGAGTTTAGTTTTCCTGCTCCACAAACACTGTGCTCATACATTCACCCCTGCACTCCCTTCCCCCAGGCAGCCACTGTTCTTTTCACTCTCTCTATAGTTGTTACCTTTTTCCAGATTGGCATATACTCAAAATTAGACAGGATGTAGTCCCTGCAGACTGCTTTTTTCATGTAGGTAGTAGTATGCATTAAAGGTTCCTCCATATCTTTGTATTTCATTTTGAGCCTAAATAATATTCTCTTGTATGCGTATCTACCACAGTTTGTCTATCCATTGAGCCACTGAAAAACATTTTAGACCCTTCCAAATTTTGGCAATTGTGAATAAAACTGCTATAAATATTTGCGTGTGCAGGTTTTGGGGGTGGACCTAAGTTGTCAAATCATGAGGGTAAATGTCTGTGGTGTGTTTGCCAGATCATCATCGAATTTTTAAGATCCTAGAGTAGCAACATGTTTTCACTTGAAGAGTTTTCATTGGCAACTAAAATCAAGTTGTAATGAAAATGTAATTTTGAAATTAAATTATTTTTCTCTTATCAACTTATTTTCAAATATCAGGAGCAATTTAGCTTTTTAAAATAATATAATTTCTATTAAAATGTATAATTTTTTCATTAATAAAGTATACCATCTAATCTGTTATTTCTTCCTGTAACAACCCATGGTTTGTTATTAGGTTGTTTTTAAACAATGAGAAATATTTAGAGCCTTTTGAAGGCATTCATTATCAGATTTCTATATGGATTTGATGCTATTGTAATATGACTAGTTTGGGTCTGAACACTGAAGCCTACATAAATTATGCTTTCAAATTATGTAATTTCATAAAAACATTTGAAGTAAATCAATACTATTTCCTCTTTTTGTTGTTGCATTTGGTATAATACAAATTTTCAGAATCACAAAGTGTAAGAGTGGGTGGAAAATAATTATGTTGCAAATGGTAATTTCAACTGGTGTCCTTGAAACTGAAACCTCAGGGGATTTTTTTCTTTGGGTCTAACTAACCTATACTGCCTCAGAAATGGGTGAGTAAATCAATGCATCCCATAGAAAGATAGGTGAAAGCAATTCACAATAAAATTTCTAAACTTTTTGGCATGAGTTTTATTTATAGCAGAATAATTAGTAATGCTTAGTTAAAATTATAAAATTGGCAAAATTTTTAGAGTATGAACTATTTTACTTCCCTATGATTGCAGATATTTTCTCCACAATATCTCTCAGAATTTTCAAATGCTAAAATTGTCCCTGATAATTTGTTATAATTCAAATTCCAATAAGAATTCTTGTATTAGTATTTCATCACATTTAATAGATGAAATATTTTACTGTGTATATTCAATCACATTTTATAAGGTTGATTGCTTTTAGTGGTAAATGGTAAGAAAAATTATATTAAGATTTAATATATTGGTTAACCATTTTATTCTGATATATTAAGCTAGTTGAAATCTGAAGGCAACTCTTATGCTTGGTTATCATAAAATTTCAGTAACCCATTCATATTGAGTTCAAAGTTGACCAAAGTGTTACAAAGATTTAAGTATGTCATGAAATTAAAACAATTTTATAATTTTATAGAAAATTTCAAAAGAAATGCAGTCATAATAAATTATTTTAAGAAATTTTAAATATATAATTCAAATTAGTTATAAAAAGTGTACATATACCTATATAGTACCATGGACATTGTTTCAGCTATCTTATTGAACTAATTGATCTAGCATTTATTATGAATTAAACATTAGAAATATTTAAAAATATTTACAAATGATAAATTCAAAGAGGAAAAAGCACTTTATACAACTAGTTAATTTTCAATGAATATAAGGTAAAATGTATTGCTGAAAAGTATCAAACTCAGGTTTTTAGAGTCAGCAAATAAAAAGGGTAATTACAGTATGTAGAGGATCTTTACATCCCTTTCTTCCAAACACCCATGTTAAATTTCTCCCTTATTATTTATTTCATCTTCAACTGATATGAGCACATAGGGGTAAATTCATGTGTCTCTTTGGTCGTTGTCTGATTTATACTAGCTGCCTAATGTTAGCACTTAATTTTGTCTCGAGTAACAAATATAGTATTTACAAGGTATCAAAACCTATGAATAAGGAGTGAAAATATTTGTTAATTATATGGGTGCTTGATTATATCGTGGCTTTTACCTGTTATCAAAGCCTTCTCTAACAATCTGAGCAAAAAGACGTGCCGAAGTGGATTGCCGGTGAAGTGGAGGCCCGAACACACACACGGAAAACAGCAAAGTACAACACATGGATGTGTAGCAAGAGTTCCCAAGTCAATATTAAGATGCTCTCTGCCTAATAGAAAGTAGCAGCTAATATTTGATGAAGACTTACTATGTGCCAGGCATTAGTCTAAGTGCTTTGCAGGTGGTGTTGGTTTGTTTGTTTTATCATTACAGAAATTCCATTGAATGCTATTATCATCATTCCTAAGGGAAACTGAGACTGAGGATCAAGTAACTTTCCTGGGGCCACTAAACCAGTAAATGATGAAGCCATAATGTTACCCAAGTAAACTGATACCAAGAGCTTTTAACTTCTCTGTATCACATCTGTATTTCAAGCATCTTATTCTCTGTATCTATGCATTTTCTATTGCGGGTCATCTTACATTCTGCTCTCTATATCTTATACTCTCTAATATCATATTGTAAGTTACCAGAAAAATAGGAGAGTAGAATATAATCAGTGCAACTTTACACAGTCTCCTGTTTCTATGATAATAACCTATGCTGATGTGTTCAAAATACCAATTTGATGATATGGTGTATAGCTAGCAAATGAATATGATTTGGGGATAAATATAGTTTTGCTAGAGTCACAGAGCCCTGATACATGATTATAACAATGAGAATGGTAGAGTGGAGATAGTAAATCACTCTCTAAAGTAGTCATAATGGATTAATGAATGTGTGTCTCTTTTCTCTTCCTCTCTCCCTCTCTTCCTTCCACAAGCATTTATCAAATGTCTCTAGTATATGCTAGACACTATGATATATAAAAATACAAAACAAATAGCACACTGCTCCTACTCTTTAAGATCACCTATTAGAATAAGAAAGAAATTTTTTTAAATTTTTCTACATTTAAAGTTGTTTAAAGCATTTTTAAATCAAAATTAATTATGGTAAGAAAACAACAGGGAGATTAAAACAAAGCCATTTGTTTGTGATTTCAGGCCTTTGTCCTTATCTATTGAGTGCACAGGACTGACGGATAAGGAAAGCCATTACTAGATGGCATACAATAGAGCTGAGGGTGTAAAGTTAACTTATGTTTACAGTGTTGCATAATGTTTTTAAACATTAGTAAAATGTGCTGCACTGCATTACAGCAACAGTTACAATGCTGTATCTTCTCAGTTGTAATGTAATTTAGAGGGAATTTGGGAATCTCCTAAAAATGAGGAAAGCCCTGGCCAATGTGGTTCAGTTGGTTGGGGCATTGTCCCATAGACCTAAGGGTTGAGGGTTCGATTCTTGGTCAGGGACTTGCCTAGGTTGCCAGTTCCATCCCAGTTAGAGTACATGTGGAAGGCGGTTGACTGCTCTTTCTCTCTCACACTGATGTTCCTCTTCCACCGTCTCTTTTCCCCTTCCTCTCTCTAAAAAAATAGTAATAAATAAATTAAAAAATTAGAATAAAGTCATAAAGGAAGATTCGTGAGGAAGGGAAACATGGACAAATAAGTCTCTTGTGCATTAAGAAATATAGTGGCATTTTGAACACAGTTTTGTAGTAGTACAGAAAAAGGTTATATGCTTTCCCGTGATGAAATTGGAGAACACTTGGGAAGAGGTGAAGTATGAACTGAGTCTTGAGAAGGAACTAAAGTAAGCAGGTGAAAGAATATTTTCCAAGCAGAGGATAGAGACATGCAAAACACCTTAACGGTTGTGGCCAGTGAGGCAATGGTATTTATTGGTGTCTGGGATGAGGGCTTCTGGGAAGGAGTGTTGAGTTTCTGGTTGGAAATGTAGAATGGGACTAGAATTGGAAAAACTCACAGTTCATTCAGTAACTAGAATTACACGAAGAAAGATGTATGGGTGTTACAAAGTAAGGGACTGAGATGGAGGATGAAATTGGTTTAGCAGCACCATTCTGTAGCTATTGTGAATACAGTGTGCAGTGGAGGGGAGCTGGCCACAGGGAGGGCAGTTAGGGGACAGTTGTGGTGGTCCAGGAAAGAAATAATGAAGCTTTAGATTAGATCAGTGGATGTGCAGAACATAGAAGAAGCTGGCAATTTTTACTCATAGAATCAGATTGCTTTGTTAATTAAACATTCATGGTAAAAGTCATTATTTATTTTTAAATAATTTAAAGGTGGCTTGTCTTCTATTGAACAGATCGGTTGGGATCAATAATCTTAACATTTATTTATGATAAGTGCATTAATTAAAAAATTTGGAGCAATGCAGTTAAGGGGAGCGGTGCAGTGTAGGGGAGAAGTGCAGTGATGTGGAAGCAGTGCTCAGTATTAGAAGACTAGTACAGGTATAGGAGAGCAGTGCAGTGCAGGGGAGCAGTGCAGTGCAGGGGAGCAGCGCAGTGACAGGAGAGCAGTGCAGTGCAGGGGAGCAGTGCAGTGATAGGAGAGTAGTGCAGTGATAGGACAGCAGTGCAGTGCAGGGGAGCTGTGAAGTGTAGGGGGACAGTGCAGTACAGGGGAGCAGTGCAGGGGAGCAGTGCCATGCAAGGGAGCAATGTGCGTAGGGAGTAGTATAAATGATTAAGATTGAATATAATTTATTGATATTTTAAGAAATTTAAATGAGAAAATATGAGCTTATTATTTTGTTTTAGTTTTCTTTGTACATTAGTATTTAACATTCTTCTCATTATACCATCACTTAGAATAACTTTCTAAAACAGAGGCTTCATAAAACAGATTGACTAAGTGGGTAATGAAAATTGAGGTCACACAGTTTCAAACAACTGTTTGTTGACAGTGGCAGCAAAATGCAGAAAAAATAAACTTACTGACCTTGTGGAGCGTTCTTCTTTTTTTCAACAAGTGTGAGAAGTGTGTTAAGAAGACCTTGTGAATATGTAAAAGATAGTAATAAAGAAGTATTATCTTTAAATTTTAGCCATACCATAGGCTAAAATAATTTTTCTTTACTAGACATCTTATAATTTTAGAATTTATTAACAATTTATTATGTTCAGAAATTAACAATTTTGTTTGCTTAATAAATTATGTCTTGAAGCCTAAAGAAGTTTCTTAAATTTCACTGACCTTACTCAAAATCTATTTTCTTTGCTCCTATGGTAAATGGTTATCCACAATTCCTTTAAAATAAGGTTTAACTGTTAGCACTATTGAAATCACAAATGCACAACAGCACCTTGTGAGAACTGGTTGCATTCAGAGGTCAAGATGGGATAGACCACCAATGGTCCACCCAAACTGAAGAATAGACCAAGACTTACTAGTCTTGTTAGAAGACCGGAAAACCGTGAAGAGTCTCAGGGCAGGCTCAGAGGCAGGGTGATTGCAGCGTTTAGCAAAGCTGCAACATTCACCCGCTTGACTGGAAGAGCTGTGGTTTAGCAGGGCTCTTGAGTTCAAGGCAATTTTGCTGCTAAGGACATTTCGGAGTCTGATCCCCCAAACAGTATTACTTTTCAATGATATTAAAGATTGAATTGCATTGTTACTTTCTATCCCATTAGGTTAAGATCTTTTTGTCTTTCAAAGCCATTTTTATATTTCATTTTTATATTTCTAGCCCTCAAAATGCATGACACCACATAGATGAACTTTCTTAAAAAAATTCAAAGAATATTTTTTAAAAAGTAATCAAAATATTAAATATCATATGATAATCTGGTTGTATTGGTGATACAGTTTTAACATATTTAATACCTTGTAATCTCTTTTTGTTTTTTTGTGGCAATTTTAAGAAAATGCATTAGGTTATAATTATAAATGTGTTGAGTGATGAATGCACAGATTATAAATGCATTCAGTGATATATAATTAGAGAGAATGAATGAAGAGTTGAGTGACAACAATGGATACAAATAACATACAAAATGAAATTACACGAAATGTTATTTATAAAAATAAATGTTAAATGATATACTTTCATTAGAAAAATACTGAAGTAAAACTGACAAAATTGTTAAAGTTAAAATTATATTCCTTCACAAGGGGTGTTATATTCAGACAGATTTCTTCTGAACTTAAAAAACTGATTATAAAAATTACTAGTTTTAGAGTTATATTTTTAACTAATTTTTTCCAATTATATAATATCTACTGTTTTCTGCTATGAAAAAATGAGGAAATTAACAGCACAGTTTTGCTTTACTTTCATCTTCAGTTCTGCCAAGTTTTGTTATTCATATCTTTAATTTTACATTTTAAATATTTATAATTATGGCATACACTAGGTGCTGCTCACAAATATTTCTGGCTCTGTGCTTTCTTAGCATATAGTAGAACTGTACTTTCTATCTTTGTCTTAGCCTCAGACTGCCATAACAAAATAACGTGAACTGTCGGCTTAAACAACAAAAATCTATTTTCTCACAGTTCTGGAGAATGGAAGTCTGAGCTCAGGGAGTCACCACTGTGGTCTTCTGGTGAGAGCTCTGTTCCTCCGTGAACCCAGCTGGCTTCTCACTGTGCCCTTGCAGGGGTTTCCTCAGCGTGTGCACGGGGAGAGAGACAGAAAACTTTCAATCTCTCTCCCTCCCTTTCTCTCTCTCTCTCTCTCCCCCGCTCTGTCTCTCCTCTCTTATTGTCTTCTGATAGGGCCACCAGTCCTTCTTATGACCTCATTTGGTCTCGATTACCTCCTAAAAGACTTAGTTCCAAATATATCACATTGGGGTTTAGGGCTTCAACTTACAAACTGGGAGGGGCAGGGTGGACACAATTCCGTTCATTGATATCCCCAATGAGCCCTGAGCTGTGCGGCTCAGTTCATGGCCACTGTGCTGTGAAACAAAAGGTTGCCAGTTCGATTCCCTGTTAGGGCACATGCCTGGGTAGTGGGTTCAGTCTGAGCATGTATATGAGGCAACCAATTGATCTTTCCCTCCCTCTTTTTCTCCCTTCCTTCCAGTCTCTTGGAAAATAAGTAAGGTAAATCTTTTAAAAAAGGGAAGAAATCCCCATTGAAATTTAATGTGGCCTTATGACTTCTGGCCCAAAACATGTGAATGGACATTTTTAAAAGCTCTGCATGATTCCCTGCTGCAGTGAGTATGGACGCTTTCACTGAGATGAAGTCTTTTTTCAGTGGGTTCTCTGAGGGACTACCATCGACAGAACCCTGCTTCTGACCTGTATTCCCATGTAGTATATGGTAGAATTGACTGGTATTTGTTGTCCTCAACCATGGAGATATTGTGGCATGTATTAATACAGAATTGCTTCGCTCATCTGAATGCATGTAATGAAGCGTACATATGACCTGTATCAATAGTTCCCTTAAGTTTATTTTAAAATTGCATTTATTCAATTTTTATAACCACTATTTCTCAGTCACTTTAATCTTGTGTTTTAATTCATGACTAAATCATATTCTTTTAAAATTTTAATATTTAGTGTTGTATTATCTCTTTCTTGGGCATATCTGTTATCTTTATAAATGTAGGAAATATAATTATTAAGTGCATTTTATTTTTATGAACTCTCAAAGCCTCTCCACTGTCTTTTTTCCATCGAGTTCTGGTCTAGAGACATCTGAGGAAAGTCTGGTATTTTGTCTCTTATATTTGACTTGCTTTTTCTGGAAAGAACAAGAATACTTAAATTCTTTTTATTAACAGAGGTTAGACACCATAGAGAAGTGCCCCAGGTAAGTGGTGGCATAGTGAATAATTATGCATCAAACTTCCAGGTCAAAAAATAAAACATTGCCAGGATCATAGTTTGCCCTTCTAGTGACCTGACTTTTATGATTATAACTTACTTGCTTTTCTTTATATTTTACTTCCTCTCTGTGTATACATAAAATATAAATTTATTTTCTAATTTTAAGAAGCTGAAACATATAGATCTCTCTTTCTCTTCCTCCCGTATACACACTGATGAAAGGCCATGTGAAGACACAGTGAGAAGCTAATGCTGTGTATTCAAAACCTGAACCATCTTCTCCCTTCCTTCCTTCCTCTCGTTCTTCATTAGTTCATTCTTTCTTTCATTAAACATTACATTTAAAAAATATTTTATTTATTTATTTTTAGAGAGAAAGGAAGAGAAGGAGAAAGAGAGGGAGAGAAATATCTATGTGTGAGAGAAATATCAATTGGTTGCTTTATGTACGTGCCTGACCAGGGATGGAACCTGCAACCCAGGCATATGCCCCAACCAGGAGTCAAACCAGTGACCTCTCACTTTGCAGAATGATGCCCAACCAAATGAGCGACTCTGGTCAGGGCTAAACATTACATTTTGAGCTCCACTCATTTGTTGCTTATTTCTGTATTTCGGTCATTGCTATTGTCCTATCGTGTTTCATTAGATTGATATAACATACCTTGTTTGTGCAATTTACTGCAAATACATATTTCAGTTGCTCTCAGTTCGGGCAATTGTCTATCACAATGTGATTAGCGTTCCCATGATGTGTCCTGATGTAGAAAGGCACACATTTTTATAATTTTTTTAGTTTTATATTTTGAGTGGAATTGCTTACTTATAGGAATGCATTAAACCAACATTACTGGTAATGACAAATCACTTGTCAAATGTGCTAATTTAAACCCTCACCAGTATGGCATGAGAGTCCCTATTACTCTGCATCTCCATCAGTGTTTGTTGTTTTCAGACTTACAAAATT
This sequence comes from Desmodus rotundus, assembly GCF_022682495.2. Taxonomy (NCBI): domain Eukaryota; kingdom Metazoa; phylum Chordata; class Mammalia; order Chiroptera; family Phyllostomidae; genus Desmodus; species Desmodus rotundus. Next base: position 168,769,070 of record NC_071388.1, read on the forward strand.
TAGCCAATATGGTGAGTGTGTATAGATATTTGATTATGATATAACTAGAATTTTCCAGATGACTGATGATGCTGGCACCATTGAATATGTCAGTGAAGTGTGTTGAAAATGCATGTTATGATGTAATGCACAATTTTGTGATAGAATACTTGTATGTTCTGGAGAATTAGTGGTCAGTGGATTACTTTGTATAACACTGTAAGATATGTATTGGATTTAGAATTCTCTCCACCTCCAAAAGTTGTGATATCATCATAGAAATTTGAATAAGAACCTACAGACAAATAGCTGTATTTTCATTGGTTTGGGGAAGGAATAAAATCTACGAGTATATGGCTATTATTATTCTCTCTAGGTGGAAATGGGGGAGATTACTAACTAGTATGAAGAAAGCTGAAATATTTTCAACCTCAAAGGCAAACAGCTTTAAAATGACATACTGTCATTAATGGCAAGTATCGCATTTGTTTATTAACTATGACTTGACTCCTAGCGTGTGCCAGGCCTAGGGCTACAGAGATGAATAAGGAATGCTCCCAGTACTCAAGAGCTTACAATCTACGTAGGAATATAAGATACGCATTTTTAAAAGAGCAGCATATAAATTGTTCAAAAGAGCATAGTGTCACATGTTACATGTAGTTACTTGAGCAGGATGGTGTGTGGAAGGGAAATCTGGAAGCAGGTAGGTAATTGAATGAGAAGAGAACTTTCAGCAGAAGGAGTAAGAGAAGTTGCAGAGGTGGAGAAGAAGATGAAGTCTCAGGGAAGGTAAGTGACTAAATAGACTAGGGATTAATGGGGGTGGGGAGGATCGAGCAAGCCAAATATGGAGAATAGTTGATAATCAGTGTGCGGGTCATCTTTAATACCATGTAAAGGGCTCTTACCATATTCTTTGGCCACTGGGGTACTATCAGAGAATTTCACTATTGTGTGGGTGAGGTAAGAAGTGATATTATAGTAAGTTTAACTTGGCAATTTTGTACTGGAGAAACTACTGAAGTAGAGAGGTAGAGGAAGGGAAGTGAAATGGTGTGGTTAGTTTATTATCTGTCAATAGAAAGAGAGAAAAATCATTCGTTAGAAACTTTATGCTGGAAAAATCAGTTACTCTATAGGAAAATCTGAATGCGTGGTGAGATTTAGAGGAAACACTGAAAATCACTCATGGTTTGTTGTCAATCATATTGGGAGAGTCATGGTACACTCAGTCTTGCTATTGTTTTAAAAGAATTTTTGACTACATTTATTGTAAATTATATTTCTGTATGCATTTGAAGGTCAGGGGATAAAACAGAAAAATTAGCCTTAAAACACAAGAGATACATGCATGGGTAAATATGGAAGCTTCCAATTTGTATTTTTTTTCCTGGAAAAATTCTTTTGTGCCAATTTGAATTCTCCAGACAAATACTGCTACTAAAAAAAAAATGTTGTATGTTTTTTATTTATTAGAAGTATAATATGATATTCCCCTTGTTATAAGAATAAGGAACATTTTGTCATATAGTTCATACAGCCCACTTTGAAAAAAAGTGCAACTACTTAATAATGCTTTTTCTGAAAGACCAGCAGCATATGTATATAAAAAATTAATTTGAAAATATTTTTAAATTTTTATTTTGTGGATTTTTAAAAGTCCAAAATAGACCATAATTATTATGAGACAATGGTTTTGGAATGTATGCAAATAGAGGTTATTTGGCTATATACAGTTACAATGTGAGCAAGCACCAACTAATAGTGCAAACTGCAGTAAATCATTCGGGTGTATTTGAGACTTGACCCCGTGTTCACAGAAATGTGGTACATACAGGCTTTTAAAAGATGCCTAATGTTTCCTCTGTAATTAGAATTATGATTGTAGGTTTATATGACACATAGATCCTTTATGGATCAACTGTTTTTGAAAGACATCTTCATTATGATGTTAACAAATCAGGTACATTCTTAATTGTCAACTCTTCTAGAAAATATTAGATTTTTTCTCAAAGAAGAGTAATTCACAGAGTGTTTCCCCACATTTACTATATTTAGTGCCTTGAGAATTTTCTTTTCTCTCTGACCTTTACAAGAGCACAAATTTACAGTATTAAATAGCGAATGTCAGAGTGCCTTCCTGGCGGCACAAAGAGCACACTCATAGTATAGTTGTTACACAACTCACATACGTTTATACAGTTTCTGTCCTAGGGAATGAAAGGTTAAACATGCTTTTCATAATGCAAAAGCCAAATGGTGACAAGTGGAAGGGCATGTGTTTTAACCTCTTTTTATTATCTTTAATGTTCAAGAAATGCTACAGTGAATGAAATGTTTTAAATAGAAAAATTATATTCAAAAGATTATGACAGGTTGTCATGACATCTTTCTTCCCAGTAGCACAGAAACAAACTTGGAAATTATTCCAACAGTTAAGACCAGCACAATGGAATTTTAATTATAGGACAGTAGGCTAAATAGAATAATGTCAGTCAGTCAGTTTCACAATTAACAAATGGAGGCCCTGCTGGTAGGTACATATAATATATATCTACTGAATATATCACATGCATTTCAATATTCAGATTCTCTCATCCATTTGTAGCACATAGTAGTTGAATTCTTTCTTCCAAAACTGAAATTTTTCAATTCTACCTAATTACTTCTAGATTAAGATAATCAGAAATTTTCTACTCAAATAAATATTGTAGTAGCTCCCCCCCCCCTCCGCTTTCATCTCTAAGGGAAAACTCCCTTTGGAAGTAGCATTTTCTAAAGACAGAAAAGACTTTGGCTGACTGTGGCTCAGTGTTTCTGATGGGTGGAGACTTTAGCAATGGCTCACAGGATTCAGGATATCCATTTGGGAAAAGGTTTTCTGGAGTGTTTGTAAAGAGTATGCAGAATCAACGGCTTACTGAGGATATGAAACTAGATCTGAGTTACTGGCAATTCCTCTGGGCTATCTAAGGCTACGAAGGATGAAAATTGCCTCATTTGTTAAAAACAGGGGTATCTAAACAAAGAGAATGATTCAAAATGTTAAAATAAGCAGAAAAACAGCAGGTCAGTTCAAGTGACACTGGCCTCCACTTTCCCAGATCAGCGAGTTTCAAACGCATGATTAATTAACATTCCCGGTGCTGAAGTTGCTCTCAGACATCACAGTGCTGCTCTATTCACCTCCGATTTAGATATATACACATGTAAACACATGCTAGATTTCAAAGTTGAGTACAAATGAAAAAATGTGAAATATCTCATTAATAATTTTCAGTTGATTATACATTAACAAGTGAATATTAATTTTATCTATTTTTGCCTTTTAAATAAGCCATCAAAAAATTGAAAATTATATATGTGGCTCACATTATGTTAAGTCAATGTGGCCTTGTGGTCTTGCATAATTATTTTTATTTTCTGTAATAATTTGTGATCCCTGAGGAGCTTGCTGAGGTTTTTCCAGCAATAACCCTTACTTTCAAGTGTTCAAAAGACTGATTTATGGAGATCACAGCCTCCTACTGTAAGTAATTCACACCTCTCTTTCCTTTGGGAGGGTTCCACTTAAGTTTTTTTAGGAATCTTCATGTCTGTAAAATAGCATAGTTTCTAAAATAAATAGTTAATCCAAAGAACCTGAAATAGAACAAAAGATTCCATCCACATGCTAAAATGTTGACATGAATTTTTACTTTTAAACATTTAACACCAGTTTAGGTGTAGCCTTCTCTTTTATGAAATGTTTTCATATAAACTAAAATACATTGAAACTCCCCGGTATCACGGTGACATTTGTGAATGAGATTTTATAACCAAACAATTTGTTTGCTGTTCTAGCTTTTCTAAAGCTGTCTGTAATCACAGTCTGTTTTAACTGAAAATTCTGTAAACACTGCATAGTATTAAGTACTCTTCTGTATTATACATTCGGTGATGGCCGGAGCGGAGTGGGCTGCGGGGGCTGGTGGAGGCGGTCAAGGGTGGGGGATGGGGATATCTGTAATAGTGTCAATAATAAAAATAAAGAAAAAATAAATATGTTTTTAAGTATTCAAAAAACCCCTTTGTGTTGGTGAACTGTGTTATCAATCAGACTAGAAATGTAAAAGAAAATGTTAAAAAATAAGGACAAATTCAGTAAAAGTATCCTCTTTTCAGAACTGATATAAGTCTATGGTCTTAAATCAAACTTATGAAAATTAAGTATAATTTTATAAATACACTAAAGTGTTTTCTATTTTATTTTTGTGCCTACAAACTTTGAAAGTCAAGAAAATATTCAGTCACTCCAGTGCTTTTCTTTATTTGACTCATCTTTCTATAGGCTCACTTTCATGTTTTCTACTAGTACAGGTTTGTGTATTTTCTCTTATACTTTAACCATTGTTAAATACACTTTTTGAGTGTGTAATGCTCTCCATCATATAATTTTACTAATTGTAGTAAACTAGACATAAATATTTAATCCATAAAATACAAATAAAAGTGTATATAATATCTCCCACATATCTCTTATAGTTGTCCTATGACTTGAGAATTAAACACAATGTCTCTGTTATTATGGATGATTAAATGAATAGATAAGTATGTATGTAACCTTTACATGTATTTTGTCATTTGACCTCCATTTTTTTTCGATACAATGGCCAAATGGAATGACAGTAATGAGTGTTTGAATATCGTGGACTCTGAGTAATCACATGAATACATACTAAATTATTCAATTCAAAGTACAAATCTCCAATCCACATCTTCCACACAAATATGAGAGTTCATATAAACATTGTGGAAGAGAATTCCAGAGAAACTTCTGTTTTTTCCATTGCTACTTCACATACTTTTTAAGTAAGGTAATAGGACTAAATGTTTGGGTTAATATATAATGTGAGCACTACTTTTGGTAATTCAACTGTTAAAACAAAATATCAGATATTTTTATTACACTGTTTATTTCAGTATACTTTATCCTCATTTATTTCCTTATCCTCAGCTTCTAAATAAAATGTGTATATTATGTAGATATAACATTAATAACCTTTATGTTTCTATAGCAACTACCAGTGACTAACATTTTCAAGTAAAAATATAACCATATGTAGAGTGAATTTCGGAAACATGTAGGTTACTGTTCCTTCATATGTTGGAACAGTTTGGATGAATAAAACTAGGAGAGTTTATGCATAATTTACTGAAAACAAAATTGATTGTTTATCAAGTGAAATTTTTGCATATGTGCTTTACTTCATAATCTTTCACATGAGTACAAACAGTATATGAATGCTCATATCTATGGAAATATTTATGTAAGAATGCATGTACTTGTTTATTTATCATTAATTAATAGAAGGCACATACATTATATTGTTATTTAATGGAGAACAATATGAATAAGATATTGAAACATTTTAAACATTTTAAAATACCCAAGTGCTGGGAACAGCCTAAGTACCCATCAGCAAATGAGTGGATCAAAACTGTGGTACATTTACACAATGGAATACTATTCAGCAGAAAGAAAGAAGGAATTTACCTTTTGCAACAGCATGGATGGAACTGGAGAGCATTATGCTAAGTGAAATAAGCCAGGAAGTGAGGGACAAATACCATGTGATCTCACCTATAAGAGGAATCTAAGGAACAAAACAAACTAATGAACAAAATAGAGAACCACAGGCATGGAAACATGGAGCAGACTGACAATGACCAGAGGGGAGGGGGCAGGGAGACAATCTTGAATAGACAAAGAACATGTATGAATGACCCACAGTGATAAAAGTTAGAAAGCTTCTATGCTACTACTTTAAAATGGAAATATATTATGCCATTTTTTAAAGTTAAACTGGTTAAAATAGTCAAATTGCCTGGATGGGTGGTATATGTGACTACATGATATCCATTTATTATTCTGTATAAAATGTAACTGTAGCATTCTTTACAAGGTATCCACACAAGTCTATCAACTAAAATAAAAATGAAAACAATCTATTGTGTAATCAAAATAGAATATATCTCATCCTTTTGGTTTCAGATAGACATGAAAAGTTTTCTTTATAGAAAGGCCTGATACAAAACCCTCTTATTTTTTCTTATATGTACAATGACTTACTTATTATTTAATCTCCATTGTTTTATTGATTCAAAAGTTAATTGGGGCTTAAATTTATGGCTTTTACATGTTCTTTATGAAGTCATAAAGAAAAGAGGTGGTATGTGCTTTTCTTTCTTGAAAATCTGGAACTTGATTAGGGAAGACTTGTTGGTGTTTTTTTAAGATTTTATTTATTTATTTTTAGAGAAGAAGGGAGGGAGAGAGGGAGAGAAACATCAATGTGTGGTTGCTTCTTGTGTGCTCCCTACTGGGGACCTGGCCAGCAACCCAGGCATGTGCCCTGACTGGGAATCAAACCTGCGACCCTTTGCTTTGCAGGCTGGCACTCAGTCCACCAAGCCATACCAGACACGGTGGTAAACCTTGTATTTCTTAAGATATGCACAATGCAGTGTAAATAACCAAATCTTATATACTCTTTACAGATTAAACAAATGTTTTCTGTCATGACATGAAACACTTCCATTGAAAATGATTGCAAGGGTGAAGTTTGACATTAAAAAATGCGTTGCGAACTTTATAGCTTTTGTAGTAATGAGCCAAGATTAAAGATGAGAGAATCTTAAAAGCAACAAAAGAAAAGGAGACAGCAAAGGAGTTCCCATAAGACTATCAGCTGATTTCTCAAAAGAAAACCTATAGGCAAGAAGGGTCTAGAAAGGAGTATTCAAAGTCAGAAAAGGCAAGGATGTACATTCAAAATTACTCTATCCAGCAAAGCTATCCTTTAGAATGGAAGGGCAGATAAAGTGCTTCCCAGATAAGGTCAAGCTAAAGGAGTTCATCATCACCAAGCCCTTATTATATGAAATGTTGAAGGGATTTATCTAAGAAAAAGAAGATAAAAAATATGAACAGTTAAATGACAACAAACTTACAACTGTCAATAACTGAACCTAAAAAAACAAAAACAAACTAAACAAAGAACTAGAACAGGAACAGAATCAGAAAAATGGAGATCACATGGAGGGTTATCAGTGGGGAGGGGGAAGGGGAAGAATGGGGGAAAGGGTACAGTAAAAACGAAGCATCAATGGTGGGTACAAAATAGACGGGGGAAGATTAAAAATAGTATAGGAAATGGAGAAACCAAAGAACTTATATGTACAAACAATGGACTTGAAGTAAGTGGGGGAGTGCTGGTGGGAGAGGAGTGCAGGGCAGAGGGGGATATAGGAGAGAAAAAAATATGGGACAATTATAATAGCATACCCAATGAAATATACTTAAAAATAAATTTTTAAGAAAAGGAATATAGTGAGGAGATAATTCAACCTCCACTAGAATGCCTTTGTAGTTCTTTAAAAATATAATGAGGGAGGTAGACGATGGTAAAGTGAGGATAAATGGTGATGGAAGGAGTCTTGATTTGGGATGGTAAGCACACAATACAATATATCATTGATGTATTGAGAATTATACAGCTGAAACCTGTATCATTTTATTAACCAATATTACCCCAATAAGCTCAATAAAAAAAGCTATTCCCACTATTCTTTATATTGGAGGGCATCCCTACCCCACAACTTTTTCCCATCTCCTAAATTAAGAGAAAACATAAGAAGTAGGTTTATTTCCTCTTAGAAAGAAGCAATCTTAAATTGATCATACACACTTGTTTTGTTTTACTTTGTTGTATATAACCATGTAAAAGATAGCTATACTGGGCAACATTAAACAGGTAAATTGTATTTTAAAAGTTTATGTGTCTAATCCATATACCACCAAAACTGAACAACAGCAACTTACAGAAGTTCACATTGTGAATCATAGCAGAACTAGGAATCAAATGTTCATATTTCCACTTTTCAGAATTTATTGTAATAATAATAACAATTACACTCGGTGTGTAAATACTTTAAAAGGAATTCCATTTCCTTATTCAAGTCTAGTCTCCCTTCACTGACCACTCATTCATTAAATGCATATTGCACTGAGTTACAAAGGCCAGCAGTGCTTGCCTGGAAGGTAATTTGGTGACCTGGTTACAACCACACTCAGACACATAAGCCACTCCTCGCCTACACTATCAAGTATGAGATCAGGAAAAGTGACAGCATACAGAACAGTTTCACTGGTATTCACATATTTACTCCTGCAAAAGACATTTGGGTTCCATGAAGAAGGAATTTGATAGCATGGCCCTCTATAACAGGTGATAAAAACACACTTGCAGGAAGGTAAGATTTACAGCCAAGAAAAGGCAGGATGGAGACTGCGTGCCCTGTGGGTGCTCATTAAAACCTACCGCTTGCTTGATTGACCTGAAAAATGCCTGAGACTCTTGATCTGAGAGTTGAGTTCTAGTTGGGACTGCTGATACTGGATTTAGCCAGTTCATACGTTAATAGAAAAATAGGATCCTGCTGTTAATTTTACTCAATAAATTTTGGTTTTGTGTGGAATAGGGTAAATACCTTTGAAATGGTCACACTTTCTGCAATGAACTATTTGACAAAGCAATGGCAGGCCAGTGACAATGAGAAGGGCAGGCCTTCCAGCACCATACAAGCTTCTCTATGAAACTCTTCGTTCCCCAGCATGAGAAGTGATATTTAAGACCACCTTTTCCTTTAAAAGTCATGGATGGTTCTCTGGTGTTTTCTAGTGAGTATTGACTAAATTCTGTAATTCAATACCTACTTCTTATCAATGTATATTTTGCTAGAAAATATTTCTTATGGATTTTATAAAATGTACAGTCTGTTAATGTAAGAAGTGTTCAAACCTGAGCCAGATTGACGACATATACTGGGAGCTAGGATTCAAATGCTCCAGAGAATCACAGTTTTGTAGCTTCTTTTTTTGCATTTGAAATTAAGGAGGGAATGTGAATCGAGGTGGGAATGGATTACAAGATAGTTAACAAGATTATGTGCTCTCTTTAGGCTTATCACACACTATAGGGGTCTTACTTCTGGCATTTCAAAGGCATGTTAACCTAGATGTACAAGAACAGTGAACAGGGCTGGCTTAAAGCCTTTCACTAAAGAAATTGTCTGCCTGGAGTCGACCGTCCACCATGACCTCTCCAGTTCAGATGTCCAAGATGGCACACTTCGTTCCTCGTCAACTGTTTTTCTTATATTTTGAGAAAATGTATTTAATAATTTACTTCTCTCATTTTGTTTTATTTTATTGTTCCTATTCCAAGTTAACTTTAACACTTAGGTCAATTATTTTCATTGTTTTTGTTGTAGACACTCAAAGAAAACCTGGAAAGTGTTACCCAGGTACAACTTTATTGTTACAGCATTTAGCTTTTGACATTCTTTGTGTTAATTATTTTATGCTTTAAAGTTTTAGAAGTTCTCTTCCCACTTTAACAGAGAGATATTTTTTGATTTTTCTCTTCGATTTGAGGCTTTATTTATTTTTTATTATTTTATTCTTGCTTGTTTTTATTGGAAAACTATGACTTAAATGTACATATTACATATAATCACTTAATCCTTGCTTTAGGTAAAACTTATATGGGATATTTTTAAAGACTATGTTTTCATTAAAATAAAGGAATGCAACACTGTCTCATAGCTGAAATAGAATACATTTTAAGAATATTAAAGGGAACAGCTGGTTTGCACATATTCACATGCAGTAAAACAAACAAAAATTATCCACCTTTTACTGTTTTTTTCTGCCACCTTGCCTACTGCTTATGCCAAACTTAGAGAAAATGGTTTCTTTCCAGAAATGGCTAAACAAGGGACAGAATGGAATAATAGAGGCTTGGGTAGTAATTGTCCCTAAAAACATACCAATAGAAAGCACAAAGAAAGAAAGAAAAATCCAACAAAGCAACATATCTGAGACAGTGATAAGAGGGAGATGAGAAAGAGGACTGGCGAGTTTCCCTGTAGGAGATCCATCACAATGGATTTTATATCCCGCCTTCCAAGGTTGTCCTGTGCCCTTGGGCCTCTCCCTTGGCCTTCTTCCCTGCTTCCTTTCTATTCTGGTCATTTATTTGCAGAGCCAGATGTCATGATTATTACCTTCTCTGTTTGCCTTTCTACAGCAAGTTAACATATCTATAACCATTTACTGGGATTTTAAATTCTCTAACCTCACTTTCATTAGTGGGCTATCTTTGCCACTTAAATCAAGGCAGTGTTGCCAATTTCACAATTAACAGTCTCTGCATCAGTATTTAAAACTTATCATATATAACAATTTATCATGTGAATATGTTAATGGTATATAATTTCTATGAAAGTTAGAAGAGCTGTAGTTTTTAGAATAAGGTAAAAGAGAATCAAGATTAGATAGAAAAGAAATTCTCTGACGGTAAAACTTCCCTAAATTTTAAGGGAGGAAAGTTAATTACCTTCCCTGAAGGTTTTCAAAAAATGATACATTTTAATTTTTCTGAGATGCTTTATGTAGAGTCAAGCCTAGAGGCAGGGAAGTGGATGAAGATTTTATTGATCCATAATTTTATGAGATTAAAAAAAGTTTTTTTTAATACTAGAAGTGCTACTTTTTCAGAGTTAAAGTCTGTTACCAGGTTCTATAACATAATCAATTTCATAGGGCTTTTCTGAGAACTAAGTGAAATTGACTCCTATGTCTAGCACAGCAACTTTTGCATAGTGGCTGTACAAAATCAGTAAATGCAATATATTATTACCCCTGCTTTTAAAAAAGGTATATACTTACACAAATAAAAATAAAAAATATATACTTATATAAAACTCATAAATTCAATTTTGTTTAAACAATGAGAAGCACTAAAAATTTTTATAATGCTTTTCCTTATGCTGACATATTGCAGTACTACAAAATTGGGAATGTTGAGAGAAATTTTGGTCATGCAAAGAGGTAAGTAATAAAGCTGGTAGTTAAACTCTGTTGGGGGGAAGTGGTGGAATCCTTCTTTATTTCCCCTAATGAAAATTTCTAATTTTAGTTTCTATGCTGATGATTAAAGAGGAACATTTTCTAATCTAACTCTGGAAAAAATTCATGCAATGAAGAATTGAAAGGAATTTATTTTTTGCTATAGAAAGATCATAAGTATTCAAAATTGAAGAATCAACTTTATACTTTTACTGTAAACTTATTTTATGATGCATAATGTAAGGCACAGAATAGTTAAATGACTCATCAAATGTCATGTAGTAAATTCTGAAGACTCTGTGTAAAAAGTTCAGATCTCTGCTTTCCAATATAAGATTGGATCTGCTAATTAAGTGAATACAGAAAAAGCATTATTAAACAGATGATTAATGGGTTCAAAGATGGACCCTTCTATCACATAGTGTGCCCTATACCAGGATAACAAAATACAACTGTAGCACATCATGTGTACTCACACACACATCCCATATACATACATGAAAACACATGTTGCATATATGCCCAAGAGTATTTATATGACTATAGTCACATTAAACATGTAACACACACTTACACATGTATTTGGACTAAATGCTCAGAACTTTTAAGATAATATGCAACAATCTATAATACTAGTCAATGGCAAACATTTTGCTGAACAGTGTACCAAAACAAAGTTTTGCTAAAAGGCTAATTGGCTCTTTCTGGTATAAAAGGTTATTTCCCTTAAACTAAAAAATACAAAATATCCATTTCTTGGATTTACATACCAGTAGATTTGCTAGAACTCAAATTCAGAATTACTTTAATTCTATTCTAGTAATCTATCACTTCAGCTGGATAGTAAGCCATAACATCAATAAATAAACACATTGTCCAACTGCAAAATAAGCACAAATTATTTAACTTTGATTTTTATTACTACCCACTATGTTAATCAAGATAGGAAGTAGTAATTCAGGGCTTCAGGGAAGAAGAAAACAAAAACATTAAAACATTATAGCATATGAGAAATTCTATTTAATTCGGTGAAATGAGAATATATATATGCGTGTGTTGGTTTGTTCATTAAATTATATCTGTATACAGCAGGAGTTTCCCATATACATACACTTTTTTCACTAAAAACTTTTCCTTTTAAGTATATTATTTTATAGAAAATAATCTCTATGTAGTAAAAGGACTGTTAAGTTCTTACTGTTAGATCTTGTTTAGCTAATGGGTTGTCCTTAAAAACACAGTTTATCCATACTGCTGCTTGAAATGCTCTAAATGATATGTGATTATTTAAATAAACATATTCTTTTCTATACAATAAAAGTTGTGTAAAGGTAAAGTTTTCTTAAACAACTCTTTGGTAGAATTATCTGGTTCTCACTTCTAAATGTTCTTGTCAAAATAGTGAAAGAAGAGAATGATACAAGGTAACATTTTTAAATTACAATACATTGATTGGGTTGTGCTGCATGATAGATTCTTCATGGGTTGAAGAAAATTAGGTACAGAAATTTGAAAGCAAATATAGGCTTATTAAAGGGAATAAGACAAGACATGCCCAGTAACATGGAAGAGTGGCTGAGTCCAGGAAAATGCTCATAAGGCAGTGGATTCACACCAAAGGACAGCATCTCAAATAACCTGAGTCATATCCTACTTTGACTTCTGAAAAAAGAGCTTCTGAATTTTTAGTAAATGGAAAACAAAATACAAAATATTTAACCCTCTTACTTTCATATTAATTATCACAAGATGGCACTGCAATTGACGTTTGGCCTGTCATTAAGTCCCGCTTATCAATAGCCAGTGTGGCCCTACGTGTGTCTAGGTATCTCAAGAGCAAAATAGGAGTAAAAAATAAAAGTCCCTTATGCTTAAAAGTCTTATACACCAGCTGTAAATATGTAATATATGCCTACCTCAAAGTGATTATGTAATATATATTTTCATGAAAATAGCTTAAGTCCTGTGCTTTGTACTTAGCAAAACACAAATGTGTGCATCAAATGTTACATTGTATTTGTTATAGTCTTTTAAGAATAATCTGTTCTTTTATTTGCCCTCACATTTTGTCTATTAGTTCTATTACCAAAAGGTCTTTACATTATTTAATGAATATATTATTGTTTATTTGACTATGTTTTCCTGAGTGCTATGATTATGTGATAATATATCCAGCCAGTCAGAAGTATTTGTCTAAACCCCCCTCTTCTTTGCTCATAAAGTCTTAACTGTTTGTATTCTGTTTTATAAAACATTAGACTCAAAATTATTTACTTTTATGGCTTTAATTTCAAAATTCATTACCTTGAAATATCAGTGTTCCCATAACAGCAGAAATCCTTTCTAAATGCATATCTACTCTTGCCAAGAATTATATTCAAAGAGATTGTTCATTCAGGCATCTAATCAATTCCATCTTGGTTTGTTTACAATTTGATTACATTTTACTAAAAACTTAAAAAAACCCTAAATTCCATAATACTTATATAAAATAGATAAGGATTTTTCAATAATTACATTCACTTTGATATGTATTTTTTCTTTACTATAAAATTACAGAAAGTGTTTGGAAACAAACCTTTTCTTCTTTTCACGACACATTGACAATCTCTTTATCAAAGTGTAGCATGTATAAAAATGTATCTGCTGTTTCATCAAACTTCCAGAGGTGAAGAGATAAATTGTAAAGTTAAAGTGAGCTGATGGCTTGTTGAGCAGCCTTAATCAGAGCAGAGGACATGACCTGTTTAGAGGGGAAATTGACCTGAAGATCTCATAAGACAAAGCAGAAACATATAGATGAATGTTAATTTGAGAAACCACATCTTCATCTCTCCTGATGGGCACATAAAATTAAAGATGCATTAGTCCACCTCTGAGTCAAATGAGAAGTACTGGGTTCTGGTGGCATCACTATATAAAGATGAAGGACAGATATCAGGAATCTTTGCCTAATGTGATCATAACTTCAACTGAGCATTCATCCAAGTTTTCTCACGACAGTTCTGATTAATGCTTCTATTTTCCAAAATATTTAATACTAGCATCCAATTTCACATTTTAAAATGACCCTGTTTTGGATAATAAATTATATGGGCACTCTGTCAAACCAAATATAATAGTCAACTTGAGCCATTAGACCAATGGTTTAGGTAAGGAAATAGAAACCAAGTTATGTCCTCAAAGCAATGTGGAAAGAGAAACGGGGAAATCTCAGACAGAAGCATAATCTAACAGCAGATGATTCAAAATCTTTCTATTACTAGAGAGCAGGTATTTTCCAAGAACAAATTGCATCTCAGGTTATTCTGGTTTTGACAAAAACATCTGTTTATGAACCAATAAGCAAATTAAAAGGGAAGAATCTAGAACACACAAGTATACCTATGCTTGTCAGAGATACAGAAATGTAGTCATCACTGCAAAAGAAAATAATTCTGCTTCAAGAGACTATGTCTATCATTGTCTGCCTATCTATCTACTATCTATCCATCTATCTATCATCTATCATCCATCTATCTATCATCTCTCATCTATATCTTTCTACCTATCTCTATATAAATTGCATCAGGTATGATATTTGATATAAATAAAAATCACTGTTCTTCTCAAACATTGAATGGTATATACTCAAAATAATGGTGTTGTCTCAGTAGTTTTCTTATAATTGTACAGACTTTTGTGATGGAGTGCTGTTCTGTTATATAATTTTGACTTGGATCTTTCCATTTGTTTACTTAATTTCAGGAGGAATATTGAACATCTGAGTGCTCGATGATACTAATAAACTAATAAATGCAGAAGTTTTTCAAAAAAGCTATCAAAACTGCATCATACAAATGGGTAAAAGGATTATGTCTATCAGAGCTTATTGTCTCTTCATCATGGTATAATAAAATATCCACAGTAAATACTAAATATTGAATGTTAATTTTAAAATACTTTTAACAAAGGTGCATTGTTGAATTACATCAAGCAACACAATGGGTTTCCAAGAATATTTTATTTTTCATTTGGGTTTTTTACTTGGTAAAGCCCAACAAGAATATTTACAGCATAGAAAACATTAATGAACAATTTTGATGCATGAGGGAATATGAAGACTGTAACAGTAAAATACAGAATAGGGTTTACTTTACTCAGCCAGTAGCATTATAATTCATAAGCAATGACATTTCCAATAGATAAATTATTCTATATATGAAAAATATTGGGTTAGCTAATAAGTTTATTTGGTTTTCCCTGTAAGATGGCTCTAGTAGTGCTTAGTTGTCTTTAACATTCATTCAGAACAATTTTGTTAGGTTGTCTTGTGACAGCTGTCATATCAGTGTGCATTTAGAAAAATTATCAAAATTGTTGAATTTTGTGTAGCCAATTTAATATTGAAAATGGAAGAAAATAAGCAACATTTTCAACATATTTTTCTTTATTATGTCAAGAAAGGTAAAACACAACTTAAATGCAGAAGATTTGTGCAGTGTGTGGAGAAGGTGCTGCGACTGACCGAACGTGTTAAAGTGGTTTGTGAAGTTTCGTGCCGGAGATTTCTCACTGGATGATGCTCCACAGTCAGGTGGACCAGGTGAAGTTGACGGCGATCAAACTGAGACATTAATTGTGACATACTCAATGTTATACCATGCAGGAGATATCCAACATGCTAAAAATATCCAAATCAATAAAGTTATTGCTGAAAATGAAAAATGTGTCTTTTATTTTACAAACAACAACAACAACAACAACTAAATGGACTTTTTAGCCAACTCAATATATGGGTATAAACTTATTTTAAAATCTATAGTTATTCAAGCATCTGGAAGAAATGATCAAAAGAGTATGGTGTACATTCTTAAGTATTTTATTTTTCTTGGACTTAAAGTCACTGGACATTTTACATTTATTTATGTTTGACTTATCTTAACAAATGCACAAGTTTGTTGCATTCCATGGAATCATACATAAATTGTTACATCTTAAAAGTATCCTGCTTTCACTCTTAGAGATAGATAAAAATAATCAAATTTTTATTAGTGTTTCACTAAGTTATGTGGGACCCAACATGCAGTGTACAGCTGCAGTATAGTTTGAAAGGTGAACAGATGGGGTTCTATTTTTAGCTCACATTAGCACACCCCATCAAACACTCACTTGCCTGCTATACCGGCATGATACAGCTTACAACTTTAAAGAATAGCTTTGCCAGTCATGTAAAATTCAAATACTATAAGACAAATATAGACTAAATATTCAGTTAAAACTCTGGTGACCACTGAGTTGATAAAGCTATTTATTGGGAACAAATGGTAAAAGGAAAACTTCATAAGCTGGAATATATCCAATTCTAAAAATGTAAAAGCAGCAAGAACTTCTTAATTTGGAATTTTTTAAGGAAGATTTACAATGGGGAAAGGGGAAAATTAAGGGTATGGAGATAACTGTTGAAATAAATTAATGAAGCAATTTTCTATATTTTATGATTATAAAATTCTATTTCCACTTTGCCTGAGGTATCATTTCTGATGCAAAATAATCAGTTTAAAACTATTTGGAATGTTTTTTTAATACAGATGGCTATTAATGAATAAAGTATTATTTTTGTCCAGAAATGTTTATGTATTACATTTAACATTTGTCCTTAAATTTTAAAGGGTACTTTACATATATACTCACTTTTCTTACTTCAACTTTCCAAGAAAATTAATTTTATTTCTCACTAAGTACTTTAGTTATTGAGCCAATCTCTCATTTGGGTCCCTGGAGTAAGGGAGTTATAACTAAATTTTAAATATCAGTTTATTTTTAGGAGATATTTGCATGAATTTATTTGGCAGGACATGATTCTTTCAAGTAACCCTTAACAATTATTTGAAGTTTTTTGCTGTATTTCTCCAAAAATTCTTGCATAACCTCTTACATGTTTATTTAAAAGGGATTCATTGGCACCTTTTGCCTTAATGGTTCTGGACACTGCTCCGGGGCCGTCTAACGCCAGTCCGTGCATCTCAGCCGGGTGACGTTGCCCCCAGCAAGTGAAAATGAATCGTTTTGCAGGGAGTACAACTATCTCCCCACATTATGTATGACATACAGATATATGGAAAATATAAAAATAAACATATCTATGATATTAAAATTTCATGGGGTAGGGGCAATTAGGGAAAAACTCCAAAATTACTACTTATGGAGGTGATAGTGAAAAAAAAAAGATTTAGGAATGTTGCTCTGGTTTTCCTTTTTCCCCCTTTCGAAATGTAGATACATTTTACATGGATTGATTTAATTATGGATTAAATGGGTCTGGCAAATGCACACACCCAAAACAAGAAAGAAAATATTTTCTGATCATGTCTAACAACTTCTGTCAGTCCATCTCCAGGCAATATGTTTATTTGTATTTGGGGGTTTGCTTGTTTAATTTCTATTACTCTTAGATTAATTTGTCTGTTCTTGAGCTTTGAATAAAGGAAATCATACACCTAATCTTTGCACACAGTTTCTGTGAAAACTGCATGTTGCAAAAATGACATGTTTTGCGATAATCATCCTATTTTCAGCAGATGAACATCCAAGTTGTTTCCCCATTTCAGCCTAATAGTAAAGCTTCTATGAACATATTGTATAAAAAGTCTTTTTGTACAAAGAAATGTTTTCATTTCTCTTGGGATATACCAGGATGGGTGTGAGCTTTCTGGGTTATAGGCTTTATGTATGTTTAACCTCATGGGCAACTATTAAAGGAATTTTCAAAAATGTTACAAATTCTAGTTGAAAGTTCTACGTGCTCCGCATCCTTGGCAACACTTGGTATTCCATTCTTTTTAAATCGTATGCGTTCTTCTGGGTATCTCACTGTGGCCAAGCCAGGACACCCTTTCTTCATTTGAAATTTTAATAAAAATTGTTCATCATAGATTTTTATATTGATTTTCTTAATGTTGCCTTAAAACATGATCACTGTTTTTTGTTACTTTCTTAATCTTTTTTTTCCAGAGGAGTGCTTCTCCTCCTCCTAGCCTTGGATCTTTAATTTGCATTTTCTTGACTAATGAAAATTTCTGCACGTGCTCACATCTTACTCTTGAAACGTTTATCTAAATGGCAGGTGTCCTGTTATTAAGCTCCAGTTATTTACTGTGACTTAACAATCTTCTGAATAACACAGTAATGTCAAATATTTTCTGCTTGTTTGTATTTCCCATTGTTTAAATGGAAAATCTAAGCAGTTTTTCTCCTCACATCTGATGTCACCTTCAACGTGAAATTTTAGTTTATTTGTTCATTATTTTTTCCCTCTTTCAGTTTTCCCTTGTGGGGAGGAGACACTGCTTTAAGGCTAAGTGTAGAAGGAAAAGCAAGAAACACATGACCTATCCATTTCGATCCCAGTCACTTGTGAGATCAAACCAAGCTTGCCAGAAGTTATAAAGCGAACTGTGCCCTGCGAGAGACACTATAGTGTTAGTGACTGGGTGGCTAACTGCCTAAATCATGAATTTAGTATAAAGGGTCTCAAATGTCTACAGAAGTCAATAAAACTGCCAATCTAGGGGAGGGGGAATGTATTGGATTTCGTAGACTGACCTCGTTATTTTGACTTTCATTTGGTTGTGATCAAAGTGGACTGAAGAGGCGTGTGTGTGTACTAAATTATAGTACAGCAACAACAAAACAGAAAGGAGAGAAATGATTGGGTGACATTAAATTACAGAAAAAAAAGAAAAATACTATAAAATATTAACAAAATAAGTTATAAGCCTTATCCAAGTTATAAAATGGTTCATGTTTATATGAAAATCAAATTATTTTTAAATTAGGGGAGTTTTAAGTAGAAACAAATTAAATATCAAATACATACAAATCTGGAATAAGGTAATTTCAGAGTAAAAAATCTCATCAAAAGAATGAGACAAATGCTACATACTACCTTATTTATTTTCCCCCTTTAGGCATATGCTTCCAATATTAACGTCTAGACTTATAACAGTCAGGCAAAAGGCACACAATTGTTTTTTTCTTCCATGTTGCACATGGTTGATTAGGAAATAAATTACATAAGCTGCAAAGAATCAGGAAAGTTTATATTCTTATATTTCATCTGTAACTTACACCTGCAAATCTGAGAAATAAAGCATCCATTAAAACACTTTTTTTTCTTAACAGCTTTCCGTTTTGCAGAATTGTATGGATTCAAAAGAAATAATTAGGGATATTCTATTGTAAAACAAAGATGCTGATTACCTTTGTAACTTAATTTAGCGAAGTTAAGTTTGAACAAAGATTTGTTCATTATATACACAATAAAATAATCCAACTGGTGAATAAAATTGCAGAGGGAGAAGTATTGTTTCCTAAGGATTGCCTCTCCTTTTTTCAGTGAATTATCATCAGATGCTATGAGAGAATGTGTTATAGTTGGGGATATGTAAAAAAAAAATCTTTAAATCCACTGTTATTGCAATGGTACTATATTTACCTCTCAGTACTATCAATCTTAACTTTTCTAATTCATTACTCAAAATTTTAGAGTCAATACTACTTATGTTTTACACTAAAAAATAACTGTTAAATGATTGATTATTCCTTCAGTGATGGTTCTTTAAAATAAAAATAAGAAAGTAGCCTTAGTTATTGACTACTTGTCTCTGAAGAATACTTTGCCATACAACAGTGCAAGTGTAAATTGCAGCTATGCTCTATGCCTCTGTATGGTCATCAGTCACTGGAAAGTGATTGACCATCAATGTCAGCTGAAATTTTACAATTGACAATGTATGGGGTAATGTTTCTACTGGAAAAAAGCTAATGTTTGTCAAAATATTAATGTTTCACTCAGCATCACATGCAAACTTAAAAAATAGAACATACATCAAAGTGTAATTTCTAAAGCTTTAACATTTTTTTTAACTTTTACTGTTTATTTGATTTTATTTTAACAACTGTTTTATTTATTTTTAGAAAGGGGAAGGGAGAGAGAAAGAGAGGAGGAGAAACATCAATGTGTGGTTGCCTCTCACATGCCCCATACTGGGGACCTGGCCCACAAGTCAGGAATGTGTCCTGACTGGGAATTGAACCAGCGACCCTTTGGTTTGCAGACTGGCACTCAATCCACTGAGCCACACCAGCCAGGGCTGTTTATTTTATTAGAATAATCAGGGTCATAATAAAGTCAGAACAAAAGTATAGAACTTTATTGTGTTATATAGGAAAAATGTTTGTGATCTTGGTTAGGCAAGGATTTTTAAGATACAGCACCAAAAGCATAAACCATTATAAATTAAAGATTGTACTTCATCAAAATAAAGAACAACTCTTCTTCAAAAGACACTATGAAGAGTGAAAAAAGTAAAACCACAGGTTTTAAAAAATGTTTTAGAAAACGTTTTAAAATTATCTCTCTGATAAAAGTTTTCTATATAGAATGCATGAAGAACTCAAAATTCAATAAATAGTAAACAAACTAATTAAAACTAAGCAAAAGTTTCACACAGATGTGACCCAATAATATATACAGATGGCATATAAGCACATGAAAGGATGCCTCACGTCATTAGTATTTGTAAGATTCAAATTCATATTACCATAAAATACAACTAAAACTAGGATGGCTAAATTTTAAAACAAACAAAATTAAAAAACAGATAATAGAGAGTTTTGGCAAGAATGTAAAGCAAATGAAATCTCATATTTTCATGGAATGAAAAAGGACAGTCATTTTATTTATTTATTTTTAAATTCTTGTTTATTCTATTACAGTTGTCCCAACTTTTCCCCCTTTGCCCTCCCCCATCCAACACACCCCTGTTCCCACAGTCCATCCCCACACTGTCGTCCATGTCCAGGGGTCACTCATACATGTGCTTTGACTAGTCCCTTCCCCCTCTTTCCACCATTTCCCCCTCCCCCCTTTCCTCTGGCAGCTGTCAGTCTGTTCCCTGTTTCCGTGTCTCTGTTTCTGTTTTGCTCATTAGTTTGTTTTGTTCATTAGAATCCACTTACAGGTGAGATCATTTGGTATTTGCCTTTCACCAACCGGCTTATTTCACTCAGCATAATTGTCTCCTGTTTCATCCATGCTCTGGAAAAGGGTAGGAATTCCTTTGTCATTCTTTCTGCCGTGTAGTATTCCATTGTGTAGAGGAACCACAGTTTTTTAATCCACTCATCTACTGATGGGCACTTAGGGTGTTTCCAAAACTTGTCTATTGTAAATAGTGCTGCTATGAACACAGGAATGCGTAAGTTTTTTTGAATTGCTGTTTTGGGCTTGGTAGGGTATATTCCCAGCAGTGGAATCGCTAAGTCAAAAAAGACAGTTATTTTAATTATAATAATAAAATAAGTAATGTTGTACTATATTTCTTAAGAAATTATATAGTTCATAAATCTTCAGATGGAAAATGTATGCTAAATATCCAATACTTTGAGCAAAAAATTACATTTCTATTTTATCACAAGAAAATATATTTTTCCTCAATTACTCTTAGTGATCATTGAGCCAATTTCTAAGTGCACCTAATTATCCATCAGCCGATGTTAGCCAGCCACTTTGGCAGTTGCCTACATTTACATGGTTCTCCAAAACCCATGGTACTTGCTGAGATAGCAGGGATGTGGGAGCATCATTGGGGATTAGAAAATGAAGGTTCTACATCAGTCACAGAGAGACTTAGCCACAGATCATGAAAAATTCTGTTAGAGTATTTTTCTAACACATGAAAGTGTGTGCTCATATGTGTGTGTATGTACTTCACCGATCTTCTATTTTGGTTCGGATACGTACTGCCTTCGATCTTGGACAGAAGGTCTCCTTTGATTCAGAGTCATTTCTATTTATCACTATTTTCAGATGCCTCCTTTCTAGTTCTCTCTGTTCTCTTTAGAATTGCTGCTGGATTGTGGAGGCTAAGGACCTAGCCTGTGACTTTCTAAAATATCCTTTAATAACTTGTATATATTTATGTGCACTGATTTCTGGGAGAATTCTTCAGTTAGATCCTTATGTTCACTAGTTTAGTCTTAGATACATGTTTTGAACTATTATTTTAGCTTTTATTTCTTTGTAAATTTTGGCAATTATGCTTCTAATTTCCAACACCTCAAATTATTTCCTTTTTATATGACAGCATTTTGGGGAAAATTCAATTTCTGTAGCTATGTCTTCTCTATGATTTTAAATTGTTCTTCACTATCTTCTATTTGTTCTTTGCTATTTAATTATTTTCAGGTGGAGTTGATGCCCTTCTTCAGTAGTTGGATTCTCTTAAATTTGTTTGATTATTTTCTATTAGCATTTCTATTTTAAGATGTAAAATAAAGGTTAGCTGTAACTTAGTGTATTTCCTTAGCCAAAATAAGCATCTCTTGTCTCTGGCAGGGAATGCCAGTTTTTGTTTAGAGGAGCTCTGCCTCTGAATATAGAGGTGATGGCAGGTATGTAGGGGCACGGAGGATGGTAGTGATGATTCTTGGCAGGGTTTAGTGTGGGGTGAGCTGCATACTGTAAGGGTACACAATGTTCTCACCACTCAGTTTGTTTTCTGGGTACGGTGACAGGGTCTTCATTCTTCAGGTGAGCTATAAGTTGCCAGGGACTGTACTTTATTTTGATTAAAAGCACATTTGGAGTGTTTTGTTTGTTTGCTTTTGTACTTAAGCCACATAAATGTGATGTTTGACTTGGGGTGTAAATATGAGAGCTAATTGTTATAAATACAGAGAAATAATCCAGCTGATATTTCTATTAATTGTCAAAACAGTAATCATCTTCATTTGTCTCCCATTTCCTCTGATCCTGAGATTATTCCTTGGCTCCACGAAGAAGACTCACTGTGGAATCCCTGTCAGTCACCTCAAACAACTGGTGTGAGTAAAAACATAATAATGTGCATAAGGCTGAGCCCATCAATACTGGATGCCTATTTTTGTTATTATATTATAGATGTAATTTTTGTGGCCATTACATTATTCGCTAAATACAGACTCAGGTAAAATATTAGTTTCACACATAGAAAGGTGAGTCATTTTGCCTGTTAGTGACTGGAGTCGAGTACTTAGGACGTACCTGAAAATGGTACACTCCCTATTGTTGAGATGCTGAAATATAAATGATCTAACTTTGGCAAATTACATAATATCGATGTTAAGTTGGGTTTAAACAAATTTGCTTTTATGTGAAGAAAACTGACCAGGATTTTGTACATTCCTGTTGCATGGACACGCACATTAAATTGGTTTTGGGGGGAACAAGTATAAGGAAGCAATCTTTGATAATGTGAGTTTTTATTTAGTAGTCATTCTTTTTCTTATTAAAAATAATTTCCATTTGGGGGAGGTTTAGCTTTTGGTTTCATTCTGTTCAAACAGTGTTTGAAGTTTTCATTTTTAAAAAAGATATATTGATTCTAGGAAAATATCTTTATTTTTCTTTCAGGCACTTGGAGTATGATTCATATTAATTTTCACTGGAGGCAGATGCAATAACTAAAGAAGGCGTTAGAGAAAAGAATTCAGCTCAATATCTATATTTAGTTTGAACTGCAGCTGTAAGGGAAAAAAAAGAAACAAAAAATAAATGTAACTTGCAAGCATTAATGACTAAGCTACTGAATCTATTTTTTATGCAAAGTATTTTTAGTTTTGAGCTGATCTTTTCTGTCAACATAAGTGCACATATGAGGCAAGAGAGAATCTAAATGAACTCATCCGAATATCATCACTTTTAGTAGTTTTATTTCTACTTACATGAAAGAATGGTAAAATCACCACATGTTATTCTAAATAGTGTGTGTGAAAAGCCTAACAACAACTGTTCTATGTACCATTTTGTTTACAGGGTAATTGAAGTATAATTTACATACAACTTAAAAAAATCACTGATTTTAAGTTTATAAGCCAATGAATTTCAGGAAATTCACAAGGTTAAACAACTATTGTATAATCACTACCCTGTTTTAGAATAATTGAATCACCCCCTTTACTTTCAATCTCCAATTCCACCACAGGCTCCAGAGAAATATTGATCTGCTATTGATTTTTTAATTGAGCCCCTTTATCAGGTAGAGAGAGTGTGCTTTTATTTCTTACTGCTGAGAGATTTTATTATCATGAATGGGTGCTAAGTTTTATAAAATACTTTCTCTGCATCTATCAAGATTATCGTATGGTTTCTGTCTTTATCATTTGATGTGATGTATTATATCCATTTATTTTTTGAATGTTAATCCAAATTGCATTTCTGGGATAAACTTCACTTAGTTGTGATTTATAATCCCTTCTATGTGTGGTTAGATTTTGTTGTCTAGTATTTTGTTTAGGGTTTTTTGCATCTATGTTTTTGAGAAAACTTCTTCAGTTTTCTTTTTTCTTTTTTTTTTTTTTTGCAGTATTTTGTCAGGCTTAGTATTGGGTAATATTGCTCCAATTGAAGGAGGTGGGATGTTTTCTCCACTTCTCAATTTTCTGAAAACTATTATGAATATGAATG
Organism: Desmodus rotundus; assembly: GCF_022682495.2. Classification (NCBI taxonomy): domain Eukaryota; kingdom Metazoa; phylum Chordata; class Mammalia; order Chiroptera; family Phyllostomidae; genus Desmodus; species Desmodus rotundus. Next base: position 168,793,495 of record NC_071388.1, read on the forward strand.
GTATTATTTCTTCTTTAACTACTTATAGATTTTACTCTTATGTGCCAAGACGTGACTTTATAATTTTGTACTACTCACTAAATTCTGGTAGAGGATATATATCTATTTACATTTTGATTTTATCTTGAGTCAATTTGGGATTTCTTTTGTGTCTTCCTAAGTGACCATCTATTTCATGTAGGTTATTATATTTGTTGGCATAAAGCTGTTCATAATTTTTTCTTATGGTTCTTTTATTTTCTCTCCAATCAGTAGTGATATCTCTTTCATTTCTGATTTTGGTAACTTACTTTTTAATTATTCTTTTTTCTTTGACTAAATGCTCATTAATTTGTAGAAATAAAAACTTTAGTAAATTTTTTTGTTTTCTTTCATTAGTTTTCTATCTTATCTACATTACTTTCCACTTTCTAATTTTTATGTTTAATCACCTATTTTTTTATAACTTCTAACATTAGCATAGAGTACTGATTTTTGGCTTTTCCTTTTTTAGTGTAAGGGTTAAGCTATAAAGTTTCCTTGTAAATGTTGCTTTAGCTGTTTGTATCCCATGTATTTAGAATTGCATTTTAATTTTTTCCAAGTATCTTTTATAATTTCTCTTATGATTTCTTCTTTGACACAGGGTATTTAGAAGTATGCTGCTTAATTTTCACATTTTGATTTCCACATTTGTTGCTCAGAGAACACAAACATACTTTGTTTAATTTTAACATTTAAAAAAGTTTACTGAAAGTTTTTGTGAAGGCTTATCATATAGTCTATCCCAGAGAGTGTTCTAGGGGCACTGGAAGAATGTGTATTGTATTACTGCTATTTGGCATTTGTAATATATATCAATTCCATCAACTTAGTTAATAATGTTTAACTTCCCATATTCTTTCTAGGTTTATATATCAAAACTGTCATATTCACTGCATCAATTGGGAGCTCTGTTGTTTTATCGTCATTTTGAAATATCTCTCTTTATGTGTAGAAATATTCATGTCTCAAAGTCTATATTGTCTGATATTGATACATCCATCCCAGATTTTTTGTTTTGAAAATTGAAAAGGATTTTATTTTATTTTTAATTGAATTCATTGGGGTGACATTGGTTAATGAAGACATATAGGTTTCAAGTGTAGAACCCTGTAACACCTCATCTGCCTACTACCTAGTGTGCTCAGCACCCAAAGCCAAGTCTCTTTCTGCCCCAGTTTTTATTGTTACTGATTGATTGCTTTGTAAATCTTTTTCTTTGTCTCTATTCTCAACCTACATTTTTATACTAAAATTAAATTGCTTTTCCGTTATATAATCTAGAGTTGTATCTTGACATTTTTATTTAGTTTCACAATCTCTGCCTTTTATTTGGAGTATTTAGTATATTTACATTTGAGATATATGAGGCCTGTCTGGAAAAAGTCCAGCCATTGTTAATGTAATGAGAACAATTTGGGTGACATCAGTGGAACCTGGTAGCCAAGGAAGTGGACGGGAATGTGCATGTGTTAATAATGACAACTTCACTGTACCATTCAATGGGGGTGGTAGTCGCCATTGAGTGAGCATGTGTACTGTGTGGCTGTTGCATTCAAAATAAACAACTGAGCGAGTAGAGCAATGAATCTGCATCAAATTTTGTGTTAAGCTTGAACATTCCTCCACGGAAACTACTTGGGTGGTTCAGAAGGCTGCAGCTATGGGCAACTGGTGATTGGCAGCTTCATCATGGCAATACATTTGCTCAGGCATCACATCTGGTACAGAGGTTTTAGCAAAACATCAAATCACCCAGGTGACAGTCCCCTAAAGCCCAGATTTGGTGCCCTACGACTTCTGACTTTTCCCAAAACCAAAACCACCTTTGAAAGGGAAGAGATTTCAGACCATCAATGAGATTAAGGAAAATACAACAGGGCAGCTAATGGTGGTTAGAACTGTGTGAAGTCCCAACGTGCCTACTTTGAGGGGGGCTGAGTTGTCATTGTCCTATGTACAATGTTTCTTGTATCTTGTATTTTCTTTAGTAAATGTATTTGTTTTTCTTATTACATGGCTGGATACCTTCTGGATAGACCTTCTATGATAATTTTTGCAATAAATTTGCCTATTTCATTTGTTTCCTACATGACTCATATCCTTTTATTCTTATTTTTTATTCTTTTTACTGTTTTCTTTTGTGTTAAACAAATATTTTTAGTATACAATTGTATTTCCTCTGTTATAGTTTTAATTATACCTTTAAGTATTTTTTAGCAGTTTATCCAGGGATTTCAATATGGATATTTGATTTAGTTATATAGTTTATTTTAGGTTAACATTCTCTTAATTCTGGTGAATTGTGGCAATTATATCCATCACAGCTCTATCTTGTCTTTCATCCTTGTACTACTACTGTTGCACGTATTTCTTCCAAATGTGTTAAAGCCAACAATGTTATGTTGTAATTTTCACTTTGAATAATTGTGTCATGTAAACAAATTAAGAAATAAGAGAAAGCATGCATATACTTTCTGTGGCTTTTTTCATGTTTAATAATTTTGGGTTGACAATTGCTTATTTTAGATAGTGTAATGCAGTAGCTTTAGATTATTATTTTTCTGAGGGTATCCTTAAATTAACTATAAAATGATCTCCTTCATAATATCTGTCACTGATATCTCTGTTCAGTTTTTATAATTTTTCTTTACTTTTAATCCTAATTTTTATAAGGTGATTCATATATATGTGTTTAGTGGTGAACCAATGGTGTGGGAAATTTTTGTTAAGACATCTCATGTGTCTTAGTAAGCTTGGGCTACTGTAACAAATAATATATATGCTGTTTTGAACAACAGAAATTTATTTTTCATGGTTCTGGAGGCTGGAAACTTTCTTGCTATGTTCTCACATACTAATGAGAGTATTTTGGTCTCTTGTTCCTCTTGCAATGATGCTACTAATTCTATTATGAAGGCTCCACCCTCCGACCTCATGTAAACCTAATTGCTTCCCTAAGTTCCAAACCCCAAATCTATCACATTAGGTATTAGGTCTTCAACATATACTTTTTGGAGGGACATGCCCAGTCCATAGTATTATGCCTCTAACTCTTTGACTCTCCACCAGCTCATCTGTATGTACACAGAGAAACTTACACAAAGTTGCAGCCAGTTCTCAAGTCTCCACTGGCTCTCACTTCTTTTAAAACAGAATATTTCAGCTTTGCCTCATATATGTATAATTTAAATCAGTTGGGAATGTATAGAAAGTTTATTTTAGAACTTTATGGTGCTCCCATTTCCAGGATCTTTACATTAAATTTTCAGTTGTTTTGCTATTTGTCTTGACATTGGACATGAAACTGTGCATTCTGAGCTGATTTTTCTTATTGAGCCACCAAGGCTGTGAGTCACCATAATCTCTCCTCAGAAAAATTCCTCCACCTCTAGGGGGAAGCTGCTGGTTTTTGTAACCAGCCATAAACTGGTAAAGTTACAGTATTCATAGAAAGAATTGAAAGTGAGGAAAGTGGTGGTATTCCCAAGCAATAAGTACATAGAATTTTCAATTCTCACTTCCAGCCAAGTGGAAGCATAAGTAGATACACCCTGCCTCCTCACACAACCACAAAAGAAGGATAACAACAAATTTAAAAACAAAAAAATAACCAGAATTGTCATAAAATCAAACTGTATGGAAGTTTGACAACCAACGAGTTAAAGAAGAAACATTCATTCAGACTGGTAGGAGGAGTGGAGATGGACAGTTGAGGTGGAGAGGATGTGAGGCAAGGCAGAGGACCAGCTGGTCCCACGTTCACATGCAGATAAACCAAGAAGAACAACTGGGCAGTGAGACAGACTGCACAACCCGGAGTTCCAGTGCGAGGAAATAAAGCCTCAAAATCTCTGGCTGTAACAATCTATGGGGTGGCAGCAGTGGGAGAAACTCCTGACCTTACAGGAGAGTTTACTGGAGAGACCCACTGGGTTATAGAATGTATATAAACCCACCCACCTGAGAATCAGCACCAGAAGGGCCCAATGAGCTTGTGGGTAGTGGAGGAAGTGACTGAAAACTGGCAGAGAGAGGAGCAAGCAGTATTGTTTGCTCTTGGAACCCTCCCCCACACACAGCGCCACAACACAGCAACATGGGTTGTCTCACCCTGGTGAATACCTAAGGCCCCACCTCTTTCAATGTAACAGGTATGCAGAGACAAAGAAATATGGCCCAAAGGAAAGAACAGATCAAAACTCCAAAAATAGAACTAAGTGAAGAAGAGATAACCAGCCTATCAGATGCAGAGTTCCAACCCCTGGTGATCAAGATACAGAAATGGTTGAGTATGGTTGCAAAATGGAGGAAAAAGTGAAGGCTATGCAAAGTGAAATAAAGAAAATATACAGGGAACCAACAGTGAAGGGAAGGAAACTTGGACTCGGATCAACGATTTGGAGTAGAAAGAAGAAATAAACATTCAGCTGGAACAGAATGAAGAAACAAGAAATCAGAATAAATGAGGAGAGGCTTAGGAACCTCTGGGACAAGTTTAAAGATTCCAACATCTGAGTCATAGGGGTGCCAGAAGGAGAAGAGGAAGAGCAAGAAATTGAAAACTTATTTGAAAAAAATAATGAAGGAGAACTTCTCCAATATAGCAAAGGAAATAGACTTGCAGGAAGTCCAGGAAGCTCAGAGAGTCCCAAAGAAGTTGGACCCAAGGAAGCACACACCAAGGCACATCATAATTAAATTACCCAAGATTAAAGATAAGGAGAGACTCTTAAAAGCAGCAAGAGAAAAGGAGAGAGTTACCTACAAAGGATGTCCCATAAGACTATCAGCTGATTTCTCAAAAGAAACCTTACAGGCAAAAAGGGGCTGGAAAGAAATATTCAAAAGTATGAAAGGCAAGGACTTACATCCAAGATTACTCTACCCAGCAAAGCTATCATTTAGAATGGAAGGGCAGATGAAGTGCTTCCCAGATAAGGTCAAGTTGAAAGAGTTCATGATTACCAAGCCCTTATTTATGAAATGTTAAAGGGACTTATCTAAGTAAAAGAAGATCAAAACTATGAACAATAAAATGACAACAAACTCTCAACTATCAACAACCGAACCTAAAAAAACAAACAAACAACAACAAAAAAAACTGAGCAAACAACTAGAACAGGAACAGAATCAGAGAAATGGAGATCACATGGAGGGTTATCAGCAGGGTTGGGGAGGGAGCAGAATAGGGGAAAGATACAGGGAATAAGAAGCATAATTCTTAGGTACAAAATAGACAGAGGGGTTAAGAACAGTATAAGAAATGGAGAAGCCAAAGAACTTATTTGTATGACCCATGGACATGAACTAAGAGGGGGAGGGAATGGTGGTTGGAGGTGGGGTGCATGGCAGAGGGGAATAAAGAGGAGAAAAAAATGGGGCAACTGTAATAGCATAATCCATAAAATATACTTTAAAAATAAGTATGTCGAATTCATTATTGCCTGATATTGTACCACTTTTTCAAGACAGCATCCTCTTCATTTTTTACCAATCTTTGTTTAAATTCCATAGAAATGGATGTTTTTGACAACTGCTAAAGTTTATGACCTCCTGAGCTGTTCAATAGTAGTCATGTACTATTGTCAAGTTAGCAGTGAACTGAGGGGGTGAATTACAAGGGAAGTAACACTTGTCAATACTAGAGGTAACTCCTCCAAGTTAGAATTTTAGCTTTTGGGTTTTACAGCTTTGTAAGAATTGTTGATTTTTTGAGCTACTGCAGCAAAGAATGATTTTGTACATAGGTTCAAATAGTTATTTGAAATGACATAAAAAATCACCAGTGGGTTCATCAATAAGACAACTACAAGATGTGTCAACAAAACAAACTATAATTTGAGCTGCAGACTAGACTTAGAAGGCCTTAATATTAAAAAGTGTTGACCTCTGTATCAACACGTCTTTAACAGAGAACATTGAGGGTCTCCATTATCTAATTAATACATAAATGAAAGAAAGTTTTTGAACTTTATGCTGCCATTCATAAGTATAAGGAATTAATTTTAATGATATAATTTGAAAAAAATGTTGTGATTTTCAAGTAAAAAAAGTTTAAAAACCATGCAATTTTAGAATAGGTGTGGCCTGGGGAGACAAATTTTAAACTGGGATTTGAAACAAAAAAGAAAATTAAGGCATTTTTGGTTTTGTTCTCAGTTTGCTCTGAATTAATACAACGCTGGGGAAAAAAGATAGGTAGGGATAATTGAGAGAAATAAAAGTGAAGTAGATCAGAAAAATGCCAGTTCTTAGATAAATAATGTAAATGTGAGCTAACTAAAAATATCCAATTTGTCAATGATCAAAACTTGTGTAAAATGAGTGAGCTAAGTCAGCTTTTTTTGAGTTCTATTGAGCATGGCTCCCTGGAGCAGTCTGTCTGACTTTTTAAAGCAGATTATCCATTTTGTGAAATTGTAAGAAAATTATATTGCCATTTTTTTTGTCCAGACTGATGCAGAGTTATTTTGTTGATTATAATTTTAAGTTAAATTAGACTAATCTAATTTTTGTGACACCATTTAAACACACACTTCTCAAAGGAGAAAAATCATGTTTTATCAGATGCTGGTTTGGTCGAAGCATGTGAACAATAAGATGAATTAAAATATCAGGCTCTCATTTATTCAGTTAAGTGGGGTCCTTTTTTTTTGCAGTTCAGATAAAATAAAAATTAATCTAATTACTCAAAAGTATTTTCAAATGGTGCAGTATTGGTGAGATTGGAACAAGAGACTTGGACATAACTGATAGCTTTGGCCATTAGTAGCTTTATTTTTCAAGAATTTATTTAACCTCATTACATCTTAGTTCCCTAATATATAAAATATGACTAAGAGAACTTGCCTTTTGGAATTGTGATAGCAAGTTGATCTGAAGGTTGTGGGTTATTGTTAAGCTGATTAACATTGGAATTGTGATAGCCATTATTGAAATAATTTATTTGATTCACAAACTATATTTTAGGGGTTCAATAAATGTTGGTTCATTCCTCCTTTCCCCTTACCACTAAGAATCAAGAACTATGAAAATGTTAAGTCAAATGTTTTGTGAGATGACTTATTTTCAGTTATTAAAATGCTCAAATAAGACAAAACTAAAGTGATCAACAGTTTGCAAAAGGTGCCTAGAATTACTGAAAATCTACTTGTACAAAACTGTTTAGACCCAAAACGATGGTCAAGTGATTGATGTTTTGTAAGTAGCCACATGATCTTCAGGCAAGCAGGGGCACATCAATCAAGTTGCTAGCTATGTCAGCAAGGGCTAGTACACAGAGCTTTTAATTTAAGATTTATTTTACTTACTGATTGATTGGTGGTGTCCTTCTTTTGCTCCTAAGTAATTTAGGGTGACATCAAAAAATACATCTTTTTAACGTTGAATTGTGTGAGATGATCAAAATAGAAGATGATTGTAAAGATATTTTTCTCCCCTAAGACTTGTTCAAAATGGATCTATTTGTAGCATTTAAAGGAGGTTCTTGGCACAAGACAATTCAAATTCAATATATTTTATTTCTTTCAGACTCTGTAGGGAACTTTAAATATGCCTATTACTCTTATTCTCTCATGAAAATATGAAGTGGGATAGGACACAGCTCAGTCTCTCAGAGGTAACACAGACAATCCAATTCCCAGTTTACTGTGACATAATCTCTTGCTTTCTATAGTATCAGCCCTAAATAAATTTAGTGCCAACACTAAGTTTAAAAAATTAGACACACATATGTTAACACACAGAGACACACACAGGTGTAAAAAACATGCTGGTTTTTGTCTCCTTTTCCACTGGAAAATGTGAACGTATGTGGGCAACATTAAATTTATCTATAAAATGAAGTACAGAGCTCTTGATTATACTGTCAGTCTGATAAATAAAGAAAACCAAACCTAATACCCTAATAATATAAGAAAATAAAATGTCTGATACAGGTAAATTTGAAATACCTATTTTTTTCACAAGGCAGTATGAAATCATGCCACACGCTTGTGTAAGCAGAGTGAGAAACAGTCACTGAATACAGTTTGCTCTCAGCAGTGTCTGACCGTAGTAAAGATGCGTATGCACACTTGTTAGTTAGGGGCTTCCAATGCAGTTTTCAAACTTGAACATTCTTTTTTATAAGCATAAATTTTATGGCCATGAGGAGTTTTGAAATATAATGATGAGTAAGCAGACATACTGATAGATAAAACATATTGTTCAGCTCCTTTCAGCACTATCTCTCAGCCTGACAAAATGGATGAGGATAGAAGGCATCATGTAAAATATGAAAACTGAGTGACCATATGTGTTTTACCACTTATTCCTTCATGTAACTTAACTATTGAACTATAAATAATACTGATTTAATCCGTAAGAGTTTTAATTAATACAGGTTTATGATTCTTTTTAAAGAAAATTATTCTTAATAAAAGGATGAAGGAATCAACATCAATATTTAATTCATTAATTTAGTTTAATCGGGTTTATTTTTCAGTAAATGCTATTTGCTTGACCATTAGGTAATCTTTCTTTATTATGTGTTTTACTGTTTATTATTTCCTGTTACTCAAACCAATTATCACCTAAATAGCATCCATTCTCCGAAACAAGTTTCAATATGAATTCAGTCAAATGGAAAATATGTAGCCTAGATGTGTCCCAATATTGGATTAAGATGGATAAGGGTTTGATTTCTGCCTTACTCAATTACTATCTATATAAAGATAAAATTACTAAACTTTTAAATCTGCAGTTTTCTCATCTTGAAAATGAGGATAATATTACCTAACTCATATGGTGGTTGTAAGAATTATAAAATTAAATGTCCAGAAAGAACCTATCATTGTTTGTAAATAATAAGCATTAAATAAATAATTGCTGCTGTTATTACTGTAATGTTGGTATCATATGTAAATACATAATGTTTTAGAGATCATTTTTTAATCAACTATTAATCTAAATAAGGCAGAGTACTGCTTTCATTTCTGGTTCTCATATACCAATAAAGCATGTTGTTTTCTTTCTCAATGCATTCAGAATTGGCATTAATATCTCTAGAAATAAGATTGGATACCAAACAAAAATAGCTATGGCACATATGAAGTGTAATTGGAAGATTTACCTACTCCAATTTTTGTAGTAATTATTATCTGTTTCCTCCAATACACTGTGTCCAAAATATATTTTCTAAAGATTTATAAACCTTTTAGAATATTGAAAATCTCTCCGAATTAAAGCCATGGTGAATTATATGAGAATGAGTAATAAGTATAAAGATTGAGTTGTGTTATGAAATAAAATGGTTTAGCATTTCATTATTAGAAAAGTTTGTGTAAGATAAAAAAAATACTCTGAAGTATAGTTTGTCACATTTTGTCATATTTAAGCTGTTAGCTTTCCCCATTCCTGTGGAGGATGTCATTAGAGACGGCATTTATTTAATGAAAGACTGATTGGCTGTGTATGGCAGAAATGAATCGTTCATAGAAATTATCCATTTGCATATGTGGCAATACATTGAAAAAAGTAAATAGATGCATATATACATACAAATCTGTCTTACGTAACTGTCCTCTCAACTAGAAGATAAGGTTATTACACAAATTCTTTGTTGAATTCCTCTTTAAATCTAAGATGTTGCAATGTGCTGTTCCCTTTGTATTACTCAAATTGAAATCTTATAACTCTCAACATTCATTATTGGATTGTTTACTTTAATCAGGATCTGATTAAAGTAAAAGACAGCATCTTCAACAAATGATGCTTATACAATTGACATCCATGTGCAAAATAAATTGAATCTAGGCATGGACTTTAGCATTTCACAAAATTAATTGCCAGTGAGTCATAGACCTAAATGTAAAACATAGGACTTTAAAACTCCTAGAAGATAATACAGGAGATAATTTAGATGACCTTGAGTATGGTGGTGACTTTTTAGATACAGCAACAAAAGCACAACTAATGAAAGAAATAAATTGGTAGACTATTACAGTTAAGAACTTCTCTCTAAAAGACAATTATCAAGAGAATTACAAGACAAGTCACAGACTGGGAGAAAATATTTGCAAAAAAAAAAAACCTCATAAAGAACTATTATCTGAAATATACAAAAAACACTTGAAAGTTAGTTATAAGGAAACAAAAAAACCTAAATAAAAATGGGCCAAAAGCTTTAAGAGACACCTCAAAAGCGAATGTATATATAGATAGAAAATAAGCATATGAAAAGATGCTCCATGTTATATGTCATCAGGGAATGCAAATAAAAACAACAACATGATATCACTACATACCTATTAGAATGTCTAAAATACCAAATGAAGATGAGGAGCAACAGCAACTCTCATTCATTCCGGATGGAATGCAAAATGATACAGCCACTTTGAAAGAGAGTTTGACAGGTTTCTCACTAAATTAAACATACTCCTACTATACCATCCAGCAATCACACTCCTTGGTATTTGCCCAAAGGAGCTAAAAACTTATGTCTATATGAACACCCACACATGTTTGTAATGGCTTTATTCATAGTTGCCAAAATTTGGAAGCAGTTGAGATGTCCAGACAATATAATGTTATTCTGTGCTAAGAAGAAATGTGCTATCAAGCTGTGAAAAGACATGGAGTAAATTTAAATGCATATTACTAAGTGAAAAAGCCAATCTGAAGAAGCTTCATACCGTATGGTTCCATTCATAGGATGTTCCAAAAACTCCCACAAAACTATGGAGACAAAGAGATCAGTGCTTTCCAGGGGTGGAGGTGAGGGGAGAAATGAATAGGCAGAACACAAAGGACTTTTAGAGGAGTGACACTATTCTGTATGATATTATAATGATGGATAATATGCCATTATAAATTTTTCCAAGCCCATAGAATGTACAACGCCTAGAACCTTGAAGTAAACTATGGGCTTTAGGTGATTACCATGTGTTTACCTTCAGGAAGAAAAAAAAAAAGAGTACCATGTTGGTGAGTGATGGTGAAAATGAGGGAGGCTATGCAGGTCTGAGGGCAAGGGTATATGAAAAATTTCTGTATGTGCCTTTCAATTACATTATAAACCTAAAAAAGTTAAGTCTTTAAGAAATAAAGTCTTTAAAATAAAATAGCCTTGTAAGATCCCATTAACTCCAGTTATGACAGGAAATTAGTGCCTCCACATGGGCCACATTCACTGTAGTATTATGTCCGGTTCTAACTTTTTTTTTAGTTTTTGTTGAATTTATTGGGATGACATTGGTTAATAAAATTGTATAGGTTTCTGGTGCACAATTCTACAATGTATCATCTGTGTATTGTATTGTGTGTTCACCATCCAAAATCTAGTCTCTTTCTGTCACCAACACCCCCCCCTTTACCCTCTTTCACTTCCCCCACCCCTCCTTCCCTCTGGTGATCACCATACTATTGTTTGTGTCTATGATATTTTTTTTTCTTTTTTGCTTAATCCAATCACCTTTTTCAGCCAACCAGCCAACCTTTCTCTTTTCTTGACAGCTGCCAGTCTGTTCTCTGCAACTAGGAGTCTATTTCTATTTTGTTAGTTTGTTTTGTTCATTAGATTTCACATGTAAGTGAAATCATATGATATTTGTCTTTCTCTGCCTGGCTTATTTCACTTAGTATAATAATCTACAGGTTCATCTATGCTGTCATAAAAGTTATGATTTCTTTCTTTTCTATGGCCGAGTAGTGTTTCATCGTGTAGCTGTACCACTGTATTCCACTCATCTACTGATATTCACTTGGGCTGCTGCCACATTTTGGCTATTGCAAATAGTGCTGCAATGAGCACAGGAGTGCATATACTCTTTCACATTCATGTTTGGGTTTCTTCAGATATATTCCCAGGAATAGAATTGCTGGGTCATAAGGCAGTTCCATTTTTAATTTTTTTAAGAACTCTCTACACTCAGTTTCCCACAGGGCCTGCACTGATCTGTATTACCACCAACGGTGCACAAGGTTTCCCTTTTATCCACATCCTCGAAACACTTGTTGTGTTTTGACTGATGATAACCATTCTGACAGTTGTGAGGTGATATCCTCATCGTGGTTTTTATTTGCATTTCTGATGATTAGTGACCTTGAAAATGTTTTCACATTTATCGACCACCTGTATGTCCTCTTTGGAGAAGCATCTACTCTGGTCTTTTGCCAATGTTTTAATTGGATTGTTTGTATTTTTGTTGTTGAGTTGTATAAGTTCTTCATAAATTTTGGATGTTAACCCTTCTCAGATGGATCCCTGAAGGCACATATAGTCTCCCATTCAGTGGGTTGCCTTTTCGTTTTGTTGATGGCTTCCTTTGCTGTGTAAACATTTTTAGTTTGATGTAGTCCCATTTGTTTAATTTTTCTTGTTTCCCTTGCCTTAGGAGATAGATCAGAAAAAATATTGCTACAAGAAATGTATGAGATTTTATTGCCTATGTTTTCTTCTAGGAGAGTTATGGTTTTGAGTCAAACATTTAAATCTTTAAACCGCTTTGAGTTTCTTTTTGTATATGGTGTAATAACATAGTCTAGTTTCATTTTTTTGCACATACCTCTCTAATGTTTCCAGCGCCATTTATTGAATAGATTGTCTTTACCCCATTGTATGTTCTTGCCTCCTTCATACAATATTAATTGACCGTAAAGGTGTGGGCTTATTTCTGGGCTCTCAAATCTGTTCCCTTGATTTACAGGTCTGCTTTGTATAAAAACAAAAGAGCAGTACCTTGCTCTTTTGATTATTATGGGCTGGTAGTATAGTCTGATACAAGGTAGTGTGATTCCTCCAACTTTGTTCACCTAGCCCAAGATTACTGTGGCTATTCGGGGTCTTTTGTGGTTTATATAATTTTTGGAATATTTGTTCTAGTACTGTGGAGTATGCCACTGGTATCTTGATAGAAATTGCTTTGGATCTATAGATTGCTTTCGGTAGTATGAACATTTTAATGATGTTTATTCTTCCTATCTGTGAACATGGTATATTCTTCCAATTATTTGTATCTTCTTCAATTTCTTTCTTCACTATCTTATAATTTTCCAAGTACAAGTCTTTTACATCCTTGTTCAAATTTATTCCTAGGTATTTATTCTCTTTGAAGCAATTGTGAATGGGATTGTTTTCTTTGTTTCTCTTTCTGATAGTTGCTTATTGGTGTGTAAAAACACAACTGATCTCTGGACATTCACTTTGTTTCCTGATACTTTACTGAATTTATTTATCAATTCTAGTATTTTCTGATGGAATCTTTATGGTTCTAAATATACAGTATCATATCATCTGCAAAAAATCTCAGTTTTATTTTTTCCTTTCCAATTTTAATGACATTTATTTTTTCTGCTTGTTTGATTGCTGTGGCTAGGACTTCCACTGCTATGTTGAATAAGGTTGGTGAAAGCAGACAACCCTGTCTTGTTGCTGATCTTAAGGGAAACACTTAGTTTTTCCCTGTTGAGTATGGCGTTGGCTGTGATTTTGTCATATATGGTCTTTATTATGTTGAAGTATATTCCCTTTATTCCCACTTTGCTGAAAGCTTTTATTACAAATGGGTACTGGATTTTAACAAATGCTTTTTCTGCATGTATTGATATGATCATGTGACTTTTATCCTTCATTTTGTTTATGTGGTGTGTCATGTGTATTGATTTGTGGATATTGTACCAACTTTGCGTCCCACTTGATCATGGTGCATAATCTTTTTAATGTGTCATTGGATCCAGTTTTCTAATATTTCATTGAAGATTTTAGCATATATATGTTCAGCAGGGATATTGGCCTATAATTTTCTTTTATTGTAGTGTCTTTTTCTGGTTTTGAAATAAGGATATTGCTGGCCTAGTAAAATGACTTTGGGTGAATTCTGTCCATTTGAATTTTTTGGAATAGTTTGAGAAGGATAGGTGTTAGTTCTTTGAATGTTTTGTAAAATTCATGTGTGAACCCATTCAGTCCAGGATTTTTGTTTGTTGGGATGTTTTTGATTACTGTTTCAATCTCATTAGTTGAAATCAGTCTATTTATATTTTCTCATTCTTCTTGATTCTGTTTTGGAAGACTACACTTCTAGGAATTTGTACATTTTGTCTAGATTGTCCAACTTTTTTGCATATAGTTTTTCATAATATTTTCTTACAATCCTTTGTATTTCTGTGATGTCAGTTGTTACTTCTCCTTTTTCATTTCTGATTCTATTTATTTGGGTCCTCTCTCTTTTTTTTTTCTTGATGTGTCTGGTTAAAGATTTGTCAATCTTGTTTATCTTTTCAAGAACCAGCTCTTGATTTCACTGATCTTTTATATTGTTTTTTTTAGACTCAATTTTGTTTATTTCTGCTCTGATCTTGTTTCCTTTCTTCTACTCACTTTGAGTTTTGTTCCTTGTTCTTTAAGTTTCTTTAAGTGTAATGCTACATTGCATAGTTGAGACTTTTCTTGTTTCTTGAGGTAGACCTGTAATGCTATGAATTTCCTTCTTAAGACTGCTTTCACTGTGTACCATAGATTTGGGGTTGTTGTGTTCCCATTTTTATTTGTTTTAAGGTATATTTTAATTTATTGATTTCATGTTAATTCATTCACTGTTTATTAACATGTTATTTAGCCTGCATATGATTGTGTCTTTTTCAGCTTTTTCTTGTGATTTTGTTTAGTATTATAACATTATGGTGAGAGAAGATACTTGATATGATTTCATTTTTTTTTAATTTATTGAGACTTGTTTTATGTCTTAACATGTGATCTATTATAGAAAATGTCCCCATGTGCACTTGAAAAGAATGTATATTTTTCTGCTTTGGAGTGAAATTCTCTGAAGATATCAATTAAATCTATCTGCTCAAGTGTGCCATTTAAGGCCACTATTTCCTGGTTGATTTTCTGTCTGGACTAAGTTCTTGAGTATTTTCTTTTATTAACCTGTCTCTTTCAGACTCAGACCCATTCTAGCCTATGCACAGTTTTTGTTCTTAGTTAAGGTGAATTCAAATAATTACTACTGTAGTTTGCTATGACATTCACAATACTAATAGACATTTATCACCATTTAATGCTCATAAAATCCTGGGACCACACTGCTGCATTTTTTTTCAATTTTAGCAGTCAAACCACTTTCTTTTTTTAAACGTATCTTACCCTACTTAAAAGATTCCTGCAAGGCTTCCTTTGAAAAATAGATTAAAATATCACCTGAAATTTAACCAAGCTTCCTACCCCAATAAGTCATATGCCATTTCAATTATCTCATGGCTAGAACTTGTTGTTCTAGATCTTTGACTATGCTTGGCTCAAGAATTCTATTATTGTATGTCAATTTGCTGTGATTTCCTTCTCGTGCCTAATAAGGAAGCTTTCCTACTAGCTTTCCATGACATATAATCTTTTCATCTTTCATTTTTCCTTAATTTTCCTATTCTGTGCCCCACAAATTCTTGGTCTTAACCTGTTCAGGTAGAGATAGGGAAGGAGACACTGTACCCACTTTCTTCATGGCAGGCGTTGTTTTCCTCACTTAAAGTAGAAGTGAAAATTTTTATAGCTATTGTTGAGTGGGCACAAAAGAGATCAAGCAAGATTTAGCAATAAGTCCAATCTGTAGTCTTCCAGAGGTAATGTGACTGTATATTTTCATCTGGCTAGGGTATATCTGTTTAAATCCAGCTATTCTTATGTAATTATTAGTAGTTCCTTTCTTCACTCACAAAAGTGTCTGAACTCCAGAGATAAGTTATATGGTTACTTTATACAAAAGTGTGAACTTCAGTAAATAAAAAGAGAATATACTTGCTTAGACCATGGCTAGAAAGGGAGCAGATTGAAGGTAAACAACATAAAATAAGAGATGTAATTGTAAAAGCCCGATTAGAGAGAAAATGCCTAATATTCATTTATGATTCACTTCCTTACCTTGAAATTAGAAAAGGCAAGTAAAATAAAAGAAATAAATTTCAATAAGGGTAGTATAATGAAAGAATACAGCTATTAAAAGATAGACTAGGAGAAGGAGGGCAAAATATGAATATGATTCTTAATATTTAGGGAGTAGGGCTACAATGAATGATAAAAGTAAAGTAAAACAATGAGATTATTCAGGGAAGAGGACAAATTGACCTTTAGAAACCTGCAGAAGTTATTTAAAATGCAAAGAGAAAGGAACAGAGGTAAAAACAAGTAAAGACATTGAAAGTGTTGTAAAAATTTATTAGCAAGTGAAATTTTAGTAGAAAAATATTGTTTCATACAGAGCAATGAGATTATATTCAATCTGAAATTTTATTTTTCTACAGAGGCTATAATGCTCCATTTTAATTTGAATATTTCCTCAACACAAGTGTTTCATCTTCAGTAGTGATGTTCATGCCTAAATACTTTCATTTTCTAGAAACTTAGAAGAAGAATGTCCACATGTAACAAATTCATATGTAATATTAGCTTAAAAATTCAACTTAGGAGTCAGTTATGGTAGAGGAGGAGGAGTACCTCCTCTGCACAAGTTGATCTTTAATGGTAGGGACTTCCAGGAAAAAGCCTTATCTTACACAGGATAAAAACATATAGTGACAGAGTTAGGTTATTTTTGAGGAGAAAAATGAAAGAAAGAAAAAGATTTATATCTTTAAATATTTTGAAAGGGCAGGTGGGCTGGGACCTTCTGACTATTCAAATTTAACGGTGATAACCTTAATGGAAAAATGTAATTAGAAGGGAATAAAGTAATTGTGAAACAAAAAATAAAAAATAAAAAAGCAAAATAATCTAACATAATTCTATAAGGCTTTACAGGAAATTTGTTTTAAAACTTTTTTGATAAAAATTATACACAGACACATATATATCCAATAAGCCAAAGTATGAAATAATTTGTTGTGTAGAAATCACTAAAATTATCTATTGTTATTTGTTCTCCAGCATTGACTTCATTACTTCATTCTCAGAAGTACTCCTGAGAAAGAAACTGTGGAACATGGATTTATTGAACTTGGGCACAGAGGTGCCTCCTATGGTGCTTTACAGTAATTACTGAATCCATAAAGATGCAGTATTTAGAGACTAACAGAGCTATGGCATTTATTTCCTGAGGAAATGTATAGAAAAAAAATCAGCCAAATTGATTAGTTTATAATGATGCTGAATGCTAATGCTAAATGAATGCATGGAAATAACTTAATGAAAAAGAATGAGATATGACTGTGTGTGATTATAATGACATGTGGACCATTTGTAATTAAAATGAATATAAAGAGTAGGCTAATCCTGGAGTCAACACGAGTTGGTCTAAGGTAAAAATACAGATGAAATGACCTATAACAAATGCTATTTACCTGGTATGCCAGCATAACTTTGAAAAGTACTGCTCACCAGCCGCTATGCTTGACACTGAAGCATCACTGTTTAACTAGACTAACAATACCTCAAAGAAAATGTATATAAGTGGCCACGGGAGCAGAAATAAAATCTATTAAAAAAGGACTAAAACTCAATGCATAAAATAAATATTGCTTAGTTAACATTTTAAGTAGAAGCATCTGACTGTTGTCTCATAAATGTGTGAGTCATTGGTTCAATACCTTATAAAAATCAATTAATTAATTCAGAGCCTGTCAAGAAGAAAGTTCATTCTGCTTTTTGGTTATGAACTCCATAATATATCAACCTTCCCACCAATGCCACATATTTATAGAAAAAGTCATGTCATTTTAAAATTCAGTTTTATATATTAATAATAATTTTGAAAGAATTCTTGATACTTTATAGATATGACAAAATAAAAAATGGAGAATTATTAAAACCACACATCAAAAATAAGAATATTACACATGATATAGAGAACAATTGTATATAATATAATACATACACACATATTGCACATGCATGCTAATGTTATAGATTCAGTTGCATACGATGACCTATAAAGTTAATTCATGGCTCAGCCTGGCAGTCTCACTACTTCCTTCCTAAGGGGTAGTTAGATCCTCTTTTACCGCAGGGTCTGGAAATGTCTGGTGGTACTCAAACACTTCCAGAAAGGACCCGACTGGTTCTTTCATGCACACTGGATTGTCACTTTCTTGCTTTAGAAACCTTATTAATAAATACAAAGGGCCTTATTTGCTGGTTTCAGAATTGTTTCATTGGCTTAGCACTGTCTTTCTCTTTTTAAATTGCATAAGTTTATTGAAAGTGTGAGCAAAAAATTTTTAAATCAAAATAACCTTTTTATAATATGAATGGCACATTTTGTTTATAAAAATGAATAAAGTTTGGTAAAACAAAGAAATTCAGGTTCATCAGATAAACTAACAGGAACATTTTGACACAACCCATTCTTTCCTTTGCTAAATTTTATTTTTCATTACATTTATTGAAGCAACATTAGTTAATAATTATATATATATATCTCAAATGTATAATTCTATAATACATCATCAGTATATAGCATTAGGTTGCTCTCCCTCTCCTTTTCTCTCTCTTTTAATGCAAGTGCTCTGCGTGTCTGGCTGCTTCTGTGTGATGATTATACACTTGTTTATTTTTTTTCTGAAAACATTCTGTTTGAGGGTCTAGAGATGGGTATCCAAACTTTTGGTGTCTCTGGGCCATACTGGAAGAAGAGGAGTTGTCTTGGGCCACACACTAAATACATTGCAACACATAATCACAAAGAAATCTCACAATGTTTTAAGTGAATTTACGATTCTGTGTTGGGCTGCATTCACAGCCATCCTGGGCTGCATGAGGCCCGCAGGCCACGGGTTGGACACCCCTGGAAGGTTTGGGCAGCAATGAGAGATGAATAAAGAAAGATCAATCTCATGGCAACACCTTGTGTCCTTTCATTTCCTCCCGTTTTGTTTTGTCCTTTCCACAGTGTACAGTCTCAGTCCTGCAGGAGAAAGGAAATTTTCATTTTAAATGTAAATTTAACTTTAAATTCTGGCCTGCCTGAGGGCCCCAGTTCCCCTTGGTGAAAATAGGTCTAGCTAAGTGAGAGAGAAACATTTATTCTTTAGAAGAGTAAGGTGTTGAAGGAGAGAAGTTAAAATAATTTCATTTAGAAACTTACTTTCCAATGTATAATCTTAAATTGAGACAGTGTCTGACAGGTAAGGATCACCACATGTTCTCATCTGGCTGGGACAGTGTCTCCCAGCCACTGACAGGGGACCCTGACGTTTGCTGTTGCTGTTTTGTTTCCTTGGGAGAAGAGTGATGCTCAAACCTTACACTGTCATCAGCTGAATCCCATATTATGTGTGAGTTTTATAGTATGAGAGGTTAAAAACATGGTTAAAATTATAAACATACATAGGTCAACTGTACATGCTCCAGAACAATTCAATTTTCAAAAGAGAAAAAAGCTAAAAGACAATGCTTATATTTGAGAAGAAAAACATGCTGCATCAGTTAGAAACTGTGATGACTGTTGAAAAAAATATTTTTTGGAATGTGTCATATGTCTCTGCAGTTTATTTTTCCCCGTTAGAACAATTTCCGTGTTTATAAATAGAAGGAAATGGCATCTGTATTTTACAAATAGTAAGAGAGGTTTGCATAGAAGATGATAAATATTATTGTTTGGTTTGGTTTTATTTTTACTTCCTTTTTAACAAAGCTGTATGTCTTTATCTCATTAAGACCAGAATTCTCTGTGATGTAATGAAATGCTAGTTTTTCAGTTATATATATAAATTATGTTCTATACTTCAGACCAATGTGGTCAACTAAAAAAAATTAAAAGATTGAAATAAAGCTACAAAAATATTAAAGGTGGTAACGTATTTAGTGATAAGAAATATAAAAGCATAAATGTAATTATTAAAATCAATCTACAGAATTAGTTTTACAAATTATAAGCTGTATTTTCAGCTGATCATTATCAAAATACTAGAAAATGTTTTTTAAAAGGTAGTGAAAAAGTAAAATAAATGTTAATATTCTGACTGAACATTTCTAGTCACCTCCTGTCAACTGCAACTCTGACTTTGTCCCCTTTATTTATACGCTATTTGCTCATACACTATACAATTATGTGTTCTCTGCCTAGAAAGCTCGATAAAGACAGACCTCGTATATCCTATAACTTGCTGTACTCTCAACACCCAGGAAAATATTAGCCATGGAGGAGGCAGTACTTATTTATTGAATAAATGTATAGTCTAATACTTGTCTTAAACTTAATATATCCAAAAAAAGACTTGTAATTGCCCTTTCAGTCTGCTCCCGAATCATTCTTTCTATTCCTGAAGACCAAAATCTTAGTGTTACTCTTAAGTATTTCTTTCACACCTAAACTCACTGCAAATTTTGTGGATCGTATCTTCAAACTCTACGTAGAGTCAAACCACTTCTCACTACCTTTATCACCCCACTGTTTCTTGCCTGGGTTGTGGCACCCGTGAAAAGGCGTCCAGCTCCCCATTGTTACTTTCCCCACAGCGCAGTATTCACACGTGCATGCAAAATCTCCATCTCATTCAAAATGTAGGCCCCAGCCTTCAGCATCACCTTCGTGGCCCCGCCTTTTTTGACCCCTTCTTGTCTCCTTTCTTACCCCCTTCCACTCCATACGGGCACACTGAGCCCAGTCACACCAGCCACATGCTCTTTGTGCTAATCCACTAAACATAACTTTTTAAAGTCCTATGTGTCTCCATTCTGCCTGGGATGCTGTGCCCCAGACATCCCCATAACTAGAACTCCCACCTAACACAAGCCTTCCCACACATGCCACCTGAGCAGAGAGGTCTTCCCAGCTACCTCACCTAAAAGAACACCTCTTCTCCTGGCTAATTGTACTCACTGTTCCCCAACCCGGTTTTGTTGTTCTTGATGATTAGAGCCAATACCCAGTTACATATTTATTTAGTCTTTTGTTTTTGATTCCTGCCTCCTGCCTGAGACTCTATTCCTTGCAAAATATATAGATCATAGAATAGCACCTCTTCATAATAGGCATCCAAATAAATATTTGTTAAATGGAGAAATAAATGGCTGAATTATCACAAGAGCATCTCAAAGAGATCCCCATCCCCCACATTATTTCTGACAGTTCTTCAGTTGTTTTCTCAGAAAAAAAAAAATCTATATATTCTACTTGGCTAACTACTGCTTCTGAACATTAGATTGATCTGTTATTAGGCAGAACTTATCCTATTTATGAATACAGTTGGCTGCTACTCCCCACCAGGGGAGAGTGGGGAGGCCCCATTGCTCCCCCAGTCACTGTTAATGCTTTCCTTAAGCCTGACAACAGAACAAAGATCAGACTATGACATCTGACATTAATTACTCAAGGTCGTATGATAATCACTGAGCCTTGTGATACAGAGAATACTACTAAATTAGACCATGGTAATAGTGAAAAGTAATCAAATAGTCTTTAATACTAGTTATACATTATTTCAATATTTTGGGGGGTATTTATAATATTTACTATGTATTAGAGTATAAATAAATACTTTTGCCACTTCTTGATCAATGCTAGGAAACAAAGTTTAGGTCCACTTCCTACCCTACTGACTTTGTGAATTTTTTTGTGAAGTATTTTGATTCTACATTATTCAGTCACCCACAAAAAAGTTATTATCGATGCTTTAAATGAACACATTCATTTACATTGACCCTAATACTTATCTTTTCAGTTGTTATTTTCTTTATTACAACCGGGATTTATTCTGATAAAATTCATTTAATATTGTTTTTATTACTGGTTTACTGGCAATATATTTTCTCTCTGAAAACCTGTCTCTTTTGCTTTTTTGATAAAAAAATTGTTTTCTCTGGGGCTAAGCATATGGGTGAGTTATTAAAGTAGTATGATACAGATAACAATAAAATACACTATAAATAACAGACTAGTCTCAAGGGAAGAAAGAATGAAGGAACTGAAAGTAGACAAAAAACAGGTTGAAGTACAAAAAGATATAACAAATGGAAAATATAAAAAGGGTACAAGTGACATATGAAATAAGTAAAAATGCTGTAACATATATGTATATTAGAGTCTCAGGATAAAAGTAAAAGGAGGAAAGAGATATTTCGTGAAAATATTAGTTTTAAATGTTCAAAATAGACTTGAAGCCAAACAATTAAAAACATTATAAATTTCAAGCAGTGTAAATTCAAAGAAATAAGCATTTAAAATATCATGTAGTAAAACTGCTAATAAACAAAGACAATAAATATTAAAATATGCTACCCTTTGCAACAGCAGGGATGGAACTGGAGAGCATTATGTTAAGTGAAATAAGCCAGGCAGTGAAGACAAACACCATATGATCTCACCTATAAGGGGAACCTAATCAACAAAACAAACAAGCAAGCAAAATAGAATCAGAGACATTGAAATAAAGAATAAACTGATAGTAACCAGAGGGGAAGGGGGCAGGGAGATAATGGGGAAAGAAGAGAAAAAGTCATCAAGGAACATGTATAAAGGACCCATGGACAAAGGCAAAAGGGGGTAGGATTGAGGGTGGGAGGTGAGGTTGAGTGGGTCAGGGGAAAGTGGTGGTGGGAAAATGGAGACAACTGTATTTGAACAACAATAAAAAATGATAAAAAATAAATATCTAGAGTTAAAAGGCAACTATTTTCTTTTTTTGTTTGTTTGTCTATTCTTTTTTATTTTTATTTTTTTAATTTTTTTATTTTTTTTATTGTTATTCAATTACAGTTGTATGCCTTTTCTCCCCATCCCTCCACCCCACCCCAGCTGAACCCACCTCCCTCCCCCCTCTCCACCCTACCCCTTGGTTTTGTCCATGTGTCCTTTATAGTAGTTCCTGTAATCCCCTCTACCCACTGTCCCTGCCCCCACCCCCCACCCCCGCCCTGGCTATTGTTAGATTGTTCTTAACTTCAATGACTCTGGTTATATTTTGTTTGCTTTTTCCTTCTATTGCTTATGTTCCAGTTAAAGGTGAGATCATATGGTATTTGTCCCTCACTTCCAAAAAACTAAACACAAAAGCTGGTGTTTTAATAAAAATTATAGGAACCAAAAGATAACCTTTAATTGCTAAAATAAACTTAAGAGTTGGCAATCATCTTGAAAAACAATTAAAGACTATTAAACATTAAGTGGAGATCCTGTGATTGTTTTTCTTTAGAGTTAGTTACATACTAAAGAAATATCGTTGCACTTTTGCACATAGAACTCTGAATTCTGCCTTTCCAGCCCAGCAAACCCTAAACTACTCTTTCTGATTACACACAGCACACTGAATTATGTACTGAGGGGACGTTAACCATGATGTGCTTCTCTTCTCTCCAGGATTGTAGTCTGTCCCTTTCTGGCTGTACTGTTTTAACAAGACACTTTCAAAGTGTGGTTTCCTTTTGGTTGGTCAGTTCTGTGTTTTACTGAGACTTTCTTGTTGTTCTCTGTAGGAGGGTTACTCTGACACACGGTAGTCTTTTATTGCCAGAGATACTTTGGCTTTAAATAGCATTTTACATAGGTCACCAAGTCTCCAGTCCACATTTTGCTAGAGAAATAACTATTGCGGTATGATATAGCTATGCTAAAACAGACCTCTTGGACATGTAGTCTAAACATTTTTATTTTTTTAAACTTGCATATTTATTTTCCATAGAACACATATTGATTAAATTTTATATTTGTGTTGTTACATAGTCTAATACAGTGGTTCTGTCTGATATATAAAGTAAATGAATTTTATAGAAAAAATACTATATATCTTTTTAAAATAGTAGTTTTCTTATCTTATGTTTGTCTATCAAGGCTTTAAAATTTGGGAGGGGGAGCCTACTCTTATCAAAGCACCCTGCTATAGATACATTTATCTGTCCATACTTACAATCTATATTTTCCTCCTTTTTTCATTGATACAGTTTCTTCATAGAATTTAGTAAAAGAGCTTTAAGACTTACAGAGTCACTTCCACTCATTTTTTCCCCTAAATTAAAGCTATTCCTTATTTTGGAACTAAGGTCAGGCTTGAGAATGTAACACTAATCTTTAGTACGACTTTCCTCTCTGCATGACTACCAACGACTAGGGAGGAAAAAAGCAAAACAACAAAGCATGTCAATGGCATTGGATATGAAAGGAAAATCCTCTTTGCAGACCCCCTAGAAAATCAGATGCTGTGTCAGGATTAACTCGATATCTGATAAAGGATAAAGTTATTAATGTGAGCTTTCCACATAATATGTTTTTCTCGTCTGATCTCACTTTTTCCCCTAAAAATAAAAGAATACAATAGAATTTCAGCTAACAAAGATTTCTTGACTGACTGAGAAAATATGAGTCAAAGTAAATAAATATTATGTAAGAATGGCAGAGGAAATACTGATAATGATTAATGTCTGGCTTTAGAATTATATTGTTTCAATTAAAACCCTTAATTTGCAACCTACTAACTCTAATAAATTTATTCAACATTTCCCTCTAAGCCTTAATATTCTTCCCTCTAAAGTGGGCATAAAATAACACCCGCTCATATGGCTTCATATTGTTTAAATAAATAAAGTCCTAAACAATCTATCTGGTACCTGATAAGCTCTAAATAAATATCAGATACCATTTTCAATGCCTCGTTTTATGTACTGCAAGGGTTATAAGTAGTATAATGTAAATTTCCAGCACTCAAAAAATTAAAGATGTTTCTTGTAGCTTCAAAATCTTTTTACATTCTATTTTCCATTTAAGAGTGTTGTATTGGATTTAATTTACATCTTCCCTTAATCATTTTCTTTTTTTGAAAATCAAGTCAATAAAAGTAACATTTGATTATGATTAAAGATGCAGTCTATTAAAACTTTGTTTTCTCTTTGCAGTTGCATTGATCATAATTATCTTGTCAGATGTCACTAAAGACAGTGACAAGGTGGTAATAAAGCTTTACAAGTTTAAAATAAACCCTGTTATTTATTATCAAGTCTGTGAATTCTAGAACTTTTAGTCAAGTATGCAAAACACTTTAAAGAATAGTTGAGAAAAATAAAAAAAGTCTGACAATCAAAGTCAGACTTTCAAAGTCATGGTGTTATGTAAGTAGGTATTAATAATGCCTTTCACCCAGTACAAGACACAGCAAATGGGACTTACTAAATGCTTTATCGTAAGATGTACATTAAACCAGATGTCAGGAAGATGAAGCTGGGGACATGAGTGACAAAAGAAGAAAAGTAAATGAGAGAATCTAGAATGGTGTATACATTGAAACAGGATGGCTTAGGTGGAACATAGGTCTTGACTGCAGTGTGCTCAATCAGAATGAACAGGAGCAGGAAAGACATACAGCTACCAAGTAAGGAAGCTCAGGAGGTAGTAAGAGCGGCACTCACTTAAAAATAAGATCAATTATTCTCTGCCTTTAAAAAAAAATCACTGGTGGATTGTCGGGGAGCTTTAACGCAGCCCCTTGGTCCTCCACGGATGAAGAATAAGTCTACCAAGACATGATCTGCTTGGGGAGGAGAGGTGGCCGATCTCTCAAAGGAGAAGGGCCTTGATCCTTTCCCTCCATGGGCTTTTATTAGGTTCATTCACACAGGAATGCAGATAAAGCTCATCAATCATTGTCAACCAGTAAGGGTTAAACAATACAGGATTTACAGAGAACTTTGAGGGCTTATTCTGAGTTACAGCCAATTAGTTAGAGGGCCATGAAACTTTAGGTGCCAGACTCATCTCAGGTCTGGACCCTTATCCTTTAAGCTGAGGGTACAGATTAAGTAGGTTTCACAGGAATGTATATATTTTTCTTAGGCCAGATTCCCCAGGGAATCCGCCCCTCCCAGCACAGGACTGCACCACCCTCTGTTATTGCTTCAGGCTTAAGTCAGGCAAGGGAAGTAAAGCAGCCAAGAGATTAGGAGACTTCCTGCATACAGAATGAGGACTCCGGCTATTTCAAAGCCGAGAGGCAAGGGTCCATCACCCCCTTTTGCCACAGCCCCCCAAGTCCTTCCCTGCGAGCTTATTCCTGGTGACCAAAGCCTGTCTTAGGTTGATCCTCCCTTGAGGATTCTTACCTGTCATTGGCTAACTGGCCAAGCTCAGGGCCAAGCAGGGTGAAGTGGGCATAGGTGGCACTTTTGCCAGGGAGATAAACTTTGTCTCTTTCATGGCTTATGGTCCCAACTTTGACTCGGCCTTAACTATGGGCGGTTACAGCCTCTGAAACCAGGCAAGGCGGTTCCCAACAGTGGATATAGGGAGCCCTAGATCCAAAGTTATTGTATTTATATGAGAAAATATATGTCTAAATATTAACTTTGACTGAGGCAAAATCAGGGAGGCTAGTATTGCCTCACATACCGAAGCTTGCCTTAACTGCAGGAAAAAGTGTATTCTGTCAGTGAGGGAGAGCAAACTACTCTTGATTAAGCAGCTTAGAAAATCCCTCTTGTTTTATTTATCTTTTCTTTTAATACATGACTTAATAGTGTGTTTGGATTGGATATATGAAACATTATTATTTTTTCTGATGACAAGAATAAGAATCATGACTTAGGCTGCAAGGAAAAGTTCAGTTAACCTAGAGAAACTATGCATATGTATATGTACATGTATATACATATATGTGTATATGTATGTATGTATACATATACATATACTAGAGACCTTAAAAATTATAATCAACAGGTGTGCAATGGAGATACAATATCAAATGAGATTTCTTTTTGTTTCTAACAACTAATTAGTCGATGAAAAATTTAATAAAATTTAAAACAATGTAATTTTCTTCAAGACATTAAAAAGAGGTTAATACTAAAAAAGAATTAAATAAACTTTTGAATATATTTTTATATAAGGCATCCCTTTTTACTCTTAAAGGTATTTCAATCATGTTTATATAAGTAATTATTTTAATTAGTGGAAAATTAAATTCAAAAGGAGCTGTATTATGTAATAAAAAGGCCACAGACAAAAAGTGCTGGCAAGGATGTGGAGAAAAGGGAACCCTAGTGCACTGTTGGTGGGAACGCAGACTGGTAAAGCCACTGTGGAAAGCAATGTGAAATGTCCTCAAAAAACTAAAGATAGATCTTCCTTTTGATCTACTGATCTTGCTGCTGGGACTATACAATACCTGAGAATCCTGAATCACCAATTCAAAAGAACCGATGCCTCCCAATGTTCATAGCAGCTTTATTTACAATACCAAGTGCCAGAAAAAGCCAAAATGCCCATCGGTAAATGAATAGATCAAAAAACTGTGGTGAATTTACACAATGGAATATTATGCAGCAGAAAGAAAGAAGCAACTCCTATCCTTCACAACAGCATAGATGGATCTGGAGAGTATTATGCTAAGTGAGACAAGCCAAGTGGTGAAAAACAAATACCATATGATCTCACCTATAAGTGGAACCTAATCAACAAAACAAACAAGCAAGCAAAATATAACCAGATACCTTGAAAGTAAGAACAAAATGACAGAACAAACAGAGGGGAGGTGGGAGGAGATAATGAGGGGAAAAGGGGGAAGGGTTGTCAAGGAACATGTGTGAAGGACCCATGGACAGAGTCAAAGGGGGGTAGGATGGAGATGGGAAGTGGGGTTGGCTGTGGTGGGGAGGAAGTGGTAGGGGGAAAATGGAGACAACTGTACTTGAACATCAACCAAAAACAATAAAATAAAAAAATAAAAATAACAAAAACTTTGGGCATATCACCCAAAGTGATATTGTCTGTGATATTTAACACACTTTAATTCAGACAATACTCTCCATATTTAAGAGACAATATGTATAGTAAATCCAAAAATTGTTATACTTTTCACATATGTAGTATTTTAGGCACATGAGAAACTGAATATGATTTTTACAATTGATTATCTCATCAAGTTGTTGTTTATGAATGAAGTACCAAAGAAGTTGAGAATGCCAAAATAAGGAAAAGTTAATATTAAAAAAAATTGTGGAATAGACTTTAATTAGGTCTAGTTCTCTATTGAAAATTAAAATGATTCCCGTTGATAGTAATGAATATGCTGTTAAAATTTTATTTTTTTAAAGCTATGTACTCAGTTTAATCTCAGGTATCATCCTCTCAAAAAATCGAAGAAATGAGTGTCCTAGATTTTGATTTTTGAAAATGTGTTTACATTTCCTATCATAGAAATACATTTTTTGAAAACTCCATAATTTCAGAGAGTAGAATAAATCTTAAATTAAAATATATTTAAAATTACATTTATTTAAATTCAAAAATATTTTATAATCCCTTATTAACAAAAATGTCTGAAATTAAAATAATTACTTTATTTTTAAGTATATTTTATTGATTATGTTATTACAGTTGTCTCATTTTTTTCTCCTCTTTGTGACCCTCCACCCTGCACCCCTCTCCCACAAGTATTCTCCCTCCTTAGTTCATGTTCATGGGTCATACATATAAGTTCTTTGGCTTCTCCATTTCCTATACCATTCTGAAAACCCCCTTGTCTATTTTGTACCAACCAATTATGCTTCTTATTCCATGTACCTTTTTCCCCCTTCTCCCCCTTTCCCTTCCCTGCTGATAACCCTCCATATGATCTCCACTTCTGTGATTCTGTTCCTGTTCTTGTTATTTGCTTAGTTTGTTTTTGTTTTGTCTTTTTTAGGTTCATTTGTTGATAGTTGTGAGTTTGTTGTCATTTTATTGTTCATAGTTTTGATCTTCTTTTTCTTAGATAAGTCCCTTTAACATATCATATGTGAGGGCTTGGTAAGGATGAATTCCTTTAACTTGACCTTATCTGGGAAGCACTTTATCTGCCCTTCTATTCTAAATGCTAGCTTTGCTGGGTAGAGTAATCTTGGATGTAAGTCCTTGCCTTTCATGATTTTGAATACTTCCTTCCAGCCCCTTTATGTCTGTCAGGTTTCTTTTGAGAAATCAGCTGATAGTCTTATGGGCACTCCTTTGTAGGTAACTGTTGCCTTTCCTTTTGCTGCTTTTAAGATTCTCTACTTATCTTTAATCTTGGGTAATTTAATTATGATGTGTGTTGGTGTGTTCCTCCTTGGGTACAATTTCTTTGGGACTCTCTGAGCTTCCTGGACTTCCTGGGAGTCTATTTCCTTGACCAGATTAGGGAAGTTTTCCTTCTTTATTTTTTCAAATAAGTTTTCAATTTCTTGCTCTTCCTCTTCTCCTTCTGGCACCCCTATGATTCAGATGTTGGAATGTTTAAACTTGTCCCAGAGTTTCCTATGTCTCTCCTCATTTTTCTGAGTTCTTGTTTCTTCATTCTGTGCCAGTTGAATGTTTATTTCTTCCTTCTGTCCAAAATCATTGATTTGAGTCCCTGTTTCCTTCCCACCACTGTTACTTCCCTGTATATTTTTCCTTATTTCAATTTGCATAACCTTCACTTTTTCCTCTACTTTGCAACCATACTCAACCATTTCGGTGAGCATCCTGACTACCAGTGTTTTGAACTCTGCATCTGATAGGTTGTCTATCTCTTCATCACTTAGTTCTATTTATGGAGTTTTGATCTTTTCTTTCATTCGGGCCATATTTCTTTGTCTCTGCAATCTCTGCACTCCTGTTACATTGTAAGGGGTAGAGCCTTAGGTATTCACCAGGGCCAGACAACCCATGTTGCTGTGTTGTAGTGCTTTGTGGGGGAGGGGGAACAATGCTGCTCGCTTGGCTCTTGGCCAGGTTTCAGTCACTTTCCCTGCACTCACAAGCAAATTGGGCCCTTCTGGTGCTGTTTCCTGGTGGGTGGCTTTGTGTACCTTCTAGGATCCTGTGAGCCTCTTCAATGAACTCTTCTATGAAACTGGGAGTTTCTCTGACTGCCTTATGCCCCACAGGTTTTTAGAGCCAGAGGGTTTTGAGGCTTTAGTTTCCCACACTGGAACCCTGGCTTGCATGGTCTATCTTGTTCTGAAGTTTTTCCTCCCAGCTTATCTGAATGTGAATGTGGGACCACCTGGTCTACCACCTTTCTGCATGGCTCCTGTACCCCCACTGCTCATCTCTGCCCTTCTTACCGGTATGGATGAATGTTTCTTCTTTAACTCCTTGGTTGTTGGACTTCCATACACTTCAATTTTCTGGCAGTTCTGGTTGTTTTTTGTTTTTAAATTTGTTGTGCTTTTTTGGTTGTGCAAGGAAGCAAAGTGTATCTACCTATGCCTTCATCTTGGCCAGAAGTCCTAAAATTAAAAAAAAAGAATTTAATGACATATTCAAGCTCTATCACTTGAAGAAATTTTATGTTCAGTTTAATATTAAAGACCCATACAAAATGTAAAACAACAAAGTTAATATTACAAAGTGTTATTTTTTTTAGAAAAAATATGATTATTGCTACACTTTCATGAACTATTCATGCAGAGTACCAAAAGAAAAAGAAATAAATACTCTAATGTTTATATGCTTTTAAATGGGAAGCATTAATTTATAAGATGTAACTTTCTCCCATGAAACACATAAAATCGTACACCTATCTTCCATTCTAAAATCCAAAAGCTCTGAAAACTGAAAGCTTTGTGTAAGTATGTGATAAACTCTCTTGGCAGCCAAATCTCATTACACTGATATGAACCACTTATAATCCATACTTGTAATGTTTAGAGTAACTTTATAAATCTTGTTATAGAAAGAGTAGTATGTTAATTACAAAATGCTGCAACACATCCTTCTATGGGTTTTGTGCAATATTTGGTATATACATACTATTATATTTCAAACAATTGGAATTGTGAAACACAACTGGCCCAAAGAGTTTGTAGACCTGTACTTGGTACTGAACAACTAAACAGTCTGCAAACTTTACCACAACTCTAACCGACGAATATGTCCGTAGGAGAACACATTTTAAAATTCTATTTAAAATTGTGCAAAAATACCCCTATAACAATTATTACTGAGCACAACAATAAATATATGACCCATGAAATTCAATAAAGTGCTAAAGTCATGGCCAAAGACTCCTGCTTTTAGGAGAAAGTTCAGTGTGTATTGCATGTGTGTGTGTGGTATGCTTTCTCACCTGGATTATAAGGCTGGTAAGATGTTTAAAAATATACAAAGTTTTATGGGTTTATTACTAAATTGGTAAAAGACAATTTGGAATAAGCAGATAAAAGGACTAGCTAAAATATTACATTAGGTAGAAAATTTGACACCGGGAAAGAGTACTACAAAATGAAGGTGGTTTTAGATGTGAATGGGGGGAGAAATGAAGATTTATATTACAGTGGACTCAACTATATAAAGGGTAATTTAAAATAAAAATTTAACTGTGATGATTGCTTATATTTAATATATTAGAATAAATTAAAATTAATGGGGGTGAGCAAAGATGGAAAAGAACACCTTTAAGTCTTATTAAAAGAAGAGATGATGGCCAGTTATTTTTTAATCTTGTAATAACAGATGTTAACACTTTATTTTAACATTTCGCTTTATTAGATTTTAATGTATTATTATGAGTAGCAACAGGGTTTTTAATTCTTTAAATTTTCTAAGACAATTTAATTATGGTAATATGAATTGTTTTGAGAAAATAATCAACAAATTATAATTTTATTTACCTGTCAAAAATTAGTTTATTAGAAAAATTTTAGTTATACCAATCAGAACTTTTGAGCCCATTCTGTTAGCTGCATACAGGTTGATTTTATTACATCAAGTTCATTTATAGTTGTCATGGAACTTGTGATAATTACACACAACTTTGATGTTTTTTATAAAATAATGAATTGTACTTGCCCATTCTACTATTGCTTTTTAATTCCTAAAGCATTTTTATTCCTCCAGTGACTTTTTAATGCTTACCTCAAACTAAATAAGACCACTATAGAAACATACCTTTATTTAATCAATTTTTCACAATGCCAACTGTTTTAGCTCAATAAGTGAGTCACCTTTGTTTCTTCTTGTGGTTAAATGGCTTTATCATTCAGATATTTTTATATATATTGATGAGAACATGCCCCACATAGGTAAGTAAAATCTTAAAGAACATAGTAAAGAAGACTCATGTTTAAAATACAGAGTTGTAGTGTTTTATAAATAATCAATGGGGTAAGCTCAATTAACTGACAAGTAACTTGGATAGTATTAATTATTATTGTCAATGTCAAATCTTCTTCTTTTTTTTCTTTTGAGCTTTGAGATGCCTTTATTTTATTTTATTTTTTATTCAGTTACAATTGTCTGCATTTTCTCCCTATCCCTCCACCCCACCCCAGCCAGTCCCACCTCCCTCCCCCACCTCTACCCTCCCCCTTGATTTTGTCCTTGTGTCCTTTATAGTAGCTCTTATAGACCCCTCTCCCCTCTATCCCCTCCCTTTAAATTTAGATGAAATCCCTTATAATCTGTGTATTGTCATACAAGAGGGCATTTGACTTTTAATGGCATCTGAAATTACCCTTTAAATATGTGCATTTCTAGCAAGTTGAGTAAAACACTGAGCAACACAAATGTGAAAATATAAGCCATTAAGTTAATTGCTCTTCCAGGCTATTCTGAATACTCTAGTGAAGTTTTTGGATAAAGCTGGTGTAAAATCCTCTAATCTAGACTAGATCTCTTCAACTTTAATGTGGATATGAATCAGCTGGGGACCAAGTTAAATAGCAATTTCTAATTCAGTAGGCCTGAAGTGGGGCCTGAGAGTCTATATTTCGAACAAGTTTTCAGATGACGCCAATGCTACTAGTCAGTGGACATTGCTGGCCTGTGGGTGATGTGAGCATTTCAGATGTGGGCATCTCAGACTCTAAAGCAGGGGCATCAAACTCATTTTCACTGGGGGCCACATCAGCCTCACCGTTGCCTTCAAAGAGCCGAATGTAATTTTAGGACTGTATAAATGTAACTATTCCTTAACAGTTAAGTGAGAGCTCGGCGCTCCCTCCGGGTAGAAACAAGGTGGAGGGTCGGATTTTGAACACAGGCCTTGTGTTTGCCGCCTGAGCTCTGAAGGGTTAGCTCATGGATGCCAATATTACACCTCTAAAAATTTTTCAGGTGATCTAAAGAGCAACTAAGGGTTGAGGTACAGTGCTTAAGAAGAGTACAATGATTTAAAACATTTTAGAAAACTTTTGATAAGATCTGATGACTAAAATTTTTAAAGTTCATCTACTTCAGAACTCTGGAGGCCTGGAACTTATAGACCTTTAATGGTTTCCATTCAAACAAGGATACCTCTCAAGCCCAGCTACAGTGTTGAAATACAAGCCTGCTTTGGGCAAATAATGCTTTTAATTGAGACAAATTGACCTTTAGGATCAAGTTATTAATGCTCATTGTCCCCTCTCTATCATTAGCAGACATCAATGGTGGACCAGTATAAGAGCAGCAAATGAATACTTTGTGTAGTAATAACTGTACTAACTCTGAATGTTTCCTGAAACCATTCACATAGCTTTAATGTACCTGTGATTTAGTCATCTCCTTGGAGTGCAATTTTAAACTGTTGCTCCCTCAGTTTAGAAACCGTATGTGGTTATGACCCAGTTAGTTTAAATTGATTCTTTCCCTACGTACCCAATTAGCAATTATGGTTTTCAGAGCCCAAAGGGAAAAGATGTGTGTTGGTGGAAAGAATCAAAGTGATTAAATACAAAAACACAAAGACAAAGAAAAACAAAATAAGAACAAACCAACTTACCATTAGTCACCTCAGAAAACCTACTGCAACCATTTCTGGTTTAATTTTTCTAAACTTTTGTTTGTTTTTATATAGGAAGTTCATGTATGTTTGCAAATTTTATACTTGACAGTGTCAATCGACAGTGAGATGCTTCATTCTGTTCTTAACAGAAATTCCTCTCCCTTTACCTCATTTTAGCTAAGTGATCCTTGTATTTCCTCCCTCCAG
Source organism: Desmodus rotundus (assembly GCF_022682495.2). Lineage (NCBI taxonomy): Eukaryota > Metazoa > Chordata > Mammalia > Chiroptera > Phyllostomidae > Desmodus > Desmodus rotundus. The sequence continues at coordinate 168,827,326 of NC_071388.1, forward strand.
GAAACTAGAACCTTCTCATGCTTCTCATTTGCTAAGCCCTATTTTCTGGTTAAATACAAAATTGCTATCTTTAAAGAATGCCATCTAGAAATTGTTATACCTTTTTCTGTATTAGAATCCAATATCTTTCAAACTTAAGCCAAATTATTTCAAGGTGTATAAACTGAAGCATCATTAAGGGTCGTGGAAACCATCGGCATAGAGTGAACTTTCAGCATTATTGATCTCATACTTAATCCAGACACCTAAATGGACCTGGCTGTGGTCCCCATTTTACACAATTATTTGGAGGAAAACTTGCATGTTACTATTCTGGCTGAACTCACCATTTTTCAATACCAGTTTTCTTCCCCATCTCCTAACATAAAAATGTACAACTGGGCAGCCCCTGCCTCAGCGTAGCTGGAGTCAAGTCTAGAAAATAAGCACGAGAAGAAATGGAGTAAAAAGTTATACTGGTTTGCTGTGGCTGCTGTAACAAGGGGCCCCAGGCTGGAGGGCTTAGACAACCGAAATATATTGTCTCACAGTTCTTGAGTCTACAAGTCTGAAATCAAGGTGTTGGCAGAGATGATTCCTTCTGAGGGCTGAGGAAAGAGCAGTTCCATGCTCCTCTCCTGGTTTTCAGGCTTTGCCAACAGTCGCTGGTGTTCCTTATTTTACAGATGCATCACTCAGATCTCTTCTGTGATATTCCTATGGAGCTATCCCCAGTGTGTCTGTCTCCAAACTTCTTTTCATAAAGGCGCCAGTCATTTTAGATTAGGGCTAACCCCAGGAACTCCCTTGAACGTGACTACTGCTATAAAAGCCCTGTTTCTAAATAAGGTCACATTCTGAGGTACTAGGGGCTAGAACGTCAATACATGCATACGTGGAAGGACACATTTCAACCCCAAGCACAAAGCAAACTATTTGATTTCCTCTGCTCCTACGGATCAGTGGGTGAAAATTTAATTATGACAGCAGAAGGAGACTGAATAGACCTGATTTAAATAGGAAAACTATAAATACCCGATTTTTACTAACACCTTGATCAAAAAGATTTACTATTAACTAATATTCTTCAAAAACTTATTGTATGGTAGGCATTCTTTTAAGTGTTTTTCCTATTCATTCCACACAGCCACACTCAGAGCTCATTGTAAAGAAGAGGGAACTAAAGACAATGTTACATAATTTGCCCAGGGTCACAGAGTTGGAGGAAGGGCCAACATTCAGGTCCAGACACTCCCCTTCTGGAGGCTCTGTTCTTTGCCACAATGGGAGATTGCAGCAAACCGATCTGCCTCCCAGGGAGGCGACTCTGTATTGATTGAGCCAGGAGTGGTCTCAAAGGTTTCCTGCTAGAGAGCATGATTCACTAGTTTCATGTTTAAAAGGAGATTTTTCCACTGTTTAGCAGGAACTAAATATTGAACACTGATGGCATCCTCTTTTCAGTTAAAAGTATATGATGTAGATTTTGTCTGATTTATTTAGACACTTAATTGTATCAATTAATAAAAGTGTAAGTAAAATGTGAATATCCAAAAAAACTCTACAGAAACCACTAAGTAAAATACAAACAAAAAAATAACAGTGTTTAAAAAGGTTCTCATAGTTTTAAATTTAAAATGCATTAAAATTGAGGAGAAAACAATAATATTTAGTCTCTTTAGACAACACAGGTAATTATAAAATTATTTTGAGAGGTGTTTAAACCACTTTCCTTTGCTGTGAGGGAAGCAGACTCAAGGCAAGAACACGAGACTCAGCAGGATCTTTGCGGGTTGTGAGAAGAACTATTCTCCTTGCTGCACAGACAATTTTTTCCCTACTGTGTGTAGTTCGTTTGGAATCAATCACGTAGAGAGTATTTAAAGGGGCCTGTATAAAGGGATCTTTGAAGACATTTCTTCAGAGGCAGGGAACCTCAAGACAGAATAACAGATGAGTTTCTAATGAAAAGGAGTTGGGAATTACCTAATTAGTACCTTTCCAGAGAGGTGGCAAGTGTGACACAGGGCCCTTTGGGAATCCAGGACTGAAAAGAAGGGGACATGCAGCTTTGGTAGCAAGACTAGTAAGAAACATGGCCACCAAAATAGCAGAAGAAGCAAAATATTTAGGCAAATCCATAAAGTAATAATGACTATTTCTGTATCTTGTTCCAAGTGGTTTGTTCTTTTCTCCTTCTCTTAAACAATATTTATGAGAAGCGTTTATATTAATTCCTGCATGGTGGTGGTGGTGGTGATATGCTTTTCCCTTATGCAAGTCAAAGAAACTGCATTGAAACCCAGCATCACAGTGTTCACAAACATTAGTGAGAAGAGGTCAGAAGCACGGCCTCGAAAAGAAAAAAAGTATTTTAATAGATAAAGTAAGGGGGTCGTGTTAGGTGGGCAAGCTGGTAACACACTCCCCACAGGATGATTCAGGTTGGGCAGGAGGTCACAGATTACAACAGTGCATGAGAGCCATGCGTTTGAAAATTCTGCAAAGAGAGGAAACCGCTTTGTCAAGTATTCAGGCAAAGAGAAACCTTATCTGTCAGCAATAAAGGAGCAGGCAAAGCAGCGGGAGGAAACAAAGCCTTGCCATTAACAGAGAAAGTACTTGGTAAGTGTGGCGAAGGCCTGCTTTAGCCCGGAACTTATATTGGTTCCCTGTGGATCAGGAACTAATCTACAAGTACAGCTGGCCTAAGGCTTGTAGGTAGAGAGAATTAAAAACATTACATTAGCAAAACACTTGAGAAAAATATCTGTTTGCAAATATTTTTTAAACAATAAGTAAAACACATTCCTTTTCATACAATAGGCTCTCTTACCCTTTATCCAAAGGTATGATTGGAGTAGGGAAAAAATTGCAGAGTTTCAAAAGACTATGTGTAATTTAGACATTTGTTTTATGGGAAACATATTCTCAAACAGAAAATCGAAATACAGGCTGAGACTCCTTCTTTCCATTTTGATGGTTTCCCCAGGTGGACCTTCTTGGAATGTACTACGTCTCGGGTGCTCTCTCAGCTTGAACCACACTGTAAGACAATTCAGGGTTCACTAGAGTTACATTCATTTTTGTGTGTGTTATCTTTAGTCACCAAGATGTTGTCTCACTAAAGGAAGAAACTAATTCATTGTGATCTGCTTGCATGGAGAGGATAGAAACCTGATGACAATTATGGATACTGCTTCTAAAAAAGAAATGTAAAGCAGACAAGATCGGGAATGTTCAGGGTGGGAAGTGGGGATGGCTGGGGGGGTGGGGTTGGTGGGAAATGGAGACAACTGTACTTGAACAACAATGCAAAAATGTGAAAATAAAAGAAACGTAAAGCAATCTGAGGCTGGAAATCACGAGTTGAGGGTTTTCAGTCTGGTCTCAACATACCTCTCCAGTCTGATCACTGGTATTTGTTTTACTAATGAACAGTAATCAGTGCTCTTAAAGAAACAAAACTGATACATTGTCCTGTTGCCATTTATGGTGAACATAGAAATCATATCCCACAGCTAGGAAGAAATTGTGCCTTGCACCTTAAAGTGAGCAATGATAACAACAAAAATGAATCGCCTTGGCTTATTCTTACTCCAAAAAAATAAAAAAATAAAAAAGAGAGACACCTTGGTATTTATCATGGGTTGCTGACTCCCCAACAAAAACACATTTATTTCGGACTTTTCAGTTGTTAATATCTTCACAGAGAAATAATGATCTCTGTGAATAATCACATGAGAAAATTCCTGTTTTCCATCATGACAAGCCAGACTGCCATATTGAAGGTATTGTGTTTTTTGCCTTTTAACCAACTAGTGCATTTTTTTTGAAAATTATTTGGCAAGTCAATTTCTTATTGCAAATTCCTTTATAAATGCTTGGTTGTTTCTGATACTGAGATTTTCTTGAACACTATTCTGTTTCTCCTGAGTTCGCTGTCCATGATCCATACTTTCTTACCTCTGGGGTCGTGCTGCTATTTTTTTCTTGGATTTTTTCCCTCTGCTTTTTCACCTAACACAGGCCTATCCTTTCTTCATTGCCCAGATGGGATCTTGCCACTTCTATAAAAGTTTGACTTTGCCTTATATTAATCTCTCTTCCACTTTGTTCCAATACTATTTTGTCAGACCTACATTATTTTATGACTATTCAGCTATAAATTTTTAAATATCTACATCCTGGGATTGTACCTGGAAACTAGCAGATATTGATATATACAGATAAATGCTAATCAATGTCCATATGAGAAAAACTTTGACATACTACATCAAATGTAACATTTTGATAATATCTAACCTGCCTACATATTAGGTCTTTTTCAATCTGTATAATGCACACAGGATTCTCTTCAAAGTAAAATATATAGTTGTAAAATAAATATCTTAAATATATTAATATTGCCTTTACTTAGCCTAAAATGTAAACTTTTAAAAATATTGTAATATCCTAAATATTTTTATCACCTTTTACTCAATGAGAGAGACTGCCGCTATTGGCTATCAGTTTCAACAATAAGAACAGTATAATTAAATTCTGTGTACACATACATATTTTTTTTCTTTTTTTTGCTTTGCTTCATTGTATTTGTATGTGTGAGAAGGATGGGACAGTTTACAGAACACTAAGGACCTGGAAAATAAATTCATTTCTAACAGACACATTTGGAATGCATGCTTAATATTTATATAAAATATAAACACACATTCATATAAAGAGAATTTGACATATTCCATAACTTGCTCTGTTTCTATTTATAGAGAAAAAGAAATAACACTATCAAATTCAGAATAAGAATTCGGCATTTGGAAAATACTTTATTTTGCCTCAGTAAAGCATTGAGGGTGTAAGCCCAGTGCTCAGATCAGACATCCTGCATCCAGACACAAACGTTAGTTTTTATAAGTTACCAGACTTCAGTCAGTGATTATGATTTGTTTTGTTTTACTTCACCATATTATTTTGGAAAGAACTTAGAAGTATCTGACGTAAGTGAAGTCCTCCATGTTAGCCATTATTATTTTAATAAAGAGTCACAGAATGCTTACAACAGAATGTTCACAGAAAGATTCCCTGCTTTCATGATAACACGTTATTTAAACAATCTTCACATTTTGAATCAAAGACCAATTCAGAAATCTTCAGAACTAGTGCAATTTGAGGCAAGATACTTCTATTTCTGAGTATATGATTTTCATTCTCAATAATAATTTCTCAAAGCTTTCTGCTAGCCACTAATTATTATCATTTTTATGACTAAAATTTCAGTTTTAGATATTTTTGTTATAGCATTAATTAAAATTTCTCTATAACATTAATAGGTAATTAAATGATTTAATGCCTGGATTTCATTCAGCAACTATTCAATCCACGCAAAATTGTTGGTTTCATCTGTAATTCAGTGCAGAGAATTTTAGATTATTTCCAGACCAATTGATAATATGTGTTTAATTTCAATCTTGCTTTAAAATATTCATCAAATTTGTAATTTTCAAGCTTTATCTTATAAAAAGTAAAATATATTGACAACATTATCTTCACTTATGTCTATCACAAAATAGCACACGGTTGTCTAGAAAGCCATTGATAGCAATGCTTCATGTTATCCAATTTATGTTTGTCTGTTTTCCTTTTTAAGGTGTTGGAAAAATTAGAAAAACAAGCAAAATTAGCACTAGTGAAATTGGCAAGAGTTAAGAACGGTAAGATTCAAAGTCACTCATTGTATGGGCAGAACTATGATGAAAACCAACAACAGGCCCTTGGACTTACTGAAGATCCACCAGTCTATCTAGAAACACCACTTCAGTCAAATGGCTTACTACTCCAGTTGTGAGTTGCCTTCGGCAGTATCTGTTGCCATAATGTTTGAACTACAGAACAAACACTTGAGCATCCCCAAGCATGCACACGGACATACACACATACACACATACACAAATGCCCTCCCTAAGACATTTCCATGGTTCCAGTTACTCTTCATACAGGATACTAGCCGAGTTGTTAGACTTTTTATTTCTGCAGGTGGATTTTGATCTGTGTCTATAAGGAAAGGGGCTATTTGTAGTTTAGTTTAATTAAGTACTATTCATGTTAATGTTACTTGAGAAGGAATATGACACTTGGGATTCCAACTAATCTGAAAGTTTGATTTACTAAATTTAGCTGGACCTCATAGTCACCCCAGTCATGCCAAAAAAGATGGCCTTCAACAGTATAAATGTTGTTTTCAAATTTGGGGTGATTCTAAGTCCTACTTGAAAGCTCTCAGAAAATGTCTCCACACTGAGGCCCCAATTGGCCAAAAATACAAAGCATGAAAGAATAATTAATTTTTAAGACAAAATGAGGCAGAAGCTAGTTCCAAATTAGTGTTTTGGCTTATGGAATGAAATAAGAAATTTATTAGAATATAACATGGCCTACACATGCAATGTATTAAACTCTGGGAAAATAATTGTCACTCTAAAGCATTTACTCAAGAAGGAAAATGAACTAGAGAAGGTTAACTTCAACTTCCAAATAATTTGGGTAAAGTATTTAGTCTGATGAACTAGGAGTACATTTCAGAATTCACTGAATCCAGCCTTTTAATCTATATTCAAAAGAGAAAAACTACATTTTTCTGAGAATTTTGTTTTGTTCTGTTTTGTTTATTCCAAATGAACATGTCCTTGGAGTTACCCCTACAGTCAGTGCTGGCTTGTGCCATGTTGTCTAAAACTTGTTTTGCAAAAGACCAAATATGTATGCTGTAAGCTGAAGTATAACGTTATGCCATTCCAGATCCCTGATCTAGTAAGGAATAGATCCCCGATCTATTCAATTTATTTTCTAGAAAAATAATTTGAATAAAATATTTTACATCACAATGTAGAAGTTTTAATAGTTTATTTATCTATTAAGATTATAAAATCTAGAATAGAAAATATAGAAAAAGCAAGAGGGCAACCAACATCATTGTAAGATATATACAGGAAAGTGATGTCCCTCAAATACAGCAAACTGTAGTGCAGCATGATCGTTATCAACTGGTAGAATATTTTACAAAGGAGAGCGGCAGAGGTATTAGGATATTAGAGCCACAAAGAAAGAAGGCTTGCAGTGATATTTTCAGGATTCTTCTTTTATGAAAATAGCATCATGCATATATTTTCTCTTTATATCCCAATAAATGTACTTTAGAAAATCTTACAGTATGGTAGTAAGGAAGAAAAAATGTATCACATCTTAATGAAGATCAGCAATATTGTGTTTATCATGTCAAATAGCTCACTGTGTTTATATACAAGGAGGGGCCTAAAAAAACCCCCAGAATTATCTTCCAGAAGGCAAGCCCCTTGTAGTACAGGCTTCCCTCACTAGGTGAGTGTTCTAGGCACCCATCTGTGGGTGTACCATCTATCAGTGTACCAGCTGGTGGTGGTGTGAGAGGCTGCATTTGGCTTCAGTGAGGTTTTTTTGAAGACTCTTTCACTTCGTGTGCCCATTTCCTGATGGGTGATTCATGAGCTCACGGCATGACCCCCTTGTCCCAACCTTCCTATTCACTCGGTCTCACCATGAGCGACTTTTTTGTCCCTGATGAAAAAAGTCCTCAAAGGGAAACATTTTGCCAATGTGTAGACGTAGAAGAGGTGAAACAAAAAATGACAGAACACTAAAAGGTGTCAAAATTGATGAGTTCAAAAACTGTTTTGAGCATGGGTAAAAACATCTTGGTGGGTGCAGTTCATCAAAAGGAAAGTACTTTGAAGGTGACTGGAATTTAAACAGGTAAGAATAAATACAACGTTTCTTTTTATAAATTCTATTTCTTTGGCTCCCCCCTCTTACATGCAAACATATATTCATAAGTACACTCTATATCCCTGTCTCTGTCTCTCTCCCTCACAGACACACACACACAAATATGTGCACACCAACACACAGATGTACCTACACCCGCAAATGGAACCAACAATACATGTGGCTTCTTCCTGTGAGGATCTTTTATCAATCCTTTCCTACACTCTCACCCTTCCCGCTCTCATGCCTTGCCCTCCTCCTGGCCATCTATGTTGTGGGTCTGCTGTGGAAACCTTCACCTTTGTTTTAGCGACAATGTGATTGTATGTACTATATATCAAACATATACATTTTTATTATTATACTGTCAGTATAATACAAATTCTTCTTTGTCGTGGGACATTATCAAGCTTTTTCTGTGAGGGACTTCTTGAAAATGAATTGTAGAAATCACTTCCTTTCAACAACAATAATTATTCAACAATAATTTATTTGGCTGCAAAATGTTCTATTGTATAAATTCATTAATATTTATTCAAGTTATCTCTAGAAAGAACATTCTGATTTTCTCTCTCTTTTCTTCATGTGTGAACATTTCCATAAGATATTTGCTTAGTAAGAAGATTGTCTCATTTAACTTCGATTTTAATGGTTATTGCTAGATTGGCTTTCTAATTGTTTTAAAAAAACACATTTTTATCAGCAATGTAATGAAAATATCCCTTTCCCTGAATGTCATCCTACAGTGGCTGCTATATTTTTTATGTTTTCTTAGAAGAAATGATACATCAGTTTTACTTTCAATTAACTAAGTAGTGTGAAATTAAGCATCTTTTATCATTTTTGAGCTGTTGGACTTATGTTTCTTTAAATAGTGTAAGAATAGGTTTTTTTCATTTTCCTTTTGATCTTTGAAGGAAATTTTTGAACATTTTAGATATTATTTTGGTTTGTTATTTGTCCTGAAAACATTTTTAACCCATCATTTAAACATTTTTTGCCTTTGCTTATTTTTCAATTTTTATTTTTAAAATATTCATCATCATCTCTATAGTTTTGAGTTTTCTGACTTACATTAAAACTTTCACAATACCTAAAATATATTATTTTATTCTTCTTCAAAGTATATTACTGTATATATTTTATTATACATATGTGGATACATTGTATAGTGTATATACATTGTACTGTGTATACATTGTTCTAAAATGTATAATGTATTATTGTATTATTTTATTTAAACATACTTGTAAGTTAAGATTCTTACTTGTACAACTTCAACTTACAAGTAAGGTTCAACTTAATTTACATTGTTATAGATTAACTTTAGGCGAAAGTTGAGTTACATTGCCAGATTCTGTTTTGCTCTATGTGTGTACTTGTCTACTCCTGAGTGAATCGACACCATGTTGTCACGTTAACAAACACACACAGACATACAGACACACACGCACCTCCTTCCTGGCATGATATATGATTAAGGAAGCTGGCACAAGGTTCAAATCCCAGATGGGTAAATCACTGCATGTATGACATTTGATAATTCATGTAACCAACTGTGCTTCAAACTCCTTATGAAGTATAATATTAACACATAAGATTAATAGATAGCATGAAACATATAATTGATTACCCCAGAAATCAAATTCGTACATGGTGAATAATATGCAGAGCACTCAAAAGGGTATAGAAAAAAGCAGGTAATGCAGAGGGAGAATCTGATCTATGATTTAGTCTTTTTAAAATTAAAATTATTGGCGTAACATGGGTTAATAAAATTATATAGGTTTCAGGTACACAATTATTAAAGAAGGCTTAACAATTGATTCTGGAACTTAGGTATATCTCTTTAATGTTATGCTAATTGGTTATTCATTAGCTGTGGACTGCATCTGGAAAAAGAAGTGACATTAGGCATACATCTTTAGCTCTGATAATTTCTGAAGCGGGCTGACAGCTGAAAGCCATATTCCAGAAGGACTTCCAGCACCCAAGGCAATGCCGCTGAGGAAGGATCTGAGACTGGTCGCCACGGCCCATGCCTTGTGTGGTTCAGATCCCTGTTTTCATGTATTTCGTGCAAGCAGCAGCTCCGGGCTTTGGGTGAGCATCATGTCCAGGGAGAAACTTTAAAGAACAAATTTAGTGGCATCCTCTGTCACTAAAGATGGTCTCACGGATGCAAATAAAATGCTATCTCCCCTTCTTCCCTTTCCAAGTTTCCCTCGCCTTCAGTTAGTACTCTGCTCATCTCTGTTATCCAGAAGCATAACCTAGATGCTCTTTCCTGAAATTTGACCTATTATCAGACCATAATCTGGTCTGGATTGCTGCCATTTCTATATGAGTACACAGTGAAAACTGGAAAAGATGCACCACTATGCTCCTACATATCCACTGGGTGTGAAACAACTCCTATCTACCTCCATACATAATACTGGCCTTTCTTCCTTTAATGATAGGCGCAGTTTTCTCTGCCAAGATGGTCCTTCCTCTTCTTGCCTGCTGATTTCTTGGCATGAAAAATTTAAAATACTCATATGGATGTTATAGTCTTCAGTTCAATAAGACTTTTGCTAGTTCTACTAGTAGAAGTGTTTCTGCTGGAGTAGCCGGAACCTTTAAATCTGCAGAGCCTAGAGTTGCAAGAACGGAAACATAAATTCTCCCAAATAGGTCACTGGTTGTGATGGTAAACAGAACTGCTAGTGTGTGCACTGTTTGATTTGGGTTTTCTATCTCCTAGGAATATAGCACCGAATAAAATTCTTTAAAGTGTATACACCTCTGTCCTAGAGAATGGTGCTCCATCTTCCTGACTTGCTTCAACGACATGTTCCATAACTTTATGAGGCCATTTGTGGGTGGTGCTATATGTGATGTAAAAGTGAATTTCATGCCTTACTCAATGCTGTGTGGAGTCTTATGTTAAACAATCTCCAAGCCCTCTGAGGTGGATGCTGTCTGGTGGGCATTCACTCGTGATTCAAAGATTTTCACACTCTATGCCAATTATCCCAAGTCCACCCACATAAAACTACCCCCAGATTCCCTTACCTCTAATCTTGCAATCTTTTCACCTCCAAGTTCCTGATCAAGCTGATTGTGCCTGTCCACACTGTGTATATATTCCAACCACTCCTCTTTCCACTCAAGGTGGATCACCTAATAAGATACTTCAAGTTCAGTTAATCGGGAGAGTTTTCCTTCACTATTTATTAGAAGGCGAGCCCTGAGTAGGTTAGAGGGAAGCTATCATCAATTGTTTGCACCCAGGTACAAAGTCAGCCTCTCTGTGAAGTAGCTTGGGGGGTTTTCTTCTCCTCTCATCTGGCCATATGTGGTCTCTCACTTGTGTTTGTAGCTGTGAGAGCTGGGAGAGGTTCTGATTCTCTGGTGTAGAGGATATGGGAGTCTGGGCTATGGGCTTATGGAACTTGCTTGCTTTTTCTGCTCCTCGAGCCATGTAATGATAAAAGGTCTGGATAAAAATGAAAGGTCTGATAAATAAAAGGTATTATTCTTTAAGAATTGGTACCCATTGACTGAAAAGAGCTTCAGTCCCAGGATGAAGGATCTTGTATACCCACCTATGTCAGCCCAATAAAATTTGGTTGTATATCAAACAGACCAAATAAAAGAAAGCAAAAACATAATATCTAACATGACATAGAAAATAGAGAAAAGCTGGGTCTCAAAGCTGGGAATGAGAAGCGTATTGGAAGAAAGCAAATACTGAAACTGTTTCTCTCAGGGGCCACGTTGTCATTTGTGCATCTCAATGAACATCTCGTCTCCTCTCATGCCATTCCTCGGCACCTAAGTCATTTTTTTTCTTGTAAGCTTCCTGCTAAATAACCTTGGATGATATTAAGACTAGTAGACTTGTATTTGTGTTTTCAAAGAAAGCCTAGGCCCTTTAAGTAACAGAAAGAGCATGAATAAATTTGTTACATGCCATTTTGTTCTTTTCAGACCACTAAAGGCTGGTAAACTGAAGAGCATACATAAACTGTATTATATTGTTGTTCTGATCTGAAAGAGAATCAGAAAAGGCAGAAGAGTGTTACTATGGAAAAATTCATCTCTATACTTTGAAATTTCCTTAGAGGTCAAATGCGACTTCTTTCTTTTCTTACACAGGAAGGCTGGTGCTCATGAGAAATTGCTATCCATATTATAAAAATGTGTAAATTTTACATTCTTATGATAGATTATAAAAATATTGTGCTGAAATGGCAAAAACTATTGTTTTACCATTTTTGAGGTTCAGGACTGCATGGGAAGTTGGGTATGAGTGGAAAAGTGTGGCAATCAGATGAGAAAATTAATACTTGTATCTTTTTCACTTCTAACTCAGGATGAGGTACATTGTACAAGGTGTGAAAAACAAAGGAAGAAAACTTGCAGAAGGGATCTTTTTCTCATATTGAAAGAATCACTTAGAAAACATTTTTTCAAGTTGCGTGCTATTGTGCGATAAATGGAAACATATTTTATAATATAAATATTTTGCCTTTATGGTTAATTCCAGGGGAGTAGGGCATTTTTTGAATGCACATGTACCAGAGTTTATCTCAGAAGTGCTTAGCAGTTAGACAAAGTTACAATAATCCTTAGATACAAGGCTATCAAGAAGCTTTGTACTCACCAAGAGACTTGCAAAATATTTTGAGAATTATCTGTGTCTTGCAGATGCTCTTAAGCCACAGAGAAAATTATTTTAATGGGGAATTTATATCCCATAAAGGATTGTGCATCTGAGAGACTGGATTGCATGACTGACCACTGATGGAGGTAAAATCCAAGAAAAACCACATTTGTGTGTGAGCATCGGCCACTCCCCAGGGAACACGTGCATCTCATTAAGTTCTCCATCCCTGCCAGCTGGAGCGTCCCATCTGATGGACAGATGAGGTCCCATGGACCCCATTCCTAGGGGCCTGGCTGAAGGGAAAGATAAAGATGAAATGAATATTTAAATTTTGGGAGCATTCTTGAATTGGATCTCTGGCATGTTGGATTAAATGGCTTAACTATTGATAGAATAAATTATTTCTCAGAAAAAATAATCCACACTCTTTTTTCAGAGATCGCTCAAGTTATAGCAACAAAAATAATGTAATTACTCTTATCAAAGTACACAAACAGAACGAGGACTGAAATTATTTTCCAAAACTCTATTAAATCAATGTTTTCGCAACCATAGTCCTAAATTAGAATTAGGGAGTACACAGTGTTTCCACATAATTAAAAATATATGCTTTCATTAAGATGGGTACATATATATGAATAATTAAAAGCATATAATATAAGCAACAAAATAAATCTTTGGTGTATTTAGGTTAATATCATCTTGCGAACACTTTGTTTTAATATGTGAAGTTGGAACCCGAGAAGTTACACTGATTTGTTTTTTGGTGCTGAGGAACAAAAGCCACATAACAGGGAAGGGGAGTAAAAACAACCCCAAGTGTGCACACTGTGACATAATTTTGGTGTGGTTGAGAATTCGCAGTGCATGAACCATCACTTATTACTTTTCACTACAGTCATTGTTTCATAATTTTATGTAATTATCTAAAGTAATGTTTTACCATCCTTAAAACTAACCCAAGCATAGATAAAAATAAGCTACACAGGACATTCAAGGTCTCGTATCTTAGGGGGTCAGAAACTTGCGAGGGAAGTAGGCAAGGTGAGGAATAACAGCATACAGCAAATATGCAATGCAAATTGGACATTTAATCTTTGCCTAATAAATCAATTAAGCAAGGCAATTATCAAAGAAAAAAGGCTTATTTCCTTTATAAAGAATGAACATATGTTTCTGATTTTGTAAATTCTGCCTTAAACAGGTTATGCTTCCATATACTTAGTAACTTTGTTAGCACTATTTTATCTCAAGCATAAATATTTAATTTTATTTTAAGTTAGTTTTCTATTTGTTTTTAATTAGTTTGATTAATTTATTTCCCTTTACAGTGGCACAAATTAAGTAAAATTATGTCAACATTTCTGCTGTTAGGCACATTATTATTGCCACTCAATTATGTAATATTTCTTCCCAGTCCTTCCAGGACGATTGATACATGTTTCAGTCAAGGCCCAACCGAAGAGAGAACACTTGAAATAGAATATTAGATGAGAGCTTATTTTCACATAAGAGTTATTAGGTGATCTTTTATGAACAAGGGACCGTTTATAAAGGTGCAATGTAACTTCAGAAGATTTGAGAGAAAGAAATTCCAGAGCTGGTAGTCTCTGCTCTGTCACCAACCCTACACCTGACAGGACAGAAGGAGAACTTTTCAGAAACTGGAAAGAGACTTGTGTAGAGAAGGCCACTTTGGGTGAACCAAATCATCTTTATTGGGGACAAAGTCAGCCCATGGGGATGCCACAGAAAAGGAGGAAGATAAAGACTGTGACTTCATTCTCTTTTTTGGTCTTTCTTCAGTCTTCCTTCATGCTTTAATCTCCTTCCTAATCTTCCCCTGAACTTCTTAAGAAAAATTGTTCAAAACATGAGAATAAAGCAAGAGGAAGATCGCTGGTCTTTTTAATGTCATATTGTGGTATTATTTAACAAGCCCTCTAAAGAATATTTATTCCTCTAGGAACACAGAGCAGTCTCCGACCTTGCTATTTACTGTTTGAACTTGCATGCTAAGTTGTAGGTTTTTTTGTCTGATAGAGATCAAATTATTTCTGTCTGGTAGAAGAGATAACCTGTATTGTACCATCCTGTAGGACATCTTTATTGACTTTCACTTTAATTAATGAGTTGAAAAATAGCATTGACACCTTTTCAATCTATTCTGTATGGGTCTCATTTTTAACTGAACCTATTTATAAATCAGAGGACACCAGAGCCCTGTTAATGAAATCCATACAGGTCAGCTTTGGGGCAGAAAGTAAAGTGGAAAAGGATAGATCATAAATCTCAAGGAGCAAGTGGAAGATATTCTACCCAATTAGAATTTGACCTTATATGATATCTTATTTCTTTCCCAATGTGATTAGTCAAATCATGAACACATTTTAAATTACTATGGATATACATGTTTTTGTTTGTTTGTTTTACCAATGAGGACACTATTGTACAAAGAAGTAATGGATACAAACCATTAGCCATGTGGAACAGACAAAAAATAGAATTCTACTATCCTCTAACAAAAGAGGATAGTAGAATCTCTATTATAGTATTATAATAATGCAAATTCCTCATGTGTTCAATTGTGGGGAATGTGCACTAAGAAACCCTTTCCAGGACAGGTGTAAATGACTCCTTGAAGGATGTCTGTCCATGACATGGTACCCTCAGTCCCACACACGTTCTTGAGTTGGACCTGGGATCTAAATGCTAGATGACTGGTTTAGTGAGTCATTAAGAAGAAAATCCATAAGCAAAAAAGTAGCAAGCACAGTCAACCCCTTAGAGTTTCACAAGCTCACAAGTAACCTGGGCATATATGTATCCAAGGCCAATGTGCCACTAGTCTCACTTGTAGTTATTCAGATTATTCTAATATTGGCTATGTATACCTTTCTCATTTGCTAAGATTCATAGCCATGTTTTTGTTTAAACAAGTTGTTAAAGTCACCATTTGCTCTGTAATTAAGTAATTAGTTCTAAATTGTTTCAAACAATTAACCAATAATAAGTAAAAACAGCATTGTCAATATCTTTTAAGGATGCTTGTTTTCACATGGGTTGTAAAAGTTTGTGAATTACCAACTTTAGATTTTCAGAGACTGGGGAGCTCTGGAAGGACAAAAGACAAGATGAGCTGAAATATAAAATTCTGGAAAGAGAAGAGCATTTCAGATTTTTAGATTTCAGAAGCTCCATAAAATCCAAGCAAGGCAAAAAAAAAAAAAATGAATACCACACCTAGTCAATGGCAGTGAAAACTACTGAAAACTACTGAAGACAAAGATCAAAATCTTAACAGCAACTTCAAACATGTAAACATACAATGGATGGCTGAATTTTCAATACATTTTATTGAAATGTATTGAAAATTCATGACATTTTATTTTGTTTATTTATTTTTATTGTTCAAGTACAGTTGTCTGCCTTTTACCCCACCTCTCCCCTCTACCCCAGTCATCCCCACCTTCCACCCCATCGAGTACATCCCCCCCTTGATTTGTCCATGTGTCCTTTATAGTTGTTCCTGAAAACCCTTCATCCTCCCCCCTCCATTATCCCCTCCCATGTCCCCTCTGGTTACTGTCAGACCTTTCTTAATTTCCAAGTCTCTGGTTATATTTTGCTTGCTTGTTTGTTTTGTTGATTAGGTTCCACTTAAAGGTGAGATCATATGGTATTTGTCTTTCACCTCCTGGCTTATTTCACTTAGCATAATGCTCTCCAGTTCCACCCATGCTGTTGCAAAGGGTAGAAGCTCCTTCTTTCTCTCTGCTGCGTAGAATTCCATTGTGTAAATGAACCATAATTTTTTGATCCACTCATTTGCTGATGGGCACTTAGGTTGCTTCCAGTACTTGGCTATTATAAATTGTGCTGCTATGAACATTGGGGTGCATAGGTTCTTTTGGATGGGTGTTTCCGGGCTCTTAGGGTATAATCCCAGCAGCGGAATTGCTGGGTGAAAAGGTAGTTCCATTTTTAGTTTTCTGAGGAAATTCCATACTAGTTTCCACAGTGGCTATATCAGTCTGCATTCCCACCAACAGTGCACCAGGGTTCCCTTCTCTCCACATCCTCTCCAACACTTGTTTGTTGATTTGTTTATGATGCTCATTCTGACCAGTATGAGGTGGTATCTCATCGTGGTTTTAATTTGCATCTATCTGATGGCTGGTGATGCTCAGCATCTGTTCCTATGTCTCTGGGCCCTCTGTATATCCTCCTTGGAGAAGTATCTGTTCAAGTCTTTGGCCCATTTTTTAATTGGTTTTATTGTCTTCCTGGAGTGGAGTAGTGTGAGTTCTTTATATATTTTGGAGATCAAACCCTTGTCCAAGGTATCATCAGCAAATATGTTTTCCCATATAGTGGGTTCTTTTTTTCATTTTAGTGCTGTTTTCTTTAGCCATGCAGAAGCTTTTTAACTTGATGAGGTCCCATTTGTTTATTCTTTCCTTTATGTCCCTTGCTTTAGGGGATATATCAGTGAAGATGTTGCTGTGTGGAATGTCTGAGATTTTCCTGTCAATATTTTCCTCTAGGACTTTTATGGTGTCACAACTTATATATTTTTTTCAATTTTTCAATTATTTTATTGTTGTTCAATTACAGTTGTCTGCATTTTCTCCCCACATCTCTACCCCACCCCAACCAAACCCACCTCCTTACCCAAGTCTTTTATCCACCTTAAATTTATTTTTGTGTATGGTGTAAGTTGGTAATCGAGTTTTATTTTTTTGCATGTAGCTGTCCAGATCTCCCATCACCATTTGTTGAAGAGGCTGTTTTTACTCCATTTTATGCTTCTTTGCCCTTTGTCAAATATTAATTGACCATAGAGACTTGGGTTTATTTCTGGGCTCTCTGTTTTGTTCCATTGGTTTATGTGCCTGTTTTCATGCCAGTACCAGGCTCTTTTGACTATAGTGGCCTTGTAATACAGTTTGATATCAGGTATTGTGATCCCTCCTGCTTTGTTCTTCTTTCTCAAAATTGCTGTAGCTATTCGGGGTTGTTTATGGTTCCATATGAATTTCTGAAATATTTGTTCTATATCTGTGAAATATGTATGTCACTGGTACTTTAATATGGATTGCATTGAATCTATAAATTCCTTCGGGTAATATGGCCATTTTGATGGTGTTAATTCTTCCAATCCATGAGCATGGTACATGCTTCCATTTGTTTGTGTCTTCCATAATTTCTTTCTTCAGTGTTGTATAGTTTTCTGCATACAGGTCTTTTACCTCCTTGGTTAAGTTTATTCCTAGGTACTTCATTTTTCTTTTTGCTATATCAAATGAGATTTTTTTCCTGATTTCTGTTTCAGATGTTTCATTGTTGGTGTACAAAAATGCCTTTAATTTCTGAGTATTGACTTTGTATCCAGCTGTTTTGTCAAATTCATTTATTAGGTCAAGTAGTTTTTGGTGGAGTCTATAGGATTTTCTACTTATACTATCATGTCATCTGCCAACAATGACAGTTTTACTTCCTCCTTTCCAATTTGGATGCCTTTTATTTCTTTTTCTTGTCTGATTGCTGTGGCTAGGACTTCCAGTACTATGTTGAATAGGAGTGGTGAAAGTGGGCATCCTTGTCTTGTTCCTCATCTTAATGGGAAAGCTTTAAGTTTTTGTCCATTGAGTATGATGTTGGCTGTAGGTCTCTCATATATGGCCTTTACTATGTTCAGGAATGCTCCCTCTATTCCCACTTTGCTGAGTGTTTTGATCATAAATTGGTGCTGTACCTTATCAAATGCTTTTTCTGCATCTATTGATATGGTCATGTGATTTTTGTGTTTCATTTTGTTTATGTGGTGTATTATGTTTACTGATTTGCGAATATTGTACCATCCTTGCATCCCTGGGATGAATCCCACTTGGTCATGGTGTATGATCTTTTTAATGTATTGCTGGATGCGGTTTGCCAATATTTTGTTGAGGATTTTTGCATCTATGTTCATCAGTGATATTGGCTTGAAGTTTTCTTTCTTTGTTATGTCTTTATCTGATTTTGGGATTAGGATGATCCTGGCTTCATAAAGAGTTTGGGAGTCTTCCTTCTTCTTGAATTTTTTGGAATAATCTATGGAGGATGGGGGTTAGCTCTCCCTTAAATGCTCTGTAGAATTCTCCTGTGAAATTGTCTGGTCCAGGGCTTTTGTGTGTTGGGAGTTTTTTGATTACTGTTTCAATTTCATCAGCTTTACTGGTCTGTTCAGGCTTTCTGCTTCTTCTTCATTGAGTTTTGGAAGATTATATTTTTCTAGAAATGTATCCATTTCACCTAGGTTTTCAAATTTCTTGGCATACATTTCTTCGTAGTAATTCTTATAACCCTTTGTATTTCTGTGGTATCAGCTGTAGTCTCTCCTCTTTCATTTCTGATTGTGTTTATTTAAAGGCTTGTCGATTTTGTTTATCTTTTCAAAGAACCAGCTCCTGGATTCATTGATCCTTAGAATTGTGCTTTTAGTCTCTATGTCATTTAACTCTGCTCTGATCTTGGTTATTTCCTTCCTTCTGCTTACTCTGAATTGTCTTTGTTGTTGTCCTGTGAGTTCTTGTAGGCATAGGTTTAGGTTGTGTATTTGAAATGTTTCTATCTTTTTTAGGTAGGCCTGTATCGCTATGAACTTCCCTCTCGGGACTGCTTTTGCTGTGTCCCATAAGTTTTGGATTGTTGTGAATTCATTTTTGTTTGTTTCCAGAAACTTTTTGATTTCTTCCCTAATCTCATTCTTGACCCATTCATTGTTTAATAGCATGCTATTCAGTCTCCATGATTTTGAGTGTTTTGGGTTTTTTTTTCCTTGAGGTTGGTTTCTAGTTTCAGTCCCTTGTGGTCAGAGAAAATGCTTGATATGATTTCAATTTTCTTGAACTTGTTGAGGCTTGTTTTATGTCCTATCATGTGGTCTATCTTTGAAAATGTTCCATATGCATTTGAAAAAAATGTCTATTTTGCCTCTTTGGGATGAAAGGCTCAATGTATATCAGTTAAGTCCATTTCATCTAGGGCATTGTTCACTGCCACAATATCTTTGTTGATATTTTGTTTGGAAGATCTGTCCATTTTTGACAGTGGATGTTCAAATCTCCTACTATGACTGTGTTGCTGTCAATATCTTTCTTGAAGGCCTCCAAGATTTTCTTTATGTATTTGGGTGCTCCTATGTTGGATGCATATATATTCACAATGTTTATGTCTTCTTGATGGATTCTTCCTTTGAGTATTAGGAAGTGACCTTCTGGATCTGTTTATATGGCTCTTCTTTTGAAGTCTATTTTGTCCGATATGAGTATTGCTACCCCAGATTTTTTTTTTCCTGTCCATTTGCTTGGAATATTTGTTTCCAGCGCTTCACTTTCAGTCTGTGTAGGTCTTCTGTCCTGAGGTGGGTCTCTTGTAGGCAGCATATGTGTGGGTCATGTTTTCTTATCCATTCCACTATTCTGTGTCTTTTGATTGGGGCATTTAATGCATCTATGTTTAAGGTTATTATTGATAGGTACTTATTCATTGTCATTTTTTTGTACCTGTGTTCCTCTCTCTTTCACTGTTTTTCTTCTTGTTTTTAAAGCAAACCCTTTAGCATCTCCTATAGAGTTGGTTGGAGGAGGTATACTCCTTGAGGCTTCTTTTGTTCGGGAAGCTCCTTATTTGGCCTTCCATTTTGAGAGCCCTGCTGGATAAAGTAGTCTCGGTTGCAGGCCTCTGGTTCTCATTACTTGGAGTATTTCTCGCCTTTCACTTCTGGCTGGAGCGTTTCCATTGAGAAGTCAGCTGCTACTCTTTTCGGGGCTCCCTTGTATGTTACTTCCTGTTTCTCCCTTGCTGCCTTTAATATTCTCTCTTTGTCTTAGAATTTTGCCATTTTAATTATGATGTGAATTGAAGTGGGCCTCCTTGGGTTCCTCTTGATTGGGACTTTCTGTGATTGGGATTTGTGTGACTTTTTCTCTCATCAAATTAGGCTAGTTTTCCATTATTACTTTTTCAAACAGGCTTTCTATCCCTTGCTCTTCTTCTTCTCCTACTGGTATCCCTATTATATGGATATTGTTATGTTTCATGTTGTCCTGCATTTCCATTAATCCCTCTTCATTCTTTCTGAGCCTCTTTTCCTTTTCTTACTCATTCTGGGTGTTTTTTTCTACCTTGTCCTCCAGTTCACTGATCCGATCCTCTGCTTCATCGAGCCTGCTTTTGATTCCTTCTACTGTGTTCTTCAGTTCAGAAATTGTATTCTTCATTTCCTCTTGGCCTTGTTGACAGTTTCTATTTCCTTTTTTATGTTGATATAGTTTGCAGTGAGTTCATTGTAGTTTCCCTGTAGTTTTTGGTAATTCTGTGTGTGCTCATTGAGCTTCCTTATAACCATTGCTTTGAATTCAATATTTGATAGTTGACTTGCCTCTATTTCATTTAGCATTCTTTCTGAGACTTGCTCCTTTCCTTTCATTTGGGGATTGTTTCTTTGTCATCCCATTGTTTGTGAGACTCTTCTTGTTAGCCTCTGCTTCTTAAGTTGCTCTGCTCTGACTCTCTGGGTTTATGGTGTGAACTTCTATGGTAGAATACCTGTGAGATTCAGTGGTGCAGTCTCCTTAATCTCCTGAGCTCACTGGTCTTGGACTGTTGTTTTTGTTGGCTCTGTGTATGTCTTTGGGTTTTGATTGTTGTTGGGTCTTTCTTTGGTGGGTCCTTCCCTCCAGCTGGTTAACTGAGGGTCACTCCGTCCACCACCTCTTGTATTCTGTTGTGCAGGTATGGGCAGGTTGTGTTGAAGCTGGTTCTTTCATGCGTACAAGGTTTGAGGATTCTCTCTTGCTCTTGTTCAGTTGTTTATTCTGAGTAATTTCTCCACCATTTAGTTGTATTTCCAGATAGGTCCTGGGTTGAGTTAGTTTGGCTTCCACTCCCTCCTTCACCTTCTTCTGTTGGTGGCTCTTTTGTTCGTGGGTTTCCTCTTCCAGCAGGTATCCTGGTGTTCACAGCTTCCACTTACTCTTGCCAGCCCAAAACGAAACACACCCCTCAAAGGATCAGATTCTGGTACAGCCTCCGAGACTTTTAGTCCCTTTCCAGAATCAAACTCTCCATGGCCATCACCCATTTTGCACTCACCGGTTCTGCTTGCCACCAAAGTTCAGATATGCACCATTTCTGAAGATCTTTATCTTTCTGAACAACTGAGCCTGACTCTATCATTTCACTTTGGCATGAAAGAATTCCTTTAACATATCTAATAATTCATGTTTGCTTACAACAACTTCTCTAGATTACTTATCTAAAATTATTTTATTCACTATGATTTTTGAAGGATATTTTCATAGGATACAGATGTCTTCATATTTTCTTCCAGCACTTTGAAGATGTCACCCTACTGCTTTAGAGCCTTCATAAGATCTGATGAGAATTTGCTAGTGATTTTAATAGTTATTCTCTTGTGTGTAAAATATCATTTTTTTTCTTTGGTTACTTTGCAGAGTTTTTCTTTAATCCATGGTTTGTAGCCATTTGACCTTGATATACATTAGCATATTTCCTTTTACATTTATCCTGTTTGGGCCTCCCTGACCTTCTGGAATTTTAATTTTCTAGCTTTCACCTTACTTGGGAAATTATCTGCCATTGTTTTTTCAATTTTTTTAATGTCCCATGCTGTCTTCTTTCCTTCTGGGACTGTAATTCAGCCCAGGTCAGGACTTTTTCTTTTGGCCCACACGTCACTGAGTCCTGTTCATGTTATTTCTTCTCTCTCTTCTTCATATTGGGTAGTTTCAACCTGCTTTCCAGTTGACTATTTCCTCTGTCATCTATATTTTGCTATTAAACTCATCTAATGATTTGTTTTACTTCATACATTTTATTTTTGATTTTTATTTTTCTACTAAATTTATTAAATAATATTCATTATGAGAATGTATATCTTTATCTCATTAGGAATAATTATAACAACTTAACGTTCTTGCCTGATAATCTAACATTCAGGTCATATTTATGCTGATCTCTGTTTATTGCCACGTCCTATTATTTGAATGTTAAGTGTCCTGAACATTGTAAATGTTATACTGGGGAGATGAAACTCTGGATTTTGTTATTTTGACAAGTGTTCATGTTTTCTTGGCAGGTAACAAATTAACTGTCAGAATCAGATTTCAGGCTCTGTTGTGCCTATGGGAGGTGGCAGCTCAAATCCCATTTCCGCTCTTGTGATCAGAACTTCAGGCTGTTCAGAGTCTGTTTCAAACATGCATGGCTGAGGAGTCAGCCAGAGACTTGTAAAGATTTTATGCACAACATGTGAGGCACCATTTTTCTGGTTCTCTTCATTTTGGTATTTGTCTGTCTTTTTATCAGTGCTTACTGATACCCAGGGCTCTGATTGTTCAGTCCAGAAAGATGGTAGAGTTTATATAAGCATTTTAGCTCCTCCAGGACTAGTTGTGACTATAACTGGCTTTAGTTTAATTTTATATTATATTCTTCTTCTCTTTTGGAAGGTATGTGTTTCAGTTTTTATCAACCGAGACTCGCACCTGAGTTCTATCTGTATATGCATTTTATTTGTTTTGATTTTCTTCAATTAATTTCTTATCATTCAATAACGTTTAAAATATTCTGATTAAACAAAACCTGCAAAAGACAGGCAAAATTTCAGCACTTCATTCTCCTCATTTCTCTGTCGTCTCCTGTTGCCCAGCCTCTCTGGCCATCACGTCCCCCATTCCAACCTTCACCATGTACATTTCAGTCTTGTATATGTGTACATTTCTTTTTTTCCCCTTGGAATGTGTTCCTTTTTCTTTCTTTTTTTTTTCCCATGGAAGGTTATGTATTTTGTTTTTTCCTACACTACCATAATTTTTATGAGTTAATAACTTATGCATACTCTTTGTGTCATTGAATTCTTTTGAATATTTTTCTTCTTTAATAAGAGTGCTTTCCACAGAGCCATTATTCAAAGAAGGTCTGTGTTTGACAAAGATTTTCAATTGATGTGTGCCTTGGAATACATTTATTATAAACTCTTATTTATGTGGTAATTTAGGTGAATATAAAATTCTAGATCCAAAGCTGCTTTACCTCATAATTTTGCATGTTATTTATTTTCTTTCTTTATTTCAGTGTCCCTGTAGTGATATGTAATAACTATTAGATTCCTATTTTTAAAAATATTTTATTTATTTATTTTAGAGTGGGGAAGGGTGGGCAAAGAGAGAGGGAGAGAAACTTCAATGTGTGGTTGCCTCTTGCCCACCCCCTACTGGGGACCTGGCCTGCAACCCAGGCATGTGACCTGACTGGGAATCAAACCAGCAATCCTTTGATTCACAGGCCAGCACTCAATCCACTGAGCCACACCAGCTAGTGCAGATTCCTATTTTTTGTAGTTAATATACACACGCTCTCTTAAAGATTTTTAAATTTTTTCTTCTTCCCTTTATCTTTATATAAAATGCACTATAAACTTTATAGACCTAAAGTTTTATTTTCCACCTCAATTTGTAATTTCTTTACTCAGTTAATCTGCAGTCAGTCATGATTCTATGAAATATTTCCTCCTACCATTTAGCTCTTTATTTTTTCTATTATATACTTATGATTTGTGATTTTTACTTCTACTCTTTGTATTAATTTTTCTTTTGTCTTTCCTATCACCCTATTAATATATAGTGGCTTCTATTTTCCTAGTGTGGGAGTTGGGGTAAGCAGTTGTCTTAATTGGTCCTATTTTTTGACCCTGCTCTCTGTCCCTGTGTAGAAATAACTATTTCTTGCATATATGTCCCCTCCATGTCATTCTTGCCAAACTCATGTTAGCGTGCCGTATTAATTATGAATAAGTTCAATAGCTTCTGTCTCTAAGAGCCAATTGAACCATGTTCTTCTGATGCATCACCAGAGTGGATTAAAGCTCTAGCTTACTGTTATTCAATAGTTCTTTCAGGTTATTTGGTATGGGCTTTGAGGTATGTGAATACAATTTCTTATTATAGGTCATTAATTATTGATAATATTTGAAAAGCATTATATATTGTATGGTAATATATATTATATTTTATTACACTTACAGCTTCAAAGTATATGGCTGTAGGCTGTTCATACAAACTGAGTAACAATGTAACTGAGGAAGGATTCCCATTTTTCTACATATTGTAGATAATTTTCTTCACAAGACGTTTGGAGAAAGCACCCATATATTGGGTTTGCATTCTACAGAGTTGCCTTTTAAAAAAGTTTATTTTAATTCTCCTTTGATAGTTCATACTAGTTGCTAATATAAGGAACATGTTGACTCTGTTACGGTTTCAAGACTTGTGGCACAACTGAGCCAATAAAATGAGCATACATTTTACTCCTGATGGATAGAGTGTCTCAGATCTCAGAATAACATACATCAGAGTGTTTCGGAATGCACAATGTATTCATTTATACCAATGTAAATTATTATATCACTGTGGTCAACTGCGGTCTGCAAATATTAAATAAAACATTCAAGAAATAGAATACAGTTTTAAATTGAAAATAAAAAGATTATTAAATCTTTACCCTGAGTTAGGGGTCCTTAAAAACATTTACACCAAAGTAAATAGAATGGAGGAATAATCGAGTTTTATTCAATAAGTTGATCTAAAATGGTTGAGTTATGTAGTAGTTTACTGTTAAAGATGTCAGGCAGCCCATGTTAGCACTGATGACTTCAGTTTGGATATCTGTAGAAAATACTTATTTAAGTAAAGAATAAGATAATAAATATCAAAGTAAAATTCCCAGAGCTTTATTTATTTATTTACTTAGTTATTTATTCAGTTAGCTTTTCAGGTAACATCCATTGAAGTTTGACTATAAAAACAGAGTAGTCTCTCATTTTTAAACATTAATTTTTTTAATTTAAATAAAATTAAATATGAAAATATATGTTTAGCATATGCTATGTAACCAGAAGTTTGATTTGCATATTGAATTTTTAAAGACAGTCTTCATAGTGAAGGAGGTTATATTTTTCCTTTTATTGAATTTACTGAGGTGACATTGGTTAATAAATTTATACAGGTTTTAGGTGTACAGATATATAATATACCATCCGTATATTGTATTGTGTGTTCACCACCAAAGTCAAGTCTCATTCATCACCATTTATCTCCCCTAGAGCCTCTTCGACCCCCCTTGCCCCTTTTCCTCTGGCAGCAACCACCACATTGTTGTCTGTGTCTATGAAGGTCTTTGTTTTGGGGGGGGTTTCTTGCTTAATCCCTTCACCTTTTTCACTCAGCCCCATCTCCCACTCCCCCTCTGACAGCTATCAATCTGAGGTTGTCATATTTTTGAGAATATTGTAGGTTAGTGGAAAAATTAAAGAGATGATATAAGGAAAGGATTTTACAAATACAAATTTCTCTATAATTGTCAGTTTGTAGACGTATTTTTAATGAGAAGATGTGATGATATAAAAATGAATTTGGGAAGGGGGATAATGAGGGGAAGAGAGGAAGGGTCTTCAAGAAACATGTATAAAGGACCCAGGGACAAAGCCAAAGGGGGGAACAATTGAGGGTGAGAGGTGGGGGTTGGTGGGGCGGGGGACAATGGTTGGGGGAAAATAGAGACAACTGTACTTGAACAACAATAAAAAAATGAAAAAAAATAAAATAGCTATTTTAGTTAATTATAATAAAAAATGAATTTAGTGGTATCACTCTCCATTTTACCTGGAAGGGTACATGGTGTAATATATTTTTTGCTTATACTTCTTTTTTAAAGATTCATAACTTTGCTTTGAATATACAGTAAGAAAGTGTACATTGAAAAGAGCATTGTGTAAATACTTAGCACATTGTGAAGTGAACATTTGGTACTAAACTGGCAGGTGTTGGACTGGTACTTATCAATTAGAACAATTTATATTACACGGGGAAAAAGAAAGCCAAAGCCTAAGACAGAAAAGAAGCACCAAATCTGTTTACTTGGGGAGAGTTATGTGGTTTGACTGTCTACAGAAATGTAATAAATGTGTGTGTGGAGGAGAGGGTGTTGAACTCTAATGCTGTGCTATTTCAAAAATAAAATTTTGGGGGTCTTTTTATTTCTTTTTTTATTCTCATTGAATCTCTGTAACTGTTTTATTTGAAAGGGCTGTAATTATATGCCTAAATATTAAATGATTGCTAAAATAGAAAAAATAGTACTTGAATTCAGTCCCTTTAAATAGTGGCACAAGCTTAAATATGTTCCTACCTAATCAACAGTAAAATTAGTTTCCACCCAGAAGGTATTAAGCAAAGATGAAGCAAGCTGTTTGCCTGAGATTAAAACTCTGGTGAGCCAAATCCAGTAAATGTGAATGTACAGAACAGTCTTCCTTGCTCGTCTTTAAAATTCTCTTGTTTTTTGCCATTGCTTTCAGGTGGTGTGTTCAGTTGTGTTTAGTCCAGATAGTCCCACTAATGGTGATTTCACCTCCTGTTTTTTCTTTGATTCTTTGCTTAATTATTGGTGGTAGTAGGGTTTATAAAATATACACTATGATTCTGAATTAAAATTAATAATTTCCCTATACACTTAAAAAACAAAACAAAACAGTTTTAAACAAGTACCAAGTGTTCATTCACTGCCTGATGCACTAAATTCATTTCTAATTTAAGGTGGAGACTGGGGAGTGGAAGTGGGTGTAACTTGGATTATGACTTTCTTTTTCATTTCCCGAGGATACAGATGTCACAGGATTGATTGGAACTTTTGCTTTTGGGTTTGCAATTGTTAAAAATCAATAGCCAGCCCACTTTGACCTCCTCTTCTTCAAGTGCTTCTGTGATAAAAGACCACATGGCAAATAGCAGTTGCTAACTTTTAAAATTACTTTCAAGCACAGTACAAAAGGAAGTATATTACTGATTGCCTTACTTTTAAAAGTCTATTTTTACAGATTCTTCTACTTTTCCTATACTGTTTTGACCTTTCTTTGTCTTTCCCTGTAACTGCTTTTTAAAATTTCATCCTAAACAAATTTTGCTTTACTGTATATCCTAGGAAACATTCAGTTACATGCTCCCAGCAGTGCTGATGTACCCCAAACTTGTATCTCTCATTCTTCTCGGTATGTATTTTTTATGGATTTTTTTCAACAACTCGAAGAACAGTTTCACATCTCAGCCCAAGGTGATCATATCCCTAAATAAATTTCATGTATTTTCTGCCCACATTGATTTTATTCTCTAATATGCCCTTCTTAATTCATGGGGGCATTATTAAAAATGAGATCTTTGCATCATTTCTTCCTTTCTTTCCTTTTATCCTTTTCCTGAAATCCTTTTGGAGAAAAGTGAAATAATACTTTTCCTTGAGGCATCTCTTGGGATTGTACCTTACTCTTTGTACTGTTGTAGGTACTAGTTGTACTTACTACTCTCCCTCTCATTCCTAATTCTCATTTTCACGACTCTACCCTTTGTGTTATTCTGCATGCTCTCTCATAACATTTTCTTAGGCCAATTTATCTGAAAGCACTAGGAAAATATATTTTTTTCTTCATAAGCTTCACCATATCCCTTCCTTTCTGAAGATGTATGAACTCTGTTGTCTGGCATTTAAGACTCTATAAATGTATTCCTTGCTATTAATTTACTTTTATTCTATACTCTATTGAAAGTGCTTTATTTGGAGAGATTATTTAGCAACTCCTATTTTTCTCGGTATGTACATTCTCCCCATACATAGGCAATTTGCATTTTTTCATTTTTAATCCTTTAAGGTTTTTTTCTTTGATTATAAGCTTATTAATTCTCCAGCTCCCAGATTAATCTCTAGCTTCATGTAGTACCTCTTGAGCTCACTGTTTTTCACCTTTCTGCAACCTTTATTGCAGTTATAATTAGTACCAAATCACATTACTTCATTGTTCCCCATTTCACAATATTTTATTAGTTTATGGTTATGTTAAAATAGAGACTACATCATTTCTTCTTTTGATTCCCCTATAACATATCATGTGCTATATGTAGGGACTCTTAAATATTTTAGCATATTCATAAATTTTCTGTTTATCCAGACCCCACTTAAATACATTAAAAAACAACTTATTATGGAATTTTGGAAATTTTAGTACGAAGGCAGTCAGGAGGTATGTCAGGAGAAAAGAGATCTTTGCACTCTCGGTAGAAATGTTTTGCAAGCAAAAAATTACAGTGACCATGACAAATCAAAGTGAAGGTCAATGTTTATTTCTCTCCCCCTCTTTTCAACATAATACATTTTTTAATTATTCTAGCATTTTTGGTAAGGTAAGGAGACACAACAAGCCACTGGGCATGCCTAATAGTAACCTTTTAGTAACCTATGGATTCCAGAATGTCAAGCATTATGTGTTTATTAATAGTTTTCAGAGTGTATTAAGAATAACGATGAATTATTGCTGCAATATTTCCTCATATTTGCATATTTAATGTAAAAATTTCCTCAAATCTTCAGTCTAGTTGGTGTAAGTGGAAGACAATCAAGCAATAGAACATACTTAAAAAATGGAGATTTCTACCTTAACTTTCCAGGCACAGATAAAGATGTAACTTTAGACTTAAAACTAATCATCCTTCTCAATGTTACTTTTCCCTCTAATAGCTTCCATCAAGTAGTGCATGGGCAGAGCAAGGCTTAGGTCACTGCGGCACAGTAGCAGGTTAATAGACAAACCTGGGTTGGAATATAATTCTCATTTTGGCTTATTGGTTCCTGCCAGAATTATTGTAGCTTTTATGACACCATTAGAATGTATGACCAGTTGTGGCAAGTTATTCTCAAATCTGATGAAGTGCTTGTTAATTAGTCAGTCATTTTATAGACACTACCAAGAAGACATCTTGAGAAGGGATTTTGTGTCTGTCACGTGTTATACATGAACTAGAAATAAAAAAGGTTTTATATGAATACTAAGGAATGCTTTTATTGTGAAGGTAAAATTAAAATTCTAACTCAAGCAAAATCATGCAAGAGGCATGATTTAGCATAGTGATCCCAGAATATCACTGCCATTCTTCATAAACACTCCATGCGTCCCCCAAGCCTCTGACTCTTGTTGGGCTCACCTGAGTCTGTTTGCTGTGGGATAGCCAACAAAAGCACTCAGGACAGAGCTGACTGGTTCCTCTTGCCCACGTTGCTTCAGTGTTGCACAGCTGGCACATAAGTATGTATAAATAGAGTTATTGAATAACAAAAATATTTACATATTTTTTGCATTTTTATTTGAAAGGCATTTGGGAACAGGAATACATGGACACAGCTGGAAAATCATTAAATGTAGAATATTTTACTCTTTCACTAGAAATAGAACCAGAGCTACTATATTTTTCTGGAAAACAACCTTTCCATCACCAGAAGTCATCATTCTGCTTATGCAGTGACATATACAAGCAAAGCCACCTCTGTTGAGAATGTATTCTCAAATATGTAGTGAAGACTTCATTGACTATATCAGACACCACCTGTGCCCCATTTCTCATTCTCTTACCTCATCTTTTTACTCTAGGAATGGCTGTGGAAACCAGGCATATGCAAATACAGCCTAATTGCTTAGCTGAATCATGTGTCTCTAGCTTTAGGCTCTAGGGTTCATGTCCATTGCCATATGAGATGCCCATAGGAACCTGCAATCATCTCTGACATTTCTGGAAGTGTTAATACCTCATGGTGCAACTCCTGACACATAGGCATTGGGATCTGAAGAATACTCACTTCTTTTGACCTTGAGATTATTTGTAAAAAGATCGTCAGAGTTCTAGTGGGAATAAAGTCAGTTTTCCTACAATGGTAGCCAACTTGAAAACTCACCCTTGGATAGGCTTTTTCTTCTTTCCTGTCTCAATCTTCCCAGTCACCCACTACTGCTTCTTAAGATCACTTGCCAAAAGAGCATAGCTTTATCTAGCCTTTGCCTCAGGATCAATTTTTAGAGTAAAGTGAGAAAACACATCACTAATTAAATGACCCCACTAAGAAGCAACAAATGATTTTAAAATTTCATTTTGAAGAAGAAAAATCTTGTGACTCTACCTCAGTAATATGTGAAAGATCTTCTTTAAAAATGTTCAAAACAAACCTTGTAAGTTTCTATCACTGGAAAGTGATGCTTAATGTAGGCTAAATCTTTCCGATCCCTTCTGTGCACAAATTTGTTCTTTGCTAATTATTTGAGACATATAAGTGGATTTTCAGGTCCCTTTTCCATATCTTCTTAACACAAGAATCTAACATAGGAATCAGAAGTTTCATTTATTTGTGTAATTTCTTATTTATAAATCTTTATATACTTTTGTAGAGAGAATAACATTTTGAATTTAAAATGTATATTCCATAACTTTAATTATTCAAATTGTGTTTAATATTTCAGATTGTGTTTAGAAAGCTGAGAAGGGCAATGCCCTTCATGCTATTTGTTAAGTTAATACATTTGAGACAAAAAAATATATGTTTATGACTTTATTGGCATGGTTTCTTATTTATTCAATAAAAATTTCATCACACTTTATCTAGCAGTAATATAAACATAATTCAGCCAGTTTTTTAAGAAACAAAATAAAATAATACATAAACTTATTTTAAATACATAAGATTTTAAATAATTTTATGTTGATGCTAGTGTACCAATATCTAAATGGGACATCAACTCTTTGACTTTTTTATGAGAATAAATAATTCATTAGCTGAGATAAAAAGTTAATTCTTACTATGATTAGTTCTTTCCTAGATTTATCTTTCTCAGCCCAAAGAATTATAGATGAAAATACAGTAGACTTTTAATGTGAAATTATAGGCTACCTGGAAGTTAGGAGCTCAGTCCGGCAGTCCCAGAGTGGAGTACTGTGCATGACTAGTGTCCTCAGCCATACAACGGGAGAGATAATGGCATTTACACCAAAGTGTGTAAGTATTACAAGAAAAAAGGACATAATGTTTTGTATAAAATTATTTGCTTAAGCTAAACATGAATTAATTATTTTCCAATATAATATATAATGGTATTTTTTGAACTCAAAACCTGGAGTATACTTTTGGAGTACTATAATTTTTATAAATGTCAAGTCTAAGACATCTTGAACTTGGCCTCCTGGGAGAAGGTGTAAAAGTGGGGCTCTGATACATTTTCATTTTGTATGCATAAAATTTGACATTTTGCCATACATTCTGACCAGTTCTGCATGGTCTATTTGGTCTGTTCAGCATACATCCACACCATGTAGCTGGCAAGTCTAAAAATGGACCTGTAACATTTTTCTTGTGCTTACTCATGAAACCATTTGTCTGAATGTCTCTTATACTGTTCATCCTGAAATGTTCCCCACACTCTGAGCTATTGTCTTTTTTTAAATGTCAGTTTTTTCCATCCTTACAGTCCTGACATTTAGGTTTATTTTTCTCAAATGACCTACTTTGTCCATGATCTAAACTTTAAAAATTTCTTTTAGTTCCTCTGACTTTAACCACCCTGGGGATAATTTCCCTAGTCCTTGGGAGGAAATAGTGCATTTGTGCTGAGCTGCCCTTAAAATTATGAACTCATTTCAGATGTATTCCAATTAATTATATTTTATCAAAATGGCATTCAAAAACTTAAACATTTGTTTAATTTCTAAGCAGAAAACAATAAATAATCATGAACAGCCAATATGAGGGTGAACACCCCCAAAACGGAATTATTTTCTGGAGGGTGGACTCCTTGTAGTATTGGTTTTCCTTGCTAGGTCAGTGTTTTTGGTATACCAGCTGGTGTTTTTGTGAGAGGCTGAGTTTGGCTGTGGTGAATTTTGTGAAGACTCAACGCATTTGCTCATTTCGTGATGGGTGATTTACGAGTGCACCTGCCTACCCACACCGATTGTTCAGCAGCTTTTGACCAAAAACATCATGACCCCCATGCCTTGCTCCCCTTGTTCATCTTATCTTACCCCTAGTGACTTGTTTCTGTTTCCTTGGATGAAAAAGGTTCACAAAAGGAAACGTTTTGCTGATATGGAAGAGGTGAAACAACAAATGGCAGAAGCACCAGAAGGCATCAAAAGTTCAGAAACTGTTTTGAGTATTGGAAAAATTGTCTCAATTTATATTGCAATCAAATGGAGAGCACTTTAGCCCTGGCTGGTGTAACTCAGTGGATTGAGTGCTGGCCTGTGAACCAAAGGGTCGAATGGAGAGTACTTTAAAGGTGACTGAAGTTTAAACATGTAAGAATAAATACAAAAATTTTTATAATGATAAATAAATTCTCGTTTTGGGGGGGTCCCTCTCATACATTAGTAAATAACCCAAATTCTACTCTGTACCTCTCTACCTGGAAGGCCTGTGCATTTCCCATATTTCTCTTCCCACCCATGCACTAATCAGAGTTCTGGAATCCTTGAAGAAATTATATAATGATATTTTGCTTCAAGAAACACTAATTTAATTTCAAAAGTTGTTGGTCCCTGCCTGTGGTTTCAGGCAAAATTTTTAAAGTTGCTTTAGTTACCTATCCTTGCCTGCTGAGTTGGTCAGCCATTTTATAAGCACAACTGTACATCTATCCGAAGCATTAATATTAAAATGGACAAGAACAAAAAATTGTTCTTGCTACTGCTTCCTGTGCCTGCTATCTTATTGGGATCTGTGGTACGAGTTCATCCAGCCCCTACTCTTTTCTTGGTTTCTTAATCTCTATTGCTCCTCCTTTCTATATAGGTCTTCTTTAAAGACAATAATGTAAATATATAATTGCATACATAATTAAAATGCATGCTTATTTTTTTCTATGTAATCCTGAAGCAAAAGAAAAAAAACTGAATTCCCAAACCTTGTAATCAAATCTCTCTTTTCCTGGATATCTGCTTTTCTCTATTCCTGGGTAAAAACTATAAACTATAAAGTCTGCAATCTCTTCCTCCCTGACCTTTTGCACTTCCGCCTCACGTACTATCTGCCCGAGTTTCAAGTGTACAGTGCTGTCCTAGATACTTACTTGATCTGAGCGCTTAGACTGCACCTGCTTGTGTGTTTCTGCCTAACTGTACCAACTCCTTGACTTTGAACACAGTCTTTCCACCGGATTTGTGTCACACCGGCACACGGCTCATCTGATCATCTGAGCAGGCGCTGCACACCGTCTGCATCATCGGTGGTCTATAGTACGCCTGCTTCATCAGAGTATTGAGTTTGCTTTTATGCAGATTTCCTGATCACGTTAACATCCATTATTTAAAACATGATGCATGATTTCAAATAGGAACTTGTAATGTATAAAACTGGGTTGA
The DNA here is from genome assembly GCF_022682495.2 of Desmodus rotundus. Taxonomy (NCBI): domain Eukaryota; kingdom Metazoa; phylum Chordata; class Mammalia; order Chiroptera; family Phyllostomidae; genus Desmodus; species Desmodus rotundus. The sequence goes on from NC_071388.1 coordinate 168,861,046, forward strand.
AATGTTTACCACTGGAGCATACCACTTTTCCCTTGACTAAAAATAGTATATTCCTATATGCATACAGATACTTATTTTAAGAAAATCCTATTTAAAAATCTAGATATTCAGTTAATGATGGTGATAGATAATTTTGCATTTCATGATTAGTTCAGTTTCCTTTCTTTGACATTGAGACTAACTGAATTTTATTTCTTGCCATATAATTATTATTAAACAAGTTTTAGACCTGGAACAACAGAACTGTTGTTGTTTAACAAACGGGGAGATGATTGAAGGCCTTTTTATTACCTCTTCTTCTCTCCATCAAACACTTCATTTTTATTTTAATTATTAAATATACATTAAAACTGAGAATTAACAATTCTCAATTTTATATAAATTAGTTGAATGTCTCATTAAAGTCTTGTTAGCTGAAAGGTAGCAGATGTATTCCCTACTGCAAGTTACTGAATAACTTTCAAATTGTATTTGCACATTTTTCTGTATTAGTCAAAGCCATTTCTGCTGCAGCCTGTAATCAAAGCTTAGCATACTCAGAAAAAGAGCTATAGCCACATGATTTCTCTTAAAGCAAGCTTGGCTATTGTCAAGAAAAACATGGCCTGCAGAATTTACATGGGGAGACTTTGCATTTCATTGCACACTGGTAAAATAATGAAACCATTCTTCTACAACCACTAACTTCAAAAAAGATAAATTGTCAGGTAGCTTTTATACAATATTACAACTCTGAAAAAAGCAGAGACTTTGTAATTCAAAATACGTAATATAAATCATGTAGTTCTTTCTTGTTGACTGTTATAGTTTTCTTATTGCCAAAGGTGAATTAAAGGAAAGGCAGAATTCTTCGTATACATTTTCCTTGAATTTTGGAGATGATTATCTTATATTTAATAACTGTGAATCAGAGAGAACTCAGCTAATGGACAAAGAAGTTTTTTTATAGAAGCAGTTTATTCAATCATGTTTAAACTTCCTAGTTGCATAAGATTAGTTTAATGGAAACAAAACCAAATCTTTCAGTGCATTTGTTTGTTTACTTATTTTATATAAGATGCCAAATAATCATTTGATACAAATACCTGGTAATTATTATCTCTTTCATGTTATTTAGGTTGCAGTTAATGTCTACAACAATATGGATTTACATGTAACACACTGGGGATAACTCAGACAAATTTGTCAATATTTCAGGGAATTAAAAATATGGGTGCTAATCTTTTTGTTGAAATAGATGCAGAAAGCCTAAGATATTTTTAAAATACATAATAGATTTTGCTTATTTGTTTGTTTTATTCATTAGGTTCCACTTATAGGTGAGATTATACGATATTTGTCTTTCACCAACTGGCTTATTTCACTTAGCATAATTCTCTCCAGATCCATCCATGCTGTTATGAAGAGCAGGAGTTCCTTCTTTTTTACTGCTGTGTAGTATTCCATCATGTAAATGTACCATAGATTTTTGATCCACTCATTTACTGATGGGCACTTAAGTTGCTTCCAACTCTTGACTATTGTAAATTGTGCTGCTATGAACATTGGGGTGCATAGGTTCTTTTGGATGGGTGTTTCCGGGCTCTTAGGGTATAATCCCAGCAGTGGAATTGCCAGGTCAAAAGGCAGTTCCATTTTTAGTTTTCTGAGGAAATTCTATACTGTTTTCCACAGTACCTGCACCAGGCATTGAAATAAAGAACAAACTGACAGTAACCAGAGGGGAGGGGGAGAGGGAGACGGATTTGGGGGTGAAAAAAGGGGAAGTGTTGTCAAGGAACATGTTTAAAGGACATATGGAGAAAGCCAAAGAGGGGTAGGGTTGAGCGTGAGAGGCTGGCAGGGGGTAGTGGTGGTGGAGAAATGGAGGCAACTGTACTTTAACAACAATAAAAAACAAATACCCAATAGAATAGTTTTGAAGCCTAGTAGAAGTATAACTATCTAAAGTAAGAGTTACATACTGTTAATCCCAAAACTCCAACACACACACGCACACTCACACTAAACACACTCACAGAGTATAACCTGATGGATGAAACTGACCTAAGTTTAGAACCTCCTGCGTAAAGGAAGTGAACCAACTTGAGAGAGTCTTAATGGTGTCTCAACAGAAGGTTAAAGTGAAGAATTTATGGAGATTGTGGATCTAGTTTGAGTGTCTTAACGTGGGTATTTCATGGTACATAATTTAAACTCAGTTAGGCAAATTGTATGCGTTTCAGGTTGGAAGACCTTGAAAAAATTTTAAATAAGTAAAGAGTTATTTAATAAGCAAATGTTTTGCTGATTTGAGGTAGCTGGTACCCTAAGAAGAAGGTTAATATGAACTATTTTGGACATTTCAATTTTGGAAAATTGCTGACACACAATGAAATTATTTACTGGTTTACAGCAGTATCTGAGTAAAAATTTTCTGGAGCATATAGTAATCATGTTGATAGAGGTAGTCTTGGTTCTCAGTCTTTATTATGAAGCCAGGAGTTTCATGCCTAATATAAGATGTTTTGTCTCTTGGTCACCATTGTGGGAATTATTCAGGCTGCACCGGAAGAGAGAGCATTATATTGAGGGACTTCAAGAACTACAAAAGGCCTGTAATTTTACCACATTGACAATCTAACAAGTTAGCCTACTGCTGTTTCTTAGATAATGCTAGACAACACAAGATTTCTGGGCCAGAAACAAAGAACTTTATTACTCATGGAAAACAGTAACTAGAGCACTTCCCTGGGCCCTGAGAGTCCTCAGAGAGCGGGCTGGGGAAAGGGGACACGGGCAGGCTGAGAGTGAATTGCATTGTGAGAGAGGAGCAATGAGCTTGGGGAATTTTACTACTCTACTAGCAGGTGAAAGAAAGTTTCTTTCTTGTCTAATAATAATCCATAGTTCAGCCTGACATGTTTTGGTAAAACTAAATTGTCTTATGAACATGAAACTCTGATGGTTTTGACTGATCCAACCAACAAAGTCAAGACCATTTACTATTTCTCATAAAGTATTTCACTACAAACTATATCAATAGAATTATAAGCAGTATCATGAGGTCGAACTGCAGCATTGACCTCAGAATACCCCAGAGCCCCAGACTTAGCCACTGTGAGTAAATCACAGCAGGAAATTAATAGGCCTTATATTAGAAAATCAAGGTACTGTGCAAGGCAAGGATATAGTTCCTCACAAACTTATTCCATCTTCTTTAATCCAACAGACTAAGAAAAGATCACTCAAACTTTTCCATCCAATGTAAGTACAACTTCATTTTTCAATTCAAATGAGTGTTTAATATGTGTTTTGTGAGTTATAGAAAAGCAGTAAAAAAATACAGAATATATTTTGCAATATACATTAACAATATGAGTCAGGTTTAGATCTATATAATTATATGTAATTAATTTATTCATTTTATAGGTTATGGGAACATAAAATAATACTACTAATTTATAACAATACATGTAATGAGTAGCTAAAGCTATTCTTTTCAAAACTAGGAGTATAATAAAAGAGAGAACATTTTTTGAAGAGCCTGTGTATATGTATCTAACTCTGGTGTTTGTTTTTTACTAATGTTTAAGTAAATATTTATAAATGTAAATAGTATAAATAATTTAATTAAATATCATCACTGAAATAATTGTCTATTTAGACAATGATAGGCAATGATAATTGTCTATTATTGTAATAACTATTTTAGATTATAGTTGAATCAACTAGGTTTATCTTCAGGGTTTATTGAGCATATCTTAAAAATATGATATTTCAAAAAATATTCCAATTACAATTTTAAACATAAGGTTTGTCCAGAAGATATCCAGTCATGTAATATGACAAACAGAGACATTTATTGAAGAAGATATAAGAAACGTTGTACACAGGACAATAATATCTCAGTTCCCTTCAAAATAGGCACATTGACACTTCATATACAATTTTCCCAATTGCAATCAGCTGCCTGTCATATATTCCTCAATCTCACTGATGGTCTGAAATCTCTTCCTTTTCAAAGGTGATTTCAGTTTTTGGAAAGGCCAGAAGTCGCAGGGCACCAAATCTGGGCTGTGGGGGTGCTGAGTCACCTGGGTGATTTGAGATTTTGCCAAAAAGCTCTGCATTACAAGTGATCTGTGAGTGAGCATGTTGTGCTGAAGCTGCCAATCACCTGCTGCCCATAGAAGTAGCATTCTGAATCATCTGAATAGTTTCCAAAGAGCAATGTTCAACTTAACACAAATGTGATGCAGATTCATTGCTGTACTTGCTCAGTCATTTTTTAATGTGATGGCCACACAGTGCACATGCTCACTCGACAGCGTCTTCTGCCCCCACTGACTAGTTGAGTGAAGTTATCATCATTCATAGATGCACATTCCAGTCCACTCTCCTTGGCTTTCAAGTTACATTGATGTCACACAAACCATTCTTGTTTTATTAATAATGGCTGGACTCTTTCCAGACAGACCTCGTATTCTGTTAATCAATACTATATTAGTAAAAAAAAAAGTCAATTTTAGGATTTATCCTCTCTGTATTTCTCTAAAATAACCATTTTTCATGATTTGAACAGTACAAGTGTGGAAGAGCAGAGAGATTAACTTTCTACCTCTTAACATACAATCTGAAGATGAACATTTCAACATTGGCCACACTATGTTGTGCCAAGTTTCATACTTTCTCTCTAACTGAAGTAGTCGTAAGGCAGAATGAAATAAGTCCCATGCTATGTTCTGGAATTTTGAATAATCCTGTTATTAACCCAATCAACCTAATGCATAAGACAGTTTTATCCATGATATGTATAATCTTGTTAATGTTCTTTTTATAATACTGATAATAATATGAAAACACTTCAGAGACTCAGATGTGCAAGATAGTTAAATGTCATTATGATAAATGTGTTTGGTGAGGAATCATGGAGATTGTTGAAAATTCGTCCTTTCCACTGAAACACCAATCCAAAAGAATCTGTGCACCCCAATGTTCATAGCAGCACAATTTACAATAGCCAAATACTGGAAGCAACCGAAGTGCCCATCAGCAAACGAGTGGATCCAAAAACTATGGTATATTTACACAATGGAATTCTACGCAGCAGAGAGAAAGAAGGAGCTTATACCCTTTGCAACAGCATGGATGAAACTGGAGAGCATTATGCTAAGTGAAATAAGCCAGGAAGTGAGGGACAAATACCATATGATCTCACCTTTAACTGGAACATAAGCAATAGAAGGAAAAAGCAAACAAAATATAACCAGAGACATTGAAGTTAAGAACAATGTAACAATAGCAAGGGCGGGGGTGGGGGGTGGGGGCGGGGACAGTAGGTAGAGGGGATTACAGGAACTACTATAAAGGACACATGAACAAATCCAAGGGGGAGGGTGGAGAGGGGGGAGGGAAGTGGGTTCACCTGGGGTGGGGTGAAGGGATGGGGGAAAAGGCATACAACTGTAATTAAATAACAATAAATAAATAAATAAATAAATAAAAAAAAAAAAAAAAAAAAAAAAAAGAAAATTCGTCCTTTCTATGAAGATTTCTCAAAAGAACATTTCATGAAGTGAGTTGTAACAAATCACAATAATTCAGGAGTCTAGCCCAATAACAGCTGTGGATACTCCAAAATCCTTGTCAAAAGGTTAATGCTAAATTATGTTGTATAAAATTATTAGTTTCTTTTTTGTTCATAGCTCATATATTGTAGAGTAGATAAAATATTTATCATATATACATTTAGGAATATATTAAATTGAATGTGCTACTTATAGTAATGCATTTTCAGATGGCAAAAATGTAAATTGGTCAATTTTATACTCTTGTACTTCACTTGCATTTAATGTTATATTAAAACTGTACTTGGCAAATTTTAAATATAAGATCAGAATAATGATCCAAACAAGGTGGAATTAATATCATTTTTGTATACCATTCAGCATTTCTACAGTACAAAGTCTGTTTCTCTTCACTGGCAAAACACCCAATTTTTAAAAAAATATTTCCTCCAAGTTTGCTTCTTTTTAGCTTTCCCCTCTATTGACAAATGATCTAATTATGAGAAGACATACAATCACTTCAGGAAGAAATGTTCTTCTATTAATACCGAGTATCAACTAACAAAAGTACAGCAAAATTAGCTTTCTATTAATTCCAGTAACCCAGGAGATACACTTATACTTGTCAGGAGCTCAGAATGGCCAATATACCTTTGGTTCCATTATGAGATACCAAACCTGCATCACCAAGTTTTGAATCATGTGGCTATTTTTTATGCTTTGCATAGCACTGTATGCATTTTTCTACAGACCTCTCTATTTATTTCAATTAGTATAAGAACTGATACTGCTTGTGTTTGATTACTCATCTTTTTCATGCTGAAGCTATAGGTTGTTTAATAGTAGGTAGGAAATATTTTGTTTCTTGTGTAAAAGGAGTAACAGTGTGGTAATCTTCACTTGGCATGTTCTATGCCAAACTATTTGTTCACTCAGCTGCAGATCAGCCCCACTAGTGCAGGGAATTTCACCAAATGCACTCACTTCAATTGCCAGGGTAGACATCATTATCTCTTAGTTCTACACCTCCATCACTGGGAATTTTCTCTCAATATCCTTTACTGAATCTGACTAAACTCTTTGTAATTTCTTTTTGTGCATCAATATTATGAACTAGCCATTATTGCTATTTTGCAAATACTCTATTTGTAAATATATTGTTTTGGCTTTTTTTTTTGTTTCAGTAGTATGGCTTCTGATTTCTTTGTAAAACTTTAAAGAAACACTTTTAGCAGCATCTCAGTACTGAGCTGCTCTGTTATTATATTTTAATATTTGTTTTTTTTAGATTTTATTTACTTATTTTTAGAGAGAGGGAAGGGAGAGAAAAAAAGAGGGAGAGAAACATCAATGTGTGGCTACCTCTCGCACACCCCCTCCTGGGGACCTGGCCCACAACCCAGGCATTCCTGGTCAGGACCGGGAATCAAACCAGTGATGCTTTGGTTTGCAAGCAGGCACTCAATCCACTGAGCCACACCAGCCAGGGCTGCATTTTTAAAATAAGATTTATACCATGAGTAATTTTGTGTTAAGATGCTCAAATATATTTTTATTTTCATTACTGTTTGATGAAACATTTTAGGTCATTAATTTAACTGACTTACTATTTTTTTGCATCAGGAATTAACAATTGGTTCTGTTATCTATTCTTAGGTTTCTAAATGAAACTTATTCATTTACTTTTTTGTTCATTATCCAGAAATCATTTTTATTATTTTTTCAGTTTACACTTTGTGCCATTCAATGGCAATAGAAATTAGTAGATAAAAAATAAAATTAAAAATATATCAAACATATAAAGAGTAAGGAAAAGAGTGATAAAATGGGATTTCTAGTTTTAAATTAGTTTAGTTTCATTTTCATGATGAAATCATAGATGGGAACAGGAAAATTGTGGGATATATATGAATTTCAGAGAGTTAAATGAATAAAAAGTCTGATTAAAAATAACATAAATAAATGTATAATTCTTCATAATTATATCAAAAACATAATGAACATTTCCCAAAGTAATATATATTTCAAAAAATCACCAAGAGGTCATGGAAGATGGCATAATAGGGAGATCCAAAAATCAGTTCCACTCCTGAAACAACTAATGAGCTGGCAAACGCTGTTGATTTGACAGTAAGAATGCTGTCCAAGGGAGTGTATGATTTAAAACAGAGGCAAATAAATTGCAGTGAATCTTGACATTTCACATAGCATCTACAGTGTCCTCCCCCTGGCTCCATAGCTGGTTGCTATGGAGATGGTGGCCAAATTCCTAGTGCAACTTATTGATCCCAAGGTAGGCAATAAGGACCTGGTCCTTCAAAAACTGGGATGTGTTTTCTGATCTCACTGGAAGTTCACTGAGAGATCAGCATGGGAAGATCCTGTTGAAAGAATTAGAGAGACAAAACACTTTCTTCTTTTCTTATTTATTGAACTCAGGCACTCAAAGAATTCTCTGTTATATCAGTGACTGATGTAGAGATAATGGAGCAAACAGCAAGGAAAGTTGTCCTTGCAAAATAGTTTGGAAAAGTTACTAAATAAATGAATGGCTACAGCCCTCAACAAACAACAGCAGTCTCTGGGGAGAAGAGAGAATTTTACTTCCAGAATTTCCACATTGCAATATTAAAAGTGTAAAGTTCTCAAGGAAAATTACAAATCCTAAGAAAAACAGAAAAAATATGGCTCATTTATAAGAAAAATTAAAAGATACCATTCTCTGAAGAAGCCCAGAAATTGGACTTGCTAAACAAAGACTTTAACTGCTTTAAATATGCAAAAAGCACTGAAGGACAAAGAACTTTGGTGCTGAATATATAGGGAATTTCAATAAAAATTATAAAGTGTTAAGTTGGACAGATTCCCTGAAACACAAACTATCAGAGTTCTCTTTAAAAAGAAATAGATTATCTGAATAACCCTATATTCATTAAAGAAAATTAATCTGTATTAAAATCTTTTCCATTAAAAACACTTTAGGTAGAGATGATTTTCCTAATGAGTTTTACAAGATTTGTAAGGAATAAATAATAGAAATTACATAATACTCTTCCACAAAAATGAGAGTGGGGGAGTATTCTACAAGTTTTATGAGGCCAGTGTAATTAAAACCAAGATATTATAAAAATATAACAGTAGAGAAAAATATACTTATGACATCAACTGAAATTTCTTAGCCCAATGTCAGAGAAAAGTTCTAGTGATAGATATAATGGATAACAAATCATGACAAAGTGGTTTTGTCCAATGAATATAAGGTTGGTAAGTATTTGAAAATCAACCATTGTAAAGCACCATGTTTCTATTCTAAAAGAACAATATGCAATCACATCAATGAATGTAGATAAAATATTTCACAAACACAAATAACCATTTATACCGAAAACTCTCAGCACTTGAAGCATGGGAAAGAATTCCCTTGACTTGCTAAAAGGCATTTACAAAACTCTATACTTAAATTATATTTATATAATAGAAAAAGACTGAATTATTTCCACCTAAAGTTGCAGAAAAGCAAGGATGCCCATGCTCATTACTCTTCCACAAAAGAGCAATTCAGTGATTGGGTATCATGGTGTTTGTTTTATCTCGATGTCTGGACTAGGCAAACAAGGTTCCAGGAGACCTTGGTAAAGAGGTTTTCACTCATGTGATTATGAATTGAGGAGTTGAAAACATTTTATGGTTGCCAAGTGTCTTTATTTTGTCATGTTGAGCCATCGTACTAATAGATGAGGGTTGTCTAATTATTGTCATTTTTTTACAAAATTTATTTGTCTATTTGGGAAATTCATAGCCTACCTCTCAGCTGTCAGCTGCCAAGTCATTTTTTACTTTCTTTTTAGATAATGATAAGAATATGTAAATATCCTCAGATTGTTCGTTTTCTATAAAAGCAATAATGTGTATGCATTGTTCAAATTAAATTAACGATTTGAAAGAAAACTGTCTTTATTTACAATATTAAAAACACCCAGTATTCTTTGCTAGCAAATGACTAAAAGCATAACCATGTAAAACCACAGATTTGTGAACATCTTTCTGGCTAATCCTTTGTATAAAACAGTGAAGATTTACTTGAAATAATATTGTATTTAGGAAGCATAACACATGGCGTGCACACCGTACTCCATGTGCGGTGTTAGCATGTCATTCTTGGGCTCCTCCACAGTAGACTTAAATCGTACTTTTCTATGGACCAGACAACGTATTCTGAAATCATTAGCCTTCTTCATACGTAGTTAGCAATAATCATAAAACATTTTGTGAGTTCATACTTATTTTAAAGATTCACAAAGTTAATTATCTTTTAATGAAAAGAATAGGTTTGTTACTCTTTTTTAGTAAATGCAAATATAGGAACATGGTCTCTTTTTTTGTTTTTCAAAATGTGACAAATCATGAAGCCCATGCTCCTTGTAATCAACAATTATTTTGTGCCTATCAGGAAATGAAAGTCAGGAAAATACACATACACAATGGTTAATATTTAAAAATTAGTGTCAACCTTGGGATCCCATATCCCTAGTGTATAAGAGAAATGTAGACAATCAGGAGACAGATAACTATTACAAGCAAGGAATAATTCGGTTAGATTTGTAATCTGAAATATAATAGTAATTATACCATTACTACTACTAAAAAAGAATGTAATTCTGACATCAGTAGATAATGGGTAAGATATGGCCAGGAAATTATGGAAGGATTATCAGGAGGCTATTTCATTGAGACAGTAGAAAGAGAATTTAACAAAAACATAAGTCGAGGGAGTGAAGAAGAGAAAAGAAATGCAATAAATATGTAGGCAATAGAACAGAGAGAATTTTGCCAAAGAAATGATAGATTGAACCTTAAAGACATTACACCAAGTGAAATAATCAGTCAAAAAAAAGAGATAAATACTGTATGATTCCACTAATATTAAGTTTCTAAAGTAGTTAAATTCATAGGTACAGAAGGTAGAATGACAGTGGCCGAAGGATGGGAGGTGGGGGACAGTGAAGTTAGAGTTTAAGGGTACAGTCTCAGTGGTAAAATATGAAAAGGTTTCTGGATATGTAGCAGGGCTCTGGTTGCACAACATTATGAATGTGTACAGTATCAATGAACCGAACATTTAAAATCATTGGGATGGTACATTTTGTGTGCATTTCACCATAATAAAAATATAGGTAAATCGTTGAAATTGAATGAAGTAGAAATGCTTCATATGGGGTACTACATGTTTTTAAAAATCAGAAAAATCCATTTATCCAAGTAATAAATATTTACTGAATACCAAGTATTCAAGTATTTATTGAATATTTATTGAACAATTTCATTTCAGAGGACACTCTGTTTTTTTGAGGCCACATATAAGAATGGAAAGACACATATAAAGATAAGGAGGTGGAGATAGCAAAGCTGCTTCCTGGGGACAGTTGGATCTCTTTCAAGTACAAGTGAAATTATTTCTTGCACTTAGGACAGGAGAGATGTAGGTTTCAAAGTAGTTCATAATTATGTACAATCATGAGAAAGAAGGTTAAACATAGAGAACTCTGTAAATTAAATGTGACTACTTATTATAGCATCATAATACTTTTTATAAATAAAATAATGGAGTAACCAGACTAAAAAGTTAAGGTCATCAATAAAAAAAATTACATAATATTCCTTTTGCGGGGGAAAGAAATCTCATTTAAAAAGGAGAAAGTCAGGCACTCTCCCTGCTGGGATCACTCTGGTGTCTTTCCCACCCCGCCCTCTCCATAGGCAGGTCACATTTACCCTTCTCTCTCCTAAGCACCAAGGGCCCATCTTCCACCTCTGTAATTTGTTTCTTGAACCCTTCTACGTTTCACTTCTTCTATCTCTGTGACTTTCTAAATAAATAAACTTTCTCTTACAAAATATGATAATAGAAGGGAGATCTGGGGGCTCTGTCTAGAAGAGACTTACTAGAAGATGTAGATAAGAAAAGTTTCATGATCCCATTCGTGAGAACCAGAAAGAAAGATGAAAAGTAAAGAACAATAGTCACAGAAAAGAACAGTAAGTGAAGGTAAACAGATTCCTGTACTGTTAGTGGGAAGTAGAAGAAGTTACGTGACCCTAAAGCTATCTCATAGCCAGTACCTGGAGAAAGGGGTAAACTGGGAAAGAAGCGGCAAGTTCTCTCTCCCAGTGTCACTTGCTGATCGCAGCATATTAAGATCCATCACCAGCTGTGCAGAGCTTTTTCACACAGAGTTTAACTAGCTCTGCCAAGATTACTGTTATGTCTGCCACTAAAGTATCAGGATAGGGAAGGAAAATTAAGCTTTAAGACTGTGATTTTTAAAAGGGTAAAATGTGGCAAAAGCAAATCACAGGATAGATGTTTTAAGGAGTGATGGTCCATTTTATGTGTTAGCTTCACTTGGCAGTGGTACACAGTTACTGGTCAAACACCAGTCTTGATGTTGCTGTGTAGATATTGTTTTAGATGTGATTAACATTTGAATCAGTTGACTTTAAATATAGCAGATTACCTTCTATAATGTGGGTGGGTTTTATCCCTTCAATTGAAGGCCTGTACCTCCAGACAGCCTGCCCTCAGATTAGAGATTGCAGAATAACCTCTAGCCTGCTGGCCTACCCTGCAAAGTTTGCACTTCTCATGATCCTCACAAACTTGTGAGCCAATTCCTTAAAATGAATTTCTTTCTCTGTCTCTTTGCCTCTCTGTCTGTGTGTGTGAGCATGTGTGTATGTGAGTACAACTCACATACTATTGGTTCTGTTTCTCTGGAGAATCTTGACTAATACAAAGATCCAAATAATCTAAATAATGATATGAAATATAAAATAAGAAGATAAAATATCATTCAAATTAGTAAAAATGATAATATTAGTCACAACAATGAAATAGCACTAGTTAACTTATATAATATATAGGCCAATATGCCAGTAGTATTCCCATGATATATTTCTCAAACAAATAAAAGGCAATTAAAAGGACAAAAAAAGCATCAGGGCTTAATAAATTGAAAAATGTTTCATTAACTAGCTCTTACTTCAGCGTCATAATGAGTATAGGAATCCTCCATGCATGGGAAATCTCACTGTGAAGACAATTGTTTGACCCTATTTATCTAGGGTTTCACACACTCTTTGACTACCAAATACTATGTGGGGTGTTTGTGTATGCAAATAAATATATGTGTGCACATGTATATATGTGTGTGTTCATGTGATGTATGGGTGTGAGTGTTTGGTAAATTTGTTATGAAGCATTCAATAGGTCTAAGAAGAAAAAAAGAGTGTATTAATCATCTAGAGTTGCCATAACAAAATACCATAGACGAGATTGTTTAAACCACCAGAAATTCATATTTTCACAGTTCTAGAAGCTAAAATTTCAAGATCAAGATGCTTCCAATGGAGGTACCAGTATGGAGGTTTCTCAAAAATTAAAAAGAATCACCCCATGATCCATAATTCCCATTTCTGGGTATTTATCCAAAAGAACTGAAATCAAGATAGAAAAAGGAAATCTGCCCTCCCGTGTTCATTGCAGCATTATTCACAATAGCTAAAAAATGGCAACAATCTAAATGCCTCTCTGGAGATGAATGGATAAAAATCATATGGTATGTACATACATAAATGGAAAGTTAGTGAGCCATAAAAAAAGAAGGAAATTGGACTTCCATTCAAGATGGCAAAGTAGGTAAACACGACTTGCCTCCTCATACAACCACATCAAAATTACAACTAAACTACAGAACAACCATCATTCAGAACCATCAGAAATTGAGCTGAATAATCCTGTAGTCCTACAACTACAGAGTTAAAGCAGAAGAAACCACATTGAGACTGCTAGGAGGGGTGGAGATGTGGAATGGGTTGGTCCTAAACCCACATGTGGTGGATAAAAATTGGGAGGGATATTTCAGAAGCAAGGGGTGCCAGCCACCCACCAGGCTCCCCAGCCCAGGGTCCCAGTGCCAGGAAGATAAGACTCCTTAACTTCTGGCCATAAAAACCAGTGGGGATTGAGGCTGTGGAATACAGAAACTTCTAGAGTCCCAGGCAGTTCCTTTTAAAGGGTCCCCACATGGACTTACTCAGAGGCACTCCCTCTGAGCTCCAGCACTGGGGCAGCAGCTTGAAGGGCACTAGTACTTGTTGCTGATTGGCCTGGCTACATCCCTCCTGTTGACCTGCCAATAGCAATCAAGGCTCAACTATAAGAAGAGGGTGTTCACAGCCCACACATTGGGTGCACCTCAAGTACCCAGCTAGGATGATAGGAAAGGCTGTGCCATTGGATCCTACAGGACACCTACTACATTAGTCCATTCTATCAAGCCTGTTATATGTAGCAGCTCTACCTAATACATGGAAACAAAAACAAGGAGACTGCCAAAATGAAGAGAAAAAGAAACAATATTCCAAATGAAAAAACAGAACAAAACTCCAGTAAAAGAACTAAATGAAATGGAGACAAGCAATCTAGTAGATACAGAGTTCAAAACACTGGTTATAAGGACACTTAAGGAACTTAGGGGAAGAGTAGATGAACTCAGACAGAACTTCTATTACACAAAAAGGACATGGAAACCATTAAAAAAGAATCAGCAGAAATGAAGTATACCTTAACTGAAATGAAGAACAGTTTACAGAGAATCAACAGTAGAGTGGATGAAACCAAGAATCAGATCAGTGATTTGGAATATAAGGAAGCAAAAAGCACCCAGTTAGAGCAGCAAGAAGAAAAAAAAATTTTTAAAATGAGCATAGTATAAGGAGCCTCTGGGATAACTTTAAATGTACCAATGTTTGCATCATGGGAGTGATGAGAAAAAGAGAAAGAAAGCAAGACATTAAGAACATATTTGAAAAATTAATGACAGATAATTTCCCTAACTTGATGAAGGAAATAGACATATAAGCCCAAGAAGTGCAGAGAGTCCCAAACAAGATGAACCCAAAGAGGCCCACACCAAGATACATCATAATTAAAAAGCCAAAGTTAAAGACAAAGAGAAAATCTTAAAAGCATCAAGAGAAAAGCAATTAGTTATTTACAAGGGAGCTCCCAAAAGACTGTCATCTGATCTCTCCACAGAAACTTTGCAGGCTAGAAGGGATTGGCAAGAAACATTCAAAGTCATGAAAAACAGGGACCTATAACCAAGACTGCTCTACCTAGCAAAGCTATCATTTAGAATCAAAGGGCAGATAAAGAGCTTCCTAGACAAGAAAAAACTAAAGGAGTTCATCATTATCAAATCATTATTATATGAAGAGTTAAAGGGATTTATTTAAGAAAAAGAGATCAAAACTCTGAACAATAAAATGGCAATAAATACATATCTATCAACAACTGAATCTAAAAAACAAAATGAACAAGCAGAACAGAAACAGAATCATAGATACAGAGAACATTTTGGGATTTGCCATATAAGAAGGGTGTTTGGGGGATGGGTGAAAAAGGTAAAGAGATTAAGAAGTACAAATTGGTAGTTGCAGAATTGTTATGGGGATGTAAAGTACAGCATAGGGAATAAGGTAGCCAAAGAATGAATATATATATATATATATTCATATATATTCATATATATATATTCCACTTAGATGATGTATCTAAAACACTCAAGCTCATAGAAACCTAGAGTAGAATAGTGGTTGCCAGGGGCTGGGTTTGCCGGGGGGTGGGGTGTGGAATGTGAGGTTGCTGTTTGATAGATATAGAGTTTCAATCATGAAAGCTGAAAAAGCTCTAGATATCTGCTGTACAACATTGTGCTTAGTTAACAATACTGAACACTTAAAAAATTGTTGAGATGGTTTTCTCATGTTATGTTTTTAATACAATAAAAAAATCTCATTGCATGTAGTTAAATGATTGTTGCTTTATTATAGATTTATTATTTTGGTTTTTTATTAACTTTCTTCTTTTCACTGAAAGAATTTATTGTGAGCGAACATTCACTATAAAAACTATTAAAAACTGTAGTCAGAAGGAGAATGACAACATATGAAAAAATTTAAATACCCAAGACACCAGAAAGGATAAATATGTATATAAATCTAAAAGATACTTTTCTCTTTGTTTTATTTTTTAAAGACAATAATTACACAAATATAGTACCTATGTATTGAAACGCCTATAGCATTTGTACAAAAATGTATTACTACACTGCAAGTATACATTGTACGAGTATCCAAATTAGCTCTTCACACATCAGCTTGAAATTATTTCTGCTGAGGCCTCCATTACAATGTTCACTCCTTTAGCATGTGAACTACTTGGGGGAAAGGAGTATGCTTTTAATCATGTGACTCCACACCTAACAGTAGGTATTTTTTCATAATTCTTAAATATTAGTTGAGGGAGGGATTCATATTACAGGTCAAAATAAAATATAATTTAAATTTTTTTCTTTTGTCAAAACATCTTCATTTTTTTCATATTACAAGGCCAATGCTCTATAATAAAATACTAAAGAATTGAAATGTGAATTTTTTAAATACCATAAAATGGGCAATAAAAAAAAGAGATTTGATTTAGGAAATAAATTGTCTACAAAGCTAAAATTCTTCCTTAGTAATTGTCTTCTTGAGTTTTCATTTAATTGATTCACACTCTAAATACTTTCAATGAATTTATTATCACAAGTGCTGTACAACAATTTAAAAATATTTTTAATAAGTTTCTTCTGTATTTCCTAATTGTATTTTAGGTTTATCTTTTTCTATTTCTTATGACAAATAATGTTTGATGCAGCAAAATAATATTTGGTATTTATAAATGTATGTCTTTGTGAGAAATAATAGGGTATGTACAAAGCATATTTTTTCTAGAAGTATAAGACTCTACCATGTAGAGGTAACTTGAGACAAAATATTAAATTTATTTTAAGTCATTATTTCAAAAACTAAAAATATTACCCTATTTCTAATACTGGTCATTTGTTTATAATTGTTGTTTTATGTAAAATTACCTACCAAATATTGAGTAATCTCAGGAATGTAAACTGTATAAATCCATCCTTTCAAATATTTTCAGGAAGATGGGGAAGGATTCAATGTACTAAAATTAGGTGATAAAACACATATATTCATAAATACTTTGAAATAATGATGACAAAATTTAATTTCTGAATCTCCACTTTTTTGCTGTATAATAAAACACACATGAAGTTTATAGGTTGCTTGGAGATGTATTGGAGGCAATGGTGTTATACTATTAACTTTATGCTGGATTGCTGTACAGACACTTAGGGATTTGAAATTTCTCGTTAGAGACTTGCGTAACTACCAGGAATTTTGGAATAGTCACCCACCTGCCTGATTGGTCAGCCAATGAGCACCATGGCCACTTAAGCAATTTATAGTGCTCTTTAGTGAAAGGTGACTCCCTGTACAGTAATTAAGATGATTATGGCATCTTTGGCAGCAAAACTACATCATACTATCATTAGTTATATTTTTAATCACTTCTTTTTTGTTCTTATTTGTACTAGCTCTTATAATAATATGTGTGAAAATTGGTCCCAAAGCATGTGTACATTGAAGAGTCAGTCCACGTACTTGTAGCACAGAAATAGTATTTTTAAATGTAGGTTCAGTAAATTACTATTTGAACAAGATATGATTATCATAGGTATCAACATACATTAGTTAAGACACTCTTCTGGCTTCAAAGAATTTGCAGTCAGCTTAGCAGGTAAGATACACATTTTAACAGTAACTAGACTGCAATGTAGTATGGGATTCTGAAACAGCCCATACAGGGGTCTCTGAAAACACAAGGAAAATTAACACCTGTGGGAATCAGAAAAGGTTTCAAAAACAAATATTAATTAAGCTGCATGTTGAAGATTATATAGATATTAACTTGGTAAAGACTTGAGAAAATAGTAGCAAGAGAGTTATTTCTGATGATGGGATAGTTCTGTGTCTTTATTGTGGTGGTGGTACACAGACGTGTGTGTGATAAATTACACAGAATAACTTATAAAACACAGGCACACAAATGAGTACACATATAAAGCTGGAAAAGATATGTGAATTATACTAATTTCAATTTTCTCACTTTGATATTGCACGATGGTTATGTAAGATATCTTTGATGGAACTCTGGGTGACAGATACACAGGGCTTCTCAACTTTTTTGCAACTTCCTCTGAGTCTATAATTACTTCAAAATAAAAATGTGTTTAAGGATCAAAGAACAAGGAAGAAGCAACACTCTTTAAGTTTTCAAAGAGACTGTGCAAGTGAGTCTGATGAAGCACAGTTTAGAATGATTCCAATTAAATAAACTCTTATTTAACACTTGTCTGCCAGAGTCAGCAATGTGTTTCACATGCATTGCTTCTCTTAATTTCTACAGCAAACACATCAGTTAACATGTATTGAAGTTACATAGACTTCATTTTAAAAGCGAATGGATTAAATCTTACTAGCAAGAAGAATGAGTCTAGAACTCTTTACTTCCAACCACTTCCCGTCCTCATCCCCAAGACCGTGAGCATGCACACGTTTGCCACTCAGATTTTGTGTTACCCTAAACCCTAAAGGCAGAGCATTTTGAGTATGTTGGACACTTACTGTCATGGGCTTAACTGTGTCCTCTCAAAATCCCTCTAGTAAAACCCTAAACCTGAGAACTCAGAATAGGACTGTGTTTTGCAACAGGGTCTTCTAAGAGGTAGTTAAGTTAAAAGGAGGCCATTGATTTAGCCCTAATCCAATCTGCCTGGCGTTCTTATAAAAAACGAGAGAAGTTATGTTGAGGACACAGAAAGAAGTAAGTCATCTGTAAGCCATGGAGAGAGGCCAAAGAAGAAACCAAATCAGTGATTCCTTGATCCTGAACTTTCTGGCCTCCAGAAATGTGACCAAAAAATTTCTGTAGTTTAAGCAACCAGCAATCCAATCTGTGGTATTTTGTTATGGTAGCCCTAGCAAGTTAACACATTTGCATATCAATTTTTCTTTTGTTACTTCTTAACTTTGTTCCTTAGTCCTCAAATTTTAATGCGAGTAAGATATAATGTATAAGGCTTTATAGTGACAACGATGAACATTTTACTTAATATTTAGCAGAATTATAATACTAATTTTGAATACATAAAGAAATTGCTTTACACTCTGACTTCACCAACTAACCTCACCTTAAATACATTCTACTATACCTATAGGTATAGAACTGTCTGATGGTATACGTTATGTGACTAATGAGACATAGTCCTATTTTTTAAATGGTGTTATTCATTTTTACAGTAAATAACATGTGGAAAGTATATATTTAAGACTTACTGAAATAAAATCTTTAGCCTTATCCCTAGCAGTTTGCACTTATTAATTTCCTTAATCTCATGAAAGAATTAATTATTTTTATTAAAGAGCATTCTAAGGACAGGTAACAGCTATTCTTTGTCATCAAAGACTTATCTGAGCATATGACTCAGATGAACAAGAGATGGGGTTGCAGATGATGGAAGCCTGGCTGAAGACGAATGAGATGATGCCTGCGTCTGGGTTACGGTCTGATTGTGCTTTGTCGCTTGTTCTCTCCTACGCTCTCTCGGTAGCCATCTAAACCTCCCACAGTGTTTGGGGATGTAAGATTGCTTGAAAATGAGTCCAGAAACAAAAACTTGACACACAAACAAAAATAATGATTTACCACTCGGTTTTACATAGCTGTATTTCCTTTAAGTGCCTACAATTTAATTGCCTTAATATACTTGTTAAAGTAGAATAAAATGGAGATCAAACTTGAAAATCCTCCAAACAGACAAAATCATTCAAGCCACATAAGTAAAACTAAACCTAGCTTATTTCATGAACATAAGCCTAAATTCTTGAAAATGCCTCTGACAATCAGGGAAAAATCACAAAATCTGACAGTAATCACATAATTCCCTGCTGTCTGGAGACCTCCATTGTACTAACCAAACACTGTAAAAATTAAACAGCCTCCTCATTTTCACTTTGTAAGTCATGCTGTAAGGTAGGTCTCTGAGCTGCATGTCAGTTTTAGATTTAAAAGTTCCCAGTTCACAAACTGTTTTATGTATGAAATAAATTCTTACTAATTCCTATTTTATTGATGGGGATTTAATTTAGCTATTTCTGGATTTATGACACTCCCCTAAAAAACTACCACAACTTTAATAATGACATAAAATGGAGTGCTTAGCATATAAAAAGATTAATCAAGCATTTAACTAACAATTACATAAACCAAATTGCTTTTATATTTTACCCTAATCTTATAAATTGAGATACAATTTAGAACTTCATGAATAAGTTTTCTACTTTTGAAAAATATGGCTTTCAGAATATTTTCACTTCTATTTAGCTTTTTTCATTAATTTTGTTTTACAATGGTGTCCTCTCACAATTTCTACTGCAGTCTTCCTTCCTTCCTTCCTTCCTTCCTTCCTTCCTTCCTTCCTTCCTTCCTTCCTTCCTTCCTTCCTTCCTCTCTCTCTCTTTCTTCTTTCTTTCTTTCCTTCTTTCTTTCTTTCTTATAGGAAACATCTTGTCGACAGCTCAGAGCATATATATATTTGTATATATATACATACACATACATAAAAACACCTCTGCCCCTCCCCCCCCATGATGGGTCCAGGTAGCTCCTTCCCACAGGGTGCAGGGAAGAGGGCTATGGGACAATCTCTGTTTTCTCTTAGGCACCTCGCCTCCTGTTTCCATGTTCCCTGCCTCCGTTCCAAGTAGGTGTCTAGGTAACAAGCCCCTCTAGGAAGGGAGGGATCCTCCCCCAAGGTTCCATCTCCCCCCTCTAGGTTGGGCTGTAGGGGTAGAGGGCCTCACTGAACTCTTTGGGACCCCCACCCCACTCCCAGGGCCATCGTCCATGTGGGACAATCCAGTCCAGTGGTGGCTTGGTCTGAAGGTTGCACTCCGTAGGGGGGCCACCAGGGCTGATGTCTCTGGTGCTGCAAACTGTGGGCCTGGGCTCCTCCAATCCCTCTCCCCCACTGTATTTTGTTTAAAGAAAGAAAGAAAGAAAGAAAGAAAGAAAGAAAGAAAGAAAGAAAGAAAGAAAGCAAGCAAGCAGGGGAGGGCTGGGGACAGAACAAGGGGGAGAAATAAAGGTGATCAGCTGGAGAACAGAGCCCCAGGTTGGGCTATCTCAGTTGGAGTCAGAGTCTGAGGTGTCCCCCAAGGAGGAAGTGCTGGAGCTGCTGCCCTCAGACTCACTGTCTTCATCCTCATCATCCTCCTCATTCTCATCTCTCTCCTGGCTCTCCTCCTCATGCTGGACTCAGAGAGTCCCTGCCATCCTCAGAGGAGTCCCCATTCTCATCTGTCGTGGGGCTTTAATGCAGCACCCCAATCTGCCATGGAAGAAGAATAAGTCTACCAAGACATGATCTGCTTGGGGAGGAGAGGTGGCTGATCTCTCAAAGGAGAAGGGCCCAGAGCCTTTCTCTCCATGGGCTTTTATTAGGTTCGCACAGGAATACAGATAAAGCTCATCAATCATTGTCAACCAGTAAGGGTTAAACAATACATGATTTACAGAGAACTTTGAGGGCTTATTCTGAGTTACAGCCAATTAGTTAGAGGGCCATAAAACTTTAGGCGCCAGACTCATCTCAGGTCTGGACCCTTATCTTTTAAGCTGAGGGTACAAATGAAGTAGGTTTCACAGGAATGTATGTATTTTTCTTAGGCCTGATTCCCCAGGGAATCCGCCCCTCCCAGCACAGGACTGCACTGCCCTCTGTTATTGCTTCAGACTTAAGTCAGGCAAGGGAAGTAAGGCAGCCAAGAGATTAGGAGACTTCTTGCAGACAGAATGAGGACTCCGGCTATTTCAAAGCCTAGAGGCGAGGGTCCATCACCCTCTTTTGCCACAGCCCCCCCCCGAGTCCTTCCCTGCGAGCTTATCCCTGGTGACCAGAACCTGTCTTAGGTTGATCCTCCCTTGAGGATTCTTACCCGTCATTGGCTAACTGGCCAAGCTCAGGGCCAAGCAGGGTGAAGTGGGCAGAGGTGGTACACCTGCCAGGGAGACAAGCTTTGTCTCCTTAGTGGCTTATGGTCCCAACTCTGACTCAGCCTTAACTATGGGGGGTTACAGCCTCTGAAACCAGGCAGGGCGGTTCCCAACACTCATCATCTTCTACTTTTTCATCCTCATCTTCTCTATCCTCATCCTCCTCAGACTCAGATTTGGACTGCAGGGCAGTCCAGCTAGACTTGGAGTTTGGGCCCGGCAGCTCGGTCATGCTCTTACGTTTAGTGGAGATGTGCTCTTATATGCTTCATGGTCTTGGGGAGACAGACTCGACCCAGAGGTCCTGTTTCTATTTCCATTTCAGGGAAAGCAATGTGACTGAAAGGAAAATGTGGAAGACCCAAAATCAGGACACTGGGATTTTAGACCTCATGTGTCCTTAGATAAGTCGCACGCTCTCTCTGAGCCTCAGTGATTTTGTTATTCAGTTATTCATGTAGTGTCTCAATCTAGGCAAACCCTGTTATGGACTGAATTTTGTTCCCCTAACATTTATAAGTTGAAGCCCTAACTCCCAGTTTGACTGTATGTGGAGCCAGTGCCTTTGGAAAGGTAATTAAGGTTAAGTGAGGATAGAAGAAGGGGGTTCTAATCCAATAGGACTACTGTCCTTACACAAACAGGAAGAAACACCAGCAGTTTGCGTGCCCAGGGAAAAGGCATGTGCAAACCCAGGAGGAGGCCTCAGAAGAAAGCAACCCTGCTGGCATCTTGATCTTGGACTTCTAGCCTCCAGAACTATTAAAAAAATCAGTTTCTTGTTCAAGTCACCCGAGGTATGGCATTTTGTTATGGTGGCCCTATCAGACTAATAGCAATGCTTAAGGTGTCTCTACCTGTGAATGTATTTCTCCATTAAGGGTGTCCGAAATCTAAGACCATCTAGAGATGGAGATGAACATATCAGCAGTTTAATACAAGCAGTAAGAGATACATATTTTTAAAAATGCCATGGGACATCTATTATTCACATTAAAAATGTTTTAATCAGAAGATTCACATGCAATTTCATTTCAGCTGTGAGGTTTTCTTTAATATATCAAACTAAAATCATATTTTACATCAAAGTTTTTTTTCTCCTGGACCATTGGAACGTTTTCATTGCTTCCAGATCATTCATCATGTGGTGATAACATTACAAATTAGCTCAGTGGAAACTTCCTTTGGAACAAGATGGTTTCAAGCTAGTGCAAGAGCAAGGAAATTATTGATTCTAAGTTAAAAAGCATATACAGCACATTAAATGCAGACAAAGAAGCATGAATCAATACTGTTGACTCCACATAGAGTGAAATAATTAGAGATATGAATTTACAAAGGGAATAAACACTCAAGACATGATCGTTTATCTCTGATTGAGGAGTAAGGTCTTGTAGAAACCTTATCAGTGGTATTAGTACCTACTTTCCTAAGATTTTCATTTAGTGTGACAAAAACCTTCAGAGAGTAAAATGTGAAAGAAGCTGCTGTTTCAGCTTCTCCATTCTTTGATAATGATGACCCAAGTAACATAAATAGAATGAAATAGCTCTGTGGCTTGAGCTATTGAGGCCAGAGCTGGCAACATACTGAGACTCTCCCTTAGCCTAAATGCCTCCTGACTGCAATGGGAAGCCACACATTCAGGCAAGAGGTGGATTTTAAATTATCCCAAGTTTCCGAAGACTGGATGAGCAGACTTTAAGTTGGAGTGGTAAAGAAAGATAAGAAAAAAACATATGATGAGAATTTTTAAATGATCAAGTTTTCAGCATATGAAATAAATCTAAACCCAAGACATTTATAATCATCTTATGTTTAGTAATAGCCAAAAGTATAAGTTAATAATCATTACCAATGTAAAATTATTCTAACTCTCCAACTCATGTGAGAGGAAATACCTCTGTTTCCTCTTCTTTCAAATAAAATAATTTGTAGACTACCGTTAAATCATTATTAAAACACCTGGGAGGATTGCCTCCAGTGCAGTCTCATACAAAGGAATACTCATGTATGTAAAATAATGTCAGCTAAAATATTCTTAAAGGCCCTTAATATCTTATCCTGTTTAAAATTAAATGTCAAGTTGGGAAACTGTATCTCAATCTCAGAGTCAGCACCTCTGCAGTAGTCATGATTAAGACAAATCCACTGACTGGATAGTCTTCCCACTGTGATGGGGAAGTGTGGAAGCAAAACGGTGTTTATACACCTGCAAGGGCTTTTATTCACCTGCAGAGTCCTGCTAGAATGCTGCCTGGTGTGGCCACTGCAATCATTACCTCCTGTGAGAGGAAGTAGAGCAGCTGATGTTAGAAATGCACTAGTTACTTTATTTCTGTCACTAGGCAGATCTTGTTTATAAACTTCTCTTTGATTAAGTGTGGCATAGTTTCCATTTTTATGAAGGGCAGCAAGATTTAGATGGCTAGACCTGTTTACAGCATGATAAATATATAAAAGCAAAAGCAGGGCATCAACATGATTTCACATTTCTATCAAACTTGAAAAGTCCCAAGAAACCCGTTGTACATTTGAACACTGGAATGCACAGGCTTTATTTATAAGATGACTCTATTAGGTGTTTTATACTTGCAAAGTTACATCCTTTATGTTTAGGCCATGTACTGGCATCTTCACTTAGGAAGAGACAGGACTACAGTGACTGGGAGGGAGCTGGAAAATTAGTTGATGGAGATCTGGAAAACAAAGTAAATGGCAAGAGTAAAAAAGAAGTTAGAGGAGTAGAAGGAAATACACAAAAAGTAAGAAATATACATACACATATATACATATATGTATATTGTGAATATGTTAGTTCAAGAGCAAGGAATTATTACTTCTTAATAATGATAATTATTAAGAATTATTACAAAGAATTATTATTAAGAATTAATGTATTTTGTTTGCCTTTTTCTTCTACTGATTATGTTCCAGTTAAAGGTGAGATCATATGGTATTTGTCCCTCACCGCCTGGCTTATTTCACTTAGCATAATGCTCTCCAGTTTCATCCATGCTGTTGCAAAGGGTATAAGCTCCTTCTTTCTCTCTGCTGTGTAGAATTCCATTGTGTAAATATACCATAGTTTTTGGATCCACTCGTTTGCTGATGGGCACTTAGGTTGCTTCCAGTACTTGGCTATTGTAAATTGTGATGCTATGAACATTGGGGTGCACATGTTCTTTTGAATTGGTGTTTCAGGGTTCTTAGGGTATAATCCCAGCAGCGGAACCAGAGACATTGAAGTTAAGAACAATCTAACAATAGCCGGAGGGGGGGGGGGACAGTGGGAAGAGGGGATTAGAGGAACTACTATAAAGGACACATGGACAAAACCAAGGGGGAGGGTGGAGGTGGGGGAGGGAGGTGGGTTCAGCTGGGGTGGGGTGGAGGGATGGGGAGAAAAGGCATACAACTGTAACTGAATAACAATAAAACTTAATTAAAAAATAAAAATTTTAAAAATTGATTATGCTAACAAAAAAAGAATTAATGTAAATAATTATTACAATTATTACTTCTGCATGTGGTGGTGGTAGGGGTGAGAACATTTAAGATGACTCTGAACAAATTTCAAGAACACAATAATATATTAGCTCTGAAACTTACTTGTAACCGAAAGTTTGTACCTTTCCATGTTAGCTTATATGTTTTCAAAACAAAAAAATTCATGCTTGATTTTTCCCCTAAACTGTGCTTTTGCTTTTTTCTGTTTCTACAATGTTATTTACTTTTACTCATTCTCCATTATCAATATTTGTAGCAACATAAAATTTAATTGTATTTAAAAATGTGTAAAATGTTTTTATCAAAAATAAATTGAAGACAATGAAAAGCATCAAAAAATAATTATACATATTTGAGAAACTTTTTATTGTATTCTAAAACATCCATTACTTATTGATATTATGCACTAAAATTAAAAAGCAAAAAGAAAATTCAAAGTAATAAATGTTAAAGTTTAAATAAAACATTTCAATTAATTTGGAATTTTAACTTGGGAAGGAAATTCAATATCTGTTAGTAAATATAAAAATATTATTCAATATCCAGTATTGTTTGCTTACATGGCAATAGTAAACTATTTTTACATTTAATATACATTTTGTCTTGACCTCCATTTATACAAATATGAGTGACTAAAATTGATTAATATTACAAAACATTCCTTAGTTCATATGCAACTCCTGCAAATCCTCTCTAATTTGTGACTAGAACTACAAATAGTCATGGATAGAAACAAAAAGATTATAACAAATAATACTTTGTTATGCAAGGAACGATTACATTCTTGTTGAGAATTTGACAAGTTAATTAAGTTGTCTTGTCGTTTACTCAATTCTACTGCCCAGAGTATCTACCCTGCACTCCTACATATTGTCTGTTTCCACGTGGCCAAGGACACAGTCCCAGACTACCCCAGCAGTTGAGCCAGTCATCTTGTTTACCAAGGATGTAGGGAAAGAGATGTGGAAAAGAGAGCCAAGGGGACTAAAGGGTGATAGTGAGAGAATTTTTAAGATTACAGGTAGTATTGTGCCAGTTTTGCATATAAGATAAGAAGGAACACATTTTTTTAATAAATAATAAATTTATTTTGTATATTTGCAATATTCAAGGCACTATAAAGATGCTAAGGTAGGAGTGTTTTGTGTATGGATCTATGGTATAATTCTGTGAATTGTTGTTGCATTAGGATTATTATTTTGTTAACAACGCACCAAGAATGACTATGATATACATCACTGACTTACCAGCTGGGTGTTCTGAAGCTTCCATTGATGGGATGAGAAGGTCAAGGAGGAACACAGACAAATTGGAATGTGGGCATCCAATATCAATTAATAGCATAGCTCTGGCTTTATCTGATTTAGAAAAGGGACTTTTACTCTGGTTTCCATTTTTTAAAATATTATGATCAAACTTTTGAAAAATTTTGGAATACATCATAGAATGCAACTTGAAATAAAATAAATTGTGATTTATAGAGTGAAATGCATCATAAAAGTATCAACTATATATTCATATTGTTTATGACATTTTTAATTACTGCATTTACGAGTTTAAGTTTTTTTGACAGTAGACAATTTTGATGTTGCAGGATTTAGACTTATAAATTTTAATTAAAATTTGGATACATAGCATAAGTTATTTAATTACTTATCTCTCAAAGCAGCTGCATCTTTGAGCTCTTTGAATTGAATTGACATTTGAATCTGAATACAAACCTTTAATTTCTCAGCTATGTCCATTATTCTTGGCTTTGCTGTGAACCAAAATTTTAAATGGAGGCCAAGAAACAAGGTCTAAGTCAACCAAAACTTGTTTAAAGCAAGAAAAAACTAAAACTATGTATTACCAATTCATATGACAGTATGTCAGAAACCAAAAGAAATGCTTAGCTTTTATTGTTCAACTTTCAACTACAAATAGATCTTCAAAAAATATTCATTTTGAAATAAACTAAGCATATCTAAATAAATGCTAATAAAAATTGAGGAAACATCGAAAATGTCATGCTTGGGAGCCAGAGCAGCAGGACTTACTTAGCAAGAGCCCAGGCCCCTGAAGGGCACTTTACTCACCCCCAGTTAAGTTTGAAATGTATAAGGCGATTACTTAATCAAGAAATTACATATTTCACATAAATTATTATGGCATATATTATTTTCAGAGTGAAACTTCAGAATCTGATGAAAATGGTGAAAAGGGAATAAGAAAATATCTTCTCAAGAAAAAGAATCATCATTGGAAAAAAATTTGTTTAATGTTGTAATCAAATTTTGTTTATTGAATTGTATGAATTCTTTATGTATTTTGAATAATAACCCAGTATTTGATATATGGTTTGCAAACACTTTCACTCATTCCAAAGGGTATTTATTTATTGGGGTGACATTAGTTACTAAGACTATGTAGGTTTCAAACATACATAGTCTTATAAAAAAACAATTCTTTTTTTACATTCTTTTCCCCTCATTTTAATTGTGTTTTCTTTTCCATTACCATTTAATTCCCTTAACTCTTCCCTTCTGCAATCACCACACTGTTGTCCAAGTCCATGGGTCTTTTTTCCTTCTTGCTCAACCCTCCATCCTCACCCTTCCCCACCTACCTTAGCTGATATCCTGTTTTCTATCTATGAGGCTGTCTCTGTTTTGCTTGTTCGTTCAGTTTGTTTATTATATTCTACATATCAGTGAAATCAAGAGGTATTTGTCTTTCTGTGACTGGTTTATTTCACTTAGCAGAATATTCTCCAGATCCATCCATACTTTTGCAAAGGGTAAGACTTTCTTCTTTTTTATGGCTGAGTAGTATTCCATTGTGTAAATTGTATCTCATAGCTGTTTTATCCACTCATCTACTGATGGACACCTGGGCTGCTTCCATATCTTGGCAATTGTAAATAATGCTGCAATGATCATAATGTGCTTATGTTATTCTGAATTAGTGTTTTGGGTTCCTTCAGATATATTCCCAGAAGTGGGATCGCTGGGTCAAAATGCATATCCATTTTTAAATTTTTAATGTATCTCCATACTGCTTTCCACAGTGGCTATACCAATCTGCATTCCCACCAACAGTGCAAAAGTGTTCCCCTTTCTCCACATCCCTACAATGCTTATTTGTTGATCTACTGATGATAGCAATTGTGACAGATGTGAGATGGTATATCATTGTGGTTTTAATTTGCATTCCTCTGATGACTAGTGACATTGAGCATCTTTTCATATGTCTATTGGCCATCTGTATGTCTTCTTTGGAGAGGTGTCTATTCAGGTCCTTTACCTATTTTTTAATCAGGTTGTTTGTTTTTTGGGTGTTGAGTTTTGTAAGTTCTTCATAAATTTTGGATATTAACCCCTCATCAAATGTATTGGTGAATATGTTCTCCCATTCTGTGGGTTGTCTTTTCATTTTGTTAATGTTTTTCTTTGTTGTGCAAAATCTTTTTAGTGTGATACAGTCACATTTATTTATTTATTTATTTATTTTGTTTCCCTTGACTGGGAAGATACATCTGATAAAATATTTCTATCAGCTATGTCTGAGATTTTGCGGCCTAATTTTCTTTTATGATTTTTATGGTTTTGGGTTTAACATTTAAGTCTTTATTGCATTTTGAGTTTATTCTTGTGTGGGGTGTAAGAAGGTAGTATAGTTTCATTTTTCTGCATGTATCTGTCCAATTTTCCCAACACCATTTACTGAATAACTATCTTTAGCCCATTGTATGTGCTTGCTTCTGCTATTGAACATTAATTGACTATAAAGGTGTGGGTTTATTTCTGGGCTCTCTATTTTGTTCCATAGATCTATGTATCTGTTTTTATGCTAGTACCATGCTGTTTTGATTAGTATGGCCTGATATTATATTTTCATATCAGGTAGCGTGATTCCTCCAACTTTGATCTCCTTTTTCAGGGTTGCTGTTGCTATGCAAAGCCTTTTGTGATTTCATATAAAATTTTGAAACATTTTTTATAGTTCTGTGAAATATGTCATTGGAATTTTGATAGGAAAGAGTTGAATCTATAGATTGAGTTGGGTAGTATGGACATTCTAATGATGTTAATTCTTCCTATCCATGAACACAGTATGTGTTTTCACTATTTGTATCTTCTCCAATTTCTTTCTCCAGTGTCATATTATTTTCTGAGAACAGGTCTTTTACATCCTTGGTTAGGTTTATTCCTAGGTATTTTGTTCTTTTTGAAGTAATTGTTAATGGGATTGTTTTCTTAATTTCCCTTTCTGTTAGTTCATTATTGGCATATAAAAATGCAATTGATTTCTGGATATTAATTTTGTATCTTGCTACTTTGCAGAATTTATTTATCAGTTCCAGTAGTTTCTTGGTGGAATCCTTGGGGTTCTCTATGTACGATATCATGTTATCATACATAGTTTACTTCTTCCTTTCCAATTTGGATGCATTGTATTTCTTCCTCTTGTCTGATTGCTGTGGCTAGACTTCTGCTACTATGGTGAATAAGAAAGATGAAGAGGACATCCTTGCTTTGTTCCTGATTCAAGTGTACACTTCTGTGATACATGATCTGTATGCTGCACTGTATGTCCACCATCCAAAATCAAATTGTCTTTCATCACCGTATATTTAACCCTCTTTACACTTTATCACCCCCCTCATGCCCCTTCCCTCTGGGAACCATCATATTGATGTGTCTTTAAGTTTTCATTTGTTTTTCTTGTTTGTTCATTGTTACTTTCAGTTTTAAGTCCCACATGTGCATGAAATCTTATGGCTCTTCACTTTTTGTGTCTGACTTGTTTTACTTAGCATGATATTCTCAAGGTCCATCCATGTTGTCACAAATGGCAGTATTTCCTCTTTTCTTATGGCTGTGGAGTACTCTGTTGTGTATGTACCACATCTTCTTTATCTATCCCTCTATCAAAGGACACTTCAGTTGTTTCCATGTCCTGGCCACTGTGAATAGTGCTGTAATGAACATAGGGGTGCATATATCTTTATTAATAAATGTTTTCTAATTTCTCAGGTAGATACCCAGAAGAGGGGTTGCTGGCTCATATGGTAATTTTATTCTTAATTTTTTGAGAAAGTTCCATATTATTTTCCATAGTGGCTGCACCAGTTTACATTCCCACCAGCAGTGAATGAGGGATCCTTTTTCTTCACAACCTCTCCAACACTTGTGATTACTTGTTGATAACAGCCATTCTAACAGATGTGAGGTTGTGTGTCATTGTAGCTTTGATTTTCATTTCCCTAATATCTAGTGAAGTTGAGCATATTTTCATATATCTGATTGTCATTTGTATGTGTTCTTGGAAGAAGTGTCTCTTCAGGTCCTCTGCCCATTTTTTATTGGATTTTTTTTGTTGTTTTTGTTGTTGATTGTATAAGTTCTTTATATTTTGGGGTATTAACCCCTTTGTACAGCTGCTCTTTGCATATATTATCTCTCAGTCAGTTGGCAGTCTCTTATTTTGCTGCCAATTTCTTTTACTGTGCAGAATCTTTTAAGATTGCTATAGTGCCATTCATTTGTTTTGCCTTTACTTTCCTTGCCTTTTGGGTCAAATTCATGAAACCTTCTCTAAGACCAAAGTCCAAAACATTAGTACTTATGTTCCTTTTCACCTATGTGACTTATTGCTTCAATTCTTATATGTAGATCTTTGGTCCATTTTGTGTTAATTCTTGTGTATGGGACAAACAGCAGTCTCCTTTTATTCTTTTGCATGTGGCTTTCCAATTTTTCCCAGCATCGCTTATTTTCTTCCTTGTGTGTTTTTGGCTCTTTTGTTGCAAATGATTTGTCCAAATACACGTGGTTTTATTTCTGGACTCTCAATTCTGTTTCATTTGTCTATGTATCTGTTTTTCTGCTAACACCATGTTGTTTTGATTATTGTTGCTTTCTAGTATAATTTGAAGTCAGGGAGGGTGATACCTCTGGCTTCATCCTTTTTTTCTCAGGATTGCTTTGGCTCTTCAGGGTCTGTTGTGGTTTCATACAAATCTGATGATGTTTGTTCTATTTCTTTAAAAAATATCATTGGGATTTTGAAGAGGATTGCATGAAATCTGTATAGTGTTGAAAGCCTTTTTATTTTATTTATTACTTTGTTGTACAGAGCCTTCTTTGTTTGATATATTCCTTGTTGATTTTTTGCTTTTGATGCAAAATCATTGCCAAGACCAATGTGAAGGAGATTCTTTCCTGTTTTTATTCTAGGAGTTTTAGTATTGGGTTTTATCTTTAAGTCTTTAATCTATTTTAATTTTTGTGAGTGATAAAAGATGGAGGTCTGATTTTATTTATTTTTATTTGTGTTTTCTAGTTTTTCAAGCAGCTTTTGTTGCCTTAAATGTCCTTGGCTTCCTTGTTAAATATTAGTTGACCATCAATGTGGGGTTTATTTCTTAGCTCTCTATTCTCTTTCACTCTTCCCTGTGTCTGTTTTAATGACAGCATCAGACTGTTTTAATTACTTGTAGTATAGTCTCAAATCGGGAAGTGTGATGTCTCTGGCTTTGTTCTTCTTTCTCAGGACTTCTTTGGTTATTCAGGGTCTTTTGTGGTTCCATACAAATTTTAAGATTGTTTTTTCTGTTTCTGTGAATAATGCCACTGGAATTTTGATAGAGATTGCATTGAGTATATAGATGGCTTTAGGTAGTATGGACATTTAACAGTATTAATTATTTAAATAACTGAACACTAAATAGACATTTTCCAAAAAAGACATCCAGATGGCCA
The DNA here is from genome assembly GCF_022682495.2 of Desmodus rotundus. Lineage (NCBI taxonomy): Eukaryota > Metazoa > Chordata > Mammalia > Chiroptera > Phyllostomidae > Desmodus > Desmodus rotundus. Next base: position 168,892,869 of record NC_071388.1, read on the forward strand.
ACAGGTACACACACATATGTTCACTGTCACAAATCATCAGGAAGATGCAAATCAAAATCACAACAAGATATCATGTCCTACCTGTTAGAATGACCATCATCACAAAGACAAGAAATGACAAGTGTTCCCAAGGATATGTAAAAAAGAGGACACTTGTGTACTGTTGGTGGGAATGCACATAGATTAAGCTGCTATGTTGGTGGGAATGTAAATTTAAGCTACTATGGAAAAATAGCATAGAGGTTTCTCCAAAAATTAAAAATGTAACTTACATGTGATTCATCAATTGCAATTCTGTGTATATAACCAAAGAAAATTCAAATATGGTATCAAAGAGCTACATGCATTCCCATGTTTTTCACAGCATTATTCTCAATAGTCAAGAAATGGAGACAACTTAAGGGTCCATCAATGAATGAAAGGATAAATAAGAAGTGAGATGTGTAAACAAAGGAATATTATATAGCCATGAAAAAGAAGGAAATCCTGCCATTCGTAGCAATATAAATGGACTTTGAAGGCATTATGCTAAGTGTGATGTCAGACAGAGAAAGACAAATACTGTATGATGTCATTTATATGTGAATCTAAAAAAGCCAAACTGGAGAAGACAGAGTAGATTGATGACTACCAGTGGAAGGGGGATAAGGAAATTGGGAATATGTTGTTAAAGAGTACAAACTTGTAACCAACAGATAAGTCCTGGAGATCTAATGCACAACATAGTAATTATAGACAATAATACTTTATTGTAAATTTCAAAGTTGCTAGCTGACTAGGACTTAATTGTTTTCACCACAAAAGAGAGATAATAATTATGTGATGTGATAGAGGGTTTAGCTAAAGCTATTGTAATAATCATGTTACAATGTATAAATGCATCAAATCAACATGTTATATGCCTTAAACTAACACAATATTACATGTCATTATGTGTTAATAAAATAAGAATACATATTTCCCTTGATTGTTACACCAAAACAATCAAGGCTACTTTGGAGTGTAGCATTCAGGACACCTAGCTATAGGTAATAAACTTCATTAGATATTTAAATATTTTATTATTTGTTGATGTTACCATTGTAATCATACTTATATGTTAGAACAATTGGATTGTGGAATGGTACAGTTGGAATGAATTTAAGAAATAATTATTCCAAAATCATTATCTTGTTTTAGAAGACTAAAATCTGGAAGTAGTATGTGATTTGCACAAACCATGGCAATTCTCCAAGAATCATTTCAGTGGCTTCAATTAGTAGCAGGGATTAGGTTTTAATAGTGAGTCAAATGACAGTGACAAGAAAGCCTTAATGTTTTCCTCAGCTTCACTAAACTTTACACAGGATTTCCCTACCTCCAGGACCAATCTCCCTTTTCTCACAATAATTACTTTAGAAATTTTGTAATTATAAATTCTTTATTTGCCCCTTTGAGCTGTGAATCTTTTAAAAAGCTTCTCGCGAGTTTATAACACAAGAATGTATTTATCAAGGAGTTGGGAGCCATCTTTTAAAAATATAACCGTTGAGGAAGATAGTCCCTCTATTTCCCAGTCTCTGTGGGAGGGGAGGGGCATAACTTTCTGCCAGAGCCTTGCTCCACATTGCAAAACGAGCTTCTATCCAAAAGAGAAAATTTACTTCTCCTTTGAGTAATGATAGCAAAAATTCTCCAGCTCTTTGTTTAAATGAAGTGAATTCAGACTTAATTTTTGGCCTTTCTCCCCTATTGTAACAACCTTGAATAAAGTCATCTTGCCTATTTAACTCTGTCCTGTGCAGTTTCTGCTAAGTGCATTTGACTAAATAAAGATGTTAAAGCTTAGCATAATTAGAAAAAAAAATAGGTAATTTAACTGATGAAATATTAATAAGTTTTGAGCAGTGGTATAAAATGACCTAGTTAATAAATTTTGTTTGTTTTGTTTTTGGTTACAAGGGAAGGTGAAAAGTGTTATTAATGGGTCTCAGCACTTCTGATGGAAATGGAATATCATTAAAAATACAATTAAAGTATTGACATATTTGTCTTGATTTTTGCACACACACGAAAAAAATCAAAATTGATTTGAACTCTAGTGTTAGGGACATCTAGCTTCTCCTCTTGTAAATTGATAATAAATAATTATCTTAGTATATCTATAATGGATATAACTCACACCTAAGTAAGAAGATCTGATTGTATATCATATTTACCATAATATTTGCCTCCTCCTGTTGCAAAAATGTCATGCTAGGAAATTGCACTGGTTGTTTTTTAATAAGCTTTATCAGTTATGGCAAAACAGTGTCAGCTATGGTAAAAGGTGAGTAGTTATAGTAGTTATGGCAACCTAATCATCAGGAAGTATCTGAGCCAGGTGTTGTCCTTAGGTGATACCAGTAAAGTGTTCAGACACTTAAACTTCTCCAAAATAAGTGATTTAACAAAAAAAGAGTTACATTACACACATGCAAATACACACACATATTGACCCTTTGTGATTCACTTAGAACAAATTCCAAGATACAGAGATGACAGAGATAGTTGTGGTGAATTAATCCAGGGTGTCATATTGTTTAGTGATGATGGAGAAACAACAATAAGAAAACAAAACAAAACACAGAAACAAAAAATCTGTCCTCTGACATTAACGCTGCATTCTATTTCAGTTTCTTTGCAATTTAGGGTTATTCTAATTACAAATCACTAGTCCCTCCTTCTTGACATCAAGAAAGGAAGATAAATCTCAAAAAAAAATATAACAAAACAATATGTCTGTCTGTTGTATTTGCTTTATCTCTATGACCTTGTCCTAAATCCGCTTATATCTCTGGGAAGATACTGAAAAGAGTGGAGTAGTTATGCATTTAAAAATTACTCATTAAAATTCAATATTTACTTTGAGATATTTGCTCCATGAGATGTTATTTTTAGCAGATTTACTTGCTTTTTTTAATTCTTCAAGATGTCAGTCTTTACTAAAAACTAATAACTACATTTTGTATTTTGAAAGCCTAATTTTTTACAATTGCTATTATAATTGTGAATTATACTATCAACTTAAAAATAAATCTAGTGTGATAAAGTGGAAATTTTATAAATATAGTTGCCTTTAGATTCATCTTATCTTTAAACAAAGGAGTATGTAGGCTATTACACCTACACAAACTGTGCATCTGTGTGCTTTCCTTAAGTTCTCTCATATCCAAAAATTGAATCAGTCATCAAGGATTTGGTGATAGTCATCAACTATTCCATTTCTTAAATATTACTATTAGATACAAAGGCATTCATTTGAAAATGATCAATATAGTTTATTTCTGTTTTATGTTAACTAGTCATGCTCAACCTGTACATAAAAGTAGTCATAAAGTGATCACATTATTTTTAGAAGAAAAATAGAAATTCTCATATATCTATGGAAATCATTCCAGATTTATTTAGAAATTGTTTTGTCTCATCTCATATTGAAACAAAAATTGATAGGAAGAAAGTTTGTTGATAAAAAGATGGAGGTTCAGAGATGGGTATAAAATATGAAAGGACATTATTTTTATTCAAATGATTTTTTAAATTTTTAATATGAGTAAATAATTAAAACTAAATCAGTGTTAATTAAGTGCCTTGATCCCCAGCCATGTTTTTCTGGGAAGACCTCAATTAGTTTAAAATATAATAAGAACAAAATTACTTTAGTTGTGTTTCAAGTGAGGCTGTGATACTAACCATCTTTTTAATATCCCTAATTAGAATATTATCTCAGATAATATTCAATTGTTATAATTTTTTAAACAACCTTTTATTGTAGTTATAAAACTTATCATTGTACTGTTATTCTTTTTTTAAAACCTTGTTTTAAAGTAAGGAAGATACAGTTCTAAAGGACAATAATAACTTCTGCCAATACTTTGTTTTATCAAACTTTTATAACTGGAACAAATTTCCAGGCACTGATATCTTTAAATGGATTATTTCATAAAAATTAAAAACCTTTGTTTTCTTGTTAATTGAAATTTTCTTTTAAAATTTAGTTTTAGGGACCTTTAATACCAAAATAGAACAAAATATATTTTTATAATAAATTGCTGAGAATTATCAGCATACTAAGCAATATTATCTCATATTAGCTATGTATATTTCTTAGAACATCTACCAGGAGTAGCCTTGTATTCTGTGCATTAGATATCTATTTATTAGTGGTAAATATATAAAAAAGAAATTTAATTATACCTGCCTTTTTCTACAAATTAAAACATTTACATTTGAGATAGGTGTTCTACACATAAAGCCATTTCATGATAAGCACAGAAGAATTCCAATCAGTGTGTATAGTTGTGCAGCTATAAATCTATTCTTCCCTCTATTTTGCATGGAGAAAAGAGATTGGGGTTTCAATCTTTTTAAAGGGCACTGGCTTTTGGCATTAAACGAAGCACTAGGATATTGTGTTTGTCTTGGTTTTGTAACACTGGAGAGGGTCTTTGTATTGCTCTCCCAGACGTATGTAAACTGGATAGACTGGGGTGCTGAGACACTCCCCAGACTACTCACTCACTTTGCTCATACAAGAAATCTCTGAGATACTCTCACCACTGATTCCAATGTCCCATACACAGGCCATCAGGAAGAGACCTAAATGTGCTGTCTTAGGCCATTCAAGCTCCCATAACCAAATTCGTAGACTGGGTAGCTTATAAATCACAAAAATTTATCTCTCCCAGTTAGCAAGTCTGGGAAGTCCAAGGTCAGGGCACCAGCCCATGTGGTGAGGACCTGCTTCCTCGACAGCTGCATTTTCATTATAACTTCACAAGGCAGACGAAACAAAGCGGCCCTTTGGGGTCTCTGTTATAAGAACAATGATCCCCAAAATAATGGCTTCCCCAATGACCTAATCACCTTCCAAAAGCCTCCTCTCCCAATACCAAACACTAAAATAAGATTTTTAACATATAAATCTGGAGGGGACACAAACAGTCGATCTATAGCAGGTACTATTGAAGTATGGTAGGTAAGCATTGTTAGCTGCTGGTAACAACGATAGTTCGAGCTGGAGAATTTGTAAGTAGAGTTCCTGAGACCTAGGACTTGAAACACTGTGATAGCCTGGTAGCCTCAGTACTCCATGCTTTTTGAAGACCGGAGTCCAGAGCCGAGGCTGTCACAGAGCCTGGAGAGCCTGCAGTGCCCAGTTCACAGGAACGGAGGGTGAAGGGAGACTTCCCCGTCCATGAGACTCCACCCCCTGCCCACTTACCTTCGTGATTCTGGCAAACGAACTTCCCCGTTTTTCTCTCTGTATAGTGGGTTCTCTTTCATAGGAAACACTTTTGTTTGGGTGAGAAATATTCGAAAATGTGAGTATAATTAATTTAAGTGTGTTGAAATATTTGTCTTCACATTTCTATCAAGATTTATAAAATAAGGGAGAGCTGACTTCTGAAATTCTCTGTGTTTGCCTAAGGAGCCCCTTTAATGCGTGCTCGTCTCCAATTACAATGTTCCACAGGGAGGATAATGGGAAGAGACTTAAATTTACCAGTGAGTAATGGAATAACCTGTTCTCTGTGATCCATCTGTAGGTCCCTGGACAACAACATTTACCCAGCATTTAGATACCCTGAGATGCCAAGGGAATTGCTTAGGGCTTAGCTTCTAAAGGTGCTCTATTAGGTGTTTCTTGTCATATAAACATTATGCCCTAATAAGTAAGGCTTTCTTTATAATGAGTTCACTTTTCATATTACGAAAGCAAAAAATACTCATAAAAGCAGCAGAGTAATTTAAGAGAGAGCTACAAAGCTTAAGCAGTTGGAAATAGCTTTTGCAAGTAAATGTGCTGAGCAGTAGCATGATGTTTTCAATGCTAATTTAATTTAAATGATTTTAAAATAATATGAAATGCCACATGGCTCTTCTTCCACTTCTGCCAGTTAGGCTCCATCAATATATTCATTTTTAACATATTTTTCAAAAGTGTATAGCTTTATTTTAATTAGTTTACCATACATAAATAAATAAAGGAAATTTAAGAAATTTCATCATTTTGCCACATTTATTATACCTTCCTCCCTCCATCTCTGATATTTTTCTCTTTTGGTTGAATCATTTAAGAATAAAATATAGACATCATGAGACATTATCACTTAATAATTCAGCATGTTTCTCCTAAGAACAAGGAAATTCTATCACATGGCCACAGTGCAATGAACACTTTTAGGAAATTTAACATTGATGTAATTATATCTAATATACACTGAATGTACTCTAATTTTGCCAATTGTTCCAATAATATCTTTTAAATTATTTTGTCAAGAGAGAATCTAGTCCAGGCTAATGCATTTTATTTACTTGCATGTTGTTTTAAACTATCTTTACCAATGAACACTTTTTCAGCTTTTCTTTCTTTGTATCTCTTGACACTTGACATTTTTAGAAGAGTTTATGGATTTATCTGATTGTTTTATAATTGGATTAGATTGTTATTTTGGCTAGAATTCTATATAAGTAATATTGTGTCCTTCTAAATACAACATTTCAGGGGGAAATTCCATTCTTTGTGTCTTAACCTGAGATATTCAATTACGGTGGCATCTCTCAGAACAAATCATTGATCAGTACTATGGAGATATTTGAGACTGTAAATATTCTGTTCCCCATACAATTTAGCTGATATTAATAGTTTTCACAGTTATAAAAAATTCTTGCCCGAATCAAGAATGTCAAAACGGTTGCACTGGATTTTTAAAATCTATTATTCTTGCACTTGTTTTATTTATTTATTAATTTACTTAAATAATCACTGTAGATTTATATTCAATAGATTAGAGTTCACTATATTTACTATACTGTTTTATGCTGAAAATTTCTCAAAATTGACCAGTGGGAACAACCTCAAGTTGACTTCCCCTCCCCACCTTTTTTTTTAGTACTTTCTTACCTTCTGTCATTAAAAAAAAAGGTTCCAGGCTTATCTCATACTATCTCTGACCCTAACCCTGACCCTGCCTTGGAATCAGCAACTTTTTCCCCAAATTTCCAGTTTCATTAAGTGCAGAATGATATGATTGCTAGATGTGTTCATTCCTATTGGTTGGCGTTGTACTTAGATTCTTTCAACAAAGGGAACTGTAGGCATATAGGTTTGTAGGACGGTAGGTAGATGATGATAGATGATAGATGATAAGTAGATAGATAGATAGATAGATAGATAGATAGATAGATAGATAGATAATGAGTTTATACTAATATCTATTGTGCAAAACCCATACTACAGGATTCATCCTCATCTTACCCATTTTGTTTTATATTTATATCACTCCCTTCCTGTAACATGAACATTGACTCCTCATTATGTCAATATTTTTACTTATTTGCTGAATTCTACAGTATATTTGACCCTACTTTGCAGGAAAGAGTTAGCATAGCAAGCTTATACTGCTCTTCTTGAGAAGGCCTGCTTGCAAGGTTTGCCCATGCCTGGCATCTGGGAACTTGGACTTTGGAGGGTTCCCACACCCCTCCAAAGGTGATAAGAATTGATCACCGCACTTAACACATTTGTACAGCAATGTTGTTCATACCGAATGCCTACTTTCTTTCTCAGGGTCTGGAACTTTTGTACATACCAGGCACAGGTCGCTTATGTGACCAGGCCCAATAACAAGCATGGGCAATGATTCTGTAAGAGTTTTCCGGGTTGGCAGCACTTCGCTTGTGTTGTTACAGCTCCCTGCTGGGGGAATTAAGCGTGTCCTGTGTGATTTCACTGGGAGAGGGACCTCCAGAGATTGCTCTTGTTTTCCCAGACTTTACCCCATTCAACTTTTCGCTTTGTTAGTTTTACTCTGGATCCTTTGGCTGCAATAAATTATAGTCATGAGTACAACTATATGCTGAATGCTGTGAGTCCCCCTAGGGAATCATCAAACCTAGAAATAGGCTTGGGAACTTCCAGTACACCTACAAACAGAAAACCTCTAAGGGGAGTTAAAATAATTATAATTTCTTGGGTCTTTAGACTGAGGATACATAATCAACAACTATTTTTTCTTTGTACTCTTTATTTTAAAATAATTGTAGATTTGCAGAAATTACAAAAAGAATACAGAGAGCTCCGTGTACACTTTTCCAGGTTTCTTCCAATAGATATATTTTATGTAAGTACAATATCAAAGGAAGGAAATCAGCACTGGTATGTGTGTGCAGAGTTCTATGACTTTTTATCATGTGTAGACTCATGTAACTACTACGACAATAAAAATTCCGAAGGATTCTATCACAAAGATCTACTTCAGGTTGCCCATCCGTAGTCACAGCGGACCCCCTCCCTACCACCACTGGCAACAGTGATCTATTTTCATCTCTATAATTATGTCATAATAAGAATGTCTTATTATAAGTGCAGTCACGTAGTATATGACCTTTTGAGATTGTTTTTTTTCACAGAGAGTAATTCTGATGAGATTAATTAAGTCACTGCCTATGTCAATAACCCATTCCTTTTTTTTAAACTAATAAAATTTATTTTTAGACCAGTTTTAGGTTCAAAGAAAAAGCGAGAAAAATACAAAGTTCCTGTCTACCCCATGTCTTCATACATGTATAACCTCCTCAATTATCAACATAATGTACCAGAGCAGTACGTACGCATGTGTTACAATTTATGAAATTACATTTGCACATTCTTATTACCCAAAGCCCATCGTTGACCTGAGGATTCACTCATGGTGCTGTACATTCTTTGGGTTTCGACAAATGTAAAATGACATGTATCTACCATTAGGGTCTTGTACAGAAGAGTTTCACTCCCTAAAAATTCCTTGTGCTCTACGTGTTCTGTTTATCCCTCCTTTCATGTCCCCTAACATGGCAGTCAGTAATATTACTGCCTCCAAAGCTTGCTTTTCACAGAATGCCATATAGTGGGAATCATATAGTGTGCAGCTTTTATACATTGGCTTCTTTCCCTTAGTAATATGCAGTTAAGATTCCTCCATTTTTTCTCATGGCTTGATAGAGCATTCCTTTTCAGCACTAATATGCCATTTTCTGGATGGATCAGTTTACTTATAAATTCACCTACTGGAAGACATCTTGGTTGCTTCCCAGTTTTGGCAGTTATGAATAAAGCTGGTATGTCGATGTACAGGTTTCTGTGTGAATGTAATTTGCAATTCATATGGATAAATAGGAAGGAGTGAACCTACTGGATGGTATGCTAAGAGTTATGTTTAATTTTGAAAGAAACTATCAAAGTGTCTTACAAAGTAGCTGTACCATTCTGCAATCCTCCCCCCAGAAATGAGTAAGATTTTCAAACATTCCACATCCTCATCAGCATTTGCTGTTATTAATGTTTTAAATGTTGACCCCTATGATAAGTATGTGGGAGTATCTCATTGTTTTAATTTGCACTTACCTAATGACATATGATGTAGAGCATCTTTTCATATGCTTTCTTCTGGTAGTGTAAGAATGTTCTAACCTGTAGCAATTTTTTATTAAGTATTTATTTAAAAATATTATTAAAAAGTTTAATATCCTAAACAGAGGATATCCTGGAAGCAAGATCTCAAAGGCTGAGAAAATGTTTCTTGGAATGGCATTTTGCAGCTTGTTTTATGCATTTAGACTAAGGAGGGACTATAAGAAAGATTACATAAATGTGGGAGAAAGCAAGGCAGGGATTGGATGATTTCACTTCTGAGGGATCTGAAAAGAGTAATTTCAAATCTAGATTAACAAAAGCAGTGGACAGGCCTCACTTAAGCAAAGGTAAATCTTTTACTAAAGAAGTTATATGCCTGGCAGATAACTACCTACCAGCTAGGAATTTATCACCCTGTAAGGTTACTTTCTGTAGAGCACCTCTTTCCTCCATATGTCTTTGACCTATGAGTTACTTAGACGTGTTTGTTTAATCTCTAAGCGCTTGGGGAATTTCCAGTTATCTTCCTGTTATTGATTTCTAGTTTAAACAAATTTGTATTGTTTATAAGCTATGTAATATATGGTATTTTTGCTGTAGCAGCACAAATTGACTTAGACAATAACTAAGCAGATGGCTAAGAAGGATACTCCCAAACTAGAGAATAAAGTAAAAGTGTGAAAGTGGGAATGTTCCTGAGAACATTCTATCTGAGATATGACAAGGAGGCAAAGTATAACTGGAGCAGGGAAAATAGAGTCTAATTAGATAGAAGAGCACATTAATTAAAAAAACAGATTATAAAGGATCTCATAAAGCCCTTTAAAAACATTTGCTTTTTATTGTTAACTAGGGAGTCACTTCAAAGTTGTAAGCAGAGAGGTAGCAATATAAGTTTGGATTTGAGAGGATTTTTCTGCCTATTCTATAGAGACTAGACTACCTGTGTGGATGGGGTGGGAGTTAGGTAAAGAGTAGACACGAGAAACTTATTTGAATATGCTTGAATTAATCCTGATGAGAGGAGAGGATAAGATGTGGTCAGAAATTGGCATATTTTGAAGGCAGGCCAACAGGAGTTTTCAATAGATTGGGTATGTGAAATGAGATTAGGAGATCATTTGGTATGAGTCTGAGGTTTTTGGGAGACAAGTGGCAAAAGTAAGTGACGGAGAAGGAAATGTACAGTGTCAGATGCTGGAGGCTAAAGTTGGAAGATAGGATGAGACCTGCTGACTGACCACAATGTTATGTTGCTTAATATTAAATACTTATTACTTTAAACTATTCTATTTTGAAAAAAATATACTAAGCATACTTACTAATTTAAGAATATGTTATCATGCCAAAAAGCAACATGTAGGAAGAAAATCTTTTACTGATATATTCTGCACAAATAGAATTTTCTGTTTTGGGACTCATCCCCTCCAAAATCTAAAATCTTTAATAAAGCCCACTTACTTTGGAAGATGAATAATGATATTTAGAATCAGTGATTTCTACTTGAGTTGAAAATATATAGTAATAGTTATTGCTGAAAAGACCCTTTCTTGGATTTGGTAATAAAATATTTATTTTTATAGTAAATATATGGTTTATTATATTTTATTACCATATGCACATAATTTTCAAATTAAATTTCATGGCTATAATACCTTTCTTTGTCTTCAGATTAATACAGTAAAAAAATACCTCTAGCAAAAAAATAAAAATTGGAATCAAGTTATGTGTAGAAAAATATATTTTCTATGAAAGTATTTTTATTAAACTTTTAATAAAGGTGAACTAAAGATTGAAGCAAATATAATTACGGTGAAGTCACTAAATCAATAACATTTCAAAGGCAAAAGTAATAATTAGAGAGAATTTAAATGTAAGACGTCAGTAGAAAGACTTCTTATTTGGGGAACTGTTATACACATATTTAAAATGAGATTTAAAAAACATCAAATGACTGACGCAGTAATTATGAAAACTGCAGTTATATTTGAATGCATACATTATACTGCAGGTGTGAAATTCAGACTAACTGGAATCATTAAAATAACATTTCTTTTTTGAAGTTAAGAAAAGATTATTAAATTTGAGAAAAATGTTTAATATACAAAGAATAGTATAAAACTTTAAAGTAAAATACCAGCTGACTTTTTAAAAACAAGTGAGGTTTCAGTGTGTTCAGCATTCTCAGTGATGCTATTACATTTTGTTCTCACCCACAATATAAATCACTGGAAGGTTTAGTTTGAAACTATACTGGGATGTTAAGAGGGACTAGATAATAGTCATGAAATTATACTAACCTTTAAGCCTTAGTCATACAAAGCATTGTGATTCTAGATGAGAAAAAAAAAAATCAGAAGAGTATTTTAACCAACCAGTGGTGCACATTCTTGTAGAGTCAAACATTTTCAATAGGAAGTATTTGTTTATATCATAAACAACCAGACCTATTAAGAATTTTAGCAAGAATTTGTTTGAGCCAAACAGACAACATTGCTGGTAAGCAAAATAGCAAATGCTCCATAGAATGACAGTGCGGGGTTTCTTCTATGCATTTAGAATTAAGGGAGCAATGTAAAGAGAAATAAAATGAAGGTGGGAGAGAGCAAGGAAAGAACTGGATTACAGGATCAATTGTTAACCAGATTATATCCTCTTTTGAGGGTAGTTCCCCTTCTCAGGGGTCTGAAAAAGAGGCATTTCAAGGGTGTGTAACCTAGAACAGTAGGCAGGGCTTGCTTCAGGAACAGATGAACCTTTTACTGAAGAAGTTGTATGCTGGGATATAGTTATCTACCATGACCTGGCCAGGTAGGAATTTATGATCAGATCACCCTGTGAGATTACTCTCACTTAGATTTATTACAGTGTCCCCTTTTCATCTACATATTTTATGTTTAGTGTGTTTATCCTGAGTTTTTGGAAAGAAGTTCTTGTACTAATGTTTTTTGTAACAGAACCTATCCTCTCAGTGTTTTCCTGGTCAATGATTTGTTAGTTTTTAAATTATTTTAGTGTCCTTTGTGCTTTTTTTTAGTCCATACTATTTTTCTCCTTGCAGAACAATCTTTTAGTTGATACTGGTATCTTAGAATAAACTTATTTCTAGGACAATGAAATATATTTATAATCAATCCTTGTGCATTGCATGTCATGTACAAATCTGAATTTTTATTTACATCTAAACTGAATTTAAAAATTCAGGAATTAAAAATTCACTTAAACTGAAGAGACAGGTACAAAGAAAATCTACCTTCATATCTGCATTTTTCAATAACAAAAGATATTACAAACTTTGGTTTTCTCTCTGTAAGTAACTTACAAATTGCCTATATAAAGTGATGGACAAAAACAGACATAATGAGATCTATCAAGTCTCATCTGGGACCTTGCATTCACCTTCTCCCTCTTTAACTTTTAGTCTCGCTTTTACCCACCTCTTTATCTGTTACTTATGAAAGTGTTCAGTCTAAAGTACTCCTAACCCTCCTTTCTTTCAAAATATCACTGTTTCACTATGGTTTCAATTTGTACTTTCTAGATAATCAGTGATGTTGAGCCATTAATATGTCTTCTTTAAAAAGAACGTCTATTCCTGTCTCTTGCCCATTAAATATTTCTTATGTTCATCTTATTTACTCATTCACTCACTTTTTTGCTATTGAGTTTTATAGGTTTCTTATATTTGGGGGGTTGCTAACTCATTATTAGATATATGGTTTGCAAATATTTTCTCTCAATCTATTAATTGCCTTTTCATTTTGTGGATGATGGCCTGTGTTGAATATAAGCTATATGGTTTTATATAATCCCACTTGTTTACTTTTATTCTGTTGTCAAATCTAAAAACATCATCACAAAGACCACTATCAAAGATCTTTTACCCTATGTTTTTTTTTGTCCCTAAGAGTTTTAGTTTTTCAGGTCCTACATTTGTGTTTAATCCATCTCAAATTAATTATGAAGTATAATTAACTTGGTGTAAAATAATGTTCCAATTTCATTCTTTTGTAAACCAGTATTCTTAGCACTATTAGTTATCACTATCCTTGATAAGACTTACTTCAGGAAGGAAATCAAGGTGGAGACCGGTTGGAGTCAATTATGGAGGTAATGGGAAGAGAGATGGTGGCATTAAAAAACAACTAAGTAAATTTGAAGATCTAATTGGCTGCATTAAGCAATTTATGAATCAAGCAACATTCCATCTAGCAAATAGAAGGGTATTCCAAGGAATTATACAAAATTAAAGATATTTAAAGGCAGAAAGAGTGTGAGAAGTTAGGAATTGATTGGTCTTATCAGGCAGATCACCTCTTGTTGATTAGGAAATTCCAAACTAATTGGTTTAATATTAAACTCCTGGGAGAAGCTGAGACTTCAATGAGAGTAGGTTTTAAGTTTCAATTTCGTGACTTGGATTAGCAAAATTGACTCTGTTTTTGTCCTCTTTTTTAAACAGTGGTGATAGGCAGATGTAAAGTTGTGAATATGATAAATAAGTATTTTGTTCCAAGCAACTTTCACTCTATTGGTGAAAGGAAGCATATAAACAAATTAATATAAATGATTTTAAATTGTGATAATTGACTTAAAAACATTATAAAGTAACTGAGAAAAATAGCATTTGGGGATGGAAAAAAGCATCAGTGAAAATACGACATTTGAGCAGAAGACAGACTCGGCAAGAAGGAGCAGGCCCGGACCATATGTTTTCTTGATTACTCTAGCGTTCATTTCCTATGTGTCGCCTGCCCTGGAGTAGTTTTAAGCATGCCCGGAGGAGGTATAATTGAAAAGGCTGAACATGCTTAAATCACCCTTTTCTAAATTGAAGAAGGAAATCTTCTTTTCTCACGTAACTCTTAGTAGTTATGACCTCAGAACATGTGCTGTTTTAGAATTCATGTAATAGTATGTACAATGCGTTAGATATGCAGAGATTAGTTATATAAAACATTTAATTTTACATTATGATTATAGTTTTAAACATCAGATTATAATTTGCATATTATGCTCATTCTAGCACTTTGGAGGGAATATTGACCAAGGGGTAACATATAGTAATTTTTCTTATGCTACAATATTTCTTCCACCAGAGAAACAGGATGACCAGTGCGACTATTGCTGTGGTGTTATGAATTGTCAAATTAAAACTTGTTAAGTGGTATACAGGGTGCCAGATGGTGAGCTGTGGTTCAACAACAGGCCATAAGAAACACTGAAATATGTAAAGTAGACTTTACTACTCACTGGTCCTGGTGGAAGCACCAGGCATGGTTCCAGGGGCCACATGGGGAGGTCAAAGCTGAGTGCAGACCAATAAGAGCTAGAGCACAGGCCTTTATTAGGGTCTATGTGTGGACTGCTTTGCGATTCCCTGGGTAAGGCCTGATTGGTCAAGTCAAATTAAAAGAGCAGGGTTTTGGTAAACCCCATGAAGGTCATTACCAAAGGGCACATAAGGGGGAGGCATTGGGAGGCAGGAGAGGAGGTGGTTAATCAAAAGGGATGTTGGAGAAGTCATGTCAGGAATTAACATTTACCTGAGACTCTTTGGGCTGCTATCTAAGGTATGCATTTGAATGAAAGGCTGGTGTCCGTTTGTTACTGGACTAAAAGATCCGTTTGTCTGCATGCATCAGAGCTCAGTAAGACACAAACAGTAGCTTGCAGCAGAGAAAGTGAGTTTTTTTTTTAGGAAATGGTCCACATCTGGAGTCACAGTTAGCTTATGCTCAAAGACCTGGCCTCCCCCATGGCTTCTAGGGTATGGGTTATATAGGGAAAAAATAATCATGGTGACTAAGGGAGTTACAGACATGGTCAGGGTCTCAGTCTCTAATGATTGACTGGGTCTAGGGGAGGGGATATTGCATCTGGTCCTGATGTTAGTATGATGTTGCTTTGTCTGGTATTGAGGTTTTTCTGGGCCTGGAGCTAAAACAAAACTGAGGCCTAGATGTTTTCCCTAGTTTCACAGAAACTGTCTCTGGGCCCAACAGAACAGAGGCTTTGTTCCTAAGACTGTGTGGTGATGACCAGACCCTCATTTTGCAGAGTGCTTAATGATTAAAGGAGCAGTTACACAGGGAGAAAGAGGCCGGTGAGCCAGGGTGCTGGATGAGGCCAGTTTGAATCAAAAGGAAAGAAAGGAGAAAAGTTCATATTAAAGAAATGAATTTTTTATGCAGTTGCAACTTGAAGGTCATTGCCGTCTTTTGGGCAAACAAAATGGATGCTGAGGCAACAATGCCATGGAGTAGTTTAGCTAAACTCTGAGGTATACTTAAGAAAGGACACTGTGAATTTACATAAAATTGTGACAAGGCATTTCGGAAAATGCTATTTTAATTTAGCTATCTTATGCCTCCTTTGACATAGAAGTTGTGATACGGGATGCATAAAATCAACAATTAAAAAAGGTTATACCATCATTTTACTTTTATTTATTTATTTTTAGATTACCAACTAGTATGTGCAAAACATCCAAAACCTATGTGCTACACCCAATTATCAATTCCTACTCAGGGTAAAGAAGTGACCCAGGATAAAGGGTATATTACGGTAATAGTAATTGCTATAATTGTAACAGAACCCACGGGTTCTATTGCTCTGGGTTCTAGTGCCTGCTGCTGTTAAGAACATGACTCTTCGATGCCAGAGTCTTAAGAAAATGAAAGAGACTATTTAAAAGTTATACAGGTTTAAAATAATGGTGGAATCCTGCCATTAAATCTCACTTCCTTTAGAAACCAAAAAAACCCATAAACACACAGTCTTGCCCCCCTTGCCAAACCAGGCCAGTCAGAGGTACTGTCTCTCAGGAAAAGAATGGAAGTCTGTAGCTTAGCTGGGCAGATTCCCACCTGTATTCCGGCCTCTTTCAGTTGTCTGTGCTCGGCTGGCTAGGCTCCTGCTCTTAATCCCCAAACTGCATCCTCATGGTAGTGGGTGGGAAGGGGGATCCTTCTGCATCCTTTCCAACCATTTGGTCACGACAGCCAGCAAGAGCCTCTCAGGGCCCTCCTACCTTCCTTCCCACATGGTCCAGAGCTCAAGCATGGAAAAGAGAGAGACTGGCTGCCCCCATGCCTGGGTTTAAATCCCTGCACCAAGCTTCCTCAGTAACCCCATTTCCAACTCCTCCCACACTGGGTTACCCCTGCCAGCACTCTGGTTTCTTCTGCTTTCTTGGCAGCCATTGTTAGTCCAGGTAAGCATGGCCCAGCAGCAAGCTCCCTGGCTACACTGCATCATGAGTTAGAGTCATGCCCATCTCCCTGGCTCTGAGCTTGGCAGGCGCGGTTTTTAACATTACTAAAACACTGGCCAAGGTCTTTAGACATGGAAAGTAATTCTCAATGGCTCTGGTCCCCTCCCCCTATCCCCCAAGCGACAGCTGTGCAGGCTTTGGGATTTTGGGGGAAGACCTCTGGCTCAGCACCTCATTACGTAATGAACAAACCCAAATACACTTAAAGGCTCAGACATGACATAAGTTAATTTCTCATTCATGAAAATTCCAAATTGGAAATTGGTGTCTTCTAAAGGGTGATTTAGAAACTCAGTTTCATTATATATTGTGACCCTACTATATTTAGAATGTCTTCTAATACCATAGTATCTATCTGCACCGATAAAATAGGAAGGAAAAGAGAGGGTAGAGAAGCACATTTGCTTCCTAAGAACATCTATCTAAA
Source organism: Desmodus rotundus (assembly GCF_022682495.2). Lineage (NCBI taxonomy): Eukaryota > Metazoa > Chordata > Mammalia > Chiroptera > Phyllostomidae > Desmodus > Desmodus rotundus. The sequence goes on from NC_071388.1 coordinate 168,909,987, forward strand.
ATGTCACACATCATTTCTGCTCATAACCCAAGTTTGTCTCATGGGCTAACTCTGTAGAAGGAGACCACTTACTGTGTACACACACACACACACACACAATCATAATGAACTGTGGACATAAATATACAGTGAAATGATAAAATACTTAAAGGAAAGTATAAGAGACTGTTTTTGTGCTTGGCATAAAAACAAAATGTAAAATGGGTCACAGGAAGAAATAAGCATAAAAATGGAAAATTAGACTTCATTAAAAGTAATCATTTTGCTCATTCAAATGAATCATGAAGTAATGAATATGTAAGGCATAAACTGGGAAAAAATGTTTGCAAAATACATATCTGAACAAGTACTGGTATACAGGACATAGAGAACTTCTATCACTTAATTGTTTAAATTAAAGAAATGAGGAAAATATGTGAATAGACACTTTAGAAGTGCATGACCAATACGAACTAAAAAAAATTCTCAACATGAACACCCTTCAGGGCATTGTAATGTAAAATCACTATGCTATACAATTACACACCAACAAAAATGACTAAAATTTAAAAAAGACCTATAATATCTAGTGTCGCCAAGGATATGGAGCAATATGAATTCTCAGACACATTTTCTGGAGATGTAAAATAGTGCTCATTTGGGGGGGACAATGTCGAAAGTTTTTTATAAAACTAATCATGCATTTACCCTAAAGCCCAGGGTGATATTGTGGATTATTTACAATGGAAAGTGTGTATCAGTCCCCATTCCTGGCACAGTGTTCCTAAATTCCTGGGGATTTCCTAAGTGATTAAAGTGATAAAGATGTCACAATATTCGTAACAAACCCCTGTAAACCACATCTGAGTTTATGTTAATGAGGTGGCTTGGAAAGCCCTTAAGGATAAGGGCTGGTTGTCAAGGAAATCAGCTCTTGGATTAGAGGGTTGAAAGTCTCAAACCCAACCTCATACCTCTGTGAAAAGAGAGGGGCTGGGAATCAACTGAAACACCAAGGGTCATTGAGTTAATCAGTCATGCTCACAACAGAAGACTCCATAAAAACCCTAACAGGTTTTACAGAGATTCCAGGTTGGTGAACATAGGAAGGTGCCAGGAGAGCAACATGTCCAGAGAGAGCAGAAAAGCTTCTCCACCCTTTCTACATACTTGCAGTATGCATCCCTTCCTTCTAGCTGAGTTATACATTTTATAATAAAATGGTAATGTAAGTAAATAATTTTCCTGAGCTCTGTAATATGTTCTAGAGAATTACTGAAATGGTGTAGGGAGTTGTGGGAGCCTCCAGTTTATTGCTGGTCAATTAGAAACACAGGTGACAACTTGGACATGCTATTGGCAACTGAAGTTGTGGGAAGGGGCAGTTCTATGGGACTGAGCCCTGAACTTGTGGGATCTGATACTTACCCTAACTAGATAGTGTCAGAGCCAGACTGAATTTTAGGATACCCAGTGTGAATTAGAGAATTGGACAACTGCTTAATGTGAGGGTAAAAAATACACACATCTGGTGTTAGAAGTTTGGTGTGAGTAGGAAAGATGAAACAGCTTTTTCCTTTAGCTGGTATAGAGAAGGGAATACTTTTTTTTTTTTCTTTTCTCCTGGGAAGTCCACTTTCAGGTACTTATCCTAGAGAAATGAAAATACGTATGCAGAAAAGGCTTGTGCCTAAATGTGCATAGCAGTTTTACTTATGATAGTCAACAGCTAGAGAGAGCCCAGGTGGCTATCAATAGAGAAGTGGATATACAAACTTCTGTCTATTCATATAGTTCCATACTACTCATGTTACAGAACAGACCTGGAGGTGGGGGGGTGAATGATATACTATTACCAAAAGGACCCGCCCTTTTGCTCTGGGGGTTCCCCCACCTACTAGGATTGCCTTGCCTGCTGCCAGGGAGAGATGTCTCTCAAGGCCAGAGATTGGTAAAAAGGAAAGGAATTCTTTATTTAAAAGTTATACATACTTAGAGTAATGACTTAATGTCTTCATTAAAACATTAAAGTCCTTTACAGTACCCACAGGTGCACACAGTCCTTCCTTCTTCCTCTACGCAGTCTGGGGTACCATATCCCAGGAAAAGAAGTAGAAGTCTGTGATTCAGGCTCCTGGTACTACCAGCTGTGTCGTCACCACGATCTCCAGTTAATCCAAAGACATGTGGCACCTTCTCATGGCCGACCAGCAAGAGTCCTTTCACCCCTTTTCTTCCAGGCAAAGTCTCTCCTACTTCCTAAGCCATGTGACAAAAGGGAGCATCCAAAAGTCACATGGTCCTGACTCTCACCCAAGCGGCTCGGGGTCTCCACTTCTCATGGCTGCCATGCCTGGGTTTAAATCCCAGCGCCAATCTTCCTCTGCAGCCCCATTTCTGACTCCTCCTACAATCAGTTACACCTGCCAGCATTCCCCTATTCTTCCAGCTTTACTGGGCTGCCATATAAGTCTGGGCAGGCGTGGCCCCATGGCGTGGAGCCAATCATCTCTAAGCTCTCACACAGGTGCTGTAACCAGGGGGAGTTGCCTCCCAGTTACATCTTGAGTGGAAGTTGCTTCCATCCCCAGGTTCAAAGCATGGCCACAGCCATTTAACAAATCTATGTAACCAGTTAAAGGCTATAGATATGTTAAATGACCATGACAGAGGTTAGCTGCACAGCTGTTGCTATACAAAACAGCTCTCAATGGCTGTGTTCCACGTGTCCCATCCCCCAGCTCAGACTTGTGGGGGTGAGGACATCTCTATATATTTTTTCTAATATTTTCTGGACACCCTGAGTTCTGGACCCCACTACAAATCCCTACTTGGGGCCCCCTCTTGGCTGCACCCTGTTATACTCAGAAACAGAAAAGAATGAAATACTGATCTGTCCAAAAACTTGGTTGAATCTTTGGAACCTAATGCTGAATGTAAGAATCTTTATACAGTGACTGTGTACTGTATAATTCACATGATAGGACTTTAAAAAAATCAGTAAAACTAGCCAATAGTGTAAAATATGGGAATGACACTTATTTTCTGGGAATAGGAGAGCTGACAAAGAAGGAACATGAGGTACCTTTCTAATTGATAATTTTGTATATCTTAATAGAAATTTGGAGTTACACATATGAATACATTCACCAAAATACAATGAATTTTTGTATTTCATTGTACATAAATGATACATCAAAAGAAAAAACCCTCTGAATCTCCATGATATCCAGTTAATGACGTCCACATTGATGTATTTAGAGAGGACAGAGATTACTGAAGCCTTGGTATGTAGAACTTACAAGGTAAGTTAATGGAAGGATAGGGATAGAACAATGTGTGATAAAGCAAATAATAAGTAAACTATAATACAAATGGTGATGAATGTAGATAAAATATGTTCATTGTAAATTCTTAAAAAGGCTGTATGTTTGAAAGTTTTCATAATTCAATATTAAAAACAATTTGAATTGTTTGGGTTGACAAATAGTCACACTGCTGCTTGTTTAAGCAAATGCTCTTAGTTGAAACCACAGGTTTGCACAAATTTGAAATCTTGAGTTTAGTTATAACTTTGGACTTACTCTAATAAAATATTATCATTAGAATGATTTATAAAAATAAAATTATTGCCCTGACTGGTGTAGCTCAGTGCAGGGGGCGTCATCCTGCAAACCGAAAGGTTGCTTGTTCAATCCCTAGTCAGGGCATGTGCCTGGGTGGCAGGCTGGATCCCTGATCAGAGGTGGGCGAGGGGCAACTGATACATTGATGTTTCCCTCCCTCTCTGTCTGCCTCCCTTCCTCCCTCTCTAAAATAAATAAGTAAATAAAATAAAATATTTTTAAAAGGTATTGGTATGTTATTTGCTAAAATATTTTTAAATAGCCTATTTTATTATGCTTTCTCTTATTTCTCAAAAAGAAAAATATTTTATGTCACTTTCTACCTAGATCTCAAAGGCACTTAATACAAATTTAGTATCTTAGAATCTGAGGTCTATAATTTGTGTCTCTTTTGTGATATATAATTATTTCAGAAATTTAGCTGATGCTATTACAGGTTACAGAGATTTGCTGTTAGAATCATTCAGATTTGGAAAATCATTACGATGAATTACTTTCCTCTTAAATATTCAAACAGTTGAACACAATCAACTTTATAAGACAGAAATTAGGTCCGCTTTTGGGGAAGAAACTCGAGATTCAAAGGTACGGTGGAGTTCCTCCAGTTTCAATGACCAGCAGGGTCTGATGGGAGCAATGGTGCATTATAGCATCATCAGGGCAGCTCTTCAAGTCCTAAAAGAAAAAAAAATATATGTTTTCTTTAAAACCACATACAGAAGCAAATGATTGTGATCAATTCTCAATTCAGACTTAATCTGACCCCCTCTCATGTATACTATTATTGTTACAGGGCTGACAATTTTAAGCTATTTTAACTGGGAAGAAACAATGTAAGTACAATGATACCTCCATGCACTTGCCCCATTGGTTTTTGAATATAGAAATCCTCAAGATGAGTATCTATACAGTTAGTATAACTACAGTAAATTTCATTAACAGATGCTTACTTGAATAAAACTGTTTTATTTAATACCTATTATCTATCTATTTCTATCTATCCATCTATCCATCATCTATCTATCTATCATCATCCTCATCTAGAGAGGGAGATGGAATAAACTTCAAGTTCAGAAACACGAGTTGGCTTGTGAAGGCTTTTGTAGTAAAGGGTGACCTCTTGGAGGAAGTCCTATTGTTTGACACTATCAAGAACTGAGTTTACAAGAGAAATGCCATAGCAATGAAACCAGAGAAAGTGGCCGAGTAAACTGCAACTAAAAACAAAAATCCCGGGGATTACTGTCTTACATAAAACGTGAGTTGTGCGCCAACCCTTGGCTAGAGGAGAGCCGCACTATTATTGTCTTACCCAGAGTTTAACGGTGGAGGAGATAAAAGTGCCTTAACAGTAAATGTTTTTGTTTTTCAGAGTTAGAGAAAGATCCTGGGCAACCAAATGAAAATAAAATTATATACATATTTGGAAGCTAAAAAAATTCTACAATGGAATAAATTTGTAAAAAGTGACTTCACATCATCATTAATATCTATGATTAGTTTTAACACTGAAAGGTATCATTTTTTTCCTTTGGTTAAGGCCAAACTAAATTAATGAAATATGTTTGAAAGACACAGAAAGATACAATTGTAGAGAATTAATAAATGCAGTTGACTACTGTGTGGGAGGATTGCCAATTGATGTTTCTTGTGATGATTTAAATTAGAGTAAATTGTCATCTGGTAGGAGTAGGTTTTTGTAGGGCAGGGACATAGAATAAAGAACATCTTAAATGTCTTCAGGTTCTATATTTAAATATTCTCCCCAAAATACATAGTCATTTTTACAATGTATATTTTAAAATAATTAATTAGACATGATTCTTAAAGAAAGGATTTGATGCTTTGTTTAATATTCTATGTTATAAACAAAGATAAAAATCCTCAGATTGTTATTTATATTCTATGCCCTTAAAAATATTACCTCAAGTGTTTTCTTCCTGGGCCATAACATTAACATAAAAATCATAATTGAAATTCTCATTAAAAAATCTTGCAAAGTCCTGTGAAGTGAGTTTCACTCAAGCCTCCCCAGGGAAACCCTCGGCCTGGCAGCTCTAGGGACCGCAAGGAAGACTGCTGGGGGAGGTTATCTGGCTCTTTTTCTGGTTTCTTTCCCATCTATTGTGGTTTGTTTTTTTTTTTTTTTGCATAAATTCTGTCTTGCTTCCTTCTAGACCTTAGCCTTTTAAATCTTAAAGTCATTTATTTTCTCAAAATGCTGAACTCTTACAAGTAAAAGATTTGTCTTTCAAACTATTGTCTGTTATGAATTAGAGCTATTACTTACAATAACAGAAGCAGAATATTTTAGTTTTTTCTCCATATGATTTTTTCATAAGGTTTTGAATTATGAGAAGATAGATATTTGAAGCTGAAAGGAAGGGAAATATTTAATACAACTTTAAGGAAAACTTTGGTGGATGCATATATTTACCAATAATGATGCGACTAGTTCTAAGTAATTATGATTAGAATATTACTTCTTAATCTATTATTTTTTTCACCTGCTGCTTTGATATAGATAAAGCATCTTTATATTCCTTTTTAACTCTAAAGGATTATACTTGTAATGATATTCACTGGTTCAGTACCTCCTATGACGGAGAATAAAATGTATAATTCGGATGAGATTGTTAGAGTAGACACAAACGTTGCTTGCAGACACTATGTAGCAGTCTTTAGCAGTCACTGTGTAAACACGGAAATTTTGTTCCTATCATGGCATTCTTGATCTCCAAGAGGTACTTTCATGGGCTGATTTCATGATCAGAATTCATTACGGTGCATTAGAATGATGTCTTTCCTCTCAGTAGGGCGATAACTAGCAAACACATAATATAGAATAAGATTGTCCAGTCATATCATACCTTCTCAGGATACATGGGGCCTAAGTCAAATGAAATGCTGATTTTAGTCTGCTGCAGAATACACAGATATTCAGTGCCAGCTTCATTCCATGATATTACTGGAAAAGAAAATTATGTAAAGAACTCTTGTTAAAAAATATTGTGTTTCAGATCCCCAAAAAGACATAGGCTCATAGTGAATTTGATTTATATTAATACATAAAACAGAATAAATCATGGATCACTCAGTACGAAACAATAGTGTTGAATATGCTAGTCAGGCACTACATGGTGTGATAAACCCCCCAATCTCGGCCCCCAAATCTGAGGTGGGTTGATTATGACTCTTTTATATTTAGACATGCAGGGGTCAAAGTTTCCTTGATCTTCGCATGCCACCATACCATCCCAGTGCCTGATGTCCACCTTTTGTCAGAATAGAACTAGTTTTATTACCTTATAAAATTAAGGGAGAAATGAATATCCACGTACTTATGTGAAAGTTGTAAGCAGTGTTCAGTGTTTGTGTCAATGATAGCAGGGTATAAATCGCATGATTACATATGTATATAATAGATATCAATTACATGATATGTATGTGCTTGAGATTGCTACATGTGAATATATATGAAAATACATGTTTTACCTATGCATTTGCATGTGTCAATATACATATACATATTTGTACTTATATATGTGCTAAGTACATTCGTTGTATATTATACAATATATACATCATCTATGAGAATATGTGTAATATGCGTGTATGTATGTGTACATCATAGTCATCAATAATGTATTTACACAGTACTCAGGCTCCATTTTTACAGCAACTATATGCCATCATTTCTGTAATTAACAAGATGTGTTAGTGTCTGCTATGGTCTGGAACCGAGCTGTTAAATGCATATTTATTACAAGGGTGATTGACGGTTAATTGGTGGATTATTGGACCATTTTTTATTAGTGCAGCTGCAGGTATATAATATTGAGATATATTTTTATTACTATTTTGTTGCAATAATTTATATGTCAGAACATGTTATATGAGGGGACTACTAGGTCCTTGCTTCTAATATTTTATTTTTTTCTCCATAAATTTTTCAGAGGAAAATATTAGAAACATATATAAATAGACACTAAAGAATTACTGGAGTAATTCAGCACATTCCTGCTTCAGCAACTTTATTTGAATCTTTTTAAATATATTTGTTGTTTACAACAACTGTAGATGAAATGTAAATTTTCCCACAGGTTCTTAAAATAGATGTGTTTAAAAAAATTCTCCAAGGAACATGTGAGGTGAATAACAAGAAGTTTTCCTTTTATAAAGCTTCTTTAGCACATTTTTTCTTGGGGCAAGTCAGGCAGACTAAACAATTTGACACAAATAAGAGCTGCTTAAATTGTAATTTAAAAAGAAGTCTTGAAATAGGTATGTCTCCTCTTGAGAAGAATTGCTGTGCCATGTAGTATGAAAACTCATTCCCAAAAGATAATTGGAGCATTTTTCTTTTATCTGTAAGATGATTCTTAATCATCTGGAAGTGCTCTAATTTTAAAAATAGGGGAAATAAAGAAAAAAATTGACGCAGTCACTGGCAAGCAGTTTCCGCAGCATTGTGGCTGAGATGAGAAAAATTCACATGGACTACCGAGTCCTGTGGAGGAAAAGGGACAGCACAGCCACTCTCTCAAGGGGAGAGCACCCCACCCTTGTCTTGACAGGCTTTTATTGGCTTAATTTGCATAGGAATACAGGGAATATATGGAAAGCTCATCAATCACTGTCAGGCAGTAATAATCAAATAGATAACATTGGAAGAAGTCTGAGGGCTTATTTTGAGTCAGGGTCAGATAGTTAAAGGGCCATAAAACTTTGGGGAAACAAACTCATTTCATGCTTGGACCCTTGTCATTTAAATTGAGGGTATTAACAAAGTAGGTTTCACAGGATTTTATGCATTCTTTCTTAGGCCTGATTGCCTCGGGGATCCCGCCCTTTTCAGCATTGGGCTGCACCCATCTCCAGCATTGTTTCAGGCTTAGGTTGAGCAGGGGGAGTAAGGCAGCCAAGAAATTAGGAGACTTCTTATGACAGAATGAGGACTCAGGCTATGTCAAAGCTGAGGGGCGAGGTCCATCACCCCCTTTCTCTATAGCCCCCCAAGTCCTTCCCTGAGGGCCCTCTTGTGACCATGCCTGTCTTAGGTCATCCCTCCTTTGAGAAATCTTACCCGTCATTGGCTAACTGATCATGCACTGGGGGCCAGGCAGGGTGAAGTAAAGTGGGCAGAGGCGATGCTCCTGCCAGGGAGATAAGCTTTGTCTCCTTAGTCACTTAGGGTCTCAAGGTCTCTCACTCAGCCTTAGCCATGGGGGGTTACAGTCTCTGAAACCAGGCAGGGTGGTTCCCAACAAAACGTAATGTAAGTTAATGCAAAAAAAAAATTAAATGATAGAATGACTGTCAATAAAAATCTCTTAAAAAGTTTTGTTCTTCAAACTGACAGTAAAAAGAGGGGAGATGGGAGAGGAAAATACGGGGAGGGGGACTGGCTTTCAGGAACATGTATAAAGGACACATGGACAAAACCAAAGGTGGGTAGGATCAAGGGTGGGAAGTGGGGATGGCTGGGGTGGAGGGAAAGGAGGGGGGAAATGGATACAACTGTACTTGAACAACAATTAAAAGAAAAAATTCTGTTCTTAAAATACATCTTACTATGGCTTCTAATATTAATACTTATATTCTTTGAAAGATTAAAGTAGTTGTAAAAGATATCAGCAATTTCTCAGCTGTGTCATGAAACTTTAAACAATGAAACATTCTTGGTTTAAGGGTAAATAGACCACAAACTATGTGCTTTAGCTCATTTGCCACAACAAAATGCCACAGACTTGGTCACAGTAATAGAACTCTATTTTCTCATAGCTCTGGAGGCTGAGATCGAAGAACAAGGTGCCAGCATTGTTGCTTTCTGGTGAGAACTCTTACTAGCTTGTCTCTGTTGGTCTTCTCTCTATGGGGGAGAAAGAGAGAAAATACAAGCCCTCCAGTGTCTTTTTATCAGGGCACCAATCCCATCATGAGTTTACCTTCATGAATTTATCTAAATCTAATTGTCTCCAAAAGGCCCCATCTCTAAATACCATCGCATGGAGGGTGAGGGTGCAACACGTGAATGTAGAGAGGACACCATTGAGTCTATAGCACATTATTCATAAACAGTAAAATAGCATTTCAAAAATAATTTTAAATATATATAGAAGTAATAAAAGCTCTTAGTGAAAGTTTTGGAAAATAATTTTGGAAAAAGAAAATAATCCCTGCATAATTTTATCACCCAAAGAAAACTACTATTAATGTCAGTAAGTATATTACATATTCAATTCAAGAAAAAAAAAGAAAAATACACAAAGTGCTAATTATTGATTGGATAATTTCTGGGTGATGAGCCCCTGAGGTAGCTGGGTAAATGTGTATGTATGTATATTTATGAGGCTGTCTGTGTCTGTATGCACATACTTTATATTCTCTTTCTCAATTAAAGAAGAATCTCAATTCTTATATATGTATTTATCCCAAGATTACTTAATTGGAGGTTTCAATAATTTTGTCATTTCAAGAATGTTATAAAAATGGACTCACATAATATACAACATTTGCATATCAGCTTACCTCACTGACCATGATTCTCTGGCAGGTTATCCAGGGTACTGTGTGCATCAATAGTTCGTGCATTTTATTGCTGAGTAGCATACCGTGGTGCATGTACAGCAGTTTAACAATCACCTACTGAAGGACATTTGAGTAATTTACAACTTTCGTGCGTTATAAATAAAGCTGCTATAAATATGCACGTAGAGGTGTTTGTGTAAGTGCGTGTTTTATATCCTTGGAATGAGCATCCCAGAAGCAGTTATGGGCCATATCGCAGTGACACGTTCAGTTACGTACGAAATGGACAAGCTGTTTTCCACAGTGGTTATACCATTCTACGTTCCCACGAATACTGTATGAGTTGTTTACTTTCTCTATATCCTCATAATTACTCCCCACAATCAACACTGCTTTAAAATCTCATTTTAACCATTCCTGTATGTATTTAGTGTAGCTCATCATAGTTTTAATTTGTGTTTCCCTGATAGCGAATGCTGTTGAATATCTTTTCATGTAGTTGTTTGCCACTGACATATCCTTTTCAGTGAAATGTCTATGCATGTCTTTTTTTTTAGAGTTCTGATCACCCAATTCCTGCAAGGGGGTGGAGCAATGTTGGGAACCGCCCTGCCTGGTTTCAGAGGCTGTAACCCCTCATGGTTAAGGCTGAGTCAGAGTTGGGAAATAGCCTGAGTCCTCATTCTGTCTGCAAGAAGTCTCCTAATTTCTTGGCTGCCTTACTTCCCTTGCCTGACTTAAGCCTGAAGCAATAACAGAGGGTAGTGCAGTCCTGTGCTGGGAGGGGCAGATTCCCTGGGGAATCAGGCCTAAGAAAAATACATACATTCCTGTGAAACCTACTTAATTTGTACCCTCAGTTTAAGAGATAAGGGTCCAGACCTGAGATGAGTCTGGCGCCTAAAGTTTTATGGCCCTCTAACTAATTGGCTGTAACTCAGAATAAGCCCTCAGAGTTCTCTGTAAATCATGTATTGTTTAACCCTTACTGACTGACAATGATTGATGAGTTTTATCTGCATTCCTATGCGAATGAACCTAATAAAAGCCCCGGGAGAGAGAGGCTCTGGGCCCTTCTCCTTTGAGAGAAACGGCCACCTTTCCTCCCCAAGCAGATCTTGTCTCGGTAGTCTTTTTCTTCGGCCGTGGCGGAACCTGGGGGGCTGTGTTAAAGCCCCCCGACAGAGCAACTCTTGGACAACAGCAGGGGGTCCTACCATTCAATTCGATTTTGACACTATGTATTTGGAGACAGCATCAGATCCTACAAGGTAAGGGCTCAGTATTATAAGACTGCCCCTAACTCCCCACTTTAGCTGCCAATTGCAAGCCCAGGTAGTGCTTCAGATCTCCAGATGGAGATCATCTGTGTATAGATCTGAGTTTCCAAGGACTCCCTTCTTGGGTTCTATGAGTTTGCTTGAGTGGCTCACAAAACTCAAGGAAACATTTTGCTTACTAGATTACTGGTTTATTATAAAAGGATATAACACAGCAACAAACTGATAGACAGATAGATGCACTGGGAAAAGTATCTGGAAAGAGTGTGGAGCTTCCATACTCTGAGTGTGCCATTCTCTTAGCATCTCCACGTGTTCCCCAGTCAGGAAGCTCTTCAAAACCTATCCTTCTTGATTTTTAGAGAGGTTTCATTACATAGGCGCCATTGATGAATTTATTGACCATTGGTAATTAATTCAACGCACAGCCCCTCTCTTTCTGGAAATGAGGGGCTGGGACTGAAAGTTCTGTTCCATTCTTGGTTGGTTCCTCTGGCAACCAGCCCTCATCTTTAGGTGCTTTCCAAAAATCACTTTATCAAAGGGGCATGTTATGAATAACCAAGACACCCATTTCATTGTTATGGTTATGAAGTGATTTCAGAAACTGAGGACAAGAATTATCACTAAGGAAATTCCAAGGATTTGGGGAGCTGTGAACCAAGAACTATTGAAGAAGACCAAATATATATGAGAAATATATTTTGGTCATCTGAATAATCTAGTAAATTTCTTATAAATCACAATATTCTAAATGTACATTTTCTAAATGCATTTTAAAATATTTTTACTGTTGAGTATATAGTCTACATGCTAGTACTTTCTTGGATATAAATTTGCAAATATATTCTCCCAGTGTATAGTTTGTTTATTTATCCTAAAGAAGATGGTCTTTCATGGAGCAAATGTTATTCATGTTGATAAACTACAATTTATTAATTATTGTTTTCTAGATTATGTTGTTGGTATTGAGCCTAAGAATTCCTTGCCTATCTGTAGATCCTGCATATTGTTTTTCTTCTTGTCTTTGTAGTTTTACACTTTCCATTTAAGTTTGTGATCTACTTGAGTTCATTGTTTGTATAAGATGTGAGGTTTAGATTGAGTTTCACTCTGAAGCCAACGAATATCCAATTGCTGCAGAACCATTTATTGAAAAGGTTTTTCTTTCTCCATTAAATTATTTTTGCATCTTTGTCAACAAGCAGTTGGAGAAGTAAAATACTACATTATAAATTAACTAAAATATGTACTGAATCTATATGTTAAGAACTTACAGCACCGATAAAAACATAGAAGAACAAAATAAATGTGGAAGATATTCTGTGTCATGAGTCAGAAGTCTCAATATTATTAAAATGTTAATATTTTTCATTTTGTACAATGTATTCAACACAATCCCAATCAAAATTCCAAGAAGGTATTTTGTAGATGTTGACAAACTGATTCTAAAATTTTGATGAAAAAAAAAAAAAGAACTAGAATAGCCAGATAATACTGGAGAACAACAAAGTTCAAAGAACTCACATACCCAATTTTAAGACTTACTATAAAGCCATGGTAATAAAGACAGTACAATATTGGCAAAAGAATAGACACACAAATCAATGGAATAGAATAGAGCCTTGAAATAGACTCACACAAAATAGTCAAGTGGTTTTTTAACAAAGGCACAAAGACAATTCAATGTAGAAAGGGTAGTATTTTCAACAAACAGTGTTAAAGCATGTAGATTTCCATGTGCAAAATGTGCGCCTAGATTCATTCTTATAAATTACAAAAAAATTACCTCAAAATGGATTACAGGTTTAGTGTGTGCGTGTATAAAATAGTTGATATGCTAAGAGAGGAGAGAAGATGATTTTATGTAAAAAAAACTCCATTAAAACCAGAGAGGGTAGAAAACAAGTGGAAGACAAAAAAGAAAGAAAGAAAAAAAGAAACAAACAAACAAAAACCAAGGGCAATTAATAGAAAACAATTGCAAAATTGTAGATATTAATCCACCTGTATCATTACTCACTTTAAACATCAATAGTCTAAATACAATAATTAAAAGATTTTTTTAAAGTAAATAAAACCAAGACCCAAAACTGCATTGTCTGTAAGAAGCCAACTTAAAATAAAATCAGCTGCACATATAAAGAAAGACACAGATAGATTAAGAGGGAAAGAGAAAAACATACCATACTAACACTATTAATAAACAAGTAGGAGTAGCTATATTAATTTTATACAAATCTCACTTCAGAACAAGTGAAGCAATCAGGGATAAAAGGTGGCATTACATTTAAAAAAAGTGTCAATTTTCCAAGAAGATTTAACAACTCTTATTATGTATGTACCTAACAATAGAGACTCAAAACACTTGAGGGCAAAACTGATAGAAGAATGCAAGAATATCAAAGAAAAATAAATAAATCCTCTCTTATAGTTGGAGTCTTAAACACCAGATGTAGTTAAACTAAGCATCATCAACTAGGTCTATTTGTATTTATAGAACATTCACATTTTTTCTTCTCAATGCTACTTGGGGCATTTAACATGTGCATTAGTTTGTTAGTGATGCTGGAAAAAACAGTATGATAGCTAGGTAACTTAACATACATTTTTTTCCTCAAACATCTAGAGGTTAGAAGTTCACAATCAAGGTACTGGCAGAGTTTCTTTCTTCTGATGTCTGTGAGAAAGAATCTGTTACAATTTATTTTTCCTGCTTCTGCTGGTTTGCTGGCAGTCTTGGACATTTCTTGGTTTTGGAAACATCACTCGGATCTTTGCCTTTTGTCTTCATATAGCAACCTCCGGGGGTTCATGTCTTTCTCCAAATGTATCCTTCTTACAAGAACACCAGTCATATTTCATCAAGCCCCTCCTCCAAAGTCACCTCATCTCAACTAATTACATCCACATTTCCAAATAAAGTAACATTCTTAAATCCTGGGATTAAGACTTTAACATATGAATCTTAGGAGTACATGATTCAAACCGTAATAGCAAATCGAGCACACATTTCTGGGCTACAAAACCCACCTTAATGTAAATAACAGAAAAGAAATCCTACAAAGTGTCTTCTCAGTTCACAATAAAATTAAACTAAAAATCGCTAACAGAGAGCTGGACTATCTTAAAATACTTGAGATTAAACAATAAACTCCTAAATAATACATTGGTCAAGGCAAAGTCTCAGTTAATTAAAAAACTGTAACTAAATAAAAGTAAAAATACAACTAGTAAAAAGTGTAGGAGGCAGCTGGAGGAAGTACTTCCAGGGAAATTCATTGCATCTAATTTATACAGTAGAAAAGAAAGCTCTGTAAACAATAATCTAAACTTCTTCCGTGGAAAACTGGAAATAGAAGAACAACTTGAATTTAAAATGGGTTGAAGAAAAGATAATAAACATTACATCAAAAGTCAATAAAATTTAAAACAGAAAACTTATAGAGAAAGTCAATGAAAGCAAAAGCTATTTCTTTTAGAAAATCAATAAAATCAATAAACCTCTCACTAGGCTATCAAAGAAAGAAAGGGGGAAGCCAAAAATAATACTAGGAATGAAAGAGGGCCAGCACAACTGATTATGTAGATATTACACGGGATCTTATGAACAAGTATGCCCACAAATTTGATAATGCAGGTGAAACGGACAATTTCTTAAAAGGACACGGATTGCATGTCTTTGAACTTTCTTCCTTCATCTTTCCTCATGACTCTCTCTGACGACAATCAGGGAAGAGTCTCTACTTTTAGATCCTTCTGTGATTAAATTGGGACCATCTGAATAATCCAGGATAACCTCCCCATCTCAAGGTCCTTGCTTTTAATCATATTTGCAAAGTCTCTTTTGCCATGTATGGTAATATATTCACGAATTCCAGGTGTTGAATTGTGGACATCTTTGGTGGCCCATGATTTTGCTTGCCATATTGTGATATGATTTAAGAAAGTATAATGAGATCTTCCTTAAAAGACTAGAGAGTATATTTAATAACTTAAAGATAATTAAGTTAAATGTATTTGTTAAAATTATAAACACAAGTCTCAGAATAAGGAACATAGTCTCCCTGTATTCTTTGTTACCAAGATATCTGCAATGGTAGCACCTAAGGAGATCCTTCTGTTTAAAAAAAATAAGTCATGTGTTTTGAATGGGGGTGCATGATGTGCAAAGTTTTAATTTTAAGTCAGGCTTCTCGTAATGTAAGCTCTATGAGGGCAATGGCTCAACTTCTTCTTTGCTGAAGTATCTCCTCTACCTAGAACACTACCCAAAACATAGTAGGTGCTCAAAAATATGTGTGGAATGAATATAATAAAGGATCAATGAGTAGAGTATAGTTAATAATGTTTTAATAAGGAAGACTCAAGTTAAATATTTAAAAATTGAAGTTAATGTTACTAAGATCACTGACAACTATAAATTATTTTAATAAAAGAGTTGCTACACAACATTACAAAATTTACATTACATCTTTTCACACAGATGAACCAGTATTTGATACAAATTTTGCTATTACTATATCTTCAATAATGTCTTTTACTGGTTCCATTTTTCAAGTCTTGCTAACTTTGCTTTTTACTTATAAATATATTTAAGTACAATGTATTCCTCATTCATTTATTGTAGTTTGAGTTTTTTTATATGTTTGTTTGTTTTTGGATACTTTACAGTGCGTAGCAATATATATTTGATATTTTTAGCATATTATTTTACATATCTTGGTCTTTAAGATAAACATGCATTGCAATTCAAATATAAATCATTCATTACCATATTTATAAAGCTGTTATATGCATAAATTCCTAAAATTTGTTTGTACAATATCTTTATTATTATGGTAAATTTCATTTTCTAACGGAAAAATAAAATGAGTAAGGAAGGAAAGTTCTCAGTCCTTTTTAACTGGGTTGTGGTAAAGAAACTACCATAGACACTAGCTCTGTGTTCGGTATTAGATTTCACAAATAGATTTAAGAAAACTAGTAACACACTTTAAGTAAATAACACATTTCAGTTTTGCAGAGGACACCAAACAATTGGAAAAATATCTGATAAAGACATTTCATGAGAAGAAACTAACAGAAGATATTCAACATGGAAAATAGATCCCTTCTTTTGAAAGGGCATGACACTTCTATTCAAATAGTTGAAAGGGCTTTTTGTGTTAGAGATATTGAACTTCACCATTAGTTCCATAAGTAATCTGCATTGGAACCAATGGGTAGACACTACCACAGGACATGTTTTTATTAAGGAAAACAAAACTTTTGAAAAATTTACTGTTCTGAAATTAAATCAAATATAATATGTAATGTAGCGAGTGCACTATTATCAGAAGAATTCAAGCAGAAGTACCTACTAAGCTATAAAGCTGAAAAGAAGTGACAATGTAGCAGGATATGAAAGTATTTTGTTCCAAAAGAGCTTGGATTCAAAACAAAGTAAAAATTTCATCACCAATTGCTAATAGTACTTACTTATTTCAAAACTCATTAAATTGCAAAGATAAAATTCTGTTTCTTTAATTGAATTGTTTTCACATGTAAAATATGAATTTATATTCAACATGATGGCATAATTTAGGAATACATTAGTTTTATTTTGTTCTGTGTATGCCTTACATTCTAAGAAGATATCCATGACGGTTGTGATTCCTTGCCCCGTGAGTTGTGCAAGGCCAGAAGCAATAACTAGTTAAATATCATACTTTCTCCTTATCTTTTAATAAGCACGAGAAAGTGCACATTAGTGGTGGTCTCTTGTCAAATGTGTTTTTTTTCCAGTCAGCAGAGTGTTGTATTTCATTATTTTTATTCTAGAAATGTGAGCACTTATGGAGCATGCTCTTCTGAATTTTTCAGTCTTCACTCCAGAAGCTCTTATCCTCTGCCACTTCCCACAATAAAGTCCCTTCTGAAGATATTTGAATTTGTGTCCCCTGAGGTTGAAGTAGGGACCGGAAATGAGCGAGAAGCGAGGAGAAATGAGGAGAGACAGAGAGACAGAGAGAGAGAGAGAGAGACTGGGACTCTTAAATGGGGCTGCTGGTCCGCAGGCCACACGAGGTGCTATCTGTGATCTGCTCTGGGTGCGGGCTTGCAATGCTTCAGGGAAGAGATACAATTTTTTCTTCAGTGGGATGGAGAGGTCTAGGAATGCAGAGGGGATGCTGCTGCTTAGAAGCACTGAACGTCAGACACTCGTGCTCTCAGTCTAGGGAAAGTTTCCTAGGGACAATTCAGCATCAGCTTCTGGAAACTCTGGGCATTAAAGGATCAGGCTGACTTGGGCAATGATAAGTATATCAAACAGCAGCCATATAGGATTTAAGAATAGAGGCTCTTTTTATTTTCTATATATCCTATAAAACTAAAATAAAGAATTTGTTCATATATTGTAATCCAACTTTCATAGAAATATTACTGGTATATAAAATTACATATCATCCTAGGATCTGACTACCTGCTATAACTTGCTTTTAGTTAAGAAGTGTTAATGTGTGACCACTTTATGTGGTTACTTTATGTCTCTGAGTTTGTAAGGCTACCCTGCAGGTTTATGAGCTCCCCTGAGATTGTCAAGTTTAGTATTTGGCCCCTTCTTTATCCACATCATTTTTAAAAATAAATTTTGACAAAATGGGACACGTAGGCCTTATGTGTTAATTCCTGACGTGTATGAATGCCGAAAGAGGAAAAATCCCCAAGCTGCGCTCTGGCCAGCGGACCTGAGTGCAGTCTGAGCAGTGGAGGCAGTGAGTCTGTGCTGCTGAACCACAGGAAGCCAGGAACCTTCCTCGCTTTTTAAAAAATTAACTTTTTATTAAGACACTATGGAATAATATCTGGCACTTTTTCAGCCTTTTACAAAAGTTGAGAATGATGAAATGTTATTTGTAGATTACTTCTACCCATTAGAAACACAGAGGTGTGATCCCTCACCTATCTGGTTGTATAGGAATATCACAAAGTAGGTAGGATTTCTATAAAAGTGGTTGTAGGTTCACGGTTTTTCAGATAATTAGGCCATTTCATATAGTAAGTAGCTTATCTTCATATGTTGGCACTCCTTCCTTAAAAACAATTGTCTTAATTCAGTATTTCCATAAAATCCTTTGAAAAGGGAAAATATTACTTACACTAGAACACTGGGGTATCTTTTGGGGACATGGGCCTTCAATAGTAATGTGAATACATAACTTTATTTGATTAAGCAAGAGGAAACTCAATCTGTTCAATATGACTGTGACTGTGATCTTGTTCATCAAAAAATTAGACTAGATTTGATTACTAAAATTACTAAATTGGTTCACTTCATAGATTTTATTTAAATTTCTCCAAAACTTAAAAAAGAAAAAAAAAAAACCTTTACAGATTCGGACTGTGATTGAAAAATTATTGTCTATCAACAATGAAATTAAAAAAATGGTTGAAACTTAGTGCCATGCAGACAGCAGACATCATTGGATGTGAAATCACAAGGTTTGGGAGAGAAACAGGAGTTTAAAAAGAAAAGTATTCTTCCATCTCTGTTACCTCCTCAGGTAGAAGTTATTTATTCAATTAAACAAATGATTAATTTATTTTTAAAATCAAAATAGTTTAGTTCATATAGATAATATGCTAGTGTTTGCCACTACCTAAGACATCATATTGCCTTATTTGGCCTGTTAGTATTAGTTTCATTACTGGGCATCTTCTTTTACTAGTCTAAATCGATCAATAAATTAATACTACTTGGAAAAAAAGAGAGATTGTGGTAGATTGTGTACATATTTGACTTATATCCCTTTCAATATTTTAGGAAAAGGGAAAATATGAGCATAAGCCCACGAAAATACAATAATTATAGGCAGGTAACTTTAACAGAGTTAAGAAACTCTTCTAGAAGTTTCCCTATGAAGATAAAAGTTTTGAAGATCCCTATGAGGGTTCTTCAAATTTCTGATAAAATTGGCTAGAATACTAAAAGTACGGCAGATTTTTTTTGTACACTCTCTTCCCTCTCTGGATGAAATATACTATATTAATAAAATGCATAGGTGAACTCAACAGAAAGAAGTTAAATCACCACATGCAAAAAGTAAATCATTCAAAGTCAAGCCACGTAAAACCAAAACACGTTAAACCCATGTTTGTGCAATTGTGTGGGGAAGAGGAAGGAATGGGTATGTTGTCCGTGTGGGCTGGGGTTTGGAATTCAAGCTTCTGGAAGGACACACTAAACATGGCCTTTGGGATCCATGAAACACGGAGCAGAAACAGGCCTCTGTCTAAAACCGGTTCTTTGGGTTCTTCATTACTAAAAAAAGAAAACAACTCAGCCACTGGCTCAGGGAAACAGGTTGTTTTTTGTAGTTTAAAACTAGAATAGAATAGAATCTTTAAAATGCAACACCTAGTTGAGAAAAAAAAAGAACTGAAACCAAATGTTGTAAATTATATAATACATGTATTAATAATTCTCTGTATATGTTGACATATACATGTATACATTTTCTGGGCATCATATAAATTATTGATAGAAAAATAAAAGTGAAAACAGTTTCTATGGAAGAAGTGCACTGCCTATCAGCGTCCAGGGAGCGTACGTCATGGTCCGTTGTCACTCGGCTTCAGCCTCAACGTGCAGCGTGAAATGAGAGGTAACATTGAAATGTGACAAAGGGATCATAAATAAGAATATTAGAGGTGGAAACAAACTGAAACATCAGTTAATTCTGTCTTCGTCTGAAGAAGGGCTACACTTCATGATATCCGTGGCCAGTGTTCATCCGAGGTCAGCCGAACACTTGCGGTGACGGGAGCTCAACACTTTGGGAGTCAGTGTGTTCCCTTGCTGGATCTCCGTGATTGCTGAGACAGACGCCTTTGTTTTGATCTGAAATTTGCCTCCAAATAATTACCATCGATGGAAATTTCCTTTGTCACCTAAAACACATGATTGACTCTAGTTCCCATTTCCCATCACGATACATCAAGTATTTGAATGTACTTGTGTATTTCTTAAGTCTTGCCTTATATAATTGAAAAATCTCATCCTTTCTCCATGTTTTCTCGTATAATACAGCTTCAAGGCTTTTTCCTATTAAGGCCAATCTTATATTTTATACATATTTGTAAGTATTATTCTTTAAAATATGGCAAGGTAATGTAAATGAGACATTTCATATTTAATGGGCCATGGTAGTGTACTGTGGACCTAATGACTATTTAAATCTGAATATTGTTTTTCTGTTAATCCTGCTTCTTATTAAATTAGCGTTGTTTTTTACAAGCATATTACATTTTCAAAAACCATATAGAACTTAATCATTTTCCTTTTTGTAGTTCTATTTCCTCTTAATAGTTGTGTTTCATTTCTTTTAACTTTGTAGCTGTTTCTTTGAATATAACTAAATAACTTCACATTTATCATTATTAATCTTAAATAGCACATTTGCTCATGGATCAAGCTTAAGAACAGTAGTAACAGGATTCATCCTTTAGAATCCTGACCTTGCTAACTCATGCAGTCGCTTTCTAGCTCTCTCACGATTGTAAATGATTTATCACTTAAGTAACAATGCCTTCTAAAAAATGAGTGTCTGGGCTCTTATTTGGTTGATATCATCGAGCACAGCCACCCCTGATCATGCTTGCATCAATGTTTCTTTTAGTATCAATTCTCTCCATCTAAGCAATTAATCGGAATTTTAATTTTAATTTGATGAGACTAAGGAAAAGGTTCAGTAACACACCTGTAAAAGTGTGTGGGAGCAGTGGGTTGGACAAAGGTTCAGTAACACACCTGTAAAAGTGTGTGGGAGCAGTGGGTTGGACAAAGGTTCAGTAACACACCTGTAAAAGTGTGTGGGAGCAGTGGGTTGGACAAAGGTTCAGTAACACACCTGTAAAAGTGTGTGGGAGCAGTGGGTTGGACAAAGGTTCAGTAACACACCTGTAAAAGTGTGTGGGAGCAGTGGGTTGGACGGCCGTCGCACTTCCTGAACTATGTCAGCACGTGTGTAACGCTCCTCACGCATGCACGCTCGTCAGTAATGAAGTGTTCTCAGAGGCTTTGGTGGAAGAAGAGCACAGTTAGACTCATTCCTTAGGCCTAATTTCATCAAAATTGATATTTAATAAATAAAATTGACATTTAATATCTGTCTTTTTAAAGACAGATATAAGTTATATTTCATATAAGTTATACCTAATTCACTCATGGCAATTCCATATATAATCATATATCACTGTTATGTTTTCAGAAGCCATGTGTTAAATGTAATCTGCAATTTTACCAAAATGTATGCCTTTTAAAAAGATTTTAGTTATTGATTTTTAGAGAGAGGTTTAGACAAAGAGAGGGAAAGAAACATGAATGTGTGGTTGTCTCTCACATGCCCCCTACTGGGGACCTGGCCTGCAAACCAGATATGTGCCCTGACTGGGAATTGAACCAATGATCCTTTGGTTCATAGGCCCATGCTCAATCCACTGAGCTACAATAGCCATGGTTGTACTTTCATATATACAGAAGAAGAACTAAACAAATCACAAATAATAAGCAGAAATTTTTCAAGTGTGGGATTAGTATTAACAACCAATCTTAAATTATTAAGCTTTTGGTGAAATTCCAGTCAGAGGTAACTTTGTTCGAGTGTTTAACTCCATTCTTGCTTTCTTTGTATTAGCTTAGTTATAGGTCTGTAAACAACAGAGTAAATTCTTACCTTTGCCGTACTGATGTGGATAAACAAATACTGTGCCACTTATCTCAAAGAATACATTCACCGAATATGTTACAACAGTTTAGTATCCTTGATGTTTACTTGCAAAGCATTTAAGAACAGCAAACACATTCTTTAGATGCATTGACTTACTAAGTAGAAAAAAAAGTAAATTACACCTACAACAAAGCCTTATAGAAATGCTTAACCTCTTGAACATAGATAATTTACCTCAAAGCTATAGTGTCTAGGGGATGAGCTGAAACTAGCTACCTGGATGCCACATTCACAGTTCACTTCCTGGCCTTTAAAATCTGTCAAATAATGGGTCAGTTTCATGACCTCCAGAGAATCCAAATATCTAAAAGAGGTTCTTACTGTTTAAGCTAGTTATGATAGAAACCTAAAACACTTTTTTTCTCTTCTTTGCTAAAGTGAATAAAATGCTCATTTTTATCTGTATACATAAGGCATGATGATATCTTTTCATAAGTGTGTGCACTTTTATACACAGAAGATTTTATTTTTTGAAATAGTCATTAAAGCCTGACCTGTAAAAATTAAGAAGCAAAGGTGAGAATGCTGAGTGGAGGACACATTTTCTCCTCATAACCTCGGATTTCCATTACTATGCCTGACTGTACATCATGTTGCAAAAAAAAAAAAAAAAAAAGGACTCAACATGGATTAGAGACTTGACTATAAGGCATAAAACTGTAAAATTTTTAGGAAAACTTCAGTGTAAATTTTCATGACCATGAGTTTGGCAATGCCATCCTAGATTAACACTAATCGTGTAAGACATAAAAAAAAAAAAAAGCAAACTGGATTTCCTAAAAATTAAAAAGCTTTGTGCTTCAAAATTAACTATCAAGAAATCTCAAAAGGTCACATAAAAGGGAATAAAAACCTACATATAAAATATCTGATAGAGGACTTGAACTGAAGATGTATAAAGAATAAAAAGACCAATTAAAAAAGCTTTGGTCAAAAGCTTTGAATAGATATTTCTCCAAAGAAGATATAGAAATGGCCAGAAAGCACATGGAAAGATACTCAACGTCATTACTTATTTAAAAATTTCAAATTAAAACCACAATGAGATATTCCTTCAGACCTTATAGCTTGTCTATCCTACAATCAAAAAAAAAAAATCACAGGAAATAACAGGGTTATACAGAGACACTAGAACCTCTTCACATTACTAGTGGGTAGGTAAAATAGTGCCTCACTCTAGATCTAATCTGGCAACATTTTAACAAGTTACACAAAGATGTACAATATGACACAGTAGTTTTAATTCTAGGTATCTACCCCCAAAAAACTATGAACATATTTCTGCATAAAGACTTGTGTACAAATAGGTGTAATAGCAGTTATTCAAAATAGTGAATGTAATCTACATGTTTTCCCTTGTACATGGACGAACACAAACATTACTCTAAAAATCACATGCAGTATGACTTCATTTAGTGACAGAAAATTGACTGACCATCGTGGTTGCCCAGGGCTGGGATTGTAAATGGGGATTGGCTGCAATAAGCATTGGAGAGATTTCTGAAATGATGAAATGAACTAAAACTGGATTGTGATGATAGTTGCATAACTATAAATTAACTAAGAATCTTAAATTATACACCTAAAACAGAAAAATGTTATGGTATGTAATTATACCTTAATCAAATTATTTAAAAAATTTACATCTTCAACATATTGAATCACAATATGTTGAAGATGTAAATCACAAAAAATATATATGAATGTCCTACTGGAAAATGTGGCAGAATGAATGAAATATATAGAATGTGCATGTAAAATCTTATTAAGTCTCAGTCAAGTAAATTAAAACAGACAATATATTTTATTTTATTTCACTTTATATCTGCAGTTCTGTCAGATATTTATATGGCTGTGGGGGGAAAGCCCTACCACAGGGTTTGGCAAAGTTTTACAGTAAAAGAAATTAGGAAATAATTTAGATGATCTTAAACATAATACATATAATAAATAGTCTCTGCGAAAGGAGCAGAAACAGTACCTAAACAAGTGAGTGTGGCTGTGTTCCGGGAGAACTTTATTTACAACAAATGATAGTAGGCTAGGTATGGCACCAGACCATAGTTTTCTGGCACTTACCCTTGCAAAGGTAATTTATGCATAAATTCTTATGTCCTTTCTGGAGAAAAATTAGTCAAGTTTCAAAATTTTTATTTACTTTTTTTAAATACATAAATTTCAGTTTTAGATTTTTGTCCTAAAGGAAAATAGAACAATCAAATGCATGTATTTGGTATGTCTGGAAAAAGTCCAACCATTGTTAATATAACAAGAATGGTTTGAATGACATTGATGTAATTTGGCAGCCAAGGAGAGTGGACTGGAATGCTCATGTGTGAACAATGACCACTTCACTGTACTAGCTGTGGGGGCAGAAGACAACTTTGAGTAACCATGTGTACTGTTTGGCCATCAGATTCAAAATGATTAAGCGAGTAGAGCAATGAATCTGCATCAATTTTTGCATTAAGCTTGGACATTCCTCTGTGGAAACTATTTGGATGATTCAGAAGGCTGAAGCTATGGGCAACCAGTGATTGGCAGCTTCATCACAACAACATGTCCACTCATGCATCACGTCTTGTGCAGAGTTTTTTAGTAAAACATCAAATCACCCAGGTGACTCAGCCCCACTACAGACGAGATTTGTCATCCTGTGACATCTGGCTTTTCCCCAAACTAAGATCACTTTTGAAAGGAAAGAGATTTCAGACTGCCCATGAGAGTCAGGAAAATACGAAGGGGCAGCTAATAGTGATTGGGAGGACTGTGTGAGGTCCCAAGGTGCCTACTCCAAAGGGGACTGAGGTGTCATTGTCCTGTGTACAATGTTTCTTGTATCTTGTATCTTCTTCAATAAATGTCTGTATTTTTCATATTACATGGCTGGATACTTTATGGACAGACATTGTGTATATAAAAATTAATTTGTGTTGATTGCATAAATACATGCATACATTGAAATTCTTTTTTGTTAATTTTTTAAAAATTTGTATTATTGCTCAACTACAGTTGTCTGCATTCCCCCCCTACCACTCCCCCTATCCCAGCCATCTCCATCTCCCACCCTCGATCCTAACTCCCTTTGGCTTTGTCCATGTGTCCTTTATATACATGTTCCTTGACAACACTTCCTCCTTCCCCCCCCATTATCCGCTCCCTACCTCCCCTCTGGTTACTGTCAGTTTGTTCTTAATTTCCATGTCTCAGGTTATAGTTTGCTTGCTTGTTTGTTTTGTTGATTAGGTTCCACTTATAGGTGAAATCATATGGTATTTGTCCCTCACCACCTGGCTTATTTCACTTAGCATAATGCTCTCCAGTTCCATCCAAGCTGTTGCAAAGGGTAGGAGCTCCTTCTTTCTTTCTGCTGTATAGTGTCCCATCGTGTAAATGTACCATAGTTTTTTGATCCACTCATTTACTGATGAGCACTTAGGTTGCTTCCAGTACTTGGCTATTGTAAATTGTGCTGCTATGAACATTGGGGTGCATAGGTTCTTTTGAATTGGTGTTTCAGGATTCTTAGTGTATAGTCCCAGCAGTGAAATTGCTGGGTCAAAATGCAGTTCAATTTGTAGTTTTCTGAGGAAATTCCATACTGTTTTCCACAGGGGCTGCAACAGTCTGCATTTCCACCAATAGTGCACTAGGGTTCCTTTTCTCCACAACCTTGCCAGCACTTGTTGTTTGTTGATTTGGTTATGATGGCCATTCTGACCAGTGAGAAGTCGTATCTCATTGTGATTTTAATTTGCATTTCTCTGATGGCTAATGATGCTGAGCATCCTTTCATATGTCTCTGAGCCCTCTGTATGCCCTCCTTGGAGAAGTGTCTGTTCATGTATACATTGAAATGCTATACAGCTAAATATATGTTTATGCAAATCAATATTTATTGGCATTAAAATATATTAAATATATATTAAAATACAGTTGCATGGATTTTAATGATTCTGTCTGGTATAATTGCATGTCTACATATCTGTGCATTATTTGTATACCTAGAGTTTCATAGGGGCAAATTTAGGAATATATGTTTCCAATTTTAACACTATTCTCAATTGTTGGTGTAATTTCTGATAATTAAATGTTTTAAATATTTTACATCCTACATGACTTATTTTTCAACAGTGAATATATGGACAATCTTACAACTGAAACCAGAAAAGTCAGTGTTCATGCTGCCTGTCACTACAAGAACCAATAAGTAGAGACAAAGATTGAATTTTTATGGGTGTCTTATTCAAATGCTGATGATCTGAGAAGATGGTGGGTTATGCACCCTAAAGACTCTCTTCCCGTCTCATCCCAAGCTGACCTTTTTATAAGAAGAAAAGTTAAATAAGGGGTTTGGAAAAGGCTTAATCAGATAAGAATTGCAGTTCTACAGTGATTTCCTAGCATTTCTTTATCAGCTGATCAACGATTTTTTATCTGCCTCATAGTTGTTCCCTCCCTAGAACACAATGGCTCAGATACCATCTCCGTGGCTTGCAGACCCCTGGAGCACAGAGGTTGAATTACTTGTGAACTCCTGGAGTCCCGTGGTCGGTGTCGCAATCCAGTTCCTGCAGTAACAGCTTTCCACAGGCATTAATCACTTATGCCTATCAACTAAAACTACGGCTGAAACCTTTAACTCTTGAGTCCCACTCTCACAACGAAGTATGAAAGCAAAAATCTGAATTGGCACATCTTCTTTAATAATTAAAAACAAAAATCTGTTCTTAACGACTTTGAAGTTTTACTTATTTGAAGTTTCTAATTAATTAAACTTTTATAAATATTCACTGTATCTCTACAAAAATGTACTTATCAACTACATAAGCTAAATTGTATAACACTTTATTTCAAAATCAGTTAATTAAATATTCAAATCCATGTCTGAAGTTGAAATATGACTGATTAAAAGAATCAATTTTTAAAGCAATATTAAAAGCCCTACTAGTTCTTCTTTATAAAAATTGACCTGGATCACTCAGTTGTACTCTTTTAATTATAGCAACAGAACATATTTCTGATACATACTATGCTATACAATCATTTATTAATTTTCCCCACTATCTTTCAAATGTCATTTGAAATGCTACATAACATGCAGAGTCTAAATCATTTTAATTGCTAAATTTCCTTCCTAGGACTACTTAAAAATAAGAAGGCAATTTAAGTAATTAATCTGTCAGTGAGAAAACAACATAGATAAAAGTGTTGATTAGCTAGAAGCCAACTTATCAGACACTTCAGTTAACTACAATTTTGAAAACTCAACTTCATGAGGAAAAGAAAAAGGCAAATTTGAGTTTGGAAACAAGGCAAACAAACAAAATCTCCAAAATCAAAGCTTTGGAAAACAATCTGCTTTTTTCTTCCCCCTTAAAAGTAGGGCTTATCATTTAAGTCCTTTTTATTTCCTTTTCCCAAGACTGAGAGGAAGTTGACCTTACACTCTCCTTCCACTGCTGTTACTCAAGGTTAATGCATCCACTTCTTGGCTTCGATTTTTATCATTCCATAACTAAGTTACACTGTTTATTTTATTATTTTCTCTTTTCACTTCTCAACCTAAATAAAGAGGTAAACCGAGGCAAGCTTAAAGGACAAGAAATTGAATTTTTTGAGAATAACAGAAAAATAGCCATTTGGGAAATGTATGCCGTATCAACATACAGGTGAGCCTGTGAAGGTTTGGGGTAAATTTTTTTCATAGGCGAGCAGTGCAAAGAACTGGCAGTCCAGCCAGAGATTAAGCAGTAAGAATTAACAGACAGTAACCGGGCCCACAGCCGGTCTGCCTCAGGCCAGCCTGTAGTGTGTGGGTTCTTGACTTCCTGCAGGAAAGATTTCACAAAACAAGTCCAGGTGACTTTGAAAGTACCGTTATTAAAGCTGTAGGTAGATAGTGAAACAAGCAAGGGCCAAGGGCCTAGAAGCAACAGGAGAGAGATTAGGTGGGGCTATTTTGGCTCTCTAGAAATACTACAGGAAGGAAATGAGCTTAGGCAGGACTATATGAACTCACTGAGAAGTAAAAGTCACAGTGACAGAAGTGAGCCAAACTGGGGTTGCTATTAGCTCACCGGAAAGTCAGAGAAAAACGGGAGTTTGGAGATAGGTTCAGGGGAGCCCAGGAAGAGCTGCCGCTGCCTGTTCCTCCCCTGGTTGCAAGTCTTGTGGGATCCCTAGGGTTTAGGATACGCACGCCTACAGAGGAAGCTGAGGGGAAGGGAAAGGTGTGGGCATGCTCCTAGGAGAGAAGGTGTGCTGGGTCCTTTGTCTTGAGGGTTTTAAAGACTGGGAGTTTAGGGGAGGTCTTAAGGGAGGATCTCAATAGAATATTCATCAGTTTTATTCTGATGTGCCAAAATGAGATTTATTCATTTAACCTCATCTGTCCTTGGATGTAGTTTGCAGAGATGGTACTAATTGGATTTCTGCTATCTCCCTGAGTAGAGGGGATTTAAGCTATTTGCCCTCTGGTTGGGGAGAAGTGTAAAGCATTTACTCTTAAGTGTCCTTGGTTATGGAAGATAAGATCTGGCCATTTACTAGATGGCTATAAACTGCTTGGCCATTTAACTAAATTTGCCTCATTTTTCCTATTCCACTTGTCCTGGATTTCTGGCCTGTCTCACTAGGATCAGGAGAGAGTCTTTGTGGATATTAATTTGTCAAGAGATAAGTTTTGGTCTTCTGTAAATCAGGCATTTATAGGAAATCAGTCTCGTGGTTTTTCATTTTCATTCTTCTGAGAGTACATGGGTAAGATTCTCCATTTCAAATCCTGTGGCTCCATTTTAGACTGAAATTCTTCACACACTTAAGTCTTTAACTATAACATATCCTTACCTCTTGCTTTTTAAAAAATGCTTACTTCAGAATCCTGAAACACCAATTCAAAAGAACCTATGCACCCCTGTAGCAGGGTGCAGCCAAAGGGGGGCCCCAAATAGGGATTTGCAATGGGGTCCAGAACTCAGGGTGTTCAGGAAATGTTAGAGAAAAATATATATAGGATGTCCTCACCCCCACCAGTCTGAGCTGGGGGAAGGGACACATGGAGCAGGGCCATTCAGAGCTGTTTTGTACAGCAACAGCTGTGCAGCTAACCTCTGTCATGGTCTATAACTTTTAACTGGTTTCATAGATATGTGAAATAGCTGTGGCCATGCTTTGAGCCACGGGGGTAGGAGTGACTTCAACCCAGGATGTAACTGGGAAGCAACTCCCCCTGGTTACAGCACCTGTGTGAGAGCTTGAAGAAGATTGGCTCCACACCATGGGGCCACACCTGCCCGGACTTACTATGGCAGCCCAGTAAAGCTGGAAGAATAGGGGAATGCTGGCAGGTGTAACTGATTGTAGGAGGAGTCAGAAATGGGGCTGCAGAGGAAGATTGGCACTGGGATTTAAACCCAGGTGCGGCAGCCATACCAAAGAGGACCATGCAGCTTTGGTGGAGTAGGTTGGGACTATGCAGCTTTGGGGTGCTCCCTTTTGCCATGTGGTTTAGGCAGCAGGAGAGACTTTGCCTGGAAGAAAAGGGGTGAAAGGACTCTTGCTGGTGGGCCAAGAGAAGGTGTCACATGGCTTTGGATTAACTGGAGATTATGGCAGCAACACAGAGGATGGTGCTGGAACCGAGGGGCTGCCTGAATCATGGACTTCTACTTCTTTTCCTGAGATATGGTACCCCAGATTGGGCCAAGGGGAGAAGGAAGGACTGTGTGTGTCTGTGGGTATTCTAAAGAACTTTAGTATTTTAATGAAGACATTAAGTCATCACTTTAAGTCTGTATAACTTTTAAATAAATAATTCCTTCCCTTTTCACCAATCTCTGGCATGGAAAGACATCTTTTCTCTAGTGGTGGGCAAAGCGAATCTAGTAGGTGGGGGGGGACCCCCGGAGAAAAAGGGGGGTCCTTTTGTAACAGTATATCATTCACCCCCCACCCCGGACCTGTTCTGTAACACACCAATGTTCATAGCAGCACAATTCACAATAGCCAAGTGCTGGAAGCAACCTAAGTGCCCATCGGTAAATGAGTGGATGAAAAAACAGTGGTACATTTACACAATGGAATATTAAGCAGCAGAAGAAAGAGCTCCTACCCTTTGTGACAGTATGAATGGAGCTGGAGAGCATTATGCTAAGTGAAGTTAGCCAGGTGGTGAAAGACAAATACCATATGATCTCACCTATAAGTGGAACCTCATCAACAAAACAAACAAGCAAGCAAAATAGAACCAGAGACATGGAAATTAAGAACAAACTTACAGTGACCAGAGGGGAGGAGGGAGAGGGATGATGGAGTAAAATAAGGGAAGGACCATCAGGGAACATATATGAAGGACACAGGGACAAAGCCACAGGGGGTAGGTCAAGTGTGGGAGGTGGAGATGGGCAGGGTGGGGGTGCATGGTGGGGTGAAAATGATGACAACTGTACTTGAACAAAAATTTAAAAAATGCTTTCTTCAAAACTGAAGTCCACAAATTATACAGTGACATGTGTCATCTCTACCCCATTATCATGCATTCCTCCTCTCTCTTTCCTTGAAATCTGTTTTCTCTCCAACCATTATTCTGAAATCTTACTCAGGTGCTAATGACTTTTCAACAGCATCCTTCAATGCAAAAATGTCTTCTTTGATTAGAAAAATATGATTTTTTTAGTGATACTTATATAAGCTCATGGAAGCTGCTTAACCTCTTTCAATCTTAGTTTTATAATACATGAAGTAAGAGTTACTAAGCTCTTATAGCTTTTTTTGTAGATAAGTTTGGAACAATGAGAAAAATGAACGTGAATTAACTTCTCAATAATTTGACATTTTAGAGCATTTTTGCAGTAAATAACAAGTAGTATTTTAAATGTGTTAGGTTTGTTAACATCTGTGGACAACTTTATCAACACCTACAATATATTTTACACACTATTCTCACTTGTACAGTTTATTAACAAATTAAGCCAGACCAATCTTTTAGTAATCATTGAATTCATTGCACCCATATCATTTTTTGAAGGCTCCCCCTCAAAAAAGCAACATTGCTATACAACCATTCAAAAACTGTCTATCAACTTAGTATCACAGTCCCAAATCTTTAGCACTACACACAGGGACTTGTTACATGTTTTCAAACTAAAAAGAAATCCTCAATCTTCATCTCAAAAACTGTTGCATTGAAATGGGGCTACTCTGGTTCTTGATTACGGGAGCTGTTCTTTTTCATTCTCTGTCCATGCTCTATGAAATCTGTTCTCTCTCTCCATCTCTCTGTTGGCCTCCCAACGTCCCCCTCCTTCCTCCCCTTGTTTCAGAAATGAATTTACCTACCATTTCAGCTACAAAGTCTTCCCTGAAGCCACAGGCAGAGTTACTCTCTTTACAGTAACCACTATAGCTTGAATACATTTGATTTTGTGACAATATTGTTTTAGAAATGTTTAGCTCTCTCTGACCTTTTACACAATAAATACACTGATGTATTGTGACAGTTCACTCATGAATAAGCCCACATAGGAGTCAGTCACAAATGTTCTTTGAGGAAATTAATGAATTATTTGATATTCCGGTCATTTTAATGTGTTACATGGATATATGTTCAAAAAGTATGATACTGAAGTAATATAAGATTCTGAAATTTGTTTATGTTTTTATTGTTTATACAGTTGAAGACTGTCTTAACTCCAACTTTTCTTAGCAATGGAAAGAGTTCACATTTAGTAGAAAACAGCAAGCAGACATTGCTGTGCTTGGCACAGTAAGAATACAAGGTGTGATGTACAAAGTACTAGAAATGTATTACTTTCATTTCAGATGGCCCAAGAAACAGCCCAGACTAGTAATTTCCCACATTTTTAATATAAATTTCAATAAGTTGACAAAATTATTTAGATCACTTTTTTTTATCTTTCCACAATTTCTTAAGTGTAAAAAAATACTGCTTAGCAATATTTAATGTCTACATGATGGGATCCTATGTAGGATAGGAATGAGAGCTTCTCCTTACAGCTGTCTTCTCCATCACTCTGAAACAATTCTGATGCCTTGTTCTGTGTGAAGATCAGTTCACACAAATTTAATTACCCACCAGAAAAATTATGAACTTCTCTTAGGTGATCTTAGCTTATTGTTCTGGTGTAATAAATGGGCCTTTATGCAGCTGGATTTAAATGAGGGGGTTGAAACACATGGGCCAAAGGAAAAATACAATCACAGTGTCAAATACATTGAAATTAGTCTATTACCTATGGGGAGACCAAGAGTGATTTTATAAATAGAGAAATAATATCAGATTAAGGATATAATTCTGACTGTATGATACATTTTTCTTTCTTTCTTTCTTTCTTTTTTTTTTTGTTTTTTTGAACAGATAGAGACAGAGAGGAAGACTAGGCATGAAGCAATTTGGTTTAAGGTGTTCACTCTGAGATTTCTCCAGTTCCTTTCTGTGACACCATCTACTCACCTCCCCTTGCTGAAACCTATTATGGTCTCATGTTTGTTCTTAAGATGATGAAAGATCTTGATATAACACATATGGCTTCTCCTTTTAATTTTCACTCACTTATCTGAGCTCTTCTGGCATTAGCTTTTCCTATACATCTCTCTCTGCACAAAATCTTTCTGTCTCTTATTCCTCAGGTGGTTCTTTGACCTCTTCCTGTTCCTTTGGATGGTATAAAAGGACACTCTAACCTCTTTAATAAGGTCAAAATAACCCTATCATGGAGTCTCAAAAGCATAATCATCTCTTTTTCTCCTTCATAGTACTTGTTACAGGGACAATTTACATTTGTTCCTGTCGTTACCTGATCAATTACCTCTTGTAATCTCATTGCCACTTCCATTAGAAATGGGGTCGTGTCCATTTCTGCTGTTGTTTTTCCCCAATGTCTAGAAATTAGAGTTGCCAAATTTAACTAATGAAATTAAAGGATGCCCAGTTAAGTTTGGATTCACATAAACAATAAATAGTAGTTTTTCTGTAATATGTATTCAATGTTATAGGAAATTAAATTTACCTGGATGTCTTGCATTATACCTGGCAAGCCTGCTGGAAATGGAGCATACACTAGGTCTCAAGGAATGTATTTTGAGTGTAGAATGAATGTGTCCAG
This sequence comes from Desmodus rotundus, assembly GCF_022682495.2. Classification (NCBI taxonomy): domain Eukaryota; kingdom Metazoa; phylum Chordata; class Mammalia; order Chiroptera; family Phyllostomidae; genus Desmodus; species Desmodus rotundus. The sequence continues at coordinate 168,943,301 of NC_071388.1, forward strand.
GATAACTTCATAGGACAACTGACCTGTCAGTATTTGCCTAGTTGTAGTTTCTATTCTCCTCCGAACGTGGTTTGTTATGTGTTGTCATCACCAATAGCCTTGGTTTTCTCACAGTCTTTGGCTTTACACAAGAGTATTTCAGAAGCTTAAATCTAGTGAAATTTATCTGTTTTCCAGTTACTGTGCCCCACGGAGAGGTCAAATGCTCTTTATGTGCTTTCCACCATTGTCAATGATCTCACACCCAACTCTTTCACCCATTTACAGCCCTAGAAAGGGCTGCCTTACGCAATAGACAGCTCGTGCACAAAATGGTGCTCTATACCCATTTCAAAGGACTACTAAATGTTTATGACTTGAGAGAATGTGAACGGAGAAGAAGAATTTTGTAAAGTCAGAATTAACAAATGTATAATTTGTCATTTGTAAATGACAAATGTAACTCTTTTTAGTTTAATTATTAAATTTAGCATTCATAAGAATGTCATTACATTTGAAAACAATGTGCATGAAAGATAGTTGCAGAGAAATCATAGTCCATCATTAATTATAAAACACATGTAAAAATAAAAAGATTATTTTAACTTTTAAAGTAAAATTTAAATTTAGTGTGGGATATGTATGTATTTGATTCACTTATGTTGTGGAATGATGTCTTTAAAAACCACAGTGCCTATGCAGATCAAGAAAGCTGACTTGTGTCTACAGATCTAAGCTTGAGAAATTTTAGAAAACTTGTAGAAATTAAAGTTTAAAGAAGATATTTAGGAGTAAAGGTTATAAGCTCTGGCTACTGATGCAGCCTTTAATTGATTTAATTTACCCTGAAACAATTTTGATGCCTTGTTCTTTGTGAAGATCAGTTTATATAAATTTAATTACCCACCAGAAAAATTGCAGAAAATTGTGAACTTCTCTTAGGTGATCTTAGCTTATTGTTCTGGTGTAATAAATGGGTCTTTATGAAGTTGGAATTAAATGAGGGGGTTGAAACAATGGGACAAAGGAAAAATACAATCACACTGTTTAGGACATTAAAATTAGTCTATTACCTTTGGGGTAATAAATTAATTAATTTAATTCATTGGTTGATTTAAATAGTTCAATTGTTCCCTTAAGGCAAACTGAATGTTTTTGTCACTCTTGATGTAAAATTATTCACTGAATTCTAGTTTCTCTAACTGAATTTCTATGGTATTTTGTATCTGAATAAAGTTTCAGTGATCTGACTTAACATTCAAGTTTTATAAAAGAGGGCAATTGTTTGTTTTTTTGTTTAATTTTCCCTATGTAGGTCCAAAAATATTGTTCCTGAAACTCTGTCCCAACTGAATATTTACATAATCCTGAATATTTGCATATGAACTCTGCTTTTTAAAATATGCTTTTTTCCACAAACACATCATAAACACTCAATGAGTATTTAATCAATAGATAAATAATACATTTTAATATTAAGTTATGTCAAAATTGATTTATATGATTTATGATTGTGCATTGATTCTTGGAAACCAACAACATGACTGCACTTATTACCTATCATCTATGGTGTATTCACTGGATATCTTGTTCCGCCAATGTGAGTTTCCCTCAAGAAAACCGCTGTAGACGGGTCAGCCACATTGGTGTTAGTTCCACTCCACTGAGTAGATTAGGTTCCAGATCCATTCCATCCCCGCTGAAATGGGTCATGCCTGGTTGTGTCTCAAGATATGTCATATTCCATGGAACTTTTCTCCTGAAGACATTTTAAAATTATCTTTTCAGAGTCAACAGAAAATAGCAGATGGATAATCTGCTTGAAGGCAGCTGAGGTCATATATCATTAGGCATCAGGGAAATTCTATATGTAACCAAACATCTGCATTTGCAAAATAGAACTGAAAGTTTTCCAAAATAATTCTCAAAGCCTAAACCCTTGCCAGCTTAACATCTGAAAACTGTAGAAAAGGTAATTGTAAAAAACAGTCAGTGAATTTTTGAGCTGAAAGGGCCTTTAGAGATCAAGTTTTCCAATTCAATAATTTCACAGATGGAAAAACAGAGCCAAGAGAAGTTAAACATGTCACCTAACTTCACATAAATAGTTACTGATAAAAGAGGGATGAAAATGCAAGGTTTTTGCCAGTGCTTTATTGCTGTGCTGCCACCCCCAGCCTATTCGGTTTGTTAAATATTGGCTACATTATAGACTGTGGACTTCAAGGCTGCACTCTAAATATAATACCAAAGTTCCAATCGTTTTTAACACAGTTCCTGTAATCACATTGGAAAAATGGCAGTCAAAATTATTTCTCATAGAAGCCCAGAGAATGCTTTCTCCTGAAGGAAATAGTATACAATTAGGGTAACAAGATCTTTATAAAATGAATGTTTCCATTTGCAAAATTAAATATTTAGAGCTTCCCAGAAATGTGTTGGAATGAGTTCACATGTTTGAATGTTTCCCTTCCAGTTTAAAAGAAGTATCCTTAGAAATAAGGAAATGTGAAAAAGGGGCTCCCCTGTAACATCCCTGGAAACTTGCCTAGGTCATTTTCTAAATGACAGAAAGTATGGAGAATTTTTGACAGATACAGGTTGAACGAGGTTCTAGAAAGACTGATAAATCATCTTCCCATAATAGTAGGGCGTAATGGGAAAGCAATGGAGATGATGGGCCACTAGGGATTAGGTGAAATGGGTCAAGGACTGACAAGTGCATTGGTAAATTTGATTAAAGTTCTTTTGTTCCAGGGTTGGTTTTTTTTTTTAATAACATGGGTCTTCCAGTATAGGGCATTATTGATTGGAAGGTCCAACTGACAATTTGGGTTTGTGCCAGAGACATTAGAAATCTAGCAATGCTGACAATAGTCCCACATGAAAAAGATCTGCCCTGTATTCTGCATCCATCACACTTTGAATGTTTCATTGATTATTCATGTTGGTAAAATAGGTTTATTAATAGCTGAGACTGGAACCTTAATCATTTTACACATAAGTACAAAGTATTATTGAATAATTTGAATACTCAATAAATTTTCTAGTAATGCCACTACTGTGTAGATCAAAACAAAAAAGATTCTACCTTTCAGGGAGAGAATGAGTCATTTATCATTTTGGATAATTGTCTCTTGTGATATTTGGATGTTCTGTGCCATATAATTGTTTCCGTCCACACCTGTATACATTGCATTTACTATGGCTCTCCATTCTGATACAAGCCTCTGTTCTAACGGTATGGTCATCTTCAAGGTTTCATGTCTTGAAAATATGTTATTTTCTTATAAGTTCTTCCTTTTTTTTCACCTTTATATTATGTTTAGGGTATGACATTTTTAAATGTATGTAGTCACAAATCTGAATTTAATTCAGAATAATCAAGGAGGGTTATACAATATCTGCTTTAAAATGGGGCATTGTATGTGACGGGGTGTGAGGCACTGCTTTTGTCACTGTTCTGCAGAACTAAAAGGCTTGGGTGCTGGCAAAGCTCAGGAGCCCAGAAAAGGCGGAGGAACAAATTTTGTCCTCTGTCATGCTAACAACTGCAGGAGAAACTGCTCCAGACTAGGGGTCACTGGCTCAAATTCAGAGACCAAGACAGCAATAGGGAGGTGTAACTCGGGCAAGTAGAATATATTGGAAATGCCATCCTATCACGTAGATCAGCCACCATCTCTAGCCCACTGTTGCTCTGAAGTGTGTTAATTTATTTAGGTGAACCATTAACGCATCACCAAAATGCCATTTCAAGAAAAGCCTTGGTGCCCCGGATTGTTTTAAACTATCAACCACTTCAAGGACTGCCACAGTTTCAGGCAGCTGCCTCTCCAATGTGATCCCATATCAGGCAGTACGTATTTAACACCTGTTGAGGCAGACAATACATATAGGACTGTGCTGGGCCATTTTAGCTCTAGAGTGTCCCACGGGGTCCACTGAGGCTAGCGTTGCGCTTGCATCACTCTAACTTGAATTGGATTCTTCCCTTCCACAGGTATCGATTCCAAGGGCACTTCCTAATTACCATTCTGCCCAATAAACTCAGTCTCAGAGTCCTCTTCCCAGAGAACCAAAATTGTGACATAAAGTGTTAGTATCTGACTGTAATTTTAAAGAAAAACTGGTAACGTGAATTCTTATGTGAACTCTTATGTGATTTTTAACTGTTGCCAGCTAATTTAATATTCTTCCCATCAACACATCTGTAGGCTACTTGTAAGTCACAGTTACAAAGACTATAATTGAGGATTTGGCTAAAATAGTTGTCCCTGAATAAGCATAAATAACAACCTTTCATTGTTGAATGTGTCCCAGCTTAGACAGCAAATGAATATTATGATCACCCTTCCCTTAAACCATTAGTTTAAAACTCTTGCTTGAGAGAAAAATCTTCCTGAGGCAGCAGATTTTTGACAGGCTCAGTTAGGGAAAATTCATCAAATTAAAGAGTGTGCCACTGATTGGCACAAGGCATCTAGAATATATTTATTCTTACACTGTGGTTGGCAGTCTGGTAAAATTCGATGGAAAAGGAAAAGCCATTTCAGTGTTGGAGTGACAGCCAAGCGAACCAAGTCTGGCACAATGTTTTGCCAAAACCACTTTCTCAACAAGAGAAAAATCCATATTTCCCTTTTGGGTTTATTCATGTTCTTGGCCTCTTCACAAGTCTATTCAGTCAACTGTAAATCCTTTAAGCTGGTAATGAATCCTCCGGTCTGACATCTTAAATGAAATGCCTAATGGTCTTTTAGTGTCCTGGAAACATGCAAAAATGATTACATAGTAGACCTCAAAAGAGACATAAATGAACACAAAATTTAAAAAAATCGAAGAAAACTGTTCACTGACTAAAATATACATATTACAGACATGTTCATAAAACCATACATAAATAAAAACAAGTTATTTAGTAATTAGTAAATTAACACAATTTGAAAAAATAATTTTATTTACTTTTTGATTCAGAGAACAAGTGAAACTAAAGTGACATAGTGCCTAGAAAATAATGGTGCTGAGAACATTCTGTATAAAAGTATGGGATGCAGCCAAAGTAGAAATCAAGACAAAGCATACATTAAAATCATTCATTTTCTTTTTTTAATAAAAATAAATGAAAGATCTGGTAAAAAGAACAAGAAAAAGAACATAAGGCATTTATTTAAAAATATATAATTTTTGAGCTTCAGTTGCTTTTTTGAATGAATAAAAACCACTCATATAATTTCCTGAATAGGAGCTATATATTATATATGTGTATGTGTGAGTGTATTTGTTTGTGTGTGTGTGTATATATATATATATATATATATATATATATATATACACATATACTTGTGTGTGTACATTATGTATATGTACATTTAATATATGTATATGTACACACACATATATTAGGAAACTATGTATATAAGAGGACTGTCCAGAAAAAGTCCAGCTATTGTTACTATAAGGAGAATGGTTTGCTTGACATTGATGTAACCTGGCAGTCAAGGAGAGAGGACTGGAATATGCATGTGTGAACAATGACGACTTCACTGTACTAGTCAGTGGGGGATGTAGATTTTGTTGAGTGAGCATGTGTACTCTGGCTGTCATATTCAAAATGACTGAACTAGTGAGCAACAAATCTGCATCAGATTTTGCATTAAGCTTGAACATTCCTCTGTGGAAACTGTTCAGATGATTCAGAAGGCTGCAGCTATGAGCAACTGGTGATTGACAGCTTCATCACAACAATGCGCCTGCTCATGCATCATGTCTCGTGCAGAGTTTTGGTGAAACATCAAATCCTCCAGGTGACTCAGCCCCTCTACAACCCAGATTTGGCTGGCTCCCTTCACCTTCTGGCTTTTCCCAAAACTAAGATCACCTTTAAAAGGGAAGAGCTTTCAGACCATCTATAAGATTCAGGAAAATGTGATGGGGCAACTGATGGTTATTGGGAAGACTATGTGAGGTCCCAAGGTGCCTACTTTGAAGGGGACTGAAACGTCATTGTCCTATGTACAATGTTTCTTGTATCTTGGGACTTCTTTGATAAATGTCTCTGTTTTTCATATTACATGGCTGGATACCTTCTGGACAGACCTTCGCATTTAGTGGGAAGCTGAACTTAATCTAAGGCACATTAAAGGGTGTGAGGTGACTAAACATATGTGCTAATTATACTCTCAGGGCACCTGAGTCACTGATAAAGGGGGGGAAATGGAACAACTGTAATAGAATAACAATATAAAATTAAAAATATGTAAAGATTAATGAATAAAATCAAGTAAATCTGGTATAAAATGATGAAAATTAGGATATCAGAGTAAGCTCAGTGTAACTACTTGAAACAATTTAATAGCTGCTATTTTATTAAAATTGAGATGATGTATGATATCTATGGCTTTCATATAAATTGAGCTAAAAATTCCCTACAGATTTTTGTTTCTTTGTTGGTTACCTGCATCCATTCAGTGTAGCTTTTGTAAATTAGCTAAATTCTATATTAGCTAATAATATCCTGCAGAATATATGTTGTAGACCATTTTGGCTGTGTAAACACGTTGGATTAATATATATTCCTTAGAAATTACCCTTTTGAAATTTTTATGTCAGTTTGAGCTTCTCTCTAGTTTTATGGTGAATTTTAGTAATTTGTTCTAACACTTTTAATTTGATTAGAGAACAATGCATATCTTCCTTAATTTTCAATAATACTATCTATGATTTTATTTTTCTCTCTCCCTGTCTCTCTCTTTCATTGGGGAAAAAATCAAGATTGAGACTAACTAAGCCAATTTATAAATATAGAGTTAGCTAATTTGTAAATTATTATTAGCTACCTAGCTAGGTTAATAATAACCCAATAGTTATTTGCTATTACTAGCAAAGAGAATTAACCTGAATCATATCCATATGTCAAAGAAGAAAAGCCGTACTATTATTTTTATGGATGTTAAACATGGCTTTTCTAACAATTGGCATTTACTCCTGACGAAGGTATTTAGCAATGGCTACCTGTACTGAGCACAAAATGTCTGCCAGACCATGCAGAGCTTTAAATATATTATCTCATTTAATTATCAAAACAGCTCTGTTTGGTTGGTACTACAACATTTGTTAACAAGAAGAGTAAGACTTGAAAGGTGATTCATTCATCCACGGTCACGTACCAAATAACTTATTTGCCTTGGAAATAATAGCAAAAGTAGGAATGGAACTGGAGACATGATTTGCCTTTTACATTTTTATAGATTTTTATCTTGGATAATTTAAATCAAATTTACGAATTGCATATACATATGATAACTAGGATCTGCATATACTGATATAAAAATCTTTTTATGATCTAGTACAGAGGTGGCAAACACAAGGCCCGCAGGCTTCCACCTTGTTTTATTTGGCCCGCGCCCTGTTTCTACTCGGGGGCAGTGCGGAGCTCTCACTTAACTGTTAAAGAGTAGTTACAATTATACAGTCCTAACATTACATTCGGCCCTTTGAAGGCAACCTCGAAGCTGATGTGGCCCCTGGTGAAAAAGAGTTTGACACCCCTGACTAGTATTAGTAAAAAAGTAAGAGTATGTAATTATAATACTATGTATGTAAAGAAAATAATATTCAATAGAAAATTGATTACTAAAGTGTAAAGAAGCTTAATGTACAATAGAAAGAACTTACAGTGTCATCTCATTCAATATTATTTTCATAAAATTATATATCTAAACCATGTAGTGATAATCATGTTTATTATATTGTAAACCTTTATGTACTTTATTTTCTTCTATATTTTAATTGTATTTTATATCTGCCTGCCATAAACATAATTAATGCAGTAAAATATTTAAATAAAATATCTAATATCTAAAACTGATGGTTTTATATAAACCATAACATTTATTTATGTTCCTCTTTCTTACATAGTTATTGCAAACTTATATATGAATTTGGCAACTGCATGTACAGCAGACAGTTCATTAGAATTATAATTTATGTAACTGCCTGTCATCTCTGGCAATCCTCTCTTTCATCATTTAAAGATAACTGGCTACATCAGCAAACGAGTGGATCCAAAAACTATGGTATATTTACACAATGGAATTCTATGCAGCAGAGAGAAAGAAGGAGCTTATACCCTTTGCAACAGTATGGATGAAACTGGAGAGCATTATGCTAAGTGAAATAAGCCAGGCGGTGAGGGACAGATACCATATGATCTCACCTTTAACTGGAACATAATCAACAAAGGAAAAGAGCAAGCAAAATACAACCAGAGACATTGAGGGGGGGAACAGTCTAGCAGTGGCCAGGGGGGAGTGGGGTGGGGACAGTGGGAAGAGGGGATTGCAGGAGCTATTATAAAGGACATATGGACAAAATCGGGGGGGATGGTGGGGGTGGGGGAAGGAGGTGGGTTCAGCTGGGGTGGGGGGAGGTAAGGGGAGAAAAGGCATACAACTGTAATTGAATAACAATAAAAAATAAATTAAAAAAAAAGATAACTGGCTCAACTCTATTCCATATAGGACTGAAAGTCTTTTTCATCCTTTCAAGTACTGGCCAAGGATTTTAGGGGTCTTTTATTTCACTGGTTACTTCTGAGGCCGCTTTGTGGCTTCTCCATCCTAGAACTTTCTCAGGTTTTTCTTCCTATACTCATGTCCTTGTTTGCAACCCAACTACGAAGGAAAAATGGGTATATTTTTTTAGTTTCCAAGGTATCAACTTACATAATGACCTTAGTTTTAAAAATGAAATATTGAAAACTACACTTCATCATACCCAACATATAATGTAAAATTAAATTTAGACATATTTGGAGCTTCTTTATTCTTAAAAGTAAATCAACTACCTATTCTTTTCCATTAGGGAATTTCCAGTTGTTTTCTCTTGTAATCTGACTCAAGACTCCTATTCTATGGTTGATCTCCCTCTACCCTCTTCAAACTCCTACCTAGTTTGTATATAACTAACCCCAAAATTTTTATTCATTTTTTCCGTGAGATGCTTATTCTTTATTTGAGTGCTACTCCAAGAACAAGTTTTCCAATTAAAATGACTCGTAAAGTGTTTTGTTAACCAAAGAAATCCTTTCTCTCAAGAGAAATTATGAGGCCAGCTCAGATTTTTCTTCCCACAATATTTACATTAAAACAGCCTAATAATAAACAGGTATTTCTAACAATTGCATTCTTGTCTCATAACACTGATGTAGTCATTTCAAGTTCTCAGTGCTATGAGTGTAAGATGATGTGGTTATCTCTGTTTTGTTTTTCTTTTCCACTGCACGCACAGGAAGGGCTGCTCCTACCGGACTTGCTAATCAATAGCAAGACCTGATCTCTAATCACAGTTCAGTTTGCAGATGTATGTAATGAAACAGTCAAACTATATTTTCAGTTTAAATAACATATGTTTGTTTTTACAAATATCTAATAAGGGAAAAATAATTTACCTAATTAGTTACACTTATTTCATTTGCTAATAAAACTTTCTTTATGATTTGAAATATGAATTCCCAAGTCCATAAAAGTGTGGTGATAATTATATTTTAAGTAGTATCCATTTACTTATTACCTCCCTGGGTTAAAAATAAGCTTTAATTTTCAGGGGCATCTTTATAAGACACTTTTTTGTAACAGTACTTTGAAAATAATAATTATTTTTTGCATCATGTTATGAATATTTAATCTACAGCTCTAAATTGGAATTTCTCTAGGGAGAGTTTGGATGATGTGTCAGTTCACTAAATTGTGTTAGGGAAGAGTTACAGTTCTCTTAACAAAAATAAGGCAAAAGAATAAAGAGAGAGTAAAGGTAATTATTTAATATTCTTAAAAGAAAGACTATGGGATCATTTATGAAATTAAGACTTTAAAACCACAAACAGGAAACTACATGCTTCCAATATGTTGTTTTTGTTCAAGTATCATCATATGTCTAAAAGAAAATGAAAAAAAGACTAGAGATGGATTAAGAAATACAAGCCAATGTATTGAGAAAATTTCACTGAAATGGTAAAATGAAGAAAGGGAAACATAGATGAAAAGCACAAAAACACAGTATTTTATATTTTGTCTACTGCTTAACCTTTTCACATGCCTGTTACTGAAAAGAAATGGGGTTATACTACCTGCTGCCAATAAACAAATTTTAGAGGTAGAGGTTTGGTGAAATAGGAAAGAGGTGGTTTATTCAAAACTATATCATTTTGGAAGAACAGTAGGCTTCTGCCTCAGAGCCCCTCCCTTTCAGAACACCCAGAGAAAAATAACCCCACCAGCCTCTGCTGGACCAATCTGAGGCTGCGCCAGAGTTCCTCCTCAGATTTAAAATGATTGTCCTTTAGGAAATAGCAGGCAGCCGCTGAGTCATCCTCCAAGCTGCTGCGCTTCTTTCCATTAGTGTTGGGCCTCAGGCTCCTTTCTGGAGTCTGCGTGTACTGCCTGCATCCTTCCTGCTGCGCGCTGCCCTTTGTTCTACTTGCTGCCCCCTGGCCCAGTGCCTGTGACCTGTCCCTCCAGCCATCAGCTTGCCAGCATGTCCGTGTACTTGGCCAAGCAGTACATGCAAAACTAGTCACGTCGCTTACCACGCTGGGGTAGGGGGTGCTGCCATCTGCTGCATCCGCTGCAGCCCCTTGTGTAGGGGCTCCCATGTGGGGCCCAGCGACCACTGCTGAGTCACACGAGCACTCCAGACTATGGTCCCTGTGCTGATCCCAGAAGAAGGATGCCCAGCACAGAAGACACAGTTGTGGCCCGAGGGCTGCCGCTGGGGCATCACGCGGCCTGCAGGACTCTGCCTCAGTGTGACCAGCCTGTGACAGGGGGATGGGAGGGAAGAAGCCTCATGCTTCTCTCTACCCTCTGCTTAAATAGCCAGGCCCGTAATCCCGTGCACTTCAGAAGGGGCCAGCTTCCCTAGCACTCCGTCCTTTTCTTCGAGGCTGGACTGGTAGGTCAGCACCTGCCCCTGCTGCCATGTTCTGAAAGAGAGTAGGAGGGCTTTTCCTCTTGTCCTTGCAGACTCCTGCTAAGGCTTTCTCGGGCATAGTATCTGCCGGGCAGGGGATCTGTCATCACCTGCCAGCTAGTTCAGTTGCTTGGGCAACACAACACTGCCCTGCTGGTTTGTTTACCCAGGGAACGCAGCCTCTCTCATATGCTGCTTCAGTCCTGGGGTAGGAAAACCTATCACATGCATCGCTAGTAGCATGCAGCTTCAGCCCTACTGCCTCCAGGGCTTCCTGCAATCCCTCCCTTACTCAGCCCCCCTCCACCCCACTGTCCAGTCATATCTCCCTACATCATGCCTATTTAATTAAAGGAGTCCAAACCATTCAAGCCCCAACCCACGTGTGTCAACTCTCATCCTAATTTACCACCTACTCACAAAAAAATCCAAGCCAGTCAACTTTCTGTACTCTCTCAAGCCATTATTTTAGACCTTCTTGGGGCCTATTCTGCTTTCCCCACAAAATATTATGTAGATGATAAACAATTTCCTTGCCTCTTGGAATGTGCAGGTGGTATATTCAGAAATAATGACATTCAAACGAAATTTTGGGTGAGGGGTCCCCCCTGTTCCTGTGTGGTGATCATAGCACATCTCCACTATTTAAATGAGACTTCATTCCTTTAAGAATGAAAAAGTAAAGAAGTAATTTTTCCAGGTGTATAGCCATCTTAATGAAGACTCTAATTTGATAATCAGGAACATAAGGAATAAGAAGAAATTGCTCATTCCATATATAGTCCCCTTTAGTTTTTCTCAAACACTGAGCATAAAAAACAAAATCCCCAGCATAATGGCTATACTCTTTAGGGAAGGTGCCTGTCGGTTTAGCATGGTGGTTTTATTCCCGTTTTCTGATTCAGTGTGTGTGTTCCAGGAGCAGTGCTTAGTTGTTAAATTTATCTTTTTAGATGTACTTGAAATCCGTTAGACAGATATACTAGTGCACAAATCTAAAGCCGTATTCCTTGCTAGATTCAAATGATCTATTTTTCTGTTCTCATCTTTATTTTTCCCAGGTGCAGGGTTAATTATGAATCACTAGGGGTAATACAATGATTCAAATGACCCTATAAAATTAATTTTAATAATATAATGTGAAAATATTATGCCTCATATTTAATTATCATAAAAATTCTCCCACTTTTAAATCCCTAGAAAGAAATTAAAGTAAAAAAATAAGTAAAACTCCCTTATAAATTAAAAAACCAATGGAATCACCTTTGTTTTATATTTATCTTAACAAGATCATATCATAGCAGCAAATAAAGCTGTCTTTGCTTCCTATGTCCATTTTAGACCCCAAAACAAAAGTGCCAAGAACAAAAAACATATTCAAGAGAAAACCAGAGGTTAAAAATATGACAAGCCAACATGTGGATAAAGTAATTCCACAAAACTAAGAAGCCAGCGCTCATCCCCTAGGGAGACACTATGTGAGCATGTCACGTTGTTCTGACATGGTAACCCGGGAGAGGCTGAACAGCGTCTGCGTCTTAGATAATAATGTCTTGGTTCAGAGAGCTCAGAGGACCCATGCCCTTCTGGTTCACTTAAACACTAAATCTTTACAATAAATAGATTTGCTTCAATTATAGATTCAGTTCTTCCTAAAATGTTAGAGTAAAATAAACCCCAGTTCCCTAAATTTATCTTTCATTGTAATTTTTACAAATGCACAATGTGGGAGGCATTTGACTTCAAAGGATCCAGAACTTTATGTAAAGATATTCTCACCCAAAGAAGGTGCTTGCAGTTTTTCTAGACTCGATAGACGCAGCTTTAAGACACTGGTGACATTTTAACCCTGCTCAGGTGGTGAGACCAAAGGCCTTGAAAACAATTAATAAAACGCCAGTTGAATTGTTTGATATGATCATAGGAAATTCTCCATGAAACTCCATAATAAGGTTCTATGTTTATGTTAAACTTTATGATAAACATGTTAAACCATGCTAAATAAAATAAAGTTTATTTCTCTATAATGAAGTTCTGTGCTTCCTATATGCAAGAAAATGGACAGTTTGGTCAATTTGAAATTCAGAATCCTTTCATAACCTTATTCATAAACTTTGCTTTTCCTGTGACTTCCAGAAGTCGGAAATCAACCTCAAGTTAACATGATCGACCATTTCAGTCATTCTCATTACTCAGATCACCAACACTGCAGTTTGAAGATTTAGTGTCTTATAACCTTTCTTTCCTGGTTCCAGTGCTTTTGTAGATCCTTTGGGTTTGTATGTGATCCACAGCAGGCTTGCGTTATCCAAGGGCCAATTTTAACTTTGGCAGTCTTTCTTAATAGCATCTTTATTTTATATCTAGTCAGTACGTGCACAGGAAAGTCCTTTTCTTTGTTGTGTTTTTCTATCATGGAGTGAGTCAGTGACTCTTCTAGTGTTGTTAAAAACAGCTGTGGCTGTGCAAGATTAGATGTACCTGTGAGAACAGAGTATGTTGCAGCAAATCAGTATGTATTTTGTTGTGCAATTCTAACATAAAGGACCTATATTTTGCTGAGAAAAATACCTTTTACTGCTATTCCCTTAAAAGAAATTTAGATCAATTTGTTATTAAGGAAGTGTCAGTGTAAGAAGTGTCAGGCAGTGTTGCAATGGCTACATCCATTTTGATAGAATTATCTGAATGTGCTAATTTTTACTAGTCAGGTTTATATCAGGTAATGAGACTCTTAAAATTGCGCTAGAGCAAAACTGAAATAGAAAAGAATAATAACTGTGACTTTATCAAGGACTAGTTGACTTGGGTATCTATGACAGTTAGGTTGAAGATCTTGCCTAGATTAAGACCTTGGAAAAAGCAAATGATTCCAAAGGTATTCTGATCTCCCCGGGACTTCGGGACTGTCTTGGTGTCACTTATACGTCATCATAAGAACGGTCATGAAACCTCTTTAGAGGTAACATGGGTCACTAATCCAAGTCATAGGTGGTTTTCTTATAGTTTCCCAGGCTCCTGGACTTCAAACCATTAAAAATTCTAACACATGATATATTTAAAAGTTAAATATTAAAACTATATAGTTTATTTAAAATTTCTTTTTACTTTTATAATTTAATCTATTTTAAATGATACCAAAATAATGTAATGGTAAAATGAAGTAGAGTAATTCCTCTAGTACTTTGTTTAAAAAACTGGTTTTTTTACACAAATATAGATAAAAGATCTGACAGTACCATATTACTTTATAAAGAATGAATAGAAATTCCCTGACTTTTAATTTTAATGATCTACTAAGCATTTGCTTTTTCAATACTCTCATATTATTTCCAGAATAATCCTAAAAGGTAGACACTACTATAACTTATTTTTTCAACTGATTATAAATATGAAGTTATGGCCTCATAGTATTATGACTATGTCAGCCCCATGAATTACCATGAACAATTATTTAAAATATAGATACTAAACTTACTAATTAACGCTGATTACTTTGTTTGTAATTTACCTAAGGATATTTTTTTATCTTGCCATATGGTTATTCAAAGCTCTCAAAAATGAGAATATGCAGAGAGACACAGGATACAAAGTAGTTGAGAATATAAATCTCAGTGGTATAGGATTTATTGGCACTGCTGTTTTAATTTATTTTAATGATTGTTTTTGTTTGTTTATTTTTGGAAAGCTGAAGGCAGAAATGTGACTCAGGAAACCTGATGGTGGCTTTTAAAAAATATTATCAAAATCATTGACACTCTTCCCATTTAGAAGTGGAGTCTGTCTGCTTTCCTTAATTCTGGCAGGCAGCTGACAGTCTTCAGTAAAAAATGTTGAGAAAATAACACTGAATGACTTCTTAGGCCTGATCACAGTACACTATGCTGCTTCCTACTGGGTTTTCTGTAATACCCATTCACCAGAAGTTTACCCAGGGATGCTCAGTAGGTAAAAAGTACAGCTACCTACAGCTGCCACAGTGAAAGCACCACTGTAGGCATTCCAGTCAACAGACTCAGCTGAGGTCCCAGCTGACAACCAGCATCAACTGACAACCATGTGACTGAGTCTCTTAAACGGTATCAGCAGGAGACCCCAAGCAAGATTGCTCAGCGAAGCCCTTCTCAGGTTATTCCCCCCCAAAATTGTTAAGCAAAATCAAATGATTGTTTTAAGCCACGAAGCTTTAAGGTTATCTATTACATAGTAACGTTAATCAGATCACCAGGCTGCCAGTTCTGCTTTCTTTAACCAGATGAGCATGTGTCCATGTTTAAACTGAATTTGATCCAGGAACCAATGCAAATATTTCAGTAATAGAAGTGCACACACTTATGTGTAAATTCTCCCTGAATTGAGTAAAAAATAGGCAGATTACCAAAAGGGTTATAATACCCTTTTTCAACTTCTCAGGTCCTGTCTTCTAGATTGCACCAGTGGTCCTAAGTGGTCTTGTGTGACAAGCTACGGAGCAGGAAAATGACTGTAGTTAGTTTACAGATAGATTCACTGAATATGTGAGTGCAAGTTGAATGGCCAAAAGGGCTGCTTTACAGCCCCATTTGTGGTGGCCCTGAAGGACAGGGAGTGCATAGTGGACAGAAAGGATGACGATCAGTCGCAGCCCTGAGGAAGCAGCAGCGAGAAGATTACAGTTCATCCACCCACTTCTTTCCTTTTCTAAGTGTCTCTTCAGGAAGAGGGGCCCTATGGGGACCATAGAGGACTCGCCTCCCACACCTGTGGAGAGAAATAGATCTGTGTGACTCAGGGGATGGACTTCGGTGGCCATGAGAATGCACCTCTCAGATCTGTGAGTGCGGGAATTGTAACTGAGCAAGAGTTCCAGCTGATATGCACTAAAATCCATAGCTTGGCTTCCTATACTTCCCCTGGTCTGCTCCCAGCCAAAGACTGAGTATGGCAGGGTACTAAGGCAGGCCTATTCCTTGGAAATAGGGGACTCCAATGACAGGTGTTTTGGATTAAGATCTCACCGATAGCTTTACCAAACATTAGACCTGCACTGCGGTCTGGTACTCATCACAGATTATCCTGCGAGTCTTAGAAAAACTTCATGTACTAGATAATGGCATAATCTTTTACTTTTAAGGGCAACAGAAGCGTAACAATGTTAAGATCATTATCTAAATTCCCATAGTTGGAAGTGTTATAGCTGGAATTTCCAACCAGGAAGTCTGATAATAAAGTTTGTTTAATATAAATTGGCTAAAATAGAATTTCCCCAATATGATTTTATCGAATCATGTATCACTTACTTTTAAGTACCAAGAAAGTTAGAGTTTGGCATCTGGGTGGAAGTTAAACTTTTTATGGCAGTGCTTAATGCAAACAGGAAGCATATTAGAAGTAACTTACCAATGCATTTTGTCAGTAACTCAACAGATAAAATCTGGTATACGTTTTGACCAAACAGGCCATGCTCTCATGAAGCAAACAACAATAGGAACTTTAGAAAGATGGTTAGAACATGTCTAAAGCATTTTGAATTGCATAGTTTGATTTGCATAGGAGAGTTTGACCTCAGCCAATCAATACATTTTCTGAGTCATGTCCTTGTTATGAAATCATACTGGCACGAAGGCAAGCAATTAATTAGCCACATACAATGGACACTTTCAGTAATATATATAATGCAAATGCAAGTAACATTACATTGCATTTTTCTTGAACAATGAGTCTTAAAATTAGCATCATCTTTAATAAGTAATAATTTTAGCAAATCATTTTTGAGAGGCTCATAGATTTAAGCAAAGCAATAATTTTTTGTTTCTTTATGTGAATGAGTTTCAGATAACTTTCCAAATTTTCAGGCTCAGAATTTATATTATCAACATATTTCCAAGGACATAAAAATTTCTACTTGGGAAGAAAAAAGATGTAATTGTGCAAGTTTGGCATGTCAGCCAGCAGCTAAGACACAGTCAAGGCCTCAAGAGAGATTATTTAAAATTAAACTAATTGAAGGTTTTCTTTTAGTTAGTACTCTGAGAAGATTGTTGCAAGAAATTAGAATTCATTTTTTAAAATGAGAAATGGTTTAAAGTGAATAGTTTTCATTTTTAGCCATTTAACCATAACTGAGTCATGGGAAATGGAACATTTTCTTTTCTATGAGTGACCTACCACTGAATACAAAACTTTCTTCAACATGTTTTCAAAATTTTTACTTTTTTCCCTGTGTTTATAGTTGTACCAGTTTTATTTTATTTTGTTTTTTTCCTTTCTTCTTAAATACTTAATATACTAGCCAGTTATAGGTAATCTGATGTCTTTTTTTAATGGGAAACATTTATCTGAACAACCAATAAAGCATAAATATATAGTCGTATGTGGAAATTCTACAAAAATGCCAGCAATATGTTTTTCCAACAAAATCTTTTTAGAACCCCGCAGAGTTCATCAAATAATAATTTTGTTTTGTGTCTAAAGTAACAATAGGTTGTTAATTATGTTATTTAAAGTAATGAAATATCTTTAGTAATTTTAATTTTTAAATATTTAAAGTATTATAATTTCAAACAGAATTTCATAATACATTTAAAACATGTTCAATAATTATGTGATCAAAATTATTGAACAAAAGTACATATGAATAGCATTGCTATCATAATTTCAACATTATCATTATAAATTTGGCATTGTGCTTGTTTCAGACAGAAGGAATAAAAAATAACAGATAATTTTTACTATATAATAGGAGGAAACATTTGATCATAAAGAAACAGCAATAGACATAGTTATGCCAAAATGCCAGGCAAGAAAAGGGTTTCAGGGAGGAAATAGTTAAAATATTTCCAATTATTTTGATGGTTTAAGTAAGATGAACTCTGCAAATGAATCCCTTAATGAAGGGATTAAAGAGCACACACAATTAAAGAGAGGCTACTGTTTCAGGGAGGGTTGCTGTAAAGTGAAATAGGAATGAGAAAATAACCGAAGGAAAGATGACATCAAGGGAAAGATTTTCTTACGAAAGACACAGTTATTGCTCTTTATATACAACTATTCCCATAGTTCCATTATATACATATATAATGGAAAGGCAAAAAATGACAAAGCAACAGATAGAAGGGACAATTGTTTAATCAAAACTCAGGAAGGCAAGGAGGGACTGAGGGACTGCAGCTAATGTAAAAGTAAAAGGTCGACCTTAAAGAGAAGCAAAGGAAATTCATCCATATCACACACTCCAACCACAATGATTCAAAGAAAGCATATTCATATATGTGTGAATATAGGAAAACAACAAAAAGTAGGTAAGCTGTTACAAACTCCGAAACAAAGTAACAAACAAAATGAGGAAAGGAAAGAGAAAGCTGTCAAGTCAGCTTCCTAATGGAGACGTGATCTATTCATCATGCACAAATCCCAGTGAGTACATGTATGGCCTCTTCTGTTGCTTTTGAAATGCATGGCTTTGCTCCTTGTCAGGTTTCCTCAACCTTGTTTACACATTGAAATCACGCACGAAAAAAAAAACAACCTTAAAAAAATCAATGCCTTGGGTGCTGTGGCCAGAAATTCTGTATTAATTGATCTGAGCCTGGCCAAGAGGCAGGGAATTTTAAACGCCTCCATGTTTTTGTCTTTTGTTTTTTGTTTTCAACAAGTAGCCAAGTTTGTGAACAACTGAAGAAAGACCTGGCCTGGAAGAACATCTGTAATATTTGAGCCAAAAAGCAATTGACCTATAAAACTATCATTGCCTAATATCTTTCACTGACTGTTTCTTTGAAAAATGAAATAGTTTATTTAATATCTATTGATATGTTTAGGAGGGTAACTGATCATTTCATAATCTTTGACTTTTCTTCATCCTAAATACAACTGTTTTGTTTTTTTCTTCCCATTTCTGTTTACACTTTGAACAGCGTTCACTTAGCTTTTAATTATTTCAATGCAAAATTACTTGGGCTTTGCAGCTGATATTCCATTCAGCTTTATGTTGTATACCTTCAAAGGATTTTTTAAAAAACTTTAATACAACAAAAAAGAGATTTATTCCATGATATTTTCTATTTTTAGTATTTCCAATTTTCCTCTGCATTTTCCCCTGTTTTTTTCCCCCCCTGTTTTTTATATTGCAACTTTGTAAGGCTACATGTTGTGGGTATGGGTGTGCTTATGTGTGTATGCACGTTTGTGTGTGTGTTAGTTTACCTTATGCATATTTGACTGAGTCCTAGCCAGTTGTTCCTCAAATTGTGTAAATTCTTCTTGCTTATCATACCTCACTATCCAGCTTCTCACTTTTTGTTTCTTTTCTAAGAACCTAAGCCAGGGCTCAGCCTGTAAAATGTTTATACCTCTAGCTCAGTAACTACTAGCCTAAGATTTCTATAACTATGTCAATTCCAGCATATGAACCCCTTTACTGTGCTAGTGGCCAACTTTTGGACATGACATTCTCGTTTGGCCCACCATCCATGCCAGTGTCACAGCAGGCACTGGTGTCCTTCTTGATGCCAGTGATTTATTTAAGCTTTTCTTATGTTATCGATTTATCTTGGGGTATCATAAATGCCCAAACATTCAAGGGCTTCTAACCTGCTCTGGCAAAATTAACTCAAAACCATGTAGGTACAGGGTATCATCAGGGATTCTATCCCATATTTTCTGCCATTTTTAAGGCATTTTTCCATTTTGTTGTTTGATCCTTTATTTGGCTATTTGGGTCTTCGACTGAAGTTAATTGTGATTGCCAGTATCCCAGATTTGTTTCTCCAAAAGTTCAAGATCTGCAAGAACTTTTACACCTTGACATCCTGTCAAGGCCAAGCCCATAACCCTAACAGTTATCTGCTTGTTTAGCTAGTGTAAAACCCCTCTCGTATACCACTGCTTTAACAGTCTGCTCATCGATGGTGTAAAACAAATTCCAAGTTGTCTGCTTAGTTCTTACTCCCATCTCCAGTATTCACTCCTGAGATGTCACCTCTGAAAATGCTGAAGGACGAGACTGAGGTAAGCAGTATACATATTTTATCATATAAGCTGGCAGTCTGGCATTATCTTTACAAAATTAGGTTGTCATTTAAAAATTCTAAATATGGGTTATATTTTGAGACATTATTGAATTTTAAATCACTGCTATATTCTTAGTTGAACATCTGCATTAAGTTGTGTATAACCCGCTGGCTCGTTTCATAATTTGATTGCATATGAATTAGTAACTCTGTTCAGGTCACAACCAGGAGTAAATAGTTTCATTTTGACTTAATGATACTCACTTAAATTGTAAAAGTGATTTGGACTTCCCTTTCACATTCAATATAAGTTCCTCCTAAGGCTGACAGCAGCCGAGGAATCTTGTCTGTTTTAGTACAATACATCAATACATTAACTGACTAATTTCATAGGTAGGGTAATGCTGCCACCACTGTTTCAGAGGCTTCATATAATAGAAGTACTTTCCTACTCAAGTAATGAACCAATGTAGTTTTTTATAGTTGGGGGTGGCTTTTACTCACGCCAAAGTCCCAAGGACGAGGGCTGCTTCCAGTACATCCCTTGGGTCTTTGTTATTGTCTATTTCTAACTGCAGAAGACTAGAGAGAACACGGAGTAGACACACTAACTTCCTAAAAGACTCAGCCTGAAAATGGAATATCACAACAGTTGTACATACTCTTTGCCTCCGTTTATTTAGAGATCGGTTGAGATAAAGTAAGTATGTCATGAAAGTTAGCCGTTTAGGAGTCACCTACTGGGTATGGAAATTCACTGGGAGGCGCCATGAAAAATCTGTCTAGGGTGAGGCAATATTCTATACTATGAACTGGGTGTTGCTTGCATGGGTCTATACATTTCCAAACTTACCAAATTTTACACTTAAGACCCGTGCATTTCGCTGTTTTGCAAATATGCCCATTTTTTAAAAAAGTTAAAGGAAGCAAGTACAGGAATTTTCTCAGATCTTCTAAGGAGAATATAATTTTAAAAGGAATAGTGAGGATTTTAAATCTCTGTGTATATATTAATAGTTTAATCTGTGGAAGCATAAACCTGATGCTAAAATATGACTATCTTACTAAGTTTTTGAAAAGGTAGAACTACATTTCAAATTTTCTAAAATTGTGATGACATGAATTCAAAGAAAAAATATTGTAGTTTGTCAGCATTTCATTGCTACTGTGTTTGTCAGAATGTGTAATAACTATGTTAGATTAAAAGAAGAGTGTTCTGATAATTATTTTCAGCTTCCAATAATTATTTATTTGTTTTCTTTATGACTTTACCTTGTAAGTTCTTTAGATGTAGTGATACGGCATGACAAATGCTGCTTACCTGACACTATCTGTCCACCTCTCCATCTCTTTATCTGTCATAAAATTTTATCTCGTGTACTCTTAACAATGTCTGGCATTTAAAAATAAAGTAATATTTTCATGTTTTTAACTAGCATTTAATATTTTAACTAATATTTATTAAGCATCTGCTATTTTGCTAGCACTGTGGTAAGCACTTTTTAATTTTATTTAAATGTATCCTCACAACTTAATAAAAGTTACTATTGTTCCATATTATACATCCCAAAACCATGACTCAAAAAGGTGTAACTTCTCTAGGCTTACATCGCGGGGGATTGGAGGGACTGACACTGACAGTTCTGTCAGTAAGACTGTTTGGTGCAGTTCCCATCCCACGACCGTGCTACAGAATATACCCATTTTACCTTTGCGCTAGTATGCGTTAACAGTGTTCTTAATATTTGTATTTACCTAATAAACAAAGATGGTTCCTTAACAGCCACTGAAGTCCCTTGTCTCAGCCATCATGTTCACTTTTATACATCCCTTATTTACATATAGTTGATTTCAAATAGTTCATTAGTACATACAATATCCATATGATTACTTGCTAGATTAGAAACTGCAGAAGTTCATGATTTTATTGTGTGTGTAATGAATTTCCAGTTTTACCTGAGGGACATTATAGACTCGATGTTGCATTTAAAATTGTTTTCCTTCAGGGTAAATGGTCCTGGATCTTCAAATAATTTTATTTTGAGGTAACCAAAAGGCTACTTTTAAAAATACTTTAATTATCTTATTAATATTTTAAATATAATTTTCGTGAATCCACAAAATATATGATTATCCAAAGCAAAAACACAAGTTATAGGTAAGTTTATCTGTTCCATTTTCACTTTTATCATACATTAATTAATTCCATCTTATTTTTCTGAGGTAAGATTTAATTTTTCAACCCCTAATACTTGTTAATATGTATCCAATGAAAGTTCTTATATCTACCAAACAATTATTAGAAGCAAGAAACTTTTTTGTTTATTTTTAAATTCAATTTCTTTGAAACAGGTAAATACAGATTTAACCTATGAAGAAGTGATCTTTGTTCCAAACTAAATGAATTAATTATTTCAGTGTTTGACAATATTTACTCTGTTATTATATAGATGTTTAACAACTATAATCCTCAATGTGGCTTTAAATCATATAAAACCATGAATTTTAAGAACAGCTGCCAGATTTATTCTTTATATCTACTGAGCCAAACACATACTAGATACTTATAATTTCTTCAATTTACATTTTTTTTTGTATTTGAAACACTGCTTTCAAAGATCTAAACCCACACTTCACTGTTCAGCAGTCTCGTTTTGAGTATCATTCTGTTTACAATTATTTCTAAACTCTCTTACCAACCAGAGTTGACTTCATATCAAAAAGAATTTTTATGTTCATTATATTACCCTTGCCAATGTTTCTCCATCATTTAGGCTTAGAAATTATCACATGGGGATAGGTGGCATGCAAAATAGTTCTGTAGCATGTTCAATGAGCTCACTGTATCTCCAGGTATAACTTAAATAGGAAGCATTACATAGTTGATGGAATTTTATGACATTTAAGACTCTGAATCTAGGAGACAAAAGCATTCCAAGTATAAATAAGTAAATTTCCCAGCTGCATGCAAAAGTTTTATAGTTCTCTGCACAAACAATAGATGGGTTGATAGTCCAACAATATGTGGTGGCTCAAACTAATCCTCATATGACCCAACTTATCTTTGAGTACTTACAATACTAGCCAAAGAGTGTTACTTGATAAGATCAAATAACTGAAAGTATAATAGAAAGAAAGAAATTAGCACAGATATCTTTGTCTACCTGGTGAATAGCCTGTAACATATTTTTCTACTCTTCAGTTATGTAACTAAACATGTTCACATTAAATAGGAAATACATTCTATTGTTTTCTTAACTAGTGATCACAAAATACCAAGTTCTGGAAACAACCTAAGTGCTCATCAGTAAATGAGTCAATCAAAAAACTGTGGTACATTTATGCTGCGGAATCCTATGTAGCAGAACCCTTTGCGACAGCATGGATGGAACTGGAGAGCATTATGCTAAGTGAAATAAGCCAGGCAGTGAAAGACAAATATCGTTTGATCTCACCGAAAAGTAGAACCTGATCAACAAAACAAACAAGTGAGCAAAATAGAACCAGAGACATTGAAATAAAGAACAAACTGACATTAACCAGAGGGGAGAGGGGAGGGAGATAATGGGGGGAAAGAAGGGGAAGGATCAAGGAACAAGTGTAAAGGACCCATGGACAGAGATAACAGCCAGGGGGGATAGGAGGATTGAATGTAGGAGTTGGGGTGGGTAGGACAGAGGAGAATAATGGGGGAAATGGGGACAATTGTAAGTGAACAACAATTAAATAAATAAATAAATATCCAGAAAGTATACTTATGTTAGCTATGTCCTTAAAATGTACAGTACTTCAAATACATGTGAATTTATGAAATGTTATCTGAAGTCTATGCTTTTTTATGTTTGAAATAAGATTACCTGCACTATTTATAGGAGTGTTTTTTAAAATATACTTTTAAGCATTCGCTTTATTTTAAATGACTATTGTTGATCTTGATCTAATTTGAATTTTTGTTCGGTAGCTAACATTAAAATGTTTTCAATACTTTATAAATTTTATGTGAAAATGTAAGACATACCTGAGTAAAATAAATGTAATTAAGATTTTGTAAATGTTTACTTAAATTAATTTTCTATGTTAATAAATAGTAACCATATATAGGGATCGAATATGATTATTCGATCTATGCATCAACCACACAACAAATAGCCCGATAAATATATGAAATATTGAGCAATCATACCCACCTGTCAGAATATATTAGTCTGGAACTGTAATGCTAAACGAGATCTGGGAATATTAAGGAAAGAGTTACAGCATAAAAGTGGTGGTGGTGGTGTTTGATGGGGTTAGAGGGGGGTGTAAAATGTGAAGGGAGTGGGAAATAATTATTTGTATTATACATAAGATGTTTCCTATCTTAACGTGAAATAATGTATGCCTAACAGTTTAGTTTTTCCTTTAATCCAAACCAATTTTTTATTGCAAATTTCATTTTCATTTGTTTGGAAAATATTCTTCCAACACAAGGATATAATTTCTTTCTCTACATTTCCTGTATAATTCTTACACGGTATCTCTTCAGGGTATAGATTAAACTTTGGCCATTTATAAATAATTGATTTAATCAGCAAGTTAAACATTCATATAGTAATTATTGCAAATTAGCCACTTTGATGGTAATCATTTCTACTTGTTTCTCAGACTTCATTTCTTATGCCTTTAACAGATGTAACTTTACTATGCTTACAAGATGCCAACTTTCTGAGTCATGAACATCAGTTAAAAATAAAGGGGGGATCACCTTGAGCTCTAAAAATGCAAATCAACTGGAAAAACACCAGCTGGCCTTAATCTTTCAACACTGCAGCTTCGTCTGCTTCATGTCAGCAGGCTAGCAGGTATTCTTTTTATAGAAACAAAATTTAGCAAGTGTAGCTGCTGTTCTTTTCTTGTCAAAAGTGAGTTTCTCCCTTCCCCAGCTGTATCCAAGCAGGCACGTACACCCATGTTGACACAACATTAATTGCAAACAAATATACATTCAGAGAACAGTAGCATGCTAGTGAAAGTTTCTAACTGGTATAAAGACTTGCTCTTTGATTTTACACTAAAATAGCTTAAAAGCCCGAATGTGATTTGCTATATTTTCAATAAATTATCAGTAGCAATAAAATAAAATATAAAAAGACAGAAGACATCGTTAATCATATGCTATTCCTTTAAGAGAAATGAAAGACAGGTAATGGCCATGAAAGTTAACCTGAGGTTGTGCTCCAGTCTAAAAATATTCAACTGCAGTTCCTTCCGGTAAAATCTCAGTATGTTCTGACTGTCTCCCTATCCATTCATTTTTGTCCTTATTTTTAAACTGTATAATAAGTCACTGTCTCCTTTTTCTCTTACTGTGTCCCCAAAAAGAGGTAATATATGCAACCCAAAATAGCCACTTCTTATAATAAGTAAAGGTTAAAACCATTTATATGGTGACTCATATAGACATTAATTGCTACAGATGTATCAGGCATGGGGTGGCGTGCACATTCAGTCAATGTGGGTTACATGGGAGCGGTGTGCCCTCACCAAAATTTGGGAAACAAATCCACTTTAATTTTTTTCCCACGGACGTGCACACTGTATGAAACTAAACACCGCAGAGACATGAAACACATCCTGCCGCCCTGAGTACCTACTTCTGTTTTCTATTTGCCTTTTTCCCCTTTGTTTGCACTCATATTAACTCACCACACAGTTTCTTTCTCTCCACCACTAATCTACAGTTGCCACTTTTTACTTTGTAATTATGCCCATGAAATATTTTGACTTTTAATCGCTGAAATTTTTATTTATAAAAGAACAGTGAAAGATGTTTTTGGCAGTCTTCAAAAAGCATTCAAAATATTATAGTCCTGAAATAGCCAGTCCTGAAATGATGTCAAAATATTATATTTACCACCCCCCATTGTATGCCAGGCACTGTTCTTTTTTTTTTTTTTTAATAGGTACACTTTATTTTATTTATTTTTAGACAGAGAGGAAGGGAAGAAGAGAAGAGAAACATCAATGTGTGGTTGCCTCTTGTGCACCCCCTAATGGGGACCTGGCCCACAACCCAGGCATGTGCCCTGACTGGGAATTGAACCAGCAACCCTTTTGTTCACAGGCCAGCACTCAGTCCACTGAGCCATACCTGTCAGGGCTAATAGGTACACTTTTGAAGGCAGTAATTAGCTTACTAGTCAGGTTTTATCAAAACTGAAGTGTGACTTTTAGGAATGTGGGAAACTCTGGCTTGATAAATAACAAAACTTCAAACAAGTAAATCTAAAGATCAAGGTGGCTTTATTCAATGATTCATTAATCTAGCAATATCCCATCTAGCAAATAGAAAGGAGGTCCAAAGGACTACAGAAAAGGAAAGATTTTTAAAGGTGGAAAAAGAGGAAACAGAAAAAGGAAATTTTTAGCAAAAATGCTGTTTTCAGCAAGATTGCCTTGTAAGGGGAATGGAAGGTGTCAAATTTTACCTCACTGGTGCTGCCCAGGTAATTCCAGGTGCAGCTCAAAGGCCAAATTCCAAGAGCCTTTGAAACTGCCATTAGGTTAGGTATTATGTCTTGTTTTGCTTGGGGTTTCCTGGAAGTGACTCCACTTTGGGCCTACTGTCTCCCTTTTACCAGGCTTGATATTACAAGTTTGGAATGACTCCACTTGGACTCCACTACTCACAAAGTAGGAGGGGTTCAAAAATTCCTGCATTTCCTGCCAAGTGCACATTCAAGAATGAAGCTAGTCTGGCCCCAGCAACATCTCAGCTTTACAGGAACTTACGGTACCTGTTCTTTACAGAGGAAATTTTAAGTGTCACACTGCAGCCAAAGCCACTGGCACTAGAAACCCCTGCCCTCTGAGATTCTCCTAATTGCAGGGCCCTGGTTCACTGGTGGTTTAAGCTGAAACCTAATGGTGCCCCGTGAGCCCCGAGGCCGTTTTGTCTCAGTGCCAGCTGTGCAGAACTGAAATCAGACATGGAGGTTCCCTTCACTAGTCAGTTCGCGGGTGCCTGGACTGCTGCCAGTGGTCTAGCCATTTAGTGTGACACTTGCAAAACTGCAGACTGGCAGATTAAGGACACCCCACTTTTGGGTTGTGAACTGTGGAAACACACTGCAGCGCTAAAATAATTGTCTGGGTTATTTAGATGCCAGTGGTAAGGTTTCTGTTCTTGGAGAGTCTGACCGGAATCAAGCCGCTGATTATGCCTGTTTCTGATGCTCAGGCTACCTCTGCTCGGCACACTTGATCTTTTTTTCCCTGGTTTGTTTTATTGTGATATAGTTGACTAGTATAATTGTAAGATATAAAGTGCACGCTTAGCTAAGGACCAGTCTCAGTGAGCTGGTGGGGTGGGGAGTAATCCTAAGAATATGGAGGTCAAGGTGTGAATTATGCAAAGGCCCTTTCCCCCCTCCCCCGCCATCACTGGGTTTCCTAAGTAGGTTGGGTCGGGGTTCTTTGGAAAAGATGCTTGGTCTATTCAGACCTATCCAGGAATCCTACTCAGGTTTACCCAGAATAAAGGGGGAAGGAACATTTCAGGCCTCCCTATCCCTCAAGTCCCGCAGTTAGAGTGTTCTTAAGATTGCAGGTGCGGGGGGGGGGGGGGGGGGGGCTGTATTGGGTGAGGTAGGAACAGAGAGAGTAGCCTGTCAGCCCCTGCTCCTGCCTCCAAGGCACAACCACAGCCGCAGCCCCAGGGACGGGAATTTTGAGACAAAGGGAGAGGGAAGAGGGATTCGTTGGCTCTGCGGGCTTGAGCACCAAGCCTGAAGTGAGGGAGGGAGAGGGTAGACACTTACGTAAAGATCTGAAAAATGAATAGGAAAAGCTCTCCAAGTAGGAGGTACGGTTTGGGCATGAAAAAGCGATGCGCTTGCTGCTCAGAGGGCCGGAATTTTCCGGAGCGCTCAAGGGGGAGGCAGGAAGTACGCCTAGAGAGGATTCAGAAATTAGAGGCACAAGGGTGCTGAAGACCAGCCAGCCCGAGGGTCTCGTCCTTTTTTGTTTTTTAATTCTCACCCAAGGACACTTTTTCATTGTTTTTTAGAGGGAGGGAAAGGCAGGGAGAGAGAGAAACTTGTCGGGTCGGAGATCGAATATGCAATGTTTCCGTTGCTAAAAAACGCTCCAGCAACTGGGCCATACCAGCCAGGGCCCACAAGGGGCTTGGTTTTTAATCCAAACATTAAAGCAAATCACCACCCTCCTCTGGGCCTCAACATAATACGGAATACTAAGTTAAAAACTCACTCTTCTCCTCGGGCACAAAGGCACGGGGAACCTGCCACCCCAACCTACTGAGCCGCCGACTCACAGGCCAGAACCTGCAGATGGCTTTGACTCCTCCCACATAACGTCATGCATTCCCAGGACACAGGCCCCAGGCACTGTTCTAAGTACAGCGGAAAGTGCTAGGAAACCAGACCAACTGGCATGTAATTCTTAGTTTTGCACCACTGTATACATAATTTAAAAGAGCGTAATGTGTGCACAAGTCCTTACATGCAAGTGAAAAAAGATGTAATATCTGAGTCGTTGTCTGTGTATATCCTATATGTGTTAATATTTCTATATAGTTTTATATAAAAAAGAGGAAAATATGAATAAAAGGTACTTTTGTTAACTTTGATATACTACATAAAGAAATAGACCATGAAGAAACACACTGAAGTATGAAAATCATGTACTGTCTTTTTTACTATATTTTAAATATATTGTTACATTACTTTGTAGAAGTTTAATTATGAAATATACCACAAATAACTAATTTTAAAGAGACATTTATGATCAATGTAGATCCGTTTCTCAATGTTTTAGATATTTTATGAACTAAAGCATATATTACTGTAATTTCTTGATTCCTTACCCAACATTTTTCTCTAGAGTTTAGTTACTATTTAACTGATAACTACCTATTAAATTTTTAAAACTTTGCTATATGCATGGGTATTCATAGATGTATGTAAATATCATTATATAATTCATCTACAATC
The DNA here is from genome assembly GCF_022682495.2 of Desmodus rotundus. Classification (NCBI taxonomy): domain Eukaryota; kingdom Metazoa; phylum Chordata; class Mammalia; order Chiroptera; family Phyllostomidae; genus Desmodus; species Desmodus rotundus. The sequence continues at coordinate 168,972,234 of NC_071388.1, forward strand.
TTATAAATAACACAAGAATAAACATGTATTTTTCAGCTCAATTTCCATCCAAATAATTTGATATTTATTCACATTGTTACATGTAGCTCTATTAACTGTTTTGTATACCAATATGGGAAAAAACAGTTTAGTTATTCATTTACTATTAATCAATGATTTATTTATTGTCTTTGCAGTTATAAATGATACTGCAAGGGATATTTTATGTCTTTTTGCCTATATGTACAAAAGTTCTAGGAATTGTGCTCTGTGGTTACCTCTCATAGAGTGTAAACATCTCCACATTTATCAGTTATTGCCATATTGTCTCTAAATACCTTTACCAAATTACATTCCCAATAGAAATGCATGAGTAAAAATTCCCAAACACTCAACCCTTGATGTTATACAATTCTATGAATGTTAATTTTGCTATCAAATTGGCGAGAAGCTATGCTTCACTTTAACTGCATTTCTTTGATTTCTAGTACCTTTTCATGTTTTCTACTTTTTCAAGTATCTCCCACAAATTTTCTGATCAGAACATTTGCCAGCTTTCTATTGATTTCCTGTTACTTTATTGTCTTATAATAGTTACTTGATATTAAAAATACTTACATTTGGAAAGGTCGCATCTAACTGGTTTCACTCTGTGGTTTTCTTTTTTTAATGTGTGTTTGTTGACATGAAGATTTTCCTGACATTTTTATGTTATTATATGTATCAATATGTCCCTTTATAATACATTTTGAGACTTGACTAAATCACCTTTATTACCTTGATATCATAAATACATTGACTACATATTTTTCTAGAAGTTGTTTTTCTCTTTTAGTTCATCAATCCATGTGCATTGTATTTATGTGCATAACCTAAAATAGGGATCTAAATTTCACCTCTCTGTGGGGAAAACAAATATCCCAGCAACATTTGTTGAATGGGTTATTTTTTCCCCTAGTAATCAACAATGTAGTTATATTACATACCAAGTTTTATATATATATAAACAGATATATATTATTTATATATAAATATTTATATACAAACAAAAAGCAGATACACACACATATAAATGTGTGTGTGTGTATATATATATATCTGCTCCTGGATTCTATACTTTGTTCTAGATTATGTATATCAACCACTCTTTGATAATTAGATATATTGGTACTTCTGGTACAACTACCCTTATACATTTTAGGCTTTTCTTGCCACTTCCACAGACCCAAATTTTGATGAAAAGATAAATTTAACATCAATTTACAAATTTATGCATGGAGTTTATATATTTATTTAATATTTAGTGTGATTATCTTCTAAATTTATTGATTTTATTAAAAATTAGATTTCAATATACTATTCAATGGATGTACAAAGTTTAACTATTTTTATTATTGAGAGTGTATGAAATATTTTTGCTTTATAGTATAAATAACTTGAATTTTTGCATATGTCATTTTTATTTATTATATGCATAATGTATACATAATAGATAATTATATGTACAAAAATCAAGAAAGTTAAATACAATATAATTTCATGTATACAAAACTCCTTGATATATATATCAAATATATAAAATAATAGGTATATAATGTAATGAATTACCTGGTACAGAACTTCCAAGTGGGAATCTTAAGGCAAATAGTAGATATATTTTGATATATTCTGAAATTATTTCCTAGAAGTTCTTCATAATCCTAATTCTTCAAGTAACATATGTCAACTTTAGGCAAAATAGTTTATCAGCATTAATAATGAAAATTAACTATTAAAATATTTTAAATTTGATATTTAATAGGTAAGGTATCATGTATGCATACCCACCCCCTCTCCCCTCAAGGGGGCCACTAACTGTATCTTACTCAACGCCAAGGGCGCCTGTGCCACGTTGTCTGAGTAAGAGTGGATGTGGCTCTTTAAGGCTGAGAGACCTGAGAGGAAAAATATGGCTATTCTGCTCTCCTCTTTTGCTTTGCTTACTTGATGACACAGAAAAACAAAAGAAATAAAAAATCATAGGATTCCCTTCCTGTTCATAAATTTCACAAAGATTTACTCTTATCTTCTCTATATTTTTTTCTAAAATATATTTTAAAATGAAGTCTTTTTTTTCTCATCAAATTTAATTGCCAGATTTCATCTGACAAGACCATATGATCTACAAGGCTCTTGACTATCTTTTGAAGCTTCCTTATTTCTCAGCACTGAAAAAAACACGTCCCCTGATCCTCTTACTTCACGGAGACACTACTGCTCAGTCATCACGTTGCATTCTTCTTTCAATACCCACCAGTGGGTTTTTCAGGACTTTTGTTCTCATTTCTCTTCTCATCGAAAGATTTCGATGGCTCAAACTATAATTTATATGCTAATGATTCTCAAATCTGTAGATTTTGGTCTCCTATGTACAATGGATCACTGGACATAGCTTCTTGAACATAACAATAGTGGCTCAAAATCTGACATAAATAAATTTAAAAACTGCATCAGTGGCTTTCATACTGCTTCGTACCCGTCATCCATTTTCTACCCCAGCCCTATGTCTAGTCACCATCTGCTGTATTTAGTCTTCTGCATTCTCAGCGTGGTGAATGACTTAAAACTTCTCGTCTCTCCAGTCAGAAACTTGGAAGTCAGTCTCAATGATCATTCTCCCCATTAGAGCTCTATCCGCTTAGGCATATTTTCTGTCACTTCTATATCCTTAGTATCCCTTGTTCTGCTATGACCAGCATCATCAGTAGCTAAAATTTTAGTTAATTTTTCTCATGCTTAATTGTCACAGTCTCCAAAATTGTCTTTTCATTTACATTTTTATGCTTTTTCCTATCCATTCTATTTATACATAGACAATTCTCAAAAATGCTAACAATCACATTATATTTTATCTGCCTGAAATTGTTTAATAAATGCAAGCACACAGATCCTTTATTAACTAATTCTCTGCGACCTTTTTATTATTTTCTCTAAACACATCTTTATTCCAAATACATCCTACAAAAAGCCCAACTTTCTCACCATCAAAACCTTCGTGCTAGATTTTTGTGCATGATTTGCTCTGTTTAAAATGCCCAATTTGATTCCGTCCATCTCATTTAAGACAGAGTTAAAACATCAGTAATCTGTAAACATTTCACTAAAACCTACACCCAATTTGCTTTATTTTTTCACATTTTTTATTGTTGTTCAAGTATAATTGTCTCCTTATACCCCCATCACTCCCCCCCATCCAAGCCATCCCCACCTCCTACCCTTGATCCTACCCCCCTTTGGCTTTGTACACGTGGCCTTCATACATATTCCTGGTATCTGTATTAGTGAGGATTCTTTAGAGAAACAGAACCAACAGGAGGTATGTGTGTGTGTATGAAAGAGAGAGAGAAAGGAGAGAGCGAGAGAGAGGGAGAGGGAGAGAGAGAGAGGTTGGTTAATTTAAGGAACTGGGTCATACAATCGTGAAGATGCAAGTCCAGAATTCGCAAGGTGGGCCAGTAGGCTTGAGACCCAGGGAAGAGTTGCAGTCGGAGTCCAAAGCAGTCCTGGCAGAATTTCTTCTTGCTTTGGGGCATTCGATCTTCGTTCTAGAAAGGCCTTCAATTTGTGGATGAGGCCCCATCCACATATAGAGGATAGTGTGATTTACTCAAAGATCATTGATTTCAATGTTAATTTCATCCAAAATCACCTTGAAAGAAACATCTAAAAGAACGTTTGACCAAATGTCTGGGTATCCCTGGCCCAGCCATGTTGACACATAAAATTAACTACACAAGTCCCCATTTCTGTGCCTCTATTTTGTAGTTCTGTACCAACCACCTGGCTACTTTTTACAAATTAGATATTTTTACTTTTTAATCAGAGAAATCAATAAGCACAGTATAATAATCAAATCATACAGAAATGCTGATAATGCAAAGCAACAGTCTTCTGACCTTTCCTTCTCTTCTTCCAGTCCGAATTCCTAGAGAAAACCATGTTTGCTTTTTTCTGCCTATAATACATCTGGTGGTTAATTACATGCTATAAAGAGCATTTTAAATGGATTTATCTTGTTTTATCAGCTCTAGATGTGGTCTCTTTGTTTTCACATTTAGGTCACCCTCAATAAATATTGATCTGTCTCCAAAAATAATTTTAGATCCTCTTTATTTTCCTTGTAATTTAAGCAATATGCATAGACTTTTATGCATTGGTTGTTGTGATTATCCACTTCATGAGATGAGGATACTTGTAACTTTTTATTTATCTGTACTTTTTCTCTTCTGTGTATCTCAATACATCTATCCACTGTAATATTATTATGGTACTGTCAAATTTTGATAGATTCTTTCTCTTTCTGTTTAAACATAAGAAAAACCCTATATATACTTTCTATATATCATATGTCCACATAGAAATCCAGACAGAAGTCATATTCTTGTGTGTGTGTGTCTCTGTGTGTGTGTGCGTAGCTTACAAGCTTGATCTATCCAGTCTCTGGACCAACCAGCAAAGCCTTTGACACAGCCTTTTACCCACACATATGATATGCTTACTTAGAGTCATTCTCTCTCCACAGAAAATAGATAACCAAGTGTACTGCCTACAGCTGTAATCATCGGAGGAACATTTCCTGTCACCATTGTCTTTTAAGGTCACCTCTGCATGTGTCTCTGATACAGTAGTAGTCTATTTTCATACCAAGCTGACACATTCATGATGTGCTTCATTCCCTTTCAGCTTATTACAGAAAAGCACCAATAAGGCCTTTTGTGTGACCTGACTAAGATGTCAGTGCAAAAGTGGGGGTGATATGACTTGTGTCAATGGTTAGTATGGTTTCTTCATGCTCCCTGGATATGCTTGGGCCCATTGCCAAAAGTGACACCTACATTTTAGGACGGATTCTCTGTTGGGCTCACTTTATTTTATGATTTGGTAGGTCTGGCAGTACCTAGCTGTTGACACTCCTAGGTCAGAAGTCCAGTATTTATCAGGACTCTTTGTATGCTAAAAGCTGCTTCATGAATGGTGTGAAGTTCATTGTTGCAAGGGGCATGGCTTTGCTAGTGAACCTTAGAGGTCTGCACTTAAACTTTCTTATTGGAGCTTTCCAGAGATTCCACATGGCCTCCTTCTCTCCCGTAAGTGCTCTTTTTTTTTTTTCTGGGTTATGAAAAGTATAATAAATTACCCTACACTTTATGGAGAGTTTTCTAGATGTTCCAGACCACTGGAACTTAAAACCTTTGTCCACGTATCAGTCCTGAGCCTCTTTAGGGTTAGTCTCCACCAGCTGGAGCACATTTGCCTTACGAAGGTATTAGGAGTAACAAGCTTTGCTGCTTCTTACTCTGTGCTTATCAGGTCCTACTAACAGATATCAATATGGTGCAATAGTATGAGGTCCTGCACAACGTCCTCTGCTATTCTGCAATCTTATTATCTGCATTGTTATTGGGAAGCTCAGTTCCATAACTGAATCTTCTTCAGTTGACTCCAGCCTATAATTAACAGAAACGACTGCACTTCTCAGTGATGATGGTGTGCTACTTTTCCTTATTCCTCCACCTTACCAGACTATTCCTTATTATCTTGCTAAACAAAGTGTCCCCAGGTCCCTCAAAAGAAGCATTTGCTGTATTTCCTGACTTTATGTAGTAAATCAATTTTATTATGCTCAACTCTCTTAGCCTATTTAGCAGTTTTGGCTTCTCTGCTTAATTCATCGTGAGCTATTGCTTTTCCAAGCTTGCTAGGGCCTTCCCAGAAGCAGGTCAGGACTGACCTAGGGCTCTTACCTTATGGCAAAGGAGAGTGCCCCCACATCAGCAAACTCTCCTATGTCCAGTTTTATTTGAGATTAAGATGAATGTGAAAAATGCTGTGAAATAGAGTACATATTTAGCAAATAGGGATAGAACTCCATAGGCTCCTGAATGTAAGAAAGTAGCATTAGCACATTTTGTAAAAAGTAATAAATTAGATAGTGGTTCAAAGTGTCATTACCTAAAATTCAGACAGTACATGTTTTTTAGTTCTTAATGATAATAGTTTTTAGCTTATGGCATATAGGTGTTTTACTCTAATTTTTTAGGCTGCTGTTTATTATTTTTAGCATCATTTTAGTATTTATAATTAAATAAAAATAATATTTTATCTCTCATATCTCACTCAACTAAAGATTATTCTGCATTTATTAGAAAAATAAATTCTGCTATCCAAAAAACAAAGTCCTTATTGAGTTGGTCAGTATCACCAAGTTTAGGTATTATATATAGGTAGGATGCATCCTTTCCTAATAATGAAATTTAAATTATATATTTACAATAAAAAACTTCAAAGTATAGATTGTGTTTATTTGATTTGTAGAGGCCCTTAATGTTGAGTCTTATTTAATCATCAAAGATTCATTTACTCATGGCTGGTAATGACTCAGATAATAGAGTCCATTTGATGTTTAATTATGACATGATACCAAATTGTTTAATTATATTGTCAAACTAACAACAAAGTACTTAAGTAACCATTAGTAACTATTTAATAGTTTACTACTATTCTCATAGGAACTTAAGAAACAGAATAAATAGTGAGTGGCTGCAGGCCAGCTAAAAAAGAAACCAGAACTTAGATTGTGGGTGAAATGGCTAGTGTCAAGCATATTGATGTAAGTGCTAGGTAATGGAGATTAATTAGCCTAAATCTTAATGTTATTTTCTTTTTTTACATTCATTTAATATCTAAAAGTGCCATATAATTACATGCTTCAGATGCAATGCCTGCAAAATGGCTTATTTTGCTAATAAACAATATTTAATAATCCGTATGAAAGTAATTTCAATACTTATTTAAAAATAGGTGATATACATATGCAATTTCATGTTTTTAGAGTAGTTTTTCAGTTACAGAAAAATATAATATATGTGCATTTTCCTTTGTGAGTAAAATAACTTCAACTTTATCAAATTATCAGAAGCATCAAAAGCTTCCAAAAAGAGGTCCACATTTTCGGGCTGAGATGTGAAAAGCTTGGAAGTCATTACTTCTACACTAACAACAGAGAAAATCTATGAGCATCAGTAACTTCTTTTGGACCCATCAGAGAAATGGGGTTGTAGGGCAAATTGCCTACCCACCTGAAATCCAAGGACACTGGATAATCCAGAGTGACAACTACAATCTGGTTACCTACAGCAGGAACCACTAGGGGCATGAACTGGTGGGAACACTCAAATAGTAACTTTTAGGAATTGCTGGAGTCTGAGTGTGGACTACTGTGTGAGAGAAAAATTCCCAAGAGCTGTAATCTTTGTGGGACCCCCAACACTTTTATGAAATTTTTCTCCCATCAAGCCTGTTTCTTGTAGTGAAGATCTGAGACAAATTCCTGGTGGGATAGGGAGAGAAGTACTTATAATGAGGTATGCCAGAGCTTCCTCCATTTAAAAAAGAAAGGCCTCCATTTCAGGGGAAAGAAGTTGTGCGAGACAGAATCTCTCTAAGGGCAAGTCAATAGGGGAGTCCAAAATCAAGAGTGGAGGAAAAAGCAAGCCTCCGGAACTCATAACTATAGCAAATATTAAACACAGCCTAGTTTTTAATACTTAAAATAGTTTATTCATATTGTCAGCTCTTTATCATCTACTAGTTTGACTGCTTAGATTTTTAAAAAGTATATGTAAATTTAAACATTTTCTTTCATGGAAAGGCATATATTTTCATCAAATTAATCAGTGATTCCTAGCAATGTACACATTTCCAAACCTGCAAATGCCAGATACCAGATATTAAGCATATCAAACTGAGAATTTATTAGGTACTCATATCTTTATCATTTTGAATTTCTCAATTTGTGATAATTAAATTTCAGTATGACTATTCTCATTCTCCAAGCTAAATAATTTTATAAGCTCTGCTTCTTTTTTAATCTTTCATTTCTTGTTTTATTTGGGTACTTTGCCTGCTGTGTCCATGATATTCTTGTTTCTGACCTTTGAAAAGAATATAATACTTATGTATAACCTCATTAGCTCACACTTACAGAATCCACTCAGTTTTCACATAATACTTTGGCTGAACAATACTTTTAATCCTGAAGAGTATGTTAAGTTCCAATATCCTTTAAAATGCTTAGAATAGTATGAAGAAAATATACTAAGGTCTTTCCAGTTTTGTTTTCTTTTATAAGGCTATTATATTACAAATTATTCTCTCTTTCTTGCATACATGGCAAACTAGCATACTAGCTATTCTTTTGAAATGTAGGAAATATCTTTACCTAACAATAAATAAGGTCTTTCCAATCCCACATATTATATGATCAAACTTATACATACATTTATGGAAACAGAAATAAACCTCTTCCCTATATAAGGATAAGGGTTAAACCAATATGATATAATTAGGATAAGTTAACTTTCAGTAAACTGAATATCTAAATGCTTAACAAAATATATTAAATATCAATAAAATATTAAATTTTAAATAATCAAAACACTTCAGAAATTTTTCTAAAATAGGCAAGCAGTTATATGAATAACATTATGCAGTTAAAATACAGTTTTAAATATATGGACTATAATGATATATTATTTCTATTTCAATCATGGTTAAGAATAATACTTCTTCAATAAATGGTATTGATTCAGCTGACTAGATTTTTTGTTGTGTTATTAAGTATATGTATATTAGAAAAGGACTTACCACCATTTTTTATACTTGTGTAAGAGTAAGACATCAAAAAGAATCTACTTATTTCCTTGGTTATCTGAGGGAAAGAATAGAAAAGGTGAGAAGCACATGATGATTCCTTTCACTAATACATGGGCAAACCATTCAAACATATTAATAAGTCATTGACTAAGAGTAAAAGGCTGTATCAAAACTAATTTCCCTAAAATTGAATTAAACATTTCATTTAATTTAGTTCAACTGCTAGTCACCATTCCAGCCGTGCAGCCGCACCTCCGAAGTCTCCACTCTGAACTACCACACACTGTGTTTTGAGTCTTTCAGCCTTCTGTCCCCAGTGAATGACTTCTGTGTATTAAATCCCTTATTTTGAAATAGCTAGCATGAGTTCTATTTTACTGATTGGATCTTGACTGATATATAGTCTTTGAAACATTTGCAATGGAGAAGTTAGGCCTTTCTCCATAGGCACAGGTACCTCTCACCATCTGGAGTTTTGTCGACCTACAGAGGCAGAGACACTGTGTTTCTCCCAAACTGCTTAGACATAAGGCAATCTTACTAGCAGAATTTTATCCCTAGTGAGGACGCATTAAGAGAAGTGAAGTTCCTCTATGGTACTCAGCAGCCACAGAGAATACTATCAAGTGGGTCACACAGAAGTGGTTAATAAGAAACAAACCACTAGAGGAGACAATGACATGTTGCTCAGATATACATAAGAGTTTTGGAGACTTCAGTAATGCCTACACACTTAAAAAGACTTTTTACTTCTTAAATATATAACTTATGATCTACAAAATTTAGCATTTAGCATTTTATTTTTTATTTAATGTTTACTGTATTTTTTCCATTACCATTTAAGTCCCCTTCCCCCCCCGCACCCCCAGGAATGACCACACTGTTGTCCGTGGCCATGAGTCCGTTTTCCTTTTTGCTCAATCCCTCTACCCTCTCTCATGTCCCCATTAGATGACATCCTGCTCTCTATGAGTCTGTCCCCAGTTTCCCTGTCAGTTCAGTTTGTTCATTAGATTCTACATACAAGTGAAATCATATGGAATTTGTCTTTCTTTGACTGGCTTATAGCAGTATTTAGCATTTTAGATAATATAAAAGATGGTTATAATTAATGTTATTTTCAGATTTATTGGGGTGACATTGGTTCACAAAACCATACAGGTTTCAAGTGTAGAACTCAATAAAACATCATCTGCACAGGGCATCATGTGGCTATTGCCCCAGGCAAAGTCTCTTTCCATCCTTGTCTTCTTCTCCTTTGCCCATCTCCACCTACCCACCCGCCTTTCCCTCTGGCTATCTTTACACAGTTGTCTGTGTCTATGTGTCTATATATTTTTTCTTAATCCCTTCTTTCATTTAGTCCTCCAACCCCTCCCCCTTTGACAGCTATCAGTCTGTTCCATGTATCCATGTCTCGGTTTCTATTTTGTTCATCAGTTTATTTCATTCATCAGATTCAACATACAAATGACATCATATGGTATTTTTCTTTCTCTTACTGGCTTATTTCATTTAGCATAATACTCTCAGGTCCATCCATGTTATCATAAAAGGAAAGATTTCCTTATTTTTCTTATAGCCAAGTCATATTCCATTGTGTAAATGTACCACAGCTATTTTATTCACTCACTACTGATGGTTTTAATTCATTTGAATTAGCAAACTAGATGACAAACTATAACTTAGAACACAGTGCAAGAGAAAACATGCATCCATTTAAAAACACATCTAGGACAGCCCTGGCTGGTGTTCCTCAGTGGATTGAATGCCAGCCTGTGAACCAAAGGGTCGCCAATTCGATTGATTCCCAGTCAGGGCACATGCTGGGATGTGAGTCAGGGGATGCTTGAGAGGTAACCACACATTGATGTTTCCCTCTCTTTCTCCCTCCCTTCCCCTATCTCTAAAGATAAATAAAATAACATTTCTAGGACAAATAATACTGAGGTTGTAGTAGTTGTTTCACAAATAGAAGAAACAAGTGTAGATCAGTAATAAAAATTAAGTTGCTAATTAAATAAAATATTAATATTAAGTATACAAGAAGAAATTTTTCTCCAAAAAGAGTTAAATCTATAGAAAGCAAGTTTTCACCAGCTTATAGACAAAATATATATGCTCATACCTTGATATGATATATGTATATATCGGTGTTATTCATAAATTCCAAGAACTAAATGAGTGTTTATTTATCACCATTAAGGACCTCATAATAGGTTACTTAAATGAAAGAATTAGAGTGGCATTAGATGTTTATTTTCTAACTTGGAAGCTCAATGATGGTGGGGGGAAATCTACAGATTAGAGAGAATAGTATAGCAATGCAGTAATCTTATACCAAGCTAAGATATTATTCATCCATCCAGGTGAAAAAAAAAGTTCTGTGGATAAATATGAAGATTCTAAAAATACATTTCACTTACAGCCTGTCTAAGAAAGAGACTTGAGAAAGATATCGGATAAGCTGACACAAACAAAAAGAAGCAAAGTTTATAACTATTTATATTTAACTTTAAATTATGTTAGCATGAAAGAGAATGTGTAATTGAAGAGATAAAAAATGACTCATAAGGGAAATGAAAATGATTCATCTAGTATTTGTTAGTGTTCAGTGAGGATGAGGAAATAAAAATACTTAAAAGTTGGCATCTTTTAAGACCACTGGTGGAAGAATGAAAAAGTAGAAAACTCCCAAAGTTAAAGAGAGAGAGAGAGAAAGAGAGAGAGGGAGAGAGAGAGAAGAAAATGGGACAAGTATAACATTGATCAAACAATCTAATAGAAGGAAAAGAAAAATGTATAAAATGAGTAAACATAGAAAAGGATAATATAAATAAAATCCAATTTATTAATTGCTGCATCAAATATAAATTGACTAAATTTTCCTACTATGAAAAATAAAATAGAGATTGTTGGAGAAGACTGAAAAAATAAATCCTAGCTCTGAAGTATAATCTCAGAAATCACTGTTGATTTTCTTGAAACTAAGGAGTGTTATGAGAATGACTGTAAAGAGTACTTGTAAATATTTCAGACATGAGCAGATGAAGTAGGATTTGGCCAGAATGAAGAGGGGGCAACTCACAGTCTTGTTAGAGTAAGCTGAAATAATTGTTCCTCATTCCTGGAAGAATGGGAAAAGTGAATTTTAAGGTCCCTTCTTCTGTGATTTCCAAAAGACCTAAACTCGTTTTTGGAGTAGGAATGACAGTGGCCTGAGGATTTTCAGACTCATCATGGGTGATTTAAACCATTCAGAGCAGGCTTTTCAAGCTCTGCTTTGAGCTCAACCTAAGTAAGCACAGCCTACAGACTTTGCTCAGTGACTGAATTTTAAAAAATGAAGCTGGGTTGTTTTCTCAGCTCTGTTATCAAGAGGAGCTAGGGGTAAATGGTGGTTATACAACAGCACGGGCTGACACAGATGGAGATTCATTTCAGGAATCAGAAGGCTTACAACTGTAATTGAGTAACAATAAAAATTTTTAAAAAAAGAAGAAGAAGTCCTGACTCACCTTTTGCAGACTTCGGGGAAGCCACAGGGCCTCAGAATCAGATGTTAAGTAAGGAAATCCAACATGCCAGCCAATCAGCATTCTCTCCTCTATTATGACACCAATATGCCATCTTTGGACTCACACAGAAAAATAGATTTTGCGGGAAAAAAATCATATCAATACTGAAAAGTGAATCGTCTAGCATCAGAATGAAACATTTCTTCCCCACTAGGAATTTTGAAAATCATATGTTCTCTTTTTGCCATGCTTCTGTGAAAAATGAAAATTTCATGATGAACTATACCCATTGGGAAACAATCTACAGATTGTAATGCAAATTGTCTGGAATCAGAGAACAATGAGTAAAGTTCTTGTGGATACACAACAGCTTCTAGGCATCCATTTCTTCTCACATGCCTGCTGCAAACGCAGAACTGAGTGTGACAACCAACTAGTCACCAATAAAATGTAGTGATCACTATATTGATCTGTCCTCTAGCATGGTGCACTGTGAGATCCAAAGACTGTGTATAAAGGTTTAGAACAGTGAGGGCAGAATCAGGCTATATTTCCTTCAATAATTGACTGCATCTAGCTGCCCTTAAACCAGATAGCTTTTCCTTCCCATTTTATGGAAAAACAAACAAACAAACAAACAAAAAACAGCAACAAATCTCATTTAGGCCTAATCTTGGTGAAATTTCTGCTAGTACCTATGGCTAAAGGTTTGGGTATTTGAGGTTCAGTGCTACAAGAGAGAGTGTCCAGGGTGGTAGAAAATAGTCATACTAAGAAGACTGATGCATTCTATAAATTATTTTGGCAGTTAGCAGCATCTGGAAAAACATGTAAAATTTTATTTGCAGGAATGTACACTTAGTAGAGATAATATGATATAATATTCTGAGTTGTTTATCTCTACATTTTATTTATTATGTGTTCCTATTCCCCTCCATCTCATGCTCAAGCAAATAGTACAACTTCTTTACCCAGACAATCCAGAGGATCACCAAGAGTAGAGAAAGCGAGGAAGTAGGAGACGTTTTGGGGTAGAGGAGACTGAATCAACAAATTCCCAGAGGAATGGTTACACTGCCAACAATGTCCTTTCCTGTGTGTGAGAAGAAAGGGGTGAGGAGTTCAGTCCTGAGATGGAATGATAATGTCTTCTCTGTTTATGTTAACAATCACTGAACAAAAGACCTTCATTCCCACTCTATACCACTGATATCTTGGTACCAGCAAAGTCCCAAGACCTAGAGGTAAGGGAGAAAAAACATCAAAAAGGAAATTGGCATTTCCTCCAGCCTGGAAGAACAGGAGCTTAAATCTAAAATCCTGTTGCCACAGTTACTAAATAGACATTTCTTGCACACTTGACTCAATAGACTGAGATTCATATCCACTAAACATAAGTATTTTAAAGCGTGTATCCAGTGAAAACATTGGACACAATTTTGTCTTTAAAAATGCATGGGATATTCACCTAAATTATCTATGTAATATTTACATAATTACCTCTGCAATACCTATGTAAAATTACCTATGTAATAAAAGTAATAAAATATATTACTTTTTAAAAATTATAGTATCCATATTGTCTGACAACAGTGAAATAAAAGAGAAATACAATAATTTTTTAATCATCTTACTTCCATAAAAAAACTATTGATTTAGAGGTTATAATACATATGTTTAAATAGTTCTTTTGTTATAAAGGAAATAACAAACAGAACATTAAATCACATGGAAAAGACAAAAGCTAAGAGTAGTACGTATCCAAACATCTGGAATGCAGACCACGATGGCAAACAGAGGGCAAATGCAGTTGTCAATGGGTTCATTAAAAAAATAAACAACTTGTGAACTCGGTGTCCTCGCATCCATGGATGCTGTGATCCCATTCCAGACAACCTAACAAATCATCAGTTTGCACTGTATCCTGACTGATAGATTATCTTGCAAGATTAGTTAAAATGTTAGTTGTTAGTTGTGATGGTTAATTGTATATGTCAGCTTGACTGGGCTGAGGAATATCCAAACAGCTGGTAAATGTTATTTCTTGGTGTGTTTGTGAGGGTGTTTAGAGAAGAGATTTGCATTAGAATATATAGAGGGGTAAAGAATATCATCCTCATCAATCGGAGTGGGCTATGAAGGGCTCAAATAGAACAGAAAGGCAGAGAGAGAATTTGCTCTGTGCTTGGGCTGGGACATCCACCTTCCTCTGCCCTGGAACACCAGCAGTCTGGGTTCTTAGGCCCTCCTACTCGAACTTGGAGGCACATTTCTTCCCATCCTCATGTTCAGACTTTTGGACTGCACTAATTTACACCACTGGTTTTCCTGGTTCTCTAGCTTGCAGAGAGCAGATAGTGGGTCTCCATAATCACATGAGCCAATTCCTGTAAGAAATTTCTGTGTAAACAAACTCGTGGTTCTGTTTCTCTGGATAACCCTGATTAATATATTAGTGAATCTATCCAAATACTCTGAATAGAGTGGTGTTATCAGTATATGTACAATATCAAATGATAATTGTTTTATATTCCTGAAGTTTTGGTAGACCTTACTATAGTATTATGTTAGAAATGAAGAAATTAAATGTGGACCAGGTGTTGACCAAAAAAAGTACACATCCCAAACACCTTCTCCTTATGCTACTTTAAGGAAAAGATGTATATTCTTCTTCTCATATTTATTGTCAGTTACATTGTTGGCATGTATCAGATTCTTACACCCTATCCTAAAACAAAATTCATATCTCTATTTCTTACAAATTTTCTGGAAGTGCTATAATATTTAATATTCCATTAAAAGACCAAATTACACTTTATGGTGTTAAAATTTAAACAGCTTTCTTATTCTGGCCATATTTTGTGATTAGTATTGACAAAAACTTGAGAGCGTGATAGCTTAAATTTGGTTTATCAATATACAATATGTACTATCAATAATCTAGCAAAATTTGCATAATTTCAACTGTATTTTACTGTAATCCATTTCAATTTCACATTTTTAGTATCACTGTTAAGTTTATAGACTTTTTTTAGCCACTCTACAGGAAAGTATCTCAGTATTTTGATTATTACTCCTGTATAATTTCCTCCCAACCTTGTGATGATGGCCAAAATTCAATTAGTTTCATTATCTTTAGTGGGGAATAATATCAGGGTATGAAATCTGACACTAGGTGTACATAATAGATTGCTTAATGTAATTATTAGCAATTACCTTGGTAATACCAATGGCATCTTAGTTTGGGGTTTGTGCATGTGTGTGTATAATAATATTTATGACAACTCCACTTATAATAGTCAAAAACTAAAAACAACCAAATGTTAATATTAATTAACTTGTGAATAAATATTCATTAACTTGTGAACAATCAAGGAGCACACTGGAATGCTACTCAGCAATGAAAAGACGTGAACTACTACTGCATCCAAAAACACGAGAATTTCAAAAGGACTACTCTAGTGAAAGAAGCCAGGCATAAAGGCCACACACTCCATAATGCCATTTCTATGGTACTCTAGAAATCCCCAAATTATGGTGACAATTGGTGGTTAGTGGTTGCAAATGGAAACATGAAAACTTTCAGGTGATGAAATGTTCTGTATTATTTTCATGATCCTTATTACAGGACTGTATTATTTATAAAAACTTATTATGCTCTGCATTTAAAATGGGTAAATACCATATAGTTATTATTCCACAATAAATATGGTTTAAAAATAAAGATAATAAGGAGCATGGAAGCCCAGATATGAGACATGATTTCATCAGTAAGAAAGGAAATCTACTTTAATTATCTTAACTTCAGTTAGTTATTCTTTTATAACATTTAAATTATACATTTATGCTAATTTTACAGTTATAGATGGATACTGTGATACAAATCTGATAATATACAAATGCCATATCCATTTTAGCATGACCTAAATAATGAAATTTATTGCTATTTTACTGTATAAGTTAGGGATCCTTTTAGCTTTATAAAAGGAAATGAAAATGGTTAAACTAATCGGAGTCTATTTTTCTCACGTGACAGGAAGTCCTGAGGTTGGTGGTATAGGCCTGGTATTCTTGTTCAAGGAGCTCATCACAGATGCAGCCTCTGTCTCCTCACCTTCCTCAAAGTTTGGCTTTTGTCTTCATGCTTGCTGTCTCATGGTCACACGGTGGCTGCTCCAAGTCCAGTGTTACACCCGTACTCCATGCAGGATGAGCATGAAGGGGGAGAAAGGCTTTTCTGGTCATGAAGTTTTGCCTTTTTATTTGGGAATTAAAGCTGTTCTTAGTACTTAGTAGGAGATTTCTCTCTCCTTAGAAACAAACCGGATCTCCTGTGCCCCACTGGGCCATTGGTAGCCCAGGGGATGCAGTTCCCAGGACTGGTTTGGACAAAGCACACTTATGGCCCCCAGAGCTCATGAGATGTCTCTGTGTAGCAGGACATATAGAGCCACTGTTAGCAGGAAAGGGAGAAGATGGCTTTGGATTGACAGTTAACAGGTGCTGTCATATATGTATATATATGACAGTATACATTACATATATAATTTCTTGTACACTGCTGTGTTCCCTAATGAGATTATAATAAATATCTTAAGAGAAGACCATACAATAATTTGTCATGAATCAGATCCCTTAACATAGTGTTATGCACATATCAAGAATTTTTAACTTTGCTTATAAAGTTCCTTGTCCTAAATTATCCCATTTGATCTTCACAGCAACCCTGTGAGCTAAGTAGTAAGATTTTAGCCTCATTTTCAGTGTGAGAAAGTTGAAGAGAAAGGTTAGAGCATTTGCTAAGAAGAGCATTTGCTAAGAAATGGTAAAATAAAATTTTTTTAAAGGATAGAAGTTTATGTAGCTTCAAAGCTAATTAATGCTCATCCCATGGTTTCATATCACCTCCCGTTATTGAAGCGGAGGAAACGTTGACTAAAGGTTCAAAGGTGAAATTGGTCCCACCAAACAAAAAGCAGACCCAAGATGGAGAGTTTCTTGATGAGCCAGTGGCTCCAGGAACTACTGGCAGTGCTATGCCAGTGTGAGCTGGGCAAAGGGACAGTGCAGGAGCTGAGTCACCCCTGTGGCTGGGAGGTCCTATGCTTAGACTGTGGAGCTCTACTGCCGGGGCCAGACACCCAACCAGCACACAGCAGACACAGGGAGAGTTCTGACTGGTGCCCTGAGACTTCACAGATGCAGAGGAGGGGCCGAGAGCCAGGACAGCTGTGTAGAACTATTTGCAGGTGAGGGGCTGGACAACCTGCCTTAGCTTATTTTTCCTTTTTATTCAAAACAGGAACTTTTCAGAGACCTAATGTAATCTGATGTAACAACACATTACCTTCAATTCAAAGATGTTAAGTGAAGTATATAGAAAAATAATAACAAAATAAATTTAAAGACATTTGAAGAAATGTATTGATTTTTTAAAAAGCAAACTATAATGTAATTGAAAACTAATATAATTTTGTCATAAAAATGTGCGTTAGTGATCTCTGACCCTTTTCCAGGAGAATGGTTGCAAATGGCCCAGGTGGTGCTCTTTGCAGTCTCTAACTGCATTCTTGCTGGAGCCAAGCCTTTTGGCGGCTGCTCCTAACCAATGGCGAGGTGTGACTTGGGGTTCTAAGGCCCCTTCCCGAGGGAGACGGTACTCCTCTGAGGGGTGACTGGATTAAGAACTCTCTGATAGCCTTGCTGTACCTCAAGATTGAACTGCAGTCTTAGACACTCCCGCCCAAGCTTCTTCCTTTCCCTTACATCTTCATTTGGGATTAAAACTGCATGACAGTCTGACGGCTCTCCTGGATTATCCCTTCTTCCATTCCCCCTACAGTCTTATTCCTAAAAAACGTCTCTTGTGCTGCTAACCCTGTTTTTGCATCTACTTTTCTGAGGGTCCAAGCAACACAAGTATCAACAAGTTTCTAGTCTTATAAGGTGATATGCAAGCTAACATAAAATGTTTCAATAACCAATAAAATAAGCACATATTTGGCAGTTCTAGTTCAGAAAAAAAAAAGAAAATGATATGTAACAGAAAAGACTAATTACACATACTAAAATAATTAAAATTAAGAGTAGGAACAATTTTATAATAATAAGCTTGACAATTCATTTACTCAGTTGTTAATGCATTCTTCACGCATTCATTCATTTAAGCAAGTATTGGCAATGACTACCAACAGGTCCAGAAGGTCAGGGACCTTCCTAATAGACTTACTTTCTACTGGTAAGTCTTCTAGAGAGAGGGTGTTAACCAACTGTGTTATCCTGGACATCTTCAGTTTATGCAATAGACTCCTATTGTTCTAATTTCTTAGTCCTCAATTTATGTTTAAATTACAAAGTAGCTTCCTAAGAAGAATTGTTTACGAAGGGAAGAAAAACATAGGTTTCTCAGTTCTGGTAATAATTAAATTTATTAATTTCACCATATGCCATACCTGTCTGGAAAAAGTCCAGCCATTGTTAATATAATGAGAACAGTTTGCACGACATCGATGTAGCCTGGCAGCCAAGGAGCATGGACTGGAATGAGCATGCATGAACAATGATGACTTCAATGTACTAGTAAGTAGGGGAGAAGACACTGTTGAATGAGCATGTGTACTGTATGGCTGTCATATTCAAAATGACTAAGACAGAGCAATGAATCAGCATCAAATTTTGAGTTAAGCTTGAACATTCCTCTGCAAAATCTATTTGGATGATTCAGAAGGCCCCAGCCATGGGCAACTGGTGATTGGCAGCTTCATCATGACAATATGCCTGCTCATGTATCACGTCTCGTGCAGAGTGTTTTGGCAAAACATAAATCTCCCAGGTGACTCAGCCCCCTACAGCCCAGATTTGGTGCCCTACAACTTCTGGCTTTTCCCAAAACTAAGATAACCTTTGAAAGGGAAGAGGTTTCAGACCATCTATGAGATTCAGGAAAATACGATGGGGCAACTGATGGCAATTGGGAGAACCGTGTGAGGTCCCAAGGTGCCTGCTTTGAAGGAGACTGAGGTGTCATTGCCCTACATCCAATATTTCTTGTATGTAGGAACCTCACACGTGCAATATTTCTTGTACGTAGGAAGATCTTGTATCTTCTTCAATAAATGCCTCTATTTTTCATATTACATAACTGGATACCTTCTGGACAGACCTCATATTTTGTTATTTGTTTTATAAATCTGTTATCCACACAACTTTGCTAAGCAGACCATATTTTGACCATGTTCTTATAAGTATTACTGCACTTTTTTGTGTTATTTTTAAATGTTATTTTAGTAATCCACAGCAGTGCATTTCATTGTTTAAATCAAGTCCATCTTCAAAAATTGCATCAGATCTCAAAGAGCTGAAACAGCCTTGCTTCTGAAACTTAAATGGCAACAGCCAAACTCTAGGCCACAGAAAATTCACCCAGAAAGGAGATGTCATCATTTTCTGAGATTATTAATTGTTCTTTGATTTCACTATGTCTTAACTGATTATTTTCCTTAAGTTTCCATAAACAGTTCTTTAAAAATCTATGCTTTACTCTGTATTCTGTATATATGTGTGTTTTATCACATGCATTCTATTGATATGCTTTCAGAGGAAACGTTTATATCTTAGTAATTTTTAATGCAAAAATATTAATTGCACAGTTTTCTTTACTAGACTTTTTCTTCTGCTTATAAAAGGCTTGCAAGATCTGTTGACGTTAATTGTGTTGTTAAATGTCTCAGAGGCATTTCTGTCCAAGCTGGTAACAATTTCACAGGTACATAATTATATTAAGCTTTTTCTCAATCTAGAGTCTAGCAGGAGTGTGTTTTTTGGGTAGAAAATAAAAATAAAAAGGTGATGACCTAAGTTTTATTTCCTGTTATTGTATAATTGCTCCTTAATCTTATCCTCAGCTAGTGGGAAAATCTAGCTACTTAATTTTATTAGTAAGTGATCATGTAGAATCTGACCATATCTAGTACACCTAATAATAGGACGATAGCATATAAATTTCCAGGCAATTCAAGTGTGTATGCAAAGTATTAATTGGAACAATGTGGAAGGAATTCATAATAATGCTCTGGAAGCAGCTGGATCAGCAGGCACTGTTTTTACCTAGTATGTCGGCACCATAATAGGTAAACTCAACATCGTTAAATATTCAGTAGTTAACAGAAGTGATTTCGCCAGTTTTAATTTTCAAAACAAAATTCCAAAGCTGTTAAAAACTGAACCAACCAGAAAATAACAGTAGTTTCCCTTGTGGCATGTAGATGAAACATAGAAATACACATATAAAGGTCGTTTTGAATCTGTGAAGGCCAAGGCATACACAATTTCTCACACAAATTAAAATTGTGTGAGATCTCTATTATGTGAAACTATTTTTAAAGAGCTTTTTATAACAGATTGCTTACTTTTGATTTTGTTTACAACATCAGCTAGACAGGAAATTAAAATGAAAAGTATCTGCAAATAACACCGTTTCACGGATCAGATTCTAGAGATCCAATAAAAGGAGCGAGCAGAATACAGTGCTGGGAATTCACTATTAGCACAATGATAAATCCCAGGCAAGCAGATACATTGTAGCAGATGAACTTCAGCCCCACTGGTTGATACAAGTCAGAGCAAGAAAGGACTTCTGGAGCAGTCTCCTCCCCCCACCTCATAACAGCCGTATCAGGGAGCAGACTCTTTCATTTTAGTCACATCATCTGGGGTTGTTGGAGGAAACTTATTTTCAATAAAATACCTCCTTGTGTAATCCAAGGGGTTAGGGGCCCAGAAGTCAACATTCTACCAAATAAAACATTTCCGGACCATAATATGATGCTCCTGTTTTTTAAAGTAATCTATAATAATTGGTTCCCTTGCTTCTCTCTATATCTATCATAAAAGTCACTATTTATCATTTTGCTCATTATACATCATTGAATTTAAACCATATTATTTTATAAATACATTTATGGTCTCCCCTTGTACTCTCTCCCCTTTTCTCTCCCTCTCTCTCTCTCTCTCTCTCTCTCTCTCTCTCTCTCTCTCTTTTTTTTCTCCCTGATACCTTTACCTGTGGGCCTATCACTTTGTCTTCAACAATATCACAGTGTATCTCTAGATAGCCTCGACTTAACTAAATCTCATTATGCTGTTCTCAACGTTGCTTTGTCTCATTCCTCCAAAGTCGTACAGATGAACAGAGAGAGCCTTCCTCTGTACTTTCACTGCCACTTTCTGACAGTCATGTTTACTTTTTTCTAAACATTTTTTGTTCCTTCTGAAACTGCTAACTTCTTCACTTCTGTTCTCACATCTTATTTACCTAAGGAGACCAACTATTCCAATTTACCTAGGACTGTGGAGTTTAGGGACAAGAATCTTTCAGTTTAAAACTACAAGTTTGCTATCCTATTCCTGACTCATATTATTGTTTCAATGTTACTTTTCTCTAATACCCAAGAACACCGGATTTCCATGACCCATACAATATATTAAACTTGCTCTTTACAACTACCTCATTTCCCAACAATTTGTTTACCACTTTCCCTTAACTACCCTTCCCACTGACACACCCTGAAAATTACTGCTTCTAAATGTGCTCTTCCACCTCTGAAATCCTAATTCTCTAACTTTGTTTTCAAATATCTTTTCCTGTATCTTACTCTCTTTAATATCTTTACTTCAACAATATTTCAACCATTTGGAAATAGCCAATGTATTGATTCCATGGATTTGTAATTTTTACTCTTTACATTCTAGTTTGTATCTTTCTACATTAAATTCCATGATCCATGATATGCTGCTATTTATAGAGCAAGCAGCTCTATCAGTCAGCCCTACTCTACTCTGAATAGGTGCCCCAGTGTGTTTTGAATTATAAAACAATGTTAGCCTCATTGGTACTATAAAACAGTTCCTATAGATTGACTGGCTAACTGTAAAATTCACCAGCAACTACAACCTAAAAACAACAACAATAGCATGATTTTGAAGATGTAGGGAAGATGAAATTGTGTCAAGCATTATGGTGCAAAGAATACTGGGAAAACACAGAACATTTCCTTGCTGGGGTTGGCCTGTCCTAGTTGAATTAGTAGGGAACTAGAAAATGACTTATGAAAAGCACCTGACAAAAATTTTGTTTTACTTAATCTGTAGGGTAGAATACAGAATACATGTAGACATATTTGGAACTGAACACTGAATTCCATAAGGATGCAGCGTGCTTAAATTGAAACAAAACAAAACAAAACAAACAAAAAAACCCATAAAACCAAACAAATGGGGCCAAGGGGCTGGAAAGTGGTTTTAATTTACATAAATCTTAGGAAAAGTCATGCTAGTGTGATTTTAGAACAAAATGATACTTATCTACTCTGGCCCGGTAGCTCAGTTGGTTGAGAGTTGCCTGGATATGCAAGGTTGCAAGTTTGATCCCTGGTCAGGGCACATACGATAGGCAACCAGTAAGTGCATAAATCAGCGGAACAGCAAACCGCCTTCTCCCTCTGTCTCTGTCTCTTTCTCTTCCTTTCTAAAATCAATTAAAAAAAGAAAAAAATGCTTATCAATTCTATTCTAAATCGATTAAGATTAGCTAATTAATATCAAAATGTGTATAGGAGGAAAATAGCCAACGAACAATAACTGGTTTATAATAGACACAAAATATATTAATATTAATTATTCACACATAACCACCAGAAGAAATAAGCGTATTTTGAACAATTATAGGTAGTATACAATGTTTTTAAATGTAATTTTAGTAATAGATATGTTGTTATATAATTACTTTTGGAACTGTATTGGCTGGTTTTTAAAGAACTTACATAAGTTTTCTAAGGATTTCTTCAAAAATAAATGCTGTCACATATACTTCTCTATTCTAAATGGAAGGTGGAAAATCCTCCAATTATACACGAAAATACAAAGTACTAGGATGTATGATCCAGAATCTTTTCTTCACAGTTGACAATGCTTATAGAAAATACTCAAGATTATAAAGGAAAAAAGAAAATGAGCAAGATATTTTCCTCTAAATGTTAAATAGTGTGCTAAATCATTTGTTAAAGTTCAGCAATATTTTATATTATTTTATTTTATTTTATTTTATTTTGTCCAGAATACTCTGGAGAGAATCATCATTGCTCATTAGGTCCCAACAAACACAGAGATAAAGTAAAAAAAAAAAAGTCCCATCATTAGTGGAGGAAGAAAGCCTGATGAGAAATATGACCTGATTCCTGATTTTAGTTGATCTTCAGTTTCATATTTTGCCATTTAGTTGATTTGCTGTTCCTTATAATGCACTCCCACATACAATGTGCACCTATGTTTTTTTGTGTGTTATATACATGGGGGCCATTATTATACCCATGGTATATATTCATCATAAGCATGTATAATGTGCATCCTTATTTTTCCCTCAAAAATTTGGGCAAAAAGTGGCATTATACATGGCAAAATATGATAAATCCTTGTCACTTCAGACTGTGAATAATTAATAGCAAAAGTAATTCTGAGCTCCCTCCTTCTGCTGTCAGTAAAATACTGGCATCAGTTTTTTAAAAATATTTTATTTAACTTTTTTAGAGAGGGGAAGGGACGGAGAAAGAGAGGGAGAGAAACGTGGAGGTGCAAGAGAAACACAATCCGTTGCCTCTCACCAGCCCTCGCCTCTCACAAGCCCTCAACGGGGAACCTGGCCCTCAGCCCAGGCATGTGCCCTGACTGGAAGTCACTCTGGCTGCTGCTTGCCCCACGGGGCCACAACAGCCAGGGTGAAATGCTGGAATCAGGTAGTAGGGAGCTATTTCTTCTCTGTTTCATTCATTTTTTAAATTTGTCACTTAATCCAATTTTTTTATTTTCAGAGTTTGTGAAACTTTTCTTCTTTTAAATCTCCTTAAAATTCTAATATCGTTCCAATTAAAAACCACAAAAAGTTAAATGAGTTATTATAAAAATCTTAAATGAAATAATGATTTGCTAACTGTAGGAATTGTTACTTATTTAAAGGAAAAAATAAATAACAAAGACTACTTCTGGGATGCCTGCTGTCATAGCATACATCATTCCAAGAAGAAATCACAGAGTTTCAAAGTATTGACTTTAAGGTTTTTTAGTTTCTATTATAGTAGTAAACTATTTGATTTTAGACTTACAGAAATTGCAAGTGTAATACAAAGAATTTCTGTATAGTCCTAACCTAAATTTCTCAAATGTTAATGTTTTTACCTTATTTACATTAAAGTATATATATATATATATATATATATATATATATATATATATATCCATTTGAAAGGAAGTTGCAGAAAAAATACCTGTTTATCCCTATTGCTTTATTGTTTAATTCTTAAAATCAAGACACTTTATCTAGTCATCATAATTGTAAAATTAACATTGTAAAATAATATACAGCACAGGTGGCAAACACAAGGCCCGCGGGCTGAATCCAGCCCTCCACCTTGTTTTATCCGGCCGGCACCTCATTTCTACCTGGCGGCAGCGCCGGGCTCCTTGCCCCTAGTTAAGGAGTAGTTACATGTATACAGTCCTAAAATTACATTCGGCCCTTTGAAGGCAACCCCAAGGCTGACGTGGCCCTCAGTGAAAATGAGTTTGACACCCCTGATATATAGTATTCAGCATTTACTAAGACTTACAGTTTGACAATTGCCACAATAATATTCTTTATAGTAAAATAAAACTCCAGATTATGAATTCTATTTGATTTCATGTCTTTTTAGTTTTCTTCCTCTACAGTAGTTTCTATTTTTTTTTGTATGTGTCATCAGATGGACTTTTCCATGAGTAGGTCAGTTGTTTTGTAGAGTATCCCTTAGGTGTGTTTTTTGATGTTTCCTGATGATTATATTATGCTTTTTGTTTTTAAGCACCACATTCATAATGTTGGATCCTCTTCTGTGCATTATATTAGGAGGGGTATGATTTTGACTTGACTTTTACTGGTGATGGGCCAATTTTTATCACTTGCCTATTACTTCCTTCATTGTAAAATTATGATTTTTTTCCCATTCTAATTAAAAGCATCTGAGGTAGGATGCTTGTGGGGGAAGCGTTGAGGCTATGTAAATATTTGTTTACTTGTCAAAATTTCACCCCTAGTTTCAGCATCCATTGATGACTATTACCTACATGTTATTGAAGACCAGGTGATTCTTGGCTGAGGGCAGGAAGTATGAACAAGAAACCTATAATAACTTTATAGTAACAGAAGGCAAAGTAGCTCTCAGAGATTAATTAGAAAATGTCAAAGAATGTAGAAGCCATTTAAAGAATCTCCACTGGCCAAATCTGAGACAATTTGAGCATCAAAATAATACTAGTAAAGAATTATAACTGACTGACTAAAATAAGAATCAGCAGAATTATTCTGAAACAAATTAGTTAAGAGAATACTCTTCCTCACAGGTGATATTCAATCAGAAAATATAAGAGGTAATAAAATTCAACGATGACCGTATGTAAAGAGCTTTAATAAGGAGAGGCATGAGTGCTGGGCTTCAGAGGAAGGGAGAGATTACCATCAAAGTACCAAATTCTGCATATCTTGGATTGTAAGGTCACTGGAGAAGCATTTTGTATACTTCACAATTATGTCTAAAGTAGATTTTGTATGGGGCATATATAAAACTCCATGTTCTCTACCATTCCTGACACGGTTTGAAGTTAAACAAGAAGTAAACTTAAAGCAGAATGATAGCTGAGAAGGCATGAGTAGACTCCAATGGGAAGTCCTCAATTATGTTAGCTATTTTCCAATTTTCAAGAACTCATAAACCTACTAGAACTCTTAGAATCATTGTCACGCTCCTCTAGCTGGTGAGTTAATATGCAAGTATACAAGATAGAACTTGGCACCTTTCATTCTATTCCTACAGTACTTTCATTGATAACAGAGATTTCTTGACCTTCACTGAGAACTAGCTGGCTTTAAAGATCTAATGAATTTATTAAAAACAGCAGTGCGTAAGGCATAGGAGAATTTCAGGTGGATGTGTAGTACTATGTCAACATAAAAAGAAGGCATACTCTTTGATCACCTGCTGCAAGTGTAAGCAAAAGTGTACATTTTTTCCTAGGAGAAATGTTCGCTTTATTTGCCATCAGCCCTTTAGAGAGACAGGCAGAGAAACTTACTGCATTTTAAGAAATGAGTTTTGTGTGGCAAAGCTGTACTCTGGCCACGATTTAAGGCCAAGGAAACTCTAAATGCAGAGTGCGCACTGGCATGTGTTCGGGTAGGGAAGGCAGAAGAGATTGTGAATAGACTTTAGCCTCCCTTCTTGACCCAACAGTTGTAAAGGGCACCCAATATTGGACTGTAGCTGGAATCTGGCATATATGGCTGTAGAGGAAATGGAGTTAGTCAGGCTCCCTCACGGGGCCCAATAAGCACTATTCCCATAATCTTGAGAATGGGCCCTCATGCTCAGAATCATACTTTTTTTATATAGTATCTTGGCATCCTGCTGGCTTTTTGAGCATTTAGTGTATAAGGGAGGTGGGACTTCCCACAGTGCAACATGTGGCTTGCGGTGTGTGTGGATTGCCTCACTGCCGAATAAAGGCATGTCAGACATCTCAAAGGCTCCACGAGTTTTCTTCTCTCTGCCCAGATCCCTCGTAAACCTGTACGCCCTTGAAAGGTCACAACACAATGGAATGTGATTGAACCATAGTGCACAAGAAATGAAGCCAAGCAATTGATGGAAAGTGAATGACTCACAGAAATTAGTGGCCTAGGAATTAGAGATATTGTTAAATTGAAATGGTAGAAAGGACTGTAAAGAGGAAATCATTCTTCTTTTGTACTATTCCTCCCCGTGCTTGTCACACTCTTGACACAATGATCTCCCTTTAGTTCATTAAATGCAACACATCTTTCTGAACACAGCACATCTTTCCCTGGCTCAGGAAACCTACACATTCCATTCTATTTAAAATGCTATTGTATTTTTTTTTACCATCTGTTCCTTTTCACCATCAGGGCTGTCCAACTCATGGCCAGGGGACTGCATGCAGCCCAGGATAGCTATGAATATGGCCCAACACAAAATAGCAAATTTACTTGAAACCTTTAGCTCCTCAGTTTTTATTAGTGTTTGTGCATTTAATGGGTGGCCCAAGACTACTCCTCTTCTTCCAGTGTGGCCCAGACATGCCAAAATGTTGGACACCCCTGGATGTAACTGCTATACCTCATTTAAAATTCAGATCTAATATTCTTTGCTTTGGAATTCTTTAACATTCCTTACCATATCAGATTTTACAAAAATAAGATTTTATTTAATCGTTATAGCCAAATATTGAATATAGTTAAATTTAATATCAGTTTACGTGATTCTTTAATTAATGGCTGTCTCCCTCACTGGTGTATAAGTTCCAGGAGGTCAGGTATTGTTTTGTGTCATTTTGTTTCTGACTTTTGTTTTTTCTTCTACTTTCTCAGTATTCTCTAAGACTTAGGATATTTCCTGGCACACAGAATGGTCTAATTAATGATTAATTAAACAAAACAACAAAGGGATGCTGAATGTGGATATAAAATAAAAGCTGATGATGCACTACCAGGAAAAGCATTCAAGAAAATAACTGTAAAGAAATTACCACACATTTTTCTGATGATTCCTCTGTGTCCAGGATATCTTTTAAAGAGTCAAGCATGGTCCCATTGTCTTAAAAGTATCAACCATAAACAGACACAGAAGTTTTAAAAATTGTTTATAACAAAACCATCTCCATTACTAAAACATATTCTAAGATTTTAGATGAAAAATTTCTGTTTCAGAAATAGCAAAATTTTTACTTCAAATTACAATATAATGTTAGTTTAGCAAAAACTGCAGCCTGGGTCTTATAAATACATATTTCAGGTGCTAGCTAGATATAGCGCATCCACAATTTAGCTCATGTAATTTGTTAGTGGTATATTGGTATATGGGATTTTTAATAATAATTTGTTCCTTAAATCACACTTGTTTCACCTCTCTAACCCTGCCAAAGGTAAGCACAACTAATCTTTCAATTTAGTTGCAAAAGACAATGCAAAAATACTAAAATAATTTTTAAATAACAAGTTACACTTACTGTTGTCAGCTAGATGTTATGTTAAAAGCTACTTCCATAACAATATCACCGATGATATTTGATTTACATATTATCATTAAAATCAGATATTTTTTAATAATTTGTTTTCTGAATTCAAACAAAACATTGAAAAAATAATAAAATATTATCTACAGGTTAAATAGTAAATAAAAATGAAAGTTTGATGTCTACTAGCTAAATTTTAATGCCATGCTTAATTACAATTTTTGGATATTCTACTATGTTCCTGATTCTTTTATATTTTTATTATCTTAATTATGTGGTCCTAAATTATTTCAAATTTGTTCCAGTGAAGGTATTTATTAAATGTTTATGCATGATGTAGAATGACTAATTCTTAAAAAATAAATATTTATGGAAGCCTGGTTGTTTCTTGGCAAAACTATTATTTATTGAAAAAACAATATTTTGTAGAATCCAAGTGACTTTTAACAAATGAGCATTATATTTATATGAGACCTATGTTTTGCACACTGGTGAGTGCTGAATCTTGAGCGAAAATTTTCTAGATTTTCCAAATAATTTCAACACCTAGAAATACTTTTCTGTAACTTATGCAAAACAAAAATTTCAGAAAATGACTTATGAAACATTCATTGCATCTACAATTTTAATGCTTAGGAAAATATAATTTTATCACTGTACAAGGTCTGGCTAGAGAAAGTCCAACCACTATTGATATAATGAGAAAGGTTTGTGGGACACTGAGGTAACCTGGCAGTCAAGGAGAGTGGCTGGAATTCACATGCATGAACAATGACGACTTAACTGTACTAGTCAGTGGGGGCAGTAGACACCACTAGGTGAACATGTGTACTGTGCGGCCATCAAAGTTAAAATGACTGAGCAAGTACAGCAGCAAATCTGCATCAAATTTTGCACTAACCTTGAACATTCCTCCATGGAAACTATTTGGATGATTCAGAAGGCTGCAGCTATGGGCAATGGTGATTGGCGGCTTCATCACAACAATGCACCCACTCATGCATCACCTTTCCTGCAGAGATTTTTGGTCAAACATCAAATCACCCAGGTGAATCAGGCCCCCTAAAACCCAGGTTTGGTGACCTGTAACTTCTGGCTTTTCCCAAAACTAAAATCACTTTTGAAAGGGAAGAGATTTCAGACTGTCAGTGAGATTCAGGAAAATATGACGGGGTAGCTGATGACAACTGGGAGAACTGTGTGAGGTCCCAAGGTGTATACTTTGAAGGGGACTCAGGCATCACTGTCCTGTTTCTTTTATCTCATATTTTGTTCAATAACTGTCTCTATTTTTCATATTATGTGGCTGGATACCTTCTGGACAAACCTCAGTATATTTAAAATGCATCCATTTTTTCCTATCAACATGCATTTAGTTTATATTTTCCATTTCTTTTTTCTTAAAAAATCTGAGACACCAGACCTTTTTGTTTGATATGTCAATATTATATGAAATTTCCATCTTCATAATTTATTAATATCCACATTTGTATAAAATTCTTTATTTGTCCAGTGACTTCTCCATATTTATCTCTTTTATCACAATAATTCAATTATAATTGGAGCAGAAATCATTTCTTTTTACCATTTAGGAAATGAATATTTACAGAGATTAAAAGATTGTCCACGATCAGACAGGGTATTCTGTGGGGATCTTAACCTTGTATCCAGTTTTTCTTCTCTTGAATCCAGGATTTTATCTGTTAACACAAGCTTCTTTTTATTAAATTTCGTAAGGTCAAGTCGCCTTAAATCTTAAACTTGCAGAAATCCCTTTTATCCAAATAAGTATTCAATAATTCTACAATTAATTTAGTATCTAGGAAATTATTTTATTAAAAGTATAGGCCGTGACATCCTTAAGTTTTTCACATTAATTTAAAATGCCCATTAAGTGTAGAAGATGTAAAGAATAAGCATACTTTATCCATATACCCCATCATCACACAGGCATAGAAATAATTGCTGTAAGGGAAGGATATACAAAGTGCAATGGCAACAGGCAGATGATCTAAGATTGTCTGGGTGGCAAAGGGAGTCTTCCTCAGAGGACTTTGGCTGAATGGGGAACTGTTCACCGGGTGGCTGTGTATGAGGACAAGATCATCAAAACAGAATACACCACCTCTGCAAAAGCATGTATGAGTGAGGGCCAAGGGGAAAATTAGTTTAGCTTTATTATGATTTAAAATGAGAAGTTGGTACAGTTTGTTCAACGTATTTTATGTCATATATATTTTTATTTTAATTTTTCTGTCTAATTAGAGAGCACATTAAGGCCAAGGACCTTTTATGTTATCGATCTCTTCAATTTTTGTGACAGCTAATGCAATTGGTGCTTAATGAGTGAATGCCAGAGGAGACAGGTGTTTTGGTTCATACCAATACAATAATGAGTTTTTCTTTTTTGAACATCTCTCCATTTTTTCACTTATTTCTATTAACAAGTAATTTATGATTTTATTTTCATGTTTGTATTAGTGTCTATTTTTTCAACTTTATTGTAATTTTTCCCATTACTATTTAGTCTCCTTGTACCCCCTCCCCACCGCAATCACCACATTGCTGTCCATGTCCATGATACCTTTTTCCTTTTTGCTCAATCCCTCCACCCCCTCCACTCCCTTCCCTTTGTTGTTATACTGCTCTGTGTCTATGAGCCTGTCTCTGTTTTGCTTGTTAGTTGGTTTGTTCATGAGATTCCACATATGAGTAAAATCATATCGCATTTGTTTTTCTCAGACTGATTTCACTTAGCCTAATGTTCTCCAGGTCCATCCATGCTGTTGCAAAGGTTAAAATTTTCTTCTTTTTTAGGGCTGAGTAGTATTCCATTGTGTAAATGTTAGTCCATATGGAATAACTATTCCATAGTTATTTTATCCTCTCATCTACTGAGGGACATTTGGGCAGCTTAGTGTCCTATTTAACATGAAATAAATTTATGTAAAATATTCCTACTATGAGTAAATGTGTAGATGATTTTATTTTTTCTCAATTTAAAATAATATAATACATCTATATTGAGTACCTGCCAGAAGGAAAGAAATATGTTAGTTCCCAGAGGTTTTCAAATTGTGGTAGAGATTAAGAAATCATTGTAGTTGATTTGTAGTTTGACAATATTTAAGTAAATTGTCAAAGTGGAGAAAAAAGAGAAAAACCTCTCATTTTTAGCAGAAGGTATGTATGAAAGACATGGGGACCCACAGAAATCTTGTTTTATTACAACTTGTATACATATTGGTTGTTTCCAAGCACTTTATATCCTGTAAATCAGTTACTGAGTAAAACTGTACATTTAAAAAAATGACTGCAGGTATAATTGGTTTCATAAACTAATTTGCCTTCTGTTTGAAATGCTAAACTGTCCATCCAAAACTACAATTAGCCACTTGTGAAAGAATTCTACTAACAGTTCCTTTTAAATATCACTATAAAATTTTATTTTGTAAAATAATTGCTTATTTACATTGCCAAAAGCAATGTATTTTTCTAAAGAGGTTTCACAAAACTCTATTCTTAACATGTTTATTTCTGTCATAGATATTCAAAAGTTACAACTATTTTGAAGTTTGTAATTACTTTGTTGTTAATATTTTAACTCTATGACATTTCATTGGGACTTTTCAGACTGGAAACATGTCTGAAAACGGGAGTGTGGAGACGGGCCTGGCTCCAGAGACAAGCTGCACTGTCAACATTCGATGAGAGCAAAGTGTGTTCTGATACCACTTTGAGAATAAGAATCTATACTGGAGAAACGTTCTGTTAAGGGTAAGAAGATATCCACTAGGGAAGGACTCTAAGTAATAATTCTCTTCCGAGAGACTATACTGAAGACACAGTATTGACTTTATTGAAGATGGAATTTGAGACACATCTTTTTATTAAAATTCTAACTAATCATTCACTCTTAATTATTCAGCATTTATATATGTTTTTATTAATTCTTCATGTAATATTTGTTATGGAATCATTAAACATACAAAACAATCTAAAGAACAATGTAAATGAACAAACAAAACAGAGATAGATACAGAAAATAGACGTATGGTTGCTGCGGAATGGGGGTTCGGAGACTGGGTGAAAGGGTGAAGAAGGGATTGAGAAGTACAGATTGGCTGTTACAAAATAGTCATGGGTGTATAAAGTACAGCATAAGAAATATAGTCAATAATGTAATAACTACATATGATTCTAGTTGGGTACTGAAAATATCAGGGGGAACATTTTTTAAAGCATATGATTGTCTAGCCGCTATGCTATACACCTGAATCTAATATAAAATAACATTGAATGTAAACTGTAATTCAAAACATTTAAGAAACCAGTGTTGTATTGTGAAAATACATTTTCCCACTAGGAGTGCATGAGTGACCATGGATTGGGAACCTGAACTTGATTAAAGAATGAGAGCAACTATGGAATACAAAATATTTTTTCAAACCATGGTGCAAGGCTGATTTATAAAGAGAGAGACATGCAGGTAGAAAATTTCTGTGTCTGGTACTTGTTGCCATTGCGAGTCATAAAATCTTACATTTGTAAATTACATAACACTTTAGATGTTAATGTAGAGGATAAAAAAGTCAGTGCCCATGCTCTGAGGAGCAATGCAGTCAGGACGGAGAATCTGAGAATCTGATCATTTTTGTTCGGATATAGCAAAAAAAAAAGTGACCAAAGAATTTGGAGTCTATCAACAAAAAAGTGTACAGTTTTAATATTCTATGATTAATTCTCTTTTCTTTCTGCTCTAGAACTTACTTTTATCTGGATTCAACCACTACTACCTACCCTAACCTTCCTCATTGATGTAACCTGGCGGCCAAAGAGAGTGGACTGGAATGCACATGTGTGAACAATGTCGACTTCACTGTACTAGTCTGTGGGGGTGGTAGG
Organism: Desmodus rotundus; assembly: GCF_022682495.2. Lineage (NCBI taxonomy): Eukaryota > Metazoa > Chordata > Mammalia > Chiroptera > Phyllostomidae > Desmodus > Desmodus rotundus. The sequence continues at coordinate 169,005,443 of NC_071388.1, forward strand.
CATTGTTGAGTGAGCCTGTGTACTATGGGGCTGTCACATTCAAAATGACTGAACAAGTAGAGCAACAAATCTGCCTGAACTTTCGCATTAAGCTTGAATATTCCTCCATGGAAACTGTTCAGATGATTCAGAAGGCCCCAGCTATGGGTAACTGGTGATTGGCAGCTTCATCACAAGAATGCTCCCCCTCATGCATCACGTCGTGTGCAGAGTTTTCACAAATTACCCAGGGGACTCAGCCCCTCTACAGCCCAGATTTGGCACCCTGTGACTTCTGGTTTTTTTCCAAAACTAAAATCACCTCTGAAAGGGAAGAGATTTCAGACGATCAAGGAGATTCAGGATAATACGACAGAGCAGCTGATGGTGATTGGGAGAACTGTGTGTGATCCCAAAGTGCCTACTTTGAAGGGGACTGAGGCATCATTGTCCTATGCACAGTGTTTCTTGTATCTTGTATCTTATGCAGTAAACATCTATATTTTTCATATTACACAGCTGGATACCTTTTGGACAGAACTCATAACTTTGTGGAATTTCCCTTTTTATTAAAATACAAATGTTTCTAATTAAAATATGCAACCAAAACCATAATTCTATAAGTATTTTTTTCCATCAAGTCACAGTTAAATTTTAATTATAGTTAATCATAAAATTTCAAGTATTTCCTAATGGACTCAAGCTACTTTTCACAGGTATTAACATGTTAAAGTCCATGTTTAATATTAATATCTTTCTACTTCCTTTGACTCTTTGGGACTAGCCTAAATACAGCAACACTGTCTTCACCTGAATCTGGCATTAATTCCATTTGTAGGGATTTCTAGCAGTACGTGCAGATTTCTCAGGAACACACAAAAAAGTCTTTTTGTTTAGTTTCATATTTCAATGCTGTATCTTCTTATTCTGTTAATAAGAAGGGAAGGGAGGGGAAGGGAAGGGAAGACAAGAGAAGAGAAGAGAATAAAGAAAGGAAGGAGAGGAGAGAAGAAGGAAAGAATGGAATGAAGGGGAAATTTTCATTAAGAGAAAATACCTGAAGAGCATGTGCAATGTTTCATTGAGAAATGTATTTAAAAAGGTCTTTGGTGAGATCATATGGTATTTGCCCCTCACCACCTTGCTTGTTTCACTTAGCATAATGCTCTCTAGCACCTTTAACTGGAACATAATCAACAAAATAAAAAAGCAAACAAAATATAACCAGAGACATTGAAGTTAAGAACAATCTAACAATAGCCAGAGGGGAGTGGGAAGGGGATAGTGGGGAGAGGGGTTTTCAGGAACTACTATAAAGGACACAGGGACAAAACCAAGGGGGAGGGTGGAGACAGGGAGGGAGGTGCATTTGGCTGGGGTGGGCTGGAGGGGTGGGTAGAAAATGCAGACAACTGTAATTGAACAACAATAAAAAAAAAAAAGGTCCTTGGAATTCAAAGAAAGAAGAAATGGTAATGTCATCTCTATGCTTTATCCATTCCCTGTTCCTGGAGTCCACAATGCTTCTCATTTGTGACTGACCAGCACCTAGGTTTTAGAGGAGGAAAATAGGAAAAAAAATTTTGAAGCAAAAAATGTCATCCTGCTCCTGCCTCCTGTGACCCTGCTCCACTGCTGACCGCCCCCCCCCCACCCACCCAGTGAGCCACGTAAGCTACGTTCAGACTATAAGTTGCACTCCCATTTTCCTCCCAAATTTGGGGGAAAAGTGTGTCTTATAGTCCAAAAAATATGGTAAGTCAATTAAATAGTCAATAGGGAGATGGCATAATATGAATAATAATTGTACGTAATTCTGAAATTAGAGCTCTCTATTTTACAGATATTAGAAATACATTATAAAATACATTAGGATTTTACTTCATCTCTTGATTAGGCCTTGGGCCAAGGACTTGTTAATAACAGCAGCTGTTGTGAATCCAAATGCAATCTACCCTAAAGTACTATTGCTTTTTATGATTTACTGTGATACCTGTTTTAATGAAGAGGAGGTTTTTCCCCTTTTCTTTTTCCTGCAGCACAAATTAACAATTGTAGGTGCTGAGATCCAAGATGGCAGCCAGTAAGAGACTCATGAAGAAGCCTGAAGAAATTCGCAAATGTGGAGTGAAAAACTTCCTTAACATTGAGGAGGTTAATTTATTGACTTGCCAAGGGCTTGCTGTACCTAACAACCCGCCAAGTGGTAAAGGGAACTTTCTAATCAAAATAAACTTTTCAGCAGAGTATCCATTCAAACCACATTCAAAAAAAAGATCACATTCAAAAGAAAAATCTATCACCCTAACATTGATGAAAAGGGGCAGATCTGCCTGCCAGTAATTAGTTCGGAAAACTGGAAGCCAGTAACCAAACCTGACCAAGCAATCCAGTCCCTGATAGCACTGGTGAACGACCCCTTCGGACTGACCTATTTGAAAAATACTCTAAGGACCGTATACAATTCTATAAGAATGCTGAAGAGTTTACACAGAAATAGGGGAAAAGCGGCCTGTGGACTAAAAAGTGCTGGGTTAGATTCTAGCGAATGTGAGCAGAGATCCCCTAGCAGTGCATTCCGACACCCCGCAAAGCGGGACTCGGTGGAAAATTAACATGTTCCATCACCTTGTGTTCCACTTGCTTTCTACAGTTTTCTTAATCAAAAGTGGCCTAGGTAATCTGTAAAAAAAAAAGGATAAAAATTTTAAGGTATTCCAAAAGTAAATCATTGTGCCGAATGATGTTCTACTACAGTTAGGGAGAAAAGTGGGAAATGAGCTTTACTAGGTAAACACCTGCCTTGATGAAGCTCATTTTCTTATGAATTATGCTAAAGGAAGGGAAATGATTAACTTAGAACAAACATATGTCCAAAAGAGTGATGGATCTTTCTGCAGAATTGTTATGGAAAAACTCACTCCTTCTCACCTTACACGAGAATGGTAGAAAAGTGAGTAGAGATATTTTGCAAATATTTTCACCTAGTAAACATGAAGAATTAAATAGTTAATATGCCAAAAAAAAACCCAACCCAACAAACCTTAAATAGAAACCCACACACTGCTTGTTTGGTATTAATTTAAAGACTTTATCTATTTATTTTTAGAGAGAGGGGAGGAAGAGAGAGAGACAGAGAAACATCCATGTGTGAGAGATGTTGCCTCCTGAATGCCCCAACTGGGGACCTGGCTGGCAACCCCAGCATGTGCCCTGACCAGGACTCCAACCAGTGACTCCAACCAGCGACCTTTCAGTTTGCAAGCTGGCACTCATCATCTGAGTCACACCAGCAGGGCTGTTTGGTGTTAATTTTAAAGAATATTCCCAAAAAGGAATTGTAGATTAGTTATAAAGAGCTCTACACTAATGCATGATATGTGATTTTGCTACCTAATTTTTCCACTAAAGAACCATGTGCTTTTCTGCAAAGCACATTACCTCCTCTGTGTAGTTAGTCATGTGTAATAATGACAGATGTTGGATTTAATGACACTTGAGATCCTATTCAATTCTAACATTTTATGGTTTGTGAAATATTTTATGTTTTACATATTTATATATAGTTTTTTATTTTTAATCATAGTAAAAAGTACATAACATTTTTATTTTAACTCTGAATGACGCAGTTCAGTAATGTTAATATTCACATTATTTTATAGCAGGTCAACAGAACTTTTTTATTTTGCAAAGCTAAAAACTCTATCCCCATTAAACAACAATTTATTTCCTCCTTTTCCTAAGCCCCTGGTGCCTACCATTCTAGATTCTGTTTCTGTGAATCTGCCTTTTTGTAATTACTTTATTTAACTTAGAATAATGTCCTGAAAGCTCATCCATATTATGACAGGATTTCCTTTTTCTCTAATGATGAATAATATGTCCAGAATGTATCCGGCCATGTAATATGAAAAATAGAGACATTTATTGAATATACAAGATACAAGAAAGGATGTTGCACATAGGACAATGACACCTCAGTCCTCTTCAAAATAGGCACCTTGGGACCTTTCATAGTTATCCCAGCATCTCTTCCACTATTCAAATCACTCTGCAAAATCCTTTGTTGGAATTTTCCATCGCTGCCCCAAATATTCAGCATATTTCCCTCAATCTCATCGGCAGTCTGAAATCTCTTCCCTTTCAAAGGTGATTTCAATTTGGGGAGAAGCCAGAAGTCACAGGTCACCAAATCTGGGTTGTAGGGGTCATGAGTCACCTGGGTGATTTGCAGGAAAAATAAAAATACAAAACTCTGCAGGAGACATGATTCGTGAGCGAGTGCCATGTTGTGAGGACACTGCCATTCACCAGTTGCCCATAGCTGTGTCCATTTTCATCATACTGTATCACTCAACTGATAACATTGAGGTAAAACAGGAACATGGTGCGCAAATATTTCTTCCAGACCCTGCTTTAAATTCTTTTGGAGGTGTGTGTGTGTGTATTCAGAAAATATATATATATTCAGAAAATACATATATTCAGAAAAAAATGTATATATATTCAGAAAATACATATATTCAGAAAAATATATATATATTCAGAAATGGGATTGCTGGATCATCTGGTAGTTCATTTTGAGAAATTGCTGTATTTTTTTATAATGGTTCAGACATTATGTATGTTGTGTATTTTAAATATATTATTTAATTAATTGTAGTAGTTTGAATTATGGTTTCATTTCTTAACCTTTAAAATATTTGGAAGAAGAAATTTTATAAGCATTCTGGTGGTTGTACCCAGAAATCACTAATGTTCTTATTAATATATCAAGTACTGTTATGAGGCATCTGTCCAGGAAAGTTAACTAGAAAAATTATGAGACTTAATAAAGTTGCTTTTCTTGGGTTTACAGCTACTGATACAATCAGTGGAAACCACATCTTTCATTTTCTATAATTTATTTCTGACAGAGGAACTACAGATATAACAAAATAAGGGGATTAAGTATTCATTCTGTGAATGGGAAAGAGGGAATTAGATGGGGCTGGGTGTGATCTTTTGTCTTTCAAACTGTCTACTTAAAATCCTGAAAGAACACTGTGACTTTACAAAAGGATGGAGAGAGAGCCGTGCCTGTACATTCCAGGCTAAATGATCCAAAGCTGTTCAGTCCCTTAACTGTTTGGAGCTGTGGTAGATAGAAAGCTGTGAGGGAGTGCCTTTTCCTTATATGGACCTGCTATTGCAGTTCCAAATTCTCACCAGAAACAGACTTGCATAGCACAGTCTTTTGGGAGACTTCAACTAAATGAAACCACTGGCTAGAATCTTGATAAAATGTGGATTTTTAAAGCCTAGGTTCCAGGAGGAATGCAATTTAAAAGGGATGATGCCTTGCTTTTTTTTTCCTGCTGCAAATATTTAGTAAAGAATAAGTAAGTCATATATTAATAATTCAAAATTGTATAAAGGGATATAAAAGATGACAAAGTATAAAGTGAGAAGTGTATAATTTTTTTCAGTGTTCATTCAATTAGTATTATAATTTTTTAATAATATATTACCAAATAGACATAAATCTGCTTACAGGATTTTGCATGCCTATATATATTTAATGCATCAAAACTCTGTGTTATATATGCCAGGTATAATTTTAAATCATTAGGAAACAGGACTGAGAGATATCTAACCAACTAAAGAAGGCAGAAAAGACAAAGTGTACAGAAATTAAGAGTATACAATTGTTATAACCGAGAGCCGCTCAGATTTACATGATTGCATGGAGCAAGGCCATATAATTAAGGGCTGTTACAATAATTAGTTTGAAATCTATGGTGAACCATTGAAGGGTTTTAATTAAGGTAAGGGTACTATATATTCAGGTTTATTTTGGAACGATAGTTCTGGCAGTTCTTAGAATTTTGATTAAAATGAGGTAAAGTAAAATTAAAATACTGGTTTGGAAACCACTGCAGTAATACAGGAAAGAAGCAATGACAGATTCAGTGTGGAAATGAGAGGACAAATTACAAATGTACTTATGTGACCAAAATAGACACAAATGGCAATTATTGTGAATGAGAAGCATAAGAGAAAGGACAAATAAAGTATGCTTATAAATCTTTCTAAAAACGTGGGAGGGGGTGTGTGGGCAGGACATGGAAGTGCAACGGGGGGAAATGGGAACAATTGTAATGTACAACAATAAAACAATAAATAATAAGTTTATTCACTAGGGAGTTAGAAGAATATCCTTTTTGAAAAACAAGATAGACTACAAAAAGAGTCATTGAATCATTGAATCAAAAAACTAAAAATAAAAATAAATAAAATAAATGAAGGCAAAGTTCACTGTCTGGCTTAGCTGTCTATAATATATTGTTATAATGGGAAAGAGAGTGAAAGAATGTAAACTTTGTGTGTACGTGCAGTAGATATGAGAGTTAAATAGCTTTACGTACTATATAGAAAATTGAATAATATACAAAGTTGAAATATAATTAAGGAATGTATAATGATGTTACATAGAAATATGAAAGTTAATACTACCAGTTATAATTGAAGGAATTGAAAATGTTTATTGCCGGGAAGAGAAAATCTGAAGTAGTGTTTATTGAAGGGGAAAAGAGCTATGTTCAATTTTAGGATTTGGTTTGTTATTTTTATTTTAAAATTATACAAGTCATTGTACTATGTAAATATTAAAAATTAAACTATTAAGAAAATAGAAAGGACATGTAAACATTAAATTAAAAAGCAGATTGAAAAATTAATGCTTTAAAGTAAATATCTGGTTATCACATACATACAGATGTGTAAAATTGATTTATTATAAATATTAACTACTCTTATCTATGAACAACTGCATTATAAGTAATCAATAACTACCTATTTTATATTTAAAAATGAATAACAACTAGAATATTAAAAATTTTCACTTGTTTTTGAATTCCTTGTTATATGCTGGTTCTTAGACACTCAATTTTTTAAAATTATAAATATATACATTTTTTACAGAAACAATATGCCTGTGTTATAGATAAGTGTAGAACCACACAGTTGTAAATAACGTATTCCTAACGTGTTTGAAAATAAAATCACCTTGAAGACGAACAGTAGACTTCAGTATTACAGGTTTAGTCATGCTAGTCACAGTAAGCTTCAAATATTATCCTGTCTCTGGGTCCTGCATGTCCCTCGTTCCTCAGCTCCAGGAAACCCATTGAAACTAATGAGTCAGGGATTATGTCTGTCTTGCTTATCATTACATCCCCAGGAGCTATTGTCTGAAACATATGAGGTTCCTAATAAATATTTACCAAAGATTTAATAAGTTTCTATAGATACAAGCACTGCTTCTGCCTTCGCTGTCATTTTAGAAAAAATATTCCCTATTTTGACTTTGTAAAAGTGTTCATGTGTAGTTTATTTTACAATAAGTATTATTCATTTATTCATTTTACCTTAACACTTTAACAAATGTAGAATTTGATTTAAGTGTAGTATTTGAGAAGTAGACAAGTACTTTTTTTCCCAAAAGCATAACTAATATTTCTAGCACGACTTTTTAAAAAACCACAATACCTCCACTGATTTCACATGACAATCTTATGGTATATTAAAATGGCATAATTCATCATTTACAAATTTGTTAATTATTTGCTTCCATGTTCTAGTGCCAATATCATACAGAATAAATCATTTTAGTTTATGAAATGATTTAATATAAAAAAATTTCTGCTATTTTTAAAATTTCAAATTACTCTATAAATATGAATAAATGTTCAGTGCCACAATCTACTTTTTATCAAACTTTTCCTATGGAATGCTTTCTGACCTGTATTCTATTTTATGGAATAATCATATTGGTACATTGGTATGTATTATTTTTATTAGGTTTTTTATGGTATATTTTTTACCATCTTTTTTTCACACTTTTGCATTATTTTGAGTGGCTTGCTTATGCATATATAGTTACATTTATTTTTCTCCTACTAATTCAAAGAAAAAGCTTTAGCTTTTAATGAAATGTAGTTTTCAAAATGTTAAAAATTAAATAATTAATGCTTTAGTATATTAACTTAACCTACATGGCATTGTATAATTGAGAAAAAGTCATCTTATGCCCATTGTGAATATTGTGACATCATTTTATCCTGTCTCCCAGCCCATCTCTTTATCCTCTTCATATATCTAAGAAAACTGACAGCCATTCCGAGATCTCATCTTCAATTTCTTTCTTGGCTTTCGTGGGTGGATGTCATCCAGGCCAAGAGATTTGCATTTCTAAAAAGCAACTAAGCACCCTCTAAAAGTATCATTTTTTAAAACCTTCCCCTCTACCTTGGCTTTCATACCACTTTTACTAATGTTGATTCTCCCTTTTCTTGTCCGGGTCACCATCCACTTGAGCAGTAAAAGCTGAAAACTTGTACCATTTTTTTGCTCGTATGTTAGCAATAAACCATTATCATAAAGCATACTGGGCTTTATTTTCAATATATTTTGTTTTATACTATATAAAATTTAACAGATCATTTTATTCCCATTTAATATATTTCCAAGAGGATTATTTTATGCTAATTTTGCTTTAAAAACTGAGCTTAGAAGTTAATGTCCATTTGTTATAACTACCTTTGATTATTACGCTCTCTATTTTGTCTTTCACACACTTTATTTCGATAACTAACTCTTCTGATACCCTTACTATTTCCTTTTCTCTTAGCATAGTTTGTGGGTATGTCTTCAGAATTTTGTTCCTGAAAACAATCAATTATTACCATTAGTATTTCTCCTGTTAATGAATCTTATATCACCCTGTAAATGCTAAAACCTCAATAACTGTTTGTGTTGTTATCTATCTCTTGTATTTAAAATATATATATATATTTCTTTTTGAAGGGTATATATTTGACTAGACTTAAGTAACCAACCTGGACAATAATATGTTCTATAAGTTCAAATAGAATCTTTTTCAGATTTTCTGTCATTTCAACTTCCCTGCCAGTCAGTTATTTCTTATTGGATGGAATTAAGAACAGAATAGATATTTCTCTCATCATTCTCTCTGCTTTTAAGAGATTAAATTGACAGTAAGTTCAGCCAAGTATTTACCAGATCCAGCTTTTAACAGACCCAGCTTTTAACAGAATGAATTTTGTGGAAGCTCTGGAAGATTAAATCCTACCTTTTTATATTATCATTAGTTCTTTAAACTCTGAGTTCCTGTTTTCTTGTCTATTATATGACATAGAAAATACTATTTTTTGCTAGTGCTTTTTACATATTTTCAACATCTAAATGAACTGAAAAATGTTGAAATATTTTTTAAATGATCTACAAATGTTCTATGAATTATATTTTATGTATTTTATGTATACATTTTAAAAATGGTTTTGTTTGATTGAGCCACAAATCCTGCAATATCAGAACTCTTTTAATTTCTTTTACCATGTGGAATACACCTAACAGGTAGGTTATCAAACAAATAATTTGCTTTATCATCTGTCATATAACTAGACACACATAATTATGCCAGTAGTAAATAATTAATTGAACAACACACTGAATTAACATAAATGATTCACTTAGGATTTCATGGTACTGTATTCTGTATGAACGATAAGCATATCGAAAGATGTCCTCCTCCTAATCCCCTGTGAGTATGGGAGAACCTGTGAATACGCGAGGTTCATGTGGCAAGGGGGAACTAGCTTTCAGATGGTATTAATTTTGCTTATTCACTGAGCTTAAAATAGGGAGATTATGTGCAATTATCCAGGAGCACCTAGTGTAATCACAAGGGTCCTTAAAAATGGGAGACAGAGGTAGATGGGAGAGTCGGAGTCCGAGAGATGTGATGTGAGGGTGACTTGACTCACCGCTGCCACTGGCTGGGAGAAGCTGGTTGGATGGAGAAGGATGGCTATGAGCCAAGGAGTGTGAGTGGCACTGCAAACTTAAAGGGTTCAGGGATTGGAGTCTGTTTTAGAAACTCCAGAGGAAATACGTCCCTGATGCCACTTGGATTTCAGCCACATTGGACCCATTTCAAATTTCTGACCTCCCAAGCTGTAAGATAATTTGCATTGTTTTAAGGAACACTACTTGAAGCATTTTGCTTCAGCAGTCATAGGTAACGGACACAATCTATATTCATTTGCGTTATTAGAACCATTATAAAATAAGTATGTTTCTGACTAAAAGCACTTTTGACAGACACATAAATTGAGAGCCATGATGGTGGGATTGTGGAAACAGATTTCTTCTACTGTGGTAGTCTATGTCCATTTACTTGGTAAAGTGACCAAATAGGAGAGGAAAAACAATCGTTTTTTGTCTTTTCCCAATAAGCCAATGTTGTGGATTCAATCTCCAGTCAGGGAGCATACAAGAAGCAATTGATGAAGGCATAAATAAGCAGAATACCAAATCGATGTCCCTCTCTACCCCGCTCTCTCTCTCTCCCCACCCCTTATTCTCTCTCTCTAAAATCAATATTTATTTTAAATCACTTACATGCACAGGTCATTAATGCTTTGTTTCAGAAAGAAACTTAACACAATTTCAGAATTCAACAATTAAAATAGTATTTAAGTGAACTGTGATAAATTTTATGGTAAAATCTATGGGCCTAAGTTGATGCATAACAGAATTATCTCATATGATTTTTCAAGGGGTTTAGGAGTTTCATATCTTAGAACATTTACCAGGAAAGATTAATATTTTCTTAGCTAAAGATGGAGTTAAAGGTGGAATGATGTTTGCAAAGACCCAAGGATAAGGGGAAACATATCAAGTAAAGGAAATAAGTTTTGTGAGACTTAAATAATAAAGTGTAAGATAAGAATGATCAGAGATGGCCCAGTGGACCTGATAATAGCTAACACGGCTTAAGAACTATGTGCCAAAGCTTTCTTCCAAGTCTTTTATATGGATTATCTCAGGTATTCCTCAGAACAACCCTAAAGGTTGTTAAAAAATATAATATGCTCAACAATTTATTATAGTTGGTCAGACCATGGCACTGAAGCCAGATTGCTTATAGATTATTAACTATGCAACTTTAGGGAAGTTAAAGTCTTTGTGCCTTATTTTTTTCATCTGCAAAATGGGGATAATGATAGCATATCTATTTGATAGTTATGCTATTGTGATAGCAAATAGATATAGTTATCAAATAGGTAGTTTGATAACTATTTGATAGTTATTGTGAGTATGACATGAATTAACAACTGAAAAGCACTTAGCAATTGGCATATAGTAAGTACCTATTTTAGTTACTAATGTAGTATTTCCACACTTACCATTGCAGAAACTATCAGAGTATTCCTTTAAAAATATGTCAGAACATATTAATATTCTCCTCAGTAGCCTAGATTGGATTCCCAGCTCACATAGAGTGAGAATCACATTTTGGTCCATCAAAACACACCTCAACTTTTACCATTCTCTACTTCTTCCCACCCTCTATAAGAGTTAAAACTCACTGTCTACCTCGTTGTTCATCAAACATTCCAATTCAGAACATTCACCCTAACTGTTCTTCCTAACCAAAAAAACAAAACAAAACAAAACAAAAACTGTTCCTACAGATATACTCATAACTTGCACCTTTATTTCTTTCAAATTTTCTGTGACAGAATGTTTAATGACCACCTTATGTCACACAACAAGGCTTAAGTGAAGGAAATTCGATTAGACGCATACAACTTTATGACCTGTGCCGATGATTTTAAATTTAAAGCCTCGGCTCTTCAGCGAGCTTTGCCTTTTCAATGTAAGGAACCAGAGAACAGGACAATATATGTGAAATAACTGTTCTCAGAAAATGGACAACAGAGCACAGGACTGTGATCTCTAAAAGAATGGAAATAGTGAGATGTAGACTAAGATTATCATTGCTCTCTGCCAGAAGCAATTTCCAAACTGAGGGGCCAGAAAGAAGAATGCAATCCAAATGTGGCAGATTTTCTAAGTTCAGGAGACAGAGGTCAGAGTTTGAGGCCTTAGATGACTGGAAGATGAGAGGAAGCGTAGCAAAGAGGAGGGAACTGTACGAAGAAAGAAATCCCATAGATTTGCACAGGGGTTGAACTTGAGTTTGTGCAGTGCCTGCCTAGGATGAAATTCTGATCATTTAGGCAAAACAGACGAGAGAGTTGTAATAAAAATTCCCAGAAGTCATACCGGGTAGGAGATGTTTCAGTTTTAACCAGCCTGTGATCATGGCTAGAGTCAGTGGCATCCCCAGAAGGGACATTTCTTAATAATAAAACTAAACTCTTTATGAAGTGGAGAATACTTTAGACCACATTAACAGCTTTAGCCTGTTTATAAAGCATCAGACTAATCCACTTGTAACTCAACTGTCTGTCCTAACAGAAAACAGCAGTCGTGCGATGAAGACAACGAGATCCAAACCACCGACAACATAATATCTATACAATCTGCATTAGTCTCCTCAGGCTGCCATAATAAAATTTCACAGACTGAACGGCTTAAAAAGCAAGCATTTATTTTCTCACAGTTATTGAGGCTAGAAGTCCATGATCAAGTCACCAGAAAATTTGCTTTCTGATGATTGCTGTCTTCTTAGTGTGTAAATGGGAGCTTTCTTGCCAGGTCTTTACATGGCTTTATCTCTGTGTGCATACAAAGAGCAAGAAAATCTTTTTGATGTCTCTTCTTATGCCACCACCCTTCTGAATTCATTTAACCTTAATTACATCTCTAAAGACCTCATTTCCAAACCCCATCACACTGGGCAGCAGTACTTCAACATACGAATTTTGAAGGGATGTAATTTGGTCCATAAAAATACCCAACATCTAAGAAACCATGGCAAAGATCATCCTCTGACAAAACGCTGGAAAGGAATTTAATCTCTCAGTCCAGTAGCTTGGGAGGAACTGAATCCTGCCAACAACCACGCATGTGAACTCAGAAGTGTATCTTTTCACAGCCTAGTCTTAAGAGTGACAAGATCCCTAGACAACACCTCAATTTCATTCAAGTGAAAGACATTAAAGCGGAGGATTGACTAGCTGTGCCCGGGTCCTGACCTTCGTAAACTGCAAGAATACAAATATGTTGCCTTAGTAAATTACATTTTGGGAAACTACAGGAAAAAATTACAAGAAATTAAAAGGGAATAGCTCTTCTCTTGTGTGCCCTTTCGATCACTCCCATGCAAATGATCCCTTATTGTAAAAACAAACGTCACTTCTTTTCATACTTCTATATTTTATTTAAATGGATCATACAGTGTGTATATTTAGTTTGTGCCTGGCTTATTACATTTAAATCATATTTATAATATATGTCCTTAAAGAATCATAAAGATAATTTGTTCTCATTGGTGTGTAATAATCTATTGTATATATAGGACATCAATTATTTACTGATTTTCCATTTTTAATTTTTTTATTGTTGTTGGCACTTTGAGTGGTAGTCAGTGTTTTTGGACCTTGCAAATGGTGCTGCTATAAACATTCTAGTACATTTCATTTGATGAACAGATATTATACATTTCTTATAGGTATATTTTAGGGCAGCAATTTCTGGGATACAGAATATGCATTTACCTTCAGTATGTATAGTAAAAACGTCTTGTAAAGTCTACAGATACATACAATAGCTGGCTTGTAGTCTAAGAAGCTAATTTTATAGAAGAGAAAACTGAGACCTATTGTGCATATATATTCCAACTTTAAGTACTTTAATGAATTGGAAGCCTATGTTTTGCTTTGTTTCTCTTAAATATACATGTGGTAACATGTGACCCAGCAAGTGCACTTTGCCTTTATCCCAGGAAGATGGACACACATGTCCACACCTGCACATGAATATTTACAGCAGCTTTATTTAAAATATTTTGGACTGGATGCACAGATATTCTTTAAAGGGGAATGGCTGAACTATGTGTGATTTATCCTATATACTGTATAATCCCACTTATTTAATATTCCTGAAATTACAAAATTATAGAAATAAAGAAAAAATAGTGGCTACCAGGGTTTCAGTGCTGGGTAAAGTAGGACACAAAGTGGGTGTGGTCACTAAAGGACCACCAAAGGGATCCTGGTAGTGATGCAGATGTCCTGGGTCTTGCCTGTATCAATGAATCATCCTGGTGGTGATACCAGACATTTGACAAGATGATATTATTAGAGGAAACTAGGTTAAGAGTATACAGGGTCTTTCGGCACTGTTTTTTCAACTGTATGTAGAAGTACAATATCTCAAACCAAAAATTTGATTTAAGAAATGCGTATGAGTCCCAGTACTTGGCTTTCTGATTAGAGGAGAGTAGGCGTTCAAATTTGATAAATGAACGGGCAATCAGAACCGTGTTACACACCACATAACCACAGTTGCCAGGGGAAGAAATACATCATTTCTTTATTTTTAATTTGCCCTTTCAAAATTTTGTATAAGTATTCTTTAAATAACATTAGGTTTAAGAAAAGAACTGAAAGAACTCCGAGGCAAAGCTATATTTTACACAGAGAGATTAGATATTCTCCAAAAATATGAAAATAATCTGTATGAAAAAAAAACAATAAAATGTTTTTTATTTTGGGGGCCACCCCTCCCAAAACACTTACATTCACTAATTCCCTCCCCATTCTCCCTCTTTACACTCCCCTAAATCCCATCACTGGGGAAAATAATAGCTGAAAATAAATTCTAGAAGTTTCAGTGTACATTGGATTTCAGATCACCTTATACTTTCTTTAAAAATATTAAAGACATTTTAATATTTATTTGGGTATCTATTATACATTTATTATTTACTATTGTACCAGTACTTCTAATTTTTCCTTTTTTCCTTAAAAATTCTTAACTATTTTGAGGGAGGAGGATATGGACTTTATTAGTCTTGCAAATCACATGTCCCTTTCTTAGAATAGTATTTTTTTAAGTGTATGAAATAAAATTTATAGAATTACATAAGGTAACCAGTTTTATTGGAATGTGCTTAACAAATTATTGTAAAAACAAAATTATGACAAAGTAAATTATGTGGTTTTTATTAATGCATTAATTTATAATTAAGTTTATAAACTGCCATGATTTTTATCAATGATGAGAGTAAATAGTGTTTGTGATATCTCTAACAATTCTAGCATGATGGAAATTATCTCTGATTTCTATTGGTAAACAGGTGGTGCTAATACTACTGTTGTGTGTTGTCTAAATATGTTATTTTTTTAAAGGCTTGATTTTAGAGAGTTAGGGAACATATAAATGTAGTGCTCTCTCCTTCCAACCTGAGCTCACAGAGGTGAATGCAGCACTCACTCAAGACATCGCGGTGAGAAGAATAAGCGCTGAGGCTATGACGTAAAACACGGCGACTATCGGTGATCACACTGCATTGCATAACTAAAATCAGCTAAGAGAACAGACTTGAATGTTCTCACAGGGAGAGCGAGAGGAAGCAGGAGAGAAAGAGAGGCAAATATCTGAGGTGATGGATATGTTAACTACACGGGGAGAATCCTTTTATAATATATATATATTATATATTATATATATATAAAGTCACCAAATGCAACCTTAAAATATTTTACAATTTTATATGTAAATTATACCTCAATAAAGCTATTTTTATATATACACACATATGTGTATATGTATATAATACACACACATATATAGATATAAATGTATATAATACATGTATATGTATATATACCTTATATATAAATTTACATATACATATACATATGTATATATTTAAAGCTCTCAGAATAGAAACCGTTTCCATATTTCACTAGTCAAACTTAATCAGAACCAGAACACTAAAAGAAAATTGACCACATCAGGTGTACAGGGAACTGAGGTACTTCCAAAGTCTTTTCTATATTCCAGTAAGGTGAGGGAAACAAAAAGGTCATAATTTTTCCAAAAATAAAAAATAACAATAAATAAAATAATAATATGACAATTAATATCCCAGAGAAAATTTTGCCAATAACAATGAAGATGACTAAGCAATGACTTTTGAAGCCCATCAACGAAATAATGGAAGTCTCTGCAGCTGTCTTTATGGTCATATGAAATTGAAGACAGCAATCCACCGCTCCCTTCATATATATCTCCTCACTAGATGAGTCCCTCAGATCTCAATTTAATTAAGCTATTGTGTTCAGGCCAAATAGGCTTCAAAGTAAATTGAGTTGTAAAAAATAAAGAAAATTATCCATCTTCTGTGTTGAGCTTTTGGACTGAAATATATGCTTACTCTATAAGTAAAAGCTCATGTTCAGGCTGTTTCCTGCCAATTACTAACAAGAAATGAGTCTTTATGTAAAATTTTAGTCCAAATATCAGGAATATTAACCTTTACACTGCCATCCAGGAAGCTGAGCCTTCTACAAGTAAATTGAAGTAATATATGTCTAAAGACTTTGTAAATAAGAACGTACAATGACAATGCAACTTTAATATTTTTAAAAGTTTATAAATTGTACTTTTTTCAGTTATTTGTGATGTGTTGGATATTAAATGATTTCTTCCTGTAAGAAGATTTACTCTATATGGAGATATGACATACTCTCAATAGCAATTAATTGCAGATCAAGTAAGTATTGGACCAATTTTCAAGGTAGATTTCTCTGAAGGATGGTAAGTGAATTTCAAAGGATAAGAGAGCATACAATTACCTTACAGGCACTGAGTGCCACTGATCCCTGCATCACACTTTATCACTAATTCAGAGGCACTTTTTATAATTCCACACACTCAATGCTTTTATTGCTTTTATATCCACTGCACTTCATGCTCTCTGCCTCCCTGACTTGCTCAGGCACCGCCAGTCCCTCTCTGCAGATCTCAGCTGTTTAAACCACGCCCTTTCTTTGACGCAGCACCTGTAGAACCTTTACAAAGTCTTCCCTGACGTCAACTACGTACCCTTAGTCATGATTATTAAAATATTTTAAACTATATATTTCTACTTTGCTTTTTTCTTATTATTTTACATTTTTGCTTTTTATATTTGCTTCTTCCACTCTACTTTGAGCTTCTTGAAGTCAGGAGTGTAACGTACTCAAGTTTATCTCCCTAGCGCCCAACAACAAGTTTAGCATGGGTAATGACTGTATAAATATTTACTGAATGAATAAATGAATTAATGTTGGTGACATTGATTATTTTACTTTGCAAATCTAGTTCTAACACATTACATTATTGTACCAATCTGTCAGGGACTCCAAAATACTTGAGGAAAAAAATAGAATAAAATCATACTTCTTAACTTTTAAATGCATTCTGCTTTAAGAACACCATTGGGATACTTTGATGAAACTGTTATAACATAATTCTGAATCTCTTTAGCATGAAGAAAAGCAAATTGTGTTTATCTTGGGAGCTGAAGTTTTAGAAATCACTGGTGGACAGTCTTCCTATTGCTTAATAAACACTTTATTTATTTCTATTTTTTAAAAGCTTTGTGTCCCTTCTCTGAAATAGAGAAATTGTTCTTATCTGCAGTGTGTATGTTATAAAAATAGATTCATTGAAAATTGAGATGATGGCAATGAAAACACCATTATTTTGAAGTTATGGTCAATACGTTTACTTGGAAGGAATTCAAATACACATTTTTGTCTATAATTTCTGTCTGTTCCTAACAGCATTTAAAAGGTTGAATCAAATTCTAAAAGGCAGGAAACCCACAGCACGGATCAAGTTTCCGTGACACCAGCTGAGTGTTCTACATTTTATCTCAATCCCGACACGATCTACCAGAGATGCCATCAGATTCCATTGGTTAAGGGTTTAGTCCTTCAAAACTATCCCCTTTCTCACTTTAGATATTGTAAGTCCTGGTTATTACCTGTGAGTCTGGCTATGTTACCAGTGATGCTGGTTCTCAGGTCTTGAGTTCAGCCAAGAAAGAATTCAGAGCAAAGAACTCTTGTGCAAGAGGAAGTGTATTTAGCATTCAAAATGAAAGTACTCTGATAAAGAAGATTCCAGTGGGCTGCTCACAGAGCTGACTTGGCCTTTTAGAAAGAAAGTCAAAGAGGCAGAAAAAGGGAGCCAGCTTGGCTGCTTGGACTCAGGAAACAAGATACAGAGGCAAAAGAAGGATCCTTGGAGGCAGGGTAAAGGGGTGAGCCCGAGATAAACCACTGCTGTCTGCTTCTCCCCGGATTGCAAGTCTTGTGAGGACCCTTATAGTTCAGAAGAAAGCAAAGAAACATGCCTAAAGAGAGGAAGAGCATGCTGTAGAGAGGGCATACGTTAGGTCCTTTGTCTTAGGGATTTTTATCTGTTTTTTAAAGGCAAAACTGTTAGGGGAGATCTCAGGGAAGGATCTCGGTAGAATATCCATCAGCTTTTCAGGTATGTCATTTAATATGTTGATTTGTCAAAATGAGCATATAGGGTCAGGGTCATGATCTCTACTGATTGGTCAGCACGAGGATTGGGGGTCACTGGTCCTTGCATCTGCTCCTGATGCCAGCCAGAGCACCTTCGTCTGATTTTGCTGCTTTTCTGGGCCTGGAGCTGAAATACACCTGAGGCCAAGATGTTATCTCTAGTTTAAACAAAACTCTGTCTCTGTGGCCAACAGACCCGATACTTTGTTCCTAAGATTATCTGATGCTTTAAAGACCTCATTGTTCTGAGGGCTTCATGCTAACACAGTGGTCCAAGGGAGAAGGCGGCAAGTGAGTCAGGGTGCTGGATGAGGCTAGTTTGAATCAGCTATGTGTCTGTGTCTCAGTTTCCCCTTTTTACTTGCCAAGGAACTTTTCTGGCTTCTTAATGTCTTGCTTCAGCTACAAATTGGGCATTTCTATGACCCCCTCCATGGACTTTAGATGCCAGTAAAAAAATCCAAGTTGTTATCTGTACTTCTGACCAACTGCCTATAACTTAGAAGTCCCCAAGATCTCCCTCTCAGGTGCAATTACTTTGCTAGAGCAGCTCATCATACTCAGAGAAACAGTCTATTTACTAGATCACTGGTTTATTGTGAAGCATTATAATTTAGGAATAGCCAGATGAAAGAGATGCATAGGGCAAGCAAGATATGGCAAAAGACATTCACTAACCTGAGAGCATTTTAATCCCCATTCTTTCTGGGGGTTTTATGGAGATTTTATATCCTAGGTATGATTAATTAAATCACTGGCCTTTGGTGATTGAACTCAATATCCAGCCTCTATCCACTCCCAGGAGTTGAGGGGATGGCACTGAAAGTTCCAACACTCTAGTCACATGGTTGCTCCACTAGCAACTGGCCCCACACTACAGTTACTTCGGAGCTTTCCAAAAGTCACCGCATTAACATAACAAAAGACCTTTTCTCACTCTCCACATAGGAAATTTCAAGGGTTTGGGGAGCTGTAAATCAGGAACTAGAATAAAGACCAAGTGCCTATGAGAAATGTATTTTGGCCATCTGAATGACCATATATATGTACATTTTAAAATAAATTATAATATCGCATATTGAAGACTCACTCTAAACAGATTTTTTACCAGCACTCTGTAGGATGAGGTATCTCCAAGAAGAATGGTGCTTGTACATAGCTCTGCTCCCTTCACTCGCAAAACCTGAAGAACTTTTTATATTTTTCCTCCTTTGAAGTGCTCAAATTATTCTTTCTTCCAATTCACTTTTTCTCAAGTTCCTGGATTTTAAAAAATTGTGCTTTGAGATACCTTCATCCTGTGATTCTCTCCAAAGATTAAAATTGTTTCACAAGTTAAGCAGATAAATGTATACATCAATAAATTCATGAATAAACAAGAAGTCTAGAGCAGGGAATGGGGACAGAAAGAGAAAGACCAGTAACTTTTATCATGTGGTAGTACTTGGCCCTGAAGAGGCATTTTAATTTGCATTACATAAATTTATCTTCTTTGCACCCTAAACAGTAAGAGACATGGGTATTATATTATCTCTAGCTTCTTACCTAGAGGACGGGGATTGATAATGCTAAACTCATTTGGTTGTTGTACGCTTAAGTGACACAAGCACATAAATTGTTTAGAGCATTTCCCGAAAAATAGTAAGTGCCTAATATATGTTGCTATTATTAGTATATATTCTATTCCAAGGAAATATCTTAAGGCTAAGAGATGTTTATTAATTTGTTCAAGTTAATAGAGGTTAAAGCCATGGTTCAAATTAATGCCTTCTGGCTCCAAACGAAATATTGTCTGCATTATGTTTCTCAAAAAGATTTTTGGGGGTTTTGTAAAAAAGGCCTTTAGAGATAACTGCTTTAAAAATCAAACTCACTAATGAATTTAATGTGCAAAACTGCCCATGCGTTGGGGGAGGGTGGCTGGTAACAACTGTATCTGATCAGGGCTATGCAGAGGAGATTGAATCCAAGAGGAGTAGATTTCAGTAATCAAGGTCAATTAGAATAAAAAGGACTTAGTTTGGGCTGTATTTCAATACTTAAATATCAAAATTTGACTTTAATTAAAGCATCAGCTCAACTATAAACTATGATATTATGTCCCCCCCCCCAAAAAAAAAAACCAGCCTCTTTTACAAAAGGTACATAATATGATTCATTAAATACCAGTGAGACAGAGTTAGGATAAACAGTTATCTATGTTGAGAAGCAGGATTGAAGCATGATGTTAACAGGATGTAATAAAGAGTAGATAAAAGCTTATAAAGCTTTGCCTAAATTAGAACTTATTTTAACTCATCAACTGTAATTGCATTGTTGTATGAAAAAATGTGTTTATGTTCTTTTAAATTTTTTAAGTGATCCCAATGTACTCATACATTGTAATGTTGCCCAATGGAAAAGTATTCATTTAAAAGCAAATTGGTAATCCTATCACTTCTACAGTAAATATAAAATTGACAGGAGAGTGAGTTTTGGCAACAGCGAAATGAGAAATTGTTCAATTAGCTCTTTCTATCATGTCATTAACGTTGACTCTCAGAAAACATGCTGCTCTTAGACAAGGGGAGACTGTGTGTGGTGGGGCTGATGAAAGAGAGCCTCCAATTCAGGTGAGAAACATATTAATTCGCATTACTACAGGGTATGAAGTTTCTCTTGGTGCAGCATTTAAAAGTGGGCTTTAGGAAAAAAATCCTATTATGATATTATTATTATAATAATCAGTTGCTGTGCAAATTAACTAATACTAATTTAAATATGTAGAGAATATATAGAGATGGAAGAGAATGGATTGGTTTTTTTTTTGTTCTTTTAAAGAAATTATAAGAAGCATGTACTTAGAGAAAATCCCCTACAACTCTGTTTAGTATATTCTAATGTACCATTTAGTAAATGTATATGTGTCAATATAAGGGTGATACATATGGCCCATGTGGTTCAGTTGGTTGGAGCGCTGTCCCATAACCAAAGGGCTGCGAGTTGGGTCCCTGATCAAGGCACAACACACCTAGGTTGCGGGTTTCATCCCTGTTTCACATGCCTACCGTCCCTGGTCTGGGTGCTACGGGAGGCAACCAATCAATGTTTCTCTCTCACTTTGATGTTTCTTTCTCTCCCTTCCTCTCGCCCTTCCTCTCTCCCTAAAAGCAATGAAAAAATTACCTCCGGTGAGGATTAAAAAATAATAATAATAAAATAAAATAAGATATTCATAGAAAAAAGAACACAAATAAGTTTTTGCAAGCTATTTCCATAATACTAGAAATAAAGAAACCTCTTCACTATAATTCAGGAAAAATAAAAAATAAAGCACTAATAATATGCTACATTTTTCTATGTCAGATTGTTTTAAAAAATCAAAATCTGTAGCACAGAGGAGCACAGTGAACATGTAGTTACTGTTTCTGCCAATAACAACATAAACTATTCTTTAACATAGTAGTGAGAAATGTTAGTTTATAAATGCCATTACTTTATAAAATTCATTGCTATTTAAAAATTCATTTATCTGTCCATGGTAACCTAAAAAAATCTGATTTACTATGAGATATATTGTATAAGTTGCCCTATAATACTAATTACTCAGTTATTGAATTTATTCTTTTTTTAAGATTTTATTAATTTATTTTTAGAGAGAGGGGAAGGGAAGGAGAAAGAGAAGGAGAGAAACATCAATGTGTGATTCCCTCTTGCGCACCCCTTACTGATCTAGCCTGCAATCCAGGCATGTGCCCTGTCTGGGAATCGAACTGGTGACCCTTTGGTTTGCAGGCTGGTGCTCAGTTCACTGAGCCACACCAGCCAGGGCTGAATTGATTCTATATTACCATATATTAGGTTATTTTAAAGAATATTGTGATGTTTTTGTTTGACAAAAGCACTTAATTTCCTGTCATTTGAAATATATAATGACTGAAAAGTAAAGGTAAAATTTTCTAGAAAATACTATGTTTATTCAGTTATTAAAATATATATTATAAAATATATCATACAATTGATCTAAAAATATTCACTAAAGTCAATGAGTTCATTTTATAAAATATTTTCATCAATATCAGTAAAAATATTTGATAAAACTGTGGATTATTTACCAATTTTTTCATATATATACATTGAGCAATTTTACACCAAAATTTTGTTCAGATCTTTTTTTAAAAAGTTCTATTTTTATTTTTTGTTAAGACTACTGATGTCAAGGTGGTTCAATTTCCAAAAATGGATAAATTTTAGCAATAACAGTTGGTAATATAAGTCAAGAACACTGAGTTTTTTCTTTTATCACATTCAGAATATTTAATTTCCCTTCCATCTGATAATAATTTTGCATGTAAAAAATAACACAAAACTATGTCAATTTGAAATAAGCACCCACACACCTTATGGAATTAAAATATTGTGTGGGATTAAAATCATGAATATGTTCTGTAAGCATGATCTCCAAAAACATCTTTTTCTAAAAAAAGAAATTATAATAATGACAGTTGTTCAAACCAAATGATTTGATATTTTAACATCAGGAACTCTCTCTCAATATTCTCTGGATCTCAGTCTACAGTTTTAACTAGGGCATTTGGATTTCAAGGACATAAAGTCTCGGGGTAGTAAAATATAGTAACAACATTTTAGAATGAAGAGAGTACAGAAAGTCCATTACAAGCTATCATTTTTTTTTTTTTTTTTAGCATTGCACTGAAGGATTTTTTTAGGTGCATGTTTTTGTTGTACATGAAAAGACTATGTGCTCTACCAATTTAAACAGTACTTTCCCAGCATATGGACACAATCTGATATATAGGTTATACATTTTCAGGATGCCTCAGAGAACCAGCTTTTATATTTGAACAATCTTGGCACAGTACAAGTGTGATATAAAACATGCTTTACAATTTCACATAACTGATTGACACATAAAACATGATAAAAATGAATCTGGGAATTTCTTTTTCCCTTGCCATCCATTAAATGGGTAAAATTGTTTACTGAACATATATGAGCCACTTGGAGCAATTTTCAGGATAATTGTCTTTCAAAAGCCCATGTGTACTAACAGTTGTTTTTATATTTAGTTTAAAAGTAAAGGCGAGGGAGTACTGTTCTTTTAAAGATATTCCATATCTTTCTCATTTGGATAATTTTCATACACAAAACAATATTATAAGAAGTAAATAAGAAAGGGTTTTATTAACTGAAAATGAAATGTGTAAAACTCAAAACAAAATGTTATATACTTTAAACTTATTTATCAGCACTATGGCTCTACTATCCTAATTAAAATGTAATTCACCAGGTTTATAACAACTAAAGTGGATTTATAAGTTTTTAAATATATTGGTTACAATCTTCAGACATTCTGAAAAAATTTTTTAAATCATTGTTTGGGGGAACTTAACCTTTCTTTTCATTTTATAAAAATTTGAATGAATTAAAACAGAATTTGTTTTTCATTTTAATATTCTTAAACTCTAAGACATACCTTTGTTTATTCTTCAGTCAAATACTACTTTATCTCTTTAAAAATATTGAATGTAAATGGGTCTCTTAAAGGCAATCATTGAACTATTATTGGACAAATTTTTAGTTGGTATTTTCTAGAACCCACATTGAAATCCTGGATACATCATTCATTGATGGATACAAAGCATATGACGTCTGTCCAGAAGGTATCCAGCCATGTAATATGAAAAATAGAGATATTTATTGAAGAAGATACAAGAAACACTGTACACAGGACAGTGATGCCTCAGTCCCCGTCATAGCAGGCATCTTGGGACCTCACACATTTTTCTCACTTATTATCAGCTGCCTCATTGTATTTTCCTGAATCTCTTGGACAGTCTGAAATCTCTTCCCTTTCAAAGGTGATTTTAGTTTTGGGAAAAGCCAGAAGTCACAGGTCACCAAATCTGGGCTGTACGGGGGCTGAGTCGCCTGGTGGATTTCATGTTTCACCAAAAAACTCCACATGAGACGTGATGCCTGAGCAAGCAGACACATTGTCATGATGAAGCTGCCAATCATCAGTTGCCCATAGCTGGGGCCTTCTGAATTATCCAAATAGTTTCTGCAGAGGAGTGTTCAAGCTTAATGTAAAATTTAATGCAGATTTTTTGCTCTACTTGCTCATTCATTTTGAATGTGATGGTCACACAGAACACATTCTCACTCAACAGTGTCTACTGCCCCCACTGACTAGTACAGTGAAGTCTTCATTGTTCAAGCATGCTCATTCCAGTCCACTCTCCTTAGCTGTCAGGTTATATGGATGTTGTTTAAACCATTCTCATTATATTAACAATGACTGGACTTTTTCTGGAAAGACCTCGGTGTAGATGAGAAATGTTCAAATAACCAAGGCAGAGAAAACAATAAAAAATAATTTCACAGTAATTAAAGTGAATGTTTAAATAGTACTAAAAGAAATAAGGATCTGTGTTCTACTTATAAAGCGTTGGTTAACTATATTAAAAAACTCACCATCTATATTAATGGTTTATACATCTGGAAGGGTCATGTCAGAGTCAATGCTATCAATTATTGGTAACTTTAAAAATGTGTTTTTGTTTGTTGCTTTGCTTTTTCATTTTTTTACTATGAAGTTGCTGTTTTACTCTTTCACTTGGTCTATTTAAATGTAATGAAATTGACTTTGGTTTCTTTGTATTATTAAAGCTACGATAGCTTTAATATGATAGCTATCCTAACTATAAATTCAGAAATTGGGGAAATATTTTGCTCCCATTGTCTCCCTCAGTCATGCTGGAAAATTATCCTAGTTAAGGTTTGGAAACAGTAAAATATAGAAATATGAGGTGCATGAAAAAAACGGCTTTTCCTTTTAAAGTAATTATCTTAGGTAAATGAGATAAACCATCCCTTTGTCATTTAAAATGGCAGAGGAACTGCTTTACCAGACAGGAAGAGGGACTGTATCCTCTGGCAAGTACACATCTTCTGAAACCTACACTTTCCTGAAAAATAAACCAAATTGTATGTAAGACATAGAACTATGAATTTGATTGACATAGTGCTAAATATCTTTGAATGGAGAAAAGTTAGAGAGATTCTTATATTGGGATTTTTCATTCAAGCATGGAGATCTTCAAAGTTGACACAATAGTGTTTAGTCTTCTATTCTCAATACTCGACATTGAATAAGACAGAATAAAGCCATAAACATTTATGGAAAGAATGAATAAATGTTATGGCTCAAATGTTTGTCAGATACCATTTTATTTTATTTTTGTAACAAACATAACATTGTTTCCAAGAGAAAATGAGTTTCAAATTCTAAACAAACAAAAAAAACCCTTAAAAATGAAATTTAAACACAATAAAAAAAGTTGGGAAGAAATTTACAGTTAAAAACTGGAGGACTTAAATTAAAAAGAAACTAAAAAATTCCCTGAAGAACACTATAGATTTCCAGCATAGAAAATGTGTTTTCATTATCTACAGGGTCCGGCAGGAAAGGAGAACAGCAAAAACAATCAGAAAAAAGTAAAATGGCAATAACTACATGTTTATCAAAAATTACTTTAAGTGTAAATGGATTGAATGCTCCAATCAAAAGACAAATGTGTGATGAAGATGTGGAACATACACAGGGTCCAGCTGAAGTAATGCCTGCTTGAGTGTGGTTGGTAGGGCAATAATATGTGTGTAATAGCTTATAGTTTTAATTTGAGTATTTCACCTAAAATGCCATATGGTGCCCTTGAGTGTGATATTATTATGTTACAGAATTACATGCTTATGATTTTGTAATAAAAGACTTTGTAATAAAAAGGGGTGTTATTTGTTTCAGAGCCTTTACGTATATTTGTTACTTAAAAATATGTATTGAACATGCATTTTAACTAAAATTACTTTCAGTATAAAATTTATCATATCCAGAATTACAATATACATAATTAATTTTAAATTCTGCACAGATATTCTTTTCATGGAATTGTGATATATAAGTAGAGTAAGTAAGTCTATTAGGTGATTTGCATATGCCCTTCTAGACACATTAGAATGTAAGAGTGTTTGGTTTTTTTTGTTCCTAAAATTCTCCCCTTGAGGACTAGTGACGGAACTGCCCTGCCTGGTTTCAGAAGCTATAAACCCCCATGGTTAAGGCTGAGTCAGAGACCTTGGGACCATAAGCCACTAAGGAGACAAAGCTTATCTCCCTGGCAGGGGTGCCACCTCTGTCCACTTTACTTTACCCTGCTTGACCCTGAGCTTGACCAGTTAGCCAATGACGGGTAAGATTCCTCAAGGGAGGGACAACCTAAGACAGGCATGGTCATGAAGAGGCCCACAGGGAAGGAGTTGAGGGGCTATAGAAAAAGGGGTGATGGACCCTCGCCCCTCAGCTTTGACATAGCCTGAGTTCTTATTCTGTCTGCAAGAAGTCTCCTAATTTCTTGGCTGCCTTACTTCCCCTGCCTAACTTAAGCATGAAACAATGCCAGAGCTGGGTGCAGCCCTGTGCTGGAAAGGGCAGGTTCCCTGGGGAAATCAGGCCTAAGAAAGAATGCATAAAATCCTGTGAAACCTACTTTGCTAATACCCTCAATTTAAATGATAAGGGTCCAAGCCTGAAATGAGTTTGTTTCCCAAAATCTTATAGCCCTTTAGCTAACTGACCCTGACCTAGAATAAGCCCTCAGAGTTCTTTGTTACCTGTTGTTTGATCCTTACTGCCTGACAGTGATTGATGAGCTTTACGTGCATTCCTGTGCAAATTGAACCCAATAAAAGCCCATTGAGGAAAAGGCTCTCGGCCCTTCTCCTTTAAGAGATTGGCCACCTTTCCTCCCCAAGCAGATCACGTCTTGGTAGACTTATTCTCATCCATGGCGGCCAGAGGGGCCCTGTGGGTGGAGCGCCCCCCCCCCCACAGTCTAGCATGAAAAGAATGTGTCTGAAGCTATTGATAAACTATTTTTGTCAGAGAGATATCAGGAAAAAATTGCTTCTAGCAGGATGAAAATCACTAGACAAGAAATAATTGCTCCTGAGAAATGAGTTTTTTTCTTTGACTCATATATAGTTTGAAGGTTATACCAAAATTGTTTTGGATGGAATGCTTCCATACATTAACTATGGCAAAGACATTGTTGGGCACTGTGATTCTTCATACAGATCAAAGAGACATTATCTCTGTACCCTGCAGCCACAACCTCTGCACTTATTCTTTTTTTTTTTTTACTTGAAAATTTGATACACAGTGCATTTTAAGGTTCTAATTTTTCTTTTTCTGGGAAGAAATTTTTAAAAGTCTATAAAATTTTCAAAAAGGCAAAGGATTAAACTATGGTTCCTTGACTTTAGGAATAATGTTTGAATTATTCAAGCATCAATTTAAAGGTCATGTACTTTAGAAATTATTCCCTGATTTCACAAAGTACACTAATTGCTACAGCTGTGTGACCTTACATGTACCTATTCATCCATGACTCTCAGAGTCATTGAATAATTATCCATCTTTATCACAAGTATATGAACTTGAAGAGGTGGGACTGTGGCTACCTTATACATCATCTTATCCCCAGTGCCATAAATCTATTCACAAAACAAGAATTTGGTAGATATTGTTTAAATGAATACATTCAAGAGGCAATGGGAAAAAATTCTATTTTCAAAGACTGATTTATAATAACCAAAAAATGTAACATAACTAAAATGTTCTTCAACTGGAGGATGTCTACACAAACTGTTGTATATCCATGCATTAAAATACTACCCTACAATAAAATAGAAAGAACTAATATATACAAGAATATACATGAATCACAAATTAATTATTTTAAGTAAAATAATACAGCTATAAATGACAACATATTGTTTGATGTCATTTATAACAATGTTTGAGAAGGCAAAATTATAAAACAAACAAAATTCAATGTTTTTTAAAAACTGTCATGGGGGTTGACTAAATGAACAAGGAGAAATTTTTGGATGTAACAATTTTACATATTGATTCTGGTGGTGATTACAATACTTTATTTATTTGCCAAAAGCTGTAGAACTATACACACCCAAAAAAGAGTGAATTTGCTTTATGAACATTATTTCTCAATGGATTAAATATAAAACAAAAGAACAACTTTTTTATTCCTTATTCTATTACATTTGTCCCCGTTTTTTTTCCTTTTTGAGCCCTCCACCCAACCAACTCTCTTGCCTACAGTCAATCCCCTCTCCTTTGTCCAAGCCCATTAGTCATTCATACATGTTCTTTGAGTAGTCCCTTCCCCTTCATTCCACCATTCTTTGCCCCCTCCTCCCTTCCTGCAGCTATCAGTCTGTTCCATGTTTCCACGTCTCTGGTTCCATTTCTCTCATCAGTTTATTTTATTCATTAGATTCCAGTTAGAAGTGAAATTATATAATATTTGTCTTTTGCCAACTGGCTGTTTTCACTTAACATAGTAGTCTTCAGTTCCAGCCATGCTGTTGCAAAAGGTAAGACTTCTTTCTTTCTGCTGCATAGCATTTCATTGTGTATATATGTACCACAGTTTTTTAATCCATTTATCTACTTATGGGCATCTGGGCTGTTTCCAACACTAAGGGATACATAAGTTTTTTGAATTGGTGTTCCAGGATTCTTACAGTACATTCCCAGCAGTGGAATCTCTGAGTCATGAGGCAGTTCCATTTTTAATTTTTTGAGAAAATTCCTGTTTTGAGAAAATGCTGTTTTCCACCATGGCTACAGCAGTCTGCATTCTCACCAACAGTATACTAGGTTTCCCTTTTCCCCACATCCTCGCCAGCACTTGTTGTTTGTTGATTTATCAATGATAGCTATTCTGACAGTGTGAGATAATATCTCATTGTGGTTTTAATTTGCATCTCTTTCATGGCTAGTGATTTGAGCATTTTTTCATATGTCTATGCCATCTTTATGTCCCTTGGACCAATGTCTATTCAGGTCCTTTGCCCATTTTTTAATTGGGTTGTTTGTCTTCCTAGTGTTGAGTCATATGAGTTCTTTATATATTTTGGAGATTAAACCATTGTCTGATTTATCATTGGCAAATATATTCTCCCATACAGTTGGTTTGCTTTTGATGATGGTTTCTTTGGCTGTTTAGAAAATTTTAAATTTGGTGTAGTCCCATTTGTTTATTTTTACCTATATTTTCCTTGCCCTAGGAGATATATCAGTGAAAATATTGCAACATGGGATGTCTGAAATTTTACTGCCTATGTTTTTCTTCAGGACTTTTATGGTATCACAACTTATATTTAAGTCCTTTTCCCATTTTGAGTTTATTCTGGTGTATGGTGTAAGTTGGTAGTCTAGTTCCACTTCTTTTTCTTTTCTTTTTTTTGCATGTACCAATCCAGTTCTCCAAACACCATTTATCAAAGAGACTGTTTTTACTCCATTCTATGCTTGTGCCCCCTTTGTCAAATATTAATTGACCATAGAGACATGGGTTTATTTCTGGGCTCTCTATTCTGTTTCATCGATCTGTGTGTCTGTTCTTAACCCAGAACCAGAATCTCTTGATTACAATGACCTTGTACTATAGTTTACTGTCAGGTATTGTGATCCCTCCCATTTTGTTCTTTCTCAGGATTGCTGAGGGTACTCAGGGTCATTTTGTTTCCACATAAATTTTTGGAATATTTGTTCTAGAACTGTGAAATATGCCACTGGTAGTTTAATAGGAATTGCATTGAATCTATAGATGGCTATAGGTAGTATGGACATATTAATGATGTTAAATCTCCCCATCCATGAACACAGTATGTGGTTCCAGTTATTTGCATCTTCCTCATTGTCTTTCTGCAGTGTTCTATAGATTTGCGTGTACAGGTCTTTTACCTCCTTGGTTAAAATTATTCCTGAGCACTTTTTTTTCTTGTTGCTATAGTACATGGGATTTTTTTCTTAGTTTCTCCCTGATAATTCATTGTTGATGTACAAGAGTACCATAAATTTCTGAATATTGTCTTTGTATTCTGCTACTTTTCCAAATTCATTTATTAGGTTGAATAGGTTTTTTGTGTGTGTGTGTGTGAAAACTCTAATGTTTTCTACATACATTATCATGTTGTCTGCAAACAGTAAGTTTTACTTCTTCGTTTCCAATTTGGATGCCTTTTACTTCTTTTTCTTGTCTAATCACTGTGGCTATAACTTATAGTACTATGTTGAATAAGAGTGGTGAAAGCGGACACCCTTGTATCGTTTCTGATCTTAAGGGAAACACTTTTAGGTTTTGCCAATTGAGTATGATGTTGGCAGGAGGTTTCTTGTATATGACCTTTATTATGTTGAGGTATGCTCCCTGTACTCCCACATTGCTGAGTGTTTTTATCATAAATGGGTGCTGTACCTTATCAAATGCTTTTTCAGCATCTATTGATATGATGATATGATTTTTGTCTTTCATTTTGTTTATGGGCTGTATTAAGTTTAATGATTTGCAAATGTTATACCATCCTTACATTCCTGGGATAAATCCCACATGATCGTGGTGTATGATCTGTTTAATGTATTGCTGGGTCCAGATTGCCAATATTTTGTTGAGGATTTTGGCATCTATGTTCATCAGAGATATTGACCTGTAATTTTCTCTTTGTTGTGTCTGTATCTGGTTTTGGAATTAGGATAATACTATCCTTATAAAAAGAGTTTGGAAGTCCTCCCTCTTCTTAATATTTTTGGAATAGTTTGAAAAGGATAGGTGTTAGTTGTTCTTTGCATGTTTTGTTAAATTCACCAGTGAGGACATGTGGTCCGGGCTTTTGTGTGTCAGGAGTTTTTTGATTACTACTTCAATTTCACCTGTTGTTATCGGTCTGTTCAGGCTTTCTGATTCTTCTTGATTCAGTTTTGGGAGATTGTGTTTTCAGAAATGTGTCCATTTTGCCTAGTTTGTCCAGTGACTTAGCACATAGTTATTCATATTAATTTTTTGTAATCCTTTTTATTTCTGTGGTTTTGGTTGATACTTCACTTTCACTTGTGATTTTATTTATTTGTATCCTCTCTCTTTTTTTCTTATGAATCTGGTTAAAGGTCAATTTCATTTATCTTTTCAAAGAACTGTCTCCCGGATTCAATGATACATTGGATTTTTTTTTTTTTTTTTTTTTTTTTTTAGTTTCTATGTCATTTAATTCTTCTCTGATCTTGATTATTTCCTTCCTTCTACTTGTTCTGGGCTTTGCTTGTTGTTATTCCTCTAATTTTTGTATGTGTAGTGTTAGGTTGTTTATTTGATTTTTTTCTATCCTCTTTATGTAGGCCTGCATTGCTATGAACTTCCTTCTCAGGACTGCCTTTGTCATGTCCCACAGATTTTGGGTTGTTGTGGGGGGTTTTTTTTCCAGATACTTTTTGATTTCTTCTTCCTTGAACTCATTGTTAACCCATTCATTATTTAATAACATGTTATTCAGTCTCCAGGTATTTGAATGTTTTTGAGGGTTTTTTTTTTCTCGAGGTTGTTTTCTAGTTTTAAGCCATTGTGATCCAAGACTATGTTTGATATGATTTCAAATTTCTTGAATTTGTTAAGGCTTGTTTTGTGTCCTACCATGTGGTCTATCATTGAAAATGATCCATGTGTGTTTGTAAAGAATGTATGCTTTGTTTCTTTGGGGTTAAATGTTCTGTAAATATCAGTTAAGTTCATCTAATCTAGAGTGCATTTTCAATGCCACAATATCCTTGTTGATTCTTTCTTTGGAAGATCTATCCATTGTTTAGAGTGGGTGTTAAAATCCCTTAGAATGACTGTATTGCTGTTGATCTCCTTCTTAAAATCCTCCAAGATTTTTCTTATGTATTTAGGTGCTCCTATGTTGGGTGCATATATGTTGACAAGTTATATCCTCTTGTTGAACCATTCCATTAAGTATTATGTAGTGATCTTCTTTGTCTCTTGTTATGGCCCTTGTTTTGAATTCTATTTTGTCTGATATAAGTATTGCTACCCAGCTTTTAATTTCATGTCCATTTGCTTGGAATATTTTTCCATCCTTTCACTTTCAGACTGTGTAGATTTTTGGTTTTGAGGTGGATTTCATGTAGACAGCATATGTACAGATTATATTTTCTTATCCACTCATCTACACTACGCTTTTGATGGGAGCATTTAATCCATTTACATTTAATGTTATTATTGATAGGTACTTATTCATTGCCACCTTTTCCTTGGTACCTCTGTTCCTCTCTCTCTTTATTTCTTCTTCTTAAAGCAGTCCCTTTAGTATCTCTTGCAGTGCTGGCTTGGTGGAGGTGTACTCTTTTAGCCTTATTTTATCTGGGAAGCTCCTTATTTCACCTTACATTTTAAATGAGAGCTTTGCTGGATAGAAAATTTTTGGTTGAAGGTCCTTGCTTTTCATTACTTGGAATATTTCTTGCCATTCCCTTCTGCCTTGTAATGTTTCTATTGAGAAATCAGCTGATAGCCTTACACAAGGTTCCTTGTATATTACTAGCTGTTTTTCCCTTGCTGCCTTTAAGATTATCTGTCTTTAAGTTTTGTCATTTTAATTATGTTGTGTCTTGAAGTGGGCCTCTTTGAGTTCATCTTCATTGGAACCCTTGTGCTTCCTGAATTTGTGTGACTTTTTCCCTCACCAAGTTAGGGAAGTTTTCTGTCATTATGTTTTTGTTAGTTTCCAGATACTATCATTCTGTCATTATTTTTTTCATTTGTTTCCAGATACTATCCCTTGCTCCTTTTCTTCTTTTGGTATTCCTGTGATGGGAATGTTGTTATGTTTCATGTTGTCCTGAAGCTCCCTTAAACTATCCTATTTGTTTTGGAGTCTTTTTTCATTTTTGCTCTGACTGGTATTTCCTTCTACCTTGTTTTCCGGCTTGCTGATTTGGTCTTCTGCTTCATCTAGCCTGCTTTTACTTCCTAGTGCGTTCTTCATTTTGGATATTGTATTCTTTATTTCCTCGTACTTACTCTAGTTTCTATGTCTTTTTTCATGGTGTGATAGTTCCCACTAAGTCCCTTGTAGCTTCCATAAAGTTCCTTGTAGTTCTCACTGAGTTCCTTGAGGATCCTTATAATCATTATGTTGAGCTCTATGTCTGATAGATTGCTTACCTCAATTTCATTTAGCTCTTTTTCAGAAGGATTCCTCATTTCCTTTTGATTGGGGGTTCTTTCTTTTCCCCCTCATTTTAGGTGACTCATTCTGTTTTTTATGCATCTCAGTTTGCTCTGCTCTGACTGCCTGTCTTCATGGGGTGGCCTTCTGTAATAGGAGTTCTGTGGGACTCAATGATGCATTCTCTTTGATCTCCTCATCTGGATGCTCTAGGGATGACCTTTATTCAATTTATGTGAGCTCCCTTGTTGTTCTTGGGCTTTGATTATTGATAGCTCATTTGTTGGTGGGTTCTCCCCTCCAGCTGGCTGACTGAGAGTCACAACCTCCACCATTTCTTGAATGCTGATTTATAGGTGCTGGCAGGACAAAGCAAAACTACCCAAAAGACCAAACCCATACCAGCAAAAATACCCCCTTACCACTTCAGCAATGTCAATGGCAAATGAGCAAAGATTAATAAAGGTAGAAAGAGATGAAGAGTATTATAAGATAGGAAAAAAGAATATGAGATGACTAAAGGAGAGAAAAATTGGTTTTTAGAGGGACAAAGTGGAGAAATAATAAGAATAAGGAATAGAAAGAAGGCAAAGAAAGGGAGAAAATAAAATGTAAAATGTAAGTAGAAAAGGGAATGGTGATGGAAAAATGAAGTAAGACAAGGGAAGAGTATAATATGAGGTTTGAACTAAAATAAAAATATAAATAAAAGAATAAAAAATAAAATACAAAAAAAGTGGCTTAGTTGGAACACAATGGAAGAAAAAAGAAGAAATGTTAAAAATTTATGTGAGAGAAATAAATCTCACAAATTCTGAAGAAGAACAAGGCAGAATTCATCTCAGCAGAGTTTGGTGTTACCTTCTGTCTTCTGGATCTGCCTCTGGATTTTTTCAGTTCAAGGCCTGGGGGTGGGTCATTCAACTTCTGGCAGCACCACATGTACCACCTTCACTTGCCTCTAGATGAGGCTTCTATTGCAATCCAGAGTATGGGACTCCTGGGTCTCCCCTAGATACACCACCCATTTTGGTCTGCCCCAGCTTATTTCTAATAATGTAGGTCCCAATGAACTAGGTGTCTGTTTCAAGGGAGGGGTCAATCTCTGTAAGAGGATCAGCTCTTTCCTGCTTGGTGCTATTGATAATTCTGTGTGAGAGCTGAGGCTGAGTGGGACCCCTGATTACCCCTTGCTGTGCTGATTTCTGATCTTGCTGGCCTTGGTGGAATATGGACCTAGGAACCAGTGTATTTTGTCCCCCTGAGAGAAGTTCAAACTGTGCCCTTTCAGAATTTCTCTTCCTGTCTTTCTGTTGCAGATATGCACCCTGCAGGGGGTTCTTGAGTCTGTCTTGCCTGTTCTGCAGAACTTCCCTGTTGGATGTGGTGCTTGCTATTCTGCAGGAGGTGGGAATTGGGTATATCTTTCCCTTCCCAGAGGTTTGAACTTTCCTGGGGAAGGCGGTTCTGCCTGGCTATAAGTAATCTCAGGTGCTCAACTTTTTCCCATCTAATTCCCAGCCCATTCCCCTCACAGTAGACAGTAGCTGAACTCATTTTGCATAGCCCCTGGCTTGCTAGCCAGGCTGGGCTGGGGCCCAGAAATCCTTTTGTTGTGTAACTTTCTGACCTTCCTGACCAGCTGTATCCAGTGGGAGCAAACTGTGCTTTCAGTCTTGTCCCTTTGCTCGTAGAGCAGCTACACAAGGGGTCCTGGCTCAGCACAGTTCAGCTTCCCTTTCAAAAAGTCTCTCTGTGGCACACCCACTGCAGTACCAAGTCACTGTCCAGTTTTCCACACACAACACCTCTCCAAAAAGCCAAAAGTCTCTCACAGTCACAGCTGGCAGTAACCTGTCTCTGCTCAACCCAGGTGTGGTCCCTGACTATTTTGGGACATAGATTCCCCCTCTCTCTCTCTTACTCTCCTGGTTGGTGTTTGGCACTTCATTTATGGACTGCTGATCCCTGTGTATGTGTAGGTTGGATCTTCCTGACTTCTTCTATCGTCCCAAGTCACTCCAGGGCCCTGGGCTGGGGGTTCCCTGTGTGGGACAGAGGCTCCCTGTCCTGGGAGGGGAATGGGCCACAAAGCTGTGATTTCTGACTAGTGTCTCCACTGCTGCACGTGCCACACATGGGCTATTTCCCCTTCAACTTATAAAACCTTCTTACCACTTGTTGTGAAGCATCTTCTGAACTCCTTGGCTGAAAACTTCATATTGGCTAAGATTCCATTGATTGTTCAAATTATTTGTTGGAATATCAGCCAAGAATCTAAGTTGGGATCAAGAGAAAGTGGACTCAGCTTCCACCTACTTGGTGGCCATGTTCTCTCCTTCCAACCACATGTTTTTTCAAATTAACTTTTTTGTAATGTTACAGTGTTTATCTTAGAGCAAATAATAAAAAGATTATGTAATAATTATGTAGAATATTAACAATAAAATTTAAATTAAATTATATAGTTTTTGATTGTGTATCATTCAGGGTTCAGAAAGAAAGAGAACCACAAGGAAACACATATTGAAAGAATTATTCCATGGAGTTGTCTTAAGCAATTGTGGTACTGGCTACACTTTAACTTCCAGAGAAGAGTAGAACAGAACTCTCAATCATGGGCTAACATTACCATCCACAGCAGAATTTATTCTTTATCAGGGAAGCCTAAACTCTACTCTTAAAGCTTTTCAACTGAAAAGAATTAGGTCTACCAGATAACCTATGATAACCTCCCTTACTTAAAGTCAACAGATTATAGACTCCTGGCTGGCTTGTGTGGCTCAGTGGATTGGGTGCTAGCCTGTGAACTAGAGGGTCACAGGTTTGATTCCCAGTCAGGGCACATGCCTAGTTTGAGGTCCAGGTCCCCAGTAAGGGGCTTGTGAGAGGCAACCACACATTGATGTTTCTCTTCCTCACTTTCTCCCTCCCTTCTCTCTAAAACTAAATAAATAAAAACTTCAAAAAATAAAGTTAGCAGATTATAGACTCTAATCACATTACATCAACACATAGATTAGTGTTGGATTAACTGAAAACTTTAGACTAGCCACACTGACACATCAAAAGACTATCACAACATTAGTACTCCTTTGAAATCAATATAATAATAAAATAACAACCCATTCTCCAGAAAAATAATACATATTATATCCATATGTATTAGACAATGTTTAAAGAGACGATTCTTTAGACTAAAAATGGTTTTATTACACTTTTTAAAGGAAAAATGTGAAAGTTAAATGAAAAAGTAAAAAGAAAGTTAAATAAACTATACAACACATACAGGTTTATAAAAGCCAATATGACTTCAATTTATTTGAAGGCTTGGATATGAGGATATTGATAGAGTATTTCCTCCCTAGAGTCTGTCAATAAATAAGAACAAGAAACACCCAAAATAGAAATGAATTACATATCTCTTTTTACCAAAATAAGAAGTACAATAATTGAGTCCTTTTGAAAAGCACTGAAATATCAGGAAAAGATTGTCCTGTTCTTGTTCCAGTCATTAAACTCTTAGCTTTTGTTCCTCAATAGATATAATTCAAGAAAGTTTTTACTACATTTTTGTAGCACTCTACAAAAACGAGGTACTCTACTAGTAATTTCGAACACTGTGAGTGGGAATATGGTTTCATAAAAAGGCAAGTGAGGAGCATATGAATTGGTGCGTCACTGGAGATAGCATTATGTGCCTCTCTTGAGTTGTATTAGGATCAAAAAGTAAATCAATAATTTAAAAGTTAAAAAAATTCAGTTTTACCTATTTAAGTGTCTGTAATTAACTGAACAGTTAAAATATTTGATCAAAACACTTTCAAGTGGGCTAAGTAGGAAGAGTAATGGGAGAAGTGAATGCATATTTTAGCTTTTTAAAATTATGAGTCTAAAACAATTTTTTAATTCAATTTTTAAATTATTTTATTGTTGTTCAATTACAGTTGTCTGCATTTTTTCCCCACCTCCCTACCCCACCCCAGCCAAACCCACCTCCCTCCCCTGCTTCCAACCTCCCCCTTGGTTTTTGTCCATGTGTCCTTCATAGTAGCTCCTGAAAACCCTTCTCCCCACCACCCCTTCCCCCCTCCACTCTGGCTATTATTAGATTGTTCTTAACTTCAGTGTATTTGGTTATATTTTGTTTGCTTTTTTCTTTTGTTGATTACATTCCAGTTAAAGGTGAGATCATATGGTATTTGTCCCTCACCACCTGGCTTATTTCACTTAGCGTAATGCTCTCCAGTTCCATCCATGCTGTCTCAAAGGGTATAAGCTCCTTCTTTCTCTCTGCTGCGTAGAATTACATTGTGTAAATGTCCCATAGTTTTTTGACCCACTCATTTGCTGATGGGCACTTAGGTTGCTTCCAGTACTTGACTATTGTAAATTGTGCTGCTATGAACATTGGGGTGCATAGGTTCTTTTGGATTGGTGTTTCAGGGATCTTAGGGTATAATCCCAGCAGTGGAATTGCTGGGTCAAAAGGCAGTTCCATTTTTAGTTTTCTGAGGAAATTCCATACTGTTTTCCACAGTGGCCTTACCAGTCTGCATTCCCACCAACACTGCACTAGGGTTCCCTTTTCTCCACATCCTCTCCAACATTTGTTTGTTGATTTGTTTATGTAGGCCACTCTTAATTCCACTCTTTCTAAAGCATAAATGATAATGCAGGCTTAATATGAAAAACAAATTCCTCCTAGGAACCTTTCTATTTTAATTTTACAGACTAGTACTCCACAAAATTTTCATCTTAGTGCCATTAATAGCAAAGGAGTGTAAAGTGTACACTGAAGATTTGAGTAGCACATCTCAACACAAACAATTTATGGAGGCTCAGGTTTTATTTTTAATGTTTACACTAATTTTTGCACTTCTTTAGTATGTGATATTTATTATGTTTTACTATAAAGATTTCACCAAAACTTCCAGCTAAACTGATACTCAAGGATGATATACCAACTTCATCCAGTGGCTCTTCTTATTTCTGGAGGTATTTATACTGTCATAGAAAAAAAACCTTAGAGAGTGTGTCTAGTTTATTTGTGGGTTTTTTGCAGGTAAACTTTATATGTTTTTGATGAAGACTTTGGAAGTTCTCATTGTTCTAGAATGACTATTATCAAAAAATGGAGTCAAAGACTTTAAAACTGAATGAAAATAAGTACAGTCATATAACACCTTTTTCAGTTCCTCTGAACATTGCTACCATGCTTCAACTCATCCCCACCCACACAGTACACATACTTAACCACCCAATTAAAATGCTAATGGACCATCAAAAACATAACAGATTTCTTGATTCAGTTATAACACATAAAGAATATGAAATTTCACATATTCATCTTTACAACAAAGCTAGGTAAGAAAATTACGAGGTATGTCCAGAAAAAGTCCAGCCACAGTTAATATGAGAATGCTATGTGGAACATCAGTGTAACCTGGCAGCCATGGAGAGTAGGCTGAAATGTGCATACGTGAACAACAATGACATCTCTATACTAGTCAGTGAGGGCAGTAGATGCCATTGAGTGAGCATGTGTATTGTGTGGCCGTTTTGCATTCAAAATGACTGAGCGAGTAGAGCAATGAATCTGTATCAAATTTTACATTATGCTTGAAAATTTCTCTGCAGAAAGTATTCAGATGATTCAGAAGGCTGCAGCTATGGGCAACTGGTGATTGACAGCTTTGTCACTACAACATGCTTACTTATGTATCATGTCTTGTGCAGAGATTTTTGACAAAACATCCAATCACCCAGGTAACTCAGTGCCCCTACATCCCAGATTTGGTGCCCTGTGACTTCTGGATTTTCCCAAAACTAAAATCACCTTTGAAAGGGAAGAGATTTCAGACCATTGATGAGATTCAGAAAAATACGACAGGGCAGCTGACGGCAATTGGGAGAACTGTGTGAGGTCCCAAGGTGCCTACTTTGAAGGGGACTGAGGTGTCATTGTTCTATGTACAATGTTTCTTATATCTTGTGTCTTCTTCAATAAATGTCTCTATTTTTTTCATGCTACATGGCTGGATACCTTCTGGAACTGGATAGACCTTGTGAAAAGAAAAAAAAATATGACTTTTCTTGGAACCATCAGAGAAATGAGGTTGCAGGGCAAATCATCACTCTGAAAATTGGATAGAGAAGTCTATTCAGAGAGTCATAACTGAGATCTGCTTATCTGAAGGAAAAAACTACTCAAGCCATAAACTGGCAGGAACACTTTCAATGTAATTGTCACATGCCACTAAAGTATAATGGAGTATCGACTTGCTTAAGAGTGAGAAACTCATACTTTTATGGGCTTTATCTTCAGTAACTCCACCAGTTGTTCATAATGAGAATTTGAGAAATATTTCCTTGTGGAACTTGAATGGGGAGAAAAGAATAATAATTGTGAAACATACCCAGAGTCTTTTATATAACAAAAGCTCATTCTCTCAGGAAAAATAATTTATTCAAACCATATGTCAGCTGGAGAAGAAAATGCTCCCACTGCAGTCCCATACCCTTCCAATATTACATAAGGGGCAGAAAATAGTCAGCAAGAATTAAGGTATTCAGTAATAGATTGGGAATACTATTTCCTGGTAGGGGAGTAAGGGGAACAATAAAATACTTATATTACTAGAGAAACACTTCTGAAGGTCAGTTCCCTGAAACACAGGTCCACTAAAGGATGGATATTTAATAGAAAAATTATAGAAGTTTTTCCTCCTACATACCTTACCACCACACCCACAGTCAAGGCTCCAGAACAAAACATTATAGCTTTAAAAGCTGCAAGATAGAGACTCTTTGAGCAAGAGAACTTAGGGAAGCCTAAAATGAGGAGGGGAGATAAAATCAAGGACACTACAAGAATAGTGTCTCCACAGGCATTCATAGATACAGCAAGCATTAAGCACAACTTCATCCTAACCATACACACTCACACTAAAGTTCTATTGACTTCAATTCTTATTATTGACATTACATATTACTAGACCTTTAAACATTTCTGGATTTTAACAATGGCAAAAATCACATGGCACACCAAAAAGGAAAAAATAATGTAAATACTCCAAAGAAACAAATAAACTATCAGGAAAAGACTCATATATGACACTGATGTTGGAATCATCAGACAGGGAATTTAAGATAATTATGATATCATCACACCAAATAATGGTAACTATGTGAGGTGATGGAAGAGTTAATTAGCTTGATTATGGTACCTAACATATAGGTGCATCAAATAATCACATTGTATATATTGCTTATATATAATTTTCATCTGTCAATTATATGTCAATAAATCTTGAAAAAATTAAGTAAAATATCTGTGAAAAGTATGTTGGAGGCTCTAGTGGAAAAATAGACGCATGCTGCTTGGGCAATACAAGTGGAGAGAGACAAATATTAAGATGCAGAAGGGAATCTGAAGACTGTAACACTGTAACAGATTTAAGGAATACATTTGGTGGGCTCCTCAGTATACTAATCACAGGTTCAGTGAACTTGAAGATAGGTCAATAAAAATTTCACAAACTAAAATGCCTATAGAAAAAAAAACAATAAGCAAGTGCAAGAGAGATAGCAGCCTTATATAATACATAGAAGCAAACACAGGAAAGCAGGCAAAATGAGGAGACCACAAAACAGGTCCTAAATGACTAGAGAAACCTCCAGAAAATAAACTAAATGAAATGGAGGCAAGTAAACTATCAGAAACAGACTTTAAGACCATGGTTTTAAGGATGCTCAAGGAACTTAGTAAGAACTTCATCAGAATGAAGACATGGAAACCACAAGAAAGAACCAGTCAGAAATGAAGGATATACTAACTGAGATGAAGAATAAATTACAGGGAATCAACATGAAGCAGATAATCAAATCAATGATTTGGAATATATGGAAGCAGAACACACCCACTCATAACAGTAAAAAGAAAAAAGGCCAAAAAAATGAGGATAGTATAAGGAGCCTCTGGGACAACTTCAAGTATATCAATATTTGCATCATGGAGGTGCAGGAAGGAGAAAAGAGGGAGCAAAGAATTGAAAATCTATTTGAAAAAATAATGATGGAAAACTTCCCTAACCTGTTGAAGAATATAAACATACAAGTCCAGGAAGCACAGAGAGTCCCAAACAAGACCATCCCAAAGAGGCCTATACCAAGACACATCATAATTAAAATCATAAAGTTTATAGACAAAGAGAGAATCTTAAAAGTAGCAAGGGAAAAGCAGTTAGTTACCTACAAGGGAGCTCCCATAAGACTTTAAGCTGATTTGTCAACAGAAACTCTGCAGACCAGAAGGGATTGGCACAAAATAGTCAAAGTGAGGAAAAACAAGGGACTTCAGCTCAGATTACTCTACCCAGCAAAGCTACCATTTATAATTGAAGGACAGATAAAGATCTTCCCAGAGAAGAAAAAGCTAAAGAAATTTATCATCACCATGCTAGTACTACAGGAAATGTTAAAGAGTCTTCTTTAAGAAAAAGAAGAGAAGCCCTGGCTGGTGTGGCTCAGTAGATTGAGTGCTGGCCTGTGAACCAAAGGGTCTCTAGCTCAATTCCCAATCAGGTCACATGCCTGGGTTGCAGGCCAGGTCCCAAGTGAGGGGCGTGTAAGAGGCAATCACACATTGATATTTCTCTCCCTCTTTTTCTCCCTCCCTTCCTCTCTCTCTAAAAATAAATAAATAAATAAAAATATTTTTTAAAAAGATGGGGAAAAGTTCAAAAATATGAATAATAAATGGCCATAAAAAGAAAAAAATCTTATCATTTGTGAAGTTTTATGCAGAGATTGAACTAGAGAAAGTCAGAGAAAGAAAAATGCCATATGATTTCACTTATATATGGAGCATAAAGAACAATATAAATGAACAAACAAAACAGAAACAGACTCATAGATACAAAAAACAGATTAGTAGTTGCCAGAGTGGTGGGGTTCGGGGGACTGAGTAAAAAAGTTGAAGAGCTTGAGAAGCAAGACTGGTAGTTACAAAATAGTCACAGAGATGTGAAGTACAACATAAGAAATGTAGTCACTGATACCATAATAACTATGTATGGTGCCAGTTGGGTGCTGGAAATATCAGGGGGAACACTTTGTAAAGCATATGATTGTCTAACCCCTATGCTGTTTACCTAAACTTACACAAAATAATATTGAATATAAACTGTAATTGAAAAAAAACTCTCTCTTGAAGAGATTTTGACAAAGCCAACATTTCAACTTTAAAATCCAGTTTATACCCTCCAAATAAAACAAGTTCACCATGTGTAAAGTCTTTAGCTTCTCTATAACAGTGTGTTGGTCATGTAAGATAGCTTCAAGCAGGTATTTTTACTACAAGGACCATGTCAGCAGAGTTTAGCTGCATTGTTCTAACTTTATAATGAGAGCACATTGGGTCGACAGGGATTTTGTTTTACTGGAAAAATGGAAATCTATTAAGTAACTAAGAATTACATACAAGTTTAAATGTTATATTTCAAATAGCTGCAATTTGTTATAACTTAAATACAATGTTAGAAATTCAAAAATTATATATAGAACCAAACATCCAAAAACTGTGAGATATTTTTTTCAAAAGATATAACCTACATGTAATTAAAACACTGGAAAAATAAAGAGAGAAGAATGCATGAGAAACATTTGAAATAATAATGACTGAGAATTTTCTAAAATTAATGACAGACACCAACCAAACCTGAGATGCATGAAGTGCAGAGTATAGAATAACTAAGTAGAATAAATACCAACAAACACACAGACTTACACATATTATACACAAACTCCAGTAAACTAATGACCAAAAAATTGAAAAAAGTGGAGGCTCAGGAGCTTTTAAATGAGGTACAACAATAGGAATTATAGCAGCCCTAACCAGTGTGCCTCATTTGGTTGGATGTCATCCCACAAAGCAAAAGATCTGGTTTGGTTCTGGGTAAGGGCACATGTCTGGGAAGCGGGTTAGTTCCTGGTTGGGGTGTGTT
Source organism: Desmodus rotundus (assembly GCF_022682495.2). Lineage (NCBI taxonomy): Eukaryota > Metazoa > Chordata > Mammalia > Chiroptera > Phyllostomidae > Desmodus > Desmodus rotundus. Next base: position 169,048,863 of record NC_071388.1, read on the forward strand.
GGAGAAGCAACCAATCAATGTTTCTCTCTCACATAGATGTTTTTTTTCTTCTCTCTCTTCCTCCCTTCCCTTCTCTAAAAATAAATAAATACAACCTTTAAAAAGAGAATTATAACAAAGTCCTTACGTCAAATTAGGCAAGGCAAGAAGAAAGTGGAGTCACAGACCCCTGATCTAGAATTCTATACATAGTAAAACTATCATTCAAAGTGAAATAGAAATAAACACTTTCTGAGACATACAAAAACTATGTGAATTCATTGTCAGCAGACTTTCTATGCAAGAAATGGTAAAAGAAGTTTTCAGGCACAAGAAAAATGGTGTAAGTCATAAACATGGATCGATATGAAACAAGGAAGAATTTTACCATTAGATTTGTAATTACCAGAAAAAAAATTAAAAAGACATATACATAGTATAATGACAGAAGATTAGTTGTAATCATGTAAAATAATAGTTAAAACCAGAGAAGGCCAAAAAAGAGGAAAAACTAAACAAGAAATAAATGCAACAATGATAAAACACTAACAAGGATATTAGACATTAACCCAAATATATGAAAAATAATTTTAAATACAAATGATCTCTATATAACTATTAAAAATCAAGTGATCAGTGTTAAAAAGGCAGGAATATATTGTATAATGTCTAGAAGAAACTCACTACGTATATAGTCTGGTAGGTTGAAAGTAAAGAGATAAAGATACAATAGATAACAAATAAAAAGAAAGCTGGTATAGCTGTATTAATTTCAGACAAAGCAGACTTAGAACAAGAAAAATTATCAGGGACAGAAGAGGGCTTTACATAATGATGAAGGAACCTACACTCTAAGAAGATAAAATAATCCTAAACACATATGCAACTAACACCAGAGTGTCAAAATATATGAGACAAACTGATAGAACTGAAAGGAGAAATAAACAAATCCACTCTTATCACTGGAGACTTCAAAACCCTTCCTTCAAAAATTGATAGACCAAGCTGGCAAAAAATCAGTAAGGATGTAAAAGAGTGGAACAACATTATCAATCTACCTGAACTAATTGACATTTATGGAATAATCCTAGCTATTTGCCCAGTTGATTAGAAAACTTATGTTCTTGCAATAACCTGCATAAAAATGTTTATAACAGCCTTATTCATAATTGATGAAAACTGAACACAACAAAGATGACTTTTAGCTTGTATATGAGAAACAAACTGTGATAAATCTATACAACATATTATTTAGTGATAACAGAGGATGAACTATCAAGCCATGCGAAGACATATTTGTAGATGAATCTCAAATACATATTGCTATGTGAAATAAGCCCGTTTGAAAAGGAGTATGTATTCTATCATTCAATTTCTCTGACATTCTACAGAAGGTAAAACTCTAGTGATAACTAACAGTCGCGTCCAGGAGTTCAGGTGGGAGGAGAGTTGAATAGGTCAAGCCCAGGAGAATTTTTAGGGTGATGAAACCATTGTCTAACGCTGGATACATGACAGTATTTGTCTTCTAGAATTCCGTATAGCACAAAGAGTGAACCTGAATGTATGAAATTTATAAATCATTTAGGAGGTTGGAGATCCCAGGATGAAATGCATAATTGACAAAAGAATATATTTGTGTTACAACTTTCTGAAAAATCTTCACCAAAGCATGTGGGAAAATAGATGCTTACCCAAGCAATTTTGGAAATAAATTAATTCTCTAGGCTAAAGGTAAAATTAACTGTACATAAACACCATAAACTAGTTGATACAGTTGTTTCCCATTGGAGTAAGAATTGACAACTCTGAAACATATACGTATACTGGAATTAAACAACTAAGTAAAGGGATGGCAAATGGTGAGAGTGGGAGATTACAAATGAGCAAAGGGTTCCATGTAGCCACAGATTAGAATTGGACACATCAGTATCAACTCATGTTTAGTTTTATGTATATATACTGATTGTTACATCTAGAATGGTTTATAGACATGTGTATACACACCTATAATATGTCCTAGCTCTGTCAGCAGAGAAAGCCTAGAAGCAATGCTATCCCAGTAGCAGTAGGCACACCTGGTGTTCAGTTATTGTTTTCTAATGTCATCTTTAATAAAAGGAACCAGGACTCTTAGAGCAATGGCTGATTATAAAAGATAACCTAGGAACATTTTGAAATGCCAGAAAGCAATGAAGTATGAGAAAAAAACAACTGGAGGTGTGTTAAAAGGACACAGAAGCCAAATAAAAGAACTCCCGAATGACATTTGGGAAACAATTTGTAGATAGATGATACAGATGGATAGATTAGATAGATAGAGATAGAGGTGATATAGATATAGATGATATAGATGATATAGATAGATATAGGTATAGGTATACAATTGCATTGTAGCTAAAGTATAAGATATATATCTGTAAATCAGTATTCATATAAATAAATGACTAAATACCTAAACAAATGGGGGAGAATACATAAATATCCCATGCCAAGGGACTCCCAATAATATGTGTAGACACTCCCCAATAAAGGAGACAGAACATAGGTCTGCAGTCCTTAGCGTGGACTGCTCATAGTGATTTCCCTCCAAATAGCAGAGTATGAAAAGGGACAAGAAAAGAGTAACTTTACAGTGGGGAAAGTTGACAAACTTAAGGTTGACCTTGTCACCTGGTTGAAAGTTACTACCTCAACCAGGTGACAAGGTCAACCTTAACAGTGATAATTCATGTGGAAAGTGTATACCCTCAATAAAATGTGATGAGATTGGAAATTTACTACTTCCTCCTTCAAACCCATATCCCGGTCTAACCATTAGAAATACATCAGACAAATCATGATGGATTGTAGATCATTCTACCAAATAACCAACCACAGTGAGAAACTGACTCAGCCAAGAGGAAGGCAAGGAAACATGATAACTAAGTGTAATATTGTATGCTGGATAGGTTCCTGGAATGGTAAAAGAACAGAAGGTTAAAACTAAGGACATCTGGGTGATTTTATTTAGTAACATTGTATCAATATTTGTTCATTAATTGTGACACAAAGACCGAATATTGTATGATAGTAATGATAAAAGAAGCTGGATGTGTCGTGTGTGGGAACTCCATAGTATCTTTGTAATTTTTCTGTAAAGTAAAATCTATTCTCAAATTAGAAAATTTTAAAATTACTATAATTTTCTGTTTATAGAAGATGTTAGTTTTTTCTCTTAACATTAGATATCAGCAGATTTGAGAACAGAGGACGCAATATAAACATACCAATTGGAATTAACTGTGCAGTCAAGAGAGCAACATAAGAGAAAGGATTCTCACATCTCACATCAAACATACATTTCTCAGGCTTCCACCAAACTGTGTCTCTTGCAGAGCAGTTCACAATTAGGTCTTGAAAAAAACAGCCCTAAATTGTCATTGTAATAGAGCATAGCAATTTATATTCATAATGAAACTCTAAAGTTATTAACCTAGCAAATTTTATTGGAATACTGTTTACTAAGTCAGTGAAGTGTGTAACATAGAGAAAATTAATGAATTTTTAAAATTTTAAAGGTATTGAAAATTCACTTAGCTAGAACACTTAAATCCCTAATAAAGGCAGGTAAATTATTTCTTAACTATATGGTAAATTGTATGTCCTGAATTCCATAACAGCAATTAGATTATATATGAGTGATGTTTCCATTAACAAATCCCCTAAGGATGAAGTTGCATTATATGAAAAGTACATTTTCATTTGACCTTTTGATGCAATATGTTGTGCGATTCCTAATATCAAACTGTCTTGTGTTTCTGGATGAATAAACAGGCTATTATACTCCTGCAAAAATTAAAATGGTTTTCTATTGCCATTTTACATGAATGACAGTCTGTCTCAATATGGAAATATATCAAAATGTTTTCTCTTTAAAAAACAATAACTTCTGAAGAGTTTATGTAATATTGCAAATGAAAACTTAAGAAACATTTCCCTCTATTTTTGTACAGTGGTAGCTGAAAGATAATTTTAGGTACTTCCTTTTTCACCCAGGAAACTTTAAAATGTCGCTCACCATTGTTTAACTGTAGGTTAATTTATTTATTTAACCTTTGTTACAGGTAACCTAACTATATTTTTAACCCGAATCAAAGGTCTAAAACAAGAATGAATCATTCCTCTTGGTCAGTTTCATTATTAAATATTTGGTGCATTTGCTAGTTTGAATTAATTTGTTCTTTATTACTCTTATTTTGTGTGTTTTAATGAGAACTTAAAGAGGAATACTGAAATACTGCTAATATGCTAATGAGTATTAATTTTATACTGTCATGAATATCCACATACTATTTTCTTTGTTATCCTAGGATAGAATTTTGTAGGAGACTGGCTAACTCTTCAAAACCCTAACTAAATTTTGTGTCTTTAATTTTCAGTCCCTTTTAGGACTTAAAAGCAATCACACTTGGCATACATCTGGCTAGAGCATGATTTTTCTCTACAGCTTTTGCATCTGCTACATTAGCATGGAGAATGCAGGTTGGATTTCAGCTACTCTCCTGTCCTAAACTGAACCTTCCTCCTGCTCTTTATTCTGACTACTTTTGCTTTTTATTCTGTGTATGTTCATGTGTGTATGATCCGATACCTTACTTTAATAGTTTTAATTTTTATTTGGATTCTCTTAGTCAATATCCAGAATATTTCTGCATACTTCTTTATTTGTTTTCAATAAATGGCATGACAACTCAAATAGTGCTCTTCTAACATTCTTTCTCTAATACCAGCATGTCTGTACAGTATAATGGCATTAGTCCAAGTCACAATTACTAATGAATCTTTACAGGCAACTATCGTTTTAATTACTTATGTTGAAGAATTAAATTTATTTTGATTAAAATATCTTAATATTTAGTTCTACCTTTGTTAACTTGGACCAATTTCTCAGTCCTTGAAGCAGTATTTTTCTTATAACTTTGAATTTTTTCAGTTTCAGCATTTCTTTTTCAAAACCTCATTACTATTTCAGTATATTGCTGCTTTAGTTCAGAAAAAATCTGGCTACCAAATTTAAAAGGCAATAAAAACTAAATAAAGTAATACAAACAAATTAATTAGTCATTATGATGAATAATTTTTGGACTGAATATTTTACTTTTAATTCATGGTGAATATCTAGATCTCTGAATACATTCAACTGCATAAGCCTTTTAAGTTCAGCAACAATTCTTTATGATCCTTCTGCATTTCTTAGACCAGTGGTTTTTAAAATGGGCTTCTTTGGAGGCTGATCTTTTTTTTTTTTTTTTTTTGAGGAGTTCTGAGTCCTAACTGCAGGCTTCAGCTGGATTAACTTATATAGGATAAGATTTGACCTGAACAGAATGTTTTGCAGCTAAACACGATGCCTACCCTGTCATCCTCAAATTGGCAAATAGACAGTGTAAACCCAATACTTGGAAACTATTTCAAGTTTTTATTGGAAATATGACAAATCAGTCATTTAACCCATCAATTGTAATGGAGTTACTTGTAAACGATCATTTCTGTGCTTCAATATAACACAATCACATATGGGAAGATAAATAACACCCATCACACTCCACTCTGCAAGTATTCCATTAGAGTGAACACACTAGTTATTCCTACTCCAAATGAGGAGGTCTCGTGTTTTGTAGTTTATTACATTTTACTGAGAGCTTTGAAAATTTATACAAATCTTGCCAAGATCTAGGACCTTTATCTACCCTTGGCTATAAACCTATGAGGCCTTTATTGCTTTTGCATTTTTAATAACACTGTTATAACTACCAGGAAAGAATCACAGCTTTATTCACCAAGGCCGAACTCATGATCTAGCATATCTGATATTGAGATACATTTTCCCTTTTCTCCCTTTCCCTTCCACCACCCTATTAGCAGTGTAAGGGTTGTCTGCATTCACCTAACTGGATAATTTAGACCTACCTATGTGTCTACAGTGATAGATTTCTAGTCCTTGGATTCAAATCATGAACTACCATACCTTCCTCATTTTACAGGTGAAATTTCCTGCATTTTCTGGATCTAGAACATTGACCTCAGACACATTGACCACTTGTATTTGTGATACGTCATTGAATTCCTTTGTCTAAAATAGTCTCCCAGCCATTGTATCCTTTGACATGTCTAATCTGGTTATTACTTATGACTTTATGTGAGAACTTGCAATTTTATTTTTATATGCAGATAGCACAGTTAAGCGTTCTGTTTCAAATAACACAATCATTAAGATGTTCCTTATTAGGGGAAGCTAGATAGAATTGAAAACCTAGATAATTTCAAACAGATGATGTAGTAAACTTGCCTTTTTATTTCTAGCCATGTAAAAATCTTATCATATTGGACTTATTCAAAGTAATGCTTACATGGTGTATTATTTTGGCTTCAATCAAATCAATTGATTTATGGAGCCAATCTAAGTTGTTTTTCTTTGTGTCATGGTGTTTTAGTGATATTTCAGCTTTTAATGTATAAAGTATTCTGTGATAAATATAATTAATTTTTAATAGAATTTAAGATAAGACCATTAAATTTAGTTTATATTGACTACGGTACATTTAGCTGATTAATATTAATACTTAATTTGTTTTTTTTTCACTTAAATTCAACCCTGTACAATTTTTAACATAAACATTTTCTAATTTTTAACATAAACAAACATCATTGTGAGTTAATAGAGTAACTGCAGAACCGTATAGGTTTTCTCACCTTTTATATGATCAAAAAAAGCAACTGCAAAAATTAATTGAGCCCTGGATGGTGTGGCTCAGTGGGTGGAGTGTCAGCCTGCAAACTGAAGGATCACCTACTCCGTCCCCACCCCGGGTGCATGCCTGGGCTAGGGGTGTGCAAGAGGCAACGGATCAATGTGTCTCTCACACATCAGTGTTTCTTCCTCTCTCTTTCTCCCTCTCTCCCATTCTCTCTAAAAATAAACAAATAAAATATTTTTAAAAAGAAATGTGAGCAAATTAGCAGTAAAACGTCCCCCATGAACCCATTTTTTAAAAAAGAATTAATTGAAACAAACTTATCATTTAATTAAATGTTAATGAAATATTGTGTATTTACATAAATTTTCCTTAAGTACAATTTTATATTAATGGACTAAACTATTCCAAACTAATATATCTGCTAGTTTGGAATAACATATGTTTGTGTGTGTGTGTATGTGTGCATTCATTAGGGTCAAATACAATTACATGTATTAAAAAAAGTATGCTATTGAAATAAAAAGTGATAAAATTAATTAGTGGTTGCCAAACTAAAAGTTGTCAAACATATGAACAATATTCTGTTATGGTGAATATCATTTCTGGGGTATGATTGTAGTAATTGAGAGAATGATCTCCAGACAATCAATCTGAACTCTACCAATTATCTGAATATTAGTTTTTTTACCTATAAGATACAAATAGTAATTTTGCATAATTACTAGTTTTATTATAAAGATTAAATGAAATACAGTATATACAAGTTTAGGCACAGTGTGCATTACATAGTAAGCATTCAATATGATGTATAATTAGTACCATTATTGCTAGTATTAATACTGTCAGCTTTTTCAAAGAGTTCCAAGATGCCAAAGACTTCAGAGTGGTATATAAAATGTATCCAGGGGGGGGTCGTTATTTGATAAAATGTTTATATACCTCTCTATGCTTCACTGGGTCATTGGCACAAAGAGGTCACATTTACATTCATCTTCAAATACAGTGTAAGCAAACTCCCACTTCCCACTTGTTAAAAAGCACCCAAATATTCTTGCAGTTGTCACAATTCTACCTACTTCTAAAAATCCCCAGCTATGTCCTAATACTATTATAAATAATTTATTTTTATATCAACTGCTGCAGTTCAGATTAGCACAAGTAACCCCAATTCACCTTTCAGACTAAAGTGCAACTACTTACTGGTCAATGGCACTTCCCTTTGATCTCATTTGCCTTTCTATTGCCTATTTATCTCAGTGGCCACCAACACCCCTGCTGCTGTCTGGTGGAACTGAGGGAGGTAGGTGCTCGAATAGAGGGCCATACTAAAAGGTGAGGAAAGAAGTGGCCTCAAAAAACCTCCTGCCCTCCCTGGCCCCGTTCCCTTCCTAACCACCAGGACCGTCTCTGTCAGCTTCAGCTGGTATGCATGGATTTTCTGCCAGTTGGCGATCATTTTTCTTACTGTCCTGTTTCACAACAAGTGAGCCACGGAAGTATTTCCTAGGTTGATAGCTGTAAAGGACTTTGCATTCATACTCATGTACCTATTTACTTACAGTACTCCCAAGGCCCCAGACTATAAAATTGGGTTCTGCAACTAGCTTCGTTGTGTTTGGTCTTGACTCAAGTCTGACTTTCTGATCTAGGTGTGTTGAAAGTAAGTTTCATTGAGAGTCAAGCTTCACTTACTTTATTATTATTTTTTCAATCTGGCCATTTGAAAGGGTGTATGTGTTCTTATATTTTAATTTCAAACTTGGAATGAGAGAGCAGTGGCAGTTTTCAGCCCTTTTATTTTATTGTTGTTTTTGAAGACTAAGGATTAACAGCCTCAGTATACACGGAACTTGCTAGAAGTGGGCCTTATTTGGGACCTACTAAGTCAGAAACTCTGGGATGCAGTCCAGAAATCTGTGTTTTCGCAAGTCCTCCAGGTGAGTCTCTTTTCTTTCTTTAATTATACAGCTCTTGAATTTCAGGTACATAGCCAAGAATTACATTCCCAAGCCTCCTGTTGCAGCATTGTGTGACTATATGACAACATTATGGCCAATGAAATATAATTAGAGAAGTGTCATATGCAATTTGAGAGCCATTCTCTTAGAGGGCAATGCCCTCCATTTGTCCTTCTCACCTGTGAATGCATTGAAACGCGCATGCCGCACGCAATGATGCAAGCAAGGAGAGTCTCGCTTACAGGACAGAAGCCACATGTTAAGCATGGTAGAACACCAGGGTAGAAGACTCTGGATCACTGATACTGTTTGTCCTGGGCAACATAAATACTGACCATTATGCACGAGAGAAATAAACTGTTGCTTAAGCTTTTATTGTTTGTGGGTCTTTTTAGGGACTTTGAAGTTTGTTCTCACTGAAATGCTGAGAAAGCTAATTTCTTCCTGTTCTATTGTGTTTAAATACAGAAGCAACACATCTGTTAATATAACGTAAATATGAGAAGATTAATCACGGGGAAAAGCATTTGCATTACAAATACTGGCCCTAATTCTCTTGGTCCTGAAAGTCAATCAGTCAGCAGTAATGACCGAGCACATTCTAAGCTCAAAGTACTCTTCAATCCCCAGGGATACGATGGTTAGCCAACCAAAGTTTCTGCCCCAAAGTTGCCTTATATTGCTGGAAAACTAAAAAAAAAGCAGATACATAAATTTCATGTATGCAAAATAATTAGGTCAACTTAAATAAGCATACAGATTTCTTAATTTCCTTGAAAATTCTAAAAAATATATACCAAACAAGTATTATTATATATCACTTAAAATTATTTTAAAAGTATTATCCTTTAAGAAACTAATACCTCCTGACCCTTTCTCCCAAACCATCCAAATTAATCTTGACAATGTTAATCACTGTTAAGTGATTGTTGCTTATTCAGTCTTTCTGCTTTTCCTGTGCTTATCAATATCCACCTGTTCATTTGTCTGGAAAAGTACATATACTAATTTATTTACACCAAAATGAGACAACACTGTAGTTATTGGTCTTGATTTTCTTAGGTGAAAATTCTACTTAATAAATAGAGTCATACTTATATTTTAAGTATTGATGTCTAGTATACCATTGAGTGTATTTTTATTAAGTTCTGCTATTCTTCTTTAATGGGTATATTGGCCCTTTTCAAATTTTAAGTATTACAGATATTCTGCAGTGAGCATTCTTGTGCTTATGTTTTTATCACTTCATATTATTTCTGTATAATAGTTTTCAACGAGTGGATGGCTGACTCGTAGGATATGCAGGATATGCATTTTTTAAAAATTTATGCACAAAACCAATTTATGCTTCATACAGTTTTGTCAATGTACGTTACCACCATCCTTAAACAACCACTAAGTGCTATCCATCTATTTTTATTTGGATAATCAAATAGAAAAAATATGTAGTCAATAACATCTCATGTTTATTGAATATTCATATTTATTTTGTGAACCATCCCTTTATATATTTTGCTTGTTTTCCTAAGAGTTTTGCTTTATGCATTTTGCACTTAACATTTGGGGCGTGAAAGTTTGTGAGTGTTATATACCAAATGCTCAAATAATGCCAACATCATTTTGTTATAAAGTTGATGATAGAAATAGAATCAGTTCTCACCGGGAGACAATCTGAACGGTTTGCACATCCTCCACACGTCTGAGTGGGTTTCCTCTGGGTCCTCTGGTTTCCCCTACAGCCCAAAGGGTGCACACGAGGTTGACTGGCGTGTCTAAATCGTCCCAGTCCGAGTGTGGCAGTGAGGGTGAGTGGCCCTGTTATCAAAGGGCCTCTTGTCCAGTGCTGGTTCCTGCCCTGGGCCCTGAGCTACAGGGCTGCACTCCAGTCACCCTTGACTCTGAACTGTAAGGAGTTATTTGAAAATAACGATCCTACTTGTCCTTATTTATCTTTCTTAAATGTGCATATACACTTTTATTTCAATGTTGAATGTAAGAAGTGTTTTGGGTCTTTATTTAGAAGTTCGGAGATGTTTTTGTGACCAGAAGTATGCTTTGGAACTTAACTCTTGTTTACATTAATTAGCCTATAGAAAAACTGTTTTCATTATTCATTTCTTCACTTCAGCCACAGTAAAGTCAGTTCCCAAAATCCTATTGATGGTGTTAAATGAGGACGTACTCTATTCTCTTTATCAATTAATTATATTCTTTGATGTTTTTGGCCTTAAATTCTACTTTATAGGGTAGAAAAGTAGATATTATGGTTTTCTTTCTCTTTGCATTCAATTACTCTCTTTGCCTATCTTTTTACCTTCAACTTCTCTATTACTTTAGATTTAGTCATGTTGCTTGTTAGATATTGTCATCTAAAAAGCTCTCTGATTAAAATTATTCCCATTCATTGTGAAAACATGTATGTTTATCTGGTGCTTATTTTTAACTATTTTTATACATTCATAACTTCTTATTTTCTATTTTTTCTAGATCAAAATTATTTTCTTAAAATTTCAATAATCAGTAAATTATTTTTCTTCATGTGAAAGAAATGATCATTTAAAATATGAACACATGCAGAAAGGTATTGAAAGAAAAAAATCAACTAGTTTTACTATTGAGAGATTTATCTATTAATGGTTTAATATCATAAAGTCATTTTTAATGTATTGTGAGTTTGCTATATATAAAACTCATGTGTTATATATATATATATGTGCAATTATATACATGCAATTATATACCACATACAAATATGCAGTTTTACACCTGCCATTTTATAACATTATCTTCATGGTCATTTTTCCACATCAAAATATTATCTGCAATACTACACCTTTGGATTACCTGTAGTGCTTAACCATTTTCTATTGTTTAAATTTCATGTCATTTATGATGTTTTTCTGTCATACATAATGAAAAATCAGACTGCTGTATCTCTCCACACCAATGCCCTTCTCCTTTCTTGGAGAGTGAATAAAAACTCTACTGTCTACACTTTCTTCTCTTTTTGTGAATTCTTTCCCAGTCCACATAACCAACCACCCTAACATTTTGGTGGCCCGCATGGGGACATTCTGTTTCTCCCTCTTCTCCGGCATCTTGAGACTTGGGACTAGGGGAGCAGTGGGCAGTGAAAGCTTGACCTGGACTAACCCCCTAACCCTGTTTCTGTGAGGTTTGGAGAGAGGATTCTAATCTCTCTCTATCGCTCACACCTCTGCGGATAGTCTCCTCCTCATGCATCTTCATGGGCAGGAGTCAATAAGTCTTTCTGAATCTCTAGCTGGTAATATCCTACTGAGAGTAATAGCTTATTCCCTTGCCTCCTTGCCAGTTAACCCCGGTACTGGGTCTATCACTTCTCAGGGTTTCGGCTGGGAGGGACACCTGCAATCATCTCCCTGCTGGGCTCAGTCTGCTGTCAGAGCCCAGGGATGCCTGGCTCTGAGACAGATCCTTGTGTTCAGTTTGCCCTCAGGCTCGACACTCAGCTCTGGCTGCAGATCTCAAGGTCTTTTGTATTGGGACACCCTTCTCAAACCTTCCCCCCTGCCTCGTTTGTTCTCATCCCTGAGATATCCTTCTCTTTTTTTAGTTCTCACCATGGGCAATACTCAATTCGCCCTGCCCAAGGAGTTCCCATCGGAACTTGAAGGCTCTGAGACTTACTGACCTTGAGCCCAAGCACTTGATTTTCTACTGTAAAACAGCCTGTCCTCGATACAAACTGGGTGACCAGGAAGTCTGACCCGTGGATGGATCTCTTTACCATAATAGTATCCTCCAACCCTACCTTAACTGTTGCCATCTTGATCCCCTCCTTAGGTTTAGTTCTCGAGAGGAGAAGACAAGATTTTAGTGTGGATTCCAGGCCTCTTTCTCCTAACAATGACTTTTCATTCAAATTTGTCTCACTCCCATCACCGTTCCATCACCCTGTATTTGTTGTCCAGCTGAGCAGAAAACAACTAACACCATGCTCTTTTAATCAATATTACCCAGCAGGGGGTGACGCTATTCCTTACCTGCCTAACCCAAGTCCTACATTCAACTGCCTTTTGGAATTAGGCTTGGCTCCACTGTACTCACAATAAGTTAAAACTCAGGTACAAAGAGAGAGAAACTCTCAGTCCTCTCCCAGACTATAAAACACTGTATACTCTCCTCCTGGAGACCTGGGAGCTGCTAAATCCTGGGAAAAATTGAGCCTGCCTCTCTCTCAATGCAGAGAAAGAAGTGGCTTTTTAAACTTAAGCTGCTTTTCCACCACTTCACCTGCTGAAACCAAAGTCCTTCTAGGAGAAGTTTGCTTTTCTTTTCCTACATTTTTGAAATGCAAATATCTGGTCTTCAAGAACTCTTGCACAGGCCATCTTTTAAAATACAAATTTTGGGGAGATAATTCATATCGAATGGGGAAAACCTTAGCTGTATCAGAGCAAATCAATTTATTTCAGCTATTCCTTTCTAAATTAGTAAATTCTGATAAAAGTTATTGAATGTCTAGATATTTTAAAACAACATGAAATGCCGAAACATAGATTGCTAGACCTGCTTTTGCTTTTTATTACAAAGGGGCAGTGGAGTGGATTTGGAGCTGTGGATAAATGCCTTGCGCTTTATTGAAGGTGTGTTTCTTGAAAGTAAGAGTCTGTTTGCAAATAGAGGAACCTATGTTTCTAACAGTTATGAGATGTGTTCATAAGTCAGTCTAGGGAATGCCGGTTGCTTACCTTTTGGTCATTATTGGAAATTGAGGTTTCTAAAAGTTAAGTTCAAATTAAGTTGGAAAGACATTGTACAGTTTTAGTAATAGAAGACATAAGGCATGGAGATGAAATTTTGAAATACAAGGGTTGAAAGTGATTTATTCTAAAGATAGCTATTTCTAAAGGGATAAGAAAGTTTGTGAATGTTGCAGAAAGGTTTGTAAAGGTTGTGGAAGTTTTAAATTTATGAAAAAAAAAAGAAACCTCAGGCTCTAGAACCTCTTCCTCCACCTAATTTCTCTCTGGTGACATTCTTTGATGACTCTGGTGGCGCCTGCAGTTGTTTGCATTACACTTTCTCATGCCCTTGTCAGTGTGGGGGAAACTACCTGTCGGTTGTGGAAAAAATCCTTCATCAAAACATGTTTTGTCAATACTGAGATAGAAGGCAAGGTTGCCTTCTGGACACAGAGTCATCCTACATGACCATTCCCAGGGGACACCTGGGACACAGTGTCCAGTGAGTCAGGCACTGATCGCCCCTGATGTTCAAAAGGACCTTTTCTTCTCCTTTGTTTGGTTCTCTGGTTATTGGTAAGGCCAGCCTCAGGGCACGGGATAAACACATCCATGGGTAGGTGTGGAGTTGAGTCCCCTGTATGAGTCGGGTATATCCATTCCCAGGACATCTGGCTGGTACCCTGGCCATTGGTAAGGCCACCCTCAGGGCATGGGGTAAACACATCCAAGGGCTTTCTCTCTCAAACACATTTTCTCTGTCACTGCCAGTATGACTCTCTAAAAAGGCTTTCTATTGCATTCCCTATAATGAATGGGTTAAATCCATTCCCAGGGCATTTGGCTGATGTTCTCCTCATTGCTAAGGTCATCCTCAGGCACAGGGTAAACACATCGATCTCTTTGTATTTCTCTTCTGGTGTGGACTAAAACTCCTGGTCCTCCATCTGGAGTGTTTACCCTCTTTCACCACGTTTCTGACCTTTCAAGAAGCCAAAGCAGCCCTGCCCTGGCTCTTCCCTGCTGCTAGACTCCTTGGGGCTGAGACTTTATTTCCACCACTCATTAACAGTCCTTAAAGCTTTTATTAAGCATTTCAACAGGTCTTCTTGCTTGGTATTTAGAACCTTCCATCCCCTTTCCAGTCTTCTTAAAAGTTGTCAAAAGCAAATAAGAAAAATCTTATACTTTCTCTACAAAAATTAGTAATTCAAATTATGTGTATGGTCTTTATGTGTTCAGTCTTCACGTGATATGTATTTATCTGTATATTACATGTGGCGCATTTTCTGCCTCCAGAAGGCATAACTAAGGTGTAATATTTTATTGGCTTAAAGATATTAAATACTTATTTAAATTAAGCAGGATCCTATGTTCTGGACAAAATGTTTGATATTAAACTGGTTTTAAGTTTAATTAATGTGTTTTAAGGTTATTACCAAAAAAAGTGTTTTACACAAAATTTATGTTATGATGTTTTGGTTAAGTATATTTGATAACTTTCCCAAAGTTTAAATTTTCAACACTGAGAAATGACTTTGAGTTATTCCAGTGGGTCCCTGGAATACCTCAAGGATTTATTCTCTCTCCTTATAAAAGATTTTTGAACTAATTAGGCCTATTTAATATGCTGGAAGTTACATTGGAAGCTTTGCTGAATAGAATAATAACTACTTTATTTGTTTATATATATAATCCATTTTAAAACCATTATAAATATACATATATATTTAAATATTTTATTTATTTATTTTTAGAGAGAAGGGAAGGGAGGGAGAAAGAGAGAAAGAAACATCAATGTGTGGTTGCCTCTCATGTGTCCCCTACTGGGGACCTGGCCCACAACCCAGGCATGTGCCCTAGACTGAGAATCAAACCAGCGACACTTTGGTTCACAGGTCAGCACTCATCCACTGAGCTACACCAGCCAAGGCTGTATACATATATTTTTATCAAAATAGATTTTCAAGGAATTTCAACCTGCCCCAGGGAAGAACTTGCAAAGATTCAAAATCAAGTTCAAACAGGAAGCTCTCAGGGGTAACAGATATCCTGTCATTCATGCTGGACAAGCCAAGAGTGATGGTTCCCTCCGGGGACATCAAGCAGTGGTACTCTGGGTATTTGTAACCCACATATTGGGACTTTATGAATTGTTTCTAATGCTCAATGGACACTTCCAGTAAGTCCTGTACAGTGTTTTAAAACCTTGCATATTGTTCGGTCTTTATATAAAGATTATGTGTTAAATCTAGAAATATGGGCTTTATATTGTTCTTTTATGTCATTTCATAGTAATTATTACTTATCAAGAAATCGTTATCTTGAAATATATCTCACAAAGAAGCAAAGTTCTTTATCAATTGCATTTTAATCAAATCCACAACCATGTCATTTTAAATTTGTTCATTTATAAACAGTCATTGTTTTATTATAATGCATTTGCAAATATACTGTTGGAAAGGTTCTTAAAAAGTAACTCTGACTTACTCTAAATTCCAGGTATCTAAGTAGGTCATATCTTTAAAGTAAATGAAAGTTTATAGAACCCCAAGGAATAAATGAATTCATGGAAATACTAGCAAATAATCAAGGCCAACAAAATTGTTATATGTGACTAAATGAACTAAAGATAATTATTATTCTTATGACTATTCAAAATATTGCTAATTTTAAATCTTTTTTTTCCAGATATAAGAACTTATTTTTTCCTAGAACAATTTGTAAGTTATACCCTCCCAAGCAATATTGAAACATTTTTATCTTTTTCCCTACTTAATCCTTCTAGAATTCAGCAACTCTTAATGAGTATTATTTTCACGGCAATATGTTTGTTTGCATAAACCCAGTAAGAATCTGTCCTCTTTGTAATAGCACCAGTCTCCAAATGTGGTTTTATTAACCAAGTGTTTGTCTGTAATGTCATAATAGAAAGTCATGCCTGGACTCTGGGTATCACCAGAAAGCTTTAAGGAATTAAGATTGACTTTTGGAGCCAGTAAGAGCCCCTAGGAGAAATAGCCTGGTACCTTACTTTGTCACGTGATTCATAGCAGTCTTTCCAGGTAAGGAACAAAGGTTGCTTTCCTGGAAGATGGCAAAGAAAGAACCTGAAGGCATTTTGAGGACCTCAAAAACTTAAGGAACCTGCCAAACCTATAGGTATTGCAGATAAAGCCAGATGGCAACTGTATGGCTTGGCTTCTCTGCCCTGAAGGGCCAACTAAAGCTCAATCTGAAGTTTCTTTGTAAAATTCCAGCAAAGCCAATTTAAAAGAGACTAGATGATCAATTACCTTCCTTGTTGTGTTCATGCAAATAATTATAACTTGAAACTGGAGTTACATGCAGTCCCTTTAGTAAAATGAGGGTGATTTTGGGGAGAGAATGGAAATTGCTATGTCCAACTATTGCCCACAAACTGATGGAATCCAAGTTTTTCTATTTTTCTTCCAAGCTAATGTTTCTTTTTTTTTTCTTTCATTCTTTGACTTGGAATTACTGAGAACTACTGATTAGTGTCATCCATACAGAATTCACCTACTACTCTGCCCTTCCCTCTTTGGGACTTTAGGGTCAATATCTGGTCCTGCTTTTCCTGGCTAACTTCCTTCTTAGGACCTATAGCACTTTCTCTTTGTTCTTGTTTTTAGGCCCTGTCTCCTCAAATATTTCATATCCTTCATTCAACAGAGCATCCAGACTCTAGGAGATTCCCTCCACAAAACTCTACCAGCCACAGCTCTCACTTTTTGGGCTTTCCAGTTCCACCTTCTTCCCCTTAATGACCCACACCCAGACACCCAGGCAGAGGCAGCTCTACACCCTTAGCCCTCCTAAAGTAGTTACAGAACAAGAGACCTTTGCCCCTACTTCCCAAAACCAAACTGGACCAAGTAATTAAGAATAAATCCATTTTCAAAACAGAGAAGGGGATGAAAAGATAAAGTCAGCACCACTTGCTAAGCAGGTCTATGACCTTGTTAAATATAACTGCCATTTTTTCTTCTGAGCTTCTGTCCCCAGGACTTGAGATTACTGGAAATTAAGAAAATGACTGACTGCTCTCTACAGCCACAGTCTGAAGATAACATTGGAAAAAACTGGAGCCTGGTGTTACAATACCCCCAATAGCTCAGGGACTCACAACAGTACCCCTCACCCTTTTATAATCCAATTATAATTCAATAAAAGCTCAAAGCCTCCACCCCTCAATGCTGGTTATCACTCCATACCATTCCCCTCTCCTTTCTTGAAGAGTGAATTAAAACTTTACTCTCTATTAACAAAAAAGAAAAGAAAAAAGAAAGATAGATCAAATATTTGATTTTTTTGTTAAGATTTATAACTAGAATTCAGAATCCTCATGAACATATATAAAATGAATGCTATAGATTCAGTTATAATGATCCAATATTTACAAACTTTAATAATTTTATTATGAGTTCTGAGTTGTCACATAGAAACATCATATGGAAAGCAGATAGATCTTCAGAATATGTCTTTAGGAACATTCTGTATTCTTGATCTATATAGAAGAGGGTACATTGAGGTAAAAATGTCCATCAGTTCTTCCTAAGCTTCTTAGAGATCAAGCAAGCAAGATATTGGCTCATTATGAAGCTTAGTAGTAGACTTCTGGATGTGCTTGGTTTGGGGGCCCACCATGGAACACTCTGGTAATTTTGGTGGGCAACTAGGTCATTAGAAAAATTAACAGTTTATGGATGGTGAATAGGGGTTAGGTTTATGATACAAATTGTCAAATTTGTTTTCATATATATTATACTGCTAAATACCCCTGTCTAAATTTTATGAAGTACCTGCTTCACCATTACCTCATAAGCCCTGTAAAGTATTAACATATAAACCTAGTTGATAAATTAATTATATATAATTTAAATTTATAATTTATTTGGTTTTAAGTCAAAATGACCAGACATGAATTTGAAACCTTTTAAAAATGTCCACCTTCTCTCCCTCATATCAGCAAACGGTGGGCTAGAGAAGAGGGGGATTCAGGTGTACTTGGTTGTGTTGGGGGGTAGAAGTGAGTCTTGGCCTTCTATTCTTAAGTCTTGTCACATCTGTTTTATGTACAGCAATGTCTCCACAAAATTTATCTCATGTGAATACCATACATTCTCTGTTGCAGAACTTAGTTTTTGTAAATTTCATAATCTTTTTGGTATTTCCAGAGACTGCTTTGCTAGGGATACCAATGACCTTTCAGATGGACGACTTGAGATCAGTTCTCTGATCCCATCTAATTTGAGTTATCACGACATTTTTCAGTGCTGACCATTCTCTTCTTAAATTTGACCCCCCTTTTTTTCCTAAAGAAAAGAGCCTTTAAAGCATTATGTTATCCTGGTTTTGAACACTCTTTGGCAGCTCATTTTCTGTCTCTTTTTTAGCTACTTCACCTAGACTCACTCTGACCTTTCCTGGTGCCCTCCACCTACATGAACTGTCATGTGATGTTGTGCAGCCCATGCCTGTAAATTAGATGCACCCGTGGCTCTCAAATGGGTATCTGATGCTGATGCCAGACCCTACAGCTGGCCCTACCAACTCTCTCCAGTTGTGCATCTAAAAATCATCCCAAACTTATTAAAAATTTATCTAAATTTTAGCATTTTCCCTAACTTCTTTCTAGACTTCCCCATCTTAATACACTGAACCAGTAACCCTTCACTTGCTAAGGTCAAAATCTCAGTTATTCTGAGTTTGTCTATTCTTCATTCCACATCTAACTTATCAGTGAGTCTTGTCAATTCTAGTTTTAAGTCACTTCCCAATTCATCTCGTGGCCATCTCTACTCACCATTATAGAAAAATTGCTTTCAGTTTAGTCTCCTCCCAATATTTTCCCTGCTTTCACCTATTTCCTACAATTTTTCACATACTGAGTAATGTATCTTCCTTCCTCCCTCTATTTCTTTCTTCCTTATTTCCCTTTTTGGTGGTTTTTTTTTTTTGCTTTCTGTGTTTTTACCCAGATATGTGTATGCATATCAGGCTAATTTTTTCTATTTCCCTAGCTTTTTCCTTCTTTATTAGTTTTATTCTTCTCCCTCATACCTGACATTAAGGCATGTTAGCACATTACATAATACCCTTACCTATATTTATGTCTTCTCATTCTTTTACAAATAGATATACATATTCATGTTTTTTATACAAAACCAGATCCTATTTTATATTCTTCTTTTTGTCTACATATTATAATGAAAAAACTAGGTAATCCTACCAAATTGATGGGTAGAGATACACCTTATTATTTTATTAGATGAAAAGTCTATGGTATATGTGACAATTTATGTAACCATTCCATTATTGATAATTTTCTTTTAATAAAACATATAACTTCATTTTTAATTTTTTATAACTATGAATAATTACATAATTAAACATTAGATATTCTTGTGAAAATTCTTTTATCCTATGTAGAGTCCCAGGAATGCAATGGCTAGGTGAAAATTTATATGAAATTTTAATGTTAACACATTTTGCCAGATTGCTTTCCAAAAGGACCATAAAACTTAGAAAGATAGCAATGGTTCATCTTTTTCCTTGACTTATAGTAATAATCTATCTTCACTTTAGTCCTTTTGGTAAATTAGTTATATAGCATCCAATTGCATTAATTTCTTTGGCAACATATTAGAAATGTAACTTTGCCTCTTAAATTAGCATTGTTCTGGCATCTATCCCAATGCTACTTATTAGAACTGAAAAGTAAGGGGATAAAGAAGATTAAAACCCAGTATCAGATCAATATGTTTTATTGCTCAATAGGTAATCTAACATTCTTTTAAGACATGTTAAAGAACTGCAGAATGTAAATTATTTAATTTACTTTTTAGGGTTGAACCTAAATAAAATTGTAAAATTTCTCTTTAATCATTTTTACATTTGTATTAAATTCTACATTTTCACAATTTCTACATTTCCACCACCTATTCAAGACACACATTCTCAAGTAGGAAAATAAATTGATGTGTTTTGCCAGACCTGACCAATATCAGCTCTAGGCAAGCTGCCAGAGAATCAGAGAAATTAAAGCTTGAAAACACATAAATAATATCTGGCGCATTCCTTTTCTTTTAGAGATGAAATTACTAAAGTTAAGGAAGTTCAGTCATTATCTGTCCAATATTCCATGGTTGCTTCAGTTGGAAATATCTTAAAGTCGTTTCTAGTACTATTAATTGTTGTAGTATCTACCCATATTTAGGTTCTGTTTCTAAGATGCCTTTTTGTTTTCAATACCTCTGTAATTAAGATGTCTTATAATAAGTGGCTCCTTACAGTTAATTGCCAGTATGTTTTCATTTATAGTGAAAAGAAAAAAGAGTCCATCTTACAATTGATGGGATACTACACTTGTTAAAATACAGCATTTATTTTTAACCCCTCCCCCACACTTAAACTCAGTAGAATTGCAATACAGAAACAGAAATGTGGAGGATGGACCTGCTATTAGGTAATAGTTAACTAATAATTAACTTGAAAAATCTACTTTCAAATCATACAATAATAAAATCTGCTGCAGATAAGATTCATTGTGGTTATTCAATACATATCCCATGACTAACGTATATAATTATTTTTCATATTTGAATAATGTACAGGTCTTTTAAAGAGATTCCTTAGCATAGATTACCTTCATTTGTAGCACAGTTTTACTTAAACACATTAACATCAAACTAGTTATAAAAACCCATATGTTTAGATCTCTTATGTAAATATGAAACAAAAAATAGAAATCAAATAAAAGTACAACAGACAAAATATCCAAATTTACAATCTTAATTTCATACAACAGATGATGTTGCTTTGCATAAACCAAACCCCATCTCAAAACATGAATTTGTTCATGAGTACTGGCATGTCAGTACTGATCTAAGCGTGTGTATGATTACGGTGGATACGAGTGCTCTGTGACACAGTTCTCCCACTGACTTTCTCCAATTTAGCTACGCCACACCTTCACTCACGCAGCGTGCCATGGTATCATTTGTTGTGTCTTAGGATAAACAAAACGTCTATGTGTTAAGTTCCTAGACTTTTCCTCGTTCCTAAAACAATAGGAGTACTACCTGACACCAATGTGATCACCAATGTGAAGGCAAACGACAGAAACACAGAGTAACAGGACATAGTTACAAATTATCATTATAGTATATGGTTTCATAAATAATCAAGAATATGCCTATTATGTTAAGATTATTATAGTAATAAAAATAAAGTTTTTAACCCCAATAATATACTCTGTAACCACCAAGAATACATTACAAATACATTTGTAAAACACTGTAATAGGTGAAATATGCTGTTTTCTTCAGGATGACATAAAAACGGGAACTTGATTCACAGAGGCTAAGGTAAGGCAGAGTTGCTGGGACCCAAACGTGGATCTAACTAGTGGATCATTCATTTAGTGAAGTAATCTAGACTAGCAAAGTAAAAACATCCAGCGATTGTAATGATAGGAAGTAGATGTTCAGGCATGGGGGGGTAGCAACTTATGGTCTCAAATAGCAGTAGGCAAACTCAAGAGATTTACTTTCCTCTGAAAGATCTGGACAGAGAGAATCAGGGCAGAGATTCAAGATGCAGAGGTCCAGCCACTGGTCTGGGAAAGGTAGCGGGGCTGTTACAGAACAGATGGGGGGTGGAGGTGAATGATACACTATTACTGAAAGGACCCCTCATTCTCCTTGGGGGTCCCCCCCACCTACTAGGTTCGCCTTGCCCACCACTAGAGGAAATACATCTCTCAATGCCAGAGACTGGTGAAAAGGAGAGCAATTGTTTATTTAAAAGTTATACAGAGTTAGAGTAATGACTTAATGTCTTCATTAAAATACTAAAGTGCTTTAGAATACCCACAGACACACACAGTCCTTCCTTCTGCCTCTGCCCAGTCTGGGGTACCGTATCTCAGGAAAAGAAGTAGAAGTCCGTGATTCAGGCTCCTGGCACCATCAGCTGTGTCGCCACCACAGGGTCCCCAGTCTGCCAAAGCTGGGTGGTCCTTTTCCTTCTCCGCCAAAGTCGAGTGGTTCTGTCTTCCCTACGGCTGCGGTGCCTGGGCTTAAATCCCAGCGCCAGTCTTCTTCTGCAGCCCCATTTCCAACTCCTCCTACAATCAGTTACACCTGCCAGCATTCCCGTATTCTTCCAGCTTTCTGGGCTGCCATAGTAAGTCTGGGCAGGTGTGGCCCCATGGCATGGAGCCAATCTTCTCCAAGCTCTCAGGCAGGTGCTATAACCAGAGGGAGGTGCCTTCCAGTTACATCTTGGGTGGAAGTCACTTCCATCTCCCTGGCTCAAAGCATGGCCACAGCTATTTTACATATCCATGAAACCAGTTAAAGGTTATAGATGTGTTAAATGACCATGCCAGAGGTTACCTGCACAGCTGTTGCTTTGCAAAGCAGCTCTGAGTACACTTAGTATACATGGCCCTGCTCCATGTGTCCCTTCCCCCAGCTCAGTCTTGTGGGGGTGAGGACATCCTATATATATTTTTCTAATATTTCCTGGACACCTTGAGTTCTGGAGCCCATTATGAATCCCTATTTGGGCCCCCTCTTGGCTGCATCCTGTTACTGGGCCTTGATTTTATATTGCACGGTAACAACATAGTTCTGAAATCGTGTGTGAGTCAAAAGTGGGTTAGGGACAATACTCACTTGTTTAGCAGAAACCTTTGCCCAGATTTGGGTTAAGCAAGGTAAATCAGTACAAGCTCAGAACAAGGGGGATCTTGATTTAAATTGCAATTGTAGAAGGTGGCAAAATTGAAGGGGGGGGGCTGTACTTGTAGAAAGGCTAAAATTGAAGTGTAGTGGTGGCAAAAAAATGAACTGTAAATTTTTTTAGGCTAAAGTCACTCATTTAAAACTTTTATATTTAAATTATGAATTGTATTTTCTAGCTGAAAAGTTAGCAATTAAATCCCAGTGAACTATAAATACTTTAAAATATATTTCTCATTAAGATAATATTGATTCTGCATGTTTGCGACAGCAGTTAGATATTTAGCTTCACATAAGTTCTCCAAGTCATTGAGAGGAAACTTTTTTGAAAAATGAGGACAACATTGTTCATAGAAAGAATTCATGTAAAAATAGTTACTAATAATAGAAATCAGAATTCTTTGAAATGGTGGGAAAAGACCATGAATATCAAAGGGATTGTAAAACAATAATAAATTTAAAGATGCTCACTTATGTACTTCGATCTTTGCACAATGACAAAAGGTAAGAAACAGGAACAGCAAGATGGAAGGGCACAATAGTTTATCACTGTTTTTCTACTTTAATTTATCGCTGCACAATGTTTTCTTTCTGAGGTGATGAGGAAGTCCTGGTTGCCTTCTTGACTTCTCATTTCATTTTTAACAGAATTCAAGTGAAAGCTCTTTTATGTTTGATATAAGAATTCCATGTCTCGTAGCTGTTTGTTGTAGTGAGAAACCAGATTGTACATTGTGGCGGCTCACTGTTCTCCTGAGTATTTAGGTTGATGTGATAAAGAGTTAACAGGCAACTGAGCTTATTGGTAATGTCATAGTGAGTATCATACAGTGTGATTAACAGTTTTATTTGACCATTACAGATGTGGCTAATCAGTTGGGGAAAACAAAAGGAACCTGTACTCTCTTTTGAAATATGTTCAAAATGTAGTACAGAATCTTGTTGATTACACTTAGTATTAGGTTTGAGATAGGTTACTTCATGTATAGAGAAATAATGAGAACAATTTTATGCAAAAAATTTACATTTCTTTTTAATCATTAGCATCCTTCATGTACTGGCAGCTAATCTATGGCGTGTTTACCACCATTAATGTATAGGTTTAGATGAGACAGTCAAAAGCCACCGCATTGTATCATCAGGCATGTGACAAAAGTAGACTACTCGCAGTAAAGTGCCTTTTCAGAGATTATAAAGATATTTCACTAAAGTTTATTTTTATGATATATGTATCATAAGATATATAATGTACATGACATATAAACATTGCCAGTAGAAACACAGTATGGCATTCCATATAGATGATACTCTGTTCCAGTGGAATAGTTCATGTTACTGTGGATTCTGTTTCCTGAATCTGAAAGTGAGCTTTATAATGTAGATAAAGATCTTAATATTTTGTCAGAAGTATTTTGAAAGAAAAATATTGCAAAAAACAACAACAACAAACCTTGCTTAGACTATTATGACTTGCCCATACAAAAAAACTACATTATCTGATTCTTACATGTATGGGGCATCTTCCATTTCCTTAAAATACTCCCTGGTGTGGTTCAGTAACAGGGAAGATGTTATCTTCTGTGTAATGACTGCGAGCTTCCAAACTTCAAAAGACATAATGGAAATCACACAGGTCAGTAGTTGTTCCCAAAGCGATGTTTCCAGAGAATGCCTACATCCTCACAGTGTAATAAAAAAGTAACTGTAATGATATAATTCCCAAAAGGTTTGATTTCTACACAATATTTAGTGGAGATCACCAAAATATTTTTTCTAATAGTATTGTGTTCATACTGAATTCTACTAAATTATTAGATGACCTGTTCCACAGAGTATAGAAATTTCATAAATTCTTCCTTTCTCTTTCTCCCAAGATTTCCAGACTCCCCCAAGTGGATATCTGAGAAATTTAGCCAACTATCTCTAAATAATTCTGACACTTCATAATGAGCTTTGATCAATTGTCACCAATTTATTTTCTTTGCTTAAATTGAAGTGTGACACAAGAAGAATTTCCTTACATGAATCTAGCACACTCCTCTTCTATCCCTATATGTTATAATTTACTTACATAACTATTGCCTCTCTTACAAATATTTGTCTCTCTTATTTTTCTCCTTCAAAGATTAGAGTCAAACTGGCAGATTCATTTGAGGACCATATAGTATGTGTGCAGACTCCCTGCTATATGAAATCTTATATATAGGACACCATGAATGGAATATCTTGAAATCTTGACCTTCAAATAAACAAGATAAACACAGTTTATATCAAAGTGCAGTTTCCTCTGATGCATGAGCATCAGTATGTCTGGAATCTGCTTTAACCAATTAAGCCATTCAAGGCAAAAGGAAAATAAAGCCTTCAGCAAATTCATTGAAGGCACCATCTCCTAGCCTCCCACTGCCTGTTAATCGACCTCTTTAAGTGCAGACTAATGAATCTTATACATCCCTGACGGGGGACTCTCACCCTACCACCTCAGAGGTTTAAACTTACACAAAGAATCCGCTGGGTGAGAAGGGAGGGTGGCAGGGCACCTCCAGGCCTATGGCTTCCTTGGCCCCTTGACAGTCAGCTGGAGAACCTGTCTTCAGGGAACGGAACACACCAGACCCCATTTTCTATTTTCCCTAAAGCAGCCCATTAGTTCCTTCACGGGAGATTTTCCATTCAGGTCGCTTCCAGGGCGAACGCTTTTTTTCGCTACCACTCTCTGTAGTGAGAAAAGAACTAGAGAGAAATATCAAGCAAGCTCGTGGCAGCTGCTTCTTTGCGTCAAAGCATCCCTTTGCTTTCAGCTTTGGCAAATTAGGAAGACCCCAGGTTCTCAAAAAGGTTGGCGAGGGGAATGCCACCTAGGTCAAGGAACACATAAACCTGGAATCCCTGTTTTTGCCTATCCAATTCCACTCGCACCGCCACAACTCCCCTCCCCCAGCAAAAAAAAAAAAAAAAAAAAAAAAAAAAAAAGGAAAGAAAAAAAAAACTACCAACACAAGCACATATGATCTCTACAAATGGGAGAAAGGGGTGGGTGGGTGGGTAGGGGGACATTTTCTTTCTGTAAGATTCTGAACAGGATCCAGCCTCCAAACTAAAAATACATTAAAACAAATAAAATCAAATAAGCTAAACCCAAAGGGCAAAGACTATCTCGAGAGAGAGGCAGCTTCTGGCACCTGCCTGGATACGCCGCAGTTGGAAGAAATTGGCTTTTGGTACTGAATTATTAATTTATTTATTCCCCCTTCGCCGCCTCCCCCAATCCCGACTGCCAGGCTGGAAATCTCTGTCTCTTCGTCTCCCCCTCCGCCCCCACCTTCTGGGAGTCTCCCACTCCTCCGTGGCGGGCCGTTCCGCCTCCGGCCCGCGGAGCCTCCGGTCGCGGGCCCTGTGCGGCCGCGGCGCCGCGCGGGGGGCGTCCCTAGCGCTGCGCGCTCCTCCCCGCGCGCCGACCCGCGCGACCCGGCCCCGGCCGCGGCGGCGCCGGCGGGGGTGGGCGGGGGGAGGCGGCGGTGACAGATGTACTCCTCTGACAGCTCTCAGTATCAGCCCAGTGGCTCCCTGCCATTGGCTCGGTGCGATGGACCGGCAACGCCGCGCACTATAATAACACTCATGCCTGCCAGCGGCAGCAACTCCGAGTGCGGGCACCGGGCGCAGGGGATGCTGCTGCCGCCGCCGCCGCTGCCGCTGCCGCCGCTGCGGCTCGGGCGGCTCCCGCTGCCCCGCTCCGCTCGGCCGCCGCGCTCGCACTGACTGCCGCTCCGCCCGGTCCCGCAGCCCGGCCGGCCCCTCCCCGCCCGCGAGCCTCCCGCGGGGCGCAGCGCCCCGAGGCGAATTAGGAGGGAGGCAGAGACAGAGGGGGAGCGCGGCGGGCATGCGGAGGCGGCGGAGCCCGGGCGCGCACGGCAGAGGGGTGTAGTGAGCCTGTCTCCGCAGGGCGTGCGAGCGACGCGGCGCTTCGCCCCGCCGGCGGGTGCCCAGCCCAGCCCAGCCTCCCCGGGCTCCGGCGCCCTGCGGCGGCGGGCACAGGGCGCGTGGAAGCGGCGGCTGCGGTGGGAGAGGCGGCCGCGCTGGGAGAGGCGGCGGCTGCCCCATGGAGTGTTACTACATTGTCATCAGCTCCACGCATCTCAGCAACGGACACTTTCGCAACATCAAGGGAGTTTTCCGGGGCCCTCTCAGCAAGAACGGGAACAAAACTCTGGTAATCTCTCTCTCTCTCTTCTCTCTCCTCTCCTCTCCTCTCCCTTCCTCTCCTCTCCTCTCCCTGTCTCTCTCCTAAGAGGGCATTAGAGGATCGAGGTTCCTGAGGGATTTTGAAGGTTTTGCGATTCAATCTGGTTTTCAATTTGATTCATAATGCATTCATTTATTTATCTTGTGGGCGTGCGGTGAGGATTAGGTGTAGCAAAGGCAGGGATCTTAGGGACGCTGTGGTCCACGGCTGTGGTTGACACTTAGCCAACGCTCCGGACTGCACCTCACTCCATAATGCTGAAGATTACCACCATGCCTCCTCATTTGAAGCAAATTGTGCCAGCAATTTTCTTTCTTAAGAAAGAAGAGGAGAAAACCCTAACCCCAAATAACCCCGTAACATCTTTCGGCTTACGAGGCTGAAGGTGAACGAGGATGTGAGTGTCTCTGATGGAGGCAGGGAGCCCTGTGGCTGGTGGCGTGGAGCAAGTGGCGGGACTGAGTGATGGTCTCAGGAGGAGTTTGTGTTCGGCGGTCCCCTGAAGGACTGGTAGCAAACTTCTCTCGTGAGAAGTTGTCCGTACTAAGCTTGACGGTGTGACTCGAGACTCCCCAAGCTATCAACTTTAAGCTATACGCTCGAAAGAGCTCAGAGATGTGTGAGAGGCGAGCTTTGGGTTACAATCAGGGCCACTAGGAAACATGCTAGACAAACAGAAGCCGTGCAGTCGCTGGGAGGTTCTCACTGGACCACAGAGCTACATGTTTCAGCATCCTAGTAGGAAGAGCACTCCTGATTGGTGGGAGATGTGCTGAGCTTTGAGACACTGCAGGGTTATAGCTATTAACTTAATTTCAAATCCCCTCTTAGCTACAAAACCTCCCTGCAGAACTGACTCCCATGTATCGGTATCTTCTGAGAAGTATACACGTCAATAAAGAAAAGAAGAAGTAAAGAGAAGGCTCATTAGGCTAAATACTGCCGAGAGAGTAGAGCCAGAATAAGGTGGAAATATGCAAATGTGTGTATCACTGAAGTCTGGGACCCTTAGTAAGCAGCACCCCTTCTCCTCAACCCCGTTTTTTTGTAGTTTATGGACATATTCAATTAGTCCAAATTCAAATACAGTATTCTTTATTTTTCTTTGCATGTCTTAAAAATGATTCCACATAATTTTTTAAAAAATATGCTGTTATGTGTTTTCCAAGAATAAAAAGTTCTCCTCAGAAGTTTTAAGTGAATTCTGACATTGATATCATGCATTTGATTTATTTTTTCTTTTTCCCATGAATCTGTTAAGCCATTCCTCTCAGCTCATTTAAGATGCAAAGAAGGAGGGATAGTTTGTTGCTTTTTATTATTGTTCTGGATAAAATTGTTGGTTGTTGTTGGACAAAAGAAAGAACTATTCTAGCTCTATGTAGAGAGCTCAAACATGTAGGAAAGTAAATATTTTTAGGGAAAATCCTTCATTTAAAAAAACTATGTTCCACCTTTCTTTTAAAATCAAGTTTCACTTATGGGAAAAGTGAAAACAAGATCTCATTTTATTGGTGATAAAATTGCACAGCAGAGTTCATAGAAACAAACATTATGGTAATCTTGATGCTTAAATCAACCTTGAGTTTCTAACAATGTTTAAACTTGCTTATGCTTATTTGCTTGTTGTGGGTTTGAAATTTATTAGTTCTTTATTAGTTTTTAGTTAATATCACTGATATTAACAAAGAATAGATTAAAGCCTTGATTTGGGACTAAAATAGGTGTGAAAAAGCAGCTACTTTTATGAGTGTCAGAAGCAACAAAGTGAGATAAGAAGGTTTAGAATTAGCTCCTATCATATTTGTCTTAATTATAATAAAAGGACTTATCAGAACTTCGTAGCTAGTCCTTTCAGGTTATGTTCATAAACTGAGCAAGTTTGTATTTCCTGTGTAAGAAATTTACACTAACAGAAATGATGTAGATTTTCATGTATGGTCCAACTATGTTTGGAACTATCACTTTACAAGTAATAGTTGTCAAATGTTTGTTTTGTATACCTTTTGATGACTTTGTTATTGAAGAGAATGAGATTAATGCTTATTATTTAAGTATAACAGATTCTAAATATATTTATAAATGCATTTTCTATTAAAGAGCATTTATACTTTATAAACATTCTTACATTCTTTAATAGACATTCATAGTTACTGAAAACTTACTATAAGCTAAAACCAGAAAACTGAACCTGAAACTTCTCAGAATTAATAACCTTATAAAAAACACAAATATTACCTTAAAATTGTAAATATGCTATATTTTGTACATTTTCAAATAAGAATTATGATCATCATATTTTTAATTTCTGTCTCACAGAATAAAAATTGAGATCTTTTCTACTTTTTTGTCTATTTGATTTTCACATATTTTGAAATTTTTCTTTTAAAAATCATCTAATTCTTGCATTTTAAAATGCATATTAATTTAAAAGGATTTTAATATTCCCAGTGCTTTTTTTTTTTCAGGAAAATTACAACTTACAATGTGAAACCATTTAGAGAAAAGGTATTATAATTTTTCCGAATAATTTCTAATTATTTTCAATCACTGGATAACTAATGGATATTCTGAAAAGTTTTAAATTTAGATTTAAAAAATGATTTTATAGTCCTCAAAATATCATTGAACTGATAGAAGGTGGTCTATAACTGTTCCTACAATAATATTTCATGAAATTAGAAGTTACTTAAAGAATAAACTTACTTATAGAGTAAAACAAAAGTTTCATAAACTTTGATCAATTGTTTGTAGTACTAAATTCAGAATGTAACCCTGCCACTCACATGGAGGAGATTATCAAAATACACAGTCCTTCCCATAGGTCATACTATGCCACTCATACAAAAAAATTTTTAAAGTGCTTAAAATGGTCTGTTGTCAATCTTGGCCCTATTCTGGGCTTTTAAGTACATTTCTCTTGACAATTTTAACTGAACATATGCAAATTTCTGTTTTGCAATGTCTTAAAGCAAAGAGAAAGGTCATTATGCTTTTCATGATTTCTTTTATACATAGCACCATATTTGTGATATAGTTTTAATTCCTTGGAATAAGAAATAAATTATTATTTAACTAGTGATTTAGAATATCCTGAATAAGTCATGTGGTTTAATAAGAATGAATTAAGTTTACCTTTCACTCATACTCATTTTTCTTTTTCTTAGATTTTTGCAAACTACTATTTAGTATGTAACTGTTTACTGGACAAAGACATTTTGTTATATTTAGAGTTTGCAATTGATCCACAAAATTTCTTTGTCCTAATTATGTATTTTGAAACATTTAAATGTATGTTATATATTTAATACAGAATTTAAATATACTCTAATCACGTTTAATACAGAATTTAGGGTTTGCCTTTGGAATTTTGGAAATCGTTACCATTTTGTTCATTACATTCTGTTAGTTGATTAGCATTTTTGTATCTTGTAAGAGTATTTTGTGTCTGTTTTATTGAGCATGGAATTCAGAAGACATGGTTGGTGGTTCAGCAGTCATGCAGTGAATCAATATTGTAATGCAGATTTCCTAATTCCAGATGTATCTTCTTTATAATTTATGTACTAAACATGGATTTTGTAGGAATTGCTATGATAACATTCATACCGATAAAAAGATGGTATTGCTGTCACCTATATTTTGAAAACATTCTAGTTGTCCATTTGCCTCCAGGTACTTTGAAATAGTACCTGATTCAAAAAATAATTTGAACTCAAATTTATTTCATTTCTTGTCTTCCAATATGAAAACATCAATAATATCTGTCTGGCCTAAGCATTGTTTCTATAGGCTGCCCTCTATTTCCAATATATTAAGTACCAGGTTTGGCAAGAAATTAGAATTAATTTATTAATGGGTTCTCAATACATTTGAATTATTCAGTTTTATTGAGGTACCCAATTGTGGTGCCCAATTCTAGGCACCACAGGCTCGGTGCTAAGTATTCTGTGTTAAACAGTGTGTGTTAGGTTGTATTCAGGGACGCTCATGTTCATTTTTAATGTGTTGAAAAAGTATTCACAAATTTTGACATGTTTGCAGGTTTCACGTCACTCAGAACATTTTCATATGAAAATGTTTCATTTTGAAAAGTATAAAAATATTCTGGGGTTTTCCTTTGGGTATACAGGAACTCACAAAAATTAGGTAAGGTCTTTGAAACTTATTATATGTCCTTTAGTTCTAATTACTATTACCTAATATCACATTATTTTTATGTCATTCCCTTATGCATTTCAGCATTTCCTAGGGAGTGTAATTTGAAAGGTTCCTCCACTCATTGAAACCCATTTATGTGTCATATTTAAGATTGTACATAAGACTAAAGATACCAATTGCGGAATAAGTGATGATGAAAAGTTGTCATTGTTGGATTAATATCCTCAACTAAGGTCAAGGGTGAGGGTGAATTAGGGTAATATCCTAATATATGTCCAATCTTTCCTACTTTATAAACTTGTTCACGTAATCAGTCAGTATCTATTCTTCCAAGTTGTTTTAAACTATTGTACATTCAGAATTAGAGATCATCTTGTGTCTCACATTTCCGAATGTAAGGTGTTGTATATTCTTCTGCTATACTTGTTTTGTTCTTTTAGCAAAACTTTGCCGCTTGTGCATTTTCAGAACACATTATTCAAGCAAGGAAAATAACTTTAAATTATTTATGTTATTACTTACTAAAACTTTAAGCAATATTTTAAGGCAAATATTGTCAAGTGATACCCATGACTGCAACATACCTTGTTAGTTCATGAAATATTGAGTTGTTTTTGATAGCTATAATTCAGATAGTGTTATAATATCTTGTCTTCACTTCACTGTTCTGTACCAGCATTTTCTAGGTTATTGATGACTGCAATTACATTTTTACTGATCAGTAAGAGCCTAGAGAACCATCTAGTCGAAAGATTTCATATGGTTGTATTCAAGGTCAAATTCATCTGCTGAAGTAGTTTGTTCAGTGTGTACCATGTATTAAAAGTTCAGAAATAACAGAACTAAAACTAGTAACTTTGAAGTACAGGAAGTCCTCACTTAATGTTGTCCGTAAGTTCTTGGAAACGGCAACCTCAAACAAAAGGGTGTTCAATGAAACCAATTTCACCATAGACTAATTTATGTAAATAAGAGTTATGTTCATATGTCATATTTTTGGTCACAAAACCATCACCAAACCTCTCAATAAAGACCAAAAAACACTTCTAACATTAAATGTTGGAATAAATGTGACCTATACATACATTTAAGAAAAATTAAAAACAAGTAAGGTCATTATTTTTCAACCCACTTATTCCAGTTCAGGGTGCCGATTGGCCAGAACTTATTCCAGTTCTTGGTAGCTCAGCACATGGAGCTGGTCCCCACACGGAGAGCATGTGCCTCATGGCCACTCACACCCACACCTCCACTCACCTAGGCTGGGATGATTCAGACATGCCAAGTCATCA
Organism: Desmodus rotundus; assembly: GCF_022682495.2. Taxonomy (NCBI): domain Eukaryota; kingdom Metazoa; phylum Chordata; class Mammalia; order Chiroptera; family Phyllostomidae; genus Desmodus; species Desmodus rotundus. Next base: position 169,081,736 of record NC_071388.1, read on the forward strand.
GATGTGCACATCTTTGGCAAATGGGAGCAAACCAGAGTACCTGGAGGAAACCCACACAGACATGGGGAGAATGTACTCCCTTTACACAGACAATGGCCCCGGCTATAATTGATTGATTGATTGAATTTTTCATCAGTGTTTATAACAAAATGGCATTTAATGAATGGACATTATTCAAGAATCTGCTGTAGAAATTAGTAAAAGTTTATTGTTCTCACAACCAAAAAGATAGTTTGCAAACCAGGAACTCTCAAACCAAAACATGGAATTTTGTTTTAAATTCAGGAGTATGTTGTTATAAAACAGCCCATGTAGTGAAAAATCAGTGAGTATTTATTCTTCACAGTGATTGGTTATACTACTGGAATTGTCAGTGGTTACCTCATATCAACCTTAGCAAAGAGTTCGTGTTTTGCTTATGATTAAGAAAGAAATGATCCAGCTCAAGTTAGTCTTGCAGAATAAGCCAAATCACACTTGTATGACTAAACTGGTTTTGTCTGCTCAGGGTATTTTTAAGGCTGGTCTCCATTTGTTTTTGTATTTAACTATTCCCCCATGTTGGTCATTTTTTTCAGCCAACTGAGAGAATGATCAACTAGAATAGCAGTATTCTTGCTTATCACCAGTGATGTAGTCAAGCTAAAGAATCACACATTTGCTGTTTCCATTAGTCACATAGGCAAACAGGAATGACATGTGGTTGCCATCTTCATCATTTATGTGGTTATTGTTGTTTTCATCCAGTTGTCTGATCTTGATGGTTACCTTTGATGTGAGTGGCTGCCTGCAGGCATTTAAATCCTTTGAGAGCACACAATGCACTAGACAGGTTAATATGATGATTGTAAGGAGAACAATAACCAAGTATTGGCAATTTCCCCAAAGCAGAAACTCCCAGGAGTCAAGATTTAATCAATTAATTAACTCAGATGGTTTATAATCAGATTCAGATTTCCCCTTTCTAAGTCAATCAACAATTATTTGGATAATGTGTAATTGGATTTCAATTATTTAAGTTATTTACATAAGCATAACACGATGCATTAGCAGACACATCCTCATGATTACTTAGGACAGGATGAACATGAAGATGCTTTCTTTCAGGAGGCTGTGTTGCAGGTAAGCTTCCACCTAAATTAAGCCGTATCTATACAACATGATCAGTCAGGTAATTTAATGAGAGGCATTTCTATGGAAACAGAAGGAACACAAAGGTTAATAGTTTGAACAAATTATACATTCAGTTTCTGAGTTTGGAGATCAGCCAGTTGAGAAAATTTCTAGATGTCAGGTTAGAAGCATTTTCAGATGGAGTGAGGGCAAGCCGTGGCTACCAGACAGATTGTTCTGGTTTGCGGTTTGAATGTCCCTGGTAGTCTTTCTGAGTGGGTACCTAACAGCAGGCATGGATACTGTCCACATATGAGCTGCTGGGGTGACTTCTCAAAAGTTTATGTCAGGTTGTGCAGCTTTAGTCTGCATGACTTTGAGTAAAGGGCAGTTTTATGTAGCTTCATAGTGATTCCAAGTCAAAATAGTGGGAGAAAATTGGAAGTGTTAGTTCAGAGAGGCCTCGCCAAGTATTGGAGGAAATCTGAAGAATTTAGGATTCAGTCCAGTTTACAGGTAGAAATCAAAACATCAAAGACAATAGCACTACACTCTGATATCCATAAAGGTGTATCACTGGAAAAAAAATTTCTCTCTATACTCATCACTGTTTCTATCAAAGATAGCCATTATAAAATTAATTTGTTTGCAAATTAAGTCTAGTTTTGATAAAATCGGCCTATTTACACAAATGCAGCAAAAGTTGTGTTTACCACATAAGCTTTGCTGGAACTTTTCATACGAAATCTCCAATTGAATTTCAAAAGCTCTTGATACTAACAAGCCATACCAAGGACTTGTCCGTTGTGTCCTATTACAAAGGGAAAAAATTCTCATCGGACTTAGGCAAATAACTCTTATTACACTTATGTAGATACAAATACTGTCATAAAATAAGAGTATTAAATAAGAGTTCCTGAATTCTAAAGAGGTCATGTCAGGAGAAAGATATTTCAACTTCTGTGGCAAAGAAATACTTTACCAAGTTGCTGTGTTATAGATAATTTTAAAGAGAGGAGAAAAGGGGGTCTTTTAAATCTAAAAAACAAAATATTAAAGTACCAGCAGTACTTTAAATGAATCCCTAAACACTGTAATTATCTTCATCAGTTGGTTTAGCCTGTTAATTTTTATTCATCTGTATCTTTTGTTAACAGTTTTATAAATTTATCAGTTTTTCATCAAATTTTAGAAATTCCTACCCAATTCACTGTTATGATCTTTTTTAATTATGCCTTTTGTTTTAAAGTTATTTGTTTATTTATTTTTATAGAAGGGGGAAGGGAGGGAGAAAGAGAGGGAGAGAAACATCTATGTGTGTTTGCCCCCCACTGGGGATCTGGCCTGCAGCCCAGGCATGTGCCCCCACTGGGAATCGAGCCAGTGACCCTTTGGTTCACAGGCTGGCACTCAACCCACTGAGCTTCACCAGCATGGGCTCCATTTTAACATTTGAAGACATGACAAGATTTACAATGTTAAAAGGCAGAGAAAAAAATGTAATTTTCTTTTAGGGATTACGGGGTAATTGCTATTTAAAGTTTTCCTGTGTATTAGGGGTCAGATGGCATGGGACATTTGTTTCATCTCATTCCTCATTAATCACCACAACACCACAACACGGTTCTCTTCATTCTCATCACTTTCCCAGAGATTCTACCTCTCAGCATCCTAATCAGGTTTAGTCACAAGTGACCTTCCAGGCTTTGCAAAACAGCTCTCTCTAAGATTTCCCAATTATTATTGTGTTCTCCCACCTTGTATGCGTGTCCCAGAGCTAGCAGAGGAGTGAACAGCTTCTGTCCTTCTGTAATCTCAGCTCTTCCAACTTTCCAATTTGAGTTTCAACCTCTATTTATGTATTGTTGTCCAGCCGAACTGCCCGCAGTAAAGGCCAGCCCATTGCAGCAGCCACTTATTTGCTTTCTTTGCCACAGTGTGTTATGCACGGTTCTTGTAGCAAACACATCAACTCAGCCAGCATTTTCACAGTGTCCCTGTACTCATGAGACGGTCCACAAGCATCTAACATCCAGGCCACCCTTCCCCACATAGACGTCAATGAAAAACAGGATTTCCCTGGTGTTGTTTCTTTCCCAAGTCTAGGGAACTTACATAGGGAGCTTGTATGAGTTATTTCTGCCTGTGTAATAAATTTTTCATTGTGGGAAAAAAGTTTGTTTTTATTTTTTAAAGATTTTATTTCTTTATTTTTAGAGAGAAGGAAACAGGGAGAGAAGGAGAGGTAGAGAAACATCAATATGTGGTTTCATCTCATGCACCCCCCACTGGGGACCTGGCCGGCAGCCCAGGCATGTGCCCCCACTGGGAATCGAACCTGTGACCGTTTGGTTCACTGGCTGGCACTCAATCCATGAAGCCACACCAGGCAGACCAAAAAAAAAATTATTTTTTTACACTTTTTTAAATTGTTGTTCAAGTACAGTTTTCTGCCTTTCCGCCTTTCCCCCCATCCTTCCCCAGCACCCCAGTCCTCCCCACCTCCCTCCCCTGTTTCCACCCCACCTTGTTATTGTCCATGTGTCCTTTATAATTGTTCCTGTAAACCCGTTACCCTTTTCCCCCATTAATAGATATAATATCTTTGTCTCAATATAAAACATTAAAAAATAACTTATGTTTAGCATTTAATGTTTATCTTATTTGAAAATAATTTAGATATTCATTGAATATCAATTATTTAGTTTAACTCAGTATAAACTTTTATCTTATTTACATTTATTTAAATTACTTGCTTCTAATAAACATGCTTGGTTTAGACACCAAACGGCTCACCATAATATTGTTATTTTTCTTGTTGAGAATTTTTGACCTGCTTTTATTAAACCTACAAACTTAAACTAGCTTTTATTTTTCAAAGATTATCATAGTTCATATGAAGTTGAAAAACATTTGGGTCAGTTTCTATATTTCTGACAGTGTATTTGATTTAAATAATGCTTGGTTTTCTGTAGGCCAATTAAATAGTGCTCTTTACAAGTTAATTTGGTAATACCACGTGAAGGTAGAAAAATATCATATATCTGTAGCACATATACATAAACTTACAGACAGACACAACAGAAATAGAGATCTGATAGCATTTGTTTTAAAATTTTCTAGGTATGCCTAGGTATAAAACTTAAAAGAATGGTTGGATCCAAATTTTGTGTAAGGCAGATGGACTAAGTCAGGGTTACCTGCTCAGATATGGCCAGTGCTTTGCTAAAGATTTTGTTGTCAGTAGAAATCAGGCTCTTTCATAGGATCACAAGGAAAAACATCATGGGCCCATGCAGGGGAGATTGTTGCGTGGTAAGGTTTATTCGTGTTGAAATCTGCCCTTAGGTTTCTAATATCCCACCTCCATCTATCCCCCCTTGTAAAAAGTCCAATCATGTCTTCAGCAAGGACAAAGCAAAGGCCAGTGTCCAGAGTTTCTGTTTCATATTAAAGCTCAGTCCTTTGGGAGCCCACTCAGTCTGCTACAGGCCCACATGACTGCTAGCCCCACATGATTGCATGTGTTCCTGGGTGAGAGAGAAAACATGTGAACGAACTGGGCAAGCCCGGGTCATCTAGTGAGAGAGAGAGAGAGGGAGAGAGGGAGAGAGGCAGGGGGAGAGAACGAGGGAAGAGAAAGAGGGGGCTTCTTTGTTTCCTTGGGGTTATAAATTAGGAGCTTTTCCAAAATAACCAATCGACTTCCCAAGCTTCCGAGGGCTTCTGCTGGGTTCACCCCTAGTTAGATTGATTGGCCTCTGTGGCCAAGCACCTCTCCCGCTCCCCAGAACAACCTGGTACCTCAGGGCCAACAGTACTCCTGGGCAGATTTCCTGTGCTCCTAGAATTCAGTCTCCCAGAGTGTATGAATGAGTCTGTAAATGCTGTAGCTTCCTGGCTAAGCAAGCAGGCTTTTGCTCCTCAGTTTATTTAGCTCAATGTGTAATTCCCTTTGCTTTCTTTCTTATTAATAATTAGTTAACTACCTACACTAACAATTTCTTCTGTTTGCATGGTGTAAGGATCCTCTTATAGCTATTTTTTGGAGTTTTGTTTTTAGAACCTTCCGCATATCGATCAAAGAGTGCATTATATTGTCTCTGAAAATTTTAGAATCTTTTCTTTTAAAGGTGCCCCTTAAGATGGATTTATCTAAGCTGAAGTTCCCCCAAAGTGGCCATTACAATTCTAAATTATCAGAAAGTTCACCCAGTTTTTCAGAAAGGTACAAGAATCTAGTCCGTAGTGGGTATACGTATAAGAGTCTAGAGATTTTAAGAGAGGAGATTTAGACCAGTTGGAACACACCTCTACCTTCAGATCATCTAAAACAAATAATCTGTGAGCCTGGTAATCCTACTGCTGCCTGAATCACAGGGAATCATGGTTTTCTGCCCTTACAGATAATATGGCAATTTACAAGAAGCTTCAACAAACACAAACAGAATGCAGTTTTGCATAATATAGCTGAAGAGCTCAGAATGCAGAGAGCGGAGCTCAGATGCAAGCTTACCCTCAAACTCCAGGGTTGGTGAGAAGGCAGGGAGTTCAAAGGGTTCTGTAGGTACAACACCTGGCTGCTCACCAACCTTCCTGTTTCATCGGAGTGGTCTTTAGATCTCAAGTCTCATGCTGTGAACTATCGAGTATCAGGAATAACAAGTAAAACCAATGCATCTCAAGTATGCTGGTAAGTAGTGATAAGTAAAAGTTTGTTGTGCACACAATGACAAGATAGTTTGCAAACTGGGAGCACTCAAACCACAGTGTGGATGAGGCTCAGGGGCATATAGTTACAACGCAACTTATGTAGTGAGAAGGCAATGGCTGTTTATTTTCACAGTAATTGTTTATAATTAGAATTTTCAGTGGTTACCTCATATCAATCTTAGGTAACCGATCAAATTTTGCTTATGATGTGCAGAGGCATAAGCAAGAGATGACCCAGGCTAGCTTAGTTATAAAGGGACTAAATGGTAATGGAAAAAATACAAGAAAGCTTAAATAAAAAAATTAAATTTTGTTTGTATGACTAAACTGGTTTTGTCTGCTCAGAAAAATGTCAAGGCTGGCCTTCATTTGCTTTCAATTTTAAGATGTATTTTAAAATATATGGGTTTAAATGCCATTCAAAGAAGAATGCACTTTGCCGTTTGCTACTCTCTGAATTGCTTCTTTTTTTTTTTTTTACTGTTATATAGGTTGTTCATTTAATTACATTATTTCCCTGGCTGATGAAGGCACTTTCTACTCCTTGTTTATTCAGAGAACCAAATTTTATATGGAAGAGAGAATCATTTTTATGATTCCACATCAAATGCCCTTCATTTCACCAATTTTTAGATAGATAATAGTATTCAAAAAAGTTTTTGGCATATGTGTATTTTTCCATAGCATCTGCTTACTAAATAGTGGTTGAGGTGCTGAACAGTGGTTTTCAGATCATATATCTAGGAATACTAAAATAATAAAGAAACATTTAAATCAAAGATGATGCACTTTTACCTTTTAAAATTGCAAACTGGCGCTCATGCCAAAGGCATTTTTGGTAACTTCTTATTGTTTTGGTCTTTTTAAGAATGAAATTTGAATGCAATTTTATTCTTTAATTTATATGTCTAATAAACATGTTTATTTAGTTCATGGAATATATTTGGAAAATAGTTCTTTAAAAGTATTATGCATAGGGAAATAACCTTTTTTAATAATGGTAATGATAATAGAATGTTGATAATTTCCTCCAATGATTCTGTTTAACTGAGATATGACTATAGCAGGCAATTATCTGTATATTATGAGCTTTAGTACTCCTAATAGAAAGAAAAAAATAAAAACAGCAGTTTTGATTGGTGGTGTACTGAAGTCAAAATTTATGAAGCAACTATGTATGAATATCTTGATTTGTCACTTTTTAAATTGTGACTACCAAAACTAAGAAATATAATTTTATTGATTTTCCTTTCTAAAAACTTTAACCGGAAACCATTTTATTTGTCTTATCTTATTCTAAATTACCCCTTGACTCAGAAAATTCTTACCATATATACTATTTTACAGTGTTTTCAGCCAGCATGATTTCATTAATTTTGTAAATGTATTACAGTATACTTTCTAGCACAGTATAAAATAATATAGGGTAATAAGCAATTAAAACACAATTCTCATTGTCAAAGTCCATTACCTGATGTACTACTGTGGACTTTTTCATAACGGTTTGACACTCTTAGAAGAAAATTATATACTTTTCTAAATGTAACTACATTGAATGTATAAAATGTTCATGATGACAATGCCATATTCAAATTAATATAAAACTTTTTTTCTTAACTATTTTTAGAAAAATGAGCTATGCTGAGTGTGATGGCTAGTTGTGTACGTTAACCAGAATAGAACCTGTTATTTAATCAAACACCAACCTAGGTGTTGATGTGAAGATATTTTGTAGATGTGATTAACATATACAATCAGTTGATTTTAAATAGGTGAGACGACCCTCCATGATAAGGATGCCTCATGGAAAGCTGTAAAAGCATAATCAACAGAAGAAAAAAGGAAACAAAATATAACCAGAGACATTGAAGTTAAGAACAATCTAACAATAGTCAGGGGGGAGTGGGGAGGGGACAGTGAGGAGAGGGGATTACAGGAACTACTATAAAGGACACATGGACAAAATCAAGGGGGAGGGTAGAGGTGGGGGAGGGAGGTGAGTTCAGCTGGGGTGGGGTGGAGGGATGGGGAGAAAAGGCATACAACTGTAACTGAATAACAATAAAAATTTTAGAAAAAATTTTTTAAAAAAGCAAAAACTGAGTTTCCTGGAGAAAAAATTCTGCGCTAAGGCTGTGTCATCAAATCTCTCCCGAGTGTCCAGCCTACCAGCCTGCCCCACAGACACCCACAGACCCACAGTCACTGCGTGAGTTCCTAGTTCCTTAAAATCAATCTCTCTTTCTTCCCCTTCCCCAACCATCACTTCTGTTTATCTGGAGAACTCTGATTAATACATTAAGGATCAGTTTATTATGTAATATACAATAAGGTAACTCATTGTTTATTTATTTTTTAATAGAATATTATTTTTTATTGTTGTTCAACTCCAGTTGTCCCCATTTTCCCCCCACCACTCTGCCCAGCCCCACCTACTCCCACCTTCCACACTCAATCCTACCCCCCTCTTGCCTTTGTCCATGGGTCCTTTATACATGTTCTTTGACTTGACCTTTGAACATCTTTTTTTTTAAATATATTTTATTGATTATGCTATTAGTTGTCCCATTTTCCCCCCTCTATTCCCCTCTGCCTTGTACACCCCCTCCCACCTTCATTCCCCCCCGTTAGTTCATGTCCATGGGTCATACAGATAAGTTCTTTGGCTTCTACATTTCCTATACTATTCTTAACCTCCCCCTGTCTATTTTCTACCTACCATTTATGCTACTTATTCTCTGTACCTTTTCCCCCACTCTCTCCTCCCATTCCCCTGCTGATAACCCTTCATGTGATCTCCATTTCTGTGTTTCTGTTGTAGTTGTTTGCTTAGTTTTCTTTTGGTTTGGTTTTAGGTGTGGTTGTTAATAACTGTGAGTTTGCTGTCATTTTTACTGTTCATATTTTTAATCTTCTTTTTCTTAGATAAATCCCTTTAACATTTCATCTAATAAGGGCTTGGTGATGATGAACTCCTTTAACTTGACCTTATCTGGGAAGCACTTTATCTGCCCTTCCATTCTAAATGATAGCTTTGCTGGATAGAGCAATCTTGGATGTAGGTCCTTGCCTTTCATGACTTGGAATACTTCTTTCCAGCCCCTTCTTGCCTACAAGGTCTCTTTTGAGAAAGCAGCTGACAGTCCTATGGGAACTCCTTTGTAGGTAACTGTGTCCTTTTCTCTTGTGGCTTTTAAGATTATCTCTTTATCTTTAATCTTGGGTAATGTAATTATGATGTGCCTGGGTGTGTTCCTCCTTGGGTCTGACTTCTTTGGGACTCTGAGCTTCCTGGACTTCCTGGGAGTCTATTTCCTTTGTCAGATTGGGGAAGTTCTCCTTCATTATTTGTTCAAATAAGTTTTCAATTTGTTGCTCTTTCTCTTCTCCTTGTGGTACCCCTATGATGAGGATGTTGGAATGTTTAAAGATGTCCTGGAGGTTCCTAAGCCTCTTCTCGTTTTTTTGAATTCTTGTTTCTTCATTCTTTTCTGGTTGAATGTTTCTTTCTTCCTTCTCGTCCACACCATTGATTTGAGTCCCAGTTTCCCTCCCGTCACTGTTGGTTCCCTGTACATTTTCCTTTATTTCACTCAGCATAGCCTTAATTTTTTCATCTAATTTGTGACCAAATTCAACCAATTCTGTGAGCTTCCTGAATACCAGTGTTTTGAACTGTGCATCTGATAGGTTGGCTATCTCTTCATCGCTTAGTTATATTTTTTCTGGAGCTTTGATCTACTCTTTCATTTGGGCCTTTTTTTTTTTTGTCTTGGGGTGCCTGAGCCACGAAAGGTTAAGTGCCTAAGGTAGGTTCTACTGAAAGGACCGATGCACCTGACTGTCTCGGAACGTGCAGGTAAAAATGCTGGAAGAACTTGTCTCCATGTAAAAAGCCTACCCGCATCCACACAACTGTGGTTCCTCGGAAAAAAGTACATTCTTGGTGGAAGGGATCACTGCTCTTTTTCGACCTTTCAACATCTTTATTCCCCATTATCTCCCATCCCCCTCCCCTCTGGTTACTGTCAGTTTGTTCTTTATTTCAGTGTCTCTGGTTATACTTTGCTTGCTTGTTTGTTTTGTTAATTAGGTTCCACTTATAGGTGAGATCATATGGTATTTGTCTTTCACCGCCTGGCTTATTTCACTTAGCATAATATTATCCAGTTCCATCCATGCTGCCACAAAGGGTAGAGCTCTTTCTTTCTTTCTGCTGTGCAGTATTCCATCCTATAAATGTACCATTTTTTGATCCACTCATTTACTGATGGGCACTTAGGTTGTTTCCAGCACTTTGCTATTATAAATTGTGCTGCTATGAACATTGGGGTGCATAGACTCTTTAGAATTGGTATTTGAGGATTCTTAGGGTATAATCTCAGCAGTGGAATTGCCGGGCCGAAACACAGTCCCATTTTTAGTTTTTTGAGGAAGTTCCATACTGTTTTCCACAATGGCTCACCAGTCTGCATTCCTACCAACAGTACCCTAGGGTTCCCTTTTCCCCATAACCTTGCCAGCATTTGTTAACTTGTTTATGATGACCATTCTGACTGGTGTGAAGTGGTACCTCACTGTGGTTTTAATTTGCATCTCTCTGATGGCTAGTGATACTGAGTATCCTTACACATATCTCTGGGCCCTCTGTATGTCTTCCTTGGAGAAGTGTCCATTCATGTCCGTTGCCCATTTTTAATTGGGTTGTTTGTCTTCCTGGAGTGGAGTCATGTGAATTCTTTATACATTTTGGAGATCAAACCCTTGTCTGGGGTATCATTGGCAAATATATTTTCCCATACAGTTGGTTCCCTTTTCATTTTGCTGTGGTTCCTCAGAAAAAAGTACGTTCTCGGTGGAAGGGATCACTGCTCTTTTTCGACCTTTCAACATCTTTATTCCCCATTATCTCCCTTCCCCCTCCCCTCTGGTTACTGTCAGTTTGTTTTTTATTTCAGTATCTCTGGTTATACTTTGCTTGCCTGTTTATTTTGTTAATTAGGTTCCACTTATAGCCATGCACAATCTTTTCATTTGATACAGTCCCATTTACTTATTCTTTCCTTTATATCCTTGCTCTAGGGGACATATCAGTGAAAATATTGCTGCATGGAATGTCAGAGATTTTCCTGCTTATGTTCTCCTCTAGGACTTTTATGGTGTCAAGACTTTAAGTCTTTTATCCATCTTGAGTTTATTTTTGTGTATGGTATAAGTTCATGGTTGAGTTTTATTTTTTTGCATGCAGCTGTCCAGATATCCCAACACCATTTGTTGAAGTGTCTCTTTTTACTCCATTTCATGCTCTTGCCCCCTTTGTAAAATATTAATTGACCATAGAGATTTGGGTTTATTTCTGGACTCTCTGTTCTTTTCCATTGATCTATGTGTCTGTTCTTATGCCAGTACAAGAATATAAATCATATTTGGGTTTAATTGGAAATAGATGAAGTGGATATTGTTAAATTTTTTAGGTTTAGCTGATAAAACTTATTGTGGAATGTCTCTATTTTTTTGTCTATAAGAACCTTATTTTAAATATTTGCATGGATTCCAATCTTTTAATCAGTCCCCAGCATCCTCCAGTTAAACCCCACATTTATAACTATGTTAAATATAGTATTTTTATCTATTCAACTCTAGTAGCTAATTATACATACAGTTATTATACTTGAATAAAATCAGCCTGTCTCTGAGTGAGAGGAAATAACTTTATTTATTTATTTTTTATTTTTTATCCTCACCTGAAGATATGTTTATTGATTGTGTTCTTACATCTAGTTTAGCATGTCTTCATCAGAGTATTTACTGACATACTTATGGGGTAAAACATAAACACTTAACGAATATATGGATCTGAGCTCAAATCATATACATACTTCTTTATTAATAAATAGTGAGAAGAGCTGCTTTTAAACAACCCCCCAAATATCAACTCTGTACTTAAAGTGTTTTATGTAAGTTTTCAATATAAGAGAAATATGCTAGTAGATATATTTTCACACTAAGTAGTTCAATAATGTTAAGGCTAAAAACTCTTAGATTTCATTTGTATTTTTTCCTATAGTTGTAAGGTTGGTACTTCTCCAGCCATTACATCTACATTGTAAGCTTGAATAAATAAGTAAGGAGAAATGTCAAAAAGTTGATTATTGTTTTAAGAAGTCCACCCAACGGTGTTTCTTACATCTCCTTGGCCAGAACTGTGTCACGGGACCACTTCTAAGTGCAAGGAAGGATGGAAATGTGATTTATTAAACAAGCACATTGCCAGTCCCAATAAAACCAGGATAACGTTAGAAAGAAAAAGAGGTGACTGATCAGACAAGAATTATCTAGAACAACTAGTGACTAGCTTTATTATGTCAGGCAAGTTCACCTCTCTATCAATTATATTTTCTCTAAATGGAGATGATAATAAAACCTACCTAGAAGACAGGTTTGCACATCAGATGAGATAAAGCATATCAAGTAAACTGCACCAGGTTTGACACATAATAAACTCTCAGTAAATGGTGGTGGTTATTGGCATATTTCATATTGGAACATTAACATCTGTATTAGAATCTTATTTATTCAATTCAATATGAATAAATTTATATAAATTGAACATAGTATTGAACAATATCATTATTTCCTTTCTTCTCAGTTTACCCATGGCACCTCTTGCATACTTATTTCCACCCCAAGAGTTATAAAATCTCCTTCCTTGAATATGGATTGGGCCCGGAATATTCCAGAAGATAAAGAAATGGAAATTCTACAGAAATCTTCAGATATCAGCCATTCTTCTGATTCATAAAGTTCATGGAACTATACTCTGTACTCATAGAAAGCTATCTCTTTAAGAAAGCTTAGAATCTCTTTTACCTCTGTCCATAATAATCTCTATAGCAGTGATTCCCTTGCAGTTCTTGGATTTCTGCAGTTCTGATATTACAAAGTTAATATTTACACTAGGGGGCGGCATAACATTTTCTCTTGCTCTCATATGTACAGGTCTAGGAAATAATCATGGATTAATACATTTATTCAATACAGTTACAGTAATTTTTTTTTCTTTTGGGCTAAGAATAACTTTAAAATTTCACTGACCAGGAAGAAGTCAGTACAAAAATGCACATATATATTTGTTATGTGCTTTATTGTGTACTTCACCAAGTAATTGTTCTTGGTCATTCTCTGCCTCGGCCACGTGTGGTATTGATATACATAGTACTGGAGCTGACATAAAGTTGGTGTCCAGCTATACCTTGATAGGCCATCATACTTGCTTGTAAAATTGTCAGTTTTTACTACTGAAGTTGATGTTTTTAGGTTCTTCTGAGTACCTACCACTTACTAGTTTTATGGTTCATAATGCCCTATTTCAAAGTGATAGTTAGTTTATAATTAAATTTTATTGACATTTAAATGTACTGCATTATTAAGCAAAAAGGGTAGACTGCAATGACCAATATTTGTTGAAACAAGAATATCTAAAACACAAATAATGAGAAATTGTGAAATGCAGCCCTACTTTCATGATTTCCACAAGTGATATGACAGAAAAATAGTTGCACAATATCTGAGACTCAAATTTCCAAGTTTTATTAAAATTGAACAATTTTTTTCTATAGAAATTGGGATTATATTTCTTAGGGGGAATGTGAAGATTGAATATAATTACACAAACTGTTCTATTTGTGTTACTAATCACTGTGAAATTATTGATGCTACATGAAAGATGAAATTTTTGTGGATCAGGAGTTAGAGGAGTAGATAATACGATACATGCTGCTACTCAAAAAACTCAGAAGGCTCTTTTGCAGGTAGGCTGACGCTGATAACATTTTAGATGTAGCATACTACCTATTGCTGTCCTGGAGAACCACCTTTAAGACAATCGACCGTATTACCATGTCATTCCTCGGTAAAGGGTTACTGAAGTAAATATAGTAATGATAATAATAAATGAAAACAAATTGATTCTTCTCTGCATAATACCTAGCATAGCTGTAAGCATAATTTGATAATGCAAGAAATAATTAGAGGCTTGGATATTATTTATTTATAATGTTAAATTGCTTTAATTAAAATACTATATCAGTGATTCAATTCACGTATGCTAAAGTCTGAGTAGTTATTTGTCCTCCAGGCACTAAACATGCCAACTCTTTTGACTCATTAATGAAGTACCAATGCAGTTTTGTCAATTATTGAAACTATAGGTCATGTGAGAGATTCTTATCTTTTCTCCCAGCAACTCACATAACAACATAAGTACACTATTCACTGGCACAGGTGAAATAAACATGCACATATACAGCAAAAATCATTCGTATTCACTTTCTCCTTTTCCTTCCTCCCTCCTTTCTTCTACTTCTTCTCTTCTCCTCCTCCCTCATCCTCCCCTCTCTCCCTCCCCTGCCACCCTCCCTTTGTCCTTCCTCCTTCCTCCTCTCTCTCTCTCTTTCCCCCTTCTTTCTACACCCCCACTGTAATCTGGAAAAGAAGAGAGGATATTGTTATCCTAATTTCAGCCTGTTTGCATGTTTGTTTCTCAGGAAGTACATGGAGTTCTAATAGCAGTTTGAGCCAGGTCCAGAGATCAAAAAATATTATTTATTTGAACAGTAATTAAGAACCTGCCCCTCCCCCCACCTGAGCCACCAGATGTATCAGAGTTCTGACAGTAACATTGGTAAGGTTTTGGTAAATCTGAAGCAATTCAATGGCCAAAGTTCCACTGGATAGCCACAATCCTAAGAATAAAATATAAGTACATAAACAGAAAGAGAAAGAAAAAAGAGAAGGGAGGGAGGAATGGAAGAAGGAAGGAAGAGATACCAAGTAGAAGGAAGGAAAAAAGGAAGGAAAGAAAAAGAAGAGAGACAAAAGAAGGAAGGAGGGAGGGAGAGAGGGAGGGAAAGACAAGGAGGAGATCATTAATTCTTATTAGGCACTTAAGAAGAATGTAAACTAATATAAGAATGTGTATCAATTTAAATAATTGGATGATGGTATATCTTGGAATGCCTGGGATTATCCCAGTTTAGATTATTGTTCTAGAATGCCTAATAAGGTACTGCATTTAATCATCTGAAGTATTCTGATTTGAATGATGATTTATATGGTCATATTGCTAAATATGGAAACCCCTACAGTGACAGGAATCTGCCTGAAATGGATCCCCGTTCTCTGTCCTTGTTCAACTTCTGCATTCTTTTAGGATTTGTAGATTCCCACAAGAAAGCTATGTATAGATGATGTCATTGAAATGATACTTGGTTATTTTCAACAACCCTAAGCCCTATAATGTTAATGAGAAAGAGGAATGCAATTATTGTTATTCTTTCTCCCCACCTTTTGGCAGTTTCAGTTTAGCTGCATGGAAGAAGGGGTATTCAGAGGCAGGATGCTGCAAAAGGCACAGGGTCAATGAGATAATTTGAGGCAGCTGCAGTAGAGTGAAGAGGGGATGGGAGCCACAATGACTGACCATGAGCACGTATGAGCGGAGCCTTGTGAGTGAAAAGGTCCTGGGGCTGAGGAGCTCAGTGGCACAACTGTACCCAAGCATTGCCAGGTTTGGTTGCTCAACAACGCTAATTCAAGTCTGTCAGCTACGTGACGCTCTTCCAATAAATGTATTATATGTTTAATTTAATGAGTTAATTTGGGTTATTTTTAGCTGACAACCTGACTAGAATTAGGACAACTATAAAATTGTAAATTTTTTCTAGGACATGAGCATTTTGCTTGGTTTTACACCTAAAGAGTTTTGATAGGGTTTCACTCCTGTTTCCCATCACCTAGCCCAGGCTAGTTATTTAACTTCTCTTAGTTTCTGTTCTTTTTCTATAAAGACAAAAATTATAATTCATTTAGTTTCTGCTATGTACCACATGTTATTTAAAACATATTATATAAACTATATGTAATTATTACTACTAAGGTTTAAACAATATAAGGAAACTTTCTCCTTTAGCGTCTGGCCCATAATCAAAGCTTTCGTTATTTTTATCATTATTGATATCTTAAAGAAGACTTATCTTTCGTCCTTCCAAATCTGATACATGGACTTGTGCTTTTCAGACAGCACGTAAGGAATGTCAAATGAATGATACAAAGCATAGATGTTTTATGGAGTTCAATGAAAAACAGGCCAGGAAACTGATCATAACGTGTAGTACCTATAGGGTCTGTGGGTGGATTACCCAGTTGGTGCTGTGTAGGAAGACTAAAGTTCCCTGCTGTGCAGATTCCATTCCAGATGATCATAATTTTCATGTGAAACTTTAAAAAATACAACATCCTGGACTTCACTTTAGAGCTACTAAATTTAATACCTCCAGGCAGGGTTCAGGAATC
This sequence comes from Desmodus rotundus, assembly GCF_022682495.2. Classification (NCBI taxonomy): domain Eukaryota; kingdom Metazoa; phylum Chordata; class Mammalia; order Chiroptera; family Phyllostomidae; genus Desmodus; species Desmodus rotundus. The sequence goes on from NC_071388.1 coordinate 169,097,915, forward strand.
TAGCTTTCCTGTAGGCCCTCAGACAACTCTCACTGCTTGACCCTAAGTCATCTGGCCCCATTTCTGTGGGCTTGTTCCAGAAGGACACTTGGATGTGACCCATGTCAACTGGGTGATGAGGCCCTGATCTTGGGCTTCCTTAGGTTCTCTGCCCAACACTCCTCCTTCCCCACCAAAAAGATCTGTTAGAAAACTATCAGAGATACATTTGTTTTATCATAAAGAAAAATATAATTAGAGAAGTTTAGTTAGAATATTGTTAAGGGACACATAATCTTGTATTTAATATAGTTTAACATCTATAGAAAGATTGAAAATGTAAGGATTTCATGTCGTAAGCAGAAACTTTCTAGTTCTAGGTTCGGCCTCATGAGACAATTTAGTTAACTTGGCCAGTTTCCTTTCCAACTATGCTTTGAATATGTTAATTCACATAGAAATTAGGTATACTTAAGCATTTCATAATATTTATTAATTTTCAATATATATATTCTAAGAAAATCATGGGGTTGAACAACAAAACAAATGGTTGAGATAAACATCAGGTAATTTACAAAATATAATAACATAAAAGTGAATAGCTTATAAAATGTAGGGAGATACTAGGTACTTCAATAAAAAGTATATCAAAGATTTATCATTAGTAGCATGGATTTATAAATAAAATCATATATAGTGATTATTTTCTTATTAAATCACATACTATATCTCAATTGCCATTTGAGACTCAAATTAAAATATTTTACTTAAAATATTGTATAGATATTCTTAAGTTAATGTTTGTGTGTATGTGATTATCTTTTATAATTGTTTAGATTTTTATTTATAATGTGATTATGATCTCATAGGAATAAATTATACAGTAATAAATGTGTGGCTGAGTCCGTTGTTTAATATAGTTTCATAACTCATCTAAATGTCTTTGTTTAATCTTATGTAAGTCATATTTTCACACAATATTTTGAAATCCTAAGAATAAATAAACTCATTTAAATTATATTTTCAATTATAGAACATTTATTCTGTATCAAGTCCAATGGTAAAACTTACGTAGTATATTTCATTTAATCATTTAAGCAATTCTTTAATTTGTTAATATTACAATTAGCGTTTTACAAGTAAGAAAATTTAGTTTTTAGGGATTATATCTATTTAATATCATTTATGTTGCTTTTAATTCATAGGTGTCCTGTGCACACTGTAGAGAATGGAAATAAATACTAGACCTTAATGTATGCATATCCCTGTCTATTCTATTCTGTTTAGTTCAGCACATAAATAATGAACATTATGCAGTCTCATATCCTAGAAAATATGCCTGTGCCCAGGAGTATAGATTTAGAATTAGGAAATCTATACGTAAAAACCTTAAATATTTTCCCCAGAAACATGGTGTTATTCTTAAAAATATTTTATTTTATTTTATTTATCTAATTATGTGTATCTTTTTGGTACCAAAGTTTGTACACTTCAACTTTGAAGTATTGTCCATTTGTTTACTTATCAGGGAAGTGTTCAACAGACACATTTTTGTGATCCTTTTTCTTCTCATGGGTAACTGAAAAAGCCAGCTAGTCAAAGTTAAGTGTCAAGTGTATATTTCATGTACACTATATATAGCACCAAGAAAGGAAACAAAAGGGATTATATAGTAAAAAGAAATATGTTTTTAGTAAAATTCAGTGTTTAGTATATTTTTAGTGCTTTCAATTCACTTTGTGATTTCTCCCCAAAGCTCTTTTTATTCCTGATGTTTGCTATCTTCTATTTACTAACTGTATGAGTAATAAAAGTTCTTACATTAAAGCAGATAATGAGTTATTTGCAAGTTGCTTATAGCTCAAAGAGCACCATTATTTTCTGCTATTCATGGTTGGGTTTTCCATTTATAGGAGTTAATAGAAGAGAAGCATCCCTTTTCTAATTATTGGGCTCTGCGGCACACATTTGCAGAGGGTTGGCTTTCAGCTTTAGACAGTTCATACTGCGTAGGTTATCTTACCATCTTTCTCAAAGAGTATTTTCAGGTGGAGCACAAGAAAATGAAAAGATGTGAAGCTTCACTATATATGTATATATATATATTTGTTTTGATGCTAGTGCTTCTAAATTTATTTTTTTCTAATTGCTGAGTATACTGTAGTGGAGAGGAACAGGGGCTAAGAGGGACGGTGAGAAAAGCATCTTGTGATGTGTGAACAGAAAGGAGTCTTTGAGTAGCCCTTTGGTGTGATTTGTAAAGAGCTTTCTACTCTATTCTCATCACTATGGTCTAAGACTGAACTGTCTGTGTAATGTGTCAATCAAGATAAAATCAAGATAAAAACCATAAATGTAGTTACAAGCTTCTGGGTGATCTGGGGGGAATAAGAACCTTTTAGGAATTAAGATTGTCTTTATGCTGAGAAAATATTATAGTAACTTTTTGGAGTAGAGGATAAAGAAAGCCAGCATAATTTGTCACAAAGCAGAAGCTAAAAACAAACCATGTGGCTAAAAATATAATTGATAGTAAATGTCCTTAAAGTGGAGATTTAGAAGATAATAGCATGACCCTACATCAGATTTTTTTAAGTTCATATTTTTATATAAATGTGTTGATAATGCAGAAAGCATATGATTTTAAATCAGGCAGCTGCCACTAATAACTCAATTTTACTTGTGAAGAACTGAAGAGAAAGTAAAGATCTTGCCAAAGATTATAATAGTTTATAAGTAGTTTGGACTAATTTTCTCTTAAGTTTTGTTTTAGTAACAGCCATAATAAATGGTAGCTCTTTACATTAATTTTTATAATAATAATGCTATAAACACTTATATTTATATTATTTATAAAAACATAAATTTAACAGATAATCATATAATGCAAATTTTGGATATGATTTGCAAATACATATTCTACATTCTACCCTTAAAACAGTTTATGATGAAATCTGAACATAATAATGAAAAGTAAATCAAAGTGGAAATTGATCCACTCCAGGAAGACAACCCAATTAAAAAATGGGCAAAGGACTTGAACAGACACTTCTCCAAGGAAGACATACAGAGGGCCCAGAGACATATGAAAAGATTCTCAGCATCACTAGCCATCAGAGAGATGCAAATTAAAACCACAATGAGGTACCATCTCACACCTGTCAGAGTGGCCAACATAAATCAACAAACAAATGTTGGAGAGGATGCGGAGAAAAGGAAACCCTAGTACATTGTTGGTGGGAATGCAGACTGGTGAGGGCACTGTGGAAAACACTATGGAATTTCCTTAGGAAAAAAAATGTTACTGCCTTTTGACCCAGCAATTCCATGGCTAGGATTATACCCTAAGAACCTTGAATCACCAATTCGAAAGACCCTATGCACTCCGATGTTCATAGCAGCACAATTTACAATAGCCAAGTACTGGAAGCAACCTAAGTGCCCATCAGCAAAAGAATGGATCCAAAAACTATGGTACATTTGCACAATGGAATTCTATGCAGCAGAGAGAAAGAAGGATGGAACTGGAGAACATTATGCTAAGTGAAACAAGCCAGGTGGTGAGGGACGAATCCCATATGATCTCACCTTTAACTGGAACCTAATCAACAAAAGAAAAAAGCAAACAAAATATAACCAAAGACATTGAAGTTAAGAACAACCTAACAATAGCCAGAGGGGAGTGGGGAGGGGATAGTGGGGTGAGGGTTTTTCAGGACACATGGACAAAACCAAGGCAGAGGGTGGAGGCAGGGGAGGAAGGTGGGTTTCGCTGGAGTGGGGTGGAGGGGTGGGGAGAAAATGCAGACAACTGTAATTGAACAGCAATAAAATAAAATGTTTAATAAAAAATTTAACAATTTTACTCAAAAAAATTGGAAATTGAATATATATTTTTAAAATCAAGTGTATAAGTATCTCCAGGGAAGTATGTATTTGAGTTTCTTTAAGTTCTGATTTTATATCACGTTATTATATAGGTTTGTCAGAGAATCAGTAGTGAATACTTATTCCACTAAATAAAAATACAAACTATTAAAGGGAGTGTATATAGAAACGCTTGAAAAATAGTATTAATGTTTAATGACAACTTGAGGTATTGCCTATAAATCCCTATATCTGTTTCATGTGCCAGATATAGCATTATAATTTAACATTCTTCATTACATACTAAAAGGAATAAATTTGTGTGACAGAGATTCCCATAAATATGAAATTAAATATATTGCTTTATCTCCTGCTGAAAAAGTGCTAATTTTGCAGATTGGTTCACAAAAAAAAGGTGTAAGTTATGATTTTCATCAGAAGGAAGACTATACGAGTATCAGTGAAAATAAGGTAGTGTTTTTGGTAGCAAATTAGTAGCTAAGTGATTTGATTTTTAACGATTAATTCTCACTAAGATTGACAGAATGGACTCATGTGTTTCTTCATCAATTATGATGATCAAATATGTCTCCTTTCTTCCTCTACTAACTTACTTAGTCATCAGAGTGTAGAATTACACTTATTCTCCTTGCTCTAGACTGTTGAAAGTCATCCTCAAGGAGAGTATCATATGATAATAATTGGATAGACAGGAAAAGATAATTTCAAATGGAAAGCAGAAAATATTAAATAAGATAAAAGCTGTAATAGACTTTCTGCAGAAAAGTGTTATAATTACTGGTAGAATAAAAATAATCATACTTATTTGATCAATTTTTAATTAATTATAAACATGATCACTGATATTTTATAATTTCAGAAAACAAGAAAAAGGGCAACTTATTATTTATACTACCTACTATTATTACTTTTAACTTTAGTACGTGTTTATTAATAAGATGGCTATTTCATAATTATTTTGAGTTTCAATAAATTTTCTTTTTTAGATTTTTAATTTCTTGCAATTCAGAATGATTAACATGTAATTGGTACATAAGTAGGTAGATAGTGACATAGATAGATGGAAGGACTAGACACATATACACAGCCATCAATTGCTGCCAATTTGGAAATTTCAGAAACCTAGAAAGAAAATATCAGACACACATGTAAAAAATAGTCAATTTTTTATTTCCCAAACATTTTCATGTCTAATTTTTATATATAATTATTTAGAGAAGTTACTTTTCAGATAAATTATTTTCTACTTTTTATCAACAATTGAATATTTTAAAACATAATTTTAATATTTAGTAACAGGATCGAAATTTAGAAATCTTAACAATTTTCTAGTAAAGTACCTTACACATATGCATATTAATCCCAGTAACACATTGTTTCCCTTTATTAGTATTTATATTAAGAATTATCTTTGTGCATATACTTGCCGAAGTTATATGTCTTTCACCAATATTTTTAATATTTAAAAAAATTCTCACCCAAGAATACATTTATTGATTTTAGAGAGATAGGTAGAGAGAGGGAAAAATATGATGTGAGAAACATAGATCCATTGCCTCCCATAGGTGCCCTGACCAGGGGCATAACCTGCAACCTAGGTATGTGCCCTGAGTAGGAATCGAACCTGCGACCTCTTGGTGCACAGGATGATGCTCTAACCAACCAAGCCACACTGCCCAGGCCTCACCTATATGTCTAGATGGATGAGTTGACATAGTTGAAAGAGCATTGGATTTAGAATTTGAAGAATTAGTTTCTTTCTAATTATTCTGTCTAAATAACTAAGACAGTTTTGGGATAAATATATATGACACTTGAGAAAATATATATCTGCTCTGAGGGACATATTTTCATTTAATTGAATATTCCTGTGACATGTACGTATTGGTTATATCTATGCATCAGATTCAGTACTAGGCACCATTAATACAATGGAAGGCGATACTCGATTCTTTGCTTTGAAGGTGTATAGTCTGATGCAATATGGCCCATGTGGTCTAGAAAGTGTGCAATAGACTTTATAAGGAACAAGTGGAAATATTAAAATAATCTTTATATTTGGATTATCTCATTTAAAATGTTTTTATATTTTATGCTACATAGGAATGAATGTATATATTGGAATACTAGTTTGAAATTCTTCTGTTAATAGGATTGTTCTATGAAAAAAATTAAGAGACTGGATTAGTATAAGGGATAAAAAAGTTAAATGCAATGAAAAATCTTATAGCCAAAGACAATATAATTTTTAAGGAAGGGCTGAAATTTTGGGGAGATTTGAACATTTTGAAACATCACCTGTTTGATGTCCCCTGTAGTTTCATAGTTATGTAGTAATTTGTACATAGTCTGTTCTAGACATATTTCTAAGCAATCGGTTTGAATTAACACATTTATCTTCGCAGAACCATTTTTGGAAGGTCCTCTGATTAAGTGTCATTTAAGTTTAGGTAATCTGTCTCCAGAACCAAAGCTCATTTCCACTATGCTCCCTGTCTCTCACATTTCGTGTTCATTGATAGAGCGCAATGATAAAGGTCTATCTGGAAATAAGTTAAGAATAAGTAGCTTTAATCTATCTTTCATTATTTGCATCTATACATTCTGTCAGAAAATAGGCAATATTTCTATTTATGTGAAGTATATACATCTTTGCTCACAGTATTCATTTATGGTTTTCTGACAGGATTGTTTAAAATGCTGTTTGAATAGTCATCAAATATTGAGTCAGATTTAAACCTTACAATGTGCTCAGCACTGCATCAGGACCTGGGAAACGGAGCCTATTGAGATAAATTCTCTGCACCAATAGGAACCTCAACTCTTTTGCTGAATATTAATATGATATTTTTAGAGTATATTACATGCTGATTGAAAAGCCTACCTACTTTTTTCAATAGACTTTCACTCTATTTACTGAAAGTGATTCATTTCATATGTATTTTGTGGTATAGCAAACTATCAATTCATCTTTTTACATCAATTTCAATAATACATAATTTTATTAACTAGTTTTTAAATTGCTTTCAGAAAACACTAGTTTATTTATTTTGCATTAAAACCAAATATAAAGAACTGTTTAAGTGAGTTCCAGGTTATATGGTATAGTCATTTAATTCAAAAATGTGCAAACGTGTGCAAACACCTATTGTGGGTTAGGTATTAGAAATGTAATATCCCTTGCTGGTGTAGCTCAGTGGATTGAGCACCAGCCTGCGAACAAAAGAAACATAATAGGCAAAATAATACACATTCGCTGCCCTCAGGAAACATGTAATCTAGCAGGAAAAGTAGGTGTGTATTGTATTAGATTCTGAGGGATGTTATAATGCAGACCATAAACTGGGTGGCTTTAACCAACAGAAATTATTCTCTCACAGTTTGAATCTACAAGTTGGAAATCATGGTACTGGCAGGACCATGCTCTCTCTGAGTCCTTCCAGTAGCCTAAGATACTCCTTGGCTTATGGCAGCGTAACTTCAGCCTCAGTCTTTATATTCATGTGATAGTTTCATTTGTGTGTCTGCATGTCTCTGTATCTTCACAAGACATTCTTATGCATTTCTGCTTCTCTTATTATAAAGACACAGGCCATATTGGATTAAAAGCTCAACCTATTCCAAATGACCTCATCCTAACTAATTACATCTGCAAAGACCCTCATTCCAGTAAGGTCATTCTTAGATACTGAGGGTTAAGACTTCAGAATATCTCTTTGGAGGACACAGTTCAATCTGTAATAGGCAATATTGAGAACTACCCCAATGCCACGGAGGAAAGGGACAAACAGAAGAGAACATAATCTAGAGTAGAAAATAAGGAAGGCTGGGTAAATCATAAGGTTTTAGAGTTGCTGAGGAGTTCATAGAGATGAGACTAAAGCAGTGCATTGGTCCAGAAAGTCCAAGATTTGGGTTTCCTTAAGAAGTTGCACTGAACAAATTATCAAATTGCTCAGTGTCAGGAAAGATGGCATGAGGAATACATAATAATGAATTTAGACATACCAGCTAAGGGTCATTGTGGTAATCTAAGATGTATTTTGAGATATGTATACTGATTTAAGATACATTTACAAAACAAAATCAACAAAATGCATGATAAACAGTACATGGGGGACAAGGTAAAAAGATGTGCTTCTAATTTTTCTCATAATATTGTAAAAGTGTAAGTACCACTCACTGGCATAAGCAGTGGTGATTTTAAATAAAATGCATTTTTGGATGTGTTTAACATGAAGTGCTTTTCGCAAATATTTCAGGTGTATAATTAGACATACAGGTTCAGAGGTCACAAATCAGGTCTGGACTGAAGATGTATTTTAGGCAGTCACTGGTTATTCTTGCCGCACACCAGTTTTCTGGTGCTTTCCCTTTTCTACCGGAGGGCCCGACCTGGGGTTTGGAAAGAAACCACAATGTGCACTATTTGAGGTACAAAGCTAGACTTTTACTTCTTTAATGAAATAAATTCCACCATCATTATACTTTTTCAGTAGGAAAGATAATTTTTTTATTTTTCCACTTGGTGTTTTAAGTTGACACACTATTTTTTTTTTAGTTAATTCTTTAATTGATTCGTTCTCTTTCCTTTTTTTCTTTAATTCTAAAGGAGGAGGTTTGGTATTTATCTACCCATGAAAATTCTTTTATTGCCGTATATGTAGAGATTACCAATGACACTAAAAAACAAATGCCCTTTGGGGGATGTTTTCAGGGCTGTGATATGAAGTGTTTATGAACAATTAAAAACTGATTGAAACAAAAGATTTGTGTTGTGTGTGTTGTGTGTGAGATCAACTAAAAGTGAGTCACTTCAAATTATTCTCTAGAATCTAATTTAAATAAAATAAAATGAAAACCAAGGAAGGAAAAGGATCTAGAACTGAGAAAAAGATTCTGAGGAAAATCTTTAGTAAACGGAATGCTATTCAATTATTGCCTATAAAGTAAACTAGAAAATGGCATTTGAAGAGGGGCTCACATGACTAATAGATAATACTGCACTGAGAAACCAGAGGTGGGAACAATACAATTCCCCATTAACAGAAGGACTACACAAGGTAAAAGTCATATGTTATTAGTCAGACCCAAAAAAATCATTCTCTTTAATCACTGAAAAAGTAAGTAGTGCATATGGGAGCAACAAATACCTTGTGGTGTACTACTCTGTATTCTAGTCACGGAACATAACTAAAAATGTCTGAACGTACCAGCTGTTTCTTAATTGAAATCTATATAACAGTAAATATATATGATTTTATCATCTATATCCAAAAGTAAATAAAAACTTAATATGTATAAAATATTCAGGGAATGAAATAGTGGAGAGCTATGAGATATTAGAAATACATTTTCTAAAATTAAAAACCTTTCAAATTTTTTAATTTACTTTTTTTACTTTTTAAATTTATTTTTTATTGTATTTTTTCCATTACTATTTACCCCCTTTTTACCTCCCCCCACAATCACTGCACCCTTGTCCATGTCCATGAGTCCTTTATCTTTTGTGCTCAATGCCTCCACCCCCTAACCTCCCCACCCCCAGCTATCATCCTACTTTCCATGTATGTGTCTGTAAAAACCTGATATGACATAAAAGACAAATTATATTTTAATTCCTGCATGAAAAAATCCCAAACTCTTAAATATAAAATCAACATGGAAATATTCTCTAACTATATACTTTGGGTTTAGAAAAATTGTCATATTCAGGAAAATGTACTTAACAGGATTTCAAAAAAGTCCAAATATTATTCAGCACTTCTCAGGTATCTGTGCCATTCTATTAAGTGCATGCAAATTCTAAACAAGGACATGTCACCTTTTTCACTTTTGCCTTAGTTGTTCCCGGAAGCACATGTCTTATGACTTGTATATTTTGGGTATTACATTTATGGTTATCAAATGTTAAGTTCTTAGGTGGCAAATGTCAATGGTAAGATTCTGAATGACATATCATGAATAGGTTAAATACAAATCATTTTATTAAATCAAATTATAACATTGTGCTAGGCACCAAAATTTAAGTAAATACTCTGATTTTGAGGGAGAAACATTATCAAGAAATACTTATAGACCAGCATCAGAAAGCAATATGTTTATTTGGAAAATCAGCCAAATGGGTGATTATTAGATATATCTGGCTATTCCAAGTCTTAAAAGCATGTCAGTATTCCCATAATAACTTGATAAGAGAAATTAAAATGATGTTGGCCCATTGATCCATTTGAAATTATAAGTAAAGTTTTGGCCCCCCTTTTACTGAATGGTTCTTTAAGGCGATGTTGATTAAAAATAATGTAAGAATGGTTGCACAATAATGTAAATGCACTTAATACCTGTGAGTTATACACTTCAGAATGCTGCTGGCATTATACCCTAAGAGTCCTGAAACACCAATCCAAAAGCACCTGTGCACCCCAATGTTCATAGCAACACAATTTACAGTAGCCAAGTACTGGAAGCAACCTAAGTGCCCATCAGCAAATGAGTGGATCAAAAAACTATGGTACATTTACACAATGGAATTCTATGCAGCAGAGAGAAGGAAGGAGCTTATACACTTTGCAACAGCATGGATGGACCTGGAGAGCATCATGCTAAGTGAAATAAGCCAGGCAGTGAGGGACAAATACCATATTATCTCACCTTTAACTGGAACCTAATCAACAAAAGAAAAAAGCAAACAAAATATAACCAGAGACATTGAAGTTAAGAACAATCTAACAATAGCCAGAGGGGAGTGGGGAGGGGATAGTGGGGAGAGAGGTTTTCAGGAACTACATCAAAGGACACATGGACAAAACCAAGGGGGAGAATGGAGGCGGGGGAGGGAGGTGGGTTTGGCTGGGGTGGGGTGGAAGGGTGGGGAGAAAATGCAGACAATTGTAACTGAACAACAATAAAATAATTTAAAAATTGAAAAAAAAATACCTGTGACTTATACACTTCAGAATGCTTAAATTGGTGATTTTTATATTATGCCAATTTAGCCACAATAAAAAACAATTCTAATCATATGTTATATCATGATTAGAATTATTATATAGAATCATTATATATCATGTTATATATGGTGATTAATCATAATTTAATATATAGATATAATTTAAACATTAAAATTATATATTTTTGTGTGTGTGTATACATGCATGCATATATAATTTAATATATACACATTCAATGTAAACATTAAAATTATATGTATATACATGTGTATATATATATGTGTATATATAGAGAGAGAGTCTAGCTGTAAATACAATGCTTCTAGCCTTCTGTGAAAGTTTCTTATTTCATTTTGGTGTAAACAAAATCTTAACTATCTAAATTCCAGTTTTTCCACAAAAATATGTATGCATGTCTGTGTGTGAGGGATGTAGTAAGTCTGTAACACATTTTCTCAGAGAACCAGCAATGAATGTAAAAGACTGTGTTCATGTGTCAACTTGGATCACTGACAATCTGGAGAAGACAAACACATTCATATATTTGTGAATTATTCATTATGCAGGTTTCAGCATGTAAGTAAGAAAAAATGCAACTCCATCTGTTGTGTTCTAACTACTAGACTACTACAGATTTCTTTCCTTCTCTGATGGACCACTACTGGAGCGTACTTTTCTTTCCTACTTATTGTTTGGAATTGATTTCTGCATTGTATTGGCATTTATAACTTGGGAACACAGCAGCTGATTTAATTAATGAGAAGTAATCCTGAATTATACAGTTTGAAAAATATACCACTTGGATGAATGAGGGTGGTTGGATGGCATGCAAACTGCTTCTGCATATTGGGTTTCAGCACTTCTTACAGCACTAAGTAATATAAGATTGCTCTCTCTGTGTTGGGAATGTTCTATCACTTCTGATTATTAAAACAAACAGCATACTTTCATGATACCAAAAAGCCATTCATGGTATTATCAGAACAATTCAGTCTTTCAGATGTCTGAATTTTTAATTCAAGATCACCCAAATGAAAATATTAAGGATTGAGCTAATGAGGGTAGAGGGACAGACATAATGATTGACACGTGTTTGTTCTCTACTAAGCACCAGTTCCAACAATGCAATGTGAAAATACAATTTTAAAATTTAAATTTTGTAAATACATGTTGGTTACCAGATTATTCAAAATTAAGCACTTTATTATTGTTTTTCTTTCTATTTTCCACAAAGAATCCTCATTTGAAAATAATAGTCAACTTAAACATTAAACTTATTTTTTAACATTTTACATTCAAAATAATAAAAGCAGGTATCACCTGAATCTGTATTATTGAAACAATCTGTATAAATGATGTAGTAGTTTTTATTCCATAAAAATTAGTATAACATAAATAAGTTGTTATTTATAATGAAATAAAGAAGACCGGTGGATGAAAAGTTGGATATATAGCTAAATCAAAAGGTAGAGTTTTAAAGTGACCACATTTTTATAAATCTTGTTTCAAGCTATTTTAGTTTTTATACTATAATGATGAGTAGAATAAATAATTTTATATTAACATTATTTATTATCATTTTACCAATTAGTAATATATTCTTTCATTCATTTATTTTAAGCAATATTGTTAGTATTTTACCATTAATATTATTTCTAAGATGAATTTAAATTAAAAAAATTAATTACTTCATCGTTGTTCAAAGGACAGTTTATTTTATTTGAAATTTCAGAAAGCTAACATTAACAGACAATGAGAATTTTTAAATATATAATACTTGGAAGGCAGGTTGATTTTCTAGTTTTTTGTTTATAATCTCCTAGTCTCAGTTTTCCTGACTAAGTCGTGTCAAGCAGTGCATCCTGAGTAGTATATTGCCAGCATTGTGTCAATGCCATTGAAGGAATTTTTACTTGCCTTGTTTTAAGCTCTATTAAGGCCTCTATAAAAAACTACTGAGACAATTTATACTTCTGGGATTTTAAAATCTACTTAGGATATATACTACTTGATAGGAGTTAACCTACAATTTCATCCTTAACTTAATGAGCTTGAAAATTAGTTTTTCCTTAGCCATATAAAAAGTGTGCTTTTTACCATAAGTAATTATTTCTGCATCTGCATTACATAGAAGTAGAGTACCTCCAATGTTCAGAATATGTGCTTAATAAATAATATGTCAATATGCTTGTATATTCTTGCCATCTTATTGACAGTTTTTCATAATGGTTACAAATCCAGAAATGATGTCAGTATGACTGAAACTGAGAGCATGACCCCTAGCCTCTCTAACTAATTACCAAAGACCATGTTTTAAACAAATATACAATGTAACATTAAGTAAGTAGTGTACCTTACACTATTTGAATAGAATGATATTATAATACTAATAGGAGTTATTTTCCTGCCCTTCAAAATGGTCATTTATGTAAATGAACTGTTCGATGTGTAAAAAATAAGATGAATACCAGCAGAAAAAAAATGACATTCAAAGACATCCATATATGTGTTGTATATCAGAAAAGGAGAACTAAAACTCATTGACAATAAATGTATGCTTTTTTATAGTTCAAATTATATAATATTTCAGGTGGGTCTCTACATGTAATATCTCCTAATGTCTAACTTAGCCCCAACTGCAATGGAAGCATACTGTTAAACAAAACACACGGTTTAAGATGATGGTTAACTCTAGCAATCTAGACTGGTATAATGCCAATGGCAAAGAATGCTAAGTAATAATTCATTAATTATGCTCTGTTTACCATTTTATTGTCAACTCTCATCATTAAGATGATCTATCTTGACTACTCTCATTAGTATATAGAAGTGAATCATAATACAAGTGAAATTAATCAGTATATCAAAATTGCATATTTGTGCTTTTTCCAGGAAGAATAAATATGTTGATTTTTGCTACCTAAAGTGAAGATAAAATTATATTTAATTATATATTTTTCTAATTAATTTGCTCTTGAGAAGCTGTTTCATTATACAGAAGTATTTTATTATTTAAACTTCACATTTTTACTGACAACTTTCAAATTTGTGTTTCATTTTTTGTTTACCAAATTGTATCATTTTCAGAGATTTTGCCTTGAAATTAACTGCATCTATAACATGCCCACATGAACTGGTGTAATAATTAGTATGAGCTTGACACCTACTAGATACTATTGAATATAAAAACAAGTACATTGTACCATGTAAATTATGCATGCATAGGGAAGGGAAATATGCTCTTTAAATAATTTCTCTTAAGTATTGTTATTTTAAAATTTTTCTTAATTCTTAAGCATCCTTTAAATTCCATAGGTAACAAGGAGAGATTAAAAATGGATTTGTTCTAGGAAGATCCACAAGTTAATATCTCAGCCGGGTGAAAAACCGAAGTCTTCAGTATTGCTGGTCTTGGAATTCTTAATTCATTAAACCAGTAAGGTAGTGAAGTGATCCTCATCTTCCCAGGAAAGTCTAAGAAAGTTTTAAAATGAAGAAAAGAGAACTAGTTCATTCAATATTTATTCCACATAGAGTTTTTCCCATATACCTGTTACCTTTGGGAAACAAATTATGACACACATAAGCCCTGTTTCTACTTTGTGGAGTTTGGATCTGCTGAATTACACAGTCATTAATCCAAACAATTGCAAACACAAATTTATCATAGTTGTCCCTATCAGAGATCCATACATGAAGATTTTTATGCTATGAGAGTTTGTAATAGGATTTGTTATAGCAGGGAGATCATAAAATTCTGGTCAAGAGATAATAGCAGAAGGATAAGTAGGAGTTAACTTCAGGTGGAATGAAGGATCATTGCAGTAGCTCAGACTCATAATGAGGGCAGTTTGAACTTGAGTAAGATCAAGGAGAGAAGATTTGAACTCAAGGGGAGGGCAGGGGTCATCATGACTTTGGGACAGCTAGGACTGGGCAGTAAAGATGGGAAAGATGTCAAGGATGATTTTTGATACTTGTGAATAACAGAGCCTGTTGCTGAGACAGTCAACACTGTAAGAGGATTAATTTGAGGTTACTAATATTGTAAAACTTTGACTTTTCTCCAAATATTATTTATAGCTATCTCATAGTGCTTGAAACTGACAAAAATAGTGGGTTATGTAAGAAGAATCCAGAAAAAAAAAAAAGACAAATTGTTGACCAGTATCAGGTTAAATTTTTTTCTTCCTAGTTTGCTTCCTAAACCTAAAATGGCATTTTAAAAACATCCCCATATAAATTGTGTTATGTCCATTTATATAGAGAGTGATCAGTGTTGAACTTATTTTTGTAAACTTAAAATGCACTAATTTTTTTTGTTGTTGTTCAGTGTTTTCTGGTCCTCTCCCTACTCCTTCTTGCTTTTTTTTTTTTTTTTTTTGGAATTGGATGGTTCTTTCAAATTAGTTTCTATTGTTATTTCTCTATTTATTTATTTTTATTATTTCATTGGTTTTTCCAGGTATATTAGGTCATACTCTACTTAACACATTCAAATTTAACTAATGGATTTTCTTTCTATAAATAAGGAAAGGGTTTTAGACTTAATTCATCCTGGCCCTCTAGCCTTCATCCTGGAATCCATTTACATTTTTATTGCTGCTAGATTTAAATTCTAACTTTTCCCTTCAAATTAGATATTAGTATTGTTTTATAAAACAAATAGTTGTTTAAGTTATTTATAGACATTTTCCTATCTCATAACTCAAGAATTTTTCTTGAATTTAATAGCTTTACCAATTGCCAGTTTTTCTCTTCTTGAAATATATTCCTTAAATTTTCTTCTATTGAGTATCTTTGTGTGAATGGTAACTCTTTCCCCATTTTTGTCTGAAAATATCTTTATATTTCTGTCATTGATAAAGGTAATTTTGCTATGTAAAGAATTGTTGATTGGCAGATATTTCTTCCATCCCATTAAAGATATTCCTTCAATGTCTTCTAACTTCTATTGTTCCTAGTGAATCACTGGCCATTTTAATTACTTTTTCTTTTTGAACCTGCTTTATGCTTTCTTACTGCCTTTTCTTAATATCTGTTTTCCTCTGCTTTTCTGCTTTTTAGAATGATATATATCGGTCAGGATTTCTCATTAATGTCCTCATTGAGAATAGATAGGCCTTAGGTATTCCCCCAGGCAGGGCAACCCTCCTTGCTGCGCTGCAGTGCTGCCGGTCTGACTGTTCTGTTTGAACGTTTTTTTAAATTCTGTGGTTGTCGGAGTTCCATGCAGTTTGATTTTCTGGCACTTCTGGTTGTTGATTGATTTTAGTTTGGTTGTTATCCTCCTTTTGGTTGTGCAAGGAAGTGAAGGGTTTCTACCTACGCCTTCATCTTGGCTGGAACTTATTAAATTACCCAAGATTAAAGAGGAGAGAATCTTAAAAGCAGCAAGAAGAAAGGAAAGAGTTACCCACAAAGGAGTGCTCATAAATTATCAGCTGATTTCTCAAAAGAAATCTCGCAGGCAAGAAGCGGATGGAAAGAAGTATTTGAAGTCATGAAAGGCAAGGACCTACATCCAAGATTACTCTATCCTGCAAAGCTTTCATTTAGAATGGAAGGGCAGATAAAGTGCTTCTCAGATTAAGGTCAAGTTAAAGGAGTTCATCATCACCAAGCCCTTATTAGATGAAATGTTAAAGGGACTTATCTAAGAAAATGAAGATAAAAAATACGAACAGTAAAATGACAACAAAGTCACAACTATCAACAAATGAACCTAAAAAAATACAAGAAAGAAAAACAATGAAAACAAAAAATAAGCAAACAACTAGAACAGGAACAGAATCAGAGAAATGGACATCACATGGAGGGTTTTCAGTGGGGAGGGAGAAGGGAGGAAGCGGGGGAGGACAGAGAAGAGGAAGCATAATTGGTAGGCATTAGATAGATGGAGAGAGGTCAAAAATGGTATAGGAAACAGAGAACTCAAAGAACTTTTATGTACAAGCCATGGACATGAACTAAGAGGGGGGGAAGCTGAAGGGCTGGGAGGTGCAGAGTGGAAGGGGAATTAAGGGGGAAAACTGGGAAAACTGTAATAGCATAGTCAATAAAATATACTTAAAAAAGAAAAAGAGAATAGATGGGCTCTTTCAAAATTTCTGGAAAGTATTCAGCTATTATCTTTTTAAATATTGCCTTGTCAGTGTTACCTTCCAGATCTCTGTTTAGTTGTATAACAAGCCTTCTCACAGTTTTCTCCCCATAATGTAGCTCCTCTTTATGTATCTGAGCAGAAATATAAATAATTTCTTTGGAGCCACGTTCCAATTCATTGATTCTTTCATCATTTATATCTAAACTACTGCTTCATTTATTCATTAAAAAATTCTAGTTATAATTTAAGATGCAGAAATTTCATTTAGCTCTTCTTTTCCAAATTTTCTCTTTATTTCTATAAAAATGTTTATTGTATTTATTTATTTTTATTAAAATTATTTCTGGCAAATGCAATAGCTGAAATCTATTCAAGTCTACTGCTATTGATTGTTAATTTTTATGCATGGTACCTTTTTGTGTGTGGCATGTGTATGTATAAAGCTATTTTTCTTTCTGTGTTAATTTCTTCTATATTTTAATGAGGTACTGATTTTTTTGAATTTCATTTGTGGACATTTTTATGCTCTGGGTTGTAGTCGGTTCATACAATGTTTGCTTCTCTCTACCAATCTGGGGCAATGTTAAATTAAATTATTTTAAATACCATAGTTTGGACCCTGGATGATGTGGTTCAGTGGATTGAGCCTCAGCCTGCGAACCAAAGGGTCACCAGTTCAATTCCCAGTCAGGGCACATGCCTGGGTTGCAGGTCAGGTGTCCAGTAGGGGGCATGTGAGAGGCAACCACACATTGCTGTTTTTCTCCATTTCTTTCTCCCTCCCTCTCTCTAAACCTTAAAGCAAAGCAAACAAACAAACAAATACCTTGTATTCGGAACATTACCTGTAAAGCAAATTTTGGCATTTGGGGAGGATAAAAATTTTAAATGACTCATGTAATTTTTATTTTCTCTTTGATGCAATATCAAGACAGATACTGGCAATATTCCAGGTTTTTATTATCCTTAGATGAGGCAGCTTGAGATGGGTTGATAAACAATATTCCATTTTTTGTTCTCCATTTTTTTGTCTTTGTTAGCTCATAAATTCCAGTTCTACTGGGGATTTCTTGTTAGTTTCCACACTGTGGTCTTTTCCGGTTAGAGTTCCTGTCTTCTGTAATCCATACAGGTCAAATTGTAGCTCAAAATCATAATTTTTGTATAAACACAATAATAATGTCGCTATTGGTACTTCCTTACTTCTGATATGTCTGGTTTCCAATTTTTGGAGTTCTCCAATGTATTTATGTACATGTTAACTCGTTAATACACTTAAATTTTATTTTTTAAAATGTATTCAATGTTTTAGTTGTTGTAGTATTTAACATTACTCTCTAAATCTGTAATTTCTTATGAATTGAATTATAAACTCCACCAAATGCTTTTTCTAGAATCTTCCTCTATCAATTATATGCTTCCATCACTCATATATGAGATAGAAAACTAACTCATAGACACAGACAACAGTATGGTGATTAACAGAGGGAAGGTGTGGGGGATTGATGGGGAGATTGGTGGGAAGATTGGTAGGGAGTAAAGGGGCCAAATATTTGTGATGGCAGAAAATTTGGCTTTGGGAGGCGCACACACAAAGCAATATACAGGTCATGTATCATAGAAAGGTACACTTGAAACCTATATGATCTTACTAACTGATGTCACCCCAATAAATTTAATTTAATAACCCTACAAATAAACTTTTAATTTATATAATGTAAATTTTTTATTGAAATTACAATTTCAAATTTTAATCCATTTTCTTAGTAAAATTTATTTTCTCTAAGAATTTATGGAATGATTTTTAAAGTTTGTTTTTTTCCAGGTCCAGAGAAACATGTGAATTGAAAGAAACAGTTTAAATACTGACTTTTGAAATTTGGTTGCATATTGTATTTTTTGTATAGTAATTTACATTTTATGATTTCTATGGCAACAAGGTTCTTACAAAATTTAAAAACATAAGCTACTGCATCTACCCACAACAAGTAGTACTCAAGAGAATAACCATTAAAATTGTTGAAAATATACACTGTCAACTAAATTATGAAGAATAAGATAAACAGCAAAATTCAGACTACAAGGCACATCCCCATTTTCCTCCCAAATTTGGGGGCAAAAGTGCATCTTATAGTCCAAAAAATATGGCAGTCACATGCTAAATTGTGTAATTTTCTCAAAATATTTTTCTTATTGAACTATATGTCTAATTTATAGAAATATTAAAGGGAATATTTTAAAATATTTAATTTCAAATGCATATCACTATACTTAAATTAACAATTTTATAAGTATCTCACTTTTAAGAACTTTTCAGAAGTAAAAACATTAAATTATATGCATATACATAGTGTAACATTAACTATTTGAGCATACCTGAAAAAAAATGTTCAGAGGTATCACTAAGTGACTTTCAAAACACTATTAAAATGTTAACTTAGCCATTAAAGTCATATGTATAAAGACTATGTAGCAACCTGAATAATTATGTAATATGTAATACCATGTTAAGGAGAAAAGACAATATTTAAAATGTAAAATATGCTTACATATGAACTAAAAAGAAGGAAAAAAGTGAAAATATTTATGCTGGTATTGTGAAATTGTGTATGTTTTTAAGCATGCTTCATGTAATATGATTCTATTCTTATAATAAAATAACCTTGATATACATTATCTAACTCAAAATAAACTTAAGCAAGATTTACTATTTTATTATAATATCCATTTGCCATCTAGAAATGTAAACATCTGTTCCAAGCTATTTAGCTTAAACATTTGCAAGACGATAAGGAAGAATTTGACCTGTGGACCAGTTATTATTTCCAGAATGCTCTCTTCAGGCCAACTCTTAAAGTCAAATTTCCAAAATTAAAGGTCTAGAGAGATTTTCCTGCATTTTCAAAGCCCTGTGTGGAAACTTTGTAATAACCTGGATAGATAATGAAAGCAGATAAATTCAGGATACTGAGAGTTTTTAGATGGACAAATAATAACAGTAGCATAAAGATATACAAATACTTCAAAGCACAATTTCAATTTTATATACCATTGAAATGGAAAACCTATTAATGTTAATCATAATTATTATAAAATAATATTAGCCAAAGCTTCAATATTAAATAATGTATTTCTAATTTATTGATAACATTTGCATTCAGTATTCCGAAGTTGCTCATTGAACTAAATATCAAGTGTCTTTACTAAATATACATGTTGTTTTAGGCACAGAAAGAAATAATATGAGGAGGGGTATATTATGTAATTATTTTATCTGGTTTACTGAATATTTAGGATGTCCCTGACATTATGCTGAATGCTGTGATTAAAAGGATAAATTATCTCTTAAGAGACTTACAAGTAAAAATTAGTCACAAAATAGAAATAGAAATAGCAATATTTGATCTGAAATCAATACATTATTTTCAAGCAATTTCTAGCAAAAATAATGGCTGAAAAGCAGTGTTGGACTTCAAGGACCCTGTTTAGCCTGTTTTGAGTCATTTCTTCATTGCTTATTAGTCCTTTCAATCTCTTACTTTCTCTGTCAGGTGGTGTGCATAGCAGCGGGTTCTGATGAATGCATGCTGAAATACGAGTGACTGATAGGGACTGGCATGTTACTTCTCTAAGAGATTTTTCTATTTCTAGATTTACAGTCTTTAGTACCTACATACGAACTTAGATAATTTATTCATCCTCTGTTCAGAAAGCTGAGTACTGAAGTCCACAGAGAGTCTGTAACCTGTCCAATGCCATCAGCTGTGACAGGTCACAACCATAGAATGAGGACCCCTCCATTTTCCATTTTAGTGTGGGTGAGAAATCTAAGGTAAAACATTCACACAATTATTTAAAAGAACCTATTAATGCCACTTTCCTCTGACCACTTACTTTCTCAAAAAACAGTGTATAGAAATATAAGAAAATATAAGACAATGCTTGATGTGTTTTGTGGTTCCAGATTTAAAAACAAATAAAGAGTGGGGAAGAGACAGTGGGGAGAAGGGTTTTCAGGAACTACTATAAAGGACACATAGACAAAACCAAGGGGGAGGGTGGGAGCAAGGGAAGAGGTGGGTTTGGCTGGGGTGGGGTAGAGGGGCAGGGAGAAAATGCAGACAATTGTAATTGAATGCAGACAACAATAAAATAATTTTAGAAAGCCAAATAAAGATATCCAAAATTTTTCATTTATCAAAGAACTGCTTTAAATGATATCTTACACAAAAGGAACATTAAAAGAAAATTCAAAAGACATAAAATCCCCAGGTTTAGTCTGTTCATCTATCACTTTTAATGGAAACTATGCAACTAATGATCCATTCATCATTTCTAAAATCTACTTCCAATGTATTAAGCTGCTAAATGCCTAAAGACCCCGGGGATTAGAGTGAGGCTCCAGTATTAAAATAAAGTACTTTAAAGTTGTACAATGGGAATTTTTTAATTACCAAGAGCTATCAAAGAACTTGTAAAAGTATTTTAAATATACAATGAATAAATAAAATGTCATTAAAGTAAAATTAAAAAAAATGATAATTAAAATTGATTAAAACATGTAAGAGAAGTATTATATGAGGTCTCTGGAAAAAGTGCAACCATTGTTGACAAAATAAGAATGATTTGCACATCAATGTAAGCTTGCAGCCAAGGAGAATGGACTGGAATGCATATGTGTGAACAATGACAACTTTACTGTACTAGGCAGTGGGAGCGTTGCACGCCTTGAGTGAGCCTACGTACCATGTGACTGTGGCATTCAAAATCAAGGAGCGAGTAGAGCAACGAATCTGCATCAACTTTTGTGTTAAGCTTGAACATTGCTCCACTTAAACTATTTGGATGATTCAGAAGGCTGCAGCTATGGGCAACTGGTGATTGGCAGCTTCATCACAACAATGTCCCTGCTTATGCATCACATCTCATACAGAGCTTTTTGGTGAAACATCAAATCACTCAGGTGACTCAGCCCCCGTATAGCCCAGATTTGGTGCCCTGAGACTTCTGACTTCTGGATTTTCCAAAACTAAAATCACCTTTGAAAGGGAAGAGTTTTCACACTGTCGATGAGATTCAGGGAAATATGATGGGACAGCTGACGGTGATTGGGAGAATAGTGTGAGGTCCCAAGGTGCCTACTTTGAAGGGGACTGAGGTGTCATTGTTCTATGTACAATGTTTCTTGTATCTTGTGTCTTCTTCAATAAATGTCTGTATTTTTCACATGACATGGTTGGATGCTTTCTGGACAGACCTTGTATGGTATTTCTCAAAGGTTAGATTTTAAAAATATGTGATATAGAGTTAGGAAAATATATTTTTAATCTGTTAAAATTTTCTAATAGATATATCACTGTTGAATTAAAACATTAAAATTTGGTATATTTTAGATAATTCTTATAATAGTGTTGATTTTATGTTTATATGTTGTTTATATATTTTATAAAATATTAGCAGTCATCCAGTATCCCAAACCTGCTTGTAAGCCTTATATATTTCTGGGTTCTTTGAATTTAGTGCCTCCAGACAGTGAGAATAAATTTTAATCTTTACCTAAGCAAAACACGGATAGTAATCTGCACCTCCTTTCACTCCCTATTCCCCAGCAAAACAAGACAATACTGGAAAACAAATATTGGGAATATATTTCAAACTTAATATAGGGGTTTTGTTTTTAATACTATAAATATATTAAAGGTGAAAATATTATACCTTCTTTATTATATATTCTAGGTAATACTGAAAGCCACTTGCATAGCATCTTTATTTATAATTGATTATACATTATTTAATGAGGCTTATTTAATGCTACATTTGGAAGCTTTTTCAAAATACTGAACAGTCAAGACGACGCAGGCACTGACTGAGTAAAATAGATATAGGCAGCATTTAACCCATACTTGGTATATAGTTAATATCAGGATTGAGGGTGGAGATTTACCCACATTCTCCAGATGAATTAATGAAATTTGGAAACACTATTTTTCCTGTTAAATCAATAATTAGATTTTAACCCACAGATTTTTCTTTCTCTCTTCCAAAAAAAAAATTAGTAACTTTTAATTGGGAAACAAAAAAATCCCACCCAGTTTCCTGTATTGAAATAAAAGCAGATACTAAATTAAACTAGCAAGAATTTAACTGTATGAACCTCTGAGGTAGGACTCTTGGATTTGGAAAATGTGAGTATCAAGCTATTTGGTTCAAACAAATAAACTTCCATGAAAAGGGCCAATAAAGAACTCACACAGAAGCAGGCATATAAAGTCAAATAAAATCTAAAGGTACAAAAGCTCCCTAGTTGCCTCAGAAAAATTATTAAATAATAATAGAATATCAGACTTAGCGAGTACAGTGGTGGGCAAAAGTAGTTTTAGGTATCCACTTTCATTATAGTTGGTTAAATCACCAGCCATCATTACCTAAAAGAGAAATCATAACTAATGATACAAAATAATAATAATCAAAGAAAACAAATCATACAAATATTAATAAATAAGTAATAACACAAGAATAAACTCTATGTTTTGCATACTCACACTATAAACCTACTTTTGCCTTCCGGCTCCCCACCCCCAGTATTTAACACTCACCGTGGTCACTGGTACTGGGCTCTGGGGCACTTTTACTAGTGGTTGGTAAGAGTACATAATGACACAGCATTGTTGCAAGTAAATAAGGAATTAGCTATCAACATTTTAAATGGTCATACACTTTACCTCAGTAATTCTATTTGTAACAAATTTTGAGTAGACTTCTCTAGCAATATCATTTTGTATATTCTGTTAGCAAGTTCGTCTATATTCTTCTAAATTATCTTTCACTCACCTCTAATGACTATTTTGGCAGATTCTTCTACATTTGGTCACTTTTATTCGTTATAATAAATACCATTTAATTTTAATGGTCAACCTCTTATTCAAATGAAACCTCCAAATTACCTTATATCTTCTTTCTAAACCTCAGCAGATACAATTGAATTTGGGTAGAAGGAAAAGGAAAGGAGATAAGTACTCCTTTTACTTTCTGACCAGAATTGTAGCCTTTTGGTCAGATATAGAAACTTTTCATTCTAACATTAACTACCCATGGATGCCTCTGTTTAGCAGATAAATTGAATATTAGGACTAAATTCTTCAAAAGGTAATGTTTGGTTCTTTTATTGAATGACGCTGTGATTATAGATATCCAAATGAAGCTTAACTTTTCCCATCTGACCTCAGCTTTGCTTACCAGGAGCCCTTCCAAAAACATCTTTCTTCTATATATATTTTTTTTCTATAGACAACTCTCTCTTGAGTAGAGCTTCAGAAAGTTGACTCAAGTCTCATTTCCATCCATGGTGTCTGCTTGACCAATGAAACCTATCCGGCATTGCTGTTTACAACCGTGGGCTTGTAAGTTACATCAATTCTGCCCCCCTCTCTATCCTGCTACCTGTCTTAATTCTAGTTTCTGTAATCAGGGGGCAGATAAATGAGTCTACTGCTGAAGCAGAACTCTCACCTGGGAATAGAATGTTAGTTCTTTTATCTAGCAGATATCCCCAATCCTTTGGAATTTTCCTTCACAATGTGTTACTGCAAAGGAGTTGGTTGGGGAGTCCCACGTTAAGATTACTACATTTTCCACCAGGCACAGGAAACTACAATACTCTCTCCTTTCTTCAGTTCTCTACTTAGATAAACTGGACAGAGGGAAAGGGGTAAAGGTGGTTTTGAATAATAAAATAAGTTAATTGAAGGGGTGGTCTTAAATGGAAATAAGTAGCCCTAAATATCGGTTATTCTTTAGAGTGTAAGGTTCTTATGTTTCCTGTTCTGAGACTAAAAATCCTACTCAACATCCTGATATAATTCTTGCAACCTAACCTAAGAATATAATCATAAATGTATACAAAGATATTGAATGTACAAATCTATATATTTTAGCACTTTTTGTAAAAATAAAGGAAAAACAACATGGATGTTTAATTTAAAGAGAAGAGCTTGAATGAACTTTGCTATAAACTTTGGAATTACCTCCATCCCCATTGAATGAGTCCCATCCCTGCTCCAAGATGGACCATAGTGATGTATTCATGTAGACATATATTTATGTAAAATTTTTCAAAGTAAGGTATTTTTAATGGCAAGTGGTTAAGATTATTTTTCCTTTCAACTTATCTAAAATATAGGGAGTATCTTAGTATATTTGATATTTCTTGTGCAGTGTGAAGTCTGATGGTTCCAGAAAATAACAACATGGACAATCACCACAGACAGAAAAATAAATGGCTGAGGAAAAAAGTATTGAAGTTATAAAACTAATATTCCCCAGATTTAAGTCTATTGATAGATTATAAGAGTAAATTGCTTAGAGAAATATGCAGTTCAATACACTGTAGCAATAATTTACAAATTTATTTTAATTACTCTTCATATGCCTTGATTTCTGGTTAATTTTGTATATTTTGAGTTACGGATCATACCCAAACTAAGTTACAATAGAAGAACCATAACTTGTTGGAAGCAAGCACTTAACCTGTGTGGTAGGCAGAATAATAGCCTACCGGTGCTCACATATTAATCCCTGAAACCTGTGAATATGTTACTTTATTTGGGAAGGTGATTTGCATATGAGATTGGGTTAAGGATCTTCAGATGGGGAGATAGTCCTACAATATCTGCATGGATCCAATCTGATCACGAAGATTTTTGTAGAGAAAGGAGGCAGGAGAACCAAAGGCAGAGAAGGAGAGATATAATGACAGAAACAGTTGCGAGAGAAAGCTTGAATGATTTGAAGATGTTTCATTGCTGACTTCGAAGACAAGACAAGAAATGCAGGTGACCTATTTTAGTCAGAAGCAGAAAAATAAAAGGAAGTAGATTCTCCCCTACAACTTTGGAAGGAACACAGCTTTGCCAGAACCTTCATACCACTAAATAAGGCCTATTTTTTGCCTTCTACCTTCCAAATTTTAAGCAACTAAATTTGTGGTAACTTTTTACAACAGCAATAGGAAACTAATACAAGCTAAAATAAAATATTTGTGGTGTTTATCAGCACTATATCTTCATTTATTGTTTATGTTCTTCATTGAAAGTTAATATCCATTTTGCTTGACATTTTGTATTAGTAATTTTGTATACTTTTTTAAAAAAGCTATATAAACATGAGACCTACAAAAATTGAATCTTTTCTTGCATAAAAGATTAGTTAGAATTTACAGCATTTTTTCCCCCTTTGGAAATAATTATCAAGTAGAGATTATTATTTTGGAAAGTACTTGACAAAGACTTAGAGCTTTTGTAATTCATTTTCTTCTTTACTCATATGTACCTGTTGAGAAGGTAATATAAACATGTCCAGTCCTACAAGACAGTTTCTCTTCTTTGGCAAAAGCATGCCAAAAAGCATGCTTCCCTCTAAAATAACTACACATTGTGTGTCTGACACCAGAAAGGATTTCCTATGGAAGTTGAGCAATTAAGCCAAGCCAGATGCTCCACTTCAAGAACAAGTAGTTTCTTGGCAGTAATATTGTAAACCTGTCCGCTTGTTTTTATTTAGACTTCATTAAGCACTACAACAAAGAAACTATTCTTTACTAGACTTTAACAATTACTATTGTTCCAGACTCGCATAGAGAGTCAAGTATGGGAGATAACACACTAATAATGAATCTTGGATTTATATGGCAAAAGCATTATTAAAGAAAGCAAATAAAATGTTACCCACAACCCTCCCCTTATACTTTAGTAAATCTGTATTAGTTTAACAATTCAATATTTTATTCTTAATTGCTGAAATATTCCAACTGAATTTTAAAAAAATTATATGAGGTCTGTCCATAAGGTATCCAGCCATGTAATATGAAAAATACAGACATTTATTGAAGAAGATACAAGATACAAGAAACATTGTACATAGGACAATGACACTTCAGTCCCCTTCAAAGTACGTACCTTGGGGCCTCACACTGTTCTCCCAATCACCATCAGTTGCTCCTTTGTATTTTCCTGAATCTCTTGGCGGTCTGAAATGTCTTCCCTTTCAAAGGTGATTTTAGTTTTAAGAAAAGCCAGAAATCACAGGATGTCAAATCTGAACTGTAGCAGGGCTGTAGCAGGGTCACCTGAGCAATTTGATGTTTCACTAAAAAACTCTGCATGAGAAGTTATGCATGAGTGGGCACATTGTCCTGATGAAGCTGCCAACCACCAGTTGCCCATAACTGTGGCCTTCTGAATCATCTGAACAGTTTCTACGGAGGAATGTTCACATTTAATACAATATTTAATGCAGATTCATTGCTCTACTCAGTCATTTTGAATGCCATGGCCACACAGTACACATGCTCACTTAACAGCATCTACTGCCCCACTGACTAGTACAGTGAAGTCATTGTTCACACATGCACATTCCAGTCCACTCTCCTTGGCTGCCAGGTTACATAGATGTCATGCAAACCATTCTCATTATATTAACAATGGCTGGAATTTTTCTGGACAGAATTCCTTTTATTTTTATCAAAATACCTAACGTAAAAATCTGCAAGAGTTTTTCGCAGGGAATCATAATGCCATTCAATTCTCTCACTCTGAAAAAGTATTTATTTATTTGTTAACACACCATAATCTACAATGAGTTATTTAAGTTCACAAATTTAGCATACACTTACTGAGTGCTTAACATTAAGAAAATGTTAAGAAGCATGATTAATTCTCAAGTATTGCACCTGATCAGAAATGAAAGAAAAAGAAACATTTTGTTTCTAAAATCCCAGTGTAAAAACAGAACTCTCAAGTTTGTATGTTAAGTTATTCTCTCTACCTCATCGATTTTGTACTTCTAACAATTATAAAGCAAAGCTTGAAGTCAGAATTATTTTTAATATTTCCAAGGGGCACTTAATTTTCACATATGCATAGACACATTCATCCACAACATAAATGATATAGAAGGAAAGCATTTACATTGGTGAACATTAGATAACACTGAAAAATTAACTCAATACCCAAAATAGAATTTTATTTTAATGGTCCTATTAAAACCAGTAATATGTCAGTGAAATACTCATTAATACAAACTTATTTTCTTGTTCTAGTTGTGTGTGTGTGTTCAATATAATTTTTTTTACTCTCGTAAAATGTAATTTAATACATATTTACTTCTCACATTAATATATGGTATTTTCTCTGATTTTATTAATAATTAAATTAATTACTAACTTTGAATTTACCATCCTTAAATTGTGGTGAAAGATGTCACTGTGACATGAAGGCTGCTCGTCTCAGGGAGTGGGTGCTTAGGGTGATAAACCACCAGTGCAGCTCTGAGCACGTGATCCCTGGTGAAGGAGCCTAGACGCAAAGGCAGCCCAGTAACAACGTGCACACGTAGTGTCCACATCCTGGCACATCTCGGAGCTGGGTCAGGAAAACTACCAGATGTGTCTGGAATGTTTTATCATGAAAGAAAACAATGGCGTGTGCACGAAGGTGAGGGAGGAAAGTGACAAGGAAATCAAGGCCAGTTTGAAGGAGCTCATACTGACTAAACTCATCACACATTGAACCCCAGAACAAAGGACAATATCGACAATAATCAATTAAAAATCATTAAAAAGCAGGGATCCATGAGTTCAGTAGGTCTCAAAATTCATAGCCTGTGGGAATCACCTGAGGATGTTTCAAAATAACAATGCGAGCCTCTCACCCCAAAACCTTCTGTTTTCATTGGTATCAGGAACAGATATTTTTCCTTAAAATTTGCCATCTAATTATAAATAATTGGAAATAAAATAATAGTATTTCCTAGAATGTATGTTTTTTAAAGTCTTGGTCCTGTAAGTAAAGGAAATTTAGATATTTTTAGCCTTTTCATTGGCAAAATTAGGAAACTGATATCCTCAACATTTATATTATTTGAGCAAGCAAGATCAAGCAAACATTTAGAGGCAAGTTGGAGCATTTTCTTCGTTCTGAAAAAATGACTTTTTCCAAGTAAATTAGGTTTTTCTACTTTACCAGATGAATGAATAAGTGAAAATATTTTAAATGAAAAAAAATGTGACACTAGGGTTAAAATAATTATCTTCTTTTCAGTTCCTTCTTTCCTCTCACTTGGCCTACTATTTCTAGGACACAAGAGCCTGGAACTTTAGGTGTTCAAGGTAGTTTTTAAATACTGCATTTCTATGACACTAGTTTGCTAGTTGAATGTCAATGTTACAACATAAAAGGTGATTTCAACTCAAGTAAATTCCATTTTTTATTTGTCTTCTCTATTTTTTAATCTCACCTGTGTTTACTAGAAATTATATCATTATTTTTATTGTATTTTTTAATTAATCATTGAACTTACCTGCTATATATGAAAGTATCAGAAAACTAGAGAGGTCTTTAGACATGAATGTGATAAAATTTGAATTTTCTCCTTCTCCTGACTTAATGCTTGGACTAGGAGATGGGCTCAAGGAGTGGTGTGTGTGTGTATGTGTGCGCTTCCCCAGTCAAAAAGTGTTCCAAAGCACTTTTTCTACTTCATCTATTTTGTGTTTCTAGTATTGTTAATATCCTTTTCTATATTCAACTTATTTAATGTTCCTGGTTATGAAGGCGTTTTAATTATGAAAGTCTGTATTTTTCATGAATATCAAAATTAAGTGCTTAAGTGATTTGGGGTATTAAGACATAAAGAAACATCTTACATAAAAAATGTGGTTTATTTTCTAGGGTATTACCTTTTCTAGAAGTTATTATACTTAAGTCCGAATCACTTTCTCCCTAATATTGCTATTTGAATTCAATGGTATTTTAAAATACTGTGAAACACATTTTTATATTGCTTCAAAATGCTGTAAACATGTGATTTCAATAATTTCTGAAACAGTATCAGTTTCTTAACCTGCAAGTGATTCAAGTATGTCCTATTATATTTTTAATTGTAGTGGATGGAGTTTAAAATTAAAATCTACTTTTAGAACCAGGGGCATTTTCACTTACCAGACTGATTTTAATCTACCATAGGTGATTCTTTTAGAATTCATGATCATTTTATAGTAAATGAGGAG
Source organism: Desmodus rotundus (assembly GCF_022682495.2). NCBI lineage: Eukaryota > Metazoa > Chordata > Mammalia > Chiroptera > Phyllostomidae > Desmodus > Desmodus rotundus. Next base: position 169,127,901 of record NC_071388.1, read on the forward strand.
AAGATAAGATGTGAATTATTTCACGAACTATTTTCTCCAACTTTGGAAGATACTTTAGGCAGAGGAACCTAAGTACCATACTAAAAAATGTATATGTTCACGACAACTTGATAATCTCTGGGAAAAGAGTCTTAGGTGATCTATAAGATGCACCCCATTTTCCTCCCAAATTTGGGGGGTGCGTCTTACAGTCTTAAAAATATGGTAAAACATCTCCGTATTTGCTGGAAGAGATTGTTAAAGTAATTCGTTAGAATTTTGTTACTGTATTCCAAATATAAAAACGTGGACTAATACAGTGTTACCATTTGAAATGAGCTATGGTGAGGATTCCAACGTGTTTATAATTTTGTTTAAGGCAGAAATGGTAACGGTGCAGATTAACGTTGTGTGCACTTCTCCCCAGAATTAATGCTCTAGAGTACTCTGCAGGCATAATATATTCTTCTAGTTTTGGAAAATAACATTTTTAATGAACTTCAGAATTATTGTGCTTAACAATAATTAAGCTATTTAGTTTGAACGAACCGTTTTAACATAATCTTTAAAAAGCTGTAACCAATGTGTCTCTGGGACATGGAATCCTGAGGGTGCCACATGATCATAAAAGCAGGAATCAAACAAATTTTCTAACCTAGTATTTACACAAAATTTAAGAAATCCTTACTCATTCATCCTGCTTCCATCCTTTAGTTCTGCACCCCTGGGAAGCCAGAGAACGGTGTCTTTGTTCTCTACCACTTCTGACGATGGTCATGTGTGTTCTTAGTTAGTTAGGCCTGTGCATATTGGAAAGAGACTGTTAAGGATTTCCCTTGACTAAACTTGGCAGTGCGGAGGTCCTGAATCTGACAGAACTTAAAATTGCTCCCTGTTGTTGTGTGCTGATAATTATCATCCCCCGAAGGTCAAATGTTCTCTGACTCTTCCTGCAAACAATGTAGAGCTGCTAGGCTTGCTCAGGTCTCACAGGGCTTTTGACAACACACTCCTTCCATCTTATTGTTTGTTTCATCCCACCACTGATGGATCTGAATTCACTGAGGTATGACTCAGAAACAATCTCAGTAACAGACTGGGTGTTTCAGAAATCACTCCCATCTGATGAAAGCAGACTTGTATGTGGATTAAGTGCGCACCAGGGTTCCTTGGTCTCCCTGTGACCCAGTGATCACATAGGACATTTTACAGGGCTGCAACATTGAAGCTCCTCTTTTGGGTCCTCTGTTCACAGAGGCATCATGAGTGGTTTATAAAATGCTAGGCCATTGGCTATGTTTTTGATAATTTTGGGTTCATTCTTTAAAGTTAATACTACAAACTTTAAAATTTGAAGCTCAAAAGAATTTCTATCAAATTTAAATTACAGTTATTAACTCCTGAATATATAAATTTGGTTACAATATAGAACTTATTAAAATTTAACATATATAACATTCTTGGTTTGGTTACAATATAGAAATTATTAAAATTTGATATATACAACCTTCGGTGGCTTAATGTATTACCACTGAAGGTGTTCATAAAAATCACCATTTCCAATGCTCTGCCTCCATATTTCTCATTATTTTGTGAGTCAAAAGGAGAATGGATACTTCAAAGATATAAAAATGATGAATATTTCCACCTTCAGCTCATCATGCTGCTTACTATTCAACATTCATATTCCCAGAGGTGATATGCTCACATTTACCTTTCTTTACTCATCTTCATGAGTCCTTAATGAAATAAGGCCAATTCATAACAAGGAGATTTAATCATTTATAACAAATTCCACTTTAAAGTTACAGTTTATACAGTTAAAATGTGGACCTTCATAGAACAGAGAACTTAGTAGTTGCTTGAGTAATTACTAGAAAAATTATTTAATTTTCATATTTCAAAACATGTGTTTCTGATAAATTCCATTTCTTGACAGGATATTGCTCCATTAAAATCAAACATTTAAATTCACAAGTATTAATGGACTAAAGGAAATCTTTTATGATACTATTTGAAAGTCTGATGTTATATAAAAAGAACTTTAAGAAACAACATCAAAGGTGATGAGTAATAATGTCACTTACATGACTTCACTTGGAAGATCGCACTTTTAATGTGCATATTTTTATGGGGAAGATTACTAGAAAACAATGTGCTTTAAGGGAAATAAAGGTTATACAATTGCAACTCATCTTTTATGTTCTCCAAACAGTAAACCATGTGGATATGTTTATAGTAATGAGTTGTGTGTGTGAAAATTGTACTGCTTGTCATTTCCTAGAGAGATGGTGTGGAAGTGTATGACCTGGAACTCATAGATGTCTTCCATTTCTCGCTGTCACTCTGAGAACTAAGTCCAGGCTCCATAATATGGCCTAAAATGTCCTCGAAGATTTGGAAACTACTTATCTCTTTAGCCCACTGATTTTCAAATGGAATTTTTAAAACGTGAAATACCTGAATATGTAGGCAAGGGCACAGACTGTCAAATAAAAAATGACAACAGCTGACACAATAATAGCGATCCAGAGTGAATGAATTAAGATAATACCTACTTTTTTAGTCAGATCTGAAAAAAAAGAAAACCCTGTTTTTTGGTGTGCTGTAGAATTTTAGTAATGAGTTTGTGTGCGCCATGAGATGAAAAAGGTGGAAAGTCACTGCTTTAGCCCCTCTTCTTTCCTCCACTGGCTACATCATCTGGGCCAGACTGTAATTACATTTTGTATAAATTGTAAGGACTGATATTTAACTCTCCTTGGGTAACAACAGAGGCTTACTGAAGTAGCTGACTTTCCATAGGGCTTCAGCCATGACAGGCCCCCAGACACCTGCAGGACTGAGGGCATTGGCTCATCCATTACTGAAATGTACCCTAACCGGTCTGCTGTTTCTCCAGGGCAGAGCTTTCCGACACTGTGGTGAAAGACCTTTTCGAAGCTCTGTATATCAACTCTCTTTGTCTGTGTACTTCAAGTAACTCTTTTTATGCCTGCACTTTTTATGGTGTTCTTTCTCATTGAGGCACTGTCACATGCTTTGTTTTTTCATCTATTTGTTAAGTACTATTTTTAGGACTTAGCATGAGCATCATCGTCTCTCGGAGGTCTTTTTCAAAGTTTGAGCATTCATGAGATGAACCTTCTCAGTAACACAAAAATATGCTCGTAAAGCCCTACCACTGTTCTTAAGCTATACTTTTATGATTCTTCAATTTTCTCGCTCCATTGAGATTGATATTCTTGAGCATTGAGTATTTGCTGAATTTATTTTTAGATTTCTAGCAAGTATTGTAATTATAAGGAATGGCTTTTAAGTGAATAGATGAAAAAAACAAGAGACATTTTACTAATAATTAAAAGTTGTCAGATTTGACATATTTTAAAATGCACCTGTATTTTAAGTACTAAAATTGTTAGATTTTTATTTTGGTAGAGGATTGAAAAGATTGGAGATAACTGAGTAGGCATGAAAATGTGGCCTTGTAATTTCATAGATCTGAACTCAAATATGTGTCAAAATACAAATGCATGAACACACTTCTAGAAAATGAACATTAATATTTTCTACAGAAGAGATGGTAACCTTTATTCCATATGTCATTATTAAAAACTTAAACTTTTACATAAACTGTTTGGGTTTAGAATTTCCAATTTTTTTTAAGTGATATCACTTTTGACATCAGATGGCTTCACTGGTAAATTCTACAACTATTTAAGGATAAATGTCAATACCACATGATTTCTTCTGGAAAATAAAGGAGTAAGAAAGGCTTCTCAGCTTATTTTAGGTATCAAGTGTTTCCTTGGTACTAGAATGGGACAAAAGCAGTGCAAGAAAGCTATTGACAGATAGCTCTTAGGAACATAGGTGCAAACATTATTAACAAAATATTAGCAATTGAATACATCAATAAATACAACAGATACTACCCACTGACCAAGTGGTTACTAAATTGGGTTTATCTTAGGAATGCAAAGATTGGTTAAACAAATAAAAATCATTTTTAATTTATTCTATTGGAATAAGGAAGAAAAACAGAGGATCATTTATAGTAGATATAGAAAAAGCTTTGGACAAAGTTCAAGATTCATTCATGAGAACGGCTCTAAACAGGAGAAATTCCTCATCCTGGAAAAGGACATCTATGAACAACCCACAATTAGCATCGTCATTACAGATGAAAAACTTGTTTCTCCCTGTTTGGAAATAGGAGGAAAATGTGAACTCTTACAACTTCTGTTCAATATTGTACCACTTGGTAATATAAAATATAAACAAGAGACACATGGAACGGCAAGCATAAATCTCAAAATATTGTGCAGAAGAAAGCATTTAGACACAAAAATAGTATCTATAGTGACAGAAAGCAGATCCTTTGTTGCTTTTAAACAGGAGGGAATTGACTAGGAGAAATGAAGGGACTTTTAGAATTATGGAAATGTGAGAACCAAGATGGCGGCGTAGGTAGACACACTGCGCCTCCTCGCACAACCAGAACTGACAGAGAATCGAACAGCAAGGGGGACCAACACCAAGGAAATAGAAAATAAACATTCATCCAGACTGGTAGGAGGGGCGGAGACGGGCACCGGTGTGGAGAGGACTCGCGTGGCTGTGGCGGGACTGAGACTGGCGGAGTGTGGGACAAATGGCGCAGGCAGTCTGAGTACTAGCAGACCCTGCGGCCCCACATTTGCACAGATAAACTGAGAGGGCCGGACTCAGAGTGGCGGAGAACGGGGCAGGCAGAGCAGCGGGTAGCACCCCGCAGCACCACATTCGCCCACAGATAAACCTGACGAACGGCGGGGAGCGAAGCAGACCGCGTAACCCAGGGCTCTAGCTCAGGGAAATAAAGCCTCAAACCTCTGATTGAAAACGCCCGTGGGGGTTGGGGCGGCAGCAAGAGAGACTCCCAGCCTCACAGGAGAGGTTGTTGGAGAGACCCACAGGGGCCTAGAGCGTGCACAGGCCCACTTACTCGGGAACCAGCACCAGAGTGGGCCAGTTTGATTGTGGGTAGCGGAGTGAAAGATTGAAAGCCGGAGGAGAGTGAAGCGGGCGCCATTGCTCCCACTCAGCCCCTCCCCCACGTACAGCGTCACAGCACAGCGACCAGCATTACCCCGCCCCAGTGAACACCTACGGCTCTGCCCCTTAAAGTAACAGACGCGCCAAGACAAAAAAAAAAAAAAAAGGCCCAAATGACAGAACACTTCAAAGCTCCAGAAAAAATACAACTAAGCGACGAAGAGATAGCCAACCTATCCGATGCACAGTTCAAAGCACTGGTTATCAATATGCTCACAGACTTGGTTGAATCTATTCGAAAAACAGATGAAAAAATGAAGCCTATGCTAAGAGAAACAAAGGAAAATGTACAGGGAACCAATAGTGATGAGAAGGAAACTGGGACTCAAATCAACGGTGTGGACCAGAAGGAAGAAACAAATATCCAACCAGAAAAGAATGAAGAAACAAGAACTTGGAAAAATGAGGAGAGGCTTAGGAACCTCCCGGACACCTTGAAACGTTCCAACATCCGAATTATAGGGGTGCCAGAAGGAGAAGAGGAAGAACAAAAAATTGAAAACTTATTTGATCAAATAATGAAGAAGAACTTCCCTAATCTGGCAAGGGAAATAGACTTCTGGGAAGTCCAGGAAGCTCAGAGAGTCCCAAAGAAGCTGGACCCAAGGAGGAACACGCCAAGGCACATCATCATTACATTACCCAAGATTAAACGCAAGGACCTACATCCAAGATTACTGTATCCAGCAAAGCTATCACTTAGAATGGAAGGGAAGATAAAGTGCTTCTCAGATAAGGTCAAGTTAAAGAAGTTCATCATCACCAAGCCCTTATTATATGAAATGTTAAAGGGAGTTACCTAAGAAAAAGAAGATCAAAAATATGAACAGTAAAAATGACAGCAAACTCACAGTTATTAACGGCCACACATAAAACAAAAACGAGAGCAAACTAGGCAAACAACTAGAACATGAGGGTTGTCAGTAAGGGAGTGGGAGGGGGAGAGGGGGGTAAAGGTACAGAGAATAAGTAGCATAGATGATAGGTGGAAAATAGACAGGGGGAGGGTAAAAATAGTGTAGGAAATGTAGAAGCCAAAGAACTTATAAGTATGACCTATGGACATGAACTATAGGGGGGGAATGTGGGAGGGAGGGGGGTGGGCAGGATGGAGTGGAGTGGGGGGTGGAATGGGACAAGTGTAAGAGCATAATCAATAAATATATTAAAAAAAAAAAAAAGAATTATGGAAATGTTTTATATTTTGTTTGTGCCCATCATTAAGCAGGTATATGCATTTATTAAAACTCAGACATGCATGCTTAAAATGAGTTTTATTATATGGAATATATTTTATTAAAATGGGATATATTATATTCCATTTTATTATATGGAAATTATACCTCCAAATGTTTATTTTTAAAAGTACATTGTTTTAATATGTTATAGAAAAAAGATATATAAATGTATATGCACATAAATATCACTACATTTAATAATATTATTTTTTAAGGATCATATCCAATTACTTCTTAAATATTAAGGAATTGTAATGGTACAATCAAAACTTGCTAGGGCAGGGGAGAGTGGTGGGGGGAAAATGGAGACAACTGTACTTGAACAATAGTTAAAAAAAACAAAAACTTCCAGTATGTGTTTTATCTTTATATCTCTCTTTATCTTTACATTATATTTTTATATTTAATTGCAACTTATGTAGTAAGTGAAAGTGTTTTCCTTTATCATAGAGATAAGGTCTTTATGGTAGGTTTTCTGTGTTTGTTTATTGTTTAGGATTAGATGTCAAATATTCTATATGAATGTAAATTATCTTTTACCCCCACAGATTTACCAGACATTGACAGAATAAATCAGTCGCGATTCTTTCTGATTGAGCCCATCATGTGAGATGTCATCCCTTCAACTGTTAATGTCTGCCTGTCCTCTCAACACATACGCACACACACACATCACTGCCCCTCTTTAATATATGTAAATATATACATACACATGCACTTCCTATTTACATTCTTTCCAGTGCAGAAAGGCCTGCAAATTACAACATTACCAGGAGGCACAGTTGTTTCTTGTTGATACTAAGATTAATTATGTAATTCCATGCTTGCTTTTTGTTTTTCTCACTTCTGTTTTCTGTGGTATTTAATTATTTTAATAGGTTTTCTAACTTCATTACTTACTAAGAGAAAAAGCATGCTCTTTTACATGTTCTTTGTTTTTAATGTGTCCTCAAGGTGCTATCATTTACTGTTCCTGCTCTACACTCAAAGCCTCCCCCTCCATTCTCTACACTTCCCTTCCAATGGACATTCTTATTTGTTGACTTAGACACCCTAGCTGAGGGCCTGCTACTACTCTATAACATGAGAGTGATGCTTCATGTTTGCTTTCAAATACCTTTTTTTAAAGTTTATGATTTTCTTGACTCTTTAGGCCAACTTCTTACAATAAACTATAATTGTTTTCAAAACACATCATTTAGGATATAACAGGGAAAAAACACAGGAGTCAGTAAGGTGCTTACACCTTTCACCTTTAATTTTTCTTTTTCCCCCTCTTTCTACATTATCTTGTGTAGGCGTGTGGCAACCAGTTGCTCAGTGAGCCATGTTTCATTAGTGCCTCTGCGGACATCCTCAGTCATTCTTCCTACTACTCCATCCTATAAACACAATTTAGGCATAACAACTACAGAAGCTTTTCTGTGACAAAGATGAAAGAAGACTGAATAGGTAATACCTAAGAGCACATTCTCAATTTTTGTTTCTATATTCCATACAAGTAGCTTATTTGCATGAGAAAATCAAGATCTTTTAGAGTGATGACCTGTCCTGATTGAAAATGTCACTTAAGGCCCTATTGTTTATTTTCTTTATGCATTGGATACTTTTTCTGATATGCAAAATAGGGCAGTAGAAAGACTAAAACCTAGGTCTTAGTTCCATTTCATCACTTTTTAGACATCTTGGTCAAGTCATCTAAACTTTCTGAACTTTGGGTTTTTCTTTTATAAATGAGAGTTAAAGTAATTTCTAGCAGATGTTTTCTCACAGTGAATTAACGAAGAACATAAAATGCACATTTCATGAATTTGCTTTGAATGGCTATTTTTTATTTTATCTCAGTTTTCATAATATATTTATGATAAGTAATTCAAGTATAATAAACATTTTACTAAAACGTCAAACAAAATAATATTTATATATTTTGTGGCTCTTTCTATAGTGACAAAATAGAACCAAGAAGAATTATTTTATTGCAGATTTTTTTTAGTTTTAATATTATGTATCAAGGAAGTTACTAGCCTTGTAGGAAGTAAACATATATTTTTCGAGTAAAAAATAACAAAAGAAAAAACACTGGGAAACTCAGAACAGCTCAACTGACGGTATGGGCTTCCTGCAGAAAGGCCATGCCAAGTAACTTTCATTATGATCGCGATTCTAAAAGTATTTTACCGTAACATTCCCAGCACATCTGAAACTGCCTTTAAGGTGACTTATGTTAATTCTGTTATTTGCTTTTAGTGGAGGAAGTAGAGTATGGTGTTAGGAACCCCTAGTCTTACTTGTAGGAAACAGGGAAGTAAATATGCCAAAACTTAACTGTCAGAGTTACACTGGCAAGCCAGTGAGAACTAATGACGGATGTGAAGATTGTAATATAACTAAAATTTTTATAATAAACACACTATCAATTGCATTGTGAAAGGAAATAATAGAATAGATTATTTAGATATTATTTATAAAATGTACTAATTCATAAATAAAAATGTTTCCACGTATATGATTTTACTTTCTTGTGTTTTAGCAAGTATTTTGTAAACTAGTCTTTGTTTTTTAAGTGTATATGAACTAATTACAAAGTAAAATATTAAAAAGCATAATAATTCATCTTTATTTACAAAATAATAAAATCTACAACTATATATCTGACAAATAACATCAAATTTTGTTTTTAGATAAAAATCTCTATAGATATTGTATGTCCTAAAATATACACATTAAATCCTATATTAATATCTAATATTGACAGGTGATGTAGGAAAGCTTGTTCCTTTTCAGTCTGTTTTGTAAATTGAGGTATGATACTCTTCCTTGTATGCAAGCATATCAGTGCTGTGAGAAGATAGACAAGATGCAGATTTCTCAAAAAGCTATAAAACTTAGCTTGATTTTCATTCTTCAACTATAGAAAGAACTGTGCCAGGGAAATGTGCTGGGTGGATATTTGTCTTCTTATTTTATTCAAATCTATGATGTTTAATATTGCACCACATTGGGGCAGCAGTCAGAAAAATTAGTATTCCTAAATAAAGTCTACCACAAGTATCCAATGTTTGGTTTTTATTTAAAGGAGTAACAAAGTTTACATTTTACTTCTTCATACTTTGGCTTCAAAACTATTTCCTGTTTGTAGTTTATTTATCTTCATTTTATCATATTATATTTATTCATTTTTAATGACTCCCTGATTTTCTGCACACCTGACACCATACATAGTTATCACAATAATACTGACTGCTTGTAGTTTAATTATGAGAAGCTAATACAGACACACTTCTGGTTGATCAAAGAATTTTGGGTCCCAGATTAGCCCTCTACAATTCCACGTGTGACATAATCATGTTAATGTAAGATACCTCTTGCATATTTGTTTTAAAATTAATGATGAAAAATATCATAGTGGTTTCAATAGTTTTATATTTACTACCTCCTGTATGACTTCTGCATTTTCATTACTGGTACAATAATTCATATCTCTGATATAGGTGTTATTTTGCTGTCAAAATGTTAATTCCATTTTTGTATGTGTGTATTATCAATAGTTTGAGGGCACAAAAGAAAGAGGCTCTAAGGCCACAATCACTATATTAATGTGATGTTCACCTGAGTCTTCTCTTTCTGTCTCCTCTATTAATGTTTCCCTCATTTTTTATGTATGAAAGCAGTATTATCCATGTGTAATAGGTCAGCTTAAATATACTGTTCTTCAACACCAATGATATTTACTGGTATAGTATTTTATTTGACATTGAAGACATATAAAACTTAGACTGAAGATATTTGGTTGTCTCATTTATTGCTAAGGTTATGATGATAAAATTATGCCAGTTTACTAGCAAAATAATGAAAGTGACTTTATTTTTAATAGAGCAAGACAAAAATGTTTTAAAATATTCATTTCTTAGATATAACTGTTTATAATTTTTAAAAATAAAGTTCTAATGGGAAAAGAGTTGGAAAAAAGCATTACTCTGTCTTCAAAAAGAAATGCTGAATGCATCATAGGGAATGTTATAAACTGACAGCAAGATCTAACATCATCTGCTAACGTAGTTTTACACTTTTAAATTATTTTATTCATTGGAGTTTGAGAATATGGGATTTTTGATAAAACTCTTGAGTGGTTGATTCCTAGACTGTTAACAAATCATTCGTGGAAGAGGCACCTTTGCATTTGTTTGTGAAATACCATGTCTCCAGTATCTTTCCAAGCACTTCCCCTGCCTTCGAGCAGGGTAGATGTATTCCCTATCTCTTCTACTGTGTTCTTCCATGTTTCCGCACTATGGTGTGAATCATCACAATGAAAATTGAAGTCATTTTGCTTGATTGCAAATTCAAACACCAGTAAGGCAGTCTTATTTAAAGGTCTATAAAATAAAGTAAAATTATATGTATAATTTATTTAAAGTAAAATTTTATATATAATTTTTGAATATATATAAATTTTATGAACATATATATATATACCTTTTATGAACACTCAAATACATACATTTTACTCCAATAATAAAGGTGTTTTGCCTCTAAGCAAAGATTACCCAAAAAACAAACACATGCTATTTCCTCAGCTTTTGCTATGGCTATTGGTTCAGATGCCATTATTTTTATCTGTAACAAGCACTCAAAGGCAGGCAATCGAGTGGGAAAACAATATAGTGGGAAAAAAAGAACTTATCAACAAGAAAACAAACAATTTAATTTAAAAAATGGGCCCAAAACCTTAACAGGTGCCCTATCAAAGAAACCGTACAGAGTACAAATAAATACGGGGCCAGTGCCAGTGGATAATGCGTGACTACAGATCAGAAGATTCCAGAGTACAAACAAACGTATGGAAAGATGTGCTACATGGTGTGTCATCAGGGAAGTTCAAAAAAGCGACGAAATACTACTACGCATCTATCGGAGTGTCCGAAATCTGGAACAACACCAAATGCTGACGTCACCAAATGCTGGCAAGAATGTGTCTCAGTAGGAACTCTCATTAATTGCTGGTGGGAATGCAAAATAGTATGGCTACTTTGAAAGACAGTTGGCAATTTCTTACAAAATTAAACATACTCTTACCCTGAGATCCAACGATCTCTCTCCTTGATATTACACAAAGGCATTAAAAACTTATATCCGCAGAAAAGCCTTCACGTGAGTGTTTATAGCAAACTTATTTATAGTGGTCAAAACTTGGAAGCTATCAAGATTTTTTCAGTAACTGAGTGGATGAATAAACTATGATGCATCCAGTCAATGAAATAAATAGCAATAAAAGTGATACTTCTAACCCACAGGGTGGCAGGTATAGTGTCAGCCCAATTTACTTTATGAGATACAACATTTAACATGTGAGGTTCCTCACAATATATATAATTTGATATAGGTCAGGTAACTGGGTTGTGTGCATCCAACGAATTATAGGGTGGGAAATGTAGGTTTACAGTTGTGAGCACACAAAACAGTTTATTCTTGTATTATTATTAATTAATTATTATATTATTTTCCACATGGACAGCTATAAACATACTTTTACTGCACTCTGTCTATTCTGGTACTAATAGTTACTGATCTTTTTGGGTTTGGGGAAATTCTTAATTATAGTTGTTAATCCACTTTGGGCCCAAAGTTTAAATTCCACAGTTAACTGAATACCTGGCTGATGGAAGGGATGAATATTTAGAGGCAATTGTATTCTTGGGGTTTTAGAGTCATAGGGAAAATGTAAGGTCGTGGACTGGGGAAGAGGAGGGAGGAATGGATGAAACTGAGGAGAGATCAGAAGAATAGTGGTTTTGTGTATAGCAGTATATAGGGGAGCAGTTGAAGAACAAGAAGGAGGGGGATGTACTAAGGAAATTAATTTGTGTTGCTTAAGATTGTCAAATTGCATTTTAGTGAAGAAAAATTATCTTTATCCTCACCAGAGGACTTTTTTCATTGCTGTGAGAGAGAGAGAGAGAGAGAGAGAGACAGAGAGAGAGAACTCAACCTGAGAAAGAGAGTAATTGCCTCTCCGAAAGTACACCAATTGAACCGGAAACCTGGGTATGTGCTCTGATCAGGCATCGAACCCATGACCTTTTGGTCTATGGGATGATGCTCCTACTAGCTGAGCCACAACGGCCAGGGCTGAAGGAAAATTTAGTTATAATTTCATCCGAAGGACTCTACATACCACTAAAAAAATGTTGCCTGTTGGGCCCAAGAAATTATATTCTCTTTTCTTTCTAAGGTGACTGAAACATGAACATCTTGTTCAACTTAAATGTTTCCCAGAGTGGCCACTGTAGCTAATGTAGTACTCTGCAATATGTAAAAAATCTGAAACAAATGTATAATGTGACATGGAATTTTTAAATTAGTCAGTCTACTGATTACATATATTAAATTTTTTTCTCTTTGTAAAGTAGTGCATATATTCCTTAAAATTTAGCAGTGACAAAGATACTTTGTTTTTCTCCCAGTTTGAAGTATTAGACTGTAAATTTTGGAGGCTATGTTTTTACGGCTTTTACTTAAACATTTCTGACATAATTATTGCATAAGAAGAACTTGTGTCCACCCTTGTTAGCTTTTATATCAAAGTTAACTTAAATCATGGAATAGTTAATTCTAATATTAGGGAACTATACCACTAAGCAAGGAGAAAGAGTAATAGGTATTGGACAGACTATTACAATGGTTAATTCAAATATTTAAAAATGGAGAGAAAGGAGAAGGGAAGGAAAGAACGGATGTACCAAACAGAATAAAGGTTAGAGTCTGACTGTTAAAGTCAGGAAGGTCAGGAGAGCTCCTGACCATGACTGGATGGGGTCCGTGAATCTGATTACCCCGGGCCATTGTAAGTTATCCGCCTATGCCTCTCACCTATATACCTCTGCGCTCGGAAGTTCAGTGGGTATGCGTCACTCAGATACTCTGTTTCTTACAACTGCACATTCTTTCCATATCTCCTATGGTTGGTTTGTTTTAAAACACACTTTTTGATCAAGAGCAATAGTTTAGTCTGGGACTTTTTAAAAATTCAAATTCTGTTTTTTGAATGCATTCATAAAATCACCACAAAATTACAACTGTATATATGGCAAAATATTACTTTTACTATTTTGCTATACTATATATGTGTGTGTTTGTATATATGTATATATATATATGTATATATATATATAATTTTGTAAAGTTGAAGTCATGTTGTATACAAAAATTGCATCATCAAGTAATATAACATTAGGAAGATCTCCAATAATAGGCAATGATTTTTTTTACAAGCAGGTTGTGAATAGTTATATAGTATCTCTTAGCATAAGTGTACATTACTCATTCTTACACAGTTGTAGTTCAAGTCACTTCCCTTTTCTTTAAGTAATATTGTTATAGTTATTTTAGTAGTTTTCAATTAGTTAGGGAGAGGTGACATTTTATTGCTGCCTTTGGTTATTGAAGTATGGTTCATTAGTACTGAAACTTTCACAATTCCTGGCTCGGCAAATATTAATGCATATTTGGTGGGGGAAAGTATTTGATTAATTGTATTCCATAGATACTTGAAAAGAAGGTACATTTCATATGGGAATTAGAACCACTCATACACACATACAAATTATTTCATTATTCAAGTTATCTCTACTCATTTTAATAGCAATAAATACTTAATAGCAATGTTTTCTATAAGTACTTATATACTACTTTTATTACATAGTTGATGTGGTGAGCAATACATTACAGTTTATTACCATTTTGATTCTATAAGTTTTTGAACATTTTATTTATTACATAACTAGAAATTTTCCAGTTTAGTTTATGAACTGACTTCAACTTGTCAACCATTTTTGATAAACTTCTGATTAGGCTAATAAACAAAGTAAACCTACTATCTTATTTGCGCTTAACTTAACTCCCTTTAAAACCCATTTAAATGTCTTTTTATTTTCAGATGGGAGTTTTAGATATTTTTGTAAATTTATAAACTTACTTTTGCTGGTATTATTTAGTTTTACATTTTTTATTCTTTCATTTGCCATATAATATTTTTGTTTTTTTAAGAATTCAATATTTTTAAAGGTAAAAATCTTTTAAGTATTCCTGAGAGTAATTATCTTGCAATCTTATAAAAGACATGATTCAACCTATATTTCCCAATCATTTAAGTCGCAATCATCTCCCTGTGTAGGTGGTCCATTTATTGTGACTTTACACCATCCCCTAAGGTTTTTCCCTCCTCCACCCAGTAATAAGTAACCTGGAGTGGGGGGTCAAACCACTGTCTTAGTAACCTCATGTCAAAATTACTTTTGACATCCTAAATTTTATGTTTAGATTTTTAAAACACAATTTGTATACTTATCTTTATTTTTAACTGCTCAACTGATTGCTGGATGTTTTATTCTTAAATTGTATACCTGAGAACACAATATACCATAAAAATGTTCTATTTCATTTTTTTCGTCAGAAAATCCTTTTTATATTATGATTTTGAAGTTTATTGTTATTCCAATTGGTGTAGTTTCTATACTTTTGTCTCATTTTTTTAAAGCTTTATTTTTTAAGTTTTAATTCTGTCTTTTTCTTCTACATTCTACAGTGCTTATGTTGCATCAAACTCTATTTTAATCCCAAATTGTATGTTAATATCACCTGTCCCATTTCTTTTGTTAATTTATTTCTCTCATGTGAGACTTTGGTCTTCCATTTCAGTGAGACCATGCCTTTTTCTTTTATCAATGTGTTCAAAAACTTTTTGTTTGGGTTTTTTCCTGTTTGTTTGTTTTAGAGAGAGAGGAATGAGGGGAGAAAGAGAGGAGAGAAACATCCATCAGTTTCCTCACACATATGCCCAACGGGGGACAGAGCCCACAACTCAGGCATATGCCCTGACTGGGAATCAAACTCGTGACCTTTCACTTTGCGAGATGACACCCAAGACACTGAGCCACACTGGACAGGGCTCAAAACGTCCTCTAAAAGGATCTCTTTTTATATTGAACACTTTTTCAGGACCTTAATTTTCTCTCAGGTAACCTTGCTTTCATCTCTTGATACATATAGTTTTACAGCCTTATATTTACCCATCCTTCTATGGCAAAATATGTAGCTGGTGTTTCTCAATAAAATAAGACTTACAAATTATAACTCTTTTTAATTTGTTCAAATTTTTGTTTCATTTCATGTATTATCACAAGCAAATAATTGAAGAACCCAGAGGAAAAATATTTTAAATAATCAAATATCACAGAAGGATCTTTTTATCAATAGTTTATACTCTCAAATCTAGAAAAGGAAAGTCTGATAGAAAGGGTTTTAGTTTGTGCTTGTTTTTGCTTTTAAAGGAAATTTAGGAGGTAGTAAAATATTTCCCCATTGGGACACTTAAAGAGAACTGGAGGGTAGAACATGTCCAAGTGTCCATTAATCACTCCTATGTTAAGTAACTTCTGATATCAAAAATAGGAGTACCAGCAAAAGTTATGTCATTATTTGTAAGCCAGGAGAATGCATGTTCCACACGTAATACAAATTTAAACTTACTAAGATAGATGTTTTCCCATGATAAAATTCATTGTATGTAATGATGCTTAATAAATAAATAGTCCTTTCCAAGATAAGAGAGTTCTGCCTCAGTTAATAAAATACACTTCCAAATAAATATTAAATTTCACAATGTAAAATTAAACTTAAACGTGGATAATATATTCTAGTAAGAAAACTGATTTTTAGATAACACTAAAAGAAACAATACTTTTCAAGGTGATAAAAGACCTTATCATAGTTATTAAAATATGTAATAATAAATATTAAATTTTATAACAATTAACTTCATAAGACATGAAATGTAGCCACATTTACAGTATTACAAATGATATAGTTTGCTTAATATGATGCCTTTATTTTCACACACACAAAAACCTTAGATATTTTGCCTTTGGTGAAGCTCAAATTTGTATGCAGAACTGCTTATTTTAGTATTTGGACTTAATTCAAGCCATTTTATTCAGATGACATTAATTTTTTTAACTAGATTTTTTCCCTGCTATGTTAACATCTTAAAGACAGAATAAAAGGCAAAAATATTGCTCTTTTCTGATTTTGAATTTTTCAACTTAACATTCACCTTATTCATAATATGAAGGTATGTCCAAATTACTGTACACTTACCTAAAGAAGTTGAGAAAATTCCCTACAGTATTTTATGTCAATAATAAATTGAAATTTCAAATTGGTTCCACTGTTGAATTTGATGTTTATTTAAGCTTTCTGTTTAGTTTTAATAATTAGATGTCATTGCTAGATGTTTTTTAGTTGCCGTTTGAATATAGATCTTAAGTGGCATTTTTATGTAGTTTATAACTGATGCTTTCTTCCAAATTAATTTTCACACTGAATTCTACAACTGGCAAAACAAAACAAAAGAAGTAATAAAAGAAATTCTATGAACATTTTTTAGTAAGGTTCTAATTCTATCAGAAGTACCTCATGGTATAATGGAATTTTTCTATTAATAGACACATTTTAATGATGTTATAATGAACTAAATCTAAAAGAAGCTGCATATTAGATTATTTATATGTTTTGCAGTCCCAATGTATTCATTTATTACACTTTAATATATTGCATTATGTCTTATTGTGTAGCCCTTTCTCCATTTTTTATTTTATTTTGCATGATTTATTTGGTTTGAATCATTTATTTAATTGAATAATTTTGCTCGTTAGGAAATGTAACTCCAGGAAGTCTCTGGTTATCACATACCCAAATGTCACAGAAAAAAACTCCAAATAATTTACTATCTAAACTTCCCACTCATCTCTCATTGCCCTTTCACCAAACACAGCCAGAAACACATCTGTGCTTGAGGAAGCATCCTTTGCTGCCCACCGCAGCTCGCTGAAGTGCCCCACCATGGACAACTGTAGGCCGTGTGAGTAGGTAACAATGTTAGAACAATTTTTTAGAGGATTGGGGCTTGTGTTAAATAATCTGGGGGGAGTTTTATAGAAGTGGTCTTTGGTCTGAGTTAAGAAGCAGGGATGTTTTTATAATTGGTCATCTTAAATGTTATCAAGAAGGATTTCCAATATCAAAAATTGGAGTACCAACAAAAGTTATCTCAATATTTGTAAACTAGGATAATGCATTTTCTACTCTATTTGTAGATTCATCAAGACTAAATCTGTAAGTAGTGAAGAAGCAGCAGTAATTCACATTAGCCTGCATGGAGGATGCTAATTATTTTTGTGCTATGGACAATGTTCATTAGCCTGTGTTCAGATATGATACAGAGTGCTCTTGTTTGATATCAACACTTTGTGACATTACTATAACCACCCAGATATTTTCTCATAAGTATCTTAAAATGCTCATTCCATTCCTAATAAAGCATTTGCATCACCTTTTCAATTTAACATGAATTTGTTCTTTTTATAGTCTAGTTATTTATTATATACTTTAGGGGAGTCTTGGAAGGAAGAAAGGCTTAGCAGTCCAAAATCAATGTGCTTTGCAATGCTGCAGTCTAGCTGGGGAGCATACATGTAGGTCACTTCCAATGGGAGGCAAAATCTGAGCTTTGAGCCTTATGTGTTTAAGTAATGAATTTGGCATGAAAACGTGTTTGTCCCTTTTGCCTGTTGTTACCAAAGTATTTAAACATATAGGTTGTATAGAGCACATGTCTCCAATATGTTTTACGTCTGTTACCTGCCTGGTTTATGAAGACTTTCACTCAGATTTCAGGGAATTGTAGTGGGACAAACCAGAGCTAAATGACAGGATTTGTATCGATAGCAGTATTTTATTTTTTTAACTGTTCATATTTCATAAAATTTTAATACATCAGTGGGAATAAATAAGCAATGGGAAAAAACTGCATCTCAAACAAATATAAATCATTGAATTAGATGTGAATTCATTACATATATTAAATAGTATAATTTATAACTTACATGTTAAAATAAGAGTTGTTTAAACATCCAAATGAAATAAAATAATTAAAATGAAATAAAATAATTAAAATGAAATATTATTTTATTCTATCTTCTTGAGTAAGAATAATGAATATTTCCTATTAACAGTTCTCACCTTAAAGTATTTGGAGTGTTAGTAAGCTGATTTCCAATTCTTTGCTCAAACTCTTCCTAATAATCTCATTCTTCATTGATTAATTCGATGAAAAACTTGTAAATACTATTTTCCTTTTATTGTTTTGCATCAATATTGTTGTATTTTTATATTTATCTTCTTTATTTGTGTTCTATACAGAAGAATGACTTGATACAGTCACCTCTAGCAATTTCAACATATCATGTTTACATTCTTTATGTACAGGAAGTGTTTGAGGCAGAGGAGATTTTTTTGAATGGCTGCTTTGCAATAATACAACAATATTGTTTTTATTGCAACTCTTGCAGCCATAGCATTTATATTTTATAGACTATAATTGTGGGCTCTTTTCTATTAGTTGAATCATTGATGTAATTATTCTGCAAATACTTTAGGGATCTAAAGTCAGCAGGGTATATCAGAATCATGGAATATCTCTAAACCTCTGTTTCAACAAATTTTTTAAAAGTATAGCTTAGTATTTAATCAATTTAACTTCTTTAGAATAACAATCAGAATTTGAGACTGTATCACTTTCAGAGTTCCAAAAGGCAGCAATTAAAAAGTTAAAAAAAAATAGCAAGTAATAGATTTTTAAGCAGTTACAGCAGTGTCGATGACAATTAAGAGCCTTCCTTCAGTTACAGAAACTTAAATTTTCTGCTTTTATGTAATATTTTACTACCATGAAGCTGCCCATGGGGATGCTAGAATGCACGGGGAGCTTGCCTTTTTGGAAAATGTGATTTTTATGCCCCTATCTCAGGATTCTTTTAAGAAAAAAAATCCACTCTCTTAACCTAAGCACTTTACCTATAGAAAGAACTCATAGAGATGAGAATTTTATTGACTTGAGTTACCATATATACCATACCTTTATATACCATATATACCATACCATATATACCATACCTTTAGTTTTCTTGTGCTACGTAAAAATTAAATTTAGCAGCTTAAAACACGTTTATCATCTCACAGCTCTGTAGGTCTGAAGTCTGGCATGACACAGCTGGATTCTTTGCTCAGGTTCTCACAAAGTCACAGTCAGGTGTCAGGACTGCTGGGTTCTTATCAGCACGATCTAGGGAATAACCTACTGTCACTCTCATTTGGTTGTAGGCTAAATTCAGTTCCTTGTAGTTGTAGGATTCAGGTCCCTGTTTCTTTGCTACTGTCAGTCAGGGGCCATTCTGCTCCAGACAGCCTGCATTTTTTTTTTTTTAATATGGCCAGTCTCTATCATCAATACAGAAAAAAGGCACATTTTGCGTCTTCCTCATGTTTTGAATTTCAATAACTTCCCCCTGGGTCACATGTCTTTTTCTCTGGCTTCTTTCTCTGCCTCCCTCTTCCACTCTTAAAGACTTATGTAATTAACCACACAGATAATCCACAATAATATTCTTACTTTAAGGTCAACTGGTTAGTATACTTGTACTTGCAAAGTCCCTTTTCACAGGTAACATAAAACATGACCTCGGGAGTAACACCAAGTAGTTGGTGGAGGTCAAAATTCAGCCTAGTGCAGTTCCTTCCCAAAGGAGATTTTTACATATAATACAAGATACTTACTTTCTAATGTTTCCCTTAACCCAAAACAACCATGTAGAGAAATTTCAGTGTATAAAAGAACATAACTGATGTAAATGTGCATTTTATTTATTGTATTTTTATTATTGTATATCTTAAATTGATTTTTTCAAAATAGTGTTTAATTAGTATCAAAATAAAAATTGATCCGTTCTAAAGCATACACAAAAATACCGAGAAGTATGTTACATCTACACATTCAATATTATAATCTATCACACCATATTCAAAATGTGTGTCCCCTAACATCCAACTAATCAGATTCCAGGGAAACAAATGCACAAATGGCAAAATGAACAACTAATATCTAAGATGAAAAATTATATCCATATACTACCAATTGTAATTTCACGTTTTAATTCAATTAAACACTATGGTAAAAAAGTTTTTGTGGTAATTTTGTATTGCAGCAGTTGTATAAATATGTTTTTTCATGATCAGCAGAAATTCAAAATTTTCAAATTATATGCTATTGTATTAGGTAGATTAGCACAAAGCTTAATTTGTTTAGTTTAAGTTCTTTAAATAATTAGCCAGAGGCGAGGTAGGGAAATTATCTTGACACATTAATTTTGCATTTAGAGTAGTCTTATAAAGTGGATGTGCTCGGAGAATTTATTACTTGTTCTCTTTGCAACAATATCAAAGTTTACTTCTTAGGGTGTCTTAACTGGAAGAAATATTTGTTTTCAAAATACATTGCAATGAAAATCGAATTGCAGGAAACTGGCCATCTAGCAAGTGGCTCCACAAGACAGTTGCATGGAACTCAGCTTTGTTAACTCCATACACATTTTGGTTTTGACTGTAATGAGGATGTGTGTTACTTTCAAATGTTTGTGACATTGATGGTCTAGGAAGGGAAAGGATCCAAAGTAACAGAAAATTTAAAAGCTTTCTTAAAATGTGCTTACCCTAACATTCAGGTAGGAAATCTAGGATTTTGGCTATGATTTGAATTTTAGCTCTAAATAGTAATTTTTAACAAATGCAGCCTTTTAGAAATATATTATTTTTACTTTTCATTAACTTGTATCATTTTAGTTGTTAAACAAATATACTTTTTTATTGTCATTTGAAGATTGAGAACTATAGTACTGACACTCATTAATTTCCAGTAACTTTATTTCTTTGATTCAGTGAACATTCAACGTTTGTGAAACCCCAGTGACTAATTAATATGTTTTTAGGTTTCTATTTTTCCTTTGACCCAATTAGCCAGTGTAAGATTTTATGTTATGTAAAGCTTATCAGACACATAACTTTATATATACATATGTATGTTTATATATAATATATACATATAAATTATATGTAAATATAATTTACATGTATATGTATTATAAATATAACATACATATATATTTCACCTGAAATTATGTTTGAAGACCTAGTTGTAAAAGGCACTATCCTGGGACCAACAAAGATATAGTAATGCATTGTATAAGAACATTGTCCTTCAGGAGGATTACATAATGAAAAGGGCCTTCAAACATTCATGCACGTATTGAAAGCAGAGAAGCCATTAAAGAGTAAACTCAAGGCCCAGCCTGTGTGGCTCAGTGGACTGAGTGCTGGCCTTCAAACCAAAGGGTCTCCAGTTTGATTCCCAATCAGGGCACATGCCTGCGTTGCCGGCCACGTCCCCAGTAGGGGCCTCACGAATGCAACCACATGTTGATATTTCTCTCCCTCTTTTTCTCCCTCCCTTCCTCTCTGTTTAAAATAAATAAATAAAATCTTAAAAAAAGAAAAAGAGTTACACTCAACAATTTATCTGAGTTAGATACTTCTTTATTAAGTTTCTATTTTTAAAATTTTTTTGAAGAGGGATTTTTTTTTATTGTATTTATATTTCATTACCATTTATCCCTCTTATACCACTCTCCACCCCCACCATCCCCACACTGTTGCCCATGTCCATGAGTCTTTTTTCCTTTCTGTTCAATCCCTCTGTCCCCTACCCTCCCCCAGCCCTTAGCTGTCATCCTGCTCTCTATCTATGGGCCTGTCTCTGTTTTGCTTGTTCAGTTTGTTCATTAGATTCCACATATGAATGAAGTCATGTGGTATTTGTCTTTCTCTGACTGGTTTATTCTTTATTAAGTTTTTAAATGTAACATAATCCAGTCAGAAAATCTATATAAATCTCAGCATTTTTATGTTTGGTATCGTGATACGTATGTTAATTCACATATCAGAGAATTCTGTGTTTGGTTAAATGAAATATTTTTCATATGAAAAATTTTAATATTTTTGAAGATGCTATTTATTTAATTTTAGAGAGGGGAAGCAGAGGAGAGAGGGAGAGATACATCAATGTGTGCCTGCATGTCGTACACCCCTTACAAGGACCTGGCCCTTAGCCCAGGCATGTGCCCGGACCTGGAATAGAGTTAGTGACCCTTTGGTTCACAGGCCGACACTCAATCTACTGAGCCCCACCAGCCAGGGCAATTTTTAATATTTCTATAAAGTTACTGTATAATCTATGTAACCAAAATAAAAAAATGATTTTTCAAAATATTTTCAAAGTATTAAAAACAATCTTTAAAAATCTCAAAGATCAAGCATTCTTAAAATCAGTACTTATTGGCAATGTGATCTTTTGAAATGTGTACTAATTTTTAGTGTTATCTAGTTCAAAAAATTTTTAAAAGCTAAAAGAATACATTTCACAATAAAATGGGCTGAAGTTATTTGAGAAATAAACTAAAGAAAATTAACTATTTATGAGATTCCAAAAAAATTAGAACATTATTTTCTATGTTTATAATAAATTATAAGTAAAATATAATGGCATTTTTGTTTTGTTTCTTACAATTGCATTTAAATAGAATGTCAACATTGAGTTGATAATTGAAATAACATTATTACTTTCTCCACCAACCAATTTTCATAAGAAAACCTATGATTTTCTTCTTTCTCATAATAAAAACTTGTCAGGAATTTAGTGACTGGAAACAATAGGAGCTACTCAGAAGGTTTAAAAAATCATGAAATATGCCATTGTGAGTCCTTAAAAAAAAGAAAGATGTTTTTTTAATGGCTATTTGGAAAGTTATATTTTTTGATGGCAATAATCAAAATTGTACAAGATCAAAGGGCAAATGACCTTTTTTACTGAAGTTGTGTATATTTAAAACATCTAGAGAGAACAAAGTATCTATAAACTCAAAGACAACATATTAGGTCAGTAGGAATTATATAATTTTTATTTGTTTTTTTTAAGATTTTATTTATTTTTAGAGAGAGGGGAAGGAAGGGAGAAAGAAAGACAGAGAAATGATGTGTAGGAGATACATTGATTGGTTGTTTCTCAGATGCTCCCGACTGGAGACCTAGACCGCAACCCAGGTGTACGTCCTGACTGGGAATCAAACCCACGATCTTTCAGTTCTCAGGCCAGCACTCAGTCCACTGAGCCACACCAGCCAGGACTAATTTTTTTTTTTTAAATTTAACTCATTAACACTGCAATTGGCATTGTCTTCAGTTAATGAGCCTAGAGATTAGACTATGGGATTTGTCATTTAGGTTCCTTCCCCGCCAGCAGAGTGTCTAAGGCACACCATTCCCCATTCGGTACCAGCTCACTGAAGAGAAGACTGAGCCCCATTCTTGGTCTCCAGCTTGTACCTACTTGTCAGCCTTGTGAGGGAGTTCTCCTGGGGGTTGCTAAAAACAAAGGTAATGGCTGTGCTCCCTATTATTGTATGAGACAAAGAATAAGCTATATAAAGCAATTCATGTATTAATAATCACACAGAGTCTCCAAAAGTACAGTTTCTTTGTTTTTTCCTGGAAATGCAGTTACACAAGGTTTTGAGACATTTTTGATTAGGTGATATATGAATAACTTCATACAAGTGAAGTTATTACATATCATACAAATATTGACTTGGGGTTTGTCTTTCCTTTGTCAATTGGGGGTTCTAAAACAGGAGACATAGTTTCAAATCACACTCTGTCTCTTATTAGTTCTAGTCCCTTAGACAAATATTGAATTTTTTCTGAGCTTCAGTCTAGTCTTCTATGGGATAAAATTGACAATACATAGTTTTTGGTCTTTTATATTTTTTAAGTTAAGACACGTAAGGTATGACTGACAAAAAAAATTCTAAAAACTACTAACTTCCATCGTTGCCACCATTCTCCCATTATATGAATATCCACTATCAACACAAGCTTTGAATATGGCAGTAGTAGTCACAAAACAATTGAATACATCAATAAACACAGAAATGAAGGGGTTCATTCAAACTCTTTGATAATTATTTTAAAATATTGTTAACTGTCTTGAAATCACATGCCACTGATCCTTCTAGGTGATTTGGTCACAAAATCTATGATCCCATATCAGAGAATTTGTGAATGGAACTGCACATGATAATTAGTGAGCAGAAACCAAATACAATAAAGTAACTTTAACGTAGTGGATAATGCACTCCATCCCACCTTTCCAATAAAAATGGGCTCTTCCTGAACAGGTGAAAGATATGGGGTAGTTTTATAAGTTATCATCTAGTGCTTGCTTGGTGTTAACAGCTCTTCAAAATGCATATGTTGTCTAATTTGACACTCACAAAAGTTTTGTGAAGAACCTTCCATAATTAATTCCAATCCTACTAATGAGTGACAGGGAAAGTACTCACACACATACACATTTGGAGTCTTTCAATTTTTCAATTTTTTCTTTAAATTAATTTCATCTTTACAAGGAGAAATGCTATTTTCATATTTGAGTTCATTACACTTCTCTGGCAGATATGAATAATTTCTAGGTTTAACACATTTTTTCTTGCCTTCTCTTTGTTCATATGAAAATGTGTTTATTTTCCCTTAATTTTTGATTAAACTTCATCAGGATTAGAATCCTAGTTGAACATTTGGTCTTGTACAGCATTACGATGATTTTCCTGCATAATTTTCTGGCATTGTTTATATTTCATGAGAAGTCTATTGTCAGCCTATGTACTATTTCTTTTTTAGATAAATATGCCTTTCCTATCTGATAGATTTACTTTTTATCTTTCTCCTGAATCTTTATATATCATTAGCCCAATGCATTTAGCTGTTGATTTGTTTTAATTTACCATCTCAACACATAGTGTTTACCTTTAATCAGAGTACTCTTGTCACTATATTTCTGGAATATTTTAATGTTTCCTCCTAAAAGGGGGCTTTCCTATCACTTCTTTAATTTTTTTATTTTGGGACTTCATTAAGACATATGTTAGAGCCTGCCATTTAACTCATATGCCCTTTGCTGGTTCTTTCATAGTTTTATTCATAAGTGTGTGTGTGTATATATATGTATGTGTGTGTGTGCATATGTATATATATGTATATATGTATATATGTGTGTGTGTATATATATACACACACACACACACATACATACAAAGATGAATTTCTGCCACTGCCACCAAGGTCAGAATGTAGAGAAAAGAACTTAAAATTGTTGCATTGAAATATTCCACAGAAAAATATAGAAAATACGAGATATATATATCCAATGATGTATATTGCACATTGCATTCTGGGTGACAGTCTCTATTGTGTTTCTCTAATTCTTTGACTATTACTGTTTTAGATATTGTGTCTTTGAGTTATTTAAATGACTACATATATTTTAGTTACTGTGATTTAACTTTTTCACTTATCAATTGATGTCTGTGGAATATTATTTAATATTTTATTTGTATTGATGCTGTACTTTATCCCTCTAAGAACTCTAAATTTAGTTATAGCATTCCATATTAGTCTCATATTCCTTCTAAACATGTGCTACTTATTTGTTGGTTGTCTTTCTTTAATTTTTTATTTGAGAGTGCTAGTTCTAGATTCACCTGAGTGCTCCATGTGCAAGTGTGTGCATGCGTGTGCGTGTGCGTTCCACCTCTCGCTTTCTCAGCTCCTTTCTTCCGTGCCTGCTACTTTTGCATTTGCCTTCTTCTGACTCCATGTGGTTCTCATTTAAATCAGGTTATGCTAGCTACACGAGAATCCTTTCCTGTGGTAATATTAGATATATTACGGATTTAATATTTAATCAATAATCAATTTGTTCAGGTTTTAATTATAGACTTAGAACTGGTTTACCTGCTTTTCTAAAGCAATCAGGTTCAAATAATCAGTCAGAGTCCAGAGAGTGATCGGTCCTGGCTTTTCACCACTTACTTGGAAGGGAATGTTTCCCCTTAGGTTTTATTTTGAATCAGTGAGACCAGAAATTTTATTCTCATCTATGTAGCTATTATATTGGCCCTTCTCCATCCACTTCGTGGTGTTCATTTTCATCTTATTCTAGAAGACTAACCTCTCTAGGTCTTACCAATGGTCTTCCATGCCTTCTGACTACTGACTGGGTTCAGCCATGGGAGGGCCCAGCCAGAGATTAATGGAAAGAAGGAGAGAGTGGCAGAGGTTTTTATTGCTTTGGGTACTTTCCTGAATTGTCAGAAGAGACTGCAGATGTTCTGCAGAGAGATTGGCTTTATATCTCAACTGAAGTGACCTACTTTTTTTTATATGACCCTATCCTTTAATGTTCTAGTAACCATTATTCTTCCTTATTACCATGGTGATAACAGCTGTCCGCTGAGGTACAGTGCTTTTGCTATAGCTTGACATTACTTGGCAATCAGCCCTCTACTAGACCTTCATGAGTTATCTTAAATCAGCTGCTGCCACTTTCCTGTGGACTGATTAATAATCCATCTCCCTATAAGACTATGCTTTATCCCTTTCTTGATTCTAAAGCAATAATCTCACTTGTCTACAGGTTCTGATTCACTTATTTCTTTGTTTTTCTCATCTATGTCTGTTTAATGAAATATTTAATTTTATGCATAAGATTTTTACAGTGTCTTATTATTCTTTTTCTAGAATAATTTCTCTATCACTGCTTTGCTTTGAGCAGGGGGTGAAGTCAGTCACATGTTCATAAAATGGAATTAAAATCTTATACTGACCGATGGATTGGCTCCCCCTACTTATGCAATACTTCCAAGGTAGGGGAAACTTAAGATATTGCACCTATAATAGGTTGAAAAATATCTTCAACTTTTCTTATGAAGCTATTTATGGAAATGAAAGTTAAAGAGTGTCTCCAAAGGCTGACACAATGATAGCACTAGAACTCCTGAAATGGTGTGGGAGTGAGAGAGCTATAAAGATAGGCTACTTTTGTAAAAATCTTGCTTGTTGCATGTATTTCATATCCCAGAGTGCTAACAGATTCACCTGGAAAACTACATAAGTAGTTTTGAGAAAGTGGAGATGAATCGAACAATGACTCCAAATGCAGGCAGAAAGAGACTACTAGCAAGGTCTTACAGAGATGGCTCATCAATCAGCAACTGAAGGAAAGGAAGGAAGAGGGGGAGGGAGAGAGGGAGGAAAAAGGGAGTGAAAAGAAGGATCGGAGGAAAAGAAAGGAAGGGAGGTAAAGGGAGGGTGAGAGAAAGGAAGAGAGGGAGGAGAGAGGAAAAGGGAGCAAAGCAGAAAAATCAGAGTCAATTTAATTCTCATATTTGTACATTCCCCCCCAATAAAAAGAAAAGCATTGCTTGTGTTTAGTATTCAAATGCATTTGATAACCCATTTTTATTAACCTATATCTGTCCCTTCCCAATGTTTAGAATCTCCATAACCCCATTTGGCTTTTGTTCAGATTCCTTTCCTGCCAATCAAGGTACACACTTACTATATCCTGCTTCTTCAATTGCCAGGAAAGCTTTGCTTTGCTTAAATCAGATTCAGCTGTGATGAAACCTATCAGAATGAATATTGTTTGTGAAAGCAACTAGTTTTCTGTGGCCTATAAGATGTGACAGTATCCTGTTTACTGATGAATCACAGTGCAGGAGGAATGATGGTACAATAAGTATTGATTTCTTTTGTGCATAGAACTCATTTGCCACAGCTTGTGAATTGCCTTCATGAGCTGACAATCCATTAAAAATTACTTTGTGTGTCTCTTCCTTCATTATTGCTTTTTTATGGCTTTGTGCTTTAAAATAGATTGCCAAAGAAAAATGAGTAAAAGGAAAACTTAGTGGCAGCACCACAATTGGGAGGGAAATAAATGACTTTATTAGGAAAAACTGATTTTCTGCCATTGCCACCAAGGTCAGACTGTAAAGAAAAGAACTGAAAATGATTGCATTGAAATATCCCACAGAAAAATATAGAATGATTTGAATTCTATTCTAAAATCAATAGTTTTACTTTGGCATATTACTTACAACCAACACAAAATGTCTCACCTGCTACGGACATTACTATAGGTTTATTCATTTCTTCAGACCTGGT
The DNA here is from genome assembly GCF_022682495.2 of Desmodus rotundus. Classification (NCBI taxonomy): domain Eukaryota; kingdom Metazoa; phylum Chordata; class Mammalia; order Chiroptera; family Phyllostomidae; genus Desmodus; species Desmodus rotundus. Next base: position 169,156,223 of record NC_071388.1, read on the forward strand.
ATTTTATGTGTAAATGCAAATGAGGCAAAGTTAGTTATAACTCCCACTATCTTAAACTGCCAAGTAATATTTTGTAATAAGTTTGAAGATTTTGAACATTTTATTATTGTTGTTTGTAGTTGTTCCCTAAATTTCTTTATATTGTTGAATCTCAGAGCAATAATTTAAGGTTAAAATGTAGTGAAATATCATTTTATGACAATTTAAGATTTCTATGCCCTTATTACTCTTGACTTTTTATTATTGGCAAGCTCATGTTCATCAGAAAGTGGTATAAACACAATAATCCTGGAGCGTGTGAAATTAAAAAAATCTTTCAAATTAATTCACAAAAGAAGATGCATCACTACAATGTATGAAGGCATGAAATGAAGAAACCAAGTCAGAAAGTCATAGTACAAAAAGAAAATAAGCTTTTTAAAACAAACAACATGACTTCAAAAAAGCAAGAGACTAAATTTGAAAGATACAATTAAAACTACTTTGGAAATCATAATGAAAATTGAGATTACAGAAAATTAATTTTAGGATATGACGTAGTAATGAAAGGATTTCACTATCTGCCACTGTAAGTTGAATACTATGGGGGTAGACAAGGAAGAGGAGAAGATCGGATAGAGATATTAGAGAAAATATGATAAACATGATGGAAGGAGACTCTTGATTCAACTTAAAAAATGTGTTTTTCTCAGTCAGCTACCCAAGGAACAGGAATACAAACATTCATTTTTAAAAAGCTTACAAAAAATCTTTTAAATATAAATAAACTCATAAACATCTAAGTGAGATCACAAAATGTGCACACAGTTAAAGACAAATAAAATCCCATGTACCAGCAACTATTTATATTATATGAATAAATAAATATATAAATTTGGCATCAAATGTTTACTGAGTCAATCATGAACATGAAATAATATCAGAAGTCCTAACCCAAACATCCACTTACTTCATAGCCACACGGCAGCCTATTAAATCTTACATACCTTAACCATACATGTACGTACATGGGTGTGCAGGGAAAAATGTCCATATATATAATAAGGAAGAATAGATAGAAATACAGTACCCTAATGACAATTCTAGGAGATATTTGGGTTTCAAAAGCAAGACAGTTTTGACTGATGCAATCCTGATAGATAGACAGATAGATGAGTATGTGAATTTATGTGTGTATACGTGTATATTTATGTGTATATGGAGATTGATTATAGCTACATGTTTATTTGCACACATTTATATTGTGCACATCTGTAAGTACATAATGAAAAATATAAATAGTATATTTATTTTAAAAATCCATTTACAATATATTATGATAAATGGTCATTGTTATATTAATTAAAACCAATGAAGTATTTGATTGCAATTAAAAAATGCTATTTTTTTTAGCTGCATGAAGAATTGCAACTGAGTATAATATATTAATCTCTGGAGATGACATTAAAAGCCAGTTTAGACTACATGGCTGACTCTGAAGTCACAATATCCAAACTGAGGTCTTGGTTGTAGCTCTTACCAGTGTGTTGCCTTAGTAAGTTATTTAGTTTCCATTGCTTCAATATCCTCATATCTAATTATAGATAATCATACTCACTTCATGTAACTTTTGTGAGAACTAACTATAATAAAATATTCAAGATATTTACCATATGCAAAGCATTGAATCTGAATGTGTTGATATTGTTGCCATTACTAATCCTCCACCTGGTATCCCTCTTCCCTCCAGCATTCACCCTCACTTAGTTCATGTCCATGGGTCATACATATAAGTTCTTTGGCCTCTCCATTTCCTATACTAGTCTTAACTTCCCCCTGCCTATTTTGTACCTACCAATTTATGCTTCTTAATCCCTGTACCATTTCCCCCATTCTCCCCCTCCCTTTCCCAGCTGATAACCCTCCCTCCATATGATATCCATATCTATGATTCTCTTCCTGATCTGGTTGTTTACTTAGTTTGGGGGTTTTTTTAGATTCAGTTGTTGATAGTTGTGAATTTGTTGCCATTTTAATGTTCATAGTTTTGATCTTCTTTTTCTTAAATAAGTCCCTTTAACATTTCATGTAATAATGGCTTGATGATGATGAACTCTTTTAGCTTTACCTTGTTTGGGAAGCACTTTATCTGCCCTTCCATTCAAAATGATAGTTTTCCTGGATAGAGTAATCTAGGTTGTATGTCCTTGCTTTTCATGACTTTGAATACTGCTTGCCAATCCCTTCTTACCTGCAAAGTTGCTTTTGAGAAATTAGTTGATAATCTTATAGAAACTCCTTTGTAGGTAACTCTCTGCTTTTCTCTTGCTGCTTTTAAGATTATCTCTCTTTCTCTCGTTTTATTGTTGTACAATTAAAGTTGTCCCCATTTCCCCCCAATACTCTCCCCTGCCCTACCCACCCCCACCTCCACCTTCAATCCTCCACCCTCATTGTCTTTGTCCATGGGTCCTTTATACATGTTCCTTGATGCCCTTTCCTCTTCTTTCCCCTTCTTTCCCCTGTTATCCCCCCTTCCCTATCCCCTCTGGTGACTGTCAGTTTTTTCTTTATTTCCATGTCTCTGGTTCGATTTTGCTCACTTGTTTGTTTTATTGATTAGGTTCCACTTATAGGTGAGATCATATGGTATTTGTCTTTCACTGACTGCCTTATTTCACTTAGCATAATGCTCTCCATTTCCATCCATGCTGTTGCAAAGGATAAGAGTTCCTTCTTTCTTTCTGCTGCATAGTATTCCATTGTGTAAATGTACCACAAATTTTTGATCCTCTCATTTACTGATGGGCCTTTAGCTGTTTCCAGCAGTTGGCTATTATAAATTACACTGCTGTGAACATTGGGATGCATAGCTTCTTTTGAATTGATCTTTCAGAATTCTTAAGGTGTAATCCCAGCAGTGGAATTGCTGGGTCAAAAGACAGTTCCATGTTTAGTTTTTTGAGGAAATTCCCTACTGTTTTCCACAGTGACTACACAATCTGTGTTCCCACCAACAGCGTGCCAAGGTTCCCTTTTCTCCACATCCTCACCAGCACTTGTTTGTTGATTTGTTTATGATAGCCACTCTGACCTGTATGAATTATCTCTTTATCTTTAACCTTTGGCATTTTAATTATGATGTGTCTCGGAAGGGACCTCTTTGTATCCATCTTGGTTTGGGCTCTCTGTGCTTCCTGTATGTCTATTTCCTTCACCAGATTGGGGAAGTTTTCTTTAATTATTTTTTCAAATAAGTTTTCAATTTCTTGCTCTTCCTCTTCTCCTTTTGGCATCTCTATGATTATCATTTCTCTAGTCATTGGATGAGATTGTTTTCTTATGAAAAGGATTAACAAAAATAATAATATAATTTTTAACAGGATAAGCAGATCTACATACATTTTAATATATATATATGTATAGTATCACTATTGTCTATGTTTTATGTTGTTATCAAAATTTTAAGTGTTTATTAAATGAGGATAATTATTCACTAACTCTTTCAATAATACCACAATACTGAAAAGAGTGACAATGCATTGAATAATGGCTTTTACTCGTACTCTTCCTTAAACAGTTACTTTCATAATAACATGAGAGTAACTGAATTATATTGAATATTGCAATTATGAAGAATCCTCATAAATCATTTAATTTGTTAAATTAAAGCTGATATAATTTCATCCTCTGAGAATGTTTAGAAATTTAGTTTTAATTAAAATGTGCTGATAAAAAGATATCAAAGTCAAGATTACTGTTGCTTTAAATACTTTACAATGCCTATTGTATGAATTCTTTAGTAAGGATCAATATATTGCTTTATTTTTTCAAACATGATAGATAAACATTGGAAACATTTTAAAAGCATTTAAAAACATTAATGGAATATATATGTGATTTTATTAGCACAGACACTATTTACTTAAATTTACTCATTTTAACTATACTTAATTATTAAGTATGGATAAATCTATAACATATATTAAAGATCAGTTAGCTATTTATAATTTAAATGAACCTGTGTGTTCACAGGAACACTTACTAAATTGATAAATATAAAGTGATAAAGATTAATAGCCTTTGCCTAAACATTGGTTCTACTACTTTGGTGAAACAGAAAATAAAATAAAATAAAACACTCTTATTTTCCTGTATTATCACTGACTATATCTGATCTGATGATTTGGGATACGACCAATAGAAATATAAAATCAATCTGGTTAAAACTGTATATGATTAATTATCTCACATAACAGGACTTTTTTGAGCTGAGTGGGATTCCATATACAGTTTTTTCAGGAAATATCACCAATAACATAAATTATTCTAGTTTTCTAACTACCATTTGGTGTTGACTGTGATAATTGCAAGTACAACATTTAAATAATAATATAGAAGGTGAAAAGGAACCATTAACAGCAGACTCTCCCTTCACCCTCACATCTCTTTGACCATAGTTGGGTTAATGAACCAATTCCTAGCAAAATAAATGGGATTATCATGAGCAATATATGTAGAGGATACACCATCATTTACATGGAAAAGTGCTGGAAATTTTGAATTCCAATTCTAGTACCGAATATACAAACAAACATACAATTGGGTGAAAAATCAACAGTGGTTTTATTGTGGGGATAAATTTTTCTAATGCACCTTGTAAAATGTGCACATTCACATTATTCTTTGTTTTATTTTATGATTACTCTGGAAAATAACTTAGTTGCCTAAGCAATGATAAAAATTATTTTTTCTAGGTTTCGATATGCTAGATAAACTGCTGTTGTCCTATGCAACTTTTAATTAAAGTTGTTACTAAAACTTCACATTTGGGATATTAATACTCTTTTCTGCCTACTCAGTGTACACTTGATGTTGGAGGTCAAATGAAAGATGAACGTCCCAAAACAGACATTTTGAACTTACTTTCATTGTAATCCTGTTCCAAAATTTATTGCACTTTTTATTTTTCTGAATCACTGCCCCAAAGACTTTGATGTTTGTGATATTGCACTGCTTCATTTTCCCCTTCGGCTTCAATTACTAGAACAGCTTCTAAGCAGAGTTGCTAAATGAAAAAATATATACAAGATGAGGCAGGGCAGGGATGAAAAAAATAAAATCAACAATATTGTAGAATACTAGATTTGGCAGCATGGTTGTACATCCAAGGATATGCAAAGATCAATAAATATTTTAATAATTATTCTAGATAAACTATCCTATAATTTGTCTTTAATATAGCAAAGACTAATTTGTTTCCTCTTGTAAGATTGTCATTACTCATATTATATGTGTCATTAATGTTTTCAGTAATGTTTAACTGGGGCCTCCTCGCTGTCTTGTGCTCTAGATAACATCCTGTACTCATCAGGTTCTTTCGTGGTGTGCGTGATTATTCTTCCTCAGTAACCTTTCATTGACTGCCAGAAATGTCTGTTAGCTGGATTGTCTCTTCCTTATTTAGTTAGCTATTCCTTTAAAACATAAGTCTAGCCAGATGTAATGATAAGCAGGCAGATGGCTTTCGAGTGATTCTTTTTGATAAGGAAGTTGCTTCCTTTAAAGACATGCAAGCCCAACCATCCAAGCCCAAGGCAGGATGAATGATGTGTGAGCTTGTACAGGATCTCTCTCAACAACAACAACGGAGGAGGAGGAAAAGAGAGAGATCTCTCTCAACAACAACAACGGAGGAGGAGGAAAAGAGAGAGATGAATTTTCTGACAGCATGGGTACATAAACCAAATATATGGGTTGAAAATTAAGTTTATATGAAGGAATAGAATATTGTTAATAACTATCCAATTAGTCATTTAGAAGAAAATTGAAATTATAAAACTAAATTTGTTTTGTTACAGGGTTCATGAAATTCCATATGATTTTATTGGGCAACTTTGCCAATGGCACATAAATTCTACAGTACATTGTATATATGAAGTCTATAATTTATTTTATTAGAAAATATTGTGTATTTATAAGATGCGGTGAATGATTAGTGCATATATTGCTGCAAGTTGTTGAATGTTAATGCCTAGTTGTATTTAATTTATTTATTTATCATCATTTTAAATAATTTTTAGAGAGTCAAGTCAGGAGAATAGGTAAGGCAATAGTAAATGTTCAAAGATGTCAACATGTTGTAATCTTTGAGGAACTGAAAATAATATTGTAATTCATACTTGTTTAAAGGAATTAATACAAGGACTAAAATTCACTACCTTGTTTGAAAGGTAAAGTTGTAAAATTCAATATATTAGAGATTACCAGGGCCTGGGAGGACTAGGAAATGGGGAGGATTTCTGCTTAATGGTTAAGAGGTTCTTCTGCTATGAGTGATAAAAACAGTTTTGAAAAGAGATAGTATTTATGATTTTATAACATTGTGAATGTCATTAATACCACTGAATTGTGTACTTAAAATAGTTGATATGGTATATTTTAATGTTATACATTCTTTACCTCAATAAAAATATTCAGACAAACATGCCACATGTAAAGACAGCTTTATGAACACATATGTAATATGCAGTAAGCAATTCTAAGTCATAGCATAAATTCAATATACAATAAATACTTTTAATATAACAGTGAGATGAATCACATATTTTCCCCCTTATTCTTCTCTGTAGAGGATGCTAGGTAGGGATTCCAGGTAGATTATATACTAATGGAGTAATCATGTGTCTGTCTACCTCAGTTTCTCAGGCTCTCTCCATAGTCAATTCAAAATTTGTATTAATATATGGTATATCATTTAAACACATGATTTTTAACATATTAAATTACTTTCTTTTTTTCAGGCAGACTTTGTTTAACCCATCAGCAAAACTCAAGCAGAAAGGATTACTTTTTCTTGCTTATTTCGATATTGTAATCTCTTTAAAAAAATAATTCCATGCTTTAAATTTTCCTCAATACATAATACTTCAAAGCTGTTTTTACTGTTTACTTGCCTAGGGGTATAAAATTGTTTTTCTTCTCTGGAAAAACTCATTTTAATGGATAACGCCTCATGAGCAATTAAATGAAATAATGATCCATCTTTGTGCTAAAAGGACCATTTTAAGAAGTTACAGTGTAAAACACTGTTAATGATACTTTTAAACTTATTTTTAAAAATCTCAATTTGAAGTACACTATGTATCCACCTATTCTAGGAAAAGTTAAAAGAAAAGAAATGAATAATAGACTGAAGTGTATATCTGATATCATTGAAAAACTTCTAGTTTTTATGTAGTGAAAATCTAGATCTTTTGTCCCCAATAAGCAAGGAATACAATTTGTTGGTTTTATAACATAAACAAATTGTTATGGGAGGATCCTGATTCTTCTTGCCAACACAGTAAAGAATTACATATCAGCCAGTCAGTTAGCATGCAAGCAGGGTTTATTAGTGGAACATTCTCATGGAAGAGAACTGGCCTTGCTGAGGTGTGGGTGAAAGGCATAGGTTCAGGGCATAGCAAGGTAAAGGTGGCAAGAGGGAAGGGCAAGGGCAGCAAGAGCATCAGGTCCTTTCGTTCTGAGGATTTATGTAGTTGGCAGGATGGGGGTGAAGAAGGTACATATTGATTGAGGGTGAAGGTGGTAACAGCTTTCCCCCAGGGTGGGGTGGTACCTGACTACCAAAACTTAGGTATGTGTCTGGGTCTGTTAGCTTGAATTCTTATCTTGCTCCCAACTTTTTTTGTTCATCTGGTTGTAAGACAGATATGTGACAGGAGGTGAATTAAAGTTGGGGCAGTTACCCAAACATATCCATGGGCTCTCTCTGTAAGCACTAGGAACTCCCTTGTAAAACAGATAGTGACCAGAGGTAGGCAATTAACCAGAGTTGTATTATGGATTTCTTCTTTGGGCGCTGTGGACCCCTCCTCTTCTCCCTTCTAGACCTTGTGATGAAAACACAGTTTCAAGGCCTGCTTTGCCAGAGAGCAGAAACAACACACAGAATTTCAAGGGCTTCCCTCTTCCCATGCTAGCATTGTGTTTCTTGTGATGTTGGAACACCTGGCAATATTATCAGACCAATATTATGTTGAGTTAGTGGGTGAGACATGTCTCCCTCTGCCTCCCTGCCTCGGTTTACTATCTATCCTACTTAACAAAATAAACAAACCATTAAATAAGCACTTGTATGCACTGATTTACATAAGAAACATGACATCCTTCAGGCAGTGTGCCATGGTCTCAAGCTTTGAATCTGATTCTTGCTTTATAATGTTAATTCTTTAGAAAGTCAAGCATCTTTCACTTTAAAATACTTATCTACTCAACAATACTCCAAATATGAGATTTCTCATCCAATTGTATTGTGGATGACTTGTTTTCACATGATATTCACCTAAACTTTTTCACAATAAAATAAAAATAAACTTGGAATTAGCAGGTTGGTATTCAAGTTTTGGTTTTACCCTTAAATAATTATGTGGCCATTGGAAAAGCATGCAGTCTCTAAATTACCTCATCTATTAAACATGTACACTAATTACATAGCCAGATTTGCTGTGGGGATTTAATAAGAAAATTCATTTGGAAGCTATTTGTGAACAATAGCATTTTAAGATTACAGCATAATTTAAAAAGTCCAGTCATAACATTGGGGCCATAGTTTAGGACAACATTATATCACTAAGTTCTAGAGATAAGTGATTAGATATATTTAATAAGATCAGATACATTTAATGAGATGTGTAGAAACATAAAATTTTAGTTATATTAGATATATTTAATAAGATATTATATAATTAGATATGTTTAATGAGCTTTTTATCAACACAAAATCTTTAGTTTCTCCTATATTCTGATTAAAGTCCTGCCCTTCCAGATGGCCTTCCATAAGTACAAGTGAATATGTGCATGTTGCTTCTGAGAATATTCCTAGACTCTCTTTCTTCTCTATATTCTAGCATTGAAATATACTATATAATACGAAACAAATGGCTGTATGTAAAAAAAAAGACATGCAGTGTAAGAATAAAAGAATTGGGCAATTAACTATTAGATGGTAGGATTGTTCTTTTTCTTGGAAATATATAGCAAGAGGGAGAATATTGCCAATTTTTACCAAACAACTTTACTAGAACAACAATTAATACCTATTTACTTATAAAACAGCTTTCAAAAATTTGAAAATAAAGATACATATAGATTTTCTAATTAATAATGTGAATTATAAGAAGTGTGAGATTTCATAAACAATAATCTTTAGGGGCCCTTGAGTAAAAATTAGTTTATTCAGCCATGATAACGTAGCATGGGGTTGCGAATGCCGCAGTAGGAAATACGAGATGCAGTTACAGAGGTAAACCCACCATGCATCTGTGCAGGAGGAACGGACTGTTGCGCATTTGATGTATTTTGGACCCACCACTTTAGCACTGTGTATTTCGTAAAGACATCAAGAGAAGCTTGATCATGTGAGGTGATTGCTGTTCCCTTTCTAGTCATCTATCAAATCATAGATGCGTTGTATTTTACTCAATTATAAGCCTTACATAGTGATGTATGAATAATTTGATAAACTACTCTTTAATGAGTTTAGATAAATTAGCAATAACCTGTGGGTTGTATATGATTTACAACAGCTTTTTATTAAAATATTTTAACTCAGAGGAGAAATTCTAATGATGGAAATCCCTTATGAAATTATAGGTCACTAGGTGAAATATTACTCAATTCATGCCGGAGAAATGGCTATTTACTGCATGTCACCTTTGTGAAATACCTGAAGAAGTCCTCTTTTACCTAATACTCAATTAAAATACATCGGTCAGTAGTGTTATCACTAAATGTGACCATTGAATGAAATCTGACATCTCTTTGGAAACACGTCCAATTTTACTGCAGGTGGTTTAGAAAAGTATTACTTCTGTATTTTTATTTTGTTTTTATTTCTGTAAGCATGTATGTTAAACTACATTGCGTAAACAGGCATATAAAAATAAATTCTACCAAATCTATGTTTTAAAATAATTTATTGAAAAAACATAATAAAATATAGTTTTATACCCAAAGACCCCACAGTACTCTGCTACAGTGAGGCACATTTCACGAGCACGATCTTGTAACTACGTGAATGGGGTCACTCACGCGGCATGGCACGTCCGTGCAAGCCCTGATGGTGTCCGCACTTGTGAAGAAACTGTCGTGACTTTCCTCAGTGTAGTTTTTAACAACGTGATGTTTAGGGCCTGTGTGAGCATCTACAGATTTATGTCAGTGGACAAGAGAAGAAACATTTACTCTGATCTTTCAACTTGCTCAGTGCAAAATCCTCAAAAGCTTTGCCTATCTCTTTTCACCAGAATCACCACTGTTCCTAATAAATTAGGGGAACACTGCCAATACAAGAATAAGCTAATATACTACAGGACTCTTGTTCCTTTTGTTATGAGCTAATTTCTATGAGATATAAAATCATATACAAAAATATATTCTAAGTGTTCATGTTTAAGATACAGGGTTAGATTATATTTACTTTTATATTTCCATGTATGAAATGTCTTTACTATTTAGATAAATTAGTTTACCAAAGTGAATCTCCATGTAAACACATACATAAATGCATATAATCACAAATTCCATGTGAAATATTCAGTGTTTCTCAAATTAAATTCCAGCAATATGATTTAAATATAATATTGGTATAAGGTTTCACTTTTATTCTGACTGCTATTTTGAAACAGCATCTATTCTTGTCTCTGAATATAGGTAAGCAGGATAAAGAATAATTTTTTTAAAAAGTCTGCATAGTTCTATTTTACTAGTGCTTTCATTTTGGGTTTATATTTATTTTTATTTTTTACTACACATTTCTATCTCTCTCTCTCTCTCCAAGAACTTGAAGTGAGAACACAGTTATCCCTGTACTCTTAGAAATAACATTTGGAGGAAATAGAGCTGAATAGAACACAGAGAAATGATTCACACTTTTCTGATGAGAAAAATAGTGAGTGATATTTTAAAATTTCCTCATTAAATACAGATAAACAGTTTTTAAGTTAAAGATAGTTTGTAAAGGTGTATATTAGATGTTACTTGCTCTAAAAAGTCGATTGAACTATATAACCTACTAAAATGTTATATTGAATTAAGTGTATCTTTGTCTAGAAAAAACTGGCCATAGAAATATATTTTAGGAGGCCAAGCTGACAAGTAGCAGTTGTTCAACAGTATGTGTCTTCATACACATTAAGTGGGGGGTGTGTTTGAATCCAGGGCACAGCAGTTAATAGCAGCAAGACTTCACACACACTGACTCAGCACTTAATTTTTATTAGAAAACCCTAACTGTCTTCGCTCATGGTGTGAATGTGTCTGCCTTAGGACTAGCGCCATGTGTTGAATTCATTACAGTCTTTCACAAGATCCCAGGAGAATTTATTCACAGATGTAGATTTACTGCCAACCACCCATAACTGCCTGTCTGGCCTTCACTGTGGGCACAAAGGCAAGAAATTACCCAGTGGAAATAATTCAGAGCAGTGGATTAAAAATAATAAGCATCAGTCCCAGTCTGTGATGCTGGAAGAATATAGTTTCTGACACTTGACTCTGGTTTTATGGCAGCCCTCAGGATTTATGTGTGATATCATATGTCCTTTCAATGTCTCACAGCGGAGTCTGAGTTTTCACAGCTTCAAAGAAAGCTGAAGGATGCTGGTACCGTAGATCTGCCTTTTTTATTGATTGTCCCATAAGTGTATTTAATTATTCAGTGGAGGATCCATTTAACAATCCCACCTATTTTTAACCAATTTAGTTCACATTAAAGATTTACCACTATTATTCTAATATTAGAATGTTTCATGGCATTTGGTCAGCAACTACCAAGTACTGAGATTCTGCGTTGTATTGTGGATATAAAAATCCTGAGTAAGTATGCTTACCAATGAATGATGAAATATATACCCAGCTATCACCTTATAATTACCTTATGAAGACTGAATTATTTTATTATTGAGGTATTATAAAAATGTATGCCTTTATGACATCCATATAAATATTCATAAATGAAAATATTCTAATGGGAGTAGAAATTCTCAGATGTGATATGACAAGTCTTAAAAGAATGTGATCATATAAGATTAAAAGAGGAAGTGCAATAATAATTCACTGTGGAGTCAGAATAAATACATTATTTCTGCTTATCTGGAAAATGTGCTTACTAAAATGTAAGGTTCTTATTTCCTCACATTATTGTATTCCTTTTATTGCTAGAGGAAAATCTAAGATTAAAAATAATTTATTAAAATATGGCATTCTAAACTATTTTTGTTTTATCATTTTTTATTGAATTTGTTGAGGTGACCTTGGTTCACAAAACCACACAGGTTTCATGCGTACAACTCAATACAACGTCTGCGCACTGCATTGTAAGCAAATTGCCCCAAGCAAAGTCACTTTCTGCCCCCATTCCACCCCCTCCTTGCCCACCTCCACCCAGCCCCCACCTCCCTTCTGTCTGGCTCTCACCACGCTGTTGAGTGTCTGTGTGTTATGTATACATGGGGTCTGTCTGGAAAGGGTCCAACCATTGTTAATATGACAAGAATGGTTTGCATGATATCGATGTAACTTGGCAGCCAAGGAGAGTGGACTGGGATGCACATGCATAAAAAATGACAACTTCACTGTACTTATCAGTGGGGGCGATAGACACCACTGAGTGAGTGTGTGTTCCGTGTGGCCATTGCATTCAAAATGACCAAGTGAGCAGAGCAAAGAATCTGCATTAAATTTTGAGTTCAGTTTGCACATTCCTCCATGGAAACCATTCAGATGACTCAAAGGTTGCAGGAATGGGCAACTGGTGGTTGGCATCTTCATTATGACAACATGCCCACCCATGCATCACATCTCATGGAGAGATTTTTGGTGAAACCCAGGTGACTCAGCCCTCTTACAGCCCAGATTTGATGCCCTGCGACTTCTGGCTTTTCCCAAAACTAAAATCACTTTTGAAAGGGAAGAGATTTCAGACTATGGATGAGATTCAGGAAAATACGACAAGGCAGCTGATGGCAATTGGAAGAACTGTGTGAGTTCCCAAGGTGCCTACTTTGAAGGGGACCGAGGCATCAGTGTCCTATGTACAATGTTTCTTGTGTCTTCTTCAATAAATGTCTCTATTTTCCACATTAAATGGCTGGATACTTTCTAGACAGATCTCATATGTTTTTTTGGTTAACCCTTTCACCTTCTTTTATCTAGTCTCCCAACCTCCCTCCCCTCTGCCAGCTGTTAGTCTGTTCTGTATATCCTTGCCTCTCTTTCTGTGCTGTTTGCCACTTTATTTTGTTCATTAGATTCCACATATACGTGAAATCATATGGTGCTTGTCTTTCTCTGACTGGTTTAGTTCAGTTAGCATAATGTTCTCCAGGTCCACCCATGCTGCTGCAAAAGATAAAATTTTTCGTTCTCCCTCCTTTCCTTTGTTCCTCCCTCCCTCCCTCTCTCTCTCCCTCTCTCTTTTTTCTTTCTTTCTTTCAATTGACCAAGATAAAACTGCCAAAACAGAATAAGGAAAAAAAAATTTCTCTGGTGTTCCGCTGTTACAAGGACAAAAATCAGTGATGCAACTAGTTTGATCTCTATTGTTATACTAGTTACTAAAGTAACATTTCATTGTAAACTGCAAAGAATATGAGAATTTCAGGGTAAAATAAAGACTACCACAAACAGTTTTTTTCATCCAAATCCTATCGTCTGGTCCATAAATAACTTCTTCTAGCAGTTTGCTATTTACCATTCTAGAACTAATTTTTGTATAATGTATGTAAATTGACATATATATATACATATATAGTTATTTAGAAATATATTATTTATGTGTAACATTATATAATTGGCATTATCTAAGGCTCAATTTCTTAGAGGCAGAGTCTAAGATAAGAATTCAAGTGCAGCCCTGGCCAGGTTGCTCAGTTGGTTGGAGCATCTTTCTGATATGCCAGGGTTGTGGGTTTGATCCTCCCTTGGGGCACATACAGGAAACAACCAATGAGTGAATAGATACATGGAGCAAAAAAAAAATTCATGTTTCTCTCTTTCTTTCTCTCTCTCTCTCTCATCTGTTTAAATCAATACATAAGAAAAAAATTAAAATACAAAGATAATTCAAGTGAATATAATTTATTGAAGGCTGTTGTCAGGAATAGGTTTATCAGATTTCGCAGATACAAATATGGTATTCCTAGTGAAATATACAGTGAATAGTTGTTTAAAATATTTGGGGCATACTTATTTCAAAGTGATATCATTCTTTTTCTGAAATTTATATTAATCTTAGAGTCATGTATTTCATCTCATGGCCCTACTCAACAGAGAGGGACTAAAGAAAAATAGGGCAAGGCAACAAGTTAAGCAAAGGCGTGTTGTCAGTTGGACTTGAGCTTCAGCCAGATTCTGTGCAAAGTGTAGATTCTATGAGAAGTATGAATTACACTATGGAGTTGGTCCCACGATGGAGCTGACCCCTTAGACCAGTTGTATTTAGTCATTGGCTTCAGGTTGTATGGTGCAGGGGTGGGACTGGGGGTGAAACAACTCCCTGGATGGTCAACTTCCTTTCTAACAAGGGTAATACTCTAGAGAAGGAGGTCTATTTGAGCTGTTAGTGGGCAACAATTACATTAAAAGTACACATGTTTAAGGGTCCATGCATAAAAGTCTCCAAACATACTTCATCTTCCTGGCAATGGAAATACCTAGGTTTAACCAATCAAATGGGATATAGTTTATCAATAAAACATAAGGAATGACTTTTATAGCAGATATTTAGGGCATCTTGTAATCACAAGGTAAGTTTAGGCTCCTTGCTGTTTTTCATTGTGTCAATACTTTGTCTCTTAGAATTTTTAATAGTTTTAGTAATAATTGAGTCAGTTGCATCCTCTGCTTATTCTTGCAAAATTTAGATTGCATGATTTGCTAAGCAGATAAGATGACTAGCTCATTATCTGTTTCAAATGGTTATGCTTTCTATAAATCAATTTGCAATTTGTATAAACGCTGTATAAGAGATCTAACTGGGATAAATAATTACATGATAATGTCTATGGGGTTGTTATATTACTAGCGATGGAGAAGTTTCATTTCTGTACTTCTATAATACTGTTAATTTTAAATATATTAAGATCTTTTCAGAATAAGATATATATGTGTGTGTGTGTGTGTATAATCTGCTATATCTATGGATGTCTGTCTGGTCAGAAGACAAAAGAATTCGTTTCAAAGCAACTAAAAGCAGGTCAAAGAATACTTTTCAACCAGAGTAAGATTACATTAAGAAAACCAAAAGTGGGACCAAATGAATTGTTGTTGGAAAATATTAGTTCCAAATGGTGGAGAAATCAGGAAACAACATAAATTAAAACTGGGATTGAAGCCATGGGTATGTAGAACCTAGTTTAAAATCTCGAGAAGCGCTGGCCAGTGTTGCTCAGTTGGTGGGAGCATCATCCTGTCTCCAAAAGTTTGAGGGTTTGATTCCCAGTCGGGGGCATACCAAGGTTGCAGGATTGATCTACAGCCTGGACACTGGTACTGCGACCTCCGGTCTGGATATGTTGAATCTCTGGTCCCAGTGCGGGTTCAATCTTTAGTCAGGGCACATAGAAGAGGCAACCAATTGATGCCTCTCTCACATTGATCTCTCTAAAAGCAATGAGAAAAATGTCCTTGGGTGAGGATTAAGAAAAAAAAATCTAGTGGATTAAAGTTACCAGGGTGAAAACAGGTTCGAAAAAAATGATAAAGATTCAAGGCAATTATTTGGAAGTTTAGCTGTGTCTGGGACTTTCCTGTACTGGATTTTTGGAGTTTGCTCTAAAAGAGTAAATGTTCAAGGGATGCCACCTCACACACATGTGAGTTGTTGTAGGATACTCATTGTTTCAGGAAATGCAATATCATTTATTATACTTCCCATTAAAATAAAATTTTTATAGCACCCAAATTAACTGATCTTTTAAACAGTTTGACAGTATAAGTTTATTGTAAAATTAACTTAAATTTCTCTGTAGGGTGTTAAAATATGAAAATATGCAGGAAGAAAGTCACCCTCTCTTAATCACTTCAAAAAACAATTGTTAACCTTTTTTTATTTGCTTTCTCTGTCTTATTGTTGTGAATATTATTTTTACATAATTGTAATCAAATTGCTTATATAAAAAAAGCTGATTAAAATATCTGTTTTTATGATTATAAAAAGTATTTGCTTTTTGCCAGTAATTTTAAATATGTAGAAACAAATGAAATAAAGAACTATGCTTAGTACCTTAGAACTATGACTTAGAAAAACAATTGCATTTTGCTTTTTGTAGGTTATTACTTTTCAGTATTAAAGAAGCCATTTCAATAATTCAGTATAAGCATCATCAATATAAAATATTACTAATTTTTTCTTTATTGTTGACAATATTGCAGAAGTACCCACTCTGCTCCCCCCCCCCCCCCCCCCCCGGCCACCCAGAGCAACCCTCACTTCCCTTTGAGGAGTGTCACCAGACTCCTGTCTGTGTCTATGGGTTATGCATGTATATTTACTTTAGCTAAGAAGGTGAAGGGATTAGACAAAATATTACTAATTTTTACAATAAAAACTAATTTGTGAAGAGTGGGACTGTATTTTAAATGAATTCTATTAAAATAAATTCCAATTATTTGAAATTTAGTTAGCATTACAAAACGTAGAATTAAACAGCATATAGTGTTAATTTAAGAGGTCATCGACACATGAAGAGGACGTATGGGTTTTGTGAAGGGGATAGTAAAGCTCTGGAGAGCCGTTCTCTCTAGTGTGAAGACAGGAGGAGGAAAAGCAGCTGCTGAGTCTCCCACTGGGTGCCACATCCTGGTTTCTGGTCACAGAATCTGTGGGAGAGGGTTACAAATCCAAATGGATTCCAGAGATTGATGTCCCAATTCATTCACAAAAACCATTTATATTAAAAATGTTAGAAAATTAGAACATATTGTCACTTTTGTAATTTTTTTGAATCTGATAATGTATAAATCTACTTACAGAGTTAGAGTCACAGAATAATATATTTAATTACTCCCAGCATGGAAAAAGCACCAATCAGGATACAGTAATTCAATGAACTAGTATTTATCAAAACGCAGTGTTTAATTGTCTTTCTACAATTAAATAGTGTGAAAAATTAACACCAGAAAAATGAGAAAAACATAAAAATAGAAAGTATGCATTGCATTTTACAATATTTTAAAAGTTAGTTTTCCATTTGAAGGAAACTTTTAATCTAAGAGCTAAAAGAAAGCTTAGAGATCATCTGTGTAGTTCAGTGGCTTTTACTTATCATCAATAGAGCACAAAAGTTTCACAGAGAAGACATCAGAGTATGATGTTGGTATTCACTTGGTGGGTCTAGGCCCTTTATTCCCACTGGAACCAAAGCATCTACTTCATATGCCATACATATATCTATGTAATATGTCATAGTAATTGAAATAGCATGACACTGGCATAAAAACAGCATATAAGAATATACTATACACACACATACACACACATATGTAATACTTTTGCATTGCATTTTATTTGGAAAAAATAAAAGTTTTATCTGCTTTAAAAAGGAGGTGAACTATTCAGATTTAATTTGGGTCTATTTTATGTCATGTGAGCAAAATGTGTGGTCTTTCCAGTGGAGTAAACACACTGGTTAACTCAAAACCAAATCTAAGCCTTCTAAAAGTTTGGAGTCTTTTCAGTTGCACCTTCATTGTTTGTGTGAATTTGAAGACGTAGTCCACTAAAAGTGGTAGATAATATTCTTTCCACTACACTATAATATATACAAGGGTACAGAAAATATGAACATTCAACCAACATAAAAGATTCATATCCTTAAACTCAATATTCATCACAAATTTTATTTCTGTAGAAGGAGAAACTATAACCTTGATAACTTCTCTTTTAAAGCTAAGATAATGTTTCAAACATATTGCTGAAAAAGAAATATGTCAGTACTACTGTTTAAACCATATAATCTGTCAAGAACCTAAAAATAAATGTTCTTGTTTTTGTGGTAACCTACTCTGCCTGAATCTTTATACCTTCCTCTTTTTTTTATGAGGGAATGATTAAATTATTCTAAATCATTTTTTCCAGTCTGTATTATTTTGGACACTTTATACTGACAATGGTAGGAGAAACTCATTTATACTGGTTTAATCAATGAGGAAACTTATCATTACACATAATAGAAATCGCAAAGATTTGCAAAAATACTGCAGATTCTGAGGTTTGTGGACTAAGCAGCTCAAGTATCTCAGATACGACCCCACTTTCTTTTCCAGTAATAAGATGTTTGAAGATGTTCTGTATCATGTTCAGATGCAATAATGTCCACAAATAAAGAGAAAAAGCGATGTTCCTATGACTGTCTCGCAGAAGTATATTTTTGTAGAAGCAATTCAGCTGACTTGGAGTCTGGTCTCAAAGATTAGAATTGGCTCACATGAACATTCTTTTTCTTTTTTATTGAACTTAGGGGGGTGACATGGGTTTGCAAAACCATAGAGGTTTCAAGGGTACAACTCAACAAAACACCTTCCCATCATGTGCCCATCACCCCATGCATTCAGTCTCTTTCCATCCCCATTGCCCCCCACTTTGCCTATCTCCTCTGACCCCGCAACCCCCTTTCCCTGTGGCTATCATCACTCTGTTCTCTGTGTCTATCCAACTATGCCCACTATTGGCAATGGAGAGAGGTTCACTTTACCATGAAACACATAATTATGTGCATGCTGTTTGAGGCTGGACACCTGGATAAAATTGGAAAGCCAGAATGGATGATGATTAGGCAAGTGTCTGTACCACTATATGATGCTCATAGCATATGGCTATATTTATAAACAGCAATTATGAATGGTAATGAGCTCAAAGTAAAATTAAATGAATTGAATAAAGTTCTCAAAATATCATTTTAGGCATTCCTGCCCAAGCTTTCCCAACCATTTAAAATTTTGTCAGAATAAGTTGAGAAATAACAGAACAGATTTTCACTGGTAATACTAATCTGAATGCTTTCAGTGAGTTAAATATTTAGGCATCATGATGCTTAATGATGCATTGATTAAAGAGAATGTCAGTTGCTGAACCAGGTAATGAAATGACCTTAGGAAATTGGTACAGAAAATTACCAAAGCTGTAGCCAAACTGTAGAGCTTCCCCGTTTGTGTGGACTTACAGGTTGGAGTCAGCTCTTGTATAATCACGTCTTAAGTAGTTCCAACAGTGAACCTTGTGTGACACTGAGTGGCATGTCGGGATAACCAGAAATGTAGTCCTGAAAATCAAGTTCATGTTGCCATAATTGCCATACAAAATAATTCCATTGAGCAGATGAGATGAGAGCAACTAAAATCTAAAACAGAAACTTAAAAACAAAGGTAGGCAACATTTATGGAATCCTTATTGTGTGGTGATAGGTAATATTCTTTTGTTTTTATTTTTTAAGACTATTTTTATTGTGTTTTTTCCATTACCATTTATCTGTCTTATACCCCATTTCCCCCTGCAATCACCACACTGGTGTCCATGTCCACGAGTCCTTTTCCTTTTTGATTGATCCCTCCACCTCCTAACCTCCTCAATAGCTGTCATCCTGCTCTCTATCTCTGAGTCTTTTTCTATTTTGCTAGTTAGTTCAGTTTGTTCATTAGATTCCACTTACAAGTGAAATCCTATGTTATTTGTTTTTCTCTGGCTTATTTAACTTAGCTTAAAGTTGGAGGAATCACTCTACCTCATATCAAACTATATTATAAAGCAATAGTAATCAAAACAGTATGTTACTGGCATAAAAACAGAAACACAGAACAATGGAACAGAATAGAGGGGCCAGAAATAAACCCACACCTTTCCAGTCAATTAATATTTGACAGAGGAAGCAAGCACATACAAAAGACTAAAGACTGTTTATTCAATAAATGGTATTGGAAAGTTGGACAGACACATGCAGAAAAATGAACTAGACCACCTTCTTGCACCACACACAAGAATAAATTCCAAATGGATTAAAGACTTAAATGTGAGACCCAAAACCTTAAAAATACTAAAAGAAAACATAGGCAGTAAAATCCCAGACATTGTCTGTAGCAATATTTTATCTGAAATATACCCCCAGGCAAGGGAAAAAAAGAAAAAAAATAAACAAATGGGACTACATCAAACTAAAAATTTTTGCACAGTAAAGGAGAGTATCAACAAAGTAAAAAGACAACCAACCCATGGATTGGGAGAACATATTTGTCAATACATCTGATGAGGGTTTGCTATCCAAAATTTCTAAAGAGCTAGGCAACACTCTGAGTGAGCTAAAGGTCTGCAACAAATGAATGAGGCAGGCCCTGTTATTAGTGTTGTCATCTTCATGCAAGGGGCAAGGGATAGGAAAGCCTTGTAGTTACGTAACAGAGCTGGTATTTCCACACAAGCAATAGGGCACCAGAGTCCACAACTCTTAAATACTGTGCCATCCTGACTCTAACAGAGATTCAAGAAAGAAGAAAGATGTAATTTTAATATAAAAACCTGGCTTTACTTTGAGAAGAAAAAGGGACTTATATACCCACTTAAGAAAGAATCTGGCAAAATTAAATTATAATTCTAGAAGGCAGAAAATGAATTTATACAAATTATTTTAGAATATGAAATAGTGACTACTTTCATTTTGCAGTATATTATGTGCTTATTTGTAACACTAAGTGAAATCTTTTAAAACCATGTTGCTTCAATTCATTTCCAAACTACGTATTTCTTATAGAATACAAAAAAACAAAAGCAAAAACAAAAAACACCCTGGCTGGTGTAGCTCAGTGGATTGTGCGCAGGCCTGCAAACTAAAGGGTTGCTGTTTCGATTATCAGTCAGGGTTCATGCCTGGGTTGTAGACCAGGTCCCCAGTAGGGGGTGCATGAGAGGCAACCACACATTGATATTTTTCTCCCTCTCTTTCTCCCTCCCTTCTTCATTTTCTAAAATTGAATAAATAAAATCTTTTAAAATGGATTATGAAAATATATTACACCAGAATTCCAAAATCAAATTTATAAATATTTTAAATCTGGGTTACTTTTTGTGTGTTAAAAATAATATCCAGCATTTTTATCAGATGCACAGTTTGCCTAATGAATGCACAAGTGTTAAGTGCATGAATTAATAAATAAATAAATTTAACTTAATAGATTGGTAGACATACATTTTCCAATCCTACAGTTTTCTGTTGTATCTATCAAAAAGTATTTTCTACATAAAAACTGGTTTTCAGGACACTTGTAGTTCATATAAGTCCCTAAGCATTGCAAGGGTCTAGGCAGCCCATAATCAAAATCAAATACTAAAACCATATGAAGTCTATTTGAAACTGATAAAAGTTAAAAAGAAATGTTTGACAGTAGAATAATAGGTAGCATATATATTTTTTACTATTATAATCCTCATTTTAGTTTATTAACTATTTTATTGTTGTTCAATTACAGTGGTCTGCATTTTCTCCCCACCACTACCCCCCACCCCAGCCAAACCCACATCCCTCCCTTGCTTCCACCCTCCCCCTTGGTTTTGTCCATGTGTCCTTTATAGTAGTTCCTGAAAACTCTCCCCCCCATTATCCCCTCCCCACCTCACCTCTGGTTACTGTCAGATTGTTCTTAACTTCAATGTCTCTGGTTATATTTTGCTTGCTTGTTTCTTTTGTTGATTATGCTCCAGTTAAAGGTGAGATCATATGGTATTTGTCTCTCACTGCCTGGCTTATTTCTCTTAGTATAATGTTCTCCATTTCCATCCATGTTGTTGCAAAGGGTAGGAGCTCCTTCTTTCTCTCTGCTGCATAGTATTCCATCCTGTAAATGTACCATAGTTTTTTGATCCACTTATTTACTGATGGGCACTTAGGTTGCTTCAAGCACTTGGCTATTATAAATTGTGCTTCTGTGAACATTGGGGTGCAAAGGTTCTTTTGGATTGGTGTTTCAGGGTTCTTAGGATATAATCCCAGCAGTGGAATTGCCAAGTCAAAAGGCACTTCCATTTTTAGTTTTTTGAAGAAATTCCATGCTGTTTTCCACAGTGGCTGAACCAGTCTGCAATCCCACCAACAGTGCACTAGGGTTCCCTTTTCTCCACCACCTCTCCAGCCTTGTTTATTGATTTGGTTATGATGGCCATTCTGACTGGTGTGAAGTGATTTTAATTTGCATCTCTCTGATGGCTAGTGATGCTGACATATATTTGATTCAGGCTTAAGTAATGAAGGAAATACTTAAGACATGATGACATCAGGAAAGCCATCATTTCAACTCAGAAACTCATTTGAAGGCAGCCTCAAATGATATAAAAACAATATGAAGACAGTGATTTCTATAAATGAAATCAAGAAAAAGTTCAAACTGGTAGAAACGGTCATTAGAGATACATTGTATGTGAGGGGAAGGCAGTTTTCACTTGTCATGGGGCATTGTCTAAGCAACTCAGAACTGCACCAGCCAAGTGTCTGTAAAAATTCTAAACAGTAGGTGAATATGTGTATGTAATTTGGAAAGAACTCTTGGACATTGTTAACCTAAAGGAGAGATAAAGAAAAAAAAAGATTTTACAATGTGTGCCCCATGTTTACAAGGCTTGGCACATTATATTATTGTGAAACAATGATTAAACCCTTTTAAAATAAATGGTTTTATAGTGAATAAAACAATGAGAGGCTCAAAAATGATAGTACAACAGAATACAACAAATGACATGCACCATTTCTGGACTCAAAATTTTACGGAGTACCTAGGAAGATACATTATAAGACTATAATGTATAAGACTATAATGTATTATATAATCTATAATATAGGATGACAATAGAGTCCTTTTCATTTTGCTAAAATAAATGTTCTATTTTCTCAATAACAAAACTCTTCCAAAATAATTTGAATGCATACTTTTATTAAAAATTATACTTTAAGTTATTTTGTTGCCTGAAATCATTAGTAAGATGGCAAATTAACATTAAGTTTGATTCAAATGAGGTCATCTGCTTTGCCTGATAGTCCTTTCAATCATTTTGTTATGCCTTGGAAACATTTTATCCAAAGGAGGGAATAAAAAATTCAGTGCCATTGGATTTCTAGAATAATCAACTGGGAATTGACAGCTTGATTTTCTCAGAAATCAGGTTCATAGTTTTTCTCCAACTTAATATCATACAAATCTTAAGGCAAATAAGATATTACAAATTCATAGAACAGTTTCCTTGGGAAAATGCCATTAGTACAGAATCGCTGACCAAGAGCAAATTACTGCAATCTGAGCTCCCGAAATGACATTATAAGGCTACTCTACCTCACTAATGTTATATGATTCTAGAATTTGTGTTTCTTACATTACTGTTAAGTATCCCTGAGTGAAGAAAAATAGATATGTAATGATTATTCATTTGATAAGGCAATTTGATGTCAAAATGATTTTTTCAGAGATTAGACTCTAAAATTCGGACGAATTATAGAAACTTCCAGAAATTTAACTATATTTCTATCTTAAAATAAGAGTTATAATGATAATCACTCTTTATGAGATCATTGTAAGGAAAAATAAAACTGTGTTTTTAGGAAAATCTTGAGTATTTCACCACTGATATGTCTGCATAAATTAATAAGTACCAATTTATTTTAATTGTAATTAAGAAGTGCATGGCTCATTAATCTCCTTCAGCTATCTTGGTTATTTTGGTTTGATGAGATAATTGAAATGAAATTGTTTAAGAACTGTTGCATACCATAGAAATATGAATTTACATGCAAGAAACTGAAAGAGTCAAGAACAAAATAGGAGTATTACAGAAATCAAATTGTTTAAACTCAAATGAGGATAAAAGGAGAGTTGAGAGCTCTCTAAACTTTGTATAATGCCTTCTCTCTCTTGCTTATGATCTATTCATTTATGATCTATCATCTATTTATTGATATACAGAGAGAGTATCTACTCATTTTAGCTAAACTTGAAACAATGAAACTTGTCTTGAACTAAAGTTAAAAACAATTATATTTTAGAGAAAACATTATTTAAAAATTTTAATTACTGTTTTAAAGACATTTCTTCTCAAATTTATGTTTTTGGTACTGTACTTTCAAATTTGATATTCTTAATTAATAAGTTGGATAAAGACTTAGAAGCAATTTTCACCAAACTTTTCAGGAGGAATTATACAACAAATTAGATTTAGAATCAAAGAGTAGCTCTAAATATTAAAAAATTGAAAATAATGTGATGAAATTTATCAAGAATATATAATAACATCCTCTGTGTTGCTCCAATAAATCAGTTTTATGGCTTTGGCTACCATAAGTTCAATTGAAACAAAAAAGCATAGCGTATCTGATAAAAATGGGTTTTTCCAGTTAGAAAACATTACCAAAATTTCTAGAAGGCCTATCAAATAATTAATTCAGTTAACAAATTTAGAAATTGCTGTATCTGAGAAGGGTACATATATGAATATGGTGCACTTCTTGCCCTTAATTAGCATAGGAGAACAGGAAGAGATACTGATGATACGATGTAGTGTGTCCGTGATTGTGATTTGATCCGGGTTGTAAGTAGAGAATGTATATACATAACCCTGATGGGCAGAAATAAGAAATGCCTCCTGGGAGTAATGACAGCTAAACTGTGTTTTAATAGAGCTTGTTGGCTGCATAATAAGGTATATGGAAGAGACAAATGCGAGTAAAAGCTGGGAAAGCAGAGAGGCGATTGGTCATCAGACCCCCAGGACGGATTACAAAAGATGTTGTCTGTTACCCTATGATGATGAAAAAGCCATTGTTACATTGAGGCTGTGGAATGACCCATGCCCGCTTTAGAAAGTTTACTTTAGAAGCAGGGTAGACAACGAAAGAGTATGGAGATACACCAGGGTTATTGACAAATCCTTCGTGGTAAGAGACTGGAAATGAGACTTTCAATTCTAATTTATTCAAATATTTGATACTTTCCTGCATCTTTGTGTTGTAATATCACTTTTATTCATACAAGAAAATGAACCCTGTCACTTCTGCTGCAAAGATCTAATCTTGTTTATTGTTGTTCAATTACAGTTGTCCCACCTTTTTCCCTGTCGCTCTCCTCTGTCCCACCCCTCCCCCACAGCCAGTCCCCACCGCCAATCCCTACCCTATTGTCTGTGCCAACCAGTCTTCTATTCATGTTCCTTGACTTGCCCCTTCCCGTTCTCTCCCTCACTATTCCCCTCCCCTCCCCTCTGGTCACTGTCAGTGTGTTCTTCATTTCCATGTCTCTGGTTCTATTTTGCTTGTTTTGTTGATTAGGTTCCACTTACAAGTGAGATCATACGGTGTTTGTTTTTCACCTCCTGGCTTATTTCACTTAGCATAATGCTCTCTGGTTCCATCCATGCTATTGCAAAAGGTAGTTCTTTCTTTCTTTCTGCTGCATAGTATTCCATTGTGTAAATGTACCACAGTTTTTTGATTCACTTATTTACTTAGGCTGTTTCCAGCACTTAGCTATTGTAAATAACACTCTATGAACATTGGGGTGCATAGGTTCTTTTGACTTCATGTCTCAGGATTCTTAGGGTATCACCAAAGACCTAATGGTGTTAACTTTCAGACCAGTGCTTTTCAAACTGTTTTTCAGTGGTTTCTTCTATAAGTGCTGCAAAGCCCACTTCAAGGAACAAGGAAGAGACTGAGCTACCAGCTCTTGGGTGTATATAAGTCAAAAATGATTTGTAACTGGATTAGATCTATTAGGGAGTTACTGTAGCAACACACTAAAGAAAAGAGTGACCCACACTGCACTGCATATACATCCTAAAATTGGTGTCGGTCCTAAACAGTGCAGGCTCTCACTCTGGGGTAAATTTGCAAGGGGACAGTAATTAGAAAATTTAACACCAAGTTTCTAATAGGTCTGTGTTTACCATCATTAACATTGTTTGTATTTGAACCTAGATATTATATATATTTGGAGTACATGTGTGTTAGAAAGTTTTCAGAGGTTTTATTTTTTTCTCTTTAATTTTAACTCACTTGCCTTAAGTGACTTAAGGAGGCATATACTTCTGCCCTGTTCCTCTACTCCCACAAAATAGATCCTGCCACGAAGAAACAACAAAATTAAAGAAGTCTGGATTAACTATACACGTGACTTTCATGAGAAGTGCCTTTTATTGGCATGGTTCTCAAATATGGACCATTTGTAAAATAGCATCAAGAAATGGGAAGGGGTGAGGTGTTCAGTGACTGGGGCTTGCGACAGACACTTGGTGGGAAAGGCTGTCTGCAGTGAACGTCTTGCGATGCTCAGGAAATTCTCTCTCAACCCAGAATCACTCCTCTCCGAGTGTCAGTAACGTTAGAAAACACTCGTTTCCTGGCTTAAGCTGGAGGAGGAATGACGGCAATTGAACCTAGTACTTTTGATGAAAGTTAGGTATACTTATATTTTAGTTCTGAAGCAGCTGCCCCTTGGCATGTGATTTTTAAAACTTACTCTTTAGGTTTTGATTTTGAAGCTCAGTGTTCCACTGGTCCTGCCTGTTTTAAGTCTCTGACCCTGACTTCTGCTTTCTTCTCTACTCCTCATCTCTTCTTTCCTTCTGTGTTCATGAAATCATCCCGATGAAACGGACAGTGATTAAAAAGTAAATGTGGCCTTGAAACGTTGCTTTAGCAGTTGTTCTGGTTCATCTTAAAGACATTATCCTGTGTAACTGTAAGTTTGCTACTTTGCTTCACGATTGTGCTCATATGTAAAAAAAAATCCAGTACATTTCACTGAATAGGAAAACTCAGAAAAACAGCAATTTAGAGAGTTATTATTTGAGGAACATTTTTTGGCTTTTTATTGACTCATATTTACATACATCAAATAGCTGCTGTGTCTCAATGTATGTCTATGTAGATGTATGTATTCTAGAAGGAATTTTTTAAAGTAATTTGTCTCTTCTCTTTTCACCACCCAATTTTATAAGCATATTGATACACGACAGTTCACTAAACATTTTTTGTATCTCTGAGGTTTTTAATTGCTATGCTTATGTCATAATATGCATATCAGAATATGCTGTCTGGCTCTTTTTTTCACAGTTGCTCCCGGTTTACTATGAGCAATTAGACTGCCGCATAAATATGATGACTTGTCATGATAGCTGCTTTTTCTTATGTGTTCATGAAGAATTTACTACGTAAATAATTTTCATAGGAAAATTCTACTACTATTAAAATTCTAGTTACTCTACTTACTCTAGTAATTCTACTTACTATCAAAATCTGACTATCATATGTATTTTCTGAGAACACAATTACCGTGTATAAAATGTATTTTTTTATTATTTTATTTACTGTGGAGACCCTGACCAATATGAATGGGATATGTTAATGTTAATGCCTGATTTAATATAAACACAACCACAAACAGTATATTGCTGAAAACTGTTACATTAAATATTCATAACAATCATATACATATATGTTATCAGTCTGTGGAATTTAAAATCGCCTTGTGGGAGATAAATTGGGAGGATTGTTTTCTAGTAGGAGCAGCATAAGCTGAATGGATGGTATAATTTAGAGAGATCAGGTATGCATTTAACTTATGGAAAGTGATGCCACGTTTAAAATTATATTTACATAACATCCCAAATAATGTTTTTTGGAAATAAATTTGTTGATTCTTAATAAAACAAAATAATTATCATGATGAAGCTTGAAGCACATGAGAATTTCAAAAATATAAAAGCGCAGAATTTTTAGTGTAAACTATTTTGTTTTTTTCAAAGATGTGAAAAGTATGAAGTATGATTCCCCACATTCAAGTTCTTTATAAAAAGCTATTAAAGTGGTATTTCCCATTTTAATACATTCAGGATAAAATCACTGCTCAAGTGCATCTAAATAATTATTGGGATTTTGAGAAGAAAGAGAACACGCAGACTGAGTTTCCTAAAAGGGGTGGACGTGAGTTCTTACAAGATAGGAAAGATTTCCACAGGAAAGAGAATAGAATGACATTGAGAGGCTACACTAACATAGAGTCTGTTGAAAAGACGCTCAAAGTAATCGTTTAGGATAACTTTATGTGGAA
The DNA here is from genome assembly GCF_022682495.2 of Desmodus rotundus. NCBI lineage: Eukaryota > Metazoa > Chordata > Mammalia > Chiroptera > Phyllostomidae > Desmodus > Desmodus rotundus. The sequence goes on from NC_071388.1 coordinate 169,184,339, forward strand.
AAGTAGGAGGAAAGTAAATCAGAAAGGGAGAGAGCACTTAGTTTGTGAAATCCTTTGAAGTAAAGAGTTAAGAGGTTTAGACTTTTGTTACTAAAGTTTTTTGAAGAAAGAATTAAAAGCCCAAATCTAAAGTTTTAGCTTGGGTTCCTAAGAAAACACTGTGTGTGTGTATACATATGCACTATTATTTTATATGTACATTTACATGTGCATTATATGTTATATATAATGTATGCTATTATGTTCTCAGTAAATCTTGAGGAACAGGAATGAGGAACCAAAGACTGAAGTGGGTGTGTAGTGGGAAGAGGGCAGAGACAGAGCTGAACTAAGCTGGTCAGTTCTAAGCATTGACTGATGCTAGATCCCACAGGGGCGTCCTGAGAAGCTATAAAAATTGTCTTAGACTGTTTCTCATGGAGATAAAAAAGAAAGTAAGAATAATGTAACCATCTCTTCTCAAATTAGATTGGCTAAACATTCACCCTGTGAGTTGTTAATATTCCTGCTCTTCTGGATTGTAAATTGGCCAAGAATTCAGACAGTGCCAAACTGCACCTGTTTAAGGTGGATCAGAGCCTAAACAGAGCTGAGAATGGAAGCGATGTGGCACAGAAGGTAGGAAAGTTACATTTCTTTGATATGGCAATGTTTTAGAAAAACCAACATGACCACGTGACCAAGAAAAATATGCGGAAGACAGGATGCCCAGTTAGAATTTTTTTTTAATAGCCCAGGTGAATAGCGAAGGCCTTCATCAGCATCTCAGCATTGGGAGTGGAAAGAAAGAAATGAGTATATGAAGGTGTGAAAACAAAAATCAGGGCCTAGCAAGTAAATGCACGTGGGATAATAGAAGGCAACAGGAAATGATACCACATTGTTTATCCTGGCTTGACGATAAAGCTCCCTTTGGAAATTATGTTTGTTGTTGACTTTTTTGAGCAGATGTTAATGTTGAGTTATGTTTTAGACATACACAATTCAAAATGCACTGATTCCATCGGTGAAGATTTTCTAGCTCTGCCTATAAGAAGTGTAGCTAAACGTACAATGTAGAACATATTCTTCTCTCCACGTCTGGTAAATATATTCTCTACTTCCTATGTCAGGGTGCAGCCGGTGTCATTTGTGCAGTACCCCGAAAGTTCAGAGGACACCTTTTCTCTAAAAGCATAAAAAATGTCTTTTAGTTCTGTTTTTCAGAAAAAAAGTAGGATCATGCTACATGGTGGAAAGTTCATTTCAGAGAGTTTCTATAGAATTTTTTACACAAAAGTAACTCCCCACTCCTCCACACATGATAACTACACATGTTAGCACATGGATATTTCATGTGTTAGAGTGAGAGAAAATATTGTTCGAGGTTTAGAAACAGAAAAGAGTGGCTATTGTTGAAGAAAGTTAACTGAACAACAAACTGGTAACTGACTTAACTTTCCTCCCTGCAACACGGCCATTTCATTCAAGAGCCCATTTACGGATGACGCGGATGACTAGGGAAAGGGACAAACTGGTGTCCGCAGAACAAGTCATCCTATCCACTTAATTATTGTTTTCTTTTTTAAATTTTAAAAATATTTTTTAAATTACAGTTACATTCACTATGATTTCGGATTAGTTTCAGCTGTACAATGTAGCGGTCATACACTGTGGTTATTTACTTCATAGCCGTGAGCAGATTCAAGTGGTAGATAGTCATGCACTTTACGAAGTGGTCCTCCCGGTATTTCCAGTACCCACCTGGCACCATGCATCATGATTACAATATTATCGGCTATATTTTCTATGCTGTGCTTTATATCCCTTATCCACTTAGTTATTAAAACCCTTCTCTGCTGAGGCAATCCTTTGGTGAGGATTCACCTGGGATGCAGATATTTCACATTTTTTGCCTACTCGGAGAGTTCTATCTATGTACTTATCCCCAGACTTTTCTGTCATTCCTTTGTCGACTGGTCCAAGGGAATTTCCCATGTGGCCGTACAGGCAGGCTGGGGGAGAGAAAGCAGGACAGCAGGAGTGCAGAGCGTGGGCACCTGGGCCACTTTTTCATGGAACTCACTTGTGCCTTTAGGGCCGCTTGCATATAAACCTCTTGCAATTCATGAAGTAGTGTCGCTGTCCATTCCCAACGTTAGGGCTTGTTAGTCAGATAACTGAGCACTTGGCTTCAATGGCATGTAGATGACTAAGAGTTGCTTGATCTGATTTATCAACGAGAGCCCAAGGCGGCTTCCGATGGCTGTCTCCTACCTTTCCTATCACCTGAGCAGCAGCAGAACCACTAAGTTTTAAGGCTAAGCATTAGCCTGCATGTCCTCTCACTTATATATACTGACATATTTTGTTTGTATTCAATGTTCCAATGGCTATCGGCTACCTGGTATTCGTAGCATTCAACTTTGTGTATGTCATTGACTCATGTGTCAAAGCATCCAGAACTTTTGTAGAAAATGAGTTCCTGTACTGCTGTACATTTGCTAACTGCCTGTGCAAAGCAGAAGTCTTGGTGACAAGTTAGGCAGAGTTTATGTATGTATTCCAATAGTTTTAATAAATAATTTCAGTGTAGCAAAAGTCATTGTATGTAACCTTTTATATTAAAATTTTTACCTGAAGTGCCAAGTTCATTTACTTCATAGCAGTGAGCAGATTCAAGGCTATTAATTATCTACTGCTTTAAATCCCATGTTGGCTCATTAGAACTAACTTTGAAAATCCAACTATAATATTCTATCATAAAATTGAAAATATTTAAATATTTTCTAGGATGGAGGCTTTCTTGCCTTACTCCAAAATTATCCATGTAGGTACTTTTAAGTTGTCTACATGGGGAGTGTTTTATATATTATCATTTCAATAATCATTTACAATTATAATCTATGACAAATAAATGTATATCTACTTAGATATTCAAGCTATCTATAAATAACCTCTGTTCATTGAGTAAAAAACCTTATGGGATTTTAAGATGTAAACCACCTCATGCTTCCTTCCTGCCTAAAACATCTGAAGAACCTCCCAGTGTACTAAGAATGACATTCAGGCTTGGTGAAGTTACCAGTATCAGTTGCCCATAGCTGCAGCCTTCTGAACCATCCAAATAGTTCCCTCGGAGGGATGCTCAAGCATCATGCAAAATTTGATGCAGATTTGTTGCTCTACTGTCATGAACGTGACAGTCACACACTACACTTGCTCACTCAACAGTGTCTACTGCCTCCACTGACAATTACAGTGAAGTCGTCTTTGCTCACCCATGCGCATTCCAGTCCACTCTCTTTGGCTGCCAGGTTACAGTGATGTCGTGCAAACTGTTCTTGTTATGTTAACAATTGTTAGACTTTTTTTCTGGACAGATTATATACATATGTGTGTATATATGTGTGCATGTGTGTATGCATGTCTGTGTATATATGTGTATGTGTATACACACACACACAATACAAGACAATGAAAAACTGCCCTTAATGCAAAAGAGCAAATGTGCCTTTTGAGGTGGAAATTACATTTTTATTTGGGTTAGTGCATTTTCAAGTTAATACACATGAGAAATTAAATAAGGCAATTTTTTAGACATTTTTAGTGATATGCAGATAATTACTAAAAATACGCTGAGCAATAAGATTTTGTTTAGAACATACTAGTGTAGAGATTTAATGGATTATATTTTTACCAGTTTAATAAGTTATTTCACTGCATTTTATTTTTTTAACTCTAGACATTTCTGATTGACTAGAATAACTTGTACATTATAGGGTGGCTTATTTTTAAATTGTGTGGCAAATGAGGTATCTGTTCTGAAGGGTTGTCTTGGCTGACTTAAAATATGAAACCACCTAGGAAGAATCAGATGACTTCTCGCTACAACCCTTATTGTTCACCTCACTTTCTCTGACAATCTGCAACTAGCAAAAACAAATCACATGCACATGTATGTACTATTCCCTTGCTGCCAGCATTTAAATTTCTTTGTTTTATTTTAACATTTGAAAATCATTAAATACAAATCATTATTTTTTACATATCTAACAACCACATTTCTGTTTTATAATTGTTACCATATTTCATCTCATTTTGTGTGTTAAAACACATTTACATTTGATAGAGAAAAGCAAACACAGCTTGTTTTCAAAGTTGGATTCCTTGAGTTGTGATTTATTTCCAGTAGCCGAGAGGGGACGTTTAGGAAGGAACCTCCTCCCCTCACAACCAGTAACAAAGCTTATTCACAGGAAAGGGGATGTCCTCATTTGTCACGGATGTAATCAAGCACAGGCAGAAATCACAAGTTCTACCATGAGTCTATGGGAATCATTAGAGCAGGCCAACACGACCATAAATCCTTGTTTTTTGAGGACTTTCAATGGTTCATATTCTGGTTTATATGAATTTGAATTATTTTTAAATATGAGGTTTTTTCCCCCATGACATTCTTGCAAAAGGACAGCTTACTCTGAAATACAGCGATAAAGATGTTACTATTCTTAAATTTTTCATCTTTAAATAGATATTTGTGATTCTTGCTCTCAAAATTTTTTATTGTAAAGATGTTGACACTGCAGCATAAAAGAAAGCAAATGTGAAGAGTGGGTTTGGGGCTGAGAACTGTGAAAAATGTGAAGAGTGTTGCTGATGAGCACTGAAAAATAATAAAACCCATTCAACTTTTATAGTAAGACAACTCAGCTAAGTATTAATTTATCAGAAGAATAAACTAAGATTGGATAAACTTTATAAAGAACATAGGTAAAGAAGATTTGGCATTGCTTGTTTTCCTCCGTCCCTTCTTTATACTGAAAACTGAAGGGAGAGTTTTGGAAAGGTTCAGTTACTAAATGTTTCACTCTGGCTTTGGTATGCTTCCGCAAAAGAGTGGTAGCCAGACTAAGGGCCTATTATATAACCAATGCCCCATGGGATTAAGCTAAGAAGAGTCGAGTAACTTGAAGCCTCAAACGCTAATGCATCCGCACAACAATGTTTCTGCATGATGAGTAGAATCTGGAGAAGGGATTGCTTTTAGGCAATGGAGACCAGGTTACACAAGCAACAGTTCCTGAGTACTTGAGAAGTTTAAAATGTAGTTAAAGTGTTCACCTCCATGAAAATGTGCCCAAATTTGTAACTGAGATTTGCAGTTTTTTTTAATACTTTCTGTAAAGAAGAATAAACAACCCAAGTGTAAGGCTTTTAAAAAGATAATTCCCTGAAATATTTTTTACAAGTTTATCTATATTCAAAGTATTGATACTTAACTTTATTTACAAAATTGGGTATAGATTAGATTTGGACTGATAAATAATCTAAAGATATTTTTACGTTGGTAGTTCTTCACTGAATTGCTTTGCTTTACAGATATTGGTCTGTTATAGGCATTGCAGGAATACATGTTACTTTTTTTGGTTTTGTTTTTTTAATCTTCACCTGAGGACGTGCTTATTGATTTTAGAGAGAGGGGAAGAAATGTCGATGTGAGAGAGATATGTCAGTCAAATGTCTCTCACACGAGCCCTGACTGGGGACTGAACCCACAACGTAGGCATGTGCCCTGACCCAGAATTGAGCCCACAACCTTTCAGCCTAGGGAACTATGCTCCAACCAAATGGGCCACACCAGCCAGAGAGAGGATTCATGTTTTAAGCACATGCTACAGTGTCTTATGCCAACAATACTGATGGATATGACACTAACATTTTTGTAACTAGCCCGTCAAAATTCTATGATTCCTATAAGCTTTGTAACATATAAGTAGTGAATTGTGTTTAATTTAAATCACTTTACTTTGGCATAAATATCAAAAAAGCATCGTTTAACTTTTAATTTTAGTAAAGGGGTTAGAATTATTTATAAAACCAAAGAAAATATTATGGCTTTGGAATAACTAAATATTTAATTGAAGAACATAACCATAATTTCATATACCTTAATACTGTTCATGATTATTACTATTTGGGAGTACATATTTCATGCATTTCCTCCAGAATGGTTTTGCAAATATTATTCTCTATTTTTTGCCCAACTAATATTTAAATACAAGCATTTTAATCATGTGACATTTCCTTTAATAATGTTATAATATCTGAATAATCAATGTCATAGTTGCATAAGGCATGTAATAGTTGCATGATTTATGGATCAGTAAAATCATTAAAAATTTTAATCAACAAAGAAAAGACTCAGAATATAAAAAGTCAGGATTATGTAACTATCCCAGTTGTGAGGTAAATATATCATATAGTTTTAGATACCTATGTGGTGTGAAGATTGGAGCCACTCACCCTCAGTTGTCCATAGCCTACGACTAGATTCAGCTAAAGCTCCCCAGTAGCGATGGATTTAAGGAAACTTGTAGTTGGTGAGTGTGTGTATACATGAATGCAAAAATATTGAAAAGTGTAACTAATATAATTGAAGAGAGAAGGAATTATTTATTAAATGGTTATTACATGTCCAGTGTGGTCCTTTGTGTTTTCCATATGTTATAAAATTTCTATTTTCCCAACTGCCCCCTTCTGAGCCCAGAATGGGACTCTCGGGATGAGCCTGTGTGGAAGAGTGACCGTAAGTCCTTTAAATCATGACACACGAACCCAGAACTCCATAGAACTCTCATCCTGGCAGGGTGTCAGGCATGAAGACAACCCAATTAGATCTCATGAAATAATTTGAATAGCTTTTTACTCTAATTTGTTAAACATTGGCAAAAGAGAATTCTAGTCATGTAATACTACACAGCTGCTTAAAAGGGGTGTGTGTGTGTGTGTGTGTGTGTGTTTCTCGGTATTGTCCTTTAGCTGCCCTGAAATCTTTTATTTCCAAATGACCAAATTCCCTTCAATTATTACTTTTCTCCTGCTCCCTTTACTTTATTTTCTATGATAATAACACATAACATAAAATACACCCTCTTAGCAAATTTTTAAGTAGACAATACAGTTCTGTTAATGGTAAGCACTATGCTATATAATTAATAGTATTGCCTATCCAATATTTCCCAGTGTACTGGGTAAGCACTCCAATACAGTGCTGTTAATGGAGACCTAGTGATAGGTGTACAGGTCTCCATTACTTTGAATGTTCTGATATTTCTCCATATCCCCTTTCTTCAAGGTCTCTGTGTTATTGTTGTTTCTAACAGTAACCCTGTCTTGCCTTTTCAAAATCAGAGATAGATCCTTTGTTACAGTAGGCAGTTAGGCACAAGCAGAGTAGGAAGGATAGGCCACACACAGAAGGTTGCCAGGGCAAAGAACCCTGGGTGCCTAGCATGGCAAAACTGGGAAAACAAATGTTGTAGGCAAGGACCTCACCCCAAGGTTGACCTTTCCTCCCCTAGTGTGTTGCTAGTCATTTGGTTTTAGGCCCCTGACCTTTCATCCCTAGCCATGTGTTGTTAGACTGACTCTGAGGAGGAATGAGGAGGAACAAGCCTTTGCAGAATCACTCTGTTAAGCATTAAGCTCTCAGAACAGTGAGTTTCTGACCTGCTATAAATAATCTTAGGAACAAAGCCTCAGGTCTGTTCACCACAGAGTCAGAGTTCTGGTCAAAGGAGAGATAACACTTAGGCCTCAGTTGTGTTTCAGCTACAGCCCCAGAAAGGCAGCAAAAACAAATGAAGGGATGCCAAGACTGACATCAAGGCCAGCTGCAATGATTAAGGACCCTCTGTCTACCCTAGCACTGATCGGTCAGTAGAGACCAGGACCCTGAAAGGACACACCTGAAAAGCCTATGAGATGAAGAGTCTGTTGAGATTTCTCCTGTCCTGAGACTTCTCCTAAATTCCCTGTCCTTAAAACCTTTAAGACAAAGGACCCAGCTGTTGCTTTGCCTTTCTCCACCCCTTCTTCCCTCAAGACACGTAACCTTGGTCTTTCTCCTGTGCTCCAAGGGCCCTTCTCTTTCCCCTGTACCTTGTTTCCCAAGTCCACATAGCCCAGCTGCCTCACTTCTACCACTGGGACTTTCTTTAATAAATTTCTTATGCCAGAGTTCTTGGCTCTGAGTTCTGTCTTAGCCAAACTCAAGGACTGAGGTCTAACTCCACCATTAACGCTTTCAGGGCATCTTAGTGTTTCACCTCGTTAGGTAGCCAAGGTGGCTAAGAGAGGACCTGGAGCCAGAAAAGCCCAATTCAGGGCTTTAGTAGAGGGTTGACACTATAATCAGGTGGGCTGGGTCGGAACAGACTGCAGCCCCAAGGGGAGGGCAGAGGGGTTTAAAGGATGTGGAGTAGACACCTAGGGGAGTGAGTCACCTTGCTGGTCTGTCCCAGATGTCCAGGGTGTAAGGTGTTTGTGAAACACCAATGCCATCTAGTCAGGGATGACTGATTTGGTGAGAGAATGTCCAGGAGGCTTATAGGGCTTGTTCCTGGGAACTGCTCCAGAGAGAGGGGAAGGGGGGCCGTGGGAGTTCAACCAGTTCCAACAGGATACTGGTGGCTATGCCTCAGTTTCCTGTGATAATAGGGAGCCTCATGATCAGGCACATAGCCAGTGACTCCCACCCTCTTTGTTTCAGCACTGGCGGTGACTCAGGTCCTCCAAGTCCCAGTACATTCTAACACACCTCATCTATATTTCAAAATCTTCACAGTGAATTTCAAAAACCCCAATCTGGCAAGGATAGACTTTTTCCTAGAGATGATGTGGGAGAGAAGAGAGAAGTTGTGAGTTCACACAAGTAAGATTTGGTTTGCTGCCTTACATACCAAACGGGGTAGAAACAAGGAGTTGTGTTACATATTGTATGAGATGTCAGAGAAACTCAAAGTCCCTTTTTTAGTGTACTTACAATTACAGGCACATTTTAATAAGTTGAGAAACCAGTCAGACATTGACAGCAAAAGTTAAAATGATTTTTCTAGATAATGTTAACTTAAAAAGTAAAGGGACAGCCTTAGACAGTGTGGCTTAGTTGGTTGGAGTGTCATCCGGTAGCCAAAGAGTCGTGGGTTTGATTCCCAGTCAGGGCACATACATAGGCTGGGGGTTCGATCACTTGTCCTGGCGTGTATGCGTGTGGCCCCCAGTATGGACACCAACCCCTGGTCCAGGTGGGTTTGGGTGGCAACCAATAGATGATTCTCTTTTACATCAATGTTTCTCCCTTCTTCTCTCCCTCTCTCTCTAAAAGCAATGAAAAACTGTCCTTGGGTGAGGATAAAAATAAACAAATAAGTAAAAGCCCAAAGTGAGAGGCAACAGTTTTTATTTGACATCCAAAAGAATTATTATTCTGTAAGCACTCATTCAGGCAGAAACCCAAATCCTATTCTGAATAGGAAGTAAAGACAACGCATATTTATGAAAAAGGGAAAGGGGTTAATTACTTAAATAGAAAAAAAGAAATTTCTATGGGTGTTAATCAGCTAAGGAAAGAATTTCTATAAGTGCAAATAAGCTAAGACAGCTATGTTAATATTTTAAAATGTCTTTAATTTTTAAAGCAACAGTCATAATGCCTGCTTCCTATTATCCTTGCAGACAGGTTCTTGGAATACTTTGCTGCTTTAGGCCCAATCTAAGGTCATTTCATCAAGTTTTAACATTACAAAGGCTTTAAGAGTAAGATCTGCAAGGCAGTTTTTTGGGGATGGCAGCTCTGACTCCATTTTCAAGGGGCTCCTTTTATGTTATTTCTTTTTTAAAAAAATATTTTATTTATGTACTTTGATAGAGAGGGGTAGGGAGAGAGAAGGAGAGGAAGAGAAACATCAGTGTGTGGTTGCCTCTCGTGTGCTCCCCACAGGGGACCCAGTCCACAACCCAGGCACATGCCCTGACTGGGGATCGAACTGGTGACCCTTTGGTTCACAGGCCAGCATTCAATCCACTGAGCAACACCAGCCAGGGCTTTTATGTTATTTCTTAAAATAGTAAAATTTGACTCTTTTGGTCTAACTTTAAGTTTCTGAGAAAAGAATCAATTGTTTAAAAATAAAGTTAACATCAATATGCTTTGTGATCATAAAACCAGACTCACCACTGCTGTCTCGGTCATTCTACGCTTAAATAATTTATTTGCGTATCTACATCTGTAGCAAATAATTTCAATACTGCCTTGTAATCAATACTTAGGACAATGTGAGCTGTAAGAGAAGTTTATATTTCTTCTATATCTATGCTTAATTAAAATTACTGGGAAGTAAATGGTGCATTTAAAAATTTTCATCTGAAAAGTTTATGTTTTAGGAATTTTGCATCAAAATTGGTTATTTAGAAAATGTGAATGTATAATAAAAGCTACTGTGAATGTTCCCCCAAAGTGGAGTTTGATTCTGAATTTTCACATCTATAACTAAATACAGTGTATTTAATTTATTGAATATATTTATAATTATTTTCAGAGTTTTCCAAAATTACTTTCAGCAGACACATTGACTGAGGATACTTTATTCGATACTGGCATGTGAAATGGTTAAAGGAGTTTGCTCACCTCCACACATCGAAGCCCAAGCAAACCCTGCAGGAGTTTGCAGCAAATAAAATAAAGGTTTATTTAAGGAAATGGGACCAAACCTGGGGTCACAGGCTAGCCATTGCTCTAGAACCTGGCTCCATGATGGCTTTAAAGGAATGGATTATATAGCAGAAAGATCATTCGTCATGGTGACTTAAGGGAGTTAGGTTCAGGGTCTCTCCTGATTGGATAGGGGCCAGGGTAGTGGGTTGGTGGTCATGGACTCTGGTCCTGATGTCAGCCATGGCATTTTTCTGTCCGGCTTCACAAGGCTGTGGGGTCATTCTGCTTTCCTGGGCCCAGAGATGAAATGCAACTGAAACCTGAGTGCTATCTCTAATTTCACTGAAACTTACTTTCTATAGTCAGCAGACCTGATACTTTGTTCCTAAGAATGTTGGATGATGACCAAAACCTCATTTTTCTGAGGGCTTAATGGTTAAGGAGGAAAAGAGGTGGGTAGGTGAGTCATGATGCCTTCAGGCTGGGTGAGGTCAGTTGGAATCGAAAGAAGAGAATGGAGAAATGGTATTGAAGAAATAGAGTTTCTGCAAAGTTACCACTATATTCTCAATGTCAAATAACGTCAATGAAATACTTTGACAATGGAAATTATCACTTCTGATTTGTGTATTGATAACTTTGTTACAAATACATCCATACAGATGATTAAGGTAAAATTCTGTTTTATCGTTTCTAGATGTGATCATTAATCTAACATCAAAGTGAATTCTACAAAAATAATTCCTCCTCACCAAGAGTTTCATCAGAGTACAAAACTTTAGCATTGAGAGACATCATCCAATAGCTTCAAAACTGTTATATTATTTAATTTATAGGAAAGTTTCGGCTTCATTTACAGTGTGCAGCCTTTTAAAACAGCATAACTTTGCTAGGCTATTAAAGTAATCATCCAATTTAAGAACATATTACTGTGAAGACACCATCTGGCATAATACAGAATCTAGAGAGCTAGATTGATTTTACTATGAATTTTTAGAGAAAGTATAAAGTAACACAGATAATCAGTTAAATAGCCCTGTACAATTTTAAAGTTATCACAAGCCCAGAAGGTAAAATAAGTACATATGCAAATTAAATAATTTTTCTTCTTTTTTAATAGAAAATCATTCTAAAACTATGTTTAAATAAATCATACATTTAAGTGGAAAAAAGTCTACAATGAAAGGCGCTTGCAAAACTGCATTTCCTCACACATACCGTATACTTAGCAACATACCCACGTGTTTCACTGTGTTTGGCATGTGAGGAAATTCTAAGTGGAAGGGAAGGGGAGGAGAATGTACCATTCTAAAATGTGCCCCTTTGGCCTAAGGGTTATCTTGTGGTGGTTAGTTTTTGAGAAACAACACACAGGAGAAGCCTTGAAAATCCACCAGACATTACCCTTTTTTAAGGGAAATTTACATTTACTATAAGGAAAAACTCCTATAGTGTGTCTCCCTCTCTGTACCAGGAGAGGGAGGATGTGTAAATGTCTAGAAACTCTTTATCAATAGAAAAGACATAGACTTAAATCTGCATAACAACCATATTTTTGTATACTGTTCTTTCCTGATACCTTCCATAAGTGGCTCCTCATGCACCATATACATAAGAATATGGTATTGAAGGCGATGGCTGAGCCATTCCAGGGAGTATACAGGAAGTATATGCATGCTACTGAAATTCTGTTTCTCTTCCTACTAATCTTTCTTTCATTATGCATGGTGGAGGGATGGGGATTGTCTCAGCCAAGAACCTGAAAGGGTTAAGAAGAAATTATTTTTCCTCCCTACAGAACAAATAGTTATTTTATAGTTCAATGTTATCTTAAAATTATTAAAGATAAAACTTGTTCATAAAGAAATTTAAAAGGTATACTTCGATTAAAAACTTTTAATTTTACATAGAACATAAAAGTTAATTTAGCCCTGTCTGGCATGTCTCAGTGGATTGAGTATTGGCCTGCGAACCAAAGGGTCACTGGTTCAATTCCCAGTCAGGGCACATGCCTGGGTTGTGGGCCAGGTCCCCAGTAGGGGGTTGTACAAGAGGCAACCACACATTGATGTTTCTCTCCCTCTCTTTCTCCCTCCCTTCCCCTCTGTCTAAAAATAAATAAATAAAATATTTTTAAAAAGTTAATTTAGGCATAATATATTCACAAATATTAATACTAATTGTGTAGAGATATCAGTTTGATTATTTTATAGACATAATAAATCTCTCAACATTACATTTTAATATTTTCATTTTAAATTCTAAAAGCCCTGATATATTATAATGAGGATATTTCTTTAAATAAACTATTTACTTCAAATACATCTTATAGCTCTCATTTTACATATTATTCTTTTAAATGTGCATTTTGATTGCTATGCAAACAACCACTGCTTCCCATACAGTTAAGGGGCAGTATTATACAATGCACAGAAAAACGTCAAGATCAGCAATAATACTTGCATTGTCCCAGGAATAGGTTGGCTTGTAATGGTCTAGAAATTTGAGGATTTTTATATTCAAGAAATTATCTGTTTTCTTTTATTTGAAAATGTTTAAAGGACAGGTTAGATAAAAGGATGGTAGATTAATGGATTTTAACCTCATATTCTGCAAAAATTTTAACTGGCACACTGTTAAACAACTGTTTCACTGTTTTGAAAATGAACATAAATCACTGTGTAATACTAGAAATTGACATAATCCTTTTACAATGTTGAACTTGTGAGGTTCAACATACTTTTCATAGTGTTTCATCTCCCTCACACTTGTTTGTTTATTCTTCTTGTTTTAGCTTTATTTTTCTAACTCCTCTAATATCTCTCAACAATTACTTGCGAAGTAAATTTTTGTGAAGCTATGTACCAGAAAAATGCTGTTATAATCTTTCCTTGAGTGAAAAAAACATATAAATAAAATTGTGAATAAATTCTTTTTTTTAAAGATTTTATTTTAGTGAGGAAGGGAGGGAGAGAGAGAAACATCAATGTGTGGTTGTCTTTTCACATGGCCCCCACTAGGGACCTGGCCAGCAAGCAACCCAGGCCTGTGCCCTGACTGGGAATTGAACCGATGACCCTTTGGTTAAAGCAGCCCACACTCAACCCACTGAGCTACACCAGCCAGGGCTAATTGTGAATAAATTCTTAAAAGATGGAATAAGAAGGACTTAGAAGCCTAAGTCTAAAAGATGGACTTAGAAGTACACTTATTACCTTACGTAAGTAAATGAGGTATATAGAATATGTACAGGTAATGCTCTATGTGCATTTATTTGAGTTGTAAGTGGAGAGCACATCATAGTTAAAAGAATATTTATGAGTTTGAAATCACGGTATTTCCCTTAGAAAGCAGAAGGAGGGCATTGCGGATATGATGGAATTACATGATAATGGAAATTGGGCAAATAATCAGAGAGTCTCTCAACACAGTACTACCCAGAAGCAAGAGAGCGCTTAGGAGGATGTGAGTGAAATAACACTGCCTGGGAAGCAACTCAAGTCAAAAACAAAACACTGATGCTGATAGTGGTCAATCACGTAACAGTCACAAGGTCATTCCAGAAACTTGCTAAATACATACCTGGTACAGATTCTACAAATATGAATAGGAAGCAATTTTACTCCCAATGGATCCTGTTATCTGTTCATTGGGAAGGACATGGAAATAAATTAATTACAATTTAATCGATATTTAAAATGAGTACATAGTATAGGGAGAACACAGGTTAAGTAGGGGTGGAAGGATGGGCAAGAGTTTGTTAAGCAGATAGGAAAATAATTTTACAAGCTGGAATATCAATATTTGAAAAATTTAGTTGGAGGTAGAAAATAGTGTGGTGGGTTTAGGGCATGAGGCTAAAGCCTAAATTTTCAGATGTTATTCTTATTGGAGTTATTCTTAGGAACATTTAGAGCCTTTTAAGGATTAAAACTTTTATCACCAAATGTGCCATGGTTAGTTTAGCTACTAGGTCCTTGGAATCAGACAGTTTTTCATTTTGATCTTAGCTTTTACTGTTAAAAATAAAATGACCTTTGGAAATTTCTTAGCTTTTCCAAATTCATTTTCATTTTCTAAAAATGAGAATAACAGTAATTAGCTGTAAAGTTGCTGTAAGTATACATAAAATGTGCCACTGGAGCATGAAAAAGCGGGTAAGTGTTAGGATACAGCATTATCTTATTATCACTGCTGTAAAGAAGGTATTAAAAACAATTCCATGCCTGCAAGTTCTTGTATTCTCTATTCTTTAATAAAATATAAAAATATTGTGTTGATCACGTATAGTAGAATTTTTGTACAATGGGAAGAAAATGAATATAAATCTAATATGACTCATATCAATTTGAATAAACCTCATTTAACTCCAGTCATAATCTTCCACTGCCCAATACTTTTTAATTGGGAATTTGGATTTTTCTTTGTTTTTATACACTTATAGATTCAAAGAAAGTTCCAAAAATATAGTACAGAGAGTTTCTGTGTGCCCTTCACCCATTTTCTCCCATTGGTTGCATTTTCTATAACCATATGCAATATTAAAACCAGAATGTGACAAAGACATAAAGCATGTGTAAGTTCTATCTTACATTACTACATGGGTAAGTGTTTGCCACGACCACCACAATCAATACACAGTACTATCCCATCCTCTAGATTTCCCTCCTGCTATTTCTTTACAGTTGCACAACCCCCTCCTCCACACACTGTCTCTACTCTCTGGCAACCAAAAACACTTTTTCTGAAAATTTCTGTAATTTATTTTAAGAATGTTATATAAATGAAATCATATATTATGTGACCTTTTGGGGTTTTTTTACTCAGTATGATGTCTTTGAGATCTGTTGAAGTTGGTTATCAATAGTTGATACCTTTCTTGGATGAGTAGTATTCAATATTTTGGATATACCAAAGTTTGCTTAACCATTCACCTATTGCAGGAAATTTGACTGTTTCCTGTTTGGGAGCCATCACAAATGAAACTGCCCATCAGTAGAAGACAGGACAAAAAAGCTGTGGTACATTTACACAATGGGATAACACATGGCTGTATAAGAAAAGAAATCTTACCTTTTGAAACAGCATGAATGGACCTGGAGATTATTATGCTAAGTGAAATAGCCAGTCAGAGAAAGAAATGCAAATACCATATGATCTCACTTATATGTAGAATCTGATGAACAAAAATAAACTGAAGAAAAAAAAAGAAACAGAGGTATGGATACATGGAACAGATGGGCAACTGTCAGAGGAAGGGGAAGCGGGAATGGATGAAAGAAGATGAAGGGATCAGTCCGAGAACATACACGGATAATTCATAGACACAGAAAACTGTGTGGTGATGGCCAGAGGGAAGGGGCAGGGGCCGGGTGGAGGTGAGCAAGAGAGGGGGAGGTGAGGACATATGTGACAGTGTCCACAATAAAAACAAAGTTAAAAATGCTATAAGTAATCATTTACATATTTTTTGTGTTGACATAGGTTTTTTATTTCTTTAGATAAGTGCCCTGAAGTACACTTGCCAGGTAGTGTGAAATCTATGTTTTGGGGGTTTTAAGAATTTGTCAAACCATTTTCCAGAATGTTGGTATTATTTCACATTTCTACCAGCAATGGTATAGGAGAGATTTTTAATATCCTCATCAATATTTGATATGATCACCACTGTTTTGTTTTGGCTGTTCTAATCAATGTTTACTGATACTTCATTGCAGTCTTAAGATATTTTATATCAAAAGAAAATATTCATTTTTATAGAAACAGATTTCCAAATAGGTAAAAAATACTTTGTCTTTTAAAAATATCAAACAGATGTTTGAGATAAAGGTAAGTTTGCTTTAAGTTATCCAGGAACTAAAGAAATAGGATGAAAAAGATCTAGACTGAAACTGGATTTTTGGACTAGAGTTAAGAAATATTCTATACTCCATGAGAAAATAAATAATTTTATCCGTAGGCTTCAAGAACAACAACGAAAAAGCACTTATCTCACGTCTATGTGAATCTAAAAAATACCCCAAATACATAGAATCAGAGAGGAGAAAGGTGGTTAGCAGGGGCAGGGAGGTGGGGGGCGTGCGGAGATGCTGGTCAAACAATCCACAGTTGCAGTTATGTAGGATGAATGAGTGTGGAGATCTAATGTACAGCATGATGACCATAGTTAATAATACCGAAACAGATACCTGAAATTTGCTAACACAACAGTTATCAGGTGCTCTAACCACACCCCCAAAATCATAGCTATGGGAAAAGATGAATATGTTAATTAGCTTGCCTATAGTAATCATTTCACTATGCATATTGTATATGTTCACAAAATAATTATGTTGAGTGTCTTAAATAACATATATAATTTTTATTAAAAATAATAATAATGTCTGTTATTCATCTTCCTTCTGCATCATCTCCAGAACACACACTAATTATATAAATATAGTGCTAGAAATTCCTTTTGGAAAAATATAGAGTTGTATCCCTTGCATATGACCGCCTTAGATCATAGAAAGTACACATATCCCAAGAATTTTGTATTAAAAGCCCAAGTTCCATATTCCTCAAATTTATTTTTATAAAGGTCTGTGTGAAAAACATATTAAAAGAACAGTTGCTTTCATATAAAATGTGTTAATATAAAATAATACCAGACATAGAATAAAACTCAGAATTTAGGTTCTTTAGCATTACTAACATTGAGGAATTATGTAAAACTAGAAAATAGTTTCCTTGGTAATTTCACCAAAGCAAATCTTATCTGTAACTGAAATAGCACAGAAAAACATAACACTTTCTTTGCATTTTCTTAAAAGGAACTTATTTTTTAGAACATATGCTAGCATTTCATCTTGGTTTGTATTAAAAATGCCCTGGCATTTCTGCTAGTCTGAGTACAACTTTACTATCTCGCACATCTTGTGCGTTATAAAATAACACATTAACCTTTCTACCAGAGCTTGATATGACACAGAAGATGTATTTTTCCAGGAGAATCTATTATTCATTAAGTAAATAACAGAAGCAATATGAAAAAATTGTCTCAGTACTAGAATTTAATCAAAGCAATTAAAGTCAAAGGTGTTAATATATTTATTGCTAGAAATGTCAATCATTAAATATCATTGGGCTTCTCTTTTAGTAATGAAGCCTTTTTAACTCAGGCACTCACCTGAACTTTTATTATGTCTCATTGTTTTTCTATTAATCTATGGGTCTGGGTTTATTCTAAGTACTTGTACATAAGATACTGTGAATTTTATATGATTTTTCTATTTTTGTCTATGGTTGATAAATTATTTCTAACTATTTCAGTACTACTTTATAGGTTGACTTTGACCATATGCCAGAGGAGATATTTTTAGAAATGATTTTATGTACTATAACATTAAGCATTATCAGGAAAAATTATTTCATATAATGCTATATGATTTCATAGTGGATATTTGAATGCCAAATGTTACTTATGCAATTACACAAGGAATTTTATTGACAGCCAAATATGATGAAAAGAGTTACCAGTTTATGAGCATCTACAATGTGTCATGTCTCACACTAGATACTTTACATTCAGAGTTTCATTTGGTATTTTTATTATGAGCATTTGCAAATGAAACTCAGAAAATAACTTGCCTAAGAATATAAAAGTAGTAAATGGAAAATACAATCTGTGAATTGAGAGTATATTAAAAGCAGTCTTCTGTGGTCATCAACTGTGGATAACAAATACTATGACAAGAAAAACTATATATATATATATATAGCAATCAGGATACCCATTCCTAAAGTATGCTGGTTGAGTAATACTTTTGAATAGAGCCCTAAAATTAAATAATTAGTAGTTTTTAAAAGACGATAAAATTAGAAAAGTATTTAAATATGTTGTTTTTATGGATAGGAAACATTTAATTGATGAAATCACCAGAAATAAAACTCAACAAACTTACATATCTATTTTTACCTGAGGACATGCTTATTGATTTTAGAAAAGGGAAGGGAGAGAGAGAGGGAGAGAAAC
Organism: Desmodus rotundus; assembly: GCF_022682495.2. NCBI lineage: Eukaryota > Metazoa > Chordata > Mammalia > Chiroptera > Phyllostomidae > Desmodus > Desmodus rotundus. The sequence continues at coordinate 169,202,830 of NC_071388.1, forward strand.
TTCATGTGAGGGAGAAACATTGATTGGTTGCCTCTCGAATATGCCCTGACTGAGGACTGAACCACAACCTAGGCATGTGCCCTGAAGGTGAATCGAACCCATGGCCTTTCAGTTCAAGGAGACACTCCAACCAACTAAGCCACACTGGCCAGGACTCAACTAACGCTTTAAAATGCCTAATACAAACAGTCATCGACAATGCAACTACTAATAAAACATTATGTGGGAGATTGAGAGTGGGGGACTGATTATGGAAGTGGGGGGTGAGCTGGGTGGAGGAGGGTGAAGGGGGAAAAACTGAGGCAACTGTAATAGTATAAACAATAAAATAAAAATAATATAAAATAAAGACAAAAAACATTATGTGGGAATACGCAAAATTGAAAGCTGATCTCCCATTTTAGGCTGTGCCATAGTTGGATGCTTTAGTAACAATGAATGGGAAAACTCAAAATACTAAGTGGTAGATACTAGTCAATGTGTATTATCGCTTTTATGCCCTAACATCCAAGTTCCCATAATAGTCAGTCTATATCCACTCTGCTTCCAGAAGAGTTAAGTCTATGATGTCAGGACGGGGAATTTAAAAAGCGCAAAGACTGCCTGTTGCTTGCTCGTGTGTGTCCTTAGGTTGGGCTCAAAGGCTGCCTGGATCTTCTGGTCAGGTTCCCAGTTGGAAGTGGATTCCATCAAATCATTATGTTGTGCAACTTAAGTTTATATGATGTTGTATGTCAATTATATCTCCATAAAACAGGAAAAACACTGTGTTTTTTTAAGGACTTTGCACCTAGAGATCCCCTCTAATCTGACATACTTCTTTTCAAAGATGTGTTGTGTTCGGATCCTTTAGTACAGAAGTCTGAGTCACATGGGCTCTGTCATAACTCACTTATTCTTTTGTGAACGGAAAATGTTCTTCTCATTATACAATAGGAATATGAAAAACAAACCAGCAAGATTTCCAAAAAGGATTTGAATAACATTAGGTGGCTGACGTTTCCTTTGTACTTCCAAATTCTCAGAAAGAGGCACAGAGATTAGTTTAGCTTGCTTAAAAAAAATGGAAAATAATCACGATGTGTTAATGTCCTTATTAATCTCACTTTCTCTTTGGTGGAATATTATTTTAGGGAATTAGAGGGTCTTAGCCTAGCAAGGAATACCTGGTCTGCCATAACAATGAAGATACAATGAAGTCATTTTTAAAAACAGTACATTTGAAATGGAATCCACGATTCCAAACTACTCCATTGGTTCAGCTTATCACTCAGCTTTTTGTTTTCAAAATCATTTAAAAGTGTTTTAATTTTCCCTTAATGTTAGGGAAAATCAATGTTATTTTGTTATCCCTTGTAAGCCAATTTACAAAGCCCATGTAATCTAAAAATAGTGTTGCTCTGAAAATTATTGAAGGGCGAACTGAAAAAACAAGGTGTATATACATGATGGAAAAGAGATGTTTAATTAAATGTTCAATGTAGGATGTAGAAATTATTTTGTTAGTAAAACATTTTTTTCTCAACTCTATTTACATAGCACTTATTACTATAATGTCTAGACATCTTCACAAATGTGTCATGCCAATATAAAACACTCTATTCTCAGGCCAAGCCTATGCAAAACCATATGGCATACTGAGTTATTCAAAAGCAAATACAAAAATAAAAAAATAAATCACCCTGGGTGATCAGATACCAGATATTGTTGTTAGATTATGATGATGTGACTTACTTTTCACTTGCTCATCTTAAATATTAATGTAATTAATATACCCTATGGAAATTACCAGCATTGACCCTGTATCATAGTAAAAATTAATATTAATTAATAATATTAGTGTAACTACCAGTATGGTTACCCTTATTTGAGCAAACTCCTAAAAGTATTTATATTGAGATTCAACTAAACTTTAGGAACTATGTCCTGTCTTTTCAATTTTAAGAACTTTGTAATTTTAGAAAATAAAACTGTTTTCTAGGTAATCTACTAGAAAGACAATTTTCCTTGACTTTGTTACTTTTAAATGCATTTTTAGAAATCATTCTTTTTCTTTCCATAGGTCTAAAATCAGGCTAAAAATACAATTAAAATATTGGTCAATAAAGGAATATTTACATTACTGACAAAAATGTAACATACAGAAATGAGATAAATTTGTAGTTCTTAGAGCTGATGGTGAAAATATGGTATTTGAAGATTAATGCTGAAGAAAATGCTCTTAAGGCAGTCTTCAGTTAGTGCTAATTTACATTTTCTTTTCTAAGAATGTAAATCAAAAGGAGGAAAATAATAGGAATATGCATACATTCCACTAGTGGCAGAACTTTGAACATGGAAGAATCCTGTGGGAAATCATGAAGTAAGATTTTTTTTTAAAGGTTTTATGTTTTTAGCCTCCCCTACTGCCTAGACAAAGGGACAGAGTGGAATGGATGCATAATGCTACGCTTTCCCATGTCATTGTAGTTCACTGCAAGCTGATACGAGTCACGAATACACTGGAACTGGGGCATGTACGAGACCCTGTGTGAAAGTCTGGCTGACTGATGACCTAAGACTTTTCCTGTCTTTCAATTCTGATGTTTAGTCTCCACCCAGATTCCTTCCAACACACGCACATGCCCCTGGAAGACCAGGTTACAACTTCGGCTCCTCATTCATTGCTCACAGGATGAAAAACACAGCCTCGGGCAACAGAGGCGGGTCAGTGCCATCACGACCTCACAAAGGTCTTGGGACAGTGGGGACAACCTTGCCAACTGCACTCTACTGATATTTTTGCTTGATATTTCATCCATGCTAGATTTGAACTCAAAGTGACTGTTCTTTTATGAAAATGAAGGATACAGTACTTAATATTCTAGTACAAGAATATACTTAATGTTATACTTAATATAAGTACTTAGTATATTTATATATGTAAGTAGTAAGTATATAGTATGTATTAAATATGCTGAGACTATTATTACTTGTAGCATAAGTAATGATACTTGGTATTTTGATATCTCTTTGAATTTTAACTCAATATTGCTTAATTTATATTTTAGTAAGATGCTTTTATTATTTATAAATCATGAGTTCTCTCTCTTCCCTGCTAATATGTACACTTGTTTTTCTTATTATGTTTCTACACAAGATGACCAGGACACCCAGTAGTATATTAAAAAGTTTAGGTGTTAACACACACACTTGTTTTTTAGCTCAGTTTCAAAGAGAATGTATTTAACATTTATTTGTCTTTGGGCCTAAGGTTTGTTACAGGTTTTGTTAACATTTATATCAAATTAAGAAAAGTCTCATTTACCAGTAGTTCACTATTTTTAAAAAATCATAAAATAAGATTAAATCTTGTCATATAAATGTTCTGAAACAAGGATAAAATGTGTGTGCTTTTTTCATTAGTAATGCAGTTAATTTCAATGATAGTTATTTCTGATATAGAACCTTGTGTTGTAATTTTAACCACATTTTATGTGATCATCGCTAATGAGTCTACACACTGAAATAAAATATATGATTTTATTATCCCAGTGTGACTTTATTTTAATTAATAAATTTGTCCATTGCTCTTTCTAATATTTATTTCAAGTTTTTTTTTTTTTTTTTGGCCCATGCCATACATAAAAACTAAGGTTTAGTCAGCATTCACTTAGAAGATTTTTGGATTTCAGACTGATGAAGTCCATTTGTTTAGCCTAGTTGAATAAACACTTTGACCTGAATAACTATTAATCGGGTAAGGAACTAGAATTGTTTCTGAGAAAAGCAAATATATTTACTCAAAAAAAAGCAAATTAGATCCAAAAAGAAATGTAAGTTAATGAAGAGAAAGGTACAAAGGGGAAAAAGCCATAGACATTAGAGGCAAGGAAATAAAAGAAGGATAAAATAAGCTTTGAGATTTGGATGGATGAGCATTATTTAGGATGAACACTCTAAATGTATAAGCTTGGACTTATCTGCCCAGGTCGCCCAGATCCAGGAGCAGTAGTAGCAATTTTTATGAACTTTTGGGAACTAACAATTCATGGGCTAAGTTGACATTAAATAAATTTGATGTCCTTCTTTAGGTAAATTGGATTACCTAAGGCTACCCTACTAAGGCATTGTGGCATTGTACTAAATCAGTAACACATACATAACTTAATTTTGCATCCCCTTGATCAATTTAGCGTTAATGTAATTGTTTTAGTCCTTTTACTGCATTTACTTTCCTCTGTGTATCTAAAGGACTGGTGATTCAAAGAGCCGTATCTTTGGCAAGTGCCTCAAAGAATTATCAAAATGAACGTGAAATTCAAAAAGAAGTTCAATCTATGATTCCAGTGTAACTGTTAAATATTTGTCCATGAAAAAATTTGCAAACACAATGTGCAGAAAAAAGTGATAAAAATTAAAAATAGCCCTGGCTGCTGTGGCTCAGTGGCCTGTGAACCCAAGGGTCACTGGATCAATTCCCAGTCTAGGTGCATGCCTGGGTTGCGGGCCAGATCTCCAGTGAGGGGCATGCACGAGGCAACCACACATTGATGTTTCTCTCCCTCTATTTCTCCCTCCCTTCCCCTCTCTAAAATAAATAAATGAAATCTTTACGAAAATAAATAGTATTTAAAAATGTGGGGGATGAAACGCAATTCTTATATCACTTGTTATTTTTCTGTATTTTAACCAACAATCTCTAATAATTGTGTTCATGCCTTGGGAAATGAATTCTGACACTCATTCAACACTTTTTAATGTCAATTTTTCAAGAGACTCATAGTCTCAAATTGTGCTGCATTAGTGCCATAATTAGTAATCCTCAATCAAATTATAAATAAAATTTCATATGTATTATATATTTTAAGACTCTCTTGCTTACCTTCTCTCAGATAGGGCTCATGTGCATTCTGGTAGAGAAATGAAATGTGATTAAAACCAGGTGAATGTTTTCTAGAAACACCCAATTGCTTCATGAGGTCCCCATAAAGAAGGGAGACGAGGGACATGAGGAGGATGTTAAGAGGCACCCGCGTCTGCATCTTGATGCCGATTTCCTAATACGTTCAGAACACCATACAAAGTCTGCACTCTGACTTGCTGCTGACTCTGGAGAACAGGTCTCAATACACAGGATAGTTCAGAAACCAAATCTTCTGTTTCCCGAGCATTATGCCAAATTCTATTTTTTTTCCTTAAAACTTCATTTCCTTATGAATAAGTAAAACCTCAGAAAGGTTAACTTTAAAGATATCTTTCAGACACAGAGTTGAGTCAGATATTCTTTTGCTTATTTGGGCAAGAGAAGAGTTTCTCTGTTAACGTTTTAATAGTTTTGTTCATGAATTTAAAAATTCAGTAATACTTTATGCCTTATATTCTACTTTTCTTAACTCAAAAATGTTTATTATATGCAACATTAGTAACATCATTAAGTTAGTATGGATAATTTACATCAAAGACAGAATCTAAATTATTTAACCATTTCAGTTGCCCTATCTGTAAAATGGGCTTAATTATAGTACTTAATTCAGCAGTACTTTGCAAGGATAAGTGACTAAATAGTTAATGGATATAATTAATAAATATTAGTTACACAATTATAAATATGAGAATTAAAGCAATTTAAATATTTTCAAAATTAGGAAAAGTCTGCAATACTACCCTCACTTCTAATACCAATTGCAAATTCCGGGGTCCTCAAGACCACCACTCAAGACTGCCACCAAATGCAACTTTTGGGTTCCTGAGACCCCCTCAATTTTGATATTTTGCCAGAAAGACTACTGAACTCGCTGACAGCTGCTCTACTCACAGCTACAGTTTATTTCAGTGAGAGAATACGGGATAAAGTCATCCAGAAGAAGAGACATAGGAGGCAGTGCAGGAAAGAATGTGCAGGCAGAGCTTTCAGTTGTTCTTCCCGACAGCGTCTGGGACAATGTTCACTTTCCCAGCAAAGATGTTGAAGACACTCACAGAACAGTGCCAACCAATGTAGCTCGCTGAAGCTTTGGTCTAGGGCCTTTCCCGGAACTCAGCCATGTAAACATGGTGGACTACCCATGTGGCTAACTTCAGGGTCTGACTCTTCTGGAAGTAGAACGACAACTGCAAGATCCAAAGCCTCCATCAAAAATCAAATCATCAGATTACCTAGCATGGCCACAGGCCCCTGGCCAAAGGCAGACACTCATCAAGCAAAACTTTCGAAAGATTTAGAGATTACCTCCCTGGAGCTGAAGACAAAAGCCGGATCTCACTTTGGGCAAGGATATTGAAGTTTCGAGTGCTCATCTCATCCCATTTGAATTTCAAATTGAAGTTCAAATATATGTACAAACTAGAGGTAGTAATTGCAGCTGCACGTTATGTAAAATAGTTAATAGTATATTGTTTATCATGGGTTTTTCATTGAGTTCAAGTGATAATTTTTTAAAAACAAAATGTTAATTGTGTATTATAATAGTTTCTGAGGTAAAAATAAAATTCTAGTTAGAATTCTATTTTCCCTCTGTGTAGAAAGCAACACGTTTCAAATTACATAGTTTTTCCATTTTGTGTTTCTGTTACTGAACTGCAAGTGGGGTCCTGCTGCCCACCATCACCCTGTAGACAAAATTCTGGAGGCAAAGTTTTGCTGATCAAGGAAAGGCGTCTTCATTCAAAGGCTACACGGTTTCGGAATAACAGCTATCCATATGCATTAGTCACGGGAGCCTTTCAATGAAGGGTACAGTCTTTAAGTCCTGAGTTCCTATATCATTCCCTCTGTTAGTTTTTAATTACTCTATTTCTATAGAATTAGTTTGCAAACTAAAACAACATAATATACAAAAGCTACACAATTTTGGAAAAATGTCAGGCTTCTACCTCAGAGCCCATCCCCTCTAGAACACCCAAAGAAGAATAACCCTGTCACCCTTTACCAGGCCAGTTCGATCCTAGGTTGTGCCTGGAGTTTCTTCTCCCAGACAAAACACCATCCTTTGGGAAATGCAGGCAGCTGCAGCATGATCATCCAGGCATCCTGGAGAAAGAGATACAGAGAGCCAGTCTCTTCTTCCTTTTGTTTTAAATCTTCTGGCCCATAATTCCATGCACTCCAGAGGTGTTAATCTTCTCAGCCAGCCCCGTCCTAGACTGTTTACCATTGCTTCTGGCAACCTCCTCCTACAGCCCTTCCCTACTGCTCCACAGGGATCTGATCAGAGCTCTTTGTATCACTTAAGTATAATAAATGCTTTAGCAGTTTAATTTTCATGTTATCTAATTTTAATTATTTTAGGTTGTCTATGTTGTTTTGTTTTTCACCTATGTTGAGTTTTAGATACTGATTTTTATTAGTAAAGTGCAAAGTGTGTTTTTCTACAACCAAGATTACTCTGCTTAGCAAAGCTATCATTTAGAATCACAGGACATACAAAGAGCTTCCCAGAAAAAGCTAAAGGAGTTCATCATCACCAAACCAGGCTGACAAGAAATGATAAATGGTCTTGAAGAAGAAGGGGGAGGGGTAGATAAAATAATTAACAAACAAGCAGAACATAAACACACTCATAGATACAGAGAACATTTTGATGGCTGCTAGATGGGAGGGGAGCTTGGGGGATGAGTGAAAAAGGTAAAGGGATGAAGAAGTAAAAATTGGTAGTTACAGAGTAGTCAAGTGGATATAAAATACAGCATAGGTGATATAGTCAATAATATTCTAAAAACTGTATGTGGTGTCAGATGGGTATGAGATTTATCAGGAAGATCACTTAGTAAGTTATATAATGTCTGATCACTGGGGTATATACCTGAAACTAATATAATATTGTATGTCAACTGTAATTGAAACATAAAAAATGATTTAGAATAAAAAAAATTAGTGCTATTGGCAGAAATACAAAGTACTAATTTACATCCCATTCCGAAAGAAGTAACCTTTCTTTTTAATCATTTAGTCTGAGAAATGGTGTGTAACTATACAAGTATTTTTGTGCATTCATTTTAATCATTATGATAATAAACTTAGAGAAATAAAAGCTGTTCGATTTCTTTTCTGCACCGTTAAACCTGTGCAAGTGTTTTAATTACCATAATTTTGAAAAAAAGTGTATGGCTTAAAATCTAAGGTAATATATTCCCTTTCTTGTGTTCAATTTCATTTTTGTATTCACTCTAAAATACCTGGCAGCTGCCTTTGAATAGGTTTTGTAGGTGTTTGAAAAGAGTAAAGTGTAGGGAAGGACTGAAAAAGGGCTAGAACAAAGGTGAATCTGACAACCTATCAGATAAGAGGATAGAATAAGTTATTTTGTGTGTTATATGGTATTGGATAAAAATAGCATTAATCTGCAGCAAAACTTTGTTTTTAAGGCTTTTTTTTTTAAATTTCACATTGAGTTTAACTGCCTCTGACCCTGCTTGGTAACTAATCGGTCAATAAACATTTATTGATCAGAAAATACTAGGTCCTGGAAATCCAGTGGTACAAAGTATAGATATAGTCTCTAGTTGTAAGATATAAGAGTTTATAGGAGTGGACAGCAAATAACCTGATGAAATTGAGCCACATTGTGTGCAAATAAATGGAAAATTATAGTTCCCAGTTTTAGATTCACGGTATGTTATTCTCTGCCAAGTTAGTAGTGAGTCTCTCTGTGTTTGAGAGCTCTTTTCTTTAGGTACTGAGAATTTCAGATACTTAACTTTGCCATCTAGTTTAGAGCAATGAACTGCAGTTGACATGTTTTTGTCTCATTCATTAATAAACATCCAACCTTAACATGACCTAAGGAGAACTTTATATTTGATTCTCTTTCCCCTCTTCAAGATCACCAGAGTTGAATATTTTTTCATCTTCTCTGTCTCATTAAGCAGCACAATCACCCACCCAACTGTTCAAGTCTAAAAACTCTAAATTATTCTTTTTTTAAACCTTTTTAAAAATGTATTGATTGTAAAGGGGGTCAAATATAAATTGTTCTTAATTCTCTTTCCGTCATTCAACATATGCAATGAAGCATTGAGTTTTTCCAGTATCACCTATTTGCTCTATTTGTCTTTAATTGAAATTATGTCCCTGACTTGCTTTTTTATATTTTTCAAAGCCAATGTCTCATTGAGCCCTGATTGCTTAGGCCATTAATTTCAATCCATGAAAACAGTTACAACCGAGATACTTTCTAAGGACTTTCAAAGTGGCAGGTTTAGCCTGGCATATCTACCATTATCTTAATTTTTTTCTTGAAATGTTGTAATATTTGAAATAGGTAAAAAATGAAGAACATTAAGGTAAAACCAAATAAACAAACTTTAAAATTCAAAATGAAATTTTATCCCTAGATTACAACATATGGCACATATTTACTAGGCTCAATAAATATCAAATTTGTAAAAAGAAATATGTTTCATAATTTTGAATTTGTGTACAAAATAAATACTGATATATAAATATTTCATATTTATGTGTAATACATATAAATTAAAGAGAGTAAAGTAGAAGAAAAAAGACTCAATCTATAAAACATTAATATTTAACAACGGCATATCATGTGTATATCTCTTTATTCTGATTGAGATTTCTTCTAGTTTATAGTTTTGTAGAATAAAATAGGAAATGCTGCAAATTAGGTAAGAATGTTTTGGGGAGCAATAGTAATAACATTCAAAAGAGGTGTGAATTGTAAAAGGAAGAGGAAGGAAACTTAATAGCATAAAGAAGTAGCTAGCTACTTGGGAACACTATAAGTAATGTGTGATCATCATTATATTGACATCTATATAGACATTGTGGAATTTGCCAAGTGCATAAATGGTCATGGTGAAATAGTCCCTATGAAACTCAATTGCCAATACTAGTGTCAAAATTATATAGTAATATATAGTTATAAATACATGGTATAATGAATCTATTTGATGATACTTGAAATATTCACTTGTTAATGGGTAAAAAATAACAGGAAGTGGACAACTTCTCCATTGTAGTTTTACTACCTCCTAGTCATGCGAGCCTTGACAAATTTCTTTTCTGGTATTTATTTTCTTTTCTCTCTTTTTTTTTCCAATGCATGCACAATGCTTTTATTTTGTTCATAATGATTGAAACACTTAATTACATCCAGTTTTACACTAACACCCTTAGGATCTCTCAGGCACTTTCTTTCCAAATTCACTTTTATTATACTTTTTCTGTTACCATTTATCTCTCTTATACTCCCCCCACCCATAATCATCACACCATTGTCCATGTCCAGGAGTCCTTTCTCCTTTTTGCTCAACCCCTCCACCGCATAACTGCCCCCACCCCACCCCTGGAGCTGTCATTCTGCTTTCTTTCTGAGTCTGTCTCTCTTCTGCTTATTAGTTCAGTTTGTTCATTAGACCCCACATGTGAGTGGAATCTAATTAGAGCTAGATGCACCTGTCCTTTGTAGCTCACAGATAATTATGAAGACCAAAACCAACACATAAAACTACTTTTTTCATTACAGTACAGTAGAAAATGTAAAATATTATTATAGAATGTTTCCAAACACAGTTATATAGTATTTTCAGAAAAGGATTACCAACTCAAGTAAGCATTATACACAAATATGTATGAAATTGAATTAAGTGACTACAAATACAAAACTAACACCTTATTTCTAATATTACCTATCTGCCAAACAAATGTTTGTGTATATATAGGCACATTTATTTTTAAATAATCAACTCTCATTTATTTTTTATTTTTATTTTTCAGTAGATTTTCCTTATGTAACCCCAAATCCAAATAACTATCTGGAGGAAGAAAAATTAAATTGTTAGTAGCTCAGTCAACACAGGCAGAGAAACAGTTGTTTGTAAACTTGTCTACTGTCTAAGTGGTTTTTGGCTGTAGCTAAGTTATATTTATATTTCCTGCAAATATATTTAGTGCAAATGTATTCAATAAAATAATCAGTGTATTTTGTATTGTTTTAAGGGTTAAATCAATGTTTAAAAATATTTTACTTATTTATTTTTAGACAGAGGGTATGGGAGGCAGGAAGAGAGGGAGAGAAGCATCAATGTTTGGTTGCCTCTCACACGCCCCACATTGGGGAACCTGGCCCACAACCCAGGCATGTGCCCTGACTGGGAATTGCACTGATGACCCTTCGGTTTGCAGGCTAGTGCTCAGTCCACTGAGCCACACCAGCCAGGACAGGGTTAAATCAATTTTTATATAATATAATATTTTTACTTTATTGCTGCATAAAAACATGCTTAGTATATTACAGGTTTTTTAAAGGTATTAAAATATATGTTATCTCTATTTTATAGTACAAAATAGAAATAACATATAAAATGCATAATATTTGCTCAAAAATGATAGCTATCGATATTATACTACTATAGAGAATAAACCTATCCAATCTTAGATGATACCCTACATTAAAAGCAAAAGTAAACTTAATCCAGTTGATGAGACTGGGGATATCATATGGATGGATACTCCATGCATGTAAATTTTGCTGTACAATTTGTCATGTACACTAGCTACAACTCTCAGTATAAAGAGTAATTTTAAATTCACAAATATTTTTATAAACAAGTATTTACTTATTTTAATATTCTTAAGTCAATGTTCTACTGACACGTTTTTTCAAGAATGTAATTACAACTATTCCTCAGGGATCATATTTAAATGACCTTATTTGTGTCGAGATATCAAGAACAAAAGCTTAAATTCTTACAAGAAAAGAAAATAAGTCCTCCAACTAAATGTACAAACAAAACACAAACTCATGCATATTTATTTTTCTTCTTTGCTCTAAGCATTAGCAAATATCCCGTTATTAGAATATTTCTGTTATAGGAGAAACTCCCAGAAACTTGGTTCTTCATATTGACACAGTAAAGAATTACAGATCAATGAGCCTACTAGATTGCAAGCACAATTTATCACTGCTAAGTTCTAATGGGAAAAGAAAAGCAAGGGTGGCTAGAGCAGGGGTGGTAAAAGCAGGATGGCCAGAGGCCAGGTGGCCAAAAGAGGTGGCCAGGGGCCAAGTGGTGACAGACCCCCTGGCCAGAGGCTAGGTGGCCAGGGGCCCCCTATGTGGCACAAAGAGCCAAGGGAGAGAGTCTTTTGTTCTGAGGACTTACATAGTTGGTGGGGTGGGTGTGAGGAAGTTACATTTTGACTGACAGGTAAAGGTGTTGCCAACTTCTCCCCAGGGAGATGTGACTATCCAAAGGTAGGTATGACTGGGAGTCTGTTAGCCCCAATCCTTATCTTGCTCCTGACTCTATTTGTTCATTTTACATAGGTGACAGGGGGCAGGCAATTAAACAAAGTTGTTTTCAAGGATTTCTTTGGGCACTGTAGACTCATCCCCTTCCTCCTACTCAGCCTTGGAATGAATACACAGCCTCAGGGTTTTCCTTTTCCCAACTAGTGGAGATGATATATACAGACTTTCAAGGGCTCCCCATTCCTGCACTAACATAGCTTACTTGTGTTCTTCAGAATGCCTGGCAGCCTTACTGAACCAGGCTCAGGACAACTGAGTCACAGGAGCCTTTGATTTTGGCCTCCTGTATTAAGTTCTTTATTAGATTGCAATGGTGAGGGCCCTGCCTTAACTTCCCCTCAGGCCACTCATTCTACAGATACACTGCATTTAGCACAAATGTGGAGCAAACGTCAGAAACAAACAAAAAAATTACTTGGATTATAACTTCTCATCAGCAAGATCGTGTTCTGATCATGTGTTTGCTTATCTGCAACCGTAATGCCTAGGACACAGTAGATAATGGACTATGTTTATTGGATACAAAAATTGTGATAATAAAATTAAATCAAGTTATATCATATAAAATATCAAATGGTATATGAATTAGTCAAAGTATATATGTTAATAATTTTTCTGTTACAGTAGAAGAAACTGACATTATTAACACTTTAGTGAATCATTTTTTCCAATAAATATCATGAATCAAAAAGGGTGTATTTTTGATGAATTAACCTGAAAAAGTTTTTCCTTTCATTTTAGACAAGCCCATAAAAGATCACATAGTTACTGAGAGCTTATCTGAATAAACTGAAATCCCTCTCCCAGTTTCACACAAGAATCTATTTCTTATATATTTTTATATTTTTTACATTTTCAACATCTTTTCTTAGTAATTTTTTAAAGCTAGTGCAACAATAAGCTTTGAAAAAGAGTTTTCAAAGGGTGAAAAAGTTGCACTCTAGCCATTTCTGCTTGTCTGTGAAGAATTAAATACATAGGAAACTATAAGCAGAAATACAGATATGAAATGTCTTAGTACAGAAACAACTTTTAAATATATAAATGATTTCAAAATAAAAGTTTTCTGTCCTCTTTAGAAACATATACTTAAGCAAGCATATTTAATAATGGGTATTTAAATATGTTTAGAATAACTTTTTACATGTGAAATAAGTTGATTGTACTTTTGCCCTGGCTGGTGTGGCTCAGTGGATTGAGCTCCACCCTGCGAACCAAGGGGTCACTGGTTCGAATCCCAGTCTAGGGCACATGCCTGTGTTGTGGGTCAGGTCCCTAGTAGGGGCCACGTGAGAGGCAACCACACATTGATGTTTCTCTCCCTCTCTTTCTCCCTCCCTTCCCCTTTCAAAAAATAAGTAAATAAAATCTTTTTAAAAAGTTGATTGCACTTTTATATATTTAGTGAACATCTTAAAGTTCTTTTATCTACAATAAGTAGAAATGGGAAAAGATTATTTTTTTTAAGATTTTATTTATTTATTTTTAGAGAGAGAGGAAGGGAAGGTGAAAGAGAGGGAGAGAAACATCAAAGCAAGTGAGAAACATCAATCCATTGCATCTCATAGGTGCCTTTACTGGGGAACTTTCTTTTTTTTTTTTAATTTTTATTGTTATTCAATTACAGTTGTATGCCTTTTCTCCCCATCCTTCCACCCCTCCCCAGCTGAACCCACTTCCCTCCCCCACCTCCACCCTCCCCCTTGGTTTTGTCCATGTGTCCTTTATAGTAGCTCCTGTAATCCCTTCTTCCCACTGTCCCCCCCCTCTGGCTATTGTTAGATTAAGAACAATCTAACGATAATTTATTTTTAATAGGCATACATTTAATATAATAAATTCTCATTCATTTTAAGCACAAAATATAACCATATCAGATAATGAGTGTCACTAGTTTACTTAGGAATTTATCTGCAATTGAATTCTGCTTTTGTTATTATTACTTACTTTAAAAATATTTATGTTATATTTTAAAAAGTTAATTTATAAAAATAGCTTACAATTTTAATTATTTATCATCAATCTTTGGAATAGATCAGCCACTTTTTGTAAAGACAAAATTCACTAATTTATGAGTTTAAGATATTTATTTCATTTTAGTGGGATCATAGGTTCCACTGAAGCTAAGTTATACATATTAAAATAAAATAAGATTTTCATATACAGTATTTCGCTTTCATTTCATTCAAGGATTACATTGGTACCAAGTGATTTTTGCAGAAGATTTAAGATCCAATAAAAATGTAAAAAAGAAGTTCAATCTCACTTTTGTTAAAAGATTTTTATTAGGATTTTTATAAATATAATGAATATTTACATAATTATTTAGTTCTGAAATTATTTCAATACATAATAGCCCCTTGGAAAGTTCAAGTTTGGGCATTACTGAACTTCGAGACAATATAGAATATGCTATCCTTTTTATTAATTTTTTAATGTTTTATACTTATTTGCATTATTTTTCATTTTGTATTTTAAATTCCTAGATTACTAATGATTTTATCTTATTAATTTCTTTAAATTATTTTGTAATAAAATGTGACTAAGTCATAATGATACTGAAAATGATGTTATTTACAGTTCAGCATGGCATAAGTGTATGGCCACACTCACCTTAGCTGTCATTGAATAAGCAATGGAAATTATTGAAGGCTTATAGTGAAAAAAAAATGTGTCCAACAGTATGCTAATTGCTATGTCTCATTTTGAAAAAAAAAATAGATTATATGTGATGAATTGCCAGACATAATCAGGAGAGTCAATTTTCAGAGACAGTAATGTAAATCAGATATAAGGTGATGATGGCCTAAACTGCGGTGAAATATATAGATAGAGAGGACCATAAAAAAAGAATTCTATGTCATCTTGATTAGGTAGAAGTGGTGACTCCATGATTCTGAAACCTGGGAGAGAAGATTAACTGATGCGAACACAATGACTTGATTGGGGTTCTGATATTTGCCTTTATTGTTTCATATTTGTTTAATAACAGATTTTCTTACTTTAAGGAAAATGTTTTAAAATTTGATCCTAATTATAAATTAAGGGAATGAGGCTGGTGAACTTTGTTTCCAAAGGCAGTAAGCTGAAGGGTTCCTCTTTCCTTTCTCCTAGAATGACAACAGAATCTAAACATAGCCATACATATAATCTGGAAAACCTTGCTGACTGGCATATTATGAGCACACATGTTACACAACTCTTTTAGTTCTATGCAATACTAATCCTTTCATAAACATGCGAAAGTACAGCTCTCCAACATTTTTATTAAAACTGTGGTGAAAACAGCAAAATATTATGAGCTAGGGCTAAGATTTCCTTTCCTGCACAGCATGTGCTACTCCTCCACTGCCGTTCTGTATTCTGTTTGAAATCTAATACAGGGCAGAGAGGTGGCCGGACATTCTAGTTTTACCTGCAGCAGTGGAAGCCTCTTATGGGTTGTTCCTGTGCTCACTAACAATATTAGAAACTTCTCTTTGACTCTTCCCCCCAATCAAATTTAGTAATCTCCAAACACATTTTGATAGAAATTCAAAAATGAGGAAGATGTTTAGGAAGCATCTTAAGTTATCTGAAGCTAACATATGAAGGAAGGATAAAATTTTCTTCTTCCTTGCTAAGTGTTCTGGGACTAAGGTTGCCAGATTATCAAATTAAAATACATAATACCCAGTTTAATTTGAATTCTAGATAAACATACCCTGTTAGCATACGTACATCCCAAATATTTTAGGCACTCACCACAAACATACTATATCCAAATCAATGGAGATTGATACAGATATTGATGTAAGAATCTGATATATATCTGTAGGTAGATATATATTTGAACATGAAATTTAATTTAGTATCCCGTATTTTATCTAGCAACCTTCTTGGGACATAAACTTGATCGGTTTAAGTATGTCCTCAGTCCTCATTATCACATTCTGTTCCCAGGAGATGTCTGTCCTTTCCTTACCGGAGCAAATTTAGGTACTCCTTCTCTGCTAAACATTAAAAATCAGTGTTGATGGCTATCAGACAGCTCACTTGTAATGTTCCAACTTTGTATATTTATGCTTAGCAATACATGTCACACACTTATAGGCCAATACCAATCTGTGAAAATGGGGGATTAGACAATACCAATGTACAAAAACCGATGATTGGGAAAATTTATATATGAACTCATTATACATAGCCTTTTCATCACTTTTCCTTTTTCAATTATCTAGCACCTTTCTCGTGTCCATTGTCCCTGTTCACATACCTGTCATTTGTGATCACTTATTCATGAGTCTTTAGAAGAAATAAATATCAAGGTATTTCCTGTTTCTATGTATTTGTTTTTCAAGTCTTCTTTTTCCTCAGTGTAATCCTAGAAATAATGCCACAGACATGAAAATGCCAATGGCAGCAATTAAGAACAGAATTACCTCAGGGCTAATGATAACTCAATTCACTTTAGTGCAAATTTGAAAGATGAGACGCACTTAGTCTTCGAGGTTGCATTCCTCACAGGTAAAGTGTCCTCTTTCTCCAGGGAATATGAGCTATGACTTACTATATCTGAGCATGTTTGATAGAGGTCTAATACTGGAAAATATTGTGGACCTATTAGAAAATATCGAAGTTTCTCCTTAGAATTTACAGTCAATTTTAGCCAACTTTTTAAAATGTGAATCCTTCCTATGAACTGAATGCTTGTCTCGGCCTATCGCTTTCTGTAGCTCAGCAGAGCCTCTCTGAGCTCAAACAACGCACCTAAGCTTACCCCTAAAGCAGTGGTGTTCACATTTTACATTTCTCAGCACGTTTGTTATTTTTGCTCTGTGTTCTCCACGTATTTGTGAGGCGTAAGATGAATCTTTGTTTCCTTTATTGTGCTTTTTTTCTCCTTGAATTTAAATGGTGGATTTTTGAAGGCAATAAAAATAGGTTCATTACTCTTGAGTGTTCATAAACTATACTGAATGACATAGTGCTATGATTTATGGATTTATTGATAGGTAACTCTACAGATTTGTGGATAAAGTGAATCTTAACAGATCTGATTCTTAGCAATGAATATTTTTAAAGTACATGTTAATTAAAATAACCCATTCATGATGCATTTGAAAAACATTTGTGTACTGCCTCTGACTTCGTTGTCTTCAGATGCATTCCTGATTAGCAGCTTTGTTCTAGATAGGCATATAATGCTTTAACAACCACAATTTTTTGAAATTTTGACCCAAAGAAAAAAATAGACATTATATTTATAACAGCATGTCCTTCATTTAAATTTTGCTATGTTTAAATTTTTACATTCTCTTCGTGGTATACAAACAATTTATCTAATGTTTAATAAAAGATTAAATTGGTTTATTGTACTTAACCCTTATGAAAAAAAGTAAACATCAATAACATAGTCCCAGGCAAATAGACTTCTCAGTTCTGATGAGTATTCATTTCTTATTCTTGCATTCTATTTCAACAGGTTTTCATAGTATAATATTTATTTCTTGCCTGACATTGTATATTATCTTATAATAAAATATTTTAGTAAGTGTTCTTAAATTTTATATAATGACTATGATTTGTGATTATGATATTTTGAGTCTCCATTTATATCAGGCTGATATACTTGCAGAATACAGTAACATATGCTCTTGTCATTTAAGACTTTTTCCTTCTTACTTTATGTATAAATTTCCAAAGTTTGTTGAGCAAATGCTCAATTATTTTTCAAATGACAATATGATTTTTCATATCTAATATCCATAAAAGAGTGCTTAGAGTGAGAAACACGACTAAAATATTTATGGATTATTTCATGTGTACATTTGTAAATACTTCAGAAAATGACTAAATGATTATTTTGTGTGTGTATATATATGTATTGAAACACACATTTATACATATATACATACTTGTATATAAAATGTCTACATGTCTCTAACATTCTATTTTTAATTAATACAATCCTCAACTTTTTTCTGCTATTATAATTGGTAGGTTGAACACTCTAGAGAAAAATAAGAACTTGGACAACTTAGTGTCATAAAATTTATGAATTTAAACTTTATTTTAGTCTTCAGTCTTTCTTACCAGTCTTTTTTTATGTATGTTTAATGAAAACCTTTCCAGTTTTCTTCAAAGTCTACTCTAAATGTTCAACAACCCTTAAAGCCCTTCTAAATTCTTGCACCCTCAACCAGCTCACATCTTTCTTTATGAGCTATTTCAGGTTCAAGAATTAAAGTCTCATCATCTAAAGACATGTCCATATTTCTAAACATTGTAAACACAGCTTCCTACTTTCATAGTCCAGGGGAGGCTCAGGAAAGTCAACTTCAGAGGATCATTGAAATTCCTGCCATCATCAACTTCAGGTTTAGTTCCTGGATCAAAGGTGAAGCCAGATTTGAATCTTTGCACACAGTCTGTATTTTTCCTTTTTCTAACCTTTATGAATACTAGTCACCAAGTCACCTCTAAACACATCTGAATCCCTCCATCATCTTCTGCCTGAATTATTACAACAACCTCCACATTGTTTTTTCTGGTTCCTTGAGAGATCTGTTCCTCTCAAATCAGTATTTCATATTATTAGTGATTTTTGACTGTGAACTTTAATTTAAAGACCAGATTATCCTTATATTTCAGGTTTGTTATATTTGTCTCTTTCACTGTTTTGAAATGTCCTATGCAATTATGGACAAAGGTAACACCATACAATTGAATCATTTGAAAGTTGTTATCCAATAAGTTACATATCATGGTTTGAAGAGTGAAATATTAAACTTTAAAGAAACAGTCTATTCTGACTTTTTATAAGAAAATATTCTCCAGAAGTTGCCCTACTTATTCTTTCATATTGCCATGAGTTTCAGTGTGATTATTTGTAAAAGTGGGAAAAAAACAAAATAAACAAACAAAAAAGTGTAACGTAAGCAGAATGAATTTGCTGATCTCTGCAGAGCTTGAATAAACACACATGTAAGTAATTTCTGTTTGGGATTTCCATAATTTTATTGAAGGGAATTATAGAACTTAAAAACATTTTAAAGATTCTCCCTACTGTGTAGTTTTTTTTTAAATTATTAACTCTTATTTTAAATATTGCAAAGCCTGAAACATAACACTACTTACCATTGTACAGGAAAAATTATAATTGGGACTTTAAAAATAAAATATTTTAATGCGTCCTTTTAAACATTATTATGTAGAAATTTGAAGTCCATTTTTTCATCTTGTTACATATGAGGTTTTCAGAGGATTATTAAAGAATTACATGAATATAAATATTACATTTCAGTTAAATATTAATTCAATTTACTTTCAGTTTTGTGACATAAAGAATGAAAAATAACGTATTTGAGGTAGCAAATAAGATAATGTGAAACTGTTCTGATAATACACATAATTGATCAATAATAGTATTTACATAGAATTGATATTCAAATGATAATTAATAGTACTTATTACTTACAAATTACTTATTACTATTTTTAAAAGACTTTATTTATTTATTTTAGAGAGGGGAAGAGAGGGAGAAAGAAAGGGAGAGAAATATCAGTGTGTGGTTGCCTCTCACAAGCCTCCCACTAGGGACCTGGCTCGCAACCCAGGCATGTGCCCTAGACTAGGAATTGAACTGGTGACCCTTTGGTTTGCAGGCCAGCACTCAATCCACCTAACCATACCAGCCAGGGCTACAAATCACTATTTTAAGTGTTTTATATGAATTCACCCCTTTAATTTTTCCAATAATCCCATAAAGAAGATACTATACTTAACTCAATTTTACAGCTAAAGACACTAAGTCTTATATAGTTTAACTAACTTTTCCAAGGTTATCTGTAAATGATAATGCTAGGATTCCAAGCAAATTGTCTACCGTTGTATTTATTAACTTAACCACAAAGTTACAACTAATTATTTTTTAAACAAATCTAATATTTTATGAAGAATGCCTTTAAATATGCTCTCATCTGCTTAGAATGATTTTAAAAATTTAAAAAGATTTATACTCATTCACATGCCTCTATATTATGACATTAAACAATAATATGCTATACTATTAAAATAGAATATAACTCCATTTTACCACATTGTATGACCCCCAAACTAAATAAGTATTTCTATTTATAACCTTAAAATTAGAATTTCACAAAGTTAAAAATATGTATTTACTCTTTGACTTTTAAGCCTTTATATTTTTGTTTGTTTATACTGCATCAATGCAAAAAAGTACAGTATATATGATATATAATCTATATATTACTTAAATATAATAGGTTATAACTAATATATAAGCTGTATATATAAATATGTAATAATATACTATGTAATAATATATGAAAGTCCTGCTCTTATACTAATTTGGGGGAATTAATTTTTAAAATAGTATTTATTAGTAAAAATTATGAACAGCTAACTTTTAAAATTTATCATAAATCTATAAAAAGAATTAAAAGCATAGTATGTTAAAGCAATGTATTCTGGATTGACTCTTTACACAAAGAAAACACATTGGTGGGAAAACATGAAACCCAAACAAGACTCTGTAGTCAATAGTAACATCTCATTATTAACTTTTTAGTTTTTTCAAATGTACCATTGTTATGGAAGTTATTATTATTAAAGAAAACTTGTGAAGAGTATATAGGTATTCCATACTACCTTTGCCTCTCTTCTGTAAATATAACATTATTCCAAAACAAACAAAAAACATTTAAAGAAAAGATAACATGAATAGTAAATAATGAATCTTTCTATGGTTGGAGAAAATAAAAGATATAGATAACTTGGTGCAATAGACATATTTTTTACTCATTTTCTATGCATAATATTATATACCATGTAAAATTAAAATAAAAAATCAGTAAATTATGCCTTTACATACTACAAAAATTAGTCATATTTTTTCCATTTACAAAATTGTATTATGCATATATCTTGATATGTTGTCATTATAAAATAAAGAATTTCCTATTCAGGGAATATATATTAACTTAATTAAATCTTGGACAATTTCACTTTGAAAAATTTAATGTCCGTACCGTGTCTCTACTCTGTTGGGAAGGGTGTCAGAAAGGCATAGTGTATGTTTATGGCAAAGCTTAAGGGGGCATAATGTGTGAATTTTAAGGCGCTATATCTTATACTGGCTAAACATGGCATTTTTTGTAATATTGGGTTATTCAAAGGTATCCCTAAGCCCCAACCTCCTCTCTTTCCTCACCAAAAAGACACCTTCTATCATAGGTTGGCGGCATTTGACTTTATGCTTTGAAGAAAGATGACAAGCGAAAAAAATGATTTAATGAGGTCCCTAGAAGGATTTGCAGGTTTGTTGCTGTTTAGTTTGTGGAGGGTTTTTTTTTTTTAGTAGTTCTTCTGTCCTTCCTATACCCTCCCAGTATACCAAAGCAATTGCCTGACTTCAAACCCCAACTAATGTGGGAGACCCTTCCACTCCCTGAGCTTCATTCAGTGTTTTCATCTGTAAAAAAGGGTTTAACTCACTGCCTGGCAATGACAACTCTGACGAGTGTCAGCTATTATTATCAAATCAACTTGCATTTAATTCATTTTTCTTTTGGTTATATAAATAAAATGGTGTTTTCCTTTGTGTCAATATCAGAGTAGTTAGTAAGCTTTAGAGAATCAAATGATGTCTTGCATTTTGAGTCCTTACTGAAATCACTTTGCAGAAGTTAAATTAAGTTTACTACTTCAGCACATTTTACTCAAGGTATGTTTGAAAGTCCAGAGATAAAGCTGGTTTGTGATTTCTATAGAAATTTTGCCAAACATAAAAGTGACATAAAACCATTATCCATGGAGGCAAGCACAGTTGGGGTCTTTTCAGTCTGTCAAGTTTGCATTTTTAAAAATGTTGTAAGGCTTTATGAAAAAAAATTGCTTTTCCCTAGTTTTGTTATCTCTTTCTTTGAATTTCAGGATACATTTGTAAATCAAATTGTGCTCAGCCAGATAATGCTTAAACCAGAAGCTTAAAGCTTTAACAATGGTTTTTAGGGACTTGCATAAGTTACTTTCATATACAGAAAGTGATTAAAATAGCATTGCGAGTTTTCAATGAGATACTGAAAATACAATTTAAGACTAATAACAGCCTACTTAGGTACATATTTTAAAGTCTAATGGAAAATTCGATACAGGAATTATTTGAGTCCTTTACATACTAGTTGCTGTGCCAGAGACTTGGAAGACAGGTAGGAAATAAGATCATGTAACTAAACAAAACAAAAACCAGTTCTCAACTGTCCACACATCGCCAGATATATGCAAATAAGTTTGCAGTTATATTTCTGAATGCCACAGAGGAAATGTGTGTACATACGGAATGTATAAAATAGAAGTATCTGAGACTGCTCAAGGGGGTCAAGGTCATGTCCATTGACCAGAACGTGAGATGGACTTTGGAAATTGTGCATCGATCTGACAGTGTTCCTGGCTGCTAGTTACCTCAGGCCCCAGTGAGATTTTGAGACTGGAATTACGAGCCTAAACTTCTGACGTAACTCTCTCAGGAAGACTGTATTGTCCATATTTGCAACCCTATGGAAGTATATTCTGCAGCTGTCATTTTCCCTAAACTGCTGATACACAGCTTGGGTGCTAAATAGAGGGTGAAGAGATTTCTATCACCTTCACCTTTTTAAACATCTCCCTCTCTTTCTCTGTCTCTCCTTCTCTCCACTTGCTGGGTCCAAACCCACAGCCTATCTTAGTGTTGATGGCATCTTTGCTCATGGTCGTCTTCATTCATTCAGCATATTTTTATTGACAACCTGCTATTTGTTGAGTGTCATTCTCAGTGCTGGGAACATAGCAGTGTAAAAGACATACAAAAAGATCTTGACACTTCCAGATCTAAATAGACACATCTTGTAAGGTAACCCATGTTACAAATAGTTAAAGAACAGGGTCTGATTTTTAAAATGTTTTTGGCTGATATCCTCTCTATTTTACAGGGTATAATTTACTCCTAACAGGTCCCAAGAATCTTATTTTTAAGAGCAATTAATTTTTTCAATCATTTATCTGCTTAGTTTTCCATTTTTAAATTAGACACGACTGCTTAAAGACATAACCACTTAAAGACAAGATTACATATTTTTAGCTGCCCACATAGGCAGAGAAATAGGAGAGTTAAAAATGTTTGTTCATAAAGCTATAAGTTTGTAAGATCTATATTCAATTAAGATGGAAAAAAATTATGAGCAGCAAGATTTAATTGGGTTTAAAGATAGAAGCAAACAGTAACATTTTTGAAAATATATACAAATTTTAGAGTTCTCAAATTATGAATAATACACATTGTTAATCAGGATATAGGATGTACCAAGAAGTCAAAAGACAGGGTCTCAACCCAGAGGAAAAGAAGGGCAATGGTAGTAAAACTTCCTCAAAATCAAAGTAAGAATGATTGAGTATATAAAGTTGACAAATTATTTGCCATAACTTAATATCATTGTAAAGCTGGAAATGTAGTGAAATGAATAACCATTTAAAAATTATAATAATAAAGTTTCTTTAATATTTGTGATAATTTTTATTTCAAAAAATCATTGTACATGTTATCTGTCCAAAAGTAGTGTGACATATAGTAACAATTTAATTAATCTATAAACATAAGCATATTATTTATAATCAAAGTAGAGTTAATAATATATAAAATGGGTAAATTATAAAATTCTATATAACCAAGGTAATTAACTTTTAAGTTGAATATGAAAATGATGAAATGGCAATTTCTTAATGCAGGCTTAAATTTACATTTGCTTTCTTAAAGGTTATAGTTTATTTTTTAAACCCTGCATTCTTGTCAGTGTTATACTATTTATTAATGAGTGAAAAAATGAAGAACACAGGCTTACCACCTTAAGTCGATATAGCTCCTCAATTAGTATTCTATTTATCTGTTCTCTTGTGAAACACGTCTTCTCTACCTATTACTCTTATGGGTTTTTCTGCCCTCTCATTCTTGCAAGCCCTCTAAAAATCAGGATTTTCTGAGCCAAACTGACCACTTATTAAGATCACTAATGACCTTTACTAAATATCTAATGTAAGGGCCCTCTCCAGTACAATTTTACTTTTTTCTTCCAAGAGCTTTTGTCTTTAACAGTGTAAATCATTATCTCACATTTGCCGCCCCCCCCCCCCATGAACACAGGGACGTGTTTTTCACTACTCTGAGTCTCTATCCCTGCAACACAGGTAATCGGTGCGCAATTATTTTTTAAGTGGTTCAGTCAATGACTCCATGGTGTGAAGCCCAAATAAATATGGAAGACTTTTGTTAAATGTCAAAACAACTTTTGAATAAATAAAAACATAAAAGCCATGTATTTTCTTTCATTTTCCAGATCTGCACACTAAATGTATCCTCTCTAAAATAGCCATGAAACCATCTTTAGTTGAGGTTATGTGAGAGAGTGATTAATATGACTCATTAATTACAGCCAAAAATTCATGTAAATTGGTGATTTGAATAAAAAGGCTCATAAAACAAAGAAATTTTAGTATTTTACATTTCGTTATTCATTTTCCTATTGTGATCATACAACTTTTATTTTCTTGAGCTATAATCCATCAGACATACTCAGGAAAAATTATGACTTTACCTTTGGGGTTCAAACTGGCTAGCAGCTAGCTTTGCACCTATCGACACCTAATGCAATGCTTCATTAGTATCTGCTGTGTGATTCACATGCATGATTTCCTCATTCCATTAGGAAAAGCCTACAGACTATATTTATTAAAATATAGCTCTATTGTCAGTCAGAAAGGTAACATCTATGAATAAACTATATACAATATAACCCAAGACAATAAGACTGTTATCCCAGTACCAAATCATTCCCTTGACATTTGTAATTGCATATATGAAAGCTGAAATTAAAACCAATGTTGTGAGTTATGAAAATATGATGTGTGCAGTTGTACCATACCCAATTTCTGGATTTTGTAGTTCTTGTAATTTATGATAGTATTTTTATTGTTACTGTTCCAAGGGAATTTCAAAGCTGTTAGAATAAATTGGTAAAATGTTTATTGAGGAAAAGTAAAACTATCAAAAATATGTTCTTGCCTTAAGAAAATAGCTGACTATTCTGATGTTGAAAAGTTTTACAAATGGACAAGTAGTTTTGAGCTATGTTTAGCACTGTTTCTGTTATCAACATATTTGTAACAATATAGCTCTGTTAATGTCACTTATGAAACAATTAAAATAAGCTGATTTTATCTCTTCCCTCAGTAGCGTGTAGTGAGCTGTCTTGGTGGAACATGCACACAGGGACATATTGGAATATGATGCTGAGCCACACTAAGGTTAGAGACCGAACCTAAAAGAAAAGTCATTTTCCACTACTACTACTTATCCATACATTGATGAGACTCTAAAATATTTCCCACAGTAAATTGTACCTGTAGGTCTTCGGAATTTCTAGTTTCAAGCAGAGTTATGTATCTGTGGCATTTTCTACTGAAACTTTACTTAGAAAAAGCGGTATAACACATTGTCTAGAGCTGCAAGACAAAATTATTCCTAAGGAAACAAAATGACAGCCTGCTTATAATTTAAAGAAAAGTGGGCCATTATTTCATAAATATATATCTTTTAAAAATGTATACATATAACCATTTATAGTTTATTATTGTTTGCTCTACTTGAAATCACACTGATAATCAAACCAAAGTAATTCATTGGTAATCATTATTTTTCTACTTAACTATCAAATCATCTTTTGGTGATAAGCTGGCTACTCAGAGTATTTAACATCCGGAAGCCTTCATATAGAGTCATTACATAACTTGGATGATGCCTCCTAGATTCCAGAACTAGACACAAATAAATAGCCATAAAGATACTTAAAATGTTTTTTAATATTATTTTTATGGTAGAGTTTTGATTAAGAAACATATACATATTGATAAACATGCTAATCAAAGCTTCGGTTTTGAAGTAAGCACTTCAAAAACCTTGTATTTGATTACTTGGAAACTAGTAAGTTTATTTAAATAAATGAATTGTATACTGGCTATAAAATATCTGAGTAACCTTGACTTAATTGCTGTGGAATTTAATTTTATTTAATGAAAACATACTCTATCTTATTTCCTGCCTTGCAGATATTTCTATAATTTATAGTTAGAGCACTTTTGAAAACTGGTGAAAAAGAAAAAGAAATCTAAGACAAGCCATGACAGCTGCTTGAAAATTAAAGAAGTTATGAAGTGAAGCTAAATCTCTAGTAAAACAATACTTATGCTCAAGAGCCTATGTAACAAAATGTAATTAGGCACAGAGTCCTAAGCAGAGACTGAAAATGGGTTTTGACTGTAACTGCTTTACATAGCCTATAATTGTAAGCCTTACTTTTTTTTTTTTAGCTCAGTGAAACAATGGAGTCAGTTGTACCTGCAGTCCTATAGCATCAATGTTCACACATAGCACACTCATATACACACATTCAAAAGATACATGATCAGGTATTATGCTAACTAAAAGTGAGAAAATTATAGAATTCATTATTTGAGGCTACCATGCTTTTAATTTCTTCATATGATTATATTTATTGACTAAATGAAAATCTATTATATTTCTGACTTCTTCCTGTAGGTCAGTTTACTATTTCTTTCCTCAAATGGATAGTACCATAATTATATGTCACTTTTGTAGGAAATATAATTGAAATATAAACTTTAAAACATGCTTAAATAGCATAAAACAGTAATTAGATATATATTTTAAATTACATTGTAATTGAAATTTCTATTTAAACAACTCACTAAAAGATAATATTTTAACACAGACTACTTGTTAAAAGTAGGTAGTATATGGACTTTTATTAATTTAGTAGTTGATCTTTAACCATTACTTTACAAATATGGCCCATAAGTGAGACATGATCTGCTTTGTTAATATACTCATTCTGCTTGGTTGTAACCCAAAATTCTGAAGTTCTACAGAAATCAGTATCTATCATCAGTATCTAAGATGAGAAGTAGAATATAAAGTCCATTTTAAAGTAACTTCACAGTTTTATTCCCACCTCAGTCCAGAGGAAAACAGTCCAGGAACCAATAAAACTTCTTGGTAATATAATTTAAAAAATATGTCTTACTGGCACCGTTTTAATGGAGGCTAGAAATTGAAGTTTACTGAAGGCATGCTTCGAGATACAGATCATGCTCATAGTAAAGTTTATCTTGGATTCACCGCTTGTACTCACTGATGGAAACAATCATGGCGAATTGAATAAAATATTCAGTTCTAGTTCAGAACAATTATCTCTGCATGTTTTAAACAGTGACATCAATTATTCTCTTTCGCTTAAGGTTAAATAATTTTTATAAATATTTTATTAGTGAAATGCCAGTCAAACCCATGATGACATATCACTCCATACCTATAGGATAGCTAACAACAACAAAAAAAGATTGATGAGGCTGTGGAATATTGAAACTCTTGTACCCTGTTGGTGGAAAAGTAAAATGATGAAGCTTCTATGAAAACTAGTACGGTTGTTCCTCAAAAAATTGAAAATAGAATTACTATATCATCCAGCAATTTTACTTCTGAGTATATATCCAAAAGAATTAAAAATAACCGAAAAAGATTTTTGTACAACTGTATTCATGGCAGTATTATTCACAATAACCGCAGAAGTGGAAGAGTCTAGTAATAGACTGAATGGGGTTCCCTGGATATTCCTAGGCTGTAGCCCTAACTCCAGTGTGATTGTATTTGGAGACACGACCTTTAAGGAGACGATTAAGATTAAGTGAGTTTATATGAACAGAACCTTAATCCGATAGGGCTTGTGTCCTCACAAAAAGAGGAGGAGACACCCTGGTGTGTGCATGCAGAGAAAAGGCCATTGATGACACAGTGAGAATTTGGTGCTCTGCTAGCTCGGGAGAAAGGCCTCCAGAGAGACCAACCCCACAGTGCCTTGACCTTGAACTTGCACCTTCCAAAACCATGAGAAATAAGTGTCTATTTATGCCATCCTATTTGTGGTATTTTGTGATAACATCCCTGATTGACTAATACATAACTCAAATGCCCTTTGACAGATGAATGAATAATCAAACTGTGCTATATACACACAATGGAATATTAGTCTTTAAAAGGAAGGAAATTCTGACACATGCTACAACATAGAAGAACCTTGAGGACATTATGCTAAACAAAATAAACCAGTCACAAAAAAGACAAATACTGTGTTATTTCACTTAGATGAGGTATATAAAATATTCAACTTCAGAAAAACAGATATTAGAATGGTATTTTCTGGGGGCTGGTGAGAAAAGGGGGATGAAGAGTTGTTGTTCAGAGTGTACAGAGTTTCAATTTTGAAGGAGAAAAATGTGCTAGAAATTAGTTGCATAATAATGTGAATATACTTAACACTATTGAATTATAAAATGGTTAAAATGATAAGTTTCATGATGTGTATTTGCCACAATTTTTAAAAATCAAAGAAAAAACACTAATTTTCTGGAATTGATGATGCTATAAGATAAAATAACTGAAGTGATTTTTACTTTTGCTTTTAAAATTTAAAAGTAAAAATGATAATTTAAGTCTTAAAAATCAAAAACAACTTAAATGAAATATAAGGGAATACAAGGAGTCCACCTTGTCCAAAAGTTCAAAACTTGGAGACATTGAAAAGATAAAAATTCAAATGGTCATTGTAAATAATCCAATTTTGGGGAATAAATAAGATACTTGTCAGTGGTTTCAATCTGTCCATTGTTAAAGTACTCTTTTAACTTTCATCATGCTTAATAATCTGTTATATATCAAACACAAAATTTTTAAAAATAAACTTTCTAGTAATGGTAGCAATATAAAACAAATATAGAACTGGCACAAAGTAATCGTTGTTACTACACAGTATATTTTAATCATAACTGATATAAAACCACTGGATTCTATGAAAAGTTGAAAATACATCCTTTGAAGATCTATAGTTGAAAAAAATTTAAGTTAAACATTTTTCATTGTTTATGCTATTACAATTATCTCAATTTTCCCCCTTTGCCCCCTCCCCTTGGCCTGCCCCCTGCTGCCACATGCAATCCCCACACTCTTGTGCATGCCCATGGGTCATGCACATCTGTACTTGGTCTAATCCCTTCATCTTCTCTTACTAGATTTCAATTCTAAATGAGATCATATGCTATTTGTTTTTCATTGACTGGCTTATTTAATTTAGCATAATAGTCTTAGGTTCCATCCATGCTGTCACACAAAGTAAGACTTCCTTCTCTTTTAGTGCTGTATAGTATTTCATTTTGTAAATGTACCAACAGCTTTTTTATCCATTCATTTACCAATGGGAACTTAGGCTGATTCCAAATTTTGGCTATTGTAAAGAACGCTGCTATGACATAGGGGTGCATATATTATTTTGAATTGGTGCTTTAGGATTCTTTGGATATATTCTCAGAAGTGAAATCACTAGGTCAAAGGCAGTTCCATTTTTAATGTTTTGAGGAAACTCCATGCTGCTTTCCACAGTGGTTGCAACAGCCTGCATTCCCACCAACGGTGAACTAGGGTTTTCTTTACTCTACATCCTCACCAGCACTTGTTTGCAGATTTATTAGTGATCGCTATTTTGGCAGGCATGAGGTGATGTCTCACTGTGGTTTTAATTTGCATCTCTCTGATGGCTCGTGATATTGAGCATTTTTTCATATGTCTACAGGCCAACTGTATGTCTTCCTTGGAGAAGTGTCTATTCAGGTCCTTTGCCCATTTTTTAAAATTGGATTGTTTGTCTTCCTGGTCTTGAGTCATATGAGTTCTTTATGTATTTCAGAGATCAAACCCTTGTCGTATGTTTAATTGGCAAACATGTTCTCCCATATAGTAGTGGGTTTCCTTTTCATTTTGCTGATGGCTTCTTTAGCTGTGAGGAAGCTTTTTAATATGATGTAGTAACATTTGTTTTTTATTTTTCTTTATTTCTTTTACCCTAGAAGATATATTGGCAAATATATTTCCACACATGATATCTGAAATTTTACTACCTATGTTTTTCTCTAGGATTTTTGTGGTATCATGGTTTATGTGTCTTTTATCTATTTTGAGTTTATTCTAGTGTATGGTATAAGTTGGTGGTCTAGTTCCACTTTTTGACAAGTGCCAATCCAGTTCTCCCAACATCATTTATTGAAGTGACTGATCCCATCTCAGACCCATTGAAATGGATAATTAGGGGGTTGATCCCATAACCTATGGTTTAACAAGCTCTCAAGATCATTCCAATGCATCCTAATGTTTAAGAATGTCTATTTTTTAAATTAAATTTCACCTTTCTTTACACCTGTGTCAAACTTTCTACTACATCTATTGAAATGAAATCACAGAACCATGTCAATAGCAGGTCTGGGATGGGATCTGAAAAACGTCTATAAAGTTTCCAAGTGGTGCTGCTGCTGCTGCTCTTCTAGGGGCCACATTCTGAGGGTCATTGTCATAGCAAACATGGAGGCATATGAAGGAGTAAGTGTTCAGTCCTGGAAATTGGAGCATATTTTATAGAATTCAAATGCTATTATTCTTAGACTATCATTACCTTTGTATTTACACATGAACTTAGTAATTATAATGCCATTTATACAAATCGAATGACTCCTAAATGAAGATAAAAAATTTGCACATGCAGATTTTTAGCACTATGTAACAACTGTATCCTGTAGTCTATATTAACTAATGATCCTCTTTTAACTGCATGCACGTAAACAGAAACAATTAATTATGATTTACATGATGAAGAATATGCTGTATTTAGGCTTTATGTTTCAGATTTCAGCTATTCTACTCTTCTCTGATCATGCTTTTATGCAAATACATGTAGTACCTCCCTGTTGTGTGCACCACTCTTGCCCTGCTTCACAGCCACTGAATGTTCCTTTAAATTGGCAGGGAATGACCTGAACTATTTGCACACTCTCTTTGCAAGGTTTTTGTCTTCCTGCATTAAGACATAAGCACACTGCTGCCATCTGGTTTATGAACTGTCTATCTAACTTTATGACTAAGAAATCTGTAACCCAAATGATGGAGGATTTAGGGAAAGAACAATAACAAAAGTACATGGGAGGTTTTTTTTTTTTTTTTTAGTTCCCTTTCCTTTCACAATAGAGTGCAACTTCTTCTCAAACCCAAACTACCTGGAGTACTATAAAACCCATGTTCTTGTATACTCTGGTAAGACATCGCTCAACGTTTTGTACTATAGAGTGGGTTATAAGATTTCCACAAATAGGTTAGAAATAATACCAACAAGCGTAGTTGCAAAAACATTAGTAACCATATACTGTTGTTCATCTCCCTTTAAAAGTGTTTTTTTTAAGTGCATGAGGAAAGAAAATGATTAATTCACTATGTAATTAACTTTTTGATAAATATGTATGTTGTTTGTGAAGCCACTGGGTATATAGTTATTTAAAAAGGCAAAGTTACTGTCTCAAGGATCATACGCTGTTTTTAGTAGAGAAAGACAGATAATAAACAAGTAACTTAACATGAAAAATGTCAGAGAGTTCAAGTAGCATAATGTGATTGCAAGTTATTTAATAGAAACTCCAGATTATCATTGCCAAATATCTCAAATTGACACTACCTGAAACAAAAGAGATAAAAAAAAAAACAACCACTTCTGCTGAGAAGAGAATTGTGGGGAACTCTTTGGCAGTATCTAAAATCCTGAATATGTGAATATGTTTATTCTGTGACCCAAAAATCACATGTGTAGATGTATTCCATAGAGATATTTGTGTGTGTCTGCGTGTACTATGTCCAAACATGTACATGACTATGAATTTTCAGAGCAGCATAACTCGGTCACTGGAAACAGCTCTCATTTACTTCAACAATAAAATACAAACCATACTCTGGTATATTCACACGGTAGGACACGGAACAGTGATGAAGATTACGGATGCTGCACACAAGAAAACGCTACACAAAACCAAATGAATCACAACCATGTTGATCACTGGAACCGAGGTACAAAATGCACTTAAACTCTGTGATTCCAGTTAAATAAATTGGCTGTAGCAGTAGGCAATACTTCCAACATGTTAGAAATGAAGGGGTTGGTTACCTTTGGTGATGGGGCTGCGATTCCTGGGAGGGGAGAACGGAATCTTTCCAGATGATGGTGATCTGTTGATACATAACAAATCATCACAGATTCAGTGGGTTAAAAAACCTTAGTTTCTGTGAGTCAGGAGTCTGGTCAGGGTTTATTTGGGTTCTCTGTTGTGTCATCAGGCCGCACTAAAGGTGTCAGTGAAACTGATTTCTCATGTGCGAGATCACTTGGGAAAAGTGATCCTGTGTGCCACCTGTAGCTTCTTACTTAGCATGTGGACATTTTCACGGATAGTTCACGAAATGGCTTCTTGCTTCCTCAAGGCCAGTTGTAGAGTGAGAAAAACTCTAGCAATATAAAGTCTTATAGAACATAATATAATCACAGGAGTTGACACCTCATTACAGTAACTGTATAATGTAACCAAAGTATGAGAGTCACATCCCACCACCTTTGCCATATTACATGGGTTATAAGCAAGGCAGATGTCTCACTCACTCTCCAGAGGAGGGGGATACACAAAGGTGTGAAAACAAGGGGACAAAGATCTTTAGAGGACACTTTAGTGTCTGTCTGCCACAATGGAAGGTTCTATATTTTTACTTGTTATTGTCCATTATTCTATATAAACAGAGGTATTACAATTACTTCAAAACACGGGTTTATTTAGATAACAGCTTTATTGAGATATAACTTCTGTGATGCCCACAGAGTTGTGCATCCAAAACCACAATTAATTTCACAACATTTTTTCACCCCCTCAAAAAATCCAGATCCACTAGCAGTCACTTTTCTTCCTTCCCCACCCAAGCTCTAGGCTGCTACCACAGTTCTGTTTTCCATCTCCAGAGATACACCAGTTTTCTGGAATTCTCATGTAAATGGAATTATACAATATATTGCCTGTTGTGATTTATTTCTTTCATTTAGCATAATGTTTTCAAGGTTCATTTGTTCTGTACTATGTATCAGTACATCATTTATTTTTCATGACCAGATAATATTGCATAGTGTAACTATATCACTTTTCTTGTTCCATTCATCAGTTAATGGACATTTGGGTTGTTTACACTGTTTGGCTTTTATGAATAATGCTGCTGTTACATTTGTGTACAAGTTTTTGTGTAGACATATGTTGTAATTTCTCTTGAATGTGTACCTAGAAGTGAGATTTCTGAGTCATATTATAAGTCTATATTTAAACTTCTACGAAACCGTCAGACTGCTTCCCAAGGTGCCGCATCATTTTGCATTCACACCAGTAATGTACAAGGGTTGCAGTTTCTCTGTATCCTTGTCAACTTTTGTTATTATGCTTCTTTTTGATTATAACCTGTCTAGTGGATATGAAGTAGAATCTCATTGTGTTTTTAATCTGCATTACCTTGATGGCTGATGATTTTTTTAAGTACAAATGTGTTTACTAGGTGAAAATTTATAAAGTTATATGCTCATTATTGAGCTACTTCTCTGTATATTATAACCCATTCAGTTATTTTAAAAAGAGTCACTGGTGCTGGGCTGTGATGTGCAGAGAAGCACACAATTACAGTTCCTCAGGCTCAGCTCGTATGAATGTGAAGCAATTCTTTCAGTTTTTCTGAGCTGTGTCATCAATTCTCCTTCCAACCACCAACAGCATTACCTCACCTCTGCAAAGTGAATACACTAATACAAACAGAGTTCTTGCTGAGTCATTGCCCCTGGTCTCTACTCCAGTTCATGAGTCAGTAAGATGAAGAGAGAGGAAGAGGGAGTGAAGAAGAGAGACAGTGTACTAGGAACCTATATTACTACCTACCAACTAGTAATAATTAGGAGGGGAACCAAGTAGCTGATTAAAGCTAATAACTATAACAATGTACTATGAAATAGAAAGAGTAAGCAGAAAATACCATATTTAAGTTCAGTACTAAGTGTTAACACAAAGTAAGGAGATAAGTGGCAGAATTTAGGGAGATATTGATAATTCATTTAAAGTTGCAAATATATGCACACATTATGCATATATTAAATCTAGAGGGAGAGCTATGTCAATGGAAGTGAGGAAAATACTTGCATAGTCTACTGTACTCTGTAGATATTTATTGAAAGCTGTTTGTCCTGTCGACTTTTCTGAATGCTGCCTTTCGGCAGTAATTTGGGTATTTGGCAAATGTTAAGAACATGGTATTACTTTTCTTAGGTAAATGCTACGAAGAACACACAAATTTAATTCTATGGCTTCGTTGGTTATGGTTAAACTGCTTTTTGATTATGAACCTTAAACATGAGAAAAATATTCATAATTATCATCTATCTTTTGGTAACTGGTAAACTAATTCAGTGTCAATTAATGTCAAGGTTGTCAAATGAAAGCCTCGTATACATCATATGTCTTACTCCTGTGGACATAAAGAAAGAACATATGTTACAATATGCTTCTTCATTCTAGGAATATGTAGATTGTGTTTTAAAAATGTCTTGCATTGTAGGTGATTCCTGGAGGTGTAGAGCAAAGTGAATCCAGCCAGGAAAGAAGTAGAGGAAGTAGAACTTTTAAAGTATTTGTTAATTGGCTTGGTCAGAGATCTTCAAAGGGAAATCTTCCCTCATTAGCACATGCTCGAACTTTAACACTTCTGGTTTTTACTCCGTCTGCTGTCGGTCGAATGTGCTTCTGTGTACTCACCTTTCTCAAGCCCCTTTTCTGCAGTTTGTGAAGGTAGTTTGTTTGCTCGTGAAGAAGAATAAATGGCACATGTTTTATCATTTAGAAAGGTTTTTGAAGAAGCTAAGTTTTATTTTTAATTCTTTTATTCAAAATACTTCCTCTAAGCGCAGATCTTACATCAGATATCAGCAACATACTGTCTTGATTGAGGGGATATTAGTGAAAAGGGAAAAGGTCAGTGAGTAGAAAGACGTGTGGAGCAAGTCAAAGAGTGAGGAGCGAGAGCTGCAGCCCGTGCCTTCTGGAGGTCAGTAGCATTAGGAGTGATCTCGATCATGACTTATAATCAAAAAGAAGTCACCAGGTGCTACAAGGAAGAGATTGATTATTCTCACTCTTTCTTTTAATGCCAGATTTTAATTTTTGCATTCTGCATAAATATGAAATAAAAATAAAAATCACCATAGTTATTTTATAACATAATTGCCTTAGTATGTATAAAGGAATGGTTTTAAGATTGTTATTTCAATCTCTATTTATTAATAATTCCTTCTGGTTCATTGTAAAATATATGTAAATATGTAATTGTGAGCAGGTCTAACATTTATAATTTCCTCAAAAGTCTCTAAAATCATTTTTGAGCTGTTATGAACTTTAAATATGTATTTAGGCAAAATTTCTAAAATATCACCTACATTTATCATTTTAATTAACATATTTTTATTAAATTTCTTGGGGTGACATTGGTTAATGAGATTATGTAGGCTTCAAGTGTACAATTCTATGATACATCATCTGTATACTGTACTGTGTGCCCACCACCCAAAATCAAATCTTCTTGTCACCAAATATTTTGACCCCCTTTACCCCACTCTCTCCACTCTGCTCCCCTCTGGTAACCACCACACTGTTGTCTGTGTCTGTGAGTTTTTGTTTGTTTGTTTTTTGTGTTCATTTATTGCTTTCAGGTTTATATCCTGCATGTGAGAAAAAAACTCATACGGTTCTTAACTTTTTCTCACTGGCACAAATGGCAGTATTTCACCTCTTCTTACAGCTGAGTAGTATTCCATTGTATCTATGGACCGCATCTTCCTTATCCAGCCCTCTGTCGAAGGACAGTTTAGTTGTTTCTATGACTTGGCCACCATCAATAGTGCTGAAATGAGCACAGGGGTGCATGTATCTTCATGAATAAGTGTTTTCAAGTTTTTCAAGTAGATTTCCAGAAGAAGGGTTGCTGGGTCTTATTGTGACTGTATTCTTAATTTTTTGAGGAAACTTCATACTGTTTTTTCATAGTAGCTGTACCAGTTTAAATTCCCACCAGCAGTGAATGAAGGTTCTGTTTTCTCCACATCCTCCCCAACACTTGTTCTTACTTGCCTTTTTGATAACAGGCATTCTAATAGGTATGAGGGGTATCACATTATAGTTTTGATTAGCATTTCCCTAATAACTAGTGAAGTTGAGCATTTTCATATATCTGCTGCCCATTTGTGTCTGTTCAGGCACATTTTTTTAATTGGATGGTTTGTTTGGTGTTGAGTTGTTTTTATATTTTAGATATTATCCCCTTGTTGGAACTGTTGTTTGCAAATATCTTCTCCTATTCGATTGGTTGCTTTTTTATTTTGTTGGCAGTTTCTTTTGCTATGCAGAACTCACAGGGTCTTTTGAAAATCGTGTTGTTTACAATTACCTAAAAGTGACAGGTTATTTACCTAGCGTGGAAAGCCATGATACGAAACCACGGTAAACGCTAAGAAAGCAGAGGCTCCTAGGTTTTGTAAAATAGGGCCATGTTAGTGATGGTCATTTTCAGAAAACATCACTGCTTAGATACTGAGAACGCATTATTCTCTACATCAGTCTTAACTGCCTGCTATGAGACTGTAGAATGGAGGCTGACACTTCTAGGTTCTAAACTCCTAAATTAGAGAAAACAGTATCGTTTTATATTAATCTCATGCAAGCATGAACTGCTGAGGTAGTTTTAGTAAATACTTGTACAAGGAATTTTCTTCTTTGGGAGTTAGGGATATTAGTAAAAAAATGTTCTTTTCAAATTCTCAGGCAACTTTCCTCAGGTTGCTGTCTATAATTTAATTGTGCACACAAGCTTGACTACTTGGTATCTGTAATGACAGGGCGAAGGATTTGTACTGCTAAAGCATTTCCTAGCCATGGAGCAAGATGAAATTGCACTAATTCTCATTACCAATTGAAAATGGGTAAATGGGGTGGAGGAATAGAAGTTTGGATATGACAGAAAATCTTAGCTAAGCTAGGTATTAGTATTTCACGGAAGAGTCACCAAATGCAAAAATTATAGAACTCTAACAATTGTCCTGAATTTCTCTTGGAATTATTATTACTGCATTTCATCATAGTTATTGATGGTGTTTACAAAACATATAGAACTAAGATCACTCACTTTTCTGCAAATATTTATTAAGCATCTTCTCTGTACCAGGTAATATTTTAGAGAACACTGAAAATACAGTGGGAGAATAAGAGAGACAAATTATTCATGCCTTTTGAAATAAGGGAAATTTGGGAGACATACCTTCCAATGTCATAAGAGAAGCAAAAATCCCCTGAAGATAATCTAGAAAAATGTAATTAGCTCACCCATTACTACTGTTTAAAGCCCCCAAACTTAATGAAGTTGCATACTAATCTGTATATTGATCCAGATGGAACTGATAACCCCAAAGATTAGAGTATGTGGTTCTATTGGACATGACTGTTCCTGTAACATTGCCTGGCTTTGTAAATGCTGTTTGTACCGGTTAACGGTTGTTCCCTGAATAATTAATGAGTGAAATATTATTTGACACATGTTTATTTTATATTAGGGTTAGAGTCATGGTTTGAACTTATTAAATGTTATGTTTTGATCAATGAGACACCTAAAGCTATGGTCAACAGTATCCATAGTTCTCTCCTTGCTTGCTTACCCATATGTAAGAGAGAAAAAAGAACTTGTGTGATTTAAGGATTATTGCAGCACATTTGTGGGAGATGTTGACACTTGGCTCTATTTTTATTTTTATTCCATTTGTTGACTGATTTCATGGGACATCCTCATAACCCAAAAGACACCTTGGAGTGTTTTCACCCTCTAAACTGTAATAATCTCTGATTCTACATTCCGCACTAACCTGTTCACATAATAACTGGCTGGACCAGTAAATGTACCAACTCAGAAATCTTAAAATCATTTATCTGAATTTCTGCTTACAGGTTTTTATCCTTCAGTGTCTCAACTTACGCTTCTACCATGTCTGATTCCGAACCTCAGAAAGACTTCCGGACCTTACTTGATTTTGTTCCAGATTTTTAGCTGTTATTTTATGTTATGTTCTGTTTTGTTTTGTTGGTCTGTATGGTTATATATGATGAAGCATCTGAACTTTCTCACCATCACCTTAGTTCCCTTGCATTACTGTCTTTACCCCATACCAGGTGATAAGACCCTGATCCTGTACAATTACTGCAGTCGCTCTCTCTATGGCTTTTTAAAGGAAGCTAAGCCCTATTTTATTTTATTTTATTTTTAATATTTTATTTATTTTATTTTTTAGAGAAGGGTAGGGAGAGAGATAGGGAAGGAAACATCAATGTGTGGTTGCCTCTCATGCACCCCCTACTGGGAACCTGGCCCACAACCCAGGCATGTTCCCTAAACTATAAATCGAACCAGCGACCCTTTGATTCGCAGGCCGTAACTCAACTACTGAGCCACACCAGCCAGGGCTAAGCCCTATTTTAAATACAAAACAAAAAAAATAAATAAAAAGTCATATAACTATTAACTTTTTTGTTTAGACTAGAATCCAAATAATAGCCATGCATTTGTTGATATGTTTCTTAAATTTATTTTAATCTACAGTGTAACTTTCTTTTTTCATTAATTAATTTATTAAATAATTTCATAAAAGGTGTTTTATGTCTGTTATTTGCCCTACAAAGTTTCCTGCAGTCTTTTTTATTTGTCCTTTCTGGATGGATTAATGTATTTCTGTAGTGACATTTAACATGGGAATCTGTCCAGTGCACTGAGAGTTTGATCTGCAGGCTTGTGGTTCAAGATGACTTCATCGATCAGTTCTCCTACCAGGAGATGCTGGGGTGGGGTGTCCTTCTGTGCTATAGCCATGCATGACGACCGCCTGAACGTATCAACTAGTTACAGGTTTCGAACGGCAATATTCATTACTTCCTCCTTCATTATAACACTTTTAAAAAGAAAACTTTCTTCATCAGCTGTGGTGCTACCCAGAGGTGGTTCACACAGGAATGGCAGAACAAATGCAACATTCTTTCCCTTTATTAACCACTTTCCAAGAAAGTAATGATATGGTCTCCTTGCATCCTACCAAGGGATGATAGGGGTGTGTGTGCTTATTATTATGAACTCATAAATGTATGCACATTTGATGTGTTTTAACCCACTGGAGTTTTTATGCTTATATTTAAATCTTTGGCCAGTGGGAGCTTCTTTAAAATGGCTACTGAGTCCTTTGATATAATGCTGGTCATATTTGATAGCTTTCCTGTTATTATAATAGACTACAGACTTATTTCCAGGGCATTACTCATAGAAATAATATCTATATACCAAATTCTGAGACTTCAGTGGTGCTG
This sequence comes from Desmodus rotundus, assembly GCF_022682495.2. Lineage (NCBI taxonomy): Eukaryota > Metazoa > Chordata > Mammalia > Chiroptera > Phyllostomidae > Desmodus > Desmodus rotundus. The sequence continues at coordinate 169,242,516 of NC_071388.1, forward strand.
AATGCTACTGGATATTTTAATAATTGTTTCTCAACCTTTAAATAGAGAGAGTTTACACCTATGTTTTGAAGCTTCTTCTCTTTTGAAAATTAAATAGAACATACATTTGTGCCGATAGCTCTAATTCAGCTTCAGACCTACAGAAATTTTTACTTAACCTTATTTAAGTTAAATATTCAACATTAGCTACAATTTTTTTAAAAAAAGGAAACAGTAAAATTAGTTTGCTTTGATTTGGAGGAGGAAAGTATCTAGTTCTAATAAAAACTGATAACCAATTTTTTAAAATTTCCTTTCAAAAATAAATATTTCCAAAAACTCAGCCAGTAATTTCCCAAAGAAATTATGATGATTAGTTGATTAAAATATTAGCTAAATTCTTTGAATATATTCAATGATTATTAAAATATAATCAACTAAACAGCATATGGTGGTATATGTGATTAATTATCCATTTATAAATTTGTAATCAAAGTAGTGTGTTTTAACAGATTATGTTAGCTTCTCTGCTGTGACTTTTCCTGTTCAGTTTGGAGGAATCTGTATTCAGATAAAAAATATCCACCCTTTGTTTCAGATTGATTTCAGCATCACTCCAAGGAACTGTGTCAAAGCTCTGATAACTCCTGAGCATTTTCTTGCTTTGCCTTCAGATAAAAAACTTTTGACATGCACTAAAAAAGTAGATATTTTTAGTTATAATTGTTACTTCCACATTATATAATTTGTCATTTGATAAATATTATTTTAAAAAATGTTTATCCTCACCTGAGGACATTTTTTTCATTGCTTTTAGAAAGAGAGAAAGGGAGAGAGAGAAACATCAATATGAGAAAGAAACAACAATTGGTTGCCTCCTATACGCACCAGTTCAAACTGGATATGAACCTGCATCCCATTTGTGCCCTGACCAGGAATCAAACCCAGAACCTCCTGGTTACAGGGCAATGCTCGGAACAACTGAGCCCCACTGGACACAACTTCCAGGACCCACTGTTCTTTGTAGCTGCTAGAAAATTGTCTCAAGAAAGCCTAACAGTACCCTAATTTTGTGGGATATCGTGGGAATAAGTGAAAGTCTATCAACGCACTAACACATACCTGCCATGTGATTATAAGATAAAATGGAGCAGGATAAGGGAACGAGAGGGACTAGGTTACGGCTTTACTGTAGATGGGGCTATCAGGGCATACTTGTTATTTATATAAAACCTTCATAATTCTGACACCATTAAAGAACATCTCAAAACTGGCAAAAGTCTGTGCTAGTAGATAGGATTCCTTCTAGTTAATGAGAAACACTGTAGCCAGAAATTTCCTTTAGGGAAAACCTGCTTTCAAGGCCACACCAGGCTTTCTGTAACAACATGCTTCTACATACAGTCATTAATGACACAAACTTTCTGTGAGTGCCTGTAATGTGCTGGACACTGTGACAATGCCTTCCTCAGTCATCCTGAATCCAAGAACCTAGGTCCCAAAAGACTTGGATATGCTTTAAGAATTCTCTTCAACAGCAGGTTAAGTGCAAATGTAACTTAATGAAAGGAGAACTAAAAAGATAGAGATTTGCATTTCAAGCACAACTTTGGCCTTCACTCAAACTTGAACTGCCTTTTACTATTTTGCTTTCCTTGCATCTGAAATTCCTCCCTAGGAGAGGGCCCATCTTCTGAAATTCTGAAATGCAGACAGCTTGTGTACATTTCAAGTAACTGTAGCAGCTGAGAGACATAAATTCTAGGAAGTTTGCCTTGGATAGGTGTTTTCTATGTTCACCTGCTCTTCATGGGAATTCGGAAATGTCTAATCACTTATCCTTAGAAATTAGAAGTTCAAGACACTTAGATCTCACCAGTCAAAATATACATTTTGTTTTTCTGAACTATAAGGGTTTTAAGAAACCAGAAACATCATTGTAACAAATGAACTCAGAGACTGACTCTGCATTAATTTATCTTAATGATTTAACAGACATTTTCTATTACATTTTGAATGTGTTTCTCTCTAATTTTTTGTGCAATAAGGTACAACTAGCTACTCTTTTCCTGAGGATAGAATAACTGTTAAATAATATTTAACAGATATTTAATTGAGTTATATTTTCCTAAAATAGCACACATTAAAAAAAACAGGATTAAGTACCATATTAGTAAATTTCAACTATTAATGATATCTTGCTTCTACCACACTTGTTTAAGTGCTCATTCAGCGTTAAGGAAAAACTTTAAAATGTTCTCTGAACAGTTGCACTATCTAAATTCCTTTGGGCCCCACACTCTACCTTGGCTGCTTGCAGTCGAGTTGCTGTGTCAAACTGGGCTTGTCATTGACTAACTCTTGGTAAGTATTGCATATGGCTTTAGCTCACTCTAACTTACGCTTCGTTGCATCCCGTTTGTGTAAGAGAAAACATCTCTGTAATTTTCCGTTTTCACAATCAGAACAGAAAGGTGAGAAACAAAAGATTTTGTATTAGTTTTCTAAGGCTGACATAACAAAATACTATGGACTGGGTAGCTTGAACAATAAAAATTTATTTTCTCAGAATTTGGAGATTAAAAGTCCAAGATCAAGGTGCGAGCAGGGTTGGTTTTGCCCTGAGGCCTGTATCTTCCTGTGCAGATGGCCATCTTCTTCCTGTATCTTCACGTCTGCTTCCCATCTGCACCTCATTTTGTAAGAAAACTCAGTCACAATGGATTAGGCTCTACCCTGATGTTATTATTTGACTTCATTTCTTTAAAGGCCTTATCTCCAAATACATTCACCTTCTGAGATATGGGAGTTAGATCAACATAAGAAGTTGGGGCAGGGTGCACAGTTTAGCTCCTAACAGCTTTCATGTATAATGAGCCTCTGACATTTCATTTTCCAATAAGGAGATTTTCTTTGCACTGGACTCTTCTCTTTCTATTCGTGTTCTCTGAGATTTAGAACAAGGATAAAAGTTGTATTTGCATTGATCCCTCAGCCCTACCCCCTCTCATGCTCAGGTTTGCAGTCCTGTCCATTCCCCCCAGTGGGATTTCAAATTTGTGTTGAAAGATTTTTAAATATATAAGGTGGCTTATAGTTTAATATAAAATAGGCACTTCTGTATTCTATTTGTTAAATTTTAAGTACCTTTTAAATTATAATAACAATGGGAACTAAAGATAATGAATTTCTAAGCAGTACTTTTAAAAAGCAATAGAAATCTTATAATTCACTGAGTGACCATTATAAAATAAACTGTAAGTTTTGTTATTTTTATATCCCTCCCTTTTGCTCTAAAAGGGAGGAAGATAAAGTGTTACATAAAAGCACTTAAATGCAATAACCGTTTCTTTGCCTTTCTATCTGCTTTATGTTTTCATATTCTGCTCTTTCTCCCCAATGATTTTCTGATTTATCTCTGAATAGGAAATTTTCTCCTGAATCAGCTTCTCTAGTTTTTCCTGTAAACCTCTAAGATCATGCTTTAAAACATTAGCATGTTTTTAACTCTGACAAAGACGCATCTCCCGCAGGTTCTTCACCGCCGCACGTCTAGGCTCCGGGAGTCAGAGTGTCCTTTATTTCTGCACTGATACCGTCACTGTTGTGTCTCCTGTGTTAGGCACAAAGCTGTCCCCGCCCAGGTTGCACAGGGGGGTTTCTGAGTTTGTCAAACAGCAGGTTTCCTCTTCACCAAGGCTGTATTGCCACAAGAAGTCCTTTTAAGGCGATCACCTCATTTAGATGGAGTAAAGTATTGCATGTTTCACAATATGGTGGGGACCAGCGTATCATTTTTCTAGTTCTCTTTCAAAGTATTGATTACTAGTGAAATTCTTATCATAAAATCATCCAGTTTGGTTATTAGAAAGTTATGATTGCAAATACTCACAAAAACACACAAATGAAAAGTCGTTCATTAAAAGACTACTATGCTTCATGTCTTACATTGGTTCAATACACTTGTGGTAATGTGAGCTATGTTCTCTTTTCAGCATTAGAGGCAGTCTTAACCTAAGTGCCCCAAGACGACAATTCTAGAAGAATGTTGGGTTTTAAACTTATTTCTATCAGCCACAGATTTTGCTGCATGAACTCTTGCATAGATGCTAGATCGATAAATGACTGATAGATACATCTGACATTTCTAGGAATATATATTCTATGTTCTATATTATTATAATATAAATTTAGAGCAATCTTATTAAAGTTCTGCTTGGCATACATTTCTATCTCTTTTATTTCATTCTCCTTTGTCATCTCTGAAATAGCTTCTTTTTCTTTTCCTTTTTTTCAAAGACAAAATGAATATTTTAATTAATTTCAGTAAAAGATATAACATGAATTTGGATTAGAAAACATGACAATGAGAGGTTTATTTTTTCTGAAATTGCAAGGAAAAAAAATAACCCTTAACAGTTTCAACAATAATTTTCTGGATCTTTCTCTTACATCAAAAACTATGTATCTTCTCCCCAAAGCACTTGCTCTGAGAGCCAACCCACCCTCCTTGTCCCCTCCAGCTGGGACAGGTCACCTCCCTGATCCCCACTGTGTGGGTGCGGGAGACCCTGGGCTCTGACAGTGGGCAGAACACAGCGGCCCCCAGAGCCCCACCCCCAGTCCCCATGGCAGGGGCCACAAAGCTGGCTTTGCTTCCACTGTCTCAGAAAGAAGGAGCCAAGAGCTGACCCTCAGCACAAACCAAAGCCCAAGGTGGAGAGAATGAGGGCCTCTGGGCCCCAAGCAGTCTGTTCATGGGGGCGGGAGAAGGGAGAATCTGTGTTATTCCATCTTTAAAAACAAGGGACACTGGGCCCTGCTCCAGGGCTGTGCTTCTCTAAGGGACTCTGCTGCTGAGTGTCAAGGGCAACTACAAGCATGAAAGGAGCGGACACATCAGAAGACTCTGCCCTGCCTGGAGGGAGGGTGACAAAAGGAAATCAGGACCACTAATCATCTGTGAGAGGCTGGAGTGGGGACTGGAGCTGCTCACATGGCCGCCAGCCCCACAGAGGACAGCACAGGGAGATCCAGGACCACCACACCCAACTGGCACAGCTGTGGATCTTCAGGCCTTTCCCAAGGTCCCACATTAGGTGCCAGACCCATTCCAGGTATGGTAGACAACGGGGAAGGCAAGAGCAAACTTGGCCGTGTGGATCAGTGCTGGACCCAGACACAGCGACTTCACCAGTTCCAAATGAGACTCAAAGTTCCCAGGCAGCACCAGGGCCCGCAAGCCAGAAAGAGAGACTCCTGCCCTCAGGGCTCTGCCAGTGCTGCAGTGGCAAATGGACATCGCCCTGCAAATAGTCGACTTGTAGAGAGTGATATGAAGACACAGAGGATGGTGTGAACAAAGGTTCTTATTCCAGAATCTCCCCGTCTCTTCCTTGGCTGTGGTTCCCAAAGGAACAGCATTTCTGATGCAGAGCAGAGGACTGAGGCGGGGCCCAAGGCAGTGGCGGCCACCGTGTCTCAACAACAGCATAGCCGCCTTCTGCAATAGCTGCTTTTCCTTTTCAGTGTCTAAGGCTGTGGAGAACAGGTTCTACTCTCAACAGCTGGGACTGTGCTGTAATGGCTTGTGTGGGAATCACTGTCGCAACACAGTGCAAGTGTGCTGTGATGCTACGTTTGGAATTAGGTAAAACTCCAGAGTAAGAGAAAGGTTCTCAGTACTCCAGTCTTCCCCCTTTTTTTTTTTTTTCTGTGAACCTAATGTGTCGCTATAAATTTTGTATTCCTGAGGGAAGTGTTGTCACTATTTTGTTCTGTGAAATGATGGAAATTTATGTCTAGTTTCTTAATTCTCCACATGTAACATATAACTGCTTAATTATGATCCACATCAGAAATATTGATCTTTCAAAACAACAAGGTAATAAATTCTAAGAAAGTAGAATTTAATATTCCATCAATGGTGGATAAACTTGGACTTGTGTGTTAGGTGGAGCAATGTCCACAAAATCAGGTCATGAGATGTGGCTTCCCTCCATGTTCACCATCCCAACCCCACCTGTCTCCCTGCCTTGGCTACCCTTGTTACACATGTGTCACACATGTAAGAGTTTGTTCTTGTGTAAAGATTTGTTGCTCACAAAAACCCACGTATCACTGGCTGTGTACCAACTTGAGTATGTCCCTGTGAATAAAACTCTGTCTTAGCTCACCCTGCTGTAACAAAGCACCATAGACTGGGTGGCTTAAACAACAGGAATTCATGTTTCACTGTTGGAGAGACTGGAAGTCCGAGATCTGGGCACCAGCAGGGTCAGGTTCTGGTGAGGGCCTACTTCCTGGCCCCCTGTCTCACTGTGCCCTCCCACGTGGTGAGAGAGATCTAGTCTCTCCTCCTCTTTTGTAAAAAGACATTAGTCTTATCATGAGGTCCCTTTCAAGAACTACTCTAACCATGATCACCTCACAAAGGCCTTGCCTTCAAATATCAGCATATTGAGGATTAGAGCTACAACATATGAATTTTGGGGGACACAGCCATTCAGACCATCACACCCCCAAATATCAACAAGTGACCCTCTAGCTTCCTTATGTTCAATTTACCCATTTACTCATCTAAGTTTATCAGGAATATAATTCCTGCACAAGTAGTATGCCACAAAATATTTGGTATACCAATCTGCATAAATTAATAGTAATTTATTTTAAAATTCAAAAGAGATTTTCAAGTCTCAATACTCATTATTTTAAGTGCCCTTAAGTGCAATTAATGTAACTAAGTACTATTAAAACGCAGCCACCACTTTGGATAACGTAATTGTCCCTAATAAGCATAACTTTTCACCCTGGCTGGATACTCAGCTGGTGGGAGCATCGTCATCATAGCCAAGGTTGTGCATTCACCCCTCGTAGGGGCACAAACAGGAATCAGCCAATGAATGCATAAGTGGAACAACAAATCTATGTTTCTCTCTCTCCCTCTCCCTCTCCGTCTCTCCCTATCTGTCCTCCTTGCCTCTCCCTCTAAATCAATAAATAAAAAAGGAAGAAGACAAAAAAAGAATAGCTTTTCATCTATTAAAACCACATTTATCACTCACATCATTTGGTCTCATGATATTGTGGAGGAGCAAAAATTATTAATATTTTATTAAATATTAAATGAACATAGTCTGTTCTTTTACTTTAAGGTCTATATTAACTTTTGAATGATCAGACCACATAGAAACTGTTTATCATAAACATGTAAATTTAATTTAAGCCTGACTTAACTTGGTAAAAGTAACATTGTAAAAGGCATATATAAAGATATACTTAGACATCCATGTACAGGGTCTGGCAGAAGTAAGGCCTACTTGAGTGTGGTTGGTAGGGTAATAATATGGTTGTAATAACTTACAGTTTTAACTTGAACATTTCACCTAAAATGCCACATAGTATGCTTGATCATGATATTAGTATGTTATAGAATTACATGCTTATGATTTTGTAATAAAAAGGGGGTGCTATTTGTGTGGGACCCTGTATATGTCCACAGGAACAAGAGTTGAGGCACAAATGATCAATACTTGTTATGTTAGGATATAGTTGAGGTTAAAGATAGAGTGTCTTGGATTCAAAATGTATGGATAACAGTATAAATGTGAGATTGTACATTAAGAAAAGTTAGGGAAAAAAATCTTGTCATTCCAAAGAACTTTCTAACTCTAAAGATACTAGAAGAATTAACTCCATTGAAAGTTCACAGGAGTACACTGGCCAGTGTGGCTCAGTTGGCCCAAGGACCACATGGTTGTGGGTTTGATTTCCAGTCTGCAAAGATACTCGGCTTGTGGTTTTGATCCCTGGTCAGTCGGGGGACTCATGAGAAAGCAACCAATCAATGTTTCTCTCTCACATTGATGTCTCTCTCTCTAGAAAGCAATGAAAAAATTATCCTGGAGTCAGGATTTAAAACATTTTTTTTTAAGTTCACAGGAGTCAGTACTTAGCTTTAACTGTTTTTTTCTATTTAGATTATACAAAATGATTTTTTAAGGTGTACAGTCTGATAACTTAATATACATACATCATTAAATGATTACTACAATCAAGTTAACCCCTCCATCACCTCATATAGTTATGTGTGTGTATGTTGTGAGAGCACTTATGATATAATCTCTTGACAACTTTAAAGTATACATACAATATTATTAACCACAGTTACCATGCTGTCTTATAGATCCCCGAACTCATTCATGTTAACAATGAAAGGTTGTATAATTTGACCAACATGTCGCCACTTCCCCCATCACCAAGCCCCTGGCAACCACCATTGTACTCTCTGATTCTATGAGTTCTACTTTCTTAGATAGCAGATGCAAGTAAGACCATGGAGCATTTTTCCTTCTGTGCCTGGTTTACATCACTTAACAAAATGTCCCTTGCGTTTATTTATATTATCATAAATGTCAGGATTTCTTTCTTTTTATGGCTGAATAGTATTCTACTATGTATTTATTACCTTAAGATGTATACCTAGAAGTGGGATTGCTAGATCATATGGTATTTCTATTATATTAATTTTTGGAAGAACCTATATACTATTTTCCATACTGGCTGCATCAATTTACATTCTCACCGGGAATGTTCAGGGGTTCCCTTTTCCCCACAGTCAGCCTCACAAATACTTCGTATCTATTGTCCGTTTGATAATAGCCATCATAACACATTTGAGGTGATGTCTCCTGGGGTTTTGATTTTCATTTCCCTGACTATGAGTGATTTTGAGCATCTTTTCATATACCTGCAGGTTATTTGAGGTTATTTGTATGTCCACTTTGGAAAGATGTCTGTGCAGGTTCTTTATTCATTTTTTTATTGCCTTATATATTTTTGTCCTATTAAGTTATATGAGTTCCTTACATATTTTGATATTAAACACTCATCAGACATATGACTTACAAATATTTTCCTCAGTTCCATAAATTGCCTCTTCATTTTGTTCATGGTTTCCTTGGCTGTGCAGAGTTTTTTAGTCTGATGTAACTCTACTTACTTATTTTTGCTTTTGTTACCTGTGCTTTTGGTGTCATATCTGAAAAACAATATTTCTAAGACTAGCGTCAAAGAGATTTTCTGCTCTTATTTTTTTCTAGGAGTGTCACAGTTTCAATTCTATCATTTAAGTCTTTTATCTCCTTCAAATTCATTTTTGTGAATTGTGTAAAGTACGGTCCAGTTCCATTCTTTTGCATGTGGATATTCAGTTTTCCCAATACCAATATTGGAGAGACTTTCCTGCCCCCATTATGTATTCTTGGCACCCTCCTAAAAGATTATTTGGCCATGTATTTGGTTTATTTCTTGGCTCTCTACACTTTTCCATTAGCCTGTGTACCTGTTTTAATATTACTGCCATACTGTTTTGATTACTATAGTGGTGTGATGTGCTTTGAAATTAGGAAATATGATGCTCCCAGCTTTGTTTTTCTTCCTCAAAATTGCTTTGGCTCTTTGGACTATTTGTGGTTCCATATGAATTTTAGAATTTTTCTCTTTCTGTGAAAAATTTCATTAAAGTTTTGATAGGGAATACTTTGAAACTAAAGATCCATCACTTTGGGTAGTATGGACATTTTAACAATATTGTCTGCCAATTTATGAACATAGAATAATTTTCCATTTATGTGTCTTCTTTAAGTTCCTTTAGGTTCAAGGGTGGGAGGCAGGGAAGGGGTTGGGGGCCATGATGGGGTGAAAATGGAGACAACTGTACTTGAAAAACAATAATAAAAAATTTTTATAAAAAGTTCTTTTAGCAATGTCTTAATTTCAACAGATCTTTAAACTTTTTGGTTGAATTTGTTTCATTATTTTTGATGCTATTAAATATTGGATGGTTTTCTTAATTTCTTTTTCAGATAGGTTGCTAATACTGTATAAAAATGCAATGATGTTTTTAAAGATTTTATTTATTTATTTTTTAGAGGGGAAGGGAGAGAAAAAGAGAGGAAGGGGATATCAGTGTGTGGTTGTGTCTCCCACGCCCCCTACTAGGAACCTGGCCTACAACCCAGGCATGTGCCCTGACTGAGAATGAACTGGCAACCCTTTGGTTCGCAGGCTGGTACTTAATCCACTGAGCCACACCAGCAATGTTGATTTTGTATCCTGCAACTTTACTGAATGCATATATTAGTTCTTACTTTTTTTTTTTTTTTGGTATAGTCCTTAGCATTTTCTAAATGTAAGATCATGTCTTTGGCAAAAAGAGGTAATTTTACTTCTTCCTTTTTAATTTGGATGGCCTTTTCTTGCCCAATTGCTCTGGCTAGGATTTCCAGTACAGTCTTGAATGAAAGTGCTAAGAGTAGGTATCTTCTATTGTTCCTGGTCTTAGAAGAAAATCTTTCAACTCTTTACTGTCAAGTATGATGTTACCTGTATACTTGCTATATATTGCTTTTATTAAGATGAGGTACATTCTTTCTATGCCTAATTAATTGAGAGTTTTTATCATAAAAAATGTTGAATTTTGTCAAATTCTTTCATTTGCCATCTATTGAGGTGATCATGGAATTTGTTATTCTTTATTTTGTTGATGAAGTATAACACAATTATTAATTTGCATATATTGAGACATATTTATATCACACATACTTCCAAATCTGGCCATATTTTAATGTATTTATTGTAATTAACAATTTTGGGGGATAGTTTAAATATTTTTTGTTTTACATGTATTTTTTTTATTGTTGTTCAAGTATTGTTGTCTCCATCTTCACCCCACCATGACTCTCCTGGCCCACCCATTCCTACCTCCCACCCCCAAACCCAACCTCTTTGGCTTTGTCCATGTGTCCTTTCTACAAGTTCCTTGATGGACTTTCCCTTGTTTTCCCCCATTATTCACCCCCCCTCTGGTTGCTCTGTTTGTCCTTTATTTAAATGTCTCCGGTTATATTTTTCTTACTTGTTTGTTTTGTTGATTAGGTTCCACTTATAGGTGAGATCATATGGTATTTGTCTTTCACCACCTGGCTTATTACACTTAGCATAATGCTCTCCAGTTCCATCCATGCTGTTGTGAAGGGTAGGGGCTCCTTCTTTCTTTCTGCAGTGTAGCATTCCATTGTGTAAATGTACCAGAGTTTTTTGATCCACTCACTTACTAATGATCACTTAGGTTGCTTCCAGTACTTGGCTATTGTAAAATGTGCTGCTATAAACATTGTGGTGCATAAGGTCTTTTGGATGGGTGTTTCAGGATTCTTAAGGTATAATCCCAGCAGTGGTATAGCTGGGTCAAAAGGCATTCCATTTTTAGTTTTCTGAGGAAATTCCATATGTTTCCCACACTGGCAAGGGACATAAAGGAAGGAATAAACAAATGGGACCTCATCAAAATAAAAAGCTTCAGCATGGCTAAAGAAAACAGCAGTAAAATGAAAAGGGAGTCAAATGTACGGGAAAATATGATACCTCAGACAAGGGCTTGATCTCCAAAATATATAAGGGACTCATACAACTCTGCCCCAGGGAGACAAACAACCCAATTTAAAAAAATGGGCAAAGGACTTGAACAGACACTTCTCCAAGGAAGACATACAGAGGGCCCAGAGACTTATGAAAGGATGCTCAGCATCACTAGCCATCAGAGAGATGCAAATTAAAACCACAGTGAGATACCACTTCACTCCAGTCAGACTGGCCATCATAAATAAATCAACAAACAAGTGCTGGAGAGGTTGTGGAGAACAGGGAACCCTGGTGCACTGTTGGTGGGAATGCAGAAGGATAGTTTTAAATTTACAGAAACATTCTAAGGATAGTACAGAGAGTTCTTATATACCCTACAGCCAGTTTCAGCTATTATTTAACATTAATAAGGTCTATCTGAGCACAATTAATGAACCAATATTGATACACAGTTATTGATTAAAATCCAGACTTTATTCAAATTTCCTTAGCATTTATTTAATGTGTTTCTTTTATTCCAAGGTCTCATCCAGAATAATGCATTACATTTATCCATCTTATCTCCCTAGGCTCCTCTTGGCTATGGCTGTTTCTCAGGCTTTTCTTCTTTTCTATTACCTTAACGGTTTGGGAGTGTGCTGGTAAAGCATTCATAGAATGCCCCTCAGCTGAGATTTGCTGATGTTTTTCTTATGATTAGACTGGGGTTATGGGTTGGGTTCTGGGGAGAAATGCCTCTGAGCTAAAGTGCCATTTTCATCATATCAAGGCTACATGCTCTATTATGACTTACTTCTGTTGATTATTCTTCAGTGAACTAGCTAAGGTAGTGATTGTTAGGTTTCCCTATTGTACATTTCCTCATGTCTTGCCATTCAACGTTGTCCTCTTTGGGAAAGCAGAAAGTTACTACGCACAGCCTTTCTTCAAAGAGTAGGGAGTTGTGCTCTACCTCCTGGTGGGTGGAATATACATAAAAGATTTCTAATTGTTTTGCACTGAAAATCAGTCTCTTCTCCTTATCTATCTATCTATCTATCTATTTATTTATATAAGTATAAGCTCATTAATGTTTATTTTATACTTTTGGTAATGTTTGATATTTATTTCTTTATTTCTGTAGTTTATATTATTGCAGTTTCACCATTAGGTGCTCTTTCAATTGGTTTCTGAATGTGTCTCTGACATACTTCCATCATTGTGAGGTCTTTTGTTTGTTTTTTGAACACTCGCTTAATTTCTGTCACTACAATATGCTCCATGCTCATCTTAACTGGGTCTGGTTAAGTATCTACTGTTATTGGTTGTCACTGCTTCTTGGCTTCTCAGCGGACAGAGCAAGGGCATATGTGTGTGCATACTACTTATAAATACGCACATACCTATGCATATTTCTGTAAGTAGTCATCTACCTATGTATCAAGCTGAACGTAACTTTCCACTGCCAGCTCTAACTCTGATCCACAACTACGTGGTCTTCAAACCTTCTCCCATCAGTAAGAAACTGGTCTCCCATCAGGGATCCATTTATTTAATTGCTCAATTCCAATATACACACATAGCAGAATCAAAATTGTTAACCCACACTCTAGTAAGAAATGATTTAATTAAGTAGAATACAGTTCATGTGTACAATTTCTGTTGCTTTTAGTCTTAAAGATTGAATTCAGTTAGAAAGTTCCATGGCACCTCCTCTCCTACCCCCTACAGTGGGGTGGTTTCATACATTGGTGTTACAGTTAGATTTTTTTTTTTTACATTTGACATTCCACACTGTGATTCTTCCAAACTTCCAATTAAATTTTAATTGCACACATTAAAGTTCACTCTTTGTGCTGTACATTTCTATCAATTTAGACAAATATATATTGCCACATATTCACAATTATGCTATTATACAGAATGATTTTTACTGCTATAAAAATCTTTCTAAGTTACATCTATTAAACTTTCACCTCTTATTCTGAGCAACTGGAAGCCACTGATCTTTCTTTTGTCCCTATAGTTTTGTCATTTCCAGAATGTCATATAATTGGAATTAAATGTAATAGGATTTTTAGGTATACATATTTTTTTGTTTTAAGCAAAGTGTACTTAAGGTTCCTCTACAATATTATAAGGCTTGATAGCTCATTTACTTTTATTACAGAATACTATTCTATTTTGTAGGTACATTACAATTTTTTTTAAATCTATTCACCTATTGAAGGACCTCTTGTTTGCTTCAGGTTGGAGCTATTATAAATAAAGCTTCTATAAATATTCAAGCAAAGGATTTTAGTAGGCATACTTTTTCAAATCAAATGGGTAGATATCTAGGAGTATGAGTTCCATATGACACCTGCAGGTAACCTGTAGCTTTGTTAGAGATCATCGTCTGACAAACTGATTTCCAAAATTTTACATTCTACCAGCAACAGAGAAGAGTACATCTTTCTCTGAATCCTTCCAAAGATCGCCATGGCCTGTGATTAGGATTGGAGCTATTCTAATGTGTGGTGGTATTTTACTATTGTTATACTTGGTGATTTCCTAAAATCAAATGTTGAGGATCTTTTCATATGCTTATTTGCCATCTACATCACTTTGGTAAAGTTGATGCTGCTGGTCCATAGGCCACATTTAAATATCTTTTCCTTAGTGTTATTTAGATAGATATATTAAGGGGGGAAATGCCTCAGTTTCTTGAGTAATAAATTTTCACAAGAATCTTCTTCTCAGATTTCTTTCAAACAAAATGTGACATATTAATATTTTTACTGCCTGTAAGAAAAACTGGTGAAAGTAGGAATGAAAGCAAAGTTTAGATGTGAAAGATCTGGGCCTATAAAGTTATAAATTTCTTGAGCAATCTTAAAATTGCCAGTAGTCTAACAGTACTTTTTGCCTTTTATTTTAAAAAATTGTCATAATGTCTTTGTATACTCATAGGTATACAAGGGTATTGTCATATACTTATAGCTAGAGATCTAGCCCTGGAATGTGGCTGTTAAATGAATGTTACTGAATATAATCTTAAATTACCTACCATAGTTTTATTGGTCATAGCAAACTATTATACATATATATAAATATTTACACACATGTAATATTTACATATGTATGTAATATTTACACATATATAATATTTACATATGTATATATGTAAATATTACACGTGTATGTAATATATTTATCTATAAATATATATAATATCTATGTATATATATTTATATATAAATATATAAATATATATTTACATAAATATATATAAAAATAGTTTGCTATGACCAAGAATAGTTTTATATATTATATATATATATATAAAACAGCAAACTATTATATATATACATATGTTTTTTTTTCCCACTTCTTTTCTGAATATTTCAGCCTCCCTCAAGGATGTCACCAATAGAAAGTTGGAGAGATCTCAGGGGGTAAAATGGAGGCACTTTATTATTTTGGTCAAATTCTGTTTTTCAAAAATAGATTTAGCCTTTCTTTCAGTAAAGCAGTTTAAGCCTAAATATCACAAGCCATTAGAAACTGAACTAAGGAAAGATATTCAAATATTTGATGAGTTTGAAATTTTGACATTTATTCACATTTGGCTCAGGGATTTTTAAAAAAATTCTGAATATTCTGAGTCTGAATGTTTAAGCCAAGACATTTGTCCTTTCTGAAACATCTAGAAAGTAAATCTTTTATTAAAAATTATGTTTTTGATCAATATGTAGAAGTAAGGTTTAAAACAATAATTAAGGTTTTTAGTATTTGCACACATCACTTACAATTCTATAAAGAATCAAGAAATCGAACTAAGACTTTGAAAATGTTTAATCATCTCTGAACAAACAAGCATAGAAGATCAATTTACATCACAGGGAAATAGGAAATGTCCACTTTGATTCCCTGGGATATTTGTAGTAAAACTTGTCATTATTTTGTGTATCCATCACTATCGACTTTAAAACACACTTAGTAAAGGACATTGAATGAGACAGTAGGCGGTTCCTGAGCAACTTGGTGACATGACAATGAATTCTCCAGCATGCTACAGGGGTGGGGGGGGCACACTGTACAGCCACTGCTGCCAGCAGGGTCATCCCCCTTTCATCTGTTCAAAATCCCGCTAGGTTCATTTTTTCTAATGAGGGATTATTAACAGAAATATTGACATTTAATAGAATTTCAACATTAGAATGTGTACTATTTTATTGAAAAATACTTGTGTATTTAATTTGGATGAAAACATTTTGTACACATTTTTAAAGGAACAGATTTTTAAAAGTTATATTCCTCAAAGTCACTTTCAGTGATGGTTTGATAAGTACTACTAATTGATCATCCCAAACTGGATGATGAGCAAGAATTTTTTCAAGTAATATAAAATACTAGGATAAATCACCATGACATACATGTAATGATACAAAATATATCTTAATAAATTCAACATGTTATATTTACCATCTTTATAAGTTATGTATATTTATGCCAAAGTGTATTTTTATTTTTAAGAAGTACTTTAAAATGAACTTATTGTACTAAGGCTGAGTTCTAAGGTGGCAAAATAAATTTTTTCTTTATGAAACATTAAATTTTCCCATGAAGTTTTTGGTGACTAAAACATCAATATACTAAAGTCTTTATTTAAACAGAACAGAATTTACATTTTTAACATTGAATGAAATTCTAATGCACTATCAAAAGTCACGAAGGAAATCATATGTCTACAGTAGTTCTCCCCACCATTGTCCATGGTTTTGCTTTTTTGGGTTTGAATTACAATCAACTGCAGTTAAGAAATCTGACATGGAAAATTCCAGAAACAAACAACTTATAAGATTTAAGTGCTGTATCATTCAGAGCAGCGGGGTGGACTCTCCACTGCTCTGCTCAGTCCTTCCCTGAACTTGCATTGCCCTGCTGCCCAGTGTGTCCATGTAGTGCGCTGCCTGCGCTTTAGTGTGCTTCTTGGTAGACCGGTTATGAGGCATTGTGAGAAAGAGAGATTGCATTCACATAACTTTTATTATAGCATATTGATGTAATTGTTCTACTATGAGCAATAGTTAATTTCTTACTGTGCCTGATTCATGAATTAAACTTCATCAAAGGTATGTACAGGAAAATACACAGTATATATAAAGTTCACTACTATCTGCAGTGTCAGGCCTCCATTGGAGTCATGGAATGTATCTCCCATGGATGAAAGGGAACTCTCATATATGTTTTACTTTCAGGAAACAGAGCAGTCTTATAACTAAATGTTACCTGTGTTTTTTAGAAAGTCTCATTTTAATTTAATATGTTTTACCTTGAATATCTTGAGAAAAATGTATGCTGCGTAAGTACATTAGGTCTAAATCAGAAGCAAAGAAAACATGGTAGCATTGGCTGTGATCATATCACTGTTCCTGTAGTGCAACAATAGAACGCTAGGAAATAAAATTGCAGGACACAAACCTCCGTGTCAACTTGTCACCATGTTACACTTAAAGTAGTTATTAAAATCATTATGCTATCAACTCCTGAAGTTTGGATGCACCAAATATAGCAACCTGGTTTAATTGCTTGCCATTTTATTCTGAGTGAAAGAAAGAAAAAAGAAGAGGAGAAAAGGTAGATAAAGCAGCATGTTTGAAAGATATTTATAAAGACTTCCTCCTATCAAAATGCAATAAAAAATGATTCTCAGTGTGAATACCATATATAAGACAACTTGTTTGTTGAACTTAGATTTCTTATTGCTTTCACAATCAGGAAATTTAAAAAGCACCTAATTACTTGCACAACTGGAAGAAAAGCTTGAAAAATGCTAAATAAAAAGTGCAGGACAGCCAATTTGATAATGTATAGTATTTCTATTTTTTAAATCATTTTTATTGTTATTCTGTTATAGTTGTCCCAATTTTAATAGAGCCATGGGCATGGAAACATGGAGCAGACTAAAGGTGACCAGAGGGGAGGGGGTGGGGGGTAATGGTGGAAAGAAGGGGAAGGGACTAGTCAGACAACATGTATGGATGACCCCCAGACATGGACAACAGGGTGGGAATTTCTCTATGTTTAAAAATTAAACAAAAAATCCAGCAGATTTTTAAAATCTGTTTCAATAATGGACTGGTGAGTAGAATTGTCACTGTAGAGAATAACTTGTGTTTGTAATTAAGTGTCCAATATAACAGTGTAGCCTAAGAAATACACTTATTAAATCTTTCAATTTTCCAGCTGTTCCTTTTAGCCTTACACATTCATGCAGAGATCATTATTACTTAATGAGAAAGAGGAAGAAATAGAATGAATTTGATATTAGATTTAGAATGCAAGTATGAATGTGGAGTTATAATTGTATTTTATTTTTATCATTTTTCTCTTTATATTTTTACTTTAAATTGAAAATTTATATTCTATAATTATGTATATATACACTTATATGAAAAAATGCATTTCCTTTAAACTGCAGAATTGCCTATTAAAAGGTAATAAAACTTCATGGGAAAAACTTACGTCAGTATTATGGTTTACAGATTATATGAGGCTATCAGGTAAGTTTCAGTATAAGTTTTTTACTTTTAATTTATTTAAATATCATAGAATCAATAATAGAATGAACAGATAATAATTTATTGTATACAAACTTTTATGTTTTACTATAATTTTTATAGTATAGATTGTATTTGTATTTTATAATATGCTTTAGAATCATTTAAATACATATTTTTTCCTATTCATTAAAAGCTAAAACTGTTATTTTTTGAAAAATACATTTAACTTTTTTGGTAGAAGTGATGCTAAATAATTTGAAGAGATAAATCATATTCAGAAAGAAATGTAAAACCCAATATTTAAAGCAAGATTTAAACTTGAAATACACGTTTAGTTTTAGAATAATACAGGTATGAAATTGTGGAATATATTTTATTGATAAAATAGACACTGTGTGTTTTTAAAATTATTAAAGTAGATTATACTTTTAAACATTCTTTACTTGTTTTCAAGTACATTTTTATGACTCAAGAGAAGTTAAATACTTAACACTTGAGGAGTTAAATAATAATCAAATAAGAATGGTAAGCCCCCATTATTAGTAAAAGACTTGTTTTAGAAACAGAAATAAGTATTACAATTTAATGAAATGCTTTATAAAATACAATGACTATTAATGTTTAAAGCATTATATGTTTATAATAGTTCATTTTTATTTTCCACCTCTGGCATATATGTTCATAGTGCACTTTTATTGATTATGCTATTACAGTTGTCCTGTTTACCCCTCCTTTATTCCCCCTTCCACCAGCATTCCTCCCCCCTTAGTTCATGTCCATGGGTTGTACATACAGTTCATTCTACACGTGTTTTTTCTGGGAAAAAAATAATACTATAAGTTCATAAAGTTTGTCTTGTTAGGATTTTATAATATATTGTCTTAGCTACTTTTTATGAACCCAATTTCAGTTCAATCAGAGCTCTCACTTATAAATATTTTCTGTACTTTAATCAAGAAGTGAAGGGATTCATTATTGAAAGAACATCTGTTAGACAATGCAGATTTGTGTAAGCCAATTAGAGAATATTCCATGCCATGTATGGTGTAATGGATATAATTCATAAAGATAAAATATCAGATATTAATTTTATTATAAAATGTTTCAACATACAATATATTTTTCTTTTACAAGTTAGTTGTAGGATTGCATGTCCTTAAATGAAATATTTACAAAATATACACAAGATGAAGAGACCCAACAAAAGGGAGAGGATATGGAAGAAAAACGATGCAGGAATATATATATATGTGTGTGTATATATATATATAATATATATATATATATAGTGTTACTCATAAGAATTGATATTAAATAATTTAGGGTAAAAATAAAGTATTATGAACTTTTCAGTACGTACAAAGGCTGGAAATATGGAAAATATAATTGGCATACATGTCTAGAAGTTTTATCTTGGTTACATTTGGTAACTTAGAAGACTCACTTAAGGTATTCTACAAATTGTCAAATGGTAGCCATTTAGTTCTCTCTGACGGGTCAATATTATGCTTGTAAATATTACGCTAAGGACTTTTAATAATATATGCTATTTAATGTATATAGTATATTTATTCATGGTAATGTAATCAGTATGAAAGTTTAGCTTCAGACTTAACTGATATATATAGAGCTTTTCATCCCAAAGAAGCAAAATACACATTCTTTTCAAG
The DNA here is from genome assembly GCF_022682495.2 of Desmodus rotundus. Taxonomy (NCBI): domain Eukaryota; kingdom Metazoa; phylum Chordata; class Mammalia; order Chiroptera; family Phyllostomidae; genus Desmodus; species Desmodus rotundus. Next base: position 169,262,116 of record NC_071388.1, read on the forward strand.
TGTCCATGGAACTTTCTCAAAGATAGACCACATGATAGGACACAAAGCAAGCCTCAACAAATTCAAGAAAATTGCAATCATATCAAGCATTTTCTCTGACCACAAGGGACTGAAACTAGACACTAGCCCCAAAGGAAAAAACTCAAAACACTCAAAATCATGGAGACTGAATAGCATGCTATTAAACAATGAATGGGTCAACAACGAGATTAAAGAAGAAATCAAAAACTTTCTGGAAACAAATGAAAATGAACTCACAACAACCCAAAACCTATGGGACACAGCAAAGGCAGTGCTGAGAGGGAAATTCATAGCAATACAGGCCTACCTTAAAAAGATAGAAACACTTCAAACAAACAACCTAACCCTACGCCTACAAGAACTCGAGGAACAACAACAAAGACAGCCCATAGAAAGTAGAAAGAAGGAAATAACCAAGATCAGAGCAGAGTTAAATGACATAGAGACTAAAAGCACAATTCAAAGGATCAATGAATCCAGGAGCTGGTTCTTTGAAAAGATAAACAAAATCGACAAGTCTTTAAGTAAGCTCATCAAGAAAAAGAGAGAGAATCCAAATAAACACAATTAGAAATGAAAGAGGAGAGATTACAACTGATACAACAGAAATACAAAGGATTGTAAGAAATTACTACGAAGAAATATGCCAAGAAATTTGAAAACCTAGGTGAAATGTACACATTCCTAGAAAAATATAATCTTCCAAAACTGAATGAAGAAGAAGCAGAAAACCTGAACAGACCAATAACAGCAGACAAAATTGAAGCAGTCATCAAAAAACTCCCAACACACAAAAGCCCTGGACCAGATGGCTTCAGAGGAGAATTCTACAAAGCATTTAAGGGAGAGCTAACCCCCATCTTCTATAGATTATTCCAAAAAATTCAAGAATATAGAAGACTCCCAAACTCTTTTTATGAAGCCAGGATCATCCTAATCCCAAAACCAGATAAAGACACAATGAAGAAAGAAAATGTCAGGCCAATATTGCTGATGAAAATAAGTGCTAAAATTCTCAACAGAATATTGGCAAACCGCATCCAGCAATACATTAAAAATATCATACACCATGATCAAGTGGGGTTCATCCCAGGGATGCAAGGATGGTACAATATTTGCAAATCAATAAATACATCACATAAACAACAGCAAAGACAAAAATCACATGGCCATATCAATAGATACGGAAAAAGCATTTGATAAGATACAGCATCCATTTCTGATAAAAACACTCAGCAAAGTGGGAATAGAGGGAGCATTCTTCAACCTAATAAAGGCCATATATGAGGGACGTACAGCCAACATCATACTCAATGAACAAAAACTTAGAGCTTTCCCACTAAGATCAGGAACAAGACAAGGATGCCCTCTCTCACCACTTCTATTCAACATAGTATTGGAAGTCCTAGCCACAGCAATCAGACAAGAAAAAGCAATAAAAGGCATCCAAATTGGAAAGGAGGAGATGAAACTGTCGCTGTTTGCAGATGACGTGATAGTGTACATGGAAAATGCAATAGACACCACCAAAAAACTATTTGACCTAATAAATGAATTTGGCAAAACAGCTGGATACAAAGTCAATACTCAGAAATCAAAGGCATTCCTGTATACCAACAACAAAACTGCAGAAAGAGAAATGAGGAAAAAAATCTCATTTGATATAGCAACAAGAAAAATAAAGTACCTAGGAATCAACCTAACCAAGGAGGTAAAAGACCTGTACTCAGAAAACTACACAACACTGAAGAAAGAAATTAAGGAAGACACAAACAAATGGAAGCATGTACCATGCTCATGGATTGGAAGAATTAACATCATCAAAATGATGGCCATACTACCTAAAGCAATTTATAGATTGAATGCAATCCCTATTAGAGTACCCATGACATATTTCACAGATATAGAACGAACATTTCAGAAATTTATATGGAACCATAAATGACCCCGAATAGCTGCAGAAATTTTGAGAAATAAGAATAAAGCAGGAGGGATCACAATACCTGATATCAAACTGTATTACAAGGCCACTGTAATCAAAACAGCCTGGTACTGGCATAAAAATAGGCACATAGATCAATGGAACAGAACAGAGAGCCCAGAAATAAACTCAAGTCTATACGGTCAATTAATATTTGACAAAGGAGGCAGGAGGATAAAATGGAGCAAAAACAGCCTCTTCAACAGATGGTGTTGGGAGATCTGGACAGCTACGTGCAAAAAAATGAAACTCGATCACCAACTTACACCATACACAAAAACAAACTCAAGATGGATAAAAGACTTAAATATAAGTTGTAACACCATAAAAGTCCTCGAGGAAAACATTGGCAGGAAAATCTCAGACATTCCACACAGCAACATCCTCACAGACATGTCCCCTAAAGCAAGGGACATAAAGGAAAGAATAAACAGATGTGACCTCATCAAATTAAAAAGCTTCTGCATGGCTAAAGAAAACAGGATTAAAATACAAAGAGAACCAACAGTATGGGAAAACATATTTGCCAATGATACCTCAGACAAGGGCCTGATCTCCAAAATATATAAAGAACTCACACAACTCCACTCCAGGAAGATAGACAACCCAATTAAAAAATGGGCAAAGGACTTGAACAGACACTTCTCCAAGGAAGACATACAGAGGGTCCAGAGAAATATGAAAAGATGCTCAGCATCACTAGCCATCAGAGAGATGCAAATTAAAACCACAATGAGGTATCATCTCACACCAGTCAGAATGGCCAACATAAACAAATCCACAAACAAATGTTGGAGAGGATGCGGAGAAAAGGGAACCCTAGTGCACTGTTGGTGGGAATGCAGACTGGTGGGGCCACTGTGGAAAACAGTATGGAATTTCCTCAGAAAACTAAAAATGGAACTGCCCTTTGACCCAGCAATTCCACTGCTGGGATTATACCCTAAGAACCCTGAAAAGGGTTCAGGATTGGAATACCAATCCAAAAGAACGTATGCACCCCAATGCTCATAGCAGCACAATTTACAATAGCCAGGTACTGGAAGCACCCTAATTGCCCATCAGCAAATGAGTGGATCCAAAAACTATGGTACATTTACACGATGGAATTCTATGCAGCAGAGAGAAAGAAGGAGCTTATACCCTTTGCAACAGCATGGATGGAACTGGAGAGCATTATGCTAAGTGAAATAAGCCAGACAGTGAGAGACAAATACCATATGATCTCACCTTTAACTGGAACATAATCAACAGAAGAAAAAAGCAAACAAAATATAACCAGAGACATTGAAGTTAAGAACAATCTAACAATAGCCAGGGGGGAGTGGGGAGGGGACAGTGAGGAGAGGGGATTACAGGAACTACTATAAAGGACACATGCACAGAATCAAGGGGGAGGGTGGAGGTGGGGAAGGGAGGGGGGTTTGGTTGGAGTGGGGAGGAGGGAGGGGGAGAAAATGCATACAACTGTAATTGAATAACAATAAAAAATTTTAAAAAAAGAAGGTTTAGCTTTAAGGTAGTGGTTAAAAGTACTCTAATAAAATTATCCATGTGTTATATAAGTATGTAAGAATGTGTACTTGTATGTGTACATGTTTATTTATAGAGAGAGTATATAAAGTGTTCAAATAATGTCAGTACTTTGATTCTTCATAGTCTTTCATATCTTTTGCTTTATAAGTGGCAGGAGTACTACATAAACCCTTAAAATTTCAAAACCTTAGAAAAATGTGAATAGAAACATTTTGTGTTTTGATAACAACTCTTCCATTAAATTCTCTTGTGAATTAAAATAGTAAAATGGATTAAGGCAATTAATTCTCATGAATGTCATTTGTTACGTCAAACACATATTAGCTTTGTGTCTATAGATCAAGAATGGGCAAACCTTGGCTCACGAGCCAAATCTAACCTGCCAACTGTTTTGGTAAACAGTTTTGCTGAAGCCCTGCCATAGCCATTCCTCTCCACTGTGGCCTATGACTCCTTTCCTCCCGACAGTGACGGAGTTGAGGAGTTGCGACAAATAACGTATGGCCGTAAAGTTTAATGCTTACTGTTTTAGAGTTTGCTAGCCTCTGCTATAGATGATTATCATACCCAACTATAAGATTCATCTGCAGCTTAGGTGATTAATAAGTCAATTATATATGTTCACAGCTGTTTTTTGCACCTAGAGAACACATTCACATATGTAGTCATACAGTCACATCAACACAAACAAGCAAACACACTGTTTTTATTTTTAATTTGACACAATATGAAGTTACATAACTCTTTCATTATGATAATAGTCATTTTCAGTGTTTTTGAAATTGTAAATATTCTTATTCCCATAAAATTGATCAAATATACTAACAACCACTCTACTATGTGAATTTTGACCAGAATAAGATATGAAGAAATAGTGTTTGTATGCAAAACAATCTCTGAAAATGTCTTCATATGTAAAGGAAACTTTAATGTCAAATGTTACTATTACTTTTTTTACAATGTCATTCTTTCTCATACAATATCACTTTTTACACTTTTAAGTTAGAGGAGAAAACAATAGGGTACTGGGACTGCAGATGAATTTCTCAGTGGTAGGCACTGAGGCGTTCCAAATTTGCAGTAAAAAAATCAGTTTGTACTTTGGTCAGATGTCCCCTTTTTGGGATGGCACACTTTGGAGGTGGCAAATTATGCTCACAATTAACTGCCAGGACTCAGCCAAGCCTGTCAGATACATAACATCATTATTGTTTACAAGGAAATGACACGTTAGCACCAGCCGCACTTCACACCAGGGGCATGCTCTTCATCCCTTTGTAGTTCAGCAGCTTTACATAGCAATTTACTTTCTCAGTTGCTCACAAATCAGCTATTTAATTCAATTTATTAGTAAAATGAATTGAGATTAAATGATAACCATCTCTTTTTAGTTTTGTGCTAAACTGGACAAATATGTATATAGCTGGACATATGAATATCATGATTTTCTGAACAAGTACAATCAACTTCCTTTCCCTTTTATTTTTCTATAATTTTTGAGCATAATAATAAATGTGCTATTTTATTATATTGCCAAAATTACATTATAAATTAAGTATTCAAATTTAATATTATTAAGTCTATAAAGAATTTCAACTTCTAACTTAATATTTTAATAATAAAACAATTTGCAACATAACAATCAAAATGTCATTTTAGGAATTTGCTTTCTAGCTCTGCAGGTTAATTTCACAGAGTTATAAAAGAATTGCAAACAGGTTGTGATTCTTTTAGAACAGATGAGAACACTATTGCCCATCACCCCATCACTGGGGAATCGTGCAAATTTGGGCCAAGTTATGAATTCTTTTGTGTAGTTTGAGTTGTTCACAGCTTATGTAAATATCTAAACAAAGTGCAAATCAAAATCCCTGAATTCTGACAGTGTTAGTGACAAACTCTGAAGATACTCCATTTCTTTAAATCTACGTTTGGGAAACGTCTTCCATATTGACTTTGGTACAGATTTGAATATCAGCTATCTGGCCTCACAAGCTGCACGGTATTTCTGGGAGTGACTGATATCCAACCCGAGGGGAACATGGCAGCGTGAGTGAACCATAACAATATTCCAGCTCTGCTGACTCTTAATTTTCTAAACATGCAGTCAGAATTGAGAGTTTCTGTTAAATCTGGTTAGTGTCTGAGAGAGGAGAAAGTAGAGAGGATCTCAGGATCATGAGGAAGAAGTCAAGTACAGAAGAAAACAATTCCTTACATATCTGAGTTGACCATCTGGCCACCCTAGACCAGATTTAGCCTAAGTTGAATTTTTTATGCATATAGTTAAAAATACCAGGGTCAGAATTACAGGACTGGTCAAAGATCTTTTTTATTTTGATTGAAATATGTGTATAAAGTAAATGGAAAGATGTAGTTTTACTTTGTTAGTTATTCATCTTTTTACTTAAACATCTGTAAGGAATTTTTTTTAAGCATGGTTTGATATTGTATGACCCCTGCCTAACTCTAGAGGCCTATCCCAGAATCTTCCACTCTGTCCTACACTAACCACCCAATATGTATTACAGGTTCTTCAATATACTTTGATCTTCCTCCATCTATGTTTTGTTTAGGTTATTTCCTGCTTCTAGACTCTTCTATTGGTCCCATTGAGAGTGAGATTCCCTTTTTCAAATGTGTTCAGTGTATACATCAGGTTCCTTACCTCTTTGTGTTTGAAACTCTTAATGTACACTTTATAGCGCTTTTTACACCCCTGTAGTTATGGTTAAGCTCAATGAGAAAGGTACACTTTTTTTGGTCTTGTCCACTACTCTATGCCCAACACCTAAAAATACAATACACCTGACTCATACAAATTTCTCAAAAATCTCTTCTTTGACTGAAGACAGTGACCTCCTTGAGGATAAGGAGTGTGCTTTTTTAATCTCTTGAAAACTAGAAACTGCCATGCTTTCCCACGAGTTTTCGTGATTGGGGTTTGTCTCAGAGACATCATTAAATTGTTATTAAGTGAGTACATGTTTGGAAGGACAAATGGCTAACTTGAATTATTTAAAAGTACAAAACTAACATTGTGATAGAAAGTTCACCAGCCTGAGAATTTAATTGCGAGTTTGCAGTGCTGTTCTGACTCGAAATTGCTGTTACCCTCATCAAGTCAGTGAAGTTATTTGGATGTCAGTTTTCTCATTCGTTAAATTAAGGAACCGGACATTGTACAACTATATTACTTGTTAGGAGCTATTTTTACACGTTCACCCAATACCTTAATCAGAAAAACCTCTGCTTCAAAGGTTGCTTCTTTGCTCCACAAACACATAATTTAACACCTAATTGTCTTCACATTATAGGAAATGAGAAAGTTGTCATGGAAAGGTCATTGAGGAGAATTTATTCAGCACAGCATGGCAGTTTCGGGCTTTCAAGTGCTGCCTGGGATATAATCACTTGTCTAGTAGCTGAGAGGCCCTTCTAAACTTGAGTAGATTTTTGTGACTTATTTAAAACCCACTTAAATTTCTGGCACATTTTTTGGGGGGGGGCATGGAGGCTTAACTTGACATATGTAAATGAATCCCCTTCACCTAGGTAGTTGCTATTCCATGTCTGTTCCTTTAATAGATATGGCTTTGAGCAATTCCTTTGTTTATGCAGAATTTTTAGTGTGAAGGATATTCTTGTCTCTCCTTCCATGAAAGACTCAACATTCTTAACGTCCTGTAGCTCCTGTCTGTACCAGATAGATCATCACTATAAAGAACATTCATTCATCTCAGCTAGAACTACACTTTGGGATGTATAGGAATTTCTTTTTAGAAAATTAAAATTATGCTTGAGAAAAATTAGCCAATGTAAACAATATAACATTTTTATGTATTCTGGCAAAAAGCTAGTATTAGCAAATTTATAGAATTTGGGAGTGAGTGATGCAATGCAGTTACTGTAAGAAGTGCAGAAATCTATATTACCACAGACTAAATAATTATTTACGTTTATCTTTTTTAGATGTGTATAGATGCTTTTGAAAAAATGGAAAATAACTTATAATTATTAAATCTTAATAGATTTTGTTATCTAATATTTTGTCACATAATATATGGTAAAATAAAACCCTAACATGGAGTCACAAAATATTTTGTATTCTTTAGTCTTATTTTAAAATACTGATTTTTTGAAAAAATAAACAAAATATGATGGTATCTTGCTGTGTTCATAATTGTATGAATGTTCTTTTAGCATAAAATATAATTATAGATTATATAATGGTGAAAACTTATTAAAGTAAGAGTAATATAATATTGTTACTGGATTTTATTTTCATAATTCATATTTTTTCAAAAGACTTTTAAAACACAAATAGCTTACAATATTATGGTAGTTTTTATTTAATTTCTAAATTAAAAGCAATTAATATATTTTAAATTTGCTAGTGACCAGAATCTCAAGATACAGTGATTTTTTCTTTCATGGACAGAAACCACAACAGCATTTATTATAAAAAAATTGATTGAGTCTTCTTTTAAATGATCTACCATGCAATACAGCCAGCCAGCACCCTACAATGAATGCAGTGCCCGCACACTGACTTCACCGAGAAGAAGTGAGATCTGGGTGTGTGTAAAAGAGAGCCAAAGTCTTGCTTTGATTTTTGTTCTTATTGTGTCACTATAACATGCTAGTTTATGGCCCCTTGTCATTTTTTCTTGTTTTGATATATATGAGTACCAAGAGCCTTAAACCTCTAAAATATCATTTTAAAATACACAAGTACAGTACATAGGTTGTCATTGGACAAATGCATTGTAAACACAGAGCCAAGAACATAACATCTTTCACCATCCCATTTTCCTCACTGCTGATTTAGGTCCCCTCAGGCAATAAAAGACTCCAGAGATTCCTTAATGGAATACAACTCTAGGCCACAAGTTTATTAGCTTAAACAAAGAACATGGCAATTGTCCCCAGATGGATTCAGCAAGTCACTAGGCAGCAATGATGCCTAATTCCCCCAACTGACTGTCTGATATCTCTTTTAACGTCTAATTGCTTTTTACAAAGGGAATTGGGCCATCAGTCCTGCCTTACACGTCCGTGCGGGATACAGCTCCCCCCCTGGAGGGTCAGTGACTATCATTGGTACTTTCTCCATGACAGAATTTTGAGACTTAAAAGAAGTGGGTTCTGTTTGTTTTTAAATACTTGTAAAATTGTGAAGGCATAATAATATAATGTCCCATCTCTTAAATTAAGTTCAGAATTTTTCCTTTCCTGTATATTTATTTTTTAATTATTCAATTTCCAATTCACAGTTATTTAGCACAGTTGTACATTAACAAATATCTTCCTTTTTCCATTCTTGACTTCTTTAGAATTTGATCTTTAAAGTGCTTAATTTATGCCAGATTTAAATGTGTTTAACCTATCTTATTTCCCAATCAAGTCCTCCTTATATTTCCACATTTTTACCTTTCAACAATCCTAAAACTACTAAACTTTGAAAATTTTGTCTCTTGATGTCATACTCTATTTTTATTTACTTATTTTTGTTTTGTTTTAAAATGTCTTCTTCAGTCCTTTACTCAGCTGAGGGACACCATGGATGCTTGAATCAACTTGAGTAACTACAAGTACGTTTTTGTTATTGGATCATAAGTTAGTGATTAAAGGGGAGGCTGAAACCAGGAGGGGTGAAACTTTAAATGATATTTAGGTAAACTAATGGTTGCTTTGACCGGTGGGCACACGATATAATATATAGGTGATGCATCATCATGGAATTGTACATTTAAACCCTATATAATTTTATTAACTAATGACAACCTAATAGATTTAATTTCAAAGAAAATATACCTTAAATATTTTGGATACTCAAAAGCTATAGCAGAGCAGTGGGCAATTAAGATTTGCAGTAAAGAAAAGGTGCTCTCAACCTTGTAATACTGTTTGAAAGAAGAAAGAGAGGCTAGAAGATCATTAATCCAAGAGAGAAGTGAGAAAGTGGCCAGGGAAGTGAGGAAGAGCAGAAAGTTGAATGGAGAGATATTAAGTAGCTTAAATTCATGAAATCAGATTTAAGAGGTAAGTGAAATAGTGGTGAGGATTTCCTTAATTCCTGCAGGATAAATCTTTGGTTCAAGGAAGGAGATAAATTCCAGTTGGCAGAATTTATATCTAATAACTCTATGGAAAATACAAGTCTAAAAATTTAGCAAGCAACTAGATGTCTTTGTGTATTTAATGATAAATTCATTGCTGCTTCAATCAACTGTTGTATTTCCAGTTATCCAAAAGCTAGAGAAATAGCTTTATTCATAAAGATTATTTGAGATACTTGATAAAAGAAAGTGTGTTTGTGTATGTATTTGTGTGTTCTGTAGTACATAGCAAAAGAGTACCTGCATTTTTGAAGAGCAAACTAATAGAAATAGTCCTAGAAGCCTTGTGGTCAGAGAGCGGGGATTCTCAAGGTTAGGAGTTTCAGATATTATGGTGCTAACATGAATGACCTGAGGACATCATGCAGAACCTTTGATATACCTCAGAATCATTGACATGTAGGATAAAGGCAGAGATAATATTGGTCTTTGACATGTGATTTGTTATTGATGTTTATTAAATACTTTTTCAAAAATATGTTTATCATACATTAATTGCATGTTTGTTGTAGACAGAGTATGTTTGGTCTTCTGTTACAGGAGAAACAGACTTAATGTGGGAAAGGAAGGAAATTGCTGTGTTTTTGACCTGGTGTACTATTTTCTTGTTCTTAATACATCTATTTCTGTGTTCATCATTGGTGGAATATTTGAAGGAAATGGGTCCTTTCTTATAACTTTGACTTATATAAGATAAAACATGTTTCAAGTAGACTTGAAGGTATTGTTTGCCTTATTGCTTTTTATAATAATTTGCAAGATTTATAATGGAAAAGGTAAGATGCATGTTAATAAAAATTAGATAACATGTAACTTGAAACATATTAATCAATACTAAAATTCTTGGTATTAAAATCATACTCAACAGTATGGCATTAACAAATTAGCACTTGTTTTCCCATTAAACAATTAAGTATGTGCTTACTAAAGCATACTGAGAAACTAATTTAGTTGTCATTTTTTTAAATGCAGGTTTCTGCACTTTTATTAGATCCTGTACAACGAGCTTAAACCAATACAGAAGCTAGCTGAATAAATCTATTGATTATATCATTATTTTTAAAAAAGTGTTGTTGAAATTTGTGTTACTAATATAAATAAGTGGAAAGATTAATTATGATCTACATAGTAGGTGATATCCAATAAATTTATGATATTTTTGTAATTAATGATTCAGTAACAAATGCCTTTATAACATTCTTCTACATATTAAAGCCATTCTCTACAATAAAAATAAAAGAAAATTTTAAAGCAATATAAACATAAGGTAGAAGATTACATTTCTGAAACTTATGGTCTCCATTATATCCCCTGGTAAGAAAATACCATGTATTTCATTTTTTATGGCTAAACAGTATTCCATTGTATATATGTACCATATCTTCTTTGTCTAATAATCACCCAAAGGACACTTAAATTGTTTCCATGTCTGGCTATTTTGAATAATACTGCAGTGAACATAAGGGTGCATATATCTTTGTGTTTTCAAATTTTTGAGGTAAATATCCAAAAGAGCAACTTCCGGGCCATATGGTAGCCTTATTCTTAACTTGTTGGGAAACCTCGATACTGTTTCCATGGGGCTGCACCAGTTTACCTTCTTACCAGCAGAGTACTTCAGTTCCTTTTCCTCCACACCCTGTCCAACGCTGTTGGTTCTTGTCTTATTCTAACAGCTGTAAGGTAGGGTCTTATCGTGGTTTCGATATGCATTTTCTGTATAGCTAATGAAGCTGGGTATCTTCTCATATATCTGTTGGCCATTTGTATATATTCTTGGGGAATGTGCTCAGATTCTCTGCCTATATTTTAATTGGAATGTTTGGTTCTTTGTTGTTGGGTTCTGTGAGTTCTTTATATACTGTGGATTAGCACCTTATTGAAGATATTTGCACACATCATCTCCCATTAGGTTGGTTGGTTGCCTTCTCGTTTTGTTGATGGTTTCTTTTGCTGTGCAGTAGATTTTTAATTCTATGTAATTCCATCAATTTATTTTTGCTTTTTATTTTTGCATTACTATTTGACCATTCGAAAGATGAAATACTGTCATTTGCAACAACATGGACAAATATTGAAAGTTCATGGTATGTACAATAAGTCAAAAGGAAAGGACAAAAAACATAGGATTTCACTCATATGTGAGATATGAAGCAAAAAGCAACAAACGAGCAAACAAACTCAGAGACACAGATAGAGGTACGGTGGGGATCGGAGGAGGAGGGGAGAATGAGGAAGGTGCTGGGTCAAATATAGGGTATAGAGGGAGACTAGACTTTGAGTGGTGAGTACACAGTGGAGTATACTGATGATTTATTATATAGTTGTACACCTGAAATTTATGTTATTAACCAGTGCTACTCGTGTACATTTAATTTACAAATCCATGTAAATTTTCTTTCACATTTTCTATTAAAATATTAAACAGCATAATAAATATTGTCCCTTTATAGATAAACTGACAAGTAAAATATGATAGGTTTTATTTAAATGTGAGGGTTCCACTGTTTTGAGATTACATTTTTATTGAACTCTTGACAAAGATTAACAGACATGCTTGGAATGTCCTCCCAGTGGGTGTTTTCTTCTAAATGCGTAGCAGTCTGTAACTCAAAAACAGGCGGGGATGAGACACATCTAGTTAGAGTCAATGACACTGTGCTAATGAATTCTAAGTAAAAACGTCATTAAGTGAGAACAAATTTATATCATGTTTGCAGTTGGAATTCATCAGTGGCAATAATGTACATTGCATTTGTTACAACTCTGACGCTGAAGATTTAAAGGGCTTTGCTACGGATGGTCTCTAAAATGTGAAGCAGACAGTCGAACTGAGTTTAAAAGTACACCTTAAAAGTTTATTAAATCTTTATATATGAGGAAAACATGGTGATATATAAATACTCTTGGTAAACATACCAGAATAGGCAGTTTGATATGCTTGTTATGGCAATAAAGAACAGTCTGTAGATCAGAAAGAGATTGTTTTCACTCTTTTCTTGCTAGTGAATCCACTGGTGAACAATAACAACAACAAAAATATCATCCTCTCTACTTTTTTAAATGGAATTTATTGGGGTGACATTAATTAATAAAGTTATATACAATTCATGTGTACAATTCTATAATATATCACCTATATGTTGTGTTATCTTCACCCCAAGTTATGTGTCCATCCATCACCATTTATATCCCCTTTACCCTTTTCTACCTCCTCCCACACCCTAAACCGTTCACCTTTTTCATCCAACCCCACTTGTACCTTGTAGTTCATTGAAAGAAACAGACTTAAATACACTGGTTAATGTATTTATCACACAGATGATACCAGGTTATGAAGAAAGAAATGACATATTATGATGTCTTAAAATTCCAAAGCTGGCATAATAAGGCTTCTTTCAGAAAGAGCCTCTTGACCATTCAAGTCAGGTGCAGAGGAGGTTCAGTGGCATTTGAGATCCAGAGAATATTATATTCAAAGGCCATGTTATAGGCAGGAAGAATAAGGTGTCAGTACCGGGTGCTCATATTGTCAAACTTGTACTTTCAAAATAAATTAATGGATGAGGTATATATTACACACACATACACACACATACATGCATATGTGTATATATATGTATGTGCATGTCCTTGCCTCATTTGTGTTTTTAGGAACTGAGAACTGCCAATTTAATTCATTTTTTAAAAAATATACATTAAGTTGAATATATTTAAATTTATTCTTTGAAACTTTTATAATTTAGAGGACACGGCAAAGCATTATAGAGTGAAATGAGCATATTTAGTGTGTCCTGTTGTGTGAAAAACAAAGTTTCTAAGGCTAGACTTTAAGATAGCCCTACTATTCTGATTTTGAAACATGAAGTTACCTTGGAAGGGAATGCATTTTCTCTTGATATTATATGGGTATTAGTGAACCAAAATACTATTTCTCTTATATTTGAGGAATTCTTAAAAAATTATCAAAATTGTTGCATTTCCTTGGCTTCCTTCCCATTTACCTAAAACTACAAACAAAAAACAATAATTGTGATATTGCTTTTCATTAATTGATTTCATCCAAAGTGGGAGTTTTATTTTTAATAAGCCCTTGAAAGTTTATTAATAGGTACTTGGAACCCCAGTTAATTATTTATTTGAAGATTATCCTGTAAACTAAAGTTCAGAAAAAACATTAAAAACATATTATCAAAGCCTGTTGCCATTGTTTATTCTTGTATTCTTTTATATCAAATCCATGTTTCTACTTGGCAACAGCATTAAAACAAATGTGTTGTACATGACAAATGGCACTACCCAGGAAATAATTAAGTCCCTGCCATCAGTCCTTCAAGAGACGATCTTAACTTTATATAGTTTCTACTTAATCTTAACAAGTGCGCATGAAATCTTGTTGGTCTTCTATCTTTTTTCTTACTGACGAGTATTTAATCAATCCACGGCAAGGAAATATACTAGTTTAATGTCTAAATATTTTGAACTGTCTTAATTAGGTATTTAACCTGAAATGGTCAATGTGTTTGACTAAGAGCAATGGGTTAGTTATATTAAAATATAGAAAATTAAATGATCCAGTTAATTATAAATGAGATATATAAGACTACAATGTTTCTTATTTGAATAGATATTATATAATGTTAAACCTAAAATGTCTAGTTATATTATTATATAGAAAGCACTTCTCCACAGACATACCTAATTTTTAAGTCAACAGGTACAATATGTATGCAATAATATTCACATATTTGAGTTGCTCATGACTTCTGACAAATACACACACCTATGTAGCTGTGTCTCCAGTTTTAATATTGAATATTAGTCTCTCCCCGGGAAGTTTACTCACACTCCTCTGCAGTCCATCTTCTCTGGTTTTCACTCCAGGCAACCAGTTATTGGATTCGTTTTACATGCTTTAGATGTTTTTATGCTTGATTCAGATAATATTTTCTAATACATATTCATTATTTTATATTCAGTACAATATATGTACCATTAATCTGGATTGAGTAGTGAATCAATAATTTGTTTCTTTTTATGACTAAGTAGTAGTCCACTCCATAAAATTGTAAGTGTATCCCCTGCATATATCTCTATATGCATGGAAGTATAATCCTTATATGATAGTACGTGTGTATATGTTGTATATACACACATATACACACCACTTCATCTTATACATACGTGAGTATATAAATATTCTAATTTCTCATTTTGTCTTACTGACGCTGTGCAAAAATTTCATTTCCCCCCCAAAACTGAAATTCTATACAATACTACTGGTCAACAAATATGTCTATGACAATGATTTGATTTTCCAAAAACATGTTCCACTTATTTCAGGTAATATTTTAATCAATTAAATTCTAATGCATCTAAATTTATACCTGCTTATTATTCCCAATACCTTATATTATTTTTGTTTCTTTCCTTCAGAGTGCATAATTACAATAAAATTTAGTTTTCAGATAATTTAGCATTGGTATCATATCTTCTTACATTCTAGTCCATTTAATAGTTTACCAAAAATGATATAAATATTTCATAAACCATAATTAATAGTGAAAGTAGGGTTTACCAAACACAGTCCTGATACCAAGAAAATAATATTAGATAAATTTGTTGAAGGCATACTCAGAGTTCATGTATATTATTTTAATATAATTTCAACATGGTAAAAAAATTTAAAGTAACAGAAGTTGATGATGTTGTTAGTAGAAACTATGTCTTACTTTTTATATCCTTTATTTCTACAAAGAATGACTCTCTACCCTTTCATTTTATATTATATGATCACAATTCTAAATATGGTATTGAACAACTAGGCTTTGAAGAGGGGTTGCAATCCCTCGGATAGAGGGTATCTATCTGAAAATCTCAAAAAGCATTTATTTACAAAGATACAGGCACCCTTGTCATTATTCATGGTGGTCAAGACTTGGAGATAACCCAAGTGTCCTTTGATAGAGGACTGGATAAAGATGCTGTGCATGTATATAATGCAACACTATTCAGCCATATGAAAAGATGAAATATTGCCATCTGTGTAACATGGATGGATCTTCAGAATATTATGCTAAGTGAAAGAACTCATTCAGAAAAAGCAAAGAAGCATATAAGTTCACTTATATGTGGGATATGAAACTGAAACTCGTAGACACAGACAACAGCATGGGAGTTACCAGAGGAAAAGAGGTGGAGGATAATAAGGGGTAAAGGTGACCAAATATATGATGATAGAGATCGACTTGACTTTGGGTGGTGGGCACACAATGTAATATAGGACCATGTATTTGGAAATGTACAGTTGAAATCTATATAACCATGTGAACCACTGTCACCCTAAAAAATTTAATAATAAAAAAACTAGATCATGGTTTGTCAATTCTATCTACATTTTCCTGAATGAAAATAAGGAATTATGTGTCTTTCTCCCTAATTGTCCACTCTATTTTTTTTATTATTTATACTTTACTTTTAGTTTCTTTTATATTTTTAAATACTGTACTTAAAGACATGTTTTCTAATACATCAATGTATACAGTTTCTCTTGACTTCATCCTATATAAAGTGAGCAAATGAGGTCAATTCCACTTCGGTTCACTGTTTCACAGCTTCTGTCAGCTGCACTTGTGTCCATGTAGAGTTTAGTAGATCTACATCCTGCTCTAGAACTACAATAAAGTCTTGCTCTCAGTATTTGTAATGTGAATCTAAGAGCTGATTATCAATAAATTGCATTTGCTTTTATCATTATGAAAATATTTACTATTGGACCAAATAGTGGGCCTGTAAAGCAGCAGATGTAATCTGAAGATATTAAAACTGTGTTTCTTAAAGGAGACTGATGCAAATGTTAGACTCAAATAAATACGTTTTTCTTAAATTTTATTTATTGCACATTATATGTACTTAACCATCATAATATACATTACTGCCTGTAAAACAAAATTTAGTGATAATAATTTTTTCATAAGTACCTACTTTATTGCCAAAAATGGGAAACATGAAACTTGAAGTCATTAATTCAACATAAATTCTATATAAAATCATATATAATATATAGATATACTATAATTTTATATGTAATATTTTTAGAATCTATGTAAACAGTATATAAAACACAATATCTTATTTAGCTTTTGATTATCTTTGCGTGGTTACAGCTTTTGGAATAAATAAGTAGCTATCACACAATTTAAATCCTTTGTATAATATTTTAAATAATGTGAAAACTATTTTAAAATAAATGTTTAAGGATTTAAATATAAAAACCTTATATTAATAAACATGGAGACATCAAGTTTTCTTTTGAATTTCCTAGTGACCTGGTCATTGTCATTTCAAATATAAAAGAATTAGAATTGTCATATTAATTGTTTAAGGAATATATACTTTTTTTCAAATACGTAGAAATTTAATTGTTCTTTAAAACTCATACTTTCAAGATGTTGCCAAGAGTAAATGATTGTATTCTAATTATACAATTGTTATCTCTGCAGCACTTCAGTTTCTTTTTTTTTTTTTATTGTTCAAGTACAGTTGTCTCCATTTTCAACCCACCATGCCCCCCCACCCCACCATCCCCACCTCCTACCCTCCAACCTACCGGCTTTGGCTTTGTCCTTGTGGAACATACTCTTTCGTTCATGAAGTACTTTATGAGACAATTGGGACAGTCTCTTACAAAATGTGTGCTCTACCTTCACAGTTAATATTTACTTTCGTTTTGCCTCCAAAGGAATTTCAGTTAGCTATCAATTAACTTGCAAGTAAGAAAAAAAATAGAATTATAATATTTGATATAGACAAGTTTCAGGGAACATAAATCATTTTACTGAAATTATTAGTTTTTTATTTTATTTACTTATTTTTAGAGAGAAGGGAAAGGAGGGAGAAAGAAAGGGAGAGAAACATTGATCTACGAGAGAAACATGGATTGGTTGCCTAGGTTGGTTGCCTCCTGTACACCCCCATTTGGGACCTGGTCTGCAGCCCAGGCATGTACCCTGACCAGGAATCAAACCTGCAAAATTTTGGTCCACAGGCCAGTCCTCAATACACTGAGCTACACCAGCCAGGGCTGAAATTATTAGTTTTATTCGGCCATTCTTAGATTGTTTCAATCTTGGGAGAGCCATTGATTTTTTTCATAAGAATTTTTTTCATTTTTAAACTTATGAAATAAGAAAACATTCTTTTTTAATCTACTTGAAAAAGCTTTATTTTATAAATATTAATTTTGTAAAATGTAACTTTAAGTAGTACAGAACAAATACATATTTATTTTTGGATTTTACTTACTGATAAAATGTAACAATTATTGTTTGTGTCTATTTAATAGGTAAGTTTTGAAATTTACCTGGCTTATTTATTAGGAGAGGTCCATCCTGAAATAAGTATTAAATATTACAAACCAGTTTTTTACCTGAAAAAATGTGATCTGCTTACAAAACTTACTGTCTCAGCTTTAATAACATATTTTTTTCAGGGGTGAAGTTTGAGGATTTTTGACGTAGTGTTTGTCCCAAGTTATCATTGTTATAGTGATTAAAGAAAGAAGTGATTACATTGATGTTTACCTGAATATTTTGTCATTTGAAACATTTCTTTCCTCATGACTTAAGTAGCAATGATGTCGTAGAAGGCTAAGCAGGATAAGACTCCTGTTTTAAGTAGTCAAGTAACTGTGACCCATCTGGTAGTTCACGAGTGGTGAACAGGATTTGAAAAGAAAACTCTTCAGACACAATTGAGAGCTCCTTGTAATATCTAGTCACCAAAACTTTAATATCAGTATTTCATGGCGAGTCACCTTCCGTCCTTTCCTTAAGAACTAAATTGGTTCTCCGAAGCACTGAAAAGATTTCCATCAGAATAAAGCATTTTACGAGATGATGGAATCCAGCCTGAGTGTACAAATGGCTGTAATTTTTACCAGGTACTACTGGAAAACTTACACGACACAGTAAAATATAAATTCTCCTTAACTATAGCCTCTATTTATAAGAGGAAGTTATGGGGTAAAGAAGTAAAAATATAGTTATGCTGCTAGAATGCAGCTCTGCAACAAAGTCTGTTTTACGATCTCCAGAATATACTGAGAGAAAACACCTGCTATGTGTCATACATTTCTGAAAGCTACTTTCCAAGTGAAAAAGGACTACAGAGGATACTCAGTTTTAAAAAGTTGAGAGGAGAAAAGCCAATGTCCCTTTAAAGGTACAGCACCTATTTACATACCTACTTCTGTGTGCGGATGCATGTTATTGCCAAACGTGTGAACTGGTATTCACCTGAAATCTTAGTGCTAACACCTTTTACTTTTTGGACTTTGAGAGGTTTTTTTTCATTTTTTTTTATTGTGCTATACTTTTAAATCTTAGAATAAATATCACTTGGTTATTTGATTTAATCTCTTTCTCTGAACCAAGCTATTTGTTATATTATCAGAATTTTTAACCAAAGAAGAAATTGTTCTTTTTATATTACTTAAAGCCCCTTTGAAAAAAATTAAAAGTACTTGAAACATTAGATGTTTGAGTGATTTAAATGTGTCACTAAACTAATAGTTTGGTGGCGTTACTGTAACTTGAGAACTTTACAGAAATTCAATATCTCAGGCCCCACCCAGCCCGGTCCTACTCAACCAGCGTCTGCACTTCGCCAGGTGGCTTAAGCGGATGTTTGGATTTGAAACACATCACTTAAAAGAGTTTCCAGCTCCTTTAATAGCTCTCATATCTGAAGAAAAGAAACGATCTTGTATGTGAAGTGGGCTTCACTAAACACAAAACAACACAACCACCACAACAGCAAACACGACACTGAGGGGAATGGAAAATGTAACTTGGGGAACAATTTTACTCTCCATCAGTTTCGGATTCATGGCAAATGCTATGAACATAAATGGTACCCTGAATCTCTTATTGTAGAAGTCAATACTTCTTTTTGAACTTTAAACACTGACAGCTACACTTGACTAAAGAGAAACTTCAGCTTTTCTGTCTTAGCATATGGAGAAAAATGAGCAGTTTCAAGGATTCAAAGTCAAGAAGGATTCATTAGACTCTGTAGGGATTTTATGCATCTTCTCTCATTTTAATGACCTATAAATACATCAAAGTATATGGAGCTTTACCAATTAATTATGCGGTTTATCTCTCTGTTATCCACATTATAATCCTGCATCCATTCCCCTAGTCCGTAAGAAATTACTGCGAGTCCATCACAACTTGGTACTTCAGCCAGTGGGTGGTCTCGGTTATCCAGAGACCTCCTGTTTTGGCAATTATTGACACAGCAGGACTTTGTCGTGTGTGTTTAAACTGCAGATTTGTATGGCTCCTTTAGGGTTAAACCCTATTTTTAAGTCTTTACAGTACAAAAGATAAGTCAGAAGAATATAATTGGAACTTAGAGAAATGTCAAGTTCTTTTCAGAATTTATTATTAAACTGTATTACTTAAATATTTATTTTTCATGCATATTTCTGTCAGGAAAACAAAGACTTTTTTGTTTTAAAGTGATCACAAAATAAAATGATCTAATACAAACAAAAAGGTGGGCCGTTTAAACTTTAAAAACACTCTGGCATAAATATTGAATCTGGCCATTTTCCTTTTCTATTTTGAGACTTGGGTGTCAATAGATGAGTTGAATTTTACTCTTAGTTCACAGTACATTGTCATCATCCGTGCACATAAGTCTTCACTCTTGCTTTATTCTATTTCTTATCCTTGATCCTCACTCCAAAAAGACATCTATTCCACCTTATTTTAATAAATGTCCTTAAATATACAGAGTGTTATATGATAGGAAGTTTTAGTGCTTTAAATCTATATAAATAATATTGTGCCAACTTTCATTGTTTTATACCAGTTTTACTGACAATGTGCACATCTCATCCATATTTTACTTGCTCATTCCCCCAGGAATGCAGATATCTAGATTGCCTCCTAAACCACGCTACCACAGAACACTCAAGTGTTTTATTGCACGTGGTATTGGACTTTAGCAAGATTTTATCTGAAACACTCCCCCAACAGTGGATACCCTGATTTGCAAGCCTATGGACATACAGTTTCATTACAGACTCTTGGGAAATTGTTTTCTGGTGTCACTGGCTCAAGCAGGGCCCAGGAAACGTGTCCTGCTGCTTTTTCCCAGCTCTGGCATGATCTGTTATTCTTTTTAAGTTCCATTCTTTGTATGTTATTTTTGTCTTACTTTATACGTATTGGATTACATATAAATTATTGAGGTATCCCTTTTTGTGGGTTGTATGTCTTATAACTTGATTTTATTTTTCTATTAATTTCCTGACATTTTCTCTTTTAGGGTTCTTTGTGTTGTCTAGAACTGTATATCAGTTCTGTCCAAGAGAAATTTTTGTAATGCCGAAAATATTCCATATATGTGTACTTGCTGCTGTGACCGCTAGCCACGTGTGGCTGTCGAACACTTGAAATATGACTTCAGAACCCAGTATTCACCTGGATGCGCTTTACCTAATTTAGATTAAAATATGTATAACCACATCTGACAACTTACTGCCATATTTACCGTGCAGCCGTAGATATTGACGCTTTGTTGGTACTAGATATTTCATAGTTTACTGTGTGCTATTTGTAATCATTTCTGTTAAGCAGAAATTCCTTATTTTGATATATTCCCAATTTTTTCACACAAAAAATGTCTTGGAAATGATGGAATGTCCCTAATTCATCATATCAGGAGGCGCATGAAGTCAGTTTGCCCCATCACATTCCATGTTAACTTTGATCACATAGTAAAATCGATGTCTGCCAGGTCTCTATCCTGCACACTGTGTAGGACCCAATCCTGGCTCCCTTTGCAATTCCCTTGCAAGTAATGAGGGGGGAAGTGTTTGGAGCCCGCCTAAATTCCTGTTTATCATTAAAATTTCACTTACTTATTTTAGTATCTAGTAAGACTTCTGGTTTGCATCAATTATGACTGTGATGTTTGTGAACTGGTGATTTTCCTAATTCCAAATCATTTCTTCATTTAGTAGTTTGTATCATACTATAAATTTTTTTTCTTCTCTACCATTTATTTACTCATTTACATACATATGAATATAGATTCATTATGTTCATTTTATCCAATGCTTTATATTAAATATCATTGTTTATTTCATTCTAAATATGCCCATGGTTTAGCCAATAGGAGACTCTTCAAGCTGGCCTTTTTTATTTCTGAGATGTCCCATAATTCTTCGGGTATTTCCTAACTGGCTGGCACATGATATTGAAGGCTTGTCTTTCCTTTTCTGCCTTCAGTCCTCAAATCAGTCCTTATCCAGTATGGCCTGGTGCTTGACATAGGAACATGTATCTGGGAGCTAGGTATGCTGTTTTCTACTGCAGTGTCAACACTTCAAAGTTCTCTCAGTGATCAGAGGCAGAAAATCATATATTCTATACATTCTCTCTCCTCTCTCTTCCCTCTCCCTCTTTGGCTCTCTCTCCAAATTTATCCAGATACTGTTAATTCTAGTCCAATATCCAACAAAAGAGGATTCATCTAGTCTTCCCCATGTTCTTGATGGCTTTTTATGTGACCTGCTCCCTTCCATTTGAAAATTATCTGTAGAACTTACTTGAGGCCTGAGGTGAAGTTAGCTCCTTCCCCTTGTTGAAGGCAAGGCTGAGATTCCCTCTGGCTTACTCTGACCTGGATGGTGAAGCTGTGTCGTTATAGTCTTCTTCGTGGTTGGAGGGTGTCCGATGAACCTTTCAGCTGAGCGGGCACAGAGCTGTGTTTCCACGTGCACACTGTACTAACGGGTCAGCAGTTCAGTCCACATTCCTGAGATATTGACAATACACTCAGGGCAAAAGTGACTTTTATGTATGTACTTACTCTCTGGGTTTTACTTCTTCACCTGTTTTTCTGGAGATTTCTTATTACCTCTGCATAGTTTTCGACAGGAAGTTTTTGATATTTTGTGCAGCTTTTTAATTAATTTCCAGTGGGAACGTTAGCCCAGTATTTAATAACATTAGTCATAGAAATGGAGGATTTGATCTTACTTTTCCTATATAATTATTTAAATGAAATTCTATGTACCTTGGTCTATTTGCACAAACTTTTAAACCACTTCTGAATAAAGCTAGATTTATACACAATCAAAGATGATATTTGGTGTTTTAATTTTCATTTTATACAATAAAGTTTCTATCAACAGAACCAAAATGATACTTAAAAGGTATATTGTCACTTTAACAGACTCATTGAGATGTACTTTATATGCAATACAGTCCATTCATTTGCAGTTTCTGTTGAATGGTTTTTAGTATATTCACAGATTTGTGCAGCCATTGCTGCAATCTAATTTTAGAACATTTGTTTCACCTCCAAAAAAAATCATATTAGTAGTCATTCCCAACCACCACCTACTTAGCACTAGGCAATCACAACCTAGTTTCTTTCTCTATAGATTTACCTATTATGGAAGTTCATACATAAATGGAATTTTACAATATGTTGTTTTTTGTGACTGGCTTATTTCTCTTAGCACATTTTCAAGGTTTGTTTACCTGTATTGTAGTATGTGCCAGTACTTCATTTTTATTTCGGAATGATATCCAGTTATTTGTACATATCACATTTTGTTTCTCCATTCATCTGTTAATGGATATTTGGGTCTTTCCCTTTGGCCACTATGAATAGCACTGCTATGAGCATCTGTGTTTTTGTGTGGATGTATGTTTTCATTTATCTTTGGTGAAAATGCTGGGTCATATTATAATTCTATGTTTGACAATTTAACAGCCACATTGTTTTACAAAGTCAAACGTTTTCCATCAAATTGTAAATATTTTTACAATTTGGTGCATCTTGTAAATGCACCATTTACAAAAAAATGGTGAATTTTACATTGCACCATTTTATATCAAATTGACAATATACAGTCTCCCATTTCTCCACATACTTTCCAACTCTGTTTCTTTGTTTTAATTATAATCATCAGAATGGTTGTGAAATTATGTACTATTTTGGTTTTGATTTGCATTATTTAAGTGGCTGATGATTCTAGTATTTTTTCATTATGTCGGTTATTTGTATGTCTTCTTTAGATAAATGTCTGTTTAGATATTCTGCTCATTTTTAATTGATTGGCTGATTTCTTATTGAGTTGTGGGACTTCTTCATCTATTCTGAACACAAGTTCCTCATCATGGCTTATCATGATTGGTGATTTACAAATGTTTTAGCCCATTTTGTGGTGCCCTTCTCACACATCTATTTGTAGTATCATTCACATGATAGAAGTTGTTTTATTCTGTTGATGTCCAGCTTATGAATTTATTTCTTGTTACTTATATTTTTGGTGTTTTAAGAGAACTTTGCCTAATTAATGTCACAAAGATTGATTCCTATGCTTTCTTCTAAGAATTTTATTGTATTAGTTCTTACATTATTCTCTGTGATACATTTTAAGTTAATTATTGTGTATGAGGTAAAAAAGGAATCATACATCACTCATTTGGCTGTGAATATTCAGTAATCCCACTTCTTGAAAAGGCTATTTTCCTCTGCTCTTTACACCCTTATAGAAAATCAACTGATCACAAATGTGCTTATATTTGGACTCATTTCTATTTCATGGCTGTGCATATGTATTCTTGTGATAGCACCAGGATGTTTTGATTACTGCAGCTCTATATAAAGTTTTGAAATAGGGATATGTGGTTCCTCTGATTTTACTCAAGCTTTTCAAGAGTGTTTTGGTTCTTTAGTGTTGCTTAGCTTTCAATATGAATTGTAGGATTAGCTCATGATTTTCTGCAAAATAAGTAGGTGACATTATGAGAAAGGTAGAACAATTGAAGGATTATTCACATTTTAACAATATTGATTATTCCAATATATAAACATGTGATGTATTTTCATCCATTTACATCCATGTATGAGTGTTCCACATGTTTTATTAAATTTATTCTTAAGTATTCTAGTCATTGCAATACTGTTATAGATGGAATTGTATTTTTACTTTATTTTTGGAATATTTCTATGTAGTGTTTAGAAATACCACTGATTTTGTATTTTGATGTTTTATCCTGCAAACTTGGTGACTTATATAATTGTTTTTAGTGGATATTTTAGAACTTTTTGTATATAATATCAAGGTATCTGGACATGGAGATGATTTTACTTTCTCCACAATCTATGTGAATTTTACTTTTTATTATTGTGTAATTGCCTTGGAGAGAACTTCCAGTACAGCATAGAAGAGACAAGGTCAAGTATGTTCATTCTTTGAGTGGGAGGGAACATTAGGCACTTTACCCGTCAGGAAGGTGTACGCTTTAGAATTTGTGCAGATATTTTATGTCACAGCAGAAATTCTGTTTTTATTCTTAGTTTGTGGAGTGTACTTATCATGAAATAATCATGTGCTTTTTGTCACTGATTTTATCAATATGTTGTGTTACATTGAATATTTTAGAATGTTAGAGCAATCTTGCATCCCTGAGGTATACCCCAAATAGTCATGATGTCTAATACATTATATATGTTGATATATCCTGTGTGCTTATAGTCTGTTAGGAAATTTTGCATTTATAACCTCTTCTAATATCAGTCTTTTTAAGTATATAATTCTTCCTGTATTGAGATTAGAACAGCTCAGGACTCATTTCACTTCTATTTTGCGAAGTGGTGTTAATTCTTTAAATGTTTGTGGAATTCACCAATGAGACCCTCTGAGTATAAACTTTTCTTTGTCAGTGGTTTTTAAATTAGTACTACCTAATCAATTTACATGTTTTAAATATATATCCAAATTTCCTATTTTATTTTTAGTTATCTGCCACAGTTTGTGTCTTTTACAGGATTGGTATATTTCATCTAAGTTATTTAATTTTGGGCATATAGGTGTTTACAGTGTTTCCTTGTAAACCTTCATATTTCTGTAAGTTCATTAGTAATGTCTTATCTTTTATTCCTCATTTTAGTAAGAAAGTTCTTCTTTATTGCACTATTTTTATTTACTAAATATTTTCTATTGTAACATTTTAATTGTGTTCTTTTTTATTTATTTAAAATTCATTTTAGCAGTGGTTGTTCTCAGGTTCAGAGTAGACATTGTAATTTATTAGCATCTACCTCTACCTAACTTAATTTCAGTGAGATATAAAATGTTATTCCTACATAGCTCTATCTCATCTTCTTTTTAATGCTCTATTATAATACATGTTAGGTGTATATATTTTACAAACCTCAAAATGCATTGTTAGAATTGATGTACTGTTTAGTTTTATATCCTTTAAATGAGCTTAGAGGAGCAAAACAGGCAAGTATATATTTAAAGTGTTTGTTCTATTAATCTCACTTAGTGTATTCTGTTCTCTTTATGTATTCCTGTAGTTTTGTCACTATGCCATTTTTTCTACTTTAATGCAGCTTTGCTCCTATAGCCTCTTTTGTGTGTTATTGTCAAAAATATAATATTTCTATGTGCCATAGGTCTAACAATACAATTATATACATATATTTTACATATACATATTTTAAATTAATTAATAGGCAAAGGGGAAGAAAGATGCAATTATATTCTTTTTTATTTTTAACTATACAATCATGTTTATTAATGTTTTTATGTGTATGGGGATGTGAATTACTATCTGGTACCACTTTTATTTTTACCTTGAAAATGTGTTTTGGGTTTGTTCTTGTTTTTTTGTCTTAGTGTTTTCTATAAGTCCACTCTACCAGCAACAAATTCTCTCCATTTCTTTAGTGAGGAATCTCCTAATTATGCTTTCTGTAATGACAGCTTTGCAGGATGAAAGCTATTTTGTTGTGTGTTTTGTTTTGTTTTTTATTTTAATTTCAGTGCTTTGAATATGACATCTCATTACCTTCCAGTGTTCATTGCTTCTAGTGAGAAGTCAATTGGTAAATTATTGAGATTCCCCTTCAGAATTTCTCTTTGTATTTGGTTGGTTTTCAACATTTTAAATATAATCATCATGTGTGGGTCTCTCTACTTTTATTCTACTCAGAGTTGGTTGTGATTCTTGGAGGTGCAGATTATTTTTTTTAATCAAATTGAGAAAGAGTTTTGACATCATATTATTGTACCATTTTTTCTTCCTATCCTTCTGTTACTTATATGTATATATTCATGGGCTTAATGTTTATTTTTTATCTCTTTTCCAGATTATATAATCTATATTGATTAATCTTCAAATTCACTGATTTTTTTCTTCTGACAAATCCAATTAACTATCGAGTGCTTTCCATGAATTTTTTTTATTATACTGCTTAACTCCAGACTTCCCAATTGTTTTTAGGACACCTACCTCTTTATTAATATTCTCTATTGAATGAGACACTTTCGTCATACTTTTCTTCAATTACTTAAGCATGCCACACTTTCATTTATATTTGTAATAGCTGCTTTGAATTTTTGTCTCCTAAGTCCAACATCTGGGCTCCTTAAGACAGTTTCTATTGCTTGCTTAGTCCTCTGTTATATCACTTCTTCCTGTTTCTTGGCACATCTTATAATTTTTTTGTGGAAAAATAGATATTTTTAGATAACATATTGTAGCACCTCTGGATTGATCTATAGATACTGGTCCTTCCCTTTGGGTCTTCTTTGCTTGTTTTCATTTTCATTCCTTTAGCGACTTGGCTTGACTAATTCTGTGAAGTCTATTTCCTCTCTCATGCATCACCTGATGTTGCTATTCTGAGAGCACAGCCTTAGACAAGTGCACGGGTTAACTTGACCCTCTTTCCTCCAAAAGAGGACAGTGGTTTTACTGAGGATATTTTTGACTATCTGTTTCTATGATTTCCCTGGTATGGCTTTACTGGTATCATAACAAAATTTTAGCCTCCATAAAATGAGAAATGACTGCTCTAAGGTTTTCTGCAATGCCCTGAGACATAAATGCTACAAAGTGCAACACAATTAAAGGTTGTTCTCTTTGAAATGATGGTCTTTGAGTTCAGTCCTTGAAGCTTCCTGTGACTCCACATGGCCCTCCTCACATAGATCTCTTTCCTGGATTTGTCTCTGTTAAATCTCTAGCTGGTCTACCATTTGGAATAGCTGCTATCATGCAGCTAACAACCTCCCCTTAATTATTGAACACTAAAGCATCCACACTCTGTTCCAAATAGAGTCATTTACCTTAGGGAAAACTATGGAATTTTCTGTTCTTACAGCTTTTAAGTTGCCCCTGTGCAGAAACTATGTGCTACTATTCTGGAGTTGAAGGTGAAAAAGTGGCCTGGTTTTCTAAGAGTGACATCTAAGCTGTATGGGCAAGGTGCTGGGCTGGGGCAATATTCTATAGCGTTCTCCACTCCTCTGTCCCTGCGTGGAACCTTTGTCTACACGCGAGCTCACGTGAGAGTAATCAAATCCCAGTGCACTTGACCTGTTCTGCCCGCACTCTGTGAGTGGGAGCTGGTTAGAGCTCTAGCAGAATAGAGGTTCTCCAACACAGGCCTAGGGGGATGTGAATGCCAGTAGCCTGCCTGCTCTTAGGAAAAAACTGTCCCTCGAAATGAGTGCTGAGAGAAGAGGGAGACCTTCTTCTCAGTCACTCTGCCGGAAATAGGCTTCCATCATACTGAGCTGGGAAGTGTAGTTTGGAGCTGAAATGCAGTTTTTCTTCCTTACAATGTCTTTTTCTTTCCTTCTGAAAGCATACTTGATTTGTAATTCTTTTTCATCCTTGTAAGTCTTTGCTTATTTTCATCTTTATTGTTCATTCAACCCCAGTAGATTATAAGCTCAATGAAGGTACAAAATATATATCACCTTTTTTCTCCATTTGTTCACCCTTGCAATGAGAGGAAATTCAAAATATTAAGGAATGGATAAAAAATTTCATTGCTGTTTTCTTCATGACAGTTGTAATAACCACACAATATTTGTTAATACTGCAGTGCTCCAGATGGTTAATGGTTTGGGGTTTGAAGCTCTCCTTGCTGCTTAGTAAGCAAGAGCTGGCAAAACAAAAGATTACCTGTGCCTTGCATTTCAGTCCCTGCAGTCAATCAGAATGGGGAGAAAGTCTACCTTTCCATTACACAGGTCAGAAATTGTGAGGTTTTTGATAATGCAATCACAGCTCTTCCAACTCACTCGGGGTCTTCTAGGCCAAGTGTCCTATTTTTCTGAAATGGAAACCTAGCAAATAAGCTAGCAGAATTTGTAAACACAAAGGACTTTTATCAGGAAATGTTCAGGCATTTCATGTCTTTTTTCACATTGTGTTATGTAGTCTATCTCCTTGAAAAAGGCACAGTGCTCTTGTTTACACTTCTTGCAATAGTTGACATGAGACAAAGTCTATTGGTTATCTCTGCTTCACGTTAATAGGAAAAGTGTATTACATGTGGTTATGAGAAAATATTTAGGGGTGCTGTTGAGGAGAATAACTTATTATAAATTTTGTTTGGTGAGTAAATAACAGAAATTTTTGGAACTGTGAAACTAAAGTGTGTATGACCCTGGAAAATCCTTTTATGTCTCCAGATTTAATGTCTGTCTCTTTAAAGAGATTTAGTCAGATAATAGTAATATAACATTGATTTCCTTGTCAAAACGTGCTTTGAGTAATTTTTCCTTCTAACTTAAAAGCAATGTATATTCAAATTTAATCCAGAAAAGCAGATGAAGAATTTTAAAACAACAATGCATTGATATAAAAAGAATATAAAACTTGAATATGATCTATTTATTCATTTTCTTTTCAAACAAATTTGAGTGTACCTGAAAGCTGAGGAAGTAGTTAGCTTCTCTCTGTTACTTTTTCTTCCTCTCAATCACAGTTATTAAAATAGATTTTCTGTTCATTGACAATAGAAATGAATTACATCTGAAACCACCTTCAATAAGTGATTTCACATATATACTGAATTATCTTAGGAATTCACTTTCTTTTAAAAAGTACTTGAAGAAACCAATGTTGTCATACGGCCCAGATGAGTATAACCAGTTCTTTTCCTAGATCACAATTCCTTGACGGCTCCTCACTGTTTAGAGGATAGAGATCTCATCTATTTTTATGATACAGAAGTGTTCCCAGCCTTCAGCCAGGGGCTCTTCCATTTTTATTTTTTGAGTCCATCTTCACACACTCTCTGGGCACACCGAGTGACTGGTGGTCCCCAGAGCCCTCCGTGAACTTTCAGCTCCACATCTTCACCCCTGCTCTTCCCTCGGACAAATGTGCCCTACCTGGGCTGGCCTGTTCATTTTTTAGTGGTCCACTTAATGCTATCTCCTTTTCTTCTTTCTCTGATTTTCTTTGCCTTGTTGAGTGAAATTCATTATTTCTCTTTCATTTGTGTTGTCATAGTTACAGAATGACATTATATTTACATCTCCCCAGTTCCTCTCCTACCCTGTGAGTTTGTTGAGGAAGAAACTATTTGCTTTTCATATTTGCATCCCCAGCACCAAGTTCTGTCCCTGACATATTGTAGGTACTATTTTGTGTGTGTGTAATTTTAGGGATGTAAGGTAATGGCCAGGACATGGAGGATGAGACAAAACATGTGTGGATTTAGATCCTAATTCTGCCACCCAATATTTCTGAAGTTTGGAAGAGCTGCTTAATCTTAAAAGGACTCCTTTCCCTTAAATATAAGTTAGGGTTAATAATACGTACTTTGGAGGATTGTTGTGAGCACGAAATGAGAAACACCTAGCATGGTGGTTAGTACAATGTAGTTGTTTTTTAAAAATAAATTGTTTAACAACAGTAAAATGTCTCCTGGGGAAGGAGACTAAGGGTGGACAATGAGTGATAGTGAGGCTGGGTGTGTTCTCATGGGTGCTTGTTACTGAGAACAAGCAGCTTCCTACACAGGGCAGCTGCCAGGCCCGAAACCTCCCCATGTTCACAAATCCGGGGGAGATGCTTATGCACACACCCAGCTGTCTGGGCAGCTTGTGACGCTGGGAAGAACTCGTGACTGTCGGGATGTAGATTCTGTGCCTTAAAGTGGTAAGCAGGGTTGGATTTTATTAGGGTTATCATGATGAAAATAAATGATTATAGACATTAAGTCCCTGGATATTTTAGAAAGTAGTCCTCAAAGTAAGATTTGATAAATTCATTCCTAATAACTTATTTTAATATAGAATTATTTTTTAAAATCAATACGACATTGGTTGTTAGAATTGAATATTTTTCACCTATAGGTTTATGATACAGAGTCAGCGTCTCTTGCTTGAGCAAGTTTACAAGTGTTTTAAGAGGCCTCCCTATTCCTAACCTCTCTTCCCAATTTTAATAATAATCTAAATAACAGCATGCCCCTTAGTGTGCCCATTCATTTTGTCAACAAACTTTTACCTGCCCCTACATCCTTAGCTCTTACTCACACTGCTTAGTCATCAAGGCTTCTCAAGCCTCTGTGACTATTTATGTGCTGTTTCTTCTTGCTGGGAACCTGTTCAGACGTTTCTTTCCTAGGGCAATTATTACTGCTTCTTCACATCTCAGTTGTCACCTTTTCTAGATGCCTCCCTTGACCTCCAAGTGTTCCAAAGAATCCTGTGACATCTCTACCATGGCACTTATGTCTCCAGGTTGACAACATCTGTTTATGTATTTCTCACTGTTTTTATGTCCCTCTATTCCAGGAACCCTGATTATTTCTTTCTGTAAACCCAGAATCTAGAGCAGTGCTTGTTAAGCAGTAGGTCAAGCACAGAACAGCATTGTCACCTCCGTGTCCTGAATAATGTTGCTTCGAGGTAATACATCACCTAATTTAGTCCCCAGATTATGTCGTTTTCTGTAGCTGCCCTTTGACTTATTTTAATTTTTATTATGGTCACATCAGGTATAATAGCATATTTTCTTTTAGAAATAATATTCACTTAACATTTTGTGTTGAATACTCTTCTCATGTCCCTTTTTTAGACTTCTGATTTTTCAGTCTATTTCATGATATTTAAAAAGTTAAAATAATCTGTGGCACATTCTGATGCAATAAAAGATACAATCCTAATAGTGATTTGGGGAGAGAGAGTGAGGGAGGGAGAGAGAGGTTGAGAAAGAGAGAACATGATGGAATATTTCTACAGAAAATATAATGTTCTATAATGTTATAAATTGGAAAAAACAAAAATTAATGGAGAGAATATTGTTCTGTAGTTCTCATTTAGTATTTAGGTGTAAATTCTTACTTTATTCGAATGTCATCTGTTTATTTTTTTTTAAAGGTTATGTATGAAAGTTCACTAAGCATAGTTTACAAGATGTTAAAGTGTCTCTAGACTGTGGGGTGCCTGGCGCATCTGACGCTGCCCTTTCCCACAGTAACAGAGGCCTCCACAGTGGCTTTGGTCATGACAGGAGTTATTACTGAGCATGATCACCAGGGCCCTTGAGAGCCCTGGTGACGTATTTATTCATCAGTGGGATACTCATAACTGACTTAACTGTATCACAGAACAGAGAAGCTAGAAATAGGCTCACCCATCTTTAAAAAGTGACTCTATCATAGAGTAATTGTGCCAAAAGAAAGAATATAGTGTCTAAAATTTAATATACATTTAAAAAATGAGGAAACATCTAATGCACAAGATAGTGAATTCATGAGATCACTGAGTAATATGTATGGCAACCTAGGGTATTCAATACATATAACTAATCCGATAGCAAAAAAATAATATTCTACTCCAGATGATAGATGGAGAATCTTGAGAATTTCCCATCTTGGAATAATTATCCTTCATT
Organism: Desmodus rotundus; assembly: GCF_022682495.2. Classification (NCBI taxonomy): domain Eukaryota; kingdom Metazoa; phylum Chordata; class Mammalia; order Chiroptera; family Phyllostomidae; genus Desmodus; species Desmodus rotundus. The sequence goes on from NC_071388.1 coordinate 169,294,527, forward strand.
AATTTTCAGTGAAATCTGTTCTAAGAAAAAATTGCCTGACTTAAGTAATTTGCTTAAAAAAAAAAAACCTAGAGAGAGGAATTCAAACCTATCTCTGCCATTGAGACTTGACGTTCCTACGAACTTGTATGTAGGTCTGTCTACACAGTGGAGAATGCACCTAATGAAATTTTCATAATATTAAGATGGTCTCTTTGGATAAACCTATTTAAACTTATTATCTAACCCCATAATTTTCAACCGGTGTGGCACAACAAATGTTAAAACTTGCAATACTTTACTTTTTAGTCAGGGGCACTGACCTCTTGTCCTGTATGGTGTCAGATAAAAAGCGATGACAACAGCCAACAGGACCATAGCCATCCTGTGTGAATAAATACAAATTATACCTATGTTTTGTCAGGCAAAAAGATGTATTTGTGTGTGTGCTGCAGAATTATAGTAACTAGTTTATGTGTTCAGTGAGATGAAAAGGGTTGAAAATCTTTTGTCTAATTTATGAATAAAGCTATCTTATATGAAATAAATTCATAAGATAAAATAAGACTTCAGGTTCCACTACTTCCTGGTATTCTTTGTACAAGTTAGTTTAAAATCAAACTTTTTGTTTCTAATTATTAGGAATTGAAATTGATTTCTAAATTAGAAACATCATTTATAATTCAGGCATCAAATTCCAATATCACAGAATAATTCTTGAAAAATCAAAACAAAAATATTTACTGATCTTTTTGTATGGCAAAGAAGCTTAGTAATTAATTCTTCCTTCAACACACCCACATTTTGCCCTGTATAATGTGCACCTGTTACAGAACAGACCCGGGTGGTGGTGAGCAATACACTATCACAGAAAGAACCCCCCATTCTCTCTAGGGGGTCCCCCCAACCTACTAGGTTCGCCTTGCCTGCCGCCAGAGGAAAGATGTCTCTCAATGCCAGAGACTGGTGAAAAGGAAAGGAATTATTTATTTAAAAATTATACAGACTTAGAGTATTGACTTAATTTCTTCATTAAAATACTAAAGTCCTTTAGAATACCCACAGACACACACAGTCCTTCCTTCTCCCTCTGCCCAGTCTGGGGTACCTTATCTCAGGAAAAGAAGTAGAAGTCCGTGATTCAGGCTCCCCGCACCATCAGCTGTGTTGCCACCACAGGGTCCCCACTCTGCCAAAGCCGAGTGGTTCTCTCTTCGGTATGGCTGCCAAACCTGGGTTTAAATCCCTGTGCCAATCTTCCTCTGCAGACCCATTTCCGACTCCTCCTACAATCAGTTACACCTGCCAGCATTCCCTATTCTTCCAGCTTTACTGGGCCACCATAGTAAGTCTGGGCAGGTGTGGTCCCATGACATGGAGCCAATCTTCTCCAAGCTCTCACACAGGTGTTGTAACCAGGGGGAGTTGCTTCCCAGTTATATCTTGGGTGGAAGTCACTCCCATCCCCCTGGCTCAAAGCATAGCCACAGCTGTTTAACATATCCATGAAACCAGTTAAATGTTATAGACCATGACAGAGGTTAGCTGCACAGCTGTTGCTGTACAAAACAGTTCTGAATGGCTCTGCTCCATGTGTCCCTTCCCCCAGCTCAGGCTTGTGGGGGTGAGGACATCCTATATATATTTTTCTAATATTTCCTGGACACCTTGAGTTCTGGACCCCATTACAAATCCCTGTTTGGGGTCCCCCTCTTGGCTGCACCCTGTTACACACCAACTTTTAGTGCTACCCATGTATAATGCACATCAGATTTTTCCCTCAAAAATTTGGGCAAAAAATATGCATTATACACAGCAAAATATGTACATGCTCACGCATACCACCACCATCACCATCTCTTCACAAACCATTGTTTTCTAAAGGAGTTCATTTCTGTAATTTATGTCTTTTTCTGCTTTCTGTCTTCTGAAGCAGCATTCTTAACTTTTTGCCTAATACCTAGTAGCTCCCCTTTTCTCCAACCTCCTGTCACTCACAAATAGACCATAGTAAACTACTCTCTGGCCTTACCCCTCCTATAGCACCATGTTTCAATCATATATCTAGCAGACTTTTATTAAATATTGGGGAAATCATGATGCAAGTGAACAATTGAAAATGCAATGAATTTCCCTCTTTCATAAAGGGTTTTCAGTTATCTTCACCTCAATGATTTTCTCTCTGTACATATTTCCTCTTTGAATCTTGTCATCTAATAATCTTGGTGAAATTTCCACCCTACCTTCTATGTATTTTTCCCCATTTATTCCTCTATGTTTCTTCCCAAAAGCTATAGAATTGTGAAATTTCTCAACTTCTTCAGGTAAAGCAATTCATCCCTGACTTTCCAGACCCTGGGCAATTCCAGGAATGCAAAGAAGGGGCTGTGGTGAAGATAGTTCTCCTTTTGCCACAGAGAACCATCAAAGCATAGCCTAAGTAAACACTGTTGTTTTACTGAACAGAATTCCGATGCCGTATTTTAGAATGATATTCTCTTACTCTGATTAGTGCTTAATTAAAGCTACATTTCATGAATGTTTTAAAATCATCGTACTGTTTCTATAATCTAATTAATGCCGCTACAATTTAGGATGCATTACATTCATGAGTATAACAACATGTAAGGTAAAACTTCCGTCGCTGCTCTACTCCCTAAGCTTAGTGTAGTTTTCCTGTAGCGTTTGCGTAGCCTTACATAAACATTACTTAAAATGTCATCTTCCTAAAATATACAGGCTGGCTAACAATCATACATTTAAATTAAAAGACAGAATTAAATGTTTTATATTATCATTATCAGGTATTTATATTTTCAGTAAGTTCCTATTTTAACAAAAATGCTGTATTTTTAAACTTTTAGTAGTTTCTTTTAAAATCTTTGTTTCATATATATATTTACTTCACATATATATTTATTTCACACACACACACACACACACACACACATTTCCCCTCTGTGTTAATTCTTATAGGCCACTGTTGATTCCTCTGATGGAGAACACTGTCAGAGTTGGGGGGTGGCTCAGAAAGAGCCAACTAAAGTCAGACTCGCCATTACAGGTATCCAGTCTCAGGGCAGTTACCCTGGTGCTTCTAGTCTCCTTCTCATCGTGTGTAAAATGGGGCTAATAATGGTCACCTGAAGCTTAGTGTTGTCAGGGCTGAGATGATTTGAGCGCAGTGCTCATTTTTGTCAATCAGTACGTGATCATGTACTGCCCTTCTTCATTGTGTCTTCTCCACCCAAATTTTAGTTGCAAGTTTTTCATGTTAAAATGTTTCTCTTTGCAAAATATGCCTTTTCTTTTGGGTACTTGAAACATATTATTATTTTCAAATGGGCTTTCCCTGCTGTGCTAACAATGTATCAAATGCACAGACTATCACTCCCACTTGGAGTTCAAGACAAAGCAGAATTAGCCGCAGGGCAAAGCCTGCTGGCGCAAATGGGAGGGAGAGCAGGTCTCCACACATTGTTCCTCTTATTATGGAAACTGTAGCTGCATTATGATCTTTGCAGGTGCCTGAGAACTCCTGTGATGTGACACCTACAGCACCATGCTTGCTTTTTGAGAAAATATTTTCCAAAATTGCATAGAGGTAAAAGTTTTGAGGACTATTATTTTACCTTATTTTGTTCTCAGCAAGACAGTTTCATGTTGTAGCTAGGAAGTAAAAAGTTAAAAAAAGAAAGGAAAAATGTATGACTTTAGAAAGTAGTAGAACTTATCTAAAATTAATTAGGAATCCATCTTTTTATTTTACATATATAAATTACTCTTAGGTCGTCATCATATCAGCCCTTTTCTATGTGACCATCTTTTTGAGCAACGAATCTTTTAGTAAATATGCAGAACTTACATCTTTCCTTCCCAAAATGCAGTAATACAAAATATGTATATTTCTCATCTAATCCAAAATACCATCTTGGCCTCCAGGTAACTCTAGAATTTAGTCATGGGTCATTTCAGCCCAAGTTACTAGAGGAAAAATGGTGCCTTCATTGAATGGGTATAACAAGCTACCTAGTACTTTGATTTTTACAATGTTTATTATGTCCTTTCAATTTCATTATATAATAATAAAATAGTAGTTCTGAAGTTTTTAATCTATTGTATTATGATATGTTTAAAACATTTAACAATGAAAGCAAAGAATAAGAATTAATTTATAAGAAAACATAGTTGAATGAAAGTAAATCTGAGTAAAAGTCAGAAAATATTTAAGAGCTCATATCCAAGCTCTAGGGTAATTTTCTTGTTAAAAAAATTGAGAACAATTTTATAGATTAAACAGATTAGTCGTTGCAGAAGTGAGTAGCTAATATCTTCCTCTATCAAAGGAAGATACTTGGAATATGTACTTTCTTGCCTCCCAATCACTCACCACTGTGGAAAAACTAGGCCTCTGTTTCTATCACACCGCTGGAACTGGTGTCTTCCGCATGCTTCATTCCATCAGTCACAACCTCCTGCAATGATGTCTCGAATTTTCCCGTGCCTTCCCATCGTCTCTGCTCTGGCTGTTATTCTTGTTATTGATGATACTGCTTTTTCCCACCTGGAAAATATTGTTCGAACTAGTCCCTTTGCTTCCCATTCTTAACTCCATTTCTATTTCGTTTACTACCCAGGAGACATATATGTTTCCTAAATGCAAGCCAGATCAATTTTCTTTCTTGATTAAAAATCTTTACTGACTTCCTCATCAGCTGTTATAACAGTCAGACTTCTTAGCACACTTGAGACATTGTCACAATCTAACCTCTGTCACACCTTTCTGTTACTGTCACGAACAATAATCCTTCATGCGACGCTGAAATATGCACAAAATTCCCTAGCCACATCCATCAGCTTTCAATTTTTCAAAAGTTTAACATTTCATTTTTATATATAATTACTTTTCCTGTAATATAAAGTCCACTGCAGCCTTTTTCTACCTACTGACAACTATTCAGCTTTCAGTGAATTAGGTGTTACTTTGAAAGACCCCACTGATTGCCTCCACTGGAGAGTCTGCCCACAACTGCACTCTTCTCACAGCCTTTGTTTAGAGATCTAAATGATTATAACACCTACATGTGCCCTGTGAACAAGAGCTGTGTGTCTTTTGCATTTGCAACATAATAATGTTAGCAGAATACAGAAATATTTTATGCATGTATATCCCACTATCTGAAATTGGTTTTGCTGACCACGAGAGGCAGATTTTCATACCTCCCTGTGCATTGCTTCTTCTCCCCACTGCAAAATAAACCAATACGTGCGCCATAGCCTCCTGCGGAATTGACACTGTTAATTTACATTAGAGTATTACAGGCTCTCTTTTGGAAAATTCCTATATAAAATGCATCATATTTTGCACAGATACTTAGTAAAGATTATAAGTATGAGCCTCTATATCTCAGTAACCAAAAAAGTATATTTTTGGTACTTCAAATGTATTTTTCCACCTAATCAAATAGTGCAGACCACCGAAAACAAGGTTCAAAACTATAAATAACAAATGATCTCTGCAACCTCCAAAATCATAGTTACAGTTCCTTGATTCATTTATTGAACAAATATTTTTTTAAACCCTTATTTGCTCTAGGTACTCTTACAGGTATTGGGGATATAGCAGTGAAAACAAAGACCCTGCATTCATAAAACTTACAGTGATGAGAAAGACAATTCAGGGAGTGAGAACCCTCGTGGTGAAGGAGGGGATGCCTTAGGAAAACTTCTGTTTCTCCAAGGGATCCTACCAGAACCCACAGATCTTGTGGAGATCATGCTCTGCTCTCCCTTTGAAGCTCCTGCCGTGGGCTCAGTCAATGCAGCTGATAGTCCTGTGCCCCACCATGCCTAACAATGGTTACCCTTTCCACACATACAGTCCCGGCTTCTGACTGGCAATGTCTGGGCTCCCTTCCTGAGACCTGTCTACTGGCACTGGAGACCACTCCATCCTTGAGCTTAAGAAACCCAAAGTTCCAGGTGTCAATGCCCTCTGGAAACTGCCATTAACCAATCCTTAAAGCAATTTGTTGCATAAATAGTATAGCTCCTTTTCTTGTTAATACAAAGCTTGGAGGTTTGGGCTTTCTACTAGATTCCAGAGTTCCCAGCATAAACCACTTCATTTACTTCTAGTTCCATCTCTTTACTTTAACCAGAGTCTTTATAGTTCATGTTTTGGGTTTTTTTTTAAGACAACATATAGTTAGTGTAGTTCATTTCAAAGTCATTCTGATGATCTTTGTATTTATTTGGTATATTAGTCTTTTCACATTTAAAGAGATTACTGATATAGTTGATGTAACAGCTACTATGTTTGCACTTTTTATTTGTTTAATTTGTTCTTTGTTTCTCTCCCCCTATTTTCTGCCTTCCCTATTTTTAATTGAATAATACGAGATTTGATTTTTATCTCTTCTCTACTCTATTGATTATACTTCTTTTCAGTGGATTTTAATAGCTGATCTAGAGTTTACAACATACATATTCATTCATTTAATTTCACCTTCACATGACACTACATACTATTTGACATGTAGTTTAGATATGTGAGTTATCTAAAAAGAATATTCCTAAAAGAGTGTTCCTAATTCATTCTTCATTTTTTTCTGGCATCGTTGTACTTCATTTTACTTCTCATATGTTACAATCACCCAGTCTGTTTTTAGTATTCTTGGTTTAAACAAACTTAACTCGGGGATTGATTAAAAACACACACTATAGAGGTTACCAGATAGAAAGGAGGGCGGGAGGGGGATAACGAGAAGAAAGTGGGTCAAATGTCTGATGGCAGGAGGGCACTAGACTTGGCACAGAGCAGTAGCAGACGACGCCTCATGGAAATGGATGCCTGAGACTTATATATTGTTGTTAACCACGGCAACCTAATAAATTTAATTTAAAAGAAATTATATATAATATCATTAAAGAATACTATATCTATACTATACTAAATATATAGATATACTATAGTAAAGAATACTATATATATGTGTGTGTATATATATGTACTCACTTTAATTTATTCATTCTCTAACAGTTTTCCTATATAATTTTCCTCATAAAGAACTTTTACCATTTCTTACAGGATAGACTTATTGGTGATGAATTGACTCATTTTTTGCTTATCTGAGAACGTCTATTTCTACTTTACTTTTGAGGTATAGTTTTGCTGGATATAAAATTCTAGGCTGGTGGTGTGTTTTTGTTTGTTTGGTTTTTGTTTCACCTTTCAACACTTTAAATATTTCAAACTGCCTTTTCACTGTCTTCTGATTTGCACGGTTTCAGATGAAAAAACTGGTGTAATTCTCGTTCTTATTTCTCCATAAGTACTCCTCTTTTTTAAAATCTGATTTCAAGATCGTCTTTGTCTTTGGTTTTCTGTTTTATACATATGCTATGGCCAGGTGTTTGCTGTATTTTTATTAAATTACTTTGATGTTATCTGAGATACACACACGCACACATTAGGTGTTTGTTAATTAATTAAAAAAATACCCATTGTTAATTCAACTATTTCTTTCCCTTTACTGTCTCTCTCTTCTCCTTCTGGTATTCCAAATACACATTATATTTTTGATATTATCCCACAGTTTTAAACTGTCCTCCTATGGTTTTCTTCCTTCCTTCCATCCTCTTTGCATTTCAACTTGGTACGATTATGTGGAAATAGCCTCCAGTTCGTTAATTCTGTCCTCAGCTGTGCTGTGTCTCCTGATGAGTCATTGAAGGGATTCTTCGTTTCAGTTAAAATGTTTTTGACTTCCATCATTTTCTGTTTGCCTTACTCATCTATTCCTGAATGCGGTCCACCTTATCCATTGGAGGCATTCATACATTAATTACAGTTATTTTAAATTCCTTCTCTGAAATTTCAATGTGTGTAATAGCTGAGATCTAAGCTTCTTTCTAGTACTCTTTGCTCTTCAAACCTGTTTTTATTTTCTTACCTTTCAGCATGCTTTGTAATTTTTTGTCGAGAACTGAGCATGTATAAAATAATGGGAACTGAGGTAAAAAGACCTTTAGTGTATTTTTGTTAATCTATCTAGGTGTTGGGCTTTGTCTAACGTTTTCTGTGGCTCTGTGTACAAGAGGCTTGACATTTCCCTAATGTCCTGATTGTGTGTGCCCTTTTCACTCTGTGCTCCTCTCCGGATGTCTTCACAGGGAGAATCGAATTGTGCAACTATTTCAGCTCCCAATGCACTGGTTGCTCAAGTGTAGGGGAGAGAAAGTCCTCTGTAACCTTTCGGCTAGATGTCAAGCTTGTCCTGTGTCCGTGTCTCGGTGCTATGACTGTTGTGGGCTGCTACTGGGGCATAGCTTCGTTTTTTCTTTCCCCTCCAGGACCTACTCCATTTGGGGGCTACAGAATTTTCACTCTGTTCTCTTGAGCCATGACCCCTGTTGACAATGTTGCTCCCACGACTTAGGTGAGACAGAAAGGGTGTAGGAAAAGTAAATTACTTTCTTTGGCTAAAACAAGGTCTTTGAATTGAGATGTGGAAATGCTCTATCCCTAAGCAGTAGGTTTTAGTTATAGAGGACACTCTTGTTTTATTTCCTAATTACTCTCCCCATCCAATTTCCAGGGACATAAGGAACTCTCTCTCAGATTATTATCATGAGAATTTGGTGGGGTTCATGAAAGAGAAGCCTACACAAGCGTTTTGGGGCCCTTCTGCATTACAGCCACCAGAGTTTATGCTCACATGCTAGAGCATGGTCAGTCTGTAGTAATTCATCCGTGTTAACATTGAAGAGGTCAAACCAGGTCACGGCTTCAGCAGGTTCTAAATCAAGTAAGCAGGTGTCAGTTCCTATGTCCCTGAATGTGCTTGTCTCTTCAGGTTCCGAAGTCATGTTTTACCCTGTGGCCTCTGTTCAGTGACAGTGCCAAGAAAAAGGATTGAATTTCATTTTTCATGGGTTGTTTTTTGTTGTAAGTACAAGAGTGATGACTTCCAAGCTCTGTCCATGTTCTCTCTTACGTCGCCACTCTTCTACCAATGTTTCCTGATATCTCAAATAAATCACTAAAAACCAGCTCCTTACTTCAGTGTCTGTTTATGGGGGAACTCAAACTAGGATAACCTGTGAGACAATTCACTAGAGGAACTTCTCGGTCCAACCCTAGTTTACTGATACAACCGAGACCGTAGCAAGTATGTATCAGGGCATTGTATGCCTTCCTTCTACCTTTCAAACAAAACGATTGCTGCCTGTAAATTTAAGATGTTTCTAAATTGAAATGACTTCCCCAAATTAATGCAACTCATATTCTACACTGAGACCCTTTGCAGAACCTACTACTACAGAATTCTGCTGAAACTGTGTATTTGATTATATGTGTGTGCACACACACGAATGATCTGGAACCTTATATACATTCACTACCATTTAACTTTGCAAAACCTGATATATTTTTTTTCTTGTTTGTCTTGAAAGTGCAATCCCTCACAGCCTTGCTTTATGCATAAGAAGACTGTTTAGTGAAAATCTAGCCTGAAATTAACACATGATGTCCTTCAGACCTTTCCAAACATGAAAAGTCTAACTCAGTCTTCTCGCATTTTCTCAAGTGGTATTAAATACAGAGTTAAATTAACCAGAGAGTCTAACAAGTACTAGTCACAGGCCGGGACTTCCTGTAGGATCCATGGATAAAAAAGATAAAGAGCTGCCTCCAAACACACTTCATTGTGAGGGTGAGTATAGTCCAATGAGACAAGCAAGACTTTGCTCTGAGAGCTGAGGCTCGGGGGCCAATCCTGCTTTTATGTGAACAGATTCTAAGGTAAGGAAACCATGTCCACTTTCAACTAAATAATCACAGAATAGAAATAGATAAACCTTTATGAATGAACTCTTGCCTTGGTACTAATTCTGAAAGAAATGGCCAAGTTCAAGGAACAAGTTTACTTCCTCCAATTCTTGTACGTGTGCACGTTAAGATAAACTTTGCCCTTGCTGTGACCTGCACTTGGTTTAGCTCACCAGGGTTGCATGGTGGTGTAGATGAGTTTGCATTTCTGTGCAGTCCTTTAAAAATCCTCACTTTTAAATGTACATTTTATTATAATTCTGCTCAATACATCTGTTACTTTTAATAAAATGTGACTTTGTAATTCGTCCTTTAGTTGTCCCTTCCATATCCCTCAAAATCATCTTGTTATACATTCTTTAGCCTTTGAGATCATAACACTTACCCTTTAAGAACAGACTCACATATATATATATAAACATATATATATACATATATATATATGTATATATATATATATATTTGAGACAATAACACAGTGTTTTATCACCAAGAAATGGTTGCCCTCTTGCCTACTAGGGAAAGGATTTAAAGCAGATAAAACTAGCATCAGTTTTTCCACAAGCCTTGTTCTGTCCTCCATCTTTTCCTTATTGTTAACATAGGACTCCACTGTCCAAAGGTGTCCTATAACTGTTTTCTCCCTGAGTAAGCTTTCTCTTTTTTACATTAAAATGATAAAGGGGGGAGAGAAGCCAGAGAATGAAAGGTGTCCCTCGGCTAGAAGGATGATAAGGGAAGACATTTTGAAAGAAATAACATTTTAGCGGAGTTTTGCTGAAATGTTTCCTGCAAACATCTGATAGAAGAACATTCCAGGGAGAGTAAATAACCAGTTCAAGAGTCAAAGAGGGTGCATAGTTAATACAGCTTTGGAAGCATTAAGGAAATAGGGAAGCCTAAAGTAAAGTGAGATAAAGGAAGGAGAATGATAGAAGGTGATGGCCTTAGCCGGGTGCCGGGCAGAGAGGGAGCTGCAGGTCAGTTGTATGTACACTCATTCTAATAATGGTAGGGAACTTGTAGAGATTTTTGAACTAAAGCATAATATCAATATAAACTATTCTAGAAGATGTAGCTTGTCAGCAAGACATTCATAGTAAACCCTAAAACACTTATCATAGCCCATTCTCCTTAAAGTCAAGACCAGGGTAAAGGCTTCTGTGCAGGGAATTTATTTGGGAAGTAATCCAAGAAGCAGACGTGAAGTTCCAAAAAAGTAGAGAATGTAAGCAAGGAAAATTAATCTAAGGATACGTGTTTGCCACTATTACAAGTAGCTGGTGCTCCACACCCTGGGACTGTCTGTAGAATCTTAGAATGTTGTCTCAGAAAATGTCTGCCTGATAGACAAAAGAAGGAATGTTTAACCTTGAATTCTTATCCTCCCTCGAAGGGAAACTTATATGGTATTAATTCCTCAGAACTTGTGGCTTGTGAATTTCTTAGTGCTGAGTGGGATCCTGCATGCTCTGGTATCACGAGTAAGAGAAGCCCCCTGGACAGGAAAGGGAAAATGTGTCAACACAGACTGGAGCAGAAGGTGGTGGGTTGTTATCATACACACACTGCTGTGGAGACCGTTTCAGAACCAACCCTGAAATAATGACTGGCACAAACGATGGGGCCCAGAAGATGTGCGCTCCCTTATTGGACGTGTAGGCTATGGATCTCCAAACGAAATGCCCTCTGTCGGGGCATCCTTCTAGAAGAGAACAGTTTCGCCCTCTCTCCTTTGATCAATCTTTTTACTACAATGAAAACTTAATGAAAAATTGTTTGCATTCTCTCTTTAAAGAACCTCTAATAAAATTTACCCTGCAAATAAGTAACAGATGCTTTTATTCTTGGTGGAGAAATAGCAGAGAGAGAGAGAGAGACTTTCCAATGTATTTTGTGTCAATTGCACACAAATTGTTACTTTTAGCATTGAAAATAGTTATATATTAACAGTACCTCATCTATTTATAGCGTTGCAATTCTAATCTCTTTAAACAGAGTTTCTAGCAGAAAGATCAGAATGTAATGTGCATTATAACTTCTAGTTAGCAATGATAATTTGTATATGGCATAACTTGGAATTAGCTCTAAAGTTGTTTTCCAAATGACTGGGTGACACAAACCCAGGCACGAATGAGCACAACTATTGCCATAATACTGTGCACCTTGCACTGCTAGTTTCTGTTCTGTTTGCATTTTATACATGTGCAGAACAAAAAGTGCTAGTATTGCCTTTTCTTTTTCTGTTGAGTGTCTGTCAATGCTGCATTGTAGTAAAAGCTCTGGAGCTACAGCTGTGAACAAAACAGGTACAAATCCCTGCCCTCACGGAGCTCGCGTTCCTCAGGGAAGGTTATTCAAGTGCACCAAGTTAGGAGCAGCTTTTATTCGAGGCTGAATGTCATGTCATACCATATATTATACGAAAGCCACCGTAAGAGGCGTCATTTTGAAATATTTCTCTCCCTTCAAAGTCCTACTTTGGTACTATTTCTTTTTTGATATGGGCTGGATTGGATGACCCTGAAATTGTGGATAAACCAGTAAATTTTATATTTCAATTTTCTGATCTGCAAAAAAAAAAATTGTACTGCACAATTGCTAATGCCTTGTATTGAAAAATTCTTCACTTGATGACTTTGGAGTTCTACGCTACTTTCCTGAAAGGAAGAATTCAAACTTTACTGCTTATAGATATATGTAAAATGTGATGGGTTTGGATGATCTGATTAGTCACAAGCAGCTTTCCCTTTTTCCCTCACTATTTTCACATCCCACTCAATGGGACATTAGAGAAATTCTGTGTACTTAGTTGAACAAAATGGCTTTGCCAGATAGAGAGGGGGAAATTTGGGGTTGACATATAAGAGCAGCCATGCTCCTCTTTCGTCTTATTCAAATTCATTTCTTGTCTTCTCAGTGGGATGACCATGTAGAGTATGTATTCCTGTGCTTTATAATGTCAGTCAATTCCTCTTCCAATATTATCCACAAAGGGGAAGGAGAGAGGCCAAGGGACATTGGGGCGTGTCAGTCTAATGAGGGCTGATTTTGTTTACATACATTTGAAAAAATGTATAATCAGCTCTGGCTGATGTGGGTCAGTGGATTGAGTGCTGGCCTGTGAACCAAAGTGTCACTGGTTCTATTCCCAGTCAGGGCACATGCCTGGGTTGCAGGCAGGTGCCAAGTTGGGGGCATGTGAGAGGCAACCACAAATTGATGTTTCTCCCCCTCCATTTCTCCCTCCCTTTCTCTAAAAATAAATTAAAAACCTTTAAAAATGATTAATGAATGAAAATACATATAACTCTTTTGCCTTATGATTCATGTACAATAACCAGTCCTTTTATGCCACTAACATTTTTTAGAATAGAGCCCTGACTCCTTATTGCTGTTTATATCAACTTGAAAGTTCTAACCTAAACATGTTTTTTTGCTGTGCAATCTGTTACAATCTAAGCTTCCACTAGGCTATGTTTCTTTTAATATCTTAGAAAAAATATAGAGATAGAGAGCAAGAGAACACACAGATGTCAAAATGTTAACAATGAGTTTAAGTGAAAGTTGTATAAGCTTATTGTTGTATTTTTAAAATATTTCTGTACTTCTGAACTTTTTTTTTCAAAATGTTAAGTATAAGTTAATTTTTTTCTGGAAGATACATTTTAATAATGAATACAGCAAAAATAGAGAAGACCTGTGGAATAAAAGAGATTAAGGAACTTCAGCTGATGGTAATTACTGTCCTTAGTTGAATCCTGTTTTGAACAGACTAGTTTAAAATATTACATAATTGTAGTTATTTGAATATACTACCTGGATTTCTTATGATAGCAAGGAATGGGTAACGTTCCTTTATTGTTTGTATTTGTTTGTTTAGGTCTAATAATGCTTTATAGATTTTGTGATGTGTTAGAAAGTTCTATTTTTAAAAAATGTCCTGAAAGATTTATAGATAATTTGAGAATTTCCTTAAAAGTTATCCGGGGCAGGAGGGGGTGTGAGATAGACGAGGATAAGATAGAACAAGATTGGCCTGGAGTTGATATTGTTGAACCTGAGTGGTTATTACACTGTTCTCTCTACTTTTATGTGTTCAAACGTTTAAATGTAAGGAAATGCTGTTGAGCAGATTATTCAACTTAAACACCTGTAAAATGAGGAAGATGTCTAGAATAAACATCACTGTATTTTAGACAGGAGTGAATGAGTAAATGCATCCAAACTCTTCCTCAGTGACTGACGCTAAACAAGCCCTGAATAAATTTTAGCCATTATTTTCAGATTTGTTTTTCTCTTCAAATTTAGAATGAGGCTAATATTTATGAAGAATGTACTTTACCTAAAAATGTCAATTTGCTTTACTCAAAGATTGTCCCAGGAAACAGTTATTGCTTCTCTAGAGGAATATCAATCTCAGGAAGAAAAATAAACTTATAGCATAATAAGCAATAACCAATTATTTAAATAGAGGAAGTAGCTTAACTTTATAATCAATGGGGAAAATTGACAAGTTGTGAAGAAATTGCTATTTAAAACCATTGTTTGGAGAGCTAATTCAGCTTTGAAGAAAAATTTGTTGCCATTATTACTCATATTAACTGGAATTTTATCTTTGCTTTGCACACTTTAGCCATGAAATCTTAATACTTAATTTTTGTTTCATCAATATTGGCTAATCCGCAAAATAATATTTTGAAGATTTTATAAAATTTAGTAAGCAGTTTATAAGTATGTGACTTATTTTCATATTTGTAAACCAACCTTTTTAATATATTAGAAATCATCAAAAATAAAAAATATTTCACAAATTGCCAAAAATGGTAAATTAATTATGGAAATTGATAGGATCATATAACAATTTTGAGTGATTTTGCATTTTATCACCTCTCTATGCAGTTGATCAAATTAGTAAAACAGAACAATAGATCACTGTCTCTAAGGTGAGAACGTGGGCGATGTGTTCACAGACTATGGCCAATGTATTTACCCTTTACTGCCAGGCAAACTACAAGGTCTACAAACAAATCATGATAAAGATTATGCTATGGGATGTGTACACACATATATACATACAGTACAATGGTGTCAGGTAAGTATTTGTCATTCGTTGCATTAGAATTAGCAAACCACTTTTAAATTTTGTAGGAGTAATTTACACATTCAAACTATGAGTCATTTCTAGCCTCTACATTTGGTAAAAAGACAATTGTCGTGGCCAGAGAGAAGTTATTTCATCTCCACACCCAAGTGTTTAAGAGAGTGTCTTATAGTAGCATATAAGAGGTCTGGGTATGCAGAGTTATTCTGGATTTTATAGGAGGTGAGTATAGAGAATATGTAAAGTAGAAGCATGACATATTCTATGGCAGAGATGGAAGTTTAGGACTTCTGCGTACCAGCACTCCAGTGAGAGACTTGGACGGTGCTTCAACATGTAAAATTTATTCACGTTTGGCAACATTAAATTTTAAGGAGGCATGAAATAGCAAGCAAATTTAGATTTAAGAAACCCTAAGAACTACAGTCAAACATTTTGCTATTTTATGCTTTGTAAATGAAAGCTACATTTTTCCTCTTTTCCAGAGTTTGATTATACTACATCCATCTTTATGATGAAAGCAATCTGCTTATACGGTTTAATCTTTTTCAGTTTAGGTAAAGAACTTGTAGAAAAGAATCTTCTTTTTTCACAGCTAGAGAATATTTGAAAGTTCAGCCTCAATTGTTACAAATCAAGACGAAAACAGTCAAATGAAATCTAGTTGCAATGAATACGTTATTATACAGACATTTAAGGAACCAAACACGCAAACAAAAATACCAAACTTGAATATTGATGTACCCATGTGGACTTTATCAAAGAAGGCACATTTTAGATTTGTTCAGAGTTCAGAAGTTTTATGTTAACTAAACTATTGACAGAAACTGGCAGTTGAATCAACATACTATATAATTTGCATTTTTCTATGCTATTATAACATAGCTGCTTGTTCAAATAAGGGCTTCTATATCTTTCTGTGGTTTATTTTTCTTCTTGATAGCTCTTCTATTTTTTCATCTCTTATTTTGGCTGCTTCTCTTAGTCCTTTGTTTTCTTTAACTCATAATTTATTTTAATTTGGTTTATTGGTATTTGCTTCATTGTTCTGGTTGCCTGTTAAGTTCTGTTTCCTACTCCAATGATTATACTAGTTGACAGCCTTCAGAACAAAGTACCCTCCAGGGAGAGCTAATTGCTTCCTTATTTGAAATTTTATTTTTAAGGACTATGCTGAGAAGGAGAACACCATAGCAAAAGCCCTGGAAGATCTGAAGGCCAATTTTTACTGTGAACTCTGTGACAAGCAGTATTATAAGCATCAGGAGTTTGACAACCATATTAATTCCTACGACCATGCTCACAAACAGGTAAGTAAGAAATGTCTAAAAAATCCAGTATCTCTGAAATTTTGTAATAATTTAAATCGTGTAGACTGTGTGAATAAACTATTTTTATTTATTTTTTTCTTTTTATACATTTATTATGATATTCTGGGATGATTTGATGACACAGCAAAAGAAAGTTCCTTTTTTTAAAAACACCAAATGTTTAAAACACCAAAAGCTGCAAAGAACAAATGTTTAAACACCAAATTTGCAAAGAAAAATGCAAGAAATACCATCCAATTGTCTCTTAGTGATTGACAGTATTTTGAAAATTATTTCTGTAGGTTATGATCTAAATATCTTCAAATTCATAAATTTTTAAATATTTTGAACAACTAATGATATTTATCAAATGTATCTATAATTCTTTATACTAAACATTTGCCATTTTAACTGCCATAAACCATGAAAGAAAAAGTTTGAGGATGGTAAAAATAATCAAGGCTATTGGATAAACAAGTACTTAATATGTGTATAATTTAGTTTATTTTAATATTATTTTCATTTCCCTATCAATGGTAAATCCAAGATTGATGTTTTTTCAGGATTCTCTACAGATGAGTTTAAACTAGCGACGATTGTCAGAAGCGAAGTCAATAACACAGACTCCTCTTTCTCATACACCTTACATTTGTCAGGGCCACTTCTGCGTTGGCAGCATTCCGATGTGATACAGCAGCCTAGCAGTCTTAGTTATCATCAATTTACGTACACTTTCCTTTTAACTATCACTCACAAATAGCATCCACATATGGTTTGGCTTGGTATTAAGAAGAGATACATATTTAACCCACAGACTTACAGTAACTTTCCATTAATGTTGGAGTTATTTGGCATAAGTAAGAAACAGTAGGGAGAAATGACCACAGTAAGCGCTTATGAACCAGTTGGATACATTTTCTTACTCTCTCTTCCTTTCATTCTCTTATACCAACAAAACTGTGCTTAGGGAGGGTGCTGTAGGGAAAAGTCTTCATTTACATACTTTGCTAATTAGTCACATTAAAAAAGCCGTCCTTGCCTTTCTTTTTCCTGGTAGTATTTCCACTGGCACACCAGCGAAAGGGAAAGTTTTGGTGAAATATTGTTTTTTTTCTTACATAAAGGCATACATAGGCATACACTATGGGTTGATTTGAACATTAAAATCCATCAGGAAATAATATGGACTTTATTCTGCAATTCCTGGTATTTGTTTGATAAAGTGATCCTGGAATGTTTTTCTAGATGTGGAACAACTGAGAAAGTTGTTTCTCAGATTATTTTCTAAGTACCTAAAAACACAAGATATGATATTTACACATTTATTACATTGTATAAACCAGGTATTTGCAAATGTATGTTTGTATGGGTGTTTTAAGAATATGTTACCAAATATTAATATCCTTTGTTTCACCCGGATCCATGTGGCTCAGGTGGTTGGGCATCATTCCACAAAGCAAAAGGTCACAGGTTTGATTCCTGGGCACATAGCTGAGTTATGGCTTCAGTCCTCTGTCAGGGTACATAGGAGAGGCAACCAATCGACGTTTCCCCCCCTTTCTTCCTCCCTTTCCCTCTCTCTAAAAATAAATACATTAAATATTTTAAAAATTTCCTTTGTTTCATTCAGCCATAGGTGCTGCAAGATTAAACTCACTTAGATTATCAAGAGGACCTTTCCATTTCCATTTTCTTAGTGAAGTTAGGATACTGTATACTATCCACAGATAAGCTAGAGGAATTCAGGAAGGATTTATGTTGTTATATTGAAACCCAGAGGGTCACTTTTGATAGAGCTGGGGGTGGCGGCCGGGGGAGAGGGCATTAGACCCTAGAGGCAGATACACTATCTAAATCACCATGAACTCTGCTAGATAGCAGTCTTAATTGACTAATTTAACATGAGATGTTATAGTAACTGAAAATATTTACAATCATATACTTAGCATATACATTGTGAAACTATATAAACATACATTTCTATATGTATTTGAATGCGTTTGAAGAGTCAGGATACCGGAGCACCTCAGACAGGTCTCATCATGAACTTCCGGCATGGGAGCAGCTTTTCTTTCTTTTTCTTTTGTTTTTTCAATTTCATTCTGTATTGATTCCAGGTGTACAGTTAGTGCCTAAACAATCATATGCTTTACATAGTGTTCCCCTCAATACCCCCGTGCCCAGCCAGCCCCATACATTGTTGTTGCAATAGTATTGACTATATTCCCTATGCTTTACCTTACATCCTCGTGACCATTTTGTAACCACTAATTTGTACTTCTTCCCAGGGCTCCAAGTGTGCATGCACAGACAGAGGGTTTGGGCTAAGTGAATTTTATTGGCTTTTCTGGATCTAAAATTCAGGAATTCTATATCATCAAATATAATATGTAGTTAGGGCCTCTATGTTCATCCATAAATAATATTTACTTAATTCTCAATTCCATATTTTCTAAGTGATTCTTGCATATAAAAATATTAGAATAGTTTCCAGTTATCATTCTGAATTCTATTAATTGATCATTCTGAATTCTGAATTCTATATCATTCTGAATTCTAGTCATTGATATATATAAATATATATATATATATATATATATACATATATATTTTTTTAAATGGATAGTTCAGTGTCAGATAAAAACAAAGGATTTTCTGCTTTCACTTGTTCATCTGCCCTTAAAGGGGAGCCATACTGTGCCTGTCCTCTCACCTGGCCGCCTCTGGCAATTCAGAGTTATTTTCACTCAAAAAGATTTGTCACACTGACGCTGTGAAGAGATAGAAAAGGGAATGATCGCCTTATTTCTGTTACCCCTCAAACATTTTGATTTTTGTTTTAGAGGCTTCAGTGTGACAAAAATATCTCCCAAAAGGCACAAAAGTGACCTTCACCCAGTAACTCAAGAGTTAGTGTTTTGGGCGTGCTGCTTTGCTCTGCTCCGGAGGAAGTCACCATCAGGCCGGTGGATGCAAGCTGCTGTTTCTGCAGGGACTAGTATCACCAGACAAGTGCAGCAGATTTTCCCTCAAATGTGAACGTTTCCTAATAATTGAAGTTTATGTTCACTAATATGATACTTGAGAAAGGAATCATTTCTTGATATCTGAGTATAAATTTTCATCTGCAAGACAATATTTAAAGGTTAATAAGAAAATATTAGACACAGATAAAACTGCATGATTTAATCCATTTCAAACATCTTCCCTGAGGTTTTTCTTGTGATATGCATTGCATTCTTACTGTTTTTATTGTAAATACATCATGATTTGTTTAACCATTCTCTTGTTATTAGACTTTAAAGCACTTTTTTTCTCATAAATAAGAAGACAGTGGACATTTGTTTGGGTGTGCTTATCATAGGTCTTTATGGATGGAAATCCTAGATCAGAGAGCATGAACTTTTACAGTTTTTGACAACAAAACTCCAATGTAGACAAGTTTAAACTGTTTCTTAGAGGTAGTATGTTATTTTTAAAACAACTTTAAGATCAAAACTAGGGAAGAACACAGTTTTCTCATTTAGAGCCTCCCTGATTCCCCCAAACGGGACTGCTTCAAAAGAAGCATGGATACCTGTCTCATTAATCACAGAACTGCACTGCATTGGCATTTCAACTCCAAGCCACGATTTAATATAATTCAGCTGAAGGTTTTGTCCACTTTTGAATTCGTTACAGTGATGGCTGTCTATAGAATCAATCAATCTTCAGAAAAGGTAGAAACTACCACAACTTTAAATAGAGGTCTCTATTCTATGTTACCTAATTATGCCAAAAAGCATTTAAATAACAGACTACAGTGCAGAAATTCACCTAACGTGTAAATTATGCATTATAGGCCAATAAAAATTTCCTCTACACCTTTGTATTTGTTACCACCAGAATGTTCATTTCTTTAAAACAACAGAACAATCACTAAAAGGAAACCACCTTGAGCCCTACTGGTATAACTTTATTTATGTTATAATGATTATTTATTGACTCTTGAAAGTGCAGGGTGGGGAAAAAGTAGGTTTATAGTTGTCCACATGAAAAATAATACAGTAATTAATAAATAATATTATGAGAATAAACTGGTTCACATACAGTCAACTGTAAACCTACTTTTGCCCCACTCTGTATGTTTTTCCTACATGTCACAAAATGACTTGGTTGGTGGCATAAATAAAATTGTATTACTCTATTTTACTATTTTATTTTTATCATACGATATTAATGATAACAACATATTGAGATACTATGTCTATTTTGGGAAATAGTTATAGATTTATTATATAATTTCTACTATATAGCTTGAGTTATACTTTCTTTTCCTAAAAAAATATTGAGACAGATTCTGGGAATTACTCTTAACAAAATCAAATTTTTAAGAAGAAAATTGATCCAGAAGAAAATTAATGTCCAAGGTTAACCTAATGTGGAAATTGGGAGCAGCACTTAGCTTTGAGCATCCTGAACATCCCATTTTCATCTCCTAATCAGATCAAGAACCAAACCTTAAATTATCTATACAGAGGATTGTCTCAAAATGCATTTCAAAATTCTCCTGGATTCTACAGCAATTAAGACATCAATATATTGGTTTTCTGTAGTAGGAGTACAGATGATATAAAACCAATAAACTTTAATTTCACCTAGATATTAGAATCCTCAGGAAAGCTTTAAAGAAGAGTAACCTCAAAATTTGGTGTAAGCCCATGGCATGTATCTCTGTTTGAATTTTTCAGATGATTATGAGGCCAGGGTTGAAAAGGAGAGTGGAGATATCAAGGGTCATGATGTTGCTATTTAAGTTGTCATTCAATGACATATGTGTGTTTCTGTGATATAGATGCATGGCAAAAGTGTATCTCTTCTTTTCCCAGAATAATTGTTAAAGAAATATTAGAAAGAGGATGGAGAAAGGAGTAAAGACAATAGGGAGCAGTTACACATATGCATCCTGATTTATCTTCTCCAGGCAATGACCCAGGCGGGAGGAGATCTCTTAGAAATATGTGGTAAAAGTGGGAGACCCTAGAAAGAGAATGCCTTTTGGGCTGCCTGCTCCATACCAATATGAAACTCATCCAATATCAAAATAAACTTGGCATCAGAACCCTGGTTGGTATGGCTCAGTTGGTTGGAGCATCCTCCCAGAGGCCACAGTTTTTGCTCTGGGATGAGGGCACATACCCAAATTGCAGGTTCAATCTCTGGTCGGGGTGCATAGGGCAAGGTAGCTAATCAATGTTTTTCTCTCACATGGATGTTTCTCTCTCTCCCTTCCTCTCTCTCTAAAAGCATTGGGGAAAAATGTTCTCAAGAGAGAAGAAAAACATAAGTAAATTTGACATAAGAATGTGTTTAAGCAACGAGCTCTGCTGTTTGGTCTTCCTAGGAAGCTCTGTTTGAATATACAATGGATGGTGTCCAGAATTTCTGACAACTGATTTGAGAGCTGTTTTATTGCCATGGGGAGGAGAGAGATGCACGTAGATTATCTGTGGCAATGAGCAAGATGTAAGGATGAGTAGATTCAAAGATGTCTATCTTGCCAGTGAGAGCTAATGTGCAGTTAAATTTAAGTCACCTGAAGAGGGGTACTATGTCCTCCTTGTCAAAATGAGAACAGACAATGGAATACCTACACCAGGTATTGACTTCAGAAATGGAGGCAGCAACATTGCCTGTGGTTAGAGAAATCATGTACTACATACAAAAAGTATATGGATCTTGGCTGCCAAAGGCTCATGTAAGTCTTCTCCTGCCCCACTAAACTCCCAGGACCTAAGAAGACTTAGTGGGAATAAGGAAATAAATAGGAATTTGGAGATACTTAGCAGTTATTTCAGAAAACTTGTTACCAGTAAATTGTCAATTTAGATATGGATTATAATACTATTCATTTTTTACTATCTGTTGGGGAATGGCTCAAGTAATAGGAAGGTAAATTTATTTAGAAAATAAAGAAGTAAACATGTCTTCTTATATCTGCGATGTAAAGTGTACAAATTTTTCACCCAACTACAAATTTTACCAATGGCCATTTGATTTTTAATTACACAAATAGCTTTCTTTTTATTTTTGAAGCTCGGACAATGAACAAGCCCAGCCAAATTGCCAGGATATATATTCTAAATTATATCAAATTTGATAATAAATAAAAAGTGAAGAGTCTATGGAAGGGTTCACTTATTATGTTTGCTTAGCTACTTTAATATTTAGCTATGCTTAAGTACAAGGCAAACTTGTACATATAGACGTTACCAGCAAGTATCTTAAACATAACTTATTTTTAGTGATTTGTAAAGGAACAGATTATATTTGTCCAAAGAAATAATAATGTCTCCTGGAGTATTAAAAATAGAGAACAAAGTAATGAAAGCAAAAAATTTATAGATACATAGATATTTATGCACCTATTGCAACATATGTATATTCAAATTCATGTACAGCCTTCCTTTATCCAGGAATACAAATATTTGGAGCCTTGGCAATTCAAGGTTATAAGTGCTATAAGTAATTCTTATCTCCAGGAGCAGCTATGTTAAGGAGAATTCTGCCAATCTTTAACTCACCTCATTTATGTAAGACTGGCTTTTTTATTACGGTCACACCCTCTGATGGTAGAACATAGTGATGTTTAAAACCCCATCTCTAAGAAACACTTTCTTTTTAAAAATAAATGTCCTTTTTAATTGCATCCCCAGATCATCTACATTTTTTTTCAAATGACCAAAAGTACGACACTTTAAAAAAAAATACGGACTTCGCATAAGCATAAGATTGGCAAACACAGGCCGTTGTGTAGCCTGGCATCACCTGTGTTCCTAGGCTGAAACTCTGTTGCGTTGCCGCGATGGTCACTCTGTGGCCACACAGCTTCGGGGATGCCATGCATGGTGTCCTACTGTTACCTAGACTTCAAGATGACTCTAACAGTAATGTTTATGCTAAGAAAGGCTTAAATAGGCTTAAAATAATGTGGATTATTCAGAGTCATATCAAGTATATCTAGCAATTTTCAAATGACCGTGCCTTGCAAGTAAAATGCACTCTTTTTATATTCCATAAGGTAGGATTCTAGCTTTATTTTTTTGGCCATTTTGTCCTAAGCACTTAATAAATACAATCTTCTACCAATGCACAAGGCCAATCATTGAGTATTTTAACATTTCCTGTTTTCCAATCTCCCTCTTTATATTTTAGTATTATCTAATCTAATTGAAGATAAAACTTTTTCTCTTATGATTGTATTCTGTTCATAGTGATAGAGATTAATATTTTTCTCAATACTTCCCTGTTTGTGCTGCGTGAGTTGTGATGGCTTTGCCTTGTTTTGGGAGGTGTAATGAGTTATACTGAATTTTTTCCTACAGTGCAAAAAATTGTCAAAGGACAATTTAAAAATAGTTGATGCTATGTAAAGATAATTCTGCATAGCATGTACCGTGGCATATATCCAGATGCAATTATTTAACATTAAGTTATGACAATTAGTACATAAAAGAAATGATAAAATTTGTTCTGAAAAGTAAAGCAGGATTTTCAATAAAACTATCCATAAATTCACCCCAACCTCCATCCCGTATTCTAAATCTCATCCCCATCTTCTGCCCAGTTATGAAAGATCGAGTGCATAAGAAAGGTTACCACGTGTCCATGGTACCTTTTATGCAGAGCCCATGTCCTGCCATGACCCTGGCTTCACCAAAGCAACACGCCCTTTCAAACCCTTCGCTCTGCCTGATTTTCTGACTTCTGTTTGCTGGCATGTATTTTGAACACAAACACCTAATTTCAAAGTGAGTTAAATAAACTCTCAGGAGTTTAACTTAAACCTGTACCGTGTTGCTTTAAACATTGAACAGAACTGGGTCAGAATCGTAGAGTCCAGAGCTTGTTTGTACTAAAAGCTGCCCGAGGAAACCAATGTTTCGGGCACCGGGGATTATTTTTCTTGTTGTTTTTGTTTATTTGTTTTTATTGGAGGGCTATGAGAAGAAGGGAAAAGGGCTAAAGAAATAAAATATGTGGAGGAAAGAGAACATCTGCCCTCAGCTCTTCCGGATAAATCTGATTGCTTTTATGCAGTTCATGTCCCAGAGCTAAAATGTAAAGCCACTTACATTTACATTGCCTGCTATTTCCTTTTACTGTTTATTTCATTTAAAAAAATACACACACATATATACATAACCATTTTGAGATCTGAGAAAAGAATTCCCAAGTTGGTTTACCTAAAAACAAAGTGATTTTTCTCAAACTTTCTCCATGCATGCTTATTTTTAGAGAGATGCAGTGTTTACCCTATAGCATTCACTATAATATTATCAATATTATTTTTAATTTTTAAATGATTTTTATAATAATTTTAATGGAATCGCAATATTCCATCAACTATGTTTTATCTTAAACATTCACTCCTGTTACATTTATTTTCTTTCAATATTTTAAATTCTGACACTTTAATTACCCTTATACTAGCTGCAGATTTTCAATTTTTATCCCTGCAAGATTTCAAAATGAAAATGAAACATAGAAATGATGTTAACATTTCTTGACTTTATAAATATCTAGCAAACTAAATGGAGACCTAACTTAAAAATTTCATAGAAATAATTTTCAAAATGGTTACATATGTCAAAATTTCCTAAATTAATAGTTTTATTTTATTATAGTCAAGGAAAATTTTTTCAAGAAGGTATGATTCAATTGATATGAAATTAAATTACTAAAATATTTAATATTTGATATACATTTAATATTGTATGTTTATATTACAGGTATTATGTATTATAGGTATTATGTATTACAGATATGTATGCTAACATATCTTTTTACATTGAAGTATTGATATAGATACATATCAATGTATACTGAAGCACGTACACACAAATTTATATGTTTCTGTGAATGTTTTTGATTTTTAGTGTTCTTCTTATGTAATTGCATGCTAAGTAAATCTATAGCACCCAATAGGCACATAATATACATAAAATATACTCAGTTAAAAATACACCAAAATAAATACATTAATCCAAAAAACATGTTCTTTATATAGATTTTCCTCTGTAGGAAACTTTGATGTGCTGTGGTGCAGCATTCCCTCATCTTTACTCCTGCTCAATTTTACTTCAGCGTATTTGTAGCATTTTGGAAAATGCTGCCTATGTACTCCATCAGGAATAACTGCTTTTAATTATAGGATAAACATAGAGTTAATTGAGAAATGGTTGATATCTCATTATTGATATTTCCCAAGGCAACTAAAGGTAAAGTTGAAGCATACACATGATATTTTCCAACCAGTGAAGCATGATTCATATCACCAAGTTGGCTAACAAAATCCTCTACGTAACATTAAAAACTGCTTTTCTCAGCAGATCAGCATATTTTTAAATATAAAGTCATTGTGTTGTCTTACATCAACAAAGATGTGCCAAAAGCTTAAACACATGTCTCATAAAAAAGAAGATACTCTAGACCCAACTTTAACCCATAAACCCAACTTTATGTTTCCCCTAAGTGTTCTTGAGGATTACAGAAGCTTCTTGCCCTTGAGTTCATGAGAATGAGCACACTTACGTCAGCGTTCTGGGCTGCCACGTGCCTTCTCTGTGTTTCCTGCCAATCCTATCTCATTGGCTTTCCATATCTGGGTTTCTGCAAACACTTAGGTACACTTCTGTCTTATTTTCTTGGTTTCAAAACAGTTATTTTTATTTTTCTTAATTAAATTTTGCCATCATAATGAATCACTGGAAAGAAAGGGAAAGGAAACATTTCATGTATCAGAAATTTTTCAATTCATTTGAAATTGCTGGTTTTCTACTAAAAACTTCATAAAATAATATATTGGAGGGGTACTGCTTCATATTTGTGTAATTATAGAATAGAATCTAAGTACTTAGCACAATGTGTAGCTTTTTGTCCTTAAGAGTAATGCATTTCCTTTTTATTACAATTTTTGCTTTTTTCCTATAGTAGGTAGGATTCTAATATGGCCCTCAAAATTCCTGGCCCCTGTACACACATCTTTTCCCAGTGATTCAATTAGGCATTAATTTATGTTCTTCTATGAAATGGCTTTGCAGATGTGATTAAATTCCCAAATTAACTTACTTTAAGATTATTTCATTGGGTTTAACATAATTTCATAAACTCTTTAAAAACAATCTTTTCTGGCTTGTATAAGAAGCCAGAAATTTGAAAAATGAGGGATATTTGACAGATGAGAAATTCTCAGTTGCTGACAGTGAAGATGGCAGAGCTACCTGAGAAGGAATGCAGCAGCCTCTAGCTAAGGTCTCCATCTAACAGCCAAAAAGGGAAAGGGTATCTCAGTCCTACAACCACAAGGAACTGAATTTAGCCAATTAATAAGAACTAACTAAGAAGCAGATTTTTCCCTAGAGCTTTCAGATGAAATTTTAGTTGGACTGACACCTTGATTTCAGCTTTGTCCACCCTGAGAGTGAACACAGCCATTTTCTGCTGCTTTTTGCCCTAAGGACATGTGACTCATAACTGTGTGTCATTTTAAGCCATTTAAGTTTGTGATGATTTTTTAGGCACAAGTGAAAAACCAGTACATTCTCTCACTTTTCTACATTTGTTATTTTAAACTCTAAATGTTCCTTCTACATCTTCATGTCATTGTTTCTGGCTTAAAAACCACCTGTGATGCCCTTTATTCTATGTCTTAAAGGTTTATTTTTTCATTGTTGTTGGCCTGTTTTTGACAATTACCCAAAACTTATTTGACATTATTCATAAATCTCTTCTGGGAAATATGCACTTTGTATTCCACATACAGTATATTTTATTCTGCCAAATCTTATTTTGCTGAGATTAAGAGGCATTTCTTTATCCATCTCTTTGCTTCCATAGAAACTTCAGGAATGTCCTATATCTAGGAAATGAAAAAATCATATTTAATTAAATTGTGACACTACAGGGACAAATGCAGTAATGAGTTAAACATACTCCCTCAAATGGAGAACATTTTAGTAGAAAATATCACATTGTTGACTCTAAAATAAAGGAATACTGATAGAGGTTTAGTCTTGCAGATTCAAATTTCCAAAGGTTTCATCATCTAAACAACAAAAATAGCAAGAGTTATGTCATATAATTATACAACATTTTGTAATTTGAGAAGCATTAGAGTATTTGTTGTTTAAAAATATCTAAACTATAGGAGGATGACATTTAATAGAAGAAGACACAAAGTTCTTTATAATCTGACTTATAAAATCATACAGACAACTGTTAATGAATCTTGGACTCCTGATCAATGATCAGGCTTGTAATATTAATCTTTTCCCAAAATATCCTGTATTTGCCTGTTATGGTAAGTTTCTGCTAGAAAATGCTTATGTCTTAGTTTCCTATGGTGGCTGCAACAAGTTACTATAAATTTAAAGGCTTAAGACAACACAACTTATCTAATAGTTTTGAGTGTCAGAAGTCCTAAAATTAAAGTGTCAGCAGGGCTGTGTCCCTTCTGGAGATTCCAGAGAAGAATCCATTTTCTTACTTTTTCCAACTTTAAGAGGCAACTTTCATCCCTTGGGTCGTAACCCTTTCTTCTGCCTTCAAAGCCAATAGCAGCAGCAGCCTAGCATATTTAAATTAATCTCTGTCTCTCCATTAGGCCTTTTTAGTAATTCATTTGTAGACAATTGTATTGCTCTATCAGGAATAAGTTGGTTTTCAACAGAAAGCAAAAGTAAAATAATACTGCCTCAATCTCAGTTGATTTAATTAAGAAAATATAACAAAAGTACCAAATTAAATTAAGGAAACAAATTAGTTATTTTATAATTAGCTATTGAGAGTATGTTTTATAATGATTTATATAAAAATAGGCAAAAGAAAATACTTTATTGCATGCACAACAAAGGAATTTATTTTTAATTTCTTAAAACATACATGTGTGGATCATTGATGCAGAATGAACACAAATATGTGAATCAAGCTGAAAAATTAACACAAATGAAATATGGCATTGATTTTCTAATATAAGCTATAAAGTCCATTATAAAATATAAGCTATAAAGTCCATTATAAAATGTCTTCAACTTTCAGAAATGCACTTGATATTTGTATGTTACCCAAATGCAATGTCCTAATATTTATTAAAAAGACATTTATTCACATGTGAAACAAGTTTAATTCAAAATGCTTCTGATATTTATTTTTATGCAATCATGTCCCTTGATTAGCATATTTGAAAAAGAGTGTTTGTCTAGGTTTACAAGATAAAGTAGCCTTTGGACCAGTGAACACAACCTCAAATGAGATCTGTATACTATTTATAGAATTATACTTTTTAACTTTAGGGTTAAGATAAGGAAGAGAAAAAAATATTTATTGAGTGTTAAGAATCATATGTGCTTTTACATAGGTGTCTTATTCTCTGTTATACAAATGGGGAAAGGAACACGATAGCAAATCATGAGGCCAAATTCCACTTCTTGAAATATCCCCAAATTCATAATTTTTCCATGATAAATACCACCTCTTTATAGATTTGATAATACTGACATAAATGTATAGGGAGAACTAATGTTAAAAGCATATCAAAATAGACATTGGACTATTCCTTCATATACCTTCAATTCCAATTTTATTGGAATGTGACAGTGATGTGTTTAACTAAAAATGAAAATCCAGCTTCCTAAGGGGATCCCACATTTTTTTGAGATCAAAGTGGTAGTGCATAAAGTTCCTTATTTCTGGGTATTAATTTTGTATCCTGCTACTTTGCTGAATTCCTTTATCAGTCATAGTAATTTCTTGGTGGAATTTTTGGGGTTCTCTATGTACAGTATCATGTCATTTGCAAATAAAGACAGTTTTTCTTCTTCCTTTCTAATTTGAATGCCTTTTATTTCTTCTTCTTGTCCGATTGCTGTGGCTAGGACTTCCAGTACTATGTTGAATAAGAGAGGTGAAAGAGGACATCCCTGTCTTGTTCCCTATCATAAGGGAACACTTATAGTTTTTGCCCATTGAGAATGATGGTGGCAATAGTTTTGTCATATATGGCTTTTATTATTATGTTTAGGTATGTTCCCTCTATTCCCACTTTGCTGAGAGTTTTGATCATAAATGGGTGCTGGATTTTGTGAAAAGCTTATCCTTCATTTTATGTGGTGAATCACATTTATTGATTTGCACCACCTTTAAAATTAATTAATATTCTAGAGAGGAAACAAGCACATACAATGGGCTAAAGATAGTTTAATCAATAAATGGTGGTGGGAAAATTGGACAGATACATGTAGAAAAATAAAACTAGACCACCTTCTTATACCACACACAAGAATAAATTCAAAATGGATCAAAGACTTATATGTTAGACCCAAAACCATAAAAATCCTAGAACAAAACATAAGCAGCAAAATCTCAGGCATTGCCCATAGAAATTTTTTATTGGATATATCTCCTCAGACAAGGGAAACAAAATAAAAAATACAAATGGGACTACATCAAACTAAAATGTTTTTGCACAACAAAGGAAAACATCAACAAAATAAAAAGACAATCCACAGAATTAAAGAACATATTCACCAATATATCTGATGAGTTAATATCCAAAATTTATAAAGTACTCACAAAACTCAACACCCCCCCCAAAAAACCCCCCAAACAGCCCAATTAAAAAATGGGCAAAGGACCTGAATAGACATTTCTTCAAAGAAGACACACAGATGGCTAATAGACATATGAAAAGATGCTCACTGTCACTAACCATCAGGGAAATGGAAATTAAAACCACAATGAGATATCATCTCACACCTGTCAGAATGGCTATCATCAATAAATCAACAAAGAACAAATGTTGGCAAGGATGTGGAGAAAGGGGAACCCTTTTGCATTGTTGGTGGGAATGCAGACTGGTGCAGCCACTGTGGAAAGCAGTATGGAGATACCACAAAAAATTAAAATTGGATCTGCCTTTTGACTCAGTGATCTCACTTCTTGGAATATATATATATACAAAGGAACCCAAAACACGAATTCGAAAGACCATAAGCACCCCTTCGTTCATTGCAGCATTAGTTACAATCACCAAGATATGGAAGCCCCCCAAGTGTCTATCAGTAGATGAGTGGATAAAACAATTATGAGATATTTACACAATGAGATTCTACTCAGCCATAAAAAGGAAGAAAATTTTACCCTTTGCAACAGCATGGATGGACCTGGAGAACATTATGCGAAGTGAAATAAGCCAGTCAGGGAATGACAAATACCACATGATTTCACTCATATGTGGGATCTAATGAACAAACTGAACTAAAAGGAAAACAGAGACAGACTCATAGATGGAGAGCAGGATGACAGCTAGTGGCAGGAGGAGGTTAGGGGTGGAGGGATTGAGCAAATAGGAGAAAGGACTCATGGACACCAGTTTGGGGACTGCAGTGAAGGGGCATATAAGGGGACTAAATGGTAATGGAAAAAAGTACAGTAAAGATTAAATTAAAAATAAAGTTCCTTTTATATGTCTGGATTTCTCAGGAGTCTCCTAAAACCCCCTAGGAAAGCTCTATGGCTCTTGTTAGATATTACTGTAACCTCCAGTATTGTGAATCGCACTGGCTGTGGGCCTGTCCCTTCAAAGGGATGGGAGAGTTGTACGCTTCAGCCTGAATTTGCTTCTAGATAGGATTATGCCAAGAGTCTATGCAACTTTGCAATTGTGTCAGTCAAAAGTAATCCTCTAGAATGTATAGTGTTACAGAACAGATGGGGGGTGGTTCACGATATATTATTACAGAAAGAATTCCTCCTTTCTCTCTCTGGAGGTACCCCCCCCCCCCCCCACACACACACCTACTAGGTTCGAAATGCCCACCACCAGAGGAAAGATGTCTCTCAATGCCAGAGATTGGTGAAAAGGAAAGAAATTATTTATTTAAAAGTTACACAGACTTAGAATAATGACTTAATGTCTTCATTAAGATACTAAAGTCCTCTAGAATACCCACAGATGGACAGTCCTTCCCTCTCCCTGTGCCCACTCCGGGGTACCGTATCTCAGGAAAAGGAGTAGAAGTCCGTGATTCAGGCTCCCGGCACCATCAGCTGTGTGGCTGCTGCAATCTCCAGTTAATCCAAAGCCATGTGGCACCCTCCTATGGCCCACCAGCAAGAGTCCTTTCTCCCCTTTTCTTCCAGGCAAAGTCTCTCCTGCTGCCTAAGCCGTGTGGCAAAAAGGAGCACTCCAAAACCACACGGTCCTCCTTCCTCTCCCCCAAAACCGTGTGGTCCTCTCTCTTCTCCTTCAGAACCGCGTGGCCCTCTCTCTATGGCTGCCGCACCTGGGTTTAAATCCCTGCGCGCATCTTCCTTTGCAGCCCCATTTCCGACTCCTCCTACAATCAGTTACACCTGCCAGCATTCCTTATTTTTTCAGCTTTACTGGGTCCCCAGAGTAAGTCTGGGCAGGTGTGGCCCCATGGCATGGAGCCAATCTTCTCCAAGCTCTCACACAGGTGCTGTAATCAAGGGGAGTTGCTTCCCAGTTACATCTTGGGTGGAAGTCACTCTCATCCCCCTGGCTCAAAGCATAGCCACAGCTGTTTAACATATCTATGAAACCAGTTAACTGTTATAGATATGTTAAATGACCATGCCAGGGGTTAGCTGCAAAGCTGTTGCTATACAAAACAGCTCTGAATGGCCCTACTCCATGTGTCCCTTCCCCCAGCTCAGGCTTGTGGGGGTGAGGGACACAAATACATCCTATATATATTTTTCTAATATTTCCTGGACACCTTGAGTTTTGGACCCCATTACAAATCCCTTCTTGGGGCCCTCCTTTTGGCTGTACCCTGTTTCAATAGTATTGGTTTATTAAAAATAAAACAAAACAATTTCAAGGCCTATAATTTTAAATAGATCAGATTTTACTAAATCAATGAGTAGGACAAAAAATAAAGCTTTTTTTCTTTTTTTATTACTTTTTCATATTCTTCCTTCCTCTTCATTTCTAAAATGCCCCAACTGTCGATTTTGTGTTAGGGTCTTAAAGAGAACTCATTTTGGTTTAATTGATTAAAGAAATACTTAGACAAAATGATGATTATGTTAAACAATGTGGGAAAATTGCTGCATATTTTGTTTTTCAGGTGATATTCACATAACATAAAATTCACCATAATAAAATGAACAATTCAGTGACATTCATACATTCACAGTGTTGTATTGCTACTGTATCTAATTCTGAAACATTTTCATCACCCCCAAATAAACCCTAAACCCTTCTTATAGTTACTCTTCATTTCCTCCTTCACTCGACCCCAGGCAACTCTACTGTCTATCTCTGTGGATTTTGGAATCCTGGATATTTTACATAAATGGAATAATATAAAATGTGACCTTTCATGTCTGGTTTCTTTCACTTAGCATGATGTTTTTGATGTACATCCATGCTGCACATTCCTTTTCAGGGCTGAATAATGCCCCACTGTATACATGTAACACAATTTGTTGATATATCATTCATGGACATTTGGGTTTTCCACCTTATGGCCATTTTGAGTAGTGCTGCTATAACTGTTGGTGTACAGGTATTTGTTCGGATATCTGCTTTCAAACAATTTGGGTATATACCTAGGGATGGAATTGCTAGGTCACAAAGTAATTATGTGTTTAATTTTTGAAGATCTGAAAAACTGTTTCAGCAGTGGCTGCACCATTTTACATTGCCAACAGCCATTGGCAATGGAACTCAATTGGCGTGAGTTCCAATTTCTTCATACCCTTGACAATGTTATTGTTGTCATTTTAGCCATTGTGTTAAGTGTGAAATAGTATCTAGTTGTGATTTCGACACTCATTTCCCTTGTTAATTTTGCCACACTTGCATATTTGAATGATCATTTGACTTAGCAGGCCAGCATCTAACTCTAGAGGTTTTCTCCTCAGCAAGAGTCCTCACATTCCCACAGTAGTTCTGGGTGCCTTTCCAAGTTACAGTCTCGTTTCAGAGAGAAAAGTGAAGGCATATGTGTGGTTGTGGGAACCACGATGGCTTCAAAGCCTCATCTTACAAACAGTCACTGGTATCTTTGCAGAAGTTTCCATGGGTATAACTGCCACGTTCCTGTCAAGGGACAAACCTGTACCTTCTGGTTTGCACACGGAAAGTCACCAGTTATGGCTTCCCACCAAGAGTTAATAAATTCTTCACAGTCTCTTCAGTTCAAATGCAATTTGCCAAACAGGACTTATTTTCAACCATAAGCAAAATCACCTGATAACACAATTGATATTCCACTTTCATTACATGTTTAAGAAACAAAGCTGTAACATTTCACAAAGGTTAAATTCCTCCCCAGAGAAAGAGAAGATATTTTAACGCTTTATTCACAATGACTGTACTATATAATAAAGTATAAATCTTTTGTAATTATATATAAAAATATATTTGACAGAAAATAAAAAGAATAAAATAATGTATCTATGTAACATAATATTGTATTTCCCACAGACAACTGTTACTACAGTCCCTATATATTATTTTTATACTATACATATACAACAGAGCTCATAAAAATATTAACCAACCCACAAGTATTTTATGTGTTTTATGTGTTAAAATCTTATACTACGTAAAAAATTCACCAGATTGATTTCATCCTTTTTATAGTTGTATTGATTTGCTTGTGAATGTTCAGAGAACTTTGAATGCTTGGAACAATCTAGTTTCTTATCAAGCTATAGATAGGAATATATGTTTGGAAAATCCAAAAAATGGTAAGTTTTGTTAAAATTCTTAAACACACCTCATTTTTGTATTTCAAATTTAAATTTAAAAAAAGCTTCTTCAAGTAAAACATACTAATAAGAAGAAATGGAAAAATACCATATAGTGAAAACAAAAACTACTATTTGTTTTATTTTACCTTAAAAAGAGAAATATCTTTAACATTTTGTGTATTTTCTGGCATTTTTTTCCATAGATGCAGATACATTTGATAATAGAGCTATAGTATATTTTGTGGCATTTATTGTTATAGGTGCACATATAATTGAATATGTTGTAAAGTTATTAGCATGCTATTTTTAAATATGATTATAATATAATAATATTTCTAATATTTTACAGCTTTTAGCATTATTGGTAACCACAGCAAAAGTATTTTCTTATGAAATTATATCATAATTCTTAACTATTCTTTAATTTCTGGCCAATCAAGTTTTTTTTTTTTCATTTAAAAAAAATTCAAGTTTCAGCCCTGGTTGGTGTAGCTCAGTGGATTGAGTGTGGACTGGGAACCAAAGGGTCACCCGTTCAATTCCCAGACAGGGCACATGCCTGGATTGCGGGCCAGGTCCCCAGTACAGGGTGCACGAGAGGTAACCACACACTGATATTTCTCTCCCTCTCTTTCTCCTTCCCTTCCCCTCTCTCAAAAAAAAAACAAAAAAAAACAAAACTAATAATAAAAATAAATAAATAAATAAAAATACGAGTTTCAATATTTCTTATACTCAGGTTTCCATTGCTTTCCCTGTACTACCTAACATCGTACTGAGATTTCTGTCAGCAAATTTTTAAAGCCTTCTATTTTATATAAAAGTTAATCACTGCCGTCCTGTGCCAATTTAATCTGACAGCATTCATGAGCACAAGACACTTTCGATTCAGCACTTAAGAAAATGAACTGAATGGTCAAAATAACCGTTTTAGATATAACACATGCAGATTGAAAATACTTTTACATTAGAACTAGAATGAAATTTCTGTCCACAAAGAGAAACTTGAGTTAATGGAATTTAAAGAATGCGAGACCTTAGGGAAAGATACTGTTCTGATCTGATATGCCATTAAGAGATTAGATTCTTTTAAAGCTGCCCAGAGAGAAGTCCAAATGATACACATTCATGATAGTAATGGGGAAAGAAATTTAAAAAGAGTCTTCCACAAGTTCACTCAGCATAATGTCATTGATTAAATAATGACTAGAAGGAAATTACACATTGAAGTGTGACACCATTCAGTTGCATATCTGAACTGTCTCTGAAGAAATGTATTTGCTAACATTCTAACAGCACTCACTGCACACTGTCTTCCAGGAAAGCTAAATTGATTCAGGAAATAGAGATGGTGATTGAGCTGTAATTCTTAAAGGATATTACTTCCATGCAAGATAGAAAGCATACTTAGCTTTTTCAAAAGCCATTGAAAATAGTTTGTGATAGAATCAACTCCTGGGAATTCACAAAAAAATGTTAAGCCCATGGAAGCAATAATAGTGGGTAATATATTAACTTACAAAGAAATATAAAACTAGAAACAGGAGTATTGGAACAATTCAAAAGAATAATGAATTTACTTGTGGTAGGGAAAACACTTAACAAGGCAATTCTTATTGTCCTAAACACATATTTTTATTTAATACCAACTAACCCCATTTTAAAAGATGGCAATGAAAACATTGATCACGAATGTGAAACTAGAAAAAACTTTAGGCACCACCAGCATCTTCGTCTGGGGAGACAAAGGCCTAAGAATATCGAGTGAATTTTCCAGTCACACATCTGGTAAGTGGATATATAAGCTAAGATTATTTCAGCTGCCAATAAGAGAAACTCAAATAATGTTGGCTTATATACATTTTTTTCTGCCGAAAGACACAGGTGATCAGTCCTGGGATGCTGCAGTCATTCGATGATGCTATTAGGGAACAGGAGCTTTTGTTCTCTGCTAGCTTTAGCATCTAGTCCTTCCCTGTCAAACTGATAGCCTCACAATGGAAAAACGGCTGCTGCCCACCTAAGACACACACTTACACGATGGTAAGAAACAAACATCATGGTTAAAGAAACAGGAAGGGAGTTTTTCTTCTAATGAGACTTTACTTTTGTTTTTCCAGGGATACCCCTCTCAGAGATATCGGCTTGTAATTCTGTTAGTGAAGACTATCACGTAGCCACTCCTATTTACTTAAAAACTGGGATTTTTATTATTTTAGTTGAACACTTTTCTGTACTCTCAGTATTTAAATTCTATTAATGAGGTCAAAGGATATAATTGATAAAGTGAAGGCAATTTGCAATGTTTACCACAAATATCACAACGTGACTACCCATCCACTAGCAAAAACATGTTCTTTATTAATCAGCATTCTAGGGAAACAGAACAAAAGAAAAAAAAGAGAGAAGGGAGATGGAGAGGGTGGACCGGAGGAGGGAGACTGGGAGAGGAAGGGATGGAGGGAGGGAGAGAAGGAGGAAGGGAAAGATTAATTTTAAAGAATTGGCCCACACCATTTGGGGAGGTGACAAGTTCAAGTCCAAAATCTATAAGACAAGCCACCAAGCTGGAAACCCAGGAAAGAGTTGATGGATTACAGTCTAAAGTTTGAAGGCTGTCTGGAAGTATAATTCTTCCTGTAGAACTTCAGTGTTCTCTCTGAAAACCTTCAACTGATTCAATGAGGCCCACCCACATTATAGAAGATAATCTGCTTTACTAAGATTTAATGAGTAAATCTGATCACTCATCTGATTTGAAAGTTAATCTCATCTAAAAATATTCTTCAGCCCTGGCTGGTGTGGCTCAGTGGATTGAGCACTGGCCTGCAAACCAAAGGGTCACCAGTTCAATTCTCAGTCAGGGCACATGTCTGGGGTGTGAAACAGGCAACAACACATTGATGTTTCTCTCCTTCTCTTTCTCCCTCCCTTCCCTCTGTCTAAAAATAAATAAACAAAATATTTAAAAAATATATATCCTTCACAGTGACATCTAGACAGAGGTGTAACTAAATATCTGGCTACTGTAGACTAGCCAGGTTGACATACATAATTTACCACCACATCTACCCCTTGTCAAATTGACACCTGTGGATGTTTCCTTAAACTGTACTTACCTCCAAATAAAGACAATAACCAGCCATATACTACCTAACATGATATAACTATCCTGCATATAACCAAAAAACTCATGAACTCAGTCCGCAGAAGAGGATCAAAGTCCGCGGATGATGTTCATCTTCCTCTAGATATCCTATAGTTAAATACTATGAAATAAAGTTAAATACTATGATCCAAATTTAATTCATCCTATGTTATATAATGGAAGATAAAGTAGAAAAATATATTCATATATTATAATTCAATTTAAATATAAATATATTCATGTATTCATGTGTAGTTAAACTAAGTAGCCACATGGTAATAGTTGGCATTTATAACTGATTTGTGCCACTATCAATTCCTTTTGCCCTGAGCAAAACGTGAACTAACCATGCTTCTTTCTCTGGTGGGGTGACCCAAACTTTAATTTCTATAGAGTCTAGGGTACTTCATGGGCTGGGTTGTTATAGTTTTCCATTGGTTATAATCACATGGCATGGTAATTCTAAGAGACACCGAAAGGGATCTCTTGTACTCAAACATAATCTTTCTTTCTTCCATTATGGACTAGTAGACTGTTTTCCCCTTGAGAATCAGAATTTGTCATCTAATCCAGCACAGTAACTTCCTTCTTTGCTTGTTGATTCAGTGTCTTGAGGAACTCAAAATAACAAGGTAGCATATTTAATCACTGATGTGTCTCCTGGTGGAATTATTTCCCCATTTGAAACTAAGATGTCTAGGCCAGCAAAACATAATATTGTTGGCATAGGAAGCAAACATTTTGCTAGTGGATCACTAGGAGTAATAGTGAGTGGTGTCACCTCCATTTCCCTCTTGAATTTTAAATCCTTCAATCCTGGTTGTGAGAGAATTAGAACTACATATTGGACACTGATTCAGAGAAATACAACCTCCTAGAGCATCTTGCTGCAGCTCTGCCAGGTATTGCCACCTCCAGAGAGCTGTAATTGAGTCTTCAGAAGGCCATTCCCCTTTTCCATGAAAACAAGCGTGGTGGGGAACAGAGTAAGTTCAGTGGATTCCACGAGCATAGGCCTATTGTCGTACTCTTTTCTGTGAAGGGAGTTATTTGACCAGAAGCAAAGCTGTGTGGAATACCATGGTGATGTATGAAGTGTTCTGTAAGCCCACGAAGTGCAGTTTTGACAGAAGTATCTCATGGAGGGAAGACAAATCTATATTCAAAGTTGACTTCTATTCCAGGAAGAACAAAACCCTGCCCTTTTCATGAAGGAAGCTGTCAAATACAATCAACCTGCCTCTAGGCAACTGGCTGATTGCCCTTGTGAACAGTGCCATACTGGGGGGCTTGGTGTTCATTTCTGTTGCTGGCAGATTGTGCACGCAGTGGGGGCTATAGCCAGGTCATCCCCGGTGAGTGGAAGTTCAGGTTGCTGAGACCGTGAATAAGGATCCTCTAGCATGTGACTCTGGACAAGTATCAAAGAGTTGTTTAGTTTTAGTTTTGCCCTCTCTAAATATGAAAATAATGCTATCTTTGCTCAGATATTCATTTGCTGAGTCAATGTAATGTATATAATATCACTTAATAAATACTATGAAATGATATCAGTTCTAAATAATGAAATACAAATGGCTATTATGTCTGTAACATACTGCAGGTTTCTTAGTAAATGCATGACTTCCAGGCAAAACATTAATGATACATCACTTACTACCAATTAAACATATTGATATCATTAATTGGTATTACACATTTTTCTCCAATGCACCTGGGACATTCTCAGTGATAGACCATATGTTGGGTCACAAAAGTAGCCTCAATAAATTTGAGAAGATTGAAATTATACCTACCATATTTTCTGACCACACGTCATTTTAAAATTAGAAATCAACTGCAAAAAGGAAGTAGAGAAACTCACAAATATGTGGAGATTAAACAACATACTACTAAAATATGACTTGGCCAAAGGAGAAATGAAAGATAACATCAAAAGATATAATGAGACAAATAAAAATGACAATAATGCATACCAAATCTTCTAGATACAGTGTAAGCAATAATAAGAGGCAAGTTTCTATAATTGCAGATGTGTCTCAAGAAACAAAGAAATCCCAAGTAAACAAACAAACATTACAGCTTAAAGAACTAGAAAAATAATAAAAGTATCCCAGAAGAATGGAAATAATAAAAACTAGAGAAGAATTGAATGAAATAGAGAACAAAAAGACTATACAAAAAAAATACAACCAAGAGCTGGTTTTTTGCAAAGATTAATAAAATTGACAAACTACTGGCTATACTCCTCAAGCAAAAAAATAACAGAAAAGACTCATACAAGCAAAATCAGAAATGAAAGGGGAGAAATTACCACAGACATCACAGAAATACAAAGAATCATACCATAATACTATGAAAGACTGGCACCAAATTCAACAACCTAAAAGAAATGGATAACTACCTAAAATTATATAGCCTTCCTAAAATGAATTATGAAAAACTGGAAAATCTAAATAAACATATCAACAATGAGAAAATTAAAACTATCATCCACCCCCCCCAAGAAAAAAAATATCCAGGAACAGATGGCTTCATTAGTGAGTTCTACCAAACATTCAAAGATTTGATACCTGTCCTTCTTAAGTTCTTCCAAAAAATTTAAGAAGAGACAGTACTTCCTGACACATTTCATGAGGCCTATGTAACCCTGATACCAATACCTGACAAAGACAAAAAAAGAAACTATAGACCATCATCTCTGATACAGATGTAAAAATCTTAAAATACACCAAATCAAACACAATAAAACATTGAAAAGTACATCATGGTGAGGTGGGGTTCATTCCAGGGACACAGGATGGTTCCAACATATGCAAATTGATCACTATAACACATCACATTAACACGAGATAAAATAAGGTCATAGGATATTATCGAAAGATGCAGAAAAAGCATTTGATAAGATACAACATCCCTTTATGGTTAAAAAACTCAGTAAAACAGGTGTAGAAGGAAAGTACAACAACATAATAAATGCCATATGTGACAAACCCTCAGCTAATATTATCATCAATGGTGAAAAGCTGGAAACTTTTCCTGTAAAATCAGGAACAAGACAAGGATGTGAACTTTCACCAACTCTTACTCAACATAGTACTGGAAGTCCTACCCAGAAAATCAGGCAAGAGAAACAAATAAAACACATCCAAATGGAAATAAAGAAGTAAGTGTTACTTTTTTCAGATGACAAACTTTCTGATTCTTTTATATAGGAAACCCTAATGACTCCACCGAAATACAATTAGAAACAATAAACAAATACAGTAAAGCTGAAGGTTACAAAATCAATGTACAAAAATCTACTACATATTGATATATTTAAAATAAAATTTCAGAAAAAATAAATAAAAATTTATTTTTTGCAATTGCAACAACAGAAAAAAATAGCTGGGAACAAACTTAACAAAGGATGTGGATGGCTGATATGCTAAAAACTATAAAGCATTAATAAAAGAAATTTAAAAAGACACAGTAAAATGGAAAGATATTCTATTACATGGACTGGAAGAATCAACATAGTTAAAATGTTCATATTATCCAAAGTAAAACACCGATTTAATGCAATCTCCATCAAAATACCAATGACATTTTTAAAGAAATAGAACAAAAAATCATCAGATAGTTTTGAAACCACAGAACACCCTGAATAGCTAAAACAATCCTCAGACAAAAAAAAAGTAAAGCCAGAGGTATAATGCTACCTGACTTCAAATTATACTCCAGCAATGGTGATGAAAACAGCACGGTATGGCAGGAAAAAATAGACACAGAGATCAAGGAAACAGAATTGAGAGTACAGGAATAAAATCACATGTATATGGGCAAAAACATATAATGAAAAAAGAGCTAAAAACATACAATGGAGAAAGGAAAGCCTTTTCAATAAATAGTGTTGAGAAAATTGAAAAGTCACATGCAAAAGAATGAAACAAGACTACAGTTTAATCTCATGTACAAAAATTAATTAAAAATGAATTTAAGATCTGAATATAAGATTTGAAACAATAAAGTACATAGAAGAAAACATAGGTACTAAACTTATGGACCTTGGTCTTAAGGAAGAATTTATGCATTGGACCCCAAAGTCAAGGGAAATGGCAAAAATACATGAGTGGGACTATATCAAACTTAAATGGTTCTGAACAGCAAAAGAAACACCAATGAAACAAAAAGGCAATCAACCAAATAGGAGAGGATACTTGTGAACAACAGTTCTGACAAACGGTTAATATCCAAAATATGTAAAGAACTCACACAACTCAACACCAAACAAATAAACATTTCAATTAAAAAAAAATGAGCAGAGGACCTGAGCAGACACTTTTCCCAAGAAGACATACAGATGGCCAACAGATGTATAAAAAGATTCTGAATTTCACTAGCTATTATGGAAATGCAAATCACTGTGACACACCACCTCACATCTGTTAGAATTGCTATTCACAAGACAAGTATTAACAAGTGTTGGAGAGATCGTTGAGAGAAAGGAACCCACATTCATTGCTGGTAGGAATGTAAACTGGGGTAGCCCCTATGGAAAACAGTATGGAGTTTCCTCAAAAAATTAAGAGTAGGGTTAACATATGACCCAACAATCCCCTTCCGAGTATTTGACCCCCAAATTTGAAAACTTTCAAAAAGATATATGTACCTCTATGTTTATAGCAGCTTTGTCATGGCGGCCAAGATATGGAAACAAACAAATATCATCTGATAGGTGATTGAATAAAGAAGATGTGGTACATTCCTAGATACAATGAAATACTACTCAGTTATAAGAAAAGATGAAATGCCACCATTTGGACAATATGAATTGACCTTGAGAATATCATGGTAAGCGGAATAAGTCGGGCTGAAAAAACTAAGAACCATATGATTTCACTCATATGTGGGGTATTTTGGGTTGGCCAAAAAGTCTGTTTAGTTTTTTCCATAAAATAAGACACATTTTTCATTTTCTCCAATAACTTTATTGATTTAGATATTTTGAGTATGTCAGCTACCTCCCATGTGGTATAACATTTGTTATTCTCAATAATGTCTTGATTTGATTGCTATCAACTTCAACTGGTCTACCCACTGTGGAGCATCATCCAGCGAGAAACCTACAGCATGAAACTTCGCAAACTGCTTTTGACACGTTTGATCAGTCACAGCAAGCTCTCCACACACTGCACAAATGTTTTTTTGCATTTCAGTTGCATTTTACCTTTCTTTAAATAATCAAGTGCAGTGTGAGTATGCTGAAAATGTTGCATATTTTCTTCCATCTTCAATATTAAAATGGCCACCAAAATTTACCAACTTTGATAATTTTTTCAAATGTATGCTGACATGACAGCTGTCAAAATATGTTCTAACAAAATAGTTTCTAATGAAGTTAAGGACAGCTAAGTATGTCTAGAGCCATAAAACTGAACTCCTTGGACAACCTAATAATACTGAAATGGAGACACACACAGCAGTGTTGTGATTACCAGAGGAAAGGGGGGGTGGCAAGGTAATACAGGTTAAACGGGACCAGGTGTATGGTGACCTGATGTAAGATGATTTGACTTTGGGTTGTCGACACACCATGCAATATACAGATCTTATATCATATAAATAAATAAATAAACAAATTAATTAATTAATTAAAAGACTGGTGAATTCAAGCCTAAAACTAACTGAAGTATACGCCCAGGCCTATAAGCTCTGTAGCTGAATAGTCCTTAAATATTATTAAGTCTGGAGCTCAGATGAGGGAATTATGTTTATAGAGAGGGAGACTGAGATCAATACAGTCCTTGAATAGCTTGGTGCTTCTTGACAACCTCTACAAGACTAAAACTACGTTTACATTCTGAATATTCACAGTTATCTAAGTCAGAATTTAGGGGCTGATTCCAGCCATGTCAGTCACCAATTATGTCACAAATAACACAACAGTACTGACATTTGATAACTGGCAGACTACTTGTGTTTAACTACTATGCAAATGGAAATGGATTAATTCAAATCTTAATGGTCAAACAGTAAGTGAAATTCTTGGCATTTTATATTTTTGCTTTTTGTTAGAAGCAGTGTACTTTTAACTTATTTCATAAAGGTATAAGTAGAAATTGTGTGTGCGTATATATATGTATATATATATATACACGTGTGTATATATATGTATATATAATAGAAACCCACTTTCTAAAGATTTTATTTAAAATAGTCTTTTTTCCTATTTGTGGTCCCCAATTTCCCAAATGACATAGTAGGAAGTAAATTATCACAATTAGTTGAAATACCACTATCCTTAAATAAGAACTTTTAGAATCTTGGAACCTTAATTCTTTCTTTGGTACTGCAACTTTATATTTTGCTGTGTTTTGCTTGGCACTTTGATTTATTTAAATATCTATTTTAGAAAACAGCTTCTGTTGACTTTCAGATTCTCTGTTAGCGTCCTCCATCGAGCACCCTGACACTTTTAGGATTAAATGTCTCTTTCTTAGAATGGCAGGCAGTATTTCTCAGTAAAGAAAATGCATTTCTTTTAGGTCACTCAATTGAGCATATCAAAGAAGTCACCAATTCTATTTTTTCTCCTTACTGTAACTGCCTTAGAAAAGGCTCTAATATTTTTTACCTGAATCATTGCACATTCTACTTATTGCTCTCCTTGTCTTTTTTATTGTTAAATATATTGGGGTGACATTTGTTAACCGGGTCATATTCTTCATGGCCAAGACATGGAGATAACCACAGTGCCTTTCGATAGAAAACTGGATAAAGAAGATGTGATACGCATATTTATGGAATACTATTTAGTCATAAGAAGAAATGAAATACCACTACTGCAACAACATGGATAGACCTTGAGAATATTATGCTCAGTGAGATAAGTCAGTCAGAAAAAACTAAGAACCACATGGTTTCACTCATTTGTGAGATAGAAAACTG
Source organism: Desmodus rotundus (assembly GCF_022682495.2). Taxonomy (NCBI): domain Eukaryota; kingdom Metazoa; phylum Chordata; class Mammalia; order Chiroptera; family Phyllostomidae; genus Desmodus; species Desmodus rotundus. Next base: position 169,338,599 of record NC_071388.1, read on the forward strand.
AAACTCAGAGATACTTGCAGGCAACAGCATGGTAGTTACTGGAGGGAAGGGGTGGGGGGCGGTAGAGAGCTAAAGGGGCCAAATATGTGATGACAGAAAATGATTGGACTATGGGCGGTGGGTACACACTGCAGTATACCCATCATGTATCTCCTTGCCTCTAATTTTGTTCCAGGGCAAAATTTTATGCATGCCAATGCCAAAAGATTCTTGATAAAATCAAAAGTCTATTGTGGCATTGCATCATTTCAAGTCTTTTAATGTTTCTTTTAGTCACATTTCATATGATTGTCAGGGCCCCATGATTTGGTTGGACCCTGTAATTCATCCGTTCTAATCACTTCCACAAATACCCTTTGTTCTGTTATACTTCTTTACACACAATTTTTTTTAGAACATGCATGCTCCTATTATTACATTTATACAAAATTATTTATTTTTGCTGACATATCCTCCCACTTCCAATACCCAACCCTTATTCCTTCATGATCTTTTATGTCCTTCAAGGCCCAGATCAGGTATCCTTTTCCAAGGCAGCCTTTCTTGGGATTTTTGGGGTATCCCATCTGTCTTTATATGGCACAATAAGGATGTCTCAGCCGATGACTGCTGGCATCCCTTCCTGTGTGTGTTTTCTCCTCATTTCTTCAAATTGCATGTACACTTGCATGCACTTGCCTCTACATACAGTCACAGACATATAGACCTAGCCCAGATAAAGGTAAAAATTTTTCTTCAATTTTTAAAAAATCCCAGCCACTTAACAGAGTGACTATTGATAATGCTCAGTAATTCTCCCTTGGATGAGTCTTGATATTACAGCAAGAATTTAGGAAATAGTGATGACCAAGACTAGGAATACCAAAATTTATAAGTAAAATGTCCTTTCCCTCTTGTACTCTAATTCTTGATCTTTTCTATGATCAATAAATAATTTACTGTAGATTATAAAATTATAGCTACTTTTAATCATTGTATCAAAGTAATTATATTGATGTTCTACTGTCTATAAAATACTTGTACAATTTAGATATTTATGACATGGTCTGTCTTTTATCTAAATTCAACTCTGAATAAACCCATTCTTCAGAGATATGTCAATGCAAGTGTTCACTCTCAAAATATCTTTTTTTAATAATTATTCTAAAATAATTTTAAATAATTATACCCATTTTATATAAATCCCACCAATTAAAATATTAAAGTTTATTTAAAGCTTAAGCAGCTGAAATTAAGCAGATACAATTCAGGTTTACTGAGAGTCTAATATTATTTTATTAGTATTACTATATTTTTTTGTGGGAGGAAAATTCCTAATTTGAAGGACCTAAAGTGATTCACATATAAATAACAAATATTTATTAAGCAGTCATTTTACATACCAGGCATTGTTCTAAGCCTCAGTATAAATCAGTGTGTGTGGCTGTGTGTGTGTGTATATATGACATTTATTAAAACTTTATTCAATCACTTCATAAAATCATGATTAGTATATATATTTATTCTCATAGTCTTACTCTAAGACTGTAACATATTACAATTGCATAATAACATGATCCTTCATGAAAAATATAGTACTTTAAGCATGTTCATTAACTATATGCTGTGTTTCTGAAAGGCTATAGTGAAAATATTTGGGGCATAGAATCACTTTGGTATCTCAAATCATGCCACGTGCACGGCTATTTATCCATTCTGTTCAAGCTGACACGCTCTTTTCCTTGCCTTCAACCCCAAAGTGAGCCTGATAATATAGATAGAAAATACACCTAGGCCCTGGCAGGGTGTCTCAGTTTGTTGAAGCATCTTCTCAATATGAGTTTGATTCCTGGTCAAGGCACATACAAGAATTAACCAATGTGGAAAACAAATTCTCTCTCTCTATGTCTCTCTCTGTCTCTCTCATCTCTCTCTCTCTATCTCTCCTCCTTCCCCTCTCTCTAAAAATCAACAAATTTAAAAAAATAAGACAAATACACCTAATATAAAAATAATTTACACAAAAACACTATTCATTGTCATGTCATATCTTGAATTATTTGGGAAATGTGCCTAATATATGAGGGGAAGGATTGTTTTAAATCACATTAGTAGAAGCCATTTATCTTATGAATTAACATAAAACATTTACTATTCTTAGAAAACATAAAACTACCAGATACCTTTCTAATATACAGCATATCAAAATATGATGAGATTTATTATATGTAATTGAATTACACAAAGTAATTTTGTTTGAAAATTAGGAGTTTACAGGGCTCCACAAGTTCATCTGAATTAGGCAGAGAACCTTGTCAGGAAACAGTCAAGAAGCAGAAATGAAAGCTTTCAATTTCAATTTACCTGAGGCATAGGTATATCATCTAATATGAGGTAACAATATATTATGGCATCTTCACAAGCCAAAAGGGTAAGAAAATATCTTTGTTTGAAGTGGGTTGTCACAAATATTGCATTTTCCTTAGATAAGGTCAAAGACGATGTACTGGAAAATTCCAATAATAAAAACAATACTAACTTTAATATTGCCATAGACCCAAATACTATTAATCATTTCCATATTTTTTTAAATAGAGGCTCAAAGAACTGAAACAAAGGGAATTTGCTCGAAACGTAGCATCTAAATCGAGGAAAGATGAAAAAAAACAGGAAAAAGCACTTCAACGTCTGCACAAACTGGCCGAGCTAAGAAAAGAAACTGTATGGTGAGTGTGCAATAAAATGTTATTTTCTTAAAATTAAAAAAAAACAAATAAAGAACACAAATTAATTTTTTTCTGTACCGAGAATAAGACACATTTTCATGGCTCTCCATGGGCTTTAAACAGCAAATTGAATTGAAATTTCATGCAAACGTGTTTAATGCACATTTCAATAAAAAGTCAAAATGTAAAATTTTAGTTTATGAAAAATAAATTTCACACTACTCTGCTATTTAAGCTGTCTTATTGAAATGTATTCTATTTCTTGGAGAAATTAAAAGCATTTGGTTGAAGAAGAGACCAAAACAGCATCTTATGACCTTTGTTATAAATGAAGTTTTAAGAGGGACTATTTAATTATAAATTGGAAAAACTTTTTAAAAATTATTTTAATTCTATTTTTAAAGGATCAGGAAGACACTGTACATTTCAGAGGTAGGTCAAAATTAGTTTATTGTCACTAGACTGTTAGAAGTTTCACAACTGTTACATTTTGACCTGTTTCTAACAGCAGCTATAATGTTAAAATTTGGAACTTCCAGTTCAAGCCAGGGCAATGGTATGAAAAGAAGACCACATTTATACTGTACTTTCCTTCTCCTCCTGATACATAAGTCTCTCTTACTATTGTTTAAAACCAAGCTATTTTAGATCATTTTATTTAGTATAGAATAGTGTTAGGGGATATTGACTATATATAAAACATTCCTTGGAATGTCAAATTTGGAAAAAATCAAAATAAAATTTAAGTGCATTTGGAATCATATATGAAACTGTTAAAATATAACTGCTATCCAGTTGTACCAACCAGATATTTTTGCTCTGTGTGGTAATAAATGAAAAATTATACAAGTACAAGTTTATGTTATAGAGCAGTGATTTTCAACTGCTTTGCTTCATGAATTTTTAAAGCATGCAATAACTGACCACTTAGTTGGGGCACTGGCCTCTCTTCCCTTAGATTGTCAAAGAAACATAAATGACAGCCTCCAACACAACAGAAGCCACTGGTGTGAATTCCTTGCCTTGAACCACAAACACGCAAGTCATTTAATAGAGTTGCATCTTATTGGTTGCATCGCATAGTAAGGTTGAACATGATTGGTTAATTCTTTGTACCAGAAATCCTTGTATACAAGTATAGGCACTTGGTTTTTTAAAAAGTTGCTTTAAAGCAAAATGGGTAGGTAATTACTATTATTTTTTTCATAAATCAATCAAAATTATACCTATTTTTGTCAGAGTGGCAAAAAATATAATGAAATTTTTGGTGTTCCCTAGAATTTTACTAACTAGTGTATGTGTGCCACAAGATGAAAAAAGTTGAAAATTGCTGCCATAGATAATCAAAGGACCTATGTGATTCCTGTCCAATGAGCAGCAGCTGCAAATATAAACTCTAATATATTAAAAGAACTAAAGTTAATAACAGGAAATGTACAAAAAAGCAATACTTCTTATCTAAATTACTTTCCTCAGTATACAGTACATTTCTCACATTATATACACACACATACATACACACCCTCAGATGATTTTCCATTAATTTGGTGCTTCTAAAGATGCGCAGCTAAAAAGTAGTGCTGTTTTTAAATATAAAATAAGGTGGTGAAATAGTCCATTGTGTTAGAGATTAAAGAAAATAATTTTTAAAATTTAGCCAATTTTAATTTCTAAGAAGCTAACTTTGTGAAAGCTGGACAATTCTGCATAGCATGATTCTGCCTGGGCAAAGATAAACAAGGTAGCTTCTTGTTTATGTGCTAGGTAGTATTGTTCTTTTCATCACAGCTCAGTTTTGGGAATACTGGAATTCCAAATAAATAGAAATCACAATTTAACTAAGAAGTATTTTCTCTTAAATTTCCCTTATATTCACTGTATATTATTATACAATTTATAATTTCTGGGTACTTTTAAAAATTAAGAATATCAATTCTAAAAGCTCAAAACTCTCATGAAGCTAGTATTATCTCTTAGTAAGTTTTTCGTTACAACATGCTGGCTGGCCGGTGTTACACTTTCAGTAAATGTTGGTGAATTCCCAGTCCTTCTGAGGGCATGATGAAGGGTTTTTCTTTCATTTCCTTCCTATTCTCCACATAGTATGAATGATGTTGAGTATCTGTGAATTAAAAATAATTGTATTTTAGAAAATTTTATATTACTTATAGATGTCTCAGAGGAGACCATGGGGGCTGAAGGATCTTGGTCAAGAAGCGCTGGCTGGGAGCAGGGATTACCCGGGCCATCGCTGTTAGCAGATAGCTGTGAAAGTGACCTGGTGACAGTGCCTCCAAGTCACACCAAAGGACAACCAGTAATTAAGTAAAACTGTCACCCTTAGGGAGGCAATTGTACCGTATCAAAGTAATTCTTTCACAAAGATTTAAAAAACTGGAAAAAATGTTATAATGACATTTCCAAGATAAATGTGTTTGAATACTTTTCCTCCAAAGTGCCCCATCTAATATAATTTTTGCTACTTTTTGTAGTGCTCCCGGAAGTGGCCCCATGTTCAAGTCAACAACTGTTACTGTGAGAGAAAATTGTAATGAGATTTCCCAACGCGTTGTTGTGGATTCAGTTAATAACCAGGAAGATTCCAAATATACTTTGCTTCATAGTGAAGAGAATGCTAAAGATGTTACCACTGTTGCTACAGATCCAGAAAGTGCAAACAATTATACAAAAAGTAACCAACTCGGAGATCAAGCCCAGGGAATTAACAGACACAAAATTGGCTTTTCTTTTGCATTTCCAAAGAAAGCATCCGTGAAGCTGGAGTCCTCAGCTGCAGCCTTCTGTGAACACAATGAGGAAGCTTCTGTGGAAAAAGGATTAAGTAGAAAAAGCAGATTTGTCCCTGGTGTTTGTCATCTTCAACTGTCTTCACCAACAGACATGCTTTTGAGTCCTGAGGAGAAAGCTAACTCTCTTCATCCACCAGAGGGAATGTGCACTTACAAAGAAACTGCTCAAACTCAAGAGATGAAAGACGTTTCTAATGAAACAGATACATTTTCATTACCTTCATTTTGCCAGTTTCAACTCCCCTTAGCTTCTGAGGCTGATAATTGTCAAAATTCTGTACCATTAACAGGTGAATTACCACTGGAAGATGTTATTAATGAAGACGTAACTATGAGTGGTAACAGCTCCGAGTTGTTAGGAAATAAGCCCGCAGTTCCTGATAACCGCATGTCTTTGCAAGCTACCCTAGAGGAAAACGTGAAGGACAATGATGCATGCACAATTGAAGTTGAAAATAAAAATTGTGGTCCTGAGATGTTGGCCCCTTCAAACTCTGAGGAGGATAATATAACCTTAGGGAAAAAAACAGATTTCTGTAGAAGACCTTGTGAGCCATTTGCACCTGTACTTAACAAAGACGGATCCACAGTTCTTCAGTGGCCATCAGAAATGCTCATTTACACAACTACTCAGCCGTCACTTTCCTACAGCTGCAATCCTCTCTGTTTTGACTTCAAGTCCACTAAATTAAACAACAATCTAGGTAAAAACAAGCTGCCCTTAAATGACCTTTATTCTCAGCAGAAGGGGGAAGACGTTGGCAAGAGACCAGTTCTGGATTGCAAGGACAGAGCTATTGCAGGACTCACAGAGGATGGCGTTGGAGGTAGCAGCAATGAATCCACCCAAGTCACTCTTTTGGCTGAAGACACTCTTTCCAATAGTTGCGATTCTGAAAGAAGTGAGAATTTGGGTCAGAAGTATAAAAATATTTCCTGTAGGATGAGAAGAGCAAAAAGACATACTTTTATTAAAAAGAAAATAAAACACAATACTCATGAGAAATACAAAACAAGATTGAAAGATACACATGAACACTGGTTCCATAAAAGTAAAAGAAGGAAGAAAAGAAGAAAATTATGTCACCATCATCATGGGGAGAAAACCAAAGAATCAAGAAGTCACTTCAAAATGGAAACAGAAAATAGTTGCACTGATATGAGTAGGAAAACTCTGCTGGGGCCAATTTCAGAAAAGCAGGATTCAGCTGTAGGGCAATTATTGGACTCACATGAATTACCTGATAAAAAGCCCAAGTCAGCATTTATACACTTAAGTGAAAATGAAGAAATGTGTAAAACCTGGAACACTGAATACAATAATAATGATGTCAGTTCTAAAAATCACTGTATAAAGAACTCAGTTGTTTTAAATGAACGATCCAATCCAACAATGCTGCATTCTGGGAAACACTGTTTAGCATACTCCAGAACTTACTGTAGTTGTAAAGCCAAAATGTCCAGCTGTAGTCAGGATCACAGATGCTTAGTTCTTCAAAATGACATAAAATGCATGCATCAAAATCAGGCTGTTAAGAGAAGTTATAATTCTCTCATTAATGAATCAGAAATATTTTATCAAAAACGTAGACAACATTCATATTCTTATTCTTCAGATGAAAGTTTAAATCGGCAGAATTATTTACCAGAAGAATTTTGGGGACCACCACATGCTTCTGCTCCCTTTAAGCCCAAAAGGAAACGGAGGAGAAAAAGAAACAGATTCCACTCCAGATTTGAAGCTTTGGAACTCAAAGAGAATACAGATTATCCCATGAAAGGCAATTCTTCCTTATGTCACCAGGATGAATTAATACATGAAGGTAAAAAAGAGGAAATAAAACCACAAGAAATTGCACACATTGAAAGGAACTCAGAACAAAGAGACCAAGTAGCAAACAAACCGACTTTACCCCCTAGCAGTCCCCTTCCTTCCAGAACCAGTGGGGAAAATGAGCGTTTGGTCACGGCCGCCACTTCTGGTGCATTGCCAGAGATTTCCAGTGAACCCACCACATCTGTGGACGTAGCTAGCACCCCCTCAAAAGAAGAAATCAATAATACCTTGCTGGAACACAAAGCAAAAAACAATATAAATATTAATGAACAGCAAATTCCTTCCAAGGTGCCTAATGTAGAAAAGAACTTTAGACAGTCACCACCTAAATCATACCTTTGTCACTATGAACTGGCTGAAGCCCTTCCACAGGGAAAGGTGAATGAAGCATCAACTGAGTGGCTGCGTTTTAATTCAGGAATTCTTAACGCACAACCACCATTACCGTTCAAAGAAGCACATGTCAGTGGTCATACCTTTGTAACGACAGAGCATATCCTGGCTCCACTGGCTTTACCAGAACAAGCGTTACTGATCCCAATCGAAAACCATGACAAATTCAAAAATCTCCCCTGTGAGGTCTACCAGCACATCATACCACCGAACGTGCTGGCCAGCAAAGTCAAGTTCGCCTTTCCTCCAGCTGCCCTCGCGCCCCCCAGCACAGCTCTGCAGCCTTTGCCTTTGCAGCAGCCCTTGTGTTCTACCTCTGTAACCGCAATCCACCACACTGCAGCCCCTGCAGCCGCTGCAGGAACCTTCAAAGTGCTTCAACCACACCACCAGTTTCTGGCCCAAGTCCCAGCTCTCACCAGAACATCGTTACCTCAAATCTCAATAGGACCAGTCGGACCGAGGCTTTGTCCTGGGAATCAGCCAACTTTTGTTGCTCCTCCTCAGATGCCCATCATTCCAGCTTCAGTTCTTCGTCCTGGCCATCTGGCTTTTCCGCCTTTACCCCACGCACTCTTCCCTTCCCTGCTTTCCCCACACCCTGCCGTCATCCCCCTACAGCCCCTCTTCTAGTCGCCACCATAAAAGGGATAGAAAATATTCATGTGGAAACTATTACCGTGTGTGTAAACGCTCATCTAAGGGGAACGTTGCCTTTTTGAATGGTGGGAAGAAACTAGCCTAAATGTGGCCTCCCTGATATGAAATCATTTACTGTAAGTCTAATGATGCAAATAAATTCTTAGTTTCCAATATATAATATTATTAAGGCACTGATAGTTTCAAAATCAATACAATATATGCTGTATATTAAATTGATGTCTTAAGAGTATGTATAATGTACATAAAATATATTTATAGTACTGTATTTTATGTTGTAAAGTATGCTTTGTTTTTTTTTTAAATCTTTGTGTATTTGCACCTATTTAACGTTTAGACAAAGCTAATGGCACTATGTTTTGTACCATGTTCCTCGAAACTGTAAATTCAGTAAAAATATCTCTTGCAATAAATTTTTGTTAAATATTTAAGTAAATAAAACTTTTGTTTTAGTTGCTTTTACTGTTTGGGGACTGTATGCTAACAATAAATTTTGGATTTATCCTGTTTCTTCTATCCGTAGTTACCTCTGAAACTCAGAGATCCTGCAAAATATCTTTGGAGTCCTATCAGGACTTAAATTATGATACCCTCTTTCAGAATAAGTATAAGAGATCTATTTAGTTTTTTCTGATTTGTTCTAATGTTGCTTATACCCACGGTTTACTAAATTTCCTGAACAACTTGGCCTCTAGACAATAAATTAATAAATCACTATCCATTATGTAACATCTTGGGAAGAATGACATAAAAACAGTCTGTATCTAGATATACTCTTAGTTGAGAACCTGGAAATGGGAAGGAGCATAAATAAATAGCTTTTCCTTCTGCACATCTTTTTAGTGGTCATGTTTGTACCCTATTTCTAAGTCACCCAGGAACACTTAGAAAGCCTTTATGGTTCCCCTCCAGATTCTGCTTTATTTGTAATGATTTCTGCATTTTTGTTTACTCAAGTGCTTCTGTTTGTACTGAGGAATATAGTTATTCAATAGAAAATTAGGAAACACCACACTCTTCCCAAGAGAGGTTTGCCATGTGTACTCGTGCCAGTCCATGTAACTTAGTAAGACAAATCTACATGCCTGGTAGAGAGGGTTCACCTCATCATGTGCAAACGATAAGGGATTATAGCAGCCTGGCAATGACTTCTGACACAGATTCCAACTGAATCCTTGTAAAGGGAGAGCAGCATTTATGTTGGACTAAGGAAATTTAGTATGTTCCCCTATTTTTTATGTTCCCCTTAGCAACTGGGTAACCCTAAATAATATTAAATATCAGTGTATACTCCTATATCAAAATAACCTATATTTAATTATAATTTAAGTAGAGAAATAAGGGAGAAAATCTAGGGTCACATACTTGATTGATAATGTGCCATAATCATCATTTACTTAAATGTTTCCTAGAAAATGGTTGTGAAAGAGTGAATATACCATTTTGTGATTGACAAATAGAAGATAAAAATGATAAGGGAAGCAATTTAATTTCAAATGCTCTAAGATAACATGTTCCAAAAATGGGAACTAGAATTGGAACAGATGGTTTTTCCCCAAGCAAAGTGTTTGAGACTACCCTTGAAAATAAAATCGATGGGAATATCTACTGGGGAACGCTGGCCCAGTTTGCTTTCATCTCGGAGCAGGGTTGTTGCTTCCGCCTTTTACAATCAAACCAAGTGTTTCACTTTGAAATGTACAGATTTTATCTCTTCTTTTTGTCATCTTCTACCATCCTATATGTTTAGGATGCCTCTCGTTCTTGTTCTTTAATTCCTTTTCCTCTTGGTATTTGTCTTTTTAATTTCATTGTAGACACCATTTATGGGATGTGTGTCTTCTCCTCTTTGTTCTTCATGCTATCATTTCTTTTATTTATTTTTTCAATTCTGTTGCTCTCCTATATTCCTTTTGGTTAAATATGACTAGGCATGCTTGATTTCTAGGTATATGATAGAAAGTGGGAAAAACTTTGCAGTTAAGACAACTTGAAACTCAGCAGAAATCAAACTGTTTTCATGATACCAGTGGCTGGACAAGAAACACATGTTAGTTAAGCATGTCAAAGCCATTCTGATGATCAGTAATTCATCTAGATAATTCATTTTTGATAAGATACTGTTAACATAGTCTGGGCATTCATTATATGTTGGGGACTCAAATGAATATAAAATGTGACACTAGTTCATCTGTTCTGATAACACCAACTACAGAATCAAGTGAATGGGGCTGATGGGCTGAAGATCATCATCAAGCAAAGCAATCAGACAGGTAAGTCAGGATGGACTAATCAGGCAACAGAGCTGTCAGAGGACCACCAGTCAAGAGTCAGGCCAGCATAATAGTACACTCTGGAAGTGCTTTTGGCTACCGTTTATTGAAATATCAGTCCTATCCATGTGTAAATTAATGCACAGCCTGTAAAATCAAACATTTAAGTAACTATAACATTATCCCTTACCTACCATTTATAGCTCTCTAGTTTTCTAGTTACAGGCATTGCTATATCATTTATTTATTATAAAGATGAATGAATTACAATATAAAATAAAACCTAAACATAGAAAGTAGCCTGTAACTCTAACCAAATAACCTCTCTCTCTGTTTCTCTTTATGATGTGAAAACTGTCCACAAGGTATCTCACCCTGGAAATTGGCCAAGTATTTTGAACTCAGGTACCCAAACTCAGGTACCTCTGAAAACTTTTCTTTGTTCTGTGTTTTTAAGCTCTATGAATACATTATTATAAAACAAAAAACAAATGGAAAAAAACCCTGTTATCCGATTCAGAAGCCAGGGTCTCATGCCCATATCAAATCAATCAATGAAATCAGTAGATCAGTTCAGCTCTATTTCCTTAATTCTCTCTCAAATCTTTCCTGCCCCTACACACTGTATGTTCTAACCCTAGTCCTCAATAAGTGGAATTGTTGACTTGCTGTTATAAATTAATGTCTTTCCCCCAGTTTCCATGTTCCTACAATCTTTCTCCCCACTGCTGCCAGGCAGACATTTTTAAAATGGAATTACGACCTTCTACTTTACAACCTGTTGTAGATTCTCAATTATTCTCGAGATAAACATCAAAGTCCTTAACATGAGGGAACCTATGGAGATGTAGGTGCAGCCTCCCTGCTCACGACCGTTCATTCCGGCTCTCCTGCAGGGCCACCCTTCTATCTACTAAATTACAATCTACTATCTACTTGAAATGGCTTCCTCACTATAGTTTTCTGCGATTGGATAACTATTATGAATCAAAATTCAGTTTGAGTGTCAGTATTTTTTTACAGATTCTTTCCCAGATTCCCTCTTTCTGCAGATAAATTAGCTTCCTGTCCTTTATCCTTACAAGGCATACTGTGGACACATCTTGTTGTAGTGTTTTCTGTGTTGAATATACTTTCTCATTTGTCAAATTCATTAGAATAAGACTGTCGGGGAGCTTTAACGCAGCCCCCCAGTCCGCCATGGATGAAGAATAAGTCTACCAAGACATGATCTGCTTGGGGAGGAGAGGTGGCCAATCTCTCAAAGGAGAAGGGCCCAGAGCCTTTCCCTCCATGGGCTTTTATTAGGTTCATTAGCACAGGATACAGATAAAGCTCATCAATCATTGTTAGCCAGTAAGGGTTAAACAATACATGATTTACAGAGAACTTTGAGGGCTTGTTCTGAGTTACAGCCAAGTAGTTAGAGGGCCATAAAACTTTAGGTGCCAGACTCATCTCAGGTCTGGACCCTTATCTTTTAAGCTGAGGGTACAAATGAAGTAGGAATGTATGTATTTTTCTTAGGCCTGATTCCCCAGGGAATCTGCCCCTCCTAGCACAGGACTGCACTGCCCTCTGTTATTGCTTCAGGCTTAAGTCAGGCAAGGGAAGTAAGGCAGCCAAGAGATTAGGAGACTTCTTGCAGACAGAATGAGGACTCAGGCTATTTCAAAGCCAAGGGGCGAGGGTCCATCACCCCCTGTTTCCACAGCCCCCCCGAGTCCTTCCCTGTGAGCTTATCTGTGGTGACCAGAGCCTGTCTTAGGTTGATCCTCCCTTGAGGATTCTTACCCGTCATTGGCTAACTGGTCAAGCTCAGGGCCAAGCAGGGTGAAGTGGGCAGAGATGGCACCCCTGCCAGGGAGTTAAGCTTTGTCTCCTTATTGGCTTATGGTCCCAACTCTGACTCGGCCTTAACTATGGGCGGTTACAGCCTCTGAAACCAGGCAGGGTGGTTCCCAACATAAGACCTCTTTGAGTTAATGTAGTATGTGACACATAGTAAATAATAAAAGTTGAATGAGGGAATAAAATGAATTGGAAAAATGTAAAGAAAATCTTTGCAGGTTTTACTATAGTTTTGAAACTGTTATCCATTTTTCACTCCCAAATGGCTCTAAACCAGTCAAACTAAAAATATAATTTGCTAAAACATTATGATTTCAAATCACTTGTTAGCATGAAGTAGTACTTATTTTTTTAATGGGATTATGAATCACTTAAAATAGAACTCCATAATCAATAATCAAAGTGTGACTTCAACCCTTTCACTTAGCCCAAGAGGTAGGCACAAATTCTATCTATTTATCTATCTGTCTATCTATCTTCTATCCATCACCTATTATCTTTCATCTTTCTATTAGTACCTGTCATCAAACATTAACATACCACGTGTCAGAGACTAAACTAGATTAGGAGATAAAGAAATGAATGGAACGCATCTGCTGCTCAGATACGCAGGTCTACTAAGGGAGATGGACAGATGTAACCTTAGTTAGCTATCCAAAGTTTGATATTTCATTGTGTCTACCCACGTAGATTGAAATTACATTCACCAATGTGTTTCCTGCTCCCCCTGCCCGCCCCCACTGTATTGCATTCTCCTTTCTCGCTCTTGTTTCTACTCTTTTTTCCCTCTGCTTATCTGCCTAGCTAAACCCCTGTCCTTGAGAGTGAAAGTTGCCACCAGGGATGCTTTCCAATAAACTGGTTACTTTCTCTCAAAAATAAAATTAAATAAAGGCTTAAGACTAATTTATATCATCAGTTGAAGTTCAAGATCTTGCTTTGGAGACAGTAGTAAAAAGCTACTCAATTTGTTCTGAGGTGTTGTATGTGACTGAAGTCCAGTCTACCACCTGCCTGCCCTGTGGATTGTCCCCGTCCCTAACCCAGCATGGGCGGCACTGGTCCAGAGAAAGAGCTCATTTTGCCTTCACAAAAAGACATCATTGCTCATAAAACCAACTGCCCAGAGTAAGATCCTTTTATTTACTCACGGAGTCATCTTACAGACCAGCACTTTCCCTGAGCTCTCCACCCTTGAAATATGACTATGGCATCTACTTGAGCCGGGATGCTCCTGGTCGAAAACTAAGAGTGTTTTAATCATCTCAAATGACCAAATTATTTTTTATTAATTGTATTTTTCTGGTAATATTTAGATTATATTTGTTTATGTATTTACTAATATTTTTCTTATAGAATTCTGATTTCAACTACTGCATTTTATTTTTTATAAATTAACCTCCTCATTTTTATGGAACATATTTTCTATATATTTATTATTTTCACACTGTTTAGAATATTATATCATATATTTTAGATTTTAAAAAAATAGATCTCATTACATTTCAATTGAATTCATTATACTTTGTTATTTAATATTGTTATCTTCCATATCATGCTAATATTGATTATGTCTAAGACTATTTTAATTTCATCATTTAATATTAATTTAATTTTATTCTTCATATGTTCAGATGTGGCCCCCGGTGAAAAAGAGTTTGACACCCCTGTCCTAGATGTACTCATAGAAGTTAACCACTTTACTTGAGTTAATTATGTCAGTCCTAAATGCTTATTGACTTACAGTACACATTACCCCCTTTTCAACAAATTGCCATCATATATCTGATTTGTGACTGCCCAGTTATAACATTTTAAACTTAGGAGGAGTGAGTTTTAAAAATCTAACATATCCAGCCCTGGCTGGTGTGGCTCAGTGGATTGAGTGCCAGCCTGCAAACCAAAGGGTCACTGGTTCAATTCCCAGACAGGGCACATGTCTAGGTAGCAGGCCAGGTCATGAAAGGCAACCACACATTGAGGTTTCTTTTACTTCCTTTCTCCCTCCCTTCCCCTTTCTCTAAAATAAATAAATAATAAATAAATAAATAAAATCTAAACATAAACAAATAAATAATAAATAAATAAATAAAATCTAAACATAAATAAATAAATGATTTAAAAAGTGCTATTACTTTAACTTGTGTATATTCGTAGGGAATTAACCTTCTCATTAAAATGATAAGCCTGAAACTTTTGTAGGTTTTATTAAATGGCTTCCATCTCCAAAACAGTCGTACTGAAACAAAAATGATAGCAATATTATTACGAGGTCTATCCAGAAAAAGTCTAGCCATTGTTGCTATAATAAGAAGTTTGTGCGACATCGATGGAACCTGGCAGTCAAGGAGAGTGGACTGGAATGCACATCTGTGAGTAACGACAACTTCACTGTACTCGTCAGTGGGGGTGGTAGACTCCGTTGAATGAACATGGGTACTGTGTGGCCATCACATTCAAAATGACTGAGTAGAGCAATGAATCTGCATAAAGTTTGCAGTAAGCTTGAACATTCCTCTGAAGGAACTATTTAGATGATTAGAAGGCTGCAGCTACGGGCAACTGGTGATCGGCAGCTTCACCATGACAATGTGCCCGTTCCTGCATGGCATCTTGTGCGGAGATTTTTGGTGAAACATCAAATCACCCAGGTGACTCAGCCCCCCTACAGCCCAGACTTGGTGCCCTGAGACTTCTGACTTTTCCCAAAACTAAAATCACCTTTGAAAGGAAAGAGATTTCAGACCATCAGTGAGATTCAGGAAAATATGACAGGGCAGCTGATGGTTATTGGGAGCACTGTGTGAAGTCCAAAAGTGCCTACTTTGAAGGGGATTAAGGTGTCATACAATGTTTCTTGTATCTTGAAACTTCAATAAATGTCTATTGTTCACAGCTTATGGCTGGATACTTTCTGGACAGACCTTGTATGTTCTGTTGACATGAGAACTCTATTTTCTGTCCTAAAACCCAGCTTTCCTGACCATGACCTTTGTGAAGCCACACCATTTCTTAGGTAGTGTAAAACATAATGCAATATTTCAAATACACTGTAGACATTAACCATTTTAATTGCATTTTACATATCCAAGAATTGCCAATGTGCTTGCCTATCTGCTGTGCTGTTACGTGATACTATTGTGACATTATCCTTTCCAATTGCTAAACAAAGATCTATTTTAAAACTGAGAATCAGTCTTTCCCTAGTATTCATAAGATACATCATTCTCTCATAGATAACCTTCGCCTAAACATGTCAGCATAGAAAAGACTGTACAAAAATGTGTTTTTTATACAGATAAATGTAGCTAAAGTTGGAGGTAGCTGTTAAAGCTCATTATAATTGCACTATCAAGTGTTAGAGTCCCCCTCTCTGTTAAAAACCGGTTTATACGTTTTGATTGAAATGAGAGTTTACAAACAGTAAAGGTATTTTTTAATGGCTATGAATATAGAGTGGACTGTAAGTGGACTATAAAACTGAATATAGATGAACTATAAAAATAAAACTCTACATGAAAAATAATACATTATAGCATTGCTGTACACAAATTTAAATTGAATCCACCTATAAACTATGAGCTCAGAGATAAGTGAAGAAAAGTAGGTTTTTTAAAAATTTCTCAAGTTGTTACTTGGAAACTTAGAAGCTGCTTTACAGTACTGGAGGCTTTCTCCCCCCACGCCCTGAAACCGGTGCTAATTGTACTGCGTTTTAATTTCCTGGAACTCTTGGACGTTGTTCCTTTGACAATGCTTCTCTCTCTCTCTCTGCAGCCACAGCAAAGGTTAAATGCAATGGGTTGCACTGTCTCATTATGCCTTCCAAAAGAACACGTGGAACTTTCTGAACTGAATGGTTGAGACATTTAAGAGAATAGAGGGATTTCAAAGTGAGAGTGCAAATGTTGAAATCAGGCACCGAATACGACTTTCCTTGGTAATGAACTCAACTATTCACAAGGAGTTAATATTTTAGTACCCAACCACGGTCACTTGCCCTCAGGTGTGCTGCTTCCCCCTCACTGTCCCTTGAAATTTTCATCCCATTTTGAGAGATATTAACTGCCATTCCTGCTTTTGAAAATAATACGTGTTCTCAGGAACTACTTTAAAGGACACATGGACAAAATCAAGGGGGAGGGTGGAGGTGGGGGAGGGAGGTGGGTTCAGCTGGGGTGGAGTGGAGGGATGGGGAGAAAAGGCATACAACTATAATTGAATAACAATAAAAATTTTAAAAAAATAATACATGTTCTCAAATATGAATTGTTTAGTTTGAGTTAGCACCAGGGAGGGCACTGGCAGACTGTTCTCTGCTGGTCACCCCTGTGAATTCACAAGAGCTCAGGGCTCCAGATACTGGTACTCCAAGCATATGAGACAGATTTAGTCCTTCCAGACCCACTTTGTGAAACACACATACACCAAGGACTGCCTGAATTTCCAGTTGATGTTCCCTGAACACGATGCTACTCTACCTCTTTATAGTCATAGTCGAGAGCCGAATTGGAATATATTATTATGTACATATAGTCTAAGATGAGGAAATACTTTTAACTGCTTAGAAGCATCTGAGATGCCTTCCTCTTCCATGTCATTAATAAATCCCATGTTTCCTTAGGTCTTTCATAGAAAATGCCATGATACCTATTCTAGTAAAATGTATCTAATAAGTGCTTAAACAAGGTTGTTTGTACTCAGGTTTGATCAATGATGAGGTAAAGGAATAAACTCTGCCTAATAACATAGTTTCAGGCTATGGCTACACTATTCTCATCTTTGACACACCTTTTAATTTGATACCTTGTATAGGCAAACTTGTCTCTACGGTCATTTACATCCACTATGTTCCAGGGCTCTAGTAGGCTCTGGGGAGAGAGAGATGGAAATAAAGCCTATCGCTAATGAGCCAAAAGAAGGAAATAGATAAGTAAATAAGCAATTTTAATAAGATAGGCTACATAATATAACAAGGGTGCTAAACAATGTGTTAATAGAGAGGATATACGACACATTAAAAGAACAGAAGAGTGGAAGGGGAAATTTTAACAGAAGAGGCTAAGAGATAAGCAAGGGAAAGGGCAGATCATTAGGACTTTATAGTTAGGATGGTAGTTATTAACAGTTTTAAACAGGAAGATGAATTTTTTAAAATCAGAATTGTAGATTGGAAATATCCCTAAGATTACATAAGGAAGAATGCATTATTATGCATTATTATGCAGTTAGGGAGTGTTGAGGGTGCCAGAAAAATAAAGGAACTTTCAAGCTGCATCAAGGGAATGGATCCAATGTTGGTTACATAAGCTAGAAGTTAGATAATCTAGAGCCATTTGGGAGTTGATTTATACAGAAAGTTCTGGAAGAGTGAAAGAGAATCTCAAAATGAAATTTAAAGTTCAGGCCGGGGCAATTAGGTTGATTTGGTCTTTCACAAACTATGGAGAGATAGAAGACAGGAGTAGAAGAAAGGTTGCAAAAGTTAGAGGACTTTTAAGGGAATGAAAGATAATATATCCAACTTTGGATACGTTAAATTTAGGCAGTTGGAATATATCCGAGTCGGGCTGTCTAGCAAATACATGAATACGGAGTATTTGAATTACATGAATTCTCCTGTCTGAACCAGTCAGGACAGACTGACTGTCGTGGTTCGATTAAAGTGGGAAAGCACACATTAAGGTGCCTGCATACTGGCCAAGTCTCAGCATCACGCACTGACTCACATGATCTTACTGTATGTTAAACTCACTGATACAGTGCTATCGGTCCAAGGCCTTGTCTTTGAATAACTGTTTCATTGCTGAAGTTATTGGTTGTCTTTTCTCCTGTGGCCCATGTTCAAAATGAATCATCTATGACTTCCCATTTATTTGTTTGTTTATTCATTTATTTATTTTTCATTCATTCATTCATTCATTCACTCATTCATTTAAAATATTATTTATTTATTTTTAGAGCAAGGAGAAGAGAAAGAGAAAGAGAGGGAGACAAACACTGATATGTGAGAGAAACAGCTCCATCAGTTGCATCTCACACACCCCCATCTGGGGACCTGGCCCACAACCCAGGCACGTGTCCTGCCTGGGAATGGAAACAGTGACCATTCGGTTTGCAGGCTGGTACTCAATCCACTGAGCCATGCCAGCCAGAAGGCAGAGTTATTTATTTAAAATGTATTTCTGAACAAATAAAAAGTGTTTTAATTATTTATTTTTCTCCAATCTTACTATGTGGCCATAACATAGTAGAAATAAACTCTACCTCTTTGCATTTATATTTCATCATTTTACTCAACGTTGAATTAAATTATGGAATTGTGGTAATGAACTCAACATGCACGAAGAGATTGGAGTACAAATCTAACTCCTGGTAAGCAAATTATTAGCAGTGGTGAAGTAAGTATAATGACATCCTAGAGAATGGCCTAATAGCTTCACATTACTCTTTGGGATTCAGTTTTATAGGAAATGAAGAATGTGATCACTCTGAGATAGAAATGCAGATCATTTGAAAAAGGAACTGCTGAACAGATCTAAAGCTCACAAGGGTATATAATAAAAATTTTATTTTGGAATCATCATCCTTACCATTTTAAGTAAAGTCTTAGAAATCTGAAATTAGGCCCAGGGAGAATCTATGAAGAGAAAAGGGGGTCCCGGAAGTAACAAACCTGTAAGCTTGAGAAGAAGAGAAAGAAGCTGTGGAAGACACAGAGAAATGTCCACAGAACTAGGGCATAAACTACAGAAATATAGCATCACGGAAATAATGACAAGAGGTAGTTTTGAGTAAAAGGCATGTTAAAAGTTGTCAATAGCATTAGGTGGTGAAGTAAATAACAGCTCTGCATTTTTCATTTAATGACATAAATCATTTTTGTTTGTTCATTTTGATATAGTTATTTCAATAGACTAGTGGGTTTAGAAGCCATATTACATGGAGTTTAAGAGAAAATTGTGGGAGATAAAGTATAAGCAAAACTTTTTAGAATATCTATGAAGGGACAAAAAAGGTAGGATTATGATTGTTAACTATTAAAAAAGGTTTTAAATTTCATAATGATGTCCAAAACTACTATAAATACATGAGAATTTGACTAGACATAAAACCAAGTATCAGTCAATTATGTATAATTTATATTCCTTACATGGTAATTTAGAAATTTGAATGTATGTTTGGAACTTTCACTGGGCTCAAATTCTATAAAGCAGTTTAATGTTGTTAATGATGATATTCAATGAAAGTGCTGACTGGATTTTCTAGTGAAACAATTGTTACTTATTGAATCTTTTAGTGTCATCATAGATGAGGAATGTAAAGAAACATCGTTATATAAGAAAGCTGGGATAAAACAAACATACTTTACTGTATGAAAAAATGATTGTAGGTACTCATAAGTCTAAAAGGTATCAGCTGAGCCCTGATGAGTGTGGCTCAGTTGGTTGGGTGTCCTACAACAAGGCAAAAGGTCAGTGGTTCGATTCCCGGTCAGGGCACATGCATGGGTTGCGGGCCCGGTTCCCAGTTGGAGCACATACAAGAGGCAACCAATCTCTTTCACATCAATGTTTCTCTCCCTCTCTTTCTCCTTCACTTCCCTTCTTTCTAAAAATACGCAAATACAATCTTTTATAAAAAGATATTTGTTGAATCATACCAGGTTTAAGGGAATCTGAGCTTTTGTAGATGTCTAATATTTTATGTTTATATGGAATATCTGTTATTTTCCAATGCACAATTAATGGTTCAATGTATTACTATAAGAATCAAACATTCCATGTCACTTACTCTTCAACGTTTCCCCTGAGTTAACATATTCTAGATGAAAATCATTCACAATTTATTAATTTTATAGTCAATTTTTTAATTTTCTACTTTAAATTATATAACCTAATATATTTAATAATATAATTTCATTTCCCCTTTTTACTATTTTATTGACCAATCAAAATAAGACAAATTTCTGCCAAATAATTTCATAAATTATTTCTTAGAAAGAAGAGATATTTTTCTTATTCTCTTGTGTCCTTATTGATGTTTTGCTTTTTTCTTTAGTAGAAAACTGTAACTTAAGACATATTTGTAATTTATAAAGTTCCTTGTAATTGTTTTATTAAAATATCAACTTTAAATAAATTTTGTTAGACATGGCATTCAAACCAGCATTTTGAACTTTCTAACACTCCGAGGAGTGGTAGTATCGAGATTGGACTGGGTTTTTTTCTTTTTTTCTCATCCACATCAGTCCTGTGATCAAATAAAAGCAAGTTCATGTTAAAAGTAGGAGAAAAGGCCTAAGACTTATCAATCAGGACTAACCAAGTCATTTCAGGTACTTGCTGATGATACAAAGATATTACATTACAAAATCTGTTTCTGGGTCAGCATGGTGAGATAGAATTTAGCAAAATATCCATCTGTATGACTGGAAATGTACACTTTCCTTTGCAAAGTCTGTTCTCGGACCCTGGGGCTTCTGCTCACTGAGGTGCATCTATTGCAGCATTTGCAGAAAAGCAAGGAACCTCATTAGAGGCTTCCTAATACTGCAGGTTAGGTAATCCAACATCCGAGAATCAACTCTGACACTCTCACTTGAAATGTATCAGTGGTAGAGATGAGGAAAAGGGAAAAAAGGCAATGTGAATAAAAAGGAAAAGGACAACATTATTAGAATATTATAATGAATTTATAAGTGTTTCTACTACATCACCATTAAATGATAAATTAACATTCATATTTTAAATATTAATTGATTTTCTTTTTCACACCTTTGACTTTTGAAAATTCTATAATGCAATTGCAGTTACCTGAGGTGTACTGCAAACTTGTTGAATAAAAAAAAAAAAAGAAAAAATATATATGTAATCCCTGCTAAAATATGTCCATGGGATGCATTCTTTGTTAACATTTTAACCAAAGGACTCATGGAAATATTCTTCAGAGCTGCTTTTTGAGTTCAAAAGACTGAGAGTTGAATTAGATTTTCTAAACTCTGCAGGGAAAGATTGGGAGGGGGAGAGAGAGATTTTCATCTTCTTATCTTCCTTACAACTCACAGTACAGTGTTCAGAAGTACAGTCTTCGGGTGGAGATGACTCCAGAACTGAGCTCTGTCACTCACTGTCTATGCAACCTGAACAAATTAATTAACTTCTTTAAACCTCTCTCCTAAGAAAAAGGGAACGACTGTTTCCACTTTGTACTGTTGTTGTAGGGATGAAATCAAGGACGTACACAGTGCTTGCATATAGTAAGCAGTCAACAGCAGTACTATCATTTTTCTTTTTGTTTTGTCTGACTGTTTTTGCACGTTTAATGAGAAGCAGAAGCTGAGAATAATTTTTTTTTGTAAAAATGATTTATTTAACAAGTCCTCTGAGGAGAAACTAGGAAAGTAAAAGGAAAAAAAAACAGAAAGGGAAATAATAGTCAAGAAGTATGTTATTTCCAGAATGTTCAGGGAGGGTAAATATAGCCTGATCCCTCAAGAAAACTTGGAAGTGTAAACTCCACTTCAGTGTTCGTCTTGATTAGAAGCAGAGTGAGCTTTCAATTCAAGCACCAATCAATCATTGGCTAAGAGCAGCCATCAGGAAACAAGCTCTCAGCCTCTTTCAACTCTGCCAGTGTAGGCAAAGTGGCATCAGTATCCCAAGGGAAGTTCTCTGGAGAGAGTTGCTGATGCAGACCCTTAAAAATGAAATTACAGACAAGCCAGAGGAGCAGTACTCACCAAGAGGAAAAGAAATTTCAGTGTCTGCTACCCTGGCATTATTTTCTAGTTTTCTTTTATAGTTGACCTAATTAAAATCATATAATACTCATTTGTTATCAAATAGGGTTTGACTTTTCTTCTATTTTGAATGTTCCCACAAATTACTCTACTTTACAAGGAGATCCTAAGAAAACATTTTTTATAAGGTAGAGGCTGTTGAAAGACGGTTCTTGATGTGTCTCTCATGTTTGAGTATGACTTGTTAAGTGAGGGACTGACTATGTTGGGTTCTGATTTATTTTTGAATGGTGTTTGAATTGTGAGCAACAAATGGTGGTTTCTCCTTCTGGAAGAAAGGGTAAGCATGCTTCCTACATTATTTAAAACAATCTGTTTTTCTATGTTCAGCATTCCTCTTCTTCAATGCAACCAACTATGCTTAGAAGCTATCTGTTTTGGGTTGTTGTGTTTTGACATTAATCTGTTGGAATTGGGTTCACACAACATGCACTCGGGCTACTGCTACTACTGTGAATAACTATTGTTCTTCATCTCTAACACAACAGTCTCCTGTCTTCTACCAGAACCCATAAAACCATGGTGGTCTGACGTGTTATCTTCCCAGTAGGTTAAATCTCAGACTCTGCACAACTCTTATTAAAAGGATTTCATGTAAATTTGTTTATATCATTTGCAGTTTGTTGACATTATTCTTGCTTATTTTAGTCACTTTCTCTAGTAGTCCCTGCTCTCTTTTCCATGAATAAAGAACAATTAAAATAAAGTACTAACCTGAAAATTTTTGATAAAATATTTCTATGTCTTAGGATACATTGTTTATTCACAACAGAAAAAAACACAAAAATAAATTTATCTGTTAAATGTACCTTTTTATTCATTTATTTTTAGAGAGAAGAAGGGAGAGAGAGAGAGAGGGAGAGAAACATCAATGTGTGGTGGCCTCTTGCACACCCCCTACTGGGGACCTGGCACAAAACCCAGACATGTGCCCTAGACTGGAAATTGAACCAGAGACCCTTTGGTGTTTGCAGGTCAGTGCTCAATCCACTGAGCCACACCAGCCCAGGGCTATAATTTGTATCTTTAATTATATTTATATATTTATTGATGATCAGTATAAAAATTCCAACTTGTCAAGGAATATCGAGGCCACAGCACAGGTGTTGATCCCTGAAGATAAATAAGACCCTAGTGTTCAATGTTACAGAGAGGGCAGCAGCGATGTGCCAGAACAGGGTGTGCACATTCTCTTCCATACCCATTGCTTTTGAAAATTACTGGGGAGCCCTCATTTTCAAATTAAAAAGAAAGTCAATTAGACTAGAGACAGACAGACAGAAAAAAAGGAGAAAAAGCCACAAAAATAGTAAAAGAAGGGGCTTAAGTTTTGTAAATTAAAATTCTCCCAACCAATGAAGAACAACAGTTAGGGGTGTCCAACATGTGGCCCATGGGCCACACGTGGCCCAGGGTGGCTATGAATGTGGTCCAACACAAAATTGTAAGTTTTCTTAAAACATTACGAGATTTTGCTTGTTTGTTTTTGTTAGCATTTGTGTATTTACTGTGTGCCCCAAGACAACTCTTGTTCTTCCAGTGTGGCCCAGAGATGAAAAAAGGCTGGACCCCCCTGGTAGATGTTTGAAAAGTTTTTTTTACTGGCCACTGACCACGAGCCAACTTGTTTTCTTTGTTCATTGTAGTGTGGTAGACCATCCTCTCGTAGGGGAAATAAACAAATCTAACTTGGGA
This sequence comes from Desmodus rotundus, assembly GCF_022682495.2. NCBI lineage: Eukaryota > Metazoa > Chordata > Mammalia > Chiroptera > Phyllostomidae > Desmodus > Desmodus rotundus. The sequence goes on from NC_071388.1 coordinate 169,362,625, forward strand.
GTGGGTAAGGAACATAATTTTACTGTCTAGCTCTTATAATAACTAGGAACATTATCTTTAACTAGGAAATCTGGTGATTTAGGAATTTTTCCCATTATAATAAAAAACTGACAAATGATTATTAAATTAATGACCATAGTTTGCAAAAACAGTTATATTATTTGTTCAAAATTATATCTTCATTCATCATATATGTTCTGGTTCTGGAACACAATAAGAAATTATGGTAATTCCCAAAATAGTATTCAATTTAAAATAATTGGATCAAGGAGTTTGAAAGAGAACATGTGGCTGCAATAAGAACTGGTACATAACAGGCATTATACACTCTGGCCTGCTCCAGATTCGAAAGATGAGGTACCTTGGATGCTTTATACACTAATTACTTGTACATAATAGGTATTAAGTAATTTTCTGTTACTCTATAATTTATAAATGATAAATACAGAAGTTAACTGTGGTTTAGTCCATCCACATTAACAGTGGTTTTAGTACCTGACAGTCTGGGCATAAAAATATATTGTGAATGAATGGGAATAACAACACTGGTCATAGTCATTTACAAAAAGAAATGTTTGTCAGGAAACAATACAGTCATTTCTCTTTTTAGCCTCAGTCTCATAATGCTCTCAGAAAGGTGAGATGGATTTAATAATGCTGTTCTGCCTTTGCTATAAATCTCCGGCATCCCCAACTGAGACATGCACAAATAATATGATTGAAAATCAGGTACAACTGGTGTCAAGAAAACCACATTTCTTTTTCTGGAGACGAAAATAGATGAGGAGATTAAAATAAACAACATATACACATTGTGATTCTATAAAGTCATCAAGAAAAGGACAAAAACATATTCATTATAGATCCAGTTTTAAAACAAATTACAGTGACAAGACTGTATTTCACATAATGCCAAAATGTTGGATAAGACAAAAATTATTGTAGGACACTTCCTAGATGTCTACGCAATAGCCTCCCCACCCATGACCACTTTTAACCATGTATCTCTTTCTATATGAGATAATCAATTTTCCTTACTAATTGTATGTTATGAAATTGAAGTGTTTTATTTTTTTAACTTTCGTTAAATTTCAGTTGAATGAAATCTTCCTTACCAGAGCGAAGGCTGCATAGCAAGGATATGGACAGGTATGGAGTAAGTTAGTATTGACTGAGTCTCAGTAACTTTTTTATTGTATTACATTAATATATTGGGGATTCTTACATTTTAAATTAGAGTACAACCAAAAATGGACATATAATTAGAACAGTGATGCTGGGGTTTACAAAGATAGAATTTTTCTACTTTACTTATATATTTTTCAAAATAAAGGAATTAGTTAAAAGACAATTATCTAGCAGTTAGTATCTGAATGTTTTCCCTTTTGTCTCTGTAAGACACATATCTTTTTTGTTGCTTGTTTTTATTTTTTAATTACATTTTATTCATTATGCTATTACAGTTGTCCCAATTTCTCCCCTTTCGCTTCCCTCCACCCAGCACCCCCACTCCCTCAGGCAATCCCACCACCATTGTTCATGTCCTTGGGTCATGCGTATAACTTTTTTGGCTTCTCCGTTTTCTATACTGTACTTTACATCCCCATGGCTATTCTGTACTACCATTTGTGCTTCTTAATCTTCTCACTTCCTCATCCATTCCCTCATACTCCCCTCCCATCTGGCAACCATCAAAACCTTCTCTGTATCCATAATTCTGTTTCTGTTCTTCTTGTTTGCTTAGCATGTTTTTAGATTCAATTGTTGATAGATATGTATTTATTGTCATTTTATTGTTTATAATTTTGATCTTTTTAAGTCCCTTTAACATTTCATATAACAAAGGTTTGGTGATGATGAACTCCTTTAGTTTTTCTTTGGGAAGGTTTTTATCTGCTCTTGGATTCTAAATATCTTGGCTGAGTAGAGCAATCTTGGCTGAAGGTCCCTGCTTTTCATGACTTTGAATATTTCTTGTCAATCCCTTCTAGCCTGCAAAGTTTTCTTTTTGAGAAATCAGCTGACAGTCTTATGGGAACTCCCCTTTAGGTAACTGACTTCTTTTTTCTTACTGTTTTTAAGATTCTCTCTTTATTTTTAACCTTTGGCATTTGAATTATGATGTGTCTTGGCATGGATCTCTTTGCATTCATCTTTTTTGGGACTCTCTGTGCTTCTTGGACTTGCAAGACATGCATCTTTCTAATTTTTATGTCCACACTGGGCCTCAAATTCAGCAGGTACTCTTGCATTTGAATATCTTTGACTTGCTTTTGAATAGTTTTGACTAGGAGATTTTCTGAGTTTACTTTGATGAACTACAGATTTCTAATAATAATGATAGTAATAAGAATAAGTAACACTTCTAAGCAGCTGAGTAATATAGCTATATTTTTTATGCTTGTTATTATTAATGTGCGTTTTTTATAAATAAATAACCAAAAGGAAAATATAAATTAAAATATATTTTCTACTTAAAATATGAATAAAAGTATAATGGTCAATCCTTCTCCCTAAGAAAGTCTGCCATGTTTTCAGGAATTTGTGACAATCTACCATGTGGTCAGGAATTTCAGGTTATTTTTGACATTCTTGTGCCTATATCTACACACGCATAAACATGCATGCACAAACGTCTTCACACCAGAAAGTTGTTTAATTAATAACACATTGGGCTATAAATGTTATTCATCATTACTTTATAACAGAGATCTTTTCATACAATGTAGCTCAATATTTTATAACTTACTTTTATTTTTTATTTATTGACAAAATATTCTCATCTTATTCCTTCATAAACCTCTTACTTGTATCCATATACAGTATGTAGTTTTATCTCAGTCTTTATCCTTATGTCAGTTTGCTTTCCTGCCCACCCCCACCCAGCACACCTTAGTTTGGGTCGTGCTTTCCAAGAAGTAATGCACTTTGTCATGAAATCTCTCTGTCTTTTTACAACCAGCTTCAAGGATCTCGATCTCTGTCATTGGGTCAGCTCTTCTGAATGTTGTAATTTGTTAGTTTTTCTTCTATCATGATTAGTTTCTTAACCTTTAACTCTCTTCTTTCTTTCATTTAAAATTTAATGCATTTATTTGTTTATTATTGTTTAGTTTAAAACACATGTTTTACAATATCCTTAAATGTAGATTGGAGGCCCATAATTCAAAACTTTTATTTTTATATTTTCAATTTTGGTTTACTCATTTATCCAGTAATTATTTTAGAACAGTCATGTTCATTTTTTTATATCTTTAAATTGAACTTCACCTCTAGTCTTACTACATTTTGATGATAATGTGCTCTGCAACATACCTATTTGGAACTTTCTAAGCATTTTGTGTGACAATATATTACATTTAAATTATAAATTAAACATTTCACAGATAATCAATATGTAAAACTCTAATGTACTCACTCCTAGGCCAAGTCAGTCAAGCACTGTTAGTGAAGTGGCAGTATACAAAATGCGGAACTCATAACTCACCTTTTACAGTTCTTTATGTTGGCCAACTAGAACTCTTCATGTATTTATTGTGAATGTGAGATATAAGAGTTAGTGGTTTATAAATATTTGATTATTTTTGTGGGTTTAATAGTCTCAGGAATCAGGTTGTACATCTAAAGAAATACCTTTTCTCTGATGATGGCTGAGATGTTTTTTCCCCCTTCCCTTTGAACTATGCTTCATCACAGAGAACTCACTACTAATACTAATACTATAGATATCACTTGCCTTTTTTTTTGGTACATAAAAAGTGCTAATTAAGTTTCAGTCAATCATTACCCCCTTTCTGTGTGCCATTTCTCAAGCACCCCATTATTAGTTAACCACTTCATGCTGGAGGCAGGGAATGCCTGACACTGAGTCACATCTCATTAGCGTGAACAGCAGGAGCCTGAATTGGGAGGCACCATAGGGACTAATTACCTGAAAATATTTAAATAGCAAATACCTACCAGAATCTTTTTCACAGAAAGCAAAGCTCTGTTAACCCACATATAAAACCTGCATGCCTCACACTAATATTTATTTAGAATTTAAATGTTTTAAAGTTTCTCATGGCAATGCTGCTTGTGACAAAAATCCATCCAAGCCAGTAGCTTCATTCACTCAGTCTTGTCCTGTGGTGTTATGAGCTTAACCTGGCTGGGGGATTCCATAGGGCAGTTCTCTGGCATACGTGTCAGTGGACACCTCAGGGAAGCACCTGTAGTTTGTCATCACTGCTGTTGTGGTGCAAAAGGAAGCCATTCGAAAGTATTTGACTAGAAGGTAAATATGGATCAGCCATGTTTGAACAACAGTTCTGATCCCAATGTCCTTAGGCTCCTGAGACTCCGTGAAGGCCCTGAAATTATGGGCAGTTGTGTGTGTGTGTGTGTTTTCAGCAGAAGTACCTCCTCTTGAATTATACACATGCAAAAGTATTAAATAGACCTAAAGTATGTAATACTGCGCGTGCTTTTCCCATCCCCAGTAATAAGAACCACCCCCATGTTCTTTTTAACTTTTCCAAATTAGAGAAAAATTACCCTTATTTTCAAGAAAGAAAGAAATAGATGTGGTATATGTCCTTGAGGGGAAGGAGCAAGCTCATCTGATGGAAAGGAGAAGACAGAATATATTATTCTCATAAGGCAGAATTCAATAATGCTCATGGAATTTTTAGCCACTTGTGGTAAAATGAGAAAATAAAGACTTCCCAGTTTTAGTATTGTTTGATAATTTGAGATCATACTTTGTTATATTTAAAGTTTAAACTCTGATTTTTTTTTGTTAAATGATAGTGGGAACAACAGTATGGATTTTTGTTTGTTTTTGCAATGTTACGTGGTATAAATGTGAGACATGTCCAAATGGTAGAGAATTTTTATAAGTTTATTTGAGCCAAACTGATGAGACATGCTGGGGAGTAAGATTTCAAGTGTTCCCCCAAAAGAACAGATTTGCAGCTTCTTTTATGCATTGAAATTAAAGACATAGGTAAGAAAAATTGCATAAGGTGGCAGGAAGGAACATGGGGATAGAATTACTGGATAGTTAAGATTATGTGGGGTTGGTGTATTTCAAAGATAATAACCTAAATGCCTAGAAATAGTGGACAGGGCTTGCTTAAGGCAAAATAAACCTTTTACTAAAAAGTTATATGCCTGGAGTGTGACTACCCAACAAAACCTGCCCAGTTAGGAATTTATAATCACATCACCCTGTGAGGTTACTTTTCATAGAATCCCTTTTTTGCATCCACAGGTTTGGTCATAAATCAATCTTAAGAATGTACTGATGACCAACCTTTTAGTTCAATAGTGTGGTCTCACAGCACTATGAAGGCTCATTCCTAGGAAGTTTCAGTATGGATGTTGTCTTATTATTGAGGATGGGGTAGTACAGTAAGTATGGGAGCTGGGTTGAGGCTGAATCTTCCCAAAATAAGAAGGACAGGTACATGGAAGTTAGTCATGTAACTGAACTCAGGTCTGTCTGCCTGCTACAATGAACGCCAAACTTGTAAGACCGATACCGGTGAAAATGAAAGAGGTTTATTTAGACACCAGCAACTAGATGATGGGGAACTCTTGTCTCAAAGCCAATCTCAAAATGTCAGTGCAGGCAGAGGTTTTCATAAGAATGAGGGAAAGCAGAAGAAAGCGATTAAGGGAGAGGGTTGAAAAGTTCCTTGTGTGCAGACCAGCACAGTCCATTCTGATAAGGACTTCAAAACCGCTCAAGCAACGGTCTGGTGGGCATCACCCTGCTTTTACTGCCATCCCAGTTTTATGACTGGAGATCGGCAAATCTCCTGGAGCCGAGGTGGCTGAAGGTCTGTATCTTTTGAAGTTAGTTCCTAGGATTTTTGTATAAACATGCTGTTTATCTACAAGTTGTGTGTTAGTCAGACTCAGTATTTACAGAAGCAATATCAAAAGAATGGTGGGGTGGGTTATAATACCCAATTGTTACAATGGTCCAAATCACATTATTCCTTATACCCTCATCTAGACTGATCCCTGGTGGTTATTGACAAAATATAAATAATCAACAGTTTATAAAATGCATTCACAAGGTAGATGCTACTGGTATATATTTCCTAAGCTTCCACTGCAGAGACTTCCAAGTAGTAGATCTTTATGTTTGAGACATTTTCATGAGAAGAGATTAAAAAAACAGCAGTATAATCCCTACTGTCTCTTACCTGTGACACTACCTGTTACCTGCACATCCAGTATAGTCTGCAATCTAACACACATAAGTGATGTTTGCAAAATGATTTCATGCTCTTTGCAATGTGTGACTGCAAACAAAGGACCTTTGTTACTTTAAAAAGGTACAGATGAACTAATTGGTAAGTAATATTTCCCACTATTTGAATGAACTCTTTGAATACACAAATATGTGTAGGTACATATAATTGTAATATATAGAAAGTAACTTACACTTCATATTTAAGGTATAAATTATACCAGGGGATTGTTAGCATCATGGTTAATTTTATGTATCAATTTGGCTGGACCATGTTGCCCAAATATTTGGTCAAACATTATTCTGGATATTGCTGTGAAGGTATTTTTGAATGAAGTTAATATTTAACTAAATGGAGTATTCTCCATAATATGGAAGATGATAATTCTATCAGCCAAAAACCTTAATAGGACAAAGTCTGAACTAACCCAACCAAAGAGGAGAAAGAGAGAGGCAGACAGACAGACAGAGACAGACAGAGACAGACAGACAGACAGACAGACATCCCTCAGTATCCACAGAGGGTCGGTGGGTTGGTTCCAGGAGCCCCCTCAGATATCAACACCCATGGATGCTCAAGTTCTTGATATAAAATAGCATAGTATTTGCATATAACCTATGCATTTCCTCCCATACACTTAAAATAATCTCTAGATTACTTATAACACCTAACACAAGATAAATGTTATATAAATAGTGTTTGTATTGTTTATGGAATAATGACAAGAGAAAAAAGTCTATACATATTTAGTATAGATGCAACCCTTATAGGCCTAACTACGTAGCACATTTCAGCAACAATATAGTATTTTTTCAAATATTTTTTTACCCTCAGTTTGAATCCTTGGATGTAGAATGCATGGGTATGGAGATCTGAAGATCTCCTTCCTATTTATCATGAAGACATTTAAGATTTTTGTTCTCCCCAGACACTTGTGGGGTGGGGTCTGTGTTAAAGGAAAAAATAAGCAAACCTAGAGATTTGTTTTATATTAGAAGAGATTGTGATAGATTGCTAGTAAATAAAATTCTTCTCAATCTACCCCTCCTCTCTTGTCCATCCACTCCAGCCCCAAAGTATTCAGTGAGACTTCAAAAAGGTGAGGAAATTTAGATCAATTACAGATAACAAAGTAATGGTACATATTATGTTGTTTAATTTAATTTCTGGTGTATAAAAAACATGTTTAAATTCTTGGAAAACCTAGCCCATAATCTTATGGGAAATACTCCAAACTATAATTTGAAGCTATGTTTTTGCTATTTGATAACCAAGAGATCATAGGTATTGTAGGTTTCAGAGAAGAGTGCTAGTTTAAATAGACTAATTGAACAAGACAGCCTTTAATCAGGGACCTGCTGAAAGAGGTGATGGAGAAAACCACATGGCTATTGGGAGAAGAACGGTCCAGGCTAGGTGCCTAGTACCAAAGCCTTCAGACAAGGACATGCTTTTTGTGTTTGAAGAATAACAATATAGCTCATTTTTGGAACAGGTCAAAACAAGAATGATAAAGTATGAGATGTCAGAGAGAATAGGGAGGGAACAGTATATGTAGAGCTTTGTGCAGATTTTTAAGAACTTTTAAGTTTAATAAAGTAGGAAATAATAGAGGGTTTTGGACAGAAGAGTTGTGCAATCTAACTTTAACAAAATTTCTCTTCTGAATATTTTCAAATGAATATGAGCAATGGGCATAATGTAAGCACTCTATTGAACATATTATTTGACTTTTTGAAATTTTAATTTTCAATTAATCTTTATATATATAAATTAATAATTTTTGAATTCACCCTATGTCTTATGGATATGCTAAACTCGACTATTTTAGTTTTATATCTATGTAGACTCTGAGATTTTATAAGTTGGAATCCATGTTATCTATTACTGTAGACATTTTTATTCCTTCTGTTATAATCTGAATGTCTTTTATTTATTTCTTTTTTTCTTGTGGTGAGATGGGACATACTTCCCTGGTTACTGCTTTTAGGGAAAATACATGAAATTTTTAACCACTATATATAATATTAGCTTTAGGTTTTTGTAAATGTTACCAGGTTGAGAATGTTTCCTGCAATTCTTTTTCCTTATACTTTAAAATTAGAAATGGATGTTAAATTTTTTAAAAATACTTTTCTGCATTTATTGAAATAGCTTTTTGTCTGTTGATATAGTTAACTATATAAATTAATTTTCAAATATTAAATTAACTTTGCATTACCTGAGACAGATATATCTGTTCATGATAAATTTTTATATATGTTGTTGGATTTTATTACCTTATATTTGTTGAAGATTTTTGCAAAAATATTCATAAGGGGTGTTTATATATAGTTTTCTTTCTTTTTAATATCTTTTTCTCTTATTTATCTTAGGATAATTCTGGCTTCATAAAATAAGTTTGAAGTGTTCCCTCCTTTCCTATTACCTAGGGGAGACTGTGATTGTGTACAATCAATATTATTTCTTCTTTCAATATATGAATTCACTAGTGAAACCATCTGCACCAGGAGCTTTCTATGTTGTAAAGATGTTTTCCACAGTTCAATTTCAAACAAAATTATTTCAGTTATATATTTTTCATGAGCAACTTTTGATGGTTTGTGACTTTGTTTAAAGATTTTACTTATTTATTTTAGACAGAGGGGAAGGAAGGAGAAAGAGAAGGAGAGAAACATTAATGTGTGGTTGCCTCTCACACGCCCCCTACTGGGGACCTGGCCTGCAACCCAGGCATGTGCCCTGACTGGAAATAGAACCGGTGACCCTTTGGTTCGGAGGCCAGTGCTCAATCCACTAAGCCACACCATCCAGGGCTGATAGTTTGTGTCTTTTAAAGAACTGTTCATGTCACAGAAATTGATAAATCTCTCAGAATAAAGTTGTTTATACTCCATTATTTTATTTTTAATGTCATATTTATAGTGATGTCCTTGTTTATTGATTATATTGATAATTTTTTACAGTTCATAATTTTTATATTAAATTATTGGGATGGCATTGGTTCATATGGTCATGTAGTTTTTAGGTGTACATTTGGATGTTATAATATCAGTATATTTCATTGTGTGGAAATGCAAATCAAAACTACACAGTAAAAGAAACTACTTAACAAAACAAAAAGACAACCAACCAAATGGAAGAAGATACTTGTGAAAAACAGCTCAGACAAAAAGTTAATATCCAAAATATGTAAAGAACTCATATAACTCAACACCAAACAAACAATCCAATTAAAAAACAAGCAGAGGACTGAGCAGACACTGCTCCCAAGAAGACATACAAATGGCCAATAGATATATAAAAAGATTCTCAATTTCACTAGCTATTAGGGAAATGCAAATCGAAACCACAGTGAGTTACCACCTCATACCTGTTAGAATGGCCATTGTCAACAAGACAAGTAATTACAAGTGTTGGAGAGGTTGTGGAGAAAAGGAACCCTCACTCACTGCAGGTGGCAAAGTAGACTGGTACAGCCACTATGGAAAACAGTATGGAAATTCCTCAAAAAATTACAAATAGAGTTACTATAGGGTTCAGCAATCTATCTCCTATGTATCTACCTGAAAAACCTGAAAACACTTATCTGCAAAGATACATGTACCCCTGTGCTCATTGCAGCATATTCACGGTGGCCGAATCATGGACACGACCAAAATGTTCTTTGATAGAGGACTGGATAAAGAAGGTGTGGTGCATACGTACAATGGGACACCACTCAGCCATAAGAAGAGATGCAATACTGCCATTTGTGACAACATGGATGGATCTTGAGAATATCATGCTAAGTGAAATAAGTCAGAAAACTCTAAGAACCATGAGATTTTCCTCATGTGTGGGATATAAAACTGAAAGTCGTAGACACAGACAGACAATAGCATGTTCATTACCAGAAGAAAGGGGGTGGAGGAGCAGTAGCAGATGAAGAGGGCCAATTATATGATGATGGAAGGTAATTTGACTTTGGGTGGTGGGCACACAATGCAATATATACAGATTATGTTAATATTTGTTCAGCGTTTCATTTATTGATGCTCCTATTTTTATTATTTTCATTTTTAGATTATTCTGAATTTGTTTGATCCCCTATTGTTTTTCTAGATTATTCTTGTTAATTTTTTCTTTATTTGTAACGTAACTACTTCATCCTAACAATTGAAAACAAGGATCTTTATGGCTTCGATTAAATTGGGTTTTGATCGTAGCTCTAGAAATTACCTATCTCTCTAAAAATATACCCTCAGAGACCTAGCCTTTCCCTCTGAATAATCAAGTAACCACAGAAGCATCAAGAGACAGTAGCCCGGACCTGACTAGTGATCACAAAGTCCTCACCTCTGGCAGCCTAAAGATCACATTTTGACCTAAGTTACATTTGAGCTCCTGAGCTGGATAAAAAAACTCCAGCTACTTTCCCATGAAATGAGATGGAGAACACCAGGCCTGACCTCAGAGCTGTCTTCCAGACCTGAAGAAATGATTTATCTCCCTTTCTTCACCTCTGACCTATCTGCTCCAAGCAGGACTCTGAATCTCTAACCCACAATGCCCTGTGATTTTGTCCGTATAATCTGTACCACAGGCCACTGCCATCGGGAGTTCTGGTCTTTGAACATTAACTTCCCGTTCTGGATGACACCTTTCAGAATAAATAACCAACATTTCTCCACTGATATTCTCCACTGTTTTGCTCTGCTAGCTTCTTATCCACAAACTCAGTTTATTATTATTTTCACTGTGGTACTCTGGTCTTAGGTGCTTACTTATTCAGGGTTGTTATTTCTTCTCTGTGATTTGTCTTTTTAATCATCATGTAATATCTCTCTTTATCTCTGGCAATATATTTTATGTACTGAAGTCTTTTCTCAGACAGCAATATAGCTTTTCCAGATTTCTTTTGATTAATTGTATGGTGTTACATTTTTTATCTTGAAACTATTTTTTAACTTATCTATGTCTTTATTTATGAAGAGGATTTCTTGTAAAGATAATATATTTGGATCTCTTATGAATTCAATCTTATAATCATTACTTTTCATTGAGATATTAAAACCATTTCCATTTAATATAATTATTAATACGATGAAATTTAATTTGATATTTGTAGTTATTTTCTAGTTCTAATCTGCTTTCAACTCTTTGTTCTTCAAACTGCTTTTCGATTGAGTACATTTTTTATTACATTGTATCTTCAATATTAATGTTATATCTATTTTCCTAACTTCTGTTTTAGAAGTTTCTCTGGATTTGGAGTATGTACCTTAACTTATTACAGTCTACTTTTTGATAATATGTCACATCACTTGTAGTCTATGAATCTTAGAACAGTATTCTTTCAATTTCTCCCTCCTCTCCTTTGTCTTATTGTGATTCCATATTTTACTTTTATATCTGTTATATACCCCCATGTCTTTGACTCTTATTTTTGTCTTTAACACTACATTATCTCTTAGAGCAATTAAAAATAGGCCAAGATGACTGTTATATTTACATTTATTTTTATCCATTCCAAGCATGTTATTTGTTTTTGTAGACATATTTCTCTGGCAGTGTTCTTTGTGCTTGAAAACCTAGTTTAACAATTTTTGAAGCACAGCTCCGCTAGAATTAAATTCTTGCAGCTATTATTTATCTGAACAATCAATTTTACTTTATAAACATGCTTTTATTTGGTGTAGATGACATTTTTTCCTCCTTCCACTGTTTAAAGATATTTTAATATTGTCTTTAAGCTTGCATTTTTTCTGACAAAAAATCTTGTATATTTATTTCTTTGCTAATCTATAATTAATGTGTCTTTTTTTCTGGCTGCCTTCAAGATTTTCTTATGTTTTGCCTTCATTAATTTGAATGTGAGCAACTACTTATGTATGCATTGTATGAGTTGTTATTATTAATAATAGTAGAAATATTTATCCTTTATACTTGCACTACTTGATTATGTGAAGTTTTCACTGTTCTCTTGGTGTATTCATTTGAGTGATTTATTTGACTTATCTTCCAGGTCACTGATCATTTACCTGACTGTGCCAATTTTACGAAAGGGCCCATCACAGTAATTCTTTATCTCTGAAATTAGTATTTTTATTTCTAACACTGTATTTGATATCTTTTTATAGTCTTCCCTCTCTGATTAGATTCCCCTAAGTTCATCCATGTTCATGCTTTCCACTAGATTCTAGGTACATTTACTGTAGTTATTTTAAATAGGTTATTTCAATAGATTCCAGGTTACTTATTATTAGTTCCAATATTAGGATTTTCTCTGAGTGTGAGTCTGTTCATTGTTTGTCGGTGGTTTTGTTTTGTTTTCTTTTACTTTTCTTTTTCTTTTTTGCATGTGTTTGGGTCTAATAAATTTTGATTGAATACTGGAAATGTTTTGTGGAGCCAAACAGACTGAGGTAATTGCCAGATACAGGATTTATACCTGGAACTATGTGTTCTTTTCAGGTAGTAGCAGGGGGATTGAATCAATCTCGACAAGAGGTGAGCCTGGTTTAGGTTTGGTCTTTGCTCTTTTCCTTCAGTGCAAGACAAGCTTCAAATTAGTCTACTGACGCCGTGTACTTAGATGGGAGTCTGGAATTCACAGGGCATTTCTCAGGGTTGTGCTCTCTCCTTGGTTTCCAACTCTCCACATGTGCTTGCACAACACAAGTGCCCTCTCTTAAAGCACATAACCTTTCCCCAGTGGTAGCTTTCTGATGCCTGCAATTCTGCGCTCGCTAAAGCTCTGTTGCTCTCCGGGGCAAAGGAGGGGTTACTTTGCTCTTATCCTGTTCCAGCCTCCATTTGGGGCCTCCAGTGTGGGATTTTTTTCAATTTCCTATTGCAGACAGGAAAATTCTGTGTTTTTGCTGGGTTTTGTCTGGGAGACCATTTAACGTATTATCCTTGTTTCAGGACTTTGTTCTCCTTTTCCCAATGGGTAGTTTTATCTATACCATTTCCCTGTGTTCTGTGGTTATCAGGATCTGCTCCTCCTTCCCTTGATGCTTAATGCTTCTAAGAAAAAGTGCTGTTCCTCTACAGGGACCTGATCCTTTTTCCTATCCCTGTGAGGGTAGCACTTGCTGCTTTGCGGCCCTGCTTTAAATTTTCCCATGAGTATACAATGGCGTGCGGAGGAAAGGGAGTGTGAATGGGTGCAAACTCTGCTTTTATCTCATTTTCATGGGCTTATACTGTCAAATTCACCGACACTTGGCCTTCAGTTACTTGTTGATATTTTAGCTCATTTTATACTATTTGCTTATATGTTGGCCCTTTTTTTCTTCCTCTGTCACAATTGAGAAAATACAAGTATTCAATTTCTACTTGTGGGGAAGGAACAATCCCTTCCTAGGATTTCAAGCTGTTTGGTTTCCTGAAAACTCATCCTATGCTCCTTACCATATTAAGAATCTTAAAATTGAACTTTTATCATGTGATTAACCGACTTAAAAAGTCACTACTAATTCCTAGCAACATCTAACCTACATTTATTGGCATGATTTTTATATACTACCACATTAGCTTTCTTCTGTATGCCTCCACAAAAGAATATTTTTCTCCATCTTCTTTCCCTTCTAAAGACATAGCTTTCAAGTTTTCTATGCCAACTAATCCAGTTCTCATTAGAGCTGGTGTCTTATCTCTTTTATAACACTGACATTTTGGACCATACAACTTAGTGTATAATTATACATACACACATATGTACACACACACACACATATATTTTCATCAAACTCTTGGCTTCACTAGGGGGGAGGAAGGCATCAGTAATTCTTCATAGTATCTTAGCCCAGCAACTTCTGGTCTCCTTTATATTTTTATTAAAAACTAGAATAGACTTGCAATAAATTTATAAACATGTCAAAATGTTCTTAACAAGCTTACTTGAATAAACGCACAAAATGTATTTAAAATTATGAGGGGAAATATGTGTTTTCTGACAGGTAAGTATCAGATTAATACAGTGTGTGAGATTAAAGTTTCTGCAGTGAGGGAAATAATTCTTATGGCAAGATGCAGCTGCGCTAATTACGTTTGGGCTGGGAGGGTGGCCATGGTCACGAATGTTGTTACCGTGCTCATTTGGACAATTTGAAACAAAGACCTATTTATTGGTGCTTGTCTGTGTTATTTAAATATTTGGATACTATTATTTTGTTTACTTTAATTATCAGTGTGTATAGGAGAGTATTTTAGATTGCTATAATTTCTCCCATTTATACAATGATAACTCTCTCTAAGGAGGATTTGAACACTTCTAATAACTCTTTACAAGTCCAGTCAGTGGCAGCCTTTCTACTGAAATATATGTCACTTTTTTTCCTGACAATAATGACATTCAAAAATAAATGGAAAGTTAAAATGAAACAGTCTACTTACCTGGCAACTTTAAATCTGAATGTAAGGACATACAATAGACATATATACTTACGACTTCTCTGCCTTGATTGAAAAGGTAGTGTGGAATCATTTCTGTGGTACGTATGTTGGGAGATTTATAAATACAACCAGCTCCTAATATTACATCTGTTGCCCTATGGGACTTTAATTGCAAGATCAGTCTGCCTCTCCCTCTCACTTTTTTAACATTACTTTGTTGTTACTTATCAAGAAATTGAAGTGAAATGGGTATTAAGAGAATTCCTGAATTTAGAGTATTCATCTGCGTCTCCATTCATTCCAGGCAGAGTGTGGGTAGGCTGACAAGATATTAGGGAGTAGAAGCTCTGTATAACTAGGAATGTTGGCTACTTTGTCTGCTAAGAGATTCAAGACATCACATTGGCTAAGGCAGACTTTACTTACTGATGTATTACAACAGACAGGTTTTAGCAATTGTCCCTTTCTAAAGCCCCTTAAAGTTTTATCTTCTCAACAAGTTTAACTTTCACTAAGGCAAAGATCCTTGCCTGTAAGTAAATTATTGTGTTAGTCCCCAAGAATTCTTTCCTGTTTTTGCTCAAACATATATCTTAGTACTTAAATTTCAGAATCTGATTCCCTTGCTTATAGCTCAGCTCCAACATTGGTTGTTTTTAGCAGATGCTTGGGGTAATGTATAATCTCAGGTACATGTTACAACACTCCGGTTCCCAGGATAAGAGTGGATGGTTGGGGATGGTGGAGATGGTGAGCGATACAGGAATGAATTTGCGATCTTGATACACTGTGGCATTAAGCAATTTATCAATAATGACAATAAGCCACTTTGTTTAATGCCTAAGATAGGAGGAAGCAAAGGTCAGTAGTCTCTAAATCTTTTTAAATACTTAAACATTACATCGCGTATATTAGCACATACATTTTCTCCGATTGAAGATTTAATTTGTTAGTTTTTATTTTGATTTTATTAAACCCATTTATATTTTTGAACGATCATAAGAAATATGCAGCACTTGATAGCAACTCCTGGTGAACTAAAGTTTTTAAAACAAGATTTTTGAGATGCATTCTCATTGATTAGCTCAATATTTCCTCTAATTTAAAAGGTTCATATTTCATCTCTGTCTCTTTCTCATTTTTACCACTTTAGTATTCAAAAGATGACATGTATATCACTAAACAAATTAATCAGGAAAATAAATTCTTCAAGCTGTTTCTGTTGTTTCTACAAAGAAGAATATTTTACATAATGTCATGATCTTAGAGACAGTGATCACAGCCCCTGTTAGACTCCCTTTATGGTTTTCTTTTTTTAAACATATTTTTTATTATGCTATTACAGTTGTTCCAGTTTTTCCTCCTTTGCTCCCCACTGCCCAGTACCCTCCTTCCCTCCAGCAATCCCCCCTTAGTTCATGTCCATGGGTCATGCGTGTAAGTTCTTTGGCTTCTCCATTTCCTATGCTATTCTTAACTCCCCTCTTTCTATTTTGTTCCTACCAATTATGCATCTTAAGCCCTGTACCTTTTCCTCCACTTTCCCCCTTCACCCTCCCTGCTGATAATCCTCCAAATGATCTTCATATCTATGATTCTATTCCTGTTCTGGTTGTTCCTTTCATTTTTGTTTGTTTTTTATATTCACCTGTTGATAGTTGTGAATTTGTTGCCATTTTAATGTTCATTTTTTGATCCTCCTCTTTTTCTTAGACAAGTCCCTTTAACATTTCATGTAATAAGGGCTTTCCTGAGGAGCACTTTATCAGCCCTTTGATTCTAAATGATTCCTTTGCTGGATAGAGTAATGTAGGTTGTAGGTCCTTTCTCTTCATCACTTTAAATACTTCCTGCCAGTCCCTTCTTGCCTATAAAATTTCTTTTGAGAAATGTGCTAATAGTTTTATGGTAACTCCTTTGTAGGTAACTGTCTGCTTTTTACTTGCTGCTTTTAAGATTCTCTCTTTCTCTTTAACCTTTGGCATTTTAATCATGATGTGTCTTGGTGTGCTCCTCTTTGGGTCCAACTTGTTTGAGACTCTCTGTGCTTCCTGGACTTATATGTCAACTCCCTTCACCAAATTAAGGAAATTTTCCTTCATTATTTTTTCAAATAATTTTCAATTTTTGCTCTTCCACTTCTCCTTCTAGCAGCCCTATGATTTGGATGTTGGCAGGTTTGGAGATGTCCGAGAGGTTCCTCAGCCTATCCTCATTTTTTTGAATTCTTGTTTCTTCTTTTCATTCCGATTGAATGTTTATCTCTCCCTTATGTTCTAATCATTGTTTTGAATTCCAGCTTCCTTCCCTTCTCTGTTAGTTTCCTGTGGATGATTTTTTATTTCACTTAGTGTGAACTTCATTTCTGCCTTTACTTTTTTGCTGTATTCAAGGAGTTCTCTAAGCATCCTAATAATGAGTGTTTTGAACTCTACATTTGATAGCTTGGGTATCTCCCTTTCACTTAGTTCTTTTGCTGGTATTTTGTTCTGTTCTTTCATTTGGGCCATTTTTCTTTGTCTCCTGAATTTGGCAGCCTCCCTGTGTTTGTTTCTGAGTATTAGGTATAGCTGCTTTTATTCCCTGTCTTAGTAGCATGGCCAACTTAAAAAGGCACCTGTAAATTGTGTGCAGTGGAGCTTTAGGTAATTCCCAGTGCTGGGCAACCCTCTTCACTGTTTTGTGACTGTGTGGGGAGGACATCAAGAAGGGACAATGTCGCTGCCTGGCTTCTGGTGGTTAGCCTGGTGCTTGCCCTCTTTCTAGTCACTTCACACCCTTCCTGTGTATGATTGGAACCCCTCTGGCTGCTGTCCTGGTGGTGAATCCAAGAGCAGGTGGGCCTGCGCATATTCTAAGACTGTGCTGACACTTTAAGTGGCAAAAATCCAGCGGTTTCTTCCACCACCCCAATGCCTGCTGGTTTTTTCAGCCAGAGGTAATGGGGATCTATCTTCTCGGTGGTAGAACCCTAGGCTGTGTGGTCTGGGCTGTGCAGTTTGGCCTGGGGCTGGGATTACTGGCTTCCAAGGTATCTGTCCCACTTGTTCCACCACCACTTTTCCATGCTACACTGCCTCTCTACCCATCTCCACAACTCTGCCTAGTCTGGATAAATGTGTGTTCTTTAAATACTTGGTTGTCAGAACTCCCTACAGCTTTATTTTCTGAGAGTTCTGGGTTTTACTGGTTTTGAGATATGGTTGTAATTCTTTCTATGGTTACACAAGGAGGTGAAGCATTTCTAACTATGCCTCCATCTCGATTGGAAGTCCTATGGTTTTCTAAAGAAGTTCATACTACTGCTAGTTTTATGCTGTCTTTTTTACAATACTCATATACTATCAATCAAAGTGACTATTTTTATTAATTGTACCAACTATTCCTCTTAAAGTATTTAATATGGGAAAAACACAGAACATAGTAAATCTTACAACAACCTCCCCCTAATTTAATAAACTCTTAGTCCAATCATGGAAGTAAATAGTTATATTTATTACTATATCATATAAACAATCACTCTTTGAAAGCACTAGATAAATGGATAGACCAGAATAAGATTATAGTTTGCTTTATTTCTTAGAGGTTAAAAAGAATAATGTTCTACTTTCCTCTAATTTCCAACGTGAAATAATGATAATTATAGTCTTTAAAAACATCCAGGGGTCAAATATATGTTGACAGAGGAAGATCTGACTTTGAGCTGTGGGTACACAATGTAAGACTCAGATGATAGAGCACAGAATTTTACACCTGAAACCTATATGATCTAATTAACCAATGTCACTCCAATAAAGTTATTAAAAATTAAATGTTATTATGAAGAATTTTTCAGAGGGAAATATATAATACAACCCTTTAAAATATAACACAGTATCTTATATTCAGAATTATTAAGTTTAAAGGAGGATTTTATGATAGCATTTTATTTGCCTTTGAGAATTTTTTAAAATTCTCTTTAAATTAACTTCCTTTTATTTCAGATAGAGAAAATGGAATTTTTTTCTTGTATTTTACTATTGGTCTTGAATATCGCTAAATAGCCTAGCAAATCTGATACAGAAAACCCAAAAACTAAACTAGGGATGTATTGTTCATTTCTTTCATGTCCAGAAGCCTGTCAGCCTTTGTATTCAAATGCAGATTGTTTTAGTTTTCCGTGAAGCCAACAGTTACTTCTGGGTTTCAACTATAAATCTGCCCATAATCATTTTGAATCTGCAACTTACTAATTGGAAGTATGTTCCCAAATTGCATAGTTATATCCTTATAGCACTGAGCTGTAGGAAAGCGAGACAAGTAAATCTTGTGGTAAAGTCGCACAGGTTTGGCGAAGAGTGTAATTGTGAAGTAATCTGTGAGGTTAATGTCTACAGGACTTTAAGGAAATTGGAAGTGTGCGCCTGTATGGCTAACATGATCAAGCTGTGCAGGTAGACAGGAGCACTAGGATTCCTCACAAAACTCATTAAACACTAGAGATTTTACAATGTACTTAAGGCATAATGGTCTAGATAAATGAACATCCCTGTGCAGATATTTTATTGGTTTTATCTCCCCATTAAAATAGTTGTTCTCTATATATTCCTGTTTTTTCTTTTTATCTATCAGTCTAATATCCTTTAAAGTTCTGATAGGATCCTAAATTCCCTTTTAAGGAAGTTAACTTAATAAACTAATGGAAAACTGATTAAAATAATGCTTGCCATTAACAATATTAATGTATGGAAATCAAGGACATCGTAGCCACCTTCTTAGTTTTAGACCAGAGTGCTATCGGTGGTTTACTTAGAGGTTTACACCTGTCCCCGTCAGGCAAGTTTGGTGGTGGTGGTGGTGGCAGCTCCTACTAAGCATCTCCCCTTGTTCTTATTCCCACATGAGCAGCTGTCCTGTGACTTTCCAGAAAGCGTGACTGCACACACCTTCCTCTCACCTGCATGAGCTTCCAGTAAAATTTCCTTGGACACACAATAGCTAATTCCTGAACCTGAGTCTTGACCCTCTGTCTATGGAGCTCCTCCGCCAGGACAACCCAGTGAACTTCTCTGAGATCCAGTGGACTGAAACCAGTGTGAATCCTGGCCTTGGGGAGAACTGTTTGTTTGTTTTTTTCCCAAATTTCTTCTTACTGAGATAAGATTTTTATTTTTATTTCTTAGTTTATTAACCAATTCGCCATTACTCCAATCCCATATTACTAATTATCTTCACTGAAGTTTTCTGCTCCAATGACTGTATTTTCTGCCCTAGGATTGTACCCAGACTATAATATATGTAGAGGAAGGAATAAAAAAAAAATAACTGTGCTAAAAAGACCAGTGAGTTTTCAGTTGTAATTGTATGATGCAATGACAAACAGTTGCACTAATTTGCATCAAACAGATGTAATAGCACAAAAGGTGGAACAGAAATCATAGCCTTCCTATCTTACAATGAGAAGAAATCCACCAATGCGTTCTTTGTGAAACACGCTATGTAAGTTTCTCATCTTAGATAGGTAGGGTGAGACCAAAAAAAGGCTTAGTCTTTCCAGGTTCCACTCTGTCTAGCATCCCTTTGCCCAGTCTGACTACTTGTTTTCAATCATTGCCCCCCTCACTGGGGCTGACTGGACTCTGTCTGCCAGTGAGTTGTAGTTGTAAGCACTGTATTCATGCCTTGAAATAATTTTTTAAAATATAAGAGGTAGGATCTTTTGTCCCCATAGGGGCTGCTGAGAAAAATAGAAGGAAAAAGATGAAAAGTCTTTGCTTCAAAATAAAAGTGCTAAAAATATTTCATTGTGTTAAATCAGTGATTTTCAACCATTTTTATCTCATGGAACACATAAACTAATTACTAAAATTCTGCTGCACACCAAAAAACGATATATTTTTGCTGATCTAACAAAAATAAGTATAATTTTGATTCATTCACAGTGGACAGCTATTTTTGTGTTGGCTGTTGTCATATTTTACTTGGCAATTTAAGGGAAAATAGGTCAGTGTCCCAACTAAATAGTCAGGTATTGTATGTTTTAAACATTCTTGTAGCACACCAGTGGCACACTGGTTGAACCTCACTGCTCTAACCCCTGATAAATGACTTTCTCATTTTCAAAGTACTGTTAATTGGAGATCATCATAAAAAAATCTGAGGCAGATAACTTGTGCTCCTCAATTTCTATCATCAACTCACACTACTATTACTTCTAGAGAAATGATTTAAGGTCATGCCAACCACATATGACAAGGATACTGTAACCAGGGCCACAAGCCTGTCAGGGATGAAGATCTGGGTTACCCTCTGAGGCAAGCAACTGAAGTTAGGAAGTGACTTAAAGATGAGGAATAGAATGTGGAGGGAGATAATAGATATCAGTTCCATCCTCAGGATGAAAACAGCAGAGTTATTGTAGCTTATCCTACTCAACTAACTATGTAAATATTTTTTAGGGAATTCATTGGCAGTCACCTTGAGAAGTCAGTGATAAAATGAAAGTAGTTCTCTGTGAGCTATGAATGTATCAGGGCAGTCAGAGGATTCGATCAGTGCGTTGCCCACATCAACTTGACACATCATTCATGCACATCAGCTCGATTGTCAATGGCCAGTAACTGCAGTAACTGCATCATTGCATCTTTGACAGATAATATATACATACAATCTCCAAGCATTGGCTTGGTTTGCAAGATTGCAGGAGTGGGCCAGGCAAGTCTGAAGTGCACAGGGCAGACAGAGTCAGGAAGGGAAGAACGTGGTAGGCTGGAACACAGTGCCAGTGCCCTTGCACACGGCAGGGTTTCCTCTTAGGGAAGCCTCAGCCCCACACAAAGCCTTTCAAGTGATTTAGTCAGTACCAGCCAGAGTATCCAGGATAGTCTTTATTTAAAATCAACCGAGAGAAATTTTAATTACATGTGTAAAATCCCTTAAAAGCAGTAATGTTTGTATGAATAATTGGGGACTGTAAATCTAGTCAAGCTGACATATCAAAAAATCCCTAACAGAGAGCTTTCTATAGTGGAAAGAGGACACTCTGCCCACATGTGGGACGATCTGGCAGAGTCAGGGAATCTGAACAGCCCTCAACCAAAGATGAGTGTTAGTGGAAGTACACTCTAGCCCCACAGGAAGACTCACTGAAGTCCATACCCTATCACATCTCCAGGCTCTCAAAGTTCCTGAGTGGCATTAAGTTCCAGTTGCCTACAGGTATACTTGTTTGACAATTTGCTCTTCTTTTCCCATACTTCCTCCTCTCTACTTATTCTACTTGTTCCTCTTATCATCATCTTCCAAATAAAATACTTTTACTGGAAATCTTACTTTTGGGTTTACTCTGAGGGATGGCAAATGAAGGCATTAAGTAATATATTACTGTTTAAGCATGGTCAAAAATATATTTATTTTAAGTTTTCTTACATCATTACATTTAGTTATTGGTACTTTCCCTAAATGAAAAAAAAGTTTAGCAATTTAGAAATACTAGATATATTTTTGAAATATTTTAAATCAGAATAGTATAAATTTCTAATGAAATATAAACATGCTTTATTCTTTATCCTTCAGTGATTAAATTAATGTGTCTGTACTTTTCCTGATCACCACTGATTTTCTGAGCTGCTTCTCCAATCTACTGCTTTAGGTTAAATGTAAGATACTGCTATGTATTAACTGACAGTCATAGAAAAATTCAAGAGATCTTTTTAATTCTACTCTCATGATTGTGTCTGCTAAAGTAAAACTAAACCAACCAGTATGACTACAAGTTAGGATATTAAAATAGTATGTGTTCAAAATTATTAAAGTATTTCCAGCAAAATGTATCAATTTCCCTGCATTTACCTTAGTAAATTATGGGTTATTTCATCAATGGGTTGTTTCAGAGAAGGAAATATCCTTATTTCTTGGAGCAATTTAATTTATTCATTAAATTAGTACTCTTCATGATATGATATTTAGAAAAAATGTATACACTAAAGTAGAGGAAAAATATCAAAAGCCCATAGTACAGACTTTTAAAAAAGCAACTATACAGCCTTTCGAACACTATGCAATTATTTATTGTCTATATCTTTTTACTGGAGTAGCATCTGCTTCATGGAAATAATAACCCGTGTTTGAAAATAATTCAATAAAACACAGTGTCTGAGATTTTTAAGAACAAGTGTGAAATTGTTTTATCTTCATTTCCTGGAGCTCTGGACAGCTGATTGAGGCAGTACAGAGAGCATCTGCTGCACAGGTGACTCCCAGGACACTTGTCAAATTGATTGTGTCCAGAAACAACTGCGACATGAAAGAAAGACAGACAAGTTCTAATCATACTGCACTCAGAATGCAAATCTAGAAGCTACGTAATGCAGAGCTAGATAGCTTTGCTGGACAGTTTTGAATTTTAATTAACAGATTGTTCTCTTACCTTATATATTTTCTCTAAGTGACTGAAACAAATTTCCACATGAGCTTTGTTTCCATATGCCAACAAATTTTTCAATAAATACAATAACTAATGCATTGTTATATTAATTTTGATTTCACAAACAGACTACCATACAAAGAGCAGGAAAACAAAACGCATCCCACTATTTTAGATTCTCCTTTTAAAAGTGCATGGTTTTGTCTGTATTATTACACTATTCATCAGTGACTAAAAATAATGGGTAACTTATAGAGTAACTGATTTTTCAGAAAAGAGTATGTGTGATTTAGGCAATATAAAATTCTTGATAAATTCAAGCCTACTCCATTTTTCAAGTACACATATATTTGCCAGCTTGAATGAATGTCATTTCCTCTTCCCAGTGATTAGAACTCCTTCACATTGCTGTTTGAAAATAGAGGTTTGTACAATGAGGTATCATCTCACACCAGTCAGAGTGGCCAACATAAACAAATCCACAAACAAATGTTGGAGAGGATGCGGAGAAAAGGGAACCCTAGTGCACTGTTGGTGGGAATGCAGACTGGTGAGGCCACTGTGGAAAACAATATGGAATTTCCTCAGAAAACTAAAAATGGAACTGCCCTTTGACCCAGAAATTCCGCTGCTGGGATTATACCCTAAGAACCCTGAAACACCAGTCCAAAAGAACCTGTGCACCCCAATGTTCATAGCAGCACAATTTACAATAGCCAAGTACTGGAAGCAACCGAAGTGCCCATCAGCAAACGAGTGGATCCAAAAACTATGGTATATTTACACAATGGAATTCTACGCAGCAGAGAGAAAGAAGGAGCTTATACCCTTTGCAACAGCATGGATGAAACTGGAGAGCATTATGCTAAGTGAAATAAGCCAGGCGGTGAGGGACAAATACCATATGATCTCACCTTTAACTGGAACATAATCAATAGAAGAAAAAAGCAAACAAAATATAACCAGAGACATTGAAGTTAAGAACAATCTAACAATAGCCAGGGCGGGGGGGGGGGCAGGTGGGTTCAGCTGGGGTGGGGTGGAGGGATGGGGAGAAAAGGCATACAACTGTAATTGAATAACAATAAAAATTAAAAAAATAATAATAAAATTAAATAAAAAAGAAAATAGAGGTTTGTAGACTATTAGAAGAAATCTAAAGAGTGCCACATTGTAAGATTCTTGTTTTCGTTATTCAACTTGTTGCTGATTAAATGCCTGGAAAGAAAAATAAGTCGATGTTAAAGGACTGTAATAAATTAAAGATAGTTAATTAATCTATATGATTAGAAATCACCTCAGGAATACCATAAATGTGCGTGCTAAGTATCCCAGATTGATGTCAGCAAGAAGTATAATTAGCACTTTTTCTTTCCTATGCTTTCCTCATCCAGTGCTAGTTAGAACCATTAATGAGAAGAGAAGATGGTGACAGTATCTAGATTATACCACTGTAACATAGCAAATATTTTGAACTGCAGACACTTGAAAGTCAACAGATGCGGAAAGAGTGTTCTTCTGAACACTACCTGTCTAAAATCAGAGCCATAAATCTCCCTTCAAGGCTCTTGACTCCTGTCACCAAGAAGGAGACGCCAAGCACCTGGAAGAAATCTCATCCAAAACTGGTCACAACACTGTCTTTCCTCCCATACAAGCTCCTAAAGTTCCACTTGCCCTTCCTGAAAGTAACTTGCTGTTCTCCTAGTGACCTTTCTCCCCTGCCCTCCCCCTGTTAAGATTGTGTATAAACTCTAAATACTGGTCACTTGCATGAGCCACTCTGTGAGCTCCCATGAACCTCTGAGAATAAACTTTGTTTTTACTCCTTTTTAATTTGTCTTTTCTTTTCAGTTTAACTTATGGACCCCATTGCTAATTTTAAATGGGTAGAAGAAAAGGTTTTCTACTGTGACAATGACAATGACAATCAAAGAATTAATCCTATATAAAACTCTGGCTTCTGTTTCTTTATTTTTCTCTCACTTTGTAGTCCATTTCCCAACTTAATAATGCTTAAAGACTGAGACTTGAATTGTTTTTCTGTCTTAACACTTTGCTCTCTTCCTCATCCTCCTAAAACCTGGCATATCAATAATATCAAAGATTCTAAATTATGAATTTAAGTAATTTGTGGCATCTGCCTAAAGCTTGCTTTTTATTCACATCACCTACAATGGAATAAAGGCCTGAGTAGGAGTGAGTTTCCACGGGTTACTGCGGCAGCCACAGTCAGTGGCTGACCGTGCAAGTGATGGGAATGGAAGGTCAAGGCTATGAAATTCAGGTGTGTTCTTCTCTGGGCACATTCTCATCTTGACACAGATGTGAATGACTCACAAGTATTTTATGGCTCCTTGAATTTTGTGTATATACACAGGGGGTGGCATATTCACTATCAGGACCAGAGCTAAAGCAAATGATTTCTAAAACAATGTTAGATATTCCTGAATAGACACAATGTTTAAAATATTATTCCCCATTATATTAATAATATGCACATATCCTCTATTAATATACTTAAGCATTAATACAAGTAGGATAAGAAATAGACCTTCATATTTGGCATAATCATTGGTGTTACAACCCATGATATAGCAGCCTGCTATATAAATGACAAGTAACTAAATTCCCCTTGCAAATACATGATCCATTGTTTCTGGTGAAGGAAGATGACACCATTCTCCAGTATGGTTATAGTTGTTGTACTTACTGCTTAAAGTGATACTGTCTATTACTTTTGCATTTTCTTTGTGGCCAGGTATGAAATTGACTGTTCAGGCTACATTGGAGGACTTTTTTTTTTTCAATTCATGGTATTCGAGTGAAGGAAGGGACGACAGAAAAAATGATCTTGAGTGTTCTATTTACAGCATGTAGCTACAAAAAAATTTTCATGGAGAAATCTGAACAAACTCCTAATTAAATTTGTCTTAGGCTGATAGTTTCAAATCACCAAAATGACAATAAATTGCCATATTTCATTTTAACTGCCAGTAAAAATATTTATAATATTACCTAATAGGATTTGTATTTAGAAAGAACTCTGATTTGAAAGTAAACAGACACAAAGTTCAAATTCTCATGTACATATTCTTAAATGTGGTAATGACAAAAGAAAAATAATTGTCTTTCCATGAAAATGAGTAGAATAATTGAGATATTAGAAAAACATTTCCATTTCATAAATTAGTATATCAAAATTACTTGGTTCCTGGCCAAGTAATACCTGAGACATACCAATGGCTCAGTTGGTTGGTGTCCTACTGCAAAGCAAACTAAAGGTCTCTGGTTTGATTCCCAGTCCGCTCCTGCCTGAGCTGTGGGCCTGGTCCCTGGTTGGGGTGTGTGTGAGCGGCAACCAAGCCCTGTTTCCCTCACACATCAATGTTTCTCTTGTTCTCTTTCTTCCTCCCTACACACTCTCTAAAAATAAATTTTAAAAATATTTTTAAAAATTACTAAGGAGGTCTTTTTTTGGAAAGCTGTTTCCTTCGGTAGAGTCTTTAGGGTTTGTTATACATAAGATCATGCCATCTGCAAACAAATACAGTCTTACTTAGTTCTTCCTGTCTGATTTCGTTGCTTTTTTATTCTTGCCTGCATGGTCTGTCTAGGCCTTCCACCACTATCAAAGGCACAAGAGTGGGCACGTTTATCTTGTTTCTGATCTTCCTCAAATTAGAAAGCTTTTTAGCTGTGGCGTATCATCTGGAGCCATTATTATGGTTGAGTTATATTCCACCCACATCAAGTTTGTTAAGAGTCTTTATCATGAAAATATATTGAATTTTTTGAATGCTTTTTTCCATATCTATGGAGATGATCATACAATATTTCTTCTTAATTCTGCTAACATTACGAATCACATTTATTGACTTGTGTATTTTAACTGTCCTTGCATCTCAAAGTTATAGCCCACTTAATCATGATGTATGAGCCTTTGTATATGCTAATGATTTTTGGTTAATATTTTCTGAGTATTTTTGCATGTGTTCTTTAAGGATATTAGCCTATCATTTTTTTCTTGTGGCGTCCTTGCCTGCTTTTGTTATCAGGATAGGATGGCATCATAAAGTAAGTTTGAAAGTGTTCCCCACTCTACAATTTTTTCAAAGAATTTGAGAAGGATTGGTATTAATTATTTTTATAAGATTGGTAGAAATAACCAGCACAGTAATCCAATCCTGGGCTTTTTTATTGTTGAGAGGTTTTTGATTACTGCTTCAATTTCCTTGCTCATTAATATTCTGTTCAAATTCTGTACTTTTCATAGCTCAGTCTTTTTAGCTTTTATGTTTATTGAAATTTATGAGTTTCTTTTTGCTTCTCAAACTTACTGACACATAATAGTTCATAGCAATTTTTTATGATGTTTTGTACTCGGTTGTATCATTTCTAGCCTCTTTCATTTCTAATTTTATTTATTTGAGTCATCTCTCTTTTATTCTTTCTCTAGCTAAAGATTTGTCAATTTTGTTTATCTAATTTTTAAAAAGCTCTTAGTTTCATTGATCATTTCTATTGTCTTTATTTATTTTGACTTTATTTTCTTCTAACTTTCAGCTTAGCTTATTCTTAATTTTCTAGTTCTTGGGTTGTAAAGTCAGGTTGTTTATTTAAGAACTTTCTCTTTTCTTCATAGGCAGTTTATTTATATGTCCTTCTGTGTCAAAAAATGTTTTTGCTGCATAAAAACAAATGTTTTTGTTGTTGTGTTTCTATTTGCCTGAAAATGTTTTTCATATTTTCCTTTTGGTGTAATTTGCTCTCTTTGGTTGTTGAGGAGCATGTTGTTTAATCTACACATATTTGCAAATTTTCCAATTTTCCTTTTGTAATTGATTTCTAATTTCATATTATTATACTCAGAAAGATACCTGATTTGATTCCAATCTCCTTAAACTTGGTAAGATGTGTTCTGTGGCCTCACATTTGGTCTCCATAGGGGACTGTTCCATGTGCATCTGAGAAAAATATTTGTTCTGCTACTGTCAGATGAAATGCTCTACAGCTGTCTTTTAGGTCTATCTGGTCAAAGATATAGTTTAAGTCAAATATTGTCATAGTGATTTTCTCTCTGGACCTTTTAACATGGAGTAATGAAACCCCCACTATCATGGCATTGGTGTCTATTTCTCCCTTTTATGCTTGTTAATATTTACCTCATGTAGTTGCATACTTCATTTGCATGGAACGTTTTTCATCTCTTCACCTTCAGACTCTGTGTACCTAAAGCTGGTGTGAGTCTCTTGTAGGCAACACAGAGTTGGGTCTTGGTTTCTTTTTAATCAATGCAGCAATTATATGTCTTTTTTAAATTTAATCTTTATTTTTCCATTACCATTTAGTCCCTTTATGACTCTCTCTCCCCAGCAATCACCACACTATTATCCATGTCCATGAGTCATTTTTCATTTTTGCTCAATCCCTCCAGCCCCTCACCTCCCCCTACCCCAACTAGCTGTTATCCTGCTCTCCATCTATGAGTCTGTGTCCATTTTCCTTACTAGTTCAGCTTCTGCCTTAGATTCCACATATTAGTGAAATGGTATGATATTTGTCTTTCTCTGACTGGCTTATTTCACTTAGCATAATGCAGCAATTATATGTATTTTGATTAGAAAAATAATTAATTAACATGTAAAGTAATTATTGGTAAGTATGAGTCTAGAGGGGAGTGTTATTGTAAATGCTCACATACCTGTTTAAAAACTGCTTCTTTACTATGGTTCTGTGAGATGCATAAATGCCTTCCCCTCTCAGCTCTCAGAGTTAGGTAATTTGTTGGTCTGTCCTTTGAGTGGCAACCTCAAAGGTTGTGGTGCCAGAAGTATAATGCAAACCTTCATTCTTCGGAGAGAAACTGGGAGTCTTGGGTTCCCTCCTGAATGTAAGACACTGTGCTTGTGGTAGGGTTCATGGCAAGACCGTGCCTCAGCCTTTCTTACCTATTTCAGTGTATTGTCTCAGCTGTTCAGTGTGTGGGAATAGTCCAACAGGTTTTGAACTACTCTCAGAGGAAACCGATTCACGTTTACATGTATCCCCAGTATATCCACGAGACTCGAGAAAGTCAAGAGCCTCCTAGTTGCCATCTTGGTGATATCTCCCAAAGTGACATATTTTTATAATGCAAAATATCTCTGCTTCAAAATATATGTGGTTCTTGTTAAAAGATTTCATAATTTTCACTGCATTTAATTTACATTCAACTTTATTTCATTTTTATTATTTAGTTAGAAGTTTCCATTTTAGGGACCTAACCAGGTTCTACTTTTATATAAAATTTGGTTTATCAGGCTCCTTTCATTTGACACATTTATGCAACTTTAATAATTTCATGCATATTCATAACCTATTTACTGGCAAATGAATCATTTCCCAAATCACATTATTCTTTTTCCCAACTGTATGGCATCATTTTCTTCAGAATCTGTAGATGTCATCAAATTTTTTAAATATACCTTCAGTATCATAGGACACTTAAAATCTATTTCAAAATATTCCTCTAGATTCTGTGTAAATTGCCAAAATATAAATTAATTTTGTTTAATATGTCATAAATTTAGATGGTATTCATGTGTGGGCATCCAAGAGATCATAGATGAACAAGTACGTATGTCAAAAGAGTAGAGCTTCCGGTTAAGAATAATGAGGCTGTTACATTTCTTGAATATCTGTGCTCAGCATCAACATTTTGGTATAAAAATCTCTTTATAACTGTGACTTGTTCATATATGAAAAATGATTGTGTTAAGTCATTTTGTAACATTTGCGAAAGCAAAACCTGAAGTTGAAGGTTTCTTCAAAGTATTGTAAGGATAGCTTGTAGGGCTACTCGTAACTCAGACAAGCATAATCCTTAGGCCTCTTCTAAGGACATTGAGAAAATAATACTGACAATGAGAGCAAGTCAATGAAAAAAAACCAGTTTCAAACGTCGGACATGAGTACATTGACTTGTAACAGCTCATTGGGTTTTCTGAGCTACCAAAATCCACTAAGATGCTGCATTGTTAGTATCTCAGACTTGATTCTGCTGAGAGAGTAGCTGAATCAAATTTTCAAGTACTATGGATATATACATGATGTCTAGATTCAGACTGGTATGAAATTAAAACAGCAATGCAAATAGATCTAATTCTTACCCACTTTAAGAATATCAAAATCTTATGTTTTCATATTCCTACTTTAACATAGGATAGTTCAACCTGAAGTCTGAGACTGATGTTTATTCTGTATCTCATTTATCGTTTATTAATAAAGATATATAACTGAGGATTAAAAAAGAAAAATGTGCTAAAAATGGAATATTTTATGTCATAAAACTTGTAAGACAATTTTCAAATAATGTTAATATTGACGTTTGTTGCTTGTATATTTGTCAAGTGAGTTTTTGAAACAACAGAAAGAACATATCTTGAGTATGTATATTTATAAAAATACATATGACTTACTGAACATTTTCAAGATAGCTCAAATTAGAACTTTTCCACTTCTGCTTTTATAAATAAGGAAATCTGAGACCCCCAAATGCTAAGAAATTTCCTTGCGGCCTTCTGTGAAGTAGAGCAATCCTGAGGCTAACCCCTGCTTTATGATACCCAAAGTAATATTTCCCCCAATGTTAATGACTCAAAAAACTTTTGTGGACCTCTACTTTTGAGGTTTCCGCAGACAGCAACTGGAGATGATCCATCTTTATATAGATAGTTGATACAAGGTACAAATTAGAAGGCACGATTTTTCAAAAGATTCAAAGTGATGGCCAGTGATAAAAATGACTTGGGTTATATCACAACTCTGCCGTATAGTAGCTTTGTAACTATCCACAATTTATTTTCTTTATATGTACTTCCGTTTTCTTATTTGTTCAATGGGGACTTTAAAGCAATTGCTTCAAGTTATGAGAGTATTTAATAAATAAATATATGCATTGGAAACACATAACGCAGTGCCTGGAACAAGTAAACATTCAATACATGGGGTCCATAATTATCATTTGCCAATGGACTAAACTTGAAAGTGCTATACCCATTTCATAGATAACAAAACTAAAAGTTTGAGGTTAAATAATTTACCCAAGGTAACAACTAGTTATTTTGGGAGACCAAAATTTTGACATAACTGACCTCCAAGATTATGTTATACCATCTGTTCCATCAACTACAAGATTTCTGTCCCTTCCAATTCACCTCAAGTTACTTATATTGACCAAGGGAACTTACTAAGCCCTAACCCACAAGCTATTCTAAGTGAATTTGTCTGATTCATGTCCCAGATTGTGCTGGATGCAGAGGGGTGAAGGTGAGAAGCCTCAAAGAAATATGGCTTTGTGGCATTAAAGCATCCAGTTTCATGTTCAAGGTGTAGATTAACATGTAGTATAAAGTTGAAATTTAGTAAGCATTAAATGCAGAAATAGAAGACTATGCAAAAGTTATGTGAGAATTAATAGCATATTACATTTTATAATCACAAAACCTGGATAATTAGGGTTACTAAAGGTTAATCTTTCCTAAATAGATATTTCCATCATTGTGTAACAATTTCCAGAAAGTATTAAATTATAAACATTTCTGTCCCAGTAAATATATAACCATATATTTTATAATGTATACTACTAACTCATGTTAAAAAATACAAAATATGTTTTATAAAGAAATTTCTATGGAGAGAAGTTTATCGATTGATGTTACTGAATAATCTAGAAATGTTTTATGGTAGCCTTATCTGTATGGGCTATACATTTAGAAATAATTGTCCACCAAAAAGAAAGTGGATAAAGAAAATCTATGCATGGATGTAACTAGAGAGCATTATGCTAAGTGAAGTAAGCCAGGCGGTGAAGACAAATACCATATGGTCTCACCTATAAGTGGAACTTAATTAAAAAACAAACAAGCCAGCAAAATATAACCAGAGACATTGAAATTAAGAACAAACTGACAATAACCAGAGGGGCAGGGGGAAGGGAAATAATGGGGAAAGGAAAGGAAAAGATTGTCAAAGGACCTATGTATAGACATGTGTAAAGGACCTACGGACAAAACCAAAGGGGGTAGGATTGAGAGTGGGAGGTGGGGGTGGGTGGTGCAGGGAAAATCGGTGGTGGGAAAATGGAGACAACTGTATTCGAACATTAATAAAAATGATAAAAAATTAAAAATTAAAAAAATGAAGGCAAATTTTGGCTAAAGAATCTATGTATTATAATTACCTGTAATAATGAAAATAAATGAACTAGAGCAAAATGTATCAATATTTATAAATAACGTAAACAGAATGTTGAATAAAGCTAATAAATTTGATGTCACTTACCTAAAGTTTAGAATACCAAAACTAAAATGTATTTTTATGGATCTATAAATACATAAATAACAGATATACTAATATGCTTCAAAAATAAATAAAATATCCTTACAAACAAGAAATTTAAAAGCTAAAGGCCATGTAAATACTTCATATGAGAAAGAGTGTTTGTATGTACAAAATGTATAATTAGGTGTGTATATTCTGCAAGAACAACTCATAAATAACAGCCACGATTTTCATCATCACTATAAATAAATAATAACTACAGTACCTATGTAAAAAAAATCCCTACAAAACACTTTGTTTTGTTCACTTTGGGGGGAGAAAGTAAAGTAGGAGGGTGATGGAATACCATGATAAGTATATTGAATTTGTAATATTGTGCTCTTTAACATAAACTAATATGAATATGCTATTCATATGCTATTATTAAATGCTATTATTAATTACATCTAAATGTTTTGTACATGTTTATTATATTCTTTTACTGTTTTGGTACATTTTTTTCAAATAATTCAAATAAAATATTAAAATACTACTTATAACTCAGATACAGGGTCTGGCAGAAGTAATGCCTGCTTGAGTGTGGTTGGTAGGGTAATAATATGGGTGTAATAATTTATAGTTTTAATTTGAACATTTCGCCTAAAGTGTCACATGGTGTGCATGAGCATGATATTGTTATGTTACAGAATTACATGCTTGTGATTTTGTAATAAAAAGAGGGCATTATTTGTGCTAGACCTATTCAGGTGTTTTTATTTTTTATTGTCATTATTTTTTATTGATTATGTTTTTATAATTGTCCTAATTTTTCCTCTTTGCCTTGCCTCCACCCAGTGCCCCTACTTCCTCAGGCAGTCCCCCCACCATTATTCATATCAATGGGTCATGCATGTAAGTTCTTTGGCTACTCCAATTCCTACACTGTACTTTACATCCCCATGACTATTCTGTAACTACCTATTTGTACCTCTTAATCCTCTCACCTCTTCACCCATTTCCTCACACCTGCCTCCCATATGGCAACCATCAAAACGCTATGATTCCATCTCTGTTCTTGTTTACTTAGTTTGTTTTTGAGATTCAATTGTTGACAGGTGATATACTCAGATTTTTAAATACATATTTTGGATGTTATTTTTTCAGTAATTTTTTAAAAAACGAGCCCTGATAAACTTTACTCACAAACTTTCCATCATCTTGTTGTCTCGAAGAAACATAAGAGGAATTTTGTATGAATTTGCTAAAGAAATCCTACATTTTCTTCAGAAGACAGAGAATTTCCGTTAGTTGGAATCCCCCAGATAATTTCCCCTGCACCTTATTTCGTGTCTGCTGGGTACGCGTCGTTTTCACAGCAGCAGCACTCATTGTGTTGGTCCCTGACCACGCTGCAGCAGCTTTTTAAAGCAGTGGTGTCGACACGCAGGCAAGCAACAGAAAGGATCCCTTCGGGCCCTTCCCTCTATTCCCTTAAGGTACAGAAAATTAAAAAAATTTGCCCTTTTTAATAAATACTTTTATTAGAACCATATGGATGAGGGAATTTATAGATATATATATTTTGCTCCAAAAGGCAGAATTAAGGCCCATGGTTAAAAGTTTTCACAGAAACATTTTTATTCATTACATGAGAGAACCTTTTGCAGTTATATGACAGAGCTTGTAACTGGTTTCTGTTATTGAGAAAGGGATGGAATGACACCTTATTCCCCCCACCCGCCTCCCCACATTCCAGAAGGCACACTTCTGAGAGGCTGTAGAAGTTGCTCCTCCAGTGGGATTGGCTGGGGTGGGGTGGGGTGGGGTGGAGGGATGGGGAGAAAATGCAGACAATTGTAACTGAATAAAAATTTTAAAAATAAAATAATAAAATAAAATAAAGAAGTTGTGTCAGAGTGTCAGAGACTGGGCATAACAACTTCTAATGTACTTTAAAATGTATAATCTATTTTACAGGCACAAATATTAGATACTAATGTAATAACTTATTTCCAGAAATGTAAGAAAAGAATATTAATTAATTAATTTTGGTATACTATTTTGATTGCATTATAGAAAAATGTATCATCATTTTGTATTTCTGTAGACTTATTTTTAAATTTTTTAAATAATTTTGATCTCTTTTTAGATAATTGACAACCTATTATTTAAATTAAGTAGTATTCTGAATATCAATGTCTATTAACCTATTCTAACTCAGTTTATTTGTAACAACATAGAAAAAAATGAGTGCCACAAGGTTTTTTATCTTTTGTTTGTGTTTGCTTTGCTCTCCCAAATCATTTGACAGTCCATATTTATTTTCCATAAGCTTTTATGTTTCCCTTAGAAGTGGAGATTTCTAGTCCACTTTTGTATCTTGAATAGCACCTGCATGCTATTTTTATTTGACAGGCTTTCAGATGACTTCATAAGTGAATGAATAAATTAATAACTGGGCATTAAGCCAAATGTTAGGAGCATAGAGGCACAAGGCTAACTTCAAATCCAAGATCTACTATTACCCAGCTGAAATATGGGCAAGTTACCTCGGTTCTTTTTCTGAATGTCCTTAACTAAACAGAACTTGTTTTATGCCTACCTTACAGAACTCTTGAGAGGATTAAATATAAATAATGCACGGATGGTCACTGAGTAGTCTAGATGTAAAGTTTGGGTAATAAAGTTTATCTCACTTTTCTTGGCCATTCATATAGGCTCTTCAAATAAGTTTCACTGAAAATGTAGGTTCTTAAGAGAGTGTTCAATATATTCAAAGTACATTGCATAAGGAAGAAGTAAAAGTGGCAGCCATACACTCCACCTAATCTGCATCTGATGGCCCTCACATAGAATATCCTCCTGCTTAGATAGCTGTCTCTAGATAGATAGAGACAGTGATAAATACACTACAATACGGCTTCTCTGTGACCATGGAATGTAGAACACACCAGAGTGGAGCTGGGAACTGAAGGCATCATCTGAACAAGCTTGATGGTAACGTGATCATGCAGTCATGGATATATCTATCTATATAATGTCCGTTCTCCCTTATATCATCAGAACATGAGACCTGTTCCATATAGGTTCTTCATTTCCTTCTAATTGCTTTATTTATCTTCAAGATTACTCAGTAGAACCGGGAGAATGGATAAGAGTAGTATTTTCTTTCTATGTTTTTCCTCTTGCATAAAACACAATCTAATATATTTAAATTTTTAAAAAGTTCCTCTTTATATGCAGAATTTTCACTACCTTCTTTTTAAAAAACATTGTACTCAGATTACTAAAAAATTGCCAAATCCTTATTTATACTGCTCTTCCCATTAAATATTGATTAGTAATATTTTCCATTTAAGGATCTAACACAGAAATTTTCAACTGGTGCACTGCAAGAATTTTTAAAATACGCAATACCCGACTACTTAGCCAGGGCCATTGACCTATACCCCTTACATTGACAGATACAAAAATGACAAACACCAACACAACAATAGCTATCCAGTATGAATGACTCAAAATTATACCTATTTTTGTCCAATCAGCAAAAAATACATGTTTCTTGGTGTGCCACAGAATTTTACTCATCAGTTTATGTGTGCCACAAAATGAAAAAGGTGAAAATTGCTGATCTAACACATAGTCAAGAAGACTGGGCTAGCATCCTAACCAAAAAAAAAAAAAAAAAAAAACTCCTGTAGAAATTATGTTAAATTTATAAATTTTACTACTTGTATAAATACTAAGATTTACCTTTGGCTTGATCCATGGTACCTAAAGTCCACATAAAATAAGATCCTATAGCAAATCTTTTAATTCAGATACAGAGTATGACATTGCCCTTTTCTAATGCCCCTGGAAATAACCCAGGTATCCTACCCTATCCTATCCCATCCAAATCCCATCGTCTTCTTCAACTTATCCAAGTCTTGTCTACATGCTCCTCATTTAAGAGTTTAATGATGACCTTATAGATCACTAATTCTTGTTCATTCAGTATCCCTCAGATTTAAAAGTCATTACCAATATAATTATATAATGCTCTTGTCAGGGCTGCTTATTTTTTTTTCCAAGTGAATTGTATCTTTATTTTTTTAATTTTTTGTTGTTCAGTTATAGCTGTCCTGATTTCCCCCCATTACTCTCCCCTGTCCTGCCCAAATTTGGTATATATTTCTCCCCCAACTTTTCCAAGAGGTTTTATTTAGTCCCTATACCTTTAACAGCTACAAATTCCCAAACATTTCAACAGCTTGCTTCCCTGGCTAAACGTTAACACTGTAGATCCTAGTCTTTGCTGTATACTGTGGAGTTTTCATGACACGAAGTCCAAATTGAAACTCCATGTGGGAACCTACAATCTCATCAGCACGGGTCTTAAACTAATACCCTGTTGGTCTCTGAGTCTCTTCTTCTTCTTAACTTCAGATTCCCTCTCCTTCCGTGAGTTTGCCACATATTCTCAATTTCACCTCATATGTTAGATACATGCCTTTGCCATGAAATAACTATGTAGAGAATTGTAGTATAAAGATATCAATTCTTGCGTGATAAATATTGTTTTGCTTGGTTGGTCGCACAGAAACTACATAGTTCTATGCCTTGCTTGTCAGTTAAAGGAATTTCTAAATATAGGATATTCAAATGTGAATGCATATTATATACAAACATTATTACCTGTTATTTTACCACCCTCTGGTAGAAACATGGTTAAAGGCTTACCATTTATTTTGTAAAATTAATTATGCCATTAACCTTTTAGTGCTTCAGGTTACTAAGAAAACTTCCTTAACTAAATTACTCTTGTAATAATACTCTATAAATGAAAATAGTGACTTGAAATATGCCTCAATAAAAGTTCACTAACAGTAAATTATTTTCTAATGGTTGAGCTTTACAAATGTTTGTGTAAGCACGTCCATTGAATACATAAACACTGAAGATTAGCTGGAGGATTCTGCCTTTTGAATTAAAAATATTTACATAAATCTTATAAAATTTGATCTTTAAAATATTTTTGTACCTTATTTTATCTCTGTTATCTGGAAATTAAGAAGACAAGACATGGAACAAAAATGCTGTGCTCATCCATATTTACCTCAATTTAAAAAATCTAACTCTTGATTATCATGACAGTTTAAAAAATAGCATCTGTGTTCTCCATTAAGTGGTTACCATGGTGAGTGATAGCTTATTAGTATTATGTTAATATGAATTATGGATGTGTTATTGTGAGAAGATTGTATTTTATTAACTATTTTAATTTTATGAGATAGGGTTTGAATGTTTATGATGATGGTCATGATGATAATTTGCAGAATGATAATCAAGGTTATGAATGATTTTCACAGACATCAAAGTATTCATGTACCATTTCACAGCTATGAAAATTACAGTGATATAAAAAATAAAATAAATAAAACCTTAATTAAACATAAAATATTACAGCTATATGAATGGGAAAAGTTTGATTAAAAAGTCTAATGGCCTTTCGTTTCAAAAATAGCTTAATTGAAATTTTATTTCCCGCTCATTTTTAAAATTTCAATTTGTATCTTTAGAAAAAGCACATCGTTATTGTGTACCAATCATTTATTTTGTGACATATACAATAAGATTAAAAAACGCCAACATAAAAAGATCTAAATTATTATTACAAAAACATGATTTTGGAAAAGATAATGATGAATATATGGCCTAAATTAACTATAATGCATTTACCTGAGTTTCACACTAATTTGATTTTTAATCACCCTTTTTTTAATTAAAAAAAATCAGGCTTAATGCTAAACAAACTAGTGGAATAAGAAAGCATAAAAGACAAAAAATGTATTCAGTGGTAACAAAATTTAAGTGTATTTTTTGACCACTTACACTAAGGCAAATGATATGACTTTAAAGAAATTGTTTTACACATGATCATTTAAATGTTAACAATATATTATGAATCTTATCACACACATTTGGTGCTAACAGATGTACAGTATGTCTGTATTTCACTGTACTGTAATCGCTTCACATCCATTTCTTGGTCTTCAGGTTATTTCCTATTTTATTTCTATTTTAAATAATGCCACAACACACCTTGTTTATCTGTACCTTTCTATACCTTTATATTTATGTTCTAAAGATAAATCCTGAAATTGGAAATAAAATAATTTGCACAGACTTTCAGATTAAGCCTGGACATGTAAAAGGCTTGGAATTGTCACTCCTAAGTTTAGAATAAAAACAGTCACAACAGCAGAAAGCCAAACAAACTGGAAATCAGCCTTTCTTGGATACCTCAGAAAACTGACGTTCAGAGCAGAGCGCCACCCTGGAAGCAGGCAAGTCAGGTAAATCGAGAGTCACAGCTGATACATATTTACCTGTAGCAGAAGCTGCTAGAGCCATAAGCTGGTCAAAACATTACCTGTATGTTATGAACAATGCTGGGGGCTCATCGCGGATTGGCACGACAGTGATAAACTCAGGGGGATCCAATTTCATAACGAGAGGTTGGGGTGGGGGAAAAGGGAATAGGGGATTCGGCGCACTTTGATGGGCTCTATATCAGGATCCACACCTGGTTCTCATGGTAAAGAGCCAAAAAGATGCCTTCATAACTATGACAGGTAATGAGAGAATGTAGTTGAAAAAGACCCAGAATTTCTCCACAAAAAAAGGGCTACCTATCCAGGAAAAAAAGGACAAAAAAATTCATCAGGGCCTTACCTCACCAGAAGGAAGAGCATTTTCCTGACTCCAGCTGACTCCAGTCTTAGCTCATCTAACGGGAGAAAAATGCTAAGAAACAGTGTGAACGTCACCGTCCAGAGAGAGCATCCTATTTTTTAAATGTTATTTAGTCACAAGAGTATAGAAATCTCTCCTTTCCACACCTTACCACCCTCAAAAATGTATAATAAAACAGTGAATTAAACCAAAGTGTTGTAATGACTTAGATTCTAGATGAGTTTCTCAAGAAGGCCAGAGACAAAAAGAAAGATAAAACCAAGGACAGGAGAGAAATTTGAAGTCCCTTGTACTTACAGCTACCAAAAAACTTAAACAGCTTACATGTAGCCAAGTGGACATAAAACTTCATACTAAGGGTTTTCTCCCCTTGGTTCCTATTGCCCAATGCATTATGTTTGGCTTACAAACAAATGAAATAAAGTGAAATAAATAAACAAAACAAATTAAAAACAAGAAGCAAGAAAAAACAGAATTTGAAGAGACAAAGCATGTATCAGAACCAGGTAAAAATGACACACAAATTTTGAAACTATCAGGGGATTAAAAATAATTATGATTATGTCAAGAACTTTAACTGAAAAAATAGAAAACATACAAGAACACATGGGAATGTAAGGAGCAAGACAGGGAGTCTAAAAATGTATCAAAGGAAATCTTAGAAATAAAAACAGTAACTAAAATGAAAAAAAAGTCCTTAATTATCTTATCAGTGCACTTGACAATAATGAGTGAACGAACAATCGGTGAACTTGAAGATATGTCAATAAGAACTTATGGAAATGAAATGCAAAGGAAAGTATTAAAAAAATAACAACCAAGAACTATGAGACAAAAGGCAAACCTACATGTATTTGAAATACAGAGAGAATAAAGAAAACAGAAGAAGTAGTTGAAGTAATAAAGGCCACAGATTTTCCAAAATTCATGATTAGCTTCCTTCTAGAAAGCTCAGTAAACATGGAACATAAATAACAAAAAACTACACTATGCCTATTATACTCAAACTTAGAATACAAAAGACAAAAAGAAAATCCTAGAAGACAGAGGACAAAAACCAAACAACCAAAAGCAACACTCACTTATGGAGCAGCCAAGATAAGAGTTACATTGGACTTGATTCAAAGATATTTTCTAAGAAATTGTCAGTGAGCACACATTTAAAATGTTTATTTAGACCAGCTTCTTTTGACATTTTTGATAATGGTAACTCTTTTGAAGAGTACTTTTTAAAGTTACATTTCAGGTCCTTAAATACTAGAATCATTCTTGATTCTTCACTCTCTCTAACACATTGCATTCAATCCATCAGCATCTCTGAATGGCCCAAACTTCCGATAATTTCCAGAATCTGACATATTCAAACTATCTTTTCTGCTAACATCTTGGTCCATTCTTTGCTCCCCAATTCACCTTGGTTCTGAGAATACTTTTCACCCTATAGTCACATTGTGATGGTGTTTGCAGTTCTGATACAAACAGTGACTATCAGAATGAATGGTTACAATTTAGAATGCATATATTATGACAAAATTCTGAACGATACTCACTGTTTTCACTTAATGCTAGTCTAATATGTGCATGTACATCTTAAAACCGCATGAGTACGTGATCACACACGCACACACATTGACGAGAACACGCCGTTGAGACGGCACAGAGCCACAGCAGTGGGTTTCATGTGCCTTCTCTTCCTGCTCTCCGTGTGTGTCACTTCCGCCTTTTCCAGAATTGATCACAAAGTTGTGCCAACAATTATAAGGAGAATAAGTGAATGTAAAATGCTTTGATTTGGACATTTCCATTTCTTCCATTCAAACAGTAATTATGCTACAGTAAGAATTAATTTTGCTACACACATAAATCTAGGATAATTTTAATAGAGATTACCTTGTTAATTATAAATTCTCAGCTTCTTTCAGAGATGCTCTTCCTACTTGATTCCTCTGTTGTTTCTGGGCACATATGTTTTTCTGTTATTTCAGTTATTTTAAGAGTGCAAATGTTCCAATGTCTTGTCTGTCATTCTGATGTTAAAATTAGTGTCATCAACAACCTTTATAAAATATTCATTTTTCATAGCATTCTACTCAATAATTTCCAAGGACTTAAATGTTTGACTGACAGTTACTATGGAGACCCATTTATTTATGAGTCACAAGAAACTTAATGTTAAAAATGAGTAAAATTCTAATGGCAGAAATGTTATGTTATAGGTATATTTTTGATCAAATTTTAATATTTAATACCCAGAAAACTTATATGCAATTATTTTTATTACTTTACATCATTCATTAAAATTCATTCCAATACAACTTAAATTTTCATGTTACCAATTTGCAGTGTTAACTGAACTCTCATTGCTGGTAATTGATAAGCCATAACATATATAACGTTATTACGTTCCTGTGTGGCAAAGTATGAATGTAAAAAAGGAGCAATAGAAGACTTTACTGAGAATTTTTAATTTGCATAATTTCTCAAACTGGGCAACTTTCAAGACAGTTACAAAATATTAAGACAGCATTATGCTAAGTGAAATAAGCCAGGCGGTGAAAGACAAATACAATATGATCTCACCTATAAGAGGAACCTAATCAACAAAACAAGCAAGCAAGCAAAATATAACCAGAGACATTGAAATAAAGAACAAACTGACAGTAACCTGAAGGGAGCAGTGAGGGGGATAACAGGGGAAAGAAGGGGGAGGGTCATCAAGGAACATGTATAAAGGACCCATGGACAAAGCCAAAGGTGGGCAGG
This sequence comes from Desmodus rotundus, assembly GCF_022682495.2. NCBI lineage: Eukaryota > Metazoa > Chordata > Mammalia > Chiroptera > Phyllostomidae > Desmodus > Desmodus rotundus. The sequence goes on from NC_071388.1 coordinate 169,404,460, forward strand.
ACTGAGGATGGGAGGTGGGGGTGCGTGGGGCAGGGGAAAGGGGTGGTGGGAAAATGGAGACAACTGTACTTGAACTACAATTTTTTTAAAAAAGAGTCTTCCAGAACCTTGGAATGTATTCAGTTAAACCTGCCTCTAAGTACAAAACTATCTTTTCCATATTTCTAGCAGTCTCTCACAAACATTCTCTTTAAATACATTAATCATTGACAAATTCACTCCTTTACAGTACAGTCTAATCCATATATTGACCCATCCTGATATGAAGAAGATAGTTCTTTTTATAACAACTTGTCCATAGTTTCCTTCTCTTCTCTTCTCTTCCCTTCCCTAACACTAACCCTTCCTTCCTTCCCTCCTTCCCTCCTTCTTTTGGCTCTCCCTCCCTCCCTTCCTTCTTCTTCTCTCCCTCCCTTCCTTCTTTCTTCCTTACTTCTATTTTCTTTTGTCTTCCTTCCTCAAATGTCTATCAAAAAATTTCAAGTACTAGGCACCATGATAGGTGCTATGGGTATTGGGTTTAACATAGAACCTGTATTTCCAAGAACCTCAGCTGAAGAGAGAAAGCAATCTGTAAAATATAGTGTATTCGCAGGTGCTGCATGAGCACACTGTAGAGGCAGGTAACACAGGAAAGCAAAGGGGAACCGGAGAAATGGAAGTTGTGCCCACGCTAAACCTCAAGGCTTATTCTGGAAGTATGTAGAAAAAGAAGGAAACCTATTCTAAGAATACAATGCATTACGTGATAGCCACTAAAGAAAGGTCCAAATACAGTTTCTTGATTTGAATTTAGCAATCAACATGCGTATTTCAGTTTTCAGTTGTCACAATTGCTAATGGTTAAAGTGTTGGACAGCACAGGTATACAGCATTTCCATCATCATAGAAAATCCTTTTCAACAGTTTTTATCTAAAAATTATGAGTCATACATATATTTCTCTATTTTGTTGTCTGTGTATGAGGAGAGAGTGCAAGTAGATATTCTTGGCTAAAATTTGGCTGACAGGGAATACTGCCGATAGTCCATAAAAATGATTTTTTCCTCTATTCCTGAGCTCATGATTAGAGTCTTATACTTTTTGGCCTCCTACACATCCATATTTAACTTGTGTACCTTAATTTGTTTTTATTCCTGCAACCAATATCCACGCAGAGCATGCATACAGGTTAACCATGTGCATGAGGTGGTGTGTACAGTTGCTAAATATCAGAAAACAAAGATGTCATCTTTCATGATGCAGAGTTGATTGTTAATAGATTAGGAGATAGAAAAGAAGACTGGATATTTTATGTTAGAACAATGGATTTCATTTCCTATTTCTTACTTTCTGGCTGGGAGAAGCACAACACAACTTCAGAAAAAGTAATAAAAATCAATTTGATTTTTTCAAAAATATTATTTCTAAAATATGGGATGCCTGAGATAAAATTAATCTCACCACCACCACCACTATCTTTCAGAATGCAGTTCAAATATGGTGACTTAACTATTAAATGCATAAAATATAGATGCAGGAACTACAAGCGAGGTGTTAGCACGGTGAACTTAGTCATAAGAGGGTCCTGGTGCCAAGAGATCAATTGAGAAGATTCTGAGGTGTTCATGGGCCTAAGAGAGCTTCTAGAACAAAAGGTCATGTAACAGGTTTGGGTGGCAGGAACTGGGCGTGGTATGCGTATCTGTGAGATGGCCTCCACCAGGAGACTGCATGAGACTTTTCTATGTCACCTTCTCCAGACGGCCTCAGAGCCTTTACCATCTGTGAAGGGGGTGACATTGACAATATGAATGGGACAAACACATGCCATTACTGTGCTGCTTTCAGCAGTGAGTATAGGGCTTCCTTTCCCACCCACCCTCTGACTCCTGAAATAAAATCTGGAACCTAAGGAAAAGAATAAAAACAGACAATTTTAACTAGACTGTGACTAATTTATACATCTTGAATTGATTCATTAATCACTGGATTGAACTAAATTTAACTGAAAGTGGTTATCTGTCATTAGACAGACTGGGGATTCAGAGTCAGAAATTAGAAGTCAGTTATAAAAATAAAGAATAGCCCATTTTCTAAATCTGAGTTAGTGAATGAACAAGTTATTACTCTTTGAGACAGCTGTAGGAAAAGTTTTGAGTAGAAAGCAAGAAATAAGGTGGTATCTGTAAGGTAGGCTGAGGGTCAGAAATTGGATTAAAATAAATACTTTTTTAAATTCAGGAGAAAATAGTGTTTAGATCTGAGGTGAAAGATCCAATTGAGGGAGATTTTGAATATTCAAGAGGAATAAAAATATTCGTTAATTTAAGGTTCCCGAGAAGCCATAAAAAATATAGGAAAAATACATTAAGTTTACTTTAAAATTCTTCTAGTTTTATTGAAAGTTGAGACATGAAAGTTTCAGATTCAAAGAAAAAGTCTTCTCTTTTTACATGTTTATAAAAATTAATAGCTTGACAAGATACAAATTTTCCATTTTTATTTTTATAAGAAAGAAAAAATGTAAGGAATATCAATTATGAGAATGGCCTAAAAAATAAATGGCATGGAAAAGACATTCTCAATAAACTGTTTTAGTAGCAGGATACATGCATCATTAGAAACAACTAATATTAGAACCTCAAAAATGTCCCATATAGAATGTGATAGGAGCATGGGTCATGTATGAGGTATGTGCAGCTTTCGGTAACAGCACCTTAAGAGAGAGAGAGAGAGAAATTTCAATCCCTGTCCATTGTGCACTGCTGAAAATATGAGTATGGTCATATCCATTAAAGCTGAGCAAATGTGCTTACAAGCACCAGAAATTTATTCAAAATTTAACCAAGGTATAATGTGGTATAATAAACTAACTGATGAGCACAAAGTAGTACATATAAATAGTCCACGGATTCTTTTCACTATTGGAATCTGGGAATGTACCTAACTATGTTCAGAGGTACAGGGACTTTGGCTAACTGACCTCTTTACCAGCCGATGGCATTTTTGTTAAAGGAGTTTTCAAAGTCATTAGAACAATCAGCAAGCAGGCAAATTAACTTTTTAGGCTAGTGGCACTTTGCTAGTGTGTGTGTAATAAAATGGTTTATAAGACCATATTTAGAACCAAAATCACACATGAACAAGACTTTTGATATTTCACAGCTATTGAGGGTTTAATTATCCAAGCAATATAGAATTTGCCTGAAGATTTTGGATAAAGTCTAAATCATGTTGTCAGAATTCATGTTCAAACAGGAAGATGCTGATTATCCACTGGTGGTAATCAATCCTTTTATGTTTTGACACAGTTTTGAATAGAAGAATTTGAGTATCATGATTGAAGAAATTAAAAGATCCGAAGCAACACAAAAGAGGTCAGCCTTAATTATAGTACATCTAAGTGCTAAAGTATAAAAATATATTTCATTATCTATCCTCACATCTACATTGATGCACTATTATGTACTTGGTTGTCCTTCAACATTTTTATGTCACTGTTTGAATTAAACTATTAAATTGCCTTACTTCCTTAATGCAAAACTGGTCTGCACATTGAGAAAGTTTGCCTATCCTGATTAGGAAAAATTTCTAATGTTTGTGAACAAAGAGAAAATGAATCAAAATCGAGTCACCATATTTCCTCCCCAGATTTGCTTGAACATTCTTTTGGGAATTATTATAAAGTTCAGGGCAGGCAGCTGTGCCAATCTAAGTAGAGTGACGTAAAGTGATACATCTGGCCAGCAACATGTCCCAAACTTGGGTTTCTGAGTTTCATTCCTTTTAACATTTTTTAATTGTAACAGAACTATAACACACCAAGTTTCAAAGGTTATCTAGACCAGAAAAAAAAAAAAAAGCCTGAAAGAAAGAGACAGGTCTTGACAGTTTTAATTTAAGTGAGATAAAAAGTGTCTCCAGCTTGAATTAATGGAAGAAAGCATAAAAGACTGACCATTTGGGTGTGAGAGAGTGACGAGGTGATGATACATACACAGACATTGCACATAGGTCCCGTTTTAGGGTACTGCATTAGGCGAATGCACACTGTGTAGAAAAGACATCCCTAGTCTAAGCCTGGGATTTCAAATTTGAGATTACTTCAGCTCTGATTAGTGTTGACTTCTTTTAAATGAAGTATACTGAAGTATTTTACAATGTGAAAACACAGAACAACAAAAAATGCAAAACTAAAACTTCAAAGCCCCATCATCAAGAGATAATTAATGCTGATATTGGAGCTTATTTTATTTTTAAAATGTTTATTCAGTTTTTGACATACTGAATAAACACTTTATGGTTTAAGATAACTTATATTTCTATGGTTTAGGATTATTATGAAACCAGTATACAATGAAAAAATCCTCTCACTCCATCCTTGTCAATAACCTCAATTACTACTTTTTTCTGTCTTTTCTGAAAAGGTTAAGCCGTATGCATAATTTTTCATACTTGACATATAATCGGTGGTTTGATATGTGCACCATTCTTAAATTCACTTTTATCATTTAAAATAGGAGTAGCTTGAGAATATTTGTTTTTATAAGTGCATGAGTATTTTCTTAAAAAAATGCTTTATTGATACATGACTGACTTTTCTTACTCAGCATAATGTCTTCTAGATTCATCTATGTTGTTGCAAATGTCAGGATACTTTTCTTTTTAAGGTTACATGTTATTCCATTATTTGTAAATGCCACATTTTCTTTATCTATTCATACATTGACGGATATTTGGGTTTCTTCCATGTCATGGCTATTGTGAATAATGCTAAGGTGAAGGTAGGAGTGCAGATACCTCTTTGATGTCAGGGTTTTGTCTATCTATGTATCATCTATGTGTCTATCTATCAATTATCTATCTATCATCTATCTATCAAGATATGTACTCAGAAGTGGGATTATATCATAGTTTCATTTTTAAATTTTTATTTATTTGAAGAATATTCACAGTTTCTCATAGCTGTAACACCATTTTATTTTCCTAGCAACCATGTATAAACATTCCCTTTTCTTTACATTTTATTAAAGTCTTGCTAAGTTTTGAATTTTGCTCTGTTTTTTATAATACTCATTCTTATGTTTCATTTAGGTAATTGACATGTGATGTACATTTAAGGTTATTTGGTATGTTACGTTACTCGAATTATTTATGTACTGCATAAATGGTTACTTGATATATTTATGTAATGCAATATGATTACCACTGTTGTGTTAGCTAACCCCTCTATCACATCACATAGTTAATATTTCTTTTTATGGTGAGAGAAATCAAGATCTAGTCTCATAGCAACTTGAAGTTGCACAACTTTGAAGTTGATGCAGTATCATTGACTATAATCTCTGTAGTCTGCATTCAGTCTCCAGGATGTCCTTATCTACGAACACCCCCAGCCCCTGGTAACCACCATTCTATCCTCTGTTTTCATAAGTTTAGCTTTTTCAGATTCCACGTATAACTGATATCATATAGTATTTGTCTTTCTCTGTCTGACTTACCTGGAGGTGCATCCACATTGTTGCAAAGGCCAGGTTTTCTTTCTATTTTAAGGCTGAATAATATCCCATTATATATAATTTGTTATCTATTCATCCATACATGGATATATTGTTTCTGTAGCCTAATACTTGTGAAGTGATACATTACTGCAGTTTTGATTTGTGTTTCCCCAATGATTATTTATGTTGAGCACATTTTCATAAACCTGTTGGTATTTGTATGTCTTTGGAGGTATGTATATTTGGGCCCATTACCCATTTTTAAATTGAGTTTTTTGTTGTATTACTGTTGAGTTGTAAGAGTTCCCTGTATATTTTGGAAACTGACCATCATCAGACACATGGTTCCCTAAGATCTTTACTTTACGTTATCTTATCATTCTGTTTATTTTTTCCTTTGCTGTACAGAAGCTTTTTAGATTGATGTAGTTCCACTTGTTTAATTTTACTTTTGTTGCCTGTGCTTTCTGTGTCATACCCAAAACCATCATTGCCAACACCAATGTCAAGATATTTTCTTTTAGGAGTTTTAGTTTCAAGTCTTCCACTTAAGTCTCTCATGCATTTCGAGTTGTTTTTATGTGGGGTATAAGGTAGGAGTCCAATTTTTTGGGGGGGGCATGTCTAGACTCACTTTTTTTCAACCTCGTTTGTTGAAGAGACTATCCTTTTTCCCAAATGTGTGTTTTTGGTCCTCTTGTATAAGATCAGTTGATGGTGTATGCGTGTGTTTATTTCTGTACTCTTTATTCATATTTTGCTATTGACTCACCATCTATTCTCTGTGTTTTTATATTTCTCTTTTGTGGTCATTTTATATGTAAAATAGAATTTATTAAATATTTTCTATAACATTTTATTGAAATATAATACACAAGGGGGACCCCCTAAAGAAAACAAGAATTATCTTCTGGAGGGCACGCCCCTTGTAGTGCAGGCTACTGCTGTTCGGTGAGTGTTCTAGGTGCCTGGCTGTATCAGGGTGCCGGCAAGTGCTGTTGTGAGAGGCCTCATTCAGCTTCGGTTAATTTTTTCTGAAGACCCTTACAACACATTTGCCCATTTCGTGGTGGCTGATTTACGAGAACAGATGCCCACACTGTGCTGAGTGTTCAGCAATTTTTGACCAAAAATGGCATGATCCACCTGCCCCACTCTCCCTATTCACCTGATCTCGCCCCAAGCAATTTTTTTCTGTTACCCAGGAATAAAAAAAGTCTTCAAAGGGAAATGGTATGCTATTGTGGCAGAGATAAAACAAAAAAAATCACAGAAGCACTAAAAGGCATCAAAATCAATGAGTTTGAAATCTGTTTTTGTATTTTTATTCTGAATAAAAATATTGCACACTTGTTGACGTGAATATTTAGATACTTTTCCCGAGCATTTTAAAATGTTTTTTACTTCTTTTCTACTTGTGTTACTTTTTTCTTAGACTTCCAGAGTGTATTAGTATATTCTGGGGCAATTTGCACTCACCTGCAGATGTGCCACCAGGCACTCACGTGAGATATGAGAGGCCGGGAAAGACACTGCAGAGGGCCTGGTACAGATGTGGGCAAGTACGGCAGCCTTTGCTGTAGGAGACTTATTAAAGCCTGACCGGATCCCTCGTTCTACTCTCCCAATCTTCCCATGGATAAAACATCACATTTTTCCCTCACATTTTCCAGAACATTCTTTTGAGAATAATGATAAATTTCAACATGGGCCAAAAGGAGTGAACAAAGTGATGTGAACTGAGGAGGCTGGAAGATCAGTGTTCCTGGGCACAGGCCCTGACCTTCATTTTCTGACTTCATTGTTTTTTAGGGTTTTGGGTTAATGTATCAAATGACCGTGTTAAGTGCAAATATGTGACTTACACTATGAGTTGAGAGAAAATTGGTTAGAGGTGAGTTTAAAAGTAAAATTGAATAAAACGAAAGAAAAAGAGACAAGAATTGATGTTTTTGGAAAACACGAGGTTAAAAAAAAACAGAGAAGCACACAACAGTCTTTAGTCTGAAATAATATAAGGAATTGCAGTGAACTTATTATAATGTCATAGTAGAGAGGAGGTACAGAGGGTAATAATTACTTTCCAGTCCAATTTTTTTTTTCATCTGTAGTGTAGCAAGACTGCCTTAAATCCTAATCCACTTTCTGTTAATCCGCATGCTTCACAAATGGGAATATTCTCTAGAGGAAAGGAAGGAAGATTGTGAAAAAATCTAGTAAAATTCAATATAATTCTGTTTTGTCATCAACAATTAATGTGGCTTCTTAACATTGACTTTCTTGGTTGTTCACTAATGCTTTATTGTGTTATGTTTAATTTTATTATTGTTTTAGCCATTTATCAAGTTCTTTCATAGTTCTTACAGTAAAATGAATATGGTACCTGCCAACATGTGTGGAAGCATAATTATATTGATTATTTTGATTCACAAAAAAACATTTGATTTTAATACTCACCTTTTAAATGGGTGTATCACTTCTGGTAAATGTTCTTTATCTATTAGTCTTTGATGCTCATTAGCCCACTTTATTTTTTTATTAGTGAGTCTTTGTAAGATGCTGTGCTAGTTTCTTTTATCTTTCCCTGTAACTCAATTAGTTGAATTTTTCTGAATCAGTTATGTGCTAGAACATCCCAGTATCATAGAACATTATTCTAAGATGATTGGTTTTTACAAAGCATAGGGTCCATTAACTGAAGCCACCACTTTTACTGATTTCTGCAAGTATGGTTTGTCCATGTTCTTTCATCATTGTTTACTACTACTAGAATCCCATCATATCTGGCACAGCCCTGCTCACCCCACCCCATAAATCAACTGATGCAAGAAGATATGCATTTTCCACCTTGGAGAATGCACATTTTATTCATAAGTGTGTTTCTTGCTGGCTGGTGATTCTTGAGATCTACCACTGCCTGGCATTTTCATCCAAAATGTTGCCCTCTGAGGCTCCTTTTTTCACACTTACTAAGGCATAGTTTTTCTTAACCTTGCAATTTTTGTTAGGATTTGTACATTTTGTAATTTTAGTTTTATTCGTTGTAATTTTAGTTACATAAGCTACATATACTTTACTGTATTATTGCTGCATTATTGAAACATTTTATAATTTCAGTAAAGAACAACAACATGATATCAGAAATGGAGAGGAAGATATTTTCAGAAATTTTGCTTTTGCAAATAAAAAATGTATCAGTCTCACATTAAAAAACTGTTATAAAACTGCCAATTCTAAAAATTATGTTTTAATATCCTTATTTCACCAGATTGTTGAATTTTTTTTCATTGTACCTGATTACTAATCAATTTATTGTTTTAATATGTCCTTTATCAAACTCTTTATATTACATCTTTTTCACATGTATGATTCTACGCACATCATCATTTTGAGATTTGCCCTTTTTCACAAATGAATGTTGAATTTCTAAAGAATAAGATCTAGGTCTTATCATTTTTCTCTCTCACAAGTTTCTGCACACTGTGATGATATGGGAACATTTGTAAATTATTAAGCAACTAGCCACCTACCTTTGCCTTAGAAGTTTTTGCTAGAGTCCCAAGCTTGCTCACATTGGCAATTTAGCTTCTTGGAGAAGACTATAAATGGGGATTACTTGAATGAAGTCTCTGTTTATAAACGTTGGCTCTTGGTATGATTGTTCTGAAGCTGAAAGTCTATAAATGCTGATAACCTTTCCATGTGAATTTCCATATGAAATTTGTTACTATTCAGTCTTTATTTTATTTAGCTATAGTAAAATTGCAAATTATTGTTTGAATGTGTATACATTAAATCAATTTTATCTTTTTTATTTAACCCTTCTTTGTCTTCAAGCAAGCTTGTATTTTTTAAAGCAATCTTTTAAAAGTGTGTTTTTCTGTCCCAAAACATTGACAGCATATATAATCCCAAATGACTTTGCTAGTAAATTTGTTATTTAGATGCAGTAATATTTAGATGGTATAACATATTTTCTGCCCCATAAAACAGTTATTTCCTATAAATTCACCACAGCATAACATGACAAAGATTTTTTTTAAAGAAAACTTTATGACAAATAGTTTTGCTTCCAATGCTATTACTTACATCAAATATCACATCAGAAATATTTTTAGCAAAATGGTCCCCTTTTATTATCAAGAAAACATGACAAAAAAGTCAGTGTCTATATGCACCAGTAACATAAGTAGACATTTAAATCAATATGACTAACTATAAATACAGTTTGATAATGGTATCAGTGTGTGTTAGATGTGCTTTGGCTTCAACTGAATGCTCATCAGAAAATAAGCTTAGTTCTGTTGATGTTTACTTTTTCTGGTTACTAAAAAATATTTCAAATAACTAAAAATATACCTATCTCAGAATGTATCATAAACAGGATTTATTATATAACAAAAGTAATACTACTAAGAAGGAATCTAATTTAGTTTCCTAGATTTTATATGCAGGAAATACAGATAAAATCAGAGCAAATACCCAATGAGGCTATGATAAACTTTTTATCTTTATGGCAATGTGCCCATTCATTTTATTGGCAAGTTCGTCCTAGTGTAAAAGTCACGGCATAGCATTATGTGTTATGTTTGGATGTATTGCCCATTAAAGATAAAATGCTGTTTCTTTGTTTGGGAAAGGAAGCCCAGCTCTGAATTTTCCATTAAAATACTTCTTTTTATAATCACTCCTTATGAGAATCAAAACATTTGTATTTGAATATAACCCAATAAATAGTGGATTGGTGCTGACACATCTTAAGACACTGACAGACATTTGATTTTTTTACGTCTGAAAATCTTGTCAGCATCGGCATTTTGGGACTATTTAGGCTCTCTGGGTTTTAGTCAGAGCCATCTGTCTGAGTGGCAAACCGCCTATTCATAAATTAGTTGGACCATTTCATCAGGGCAAAAATGCCAAGGAAAAATAACAATAAAAGAGCAGATTACATATTTTGGCAATTGCTATGCATCTATAGGAAACACATTCACAACTATATTGTTGCCACAGATAATGATGCCATCAAATCTACCTGAACTGGGACCCTAAAGAAAGGTAAGATGGAGACATTCTTATAGAAGATGTTGAAATAAGTTACATACTGTTGTTGAATTAAAGGGAATAGGTAAATATTTTTTTGTGAAGCATGCATCTAGATGAACAAGTCCAGGAAACATTAAAAGTAAGGTTATACAGCACTGGCTGGTGTGGCTCAGTGGATTGAGTGCTGACCTGTGAATCAAAGGGTGGTAGGTTCAATTCCCAGTCAGGGTACATTCTTGGGTTTTAGGCCAGGTGCCCAGTAGGGGGTGCATGACAGGCAACCACACATTGATGTTTCTCTCCCTCTCTTTCTCCCTCCCTTTCTGTCTAAAAATAAATAAGTAAGATCTTTAGAAAAAGTAAGGTTATACATATTAAATAAAATTGAAGTGATGGTTATATTAGCTATGTAATATGAGGTTATATTTTTATATATACACTTCTAATAACTATGGGAAATGTTTCCACAGTGGAAAAGGGAAAAAATGTGTTTATACATGAGCTTTTTCAGGAAAATAATGTGGGTTTTCATATCAATAACTCATTGGAAGTAATTCCTCCATTTAAGCACAGTTAGATAAAAAGTTATATTAATTCATATGACTTAAAAATTATTTTCTAATTATAATGATGGTCTCAATGAATTCACTGAAAACATTGTTGGCCTTTCATGGTGATTATGGTAAGAATTAGTTCATCTATTATTGAAAATATTTTATGTATCAATCATCTATTATACTCATTCATTTTATTTCTCAAAAATGCATTTATTTTGCACAAGAAATAAACATAAAAGTATCATATAAATTAATTGACAGCATTAAATATTTTGGGGTTTTTTTAGTATTTTTTTATTGCTGTTCAGTTACAGTTTTCCCCACTTCCCCACGTTGCTCTCCCCTTCCCTGTCCAATCCCCATTCTCAAAGACAATCCCCACCCCATTGTCCTTGTCCCTGGATTCTTTGTGCATATTCTTTGACTTGCCCCTTTCCCTTCTTTCCCCTGTTATCCCCCTCTCCTTCTGTCTGATCATTGTCAGTTTGTTCTTTATTTCCATGTCTCCAATTCTATTTTGTTTGTTTGTTTGTTTGTTGATCAGGTTCCACTTACAGGTGAGATCATATGGTTTTTGTCTTTCACTGCCTGGCTTATTTCACTTAGCATAATACTCTCCAGTTCCATCCATGCTGTTGTGAAGGGTAGGAGTTCCTTCTTTCTTTCTGCTGTATAGTATTCCATTTTGTTAAAATGGTCACACATTTTGATTGTGAAAATATTCTAAGCTTGTGACTTTCTCTGTTAATGTCCAAACATGGTAAGTATGTTTAATATTTTTCAAATAGCCATAGCATCACAAAGCATAAAGAATGTATCTTTACATAATGCAGATTTGTATAAATATAAATAATATTTATACAAATCTAATACAGATAAATAATGCAGATTTGTAAAGTTGATTGTGAAATAAGTATATGCAGTTCTGCATATTCCAAAAATCCCTTCAGTGTCAATTAAATATTAAGTTTGTTGTATGACAAAAGATGAAATTACATATGAATGCTCATGGAAAGGGACTAAGAGAGTAGACAGAGCTTCTGGTATATTATGTGCAATCCTGGCATTAGTCCATAATGAAAGTGCTCAACTTTTACTATTATAGGAGCTGCAGTGCCCCTTCAACATCAATCCAGTTGCTCCACTACATCACCTTTCCTTTTCCTTAAGTAGGATATAACGTAAAGAAATGAAATATGTTACCATTGCAAAGTCAGCAAAATTTTGTGAGGTTACAACTTTTGAAAAATTAGATCCTTATCCTATTTTGAATGACCCAGAAGTTTTAATTTAATAAAATAATTAGCTGAAAACATGAAGCCAATAATGTAGGAAGAAAGACTTTGATACATTCTTCTTTTTAATATATTTTAATTTTAAACATGAAGTTGTTCATTCTAAAGGATTATTTGAAGCTATAAGCTATTGATACTGAGCTCTACACACATAACCTCTAAATATACATACTACATCGGGCTATACTAAAGGTGGTTTTATTCATTGATAAACTCATCAGTGGGTATTTATTGATAATTCATTGTGTTCTACGTATTTTCTTAATTTATACATAATTTTAAAATTATCTATTTACCTTTATTTTCAAATTAATAGCATAGCATTGTAACCAGTTAAAGTCCCAATACCTCATAAGAGACATAAAATTTAAGCAAATGCATCTCAATATAAAATGTGGAAATCATCAATAAGAGGAATAAATAAAATACTATAGGATTCACAAGAGAGAAAGTAAATATTCAGCTGAAGAAAGGAAAGATAAAGATAATCAAGGAAATAATTTTGCATTGATTTAATCCTTGGATAATTATTTCGGCAGAGAAGTAAGACCTGCCTAAAATGGAAGATTAAAATGAACAACAGAAAACTCCAGCTGTGCCTCACCATTACTTATCAATAACAGAATCACACACAATAGTACTCTACCCCCACATGAAGTTCACAAACATAGACAGAGAACCACTCTGGGACAGAGGTATAAATGGAAGACTAAACATTGAGGGTTGAGCAGAAACATATATGTATGAGCAAGTCCAGTCATTACTGTTAAAATAACATGAACAGTTTGTGTGACAACATTATAACCTGGCAACCTAGGAGAGTGGACTGGAATGTACATGCATGAATAATGATGACTTCACTACACTAGTCAGTGGGGGTGGTAGATACCATTGAGTGAGCATGTGTATTGTGTGGCTGTCACATTCAAAATGACTGAGCAGGTAGAGCAACTAATCTGCATCATATTTTGCATTAAGCCTGAACATTCCTCTGTGGAAACTATTAGGACATTTCAGAAGGTCACAGCTATGGGCAATGGGTGATTGGAAGCTTCATCACAACATGCCCCCTCTTGCATCCTGTCTCTTGCAGAGTTTTTTGGAGAACATCAAATCACCCAGGTGACTTAGCCCCCCTACCAACCAGATTTGGTGCCTTGCATCTTCTGGCTTTTCCCAAAACTAAAATCACCTTTGAAAGGGAAGAGATTTCAGACCATTGAATAGATTCAGCAAAATACAGTGGGGCAGCTGATGGCTATTGGGAAAATTGTGTGAGGTCCCAAGGTGCCTACTTTGAAGGGGACTGAGGTATCATTGTCCTATGTACAGTGTTTCTTGCATCTTCTTTAATAAATGTTTCTCTTTTTCAAATTAAATGGCTAAATACATTCTAGACAGACTATACACACACACACACACACACATATAATTAATTATATATTAATATATTATTATATATAATATAATATTTATATTATATTATATTGATATCATATTATATTTATATTATATATTATATTAATATTATATTATAAATAATATAATATAATATTATTATTAATATATTATTATATATATATATATATTATTCCTAGCTACACAAGGGTAACTCTAAACTAATTTTTTATGGTAGTGATGAAGTGAAAGGAACCATAACAAAAGCAAACCAACCCACCTATAAAAAAAAAGAAAAACAAAACAAAACCTCATCTCTGGAATAGAGTGACCAAATACCCACAATATCCATCAAGCAGAAAAAATATGACTTTTTTCCAGGTATGAATGTTATTTTTCTCAGTATCTTCTGTTCTATGTCCAGAATGCAATGTCTTGCACTCAAATAAAATTATAAGGAATGTACACACACACACACACACACAAAGTGAACCCACTTTCAAGAGACAAAGAAAACAATAAAACCAGACTCAGAAATGGAACAAGATGTTAGAACAACAATAGAGAAACTTTTAAGTAACTATTTCATTATACAGTGTGTGACATAAACATTAAAGCTTCTAGTGGAAAAAATGGAAAATATCCATAAGTTGATGAGGAATTTCAGAAAGTAATGGAAATAATAGAAGTTAAATAGAAATGTTAGAAGTAGAAGCTACAGTAAGAAAGATAAAGAATTAATTGGAAAGGTTCATAAGTGGTTGCATCATAGTTGAGGAAAGACACAGGAATTTAATGATAGGTCAATAGAAATTACCCATAGTGAACTATGTAGAGAAGAAGGATTGTGGGGAAAAAAAACCAAAAGACAGCATTCAAATCTGTGGGACAATTAAAAGAAAAGATGTATGTGATTGGAATCCTAGGAGAGAAGAGATAAAATGGGGAAGAAAAACTAATTAAAGAAATGCCTGAGAATTTTCCAAAAATAATGACAAAGACATCAAACTTTTCTGAGAATCATAGATATCAGTGTACCCCAAGCAAGATGAATAGCACATCACACATACACACACAGCCACACAGACATTTCATATTTAAGCTGCTGAAAATCAAAGATATAGAGGAAGGCTCAAAGGTACCCGGACAAAAAAGACACATTACGTATAGAGAATCATACATTAGAAACACAGCAAGTTTATATTTTGAAACTTCAAACTGTAATATGGAGGATGGGGCAAACCTTTCTCAATCTAGAATTGTACAATCAAAAATATCTTGAAAAATTTAGGAAAAAGGACTTTGAGCCAATGAAAACTCAGAAAATGTATTCCCAGCAAATAAGTTCTATAGGCAAAGTTAAAGAAAAAATTTGGTACCATGTAGAAACTTAGATAAGGATGAAAATGAAGATCTCCAGACATACCATATGATCTCACCTATAAGTGGAACCTAATGAGCAAGACAAACAGAGCAGCAAAATAGAACCAGAGGTACGGAAATAAAGAACAAACTGACAGTGACCAGTGGTGGAGAGGGGATAACAGGGGAACGCAGGGGAAGGGGCGAGTCAAGGAACATGTATAAAGGACTCATGGGCATGGACAACGGGGTGAGGATGGACTGTTGGGGGGACGGGGACAGGAGAGCAATGGGGAAAATGTGGGGCAACTGTAATTGAACAATAGAAAAAAATGAAAAAATTGCAGAACTCCTTGCTGACATAAATCTAACAAAATTAACAGAATGTTTCTAAAGGAAGCACAGGGGAGGATGACGTGATGTTGTTTTTATGCAGAAAAAAATAGGCCCTTCTCCTAAAGTTTCACCTGCCATTCATGGGTAGATTTAGCATGCATAATAACATGTATGCTAGATAAAAGATGAGTTCAAATTTCTACTAAGATGGAGAATGAATGAAAATGAAAAACCTCTAACAGGGACTACTAGGACATGGAAGATGAAAAACACATTATAATGAAACAAGATAGGCAAGGCACAAAGAAAAGCAAGATAGAGAAAACAGGTAGTAGGGTACTTTATTTTGAGTGAAAATAAATAAAATATATGAAGTAATAAAAACAGCTTTTAACTAGATCATGAAAAGTTGCAAAAGCAGATTGGCTATTCTTTATTTGAAAGTACTTCAAAATCAGTGAATCTTTTGAGTTTTGCATTGCATAGGTATGTGTATGCTCTATTGATTTTAACTAAACTTCTTTGACTTTGAAGATATAAAATGAATAAGATAATGCAAGCACCTTTAATATGTGTAGCGTACTAAAAATGTGCATTATTTTAATGAACATTTAAAATGCTCCTCACCTATCACATGAAAGGGAAGCAGATGACAAAATAATGTAATAAAAATGTATTTGTGGTTAATATGCGTTGAATAAATAGATTTATTCCAGTGAGGAAGAGAGAGACAGTTAGGGAACTTGCTAGAAAAGATAAATGAGGAGAAATTAATTTGTAATGAATTATCTGACTTATATTTAAAATGTGCAATATGCAGTGGATGTGATTTTGATGCCCGAGAAAGCCATCTGGATAGGGATTATAAATTTTGGAAGGATAGCCATTTAAAGGAATATAATAACCATGCCATCATCCAGAAACTTTGTGGAGATTGAGAAGTACAATGGAATTATGGTCTCAAAGTTGAGTCCAGATACAGAAATTGGATAGACATAATTAAAAAGGTTCATGTAAGCAGTAATAAAAAGTTTCTCTGTAAGCATGAAAATAGGGTCCAAAAGTAATAGATTAGAGAAACATTTCAGTAAACAAACATGCTTACCTTGATGATAAATCACTGAATACTTTTAAAATTTATAATATAATGGAATTGTTTTGTAGGGTGATTTTTTCTGATTGCATGTTTTGAATATTATGTTAATTAACTCAATATTAATATGTATCAAATATACTTTTCAAAATAAGTAAATTATATATTGAATATTAAAATTTTAAATCTGTGAAGTTCATGTTATGATTATGTTATGAAATGTCATGCTACTAAATTTTTCCCACTTAGCATATTACACATTAATAGCTTCCACTATAAAATAAATGGTTAGAGCATTTTTTCTTAGATTAACTGCAAATCAAAAAGCTTTACATAGATAAGCACTTTTCTGCTAAGTCAAAAAGTTCTCCAACTGCAATGTACATATAAATCACATAAAATCTTGTTAAAATACAGGTTCAGATATTACATCTGGGTAGCCGCTGAGATAATGCAATTTAACACACACAGGGGCAGCGTTCTTGCTATTGTCTACAAACCAACATTAAGTAGCAAAATAACAGCCAAATAAATGGTAAGCAAATTCAAACTTTTAAAGTGTTGTGATTAATCAGACATTTCCTAATGCGTTGCAAGCAGAGACCTGACAAGAAGTGTTTGTTCATTAAATCTTGGCCTTTCTTGCTATTCTCAGAAACCAGAAATCCCTGGGTAAACACTCAGAGCTAGCCTGACGGGTTAAGAAATATCAAATTGCAGAGACTTGAGATGCCTCATAAAAGAGCCATCCAGCCAAATACCAACCACATAAATAAAGGCATCTTAGGTCATCCAGGCCCAGATGATGGTACCAGCTGCATAGAAGTTAATGAGAGAGCCCAACAGAGCTCATTTAAGTTGTCAGAGAGAAAAAACTGTCCAACCAGCCCCCAGAATTGTCAGCTAAATAAATTGTGGTTTTAGTGTGTAAGCATTTGTGTGATTTGTGAGTCAGTAAAAACTCAATGCAAAGGTTAAACACCCAAATTTCTGTGTTTTCAGAGTGTAGAAATAGTGTCACATTAAGAGTATCAAACTAGATTTTTCTGCCTCTTGATTCATAAGTTTGCATGTGACCTTAGATTCTATTAAAATCCCCCTTGCTATTTGGGTTCATGGAGGTCATTCCTTTTTTCTTCTCCACTTCAGTAATGTTCATGACCTTAGTCTCTTTCATCTTGTTGGTTCTATAAGGTCACTGGATGTGGGGGGAAGCCTCAGAATTTTGATGTATATATGGTGCTCATTGTGTCGGTGTCAATGTCTGCACCTAGTGTGTTACCTCCTGATTCCCCAAAGCAAGGACACTAGCATGCCAAAGTGGCATTGTTTTTCCAGGAATCCTGAAAAAGTTTCTCTCCAAGATCACACCAGTGCCTTCCTCTTTTTATTTTTTTAAAATTTTATTTCCTTTGTTCTCATACTTAAAAGAATTTTTGAGGGGGGCACAATTCAGCGCATAACACACATTCTTTGTGTTTTCAAGTGGAATTGAATTAGTGTCTGATGATGTCCTGGAGCATAAATTACTTCATAGTCTGATCCAAACCCCCCCGGCCCCTTTGCAGGGGCAGGGTGTTCCTACTCTGTGAGCTGATTCCCAAAGGTTCATTTTAGCTTTCTCTTTTCCTGGTTCTCACTGTGTTAAACTTCCATTGGACCTGTCATTTTTTTTAGAACTTGTATCACATAGCTACCAGCTTCCTCTTACTTGTCTTTAATGCACTTCCCCATTCTCTGTTGTAAATAAAGGCAGTCTCCTTAGACAACCTGGGTGGTGCCTCAGGTCCACTGTCCTAATGCTGAAGCTGCAGACAGCAGCTTGCTTCTGCTGAGTAGCTTTCTCACTCTCTATGAGGGTCTCTGTCCAAGGATGGCAGTTACTGGTATTCTTGGCTTGTTCCTCCCAATATGGAGTCTACACCTAATGAGCAATCTGTAGAGAAGCAATGCAGATGCAGTATTCTCAGCTGGCTCTTTAGTACACAGCATGTATTCTATGAGGGTTTTTTTTTAATTTTTTTATTGTTGTTCAAGTACAATTGCCTCCATTCCCCCCCACCACCACTCCTCACCACCCCAGCCATCCCCACCCCCCCATCCCATCCCCCTTGGTTTTGTCCATGTGTCCTTTATAGATGTTCCTGAAAACCCTTCCCGCTTCCGAATAAGTAGATGTGGTAATAGACATACAAGTGTGTGTGTGTTAGAATAAATTTGTTGGGGGAAATTTATTCTAACATACACACACTTGTATGTTTATTAAAACATCTACCTATTTAGATATCTTGTGTATATGTATGAATATATGTATAGGACGCTTTTATAGAAGTTGAATTCCTCTGTCAAATTGTGATCATCTAAATTGTGTAAGCTATTGACAGATTGCCTTAAAAAAGAAGTTTGAAAAGGAAAATACATACAATGAAAGTTATCTTGACTTAGGCATGTGATTTATACACTAATTGTTTACTATGATTAAGAATATTTGTGATGCATTTATTTAGGCTATTTGAAAACCACAAAGGCAGTTTTTTAATATACATTTGATAATAACCTATTATTTTTCTTAATAAAAAGTAAGTTATTAAACACAAATGTTTTTGTTTATTTCAAACACACTAAAAAATTCACTGAGTTACCCTTTTAAGCATTCTAACTAATGCTTTGGAATGACCAGAGTGAGTCAAATATCAAATGTGAAATAACTGAAAATAAGCAAATTTATGAAGTATTAGATAAACCACCATCAAATAAACAATGAAATATATGCTATAGATTTCTTACAACATTTTAAAGTTTATAATTTGCATAATCCAATTCATTGATTTTATTGAGTATCTTCAGTCATTGCTAAGGGAACAGATGATTCATTTCTATTCCAGAATACAATTCTTTAAATAATTTGTAGACGAATACCAAAAAAGTCATTGAGTGGGAAAAACCTGATATCTGTAACACTGCGATGTTTTAATCTCCTACTGACTCACATAAAAGTGAAACTATGATTGAGGAATATTTATTTAGTGCTATTTTAATATGATGAGAAATTTCATAGCCTTTATGGCATTATTTTTAGAATCCAAGGAATCAGTCAGAAGGAAGTAGAATGCTTACCTACACAGTAAGTCTATCCTAGTAAAACTGAGTGAATAATGGGTTAAAATATTGAAAAAAGAAAGTCATTTTGAAAATACCAGTTTGTGGGAGTATGTACACAAATGAATAAAGCATGTAATTTATAAGTTTTATAAAAAGACTTTGATCTGCTGTTCCATTCTCTGTTAGTGATTTGTGTTAGTAATTTTATTCTAGTAGGATACTTTGACTTAATGGCTTAAAAATGACTTATTTATTTAGAGTTCCGGCCTTATCTGAGGGAAAGTTTATTTGGCTGTCTACATAAACAATATTTCACCATGGAAAATGTGCCCCCTTCTGCCAACTCAATCCCCTCTTCACCATATGCCAGAGAATTTTTATTACAGTATAAAGTTGAAAAGGCCCATGAGAAGATGCTCAAGGATCATTGATAACGTCATGAATTATCAACACACACGGACATGATTAAGTTGTATAATTTACATAATGTCAACTGAAATCTTCCTATTTTAGTTTTTTACTCTCCATGACTAATGTTTTTTTTTTCCTTTTGAGTTTTATTAAGACATCTCTACATTTCTTGAAATGCTACTCTTATCTTAACATAACTTCCCTTTAGTGTACCCAACATTTTTATGCGGCTGAATTTCATATCATTTTGTATGTCTTATCTAGTATACATTTCTGAAGCTAGATTCCCTTTTTCAACCCTACGCTTAATATCTCTGCTTAGATATTTCATTGACGTTAGCAGTCCATGTTTTAGTTTGTAGTATGTAGGTAGCTTCCTAAGGGAGAGAGGAGTAAGGGAGAGAGGAAAACTAGAATTAGTCATAGGCAAGCGGACACACGCATGGTTTTATATAAAACTATGATTACCTCTCTTTTATACCCTGGATCTAATTTTACTTCTATTATATTTACACATTTTTATAAAATATTTACTTCCTTTTACAGAAAGTACAACTTTAGGAAGTAAACTTGTCCTCTACTGATACTCTGCACTATGTCTTGAAAAAATAAGAAGTTACTAAATTTAGTATTTACTTATTCTGAATCTAAACTGTTTTTACCCTTTTATGCTTTATTTGTTTCTTTGCTTTAATTAAGTCACAGCCTAATAAAAATATGGATTAGTGTATTGATAAACACAACAGAGGGTACTTCATGTGTGGTACTATGGTGGTGGGTGCTCTCTGGAGAAACTAGGCTTCTCCTGTCACTCCTCCTGGAACTAAAGCTCTCGTGTGGTCCGAGGAGTTGGAAACAGCATTGTACCACCAAGTTGGAAGGAGGAATATTTAGTGGGAAAAACCCAGTATTAACCCAGTAAAACTCTGGCATTATTAGCTTTTTAAAACTGATTTTCATGTTGGAATTTGTTATTCCTTGTGTAACTTGCTCTACATATATGATACAGTGAGAAGAACTGGGATCTTCTCTCACTTGAGTAGAACTTACCAGTCACCCTAGACTGCCATAAGAAGATACCATAGATGGTGGCTTAAACAGTCTCTCACAGAACAAACCTTTTCAAATGTGATAAGGTCTAATTTATGATTTTTCTTTTTATTTGATCTTTCTTTTGTTATTAAGTCTTTGCCTAGCCCCAGCTTTCCAATTTTTTTTCTTATTTTTATTCTTAGAAGTTTTATATAAGTACAGATTTCTGTAAAATGGTCTGGTAATTCCTTTTCAAACTAAAAATAGACTTACCACATGATTTAACCATTGCACCCTGGTACTTATATCTCAGAGAAATAAATATCAGTTTTCATGCAAAAATTGTATATGAATGTTTATAGCAGCTTTATTTGTAAAAACCAAAAACTAGAAACTCCCCAAATATCCTTCATTGGGTAAATAAACAAACTGTGATACATCTGTACCATGAAATACTACTCTGCAATAAAGAGAAAAAAAACTATTTAGACATGTAACAACTTCAATAAATCTTAAGGAAACTATCTGAGGGCAGTCTCAGAAGGATGCATATTGTAGGATTTCACCTTTCTATGATTTGTAAAATAACAATTATAGTAATAGGGGCCACAGATAAGACTTAAATATAAATTGTGGTACCATAAAAGTCCTAGTGGAAAACATAGGCAATAAAGTTTCAGATCTCATGCAGGAATATTTTTGTCAATATAGCTCCTAGGGCTAGAGAAATAAAGGAGAAAATAAACAAATGGCACTACATCAAATTAAAATCACTTCTCCAAAAGGACATACAGATGGCCTATAGGCATGAAAAAATGCTCAACATCACTGGTCATCAGAGAAATGAAAATTAAAACCACAATGAGATACCACCTCACACCTGTCAGAATGGCTACCATCAATAAATCAACAAACAACAAGTGCTGAGAGGACGTGGAGAAAAGGGAACCCTTCTTCACTGTTGGTGGGAATGCAGACCGATGCCAGCCACTGTGGAAAACAGAATGGATTTTCCTTAAAAAATTAAAAATGGAACTGCATTTTCACCCAGTGAGTCCATTGCTGGAAATATACCCTAATTATTCTGACACACAAATTCAAAAGAACTTATGCACCCCTATGTTCATAGCAGCCCTATATACAATATCCAGGGGTTGGAAACATCAGAGTGTGCACCAGTAGATGAATGGATTAGGAAACTGTGGTACATTTGCACTGGGGGATACTATGCAGCAGTGAGAAGAAGGAGTTACTACCCTTTGCGAAAGTTTGGTTGGAGCTGGAAACTATTCTGCTCAGTGAAATAAGTATGTTGGTGAAAGACACACCACATTATCTCACTTATAAGAGGAATCTAATGAACAAAATAAACTAATGAACAAAACAGAACCAGAGATATAGAAACATGGAACAGACTGACAACTCCCAGAGGAAAAGGGGTGGGAGGGTGGCGAAAAGAAGGCGAAGGGACTAGTCAAAGAGCATGTATGAATGACCCAGGGACATGGACAACAGTGTGGGGATTGACTGTTGGGGTGGGGGGTGGACTGGGAAAAGGGGGACAAAAGGGAAAGTTGGGACAGCTGTAGTAGGATAAACAAGAAATATATATACATATATACATATATATATATATATATATATATATATATATATGAATAAATGAAAAAAGCATACATGATCTTTAGACTCCCAGCTATAATACTACTTAGCTATGTGATGCTGGGCAAGTTATTGAAACCTGATCAGCTTCAGATTCTCCATTTGTTAACCATAACAATACCTTTCTATTCGAATCATTAATTTGTTCAACAAATGCTTATGATCATGTGCTATGTGACAGGTATATTTTTATTGGTTTTCCCATGAAAAAGGCAGATGCATGTCATGAGTGTGTTTAACATGACACAGATTAAGTGAAAATACATACTTTCAATCACAATGAATATCAGAAAAGAGAAGTAGAATCTACCATGGTATTATACAACAGAACAAGATGATTGAGATAACATATATCAGGTTACAGTACAATTCCAGTTCTGAAGAGTCACAACTGTCAGTGGTTATTGTTAATGTGTGAGCTTTGGAGGTAAAGATGGCAGTGTTGATTCTGAAAATGTTTAAGTGTTGCCTACTTGAATGAATCCACAGAACACTGAGTCAACTGATCCACAAGGGGAAAATCTCAAATGATAAAACATATTCTGATTATTCATATTTGATTTGAGGTTATGATTTAGAATATCTCTCTAAAAATTAGAATAAAAACTTGAAGAGGTAAAATTATTTTTCAAGAAGGATATAAATCAATCATCTACATACAGGATGAAAAATAGCCATAAAAATATTAATTGAGCTAAGGGGTATAACAGAAAAAAATAAGTCCAGGATGGAATGCTAGATCACACATTCTAAATATTATTGAATTGACTTAATATTTGCATTTAAGAATGCTATGACTTTTGCTGCTGTTGTTGTTATTTCCAAACAATGATTAAAAGGAGGGAGAGATTTAATAAGATGTATGTGGTTATATAATGAAGAGTCAAGTTGTTCTCTAGCACTAACTTAAATTACCAATGTAAGACTTTTCATGGAAGTTTTATCTAAAAGTAAAGAATTTTCAGAATATAATAATATGAAAAACTTTGTTGAGTTTTTAAAATCAATATTATTTTTATTATATTTACTATTCATACTGTGAAGACATGACAATCTTTTCATTTTTTGCTTTATTGGTAATTTTTGCTGGTCATATATATATATATATATCACAGTTATTTTTTATAAATGCAACTACTTGGGAAATAAAAATGTCTGAGAATAAAATGTACTGAAATAACTTTTACTGTATTTTATATTTTTGGTTATACCTATCATTTGGCCCACACAAAGTTATTTTTACCAAAGTATATTGAGAAAATTGAAACTATTTTCTGTGACCTATATTAGATAATAGTAAAGAAGTCTGATATTTAAACTAATGTAGACATCATTTAAATTTAGATTAAAAATGGAATAGAATTCTCAAGTCATATATATTTGTGAATTGATTACTTCACACTACACTCCTAAGGCAATAAGAACTGATTAGCACAAAATAAATGAATAATTGAAAAATAATTATATTTTACTATAGAAAATCAATAAAACAGAATGTTAGGATATCTTATATTCTATAAAGCTAGAATATCTGTAAATTATTTGAAACTAATATCAGCCCTTGGATGCTTTTTCCACATGTGGAAAAATAACGCATGGATAGGATCTGGATTTCCTACTGGCAAAAAGGAACCACACAGTGAGGAGTCAAAAAGCAAAGTGCCTTAGAATTGTTTGGCACATCACCCAACCCTTCTACATCTGTCCTCACAATTTCTTTTTAAACAACTCATCTATTCTTTTTTGGAGTAAGGGAATCTTCTGATTAATATGCACCCGGGAACCACATGGTTGCCCATCTGTGTGGGTCAGTTTTGAATCACTGATCAGGGCTTAAATTGAGTTGAATTTTAGCCAAATAGCCAGCAACAATGACCTTCAAACCTGTCATGGCTGACAGATGAGCAGCTCTAGGGAATTTAATTTGCTTTAGAGCTTATATCTCACATTCATGTCTGATTTTAAAAATAAATGTATGTCTCCTATTGATCTTTGCTTTTCTGATATTTAAGTTTTGGAACTATATCTTTCAGGTTCCCATAGCAGATTCATCTAACGCTATCCTCTGAGAAAAATAGTTGGAGGAAATCAATAATTCAATAAAAAACTATATATTTATGCAATTTTGGTAAGAGAAATACTGGCTTCTTTTTTTCTTTTATCTAGTAAAGGAAATTAATCTATATTGTTCTCCCTCTAATAGCAGTTGATGTACTTCAATTAATACCTAGGTACTTTTTTATTATCTAGAATAGACAAAAGCAAATAAAGTCAATTTATTTAAGAACTAGGACAGATGACCTTTTGAAAATGAATTGAAATTGTCAAAACATGTACATTCTCAAAGCAGTCTAGAGGCTAGCATTTTCATATTTTTATTTGAAAAATAGATCTATAAAATTTCATAAGACCCAACAAAGTTAACTGTCTTTTCATGTTCTCATAAAAACCATTTTTATTTTTATAAAAATTTTGGACAGATTATTATTTCCCTAGATTTTCTATGTTTGTAACCAAGGTAAATTTTATATTGTTAGATATCAGATTCTCTGTATCAAAGGGGAGGCAATTCTAACACTTTCTTCTAAACAGAGGTCATCAGGGTCATAAAAAGATATCTCTGCCTTCTGTACCTATTTTTCTCAGTTTCAGAAATATAGACTATACTAACTCTTTGCAAGAGGCTCGAGAATAATACCATAAACTCAATAGATTCTCTTCCAAAATGAGATTTTGCTTCAGATTGTAGATGGTAATAAGGGCGCCCTCACCATGTACTCTTATTCTGCAACCCTAGCTGAAGGAGCAGTGCCCTTTTCTAGGGTGTGATGTTATTATGGAACACGAGACATAACGAGCAAGAGGAGAAGCCAATCATATACTTTTAAAACTTGTGTTTGGTTATAACATATATACTGTCTACTCACATTCCATTAGACAAATGATCCAGCCCCAAAATCAACAGGGTTGGGAAATATATTTCTCCTACAATGGGCATCACAATGGGCGAGGAAGTAAACAGTCGGATCAAATATGATCTACCACAGACTTCTATCTGGATTACATATATTTGTTTTCCTTTCATAAAACTCAGTACAGCACCCATTCATCGTATAAACTCTTAACAAACTGAAATAGAAGGTAACTTTCTCAACTTGAAAAATATTTGCAAAGAATCTACATCTAACATACTTTAATATAGAAACTTGAAGCCTTCCTTCTAAGATCAAGTACAAGGTAAGTATGTATCTTTTCACCACTCCTTTTTAACATTGTATTGAAAGTCCTTATTAATACAATAACACAAATAAATGAAATAAAGTATACACATTGAATAGAAAGAAACAAAACTGTCTTTTTTCACAGATGGCATGATTATCTATATAGAAATTCCAGAAAACATTAAAAAATCTCCTGAAACTAATACATTTTTAGGGTACAAGGTTAATATACAAAATCGATTTCTTTCTTTTTTTATTTTTAAAGATTTTATTTATTTTTAGAGAGAGGGGAAAGAAGGAGAAAGAGAGGAAGAGAAACATCAATGTGTGGTTGCCTTTTGTGCCCTTCCTACTGGGGACCTGGCCTACAACCCAGGCATGTGCCCTGAGAATTGAACCAGCAACGCTTTGGTTTGCAGGCCAGCACTCAGTCCACTGAGCTACACCAGCCAAGGCCAATTGCTTTCTTATACACCAAAGATAAATGAGTGGAATTTGAAAAAAATCACATATCATTTACATTAGCACCCAAAGAAAGGATATTTTTGATATGAATCTAATAAAATTTTTCAGATCTACAAAACTGAAATACATAATCAAAGAAGAACTGAATAAATGGACAGACATTGCATGTTCAGAGAAAGGAAGACTCAATATTGTCAAGATGTTAGTTCTTCCCACTTTATAGATTCAATGCAATCCCATCAAAATTTGGTCTATACATTACAAAATCTTATCTAGTATGTTATTTTGTACATAATGACAAACTGATTTTAAATTTTATATGGAGAGGCAAGAGACCTAGAATAGCCAACACAATGCTGGAGAAGAGCAGAAATTTGGAGGACTATCCAACTTCAAGGCTTACTATAAAGCTACAATAATCAAGGCAGCATTACTATTGATGAAATAACAGGCACATAAATAAATAGAAAAGAATACGGAGATCAGAAATAGACCCCCATAAATAGAATCAACTGATCTTTGACAAAGGCATAAATACAATACAATGGAACAAAGACAGTGTCTTCAACCAATGAGCATCTACTTTCAAAGCCTTACTTTGAAATGTACAGTTCTACCTCTGCACATATACCACTGCTCACATTTGACTTACAGTAGCCCCTGTCCCCCAAATACAGGGGATATGTTCCAAAATCCCCAGTAGATGCATGAAAACATAGACAGTAAGCCAACCCTGTTTATACTGTTTTTTTTCCCTACACATACATAACTATGATAAAGTTTAATTTTTAAATTAGTCACAGTACAATTAACAACAATAACTTTTAATAAAATAGGACAATTACAATAGTATACTTTAATAAAAGGGAAATGTGGTATATCTCTTTCTCTTTCAAAACATATGATAACAAATCTGATAACAAAGACCATTACTAAGTGACTAATGTGTGTATAGTGTATAGTGTATACAAGGTGGATGCACTCGACAAAACAATGACTTATTTTCCAGGAAGCATGGAGTGGAAGATTTCATCATACTACTTGGAATGAAGCACAATTTAAAGCTTATGATTGTTTATTTCAAGACTTTTATAGTTTTAGCCCATGGTTGACCATGAGTAACTGAAACTCCAGACAGAGAAACTGCAACAGTGGGTGCAGAACTACTGCACTGTGTTTCCTTAAAAAAAAAGTTCAGCAAAGTGTAAGAGTGCTACATCCTGGTTCAAGCCCACACGTCTTTCTCCTGGAACAGCAATTTTCAGCTGGTTTTCTGCAGGGCACTGGTTTCTCACAGAATTTTTAAAACATGCAATATCTACATTTAGGCAGGGGCACTGCCCTCTTGTCCCTTACATTGTCAAATTACAAAATGACACCAACCAACATACAATAGACGTTCGGTGTGAATGAATCAAAATTATACCTATTTATTTGTTGGGTCGGCAAAGAAGAATGTATTTTTCACTGTGCTGCTGAATTTCTGTGTGTCATGAGATGAAAAGGTAGAAAATCACTCTTCTAGATAGAAGACTATCGTAGCCTCCTAACTGGCCTGGAAGTGTCTACCAATCATCTTAGTGTCTTTTTTCAATATCCAGCCAAAATAGTTCTGTCAAAGTTAATTAGGTCATGACATTCCTATGATCAAAAGTTTTCAATTATTGCTGCCCATTTAATGTATGTTTGCACTTTAACGTAATGCACATGTAAGTTATGTTTGTTATTTAAAGATACAATTTTCAATGGCAAATATGTTTTCCCATATAGTTGGTTCTCTTTTCATTTTAATGCTGTTTTCTTTAGCCATGCAGAAGCTTTTTATTTTGATGAGGTCCCATTTGTTTATTCTTTCCTTTATGTCCCTTGCTGTAGGGGACATGTCTGTGAGGATGTTGCTGCACGGAATGTCTGATATTTTCCTGCCAATGTTTTCCTCTAGGACTTTTATGATGTTACAACTTATATTTAAGTCTTTTATCCACCTTGAATTTATTTTTGTATATGGCATAAGTTGGTGATCAAGTTTCATTTTTTTGCATGTAGCTGTCCAGATCTCTCAACACCATTTGTTGAAGAGGCTATTTTTACTCCATTGTATGCTTCTTCCCCATTTGTCAAATATTAATTGACCATAGAGACTTGGGTTTATTTCTGGACTCTCTGTTCTGTTCCATTGGTCTATGTGCCTGTTTTTATGCCAGTACCAGGCTGTTTTGATTACAGTGGCCTTATAATACAGTTTGATATAGGTATTATAATCCCTCCTGCTTGTCCTTCTTTCTCAAAATTGCTGTAGCTATGCAGGGTCATGTATGGTTCCATATGAATTTCTGAAATGTTTGTTATATATCTGTGAAATATGTCATAGGTACTTTAACAGGGATTGCATTGAATCTATAAATCGCTTTGCGTAGTAGGGCCATTTTGATGATGTTAATTCGTCGAATCCATGAGCATGGTACATGCTTCCATTTGTTTGTGTCTTCCTTAATTTCTTTCTTCAGTGTTGTGTAGTTTTCTGCATACAGGTTTTTTACCTCCTTGGCTAGGTTTATTCCTAGGTACTTTATTTTTCCTGTTGCTATATCAAATGGGATTTTTTTTTCCTGATTTCTGTTTCAGATGTTTCATTGTTGGTGTACAAGAATGCCTTTGATTTCTGAGTATAGACTTTGTATCTGGCTGTTTTTCCAAATTCATTTATTAGGTTGAATAGTTTTTTTGGTGGAGTCTATAGGATTTTCTATGCACACTATCATGTCAAGGGTTTAATCTCCAAAATATGTAAAGAACTCACACATCTCCACTCCAGGAAGACAAAAAAAAAAAAATGGGCAAAAGACTTGAACAGACACTTCTCTAAGGAGGACATTCAGAGGGCCCAGAGATATATGAAATGATGCTCAGTATCTTTAGCCATCAGAGAGAAGCCAATTAAAACCACAATGAGATACCACCTCACACCGGTCAGAATGGCCATCATAAACAAATCAACAAACAAGTGTTGGAGAGGATGCAGAGAAAAGGGAACCATGGTGCACTGTTGGCAGGAATGCAGACTGGTGTAGCCACTGTGGAAAACAGTATGGAATTTCCTCAGAAAACTAAAAATGGAACTGCCTTTTGACCCAGCAATTCCACTGCTGAGATTATATCCTAAGAGCCCTGAAACACCAATTCAAAAGAACTTATGAACCCCAATGTTCATAGCAGTACAATTTATAATAACCAGGTGTTGGAAGCAACCTAAGTGCCCATCAGCAAATGAGTGGATCAAAAAACTATGGTACATTTACACAATGGAATTCTATGCCGCAGAGAGAAAGAAGGAGCTCCTACCCTTTGCAACAGCATGGATGGAACTGGAGAGCATTATGCTAAGTGAAATAAGCCAGGCGGTGAGGAACAAAAACCATATGATCTCACCTTTAGCTGGAACCTAATCAACAATAGAAAAAAGCAAACAAAATATAACCTGAGACATTGAAATTAAGAAAAATCTAACAATAGCCAGAAGGGAGGGGGGAAAGGACAGTGGGGAGACGGGTTTTCAGGAGCTACTATAAAGTACACATGGACAAAACGAAGGGGAAGGGTGGAAGCAAGGGAGGGAGATGGTTTTGGGTGGGCTGGAGGGGAGTGGTGGGGAGAAAATGCAGACAACTGTAATTGAACAATGATAAAGTTATTTGTGGAAAATAAATAAATAAATGGAAAAAATAAAGATACAATTTTAATTTTTTAAAATAAAACATTACTGTTAAACTAATTGGTCAATATATAAATTTTTTGCACACTATATATGTTCATTTTGTCTGAGTCACCTTTCATTTCACAAATATTTAGTTTCTGACAATTATGGTGTCACTCTACTCTTAGCCTAGAATATCTAAACAGTCTTATCCCTATTTTTAGTCTCACCTCATCTCTTATGAAATCCCCTTTCTCCCACTAAGTCTATTCCAGCCATTTCCTTTTATCCTCATCTGCAGAGCTAGGCCTATTCATGCTTCATTGTTTATGCTCTGTCTGTTCCTTTCCAAAAGCAGAAAGCTCTTTTACTAGATATTTACAAGGTTCATTCCATTGTTCTTCAAGTATTTGCTCAAATGACAACTTTCCAATGAACTCCACCTGGATACTACATTTAAATTGCAAATAAACACCCCCATACCTTCACTGCTATTCACTTTGTATTATTTATTTTCCATAGCACATATTACCTTGTTATATATAATTTATGCATCTATTATTATTTATTTTTCTTCCACTATAATTAAATTTATACAAAGGCAAAGATTTTTGTTCATGATATTTGGCAATTGGCCCCTTGTAATCACACAGGAAATATTGGTTGAATGATTGACTCTTTTTGGCAACTGGTTTTTGGTTTTAATGTAACAAAATGCATGAAGATCTTCTTAATGTCTGTAAACAAAGTCTTATGATATTTATTTACATACTAAATTTATTACCATGTTAATATCTACTATTGCATAAAATAAATGTAAAACAACTGATTATCTAATTTACATTGATGATAACTTGGTAGTTTTTTAATTTTAATTTTAGAAACTGGGCTGCAACTAAAATCATTGTTCATGAAACTTTGTGTATCCTGCATATGTAAATAGATATGAAGAAGTGAAATTGCCAAGTTAATATTTATGTGTTTTATATTTTCATGGATACCTTGCAAAATATCTATACTTATTAATACTTTAACAATGCAAATGGAATGCTCATTTATTTTTGCCCAAACCAGCTTTGGATCTTTTAACATATTTCATATATATGATTCCTGTGTAAATGTAAATTTTCCCCTTGTCTTACTTAACATTACTCTGATTATAAGTACAGTGAAAACATTTGTATATACAATCTGAAAATTTTTGTATTTTTTCTGTGAATTGCCTATTTGTATTCTTTGCATTCACTGTGGCCACCAAAAGTTACCAGGAACTTTTGTTGAAAATAATCAAGTTCCTTCGGATGGTTACAAGTCCACGCTGGAAAGGTTTAGTGAGCCCAGTTTAGACTGGAATTCAGTTCCCTTGTGTTACCAAGTGGGTTTCCTTATACAAGGCACAACCTAAACAAACTGATGAGATGGCTCTTAATCTCTGAATGTTTGGTACAACTTCCTTATATATTAACTAATGAATATAAATTCATGATATGATATACAAGGGGTCCCCTCAAAACCAGAATTTACTTATTAAAAATTGTGTATTTACTATTACATGTTTAAACTTCAGTCACCTTCAAAGTACTCTCTATTTGACGCAATACTCCTATTAAGACACATTTTCCACTGCTCAAAACAATTTTGAACTTGTCAATTTTGATGACTTTTAGTGCTTCTGCCATTTTTTGTTTCATCTCTTCCTCACTGGCAAAACATTTCTCTTTAAGGACTTCTTTCATCTGGGAAAACAAAAAAAAAGTCGCTCAGAGCAAGATTGGGTGAATGGAGAGGGTGGGGCATGGGGGGTCAGGCCACTTTTGGTCAAAAACTGCTGACCACTCAGTGAAGTGTGGGCAGGTGCACTCATAAGTCATCCATCATGAAATGGGCAAACACATTGAGAGAGTGGCTTCAAAAAATTAATTGAAGCCAAATACAGCTTTTCACAACAATGCCAGCTATCCACTGATACAGGTGGGTTCCCAGAACACTCATCTACCAGGGAAAACCTGTACTGCAAGGGGCCCGCCCTCCAGAAAATAATTCTGTTCTTTTAGGTGGTCACCCTTGTATATGTAGAGACACATGTGTGTATATATAACAATGGTTTTTCTAGTATGTTGTTTTTCTTTTCAGGTTGTAATCATTTATATAAAAAATGTATGGCAAAAATATTTTGATATTTCCTACCTTATTTGTCCATTATACAGTATATATAGATAAATATAGATTAACATAAACTTTTACAAATATTCATTCTTCATAATACCATTAAAATCTAATCTGTATCTACTGATATTAATAACTTCGTTGTCTATTGTTACTATATGTCTTAATCTTTTTTGTGATACTATATTACTGTTGCTTCTATTTTACCATTATTATTATTCCAGTTACTTATTTTACTTCCATTGTCAGAGTTAGAAGTGAAACGTTTGAGATATCGAGTCTTTCCATTCATTAACATGGCATTTATTTACAAGTTTTTAGAGCTTATTTTTATTCTTAAACTGTCATAACTTTCTTCACAGAGATTCTACGCATACTCTGGTAAATTTCTTCATGGGTGTGATATTGATTTTTTTTCCTATCTATGAACAAAGAATTTATCTCATAAGGTATTCTATCTCATTATTTCCAATTAATTGGAGAACTACTGATTTTGTATATTGCTTGTATAGCATACTATCTTGCTGGACTCCCATACTAATTCTGATAGCGTTTTTGCTGATTTTCTCTACCTCTCACATGTTTTTTAGGCTAAGCATCCTGGTTGTTAAGGTGACATGTCATATCCTGACTCAACACTTCGGTTTCTACCTTTGAACAAGCAAGTGAAGGGAGTCTGCAAGTAAAGATTAGCTTATGATCTAATAGCAGTTGTACATACGTGAGCAACCAGACCAAGAGAGTGACCCTGTACTGAAACAAAATGTAAGAGTTTAAAAACAAATAGCAAATTGATATTATTACTTATGGCTTTTTCTACAGCAACAGTGAAAAAAGCCTTTTAAAAAGCAAGTGTGTAGAGTCTTTGTTTGGAATGCTTAATTTGATCAGCCGACGTGAGCTAAATAACAAAGACTATGGAAAAAAACTTTCTCTTTTACTGGTTCCTTCTAACTCTTATGCCAATTGAAATTCATGTAGTTAAAAAAATATTCAACCATTTCTTATACTTCAATAGAAAATGCTATGAATCTATTTAGTTGAATAAATATTCTCTAAAATAAATATATTCAACTGAAAACATATCAATGGCAAATGGAACTTAAAAATACTTAATACATATGTAATTTCCCTTTTTTCTCATTTTTTACTCCAATTTACTAACAATTCTATATCAAAGTTTCACTTTATTGTGTCTGATGTCTTAGCTTTCCATTGGGTAAGCTTATTGTCTCTGAAATATATAAATGCAATGTCCTCTATTTGGTGTGCTTTTCTTGTTCAGTCTCCCAGATCTGCCCTTTACCAAAATAATGTTCTAAGTTATTGAATCAAATAAAAAATATCTCATATTCACTCAAGTAGAAATGTCTCTTTTTCTATGAAGCCACTAAGCTTTTTTTCATTCTTTAACATTTCTACCTAACACTACCATGTAAGAAAAGATCTTTTTTCTTTAGTTTATTTTCAGTATTTTTGTTTGTTTCAGTGCTATATCCTCACAGGGCATATGCACTGTGGGCTATCTGTGTGTGACTTGTGAAAGCTTGTGTAATACACAATACAAAAAAAAAGAAAATGATCATAGTAGACCTGTAAGATCACATATTTAATAAAGTCTTTTGGGGAAATTAGAGTTTATTTTCAATAAAAAGAGACAAAACAACCTCTTCATTCTCATAATTAACTATTACACAAAATCAATTAAATATATCCTGGAATAAAGTGGGCATAATACGATAGTACAACAGATTTCATACCCACCTAAAAAAACATGTAATCATAAGTGGGGTTATATTTTAGAGCATAAAAAACACTCCTAGAGTTCTTTTTCTTCAGTAGTATTGTAGCATTGCCTTTCATGTGTGTTCTCTTCCATGTAACAGTCCCCAGACTTCAGGGACTTTTCCTCAGAGCCACCTCTTATACTGCATTACAGTTTTCTCTTACGTACTACTGTAACAATTAAAAATATTTGCACATTTTACTTCTCTACCTCCCTTCCCTTTCTCAAAAAATAAAAGAAAAAATGACCTATGAAGAGAGACAATTTTTACACAGCCTTTAACAAAATGATGGATACATGTGAACTAAAATTTGGTGGATTGATGAAAGAATAAATTTATTTTACTTCCTCATAAGTTATTAAACATAATGCCATCCATTAGATACTGTTTGTACTATTCATTGTTATTACAATTAGATAACTATTGGATAATTCTATAACATGAAAACTATGCTCAGAATTATTTTTCTTTTTTTTTCTTTGACCAGTTTTCTTTTAAACAGTTTACAAGTTCAAAATAAATGAATAAGTCAAGCTCTTATACTCTTGCATATAGCTTATTTTGAAAAAATTATTTCCAATGGCAGTTCAAGTTCTAAAATCACCAGTTCTTTAAATGAACAATATTGTGAGCATCTTATAAGAGAATAATACAAGAAATGTGCTGAACAAGACATCTTTTTTTTTAATAACAATGTCACTACAAACATTTAGTTTTTTATTCAATCCATATTTTTGGAGTTCAATAAAACACAAATAGAAAAGACAATCGACAATAATAGAAAGCTACTCAGGTAGTGCCAAGTCTGTGTATCCGAGAGCAGCAATAGTTCTGGTCTCTGCTCTGACAGATGAACATCAGAGGAGTGAACGTCATGAGGCTGAAAGCTGAGGACTTTGTGGGAAAATGGCAGTGCTATGCTGCTTATGGATGTTTACGTTTATAAGATTTCAGATGTGTATATAATCCTTATTCAAAATCTAAGTGGTTGGTGTAACAATGACTTGCTGGTAAAAAAAAGCATATAAAATAATCTTAGTCATTATGCTACAAGTTGAAAACTATTTATAATGGATTATTTTCTTTCAAATGTACTTTTAAATATAAGAATAAGAAAAAATTGATATCTACCTCTACAAGCGTGCTTATTTTTGATAGAACCCCCTGAATTTTCCAGAGTAGATGGCCAAACACACAATTAATAATTATTTTCCAATTAAATAATGAAAGAATTTCTTTTTCATATTCAAAATATGTCATACCATATGCTCACACATTTTACTTTAATATTAGTATTGAAAGTCATAGCCATGAATACACACATATGTACATATCCTTTACCTTTCTGTTGTAAAATACTCTGAAATCTGTTTACAAACATTAAAAGTCTTTATGTTGATCTTTCATATAACTAGTAGAAAGTTATTGTTTTGAATATGTAGAGCTTGTGTTAAATTAAATTTACAGAGTTCTTTTATTAGATTCGTTGATTGATGTATAATTCTATTGGCTTTCTTATGTATGTAAAGATACTATTTATAAATAGTGAGAATTGGCTATTTTTATCTAATACATATACTTTATTTTCTTATTTCACTGCATTAACTAAAATGAGAACAAAATCCTTGTGTCTTCATATCATCTTCCCTCTCTGGGTACAAATACACTCTTTGATCTCAACATAGCTTATTCTTTATATTTTAGTTATACGACTTCTGTTTAGCTAGTCTTCAGGTGGTTCTCATTAATGGTTGTCCTATAATTTACTTGTAATTGTGATGTGGACCTGGGAGGAGAAAAGCACAGCATTTATGTACTCTGCCATCTTGACCACATGTCAAAAAAATCTTGAATGTATATCCTGTTAGTGTATATTCTTAATTTTGACTTTAAATATGTATGTTTAAACATTGTCAATTTAGAGTTCATTTTCCCCACTTAAAGTAACAATTTAAAAATAGTTATTTTGAAAAATCAGTATATTTTCTGTGTGTTTATCAGTTCTTCCCATATTTTAAGTATTCAAACAGGTATTAAATGATTAAATAAACCAAGGGTTATAAACTAAGGAATCCTAAAGACAATTTTTTTCTCTGTGAAATTAGTTTACCTAATTTCTCTAACTGAAAAGTTTTATGAATTGAGAAGTTTATCCACTCTGTTATAATTTATCTAGTTTCTTGGTCTTTGAAGAGTTAGAAACAATGATACCAATGCTAAGAGATATATAGCCAACTTGAAATATTTCTTACAATAGTACTATCTTTTCTTCTTTTATCATTAAAAAAGTGATCCCGAAACTGATGAGTTGTATCACTATGTCACTAACATAATTGTCATTAATTTATCAAATCTTTTAAATTTTAATTTACTTGTTAATATAATAAAATATAGATAGAAAGATAATAAAATGAAATACTAGTTTCTGCAGTCTGACTATCTCTTTTAATAACAGAAGTCTGTCTTCATAAGAACATCATCAATCGTCTGCAAAGTGAGCGTGGCAATAATCCTCAAAAGGAACACAGGTCAGGCTGCTGTGGATTTTGTAAGCACCACCTGGGCCAAGTCTTAGTACTTCCAGGCCATCAATTTGGGGGAAAATTGTAAAAGCCAAGACAGGCACATGAGTACAGTGACATGGTGACATGGTGACGTAGTGCAGTTTTGATCTTGTATATTAAGAAATTAGTCATTTTCTCTAGCCCAGTGCAAAGAACAGTGAGACATCCAATGCCTTTTTGACAGCTTGCTTTCCCCTCAGAGGCAAAAGATAATTGGGCGCACGGAGTTGTACATCTGTCCATCCTCGCCTTTTTACAGCAAAGTTCATAGTCACTGGGCTTTTGTTCATAGAAGTGATGCGAAAAAATTGGATTGGTGTAAAAGAATATATGCAAATTTATAGAGAGAAAATAAACTATAATTTGCTTTTCTGTCAGCCAGAATCCGTTGGATTATGCTCACAAATATTTATAAAACCCATTCTCTTTGCCAGGCATTATGCTATGTACTGCAAATAAGAAAGATTATGTGCCTTTGACGAACAACCATAAAAGTGGAAAAACAAATCTCAGAAATCGAGAATTCTAATAAATGGTTTAAAGACTGTGGTAAAATGTTGCAGGAATGCAGAAGGAGGTATGAGAGAAGGGGATGAGCTAACAAACCCAGCCTCGAGGGTGGGTGTTCTGACAATGTGTACTTGTGTGCTCTTAAAGGATAAGTAAATGCCAATTAGACAAATACTAGGGAAAGATGATGCATACAGTGTAATATAAACCTTCCAAGTTGCAGAGCAATGAAACAGTATGGTGTGTACTGAAAATCCACACGCAGGCTCCTGTTACTGAAAGATACAGTATAGATAGCATGTAGTAAAGATGAGGCAGGGGGGTAGGGTGGGGTTATATAAGGCACAAGATTATAATTTGGGGCAAGCGTTAAGAGTTCCTGTCAGATGCTTAAACAACTGTGGGTGTGGTATGGTCAGATTTGTATTTCAGTCAGATTCTAGGATGGCAGAATGGTGGAACTTTGGTTTTAATGTAGTTAAGCAGGAAAATAGGAAAGGTTATCTGTTTTTCTGAGCTAAAGTGGTGCGGAATGGAGTGCAATGTTCTGCTTGTGTAGAGGGGCATTTCCTGCACACCACCAAAAAGCAAGCAATTCTCTAGACGTCGCCTGGGTGTCCCACTATCCTACTCAACCCTGACACTACCTGGAGACAGCACCAGACTCCACACGCGGTGGACTCAGGCCCAAGACCACCTTCTACTTCAGATGCCAGTCGGAAGTCTGTGTTTCTGGACAACTGTCTATCAACTGACCCCCTCTTAGTGTTTAATTAACTTGCTAGAGCAGTTCACAGAACTCAGGAAAATCAATGTTCTGATTAGATTACCAGTTTATTATAAAGGGTACCAAAGGACAGAAATCAACAACCAGATGAAGAAATACATAAGGGGAGGTCCTGAACAAAGGAGCTGGGGACATGGCACTTGGAATTATTCTTGTTCTCCCACCTAGAAACTCTCTAAACCCCACCTTTCTGTTTTCACGGAGTCTTCATTACATAGGCTTGGTTGATTAAGTCACTGACCATTGAGGATTGATTCAATCTGCAGTTTCTCTCCCCTCCTGGAAAGTCTGGGGTGGGACTAAAAATTCCAACCCCATTTTCTGGTTTGTAACCAGCCTCCAGCATTGGTGGCAGGTGGGAACAAAAGTCACTCATTACCAAAACACACGTTTAGAGCTCTCATTATTTAGAAAATTCTAAGGGTTTTAGGAGTTCTATGGCAGAAACGGGAAAGAAGATCTAATATATATTTCCTATTCTAAATCATAACATTATAGCCCTAATTAAAGAGTGTTTAGTATTAAAATTGGTAACAATTTGTGACTGGTAAAGATATAAACAATATGAAAAAATCCTTTATTTAAGCACTTACATAAATGACCTTTCTAACCTCAGAGATAAGGGACATCTTATACAACCAGGGGCAAGAAAACAGATAAATATGTGTAGAATGTAGAGAGGATAGGACTTCCAGAATGGCTGGGTGAGGAGCCTGGTTAATATTAAT
Organism: Desmodus rotundus; assembly: GCF_022682495.2. Lineage (NCBI taxonomy): Eukaryota > Metazoa > Chordata > Mammalia > Chiroptera > Phyllostomidae > Desmodus > Desmodus rotundus. The sequence goes on from NC_071388.1 coordinate 169,443,159, forward strand.
CCTTTCTCCTGAAAGCAGTGATAACGCAGAACAAAGATGTCAGAAGAACCACTTCAAGGCTTAACAAATTGAAAAGCATTATTTATTCAAGAAAACCTGCTAAACTTAGTAAGATTAAGAATTCTAGGCATTTCATTCCAGGACTGCTTTCATTCCTGAAACATTGGTGCAGGTCTGAAGCACCAGCAGCTCTGTTACACTGCAGATGGGCTAATTTTATTGGAAGTGTGGAAAAATCCATGCCTGGGGCACTATCAAAAACAATAGACAACTCAGTGGAGTATAATTAGAGAAGGCTAATAAAGGGGAGCTTGAGGTCAGAGTAGGGTTAAAGCAAGCAACACCAAGGCAGGCCAGCCTGAAACTCAACAGGGAGATCTAGCATAAGAGAGCGCCGCAGGGCTTGCTAAAATCCCACTTAATCTTGGTGTTCTAGAAGGTTGTGCGTAGGCATAAAGCTGAGCCTGCTCAGGAAAAATTAGAATGATTCCCAGGGAATTGTCTATACCTGACTGAACATAAGGCCTATTGAATAAAGAGAGGAAAAAATGAGGGAGAATTGCAAATGTCCTCAATTTAAATAAAAGTGACCATTGAAGAAATAGAGACCACAAATGAGGATGTCCCTAATTTTTCCTCAGGTTGAGTAAACTCTCCACAGGCTTCCTTCTGTTTCTAGGCCGCTGACCTTCTGTAATCAAGACTGAAGAGAGTGAATTTTACTTTGGCATAAGGCCAATTAGCAAACAGTTGGCCTGGGAGCCCACCCATCCAGCTCTTAAAAAATGTCTTCCACACACTGGTTCAATGTAGTTCTGTTCAGATCGCATCCTGGTTTCTCTCACCTACTGCAATAGTCTTCCTCACCTATTTAACTTGGGTACAATTTTTACCTTGATACCCTCATTTTCAGAAATACACATTTCTATTTATAAATTTCCAATGAAATGGCAGGTAGCAAAATCTTCCAATTATTTCTGTAAATCTAATATGACAGTCTGCAAAAATCTTCCATTTGTTTCCCTAAATGCATCCTCTCTGCCTCAGTGACTGATTTGTATTCCCCGAATTATATCATCTGGTTCCTTGTCTCATGGCTTCTGATTAATTTCAGTCAATGCGTAGCCCCAGAATGCACCTGAAAGCAAGGATCAGAGTAAGAGGAGGGTATTTAATCCCCTGGATTTCTCCCTTTGCGTCTCCTTGGTTGGCCATGTCATTTTTAAGGGGGTGATCCTCTTTGGTTTCTGATAACTCCACTTTCCTGTAATGTCTTTGGTTCTCAATGTGGTAGCAATTTGTGGTTCTCATATACACTCTCCACACACTTTTCTGAACAGTTATTTATTAGAGCTTCTCTGACTTACTTTAATTTGAAAGTGCTGTCGCTTCCTATAGAGATAATGACAGATGAAAGTACTGAAAGCAAACTCTGGAAAAAGTGTGGACTGAGGTGGGAAGTATAGAGAGCATGAGGTGGTAGGAAGTGACTGAAGAATAGTCTTAGGGCAAAATTAAAATTATTTAATAAATACAAGAGTATTAAACTTAGCGGTATATTGTTTTCATTACCATACTCCAAGATCATGCATGTAGTATTTGTTTTGTTTATAGGATCAACTCTGTTATTGTAATTTAATGTTTTATAAATAGCAAAAAGCAAAAATGTGATCATTTATATAAATACAAAAAGTCATTTAATTAAAGGTCATTAAGTAAAAATCTTTTTATAAAATAAGGATAGCATTAAGAAGTAGGTTTAGTTTCAGGGTAGTAATAGGTTAGACATTTTTTTTAATACACAAATCTGGTGGAGCACTTTTACTGTTTCTTAATATTTTTCAAGTTTAATATAATCAAAATTAAATATTGAATCAAAGTTATAATCATGGTGACTAAGAAATACATATACATAATGTTTTAGCTTTAATTTACTCCAAAGTGAAGGAGACATATACAATTCATTTAAAATTTTATTAAATACGTTGTCCTGGCTGGTGTAGCTCAGTGGATTGAGCATGGGCTGAAAACCAAAGGGTCACTGGTTTGATTCCCAGTCAGGGCACATGCCTGGGTTACGGGCCAGGTCCCCAGTTGGGGCTACATTAGAGGCAACCACATGTTGATGTTTCTCTCCCTCTTATTCTCTCTCCCTTCCCTTCTCTCTAAAAATAAATAAATAAAATCTTTAAAAAATAAATATAATTTTATTAAATATTTAGTTTAGATTCCCAATTTAATCTTCCCTTGGAATTTACTGAACATCAAAAATTAAATCATTGTATTGTGTAGGAAATTCTCATTTTCCAACAAGAGTGTGGTTATTTTTTTATATTTGGCTGATGTTTATAAATAAAAAAGCAAGTAACAACTATATTTGTTTTTATATTATTATTTGCAAAATTGATTTTGTGTTTAACTGAGCATGAACATTTATATGTACTTGAAAATTGCTAATATAAGGAGTTCAAACATAAATATCTTTATTGAGTGTCATAATTGAGTTGTAAGTTTCACTTTCAAAGCACATCTCTCCCCCTATAAACGTGGAGTCTGTATGTGCTGCACATACACACATATCATAACACTATATGCACAGATGTAGATACTATATATGATATGGATGATATGTTATTAACTTGGTTCACAATCTATTAAAGGAGAAACTAAATATATTTTGGTAAGTTTTTTCTACTTTTTGTCCTTAAAGTACAAATTTTCAGAAGATTTAAAAAACTATTTATTATTTGTAAAAAAGATGTTACCCATAAAAAAGTATATGTGTATATATTACAATGAACATCCCTCTGTGCTTTAAAGATAAAACTCTATTCACAGTATAATTTATTAAAATAATATATATTTTGGTACATGTAATTATTCTCAAACTTTAAAACTGAAAATGAATATTTCAATTAAATTATCCTATAGACGTTTCAATTAGTTAACTTTTAAAAAATCAAACAATAGATTCCAGAAGTAAATGACTCATTATCTTTAAACTTGTGAAAAGTAAGGCAAGAAAAATATGGGTTTTCTCATGTGAGCTTCCACCTGTTTTCTTCCTGTGCTCTGAAGTTTTGTTTTAGCATCTATTCATCCCTATCTATAGCCAGTATCAAGAAAAGTGGTTTCTGATAGGCTCTACAGAGTGCCAACCTCTAGCAAGGTGCTTTTGAAACTATTAGAAGTAAATTATTTTACTGTAGAAAATGTGGGAAGATTATCCTTCTGAAATATTTTTAAAGAACCAGTTTCTTCAAGTTATAGAGAATCAGGATTATTTATAAAAAGTCACAATGTTCTGAATGTATGAAGAGGATATTTGAGTTGACTTAGCTTTCCTCAATCTGTTTCCTAAATGCGCTTTTGACACAGGCGATATCAGGATATTACACACTCACACACACACACACATGAAGAGATTTAGTTTGCTATGCAAAGCAGAAAGTGGTCTAAGCAGGAAAAATTATCCACAACCTGTGATCTGGTTTTAAATATTCATGATAAAGTAGGATAATACATAGTTACATATTTCCTATGAAAACATGTCATTTCATAAGATACAGACAGAGGAGCGAACCTAATATCTAAAATAACAGAAACTCAGAACACCAACATCTTTAAGTTCTTTGAAAAGGATTGCTTTCTTTTGTTGGAAATTATTAATCTATATCATCAGAAAAGGATTTTTTATACCTAGAACTGTGATAAATGGGTTGATTTACTACTGTTTTTTTTAAATTCACTCTGAAAGACAAAATTATATAGATAAGGTTTATATTTTTCTATTTCATCGGTAAAGCTATAGGAAAATATTTGAGGAAAAAGAATTGTATGTTCTAATTACAAATTCTCAGAAATTTATTTTGCATACTTACATGATATAGTTATTTTATTTAAACTACCAAAATGCAGAAGTCAGCACTTTAATTTGCCTACATGGTTAAAATTAATAAACTGTAACTCCCATTTTTCACCAGCCTACTACTATTTTTAAAAGAAAGGAAGTAGTTATTGTCTTCCTATAACTTGGATATAGATCTTTTAATAAACATTTGAAGTCAGAAAAGTTAGAATAAACTTTACTCATTTGTAAATCTCTCTAGCATATAATTTGTTTTACATGGTTTGATTAGTGTTTTTGTGAGTTGTGATTAATTTGGTTTTAATCAAGTAATATTGAAAATTTGCTTCATTATTTTTTCATAGTTCAGATATTTGAATGTTCCTATGTTGTTTTGTGAACCACTCAGCTTAAAAACACAGGCATCTTTGAACTTTCAGTGTCTCCAACTGAAAATATATAAATAATAATAATTTTCTTTATGTACTTTTTGAGGTAGGAATTATGAATAGAGATATAAAGGCTTTCTTAATATCCATTGTGCATATATTTTTATTAATATGTTCATGTAGAATGACATAAATTTATATGTATATACCATGTCAATGCATTTTTAAATATGTAAAATTAACTGTAGCAAAGCACTGGACAACACTTCCTCAGCCACATGATAAGCACAGTTTGTGTGACAGGCAAACTTCTAGGATGGACCACACCAAACCTGACTTCTAATAGTCACACCACTGTGTAATTCCTTCCACTTGAGTGTGAGTTGGACCTAGTGACTCACTTTTAAAGAGCAGAAGACAAGAATAGTGATAAGATGTCACTTCTGTAATTAGGTTACAAAAGACATTGGCTTCCAACTTGCTTGTTGACTCTTTTCAATGCCTTTTTGTTGGGATGTTTTGTTTAGAAGCAGACTGAAATATTTGAGAGGATGTCATAGCAAGAAATTGGGAAGCCTGTAGCCATCAGTCAACCTGAAGGCTTTAGCTCAATAGCTCAAAAGGAACTCAATTTTACCAACAACCATGTGAGTCCATTGGAAAGTGCATCCTTCTCTGTTCAAACTTTGAAATGATTTAGTCCTCGTCTTACATCTTGAGCATAGGACTCAGCTAAGCTGTATCCAAATTCCTATCCCACAGAAGCTATGAAATAATAAATGTGTGTGTATGTGCTTTAAGATGCTAGGTTTTGGAATGACTTGTTACACAGCAATTGATAACTCTCACAGTACGGTTGACAATGCTATGCACTTTTTAATTTCTCAAGCTATAAAGAATTCCTAAATTATGTGCAGGTATATCTCAGAAGTAATTTCCTCAATCAAATAGAAATAGCAGTCAATGGATAAATGCTTCAATCTTCTCATCTAACAGCGGGATGGGTTTGAAGCACGTCTGTGGTACAAGTGAGTGGGTTTTTTTTCCTCATTATGGGACAGATAAATAAGACAACAGAGTCTCAAAGAAATACAGAGTACTAGTATATGTTGCATAGAGTAAACAGAGAAGCAAACAGCAACAGTATAATGAATAGTCTTAGATGGAGACTTAGCACTCTGGTATCTTATTGCAAAATGGAAGAAAAATAGAAGGGAAGGAAGAAAAAATGGAAGGGAGGAAGGAAGGAAGGGAGAGAGAAGAAAGAAAGAAAGAGAAAGAAAGAAAGAAGAAAAGGAAGAAGAGAAAGTGTCATCATTTACACTAACAGTTTACTGAGGAATAATGTGTCAAAATTTTTAAGCAAACCTACAATTTCACAGAGCAAGCAATGCTTACATTCTCATGAACTTTGAAAGATCCTAGGAAACAACAGGCTTTTACTCCAGATGACTCACCAAATTGTACATGTGTCATTAGAGATAGTGAACATTTTACAACCTGAGTGGTTTGCATAGAATAAGAGGAAGGATACAAAGCACTGTGATAGATTATTTTAGCTTATAAAATTACATATTTCTTTCAGTCACATTATGCTCTTTGTGTGCAAATCTTACCCTGTTGTCCTCCTTCTCCCCCACTGAAGGAGAATTAATATTTTCTTTCTCAATTTCATTAAAACAGTCTTCTATACCTCTTTGTTATAGCATGTGAACACCATTTTCTAATTACTTACATATGTCTATATTTTATTCTATATTATAAAAATCTTGAGGATGATACAGTACTATAATATTATAGATGCAGTCCAAATTGGAGGTTGGCACATGGCAAATGTTGTGATGAGATCAGGGAGGGGGCACTTTTTGCCTTGATTTGGGTTCCAAAAGGAGGACAGTTCTTTAAGAGAACCATTTCTTTTTTTTTAAATTACTTTATTGTTGTTCAATTACAGTTGTCTGCATTTTCTCCCCACCCCTTACCCTACCCCAGCCAAACCCACCTCCCTCCCCTGCTTCCACCCTCCCCCTTGGTTTTGTCTATGTGCCCTTTATGGTAGTTCCTGAAAACCCTTTAAGAGAACCATTTCTAACCTTACACTACAGCCTCTTCCCTGCTCCCAAAGAAAGCAGAATGATTTACATGTTTGATGAGTTTTAGAGGAAGAACATAAAATGCAGGTGTCGGTTCCATCTGTTTTCTGTTTTTACATTTCTCCTGCTTGCAGAGTCCATATAGTCTCAGCTCATTGTCTTAAGAAGATTAGGAATGAAACTCTTCAGAGAGACCTGCCAATACCAAGCTCTTGCTCGGTGCATATATCTTTCTATATTAGGAAACTCCTGCGCCTCCATATGAAAGCTGCGTTCTGAAGTCAATCTTTATTAGCAATATAGTTGATATTTGACTCACCTCTCTGGACTCAGGGAGGGAAAACTGGATTATTATTTACCAGTCCTATCCAATCATAGCATCTAATTCATTGGTCATGAACACTGAAAAAAGTAAATAGAATTATAGAAATAAAATATATATTATGTTGGGCAGAATAGAAAATATTGTGAAGGGTTCAAAGATTTATACAATACCAAATCTGAGATACAGCAGCTCACAAATTGTTTCATAATAAAGAAGTATTGACAATAAAAGGCAGATTGTATAAAAGGCTAAGAATAAGGAGGAGAAAAAAAGGAAATGAATATTCATTGAGGAGGGGAAGGATTATTTGTTTTACATATTTAACAGGATATTATGAAGTGTGCGGAAAAACTTAAATGATTAAAACATGTCTAAATGAATGTTACAATGGGTATGTACAAAATAATATATATATTTATTTTCATTTTCACATTTCTTTCTCATTCAGAGTTTATACCACAACAGCTCTTCAAAAGCCTTATGTTTTCTTTGATCTCTAGTCCTTAATACAAAACAACCACTTCCTGAATTATCCTTCCTTTAATCATTCACGAAGCTTAGCTGTCACATTCTCCAGAATTCTTTTAAGGCAAATCAACATATTGTTAATGCTATTCCTATGTTAATCCATGACAAACTATAATTGCCACATCAAAGCATTTACAACACTAAATTATAAATGTCCTTACTTCTTTTTGCTAGCCTACCTTCCACTCTAGGTGCTTTTTCAGAATAGTGAATTCACCCATAGTGCCTAAATTCATTTTCTAGTCCTTCGATCTCAAGTCTATCGCCAAAACCCTCTCGGCCACTATAGTCATCCTTTGTAATTTGCATGTAATGATATAAGAAGTTACTCTCAGAACTTTGAATAAAGCATTAGATGAGTTAGCACACATAAAGAACTTTTAACATTATAAAGAATTTTATTGTAAAATATTATATCACCAACACCCAGTAATTGGTATCTAACACATTTAATATGTATTTGTGCAATGATTAATTTGTGAATTAATATATCATTATGCATAGACAGAGTTTGGAAAAGTACATGTCAAATATTAAAAATTATTATGTTTTATATGGTAGAAATTCAAGTGATATTCTATATTGTTTTATATTTTGTTTCCATTTTCATTATCTAAATTTGATACATTTACATGTATTATTTCAAAAGAAAAATTTTGTCCATTTAAACATTTAAAAGAAATTAATTCATGTAAAGTAAACCTGAAATATAATTGTGATTTATAGACTATTTCCTTTATTTCTAATTTTAAAGTGTTTATATTATAAATAAATCCCTTGTTTTGAATATATTCTGTCAGGATACCTTATGCCTTTTAAGAATTTTAAATATTAAGAAAAATATATTCTAAATTTTACTATTAATTTCCTTATACTCAAATATTTATTCCATACTAGGTAATAATTCATGGGTTTTAAGTTGTTCGTTCACTTTAAAATACATCTAGTCATTGTTTTCAAATTTATCACTTACTGGCATAAATACTATACAGGTGACAAAAACCCTTTACCAACTTATTTTCTATGCCATTTAAGAAAATATGTTTCTGGACTCCATAAACTGATCCATTTACATCCTAGATAATTTGGTATAGAAAAGAAGAAAGTAACAACATAAGATAAAAATTTCCAATCATTTATCAACAGTATCACTTTTTGGCCCCAAGCTTTTATTTCGGGGAATTTTTCCTAAAAAAAGTCTTTGTTAAACACTGCCCTTAATGTATGGTCAATGATATTCAACCCTTCCTTATAATTGCTCAATCTGGCAATCATCCAAAAGTCAGGAAAAGCAAAATGATTGCATAAATTAGGTAAATGCATACACTGGAATAGTGTGAGCCATTGTGATTGGGAAAAATGTAATAGCACAAAAAATCTTAAAAGTAGAGAGAATTGAGCAAGATGTAAATCATATATACAGTGTTGTATTATGTACACATATATATATGTATGTCTTTCCATTTCTCTGTTTATTAATTCACACATTAAATTTCAGGCATGAAGAGCTGTAAAAGAAAACATAAAAACATATATACTATCAGTTTCTATGTGATGAGACTCTAAGTGGTTGTAACTTTATGTTTTTTTCCTAATTAGTGCATTTGTTTTTTGTTTGTTTGTTTAATCAGCAATCAATAAAGATAATGGCCACGTGTAACAAGTCTAAGTATACAGATTCCATTAGGTATTATTGTTTTAAAAAGACTTCTCTCAATTTGAATTTGCTACACAGCACACAGTATAGATTTCATTTTTTTGTTTGAAGCTTTCAAAAATATAATATTTTGTCATATACAAAGCTCAAAGTGTGCAAAAATTAACACATTCAACGTTGCCTCTCCTCTTGTCCTGGACTATTTACAGGCCCTGAAGGTGTTGTGAGTTACAGAGACTTTCAGCAGACAGAAAGTGAGAAGCTATGGGGCTAAGATTGTGGGTGGACATGAATGCTCAGAAATGGAAGCATGATCTGGTGTTCAAGGATTAATAACTCCCACACAGTGTGAAATTCTACTGGCCAGTGGAAAAATTACTGCAGTTAGCCAGTCACTTGAAGTACAGATTGTAAGGTATTTAAAGACAGTAGGTGTTGTTCTGCAGTCACTATTAACATAGCATCACTGCCTATAGATTTTATGTATAAAAGTAGAAATGAGGCAGAAGAGAAAATTTTGGCACATCCAGATTGTCTTAGAAATAGTGTATTTTCTCAAAAGCCAAATGGATCCATTAGAAGTTGTATGATTTTAATAATAGTCCTATAATAATAGTTTATATAATAATAATAATAATAAATGATAATACTCCTGAAAATATTCACTAAAAGTTTAGCTACAGAAACCCAACAATAAATCATCTTCTTCTGACTTCAGTCACACTGTTACCCATGGATAAGACTGAGCTCTTTATGGAGAAGATTTAAAGACAATAAAGTCTTAGAAAATAAAATAATATGGAATAATTTTAATCTAAGACTCCAAAGCATCTTTCTTTGTTTTAAAACTGAGACAAAGTCTGATTTTATTATAGACATAAGTTTAAGATTAAAGTAATGCCATTTGACAAGGTAAACTTCATTACTCAAATATGATAATAACTGAAATTAATAGATTTTAAAAGTCATTGTATGAGATTATCAGTAAAGGTGTATTTTAAAAAGCCAATCAGTCTTTAATATGGTATATTCAGCATGTATATGTTAAGTTGACTAACACCTACCATTCTGAAGAATTATCTTATATCACAATAAAGTACCAGGGAAAAATGTAATGGCAACTACAGTAAATAAAAATTTTCAACTTCAGAGAATTTTAATTTTTTTATCCCAATCTTCTTCCTAGTTCATGTGAGTCTTAAACTTCACAACTGTGGCAACTGTGGAAACAGGTGAACAGCTAGTGGCCTAGCTGAACCTGGAGGAGAGAGATTAAGTTTGGAGTTCCATAAAAGTCCTGTCCCAGGAGAATTAGAAGTGAATATTATAAATAACCATAAGCCAGACAATCAGATAATTTCATTACAAACAAAACGAAACACTCCTAGAAAGAAACAAACTATTGAAATGGGCTAAGAAGGTCTCTATAACAGGTAAAGAAATAGAATTAGTAAATTTAAAACTTCCCACAAAGAAAAAGTCAGGCCCAGATGGCGACACTCGTAAATTCTACCAAACACACACACAAAAATTAACCAAATCCTTCAGAAACTCTTCCATGAAGTAACAGAGAAAATAGCTCTTCACTCATTCTATGAAGCAATACTGTCCTAGTGCCAAAGCCAGAGACATCTTAAGTAGATAATATCACAGACTAATATTCCTTATGGATACAGACATAAAAATCCTTGCCGAAATAAGAGCAAATTGAATCCAATATATATAAAAGTAATATGTTTGACAGCTAGAAATCATTCATTCAATTTCATGCAAGATATTAATAGATTAAGAAAAAGGATATGATTATCTCAAATAGATGCAGAAAGAGAAATTCATATTCTTAAGAAGATTACTCAACACAGTAGAAAGAAAAGGGAACTTCTTCAACCTCACAGAAGACATTTAAGCACCTGATAAACAGATCAGCAAAATATGGCATATCCCTCAATGGATACTGGCAATAGAAAGAATGGAATACTAGTGCATGCTACACGTGTGACCCTTCAAAACACTTACACTAAATAAAGTAGCTCAGTTTCAAATCAGCATCTATTTTATGACCTCACTATGTGAACATTTCAGAATAGGCAAATCTGTAAAGATAGAAGGTAGATTAATGGTTGCCATGGACTGATGGAAAAGGAAAATACTTAGATGTTTTGGGGGGATATTAATAAAATGTTGTAAAATTAGCAAAAAGTTACACAATTATGTGAATATTTAGAAGCACTAATTTTACATTTTAAAGGGGTGAATTATATGGTATAGAAACTAAAATATAAGAAAGATTTAATTTCCTTAAAAAAAGAAAAAAGGAGCAATTCATACATGTTGAAAAGTAATTCTCAAATATTGGGATACTAGATGGGAGTATTTTGGGGTGAAAATATCAGGAGTGTATATATTTCAATGCATTTATTTAAGTGCATCACAACGGTAACATTTTATATGGAATTAATAGAACATTAACTTTACTTATAATTAATGCATACTTTTATGTCTATAAGAATCCCTCAGTTAACTCAGCAGACAATAACAAACAGAATGCCTCTATTGTTTCCAAATTCATCACTGTCCACTCACAGGGATTTACTAATTAAGGAGATCTGGTGAATCTTAGAACTTTAGTATAGTATATACTTAACATCAATTACATTTGATCTAATCAGTTTTGTATTCCCCACTTTATTCAGGAGAGAGAGAGAGAGGAAGGGAGAGAGAAAGAGAATGGGAAAGAGAATGAGAAAAGGGGAGGGGACAGAGAGGTGTGAAGAGGTGATGAGTATTATCTGACAAGTCCTGTGATTTTTGGTACTGGGGCACAGAGGCCAACTGAGCCTATACTTACAGATGCTGGGCGATGTGTCATCAACCTCTCACCTTACCCTCTGCTACCCACTAGTGCTTTCCAAAGGTCAACACACCAGAAGCCAGAAGGAAAGGAACGTGTCGATGCCGCCGGAGTAAATCAGCCTGCCACAGCCACAGACCGGAGCTCACATCTGGACGCGCGCATGGAAGCCAGAACGCCAACCACGAAAAGAAAAGAATCAGTTTCAGCACCCAGGAAGCTGCACCAGGACCCATTTTTATTGCATCGAAACAGGTATATCTTAATTTCTATGAGGTAATGAATGCTAATTAGTAAGACAACATGTGACATGTTATCTTTTGTAAACTTCAGGGACACAATTGTTTGAATCTAGACATAATTTTAGTTTATAACAAAGAGGAGAAATTATCCAGGTAGAACACGAAGTACTTTTTATATTCTCTGAACATAAGCTTAGGTTTAGCATTAATAGGCAAAGGTATCAAACAATTAAAACACTTTAACATATTTTCTCTACTATAAAGAAATAATAATAAATAATGTTAAAATAATTCTATAAAGCAACTTATCTCTTAAGATTAAATACATGATCCGTGAAAAACATATACATAAGTCTGGTCTATATATTCAAGCACAGTGACTGAATTGAGAGTACATAAAGAATTTTGTTTACTTTGCAAAGTTATTGTTCTTTTGTTGTAAGTAACTGGTAAGTTCTAGGAAAAAATGTTTCTTACAGGCCCAATATGAATAAAAAATTCAATTTTATCTTATAAATAATAAAAGTTAATTTTTGTAATATTTTGTTACTAGAGTCTATTATAAGAACCTGTTTTTTAATAAACAGATTCTTCAATAATTTATCCAAAGAAAAGTGAACAAGTAAGCCTGAAGGAAATAAAAATTCTACATTTGTTTTCTTTAAGATATATTAATACTTAGTGAGTTAAGTTTAAAAATAAGATTAGAAGTTGAGTTGTTTTCTTTACCATATATATAGGTACATATATAAATGTAATAATACACAAAGAAAACTTAAATTTTAACAAAAGACAACAATTCAATTAAAAATGGGCAAAAGATCATTATAGATCACTTACCAAGGAAAGAATATGTATGGTAAATAAGCATATAAAAATTGTCCAACATTATTTGTCATTAGAGAATTACAAATTAAAGCAACAATAATAAACGACTACATACACATTAGAATTGTCAAAATACAAAGAAAAACACTGATAATACCAACTATTGACAAGGCCAGAGGCAACAGGAACTCTCATTTATTGCTGGTGGGAATAAAGTGCTACAGAAACACTGGAATACAGTTTGACGGTTTCTTTCAAAACTAAACATACTCACCTGTAATCAACAATGGCACATGACTGATGTTTACACAATGTAGTTGTAAATTTGTGTTCACACAAAAGCCTGTGCATGAATATGCAGAGAAACTTTATTCATAATCACCAAGATGGAAGCATCCCCAGTGTCCTTTAATAGGTTAATGGTAAGTAAACTAACTGTGGTACATTCACATAATGAAATATTATTCAACAAAAGAAATTAATTATCAAAACTATGAAAAGACATGGAGGAACCTTAAATTTACATTTCTAGTGAAAGAAGCCAGTCTTAAAAAGCTACATAATTTGTGATTTCAATTATATGACATTCTGAAAAAGTTAAAACTATGAAGACAATAAGTAGGTCAGTGTTTACCATGGGCTTAGGGGTCAAGGAGAGAGTTGAATAGCCAGAGAATGAGATTTTGATGGGTATAAGGCTATTTTGTGTGAAATGTAACTGTGGATACACAACACTATGCCTTTATCAAAATGTGTTTAAATTTACAGTACAAAGAGTAAATCTTAATCCATGCAAATTAAAAAATATACATATGTTTAAAAGGCTAGAGTATCCCAGGATGAAATATGTAGTTTGTGTCAAAAGATTTTAATGTATTGCGAATATATGAAATAACCTAACTGAAGACGAGCAGTAAAGTATTGACCAAAGCAACTTTGGAAATACTTGGCAATAAAGGCAAAAGACACTGTACATGCACACTGCAGCCTAACTGACAATGTTCTGCACCTCAGGAGTGTGGGATAACAATTCTGAAATCACTATTTCCGTATAGCAGAATTGAACCATTAACTAAATGGGGGGTAAGGAATAACAAATATTTCTCACCGTTGAATTGGGAGGTTACAAAAAAAACACGGGGAAGAAGACAGAATGATTCATCAGTATGAACTGTTGTTTAATTTAATATAAATATATTTAGTTACATATAGAAATACATAGAGACATATTTATGTAGGAGGGTATAATCCTATTCTCCTTAGGAAAAAAAAAATAGCTTCCTATAAGACTAGAGCAGGAAATACACGATTAGTTTGCAAAACTTGTAGTAGCAGAAAATAAGACTGTATTCACAAAAACAGATTAGATATCATGTATCAAAATAGACATCAAAAATAGATGATAGATGATAGATAGATGATAGACAGATAGATAGATAGATAGAAAGGTAGATAGAAAAAGATAGATAAAATAAGGACAGGAGAATCATGTCTAAGGGATATAGGAACCCTGAAAGTCTCCCCCAATGACCGAATAGGGAAAATTTTGAACAAAATTAATCAGTAGTATTGGAATATATCAAAAATACAATATAAATCAATAATAGAATAATAAACAAATAAGGGGGAATAAATAAGTCTCCTGTGCAAAAAATTTCCAAATGATTTCTCTGATAGCCTGTTCTTAAGGAGTAAGATCATAATACCTGATTTCTTAAGTGTGGGCTGAATATAGTGACTGTCTTCCCAGAAGTACAGTATGGGAAGAAGGAGTAAAAAGCATAACTTTACAGTGAAGACATCTGACAAATATCATCATAATCCAGATGATTTAGGTTACCATCACAGTAATGAGTCATATTGATGGAATATACACTTAATAGGGTAGATAAAAATGTTCATCTGTAGTCTCTCTCCCCAAACACCCCAGTCTAAAACATCATATAAATCCCAATTGAGAGACAGTCTAAACTATAAAACCACTGACTAGCAATGCTCAAAACAATCAAGGTCATCAAAAACAGGAAAGTCTAAAAAACTCTCACAATCTAAAGGAGACTAAGGAGACAAGCCTACTGAATTCTCCACTGTGAGAAACAGTGTGGGAGTTCCTCAAAAACTAAAAATAGAACTATCTGAAGACCTAGAAATTCCACGTCTGAGTATATACCTGAAGCACTGATTCAAAAAGATATATGCGCCCATGTGTCTATTGCAGCATCAATTACAATAGCCAAAACATGGAAGCAACCCTGGCACCCAGCAATAGACAATTGGATAAGGAAAATGTGGTACATATATACAAAAGAATACTGCTTGGCCATAAAAAGAATGAAATCTTGCCATTTGAGACAATATAAGTGGAACTGAAGGGTACTATGCTAAGTGAAAAAGTCAGCCAGAGAAAGACAAATACCTTATGATTTCACTCATATGTGGAATCTAAAAACCAAAATAAATGAACAAATGGAGCAGACTCATAGATACAGAGAAAAAACTGGTGGTTGCCAGGGGTGAGTGGTTTGGGGGCCTGGATGCAAAGGTGCAGGAATTAAGCTGTACAAAGCGGCAGTTACAAAGTGGTCAATGAAATGGAAGGTACAGCACAGAGAGTACGATCAATGAAGTTGTGACTGTGGAGGTGCCAGCTGGGTACTGGAATTATAGGGGGATCACTCTGTAAGTTATGTACCTGACCATTTGCTAGCCACCTGAAACCAATCTAAAATAATATTGAATATCGACTTTAATTTAAAAAATCAAAATAGAAATAAATAAAATATAGGTTTTCAAAGAAACATATTTAAAAATAAATATAGGGTTCTGCATAGGAATGAGCAGGGTATCCTGGTTAACACACTCTTCTTTAGGGAGCGTATGCAGACAGGAAAATAAATGCCCTCCCTCAAAACTTTAATTCACAGGAAGACAGCTTTGTAACACCACTTATGCACAGAATGCATTTTCCTTTTTATTCCACATCATGTTTGAAACTCAGAACTTGACCTGACTGCTGTAGCTCCGTGGATTGAGTGTGGGCTGTGAACCAAAGGGTTGCCAGTTCAATTCCCAGTCAGGGCACATGCCTGGGTTGCAGACCAGGTCCCCAGTGGGGACCACATGAGAGACAACCACATACTGATGTTTCTCTCCCTCTCTTTCTCCCCCCTCCCTTCCTCTCTCTCTAAAAAAAAATAAATTAAAAAAAAAGAAAGAAAGAAACTCAGAACTTATATTTAGCTTGGATAAGGCCCTTCTCACATCCCGTATAATTTCCCCAACACCTCCCCTTTCTCCCCTGTATTTTGCTTTCTTTAATTAGAGATCTGGGTTTGAAAGGTAGACTGAGCCTTCACCCCGCTCTTCAAGCAGTCCATTATATCTTGTCAATAATCTTAAGGCTGACAGTTCACTAGATTCTGGACTGTGAGTTTCTCTGGGGCTCTCCTGGCATGAAGTATTCTCCTTCATGTCCTGACCGGACGTGATTGTAGTTTCCTTTGTCCTAATTTTTTTCAATCGTGTTTTTTTCTGTTTGCTGTTTGCAAGGTGTCCCTTTCGTGTTTTCGTTTATCAGTAGCATACTTACTTATTTTATTTTTTGGTGCTGTCATGTTATTAATTTTTTCTTATTTTTGTTCTTCATTCAAATGGGGTTCTTGGAAGGAGGTCAGGTAGGCATGATGGTTCTGGTTAGTTTTAAATAAGAAATTTCTATGAGAATCACTTGTGAAATTGCTTGAAATTGTATTTCTTTCTGCCTATCATAGTATCATCTCTATATAAAATCGCAATATATTTGATTTAAAATGAGTTTCCCAGTCCAATCTTTAATGCTGATCGAAAGAATCTGTGTCTAGCACAAATTGGTAGAGCTTGCAATAAAAAAAAAAAGCAAAACACATATTTTTATTTCAACATGAACATTACATTCTAAAATTATGTGAATAGAAGAACAATGTCATCAATACAAGTGTAACAATGAAAGGTAAATGTGAAATTCCTGGAGTATTTTATTCATTGAGACATTCACTTACGTTTCTTCATTTGCCTGTCTTCTAGAACACTCAAACACACGTAGAACTTTTTCACAAAGCTGAGAACTTCTGGTTGGACAATGTGAGGATGGTCATTAATACCTGATTTCAGCCTGTGTGTGTGTGTGTGTGTGTCTAGTACTGAGGATGAGAAGCAAGTCAAAACATATCCTCCCTCTTATTATTTTTATCCTATTTTATTTGGTTTTACTACAAAATGCTCAATGGAAAGGTCAAGCCTATGCGTCATTCACTAAACTCTTCCATACTGACATTTAGTTAAGCTGCTTTCTTGAGTAATGTATGAGATATACTTTAAAGAGAAAAGTATTTTATTACCCATTATTGCTTTAAAATATTTTCATTATAATACTTATGTAGAAATACAAAACTACGATTAATTTGCTTAGTATTAACACATAAAATAATTAACCTCAAAATCAAAACGACAATATAACTGAGAGTGCTACTCTGCTGTAAGACACTTGTACAGCATGTATGGCACATGCCTACTATGCAGTTGCCTTTGAATTTTATATAACACCGCTTAATACTGTGTGATAATTTCATTTTTTCACTACTTTTTTCTACTCAAAGCATTGCAAAACCATAACGTCTTTTTTTTAAAGTAATGCATGGATTCTGTTGGCCTTACTCACTTAGAATATATTCCTAAAATATATATTGTTATATGTATTTTACTATGTATGCTATGGTGGTACAAATAAGACCAATATAAATGTAAATAAAAAATAACAGCAACAGAAATAGCTTCGTGGCACTTGATTTAAATAGCTTATATAAATGATTCAGAAAATATTTATGTGAATTTTTGTATGATTAAAATAAAACTACATATTGTACACATACATACACATATTATGTGTCCCTATGTACTGTATATATGACATATGAATGTTTTCAAATGTAACCTGAGAAATTTACAAAGTTTTACTTTTCTGTAAATTTTTGGAGAGTTGTAGAATGGCTAATTAGAAATACTTCCCTATTACCCTACCTTGTGTAACTTTTCTAAAAGAGTTTTCTAAAAAAGAATCTTTATGGGCACACTGCAAAAGAATAATACAGTAACAATGTACAAGATATACATTAGCAAGATGTAGAGGTCACTACACATAGTTAGAAGTGTTGGTAATATTTGAAATAGAGTTCATATTAATAAAAAAGAAAACATGGAATTATTTCTTTTGCTTGAAGGATGTGAGGTATGACATTTAAATTGTCAAAGATCATTCATTTTATCTTTAGCTGAATATTGTCAATTAAATGTGCCTCACCAGCAAAAGAACGTGATTGGCTTGTGTTTCAGATGTGTCCTGGGACAGCATTAATTTTATGTCATCCAGAGCTATCTATAGTGATAAAATTAGGAGCAATTTCATTTTCTTAATGAGATTTATCCTAGGAGAGTTGGGCAGAATGAGAGACAAGCTAGAAGATTTAACATGAATACATTAAAAAAATACCACTGGGGAACAGGTCATTTCTTCAAAAGTATAAAATTAAAAATAATCAACATTTAGCTTCAGAGGTATCTATTTTCTTGAAATTGATGCTTAAATATTAAAAGATGGAACCCCAATTTATGCTATTTTGCTATAAGAATTATTTTGAACTAAAAAAACCTTTAAAAACAGTAAGTGAGAGGGCACTCTGACCTCCCCTTTTCTTCCTGAAAGCAGGAGATAAAACTCCCCTGTGAAAGATGGCTTCCCTGTTCCAGATGGAAACATTCTTATCACCAAGTGAGCTTTAGAGGCCAAGGGAAATCAGTATAAACAGGCCTAGTTAGACTAGCTCTTATCTTCCTTTGCTCTCCTCACACATTGCCTACCTTTGGTTCACCCAGCACAAGGGCTCATAGGTACAGCCACTTCTTTTCAGGTCCAGTCAGAGACCCTACGAAGGTAGAGGTAAAGCTCTGTCTCTCCTACAATATTAAGACAGTTTTAATACAATAGATCAAAAGATTTATTGGTCACTGTGCATGCATTGGGGTAGTTATACATTTTATTCAACATTAGCCAATGTAGTGATTGGTTTAAAACTATATGTTGGTATATTTTATATATTGCCTAAGTCCACATTATTTATCAATTTATATTATATTCTTATTTGTCCAACTTTGAACTCTAAGTACAATTTTAAAATTGCTATGAAACATGGTGATAACAACACACCAAATCACACGATACTTGAATATGACAAAAATATGAGATCTAAGCTTTTAAACACCTTATTTATACGTGATCAAACAGACTTAGGAAATTTTTCATGTTAACTTTAAAAAATAATTTAGTATGTTATGTTTAAATGGATACAATTTACATTAAATATTGAATGATAATAAGCAGGTGATGATGGTGATGATGATAATAATGGTAGAGAGAGATAATGAGTGAAACCCCAAATAGTCATAAGACTTTGTATATGTGTAAAAGAGAAAAACAATGATGGATGTTAATAATAATAGAATACTGGCATCAATTGGTACTTGAAACTATGACAGAAAAAGAAAAATGCCCATGTGATTCTGAAATGAAGTAAATATAAAGACACCTGAGAATTTTTGGCACTTGACCAATCACTCTGCAAGCCAACACTGACTCCTCCACGCATTGCGTCTTTCTTCCCACCCATTTTCTCCCTCTCTTCAAAACCTTCATCAACAAGACCATTAACAGCCTTCTATTGCAAAGTCCCCAAGCCACTGCCTCCACATGCCTCGTTTCTTTCAGCCACATTCGAAGTGCTATCCACTCACCTCTTGAAACAAGTTATGCTGTTGTATCAAGTCAAACCGGAATGTTTTTTTCCTAATTCTACTAAATCATTTCACAATTTATTTGAAGTGTCGATTTCTTCTTCAGTTATAGAATTGCTCCTCTTTTCTTATAAACTGCTTTTCCTTCCACTCTAGCTCACCTCCTCTTCATAGATGATAAAATGCATTCACATTACTTTAATTATGTCCTTGCCAGATTTGTCCTCTAAACTTTAGTTCTGACTACCTTCAATCCATTCCACTCTTTGCAGGAAACTCAAATTTACATGGAAAACAACTGAGGCCTTTAACTTCTCCAAACTTGATTGTTCTCCTATGTCTAATTTTAGTGACATAATCTAGTACTCAAACCGGAAGCTTGAGCACTCTACAAAATAATCCTTCTTCTCCCTCATAAGCCATCCCATAAATCCAATCCATCACCAAGCCCCTTAATGCTTGTATTTTAAATTATTTTTCATACATCTACCTCTCCCTGATGGCGCTGCTGTTAAGGCACTCAGGGAAATTTTACATGGCAGCAGTTTCTACATTTCTCAGCCTCTAGTCTTTATCCTCCAGAATCACTGTTCCTCATTTGAGTAGAGAAAACATTTTGCAAAGTCTGACTGTCAGAAGCTTAAAATTCTTTAGTGACATTACCTCATACTTAGATTAGTGTCCAATCTCTTGCATATAGTTTACAAGTCTCTGTTCTTCCTGTCTGCTTTCTTGATTACTTTTCACTGCCTCTGAACTTTACAGCCAAATGGCAGGTTTCACGATCTCTTATCCAAGCCTTTACCCATCTATCCGTCTATTTTTTATTCCATGGGATATGCCTCTCCTCTCCCCATTCCAAATCATCTGGCCAACTTCTATATACTCTTCTGTCCCAAAGTATGTATTTCTTTATCACTTTATCCAGGAGAAACATCTAGATCCCCAAACTCAAGGTTAATGGCCTTGGAGCCTCACAACACTATGTAGTACAGATATTAATTTCATTTAAGAAAGGAGAAAATGGCCTCAGAGCAAGTTATAACAAGCCAAAACAAAAACAGCAGAGACAGGTTTTAAGCTTAATGTATTAATTTAAAGTCTCCTTTTTATTTTAAACATGATGTTTAACTAACAGTATATACAAAATAGGACCCTAGAGTGTTCAATTATGGCTTGCATTTAATGTAGTTTAATACTATCAAGACAAGAAATTCATTTGGGTGCTTAGGAAAATACACACAAATAAATAACCATCAACAACTGAACCTGAAACAAAAACAAGCTAAGCAAACAACTAGATCAGGAACAGAATCACAGAAATGGAGATTACAAGGAGGGTTATCAGTGGGGAGGGGAGGGGAGAAAATGGGGGAAAAGGTACAGGGAATAAGAAGCATAAATGGTAGGTATGAAATAGATACAGGGGTTAAGAATAGTATGGAAAATGGAAAAATCAAAGAACTTATGTGTACTACCCATGGATATGAAGTAAGGTAGGGGAATGCTGATGGGCAGGGGGTGTAGGGCAGAGGGGAATAAAGGGGGGAAAAGGTGACAACTGTAATAACATAATCAATAAAATATATTTTAAAAAAGATAATGACCACATAGGATTGATTAAGCATTTCTAATAATTTTTTAATTGATGTGTTAAAATTTGTTCCATTCACAAATATTTTTAGCCTTACGTGTGTAGCCATCATCTCTGTGTCCATCTATCTATCTACCTATCTATTTATCTATCTTTCCTCTATCATCAATCTCATTTATTATCCTGCAAAACAATAGCAAAGTTCAAATGCTTACATCGGGTTCTCAAAAAGCTCTAGATTTAGTCATCTTTCTTACGGTAGCACATGATACGAAAATGCCAGGAAAGCATAGTGGCAAATGTGACATACCCACTACCGGTTACCCTGGGTCAGCTGTGGGGCTCTTCCATGTGTCTTTTATCTGGAATTCAGGAGCTCCTACTTCCTATGTTACACTTTCATTCCTGAAGAAAAAGAACAAGAGAACTGGGGGAAACGTGCAATGACTGGTGTACATTATATCAGCTCTCAGATGTGGCTACATCCAATGTCGGGGCAGAACGGCAAGTCACATGACAACAGGGTAGGATGAAATATACTCTTCCTGGGAATGAGGGTGAAACTTAAGAGAAAATATTACCTCTGTGGCTAACTCTTGGCTAGGATTATTTATTCTTTAATTTCTACCCTCCTCATGAACTCTGTCTAATCCCACCTATCATTGCACTGATATTTACTTGAGTAGAGAGAATACTAATTACAATGTTACCAAGTATGGGGCAGCTAGCTACATGTTGTACAGAACATGGAACTTCAGAGATTATGCTATACAGAAATTTTAGTTTACTTTTCATATATTTATGTTATGGTTTTTCCTCAACTTTTATTTTTGTCAGTTTGCCAGTGAGAAATACTTTTGCAACCAAGATTCCCACCACCATTTCATCTTCGGACTCCTCAGAGGCTCCTCCTCACTTGGTATTTCCTTCCCTATATCCTGGAGGCAAAAAACCTCAAACTTACATGTACTTCCTATTTTTATGCCTTTTTTTCCTAAGGAAAGACTTTTTTCTTTATTGAGGACCAATTGTTTCTGATTGGATTTTGTTCATTCCTAACCATGTCGGCATGGAGGATAAGATATACTGATGGAACACGCCACCTGAGTCTACTTTTAGATTCATCTCTGCTTAAAAGTACACGGAATGGGTGTGCATAGCAGTGGTTTCCCCAGAGGAAATGGGGTATTTATTTCTAAATCAAGAAAAGCAAATAAAACTTGAGTAATACAGCCAACCATATATGACTAGTATTTCTCCTTTCACAATATTATTTGTGTTAATATAATATTACATAAAATATAAGAGATGAGAATGAGAAATTAGATAAAAATATAGATAGGCAGATGGCTGATATATATACAGACAGATGATAGATGCCCAGATATATAGAGATACAAATAAAGATGTTTTTATTTATCACAGAAATTTATATAAACAGAACTAAGGATTTAATCAGGGCTTATATATGTAAGAAATTATAATGAAGAGAAGTAACAGGAAAAATATAAATTTAATTATTAATTATAAAATGTTATATCAGTTTTGTTAAAATATATTTTCAAAGAATTACATAATTTTAAGTAGAAAGCCCTATTACATATAGTTCATGTAATATATTACAAATATATAATATATAACAAATATATTTCATATAGTTTATATTGTCTTAAGTAATCATCAGCACCAGAAGCACCTACAAGTTGTGGATGTAAGTCTAACTTTACTCATTGTCTCTCTATTGTGTTTATGATGAGTACCTCGAATGACCTATAAAATTTTCCTGGAAGGATCAAAGCATATATTCAATAAGTAGATAGCTTATGCTTCAGTGTTTTAATTATTTTCTTCAAACATTTAATAACATTTTTTGATCTTGTTTGTTTTTTTATTCTTTTTTATTTTTTTTAATTTAAATATTTTATTTATTTATTTATTTACTTACTTATTTATTTATTTTTGAGAGAGAGGGAGAAGGAGGAGAAAA
This sequence comes from Desmodus rotundus, assembly GCF_022682495.2. Classification (NCBI taxonomy): domain Eukaryota; kingdom Metazoa; phylum Chordata; class Mammalia; order Chiroptera; family Phyllostomidae; genus Desmodus; species Desmodus rotundus. Next base: position 169,466,322 of record NC_071388.1, read on the forward strand.
ATATGTGTGGTTGCCTCTCATGCTCGCTGTACTGGGGACCTGGCCTGCAACCCAGGCATGTGCTCTGCCTAGCAATCGAACTGGTCACCCTTTGGTTCATAGGCTGGCACTCAATCCACTGAGCCACAGCAGCCAGGTGGTCTTTTTTTATACATACTTTTATACAAACCCTCTCATCTTTGTTAAAATAATCTTTTCAAAAACTAACACTATAAACACACTGCATGACTACAGTGCTAATACTTTAACTCTAAAGACATGAATGCACTGCTGAAAGATGACTAATTCTTTTCCCATGACACTGGCAAAAATGCAGCTATTTTTGCATGTGCTTTTCCAGTTACTGTACTATGCATATCCATTCATGTGCACAATAAATATCACTTAGTACCCATCATGTGTTAAGCTCTGTTTTACCACTAGTGGCGTGGTAATATAGAAAGCAGATAATATCCTTGCCATTTGAGATATGATATTCTACTGCAATGAGACAACAAAATACATAAGCAAAAGCAAATACACTGACACTAACTGCAGAGTATAAATAAGTGCTATCCAAGAACTGAGGTAACAGAACAACTTGCTGGGTGAGTGCAAATACTACAGAATGGGTGGCCGGGGAAGGCCTCTCTGAACATATTACATGTGAGCCAAAGAATATGAGGTCATGTGAAAGCCCAAACTCACTTGGTGGATATTCATTGGAATCAGGAAGTTCATAAAAACTTATTTACATTTTTCCTTTATCAGCTGGCTTTTTATCAGAGAATTAACAATGCACATTTTTAAATGGTCATTTTTAATTTGACTACTTGCAAAAGTACAGAGGGACTCAGAGAATCTAGTTAGGTGGCTATTTCAATAACCCACGTGACTTAGAGCAAGAAGGAGGCCACGGGTTTGAGTTATACTTTGATAGAACTGGAAGGACCCATGGTTGGCCTGGACATGACAGCTTAGTTAAAAAGAGGATTCGAGATCTCATGAGGTTTCATGTCAGAATCTGCGTTGATGATGGAGCCATTTGTTATTTATTAACATAGGAAGAATGTGAAGAGAAGCAGATCTGAAGGAAGGGCAATCAAGTATAAGGTATGATGCATGCTAACATTGAAAAATTGTTAGACTGGAAAAATATTTTGATATATATAGTAAAAGGCTCATCAGATACATATTTTAACAACACATGCATAAAGATGAGTCTAAAAACATGAGAAGGAGGTGGGCTTAGATGTTCTGGGACATCCCAACATTTAGATTTAATTAGGAGATAGAAAATTCAGCTAAGAGTATTAACAAGTGGTCAGTGAATAAAAAGAAATTAAAAGAGGAAAGAGAGAGAGAGAGGAAATAGGGTTGTACCAACACACATAAATTAACTGTGGGAGCAGGGGTGGCACAGGCAGAGCGGGGCAAAGTGGGAGAATTGAGGCAGCTGTAACAGAAGAACAATAAAAATGATTTCATAAAAAACAAGCACTAGTGTGTGGAACAAAATTTTAACTGAGACTCCTGGAAATCAGAGCACAATTTAAATGATGCATTGTTAAGACTTATTATCTGATAAAGAAAGTTGTGATGAGGAAAAAAATCTAAGTGGAAATTAAATAGCTATTTATTTATAGGTTGTTGAGAATCATAATGGACAATTGCTTAAGTAAAACCTCTTTAAGAGATATAATAAGATACATTTCTAAATGAGGTAAAATTATGATAAGATTAAGAAAAATACTTTTAAAATTTTATATTATGGAAGTTGTTGGATTTGATAGGTTTTGTTTTATTGGAGTGGTTGATAGGGAAGCAAACTGAGCCCCGATTAAGACCAAAAGAGGGTTGAAGAAATGGCAACAGAGTTTTCTCAGCCTTGAAAATATGTAATTTGAAGGAATTTGTTTTTATAAATGAAGATGTGATGCCTATAATTGAAGATTAAGGAAATTATTAAAGATGCAGTTGTAAAAATGAAATAATTTCAAGAGCAAAGTTTTTGAGAAATAAGATCAGATTTCATCCAAAACATGAGCATGGCTTTGCACCCACGAGCATGGTATGTGTGACCCATTACAGAAGCAGAAAAGGTTATCCCCTGTAATAACGAAAAACATTCCACAGGAAAGAAGGGAAGACGTTTTGTAGATTTTTCATTATGTAACAGGGGAAGTTTCTGCTTGATTGCTTCCATTTCATTAAAAGACCTAATATATGTAAAGCTCTTAGAACAGTGTCTGGCACCAAGAAAGTATAAGTGTTAGCTATTAATATTTGTCAATGAAGTATGAAGCAAAATTATAAGCTGAACATAAAGGGGCGGGAGAAAAAGGGTGAGGAAAAAAAAAAAAAACGTGAGATGATCATTGTGAGGAAGCACCACTTCTTTCCTCCTGGCGTTTCCCACCCCGCCCCTTCTGTGTGGAAGTCCTCATTCCTGTGCCTCCACTGACCTTTCTCTAATCCTTTACTCATTCTTCCCTACAGAGGGAGGAAAGCATATCTACTGGCAAATTGTGAAACAATACACTGGGAATGTATATGGTTTGGTTATACTTCTGTTTCCTCTTGGCAGTAATCTTTGAAGTGAGCGAGCTGTCTACTTCATTCCTTCATGACATGGTGTTAATTTAACTGGGTTAAGTCTCCTTCACATTTGAGATCTGCCCCGGTCCATCACTGCCCCACACTAGACTTTATTATGAGTTGATCTGCTTGCCTGTAAAAAGCAGCCCTCTGCTCCAACCTGTATGTTAATCATTAACAAAATTGGCGATGTAACTTCTGTTTTTTTAGTGGTCACTTGGTCTAGAACAAAAGCAAGGAAAAAAGGAGATATTTAATTGGTCCCCTTAGAGACTACTATCTTTCTAAAGATTGCTGGTTGAGACTTAGGCAAGTTAATTAATAAACATTTAAATCAATTTCCACATCAATTAAATATGGATAATAAGAGCACTGATCTCATGGGGTCATTTGGAACACTTACAATACTTATTAAATCTATGCTTTCAAGTTAATGCTTTACAATGTAGACTCTTTTGTGTTTAATGTAAATCCATAATAAGAATAACAGTTATCTGAAACTGAGGACCAAGGCCAGAAAATAATAGTGCAAGATACAGAGAGAAAGAGGACATTGCACATATTTTAAAAAAGTCTCAATCCATTTGGACATTTTTAGGCTCAATTGGAACACAATTCTTCAAATGGAACATCAAAAATCAAAAGCTATTCTTTACTTCATTTCCAGGCTGAAGGTGACAAGTTAAATGTGGGAGAACTATAAATAGATTTTCAATCCAAGTTGGAAACACAACACCATGAAAATAACAAGATTGTCTTCTAGGGAATGAAATGGATTCTATTGTGTCACTTGTTAAGGCTGGTGGTAAAGATTAAGTGATGTAAGCATTAGTTCGACGGTATTGTTGGCAGAGGTAATTAGATGTTTGCTAAAGGAGAAAGATTTAATTATAGCAATGCCTAGCAAAAAGTTTGGTGAAAAGATGATCACCAAAAGTGCATGAAGTGAATTTGTTTGGTTTTGAGGTTTATTCTTCCACTATTGCCCTTTGAAAAGAAACAGGAGGAGTTGACAATGAAAAGTGTTATTTCAGACAGAGGCAAAACAGATGCAAAGGTATGGAAATAAATGAGAAACATCTAGGAAATACAATCTACAATTATGGGACAGTGTCAAAAGTAAAATAAGTAAGCTGGGAATTTAATGTCCACAAAGAAGTTATAATTTTTATTGATGGTGAACCTGAGTAAGATATTTTTAAAAAGGGTGATAAGAAAAGAGATGTGTTTTCTAAAGTATTTTTTTGACAGGATAGAGTGAAGTCTTGTAAAGTGTTTGTTACCATAAGTCAGAAGAGACTTAAATGGATCCTGATTGTGGTATGCTGTCTAATTTTGCATTTTAGGAAAAATAATGCATCTCTACTCCACTGTGACTTGCAATGATTTCCTGTAAGCTAACTTAGCTTGCCTGCCCAATAACTAGCATGGCCATATGACTTTTTTGGACCCATGAATTATGATGGAGTAACAGAGTGTCAGTCCTATGGAAATTCTTGAGTCAGTGGATATATCTTCCTTTCAATCACTCGTATTCTTCTGCAGCAAGAAAAGTATGTCCTAAAGTGAGACTAATTCTTCCATGTGGGTGTCAGCATGAAAATATATGCAGCAGAACCTGTAACAGTCAGCCACCAATTGCTGACATCTAATGTAACAAAAAAAAACAAACAAAAAACATTTACTGTTGGAGGCCACTGAGGTTTGGGGCTTCTCGTTACCTCGGCAGTATATTGCCAAAATGTACTTACTTTAACTGCATCAGAAAGAGTAAAGAAGAATGAATGGATTAAAAGGGATACATATATGATGATGAAAATTAATGAATGGCTAAGAAAACTCCAAAGTGATTCTTAGTCACCTGGGTGAATACCTAACCACTTTTAAAGTGCAGACATTGTAGTCTTTTTATCCTTAAAACAGTGCTGCAATCAAAGCATTATATTTTCCCTTTCACTGGTTAAAGAGAAAGTATCTTATACTCAGAAAGTCAATCCTAGGTCAAACGTGATAGTAGGAAAACAAGGATGGCAATATCACACCCCATTATTAATAAAAGAGGAAGAATACATTTGTGAATAATAATGAGTTGCAAGAGAGAGACTCCACAGTAAGCATCACCAAGGCACTATGTCTCTGGTATGTTTACATTACAGTCACCATTGGAAATATCCTCAAGTTGCTGTTTCTCCTTCTAAATTCTTGAGTCTGATTTATTTTGCATGCCTTAATTTTCAAGTACTTTGAGTGACAAAAAGCAGCCCGCATTTTAAAGATTTTGATCACAGAGCAAGATAGACAAATTAAAAGAAATTTTGAGCCAGATCTTACTGGGTTTATTTAGGCCCAGGGTCTATAGCCTGCACTGAGTACAGAGGACCGAGGAATGACTGACCAGGTCTGTAGCACCAGATGTTTAAAATAATGAAATGGACTATCCTTTGAGGACTAGTTAAAGTCCTTCAAGGTTATTAACAAAAGTAAGGAGGGGCTAGGTGTAATAAAGTATAAACGGTGTCACTACATATAGTATTTTCTGACAAATTTATTTTGAGCTTTAGGTGGTTCAGCCAGTGACAGTTGGTTCTATGGGGTTAGCACTCAGAAGGAAGACTGCAGTGAAGCTGTAGGTTTTTCACTTATTGGCAGATAGATGGCAATACAAGGCTTAAGACTTCTTATACTTTTCCATGATATTTTAGTGATTTTTATATCTATTTTTCCAAGGGGTATGTATGTATTCCTCATAATTTAAAAATTAATTTGAATTAATACATTATACATTTATATATTACACACACACCATATTTTCCTTGATGAATATATCATTTAAATTATTCTCTTTTTTAAATGTTCATTATATTGTTTTCTTTAAACTATCAAGCCATATTTTGATAATGAAACAACAGTATCAGCATCATTATGTACAGCCAGAGATGTGAAGAAATAATGAAATAATTTCAAGCAACTATATTTAAATTGATATATCTGATCTTTGCTCAAAAGTTCTTTTAAGCTGTTGTGAAGGAAAAATGCAAGAATAACCACCTATCTATCATGAAAACAAGAGATTTAGTATATAATATATATTTTAAGATCTTAAAAATTGATATTTTGCACTGAAAGAAGATGGCAAGTGTTCTTACTGTAAAGTCATGTTGAACAAATGTTTTTGTCTTCTGAACCTAAATGGTAAGGAGTGCCGTGTTATAATAAGTATATGCTATTTTAAAGGTAAGTGATATAGTCTGAAATATTCAAACACAATTAGAATCGGCACAAATTAAATTTAAAATACCAACTTGGCAAATGGCAAAAAGAAAGAATACTGACTGTAAATGCACTAGATACAATAAGTGTTCTCAGAAAGGCACATTTTACAGGACGAAACAGTGTTTGTCACATTAGCAATTATTCTAGACAGTCTGCATTTATGTTAATGAAAAATTAATTTTCTGAATACCCTGTGAAAAAGAATTAATATAAATGTTAATTCAAAGTTGATGTAAGAATTAGTTCCCAACCCCTTTCAACATGAAGCTTCTCGTGCAGGTTTCAGCAGAGCAGGAACACGCGAGGCCATGGCGGCTCTACTGACAACAATCGTCCCCCCCATTATTCTTGCCAAGTCTCGTTAATGCACTTCTTTATGCAGGTTTCTTTCTTTGCATTGTATTTTCATTTCACTTTACACTTTTCAGTTGTTTCTCTTAAGCATTCAGCAAAAGAACCTCAATTAAAGCAACTAAAAAGAGACAAATGATCAAAAACTTCAACAGGAAGAACACTCTTGCATTAAGGTCCGTGACCATTATGTTACACTTTTTGGTAAGAAGTACCATAAACATTTACAAACCAATTATTTGCACAGAGAGGGATTTTTATTAATATTTTCCATGAGGGTTTATGTGAATCACACTTTTCTAATTAAAGTGTTTTTTGTTGTTACATTTTCTTTTGTTGTTGTTTATGTTGCTATTAAAGCTTCAGAGGGAGATAGCAGGAAATGTCAGAGATACCTACGCTATTCACTAAGAAACTTTAAATAAAAGGATTTCAGTATAAAAAGAACAGGGCGTTCCATTAAAAACTGAAAAAGTTGGTAATACAATATCCCATTGTGGGAGAAAGACAGGTAGCTTCCAATGACATCTTTCCCCACTGAGATGTGAGCAGGCTAAGCAATGTTGAATATATGATATAAATAGTGAAAGGCCATTGTTAAAACAGATGATGTAGTTCACATACACCAATCTCCATTAAGTATTACAATTTATATTTAAGGAACTTGAGGGTTTTTTCTTTATAATTCTCTAATAAATTATATACTATGGTATCTCCATCAGGACTCATGTTACTGAAACAGCAGTTAACTCTGCTTTCCTGTGACCATCACTAGCATTGCTTTTTAGTAGTTAAAATTCAAATTAAACAGAATAACATATTGACATAATAATAAAAATATTAAGAAAGTTTGAAGTTAATTATATTATAAGCCAATGATGTTCTACTATGCCCCCCAAAATAATTGTAGTAAATAACACAAAAGTTAAGAACTGCTTAGGAAACAATACCAATTTGTTGCTTTACAACCTAATGGTTCTATAAAAAATTATACCAATGTATATGCTCTATGTGAGATTAATATGCTTTAATATTTCCCTTTCAAAAATGTATGTGCATGAAGATTAAAGATGATTGGGTCAGTTATATCCAAGAGCAGGATATAGATATGTCTAGGTTAAATTGTTACACTGGTATATTTGTCCAGGAAAATTGATGTGACTGCAAATGTGTTGTCTCCTAGGAGAGAATTCTCTTTAGGAAATAAGGACCTAAGCTCTATTAGTAAATCTGTAATTCAGCAGTGAGATTCTGGGAGAGAGGGGTATGTAAACAAAACTTCAAAATATTTTTAAAACCCCATCACCATAGACCCTTAGGCACAAAAATTCATTTTGGTACTGCCTAAGAAGAAGAAAAACCACTCTCTGACTTCACTGGGAACTAGAGTACAACCTGGACATGACAATGCCATTGCCATCAATGGACACTGGTGGAGCAGCAGAGACCAACGGGTGACTTAACTGTTCATTAAGAAATAGCAGTGGAATTTCTATTCCTGATGGAAGGCTGTCATGACAGGGAGAGAAAAGGGAGAGAGGAGAAGAGAGGGAAGGAGAAGAGGAAGAGAGGGGGGGGGGAGAGCAAGCATAGGCATTAGAGAATAGCAGTGATGTTTGGAAAGCGACAGTAGCACCTGTCAAGAAGAACTGCACAGGTGAGGAGAGCTACATGCTCAGTGGAGGAGAGCACAAGAGCAGAAGCCTGAATTCTGCTCTTGTGGATTGAGGCAACACAGGAGAGAAGTACAAATGCTCAACAGAAAATGTGTTTTTGTTTGTTTCTTTTGAGCCCAAGTTTACCTGGCCATTCCCAGATGTTGCCTTTTTCCTAATGGCTGGGATGAGTTGTGGTGGATGTTGTAGAGGTTACATCAACATGTTTGAGCTAGACAGTGAACTTAGAGTTAATAGAATAACTAATATTCCAATTGTAAACATAGCAAAGAAAGTTCTAGAAGCACAAAGTATATCTAATTCTTAAAGGAAAACAATATTGATTATCACTGAATATGGTATTAGGGCCTAATGAAGAAGCAGAACATCTAAATAGTAGATTGGCATAATTTAAGAATATTTATTAAATCTCCAGAATGATTGTCTTAAAAAGCAGTTTTCGTTGATGTTTTGGCCTAACTGACTACCTACGGGCAGCTGTCAGCAAAGACTCAAAACAGCATTTTTTAAATAGAGCCTTGAAAGAAGTACACTTATAAAAATTATGGTCGCAAGAGTTTCTTGAACCATTCTGTTTACATATTAATATAGGGGACCCACAAAGTCTTATTTAGAAAGATTGTCAAATTTTCACATAGATAACATGTATAATATTTTCACAAGAAATTTTGAAACACCTTCAAATTGTTTCTGGCCAAAAAAAAAAAAGCGTCTCAAATTATAAATTATTTTTTCTCATGCATTTAGAGTTAAAATTACACAAAGTGCATGTAAAATAACATGGTGATTAAAATGATGATTTCACAATTAAGAGAAACTGCTCTGCTTCATTCTAACTTTATTCATAAAATTCTAAGAGCAATAAGCATGTCATTTTATTTTTCTGTTGCTCACAATGCCTAGCATGGTAATTGAAATGAACAGAGACTCTCTAAATGTGAGTTGATTTTTTTTGCTGTCATAGATATAGGTATAGATATGCACAATGCAGATATAAATAAAGATGCATAGTACATGAAATATAATAATATTTTATAGTAATATAGAAAGAAGGAAAAAGCAAAAATAGAAGTAAGACAGAGGCCAGAAAGTTGCAGCTCATGAATTATATAAAGCCAAACACTTTATTTTTTAAAGACTGAAAGGGAAACAAAATTCTGCAATGCTAAGGACTTACACTTGAACTACTAATGAATACAATTCCATAAGTCTGTATATATGTCCAAGTTCTTTTAACAAACCATTCATCTATGATTTGCTTCATAAAGCAAATGCTGCATTTTTGGATAAAGAAATGATAAAAGACTCTCTGATGGTGGCCGATGTTCGAATCAATAATTCCCAAGAAACTCTCCATTGAATACTGAATAATCTAGATATATGTTTATATATAGGATAAAAAAATACACAAAGAAAAATGTAGAACACGAGAGAACAAGAATCACTTATTTCCAGTGTCAAGTAAATCAAACTATGTGGGCCAAGCCACTCTCCACAGATTGTGTTTTAATTGGAATCATGTTAAAAAGTATACCTTGGGGAGATTTAACAACTTAAAGATATGTAGTCTTTTAGTTCAGGAGCAAAAATGTGTGTCTGGTTTTAGTAAATATTCTTTATCCAAACCCATAAGGTTTTACATATATTTAATATATATCTTTAGACTTAGTATATTTGATGTAATTTTAAACATGGTATATGTTTCAGTAGCATACCTAGAATATTTGACTTCTATGTAGAATCATTTTCTTAACGCTCTCTTTCATGTTAGAGGAATAAGTAATAAATTATAGTAATTTGCTGTGTTAAAATTTCTTGTTTTTCCCATTTGAAGAAAAAGTTTCCAAGTAAGATAGAATTTACTAGAATAGTTTTATGATATGAGGATGACAAAGCTGAGAAACCAATTAAGAATGCTCTTTAAAAAAATCTGGTGAAGGTGAACGTGGAGGTTCCGGCCAAGATGGAGGTGTAGGTAGACACATTTCGCCTCCTCACACAACCAAAAGAAGGACAACGACAAGTTAAAAACAAAAAACAACCAGAACTGACAGAAAATTGAACCGCACGGAAGTCCTACAACCAAGGAGATAAAGAAGAGACATTCATCCAGACCTGTAGGAGGGGTGGAGACAGGCAGCCGGGGTGGAGAGGACTTGCTGCAATGCGGCCGGACCCAGAGCGGTGGCAGACTGTGGAGCAACAGGGCAGGCAGTGTGACCGCTAGCAGACCCCGCGGCCCCACATTCGTACAGAGATAAACCAGGAGGAATGGCGGGGGAGCAAAGCAGACCTCGCAACCCAGGGCTCCAGTGCGGGGAAATAGAGCCTCAAACCTCTGATTGAAAACAGCCGTGGGGGTTGAGGCGGCAGCAGGTGAAACTCCCAGCCTCACAGGAGAGTTCATTGGAGAGACCCACAGGGACCTAGAGCGTGCACAGGCCCACCCACTTGGGAATGAGCACCAGAGGGGCCCAGTTTGATTGTGGGTAGCAGAAGGAGTGATTGAAATCTGGCAGAGAGTGGAGCAAGTGCCATTGCTCCCTCTTGGCCCCTCCTCCACATACAGCATCACAGCACAGCACGATGACCAGCGTTACCCCACCCCTAGGAACACCTAAGGCTCCGCCTCTTTATGTAACAGGCGCACCAAGACCAAAAAAAAAAAAAAATGGCCCAAAATGAAAGAACAGATCAAAGCTCCAGAAATAATGCAGCTAAGCAGTGAACAGATAGCCAACCTATCAGATCCACAGTTCAAAACACTGGTAATCAGGATGTTCACAGAATTGGCTGAATTTGGTCACACGTTAGATGAAAAAATGAAGGCTATGCTAAGAGAAAGAAACAAAAATGTACAGGGAACCAATAGTGATGCAAAGGAAACTGGGACTCAAATCAATGGTGTGGACCAGAAGGAAGAAAGAAACATCCAACCAGAAAAGAATGAAGCGACAAGAATTCAGAAAAATGAGGAGAGGCTTAGGAAACTCCAGGACATCTTTAAACATTCCAACATCCAAATTATAGGGGTGCCAGAAGGAGAAGAGGAAGAACAAAAAATTGAAAACTTATTTGAACAAATAATGAAGGAGAACTTCCCTAATCTGGCAAAGGAAATAGACTTCCATGAAGTCCAGGAAGCTCAGAGAGTCCCAAAGAGGCTGGACCCAAGGAGGAACACACCAAGGCACATCATAATTACATTCCCCAAGATTAAAGAGAAGGAGAGAATCTTAGAAGCAGCAAGAGAAAAGGACACAGTTACCTACAAAGGAGTTCCCATAAGACTGTCAGCTGATTTCTCAAAAGAGACCTTACAGGCAAGAAGGGGCTGGAAAGAAGTATTCCAAGTCATGAAAGGCAAGGACCTACATCCAAGACTACTGTATCCAGCAAAGCTATCATTTAGAATAGAAGGGCAGATAAAGTCCTTCTCAGACAAGGTCAAGTTAAAGGAGTTCATCATCACCAAGCCCTTATTATATGAAATGTTAAAGGGAGTTACCTAAGAAAAAGAAGATAAGAAATATGAACAGTAAAAATGACAGCAAACTCACAGTTATTAACAACCACACCTAAAACAAAAACAAGAACAAACTAGGCAAACAACTAGAACAGGAACAGAAACACAGAAATGGAGATCACATGGAGGGTTATCAATAGGGGAGTGGGAAGGGGGGGAAAGGTACAGAGAATAAGTGGCATAAATGGTAGGTAGAAAATAGACAGGGGGAGGGTAAGAATAGTATAGGAAATGTAGAAGCCAAAGAACTTATAAGTATGACCCATGGACATGAACTATAAGGGGGGGATGTGGGAGGGAGGGAGTGGGCAGGATGGAGTGGAGTGAAGGGGGGGAATGGGAACTATAATAGCATAATCAATAAATATATATTTTTTAAATCTGGTGAAGATACTGTGCACTTGAATTACCTAATTGAAAGTACCGGTCTATTTTGGTTGGCTTCCCTTGTCTTACACTCTTTGTACAACTGTAAATTAAATTTTTATGTAACTATTGCTTTCATGTATGTGAATCTTGACTGGAACTATCAATTTCAGCACTCAGTTCCAGCATCTAAGAACCATGGAGTTTGATAAGTAAGTGCAGGAACTGAACCTGTCATGGGTTTATTTATCTATGTAGGAATTTTTGAGTTGATAGTCTGACATCCTGAAATCAGAGAGGATCTTTTCAAACAGAACGATTTTTAAAATCCTGGGAAGGAAATATATCAGGCCAGATTTTATGAAAATGATACGCATAGTCCTCAGTTTAATGCACAGGTTTATCACCGGTGAGGTACCTGATGGGTCCAGAGGACTGGAGTGGAGTGATTTATCCCCACCAGGAGAGGCACCGCAGTGCTGGCATGTCATGTGTGATACTGACTAAAATGAGACACGGGCTGAGAAGTGTACTTTCAGCTAACAAAATTAAGTTCCAGTAAAAAGCAAAATATCTGTGTATCTTCAGGTTACCAGCATTTGTTTTAAAGCCATGCTTCCTGAAAAATTAGTAGTTATATCTTCAAAGGACAGTTTTGAAAATTCTTTAGTTGTTTAGAAATATTTGTAAAAGTCCATAATTCTCTAAGAATGCCTAAAAAGCTTGATGAAACCAAGGCAGAAAGACCACTCATGTTCCTGTAATGCCAATCCCATTCAAATATTAGTATAAGCAGGATTTAAAACAATTTAACATGTAAATTATTTAAAATATCATTTTTATAGACATTTAAAAGCAATCTGACATAAACATAATATAATTAAAAAGCTTAAGTATAAATGATATTTATCAACACAAAGCAAACACACCAGTGTACTGCTAACATACAGTACACACAGTACATACAATAATGTCAAAGAATCACTACTTCTGTATTCCAGTCAGAAACTCAACCTTCATCTCCAAAGGTAACTGATATTCCTGCTGCTGAAACCATTGCCTAATTTTGCCTGTTCATCACAGAGTGAGAATCAAAATTTTTTGCATGGAATATTAAACAACATATTGCTAATACATTCATTCCCTGATTAGTTTATATAGAGGAATCAATGAGTCAGATATGCAAGCACATAGCACAATTCTATAAGTCATATTATGATGCCATTTGAAAATTGTCAAATTTCGGTTAAGATCCTTAAAATGAGCAAAAAATTCACAAAACTAAGAAGGTTTAGGTACAGTTTGAAACCGAAAATGCCAAATTCTGCCTTTTTCTCACATTTCTCTGTCATTAGCTAAAATCAGAACCCTTTTTGTTTCAAGGGACTGTGTCAGATTGTATTTTTGCCAAAATTAGTAGAAAATTATACACAAATAACAAGAATAGCATTTGACAATGTTTTTGGTGTTTGATTACATGTTGACATTTTAGCTTCTTAGCTCGTTTCATGATTGAAAATGTCTGAGTTCACTGGCCATCTGCCAAGGAATGCAAGTCACAGAAACCACCAACAATCTCATATAAATAGTTGAGTTTCTATTAAGCTTTATTGGTTTCCTGAGTAATTTACCTATTGCTGACACTGACAACCTAGAGACGGACTGCTTCTTCTAACAATGATGATATATTTCATTGCTTTCAAAAGTCTTTTTGGCTTTCTTGATGGCAAAACTCTCCAAAACTTACTGGGTACTGACAGTTTAACTATTACATCTTTCTAAAATACGTTTCACCTTAAACATCTTGTTCTTTCTGAGGTATCACTGTGCTTTTCTTTTTATATATTAGGGTATTTCCACATGATAAATTTGAAGTTTTATTTTTAATTATTATATTTAGCATTGTGTTGATTTTTTCCTAAAATGCTAATAATGGAGCATCCATTTCTTGTAGATTGATATGTCCTTGTCATCTATGGTATGGTATCTTTTTTGTATAAAAAATAAAGACATTGAAAACTCTTCTTTCCTTACACCTTTCTTTTATTGTATTTGCAACTCAAGCTTGTCACGCCCATTTTTGCTCTTTATTTCATTAAGCTGTTAGACCATTTTAACCTTTATATCATTCTTGTTCTAACTAGAAAGTTATTGGCATTATAAATGAAACCACATAGGCTGTTATTACTTTTTATGTTGACCCTATCGAAATCCCACAATTCAGAGTTTTTTAATATATGTGAAGTCACACAAGTCGTATATGGTTTATGATGATATTTTGGGCACCTTGATTAAATTGAGAGCACTGCAAAGCCTTTGTTCTCATGAAGTGTTCCAAAGGATGCTTTCAGTTGAGATTATTCTTCTTTGGGGAATGCACAGTTCCAAGGAAGAAGCCTGAGAGCACAATGATTGAAGGGTCATAAAATGTGATGACATTTCCATACTGTACGCTTCTTGTAGCTTGAAAAGATTTGCAAATCTTCATCTTTGGATGAATACTGACTTAGCTTCTAATACTCTTTAGGTATTCAAACCCACCTCATCCATGCCTTGCCTTACTGCCAGAGCTCCTGAACTGGATGTTTTCATGTATTTTTAGCACTGACCTAAGGCAGAATAAGACAAAGGATGACTAGGAATCAGAAAACAGTGTTGTCCTGTGAATTACCAAAAGGGATTTTTCACCTGTGACAGTCACAGACACTTGTACTTCTCTTGGTATATGCCTTAGGCAGACTGCAGGGAAAAGAAAGAGCATGAGCTTTGAGAAAACAACAACTTGTGGTGATAAGACATTCTTCCCCTTGTTGCACACCTTGGGTATTGTAATCTTTAATGTGATAGTTAGGCAGAGTCCAACTAGTCCAAATAGCTATTTGTTACAAGGCCAAGAATTTAAAGCCAAATTCAGCAATTCTCAAGAGCTGCTTAATTACTCACAGATGATGTTGCTAAGCAACCACTTCACCTACTGATTCCACTGCTTTACCTAAGTGTGGTCCTCAGTTTGCTCCATTGTTACTGAATGTTAAAAGAGATGGAGAAGTGCAATATAAAGAATTTATTTTAAACTGGATGAAAATACAGAGTTAAGGAAAAAGATTTTAAACTCAATACTGAATTGAAAAGTATGTAAGCATAATTTTAAACCTTTTTCTCCAGTTGACAGATTCTTTTTAGGGAACAGAAATTCAGGATGGAATCTCAATGATAATGGAAGGATTATTTGAAGAAAAAGTGTTATATTTGAGGTCAAAATTGGTTTAGAGCAGGTGCGCGGCAGCAGGTCAGTGACCTGTGCCATTGGCAGACCCAGGAGCAGTTGTGGGTCTCTGGTATTTCAAGAGAATTTCTAAAGACAACAAAACCTAACGATATCACCTCAAACTTTCTGAAGCTGAATAACTGTTCCCACATTCTTTAAATGGCAATCATCCGTTTTTGACCTTAGATTTAGAATCTTGAAGTTTTCCTGCTATGAATTTGCTATTCCTTTTTTGAACTATGAATAATTTACCCATGGCCATGGCCCTGATTTTGGTTGTATAGGATACATTAAGTTTCAATGCTATTTCTAGGCTGTATCAACACGGCTTTTCACAAGCCAGCATTCCATTTCCCATGTCTTCAAGGGAGCTACAATTCACATTGTTACAGTTCTTTGAAGTGGCCTGTATAGAATGGGCTTCAGCAAATATTTGTTATCAAGGGGTAGGTTGATCCTCATGCTCTACTAGTTGATCACTGCACTTGATTCCACCTCTAAATTCATTCACTTAGGATAGCTAAATCAGTGAATATTAAATGGGGCATTATGTATGATGAGCACCTATCCACTGTGTTATGAAATTCATAAAGGATCAACATTTATTCAATTATTCACTTACTAAGTGACTCAAGAACTCCTATTTGTCTACTGAGTATCATTTTATGCAGGGTTTATTATCCTCTAACTATTAGTCTGACCTTAGGCATTATACCTTAGTAGGGAATGTGCCTACCCATTTCTTGTTGATCTTTAGACTACTGGTCTCTTAACGCAACTATAAAATTATTATTTTGCAGATGGTGAGCTATGTATGGGAGACTCTCTAAGCTTCTAATTAATGGGTCTACCAGATTATCCACTTTTAATGTAAAATATTCTGCGCTATGTCCATTGCACACCAAAGGTTGGTAGCTAGTAAGGTTTACCGGATGCACATCTATACACCTCTTCACCTACCAACAGAGCTGGGTACTTACCAGAAATCAAAACCTCCTTTTATTCACAACATGTTTATGCATATTTCCTTTAGTAATGAAATTGCATTAAAGGATGAAATGTGCTTTAAATTAAGAATATAAAAGCAAAGTATCTTTTCATTGTCCTATGGGAAAATATGATTTATGATATAATATTTTAAGAAAAAGCCAAAGAAGAATTGTGCAATATCTATAAAAGACAAACAAATCATAACCATCTAAAAAAAACCTCTACTAGAATAATTTCACAAATATCTCTCAATCCCAAATCTCTATTAAAAAAATGGGAGAAGCATAACTATCACAATAAACACTGTGACTTATTATTTTGCTACAAGTCTTGTAATACAGTAATGCATGATGTACTATTTCTCTGTAAAAATCTTATATTAGAATTTAAAGCTTAATCACAAGCAAAACATTCTTTTTAAAAATATTTCAATTCATTTGGACTATAAATATAACCATTCTGATAGGTTCAACTGATAGAAAAGTATATTCACGAAATTTTAAGTAGGCTGCTTAATTCAGTTTAAAAAAATAAACAAATAGTGATCAAGTAAATGTGAAATCTTACATGGGCATTCTTCTCTTAGCTATCACCACGCATTTTAACTGTTATAAAGAGTTCTAAGGTAAACTCTTTAATTTTGCTAGTAATATAGCATTTCCCATCACTTTTGAAGACAGTTCTTGGTTTTACATAGAACTAATAACATAGCAAGAACCGGTACCATGAAGCATGGTTTTAGAAATACTGAGAGACAAAAATCCTGTTGTATTCCTCTACAGACCTTAAAAGTCGACGTGAAATTCATCCACATCACTGTGGATTACACAAACCAGCTGAAAATAAAAATGTGTTGCTGAAGTAATCATTTGAAAGTGGCCAAAGAATATTAGGAACACTCTTTAAATATGAAAATCTCAAACCACCCAAGATTCCTCTAAGATTACACACTGAGCAGGTACTATATGGAAGATATATTTTAAGCCTAATTTTAAATATTTGGGTTTATTCTATTTGGGATTTTTGTTTTTAAAAGTATGTTAAAATAGTAATAAGAATACAGAAAATACATACATTTTGTATTGGCATTACAATGTTGAAATCTGGGAAGATTTTATTGTAAAAAGGTGAGAATATGAGTTTTTTTTTTCAATAAGCCAAAATACTTTAAATAGGATTTGGGATGTTAGCAGTAAATTTAGATGAGGCTTTACCATATAAAGCAATAAGAGAAGTATGTTGATCAGTCTGTTCAGACAAGGATAAACTATGAGCATCAATCTTTTCTCCCTTCTCTGAATGCAAATCTAATTAATAACTGTAGTATGCAGCAGAATAAAGGCATGCCTCCCATGCTATAAATATTACATTATCAGTATCCAACAAAGAGAATATAAATATGCCTCCTCTTATGTCAGGCAGACCCAGGTTGATGTAAAGGACTTGCCAAAATATACATCCACTTGAACATTACTATAGCTGCTGCCACATAATTCATATTCTTAATGCAAGACTTGGCACAGGTAGATTTTTTTGTTGAAGAAAGGTGGGGGTCGGAGCTTTCATTCTAGGCAATAGCTTTTTGATAAATAGTATAAAGTGAACCACCCTTTGCATTATGGTGCATCAATTAAAAGTCAAGGAATGAACAGGCACCATTATCAGCATAAGACATTGTAGTTTTTCAAACAAGCCCAGTAAATAGCATGAATCAGATGAATACGCAGATTTCAGATTAAAGTTAATTTTATGTATCATGTGCATATGTGTGTGTACATGCATACACACATGCACACTCAAACGTATTCACATGACTGATGTTTTTTGTCTCACATTTAAGGTTATAATTTGGGTAAAAATATTACAAACATTATTTTAGCGGTTTTAAGATAAGCTGTCAGCATTGCTAACTTTAAGTCAGCACAAGAGAAGTGATCTATAGCGCAAAATCGCCTGTGCATAGAAGCCAAGAAAAGTCAAATAACATCTGAGCATTAAGAACAGAAGATGGTCCTAAATTAAGGCAGTTTAGAGATCTCAGAAGAATGAATCATGGACTTAAGCTTTAGTTTTCCATCACTGATATGAATGATTTGCTCTACAGGTCTCCATTTCTTTTGATTTTCCTAGCAGGTGATGTATTCTTTCCTAGTTTCATAACTTTTAATTTCTCATAGGAACTGATTGTTTTACTCTTAGTTTCTGCTTTTTTTGTAACTCCAGCTTCAAATGGACACATCATGGTACCTTCTAACTCATGTGGGTTTTCACTTTCGGCTCCTGCTAATGACGGATGAACTTGATATTTCTCAATCCATCTTCCTGAGAACAAAAGACTATGATATTCCAACTATGTTTTAATAGGATACAATATCACAGTGACTAAACATCCTAATGCAGCTTGATTCACCTGTCTTACCAACGTTCAATCATCTTTAATGTAGAAAGGGAGTTCTGTGGCTTGCAGAGATAACTCTGTATCAAGATAATAAGCAAGTGGAGTGGAATGACAGAGAACTCTTCATGGTATGTCAGGACCCATGATTAGTACATGAACTATAAAGTCTAATTATGTTCTGCTGTAATTATTTATTGAAGTTAATGCTTCACTTTGTCTATGTTTACCAACTAAGAGGTAGTGACTTGCTATGCAAATACACATTGGATACTCTTGTGAAATGCAGATGCACAGAAAAAGAATTGCAAGTCACTGTACATATATTGTTATGAGATACTTTAAATGAATAGTTTGTTATTGGTAGCATAACATTTAAAATTCTTTATACTTAATACTTACTTGATGTGATGGAATATTTATAAAGTGTATATGTTGTAGGTCAAATGAATTAAAAACAAGTAGGACTTGTATATCTTTGAGTTTATTTGTTTAAGCATTCCCTTCAAATCTGAGCCCTTTTGAGCTTTTCCTTGGTTTCATTTCTTCTCTCTTACCTAGGAGGTGAGCAATACTATGTGTTCATGCTATTTAATATTTTCTTTTGTTTGTCTTCACAGTTTTATTATGGATTTTAAATACAGACATATTATATTCTAGGTTTTTGTTTTCCGTAAAATTGTTTAGAACAATACTACATGCATATTTTTATTGCATGGTTTTGCACTGGTGTGTCCAAGATATATTTATGTTGTTGCATGTCATTGTAGTTTACACATTCTCACTGCTGGTGTTCCATGGGATTAACAAACAGAACTTTATCCATCTATTCTGATATTGATGGACATTAGAATAGTTTTTGTATTTTGATATCACCAAGAGTTTTGCTATAAGTAGTCTTGGATGTAACTTTTCCTGGATATGTTTGTTTTCCCCTAGGGTACAAAATTAAAACTGGAATTGCTAATTTTAAGTATATACACTGTAAAACCATGTAAAGTAAATTTCAAAGTGTAACAAACAGAGGACATTCTGCAGGTAAGAAATTACTTCCAAATAATGTAAATGAATCACGAGATTTCATGTGTCACCTATTTGTTTATTTTTTGTGCGATGCTGATCCAATGTTTTGTATTTCTGTGCATGAACGTGCTTCCCCCACTTTGGTTTATACTGGCTCATGCCAGGGACGCACCACGAGTGCTGCCGTGATCTCACGGAATTTCTCTGCGTTTGGATTTGCACAGGCCCACCTAAGTTCAGCATGGACTAGACAATTCACAATTACTTAAACATAATAGTGAATACTGTATTTTTATTACCTCAAATTTTTAAAAAGTTAATTTTTCCTGGGCAAGCAAAATGACTAGTAATCTATTTAAAGCATATGTTTCATGTCTGCTATATTCTCAATTTATTACATGTTTCCTCTTCTTAATACCTAGTAGATTCAGGTAATAACCCGAATAGAAAATTTTGTTGTTGCCTTTCTATATTGAGTTAATGGGTCATAGAGACACAATTCCTTTCATCTGAAATGGATTCAGCAAATTCATAATATCTGAATTCATCATTGAGCAAAGTCCTTAGATGATTTTAATGTATCTAAATGTTGCAGTCATTGGCATTTTTCCTCAAAAAATTTATAGCTCTTTTTTTACATAGAAACATTTAATAACTTTTTTCATAATAGCATCAAACTGAAAATAGCCTGTTTCCGTTAGTATAAAAATGGCTTAAAAATCTATGGTCTATTTATATAAAAAAATGTTACTTAGTCACAAAGAAAAAGAAACAAACTACTGACAAACACAATTTAAATGAACCTTAAATTAAATGAAAATGAATAAAGCCAGTCACAAAATAGTTACATAACTGTAAGTTCACATCTATCAATTTCTAAAACTTGAAAGAAAGAATTTGTAGCTTTTTGAAGAAAATTAATTCTGGTAACTTACCTTGATAAATTTAGCTTTTGAACCAGTAAAATTTAATGGTTAAAATCTTGGTGGAGAAACTGTGTATGTGATAATTTTTCTTTTACTTTAATTTTTTAAAATTTTATTTATACCAGAGCAAAACTAATACATCATTGTGAACCGTATTATCAAATAATAACTTGGCCATCTGGTTTTGTAGCAGATGGTAAATATTTAATAAGGGAATGCCCCATACAGTCTCTAGTTATTAAATATGTCATTACATTTTTTCAATATTCTCCCTGCTTATTCTCAGTGGTAGTGTCTAGGCTGTGTGCTGTGACACAAACACAAAATTTAACACTGTTATTTGAGTGTAAAAGTCAGAAAGATGTATTCCAGAGTAGGATAACTTCATTAGCAAAACAAGATGTTAAATGCACAGTGACTTGACTTGGGAATTGGCTTATTTTTCTTTGTATGTCAAAAACTTTGAAATATGATCAATCAGTTAAAACGAACATGGCTAAATTCCAAATTATTGCTTTTCCTGTACTCGGCTGATCTGAAACATTTTGACAAGGAAGTGACCCATTTTTAAAATGTTCTATATATCTGAATAATAATAAATTGATAAGATTCTTCTTAAAGAAAAACGTATTCCAGAATTAAATCTCCAGTGCGACTAAAACAATGGTTTGTGTCACTTTTGACTCCCATTCTGATAATAATGAACTGATAAATGCCGAGCAAACAAGAGCTGGACCACCCTCCTGACCGTGCTGGGTCACCAGAAACAAGAGTTCCCCAACCGGAAAGGTCCGTAGGAGAGGGAGGCTGCTGTCTACTTTCCAAAGATTTAGTGTGTATGCAACTGGAAGTATTGAATCATGTATTCAAAATTATTAAAATGTTCTTAACTGCAGGGAACACTGCAGGTAATAAACTATGGCTAATAAAAAAAGTGATAGTTTGACAAATTGGTTATTTCAGGTATATTGGACAAAGTATTAGAAGAAGCATGGATAGATTAAATTAAGACTTGGTCTTAATGATGGCCAACCTCTGCTTCTTAGTGAGTCACTGGACATAAATGTGTCCTTAGGTGGAAAATCATGGAGAATAAAAGATGATGTTTCATGACTTATTTTATATATATAAATATATATGTACAGATATATATTTCAAGTAGTTTTTATTTATTCATATTTTTAATTAAAACATATGTGTGATGTGCATTGTATATATTTGTAAGGTGTATAACATTGATTTGATGCATTCATAGACAGTAATATGATTGACATTGTAGTGATAGTTAGCATCCCTATTACATCATACAATTATCCTTTCTCTGTTCAACAAGTGTTTTCTAATTGGTTGTGTCATCAGGGATAAATTATTTATTTCTAGTACAAGTTTCTTTAGAAAAATGTTCTAAAATTGCTCCTTCATGGCCAAATAATAAGTGAGTTTTTACTTGATAAATAGTGATGTATGTTTTTTGCTAACATATGTGTTATAAGTGTTATAATACTTCTTACCTTGGAAAAATGGGTATCTTTTAAAATTTTAAAAGCCTCTAAGTCAGAATTACATCCCATGGAAATTGTGGTTTTTTCCAGTGTAACACCTGCAGAATCTATTTTTTTTTTAAATAAAACCTAAATGGAACTGTGTGTAATCTCATGTTGTCTCTTCTCAACTTGCCTAGCACTTCTGGGAGAATAAGCACCATACTCATTTCACTCCTTAATCTAATAAATAGTACTCCAGAAAATATGTATCTGCGGACAGTGTCTGCTTTTCACATAATTATAGCTTAATCTAGTAATTACACTTACTAATACAGAAATAATGTTTTATGACTTTCATTAGTATTTCATAAGTGCTATTTCAAATAAATTAAACTTCCCTTTGACATGATGGCATACTCATTTGCAACTGACAATAATGAATTTGCATATACAAACTGATCAAACACTTTTTTAAGGCTTAGGAATTGACAATTATAATTTAGATTTATTACATTTTTATAAGTTTAAGTAATTACTGTGAGTAGCAAAATAAGTTCAGAGTTGGTGTGCTTTTGAAGTGGTGAGGATTCTATAAGAATAATTCTTCAGGGAAGAGCATTCTAAGAGATTTCTTTAGTGAGTTTTACATATCTTTGCATTAACAAAGAAACCTCCAATACCCCAAATATTTTACATACCACATGTTAATTTACAATTTTCTTCCTCTACTTTCCTTTTTTATGGTATATAAATATGATTCCAAAGTAGTGTGTGAATAATAAATAGAATAGAATCTGCAGGTAACCCGCTTTGAATAATTCAGTGAGTTTGTCTTCAACTCTGAAATCCCAGTTCTTCATTACATCAATGATTAAATCTTAAAACTTTTTTGTTTTGTTGAATTTTATGTAAAAAGCAACAAATTTAATGGGAAAGTTTTAATATCTACAATATAATCTTAAAGAGATATCTTGCAAATAAAAGCGACATAAAGCTGGCCTAGTGACTATGAAACTATTCCAGTGTCACTGGGATTCAGTATAACTTGGGGACTGATTGTGTCCAAAACAAAAAGAACAGCTAAAGTTGGACATGTTTGCATTCCTTCCCGCCAACCTTAGGATCACCCTGGTCCTCTTTTTTTAATGGAAACAAACAAAACTCAGTCTGCCATATAATTGGGTACTTAAGTATGTAGCATCCAAAACTTGCTTTTCATAATGGTTTTCTTTGTAAACTAAAGGTAAAACCATTGATTTTAATACTATTTGAGGGAGCCCATGTTTCTGTTTCTCTTTAACATTTGTATATTTAAATTAGACAAACACCATGTTTTGGATATTTATTTTTAAATGTCATCTTTATGTACTTGACACTTGTAATAAGAAAAGGTGTTTGCCATACACAAAAATAAGTTCAAGATGGATAAAAGACTTAAATATAAGTCGTAACACCATAAAAGTCCTAGAGGAAAACATTGGCAGGAAAATCTCAGACATTCCACGCAGCAACATCCTCATAGACACGTCCCCTAAAGCAAGGGACATAAAGGAAAGAATAAATAAATGGGGCCTCATCAAAATAAAAAGCTTCTGCATGGCTAAAGAAAGCAGCATTAAAATGAGAAGAGAACCAACAGTATGGGAAAACATATTTGCCAATGATACTTCAGAGAAGGGCCTGATCTCCAAAATATTTAAAGAACTCACACAAATCCACTTCAGGAAGACAAACAACCCAATTAAAAAGTAGGCAAAGGACTTGAACAGACACTTCTCCAAGGAGGACATACAGAGGGCCCAGAGACATATGAAAAGATGCTCAGCATCACTAGCCATCAGAGAGATGCAAATTAAAACCACAATGAGGTACCATCTCATACCAGTCAGAGGGGCCAACATAAACAAATCAACAAATGTTGGAGAGGATGCGGAGAAAAGGGAACCCTAGTACATTGTTGGTGGGAATGCAGACTGGTGAGGCCACTGTGGAAAACAGTATGGAATTTTCTCAGAAAACTAAAATGGAACTGCCCTTTGACCCAGCAATTCCACTGCTGGGATTATACCCTAAGAACCCTGAAACACCAGTCCAAAAGAACTTATGCAACCCAATGTTTATAGCAGCACAATTTACAATAGCCAAGTACTGGAAGCAACCTAAGTGCCCATCAGCAAATGAGTGGATCAAAAATCTATGGTACATTTACACAATGGAATTCTATGCAGCAGAGAGAAAGAAGGAGCTTATACCCTTTGCAATAGCATGGGTGGAACTGGAGAGCATTATGCTAAGTGAAATAAGACAGGTGGTGAGGGACAAATACCATCTGATCTCACCTTTAACTGGAACATAATCAACAAAAGAAAAAGGCAAACAAAATATAACCAGAGACATTGAAGTTAAGAACAATCTAACAATAGCCAGAGGGGAGTGGGGTGGGGACGGTGGGAAGAGGGGATTACAGGAACTACTATAAAGGACACATGGACAAAATCAATGGGGCGGGAGGAGGTGGGTTTGGCTGGAGTGGGGTGGAGGGGTGGGGAGAAAATGCAGACAACTGTAACTGAATAACAATGAAATTTTTTTAAAAAAGGTGTTTAGTTTAAAATATGTCCATATAGCAAACATCTAAATTTGTGTCAAAACTGGTGACATTGTCCATAGAGAGTGTTTATTTGGATCTAATAGATTTAACCTCCTCAAAAGGACAATAGTTTTGTACTAAGCATGGTTGTTATTTTTCCAAGATCTATAAATAAGAATGAGGAAGAAAACTTGTCAGAATCTCATGTGAAGCAGAAGTTCCTGCTTATTGAAACGGTCTTAATTAAAGCAGCAGTGGGCCTCATTTCAGTGCATGCAAAGATGAATATGAAGATAACAAAAAAGCAGCAGTATTTTAAGAAATATGAGGTGAAATGTAAGGAAATTTACCTTTTTTTCTGTTTCAAAACAATATAAAAAGTGATACTTACATAGTACTGCATGTATTCAGTTGTATTGAGATAATTGAAAAGGAAATGAAGTTATCTCTACAAACAAAGTGAAATCATTGTCTAGTGAAGCTATTTATCTCAACTTACTTTATTCATCCTTGGACTGTTTTCAGGTGAATGTCAGGACAAGTGACAAATCAGCATAGTTTTCACAAAGATATATTGGAATAAGACCAGAGATTTTATTTGTTCTCTCATAACTTTGGTATTCATTTACATGTGTGAGTTTTACCCTATATAAGTACTATGCAGAGCACTGGAAACTGTAAAGTAAATACAGAAGACCTGAATGGGTGGGAGGGGTGGAAGAGGACTGACTGGTAATGGGAAAAATACAATAAAGATTAAATCAAAAAGGTGAGTGCCTTAGATTGTAAGTCTATGGGGGGGGGATAAGAAATGCAAAACTAAACAGCTGTATCAAAACCCCCTTTTTCCAAGTTTCAAAAATTGAAAAGAAAAATAATTGGAAATTTGATTATGACTAGAAAGAAGTTTCATAAGAAAAAAAGAGTTCTTATAGAAGATGCTGTTTAATAATGAGTATTTCAAGTCTGAGGAGGGGTTCACATAGAACTGCTGGGTTAGACCACTGATTTTAGCACAGACGTCACTAAGCGTGGTTTGCATAGAGTTGTGATTGTCAGTCTAGGAAATCAGTATTGTTATAAAGAGTTAATAGTATTATTCTAAACACAAAAAGGAGGGAAGAAAGTCGTTTTATTGATGAACGAGTAAAAATAATGCTGTAGGATTATGTATTTGTGGCTTCCTTACAAGTTATCTAAAAATAGATTATAGCATTTTAGAAAAAAAGTCCTTTGAGATTATCCCCTAAAAGGATCCCAATAAGATTTCTAAAAGTTACTCCAGTGCTTCAGTATAAGAATTCGAAACATTATTACAGTGCCTGCAGGTTCTGGATTTTCAAAGCTACTATCTAGTTTTGACTTTAGATGTATTGGGGCTTTCTTTAATTAATTCATCATGGCAGATAATTCATTTTTCTTTTTTTAATCAGTAAATGTGTTCAAATGAGTAAGAATAATTCTGAAGGCTGTTGATAAGAAAACCACGGAGACAGGGCTGTCCATTTACTTCACGTAAACTGGTTATGTACTGCTATTGAGAATGTCAGCAGGCATTCAATAACGACTTGACAGTATGGTTATATTGAAGTGGTGAACATTTGAACCAATATATGCGAATAATAATGAAAAAATATTTTATCGATGGGTGAGAATGATTTTATTTTTCCCATTATAATCTAGGCATGAGAAAGATTTTTTGATCACATAGCAGTGATCAAATTTTCTCACCTACTATAAAATAGCTGATTTAAAAATACAAGGATAAATTATTTTACATACATAATAAAGATTTCTTTAATTTTCCAGCATAAGTGCAGTAAACACTAACTGTATGTAGATATATCAAGCTTAATAAACATTCTGGCACAATTAGTTCTACAAAAGACACCAAATTCAAGAGCACAGTTGTATCAGAAGGACAATTATCTGTCACTAATCCTCGAACCCCACAGTTTAGATTCTGTTTTCAATACCTGTATTTATCATTTTAAAAATTTATTTGCTGCTTTTTGAATAGTGTTTTGTTTTCATATCTGTCAGGCTACATTTTATTATGTCTAAGACTTGAAAATACCTTAAAGTTTATCCTATAAATTTTTAATCATTATTATTGTTTTATAATCTATGCTTAATATTTCCAAATTTGAAATCATTGTGAGCTGCTTTCTACTGTTTTTGATTCTGCTTGATTTTATATATGGTGATATGTTAGCTAAGGTGCTTATATTCTGCATATCACTCATTATTTTTGTATATTCTTGACTTAGGAATTTTTTTTAAATATTCCTGTTAGAACATACTTCCTTTTGCCTATACCCATGCCCAGGGCACTCTTATGGTTCTCCATATCATTAAGTTCATAGTTTTAAGTTCTTGCAACCCTACATGATGTGAGCATCAAATATGTTTTTAACCTGCCATTTACCCCATGAGCTGCTCCTTGTCAAAACAATCTTTAAAATCTTCTGGAAAATATTACTTTAAATTATACCAATATTGTGGCACTTCAGCGTGCCAGATGAATGTGGGAGCATCTCTTCTTAACTTCCCCACCTTATGCAAATTCTGCTGCACCTTGATTTCTACTCCAGCACTGTGTAAATCCACCTAAGTTAAAATCCACCTAACAGGCTGCCAACTGGTACCAGTCTCTGGCCCAGGGGTTGGGGACCCCTGTTATTGTGCATCTTTGAGAAGTACTCTTTGTTTTACAGTCTTAAATTTGTTTCTGTGCAGTATACTCCACAAATGCCCAAATTGTCTTAGAAGAACTTTTCTTAGCTCTCTTGCCTACAAAGACATTTGGTGGGTATTATCAAGTTTTCTCCCTGAAACTTCAATAAGTGCATGTTCAGAGTGCCCTGCATAGCTCTGCAGTATTTGAAGGAACATTGTACTTGGGGAAGGCTCTGCCCTCCTCCATTCTCATTCTCTCTCTCTCTCTCTCTCTCTCTCTCTCTCTCTCTCTCTCTCTCTCTCTCTCTCCCTTTCACTGTCAGTGAGCTTGAAGATAGGTCAATAGCAGTTATTCACTCTGAACACCTGAGAGAGACAGGAAAAAATATATATTAAAAGAAAATAATGAATAGAGCTTCAAAGACCTGTAGGACAACAACAGAAGGCCAATACTTTGGAGTCTGTAAGTAGAGGAATAATTATATTTGCAATCCCTAAAGGAAAAGATCTTCAGTAAGTGAATGGAAAAACAAAATGCAGAGCCTCCATATAACATAATACAAGTCATTGATACTTGCAAAAGTGTATATACATGTTGATACCTGCAAAGTCTTGACTGATCTCAGATGCATTTTGCTGAGTGAAAGAAATCCTTTTCAAAAGATTGCATACTATATGAATCCATGCCAATGATATGCCCATTTGGGGATTAAAAAAAAAGAAAAACACAAACTGTGGAGCAGAGAATGGCTGAGTGGTTGCAAAAAGTCATGGGAGTATGTGGTTATCGAGAGATGGCATGAGGGAGATTTTTGAGGTGATAAAAATGTTGCCTATGCGTATTATGTTGGCAATTATGTTGAAATTTGTAAATGTATACACCAAAATAAAATAGGACTCCATTTTTAAGTATCATAATTTTAAAAATTAACTAAAACTTTTTTAAAGTTTTTGGGATATGGTTAATTCTTGTTTTTTTCAAGTTGCTCTCTATTTTTAATTATCAAAAACACATTAGTATTTCCAATCAGACACGTGTTATTGATGTGATTTCCACATAAATATAAATCACACCAAAAGTCTTATTTAAAATATATTTATGTTTTAATACAAAAAATATATAATTTCAATGCTTTTCTTTGTAGATGACCTGCAATTTTTCCTCTCACATTATCCCAAGGATAAATAGAACTACAAATAAAAGGAAAATGTCATTTCTGATATATCTATACACTAAAAATTTTATGCTTACTGACCAAATTTACTTATTTGCATGTGCAAAATATGGCAATTTGATTTAGTTTGTCTCTAAACAAATGGATCATATCAATGTATAATCTGATGTTATTACAGGAAACTTGAATTTTAATGAACCCTGTTTGATTTGGATGAGGCAAGACAGGCATAACACAATTGAGTCAATTAGAAAGAATTTTGCAATCAATGTTGATTAAGAAAATGAGATGATGGTATGTGCACAATTTGGAGGAATTCCCCGGCTTGAACATCAATATAATTGGATAAAATTGGCATTTTAAAGGTAGCATATTACCCTGGAATGAAATGATACATATTTTTGATACATGTAAATATTACACTATATAACTTTTATTATACTTGACTGGAAATCCATGTAAAGCATGTCTAAGAAAGAATAATAAATTGCTCTGCTTTCAGCTTCTAGTAAAACATAACCATTAAATCTGCTATTGCTCAACATATAATGAAATAAATCTAGCATATGGCACATAATTACCATGATTAGATTTTTGACCTATACATCACTGATGGGGATAAATCTTTGCTTTGGAATTTTTTTATTTTTCAAATGTAATTTATACATTATATATGGGGACTGCTCTGTCCTTGTTACAGACATTTTTGTGTGTGTGGAGAAACCAATGTGTGTAACTGCCTTAGGTTTACAGAAAAAACATATACTAGTATCTTATCTATTAGTTTTTGATAATATAATGTTTTGATCATTAATATATTTATCTTACAGTATATTGTATGTTTTGGAGATAATTGTTTTTGCCTTTTCTTAATGTTATTTTAAATTACAATTTAGTTAGCTCTTTATCCTATGTCATTGAATAGTTTTTAAATACTTATTTTGGGACATTACATGATTTCATATGGCACACAGTTGAATGTTGTATATGAATTTCCTTTATAATAACCTTCAAAGAAATAAAATCATTGTGTTCGAAATTAGAACTCATGACAGACAAGTGAACCACAAATTTTATTAACTCATATAAAACATTTAACAAATTGAAATACGTCAGGATTATGATACTGAGAGAATGATTTAAAAATTCAATATGCAAAAAATAGATTAGAATCATAGCTATTTTGAAGGAGAATGAAGTTTTATTACATAAATTTTGTACCTGGCAAGCATCAAACCTGTTTTTGAGTAATTCTTCTTGATCTGATTCAATTTTTATATGTAATTTAGAATTCATCAACCAAAGTAACCGAAAATCCATTAACATATTCTTTCTACTTATTATTTGAAATCATACTTGCCTTTCCAAATATTATAAAGTATCATGAACACAATTTTAAATATTATGTGCATTCTCCACATTAACATCCAGAGATACATAAGTATTTTCTTTGTCACATGGGCTGAAATATTATTATGTTTTCTCAGATACTTTCATATGGTTATAATTGTTCTTTTTATTTACTTGCCCATTAAGAATTATAGTGCATCTTATGTTACATTTAAATCATTATTTTTGTAAAATAATTAATCAATTGATCTGAATGCATCTTTACACCCCACCCCAGGAACCATTCTCAGAAAATTCTTGCCATATTATCAATTTTTGTATGAATTATCTATAAAACTATGATTTGTTTAAAGAACTGAGCACTTTATAACAGGGATTTGCACAGCATTGTGGTAGGCACTGAGATAACGTTAGGGATGAGACAAACATCATTTCCGGTAGAGAGTAGAACACAGTCTAAGTAAGTTGTAACATGCTGAGTATTTCAAAGAGTACAGCACAGCGCTACTGTGGAATTACACAGCAAGAAAATGTGGTACCGAAATTCACCCAAGACCTTCCTGAAGAATATGATATATCTTAAAGAAAACATATGTAGGTCATATTTTCTTATACTAACAATAAAACTGACAATCTGTTTTTTTAACTGATGGGAATTATTCATATATAAGATAATTGCTAATATGGTTAAATTAAAACATCATTGTTTTCACTCTTTTCAATTTTTTATTTGTTCTTTCCTTCTTTTATCCTTTTTCTTACTTTACTAAGGTTTCACAGAGTTTGTTTCACAGATGTTTTGTTTCTACAATTATTTATACCTTTTTAAAAAACTTAGTTATTACCCTAGTTATATAGACATGTTTACATATAAACATATTTTATATTATATATAAACATAATATATGTGTATTTAAATAGTCTGAGTTTGTTATCAAAGATTAAGATACCACTTTTTTTTCCTGGGGAGAGAGAAGTCCCCTTGGGGATGGCGAGGGGAGTAGGCTCCTTGAGCCCTAGAGCTGGGGCAGCAGGTGGCAAGAAACCTCTTGAGCAAGCCTGCCTCATCCCAGGCCAGGACAGACTCCTGAGCCCCGCCCTCCACCTCTCAGTGGCCTCGTGGACAGGAGGGCAGAGTACGATGCCACTTAAAGTATAAAGATCTTGTTACGGCAATCCCACTCCCTCCCACCCTCCCCTTGTTGTGGGTTCACTTTTACCTGTACTAAAAACACGCAATAATTGTTACCAGTTTTTTGCTTTGAGCATTCAATTATAGTTTAGAGAAATTAACACCAAAAGTGGTTTTATTTTAACTTTAATTTTCCCATTTTTAAATGTTCTTTAGTTCTTGGCTTTGATTTATGTTTTTGTGACCTGTATCAAAGTCCTTCTACCTGAAGACTGCCTTTAATATTTCTAATAAAATATGTCTTACTGACAATTAATTCCCTCTGTTTTTATTTATAAGTGTTTATTTCTGCTAGGCTTTTAGAAAATATTTTTTAAGATTCTACTTTACTTTTTATTTTTTCAGCAATTTACCAATTTTACTCCAATTTTATTGTCTTATTGCTAACATGATTTCTAGAAAAAAGTCTGCTGAATCTTTGCTTACTTTCTGTATATAGTTTCTGTTTGCTTAACTTCCATATTTTACTTGTATCACTGGCTTTCAATTTGAATACATATATATGGTCTTCTCTTTACCATTTATCTTTCTTTTAATTTTCCAATTATTTTAATAGGTGGTTTGATATCTGTGTTTTGATTTGGAAATTTTTCTGTCATTATTTCTTCAAATATCTCGTGTATCATTTTCACTCTGTTCTCTTTCTGTGACGCTGATTATGAGCATGTCAGACAACTTGACATTGCCCTATAACTCATGTATGCCATACTCTAATGGTTCCCTATTTTTTCTTTTCTTTTCACATTATGGTTTAGGTCATCTTATTCCCCTCAGCTCTGTCAGCTGCTCCAGAAAGATCATTGACAGGCTCTTCATTTCTATTATTGTGTTTTGATTTCTAGCATTTCCATTTTCCTATTTCTTTTCATTTATTTCTCTACTCAATATATGTTTGATCATATGTGTTGGCTAACTTCTGCATTAGAGCCTTTGACATATTTGTCATAGGTATTTTCAATTCCTTGATAGTTGTCATATATATATGATATATCTGATTTGGCCATAATTATTATCTTGTGTTCAAACTTTTTATTCTTATCTTCTTGTATATCTTATAAATTATTCATTCAAGCAAAGATCTTATAAAAATGATGAATTATAAAACTTAAGTGAATAAGCTTCTGCTTGACAGTGAATACAACTTCCTCCAGGTCTTTTCTATGGTTCTGCATGCATCTCATCATGAATTTGAGTTATTTAGCAATATGTGTTAAAAAATTGTAAACCATTGACAAAATATTTATATATTTTAAATATTACCGTCAATCTAAGAAAAACAATGCTATTTTTAAATTCCAAATATACTTTCAGTATTACATGACTGATTTATAATGTGAAAGGGTGGTACATTTTCTATTTTTTGCACTGGAAATATTAAGATAAATTGATAATATTTTAAGTTGGGTAATATACAAAAATACTATGTTTTATATTATACATGCATACTTTATAAATTTGAAGTATATATTACCATTAATATCCATTATTCCTGACACTGAGTCATGCTTTATTTTCATAACATATACATTTTATTTGGATACAAATGACATATAACCTTAATTACTTTTAAGTGCAAAATATAATCATTCAATATTTGTACATATGTATTACAAAATTATCATCAAAGAAGTCTAGTTAACATCCACCACCACACATAGTGACAATGATTTTTGTAACTAAAGCATTTAAGAATGCTAAGAGAAATAAGCCAGTCAGAGAAAAGCAAGTAATATAACACTTCACTCATATGTGGAATTAAGTGAACAAACTGAACTAACAAGTAAAATAGAGGCGGACTCACAGAGAGCAGGCTGACAGCTCTGGGGCAGGGGCGTGGTTCAGGGGCTGGAGACATCTAGCACAAAGGAAAAAGAACTCGTGGACAGGACCATAGTGTGGTGATTGCAGGGGGTGTGGGTGGGAGAGTGGGAGAAGGGTGTGGGTGGAGGTGGGAGAGGGTATAGGGGGACAAATGGCAATGAAAACAATGCAGAACAAAATGAACTATAAAAAAGTAGATGTACTGTTTTAGCATAAACTTTCAAGTATATAATACAGTGTTATTAACTACAGTCACCACAATGTACACTACAGCCCCAGGAGTGACTTGACTTACAACTGGAAGTGTGCATGTCTTGGCCACCTTCACCTATTTTACCCACTGCTTTTATTTCATAATAGTAACATATTTTATGTGTAATACATGAACATATTTTTACCTTGCATTTTCCCTGTTGCTACAAAATTTCCATTGATACATTTTTCTTATGTAAGTTTTATTACATTCCATTTTATTCCTTTTATTAAAAAAATCACAGAAATTAAACTACTGATTGATAATTTATTATTGGGGGGGTAAAGGGTTAAATGAATGGAATATTTTCCTTAAAATGCTTTAGCAACTTATTCTTTTCCAGCACTTAAAGTAGAGAACAGATTTTGTTGCAGCTCACCTAATTAGGATTTTGTTTTATATTTCATTGATTCAGTAAGGTTGAACAGTCTTTCTTTCTTTCCTACCCCATTTCCTTTTTTGAAATATGATGTGCTTCTAATACTTACAGCCACATAAGAAAGTTATTTTGTCTTGATTACTTTATATTTCTTCAAATACAAACTTCACCTATGATCTTGGTAATCTTGCTGTGCAAAAATTACATGATTGTAAAATTTATATATCAGTCAAATGTAGTAAATAGCATATTCTCATATTTTGAAAAGTTTTTCAATGTATCAATAGGAATTTCCTTTAACAGATATTAATCACACA
This sequence comes from Desmodus rotundus, assembly GCF_022682495.2. Taxonomy (NCBI): domain Eukaryota; kingdom Metazoa; phylum Chordata; class Mammalia; order Chiroptera; family Phyllostomidae; genus Desmodus; species Desmodus rotundus. Next base: position 169,499,933 of record NC_071388.1, read on the forward strand.
TGCTACCCTATAGCATTGGGAAGCTACAAAAATATACTGCAATTTGTATAAATATATACACTCAATTGGAACAAAAAAGTAAATTTATAGTTAGTTACTTTTTCTTTATTATAGATTTTAATTTTTATTTCTATATTATTCTATTATTTATTCTTTTTATTTATATGTTTAAAAAATAAAAAGTTTATATATTTAAAGTATAAACATGTTTTGATATATATATATATATATATATATATATATATATATATATATATAAGGAAATGATTCCTATGGTCAGGGTATTAATACACTATCTCACATAATTACTACTTTTTTGTAAGTGATGACAGATCTGAAGTGTACTCTCTTACCATATTTCTGGTGTTCAATAAAGTATTATTATCTTTAGTTTGTTCTATAGATGTACATTATCAATAATGCTTTAAAATAATAACTCAACAACTCTAATTTTAATAAAGAAAATAGAAAGTCAAACATAAAGCAAAAATGAGTATTTATATCATTACACATTATAGTTATGTGTTTACTAGTTATTAGTATAAAATGGCTATAATATTTTAAGATGTAATTAGTTACGGCGACTGATTCAGATCAAGCACAGGCTGTCAGTGGTCTTAGATTATGAATGCAAGACATTGCCTGCTCTCTTCCAGTCAAGGCAATTCATTAGTTATGCTGTTTGAGAGCAGCTGTATGCTTTGAGATGTGATTTATTCAGATTCCCTCAATATTACTGCAGAAACATGGAGGGCTAAGTGATTTGATAAGCCTATGTATTTACTGTCAAATGCCATTATGTTTCAAATGTGCAGCAGCAGTGATAGGAAGTTTATGTTTTATAGGCAACATATTAAGTCAAATGGAGAAAAGCACATGAAATCTCAAGATAAAAAATTACAATTCTTATAGTTAGGCATGTGTTTTTTAAAGGATGTTATAGAAATCATTAAATTCATACTTTACCATTTCTGTTTATTTTTAATTGTGAATAATAGATACACTTTTTAAAATGACATAGAGAACACAATTGTTACAAACAAAAATTGTCAAATCTTTAACACCGAAAATAATTATTTTCCGTGTTCATCGCCATGATTTAAATTAACATATGTATAAATATTTCTCAGAAAAAGAATTTAACTTGAAACAAACTGTGTATCCAGACAACTTGATTTTAAGATATTCTTCTGAAATTGTATAATATAAGATAAATAAAACAAGTGCTTATTTTCAGTGTTTCTACAACTTCCATCTATAAAGTTATCAAAGAAAAATATTACCAGAAAAATAATATATATTCTAGTGGCTATATAACTTCAGAGAAAGTATTGCTGTGATTGTTGAAAGGTTTCATTACTACAACCTTTTTATAACAATCTAGTTTGTAAAGAATGTATATATGTAGCTTATATCTGCATCTATATACATATATGTATACATATTCTGAATGAGATTATAATCTTCCTAAAGGATTTAATTTTCTCTGCCCAGCTGTTAAAGAGCAGGGCTTAATCACTTGCTCTAATCAGAGACTGAGCAGGTTCTGGGATGTTTCCCGGCCTTGTGAAACCCAGTGTGCATGTGCTTTGCAATGTCCCTGGGCCTCTGGGCACATCCTAGGAAACAGCTGATTGCCAGAGTGAAGAGAGCGGTCCGGACAGTCCACTCCCTGTCAGTTTGGCTCCCATCTCTCTGTGATCTTGAATTTGCAAGGTCAGGCTATATTTTTTGCTCCCTCATGGTTTTAAATAGCCTGTTTGTTGTCTGTTTTTTAGTTTTTATACTCTTTCCAGGTGACATGTGACAAGTAATACGTATTTTTTTCTTTTAAAAGTTTATAAAAAGTTTTCATACATCTCTCCACCTGAAAATTAATATTTCACTTTGAAAATATAGTAAAAATCAGACACCCTTTTAAAAACTAAGACAGGAAAACCCCGACCTTTGAAACAGTAGGGCTTGTTGGTTAAGAACTATGCCTCTGGAGTCCAAGGGTGGGCTGAGAGAAAGTCACCGTCTCTGTGTAATTCTGTACAAGTTACCAAGTCACCTTAATCCTTACCTTTCTCATTTATAAAAATGGTAGCCACTCCAGATAATTCATTATAGCACACTTTACAAACCACTTAGCATAAATCATTTAGCATAATTTTGGCAGCTATTAACCTTTGCATAAACCATGAATATTATTAAAATGAATATATTATTAAAAAACTAAAAGTAAAATCAACTAAGAAATAACTTTGTTAGAAAGGTTTTATTTATTTTTCAGAGAGGGGAAGGGAGGGAGAAAGAGAGGGAGAGAAGCTTCAATGTGTGGTTGCCTCTCATGTGCCCCCTAATAGGGACCTGGCCTGCAACCCAGGCATGTGCCCTGACTGGGAATCGAACAGGAGACCCTTTGCTTCACAGGCTGGCACTCAACCACTGAGCCACACCAGCCAGGGCAAAAAATGGCTTTTATGCTATTATTTAAAGTATATTTATGGTTCAATTTTATTAAACATAAAAATTATATAGGTAGCTCTTTTAATACTACAATACATGAAGTATATTTTTAAGAAATTGTATCACTATTATGTCCCATCTAAATCAAAATTTCTAACTTGTTTCTGTCAGGTATAAAAGATAAAAATTGTATGATTTTTCTTTGCATATAGATCAGACTAGACCCAAAAATTTATACATAAATATAATTTTAGCAAACCCACTGATCTTATTCATTTTAAAGTCATTTGTGTTTATAAATATGTTTTCATAAATGAGATCAAATTTTATTTTTAATTAATTTTATTTTTAAATGTTTTATGTCTTACTTAAATTTTAAACCGTTCATATAAAAATTTTAGGACTATGGGGTCATTTGCCTGCATTCATGTAAAAGCAGAGTTGAAATATAAAACCATATGAAATATTTTATGCTAAAATAATAATGTACATGTTTTAAGTCTCCAAGTAGAAAGAAGAGTGTAAATCAGTAACAATGAGTAATGTGTAACACAATTGCCATATGCCACTTCTACATTATTGAAATCAAATCATTAAATGATAATCATATTACTTTTTAAAAACATATTATTTCTTTCTATAAAGCTCAAAGACAGCACACTTGTATTCAGGGCAACTGAAATAAAGTCTTCTTGATTCTCAAAAATTGATAGCATTTTTTGAGAGCTTTCTATGTTCTAGGCATTGTTTTTGGTGCTTTTATGAAATCAATTTAATCCTTACCACGTCTACAACAATATAATAACAACACTAGCAAAACTGCATTTCTTTGGTATCCTCTGCCAGCTATGGGATTCACTTTTTTCCTCCTAAGTAAGTTCTGTCACTGGAAGATCATGTAAAGATCAAGAATGGTCCTTGCTGAGCTTTTAGCTGTGGTGGCCACATTCCTCAAAGACCAAGGACTAGTGACCTTGATTTCCTGCCACCATCCCCATGGGTTACTTTCTCTGTACAAATTGCTATTGTCCTGCACCATCAAAGGTGATGTAAACATTGTACTGAATTTATTTGTTCTCACCTTTGAGCCTAACCATTCCCTAGGAGTCCTCCCTTCTAAAAGCAGTCATCACTATCACCACGGCTCTTACCTGTGGATTACTGAAGGCATTTGTACATACACAAACTTTAGCTGGCCTACTTATGTATGCATGGGAATAACAAAACAATTTATTGGAGATACGTTGAAAAGATTACAGAATCAAAAGAAGCCTGAAGAAACGGCTCTGTAAAACAAGCAGCAGAAAATACAACCATGATAGTCCACAGAAATAATCTGTTACAATGGCCTGCCACCTCTCTCTACACATCCATGGTGCTATTGTTGTACAGTGAACTTCACTGCTGCTCTGAGTTATAGCTGGCTCTCCTGGTTTCTTTGAGTCAGTTGCTCTATGTTAAAATGCCCAAGTCCTAATTGGCCAAAACTATTAAAAATGTCCACGTCTTAACTCTCAGTAGAGGCAAGGAATACTGTAATTCACACCCAAGTTTGGAAAATGTGTCCCTTTCACAAAAATGTATTCAATGAAGGGTGTAGGATTACCAAAATAATATATATCTGCCCTACACCACCTCACAACATAGGGGTACACCTCTTTTGAGGTGCAACATATCCTCATCCAATGACTGGGCCATGCATTTTCTCTGTCAAAATGTTAGACACGTTTTGAAGACTTGTAATTCTTAATGACATTACTACAAAGGCCAACTCCCAGATATCATTCTAGTTGCTCCATTTGCATGGAAGAGAATACCAAACTACCTAAGAAAAAATATGCATGCAAAGGACTGAAACTATGTATAAAGATATACTGTCAGCAAACATAATGCAGGAAATCATGGATACTACCTCATGTCTGTTTCTACGTTACAGCCTTTAATGGTGAGGCGTAAATGCAGACAACTGTACTTGAACAACAATAAAATAATTTTTAAAAATAAATAAAATGTTTATGCTCACATTTATTGAGTGCTAAGTATATGCTGGACACTGTTGTAAGTGCTTTATAGGTATTAAATTTCAAAAGATTTGATCAATTATTGTTGTCATTTCATTTCACAGATTAGGAAACTGAGCCATAGAGAACTTAATTCATTTAGCCAATGGCACATGGTTGGTAAGAAGTAGAATTGGATTTGATTCCAGACATCATGCCATGAGTCATGAGTTATATACACAAACGTGTGTCTATGAGACGAGACAGAGGGAGAGACAGCGACTGGGAGAGAGCCAAACACAACTATGTTTGCGATATAGTCAGGTTATAAAATATTTCTTAACTACATGATAGTTCAATATTGTCAAAGCCAAAAGTACTTTATAAAACACCAAGGCCAACTCTTTTAAGGAGACATTATGGAAAAGTAGGCTAGGCATTTCTGCATGTCCCAGCACCTCATGTTCAATGTCTTGCCTGAAAAAAAATTAAATAAGCAAATGAAAAGCAAAAAAAAAATCGCTGCTTGACATTTTTCAGTTTTATAGCATTTAACTTGTGCACAGAATGAATTAGATTAGGGGAAACCACTGTTATAGGAACCATCGATGAATGTATGCTAAGATGATTGGTTTGTCTGGCTCTACTCTCAAAATGATTCATAAGTTGGCTGCTCACAAGTATTTTAGAGCAAAGTGTTCTTTCACTGAGACACTTGGCAAACAGTTTAAATTTGCTTCTGTTCTTGACACTAAAATTACCTTTGGTAACAAGTTTGTAAAAATTGGAGGCAGCTGTTCCATTAGGATAATTGCCATTTCTTTGGACTACAATTCGATGTTTTGAGAGGTCTCTCGATAGAGCAACTGACCAACATTTAGATTACATGATGATAAGAAACTTGTACATCTTTTGTGATGCCCACCATCAAAAAAATTGTAAAGAAAAGTTTGCTTAAATCAAGTTGTCTATTGTTTCAAAGAATAAGGAATCAACCTGCTAAATAATATTTGAAATATGAAAAACATAGAGATAAGTGGATGAATGATGCAAGCATAAGTGTGATGTATATTTTATAATACGTCATTTCATAGAAATACATATCAAAATATTGACTATTTTAAAATAAAATACTAAACATCTGATTTCCACTAAAGATAATGATGATTAATATTATATATTTTTGTAAAAGGAACCATAACATTCTCCATTAAGAAAATATTTGTAAATTACTGCATGTTTACTGAACAATTGAATACTTAATTAACCTATTTATAGATTCTATTGTAAGTCATCAGATGATATTGTTATTACATAACTACGATGGTAACTATCCATGCAAATTATGTAAGTTTGCTTATTTATTGACTCTAAATCCTAATCTTTTTAAAGAAGCCACAAATTAAAAAGTATACACATATAATCCCTAGAGAAATAATTTACTTCATGCTAGATATTCAAATGCCTATGAAAAAGTATTGGACAGATTCTGAATATAACAATGTGGCATTTGTTGTTGTTACAACAGGTTTCATTATTGGATATTATGTACATGTACTGAGAAGTTGTCATGTAAACTAGTTCAATATTTTCTGTATTGATCACAAATTGAATGGTGATGCTCAGTAGTGTATTAAAGGTATAACAAGTTTGTTTACTTCAGATACAAATAAAAAGTGAATGTTTGCTATCCAAAAAGGTATGCTTTATATATTTCTAAAGGCTATCATACTTTAAATATAAATGGAAATGCTTAAATAAAAGTTTGTCAGCAATCATATAACATTGTAATAGAATCAAATAAACAATTATCCTCAGTAGCTGATTTCTAGTCATGAATCAAGCCATATAATTTCTCTATTAATATTTAGAAAATTAATATTAAAATATTTTATATGTCATAGTTTGAATATATATGGAAATATTTCCAAAATGTTAACACATGGATTAAAAATAAGTCACCATAATTAAATAAAGACATTCTAGTACCAAAAGTTGTTCAGTGATGGAAAAATTATTACTATAACATCACAACTCTAATAAACAATATAAGTATAACCTCAAACAGTGATCCCAAAATATCCATTCTATGTCAATTCTTCATTTTTTCCAAAAACCTAAGTGTGTAAAATCTTTTTTAACAAATAGATCCCAAATATCAGTTGCTTAATACAAAAAGGATCATTCCTTCTTCAATTTGTTCAATGTGGTTAGGATTGAAGGTATGGTAAAACCAAGTAAGGTATCAGCTCCACAAAATTATTTGAGGAATCATTGATTCTATTTAATTGAGGTAAATCTTCTAATTAGTAGGCTTTCCCCAGCCTTCAACTTGATCCTTTGCATCTAGATGACATATAGGAAAAGAGAAAGAAAAGAGTAAATATACATCTGATTGGATCACCTTAGCTCTCTGCCAAATACACAAATGCAGGTAGTTACATAACTCTAGCTAATGCAAATGGCCTGAGAAAGACAGTCTAGCAGTTCATCAAGGCACAAAGGATATGGATAATGGATAACAGTTTAGCCAGTTTCTGCCACACAAGAAGTATAAGACTATTATTTTACTACAGTTAGAAATATGTGAAGCATTCATATATATATCTCATACTAAAGACATTCCCAGTAAAGAAAAAATTATTATCACAGATGCAATGCAACCTTTTTTTTAGTTTCTAAGATAACTTCAAACAAATGAGAGAAAACAAGATCAACAAGTATATTTATAATAATCATTCATACCTGACATGCTTATTTCAAAATCTCCAGAAAACCCCAAGAACCAAATAAAAGTTATTTTAAACAGTAAATAAATCAATTAAAAATACATATTAAACAGCAATAATTCTCTAGTAAACTTGATCCCTCAAAAATCTAACTCAAAAGAGATATAAAATTTAAAAAGTCTCTTTAGATTTAATTTTAAAAATTAAATAAGTGGAAAACATTTTTTTCTGGAATTAAAATCCCAGCAGCATGATAAGGTCAACAATGTTTTGTAAATTTTAGAAATATATAAAACATGACCCAGGAACAATGAAAAAATTAGGTGGAATGATGGGAATTTAACAACAGAAGTTCAAACATCATCTGAAAAAAAAGTAAATGTGAGATAGAATAGTGATGTGAACTATTCACCCAGCAAGTATAAAACTAGTAGAAGAAATTATACCAAAATGCCTATGTTCTCATATGGAGCAGAAGTTTTCATTATAGTTTAAAAAATAGAAACTATAAATAAAAAGAGGGATTGTTATGACTATATGTTCTATTTTGCTATTATATATGAAATATACATACATAACATACAAAATTGGCATTAAAAAGACACCAGAATAACAAAATATTTGAAATTTTATTGACCATGTATGTGTATCTGTAAGTACATTTGCACATAGGTTTTTAAAATCAATGAAATTATGAAGACAAAATTAAGCAACATACAGTTATGACTTTTGGCTATTCATTTCTCATGGGAAGAAATAATTTTCATTTTTCATGTATCTTAATGCCACTTATTTCTACTGACCATTAAAGTTATATCCTCTATATTCTTAGAGCAATGATAGTTTACAATATTTAATAATGGCATTTTAATAGAAAGCATCAAATCATATTGATTGCATAATGCTAAAATTCTAATTTACAAAGCTTTAGAGATTTAGAACATAATAAATTTGCTATTCAATATTTTAAAAAGTATTCAAAAGATATCCTTTACATGTCAAGTAATTTTTCAAAACCTTTAATGTTAGCCATGATTCCAGCAGAGTTATTTCCAGTTGCTCAAGCTCAGCGTTTTCATACTCTCCCTCTTTTAGACAACATACGTAATTTGGCTTTTAAATACCACAGGGAAAAAATTATGAAAACTAGAACGAACTAATATACACAGAAATGCATTGTTAATTTTATCTACAAACAGGCCACTCCATCTGTTCAAACATAATGCTCCAAACCAAGGAATATGTTCCAAACCAAAGAGCATGATATTTGACAGATGGAGAGGTCTGTGAGCCTGTCTGGAGCATGGAATACTATAGAGTTTGTAGCAGGGTCCAATTTTCCACACTAAATGAAATCTAATCAAAATTTCTCCCCAATAACATCAAAACCAGCACCAATTTTACCAATTTCTATGCACCATAGACCAACTCATTTTATCTATTTTCTTTCTTATACACAAGAAACCTGTATCTACTTTCTAAGTTAATTTCCTATTTTCATGGTTGTTCTCCTACAGAAATAAGTACAAATGTCAATCATATTTCAGATAAAAGTCACCTTTGAGTCAAACACAGAATGACTTACTCTTTAGCAAAAAATGTCATGCCAGTGCTATTTTTAGGAAAATTAATCATTAAGGGATTGTGTCATAGTATATAAGCTTTAGAAACCACTATGATAGAATTTTGATGAGTTTTTGCCATTTATTGAAATAAACAACAAAACAAGAAGCACAGATTATTTGTCTTCCCTAAAGAACTGAGAACACTATTTGGACTTATATAAACTAATCATGGGCTTATCAATTAGAGCATGAGGGCATCCAGTAAGAACTGTGTGGATTAAGTATATTAATATATGTTGATAAATGTTACACGGGATCTTAGTACTTGAAATTGGAACACAGTTCAATATCTAATTTCAACATTGCAAAATTCAGAGCTACTTATTGCTTTGCATCTCAGAACAAGGAGCATCATTTAAACCCTGCTTCTAGTGATCCTCAGTTCCAGACCTGGGAGTACTGACCTGTGCTCTATCACCTGGCATGGTGCATGGGGCAGGCAAAAGTATGCGATAACAATCTCAGGAAACATTCAAGTTTAGTAGGAATTTCCACTGGGAAGCCTCACCTCAAAGGAAGCTAACTGCTGTCTTCTTCAGGAGTACCATAATTACATAGAATTTGAAGGGGAGCAGAATTTTGTCACCCCAAAATATGCCTCTTTGCACAATTATCTTGAGTTGATTATTTTTAAGAACTACAGACACAGGAAAAGCTCTGAAAACCAGTGTAAGTTGCCCTTTTATAAGAAAAAATATATTTAAAAGTAAAATCTCCATTTGTAAGGTATCTCCCTCTCTGTAGCAGGAAGAAGAGAATGAATAAATCTCTAGAAATTTAATAGTGCAGAAGGCAGGGACTCTTGTTTACTGTGCTTTGCCTGATAACCTCCCATAACTGGCTTCTCCCACCCCAACCTATTCTTTTGTCTTTAACAGGAGATGTTATTTAAGGTGGTGACTTTGGCCATTTCAGGGAGCTACTCAATTTTCCTAGATATCTCTTATGTATACAGGAAGAGGTGTACATGTTATTAAATTTCTATTTGTTTTTCTCCTGTTAATCCTTCTTTTATTATAGAGGTGGTGGGAGGGGGTAATCACTGCAAAGAACCTAAAAAAAAAGTAGTGGAAAAATTATTATTTCTCCCCAACAAACTGCCATTCTGAACACATTTCCTTTCCATTCACCTAAAAAAAAAAAAAGAATATTCAAACAGCTTGACCACAAATTTAGAGGCTGTATACTTATTCTTCAATTGTTATTGGATATAAAAACCTTCCTAATAATATGTAAAATTTAGGTAAAATCAATATTCCATAGGCATGCTTGAGTTATCTTACTATAATTTTTATCCAGTTATGAAATAAATTATCCTGGATTTTCAAACTAGATTTTCCACAGTGGAGTGGTTATATTGCTTTGGTAGTCATTCATTTAGCATTGTCATTCTCATATAAAATACTCTGAATATTCTTTCTCTCAAATTTTCATGATTCTATTAAAACCTATTTTGTGTTGACATGAACTGCCACAGACATTCTCTCAAATTTTGGTTCTGAGCTTAATTCCCAATTATGTGCAGTTAGTGGACCTGTATCTGTCTATACCAATAAAAATTAACTGAAAGAGTGTTTGCGGCACCCACATAGCTCTTTCGGCACTTATTTGGGTAACAGCAAAATTTATCTTCTCTTTTTAACTCTTGCATATTAGTATATCCCTACATATTTTATTCCTATACACTTCCACTTTTCTTATGATTTCTAACCTATCATATACCTTGTAACACTCATAATTGCTATTGCCATGTGTATGTTTATGTTGAACTTCAGCTTTACCCAAGAGTGAAGAAAATGAAGCAGATTTAGAAAGAGAAGATGAAGTTCCCTAGAAAAAGTCTTATTTTCATCTACCAGATTGTCTCTATGTGAATCCTCTTCAGAATTCCAGATGCACATATACACATTCGTACTTAACATATTCATTTGCAAATCTACCAGGCACCACAATCTTAAAGTTAGATTCAGTTTTGCGTAATATGTTAGGCATTTTAGAAATATGATGGGAAGAGTAACTTCAAGGGCAATGAAATAGAGTGGCTATTGCTAAGATCAGCAGATGCTTTAAAAAAAAGGAAAAGCTAAGATCAATTAACAGGCAATTGAAAGCTAAGTGAAGAAGCCAGAGGTATTATTAGTAGCATACCAAGAGGCTCTCATATCCTTATTTGGGAGGTGTTAGGAAGACTAAATTTAGAAATCTCAGCTAAATAACAGTATTAATTACAACCACCATGCAGGATGGTTTAGTTTTGCTACACCAGGTCCTTTCCACATGAACGAGGTAGAAATGTGTGCTTCTAAAAATAGACATGTATTACAGGTTTGGATTGCTTTTTCCTGTCTGCTGAGCAACATTAGCACCGCCACGAGGCTTATGAAATGTTAGAGGATGAAACATAACCTTATGTGAGATCATGGGATTCCCTTTACAGGAGAGGAAGTACAAGGGTGTGTGCATGGCTACTAGGTCCGCTGATTGTACCACATGTGCCACTGACTAGGAGTTTCTAGCCAGACTGAACACCTAAAATCTTCTGAAGGCACAACCGAAGCACCAGCTTGGAAAAGATACTTTAAAGAAGTAGCAAGAATAAGCTTGTATATACCATAGTGTATATTAAACATATATCTTAAATCAAAGATTTGTACAGTGGACTACTTCCACATGGATCTTGGAGCAAAGTTTTGGAATAGCAGTAACTATACTTACCAGCACTCCCAATGACATTTTTGGGAGATTTGTGCTTCCGTATCTTACAACTCTGAGTTTTATAGCATTAGAGACCATGGTGACCAAAGGCAGAACACTTCAAGGGACAAGTAAAAACCCCAATGAGCTATAACCTACATCAGCTGCTAGGACACTTTGGGCTCCTAATATCTGGAGACCAGAAGATTAAAAAAAATAATAAAAGAAAAAGAATAACCACTATCTTAGTAGGAATAATTAAGTCTATAACAAGAAGTAAGGGCTGCTTCCATAATTGGTAATTATTCTGTTGAGCAATTGTGACTATAAATGAACAGATATAGCACCCTGTCCTGTGAAGAGAACGTTGACCAGGAAAGCAGGTCACTCAAGGATGAAAGTCTAGATGACACCAGTGGACATGGTAGCTGAAAGAGAAGGAAATTTAGAAAACAAACTAGAAGAGAGAGGTGATAAATATCAGTACTCAAGAGAGTTCTTGATTTTAGCCTGAAAGTTTTAGCCTGAAATTTATATTTATTTTAAATATAGGCTTGAAATTCTCATCAATAATTCTGTCTATATTTATTTCACAAGCTTATAAAGATAAGTAACAATAAAATATTTTTGAAAGTGCTTTCAAAGTATACATTATTTTATATAGGGTATTAATAATATTTGAATGTTACCAAATTATAATTTAGTCAACAATGAAAGTTTTATATAAAATAGCTTACTAGTTCTATATTCATTTATACTGAGATCTTTTGAAATAGATTTGATTCTGTGCAAATACATGTGTATTTATTAGGGTTTTCCAGAGAAACAGGATAGAATGTGTGTGTATATAAACACACACATATGTATATGTGTGTATACATCCTATTTCTGCATGCAGAAACATTTATATGTATATATATATATATGTTATCGTATATAGTATACATATTCAGAAAGAGAGAGAGAGAGATGTTTATTTCAAGAAATTGATTCATGTGATTGTGGAGGCTCACCAGTCCAAAATGTGCAGAGTAGTCACGCAGAATAGAGACCCAAGGAAGAGTTAACACTTAAAAGCAAAGCTCAGGGGACTTCTGACCAAGATGGAGGTGTAGGTAAACATGCTTTGCCTCCTCACACAACCATAAGAAGTATCAAAACTAACCTCAAAACAAAACACAAAGAACTGCCAGAAAACCAAAGTGTATAGAAGTCCAAAAACTAAGGATTTAAAGAAGAAATATTCATCCAGACGGGAAGGAGGGGCGGAAATAGGAAGCCTGGGCAGAGAGGACACAGTGTGGTGACAGGGAGGCAGTGGTGGCCAGGCTGCAGCAGCAGTGGCCAGTGGAACTGGTGGTCCCATGTTCACGTGTGGCAGATAAAAACCAGGAGGGACACTTGGGGAGAAAGCAACCCCATAGCCAGGCCAGACCACGCAGCCCAGAGTTCCAGTACTGGGAAAATAAAGCCTCATAACTGCTAACTGTAAAAGCCAGTGGGGGTTAGTGTGGAAGAAGAAACTGCCAGTCTCTCAAGAGAGTCCAAATAAAGGGTTCCCACAGTACTAGAATGTACACAAACCTATCCACTCTGTGAACCACGACCAGGAAAACAGCTAGAGGGGCACCAGTCACATAAAGGAAGTGGGTAAAGTGACTGGAAATGGGACAAGTGATGATCAAGCGGCATTGTTTCCTTTATAAACTCTCCTCCATTTACAGTGCCACAAAAGAGGTTGACCCACACTTGCAAATACCTAAGGCTCCACTCCTTAGGCCACAAGAGATTTGCCAAGATAGGGAGTCAAAGCAGCTCTACCTAATACATAGAAACTAACACAGGGGTGCTGCCAAATTGAGGAGACAAAGAAATCTGGCCCAAATGAAAGAACAGATCAAAACTCCAGGAAAAAAAAACAAAAAACAAAAAACCTAAGTGAAATGGATATAGCCAACCTATCAGATGCAGAGTTAAAACCACTGCTAATAAGAATACTCAGAGAATGCAATGAGTGTGGCAAAAGCTTAAGGAAAGAAATGAAGGCTACACTAAGTGAAACAAAGAACTAATTCACAGAGAAACAACAGTGAAGGGAAGGAATCTAGAGTTCATATAATATAATTGATTTTTATATATTGACCTCGTGTTGTATTACTTCCCTGAACACACCTACTTCATCTGGCAGCTCACTTGGGATCCTTTGAGATTTTATACACATACAATTAGGGCATCTGTAAAAAGAAAGTTTACTTCTTCCTTTTTGAAATGATTGCCTTTCATTTCTTTTTCTTTCCTGATTTTATTGGCAGTCATCTCTAGCACAAATTCAAAAAGGAATAGTGAGGGCAGACATCCTTGCCTTGTTTCTGCTCTTAGAACATTTAATACAGTGTTAGCTTAGGTTTTTATTAGATGCTTTTTATCAGGTTGAGAAAGTTATATTTCATTAGCTTGTGTAGCTATTTTTATTACATCATGGATCCTAAAGTTGTCAAATGTATTTCTTCATTTATGACAATGAACTTACATTTAAAAAATATTTTAGGCTATACTACATAAATTAATCTGTAAAGGTTGAACAAATCTAAGAAATTCTACTCTGACAGAATTTATTTGAGAGAGAGACAGAGAGACAGAGAGACAGAGAGAGAATGGAATGAAGAATGAAGGAAAATATTAGTGATATTTTTATCATATTTATAATGGCTATAGTTTTATATTCTTGTAAAGTTTGTTTCAATCTTTCAAATAATGTATCTATTTCATATAACATATCAAGTTGATTGATGTAAAGTTATTCACAAAGTCCTTTCATTATTCTGTTAATGTCTATAAAACCTGTTGTGATTCCCCTCTTTCATTGCTGAACTGGTAAATTGACCTTTACTTTTTCCTGATCCACTAGAAGTTTACAAATTTTTATGTTTTTTCAAGAACAAGTTTTATATCTTGTAGCTTTCTTCTGTTGCTTTTCTGTTAACATGTGCTTATAACTGCTCCATCTATATTATTCTCTTTATTTGTCTTAAACTGAATTTAATTTGTACTTATATTTCTAGATTTGTGGGTATGGTTTTATAAATATTTTAGAAATTAAGCATATTTTCAGCTGTCAAAGTTTGACATATTTTTAATAGAAATATATGAATTATCTTCATGCTAATTATTGATACATGGACTATTTGTTTGTTTTCTCTAAATTTTTCCCGACCAATTACTCCAAATACTAGAGAAGGTAGATCTTTCCTGAACATGACTGGGGAGATCAAGTGTCTCTACATATGCACAGGGCACAGGGTCCGTGCAATGCATTTTACATTAATAAGCAAATGTAGTTTATTAATAATTTTTCTCAAAGTGATTTGGGTTTATGGTATTTTATGTTGTCATGCAGTCTGTGTTGTGTTCTATATGTAAAGCTAAAATATTTATTTTTCAGAAGTAGAAGTAATGAACTTTTTACTCTAGAAAGAAAAAAAAACAGTTAAGACTTAAAAGGAATGTAGGTAAATAAAAACTCTAACAGACTCACATGTCTTGAGAACTTAAGTCTTCATAAACTCCCATCTTAATTAGTAGTTGTGTGCCTTCACCACATAATGAATCATTGGACTGAATTTAATAAACAGATGCCACACTTTCAGACATTCAGAGATTGGGTTTGCACCATTTACACTTTGAATCTAATGGCATATGATTTTTTTCAGTAAGTCAATAGAACTAAAGCTTTACACTGAGATTAGAAGTGGGTGTTTCTCTATGTGAAATTAATTGGCTCATGTGGGACAGACCTAATGATTTTGCCATGACTTATATCAAGGAAAATAGGACCCAATCTTCCTGCATCACATTTCTACAACAAGTTAAACTAAAAGATATTGTCTCATTTTGAGATTTCTAATTGAGAAGAACATGCAAAAGAATGCCTCTAAATTCTTTTTTATAAAGAAAATTTTTCACGCAGAGGATTTTAAACGCATGATAGCTATTCATTAAGAAGCAAGAAACAGGTAGATAATGTTTTTAAAAGATCAAATTTGAAAAATCATGTGTTAATTATTGATTTACTAGAAATATATGTTTTTGGATAGTTAAAAGAAGAAAAGAAAGACATTTTATTCAATTTTATTAAGATTAAATGCAAGTTAAAGTAACATGTAACTTGAGTTCTAAAATAACACATCAGCCCTGGCTGGTGTAGCTCAGTGGATTGAGCACAGGCCTGCAAACCAGAGGCCTGCTAGTTTGATTCCCAGCAGGGCACATGCCTGGGTTGTGGGCCAGGTCCCCAATAGGGGGTGTGTGTGAGGCAACCACACATTGATGTTTCTCTCTCATTCTCCTCCCCTTTCCCTCTCTCTAAAAAAATAGATGAATAAAATCTTTTTAAAAAAATAACTATAAAATAAAATAATGTATTAGATACTCTTCCTGATTACCACTGAAACCAATTCATTAAGATTTTGCCTCTTAATGTAAAATGAAAATGATATCTTTACCCTGGAAATGCTAAGTAATGGAATCATAGAAACTAGAATAGATAATTGTTCTGTCTTGAAAATACATATTAATTCCAAGTATTACATTTTTCTTGCTTATATAGTAAATACATGCTCTTTACTAATTTGGAAATACTAAAACTTATAATTAGATATTTTACTTTAATGAAAACATTTAGGCTGATTATTGCATTATGGCAGGAATTCTGGATTAATATTTGAAAAATTGTATTTGATTGTTCATAGTTACAAGACTATAAAAATAGAATATTTCATTAAGTCTACTTCTTTACACTTGACATTTACTGGATACCATTTGGTTCAAATTTAGACATTTATACACATAAAACTACCCATTCATTAAATTTTCTGATTACCCGCTAATATTATTATCTTTTTGTATGGCTCTTATGAATTTTTTGACTTTTTATTAAAGAAAAAAGTGTCCCATAAAATTATACATTTTGCAATTAAAGTTGAATATGCATATGTATGTGTATGTGCCCACATATACATACAATGCATATACAAATATTTTTCAAGTGTCTCCTAAAACCCAGTGTACACTGTAAAGATTAGAAGGAGTGCTTTGAACATTTCAGTAAAGCTAGTGTGGTAAAGACCTCTGATTTGAGCTCAGTGTTTTTCTACCACTGTCAGCCAAGTTTTACAAATCCTTAATTTTAACATATAATTGAATGAATTTATCAGCTAAAGTAGTTAAATTTCTCTTTATCTAATCCAATGCTTAATTAACTTCATTAGCACAGAATATTGGAAAATACAATAAAGACTAAACAAGATAATATGAATTAATAAACCCCATCTCAAAGTAATAATCAATGCTATCTTTTGATTTGGCTTTAACATATATGCCTATCATACAAAACATGAATGATTATTATGCATTAATATATAACTATTATATAAAAATCTACCTAAATTTAGCTGAAATAAAATGTAGAATTACAGAGATGGTAGACACAAACCTGGGGCTAGAATGCAACATGGTGTTATATTCAGTGCAGCCACAAAGCTGGAAACAAATCCAGCTTTATTTTCTCATTCTTGCTTCTTTCTTCTTCCATCTCATTGCTGTTGCACTTCTCTCTTGCTCCTCTCTTACTCTTATTTCTCTATAGTAATATATGTGTCAACATATAGATTACTGTATAGTAATATAGGCATCAACATATAGAAATGAGCTGTCTCTGTTACACAGTTCAGAATTCTAAAGAAAGAACATCACATTGACTCAGCTTATATAAAGTTTCCACAAAAGTATGAATCAATTCTGTCACAGATTCAGGGACAGGAGTATGAAATTAGGCAAATAAACCCCAGCTGGTGTGGCTCGGTGGATTGAGCGCTGGCCTGCAAACCAAATGGTCGCCAGTTCAATTCCCAGTTGGGGCACATGCCTGGGTTGCAGGCCAGGTTTCCCGGTGTGGGGTTTGCAAGAGGCAACCAAACATTGATGTTTCTCTCCCTCTCTTTCTCCCTCCCTTCCCCTCTGGCTAAAAATAAATAAATACAAATTAAAAAAATAAAAGGACATTAGGCAAATAATTTTTACTTGCCAGTCTTTTACCTGACTGATAAAATGGACATCATGATCATTCCTCATACAATTATTTAGAAGACCTAATGAGATTATTCTTGTAAAGAATGTAACAAAGGACCTGAGTAGGCATTTCTCCTCAGAAGAATACAAATGGTAAACAGACATGAAAAGATGTTCAATATCTATAATCATTAGGGAAAGGCAAATCACAACAACAATGTAGGATCACTTCACACTTGTTAGAAAGGCTATCATCAAGGAGACAAGACATAACAAATATTGGTAAGGATGGAGAGAAAAGCAAATCCTTCTGGACTGTTAGTGGAAATGTCAATTGGTTCAGCCACTATAGACCAGTGTATGCCAGTTTCTTTAAAATAAATTAAAAAGAAGCCCTGGCTGGTGTAACTCAGTAGATTGAGAGTGGGCTGCGAACCAAAGAGTCGCTGTTCGATTCCCAGTCAGGGAACATTCCTGGGTTGCAGGCCAGGTCCCCAGTGGGGGCCACATGAGAGGCAACCACATATTGATACTTCTCTCCCTCTCTTTCTCCCTCCCTTCCCCTCTCTCTGAAAATAAATAAATACAATCTTAAAAAAATTAAAAATAGAACTACTTTATGATCCAGCCATCTCACTTATGGGTATATACACAAAGGAAATTTTTAAAAGGATACCAAAAAGATATACATATACATAATGAAATGCTGTGTTATTGAAGCATGATAAAGAAAGAAAACATAGCTTACAACAATGTGGGTCTCCACAGTTCTTTGCTAAGTGAAATAAGCCAGGCACAAAAGAAAAGCAGCTTCATGATATCACCTTTGCATGAAATCTTTTAAAAAGCCAAATACACAGAATCAGAGTATGGAATGGTGGTTATCAGGGGCAGAGAAATTGTCAAGGGTACAAAATTTCGGTTAAGTTGGATAAGACTAGAAATCTAATGTAGAACGTGATGACTATAGTTAATAATATTGTATTGAACACTGGAAATGTGCTAAGACAGTAGATTTTAAGTGCTCTCACATGCAAAAGCAGTAGTGACTCTAGTTACTACTAGAGGAGATGATATGTTAATTAATTTGGCTGTGGCAATGATGTCACCATGTTTATCAAATCATCATGTTGTACACCTTAAATATATACTAGTTTTATTTTAAAAATAAAAAGAAAGTAGATTAGCTGGAGAAAATTATGGGATTGGGCAGAGATTCTAGCAAAATGGTATAGGATTTCTTTCTGGAGTGATGAATATGTTCTAAACTTAATTGTGGTGATGGTAACATAACTCTGAATATAGCAAAAACCATTGAATTCTGCACTTTGAGTGATTGTATGACATATAAATAGGATTCCAAAAATATTACAAAAAATAAAAATAGAATCTATCATAGTGCTTGACATAGAATAAGCACAAATTAACTATTATCCTTATTACTATTAATTTAATTGTGTCTATTATTGTTGTTTATAAGGCTCTACCTGCTGAAATTACTCCATGAGAAACTCACATCCCACGAATACCATTCATACTTACTAAGATCACGGCATAGTCTCAGGAAATTTATGTATTCTTTCCCATCTTTGACATTTCTATCTATACATTGGGGACAATAATAGTATTATTTAATGGAATAATGTTCTGTTATTATTTCCCTGATTATAGTTTCTTGACTTTTTTCTGAAGGGACAAACTTTTTTTTTGCACCCCTTCTCCGTAAACGCAGAAAACGATGTGACTTTATCATTTGCCAGAATTTTCTGGCATTCCATTCTGTGCCCTGAATTTGTAAGGGTGGCAGAGAGGACAAACAGTGAGGAAAGTCAGCGCTGCTGCTGTGGAACAAGGCAGCACGGGAAGGCGGAGTGGAACTGTTGCTCCATGTCTGTGTGTGGCCAGTCTCAATCTGTTGAGTTGGAGAGCATTCTAGAAAGGCACAAAAAAATTAGCTACCTTTTTCAGGCTTTCTTTTTGATGATTTGAAACCATAATTGGTTAACCCTGGTTAAGCTTTATAAGTCCAATTTCGTTGCTTTAAAAGGACTGTCAATTCCGGTGTAATGCTTTCTGCCAGTCTGGATTTCCGTGTTATGCGCCTTTTGTTTGTGTTGCATTTTGTTTCCCGGTTTCTATTTTACTAAAAAGTTAGAAAAAGAAAAAATAGTGATTACTACTCAAATTCTATTTCAAACAACCATTTCAATGCCTTTGAGAGTCACTATTTCTTTGTTTGTGAGTTTAAATAGATAAATATCAATGATTATTATAATTTTAAAACTCTACCTAAGATGATTTGGTCAGTATATTTTGAATATTTTTTAAACTGAACTGAGTTTGATTTTATATCATCAAATTCACAGCCAAAAATGCTTTATAGAATCAGGTTTTTTTTAAGTGATAATGTTTAAAGGATAAATAAATATCAATATTACATTAAAAATCTAATATTTATGTGGGGAAAATGTGTTTTATAGTTATATTTAATAAAGAGATCCAGAAAAAATCACTACGGTATGTAACCAATTTCAATTCACAGACAATTCCACAAATGCCTTGCAATTTTGTTGTGAGGATGTATTGGATGAAGTGGGTCAAAGTTTCGGAGGAGGGCTAAGTGAGCATCCCAGGAAAAAAGGTGTTATCTGATTTGTATACACATCACATTCAGCAACATTCTGTGTGGCTGCTGCTGAGCTCCCATCTGTCAGATTCCAACAGAAAAAAACAAAAACTAGAGATTCAAGTAATTCAAGAAAACATCTTTTTTATTAGCTGGCAAGAGAAATAACATGAAAGAACCACTTTTTTCCTGTCATATGTTATTGATAAATGTTCTACCTGTCCAGATTACATTTTACACAAAATGCTTCTAGCCACTTCACTGTTATATTAGATTATCTTACTTCATCAAACTTCTTTGTAATAACTAATATATATTTCAAATATATATTGACCTCTAATCATTTGGCAATGTGCATTTTTATTGGTTTAGCATCTATGAGCCTTCACTGAAATTGCATTGAGGTGTTAAGATGATAGAATTATTATTTGGTAGATTACTATGGAAGTGCAGTATTGGTCTTCCATAGTGATTCAACTAAAAAAAGAATAGGCTTTTCTAAAAATATGAGTTAAATTTAATATTTACATATTAATCATACATGGAAAACAAAGCTCTTCACTCAGAAGGAGCTTTTGGAAA
The DNA here is from genome assembly GCF_022682495.2 of Desmodus rotundus. Taxonomy (NCBI): domain Eukaryota; kingdom Metazoa; phylum Chordata; class Mammalia; order Chiroptera; family Phyllostomidae; genus Desmodus; species Desmodus rotundus. Next base: position 169,520,706 of record NC_071388.1, read on the forward strand.
AAATTTCAGCAGAATAGATACCTAGGAAATTAAGCTGACAGAATTCTCTTCGATTTCAAGAAAATTAATGATAATGTGTCACAGGTATTCAGATTCTACATTTCATCTCCTCGTGTCACTTAAGAGTGGGCCAATACACAGTGCAGAAATCTTCTCCTTTTAATACATCTTTTACGACAGCTGAAGTAGGATTGATTTACTCCTATATCTTAGGTGAACGTGTAAAATGTTTCTACAATGCATACTTTATTTTAAGACTGAATGTAGAAGAGATGTTTTGACATAGTGGACCTAAAACCATAAAACTTTTTTACACTGGAAATTAATATACCTTTGAGTTATGACCCATTGTGATGTAAAAAGTGACTTGCTCAGTTTGAATTACTCCTCTATGTATGAGACAGCAAGAAGTTAATGTTTTATTCAGCAAGCATGGACAATTTGCTTGGTCAGATACTTAGTCATATACTGGAATGGCAAAAAAATAAATAAATAGGATAGATATAGACTTTATTTCCTCAAAAAGCTTAAAGTTAGGTAGAAGTAAAGGATGAATTTACTATAACAGGTATGTAAAGGAAAACATATTAGATGCCTGTACTAATGGTATTGGAGGGGGAAAAAGTACCTATCTAACTATGAGAGATTCCAGTTGGAAATCCTGGATCAAGCGACTCTTTTCCTGCTTCATGAACAATGATTATTAGTTAGGTAACAGCTGAGAATGAGTTTGGGACAACACAGAAATATGTGTTTAGCATGTACAAGCAACAGAACTCTGTGTTTAATATCTATGAGCAACTTGATTGTGGCTGGAATAAAATATATGAGGCAAGGAGTGGTAAGAATTGACTTGTTGCATCTTAGATAAATTTGTGGACGTCCTCACCTTTTACATAATAGTAAGACACTAAAGAGTCTGAAATAGAAAAGAATGTTGACAATGTGGCTGACTCCACCACTGCCTCAGCCCCATGCCCTTGGTCCAAACTGGAGGTCACCTGTGGCTTCAGTTACAGGTCCCATACTCACTAATGGTTTCCTACCTCAAGCACCTGCTTCTCTCTGTTGGACAGCTTCTTTTAGTGTAGGGCTGTATTCAGCCTTCACAGGGGCAGATGGAAATGCCAGGAATTTAACTTACCACATAAGTCATACTCAACCTGTGTGAGATGGGAATTGGTGAATACACTTTCAAGCTTTCTTATTCCTCAGCAGAGTAATTCTGAAGTACATTATATAATTCTTTTAGAAGGTTCTCAACAAGATTAAGCCTCAGTTTCTCAAGGTGATCATCTGTTTATTAATAATATATCATTTTAACTTCCTCCATTTCCTATCTCACTGCACTTCATAATGGTGCTTCCTGGGATCACCCTGCATATAAACTATTTGCATTCAACAAAGTCAAATAAAGAGAGCTAGGTTTATATTTTAGAGAAATTTTTCAAGGAGAGCCATAGAAAAAGCACCTTAACATGATGGAACTACAAACTTAGAAATGAAGTATTGGCTATTGTAATAATTTCAATAAGAAAAGAAATGGATAAGTTAAGATAGGTATAAGAAACACATAGGAGATAAACCCAACAGGTCTTGACAATTAGTTGAGTGTAGCTATAGAAACTGAATGTGGGTAGTAGAATTAGAAAGAGGAGTCGAGGATGCCCTTTGGTTACTGTAGAAGATAACTAGACAGAGACACTACAACTTCAATTTTGAATAGTTTTGTTTTTAGCTATGAGTGTAAAGTAGATGCATACAAGACGACTTTGGCTATGTGAACCTAAAACCCACGAGTCTGAAGTACAGATAGCATTTGTGTTTCAGATGTACATGTATATATTAAATGGCATTACCAGGAAATAATTTGTAGTATCACTCTGGCAGGGAAAGAAAAGGCCTGAAAAATACATTTTCTAAGCAGTCAGAGGAGGAAAGTCAATATCCAAGTAGACAGCCATTGAAATATATTCTTTGTTTTGCCTAATCAATCACTGAGGACTTAGCCATGGCAGCTTCTGCACTTGAAAGAGAAGTAACTCACCATCTGGCTTATTTCACTTAGCATAATGCTCTCCAGTTCCATCCATGCTATTGCAAAGGGTATTAGCTCCTTCTTTCTCTCTGCTGCATAGAATTCCATTCTATGGAGAAAAGGCATACAACTATAATTGAATAACAATAAAAAAAATTTTTTAATGAAAAAAAAGAGAAGTAACTCAGACTATAATAGATTGAAGAGTGAAAATGGACACAGTGATTCTTTAGGACTCTCCTTGACAAGTTTTAACATAAACATATATAGGAATATTAGACAGTCACTAGAATGCTGGCAGTGTCTGGGACTTTTTGCTAATAAAAAGGTATATTCATAATCTGGGTAAGAAAATAGAAGAGAAGAAAGGTAGAAAATATCTGCCTAACGGGTAAAAGATGAGATGGGTATAAGCAGAGGGGTTATTCTGAGCAGGAGGAATACCTCATCATCTGAGACCAGAAGAAAGGTAGTGAGCAAGGTCATAGATAGAAATAATATTTAAACTTGGGAAGAGCAACCTGAGAAAAACACCCATGGCTACCTCAGTTTTAAATTGTCTCATAAGGGCATGATGGAAGCAGGAGTTACAGTAGTGTTTGTGGATTTTGTATGTTTATTATGTGTTGACCAAGAACAGTCACAGTGAAGACCCAGGTGAGTTTTGAAACGGTTAAGTTTTAATGACATCTATCAAGATAGTTCAGTCATTTTTCTCCAATTTGCTTTGCTAAATGGATAGAAAACATTAAAATTTGTGTTGATGAGTTGCTGAACAAATGTTAAAGAATAACAGGGTTACAAAAATATGCAGACACTGTTAATTCTCTACTCTGACCCCTCTCAGATTCCTGTTACCCTTCCCATGCTCCCTCCTCTGGTTTCAGCGTGTTTGGTTTGAATAGCCAGCACTTGGGATTCTCTCCCAGGCTGCAGTCAGGCTATAGAGCTGTATGCTCCACACGTGCAGAACCAGAATGCCTGGGAGTTTAGTTCCAACCCCAACCTCCCAGGAGTCTCATGTCTGTTTTCCTAATGCTTCTCCCTCTCTGATACTTATAACCCCATATGTACAATCTTACAGATCATCAACAAAGGGGGGCTATGCTTATTGAATTAATTGGTTAATTCAGTATATTTTGTAAGCCAAAAAATATACTGCTGTTTTACTACATTCCCATTCAGACTTTCTTGGAAAGACAGTTGTAAGAAAAATTACCCCAGGGCAGAGGTTTGGGTTAAGCATCTGGCCATCCACCTGTGTGTGAGAGTAACCTGAAATAAGAACATAACACATAGACCCCTGGGTAATAATTAATACTTTGATCAGGGGCTTGAGATGATAGATATTAGAAGTTCATAGTCAAGGATGTCTGGGAAAAGTTATGCAAATGTAACTATAAGAGTGAGCACAAGATAAGAGGGTCTTTGTAGCACCCAAAAGAGCATCCTCTGCACCAGAGGTGTCAAACTCATTTTCACTGGGGAGCCACATCAGCCTTGCAGTTTGCCTTCAAAGGGCCGAATGTAATTTTAGGACTGTGTAAACGTAACTACTCCTTAACTAGGGGCAAGGAGCTCAGTGCTGCCGCCAGGTAGACACCAGGTGCCGGGCCAGATAAAACAAGGTGAAAGGTGGGATCCAGCCCTCAGGCCTTGTGTTTGCCACCTGTACTCTACACAATAGTGTTCAATAACCAGGTGGTAAAGATGACGCGCAGTAGATATCAACTAGCCTCTTCCCTCCACCACTCCAGCGTTAAACGTGAAAGGAGTAGACATGGTGGCAGATACAGAGAGTGTGCATAGAACAAAACACAATTTCTCTTTCACACTAAAGCTGATATAGATACTAGAAATGTTAAAGATGCAACCTGTCAGCAGCGGGCGCTAATGGCTCTGAGGCCCCTATATTTTTGTCATGGAGGCCAACCAGCCGCTTGATATTGAGTTGATTCTGTAACATTCATGTAACCTTAGAAAAAACAATAATTCATCCTTATCAAGATTAATATGTATGCTGAGTGTGGATTTTCTTTTCCTACTCACAGGACTTCTATCAGCATCAATATTTGAGGGTTAATTTATTAATGTGGTGTTCCACATAATATTGCCTTAGGCTAAGGAACTCACTCTATAATTAAGAAAGTATGACAGCAGGTATAGACCCATGGGTTCCATTGGTCCTACCTATCATTTGGGAATGGGAAATAAAAATGGTATCCAACTAATTCTGAAAATGTACACGCATATGCACACACATTCACATAATTGATTTTCTTTATTCAAAAAATGTACTTCAGTTCATAATATGCCTTATATGCCATCTATTAGAATTGTCATACAGAATTGAAAACACAGTAAAATCTGAATTTCAGATAAACAATAAATAATATTTTAATATACTTCCCATGTTCCATGGGGAATACTGTCCATTAAAAAAAATTGCTCTTTTTCTGAAACCCAAACTTAACCAGGTGTTTTATATTTCATTTTATAATTCTGGTAACCCATGCATTTTACCTTCTAGAGAGACAGCATCACATAATATCATTCCAATGACTTGTCTGGTCTGCAGCAAATGGAGTAGTGAAGGTTTAACCAGGTATGAACATCAGGAGGAAATGTCTCCAAGCCCAGGAAAGCAGTATATGGCATATGAGGAGGGAGTAAAGTGAAATGGAATTTTTTAAAAAATAGTCTAAGGCAAAGTAATCTAGGATAGTGTTTCTTGGAGGACAAGAAAGAAGTCAATTTCATCTCCCATCTCAAAGATTAAAGTAGCTGGGAATTTTAGCAGCCTCTCTTCTTCCTGCACAGCAAATTCAGGATTGATTTATTGCCAGGTTGGCTTTGAATGGTTTGATATCCCACATGAAGATTAGACCAAGAAACAGAGAGAATCCCAGTGGACCTATTTTCAAGGAAGCTAGTGGGGAACTTGGATTAGGTAAACAGGCATTCCCTGAGTGACATGCACAAGAGAAAAAACCAAGGGGGCTTTTCTTATGTGTAGTTTGTGACCAAAAATTACAGAAATGTTAGTCAAGATGTGGTAAATAGACTTCAAGATTCCAAAGAGAATTCTGATAGTGTAGCATGATTGACAATATTGTAAGTCAAAGTCAGAAAAGTTAGTGTCAGAGATCTAGCAGAACCAGAATTTGCTCTTCTGGGCTCTTGACGCTGCAGATGGTCTTGAGCAGAGCATCACATGATTTCAGACTTTGTCAGAAGGTGCCGAGGTTGGAGCATGGATAACTCCAAGTTTTCAGAGGCCATAACTATAAATGCTATAATTCAGCACTGGCCAGACCCCAGCTTCATTAATTTGATGGTAAAATCAGTGTAACATATATTAATGTGTTTACTGAATTATCTCCAGTATTCACAATGATTCATAAACCATTAAAAATGTTGTTTTGATTGGATAACTTCTTTAACATTCTCTTCTTGTCCTTTCAATGCAAATCTGTGTATTTTAGATATTCAATACAGTGTAGAACAAAAGTAGGCTTACAATTTGGTGCATGGAAAATATTACAATAACAATAATACAAGAATAAACCAGTTTGCATACTCACAACTGTAAACCTACTTTTGCCCTACTCTATATAAAAGCCAATCCTGTTTCTATGGTGCCCTGATATCCTAGAATCAAAAAAGTGGAAGAAATTAGAGATACTTAGAGAACATCTCATCATAGCCTTTAAATTTCCGGATGAAGCAGAAACTCAAAAAACTAAATAACTCGTTCAGAGTCTAGCAAAGCCACTCAACACAGTAATGTCCTAAATGACACTCACTGAATCACAAAAATATACAGCCTTCTCTAAGCATCAAGTTCTGTTCCTAAGCCCCAACTTCGTTCTATATAGCAGACAGATGCTTTAAGAATTGACATTTGCTACGGTGACTAATAACACATTCTGTTACAAGACCCTTGGGTTCAAATCCCGGACACATTTACTAGATGCAGAACCTTAGACAGGTGATGTCAATCTTTTGAAGAAAAAAATGATCATCATAGAAATGGAGAGTAATAAACCTCTATAGGTCTACATGAATTTTTTAAAAAGTGTAGGATATACTGAATTTCCTTCAGTTTAAGTTAGAAAAAGTTTTATAAGTGTCAATTCAATTGTTAGTTAGAGGAGGATTCAGAGCAGGAGTTAGCAAACTGCCTATTTTTCTGTGGGCCACAAGCTAGGCATTTTTACATGTTTAAATGGTGAGAATAACCTTCCTTGACATGTGAAAATTTATGATATTCCAATGTTCTTATCCATAAAATAAAGTTTTATTAGAACACAGCCAGACATAGTCACTTACGTGTTGTCCATGACTGTTTCTATGCTACACAGCAGAGTTGAGTGTGTGCAGCAGAAACTGAATGGCCTGGCCCACAAATCTAAAATGTTTACTATCCGACCCTTCACAGAAAGGTTGCTGAACCCTGATTTAGAGAAATGCTATTCAAAAAGCCACTCTGCAACAAGTGCAGGAGCTTGTGCCAGTCTGTGAATTCAGGCACTATTTCCTGTATGAAAAAAGTCATGCTGTAAAAAATAAGGCAGAGCAACTAAACCATGTGTTTGGTCATGCGGTAGATTAACCCTCTGACACAAGGTCCTTATCTTGTCACGAACGGAGGGCTCACAGTTCGAGGGTCTTTAGGGGGCCTCAAGAGTTTGGGAACTGCTGTTTCAAAGCTTGCTAGATCTGAGAGCTGTGAACACACACTCCAGACAGAAGGGTTTGTGCATCTAAACGTTATTTAAGAAATAATTATAATTATACCACCTGTGTTTACCTGTAAGTGATTTTAATTGTGTTTAAAATGTAGAAATAAACTGTGGAATATTGAAACATTCAGCATATGCAAATGCTGAAAGTTTATAAGAAGCAGACCCATAGAGTGGAAAAATTAGTAATATAATAAGCAATATTACTAATTTGTCTGGACACAGTGTCCTATAGGCTGTCAATCAGAGAAAGAGGTAATTCTGAAATTAAATTGTTTGAAGGCTGAAAAACCATGCTACTAATTTCAAAATGAGTTATATACAGCTTTGTATAATCAATTATCTTCACAGATTTTAGCAATTATGATCGGTAACCTTAACTTGTTCAACATGTCATTTTAAATCATCCCTATGAATTTTGAAACACAAAGATTGGCCCGGCTTGAAATAAGACACTCAGCCTAATATTTTGAATCTTACAGCCTCAAGCCTTAGAGCAGCATTAATATTATGAAGGCAACAATCCTCTTTTGTTTGTTAATATACTTCTATTATCTTCATGTTTCCTGGCAGACGAAATAGGTGCAGAGTCAGAAAACATTTAATTTTAACTGGATATATTGGTGAGAATGATTTAATAAACTGGAAAAGTAATTGTTTCAAAAATTTTTTGCTATCTGTAAGGACTTCTGATTCTGAACCACAAAGACAGACACATTTAAATATCACATTTTATATACTTCTTTCAGGTTCTCAAATATTGCTTTTATTTAAAGGTTTGCATTAATTTTAATAAGTGCTTCTATTAAATTATCATTTTTCTCTTTCAAATGTTTAAAGCTTTCCAGTGTTGCTATTTCATTCTATACACTTCCTCTAGTAGAGTAAATATACAAAATTAATTTATTTTCCTAATTTTTAATTGTCTGTATCCTTAAAGACTGACTTATATTATCATATCCTTAAACATAAAGCATGGCTAAAAGTCCATATTTTGCAGTAATATTAGGGGCATTTCATTATATTCGTGCGTGATACTCCACTGTGTCTATGTCATTACTAGTCTTTATAGAAGATGATTTCCTTCTCTGTAGCTACAAGATGTCCTTCGACTAGGAAGGCTTTGCCTGGGCGTGTAGCTCAGCTGTTTGGAGCATGGTCACATACAGGGAACTGTCCAGGCTTTGATCCACTATCAGGGCACATCTCTCTCTCTTTCAATCTTTCCCTCCCTCCCTTACTCACTCTCTAAAATCAATAAACATATCCTTGCATGAGGATTAAAAAAAAAAAGAATACGAAGCCTTGTCATTAGCAAGACAAATAGTCTAGAGCCATATTAACAAATGTATGTGCTAAATAATAGAAGAGATACCACGGGTGCTAAGCTGCTGATTTTCTGTGAGGAAGATTTGCAGACATGGTTCAAAGGCGAGAGAGGGCAGTTAAGCCAGCAGAAGCACTGTCTGCCTTGGGGGATACTTTTATAAAGCAGCTTTTCCAAGTTGGATACAAAACATGGCTTTCCACTGCCTCCTGCACACATTCTGTGAACAGTGCATCCTTTGAAATAGCATGTTAAATGATGTCTGTTGTTAAATGATATGTCTGTTGAACATAATGCTGAGTGACAGAATGCAGACCCAGAAGAGCACATACCATATGATTCCATTTACCTGTGGTTCTGGAACAGAAAAAATATAATCGTGAAAATTTTTTAAAAATTGTTGGCTGCTTGGAGGAACTGAATAGGAGGAAAACATGAGAAACCTTTCTGAGGATAAGGACATATATGTTAATGGGGCTGCAGTTAAGTGAACGTATATATTTGTTAAAAAATATTAAATTGTATCTTTAAAATATGCACATTTCACTATATGCAAATGAAGGTTTACCCAAAAAAATCCAACTGTAAATCAATATTGAATTCTAGCTAAAAGTTTTGACTTTTTTAGTGATACAGAGTAGCAATTATTAAACTAATATCTATACAATCTATACTCTCTGGATTCGAGCAAATGAAAATACACTGAGGGTAGTGTAAGTCAGGTTTCTCACTGTTGTGGAAACCCACTACCAATATGGAAAATGAAAAATGGAGATGGCAGCAGAAGGTGTTGGATTAAATTGCAGTAGATGTAATGACAGACTTTTAGCACTGAGCACATCCAAATGCCTTTCTCCACTAGAAGAACAAGGGGTTTGGGGGGAAAGAGTGATTCCAGAGCTGAGGAAGGGAGAACATTCATAAAGTGGGGCTCAAAGTAGACCTCAATTAGAAGGTGACATTTAACCTGAGACATTAAAGATGGACAGGACTTAATGATCTAATAAAAAGAATATTTGCCAAGGCCACAGGCGGTGGTATTCGGAAACTTTTCTCCTGGCACTTCTACCAATAGTGCAAAGACCTCTCCTCTGGGATCCAGCTCCACTGAGCTAGAAGGGTGGGGAGCCCATCCCTGGTTCAGAATATAGCTTGCGTCACAGTCTGAGCCTATATGCTGTGAGTGAGCCATTTCAGTGTTTCTGTTTAAAGAAGTGTGTTAACTGTTTGGAAGTGTGTATTTTAATGTAATAATAATAATACACTGATATCTATATAATACTTACATTACGCCAAGCCTATTCTTAGAACATTTTATCTGTTAACCGATATTTGATTCTTAACAACAGTCCCATGAATCAGAAACTACTATGATCCTCAATTTATAAATGGGAACCTAGAGCACAAATAATTAGCTTATTCCTAGTAACAAAGAAAATGGTTTATCTAGGAAGTGAACCCAGACACTGTAATCTACAGTCTGTATTCCGGACCGATTTACCACACTGCCTCTCTTCTGTGAGAATTTACTCCATAGAGGTTTTTTGTCATCACTGACTGGCAATCACAAAAGTTTGCTAGGCCATTGGTCTGCATGTCTCCTGTCAGCTGTTTTCCCTATAGATTGTGTACCTCGCAATTGATCGGAGCCCCCAGCCAGCAGCAGCATGGAAGAGCACTGCGATTTCGAGGCCTGCTACTGGAAAACCACAAATTTAAGTGTGAGATCACATGGACAGTTGCTTTTCTTGGGATATACTGTTTCTACACTAATATGAACATCTAATCATTTTACTTTTTGGAAAATTAATAGACAAGGAATTCAAATGTAGACATGTACGAATTATTTTTCCTTGTAATAATGGAACCGATTCTTAGATTACCTTTGTTGCTTTGGGTGCCTGTCGTAATGGTCGGTGGGACACTATACGCGTTCTTAGCCTATCTTCCTAGCACAAGTTTTAGAATTTGTTTTAAGAATCAAGATCTTCAAATACATATACTTTTTCTAATTTTTAAAATATTCTTTAATGTTTAATATATCTTAATATATAATTATACACACTTTATTTTGAGAGGAATGTTCTTTAGATCTTTTCATGAACATAATGTTGTTCTGAACAACATGTCAATGTTCAGAAACTAATTTTTCAGTCTATTTCCCATATGCAGTTTTACGGGGTGGTTAACTGATCACTTCTCAGCTGTAATTTTGAGCTCCACTGAACTGTTATGGATGTTCCATTTTAAAACAGAACATATGTGAACAGAACTGTTTCTGTTATGCTTGACTGATGCTCCTGATTGTGCTCCAAATTCACAACTGTGCCTCTAGTTATGAACTAATAACTTTGATTATTTAGGTAAAGTCAGATCTTTAAATCCAATCTTAACTCCTTAATTGAAAAGCAACTACAAATGCCTCTGCCACTATGCAATGTAGTGTTTGTCGTTTTCCCCTTCAGCTTAGAGTGATCTCATAGTTTAGGTTGTTTAAACTCCTGACATTAACCTCAATTGGATTATACCCAGTCCACATTTAAACGAACACACAATTGTTTGTTGACATGAGAAAACATGAGGTTATTCTCATGAAATGCTGACACAGTTTGAATAAACTTAATGATGCTTAAGAATAGTTTTAGTGTAATTAGTGGATATCTTAAAAATATAATCCAAAGTCTGATTTATCAATTATTTAGTTGCTATTATGCTTTTTAAAAACATAATGAGTTTATATGGAAAAACATGATACTGTGAAATATAATATAAAAGCTGATTTCTTAAGGACCAGAATTTTAGCTTCAGCTTAATTACCTATTTGCTGGATCTATGTGGCGGCTCATTTAAGATTTTTATCCTTGGTTCCCACATCTGTAATAGGAGATAATATAACAACTTAAACCTAATACCTATATTACAGTCTATTTAAGGTTTACTTAAAATCATATATGTGGAAAGATTTTATAATGTGATAATCAATATAAATGCTACTTATTGCTACTTAATACAGGCAGAAGAATCCTTTCTAAGATACATGTAGAGGATTGTCTTCTCATGGACTATCCCCAAAGTACCTGCATTTGGTCACAATCCTCATCTCATGATTCGAAACTTCCTCACAAGCGACTTCTGCTTTTGCAGTCCCATGAAGATGTCCTTTGTGATCAGCCCATTTTGTTCCTTGGACAGAGGCAGCATTTAGTACAATCTATGATACTAAGTGAAGCATTCAAAAAATTAATTGATCTTGAAGTTGGCAGAGTCAGTGAATGCAAATCCATATCAGGAGTATATAACTAATTGTGGGAGAGCAAAAGTTTGTCTATTCCATTACGGGAGCAGGACAATAAAATTTATCTGCTCTCTGACCCACAAGGAGCTAGGATGGTATTAGAATTTATTGGCAGGTATAGCCAGACAAGCTGAGATCTGGAGAAAAACAAGCGGAACCCAGGCTGAGGCAGCGTCACTTTCACCACGGCTACTTCATACATGTTTTCCTTGAGGACACATGAGGACAGCTGAGAGAAAAACTGATCAATATTTCTAGGACAGCTCACCTTGTCTATCTAAATGTTAACAATGTTTCTTTCTCCACTGATGTTATCTAGTTGGCAGTTATGGGGTACACAAAAGTCTTCACACTCTGCACGGTTGGGTAGACTGGCCCACATTATCTTGCCTCCACTGTCTCCAATTTCACTTTTCCCACATCCCTGAGTAGCAAGTCAACCCCTTACCTGCTAAACATAGGTGATTTTAGAAGCACACCTCAGGCCAGATGAAGTGTACAAGAGAACACACGACCTAAAGACCTCCTACAGAGAAGATTTCATCTTATCAGTGCCTTGAAGGTCACTCCTTGGTGAAGTTATAGTTCAGAAACCATTCATCTTCACTAGTTGTAACCCATCCTCCCTACCTAACCATGACTCCACCTGCACTTTTTCCTTTATTACATAATCACAGAAGAGTCACTGAAAAGTAAGAGCAGAGGATTGAGAGGAAAGCATTAAAAGTAAAAGATCACATTTTAGAAAGATTCTGAACAACTCAGCCTAGTCTGGAACACACTCCTTCCCTTTTATAGTGGACTGATTCTTGGCAAATCCAGTATTATATCAATGGTCACAGGGTCAAGTTTATGTCTCTAACAGGGGGTCTCAGTAATCCCAGTGGAGGACGGTGTGGATTTCTCCAACATATTGGTAGTCTCACCGGAGATTTCCTGGCACAGTGGAGCTTCCCTGAGGATGGGGCATTATCTCTGCCAGAGTCGCTTCTGATCATAGCAGTCTGCTGTGTCGTAAAGTCAGGTTATGGGCAGGATTGTGCCAGAGCCGGTGTTGCAAAGCCATTTCTTTCTCAAGATATCACTTGAAACTGGCAGACTTAAGAGTTCCCAGTTTTAAAAAAAAGGCTAATAAAGCAAATATGATATACTCAGATGTTACCTATTAAGTTCAAAGAGACCACTGTGTATTTTTGTTCCATTTACAGGGGAAGCAATGTAATATGCATTACTTTGTGTTTCACTTCTAAAAGTTTATCTTTATATGCCCAAAGTCAGGCACTCTAACATTCACAGATTCATTTTTACATGCTCTGGCGCACATATATCTTATCAGGGAATGTAGGATGCTTCTGTTTTCTTCGCAGTAGTATGAATATAATGTCAGCAATGAGACAGATCAATGTTATAGTATTTCATGATGACAAAATTCACTAGAGACAATATTCAGATGAAGTACAAGAGAGTCCACATAATTCTGGGCAAGAATGTAAAGGTACACTCTTCTTTTTGCCTTATTAAAACAAACTGCTTCTTAATTTCCATATTAATTCCTACTAATTCTTGGTTTCTTGAGGTAGAAATCTTTCCTATGTTGAAATGAGTTACTCCTGCAAACAGGCTGGAGACCTGGAATAACATACTGGTGTTGCTGCAGGGTAGCAGCAATAATCATTTTAATTCCTGGTGAGCTTGGTTGCAATGACAACAATGTGATCATTTTAGTGGAAGCACTTTATTGTCTTAGCATCATTGTTCATTAAAAAAAAAATTATAGATTCAATTTTTCCCCTTTAAGGTAAAAAAAGTCAGTATCTGAAAAGACTAAGGGAAAGCTATCTGTGTTCTGTAGTACTTAAGAAAACACTTTTTAATATTTTGTCAACGAGATCATGTGGCACAGCTGACCCGTTCAGCAGTCAGACGAGGACAATGAAATTCTCTCTGAGGCTGTAAAAGTGCTCTGGGAGTTTAGAAGTAGAGCCACAGTACAGATGACTGAAAATAAAGCTAGAAGAAAAGAAGTGGAGAAGTCCCTAAGTAGTTATTCTCTTGTCTTGGGTGGAAGCTTTCTACTTCTTATTGTCATCTGTTTAATTAAAGTACTTTGGGTTAGCAGTCTCCCTCCTAAGATTGTCTGCTTTCAAAGGATTCTTAAGAATCCTTTGTTTCAATTCCAATGCTGAATAATTAATAATTTTTATTGCTGGATACCAGGCACTGTTGTTTTAGCAATAAAAAAAAAACACTGAAAAAATCAATCTTCTTGAAGTTTTCCTGTGGTAATATCAGTGAATATTACTGATGAGACTTTCTCCAATCATTTTCAAGGGCAGTGCTTTGCTGCAGGTGCTCTCAAAACACCCAGCCTGCTAACTAGGGATCAGGTAGTGCTGCCCTGGCAAGGAAGACAGTCAGAACATGTCGGGACAACACTGGCTGGTTCTCAGTTGTTTAATGTATGTAACCAGAATAGAAGATAACAAAGCTTCATTTGTGCTATACAAGAAATGTATTTCTTCATTAAATGTTCCGAGAGTGAGAGTATAATATGAACAATGAAACCATTAAGAAATTTCTAGGCCTTTAACTAGTTCATAAGTACATTACAAATATCACAAATTTACAGAGTAGAAACCTAGAATCAAAGACTCATTTTATTTACTAGTTTGTTTCCAATGTTTGTGTCCTTCTGTTAATAACATGAATATATTTTTAATCAGAAAAGTACACTATTATTGAAGCATATCTACATTAATATATTTTTTAAGTAACTAATCTATATGGGCTAAATTTTACCTTTGATTTGTCAGATTTTATTGGACTCTAAAGATTGGTAAATTAAAAAAATAAATCTCAAAATATTGTAAGTTAATTAAAATGTAGAGATTTACAAATGAAATTATTCTTACCGTCCTTCCTTTTATAACTTGAAAGATCAAATATTCATGCTATTCAATTGCTATTTAGGTAACCCAATGCTATATTTGTTTTTCTTTTTCATTGAATTTATTGGGATGACATTTGTTAATAATATTATATAGGTTTCAGGCCCACATACTTCATTTGTGTTTAGTACTGTGTGCTCACCACCCCCCACCCCCAGGCAAGCCTTCTTCCTTGCCCATTTATTCCTTCTATTCCCTCTTGTACCATACTTTTGATGTAAAAGTTATTTTAATACATTTTTATTCTGAATTTGGTGTTTGAGTTAGGAAAAAACAAAATCAATAAAATTTTTCAGAAAAGAAAAGATAAAATAATTCAAAAGTTTGTAAAGGAAAATTAGACAATTTTTTGAATTCAGCAATAAATATCAATTATATTTTTAATCATTTTTATTATTGTTCCATTACAGTTGTCCCAATTTTTCCTTCTTTGCCCTCTTCCGCCCAGCCCACCCCTGCTCCCACAGTCCATCCCCACACCATTGTCCATGTCTGTGGGCCGCTCTACATGTCCCTTGACTAGCCCTTCCCCTTCTTTCCACCACGGTCTCCCCCTGCCCCACCCCGGCCTTTGTCTGCTCTACGTTTCCATGCCTGTGGTTCCATTTTGTTCATTAGTTTATTTTATCTCAAAGCTAGTATATTTCTGAAACAATAATTTATATTTAAAATGATTTAAGATTATGGCAAAAGCATACTAAAAAGTAGAATATTTTGATGATAAAAGGAAATTTGTGCATTGAATATTTGGGCATTTTAAAATAAAGAAAATTAAGAATTTAATTTTATTCTCTTTTATATCATCTACGTAAAAATCTGCAGTGAAATACCCTAATGCTTTTCTTTCTCATAAAAACAATTAACCAATGGTGTCATCTTAATATATTTTATTGCTCTCAGAACTATTACTTGTATACATTACATAGAAGGATAATAATATTTATTTAATGTATCCTTTCAAAATCACCTTTTAGCCTTTTTTTAATATCCCAGCATGAACACCAATATTTTTCTTTAAAAGTAAAATGTTTCCTTGATAAACATAAACATATCTATGATATTGCATAAATATCTACTGTATTATTATACACATTATTTTACACTTTTTTTTAAAGAGAACATTGATTTTTAGGTAAGTCAAATACAGTTATGCATCCTTCTTTAACCTTTAACTGATGGTTACTCTATGATACATTTAAAACAATACAGTATATTAAAGTATATTGTACAGATACAATAATCTTACTATTAATTATATTGTTTAAAATCTCAAAGGAAATCAAATATCTGAAAATTGCAATGTAAAGTTCACATGTTAAGTCTATGACTTGTAAAATTGAAAGAATGTCAGAAATTTAAACTCCTATAAAAGACTCAGTATTAAAATTTCTTTGAATAAACATAATTTTATGTTTTTTCAAACAATTTATATAATAAATTATAATTTCCTGATCTTAAAAACCAGTGTAAGAAATTTACAAAGTTAATATCCAGGAAAATAAACCTTCATTTTATACAAACTAAAGTACTGTACAATGCTACTATATAGAAATAAAATATTTTTATGCTCTGGTAAAATCAAGAACTAAGTATTTTCTTAAACTCATTCCAATCAGCTTAACACACATCAATATTAATTTTGATAGAAATATTACATAAACATTTAAAATGTAATTTATAAGTTTTTGTGTTTAAAAATTTCATTTTACAGAATATTTAGATCATATTTTAAGGCTGTGAGTGTCCTGCTTTTCTTTTTACTGTGTAAGGTAATGTAGCTAATGAAGCCAATAACATAGAAGCTTAATTACTTTTTCTTTTGTAGAGCTGTTTCCTTAGAACCAACAAAATTAAAAAATAGTGTGGTGTATTTTATATTGTAAATCCTTGAATCTCTAATTTCAAATGTATGTAAATCTTTAATGAACCAAAATTGTTTGTAAAAGTCTATTATAAAATTCCATACCACGAGACTGTAGAAAATGTTATCCTATAATTCCCCACTTTGTGTTAGATCTATTTATGTACAGCAAACTACTCAGAATGTGTACATTTTGAGGAAGAATTCATTTCCTAAGTGAAGGGAAAATATGAGAGGAAGGTAAAGAAAAAAATGGACAAGTGAGTCATCTGTAGTCGAACATGATGAGAGTTAAATATTAGATGTTAATTCTCTTCCCTTTGCAAGATGGGAAGAAAGCTTATATGAAGCAAAATTAATTTTGATGAGAGGTAAAGAGATTGTCACTGTAGCTGGTTTGAACGATGATCAGGGACCCTGGCAATTCCAGCCAGGTTTCATGATTAAAAGTTTATACTTATTAATCCTCCCAGTACAGAAAAAGAAGGTCTTCTTTATTAAACAAAGTAATTTCTCTTTTATATAAACAAGACTTTCCCCTTGAATTTTATTGTGTTTTTTTGTGGTGGTTGTGGTTGTTTTACATTTTGTTCTAAAGTGCATCTCAAATACCCAATTTTGTCTATATCTGCAGTTCTCCAAAGTGACAACTGAACTGCAATTTTAAATTGTCCTTAGTGCTGTCCTGCTAGTTAGAAAAGTAAAGGCAAGAAAATAATACAAAAGCTAATGCCAACAGGTAACTATTCTATCAGCAGACAATCCATTAGAGGCTGGCTGACAATCAGTCCAAAGCAAAAAGTATCTCTTTTGCATTTCTTTGACCCTCAACCTTAAGGTCAAGCTGCTTCTGCCTGCTGACTGGAGAAATCAGCAGTCCCCCTGGCAGCTGAATTTGTGAAGACAAAATATCATTAAAAACAACTTCGTATACATAAACAAGACTGAGGAAAGTGTTACTATTTTGTTGATTAAAGACATACTGCAAAGTTTGTTCTAAAAAGAAAAAAAAAGAAGGAAGTAAGTAAGGAAGGTCGGTCTAAGGAGAGCCCATATTCTTCAAGTTGTTTTGAAAAGACATTTATCAAACCTACAGTGGTCTTCAACTTCCTCTAGGTAACATAATACCAAAATTAAATAAATAAATAAATAAAGAGAAAAGAGAGAGGGTAGTTAATGGCCAATCAATGATGTGTCAGTGTTTCATCAGGGAAATTGCTGCAAACATCAGATAAGCAAGGAATTTTTGGTTCTTTATTCTTAAAGAGGCAACAAAAAAGAATCTTAAATGGCTCAATGAAATATTTGGAACAAAGAGTATTAACTTCCTTTACTATCATTCCCAAGATTGCCTCTAGTCGGTTTAGATACAAGGCGCACACACACTCCTTTTAAGTCAAGGAAGGATATTAGTGTGTGGCAGCCAGGGTCTGAAGGAAACCTCAGTGGAAGCTCCAGGATTGCCAATGCCCATCAACAAATACAACCAGGAACATACATACTTTTATCTAGGTAAGGTACAAAAAAAAAAGATTAATTTAGCTTGCTAAAGTAAAGGATAAAGCACCCAAGGGGAAAATTAGGAGCAATGCAATTAGAGGAAAAGAGGGATCTTAAAGAATTTAGGTTTCTACAGATGGTTCTTAAGGGGAATTATGAAGTCGTATTTATGCTATGGTATCCTTGAGCTAGCAAAACAGCAACAGCCAACAACTTGTGAAATTTTCTCCCTCTAAGGATTGAGGAGTTCTGCACTCCAACTATTTCAACCTGAAGCCAAAGACCCAGCTAGTGCAGGTGGAGAGCAGTGAAAAAAGGACAGGAATATGATATAGTGGATGAAATATTTACAGGAGAGTCATTTCAAGTTATAAGGAAAAGCAAAAAGCATGGGTTGTTTTTCAGTCAATGAAAATCTCTCTCAGAAAACACGGTTGTAAATAACCACCTATACAATGTATAGGTTCTATAACACCATAAAAGAAAGTACCTCTACATATTAACAGAATATTTTCAGTCTTTAAAATTACATTATATATGATGTAACATTGTGTTTGATTTTTAACATGTGATTTATGCTGTTGGTCTGTTAAGTCTTTTTAAAAAACTCAATATATCTCTGTGTCCATATATTTAAGTATATTATTTGAAGTTAGTGTATTCAGGTATAATCAAAACGTAAAACTGAGAAAATAATCTGGTTAATTACACCATCATAAGATCTTGCTGCTGATGGTGATCTGAGAGAAAAAAATAAAATTCTCCATTGCATATGCTCAGCAATAAATTTTGATGTTTAAAAGTATGAACAGGTTTTCAAGGCACTTTTGCTTCAATATACCAACATTAAAACCTAAATACTAAACAAAATGTTGTTTTCCACAAATCAGGTTATATCCAGAGAATACTAAAAATCAACTACAGGCATGAAGTTTCACTTTATTGACCTCTAAATCAAAGTCAGACCTGTGAATTTAAATAATTTGTAAATAAAATATGCACAAAACCTTAAATCCATGAGCCAAGATTAAATCCTGAAAGTTCCCTGTAGATAAAATATAGATGAATATATTACTCACAACTCTAGATAACTGTATTTCACTACTGGTTCTTAATAAAGATCTTGAAGTTGTATAGCATTAGAAGTTGATGGAATATATATACATATGGTTTTTATTACATATAATAAGTATATTACTAATAGAAATATGATATCATTGAAACGATTATTTTTCTTTATATTCCAGGCCCAAAACTTTTTAAATGCATCATATCTAGATTAAAATAGTTATTTTCATCACTTTGCCAAATGATATATCAAATGGATGTACATGGTCATCCAAAATACATAATGTATCTGTCGTTAATGGAAAGTAATAATGAACTTTAGTTTTGTAGTCCAACATATGTCTAATCAAAGTATTTGTCATTACTGGTTGTATAAAAGTAATTCTTTTGTGTTTTATCATGAAAAACATATACACACATTTATATACATATATCAGTATATATTTACATATATATTTGGAGACAAAAATATTTTAAGCCCTCCAAAATACATGAGTTTCCCAAAACATCTGTGATCAAGTAGACACCGCGAACCAGAAAGTAAAAAGCAGAAGCACAGAGAATATTGTGAGGGTCGTCACTGGAAGAAATCTGCAAAGGCAAGAGAACAAAGGCTATGCGAGTAAACTTTTAGTTCAATAATGGGACTGAGAACTGAGCTCAGAAGGGTTGACAGCTACAGCTTCCCTGGCTCTTGCTGGTTCAGAAAAGAAGACAAACTATATTTGCATGAAGAAGCATAGCTTTATGCCAGTAGGAAGAAGGAGAAACATTGGAGCATAAAAATTAGCTGGTCTGGCTCGCCGAAGAGCCGACAAGGTGGCGGAAGTGGAGCAGAAGAGGAAGCGGACCTGCCGCAAGTTCACCTACCGCGGCGTGGATATCCACCAGCTACTTGACGTGTCCTGGGAGCAGCTGATGCGGCTTTACCCAGCCAAGCAGCGGCGGCGGCCGAACCGCGGTCTGCGGAGGAAGCAGCACTCACTGCTAAAGCGCCTGCGCAAGGCCAAGAAGGAAGCGCCGCCCACGGAGAAGCCTGAAGTAGTGAAGACACACCTGCGGGGCATGATCATCCTGCCAGAGATGGTGGGCAGCATGGTGGGCGTGTACAATGGCAAGACCTTCAACCAGGTGGAAGTCAAGCTGGAGATGACTGGCCACTACCTGGGCGAGTTCTCCATCACCTATAAGCCAGTGAAGCATGGCCAGCCCAGCATTGGGGCCACCCATTCCTCCCACTTCATCCCTCTCAAGTAGCCAATAAAAGCACAGATTTACAAAAAAAAAATTAGCTGGTCTGGAAAATTCTGAGACCACTCATCTCTCTATATCGGTGTCTTAGATTTCTTGCAAATACCACATCCTGGAAACTCTAGTTCATCTAATGCTGAATAAAAGGAAAGAAAACCCTGGTGTAGATCAATAAATAGATTTTATAAATAATATAAAGGAAGTATGAGGAAATAAACACCAGAAACCCACTAACCAAGAAGAAAAATATTGCCACAGTAGAAAAGAGAGGGATTAAGCACTTTGTCAATAATTAAAATATTTTTTAAAAAATAATTGCCAATGTGTAAGGAAAACACACACAAGTTACAAGAATTCCAGAAAGATATGTGAAAAACTAAATATGAGAAGATATAGTATAATACATCCAAGAACAAAACCATAAAATTAAAGAAAATATGAAGATTTTAATGAAGAACTGACTTTAATGAAGAACTGATTTTGTAGTGGGAAATATGGATGTGTATAGAAATGAGAAAAGCTAAGAAAAAATTTTAAATTATAATAGTAAAAATATTTAAATGATCAGAAAAGGGACTTACATTTCAGATTGAAGACTTAGAAAGCCAGAAAGAATGTTCCTACACTTAAAACAAGAAAAAACTTGAAAGAATTATAAATTAATGATTGTTTTGAACATGTTATAGAAATAAGGGAGCAGATCAAAAAACCAACCTGAAATATATATAGACAGAGGTATTTGAAGGGACCCAAACATTTGATTAGCACCAGTGGACTTCAGTGAAGAAGAAAGTTACCCTCTGGTGCTTGGTGGGAAAGAATGACAGCCACTCCTGAGCTTCATCAGGAACCACTTCTCTCTCATCTCTTCTACTACACAAAACCCTGGGTCCTGGGAAACAATAACTTTAGATTGAATGAACTGGTGGGAAATTATTGCAGCAGAGAGAAGGGAATAGCAGCCACTGTAAAAAAAAATCCACTGAAAGCCATCTCCCTTATCTCTCCTACAAAACAAATTTCTTAATCTGCAGGCACAGGAACAATAAAAGCTATCCTGAGGGAACTGGTGGAAATCAACAACAGAGAAAAGAAAGGGAAACAAAAAAAGTTTACAAGAGAAGGACCGAGTTACTGTTAGACCCAAAAGCTACATCTGAAAGAGGACAGACCCCAGAGACAAGGATATACAGTCCTTGCCTAACATTAAGCCATAATGGGAGTATCAGCAAAGGCTGCCTTCCCTCGCCCCACATCACAATGCCAACAAGCATCGAGTAAAACCAACAGTGGGAAAGATGCATCAGGTACTGCTGTAAGGCACAGATTACCTCTGGGAATCAGAGCAAAGAAAAAATGCAAAGGCAAGTAGAAAGACCTGAAGGCAAGTGTGGAAGAGATATTGGTAAAATCTGTCTGGCAAATTAGTCCACACCATAAACACAAGTTGTCACTAGAGAAACTAGAAGCCTTTTAGCAAACTCTAACCAAAAGAGAGCTGGAGAAGCCATACTCATTTCTAACAATAATTTCAGAACAAGAAATGTTATCATGGATACAGAAAGGCATTGGATAGGAAAAAGGAGTCAATTCTCCAAGAAGACGTAGACTTAACAACTATAAACATCTGTGCCTAAAAGCGGAGCTTTAGAGCATGAGACAAAAATTGATAATCTGAAAATAGAAATAGGCAAATACACAATTATACCTGGAAATGCAACATTATTTTCTCAGTAACTGATAGAATAAGAAGGCAGAAAATCAATGAAGATGTGAATAACATGAACTTCACTCTCAAACAATTTGACTTATTGATATTAACAAACTTTCTACTCAACAGCAGAATACACACTATTCTTACCTGGAACAATCATCAAGATAGAGCATGTACTGGGCCATAAAACATAAAAATTATAACATTTATAATAATTAAAAATAAAAATATTCAAAATAAAATAAACTAGAAATTAATAAGAGCTACATTAAAACAAAACCCTAGTAACTGGAAAATTACACCCTGTATTTCTAAGCAAACAATGGGTCACAAAGGAAGTTTCAGATGAAATAAAATATATATTTAGAACTAAAAATGAAAATATACATACATATAAAATTATGAAGTACAACAAAAGCAAAGGTTGGAAGGAAATTATAGCAAGACAAGCTTACACGAGAAAAGAAGAAATAGCAACTATAAGTGTTTTTCCTTTGAGAAACTAGAGAAAGAAGAGCAAATTAAACCAAAACCAAGCCAAAGGAAGAAATAATATGGTAAGAGCAGAAAGTGATGATATGAAAGAAGAAAAACAATAGAGAAAATCAGAGCAAAAGGTATTACCAGGGATAAAGAATGCCATTTCATAATAACAAAGAAATCAAGTTACTCAAGGAACATAATCCTAAATGTTTTTCTAACTAATAACATAACTTTAAAAATAAATAAAGCAAAAACTAATAACAAAGAATCTGAAAATAGACAAATTCATAATTATACTCAGAAATTTCAATGTTCCTCTCTCAATAACTGTTAGAAAAAATAAATGAATCAACAATGGTATTGAATATTTGAAAGACACTAACAACTAACTCAATGTAATTGAGGTATTAGGATAGAGTAACAAATAGCGAAACAGAGATTCTCTTCAAATACACATAAAATATTTCCCAAAATAGACCATATATTCTTGTCAATAAAAATAGTCTCAATCTCTTTAAAGCAATTAAGTCATAGATTTTATTCTTTGATCACAATAATATTAAAGTAAAATCAATATAAAAATGATATCTGGGAAAATATTTCAAAAATTACCTAACACAGATACCCTGCTCAATAAACTCTGGAACAAAGAAAAAATCAAAATTAATTTAATGAATATTTTATACTGAGTGAAAATAAAATCTCAATATATCCAAATATGTGAGATGGCATTGCTTTGCTAGGAATTTACAGGGAAAAAATCTATATTAGAATAAAACTAAAATTGATTTAATCAGTGGCCAAAGTTTCTACTTTAAAAACTAGAAAACAGAGATCAAATAAATCCTAAAGTAAGTAGAAGTAACAAAACATAAAGATCATAGCAAAGATCAATGATTTATAAAAGAAAAAAAGCTACAGAAAAAAATGAATGAAACCAAAAGCTGATTTTTTTTTAAGATGTTATTTTTTTTAGAACAGTTCTGGATTTACATCAAAGTGATAGGAGATACAGATATTTCCCATGTAAACCCTGCCTTCACCCATGCATAGCCTTTCCAGTAACAACGTCATTCACCAGAATCATGTATTTCTTAACCAAGGGTAAACCTAACATTGACATCATAATTACCCAAAGTCCATAGTTTACTTTATGATTCATGCTTGGTTTTGTACATTCTATGCATGTGGGCATATGCATAATGGCATCTGTTGATCATTATAATTGTATAGAGTATTTTTACTGCTAAACCTGATTCTTTGAGAAAACCAAAAATATTGATATACCATATTTTTCAGACTATAAGATGCACTTCACCCCCTAAATTTGGGAGGAAAATGGGGGTGCGTCTTATAGTCCGAATGTAGCTTACCTGGCTCACTACAGCATTTCTGCTTTAAAGGGTGTTATTAAATATTTTACCACATTTTTTGCTTCAAAATTTTTTTTCCTATTTTCCCCCTCTATAAGCTAGGTGCATCTGATGATCTGAAAAATATGGTACCTAAGCCAACACAAGAGAGAAAGAGAGAGAGAACACAAATTACAACTTTCAGGTGAAAGATGACACCTGTATAGATTCTACAGAACTGGTTTGAACTATATCTATTGTAAAGATATTGTATTTATAATGTAAAGCCTTCCCACAAAAAAAAAAAAAAACTGGAAGACTAGATGGCTTTACAGGTAGGTTACCAAACATTTAGAGAAAAAAAAAAACCCTAAAAATAATCAAATGGCTAGGAAGTTGAAAAAGGAAGGAATATGTTCTAATTCATTCTATAATAAAGCCAAAGACTCCAAAAGTAAAGTAAATTAATAATCAATGTTCCTCTTAAACAAAGATGTAAAACTTATTAAAATTTTGGCAAGCTGAATCTCACAATTTATTAAAATCATAAACATCAAGACCAAGTGTTATTTATCCCATACGCCAAATTTGGGTTTATATTTGAAAATCAATTAATGTAACTCATCATATTAACCAAGTAAAAAAAAGTAAAACTACATGATCACCATAATAGATAAAGAAAAAGTTTTTAACATATCTCCCCCCAAAGAAAAAAAACTCTCAGAAAACGAGGAAAAAAAGAACTTCAATTTAATTATGATCAATTATTGGGGGAAAATATAGCTAATGTACACTCAGTTGTGAAAGACTGAATATGTTCCCCTAAAATCAGAAGTAAACAAGGATTTCCACTCTCACCAATTCCTATTATAATAAAGGTTCTAACAGTGCAATGAGACAAGGAAAAAAAAGCATTGTGTTTAGAAAAGGATAAGTATTCACAGATGACATAATGGTCTATATACAAAATCTTATGCAGTCTTCTTAAAAGCTCCTAGAACAAATAAATAGGTTCAGCAAAAAATATAAAGAAAGATCAAAGTACAAAAATTAAATGAATTACCATTTATAATCAACAAACAAATGTAACTTGAAATTAAAATAAATATTACATTACTATCAGTAACAACACATTGAAAAATTTAGGGATCAACCTGACAAAACATGTAAAAGAGCTACACATGGTAAACAACAAAACACTGCTGACTACAAGGAAAGAAAACTTAACTAAGTGATGAGATACACCGTAATCATCGATTGATATACTCAGTGATGTTAAGATGTCAATTCTTTCAAATAGATCCCTAGTTTCAACACCATCCTCATCGAAATCCCATCAACCTTCACTATAGAAATTGAAAAGCTGATTCTAAAGTTTATAGGGAAATGAAAAAGACATAGACTAGCCAAACAACTTTTAAGAAGGACAGAACTAGAGGAGTAACACTGTTTTATAGAATCAGTATAAAGCTACAATAATCAAGACAAAGAGGTTTGGCATGATAGACAACCCAATCAATCAACACAGTGATGAATCCAGAAATTGGCCAAGACTAAGGGAAAAGTCATGTTAAACCAAAATGCAAAGACAATCCTTAAAAGCTTTAGTCTTTCAGCAAAGGGTAATAAAATAATTGCATAGCTATATGTGGAAAAAACAATTTTTAATCTACACCTTACAATATTGAACAAAAATGAACTAAATTAGATTATAAACCAAATTATAAAACACAACACTATAAAATTTCTAGAAGAAAACATGAAATGTGTGACCTTGAGCAGGCAAATATTTTAAATATTTTGCAGAGATAGCACCAAAAACATAATCCACAGAAGATTAAAATGATAAATTAAACCTCAACAGAATTAAAACTTTCTGTTCTTTAAAGAAATTGTTAGGGGAATAAAAAGATATGCCACAGATAAAGACAAAACACAAATTATAATATACCTAATAAAAGGTCATTTATACAGAATGAATAAAAGTTCTGAAACTCAATAATATTTTTTTAAAAAAACTGGTAAAGGGTTTGAACATACACTTTACCGAAGAACGTATAAAGATGACAAACAAACAGATGAAATGTCACTAGGGATGTCTAAATTAAAACCACAGTATTATACCACAACACGTCTGTTAGAATGGCTGAAACTGAAAAAAGACTATTCCAAATGTTATAAGGATACGGAGGAAATGGATTCTCCTAATATTGCTGGTATGAACCATTCATGGCAGCACCATTCAACTACTTTAGAAAACAGTTTAGCAGCTTCTTAGAAAGATAAACATACACCTGTCATGTGGCTCAGCAGTCCAATTCCCAGGGCAGTGGTAATTTGTGTTCACAGAAAAGCCTTGTGAATGCTGACTGAAGTTTTATTGATAGTCAGCAAAACCTATAAATAAACTAGATGAACAACATCATGATACATACATTTAATGGACTACTAGTTGGCAGTAAAAAGTAATAAATTTTTGATTCACACTATATGGAGGAATCACTAAATAGTTATGTTTATTGAAAGAAACCAGACAAAAATGAATACCCATTTTATGGTTTTATTTATTCAAATTCTATGAATTTCAAACTAATCTATCAAACAGAAAGCTGATCAGTGATTGTGTGGAGTCAGAATTGGAAGAGAGGGGTGGGAGGGAGAATTTACAAAGGGGTATGAGATAACTTTTGAGGGTAATTGATGTGGTAATATTGACTGCATGTAAATTATACCTCACTACAGTTTTTGTATTGTTTTTCTACTACAGTTGTCCCAATATTCCCCCTTTGCCCTCGTCTGTGCACCCCACACCCTGCTCCCAGGTTTAAAATAAAAAAACAAAAAGATCCACAAACTGCTTTTGCTCAGGCAACACCATTTAACTCATTTAATTTAACTGCTCAAATGATTTTAGAAGTGTCTACAGCCAGGATACAGGCAGTGATTGTTGGATTTTGGGACAAAGCTGCTTAACGCAGTTCTTCAGTGGAGCCCCTTCCAAGCAACTGTGAACTTGCTACCAGTTGTCAGCAGAGACCGTACCACAGACATGCCATCCAGTAGTCCTCAGCCCAGAAACGGCGACCATTTCTCTGGTAATGCTTGAGAGACACATAGATACAAAAGAAGCTGCTCAACAGATAGTACTCGCTAAGCAAAAATGATATAATCAGGAGGATGCAATGTGTGGAGTTCAGATAAGTTCAGAGAATTCAACCAAAACGTATGCAGTATGCTTCTCTGGTTGTGTGTTTCATGATGGGTCCCCCCAAAGATCTCTCCACAGCCATTGCTCTGTTATTCGAATTCTATGATTCTCTCCAAGTCAAAAAAAAAATCCATATGGGCTTTTTTGTTTGTTTGTATGCTTTTGTTTGATTTTGTCTTCATTTAGGATAGTATTGCTGTTTGAAAATGGGATGCAAAATGTTCTGCAGACTGTAGAACTCTAGGCAGAGGGCAAGATGCCTGAGAGAGAATAAGGGCAAACCCATGCCAGCATTAGAACGTGGAGCCACTGTTTAGGACTACAGAAAGAATCAGGCTCGTGTCCTCACAGGGCTTTTTGGATATTTACAGATGCTAGTGTTGAGACAGGATAGTAAGAAACTAGGAAGATTCCTTTGCAAGTTGAGCAGGGAAACGGAGACAGCTGACAACAATGGCCTGAACAAACTGGCTGAGCAATTTCTAAACAGATACCGAAGGTCACCTCCCCAGGAATAACATCTAGGCCTCAGTCGTGTTTCAGCTCCAAGGCCAGAAAAGCAGCAAAACCAGGTAGGTGACACAAGAATCAACTGCGATGACTAGAGACCCCCTGCCCTGTCACTGACCGATCCGTGGAGACCGCAACCCGAAAGGAATCACGGAGACTCGCACTAAAAAAACAAAGAAACAAACCTGGCAGACAGTTCAGAAGTGAACTGGAACCCTTAAAACATTGCCTAAGCCAGATACCTGAAACCGGGTTCAGATGTGGATTTATGAAATAAAGGGACTTAACCAATGCAAAGACTGGTCGAATGATTACATATTTGCTGCACATACTGAAGTAACAACTGTGGGTAACTGACTCCACTTTATTATCAGCACAAAAGAAATTACCTAATGATGGCAGAAGGCCTGATTTCCAGAGGAAACCTGTCTGTTAATAGCTGGGGAGGCTACGAGTAGGTATTCACTTAAACTGATAACTATTCTAAGTGTTCCTTTTTCTGAGCACACCATAACAGAAATAACAAGGATGAGCATAATTAAAGGATTGCGCTATAAATAGTCTACTGATTTTCTCACATGCATGTATTTCTGTGATCAGAGTATGTGCTTTATTATTACTAGCACACAAAGACAGGTAGTGGACACAGGCAGGGTATGAGTTAAAACAGAAACTAAGTGGACATGTAAAGAGGTTGCAGTGAGTGGGGAAAAGGCACAAAGAGTAGATTATAACCAGCTGGGAAATGGAAAAAATGCAGTAACTTTACTTGGATGAGAGTCCCAGAGCACATTCTCCCAGTGTGTTGCCCATGTAAAGCTGATGTTGACAGAAGGGAAATACAGATCCTGCAGATTTATAGCTTTGGCCTCAAGACTAAACCTAGATAATTTGGAGAAAATATTTGATACCGAATCCCATGATCACTCAACTGGTGGGTAACAAGTTAGACATACTTTTTGTTTTACCATTTCGGGGCAATATTTACTAATTTGTTCCTGTTTTTGATAACCTGAGAGAGAGATCACTTTGATTTGTACAGGGTGAAAATTGCTCAATAGCCAGTCATTCAGAGCTGGTGCGACTGTGAATTAAGTTGACACATTGCTAAGACAGCTGTCTCTGTATGTTGGATAGCAGATGGCTACAGCATACCTGAGGTATTATTTGATTTGCTCTTTCATCTACACTGAATATAAATTAGATGAAATGCCTTCAAGGAAAGTGGCAATGGAACCTTGTTACTTTGAGGACAACAGGCACAGGGGTGACATGGTTGCCTCATTCCACCAATGACACCCCTTGGACACTTTTCAGAAGGCATATGGCACACCTAGACTGAGCTTTGGGATGGAATACAACCAAGTGGTGGTTTCATGGAGGACATGATATTTTGCTTCATATTGAATATTTAACCTGTGTGCCAAATGGCATCCATATATGAGGTGACTTGAATAGCACTAGCCCTACTGTGTTAGCTATACTTTGGAAACATCATCAGCCAGGCTAGAAGTACTCAGTTATAGAAATCATTATCATTTTGGAAAGTATTTGCTAACATGTATGATACTATCTGGGAGACGATGCCCTGAAAGCCTGGTGTGCTGTTTTACAAAGCATGCTGTAAGCTCTGAGGCAGAGACAACTACATGTGGACCTCATTGCTCTACAGTCAGAATACACAGGGTTAGGAATGAAGGTGTGGGGGTGGCCCTTTACACGAGTAGACCTGAAGATCCATTGAAATAACTTTTCTATTCCTCTGTCTGGAACTTTGGATCCAGTTGAGAAGAATGTTTCCATCAAAAGATGTAACAGTACATTGAAATGGAAGGTGAAATTTACTAGTTGGCTATTTGGGGCATCTCGTGCCAATAATATAGGAGAGAGAAAGTGGTTACTATAATGACTGTGGTGATTGATTTCAAGAGGAAATTGGCTTTCAGTCTGCCACACAGTGGGGACAGGAAGTACTATGTCTGTAATCCACAGAATTTCCTGTACATCTCCAGTTTTGTTGGGGGTTAGGTACTTATAAAGGGACGATAGGAATCTTCCAACACTGGATAAAGGAAAAAAGACTGTACCCTAGGGATAATGAAGGTTAAATGGAGGTAAAGTGGATTTCCATACTTTAATTTTTTAGTACAGTTTGCCCATAGAAGAGAAGGAATATGCCCTGGCCAGGTAGCTCAGTTGGTTAGAGCATTGTTCCCGTATGCCATGGTCGCGGGTTCAATCTCCTAGAAGGGCATGTACAAGAATCAACTGATGAATGCATAAATAAGTGGAACAACAAGTCAACATTTCTCTCTTTCCCTTCCCCTCTCTCTAAAATCAATAAAAAAATTTTTAAAGAAACAATAATTTTATTACAAGATAGTGTTGATTAAAGGGCCTGGTTGTGGCATCATACATAGATCTTCCATTCTTTGTTTGAACACATGTGTTAACCATTTTTCCCCTGAGCTATCTAACTTGTATCATAACATATAGTTGTTATTATCAGATAACCATTAATTTGCATATGGAGTCTAAAATACTAGAGATAGGAGACTTATGACAATTGATCTCTACTCTTAATTTTACGGAGGAGGAAACTGAGCCACAGGAAGATACAAAGAGCTTCAACTAAGGTCAGGTACTAGATAGAGGTGCACAAGCATTTAAAAATCAATTACCAAAGAATACACAGCACCTTTATTAAATCTGTAGGCAGAAACTTGTAGGCAGAAAATAAGTAGGCTAAGAACACAGGAATAACTTTCACTTCTAGACACAAATTTCAAAATCTGATAAACCTATACAGTTCTCAACACAAACCAATTTGGCACACAAAAGATAATGAGATTATCTCTTAAACTTGAATGCATGAGTCTGGAAAATAGTCATTGACTGCTAGTTGATTTACTATTTCAAGTTAAAGGGATTCATAGGCAAGTGTTATGTGTATAGTAGTCACAGATACAGTATCTATCAATAATTACACTTAAATTACATTTTGTATGATTTAAATTAGCAAAAAACTGTGTGCATATGTGTGTGTATGTTGGACATATGTTGTGCTTGTATTGTTCCTGGTAATGAGATGCAAAGCTGCTTGAATAGGTATTGTTAAACAAGACAAATAATAAATCCCAAAATGTAAATTAGAAAAAGCGGTCTTATTTCTTTCTTGAAACAGCTTGGATCACTGACATTTATATTGAATCCCTATATCCTACATAATCCAGTAATAATCTCTAGCTGATTAGAATATTTTATCATTTTTAAAAATTGATTAAGAATTTGGAGGAGAAATATTATTAGAACTAAACAAGGAAACAGTCCATGTTTTAAAACTTAAAAAAGGAATTCCAGACTCAGAAAGATAGTAACAGAAAGTAATACTCTATTAGATTTGTATTAGAATAAAATATTAAAATAATTAAAATTAATGTAAAAAGAAGATGGCACTAATAAATACAAAATAGATTGCTTATAGTTTAAAAAACACTAAAACAGTGCAAACTTCACAAAACCTTGCTCAAGCAGAAGAAATAAAACTTTAAAAGATCAAGACACAACAAGCTCAAGACAGATTTTTGTTTGATCTTTCTTGCCTCGAGGACAGTTTTATCCAGGAAGATATTCAAGCTTTTTGGCATATGAGTATTTGCCTGTGTCATTCCTTTGAGAGGAAAATTGACTGCCTCAGCTTCTTCCCCTGGAAAAACCTTCAAAATAAGCTGTGAAACATAGATCTTAATTTATTCTTTGTAATAGGACTGTTATTGATGGTACAAAAAGTCACAGGGTGATTTATTAAAGACCATTGACTCCCTCTTTTTACTGTGAATTCTTTAGCCCCTCTGTTTCGGTTTGAAAGTTTAAACATAATAGAACTCCTAAGCTATGATTTTCAGTATTGAACTTTGTGAAATAGACTCTGCTTCTCATTACCAGTTGAGGTATTGATCCTTTAAAAAACATGTCTACATGTCCTCTCTATTTGATTTGAAGAGCCCAGGGCTGTTGCTCTTCTCTTGAAGTCAGACAATCATTGTTAAAGGAGGAGTCAACGAGAATCTTCATACTCACTACACCTTGAATAAATTTTCGTTTTCATTTATGTGGATAACACTTCACTACAGAACAATAGCATATAACATTTATTTTTGAAATTTTTTTTCTCCAAATCTCAAAAGTAGATTTTTTTGTTTGTCTCCACTACATACTGATAAAGTCCAAATTTAGCTCAAGGAAGAAGTAATATCGTGTGATAAAATGAATATTTTCTGTGAAGCCTAATTTTTGAAAATATTAATCTGACCTCTCCTACTGGTCTTTAAACAAGAGAAAACCCATTTTTTGTAAAAAATAAAAAAGGGGGAGGCAGAAAACAACAGTTCTGAGAACTATGTTCACTCAAAGTAAAAAGTTTCAAACAGTTAAAAACAGTAGTGAAAAGTCAAATATCATTGCAAAGTGACTCAGTGATAAGAATCAATGCTTATTCATTAAAAAAATTCACATTACAGTGTATATTTCTGGAGTTCACTGCAATAAGGCAAGAAATGAATAAATCTTAATCAAACATTCAAGAAGAGGGAAGACATCCAACTCTTTTTATGAGGCCAGTATTATCTTAATGCCAAAACCAGATAAAGACACAACAAAGAGAAAATTATGGGCTACTGTCTCTGATGGACATAGATGATAAAATCCTTAACAAAACATTGGCAATCCGAATCCAGCAATACATTAAAAAGACCATAATCAAGTGGGATTGATCCCAGGGATGAAAGGATGGTACAATATACCACATAATAAACTGAAGGACAAAAACCACACAATCATATGAATAGATGGTGAAAGAACATTTGGTAAAATTCAGCACCCATTTATGATAAAAACAGTCAGCAAAGGGGGAATACAGGGAGCATACCTCAACAGAATAAAAGCCATATACAAGAAACCTACTGCCAACATCATACTCAATGGGCTAAAACTAAAAGCTTCTCCCTTAAGATCAGGAATAAGACAAGGGTGTCCACTTGTACCATTCTTATTCAACATCATACTGGAAGTTCTATCCACAGTGACCAGACAAGAAAAAGAAATGAAAGATATCCACATTTGGAAGGAGGAAGTGAAACTGTCATTATTTGCAGATGACATGATAGTACATAGAAAACCTTATAGTCTCCACACACACACAAAACAAATGCCAAAAACAAAAACTACTCAACCTAATAAGTAAATTTGGCAAAGTAGCAGGACACAAAGTCAATACTCAGAAATTAATGGCATTTTAAAAGATTTTATTTAGTTATTTTTAGAGAGGGGGTAAGGCAGAAAGAAAGGGAGAGAAACATCAATGTGTGAGAGATACACCAACATGTTGCCTTTCACATGCCCCCAACTGAGGACCCTGCCTGCAACCCAGGCATGTGCCCTGACCGGGTATCGAACCAGCAACCCATTAGATCACGCTGAATGACCTAATTAGATCAATCCACTAGATCAATCCACTGAGCCACACCAGCCAGTGATTGATGGCACTTTTGTACACCAACAATGCACTACCAGAAAGAGAAACTAAGGGAAAAATACCATTTACTGCAGCAACAAGAAAAATTAGGTACCTAGAAATAAATTTAACCAAGGAAGTAAAAGATCTATACTTGGAAAACTATAAAGCACTGAGGAAAAAATACGAGGGAGATACAAATAAATGGAAGCATATGCCCTGTTCATGGATTGGAATAATTAGGATCATTAAAATGTCCATACTACCCAAAGCAATCTATAGATTCAATGCAACCCCTATTAAAATACCAATGGCATATTTCACTGATCTAGAACAAATACTCCAAAAATTTATATGGAAACAAAAAAGACCCTGAATAGCCTCAGCAATCTTTAGAAAGAAGAATGGAATTGGAGGGATGACAATACCTGATATGAAACTACACTACAAGGCCACCATAATCAAAACAGCCTGGTACTGGCATAACAACAGACACGTAGATCCATTAAACAGACTAGAGAACCCAGAAATAAACACATGTCTCTATGGTCAATTAATATTTGACAAAGTGGGCATGAATATACAATGAAATAAAAATAGCCTCTTTAATAAATGTTATTAGGACAACTGGGCTGGTACATGCAAAAAAAAGTGAAACTAGACCACCAACTTACACCATACACCAGAATAAACTCAAAAAGAGTAAAAGACTAAAGTATAAGTCATGATACCATAAAAGTTCTAGTGGAAATCACAGGCAGTAAAATTTCAGATATACCACGTAGCAGTAGTTTTGCCAATATATCTTCCAGGGAATGGGAAATAAAGGAAAAAATAAACAAATGGGACTATATCAAAAAGCTTCTTCATGGCTAAAGAAACCATCATCAAAATGAAAAGGGAACAAACTTCATCAGAAAACATATTTGCCAATGATACATCAGTCAAGGGTTTAATCTCCAAAATACGTAAAGAACTCATAGGACTCAATGCCAGGAATACATAGAAATCAATTTAAAAATGAGCCAGA
Organism: Desmodus rotundus; assembly: GCF_022682495.2. Lineage (NCBI taxonomy): Eukaryota > Metazoa > Chordata > Mammalia > Chiroptera > Phyllostomidae > Desmodus > Desmodus rotundus. The sequence continues at coordinate 169,554,548 of NC_071388.1, forward strand.
GATCTGAATAGACATTTTCCCAAGGAGGACATACAAATAGGCCTTAGATATATGAAAAGATACTCAACAATAGCCATCAAAAAGATGCAAATTAAAATCACAATGAGATATCACCTCACACTTGCCAGAATGACTATCATCAATAAATCAACAAACAAGTGCTGATGAGAATGTAGAGAAAAGGGGACCTTAATGAATTGTTGGTGGAAACACAGACTGGTGCAACCATTGTGGAAAACAGTATGGATTTTCCTTAAAAAATTAAAAATGGAACTGACTTTTGATCCAGAGATTCAAAAACTAGGAATATATGCTAAAAATCCTGAAACACGAATTCAAAAGAATTTATGTGCCTCTATGTTCATAGCAGTGCTGTTTATAATACCCAACTACTGGAAACAGCTTAAGTGAATCAAAAAACTCTGATATATCTACACAATGGAATACTATCCAGCAGAAAGAAAGAAGGAACTCCTACCTTTTGTGACAGCATGGATGGAACTGGAGAATATTATGCTAAGTGAAATCAGCCAGTCAGTGAAAAGCAAATACCATATAATCTTACCTATAAGAGGAATCTAATGAACAAAATTAACTAATAAGCAAAATAGAACCAGCGACATGGAAACATGGAACAAACTGACAGCAGCCAGAGAGGAGGGGAGAGGAGAGGGGGATAATAGTGGATAGAAGGGGAAGGGACTAGTCAAAGAACATGACTCACGGGCATGGACAACAGTGTGGGGATTGACTGTGGGATTGGGGGTAGACTTGGTGGAGGAGGCCAAAGGGGGGAAAATTGAGACAACTGCAGTAGAATAACAATAGATCTGAGGACTACTTTAGAGACAATAAAAACAGAAAGATTTGGTAAATTTAAATGACTATGATGTGTAATGAAGGAATAAATTATAATGGTGAGGCTTCTAAGTCATAACTATTAAAGTGATGTCATGTACAGTAGTCACAGAAAAACTGTCATTGCAGCAAAAAATGCAGATATAATACAGAGATTATAGGGGAAAAACATGCAATCAGATAAGAGTAGGAAACTCTGCAAATACTCATTAGTCTTTAGCTTAAACAGGCAGATAGTCTGCATGTACCATGACCTAATTTTGTCTCTATTTCTGGAATTTCTAATATTTGCTCTTGGACACCTGAAGTGTTTCTCAAATTTTTTTATGCTCTATCTATTTATTTCCCATATCTTTTTCTTACTTTTAAAGAAACCATGTCATCTTTATCTATAAAAATATTAATTTAAAAAGATTTTTCTGTTGTGATGTGTTTAATTTAAACTTATTCTCTGGGTACAATTTTTCATAGAAACCTATCTTTTGCATCTCTCTAAGACCTAATTGAATTTGGTCATTCAATTTTATTTTTCTAGAAGATTTGTCAGAGTACCTGATTTGATTTTCAGGAGTTTTCCTCAAATATTTCAGGATTTATGGCTGTGCACATGTTTTTAAAAGGTACTAAAAAGTTGAGCAAAGCTTGATATTTTAGTCAAGGCTTATCAAGTGAAGATTTCAAATAGATAATCTGGCAGCTTCTACGGAAATTTATGTCAGGCTGGTTATAATGCTCAGATAAAAATCTTCTCCGCCCAGAGGATATAAGCATGGCTACAGCAAGAGATGAGGTCAAAAAAGGATGCACAGGAAGCTGTCCGTGTGCCATGGTGCTGATTATTCTTCCACTGTAACATAGACTTTCCATTATCATTTTAGCAAGCTCTACTGTGGGGGTCAAGTGCACCTTTCCCTCATAAAAACCAAGATCTTTCTATACATAAGGAATCCCTCTGTTTCTTTTTATGGTGACAATGAGTACAACTCTGTTTTCACCTGTAGAGATGAGTCCTGTGCCATGACATGCAATGTTTTTACATCTGCTATTATCAAATTGGAATGTGTTGCCTCTAAAAATATATTAAATAGCTCATTAAATTTTAAAAAATGAGATGGGGATGGGAAGGGGCCTGTAAATTTTGTCAGTAAGTGACAAAATTTAAGTGAAAACCCATATGGGTTTTCAACTTATCCTTTTGCATTCAGTACTGTTCTCCTAAAATTAGATGTTCCTGGTGTGTTCCATATGGATCCTCTGCATCACCTCTCCAAAGACCAAAGGTTCAGCTTCCTGCCAGTATAAAGACTCTAAGGAGCTACCCATTTTTTTAAAAAAGCTCAACAAGTCAACAAATTTTTTGTTCTCAGGCCAACTCTGCCCGCGTATTTAGAGGCTGCAGGCCATTTCTGAGGCTGTTACGGCTTCACGGTGAAAATCCTATTATGTTGTGGTTTTTTCTGTTATAGCTCAAAGTATTATGTTTCTTAAATTTACTGTTAGTTTCTACAAACCCACGTGATTTTCAACTTCCAAAACTGTGTTTTTTAGTACATTATCCTTTTATTATTTTTATAATTAAGAATGCATTGTTTATTTATGTGGCTATTTTACTGTTCTTCTAGTAAAATTTTAGGAGAAAGTTGGGGCAAATATATTGCTTAATTTATCATTTTTAACAGGAAGTAATTCTAATTGATTATATTAGATTTTGAACTTCATTTTTTTAAAAACTTTATTAAATTTATTGGGGTGATATTGGTTAATAAGATCATATAAATTTCAAGGGTACAATTCCATCATACATCATCTGTACATTGCATTATGTGTTCACCACCCAAAGTCAAATCTCCTTTCATCACCCTATATTTGACCCCCTTTACAGTTTTCTACCTCCCGTCACCACCTTTCCCCTCTGGTAACCATCATACTGTTGTCTGTGTTCGAGTTTTGTTTATTTGTTTCTTTTGTTTGTTTATTTGTTGCTTTCTGCTTTATATCCTAGATAATTGAAGTCATAAGGTTCTGGGTTTTTTTCTATTTGACTTATTTTGCTTAGTATGATATTCTCAAGACCCACCCATGTTGTGCAAATGGCAGTATTTCAGCTTTTCTTATCTCTGAGTAGTCCATTCTTCATATGAAGCGCATCGTTATCCAATCATTCATCAAAGGATACTAGGGTTGTTTCCATGCGTTAGTCACTGTGAGTAATGCTGCAATGAACATAGGGGTACATATATCTTTATGAATAAATGTTTTCAAAATTTTCAAGTAGACACTCAAAAGATGGGTTGCTAGGTCATGTGGTAGTTTTACTCTTAATTTTTGAAGGACCTCCACACTGTTTTCCAACTCAGTGGCTATACCAATTTACATTCCCACCAACAGTGAATAGGGGTTCCTTTCCCCCCCCAATTTTCTCCAGCACTTGTTATTAGTTATCTTGTTGGTAGTAGCCATTCTAACAGGTGAGAAGTATGAATGTGAATTTTAAAAAACAATGTTTATGCCAGCAATATGATGGCTTAACTTGTTTTTTTCTCTCCCCTTTGATTTACAACTAACCAGACACACCAGGACGCCTAAGAAATCCAGTCATCTCTGTACCTGAAAGGGGGCAGTTTGGACCACTGTAGCCAGTGATGGCAGAGGTAGTGATGACAGAGAAACCGACAGCTGACTAAGCAGCGAGCCACCCCAACCTTTCTGGCAAAGCAGGTGAAAGTGATGGCAAAGAGTGAGGGTCTGCCTGGCCGTGCATGCTGCAGCTGAAGGAAACAGTTGCCCTCTCTCTGAAGAAATACCGCAGTGACTGAGGGGAGGAAAAGGAAAATGAAGTAAGCTGAAGAAAGCATTTTCTGCTATCTGTCATAGGAAGCAAGAAGACCACCCCAAAACCTCTGGGATCCTCCTCCCATTTGAGGATCTCCCTACAGGGCCATGGGCACACCCAAAACCCAAAGTGCTAAGTACAAACCTCCCCGTGCTCTGCTGTCAGACTATGCTTTTTTCAGTTCTTTTAAATTATATTTTTTCAATTATAGTTTGCATTTAATATTACTTTGTATTAGTTTCAAGGTGTACAGCATGGTGGTTAGACAGTCAATCATATACTTTACAGAGTGTTCCCTCTGACATTTCTAGTGCCCACCTGGTACTATACAAACTTATTACAAATTATGGACTACATTCTGTGTGCTGTACTTGACATGCCTGTGCTCCCAACCTTGGCTGTTGTGAGTCAGTGTTAGTTGTTAGTAAGAGAACCCAGAAGGTGGTAAAGTTCCACCTTCCAGAAAACAAAAAGAAGGCCCCTAACTACCAACCTGTTGAACTGCTAGAATCAAAATGAACAGAGCCTGCCTCAGTAGGGAAGGAGTTTGCTACTTCAAATGTGGAGACAGAGGAACTTCTTGTCAAACACCATGAAAAATAATCAAAATGTGGTATCATAAAAAATTACAATGTTTAAGCCCAAAGATATGGAATTTTGATATCTAAATGATAAAAAATTTAAAATAGCTGTTTTGAAGGAATTCAGTGAGCAACCAGAAAACTCAGAAAGTCATTACAATGGTCTCAGGATTGAAATTAATAAACAGGAATACTTTACTAAAGAGATTGACATACTTAAAAAGAAACAAAGAGAAATTCTGTGGCTAAAAAACTCAGGTAAGATGAAGTATGCACTACAGTGCATGTGAAGAAGAGCAGAACATATAAAAGAGGCAATTAGCAAGCTTGAGGGTAGGAGCAAAGAAATGACTCCGGTGGAAAAGGAGAGAAAACTAAGATTTTAAAAAAGTAAAAATCCCTATGTAAATTATTTGATTCCATTAGAAACCCAACATAAGAATAATCCCAGAAAAATAAGACAGCCAACAGCATGTTTAAAGAAATAGTAGCTGAGAATTTCCTAAACCTCAGGAAGAAACTATATAAGAGTGTGTGTGTGTGTGTGTGTGTGTGTACACATATATATATCCACGAAGTTAATAGAACATCATATTATCTCAACACAAAAAGACCTTCTCCAAGACACATTATATTAAATCTGTCAAAAGTCAACAATAAAGAGTGAATTTTAAAGGCAGCCTATTGGGGGGAGAGGCCATAAATTCCAAAATTACCCATATTTAGGCTATTAGCAGATTTCTCAGCAGAAAATCTATAGAAAATCTCTAGAAAAGAATGGAATAACAAATTCAAAATATTAAAAGACACAAACTGCCAACCAAGAATATTCTGACCAACAAAGTTATCTTTGAAATATGAAGAAGAAATAAAGTCTTTCTCAGACAAACAAAAATCTGAGAAAATTCACCACTACTAGACCTGCCTTAAAAGAAATGCTAAAGGGAACTTTTTAAGCTGAAACTAAAGGGCAAAAGTTCACAAGACCCTAATTAATGTGACAAACAGAATTAGACTTCCATAACTCTTTTTTTAGAATAGCATATTAAACCCTTAACTATAGCATAAAAGTTAAAGATAATTAAATGTAACTATAGCTACTACAACTTGATAATGAAATTACAACATGAAGAATGAAGAATTGTGGCATCAAAAATACAACAAGGGAAGAAACTATAGTTTTGTTCTATGCAAATGAAACTGTATTTGTTATATATTTAAATAAACTCCATACAATACAATGGAGTACTACCAAATCATTGTTTGTTTGTTTTTTTTAAGATTTTATTTATTTATTTTTAGACATGGAGAAAGGAAGGAGAAATAGAGGGAGAGATACATCAATGTGTGGTTGCCTCTTGCGAGCCCCACACTGGGGAACCTGGTGCACAATCCAGACATGTGCCCCGACTAGGAATCAAACCTATGACCCTTGGGTTCACAGGCTGGTGCTCAGTCCAGTGAGCCACACCAGCCCGGGCTCATCTAGTTTAGAACGAGATAGCATTATGTGGAGTAGTGTTGCCCTGAACATTCTCTCCTTGAACTCTTAATATTACCTTTAGCTTATTTATCACAGTTTGTCATTTGAGAAGGTTTTTACCAATTATGGAAAATTATTTTTTGAAAAGTTCACTTAAAGTAAACCCTTGGCATAAAGTCAAAATTTTATAATAGATAATATAGCAGACAAATGAATGAAATTAAATGTGATGAAAATTATTTCAGTAAATGTATTGGCATATACTTAATAAATGACTAAATAATGATGAATAAAAAGAAATTGGGTTGATTTTGTGGATAATTTTTCAGACAAAATGGTATAATTGTAACATAAATTATCTCTTTACAAGAGGCTTTCAAAATATGATCACTAAACAGGTCATTTATGTAAAACTATCTCAGGCTTCATCTTTGTTTCCAAGGACCACTCTTAATATATTGATATGATAATCATTTTCTTTTGAAGAATATCATCTATCATCATATTTGTGTAAATTTCTCTTTTTCAGTTGATAATTAGTCCATCTCTGCCAGATCTTGAGGCTTTGATACGGTTTTATGCAAAATATTTACACAATCAGTAGGGCATGGAGATGCTGCATCTGAGTAGATATTGAACCAGTACATCACAGCTGATTATTAGCCATGCGTTCGCTTATGAGGATATTTTGAAAAACATTGTAATTGGCTTATGAAGTACTTCATCTACTTAAAAATAAACTACTTGAGTTTGTAATTTATTTACAGTTTTTCAATTAACAGGATATTTATTTTTTTTAATTGCCTGGAAAGGTGGAAAAAAAGCACTAATGTTAAACAATAGGTATGTTTGAATGGAAACTAGCTTTTATTGTGGTGAGTTCACTAGTGAATATTTTTTTGTCATGGTGAATTTTGATTCCTTACATGAACTTATAAGTGGAAATAAATCTGATCATGAGCTCTCGAATTGTGGATACCCACCACTTCAACATTCTCATTAGTGTTAAAAAGTTCATAAGCCAAAAAGTAAGAAAGCCAAAGATAAACAATGTCTAGTTATCCAAAATAGGCCACAGGGATACTAGCTTACAAAAGTTAGACATAAATTTTTTTTTGGCAAATGATGTGAAATGTGTGTTAAAAGTCTAGTAACTTAAATACATTTGAAAATTCTGATTTTCAACATATTTATCTGGGAGATAATTTTGTAGTTTGATTCCTGGGAGAGTTTTGAATTCAGAAACTTGTTTGTAAAAATTGTGATTAACAATAAAAACATTTCTTAACATTTGGATGATTTGCTTCAATTGCTCAATACAATAATATTTAAAAGATAAAATAATTTTAATAAAAGAACTAAAAGAAAGTTATAAATTATGTTTTTCTGAAGCTAGATCTAATTAGTAATTGTAATTATATAGCTATGGGAATAAATTAATTAGAAGCTAACATTATTCACCTGTTAATCTTCCATCAGGCTCTCATTGTGTTTCTTCAAGTAAGAAGAGTGAACACTTGTGAATGTACCATCCCACAGTTCATACCTTCCCTACTATGTCCCCCTCTCTGTTCTTCAGTTAGGATAATTTTTATTCGTCTATCTTCAAATTACTTACCATTTCTTCTTACCTCTCTTATTTTGCTCTTAAACCAAGCAATTGACTTTCTGTCTGATTTCTTTTATTTAGTAAAATGATTTTGAGAATGATAGAAACTCTTATACATATCAATACTTAATTCAAGTTTTATTGCTGAGTATTATTGCATTTTATTGATATAGCAGAATATTTTTTGTTTACTTGTTAATGGATATTAGATATGCTTTCAGTATGGAGCTATTTCAGATAAAGTATCTATGAATATTTGTATGCAAGTCTCCATGTATAAATGCATTTTTATTATTCAGGTAAATACCTAGGAGTAAAATTGCTAGGTAATATGTGTTTATGTGATTAACTTTTCAAAAATACTGCCAAACCATTTCAAAAGTGGTGCCTAGTTAACTTCTTACATATAGTCCATGAGAGTTTGAGTTGTTTCAGAACCTTGCCAACACTGGAAGGATTATACTTTTCTATTACCACTTTAGCTATTATAGTTTTTTGTTCTTACATTTCTTTTTGGTTTATTTTTACAATTTTCATTCCTCTGCTGAGATCTGTATGTGTTCACTCATTATCAATATTTTCCTTAAGGTCCTGAACACATTTATAATAGTTGTTCTAAATTGTTTATCTGTTATTTCCAACATCTGATTCTTTGTTTTAATTTTTATTGTATGATTGCCATTGCAAATGAGTGCAAGGGGTCTGGTGTTAAATTTTTTCCTGATAAACAGTTATATTGCTGGCTTTTCCTCCATCTGACTTAGATTCTCTTTAAGGCTCAAATACCTGGCTTTTGTCCTTTGTTGTAGACACAATTTTGGAAGTACCGTGTAAGGTGTGAGCTTAAGAGATCAACTAGATGATTCAATTGCTGAATGAGGAACCTCAAATATCACTGGACTTCAGCTTCAACATCTTCCAGCCTTGCCCAACCTATGGCAAATCTGTTCAGCTCTTAGATCCAGAGGAGCCACTTTCCTCTGCACCCCGTAGAGTTTTGTGCTATGAATTTTCTTCCATGTCCTTGGCCCAAGACATGCAGGACACATCACGCAAAGTTTTAGTCCACGTTGTTTCACAAAAGTTTCCTCTCCAGTGTCCTCGCAAATTATTTCAACAACCTCAGGTTCTGGCTTGTGCCTCTGAATCTTAGTGAGTCCGCCAGGCATTGCTGGGACTCCACCTTCCTGTTCTGGTGTCTGGAAAGTGCCTAGGGATTGAGCTGCCTAAATACAAACGTCTAAAAGAGTCACTTCATGTATTTTGTCCTATATTAAAATTGTTTGTGTTAGGAGAACAAGTTGAGTACCAGTTACATTTTTGTAACAGGCAACACAAATCATTCTGCCATTATCTTTCAAAAAGTTCTCAACTAAATTATTTGTTTTTTCTCTCTATGAACCTCTGTTACATATTTGATAGATGTTTATACTCTACCTTTATGTCCTATATATATTTTAATGAATATATTATATTTTACATGCATTACAAATACTTATATTTACAAAAATTTATATATACACATGTCACATGTATTTTTAATATTTCAATGTGTGTATGTTGCATTTCTGAGAGTCTATAAAATTTGTTTTCAAATCTTTGATTCTATCTTCATCTGAGTACAATTTACCATTTAACCCATTTATTAAAGGTAGCTTTTTTCTCTTTATATTTTAATAGTTATACCTTTCATTCCTAAAATTTATACTTAACTCATTCAAGTAGGTCTTTTCTGTTTAAATCTTAAGATTCTAATCTTCCTGTCAATTTTTGCTTAATTTGTCAATTTTTGTCATAGCTTAAAACTATGTCTTGCCTACACTTTTCAAATATCTCAATTATCTCTAGTTTCTGGATTCCAGAATGATTCAGTGTTACGTATTCTGTGTGATGCCATACAATATCCATTTAGAGATTTCTAGCATATAAAGCTTATAAGCTTATCCTCAGAAATGCCTGGACTGTAGATATGTACATTGCAATAATCACTCATAAATAATAATTGATGTTATGGAAATAGATAACATCATTAAAGGGTATACTTTATTTTTACTTTTATGTGAAACCAGAATGGGGTTAGCATCCTACTTTAAAGGATACCATCACTTAAGGAATAGGCTGATGAAAGCAGCTTATGAAGGCATTGAACAAAATAATTTGGAAGGAAAGAATAGATTTCAGTTGGTTCGAGTGTAGAGGACAATAAATATACACAGTTTATCCAGGAAGTTTGACTATGAAATAGGAATGATACAGAGTTGTATTGTCTTATTAAGGAATTGTGAAACATAATTTTTAAGTTAAATTTAGAAGTACTTTCATATACCTTAGTTACAGTCTCAAAAATTTAATTGAAGTAAGTGTGTTTATATTCGCCTTTCAGCAAAGAGGAAGAGTCCTTAAAATATTAAGTGACTTGCTTGAGTTGACAGTGTTGATTTTCTGAAAAAAGCCATTTGCAGATCACTAATTTATCTGACAAATGTGTATTAACTAGCTAATAAGTTACAGACTGCATGTCTGTGTGCTCGCACAATTGCATACTCCAATAATCACAAGATTGAAACCATTCATTGAAAAAGTTAAAGTTTTCAACTGTGTTAAATTTTATTTAAATAAACACAGCATAAATAATGGTGATAGCAAAGTGATATTTATATAACTAAATCAGTGAGAAGTGAAATGTTACATTGCTCTTTTATTTGAAAACATTACAAGTTCTTTTGAAACCAACTACTTCTTCATCATTTAGTTTCCAGCAAAGGGTCTGTGACTATCTTTCAAGTATTATGTTTTATATATTTTAATCCCAGGAAGTGGAAAGAATACATTATTTGAAGAATCCCTTCCAATTTATTTAAAAATAATTTTTCTTCCTTTATTCTTTTATCTGAACAATTTCTGAGCAACTTTTATATGTTAGGAATTATATATTATACATAGAAATATAGTAATTAATGGATAATACAAAAGTTCATTAAGTTTTGAGACTGGGGAATATTGCATACTTGAATAAACACAAATTTTGAAAACTATAGACAAATAATCTTTACAATTTATTCCAAAATTTTCTAGAATATGATTATTATTCCTATAGGTTCTTAGAAAATGAAATAAAGAGTTAACCTAAATTCACTAAGAGAAACCATAAGTAATAATGTATATATAAAATATGTCTACTCAACTGATACACTAAGTCAAATCAAATTTTCAAACTCCTATTGACAGTGTCTTTTCTGATATGTTAATGAAAAATTATTTCAGAAGATAGTACAGTCCAAATGGGTGAATTTTTGTGGTGAGACACACGCAAGTTTTGGTAGTCTAGGGGAAGTCTATTTCTTTCAAAAATATAAGTCCTAGGATGTTAAAATGAATAACTAAATGTCAATGAATTTAATAGAGATAAATGGAAAGTTATGTGCTTAAATATAAAAAATATACACATGCAACAGTATATATATATATATATGTATAGACTTTTTAATATCTGTCTTAATATTTGTCAATATGAAGAGAGATGACTTGGTTTCGGTGATGACCAACAAGGGAAGATTTTGTCTCATGATGGCACCACCGTGCACAAAGCTGACATCGCTCCCTCTGTGTTCAGCTGTCACATATACCAAGAGGGTTATTATATTCAGGGAGGGGCCCTCATTTAAAATTGGATATTGATTCATGGGAATGTATCAGAATATCAAGTAGGAAGTAGGGCAGAAAATCACATCATATGCTGAAATGTGTGAGGTGGTAAAAGAAGAAGACTGTGAAGTACATACAAGTGATAATATTATACGTAGGAACAAGCAACAGAGAGTGGTACTGGGATTGTTCGTGTAGTTACTACCAATTTGGGACATTTGTTTTCATTTCTCCATTACTCTATTCTTAAATTGCCACACATTCAATGATCTCATTATCTTAGAGAATGTATGTGATAGGAGAGAAAGCATAAGTAGATTTCACTATTTTTTTGGTGTTTTAATTCCAAAATCATAAATCCTTGTGTGACAGAGGGTTTCTAAAAAACAGAAGAGAGAAAGGTTTTGGAAAGTCATGAGGACTAACACCCCTTCCTCCTCTAATAGTTTAGGGGAAGTATTGGTGGGCTGAAGAGAAATATGTGAGTCCTGGAACCATGTGGTCCTGGGCCCCACTCTTTGGCATCATTTCTGGGAAGAGCCAGACTCCAGAGAAGGTCTAGATAGTGTGTTAGGCACTTGGCGTGGGATGATCCACCTCAGCAGTTCCCATTTCCCTAGCATGCTAGAGAAGTAATTCTTGGTTGAGTAATAGCAGTCATATCTTTTCTTTCTTTTTTTGTCTAAACACATACCTTGGCTCAGCATAAGATTTTAGAGTTTTGATGTGATGTCAGAGGAAAGGGTAAACTTAGCAAGCATTTAGATTGTTTCATAAATTTGGCGAGGCGGAGTTCAATGCTAGATATTAAGCTGCTCTGTACAAACTTAAGGGTTGTTTCTTGCATACGAGGCAGAGAGAGAGAGAGAGAGAGAGAGAGAGAGAGAGAGGAGAGAGGAAGGGAGGAAGAAAACAAAAAGACAAATGTAGATAGCTAGCTATGACTAAGCTAAAAACTTAGTCACATCTTGTGTATTGAATGTAACCACTCTGATTTTAAACAATTATAACATTTTCTAAACCATTTTTATTTGGGATTTGCCATATACTGTGAAAGCTAAAATTAAATTTAACTGTTAAGTTTAAATTTGGTACCTATGGAAATCAGGGTAGTGCTCACCAAATATTCCATTTTCTCCTCTTGATTTTCCAGACCAATACTTGGTGAGGCCAAGACAGGTGACTCATTCTGATTTAGAAAAGTTCACATTTGGTTCCTGAGCTCCCTTCTCCTGCTACAAATATTAGGGAGACTGTATGTTCCAATATAAATTGTAAAGTATGTTTCGGGTACAAAATGGACGAAGCCTATGTCAGCTGGATCCTTGAGTGACTATGTGGACAGAACCCCAGCCAAGCATAAGAAGCAATTCATCCTTTGATGTACAAAGTCATAGGGGGTATTTTTATTATTTTTGGTATTAATTAGCCTACCATGATTAATATCACACCTATGCTAATAATTTACTTCATTTAGAATAATCTCACAACTATTTGTGTTTTTATTTACTTTACTGTAATTCCATATCACACCATTTAATACAACCTTCTCTGTTAAAGGTCATTGATTAATTCCTGATTGTTTTCTCTGTACTTTAAAGAACTGACTACTTTTCTAGAATTTTTAAAAATATCCACAGTGTTGTAATTCTTGCTTTTCCCTCACATATCAGAAATTTACTAAGTGTCCTAAACGCTTTAATTCCCCTTTGGGACTTTACCATATAGCAGGAACAATAGTCGTGTTATGAACATACATTTGGTTTTCTGCATGAAACACCATTTCTTTTTGGTTATATTAAATTGTAAAAGATAAAAATAACAACATTGAAACCTAAATATGAGGATAATATACCTGATAAAGTTACATGTATGTTTCTGTGCTCAAGCTCACACAAGAAGATAAAACATAAGATGTTCTAAATTTAGATTTGTCCTTTATTCTCTACATTTACAAACCAGTATTTTTATATCAAGATGTTTATGACTTTATTTGTAAAATGACAGTAGCCTTTGATATACCAGTTTGTGCTGGATCATTTTAAGTGTGGATATTCTAAATGCTTTGCAATGCAAAAGACTAGGTAATTACACAAATGTGTGTCTACCCATAGAATCAGCGTTCCACAGACAGAGCAGGCTGAGAGAAAGGACTTAGTGCTCAGGTCGATTTTCAGCATGTTGAATTGTTCAATCTGGAGTACAAGTGACTTTACAGAGGTTCAGTAGGGTTATGCTGAGGGCTTTCACCTTTGCCAGTGCAATTTGTAGGACTTTTGCATTGTTGTGCACTTGAGTTTGCAGAAGTGCAAAATTCTTAGGGTAAGAGTAATTGATTAGCACACAGGTGATGAAAACACTGTTTTTTTTAAAGATTTTATTTCCTTAATTAGAGAGAGGAAAGGGAGGGGGAAAGAGAGAGAGAGAAACATCAATGTGCGGTCACTTCTCGTACGCCCCCTACTGGGGACCTGGCCAACAACCTAGGCATGTGCCCTGACTGGGAATCAAACCAGCGACCCTTTGGTTTGCAGACAAGCACTCAATCCACTGAGCCACACCAGCCAGAGCTGTTTTGTTTTGTTTTGTTTTTTCAATCTATATAGCACTTACTCTATATTAGACATTGTTATAAATGTCTAATGGATGTTAACAAATTTTTTAAAAAAGGTCATGAGTAAAATTATTCAGGTATGGTTCCCTAGAACTATATGAGGTATAATTAATGCAGAATTCAGGGAACTATACCCCTGAAAAGGAAGAAAAAACAATAAGATGGTTACTGTCAAGAATTAGCCAAAGAGGTTGACTTGGTGCCTAGGAAAGAGAATATTGTGGGAGAAAATGGGTAACATAATCAATTCATTCCAAGTCTGGCTGAATAAACACTAAAGTTTGTCCATTGTAGTTACTATAAGGAGCCACTGATTAGACACTTTATAGGGCTGATCAGAGTAGACAGTGGGAGCTAAAGCCAAATTGTGTGAGTTAAAAACTAAACGGGTAAGAGGTATAAGGGAATATGAGGGAATGGAGAGAGAAAATAATCTTGTGAAAAAGATGTTTATGAAACAATGGATAGAGATAAGCTTGTGTGTGTGTGTTTGGAGAAAGAAATGAGGTTTTGTTTCTTTTTGTATTTAAGATGGTAGATTCCTAAGAATTTTTAAGTAGTGTTGGAAATGAACCAGAACAGAAGGGACAAATTAAATGCATTGACAAGGGTGAGACAAGAGAACTTTTCCTGAAGTCACTTGATAAATGTCCTTTCTTTCACTTCTTATACATGCTTATTGAAAATTTCAGTCTTCTGTCGTAACCGTCCTCAGAGAGTTCACAGAGCTCAAGGCTTAACAATGATCTATCTGAGGCTGATCTTAAATCCACATCTCCAGCTCTAATCTCTCTACTTAAATTTCAATCCTGGGTCTCCTAAGTGCCTGCTGAGCATTTCCATTTCAAGTTCAATGCATCTAAAAGCTAGCTCTTTATTCCTCAGAAAATCATCTTTGTCTCCTGACAACTCTTTCTGTAATAAGTAGCCTGACATCTTCTTTCACTGCCCCTTATTATTCCCTCATATGCAGGTGCTGCATCCACCTGTAGATAACCACACCCTTCAATTAATCTTCCCACCTCACAGGCCTGTTTCCTTATCTGTTTGGGGTACTTGACCTTTCTGTTCTTTCCCCAAACTAATTTTGCTCGCCTCTAGAGGCTAACATAAATATAAAGCTCACTTGAGACATTGCAACAAATAGTGTCTAATTTCATGAATCTACTTTATTAATGTAAAAAAAAACCCCAAAAAGTAATTAAACTAGGAACTGCTCTCTCCCCATGAGAACTTCAAAGGGAATTTTTATTTCCTTATTACTTTAGTGCTTATAAATTAGACATGTATGGTACATATGGATTAATTTTCATGTTTGCTATAACTAAATACAAGCGTAAGAATTTTTTTACCACAAATTACTAAGAATTTGACTGCGTTAGGCAAGAGAATACTTAAGAGAAAAATCACACAATCAGTTCCCTCAAGAATGCATTTCCTGCTAAATTAATTCATTTGATAAAGTATCCTACAGCAATTAAACAGCAATATAGTGAAATGATGAAGTTAGCTGAGATTATGACTAAAAACGCCTCAAAGCAATTTTCACTTAATTAAGAAACCGCAGCGTGTCTCATTATATTGGTAACGGGGTAAAGATGCCATCCATCTCCCATTCATCCCAAAGACACGTGTGTCGGTCACCCATTGGTACCCGAAGACATAGGGTTGTATACTCAATTTCCAGGTGTTGGCACAATGAAAATGGAGTGGGCAATATATTTTGTGTTAGAGGTCGGCACTTTTAACACACACATACAAGTATATGAGCATATACGATGGAAATCTAAAATCGCCAGACTGGAGGAAAGTTGTCAATGCTCATAAATAATAAAAATATGGCCGTGGCCTCTCCTGTGTGGCATTTCGCAGTCTTCACTGTAACCCAGCTTCAGCACCAACTGCCTCCAAAAAGATCGTGAGTCAACTGTGTGATTCACTTTATCATTTATGTAATTTTACATAAATTACCATATAACTTAATAGAATGTTGACAGTAGGATAGAGTCTTGTGAATTTCATATCCACTAAATAGGTTAAACTGTAACTTGCCAATCTTGAACCATTTTTTAATTGATAAAAACAGTGAATTTATGTAGATCAATTATCTTACGAATACCCATGGGTAGTGTAATTGGTAGAAATGCAGCAGACAGCACGCAATAGCCACTGCTGGATAACAATGTAGCTTTGTAAGGTTGGGCTTCCCCTCACTTTAGAATGTTAAAATAAATTCAGGATTATGTAACTAATGAATGATAAAACTGAGATCCCATAATTAGGGTCAGGGTGCTTTTGATAATAAGTCATGTGGCTACCCCTGCTGCTTGTTTTCCTGACAGTTCTTGCAAACTAAATAACAAAAACAAACAAACAAAAAAAACCCCTCACATTTTGAAGTAAAATTTAACATGCTCTTCATACACTGAGAATTAATTATTTTTAGGCACTGCAGTCAACATTAACGAAGCGCATTCTTGCATTTAGCCATTCATCTGCTTACTTCTCTAACCAAACAGGGCATAGACAGCTATCCATAAGACATACTCAGGCAGCATGTTTGATATAATAATCTTTCAACATATTTTCTGGGGGGGTTATGGAACAAAACAATGCATGCAGTGTTGCCTGGAAAGCTCTAAAAAATATGTTTTTTAACTTTTATGTATATCTTTTACTTGCAATGCAAATGGAAGTTCATTTGTCTCACGTGACAAGAATCATCATTAGGTTGCTGCTTTCATTATCTCAGAGGCTCATAACGTCAGGCCCAGGATATTGAGAGTCTCTAGGTGAGGTGAACTATAAGGGAAGGATATTTACCTTTTTTAAACTCCATTAGCAAAATCAAGAAAAAGAGAAGGAGATTGGGATTGAGTATTGTTTTAAATTGTGTTCCATAGAATCAGACCTGGAAGTTTAGTGTGAAAAATCTAGTAGAGATAGGGAGTAAGACAAAGAAAGGAGGAAACCAAGCAAAGTAGAACATGGAGTCTAGTACCCCAGGGGATAATTCTGACTCAGTCCCACAGGGAGCTTTAGAGTCAAGGGTAGGGTCACATGATTGTCTTGCTTGAGGCAGGAGAGCAGAAATATCTACACTCCCATACCCACAGGTCATCGTTTCAGGGCAGATTCTTGGTAGGGTAATTCCCATAGTCCATACCTGAGCTCTGCCAGCCTGGGGGAAGCCCTCGGAGAAAGACACGCAAGTGCTGGCAATAGGGAGTGAAGGCGCGGCGGGAGCCTGCGGACCTGAAAATGGTAAACACACCAGGGGGGATTGTCAGAGCGCTGACATCTGCTGCTGCAGGTGCTCCGCGAGCCAACCTACATTCTGGGAGGGCAGTCCCATTATGCAACATTAAAAGTTAAGTAGTATCAAAAGTTACAGTGCTAGAGATTATGTAATGAAGGGTTAATCCATGAGTGAGTCATTACATGGTGAAAAATTTCTGAGGATCAGGTTCGTTAGGTCAATTTTGATTGTATTTATTATATTCATAACCTGTCATATTCGTTAAACACATGAAGTAGACAGTGGAAAAAATCGGTACAGTAATTCTGAGAAATGCTATTCTCCCCAGGGCCCAGAAATGGGGTTATATGAGCAAAATGAGAAGGTTTTGTCCTGGTGAACAATGAAGACCAATGTTTGGACTCAAGAATGTGCATTGGTTATTTTTTAAATATGTCCAAATCTTTGCCATGTCTTTGATTTTTTTCATGTTTTAGTGACTACAAAATCCACTTGAGAAAACATGACTTGAGGAATTAAAAACTATATTTTGACTAAAAATATTCCCCTCAATTAGATAACGTTCTGCTCATTAAACCATAATGAAAGTGAAACTGAAAACAAATCAATAAAGAGATTATTAATAGTAATATATTTCCCTATAAAAGGCTTAAATTCAATGAATTATCTTTTCTAATCTGCTTTCAAAGATAATCTCCAAATATGTGTACAATAAATCAATAGGTCTCCCTTAACAGGAGTGATTCATGTGATGGCAGAAATTAACTACTATACATAACCAGTTGATTTGTTCTTGCTATTGACTTTTAAAGCCCTTGAAACAATTTGCAGTGTTGTCTTTCATCCTGTTAATCATGGTCACTTGAGATGAAGGAGGTATCTCAAGTAATTGATTCAGGCAGAAAATTGTTGCAGCCATCCTCTGAGCTGTGCTTCAGGAGAACCAGATAGACGCTGATCACCGTTTCCTCTAAAGGAATATTTGCCAGTGAAGGCCTGTATTTAGGAGGGGAAATCTTAACTGTAGTCAAGCTTTACCTTTTGCATAGCTGCCTTTTCTTCGGAACATAATATCAAGTAGCAAAATAATTAAATGTCATCATTTTATTTTTTAAGTGAAATACTGTTTTCCACTTTAAGAATACAAAATACTAATATCTAAAAGAAGTAAAAAACACTCAGCTCAAACTCTCATATAAGGATACTAATACTTAGTAGAGCCTTTGCTTCTCTTTTAAAAACCTTACTCCGACTACTTCCCAGAAAGCACTAAGCAACTCTATAAATCAAAGCGTGTGTTAAAGTGAAATTTTATTCAGGAAGTTTCACTACAGTATGGGGCTATTTTCTTTTTCCTGCCCACTATTCAAAAAGTATGAGAGTTTCTCCCTAATTTCATAAATAACTAACCTAAATAGTTTTTTTAGTTATTTCTTTAATGATTATATCTATGGCAATGTTCATGGAGCAGAATTACTCAGAACGACACTCTCACATTGTATTGAATGTGTTATAAATGTGAAAATGCAGTGGAATTTCCGTGACGATCGTTTTCTCATCCTCATATATGTATATGCACTAGTCGTATTTTACCTTGGACCTTGAATCAATGGTTGGCTATATTCAGAAACCATGACAAAATGATTGGTGATTATGAGTTCCAATTTGAGTTCTGTTTGCTTGAAATAATTTATATCTGACAATCCAGCAATAACTCCTGAAGACTGAATGCTGCCTGCGTCATGTGACTTATTCTACAACACAGAAATGGCCCTGAATCCTAGATCAAATGTAATATTCATTTGTAAATGTTGCTACTGAATTTATAACTCATTGTGTGGCTCTTTTATTCATGGCAAAGTCATCTTCCCGAAGAGAAAGGAGGTAAGCACAGGGAGGACACGTTTCCTGGTTACCTGGTCTTACGGCAGGTACTTTCTTGGCAGATATGTTCACATACTGTGCCTATTTTTGTCCCTCTACTCACAGCGGTCCTGTGAGCTAGGTACTGGTAGTTTTGTTGTCATTGTTCTTGCTACTTTGTGTTTGTTTGTTTTTTTAACTTATTATTCTGGATCACCTCCAATAGGAATCATTGAGGTTAAATACTTTTTCTTAGATTCCCATAGCAGGCAATTGTCACAGCTGTTTTGTCTGATGACAAAACCCACTCACAACCTCATGGTCCTCTCACTTCTTTAGGTGGTGACCTTGAAAACTCAGAGTTGGGTTTTAATAATTCAATTTGCTGTAGATAATGCCTCTTTCATTCTCGCAATTGTCATTTCCTCCAAACGTACATATCCACTAGGCATTTGGCAATACCTGGTGTTAGAAGATCAATCAGGGATAAGTGTCTAGAAAACAGTAGACAGCCAAAACTGTTGAATAAGATGTAAATTTGGAGTCATCAGAAAGTGAGATTTGACATATATCCTTCCTATCTTTTTCAATCTGGTTGTACTTTTTTCTCAAATAACCAGAATAACTCTGTGCATTGTTTTATATATTACATTTTTAAAAGATGATTGCTTTCTTTCTTCTTGCAAAATCATAACAATTTTATTACCATTTATATTTTTTTCTATATCATGTGTTTGCCATCTTTTACTGGTGGACTAGTCCACTTTCCTGCATCTGCACTAGCTAAAACTATACCAGATAAATGTAATTGGATAAACTTAGACCAAGAATTACAGCTTTATCAACACAGAACAGGAGAGCTATGAAAGAAGCTGCTGCCTCAACTGACATCACAGTGATTTCTGGAAGTCTTTAGGGTTCAGAAAGCATCCCCAGGACTTTTGGGCTATGGCTCTGTTCTCTAAGGCTCATGGTAGGAATTACCACCTCTGGTCTGAGCCCAGAAGAATGTCTCAGTGTGTGAAAATAATGGGTTATACGGTCTGAGATTTTTAAACTGTTCAGAAAATAACACAATGCATACTGTAAATACTGTTTGTAACTTGCTTCCTGCCCCCAACCTGTATATTGTGAACGTTTTTCCACGCCAATAAATATGATTCTACAACATAAAAAAAAAGACCGAATGCTTTTGTTTGGCCACTGCAAATATAATTGAAGGTCATTTTAATAAATTTTGAGAGGTTTTGGTGTTTTAGTGTTTACTTACCAGTTTTCATTGAGGTAAATGTTAAAGAGTGTTTAATTGTACAGTTTGGAAAATATGTGTTAGAAAGTGGAGACTCAGCAGGCTGACAGCTGGTGGGGGAGGGGAAGTTAGAGGGCTGGTATGGGGAATGGAAAGATTGAGCTAAAATTTGTATGAAATTGCTGGGCACACTGAAGAGCCAAACAAGTTTTAAAAAGAACAAAGTGGTAGGAATCACATTTGCTGATTTTAACACTTTACTGTAAGTATACAGTAATCAAAAGTCTGTGGTGTTTTTCATGTGGATAAGTATGTAAATTAATGGACTGTAATTGAGATTTCAGACATAGACCCTTACATTTATGATCAATGGATTTTTATCATGGCGTGAAGACAACTCAAGAGAAAGCATCGACCTTTCAACAAATGATGCTCTGCTAACTGGATATTCACATACAAAAGGTATGAACATGGACAAATACCGAACAATATACACAAAAGTACCACAGACAGATCAAAGACATAAAGGCAAGATTTAAAATAATACAATTAGTAGAAGAAAACATAAGTGTAAGTTTTTGTGACCTTGAGTTAGGTAATAGTTTCATAGATACAACACCAACAGCAGAACGACACCCCCAAAGTTGATAAATTGGACTTCATCAACATTTTTAAATATTGTGCTTCAAATTATACCATTAAGAAAGTGTCAGGTTAACCCACAGCATGATAAAAATATATATGCCAACTGTATATCTAATAGGGGATTTGTATGAAGAACATATAATAAAGTATTCTTACAATCTAATTTCTCGTGACTTTAAGTTACCTGGCATAGAATGAGATTACAGCAAATGGTCTATTGTTTTTAGTGTTAATTTTTTGAGTTGGCCATAAAAATCTAAATCTTATGTTTAACTATTTCATAAACAAATTCAAAGAATGCAATTTATTAACACCATAATATAAGACATATGTGATAATGTCTCCTAGATGTGTCTGCCCATTGTTACCTTATAATTTCCAAACTAACATTAAATGAGTTGGTGGAAAGTTCTGTAAGGATAAATAAAATGGATTTTATAAGCAAATGAGTTCATTGTGACAAGTTTGAAAAATAGATTAATATATATCAAAGTAACTAATCTGAATAATTTAGGTTTATTATCTTTACACAATATTAATAGACTAATTAGAATTTTTAAATATCCATCCATAACATTATAAATTATAGTGTGATTTCTTGAGTCTAATAAAAATGGAGTATATTCATACAGAATCCAAAGTTACTCTTAATAAACTGAGCCAGTTTTATGGTTTAAGATATTCTTCACACTATTTGTGACACTTAGAAGTCATGTCCTAGAATTTAAATTGAGATTGTTAGCCATACAAACACACAATAAATTAGCAGTAGACTTCCAGTTATAAAATACTGTTCTATTTTTATTTTTATTCAGATTTTTCCCTTTTAATATTGAGATCCTTGATTAAAAAAAACAGCTTATAAGTAAAAGGAGAAATACTAGGTTCTTCATTTTAGAAAATTTGCTACTTATCAGGCAGTAAAAAAATTTACTGGGTACACATTTATTTTCTGTCCTTTAACTGTAGCCTTAGGTCATAAATACATGTTTATCAATAGTATTAAAATTGTCCAAAGAAGTCTACATAATTAATGTCCATATTTAGATATTTCTCCTATATTTCTCCAAATTTTACATTTCTTCCACTTTATGTAATTCCCTGAAATTTTCATTAATCTTCATGCTCTTCATTTTCAGTAATCTTAGTGCACTTCTAAGAAGTCTACTGTGACATTTAAGATTTGTCCACATGTTTCACATCATCTTATATTCTCCTTGTCTGGTTTGTGTTGTTTTTACTTCCCTCTAGTGCTTCCTGCAAATCTGACCTGAAAGAGGGAATTAAATAAATAACAACTTTTCTAAGTATGGAGACATTTATTGTTTTTATTTGATGATATGTAAGAAAGTTCTCTTTTCAAAATAGCATGTTTTCTCAGATTTAAAACCATAGAAAATGTTAAAATTGTACAAGTCCACTAGAGATGCATTTCGCAAGTCCTATGAAAAATAACAGTAAGAAAACGATATCACAAAATAGCATAAGATGTGGTCACAAGGTCATCATTTTAAAAATGTGGAATGTCAGAACGATTTTAGTAGTTTCACTGAAGAAAAACAGAACATTTAGTAATATTGTGTTAGTAATAGAATTTTGTAATTAATTAACTAAAATATCTGTGTGTGTTCTTTGCATCCGTGCATTTAATTCATGACAATTATAACTCAATAAAGCTTATAAAAATCATTATATGAAATTACTTGAGAACTAACTGAAATTAAATTAAAATAATGATACACTAAATTTAAAGAGAAATTACTATGTAGTGTAAACTTAGGAAGACTAACTTTAGGTAGAAACCAATAGAAAACTTACTTAAGGTGAGGAGTCTTGAAAAAGACCTAAAGTGAATGGAAGATAGGATTATATCTATGGGTGAGTGGGCAGTACACAGTTTCTGGAGGATAATATAAATGTTTACTTAAATTTTTATATTACCTAAAAAGGAGAAGTGAAGCAATCCACATACCCACTAGATAAACACTACTAGAAGTGGACAGAATAAAACTATCGTAATTCCTGAAGAACCCTGTTTGGCAGTGCAATGCAACATTTAAGAGCAAGTTTCTGAAGTTTGGTGACTTGGCTTTAAATCCTTGTCCCAAATTCCCTAGCTCTGCAGTTTTGGGCAAGTAATTCAAACACTTTAAGCCTCAGGATTTTTATTTGTAATATGGGATAAACAGCAATATGTACTTTTGAGATTTCTGGTGAAGATTCAGTGACATAAAATACAAAATCTATTTAGCACTGGGATTGCTAAAAATAGGGTTCACGTATCTTTAATGGAAATTCGACTCTGTTAGATTGGGAAAATGCCTACTAGTATAGTCTGTGTAGTAATAACATGAAGTTGTGTTTTTAAACATATTGCCTCACAAGACTTTGCTATGCTAGGAAGTGATAAATATAGTGGTAGGAAAAAGATGGTAAATAATTTCTCCATTATCTATAGTTTACTTCAATGAAGAAGTAAATTTCACTAAAAACGATGACAATATCCCTTATGATATCTCCAGACTGCATTTGTGTTCCGTGGTATGATAGATACTTCCTTATGAATGAAATATAAGCCATATTCATCAAAGTCCCTCTGTGTATTAGCCCAGTTTGACAGTAATGAAAAAAGAATTTTAAACGGTTATGAAAAATAAGAAAAATAGAGATGTCAGAACATTAGATGCACCAGGTTTTCCATAAAGGGCACGTACAAAATTATTTGACATCAACATTGATATTTGAGAAACTATATTAGCACAGTGTCAGATACAAGTCTGCTAGATTAAAACAATATTTTGCTTTAAAATAGGTAAAATCTTTAAAAGGGAAAAATGCGAGTGGAAAATGATCGTTTTTGGAAAAGGGCAACAAAAAGTGCAAACAAAATGATGTCAGACCGATGCTTTCTATATAGGAAAGTTGTTCAGATGTGCAGAAGTGTGGACATCTTAGAAAAAGAATAATCATTGTTGTAGCTAATGCATCTCCAATGAAATCTAGAGCAAAATAGAGCTATTCTTTGTCATAAATTATAGGGAAATAGTTGTTCTCATGGAACTTGTGTCTTTATGACTATTTTCACATTACTTCTCAAAAACAGATTGTTGAATACTGTTACTCATTAGCAGAAACTTCAATATGCCAACTTCACAATATAGCAAATATACACACACACAAACAAGAGTAAATTGAGTTTGAAATTTTAATGACATGCATACCAAACTTAGGAGATAGTTAACCATATGCCAAAAAATCTGTGGTTTCTTTAAATCATTAATAATGTCACTCTCAAATAACATTACCTCATTGAAATTATCACTTAATTGTCTTTCCTTTGCTTGATTATACTGCTGTGCTCAGCAGGAATCACCTGAATGTCCTTCCTATCATCTACATTTAATTCATGGTGAACAGATTATGTGACAGTGGAAGGCCACATAGCATATACCAGTCTCCACCCCACCTTATTAAAGTTCTGACACATGAACAGGCTCTCTGAACACATCTAGGTTACTATGCAGTTGAACAGTAGATCCAGAGACTGTTCTGACAATTCAAAGCTTCTTTTTAAAAGCTTATTCACTTAAGTTCTTTCTCATAATCTATTTATAGCACTTAAAAGAGACTTTGATCAAAACATAGTAGTTGGAACAGATTTTTTGACAGTGGGAAAGTAAGATATTTTTTACATCTATTAAACTGCTTTGCCATGTCCCCTGTGACTTGCCCAAGCTTCACTACTGTGCACATACCGGAGACTTCATGCAGCAACTATTGCTCCTTGGGCCTGAGGCAGAGCCTATACCAGTAGAAGTCCTACTGAACTACTCAAGTGTGTCAGCCTTAAGGAGGACTATGACCCTTGCCACTAAATTCTAGGTTATTTGCAAGGTACTTCTGCTCCAAATTATGTTTTGAGAATGTACACCTTTTAAGTAACATGGAAAATACATTGTTCATTTGAGGTAAATAAACACGTATTATAGCCACTGACACGAGACATTTAGAGCAGGTTTACAAGCAGAGGTTCTCTTCAGAGTTGTCAGAATAATGACTGCCAAGTCCCTTTCTGGTGCACCACCATCCCATGGCCCTCTAAAAATATCCTCGGGACTTAGTTCTTTGTTAGCTCTCTCTTTTCTTTTTGTGAGTTATTTTCTCCTATTTTAGGTGACAGTTTATATCATCTATCTCTACAGTTGTTTTTTTTATTTGCTCTGTGGTCAGATATTGAATGGCCTATACCACCTGACATGCTAACTCACACCCAATTTGTGACTGTTATTTTCTTGGACTAGCAATTCTGACACTATCAGTTCCATTCACCTTTAATTATCATCAAGTCCACCTTTTGAATGTGGTCAATTTTTTTCATATTTTCCAATGTATGTAGTATATTTTAGTACATGGGAAAACTATATGTGTAGAAGATAATTCTCCAGCCTACTTAAGGTTGTGGAGTCTGAAAAAGCTCATGAACCACCATGAAGCATACCAAAGGGGGTTAACAATTTTTAATTCTGGCAGTCTCTGAGAATGGGTGGTCTGGGAGCCGCCAACATTAAGCTCACCCTAGGTCATAATTACAAACAAAGCCAGAGTTCCATTAAGAATCTCAGAGATACCCTGGCTGGTGTGGCTTAGTTGGTTTGCACATCGACCCATACACCAAAATGTTGGGGATTTGATTCTTGGTCAGGGCACATACCAAGTTGTGGGTTCAATCCCTGGTCAGGGCACAAATGAGAGGCAACCAATCAAAGTTTCTCCCTCACATTGATGTTTCTCTCTCTCCTCCCTTCATGTTTGTCTAAAATCAATGAACATATTTTTTTAAAAAAGAGTGTTAGGGATACTGTTCACAAAAGGAGGCAAAATAGTTGGCACAAAGCATCAATTTCCCAACTCTATCTTCTTGGTCTATACCTGAGGTAGTTAAGAGAGGGGTCTTATACATGCCAACAACTTCCTGCATCTCTTCTCTGGAGATTTCCCTGTCATGGGAGGATATTAGGCAGTCACACAGGGCAAGCCTGAAGTACAAGCAAGTCAGTGTCCCTGGAGCTCCCAGAGCCCCAGCAGGAAGATAATTTCTAGTTCTAGGTCAGAAGTGGGACATCACTTTAACAGAAGTCAACTCTTGGAAAGTGTCTAAATGGGATAATATTTCTATTTCATATTTTAATAAATTTTAACTTTAAACTTTAGTCCATATGTGTGTGTGTGTGTAATTGTGACTCACAGAATTTTAACAAACATAATATAGCTGGACAAGCAGCACCAAAATAAAAAATATTAACAGGTCGTCAGAAGCATCCCCTGGACCCTTACCAGTCTCTGCCCATCGCATAATTACCCAAGGATAATCACTGTTCTGACTTCTAACAGTAAACACTCATGTCATCCCTCTTGTACCTTATAAATAAAGAATTCTTCATTGATACTGTTTTGTGCCTGGTTTCTTTAACTCAAGATTGTGTTTGTGACATGTAATCACTGTTCTTTTTTTGTGTGTAATGCTTTTTATCATGAGCTTTTCATGTTTGACTCATTCTTGTCATTCAGGTCTATCATGAAAAAAATGCAGTCTCCTCAAAGGGGTTGTTTTTATGTTTCTCTTCTTCATTCCATTTAACCACATTATGACACATATCATTATTGGAAATCATCTTTTATATTTAGTTTTTAAAAGATTTTATTTATTTATTTTTAGAGAGAGGGGAAGGAAAAGAGGAGAGGAAGAGAAACATCAATGTTCGAGACATACATTGATCAGTTGCCTCTCGCATGCCTCCACCTGGGGACCTGGCCGGCCACCAAGGCATGTGCCCTGAGGGACAATTGAACTGGTGACCTTTGGGTTTGCAAGCCAGTACTCAGTCCACTGAGCCACACCAGCCAGGGCTATATATTTACTTTTTAGAAACAACTATTGAGGTATAATTAACATAAAATAAGCTTCACATATTTAAAATGTATTTTTGACATAAGTTTACACCAAAGGAAACACCAAAACATCTCCGAGACAGCACCATCATTAAGGGAAGACAACAATGGAGAGGGAATGTGCGGGGATCTTCCAAGATACGGGTGATATCCTTTCTTCTTCTCCGTGTTGATTATGCAGTTGCCTTTGTTGACTTTCTTTGATCTGGTACTGATAATTTCTGCACTTTTTCTGCAATATGTTGTATTTCAATAATTTAAAAAGGCAGCTCTGATTTGTATCAAATTTACTGGCTTCTCTTAAATTTTAATGTCTCTTGTTCATTTCTTTTCTGTACAACAATATTTTTTACACATTTATGAGTAAAGATTCAAGTCTCCCAGGCATGATGACAGTCTCAGGGAACTGTATGTTGCACTAACTCAAAGCCTAGATTTTAATATGAACATTGATCTGCTGCTATTCTATTAGAAAACTGCACAACTGTATGTGAGGTTATCAAGAGTTAAAAGATATTTTTGCCTGATTTACAGTTTGAAGGTTTCATGTGATTATAATTCACATAAAAATAATCTAAATGTTAGACAGCTTTTCTTTAAAAGACATACTAATTAGATCTCTAAAAAGGAACTAAAATGTTGGTTATGTTTCCCTTGCAAAATTCCTTATGTCTTGTGAAGAAATAGCTTATGTTTCAACATCTACGGAGTTCATAAACACTTCCTGAATGTTTTCACACTATATAATTGTGTTATGTGAGAAAAGCTGTGCTTTTTTCACCCTTAATTGTCTTCTAATGTTATGTTTACCATATGGCAAGCTGCTGAGTATAACAAAACGGTGATGCTAATGCTCTTTTATTTTATGGAAATCACATAGTAAATAAATCAATAGTAATCGTAAACATTTTTTAGGTACTGAGAGTGACTCCTGCCACCTCCCCAGAATGACTGGCGAACACAACCTGTCGGTTAAGTAGACACGGATTTATTGCTGGCTACACAAGGGAACGAACTATCTTGACAATCACAGGAAGGTCACGGACAAGATATTTATAAGATTTGAGGGGTCCAATACAGGTGAGCCCTTCAGTGAGATGTTGTATTTGAAATTGGGTCAAATTTGTGGAATTTATTAGTGGGGAATTCAATGAGGTGGAGTTTTTAAAGGGAGCTTCAATGAACCCTAGAACAGCTGGTGTCCGTGAGAACTGAGGAGTATTTCCTGGAGAACTAAATATTCTATTGTTCATGTATCTGGCTTTTCTCGAAGTTTCTGGAACAAACTTATTTGTAACTTTATCTTCTTAGGTAAGAATTTCCTGGAAAAGGCAAATAATGTTAATGCAGAATGTTGAATAGTAAAGTTATGTTAATGCAGGCACTAAGCTTTCAGTTCTAAAGGGTTTTAAAGAAATTTACTCTGAGAAATAGCTTGACCCATTATTATAAATGCTTAAACTGATCACTAGTAATATGGCATATTACTATTGATTATTTCTTTCCTAGAAATATTGCATGTTTGCAATGCTGAGAACTATGTGAAATAGTAACTTAGTTGATAATGACTTAATAGTTACAAGCATAAAAACAGTACTAAGTGAATGTAATGGAAATGCATAAAAATAATAAAATGTTACTTGCAAAGATTTTTATAATTTTCTCTTTCCAACAATTTAGAGATTTTGTGATATTATTTTGATACAAATATTGTCTTCAGAAGGTCATTTCCCAAATTTACTATTGTCTACGTATTACTCTAATTCAGCGATTTTCAACCTTTTTCATCTCATGGTGTTACAGAACTAGCCCACGCTGTTCTGCAGCAGCTGTGGGGTTTGATCGCCTGCCACCAGGAAGCAGGACTCCCAGTGCAAGACTTTGATGAAAGAGGACAGGGATTGTTTATTTAAAGTTTATCCAGATTTAGAATAATGGCAGATTTCTGCCGTTAAGTCCCACTCCCTGTAAAAACACATAGCCCTGCCTCCCTCTGCCAAACCAGGCCAGTCTCAGAATATGCCACCCAGAGGTACCATCTTTTGGAAAAGCAGACATCTGCAGCTCAGCAATACCAGTCACAGTTCAGGTCCCAGCACCTGTCACGAATCTGGGTAGCTACACAGGCTCCCTGAAGAAGCACCACCAACTCTGCCACCGTCTTCTCCAGCCAAACTTCTAGGCAGACCTCCCAACCTCATGGCAGACTCTCTGACCTTCAGACCTCCAGGCCTCCAGTCAGACCCCCTCTGCAGACCTCCCTTACCTCGTGTCTCTCCCTACTTTCAGACTTCCCAGTAGATCTCCTCTCTCACTTCAGATCCCCTGTGGCTCTCCCCTTCCCAGCTTCAGCCTGCCATAATTTGTATGTTCTACTGGGAACTTCCTATGTGATCTCATCTGGTTCTTCCTATGGTGCGTTAGTGCCCATCATTTTTGTCAGCTCCCCAGGGTCTTTGGCTCTGTTTTGGTGACCATCTTTAATCAGTGCAAGAATTGCCGGAGACACAGGGACATCTGGGGTGGGCACCTCCCCCCCCCACTTCTGGAGCAGGTGCTGTGTGAGCTTCCCTCTTGGCTATGAGTCACTGTACGTTCTCAAGAGCTACAGGATTCTGCAGCTTCTGTGATCTTCCCTTCAGAAAGGCAAGGCTGTTAATCTTGCCTTTGTTATGTAATGTGTCTTAAATGCTGTACTTTCCTCTCTGTGGGCACCTCTCTTGCCCCGAAGGCAGGATTGTGAGGGTGTCCTCCTATAATCAGGGGACTCAGGTTCTGTGCCCTGTTACAATGGCACACATCCAGTAATTACTAAAATTCTGCAGCACACCAAAAATATATTTTTTGCCAACCAGACAAAAAATAGGTATTATTTGAATTCATTCACACCAGATGGCTATAGTTGTGTTGACTGGTCTCCTCTCTCTCTCTCCCTTTTTTTTTTTTTTTTTTTTACAAACTAAAGGAAAAGAACCAGTGCCCTGACGGGCAGGTATTGCATATCTGATAGGGGACTCAAGAGTTGGAAAATTGTAGTTTAAGGTAAAAAGTTATAAGCCTAGCAAGTAATGTCTGTGTTAAAGCTTTTGTTTCAGAAACTACAGATAAGGCCCATCCTCGCTCCTGGGAAAGCAGCTGACCTCCTGGGGCCCTGCTAAAGATTACCTCCCAGAGACAACTGGAGGCATCTGGCCTTTGTGTTCCAGGGAGAGACAGACAACCACCCGCCCCTGGGAACAGCTAACTGCCCAGGACAGGAATGTTGCAGCTTCTTTCACCCAATCCTCCCTGAATCTCAAAGCCCTCACCGCACCTTGTTTATTCCCCATTATAAAAAGTCTGACTGGGAAAGAAAAAACAAGATGGTCTGTTAGGGTATGAACCCACCATCTTCTCAGATTGCCAGCCATCTGACTAAAGCGCCCATGAAGATTCAATCGCTGTCAATGCTTATTGGGTTTGGTAGTGACAGGCAGCCCAGATGCCGGTGTCTTTTCCATTTTCATATTGAACAGACTTGTGCAGCACACCAGTGTGTCTGCCACAGCACACAGATTGAAAATTGGTTCTCTAGTTTATCACTTTTAGAGTTATTCTTTTTTCACATTTGTTTTAGTTGAAATATAATAGCAATGGACCTTACAAGTGATGGTATTATAAAATTACTCTCAATCCGGTAGCACATATAAAATCTTTTTTCATCACCAGAAACAATGATGTTAAATCTATTGATATTTTAATATGATATTATAATATGATATTATAATGTGATATAATATGATATTATAATATTAATATGATATTGATATTTTAATTCAATAAATGATATTTTGAGGATATCAGTCAGTGTTTATGAGACAGGTACTTTCTAATGCTAATTGCACAAAATATATTTATTAAAGTAAAATTATTTTAAGAAATTCTTAACAGCAATAGTTTTATTCCAAAAACTATATGGTCTCTGAATTTCAAGTTTGAGTTTATTAAGTTTATCCCTGAATTCTAGAAAATAATTTCATTGTTGCATTCTTAATAGACTGACCTTGGCCTTCAATTACATGTTTAAAGAGGTTTTAATATTTAAATGCTCATTATAAATTAGAGTACTGAAGTATAACATAATCTCCTATTTCTGAGCAATTACTGTTTCCAAGGGTTCTACAGGAAAATTATCATTAGGACATTCTATTTTCCAAATTGTTTATACCTCAAATTTATTGGGTTTAAGTACTTTCTCTCTGACAAAGTTTAATCATTTCATTCACCCTGCAATCTAAGGAGAAGCTACTTGAAAGCAAAGCATCTGACTACTGGTGTTCTATCATGTATAATGGACGCTTTCTTTGCCCAAATTTCTGAGGGAAAAATAAGGATACACATTGTACATGGGTAGTACCTGAAATACCTTTGTATCTGTTCTTGTGTTTTGTAATTATTTGTTCCATAAAATTTCTTATACCATACTATGTTCAAAAACAAATGCTAAAATTCCTTTATAATACAAAACCAAGTATTTACATATAACTAAATAAAATATTGAAATAAAAAAATTAAAACAAAAGATATTTTTCCTGAAGGTTTGGGACAAAAACGTGGGTGTGCGTTATATATGCAAAATATAATATATCTGAGGAGAGGTAATGGATAGCTCAATTCTCTGGAATGTGTGGTTTGAATCAATCTGAGAGATGATTTTCTTTAATATTTACATGACCTGGCTTTTGCAGATAAGCAAATACCAACAAAGAAATTCCAGACACCCATTAGTTTCTGCTTCATGAAATGAATACATTATTCCTTAGATGACGGACACCCATGCTCGAGTATCAAAATAAGTGTCCACCACCTCCCCTCAGACGGAGCCTCCTTTTTCCTTTCGTTAGTGTGAGCAGTTGAGCTTTGACTGTCTCTTCTCTATTTTTGAGCTCTATACATATTCCGTATCTTTAATACTGCTGTTTGTATGTTGTGTGTGTTCTCAAAGCTATTTAAATATTGGTACGATATACTTAATTTAAATAATTAAACAGACATTTAAAACAAATCTTAACTCTTTTTTTCCCAAGGAACATCAAATGGCGGATGACACCGGTGCTGCGGAGGGGCCAGGAGGCCCCGGGGGCCCTGGAATGGGAGGCCGCAGCGGCTTCCGAGGAGGATTTGGCAGCGGCATCCAGGGCTGAGGTCGCTGCCGGGGTCTGGTCGGGGTCCAGGCCATGGAGCTTGCAGGAGCAAGGCCGAGGATAAGGAGTGGATCCCCGTCACCAAGTTGGGCCGCCTGGTCAAGGACATAAAAATTAAGTCCTTGGAGGAAATCTATCTCTTTTCTCTGTCCATCAAGGAATCTGAGATTATTGACTTTTTCTTGGGGCATCCCTCAAGGACAAGGTTTTGAAGATTATGCCCATGCAAAAGCAGACTCGTGCAGGCCAGAAGACCCAGTTCAAGGCATTTGTCACCATTGGGGACTACAATGGGCACGTTGGTCTGGGTGTTAAGTGCTTCAAGGAAGTAGCCGCTGCCATCCGTGGGGCCATCGTCCTGGCCAAGCTCTCCATTGTCCCTGTGCGGCGAGGCTACTGGGGGAACAAGATTGGCAAGCCTCACGCCGTCCCTTGAAAGGTGACCGGGCGCTGCGGCTCTGTGCTGGTGCAAAATTGCCAAAGATACCTACATTTAAAGAGCTCATGTTCAGGCTAAAGTAGACAAAGAATGAACGATAAACATGATAAACAAGCAAATCAGTTGTTAAACAGATGGAAAATTCTTGAAATTTTTTTTAAAGGGAAAAGTTTAAGTAGGCAAAGGAGTGCTGGGGAAGGAGAATGAAGATTAAAGTATTAAATGTAGATGTTCAGGGTAGACCTCACTGAAAATGAAACATTTGAGTAAAACACAGAACAAAATGAAGGTGTTAGTCACAGGGAAAGCTCGACAAAGGGCATGAAGAGAAAGAATTCCCCTCAAGTGCAGAAATGGCATGGAGGCCCGTGAATCTGGAGTTGAGTTAGTCACTAGGACACTAAAAGAGGAAGCCAGAGAGGTGCGCCTGCAAATCCTATAGGCCAATGAATGAAATGGGGGCAAATGCACAGGTTTGTACAAAGGAGTGAAGTTACCTGAGTTATATAGTTAAAGGATCACGCAGGTTTTTGTGTGATTTTTTGAGGAATGGAAGGCAGGTATGAGAAGTTAGAAAGTTATTGACATCATCAAGTAACCCCCTATTACTGTAGAATATCTTTAAAACAACTGAAAATAAAGCCAAGAATCTTTAAAACCTGTATGTTTCTTTAGGTTAATGCAGTCTTTTGATGGCAAAACCTGACATGTATTTAATGTGAGCTCATTTATAGTTTTTTGTCGCTTGTAGATAATCATGTGTTTTGCCGCACAAATTAATGTGTTTCAGCTGGCTTTGCAATTTGTCAACTTGGCTTGACTGACCATCCCAGAATTCCCTTCCTTGCATGTGTCTGGATGAGCCACAGAAGGTATTTTTCCAGAGGACCCGAAGGTCAGAAATGAAGAAGCAGCCGCTTTGTTTTTGCACTCAGAACAGCAGGGAGAAGAATTTTGTTGTTCACAAAGTTCCATGCTTATTTGCTGATTTTCCTCAAGCAGCTGCTTGGCCTGCAATCCAATCGACTTTTCCCTTAATCCTCATTTGGCTTCTCTACTTCTGGCCCTCTTGTGTGTTTAAGTACATGACAAAAGGCATTGGTTTCTCCTATAAAATACCCTCTCTACATTGATGAAGGCAGTAAGAATCTGCATTCTGTTCTCATGGGTTCTTTTCTGGTTCATATGTCCCAACTCCTTTTTGATCTCACCAACAATGCAACCATTTCAATTCCTGACTGTAGGCACTGTGGACTTTAAAGACATGTAAAACAAGAAAAAATCAGACTGTTTTTAAATAGCTCTCAGAATTGTGTGAGATCAATTCCTAAAACAAGGTCCTGCAAATGTGATTATATCTAGGTAGTAATGAAACTGGAAAAGACACCAGCGTTCGGGCTGCTTGTCACTACCAAACCCAATAAGCAATGACAGCGATTGAATCTTTGTGGGCGCTTTATTCAGATGACTGGCAATCTGAGAAGATGGTGGGTTCATACCCTAACAGACCATCTTGTCTTTTCTTTCCCAGCCAGACATTTCATAACGAGGAATAAACAAGGTGCAGTGAGGGCTTTGAGGTTCAGGGAGGATTGGGTGAAAGAAGCTGCAACATTCCTGTCCTGGGTAGTTAGTTGTTACTTGTGGCAGTGATTGTCTGTTTCTCTCTGGAACACAAAGGCCAGGATGCCTCCAGTTGTCCCCAGGCGATAATCTTCAGCAGTGCCCCAGGAGGTCAGCTGTTTTCCCAGGAGCCAAGATTGGCCTTATCTGTAGTTTCTGAAACAAAAGCTTTAACACAGACATTACTTGCTAGGCTTATAACTTTTTACCTTAAACTAAAATTTTCCAACTCTTGAGTCCCCTATCATTAACAATAGTGGTTCTATTTCTCTAGTAGAACCGGATTGGTACAGAGTTTGATATCAAAAGTGGTTCCAAAGCAATATAATATTAAGAGTCTCTTCTCTGAATTATTGTTATCTGTAATTGGGTTTCTGATCTTACTATATTTAAAACTATTAGTATCCATGATTTTAGGTTCATTTAAAGATTTTATTTATTAATTTTAGAGAGGGGGGAGGGAAGGAGGAAGAGAGGGAAAGAAACATTGAGGTGTGAGAGATATATCACCTGACTGCTTCCTCTCACACGCCCCCAACCGGGGACGTGGCCTGCAACCCAGGCATGTGCTCTGACTTGGAATCGAATTGGTGACCTTTTGGTTTGCAGGCAGGCACTCAATCCACTGAGCTGCACCAGCCAGGGCAAGTTTTAATTTTAAAAGGGGCATTACTAGTCCGCAGCTTGTAGAGGCAAAACAGTTATGTAACTTATCGTTTGTGTGTAACTATAATCAAGTTTTCATAGGGGGCAACGCTCTGGGTAATCAACCACTTGCTACCATAGAAAAAAAATTTGTGTGAAATAAAGAATACACAGGGGTGAGTTAATAAATCCTAAGTGCTCCGAGAACTTTGGGAATAAAGATGATGAGATCAAAGCTTTAAATTCCAACATAAAGGAATGTATAGAAACAGAAAAGCATAAATGGCATTCCTAAAAGAAACACATCTCCTGCAGCCACCAGGTCTGGACCTCTGAAAATTAAACCCTAGGTTTAAACATACTGGTGTCTAAATTACAGCCCAAAATGAATTCTCAATGCCACAGAGTCTCTTTTCTCACAATGAGGATATCGAGGAGAAATGAAATCCTAAAAATTGAATTTGAGCATAAAGTGGATTCTGATGAAGCTGAGAATACCTAAGACCTAAATTTGCTCTTTGCCATTAGAAGCAGCTTTTTTGTTACAGAGCAGGCGGGGGGTGATTCACGATAAATTATTACAGAAAGGATCCCCCTTTCTGTCTCTGGAGTTTCCCCCTCCCACACATACCTGCTAGGTTCGCAATGCCCACCGCCAGAGGAAAGACGTCTCAATGCCAGAGACAGGTGAAAAGAAAAGAAATTATTTATTTAAAAGTTACACAAATTTAGGGTAATGACTTAATGTCTTCATTAAGATACTAAAGTCCTTTAGAATACCCACAGAAGCACAGTCCTTCCCTCTCCCTGTGCCCAGTCCGGGGTACCGTGTCTCAGGAAAAGAAGTAGAAGTCCGTGATTCAGGCTCCTGGCACCATCAGCTGTGTGGCTGCCACAATCTCCAGTTAATCCAAAACCATGTGGCACCTTCTCATGGCCCACCAGCAAGAGTCCTTCCTCCCTTTTTC
Source organism: Desmodus rotundus (assembly GCF_022682495.2). Lineage (NCBI taxonomy): Eukaryota > Metazoa > Chordata > Mammalia > Chiroptera > Phyllostomidae > Desmodus > Desmodus rotundus. The sequence continues at coordinate 169,589,994 of NC_071388.1, forward strand.
TTCCCGGCAAAGTCTCTCCTCCTGCCTAAGCCGCGTGGCAAATAGAAGCACTACAAAACCACAGCTCTAGAAATCTTATTTATCTTTCTACGTATATACCCCTCAGAGACCTGGACAAAATGCACCCCTGAGGCAGCAGAAAACAGTAACCAGAAACTGACTAAGAGCCACAAGTTTCGGACAGCTGGCAGACTAAGGATAACATCTTGACTTAAGTTAGGTTTCAGCTCCTGAGCCCTAAGTGGAAAGACACCCCCTCCCCACTGCCCATTCCCTGTCCGGCTACTTTCCCATGCAACCAGAGAGAGAGAAGGTGAGAGAGGCCTCAGAACTCTCCTCAAGACCTGAAATGATTTACCACCCTTACCTCACCTCTGACCAATCAGCTCTCAACATGACCCCTAACCCCTTAACTACTCTATTTTTTGAATTTGCTCAGTATAATCTGTAACCTACATGCCATGTGGGAGTCCAAGTTTGGAAGAAGCTCTATTTCTCCATGCTGGCCACTTCAGTGTTAAACTAGTGTTACAGAACAGGGCAGGGGGTGGTTCATGATAAATTATTACAGAAAGGATTCCCCTTTTCTGTCTCTGGAGGTTCCTTCCCCCACGCCCATCTGCTAGGTTCGAAATGCCCGCCGCCAGAGGAAAGACATCTCTCAATGCCAGAGACTGGTGAAAAGGAAAGGAATTGTTTATTTAAAAGTTACACAGACTTAGAGTAATGGCTTAATGTCTTCAATAAGATACTATAGTCCTTTGGAATACCCACAGATGCACAGTCCTTCCCTCTCCCTGTGCCCAGTCCGGGGTACCGTGTCTCAGGAAAAGAAGTAGAAGTCCATGATTCAGGCTCCCGGCACCATCAGCTGTGTGGCTGCTGCAATCTCCAGGTAATCCAAAGCCATGTGGCACCTTCTCATGGCCCACCAGCAAGAGTCCTCTCTCCCCTTTTCTTTCCGGCAAAGTCTCTCCTGCTGCCTAAGCCACGTGGCAAAAAGAAGCACTCCAAAACCTCGTGGTCCTCTTCCTTTCCCTTCAGAACCGCATGGTCCTCTCTTTACTTCACCAAAGCTGCCTGATCCTGGCCCTCTTCCTTTCCCCTCAGAACCTCATGGTACTCTCAGAACCACATGGACCTCTATCTATCTACTTGCTTCAGAACCTTGTGGTTCTCCCATTTACTTCAGAGCCGCGTGGTCTACTCTCTCTATGGCTGCCGGGCCTAGGTTTAAATCCCAGTGCCCATCTTCCTTTGCAGCCCCATTTCTGACTCCTCCTCCAACCAGCTACACCTGCCAGCATCCTTGTATTCTTCCAGCTTTACTGGGCTGCCATAGTAAGTCTGGGCAGGTGTGGCCCCATGACATGGAGCCAATCATCTCCAAGCTCTCCCACAGGCCCTGTAACCAGGGGGAGTTGCTTCCCAGTCCCATCTTAGGTAGAATTTGGTCCCATCCCCCTGGCTCAAAGCATGGCCACAGCTACTTAACACATCCATGAAACCAGTGAAAGGTTATAGATATGTTAAATGACTGTGCCAGGGGTTAGCTGCAAAGCTCTTGCTACCCAAAACAGCTCTGAATGGCCCTGTTCCATGTGTCCCATCCCCCCTGGCTCAGGCCTGTGGGGGTAAGGACATCCTATATACATTTTTCTAATATTTCCTGGACACCCCGAGTCCTGGACCCCATTACAAATCCCTTCTTGGGGCCCTCCTCTTGGCTGCACCCTGCTTCACTAGGTTTTCTTTATATACTACAAACACTTGCTAGTGCATTGCTTGGGGCCAGTGTACAAAGGCAGGTGGACACAAGGAGAAATCATTGAGGTTCCTCTAACAGTCCCAGCTTGAAATATTGTCATGCATGTTATTTTATAATTTAAACTAGGGATTGAGCTTCAGGGATAATTTTTTTTTAATTACCAGTCACAATATGAGAGAAAATTAGGGCATCCCTCTACAAACATTACCTTTGATGTCTCACATCAAGAATATTTTTAGGAGGAGCTGGATCCTTCTCACTGTACTTAGAGCATCCACTATACAGCTACACATACATAGTTGGATTAAAAAATATTTACCCAAAATCCAATTATAAGATTCTATTCTTAAGCAGTTAGTCTTGATGCAAAATGTTAATTTCAAAAAGACCTACTTTCCTCTTAAATATATCTGTTCTAAAGATTCTATTTTAAAAGTAAGTAATAAATTCTGATTAATTCCCTTCATGGTTAAAAAATATGTTTTATAACTTTGAAACTTCCTTTTCAATGCAGAAAGGTGTTCCTTTAAACCCCAACAAACTCAATGACTCCACATGCAAGATGGGGAGGCCTAAGCCAAAGAGGACTAAAGTAACTAGAACATTAACAAATGTTTTAAAATTTAATTTGACCAAGAAGAATTTAATGTTTCCCTAAGTTTGACTAAGCTTCAGACAGGATTCTTTTAGACCCTAGACCTCTTACCTAGACCATATACTTAAGAACCTGTACTTTAGAAAATGTATAATTGCAAATTCTTCCTCTGCTCTTTGAGTTGTAAATCTTTTAAAAAGATTCTTGGCGGTTTTACAATCCAGGAATGCTTTTCTCAATGACCTGAGAACCATCCCTTTGAAATAGAATCATTAAGGGAAATAGCACCCTATTTCCCAGTTTCCTCTGAGAGGAGAGGGGCTTAATTTCCACCAGCACCCTGCTCCAAGTTGTAAAACTACCTGCTGCCATAAAAATGTGAGAAAGTTTGCTTTTCCTTTGAGTAAAGACAATTGCAAACACACAGCTTCTTCTATACCCTCAGCCACCCGCTGAGCAGAGTTGAGCTCAGACTGAGAGTTCAGGTCTTTATTGCAATAGCTTTGCAGAAAGACCCTTTGGCCTGTTTAATTACATCCAATGTAATTTTTGCTATGACAAATTCAAAAATATTTTCCTGAAATCAAATGAGATAAATTACATAAGGAAAGAGCAACAGTATTCCAGGGAAAGTTGACCCAGACAGTACATATTATAGTATAATTTTGGATTTTTAAGACAAAGAAATAATACTTTAGGACAGCAAAATATAACATTAAGTTATTTTATTAGGAAAATAAAATCAGGTTATGGCAGAACTTATTTATTGCATTGATGTAGATTTCAGTATTTGTCAATTTCTTCATCCATCCCTGTATATGGTATGCCAGTGAAAAGTACATTAATACTTTTCCCCCCACCTTCTAAGTTATTCTGGCTGGGCTAATAACAAATTGACAGAGACAAATTAACAAGAAAAAAAATCCAAGTTTGATACATGTGCAGGGGAATTCACAGAGACATGATAAATCCATGAAAATCCCAAGGACAAAGAGGCAACCTTGGATATATGAGACAAAGGAGAAGAGGTGGGGGGTATTGTGCTATGAGACGTCAGCAGTGAGAATGGGTGATTTCAAGGTAGTGGAGGAAGGACTGAACACACGTGGCAGGAGGATCCTTGCTAGGTGACTCGGAACAATGGGACACAGAGGGAACCTAGCCAACAGGCACCTGCCTGAAGCCCTCTTCTTTACCATATTTAATTCAATTGCCTTAAGGGGAATATTTTGAACTCTTCCGGCAGCAGGTTTCTCTGACTGAATCTCTTGGGCAGCAAAGGGGAGGAGGGTCAAAAGTTCTAACTGTTTTGTTTCTTAGTAGCTCAAAATCAATATCCTAAAAAGCAGCTTCAGGATAGCAGAATTTTGGTCTCTTCCCCAGATTTTTTTTTTTTTTTGCCATATGATTTAGCAATTTCTAAAAACAAAAGCACTGGAATATATTTCCCAGCACTTGAACTTGGGGATAAGTTGTATGTCTTACTTTTACGAATGTTACTGGTGTGATGTGACTAAAAGCTTCTTAATGGGACCAAGATGTTGCTGCTATCCCTAAAGCTGTGCCTTCTGAGATACGATTTTAAACTGATTGTTAAGAAACAAAAGACAGAGAAAGAACCTTTGACTCTGCCCCCATCCTACCTTACCAATTAAAATGGAAAGGCCTGCTCCAGAAAGATAATCTTTTCACCTTAGCTTTAGAAAGGAAGGCTCCAGGCAGGGGCCTGGTAGCCTCACCTCCCTCCCTAGTTGTGACCCTTTTATTTTCTGAGTTGCCTAGCAAGAACTTGCCGGCTACACGTGTTCAGCTCTTTCTCAGCTACCTGTGAATTGCTAATTTTCTTTGAATTTGCAGACGCCTCCGACCTTTCTCCTTTGTCCATAATGGCTTATAAATCTCAACTCCCCAATGTATTTAGGGTATCATATCTTAAGATACCCCCCAGCATATACATCCATAATAAACTTTGTATACTTTATCCTGTTTAACCTGATTATTAGCCCAGCAAGAAGAATTTAGAAAGTAGGAGGAAAAGTGATGTTTTAACCCCTACACTTAAAAAGTGTTCTGTTATTCTAATTATGTAACCAGACTGAGAAGGTTCTTTGAGGTGTCCCAGGAAAGAATTCAGGGACACACACAGGAGTTAAAGCAGCAGCGGCAAGATTTATTAATGTGGAAGTTCGCTCTCAGGGAGAGAGCAGGCAGGCTCCATGAGCAACTATGCTGATCCTTTAGAGATCTGCCCCTATTGTCTCGGGCTTGGAAGAAGAGTGGGTGTATTTTGAACTGTCCAATCCTATCCTCTGATTGCCTTTGGGAGGCTTCCTGCCACTTTGGCTCCCACCCACAATTTAGATTTGCCCACAAGGGGGGTCAAAATCACAATGCTAATTTATTATAATCTGGGTATAATTGAGGAGAGGTCACTTTGAGGTGACTTGTGTATGAGTCTGCACACATGCTAATAATAATAGAAATTTCCCTCTGCCCCTCTCTCCCCCTTCTCAGAATGTCTGTGGTTTCTCCCAGGTCTGTGGTGCTCCCAGGGGTGATGGCAAAGGTATTTACCTGCTTAGTCAGATGTTGTGTTCGGTTTGCTCCCTCTTTCCTTGTTAATATCAAAGTTGCTGCCTACTCTAACAGTTACACTTACTTGCTTTTACGCTTACACCCTCACCACAAAAAGGACATGCATGGGCCAGTAGCCTGATTGTAACCAAGCAAAACCTGGGCTTGGCCATGTCATGCCTTGACACATGACCCAACAATTAGTGTAGAGGAAAGCAGGTTTTTACTAACAGGGCTCCAACCTCAGGGGGCTGAGAGCACCCCTGCTCAGAGCCTTGTTCTCCCCCAAAACCCAGCCCTTCCTTCACTCCACCAAATGCAAAACCATGCCCAGATGTTCCCCAAATCCTTATCTGTTCTTAAGCTGGCTGCCCAAACAGATCTCCATCCTCCCTTGTGGATTTCAGAGTCACCACCTTCTTACAGGATCTGGGGTACATTTTTCTTAGCCTCCTATTGTGGTTTGGGAAAACAGGTGCCAAGTTACACTGGATCATGGTGGAGTCCAGGAAAGCACACGTCCCAAAAGAGTGGCTTCTCCGTATGTCCTGCAGGGGAGCAGAAGTAGCTCAGCATTCCGGTCACAGTTCAGCTCCAAGCATCTCTCACGTCGTGCTTTGCTAGGCAGGTGCCCCACAGCTCCATCAGCTCTGCCTCGGCCTTCTCCTTCTAACTCCAGACCTTGTGGTGTGCTGTAACACAAACCACATAGCTTCCCCCTTACACACCAGAGCTCGTAACCGACTCCCATCTACACCCTTTCATAGTAACTGACTCCCATGAATACCCTTTCATACCGTGTGGCTTCTTCTCTTCCAGACTGCATGGCCTCTCCTTGTGGTGAACTCCCCTTCCTGCTGGACTCTCTCAGCCCATCCTCCTTTAAGTGCTCAGCCTGGAACTTCCTATGTGACCTCATATCTGCCCCCTTCTATGATATGCCATTTGTGCCAGTTCCCCCATTTCTTTTACCTTGTTTTGGGTGTCATATTTAGTGTGGTCAAGAGTTCCCTGTGACCTGGCTGGTGTGGCTCAGGGGATTGAGACCTGGCCTGAGAATCAACAAGTCGCTGGTTCGCTTCCCAGTCTAGGGCACATGCCTAGGTTGCAGGCATGTTCCCAGTAGGGGGCGCATGAAAGGCAACCACACATTGATGTTTCTCTCTCTTTCTCCATCCTTTCCCCTCTCTAAAAAATAAATAAATAAAATCTTTAAAAAGAGACTTCCCTGTGACACAGGGGCATCTGCCTCCTCTGGCTATGTCAGGAGTCACTCTCAAAGTCACATACACCTTTTGCCCTGAGCGGCAGCCCACTCCTTTCAAGAAATACGCAGCTATTAACTTGCTATTGTTATGCAAAGTGCCTTAAACTTGGTATCATCCACTTCCTCCTTCCTCCAACCAAAGTTTGTGGGGGTTTTGTCCAATTTTCAGGAGAACCCCACTCTGAACTCCATTACATGATCTTTCCTGGGACACGTGGATCTTTGTTGGAGGACAGAGAAATGTGAAATGGAGCTACCTCCATCAAGGTCCAACCTAGATTAGGACCTGAGCCAGCCCATGGGTATGCAAATAATCTTGACTAAAGTCATCAGAGCTGCCCAGCTGAGCTCAGACTGGATCACTATGTTCTCAGCTGATCAGCAGAGTTATGAAAAATGACTATTTAATGTTATATGCCTTTGAGATTTTGAGGCTATTAGTTATGAAGCAAAATCTAATGGATCCAGAAACATTTAATGACCAAAATTAGTGCAGTGACATTTACACATTCTCATGGGAATATATTTACATCCAGACAAGTTGTCTTTTATGTGCAATCACTACAGATAAAGCCCTTACACATGCAATAACATAGGGAATAATGTTCATGTGAGCCCATCTAAGAAAAGACAAGAGAAGTATCTCCACGCATTCAACTGAAACTGTGGAAATTCCGGCAAAAGTAATGCCATTGAACATCTCTTTATTATGAACACTAAATATATTTCATTAAAGATCTTTGGTTCTAAAACCATGATGGGGCAAGGATGAAAGAATGGGTTGGATACATAAATATACTGACAATGCAGAAATTATAAATCTACAAGAAAGAGGGAGAAAAATGGAAAGTATTTAGGAAAAAATAAAAATGGTTAAGATGTCTTTTCTTTTTTTTAAGGTTTTATTTATTTATTTTCAAAGAGAGAAGAAGGGAGGGAAAAAGGGAGGGAGTGAAACATCAATGTGTGTTTGCCTCTTGTTAACCCCCAAATGGGGACTCAGCCCACAACCCAGGCATGTTCCCTGACAGAGAATTGAAATGGTGACATTTCAATGTGCAGGCCAACAGCTCACTGACCCACGCCTTCCAGGGATAGACATATCTTTTCTACTGTAACTGTGAGCCAAAGCTGACAAAACAAATAGTAGAAATCTAAATTTATTCAAGAAAACTCTAAGAAAGATATTAGTAACAAAAATTAAGAAGTGAAGATAATTGTATTGTTTCTATCTCAAGGATCCGATAACTACTGAAAATAAAAAAAATAAAAAAAAAGTAGTTCCACCAGTTGCTTGGAGCATCATCCTGATTTGATCACAGGTCAGCACACATACCTAGGTTTTGGGTTTGATTCCCTGTCAGGGCGCGAATGGGAGGCAACTAATCAATGTTTATCTCTCACATAGTAGACGTTTCTCTCCCCCCTTTCATTTCTCTCTAAAAGCAATGAAAAAGAAATGTCCTTGGGTGAAGGAAGATTAAGAAAAAAAGAAAGTAAATGTAGTATATAAAATCCTGTCAAAAGTTAAGTGATCTCTCTTTCCCTGTTTCATAACTTCTGAGCCTGTATCTTACTCCAGCCATTGCTGTAACAACTGCTTTCACGCAGCTGTAATTGGATAGGGTCTTTCCTCATCTTTACAACTATTTCTTTTTATTCTAGCATTTTCTCTGAGACCTATGGTTGTATTGAGATATTTGTTAAGTAGAGTGCCGGGGTGATGGATGATGAGACAAAGTTCAAAAAGACCTCAAGGGAAAGTGAAATAGAGAAGTATATTACTGGCAGGTACAGAGCAGGTACACGGCAGGCTTCAGGTGCCACATAGAAAGGTCCATCCAGGGTGCAGACAGAGAGCTAGAAGCAGGACCTGGGGTGCATGCCTGTATTAGTGTACCTGGGTGGAATGCTTTGGGATGCTGGGGTAAGGGTGGATTAGATGACTCAAACCAAATGGAGTGGAGTTTTGGTAAGCTCACTGGGGCTCTAACCTAAAGGACACGCAAAGAGAGAGAAGGGAGCTGGGGGCGGAGAGACTGTTTATCACCAGGTACATTGGAGGAGTCGCATCAGGAATGTACATTGACTTGTGATCAGCCATCTGTTATCTAGGACATGCTATCTAGTGTATACCAGCGGTACTAGTATCAATTCAAGGCTCCTCCAGGCTTCTCGGCCACATAAAATAGATGCTGAGGCAACAAATTATGGAACATTTTACCTGAAATCTCAACCGGTTGGGACCCCTGAGAAAAATCACAAGACCCTTACTCATGGAAAACCTTAAGGTGTTCAGTGGTTCCTGGCTAACACACCATGAAGCAGCTGCTTGACCAACAAGGGTGAGTGCTACTGGATATAACTTCAGAACCTCCTGGTGGTATTGCGTATGTTGCCCACAGTGCACGTATTTTTCTCTTCATTCCTTGTTTCATTCTCCCCTGTCCCCACTCTTGTTTACTGAGGTCATTTCCCCAAAAACCTTGCACAACAAGCCTTGGTCTTAGGTGTCATTTCCTGACAGGAACCTAGGCTAAAAACTCAAAAGATAAGCGCTAAAACATGTGTGTGTGTGCATGTATATGTGTGTACATATATGTGTACATATATAGAGATAAAGCTTCAAAAGAACTGCAGTAAAAATATGAAAACATCAGTGATTATATAGAAAAAAGTCACAGTTACTGCTTGTTACCACTGTGGATGGCTGCCCACTTTTCATAATTGAAGTAAATGCTAAATTTTAGTTCAAGGTTAAGAAAAGCAAACAGCATTTCTAGCCAGTTTTATGGATCAGCTGAATTCTATTAGTGGACCACTAAGTTAAAAACCCCTAGTATAACAACTGTTTGATTTTCACTAAAAACTTACTCATGAGTTTGTATAACCTTTAATCCTCTTGAGGAGCTAACATCATTTATTCCAAGGCATTTTTAAAAATGTAGGTAATCTTTCAAAGAAGTCTGATTGTTCCTTTTAATACCATTGATCATGTATACAAAGTTATTTAGGTATTTTCTTAGGTATATACAACTTTAAAACTTGTACAGGACAGTTTTGTTGTCTGTTATTTACAGAGGAAGAAAGGTAGACAATAGATTTAATAGTTTCCTAAAGTGATTTGATTAAGTACAGGAAGCTGGCATAAACCCAGGGCGACAGGACAATTCCTTGTTCTGGTGAGCTGCAGTAAGATGTGGACTTATCCTATGTGGTATGATATCCTGATAATCCACTAATCCACTCCACATTTTATATTCTTTCAACCTGATTTGCAAATTGAGAATGTTAGAACCCATTTATAAAATGTTGTATAAAACATTTACACTATTATATGTAAAACATTTATACTAGTATGTGTGGTATAAAATTTATACTTCTATAAATGAAAAAAAGCATTTGTCAGAGGGTTTCTATTTATAAAAGATTTTCTGTATAAGAGACAGAAGGAAAAGCATGGCCACTATTTAAAAAAAATTATTTTATTGGTCAGATAAAACATCTTTATTTGAGGCAAATGGAGGACTTGGATTTGTATAGCAACCAAATATGAAGGATGTGAATACCTCATCAAATAGCCAGTCCCTGTCAAGTCTAGACAAATAAAACACTTCTTAAAATAAGTAAAGCATCCTAGAGAATGCTCTTGCTGGAGATAGGTATATAGCCCCTCCCTTCCAACAGAGAAAAAGGTAAAAGGGGTTGACCAACACAGGCTGGACCAATCAGAAAACTTGTTCTTTCTCCTCAAGAAAGATGCCATAACTGGAGCATACTCCTCACGGAAGGAGAATGAAGAAGTGGGGAATAAGTGCACCATCTATTAAAACATGGGAATTTTCATTTTAGTTTACATCCGTAATCATTCAGCATTACAAAATATAGTAAAACATACTGATTATTGTCAAACAGTTGGGTGAAACAGGAGGTGAGACTTAAGGGAAAAGATTAGTAGACCATTAACATCATAAGCCAAGATGAACAAAGCAAAGCCAACATTCATTATGTCATTCAAGTCATGGACAGAAGAGGAAGATAGGGAGGAATTTTAAAAAAAGGTAAATTTGACATACAGAAGGCATGTGAACTCTTGGTATGATGGTGAGCTCCTAAATAAGGTAAAATAAATGTCCTAATAGAATAGTAAATTTATTGTAGTCAGAGCTGGTAGGTGATTTTTGAATGCAGGAGGAATTAGAAAACACAGAATCTGGGCAATGCGGTTAGTGGACTAGGAATTCAGACATAACTCTGCAAACGTCACAAACCCAGTCTTGAGAGTTTCAAACACAAGAGCCAGATGAGACGGACAGCAAAGCCCAGTTGATTGAGAGTCAGGGAAATATAAAGGAAGACTCCTTTCAAAGAGCCAGGATTTGAATGAGATTTTTGTGGTGCTGGGGTTTTGTGTAAGGGTTAAATTGGCATCCTTTGTAAGATAAGGAAGTGGAAGAAAACAAACAGCCCTAACACTGAATAACACTACATTTATACTTTAAAATCAAAGAACTTTGGGTTTGATAGGGTTTTCAAAGAGCATATTCAATTCCTGCATTATCAGGACTGACTCCAACTTAAAAGGAAACCATCATGAATTGAAGTCCAGAGGAAGTCAAGAAATGACTCTTTAAAAATAAAAACCTTTGACTATCTTAAAATAGCTTTTGAGTTATTTTTATGTCCTGCCTTAGCCAAAGAATTTCCAACATCAATAGATATAAAAAATCAGGTTACCATCGAACTTTTTTACCAATTGAATATGCTATGACAGATTGCCTTTTGATTAAAAGGTAAGACATTTTCTTAGATGTGTCCCATTATTCTTCAAGTATAACTTACTAATTACCACAACATTTCCATCAATCCATTCCATTAGAAAAAAAAAAAATATGTCAGCTGCTCTCCATAAAAAGGACATTTTACTCAAATTTATATTCTTATATTAAGGTGAATAACATGGACAAGCTTCAAATATACGTATGTGATTCATTTTCTTTACAATGGAGCATAATGAAGGAGATGAATGCCTCGTGATAAAATATTTTTATGGTCTCTATACAGTAAGTAATCAAAGACTTAATATCATGATAGTGGTTGATTAATTGCAATTATTTAATATTTTCACATAAGTACCACTCAAAACAAGAGTATAAAAGAAACCTGGAATTTCTTAGGTTATTATATTACTCATTGTGATATAATAAAGAATATGTGTGTTCTTTGTACTTGGTTCCTGGCGCAAAGTTCAAAATCCCTAAGTAATAAATAAGATTCTTTTGTTACTCTTACTGAGCTCTTTCAGACAAAGACAGTGAACTAGTAAAAGGTGACTCCTGGTGGGCCCTTAGAGAGTATCAAAGGAGGGGCTGGCCTCGCCAGAAAGACCAAGCACTTGATTACAAGATTGGAATATTTAGCCTTATCAATCAAACTCAAAGAAGCGATGCTGACCAGAAGATTAAGCTCAAACCACGAGGACAATTGTTTCACCAATGATTTCTACTTAATGAAACCCAGATAAAAACTCTGTACACTGAAGCTCAGTGGAGGTTCTGAGCTGCTAAACACGTTGATGTGCTAGCATGCCTGGCTTCTGCACGGAGGGAGAAGGGAAGTCCTGGGCCACCCCTCTCCCCTGAGACCTGGCCTTATTGATCTCTTCCATCTGGCTGCTCCTGAATTATAGCCTTATAATATTAAAACTACACTCAAAGGTTTAGGACTTCAAGTGAGTTCTGTGAGTTTTCCTAGCAAATTATAGCCTGAAGAGAGGGAAGGGGCCATGGAAAACAAGAATTTTTCCAACTTGGAGAAAAGTGGAAGCAGCCTGGAACACCAGTTGTGGCTAAAGTCTGAAGTAACAACAGTCTTGTTGGACACCTGGCTGTGTGACTCGTGGAACCCGATGCTGACTCTAGGTATTCAGTGACAGGACACCTAGTTGGAGCACACCCAGTCCATAGCTAAACAGTGGTGTCACAATGCATTCATACATGTTACGAAGTACACTGGTATTTTACCTTTGGGAAACAAGTATTATATCTTTGTAGGCATGCTAGCCCTTAACAATTGATTTTGTTATTTAAATTAAGTTGCAGGTAAAGAAATTCACACTATACTTGGCATATCATAAGACCACTAAATGTTGCTATGGCGTTATGACTAGGGAGATTTAAAGTTATCAGTTATTTGATCAAGTGACACGAATTTTACTTTTTAAATTAATAATGAAGCTGAACCTTGCCCATGTTCTCATGTACTTTAGTAGTCATAACCATGTGAAAGATACATAAATGTGACAACCGAGCCTTACCTTTTGACATTTACCTTCTTGTGCAGTTTCCTTCATATTAAATCCAGGATCATCTGCGAGACCGATAGAATGTGGCAGACATTATGAGCAGTGTCTTGTAAGGTATTATAGCTTCTGCCTTGGTCTCATGGATTGCTCATTCTAGGGGAAAGTAAATTCCCTATCACGAGCATATTTAAGCATTCCTGTGCAGAGGCCCCCGTGTGAGGAACCGAGTTCCCGCTAACAACCTGCATCAACTCACCAGCCATGTGAGTGGTTAGTGTCAGTATCCCGGAAGGCAGATGCCCCAGTCCCAGTCAATCTTCAGAAGATCAAAAGTCAGCCGATACTGTGACTGCCCTGTCATGAGAGATCCCAGGCCAGACCTGTCCATTTCAGCCAATTGGTGAAGACTCTGAGGAGAGTGTCCGTCAAGAGTTGGAGGAGCTTTGAGCATAACGCTGGCAGCACCCTTCGGAACTGAAAGTGCTGGCAGAGAGGACCTACGAAAACGCGGAGGCAATTTTGGCAGAATAGTTTGGAGTCGAGGGGAATTTTGTGATGCAGACGTAGCAGCATTGTTGCTGAAATAATATTAAAAGTAAATAATATAACTAAGAAACTGTGTGATCATGTTAAGTAGGTTATCATACTGTAGAGACGAGCTAAAAAGGAAAAAAAAATCCAACATGAAGAAACCAGAATATGCTTAGTTTGAGAATTTCAAATATCCAAGCAGCAAGTAAGTCTAATAGTAAGGAAAAGCCCTCAGTCAAAGGTCAAGAGGAAACTGAGTGTGACAGTGTCTATTGTGAGCTTTAGCCTAAGAGAAGAAAAGGAGTAAAGGAAAGCATAGTAATATTTGCAGAAATAATGGCATTTTGATAGGTCTGAGGAAAGTCCAAAGACCTCACTTGAGAGAGCACAAAATGAGATCGTTCGGCTACATAGGCAAAAAAAGAAATACAGCTGGCGAAAGAGGCAGAAACAACGTTAGTGGTTTCCAGGCATTGTCTTATGTGCATGGCTTCGTACCAGAAACACCGGGGGAATTTTAGAAATACTGCTTCAAAGGATGCACTGAAAATTAAATGCATTAGATTCTATGAGGTGGGGCCTAAATATATTTAAAATGCCCTTAGCAATGATTCTGAAAATTCAGTCTAAAAATAACTGCTCTAAAGGCCAAATACATACCATACAAAAATCAAGAATTATATATTATCAACCATCTCTCTAAAATACTGGATGAAAGAAGATAATTATTTAATACACCAAATATTGAAGGGAAAAAACAATTTCCCAAAGAGATACAAACTATGTACAATTCTCTTGGTCACACAGAATATCAACACTGACATTAAAAGTAAAAACATTGTATAAAAAACAAAGAAAGCTTCATAAATCCCACAGAATCATTATATTCTATGATAACAAGGAATTAAATTCATAAACAAAAGGTAATAGCTTCTAGTATCTGTTAATGTATAAATATGCTAAAGTCATATTTTTAAATAATTCAAGTTTCATACAGGAAAACATGATAAGTGCAACATATTTAAAGCTAAATATATTAAAAGTAGTATATTTCAAATTTACAAACTGAATTCAAAGTGCCCATTGAGAGAATACTGAAACAGAGAGAGAGAGATGGATTTTAATTCTTTCATATGAAAAAAATATAATGTAAATAAAGGCAGTAAAACCTAGAAGATGATTAAAATGTTAAATCTAAACAAATATTAGAAGTAAAATAATAAACAAAAACAATCTATTTGAAAAATTAAAAATAGAATTACTTAATAAAACACTCTTTAAAGTGTAATAAATCTTTGGCAACACTGAATGAAGAGGAAATAATCATATAACAATTATAGCTGTGGGTTTTTTTTTGAGTGAGGATCAGAAATAAACAATGGATAAATTAAATATAAAATACATATTGAAAAGTAATGGAAAACGTCATAGAATTTACTTGAAAAGCAAAGAAAAAGGCTTGAGAATGGCTGGGATAAAGAAGGCTCCATAGCAGGCAGGTCCACAAATACAGTAAGGGTTCAGCCGCTATCAGCAGAAAGGAGACCGCAAGAGCTCCTGCTCTTCCTGCCAGCCTAAGCTGCTGGGCACAATTCCTGAAGCCCTAACACTTTTGTCCCTGCATCCTGGGGAATTAATCCTTTGCTGTCTCTACTTCTTCGCTGACTTCTTATTCAAAACCTAGTTAGTGCTTTTGATTGAACGAGGCTTTACTTGGTCCTGTTCTCGTGCATGAGGGGCAAGCTAGACTGAAAAAGGAGCGTCAATCCATGAAATTTTCATTTTCATTAGTAAATGCAGAAGGTTCTGCCTCTCACTTTATCAAAATTTTTCCCCTAAACCTCACACCTATCCTTCACTGTTTCCCCCCAAAAAATCAATTCAAAATCTCCTCAGTTACTGTCTCTAGAAACTAATTTTGGATTTTTATGTAAAATAAAATCCTTTTCTCATTCTGTCATGATTTCATCTGTATTACTTTGTCTTTGTCCTCTTTATTGGCACCAGGCTCCCTAAAGCCTCACAATGTCCTAAGTGATGACAGTGATAAAGGTATCTTTTGTTATATTAATGGGGTGGGTTTTGCCTATGGTTGGGGGTTGGGAGTCGGCAGCCAGGAGAAACAACCATGTTATTAGAAGAGGGGAACTTTCAGTGCCAACACCCCTGATCTCTGAGGAGGGAACAGGGCCAGAGATTGACTCACTCTCCAATGTTTAGTGACTTAATCAACCATGTCTTCTAATGAAGCCTCCCTAGAATCCCAAAGGGAGAGGATTCAGAGAGCTTCTGGGTTCGTGGTGAACACGTGCAGATTTGGGGAGAGTAGCATGCCCAGAGAGGGGGTGGAAGATACCCTCTTCCCATTTCTTGCTTTCTGTATCTTTTCCATCTGGCTAAGCCATGTTGCCTCTTTTTAAATAAAATGGGAATCTATTAGCTAAAATGTTTCTCTGAGTTCTGTGAGTCATGCAAACAAAAGGGGATCCTTAAACCTTCCATTTTTAGCTAGTGTGTCAGAAGACCAGGTAACAACCTGAGCTTGTGATTGTTGTCTAAAGGGCGTGTGTAGGAGGGCGAGGGGAACGGTCTCATGGGATGAGCCTTTGAACTGTGGATTCTGATACTATTTCCAAGTTGTTAATGTCAGAAGTAAGTAGAATTGTAGGACATCAACCAATGTTGGAGAATTGCTTAGTGGTGTCAGGGGAAAAAGACTACTCATTGGAATTGGAATCAGAATAGTTACACACCTAATTTAAGGCATAGGACTCCATAGAAGCTTATAAGTAGCCCTAAAATGAAGTTTGTAACTTGAATTAATTATAATTTCTTCTTTCTATTTTTTATCTCTCTCCTTAACAATAACAACAGCAATAGCAATTATAATAATAAAGAAAACCTTAAACTAGGGTATAGTGTAAATTACTTTTACTGATTTTATTCATTTATTTTTAGAGAGAGGAGGAGGGAGAAAGAGAGGGAGAGAAACATTGATTGGTTGCCTCTCACACAGGCCCCAACAGGGGATCAAGCCCACAACCCAGGCATGTGCCCTGACCAGCAATTGAACCAGCTATCTTTTGCTTTAAGGGACAACTCTTAACCAACTGAGCCATGCCAGTCAGGACTGTAAGTCATTTTTAATTGCACGAACTAAAAAATACCTTTGAGGAGAATTTGACTGATTCCTTGATTGAGCTCTTCATTTATTTATCTGTTTATACTGGTTTCAGGTACCAGGATATACAACATGTATAAGAAAACAAATATGGTATAAATTATATCTATATCTATGTATATTTTGAAATGCTAGTTCCTGGTTTCTATGTAGGTGCATGTGTAATATATGTGTATGCACATAAGTACATAGAAAGTAGTGATCTTTGAAGCAGAAGGCATTTTAAATCTGGAGGAGGGATAAATGGCTTTTCGATTCTATTGTATTGTATTTTGTCTTGGGGAATTTCCCGTAACAAAACTAATTTGGAATCCAATTAACCCGGAAACCTACATAATATTCAATAGATTTTTATCAATTGCAGAGTTCCATTCATATATGCAAGCTATTATCTCCCATAGGTCTCCCATAAAGCAGTTTTATCATAATCATTTTGTTGTAGTTTTGCTTTTCGTAGGAAAAAACAGGTCTACAAAACCAAAAATTCCAAACTGCATCAAAAAATGGCAACTCTCAGTAAGCTCTTATTTGTAACCAGCCTTGGTGCTAAACCCTTAACAATAATGTCATTGTGAAAATAAATGAGGTGGTAAATGTGTTATTACTATTTAGGTTTTAAAGATGAGGACAGTGAAGTAGTAGAAAGGTTGAGAAACTTTCCACAGATCACCCTTGGAAGGTGGTGGAGCCAGGCTTCTAACCCAGGCAGTTCAGCTTCAAAACCTGCAAAGCTGCCGACAGTGCTACATTGCCTCCTGTAAGGTCAGACAGTTGCCGACTGTAACTGCAGGTGATGGGATCAAGCCTGGACAACCTCTATGCACAGTGAGCATTAACAAAGAGAATGATTCAAATGAGCCGTTTTCAGGGGTTCATTTGATCATAGATCCAAGCTGATTTATCTCTTCTTTGATCACTTATTTTTTCCATCATGTTTTCAACAGAAGAGAATAATATATTTGACCTTGGATGAATGAACCGTTTATCAATAGGATGTACCAAAGACAAAAGATTTGGTTGAGAAGTAGTGCATGTATTATGATGTTAACTTTTACCCAAGCTTGTTTTCAGTTAAATGCATGCAAACTGGACCTGCATTCTTTGTAAGCATTTCATTTGTGAGTTAGTGAATCTATCAAAAACATTTATTAATTCAGTATTTGTTTACTGAATTGTTATATTTTACCCAATTTGTCATGATATACTACAGGAAACAGAAGAGCATTAGCTTCTAGTCTATTTGGAGGAATTAGAAATATTAATATCTAATTATAATGTAGTATGATAAGAACCATAAAGGAATAAACAGAAATAAATGAGTAACTAAATATACCTGATGGAGAATGGAATGTAGGTCAGTAATCTTTTCTCAAATAAATTGACATGAATTTTCAAAAAATACTGCATTCCCAACCAGTCCCCCCAGTTCTTCCTAGTTGACTAGGAGCTGACCCAATTAAAGCAAAACACCTGACAAAAACAGGAAATGTTCAAGAACCATTGGCTAAGTTTATAAAAATTGCATTTGTTATTTATTGATGTGTTTTCCCTAAATCACTTATAAAGCACAGTTAGCAAGATACATTAAACTTAATTCTTTGTCTGTTCATTAAATTCAGGTGGAAAAGTAGACTGGAAAAGGAAATACGCTTTTAGAGTATTTGAATAACTAGGAAAAAACATGTAAAATTTCAAGTCCAAAAAGAAAGGATGTTTTAAAGTGGTTGATAATTTTGGTTTCTTGGTAGAATGAGACTATCAAGACACTGTTGTTTTGTTGAAGCTAAATATTGATTTGGCAAAAGCCAATTAAGGTAATTAGTTTAAGTTCTCTTTGAACTAATAAAGTTATACCATAATGGTCTTTTCGTAAAAGAAGTAATTTGAACATATCTGAACGTATTTGACAGCAAATATGTACGATATTTTCCCCCTTATCCATGGGGGATACATTCCAAGACCCTATATATACAATGATGTTGTTTTGTTTTGTTTTATTTTTCCTTATACATACACTCATGTCACTTAAGGGAAACACTACAAATTCTCTTTCGCGTATCTGAATTTCCCGCATCATGACTCCTGTGCTTTGGGGTCATTATTAAGTAAAGCAAGGGCTCCTTGAACATGTGTTACAATACTGTCACAATCTCTCTGAAACAGACAGTCACTAAGTGACTAAGAGGAGGGTAGTATGTACAACATGGATACACTAAACAGCAGGATTATTCACATTCTAGGCTGGCTGGAGATATCGACAAGCTGCTCAGAATGGCGTGAAATTTAAAATTACAAATGGTTTCTTTCTGGAATTTTTCATTTAATATTTTCAGACTGAGGTTGACTGAGGGTAACTGAAGCCATGGAAAACAAAACTGTGAATAAGGGGTGAATACTGTACTATACAATTTATTAATTTTTGCTAAATTCAGCATAAATTGATATTAAATAGTTATATATTTACATTTATATTAAACATAAAGGTTCTTTCCGGTTAGTTTGCATCATAATTGCAACTTTTGTTTTGCACAGACTTTAGAAGTCCGTGTAAATAACTTTCTGATGGAATATTCTGATATATATGGAAAGAAGCTGCGGTTTAAAAATTTTAATGCAGTTTGTTAAAAATATAACTTTTATAGTAGTTCCTCTTTTTCCTGGAACTAATGGATAGTACTGTTAGATATTTTGAGAGAGAAAGAGAATCTCATTCCCACAACTTTTATTAAAGTATATTGTTGTAATTGCTCTACTTGATTATTAGTTATGGTGCCTAACTCATAAATTAAACTTTATCATATGCACGCATGTAGGCTACAAATCTGTTTATGCATGCATTCAATTTTTCACCTTGTCAGAGGTGTTAACTTCTGAAATAAGCATAATTCCTCTGAAAATGTAACACTGCCACCGGCTTTCCATCAGTTAAAGAATAAATATCTGAAGTGCAAACCCCTTATCATGCAATACTCTGAAAAACTCCTTAATACAGCACCTCACAATATGACCACCTGATTACTTTTCCGGAGATTATTATTTAACTTTGTGCCTAAAAGTTTGCCATATACAATATAATTACAAATTATGCAATGCCATTTCACATTTTAGGACATGGTCTTCCCTCTGCTTAAAACAAATGTCTATGTTATGTATAACTTTCTCTTCTGCTTGAAAAAAGCTATTCATTTTTCAAAACCTGACATCAACCCCTTTGTTATAACCGATAGCAACTTTTATTTCTAAATCTCTCAGTAGTTCCTATTTGGACTTTAAGATAACAACTAATCAGTATGTATTTAGTACACATGCAGGCTGTGCTGCAGCTTTTTGCTAAAATGATATGAAAAGCTGACGATAATTATATTGGCAATGGCTTACATGGCGCATGCCGATTTCCAAACTCAGTGGACTCTTATTTTTCTTATACGGTATTCTTTACAAAGTACAAGTGAACTTAATATATCTCTGGCCTCCATAGTTGACACATTTTGGTTATGAATGTAGATACTGGCTAAACTAACTGATAATACAGAAAAATTGGGTTGCTATTAACCTATTTTTAACACCTAAGTTTCTCAGAAATAAGCATTGCAGTTTCTCATGAAAATTTTATGCCTTAAGAACATACTTAGGCCGAAGTTCCCATGCAATTTCTCTGTATATGTTGATAGGCAGCCAGCATTCTCATATGCTTATTTTCATCATAATGCCTTATTTGCTGGGTATTCTTAAAGACACTGCAAATTCAATAATTTAAGTCATTTTCAGTCTCCAACTACTTCTCTTCTCTTTTGTACGTGACCTCATGAATGACAAAATCATTTACTCACAGACCCCAATCTCAAAACCACGAAAGTAAGGTATATCTGACTCATTTTTACTCCTGCTTACCTTACACAACACAATCGGTTAATCACCAAGCCTTGACATTTTCTGTAACAATACCTTCCTAATTGCTTTGCACACTTTTAATCCGGTACCCTTACATAACTTTCCCCTGAGTAACCAGAATAGCTTTCCTAAATGACTTCCCTGCCAGTGTTTGTCAGTCCTCCGGTGGCTGCGGGAACTAGGTTTCCCCACCCCCCTACGTGGTACAACACCTGGGATACAGGGGTGGTTTAGAAGGGGCATTGGGGTTATATTTAGCTATCAGAAAAGTGCACATTAGCAGTACAATTGAATAACACAAACATTTTACGAAGTTCAAAAAGTAGCGTGGACTGTAGGAAACCCTGAAAAATCTTAGCTATTAAAAAGATAAAACAGTGAACAATCATCTAAAAGTATTCTCTCATTATCTTGTCTGGTGAGAATTTAATATCACATTCCCAACAAGCTGCCAAGACTATAATACTTGTATACAGGGAAATGTGTTTTCTCTTTAAGTCTGGATCCAAATTAATACTTGTTTAGTGATGTTATTATCTCTTGCCAAATATGGCATTATCTAAATTACCCCCTCTCATTACATTTTAAATGAGATACTAAATTAATACAATATTTTGTATGGTGAATTTTTTAAAAAGTTATAAACCATTAAATAACATAGTCTATATTGTACAATTTATAAAATATATATTCTAAAATTTTGGTAGCTTCCTTTTTAAAAATGTTCTATGCTTTATTTCATTTGTGCTACTTAACCATATTCATAGGCTTATCACAGACATATTAAGTTAAATTTGAAGTCTCAATGGGAGACTTATTATCCAAAAGTGATACTTAGGAGTTAATTCCCATACCCTTTGTTTCTCCCTGTAGTTCATTTATGTTAAAAATATGAGACCAGCTAACAGATGAAAATTCTAGCTCTGTTATGATTTCCAGCTGCTCACTGTGACCTCTTTCATCCCTCTTTGATATTTGAAAGTGGAAATTTTAGTTAAATTGATCTTTTGGAAATTCATTTTAACATTTTGACTTTTCTTTTTTGACATACAGCTATTGTTTATATACTTAAATACGTTCTAAAGTTTAGATTCAAGATAAAGCTTGCAGTGTTGTATTTTGATTTCAATTATGAATGCATATGATTTTAGAATCTGTGTTCTAAACATAATTAAATTATCGAAAACCTTTTTTCTAGGTTTATGTTATGGTTTGTACTTGTTTGTTTTTTCTTTCCCCCTTCAGATTTAATAAATTATTGACCAGGAAACTTCGAGCTTAGAGAAAAAAATCTAAGGCAAATTTCAAAGTTTATGATTTTTTTTCCTTTTTCTAAACTACCTTTCTTTACCCTGAAGATGTATCTGTAGAAGCAACGCTGCCTTGTCAATAAGAAAATACTTAATGGGCTGACTTTTTCCTTGTGGAGAGACAGAACTGAAATCCAACAGGTTAGTTTTAATTACGTAAGATGTCATTTCAAAAAAAAGTGTAACAAAGTCATAATTCTAGTAGGTGTTTTGTTCCACTGGGATTTGGGAGAGGCTAACAGGAGGCAATGCTGTCAAGCTTTCATGACCTCTGGAGCCTGAGTGACACCCCAACTTTTCGTTATAAGTAGGTCAAGGTTAGTTTATCAGTCAGTGACAACACAAATATATAATGCAAACCCTAACACATGTATCAGAATGAAAGCAAAACAGCTAAAGAAAAACGATTAATGTGATAGAGTCATCTCTGTTTCCTGTCAAGAATTTATAAAGCGGGCAGTAGTTGTAAATGGAAAAGATTGTAAATCAAAATACAATATATTTTTAAAGATTTTATTTATTTTTAGAGAGAGGTGTAGGGAGAGAGAAAGAGAGGGAGAGAAACATCAGTGTGTGGTTGCCTCTTGTGTGTCCCCTACAGGGGACCTGGCCTGCAATCCAGGCACGTGCCCTGACTGGGAATCAAACGGATGATTCCTGGGTTCATAGGCTAGCACTTAACCCACTGAGACACACCAGCCAGGGCCAAAATAAGATACTTATAACTTATGTACTTTTATAAATGATTAAATTGATTAAATTCACTTGATTAAAGTGACAGACTCAGATAAGGCATAGATTATTTTGTGTTTGAACTTTGGAAGATATTTGAATATGTTTACAGTTAACAGTGAATTTATTATTTTGACAATAAATATGTTTATTAACATTAATGCAGGAAAAATGTTTACAACTTTGGGATTTGAAATTATTGATTTAAGAAGTTAGTTTGGCTTTGTTGCTCTAGTAATTGAAGCATGTTTTTCTCCTGCAATTCCCTACTCAACTTTTCTGCCACCATCAAATTTCTCTTTGAAGACAAAGAAGTAAATAATTAATTTTGTTTTTATCTTGTTACTACACAAAATTGCACGTCTAGCTCATTCTTGTTCAGCTTTGTTTTCTCCTAAGCATTTTTTCTAGTAACTACAAGAAAATAATATCAAATAGCTAAAAGGAGACAAACGTAATCAAATGTTTTATGAATACATACACACCCTCAAATATCTATATGTAATAATCCAAGATAACCAAAATTAACATAAAACAACCTAGAACATGTTCAGTTTTTATTTTTGTAACTGTAATGGTGTTACTTTAATTTCAGCTACTTTAAAAACTACACCTTGTAGCTTTTTTTTAAATTAAAAATGGAGTAAATGGTTAAGAATCTAAGGAAAACAGAGATATTGAGAGAAAACTAATCATTCACAATCACACCACTAAAATACTCTTTTGTATTTCTATCCAGCATTTATCACACACTTTCACTGACATCTTTGAAAAATCCCTTTGGTGTCAGTTTGCCAACACATGGGCAACAATCTTATGGGTAAATTCAACTTTCTGCAAAAATTCATATAGTTTAGTTTGCTTTGTTTGGATTTGAGTGTACAATAGCCCCAACAGTATTAAGAAATGAAGTAGTCAGATTGTGTTGGCTTCAGATGTGTGCTAAGAAATAATGTATCCCCATTGATTTTACTTCTAGCTTCAGGCAGACACTGTCTGTGCTTAATTAATAGGCAACTAGTGCATTATTTGAGTATACTATAAAAAAGATGCTTACCCCAAATAAAATGTTCAAGTGTCTCATAAGCATAATGCTAACTTTTGGCCAGTCCCTAGCCAGTAGGATATTTCCTTCCAATTGCAACGACAAGAGCTCAGTGATACCTAGAGCTTCACCACCATAGAGATATATCCAACTTATCTTGCCATAATTTTTGCTACTATATGTCAGCACAGATTATTGGTCTAAAATTGGTGGGGATAGAATATAACATGCTCTTTACCTGAAAAATGATCTGGACCATTTATATTATACCCAATATCAATGCATTGATTTCTATTTTTTTATGACAGTCAATAAATGAGTAAAAAAAACCATTGGTTCAGTTAGAAGTATAAATATATATCCACAAAGAAAAATACAATTTAGCTTGCAGATGGGTGGAACACATGCTTGTACAAAGTGAGTAGGAAATGATAGCTGCCCTCTCTAAGGACAAACTGCCGCCCATTCTTTTAAAGCACCAATGAACTGTTGTGCTCTATAAATATTGATTAAATGAATCATCCTTAAAACACTGTGGTAATTATTCTTACACTTATGAAACAAGTATACATACAATAAACTGGGGAAAATGTGTTATTATAATTACCAGTCACTTTTTCATCCTCTCCCATTTTGGAACTGACTCCTGTCTATACTATACTAGGAACACCCAAACCTTAGTATTGGTTGTAAGGGAGAAAGAGAGGAAATCATAGATTTTCTTCTCTCATGCTTAATAGCAAAGAACAATGAAAGGAAAACATACATTGGATTTTGAGAATTTTATCTAAAATTATTCTCCGGTTTTTTATTTACGTCAAAATATAGTCTTAATTTTTCTGATATTCCCTATTTAAACAAGTCATTTTTATTTCTTGTGGTGGTCATGTGTCAACCTGCCAAGAAGGAGCTGAACCTCACTCTTTTCCCTCCATTTGATTTCCTGTAGGAGCTTTCCACTGACCAAACACAACCCAAAAAGCACAGGAATACCAAGAGAGCTGCCCCAGTAGAGAGCAGAGTAGAGAAGGGTGTGGGTGGATCTGAAGAATCAGGTGGAAAATGTCTAGTGTAAGTGGCTTATCCACATCATCAATTAAAACGTCCAACAATGCAGACCCAGGAATGACAATGACTAAAATCCATTCTAGCTGGATGCTGATGTGTTAAGCAGAAAGATGGAGTCAACATAACCAGGGTATTAATCAACGGTATTTCTATCAACCTTTTATAGCCTCCTTCTTCTGGCAGTGTGTCCAGAGCTGTACTGTCTCCTGCAGTGTGCATGGAGTTCAAGACACCGTTCTGATTTTCCTTTCCCAAATTAACATCATCCTGATTTTGCTTTCCCAAATGATTGAGGATAACAGTATCTATTATTAGCTGAGCTTAGGTAATTCTTACATTTTAGGATTAATAAGGAGCTGTCCCAGTTTGTTTCCAGAGCCTAAGCTCTTTAGCTGTTGCACTCACTACTAGAGAATCTGAAGATTTTTTGTGTTTGTTATATAAAACATATACGCTGAGTATGTTCTCTTCATTTTGCTTCTATTTTTGCAAAAGGAAAACAAGACTTTTGCTTCATTTTCTTGGCATGAATCTCACTGCCCCAGCTTTTGTAGAGCTACCAGAATTTACAGCCTTTTAAAAGTACACACATAATGTCAAATAACAACCTAATGACAGAATATTTGCAACCTTGATGCCACAATTAAGGTTTATCTCTAACAGAGCTGCATCTTTGTATTGGGTATAATGGTCTAGATTTTTGATAGCCTAGATAATTTCATGGGAAGATTGATATTCTATGGGAGTAAGATCGCCACCCCCAACTCCATGGTTTGCCTTCAAACCAAGTTAATAGTCCTTATGGTTAAAATAGCCCAATAGTCAATTCAGCCAAGCATGATAAGATGGAGCAGAATGCAATCAAAGACAAGCCAGAACAGCTTCCCAGTTCCTCCTTTAAATTTGTCAACATTGACAATTAGACTTTTATTTTATTGTGTTGTCCTCTAATTGATGAGCCTTTCTCTGTAAGTTATGTGAAGTCAGAGAATTTAACATCATTCAAACATCACAACAGTGTGATGTGGCTGTGTGTGAGTGTGTGTGTGAATGCACTTTCAGCCTCTGGGGCTACGGCCTCTAGATGCAGTGATATACACAGGCAAAAGGAAACTTTACTATACTTCCATCAGTTTTATATTGAAAAAGTAAGCACTCCTTGACTTGGTAGTATATTGTAGACTCATTCGTAGTTTCAGGATTGATGGATGACACCCCCAATGAACACACATACATAAAAATAAATGCACGCTCACACACGTACATGCTGGGTTATTTCCCATAAGGGGTATTTAAACGCATATTGTCATATTGGAAACATGCTAATGTTTTTAAAATCAGCCAAAAAAGGTTTACACATAGATAAACAAAGTCTTATTAACTAAGCATCAGACATCATTAAAAGTTTGGACAACCATATTCAGAGCATAAATGTCACAGAATACCCACAGTGGTTTGGAAGAAAATTCATAAAAATAAATTTAACAGAAATGATTTCTTCCAGTCTCAAGAATATAGGGTTATGAAGTTTAATAATGGTTTTATATTATAAAAAATATCCATGTGTTTTTGGAGACACAACAGCAATAGATATCGCCATAGGCGCTTCAGAAACTTTTCCCCCCAAATGCTGTCTATTGCTATTTTTTCAGCATCCTACCTTGTTTAGTTTGTTAAGTAACTCTTTTTTAATTGTATAGAATCAAAATTTTTAAAAATGTTCTCACATCTCTCATAAAAACCTGACCATAACAGCCAAAATAGATTAGCCTCTGATTGCAAGGAAAGCCTTTCATATATTTAAACTTGATGAACCATCTTCTTTAGTAGGTGACCAATTTAATAAAACAATGTGTTGCAACAGTAATCAGGACCTTCTATTCCCCGGCGAAATGAATTTTGCCTCTGTGTAGTTAATTTTATGTGTCAACTCAGCTAGGGTATTGGTGAATACCCACATTTTTAATCAAACACCAGTCTAGTTTGTAAAATTACTTGCTGTAAAGGTATTTGCAGATGTGATTAACATTTAAATCAGAAACTGTCACATTGGGGAGTCAAGGCTTCAACATATGACTTTCAGGGGGACACAATTTAGTCCGTAGCAGCTGGTATGTCTAAGACGGCTTAATTACATGTCTGAAACCTTACTGGGAACAGCTAGCAGGCTGCTCACCTGGGATATTGAGATGACAAAGCTTCTGCATCTCTCTGTGTAGTCTTAGGGATTCTCCCTTTCTACATGTTACTTCTACATGGTCTCTCCAGCAGGGTAGGAAATCTTTTATGTGGTAGGTCAGAGTTCCCAAAGTAGAAAATAAACAGTATTAGATGTTCTTAACGTTTAACACTACAACTAGCATGGCATCCCTTCCACTTCATTTTATTATTTAAATTAATTAATAAGGCCAGACGAGATGCAATGTAGGAGAGAAATATATGAGGTCACGAATACCGGGGATATTGGGGTCATAAAAATTTATATATATATATATATATATATATATATATATATATATATATATATATATATATAAATTATAGACTGCTTTGACGATATGAAAGAAAAGGCTATTGTGATGAATAATATAAGAGTCCTACCATGCATAGTTTATAAGGACATTTCCTGGAGGAAAAAGTTTTTAAACTAGGATACAAGGATATAAACAGCTACTCATATCAAGAATAGCAGAATAATTCCAGACAGAGAAACAAGTAAGTGCAAGGCTCCTGTGGTGAGAAATAACTATTTATGGGATATTCGAATGGCCCTGAAATCCAGCAGTAGACAAGAAACGCTAGCTTCTGAACTCATGGAGTTGAAATCTAGTGGTTGTGACAGACAATAAACAATTTGTTATACCGTTCGCGTTTTCATTACATTTATGAGATAATTAGATGCTGTTAAAGCTCATATTGTTTGGTAGTACCGGACTCAGTCTGAGGACTGTGATCAATCAGTGATGAAGTACATCAGCCATATCTTCAAGAATGAAAAGCTCTGGATGAAGGAGTGTTCATAAATTCCAAAGATTTTAGGCAATTCATTTAGCTACAAAATTTTATCTGAAATGATGTAAAGCTTGTATAAACTTTATTCATCTTAGTTAGTGTGAATATTTATAAACATTACTGGAAAAATATCATTTTGAATATGTATGTTGACTCTAACTCTGCTAGGAGTGTTACATAAATTAAAATGTATAACACCCTAAATTCAAAATAAATATATATTACCTTAAGGTTGTCAGCTAATGAAATGTAAACATATATTTGCAGATTTTCCTGAAAGAGCCACTTAATGGTATGCTGGGGCTGAACCAGGAAAGGAAGTGTTCCATAAAAGAAGCAATAAAAGAATGGACAAAACAATCATAAAAAAGATCAATGAAGTTGAAGGGGGTCACACTTCATCATTTCAAAGTTACAACAAAGAAGCAATCATCAAGACAATGTGGTTCTGGCACAGGGTAGAAATACACATCAATGAAAAATATTTGAGAGTTCATAATTGCACCATTACATTTATAGTAATTTTTCATAAGCCTATTTATTGTCAGTTTTGGGGCAAGGATTTCAAGACAATTTACTAAAAGAGAAAACAGACTTTTCAATATATGATGTTGGGACAACTGTATATCAATATGAAAAAAAATGAATTGAACTTTCCCTTATATTATATATGAAAAATAACCCACATTGGGCCACGGACCTAAATATAAGAGCTAAAGCTATAAAAGTCCTTGATAAAAACATAGAAAATATCTGTGTCATTGACTAGGCAAGCTTCCCTATGCATGCCACCAAAAGCAAAAACAACAAAAGAAAAAAAAGGTAAACTGAACTTCATCAAATTGAAACCCTATGTTTCAAATGGCACCAATCTGCCCTTCAAAGGGCATGAATTGTCATGTAGAGAAGGCCTGATTGAGTTCTTTATATTTTTTATTTTATTTTATTTTATTTTATTTTACTTTATTTTATTTTATTTTATTTATTTTTAGAGAGAAGGAAAGGAAAGGAGAAAGAGAGGTAGAGAAACATCAATGTGTGGTTGCTTCTCATGTGCCCCCTACCAGGGAACAGGCCCATAGCCCAGGAGTGTGCCCTGGCAGGGAATCGAACCAGTGACCCTTTGGTTCACAGGCCCACACTCAATCCACTAAGCTATACTAGGGCAGTTTTTAATATTCTTTTATAACTAGATTTTTCTAGTAGATTTTCTGGTATTATTAGAATTTTTCTATGTGGTTTACTTTATGTTTTTAGTATGAAACACAGAATGGTCTGAATGCCCCATGATAGTGTACCTGGTTTTATGGCAAGAGATTGCAAGATATGTATTCAAATCTTTACAATTGAGAAAAGCAGAATCAATAGGCTCATGGATGTTCCACACTATTAATTCAATTGTGAACAGATCTCCCTAGAAAGAGCTAATCACATACTCTGTTCTAGTTGTTAAGAAAATCTCAAAGACTGACCTCAGTTTATTTTACCAGTACTTTTTTGTCTTTTGGGCTGCTTCCTATGAACTGGGTCCCTTACATTAATTGTTTCATGCATCAGAAATCCATAAGTGTGAATACAACTACTGTCCAAAGATTTTGTGCACATGCATGTGTTATTTATATTACACATCAACCTCTTGTTATTGGTTACATTTCTCCCACACTTAAAAAGGCTTGTTGAGTCCTAACCCTGAGTACCTCAGAATTTTACCTTTTTTGGAGATTTGGTTCTTTATAACAATAAACACGTTAAAATGGAGTCATTAGGGTGGATCCTAATGCAATGTGACTGGTATCCTTATATAAACAGGGACATTCTAGACAGAGACAGACACACATACAGTGAAGATGATGAGGAGTCACAGGGAGAGGACAACCAACCACAAGCCAAGGAGACAGGACCAACATAGATCCTTCCTCACAGCCCTCAGAAGACACCAAACCTGTGGACACCTTGATGATGAACTTCAAGTCTCTGGGATTGTGAGACAATACATTTCTGTTGCTGAAGCAACCTAGTTTGTAGTACTTACTACAGCAGCCCTAGAAAACTAACATACTTCCAAAAATGTTCAAACATTTTCACTAAGTCAGTTTCTAAGTTGTTAAGCAGGCAAGACAAAAAAGGAACATACTAGGTTACATATCTAACATTTTGTTAGAAAACAGGTAAGAATACTGCAGATTTTTTCAGTCACTGTATTCTAGGATGATTTTTAGTAGTCGTATTAAAATAAAACAACATTGATAAAGTCTTCATAGTGAGAATTGCAAGAAGGTTTTTTATATAAACACTTTATTATTATCAAAGACCATTTTTCTGTGTCTGCTTACAGAAAAATAGCTTGTTGGTATTCTTGTTTGTTCTGACCAAGATCACCTTAAAACCCTGGAGGCATTCCAAATAAACATTTGTTTGAAGATGTCAGAGCTGTCACAGAACCGAACACTTCAGAGACAAAGATCCTGGGGTAAAGGGAAACACAAGCCTGATCCCAACATTGGTTTTCTCCCTGAACATTTGCTGATTGGTAGGTGGTACATGATAGAGAGTCTATGAACTTGAACAGAACGAGGCAGAAGCCAGTGCTTAAAAAAGAAAAAAGAAAAAGGATCTTAGGGTCTGCAAAAAATAATAATTTCTTTCTGGATTCTAGGATATTTAATGTCAACATTGTTACTTTGATTAGGTTTCTTAGTCCAAGTTTTTCAAGACTGAGTTAATGATATGTCATTGAGTTGCTATTCTGCACATAGAATCTTTCTTTTTTTTTTAATTAAAATTTTAGGAACTTAGAAATGCTAGAAGACATAGAAAAGAGATACATGGGAAGAAAATATGCCTAAGACCATTTAGAGTTTCATAGGATCTAAACATATTGGAAGACAGAAAAAAAACACACACAGAAAAAAAAACATGTGTTTTCAATATTTTCTATACTTTCTGGTTCCTAACCTTAGAGTATTTATACTTGTACTTTTAATGTTCTATTATGTTCACTGAAGTAAATTCACCAAATAGTCCTTTTAATTCACATGTAGTTTACTTCCAATTATTTGCTAAGTTGCCAGTTTTGTTTTGTTTGTATATGAAATATCTTTAATTTAATTTATCTGTGCTTTTGTAAGAAATGCCTAATTTCCATATACAACCAGTGTAGTGTAAATGACCACATTAATAGAAAACTGTATTCAAATCTACTTGGATTCAAATTAATGTGGTAAATAATATAAACTTAACTTCCATTCACATCTTAATTTTTAACACATAAGTGGTACAAAATAATCTATAAATTATCAGAGTTGATAACAGATATCAGTTCAAACTGATTATAAAATATTATTAAAAACAGGTGCATAACTTCATTTCTGGTCTTCAAATAAAAATCCCAGGTTTCAAAGCTTGTTCAGGAGAAGGAATTTGGCACATTGTTAAGATAATATTATCACAACACTCTTCGTAAACTGCCATGCAGTACCCTCTAGTGTACATTATCAATAAAACCTTCAAGTAAAATGAATAACCTTGCCTTTCTCTTTAATGATTACCATTTCCCTCCACTCTCCTTATTTTTTTTAATATTTCTGAGCATGCAATCAAACAGTGGTTACCTAAGTAAAATAATATAACATGCTGATTATAAATATTTCTTAGTCCTGATGCAATCCATAGAAACCTATTTCTTGGTACAATGCTATAATTCTTATTCATGTTCATGTCAGTGGAAAATTTATATTGATGGAAGAATTAAACCTCAAAGTAGTTCTTATTCTAAAATTCTGTCACAGTTATTCATTTGACTGACATTTAAACTATCATAGAATATTGCAAATGTACACAAATCCTTACATGTCTTCATCAAAGTCAATGAAAATGCAGGAACAGAAACATATTTTTTAAGTAAAGTAGAATATTGCATTAAATTAGTTGCTTTTAGGAATCATCTGGATTAACCAGAATTCCTATTCTTTCTGGCATAAAGCCTGGAGGCCTAATTGTGTACCCTGGGAATCCTCAGCACTTCCCAGATGCTGCAGCTGGTGCATAATGAAGTATTTTTCTCCTTCAATATGAAGTCATTGCTCCTGGGTTCGCACTGGCTCTCTCATACCCACTGAAACAAGGAACAGAAAACAATATAATGATATGTACATTTGGGAACAGAAAATAGACATAATCCAAGAAAACTCACTTTCCTAATTTATTGGGAGGGTCAAAGAACTTTGGTGTTGAACTCATTATTTTGGAAAACGAAACCCCAACAGTGTCAAAGTAGTTTCCCAGTTAATATGCTCAGCTGTTTGTGTTTTACTGTAACAATTAAATTTTGTAATTATTATGTACAGTAATATTTGAAAGCAACCGGGTTGTCAGAGGAAACTAAGCATTCCCAAGAATGTAGATATGCCATCTGAAGGAAATGGCTATTGATTTCTTGCATATAAACAAGGCACACACCAGAGTGCCTTCACACAAGAAAGGCTATAGCCACTTTTCACCTTTAGACTGACAAGTGCAGTGTTAGAGACAAAATGTAAGAAGCTAGAAGCCATTACTTAAAGGCTCTAAGTATACAGCTTGAATAGAGGAAAATAAAGTATTTTGATGATAAAACTACAGTGCCGATTCTGGAAATTGAAAACAGAAAAGCTAAAATGAAATATTAAGATAATATTGCTGTCCTTAGTTAAACAAATTTCCTATATAGCTTGAGGACTTGGGGAAAAAGAAGAATATCAAATTCTAACAAAAGTCAGAACGTGTGCTCAGAGGTGCAGCAAACACACACACAGGCACACACGTGTGAGTGAGCACACAACCCCAAACACGCACACCACTCACACTCTTAATCTTCCTCTTAGCCACATAGGACTGAAGAAGAATCAGAAAAAGGGAAACTTGGGAGATGAAAAATCTCTATGATATATGATTTGTATACCAAAATGGTCTTGTGTCACAGAAATTTACATTGAAAACCTATATAATCTTATTAACCAGTATGACCCCAATACATTCAATTTTAAAAAGATGGCTGGGGTGGAGGGGGATTGGTGGGGGTAAAATGCAGACAACTGTACTTGAGAAACAATAAAATTTGAAACAAAATGTCTAAATACTTTTCTGGTAATCATGTCCCAGTGGCTCCTGGGAGGATGGGAGGAAAGAAAAACAAAGTTAAGTTTTATGATTAGAAAAGATGCTTTTTTAGAGCTTATTAAACAACCCTAAAAATATAATAATTGGAAAAGTCATATCATTTTATGTAATGAAGGGGTATTTTCATATCAGTTGTTTCCTATTTTGACTTCCTTGTAATTCTTATTGAAAGTTACATACCTCTCCAGAATCATTTTAAGGAAATGATAACATTATGTGAATATTAAATGTATAATATAGATATACAGGGGTAAATGTCCATTTCTGTCAGAAGTAATTAGTGATTTCCACAATTTTAGTACTCACAGAACACTGCAACATGATTTGTTTGATGGCTTGAAGAAATTTCATTTCTTAGATTATGCCAAAGAAATCAATCCAAATAATTTTTTGGGAAAAAAGTAGTAATACCTTCAAGCAGTTAAATTTTAATATTGAAAAGCATTTAAGTTAGTAACTTTTGTGATGCTTAAAAATTACTCTTTTAATTTGTTGGTCTGATTTAACTGATTATTATTTGGCTCGATGTAGAAAATAGGTCATGCCAGGATTTTTCTTTAAAAATACTTTCTTAAAAATATCCTCAGGACTCTGATTTCAATTTATAAAAAAATACAGAAAGTTTAATTCACTTATATTGGGTTGGCAAAAAAAGGTCTATTTAGTTTTTTCAGTAAAATAAAAGACACATTTTTCATTTTCATCAATTTTATTGATTTGGATATTTTGAGTATGTCGGCTATCTCCCAGGTGGTATAACGGTGAGTGATCACAATTAATGTCTCGATTTGGTCACTATCAACTTCAACTGGTCTACCCCACCATGGAGCATCGTCTAACGAGAAATCTCCAGCCCGAAACTGTGAAAGCCACCTTTGACACGTTCCATCAGTCACAACACCCTCTTCATACACTGTACAAATCTTTTTTTGTGTTTCAGTTGCATTTTTACCTTTCTTGAAATAATAAGCATAAAATGACAAAATGTTGCATATTTGCTTCTATCTTCAGTACTTGAATGTCTACACAAAAATTCACCAATTTTGTTTTCTAAATGCTTGTTGAAATGTCAGCTGTCACAAAATAATCTAGCAAAATTGTTTCAAATAAAGTTAAATACAGCTAAGCACTACTAGAGCTATCTTACAGAAAAAAGGAACTTTCTGGCCAACCCAGTATTTATTAGAATCATATAAAATTGATAATGTTCAACATTTTGACTCTAAAAAATAGAAATATTATATGCTTTTATTTGATAATCATTATATCAGGTAAACATGTAAAGTGACTATAAAGCTGTTTGTCTAGTGTTCTGATAATATCTTTATCAACTAAAGTCAAAATTATTGTTACATGCTCTAGAAATACCATTAATTTATTGCTAAAACATTTGTGTACAGGGCAAATCAGGCTTAGACCTTGTCTACTGGAAGGTAAAACCTCTTGGCCTCCTGTGGCTGCTTCAGCAGAAATCGCAACCTCTGCCCCTTCCCAGACACAGGTCTTCACAACCACAGCTTAGTTTGAACCGAACTGGCCTCTGAGAGTCAAGAGGTGAAGAAGTATTTGGTTGGGAAAGTTCTTCCTTCCTAGTGTCTGGTAAGATGACAGTTCAAGGGCAAATACACATTATTTTCAAAAGAGTTATGATATGGATCGTTTACAGCTATGCACTTTATCTTCTTTCTTTCTATAGTTCTCCTAAATGACATTTAAAATCCTGAACCAAGACTAATTGTAAATATTATATAAGTATAAATATTCTTATCATTTTAGATTATACTTTTTCTTAATATTCAAGATGTCTCCAAGCATCCTTTTTTCCTGAGGAAAATTTATGGCAGCTGTCAGAACCCTATGTGTTCCTTTACACAGGCTTTGAACATTTCATAATATACTTCTTCAAAACGTGGAAAGAATTTTTATTCTAAAACATCACAGAACAAAGAGAATTACATGTAGGGTGAAGATTGTTAATTATACTAAAATGAAGTGAATCTATTAAAGATAAAATTTGGATGAATTTATCTTAAAATGTTCATATAAAAGATTATAAATATTATTCAATGATATTTATAGTTTCAAATGATATTGAAACTATTAATTAAACAGATAAAATTTTTGGAGTGACTATTACATTATGACTAATAAAAATATTGACTCAAGTTACCAAACATAATATCACACAAGTGGTCATTTGTATAAGGAAATATTTCAACATATAATTTCTCTTAAATTTATAGATTTTTCTTACTTAGATCCACATCACATCTTACTGCAAATTAAATAACCTTCATAGACCATTTCATGCAAGACTCACAATCACCTGTGTAGTATATTTTATCATCATCAGTTTAATGGTAAGAAAAAATATGAAGTTTGACATATTATATCTAACAACTTGTTAAATTTTTATTTATGACAATTTATGCTTTAAACCAGATTAAAGACCACTTTTCAAAACATTAGTGCCATATAAAATAAATATGTTAAGATAGGTTAGAGAAAGGGAAAAAGAAACACAGCAATTAACTATTTTAGAGAAATACTCCATAGATACACAAAAGATATAAACAAGGGTGTTTATTGATTTGTTTTTAAATAGCACCGATATAGAAACAGGAAAATAATATATAAAATGTAATTTTATTGATACTATGTAATATTATCCAGACATTAAATGAATGGAGCAACTCTATATGTGCTATTGTGAAATCTTGGACTTAATGTCCAGTAAAAAGAGCTAAATAGTAAACAACAGATATTTGTCCAACAAGTATCTATGGCACCTGTATTACATTCCATGTGTTGTTCTGGGCTTCCTGTCCCATTTACTTTAGAACAGAAATGAAAAATATTTTTAATTACTTTCACATGTTTTAAATTTACTGAAAACGATCTGTAAGGAAGCAAAGATATGCAGAGAGAGTGAGACTGTGGCGAGAGAGACCAAATGAAATTGTTCACCCTTATTGTTTAATTTTTTCAGCGTCAATTTTCAAAGTTCACCTACCGTGTTTAATGAAATGCCAGTGTCCCAATGACACAATTTGCATATTAAGTATGAGTTCTTGCATGAAGTTTAAACTTCCCTGGCAGCCTTCAGTCCACAAATCATTATGTAAATAGCGGAGGCACATCAGGATCGAGGACCAATCACATCACTTCATTCAAAGTCTATCAGTCCATTGGTCACTGTGTCATTCATGCCGCAAAGCCTGTAGTTCTGCCGACTCCTTGCCTCACAATGATGAGCCACGTGCCAGTAACAAAAATCAGTGGTAAAATGAGGCAACAAGCTAACAAAAATAAAAATGCAGCAGAGAAATGAAAAATGACAAACTGAAAAAGGAAAATATAAATTAAATGGAAATGGAAATATAAAAGAAATATAAGGATATTTATGCTGCCACCATTCTGAAGGCCCTTTATATGCAGTCAGAATAATGTGGTGAAGACAAATTTGGAGACATAAGGAGAAAAGTGGTTGCAATGAAAAAGATAAAGGTGTCCCAGCACAAGTAATACCTGCAGATACCTCCACCTTAAAGGAACACATCGGGATACCTCACAGTGTTGAAAAGGTCAGAGCTGGCCCTTTGGTTTTGTATGACTTATGAGCTAAGAATTTTCTCTTTTATTTCTACAGTTTTTAAAGATTGAAATAGGAGGAGGAGGATTATGAAGAGGATAAGGAGGAAGAAAGAGAAGAACAGTGCTTGTAGCCTGC
The DNA here is from genome assembly GCF_022682495.2 of Desmodus rotundus. Taxonomy (NCBI): domain Eukaryota; kingdom Metazoa; phylum Chordata; class Mammalia; order Chiroptera; family Phyllostomidae; genus Desmodus; species Desmodus rotundus. The sequence goes on from NC_071388.1 coordinate 169,626,159, forward strand.
AAATCCTAACATATTTATTATCTGACCCTTTACAGAAAAAGTTTGCAGGCCCCTGCTCAGGAATATTGGACATCAATAGTAATGCAATCAGAGAGAGACTGGTTAATATGGTTGGAGAATCATGTTATGAAAGAACCTGAATGGCAATGCAAGTAATTTGCAGACTTCCCAGGCAACAAGTGATTGTTGAATTGTCCCCTGAAGGAAATATTATGAAGGGAATTCCGAGACCCCACAGGATTTGCTTGTTTAGTGTGACCACTTAGAATTCACTTATATGTATACTTGTTCTCTCCCTGCAGTTATTGATGTTCTGTGTGGTAGGCAGAAACATTGATCAAAAGTTGAGGTTCTGTCTCTCTGCCTAGAGCTAGGTGCCTGTCTCAATTTGAAAATCCTTGTTTCATAAGGCGAGTATATTGCTGAGGTGATATATTATTTTCAAGGATATGAACACTACTTTTGGCAGCAGTACTGCCAAAGGTCCAGACACATACAATCTGGAATGATAAATTTGTCACTTTCCCCAGGAGCATGGGTAAGTTTCAGAAATAACCAAAACACTTAAGTAGACTACTGAATGAGCCGCACAGAAATGCTTAATGTGCATAATATTTTATGAGATTATTTTATATTAAGAGTAAATTGATTATATAAATTGCAGGGGAAGACTTAAAGCTCAGAATTCAGAATGAACATTGTAGATTCAGGAATACACATTTTTACAGTTCAGCTGCTTTTGAAAGAGAAAACTCAGAATATTAGCATGTTCTAGCTTATTTGCATCATTTTATCCTTAAGACAATGTTTCTGTTTCATACGGACAACCTTATTATATAGGTATATTTGACCTCTTTCTATAAAGAATGAAGACCTTAAAAGTGTGACGAGTGTCTGATGTGGACTACAGAACAATTTAAATCCTATTCTGAGGGATACGCTTTAAGCACTGACCAACTACTGGTCTGTTCAACCTCTTAAATTATTACTGCCTTCTCATTAGACTAAATGTGTAGATTGTCATGTTTTTAAATGCTTACATTTTACTTTTCTGAAGCAAACAAATAAGTAAAACTTTGATTTATTGATATCCCTGCATACGTTTTTGGATGACATTACTGGGTTGCAAATGAAAATTTTAAACTGACAGCAGATTAGAGGATGGAAAGAAGGCATATGCAGGAGATCAGAAATTCAGATAAAAGCCAGGGAAGCAGCAGTTATGGTGGAGGTATAAGGTCTTAACATTGTGATCATTTTGAAGATAAAAGACAGGGTATGAACCAAAATAAAAACAACAGTCATCATTCTGCGAGAGACAGTTTGAATATTAGATAGAGCTTTTAATCAACTAATGTAAAGTACACCATGCACACACACGGACACCCACATACACATAAGGAAAAAATATTTTAAAAGATTTAAATAATTGATACTTTTTAGTGAGAATTTTGTATTATGTTTATAATGATACATTATCAAAATGTTTTAATTCTAAGAGTGTTTTTACTCAATCTTCTTTTTAAATTTTGTAATTTTTTGAGCTGAGTTTGTTTACTTTGGAAATCTAATCAAAATAGAAATTCCCCCTTTTAATAATCTAATTTTGTATATTAGGCCACAATAACATCTTGTTAGGATTAATATGATAGAATTGTTATGTTCTTCATATTATTGAAGGGTACGTACACTTGTAATTTCCCCAAACTAAAAGTACTTTAACTGAAATGATCAATTTTCAATCTTATAAAAGAACAAAAAGGGTCAAAATATTATAGGTTCAGAGAGCAGATAGAAGAAAATCAGTAAAATATTTGTTAAGCTATAGGTAAAATAACTCATCTGGAAAATTTTAGCCAACAAAACTTGACACTGACAGATACATTCTCAATAATGTACCCTGTCATTCAAGATTCAAGGTGACCACAGCTGAGACTGAGACAATTTTAGCTTAGTGGGAATTTTAAGTTTCAACAGAAGCTCAGGTCTGATCTCTGACCTCAGCTGTAATTTCAGGAAGTGTTCTGTCAAAGTCTGCAAAAGGATGAGAGCATTTTGAAGCAAGAAAAAAAAATAGTTTCCTAAATGTTAGGCAAAACAAAAGAAAACTTGCAAGAGACAGAAATGAAAGTTTGGGTCAAACTGTGAAGGAATAAGAAAAGTCAGGAAAAAAAGTAATGAAACATAAAAATCAGGGAGAAATAAATTTGGGGGGGGGGCAGGAAATAGTATGCTATGATACTATCCTGGCAATCTCTTCAAACAATAAAGATTGTATGAGAAAAACTTTGTCTCATCTCCTGGACTCATATATGAAGTTGTATATGAATAGATGCATGTCACATATAGCACAGTCTGGTATATATTTCAGGGTTGGAACTAGTGTTAGTTAAGGGTGCCCCCTTTTACATTCCATATTAAAGGCCCTCACTCAGGCATCTTTTATATTCCATATTAGTTTAGAAGCAAGTGACAAAGCCCTCATCAAAATTAATTTAATCAAATATGATTATTGAATTGCATAATAAAAATTTCATGTAAACTCAATAACATAAACAAAAACTATCACTGATCCAGACACCCGGACAAATGCAGCTACTCGCTTCTTGGCTCATAGACTCTCTCTTAGCAAAATGCTTGCAAGACCTCCAGCTCTTACTTGCCCTCAAGTTCATATGTAATGAGGAAGAACACCTGACACTGTTCCAGAAGTCCAAGACAAAGCTTGAAACTTTTTAATGGCTCCATTGGGAAATTGGCCTAGTATAAATATGATATACAGATGGGCTTAAGCTTGGGTCACAACTTCACTCCTGGGCTAGGCCTCTGTGACCTGAAATGCATTGACTTGGAATTGAAAAGATAAGGAGACACAGTCTCCCAATTAAACACAGAAGCCTTCTTCCATGAAACAGAAATAGATGTATGGTTGGAGAGGCAGATGTCAAAAACCAATGTGATGTCTCACTGGTAAGCCTGAAAATGGGAAATTAATATCAACTCCAATTTTATTTTCTCAAATTTGCCATGAGCTATCTCTAGTTACTAGAGTTTATTTTGAAAGAAGTATTATATGGCAGTTAATTGCTCAGGCTCGAGAGTTAAACACAAATATTACATTCCCTTATTTCTAATAATTTGACTTCAGCAAGTTATTAAATCAATATTTCTAGTACATAAAATTGGGATCTCAGTAGCACCTATTTAATGGAACTTGGGATAAATAAATAAGAAATTCATGAAAGCACTTCATATGAAAAATAGCTCATAGTCAGCATTTTATCAATAGGAGACTATATGTAGAGTTTAAATTCAAATATAGTAGAAAACCCTGGTAACAAGTAAGAAAAATATAAGTAGTTGGAAAAAGCATATAAAATGGAAGAATCTGGTGCAAAATGCTATTTCTAATGTCCTCATCAGAGGGGATTAAATTTTTTTAAAGACGAAACACTAAGTGGCTTGCTTATGTGAAAACATAGTAATAAGGAGACAAATTGTACAATCAGAACTTCAGTGAACAAAATAGTAAATCATTTAATTATGTTTATTCTTATCCCTGCACACCTATCCATTCAATAGATGAAAACATCATTCCTTAGTTTCATTGATTTTTTTTAGGACTTACTAAATCAATTCAAGATTTAAACTTTATCTATGGAAGATTCAGTTTTTTCACCCCTACTTCCTTGAAATGACATCTATGCTCACTGAGGAGAGTTGCTCACATATGTCAGAGGACCATCCAATGTTCAGCTGTACTTTGTCCACGTTGGGTTTCTTCCACTGTGGTGTATAATCCCCATGGCCCTCACCTGGTATCAGTCCCTGAGAAATGAGGTACTGGTCCCGATATTGAATATGCTAAATACATCTTGAAACCTTGAAGCCTTCCTGCCAGAAGTTCAAAGACATTTTTAGTCTATGTAACTTTGGTTTAGCCTTTTAAAATTTCTTTAGAACACTGAAAATCTTGGCTCACTTCCCCTGCAACCCTGTGGTGCACAGGCCTGCTCACCTTCTCAGTTCCCTCTTCTCATGCGCACTGGCAGCGTCATTTCTCGGCTGCTTTAGAGCGCCGATGGATGTCTGTTCTTCCACCAGCACCATGGCCTCCAGCAAGAAGCTCTGGTGAGAGTTTGGATTCTGATCCATTTTCAAAACCTTCCCAGTATGACACGGTACAGTATTCTGACAAAAGATCAATCAAAGAAAAAAAAAAAGATCTTATTAAAATCTTTTTGTTTTCTTATAATTTCTTTATCCACATCTTTCCTCATCTATCTTTTCCTAAGTATACTATTATGTGATATAATTTAGTTCACTTAACTCCTGTGAACTGATGAAGTTGTGATCAATTGTCACGACCCTTTCAAGCAAGAGTATTTGAACCACAACAAATATATTTGGCAATTACAGCTGTTTAAAAAAATTATTGATGTTAGGTAGCAAGATGAAGGGCGGGGGGAGAGAGAGAGAGGGAGAGAGAGAGATGTATCAATGTGTTGTTCCACTTATTTATGCATTCACTGACTGTTTCTTGCATGTGCCCTGACCAGGGATTGAACTTGCAACCTTGGAGTATCAGGACAACACTCTGACCAACTGAGCTACAGGGCCAGAGCCAACAATTAAAATTCTTTCTTGAATAACTGTAGTAAATATTTTTAGATTCTTTCTGTGTCTTCAGCCCAAAGAAATCGTACAAAAGAGGAGGAGGCAAAGCAATAATATTCATCTGCGATTTTAAGTACCCTTACTAAAATATCAAGCTCAAGTGGGAAAAAGATGTACTATATTTTAAGATCAGATATTTATCACATGTAACAGATGTTCTTGATCTGACTGGCCTAAATGAACTCAGAACATTATCAGAAAAGCTGCCTCCTCCTGCTTGTTGGAAGTTGAGACCACTTTAAATTTCACTTAAATCATTTAGCTCTTCACCAGGAATTCTCATCTCATAACACATTTTTCTTTTTTCCTACTCCCATTCACTTCAGTTCTAGAAGGTTTAAAGCCTTGCAATCCAAGGTTTGATCTATGGACTAGCAGCATCAGTATCATGTGGAAACATTTTCAAACGCAGAACGTCAAGCTCCACTTACTGAACCAGAATCTTTAATTTTAATAACATTCCTGGGTGATTCCTTTGCATTTTAAAGTTTACAAAGAACTGCATTAGATGGAAAAGTGGAATTTATTTAGCCAATTACTAATCTAAGGCCAATAGGGCTAGTCACAGGGGTGTCCAACCCCTTGCCTGCAGGCCACATGTGGCCCAAGATGGTTATGAATGAGGCCCAGCACAAAACTGTAAATTTACTTAAAACCTTTTTTTTGCTTATCACTTTTCATTCGTGTTTGTGTATTTAATGTGTGGCCCAAAACAACTCTTCTTCTTCCAGTGTGGCCCAGAGATGCTAGACAGTTGGACACCCCTGGTGAGTGCCACTAGTACCACATAGGCTGGTTCCTGTCCATGTCCATAGTGAAGCTGCTTATGTTCAGAGTCAAAAGGGCTGAAGTTTGCACCTAGGGCATTGCCTACCACAGTTAGAGCAACTGTAGCCCGATCTCCTATCCCGCTTTAGACACTACTTACATTAACATTGTTAAATGCCACATGTTTGCTTATTCTCAGTCTCTTACTGAAGCTACTCTACCCTGGATCTGAAAACCATGAATCTGAAATGGCTAGTCAGAGCACAGAGTAACAGAAATTGTATTTTATTTAGAATTATTCCCCATCTCTGAGATTGGTCAGTTGTCTCTAATTTATTTAAATCTCTCTTTTTATTCTATGGGTCGTTTCTTTTTCTAGAAAACTCCCTGGTGTTAAAAGCAATTTCTAGTCCTACTGATGTGCCCAGTCATACCTAAATCCTAAATCGACTCATCTTTCTCAAAATCTAAGCTCCTTGAACATCTTAAATATGTGAATTTTTTGTAATAGAATTGGAGATTTTCAGAGTCACCAAATTCATTGTTTACTTTTTATCTGGTTTTAAGGAGATTATTTTTACAGATTGATGTAGTATTATAAGTTTCACTACAAGAGCATATACTTTTCTATAACATAGACAAATTTGAATACACGTCTTAAAATTGTTGTATTGACAATTACATAAAAATTAGGTGATAGATTTTTTATTTCTCAGGGTACAACAAGAAGCTTATTACATAATTCAGTCTTTCAGGAATACAGTTTGAATCAGAATGCATATTTATGTTCTAAAAAGAATGATGGGCCTCAAAATGTCAGATGGTGTGTTTATAGGGACAGAGATCTTGAACGAGAAAGGAAGTGATATAAATTATAAGAGAAATATTGGCAATTTTTAAAGGTCGTTTCAATGTAATAATCAGGGAAATACAAATGTATTTGGAATGCCAAGGAGCTTTTACATTTTTGCTGTGGTGTTATTCTTCTAAAGACTTGCTTTATGCAAGGATATTTCTTCTCACAGTCTCAACCTGTGTAGATCCTCCTTTGCTGACACACTGCCACAGCAGCAGCTAATAACAGTTATTAAAATGGGTTGAAATTCTAGCATATCTGGTATGGTAATATAACTTTAAAGGATTTTTCATAATTGAATGGACATCAACTTTCTCAGGCTCTCCACATAGGCTAAATTTCAAATGTGAAATTTCATTCTATCCATATTCCTTAACATTTTCACCTATTTGGCAGGTTCTTTAAAAACAACATAAAAACAAAAGGAATAAAAACAAAACACAAACTGCAAATTTGTCACGTAATAGAAGCGCACGCGATACACTGATGACTTTCTTTGGCTCGCAACAGATGTGCACACCTTTCTGAGTATGTGCATCTTAGTGAAAGGTGAAGGTTATTTTGATAGTCTCCAAACATTTCTTATTTTATCCAAATAGGGAAACCGGGGCTTTCCTTGAGTAAGTTTACATTCTTCTACTAAGATGAGAAAAAAACAGAATCACAGAATGAATTAGGCATTAAATGAAATCATCCTCCTCTGTACTCAAAGGCCTTGTCATTGGACCCTGGAAGCTTGCACTCTGCCACCGGTGTTATCCACTCGCCCCCTTCCCTGCGTAGCTCATGTATATTTTAGAAACAGCTCTGTGAACAAAGGACCAAAGGTTACTTTTACTGAGGAATGCACTGTGGTAGCGTTTCTTTCTGATACTTAATCTCATATGTTCATTTTTCACTTTTTTGTTTGGAGCAGGCATTTCTGTAAAAAACTAGGATCATGGGCAGATCTAAGATTTTAAGAGGAGGCAAAAAAACACAGTCATTCTATATCTGTATCAACACACCACAGAATTCAAATATGCTGTTCCCTTGTGTTCACGCCTAGTAAATTACCTTCAAATATTAAGGACAGTTAAACAGACTGTATATATGCCCCAAAATATATTTTAAAAAATCCAGTTTCATATACTAATGCCTCCATGATTTGGTAGTTGATGAAATGTCAGCAAATAATGAAGGGTTATTTAGGAAACCTGAAGGCACAGTAAGGAAGTATTTCTATATTAGGAAATACTGGCTCTAATGGTCTGCACAACATGTGGGAAAAGCAGGAAATGGATCTGTTTTTCCTTTCTGACAATATAGTAGAGCATCTTTTTTTATTTCTTTAAGAGATATTTTACCAAGCTGTGAAAAGTAAGCTATATTACCTCCCTGTTGAAAAGATGAGGGATAGTATAATTGGAAGGTTAAATGGTTTGCTCACCATCTCGTGCTAAGTTATCAGCAGAGGAAATATAGGAGTATAGCCTCTGGACTTTTAAATCTGTTGCTTAGCTACCGATCCACAATAGGTCTCAACTGACTTGAGCTGACTAGAGTACTGGAGCACTGGAAGATTCAAAAAAGTTCATTCAAGCCTCCACTGGAATGGAAAGTGGGAAATTCTACCAACACATTTTTCTATACACAAATCACTTGATTGCTCTCATCAAATAGGTTTCTTATTTGTATATTCAAATTATTTTTAATGTTAATATTGTCATAAATAAATTCGTACATTGATAGTGTGGTGTAAAATGGAAATAACTACCTTAGCTCACCTCAAATAATCCTTTGAAATACATGCCAGTGGGGGAAATTTCTTAAAGTAATTCTCATACTTACTTAACTTCAGTATATAATAAGAAAAGGTATTGTGACTGTCAGACAATTTATGTTGTTATGGAACCCACTCCACTACAAAGGAAAAATGAAATAAAATTAATACCTTATTTCACAATTAAACAAGTATATATATTTTAATTTAAAATATGTAAGAAGTCAGATAAATTTCAGTTTTGAGTAGAACAGATGAGCCAGAAAAATATGTCGTGATTTCTAGTATCCTCTTACCAAAAAAAATAGAGATGGTTTTATTTGGTTCACAGTGTTTGTTTTTTTTAATATTCTTTCCACGTCTTAAAAGAAAAGTAATGTCTCTATCCCTTTCCATGTTGTACTGACAAGTAAGAGTTAATGGCAAAGAGGAGAGAGGAGATTTCTTCTCATTCTATAGTTAAGCAATTTAAAATCTGTCACAATGAAACTGCCATAGGGACAGGTTATGAGAAATATTCTTTTGTCCCTGATGAAGTCTATTTCTCATTAGCAATATTCCTAGGCCGAGTCATTCAAATTGTTAAACTTGGAGGAGTAAAGAGTACAACAATGAGTTAGGCCAAATGTTGGGCAGAAGGTGAAAATCCTTATGGAAAGCATTATTGGAAGCTTTGCATTTCTGGTATGTGGGGTATCATTGACCCTTTAGTCAGCTTCCCTAAAACGCATATCTTATATGAATGTAGTATGGCATCAAACAAGGGACATGGCATTGTAAATGGTATTATGTTTGTAATGTCAATTTCCACATGTTCATAGCTAAGATATAGAGTGATGATTTTACTTCCTTGTTTTTGATCTTGCTTCCTGCGACCTTGAGGTGTTATTAGTTCTACATGATTAGTTCTACATTTTGCAGATTTCTTAGAACTTTCTATATAGATAACCATGTCACCTGTTAATTTAAATTTTATTTCTTCCTTCTTAATTGTATGTTTTTTTCTTGCCTTATTATGCTGGCTAAAAATCCCAGCACTATGTTGAATAAAGCAATGAGAGTAGGCATCCTTGTCTTGATTCCCATCTTAGAAATAATTCATTTTTTCATCATGAAATACAATGGTAGAGGAACATTAACGTAAACGTAAGTGAACTTTAGATTTTATAAGGATGATATTTATCAAATTGAAATTTTTCTCTATTTCTAGTGTGCTGGGACCTTTTATTATTAATATTGTTGGATTTTGTCAAATGTTTCTGCATTAATTGATATGATCTTGTGCTTTTTAAATTTTTATTCTATTGATATCAAGGGTTACATTGAATAGTTTTTATTACCAAAACACCCTTGAAGTTTTAGAATAAACTGCACTTAGTCGTGGTGTGTAATTATATTTAAATATTGCTGAATTTAATTTCCCAGTATTTTTTTGAGAGTTTTTACATATAAGTTGATGGGCGATACTGGACTATAGTTTCTTTTTTCTGTGATGTCTTTATCTGGATCTATTATCAAGGTAATTATGGCTTTCATAAAATTACTAATGGAGTATTCTTGAGATAATGTAGAATTGGTACTAATTTTGTTCTAAATGTTTTGTGTAATTCTCCAATGAAATCTTATGGGTTTGTTTTTCCAATAAAACTATGCTTTTTAAAAACTTTTTTATGGGTTAAATATCTATTTTATATTGGATTAGTTGGTAGTATTTTTTTAAGAATTGGTCTGCTTCATCTAAGTTGTTGAATTTATATGAGTAGAATTGTTCATACCTTTTTCTTATTTTTTAGTGGTTATTTCATTTCTCATTTTGATAAGTTGTGTCTGTCTTTTTTTATGTCAATCATTTTATTAAAAGTAATCTAGCAAAACAAAACCCTCAAAATATCTTTTTTTTCCAGCTGAACCCCCTCCCTCCCCCACCTCCACCCTCCCCCTTGATTTTGTCCATGTGTCCTTTTATAGTAGTTCCTGTAATCCCCTCTCCTCACTGTCCCCTCCCCACTCCCCCCTGACCATTGTTAGATTGTTCTTAACTTCAATGTCTCTGGTTATATTTTGTTTCCTTTTTTCTTCTACTTATTATGTTCCAGTTAAAGGTGAGATCATATGGTATTTGTCCCTCACGGTCTGGCTTATTTCAATTAACATAATGCTCTCCAGTTCCATCCATGCTATTGCAAAGGCTATAAATTCCTTCTTTCTCTCTGCTGCGTAGAATTCCATTGTGTAGATATACCATGGTTTTGGGATCCACTCGTTTGCTGATGGGCACTTAGGTTGCTTCCAGCATTTGGCTATTGTAAATTGTGCTGCTATGAACATTGGGGTGCACAGGTTCTTTTGGATTGGTGTTTCAGGGTTCTTAGGGTATAATCCCAGCAGCAGAATTGCTGGGTCAAAGGGTAGTTCCATTTTTAGTTTTCTGAGGAAATTCCATACTGTTTTCCACAGTGGCCTCACCAGTCTGCATTCCCACCAACAGTGCACTAGGGTTCCCTTTTCTCCGCATCCTCTGCAACATTTGTTTGTGGATTTGTTTATGTTGGCCACTCTGACTGGTGTGAGATGATACCTCATTGTGGTTTTAATTGGCATCTCTCTGGTGGCTAGTGATGCTGAGCATCTTTTCATATGTCTCTGGGCCCTCTGTATGTCTTCCTTGGAGAAGTGTCTGTTCAAGTCCTTTGCCCATTTTTTAATTGGCTTGTTTGTCCTCCTAGAGTACAGTCATGTGAGTTCTTTATATATTTTGGAGATCAGGCCCTTGTCTGAGGTATCATTGGCAAATATGTCTTCCCATACTGTTGGTTCTCTTTGTAATTTGGTGCTGTTTTCTTTAGCCTTGCAGAAGCTTTTTATTTTGATGAGGTCCCATTTCTTTATTCTTTCCTTTATGTCCCTTGCTTTAGGGGACATGTCTGTGAGGATGTTGCGTGGTGTGTCTGTCTTTTTATCTTAGTCTTTTTTAGATATTTATCAATTTTATTGGCCAAGGAACCATTTTTTTGTTTCAATGAGTCTCCATGGCTTTTCACTTCAGGCGTATTTAAAAATAAAGTATATATTTTGTTTAAATCTGTGTTCATGAAACAAGATTGCCAACTGCCGAAGTCTTCAATTTTCTTCCTTTGTACTGAATGGCTAATTTTTAATGGCCTAAGTTAATTAGTCACATGTTATTGTATTGTGTAGAAGTTTAACTATACGGACACAATAGGATATTTTACTGAAAATGTTACTGTTGTCAATCCCAGCTCTTAATTTATGCATAATTAGATGTTTTTTACACAAAAGGTTAACAATTATAGAAGAGGAAAGAAACCCCAATAAAACATTTTTAGTGGAGAATCAATATTAGTTTTATGTATCCTGCCAGCTATGTTATTGATAATATTTTATTATAACTAACAGACAAATACTTATCACATGTACAAACATGATTATTATGATAGACTGTTGGTGATATATGTTTGAGAGTTTGAGTAACATTTCTTTGACTTTAGCTAATGGAAATGCAGTAGAACTATTTAACAGGAGGAGCTCAATAATCTACATTAGAATGCTAGCTACAGAAAACAAAGGGGTTAGGGATGAGAGTATTAGATGAATCAATTATTCATCTGAGGATCACCGCTGTAAAAAAAGAGACATGACTGAGTTGTATCCAGGGAACTCAAGTGTAATTTAAAGAAGTCAGTAAAAGAGAGAGTCAAAAAGAGTGTATTGGTAGAAGGATGTATGAGAACAAACCACATATAATATTAAATATATTTGTGTGTTATATCTCTAAACACTAGTCTGAAGTCAGATCCTTAGCAAGGTCTTAAATATTACTAAATTTAGATATTGTACTTAATCTGGCATATTTAAATTTCAAAATAAACTAAAACTGAAGAACATTTTATAAAAATGAGTTTGAGACACAGAGGAAATTAAAGAAAGCATTTGGAGAAAGTCCCAGGAAATTTTTTAAATTATCAGACAGTGCTAAAAGTGCTTGAAGTTGAAGGACACAATTCATTTTACAAATGCAGGGAATAAAGGAAATGAATTTTCCAAATATGCACCTAATCTGACCCCTCTTTCTTCTAAATGTGGGGTCATTGGAGTTTGCATAGTAACACTGAAATGGTGGGCTTATGCTGTTATTATTTTTTAAAATGACTCTTTTTTAAACCAATTTCTAACTCTCAGCTTTGCCTTCATTGTTATATCTTGCATGTCTTGCAGTTCCTTGAAGTTCAGGACCCAATTCCCTTTAATAACAAAAGGCCTACAAAATAGATAATACACATTTTTATACATTGAAGTTTGCAGACATTTAAATATGTATAGCTCCAATTTGCATTAAGAAAATAATGTTCACATGGAAATGTAAGGTTAGGTTATGATTTTAAAAAGCCTCAAAAATGTACTTTCCAGAGACAAGCAAATCATTTTTAGAACAGTTCATTCTATTTTCTCTAGCCTTATATACAGTGACATTTCTTTTGATTTAGTGACGAATTATTTGGTAGGCAGCTATGTCTTTTAATTCTAGTTACCTTAATATGGACTCAGTCTTCATAGATCAATAGACATCACTGAGTATGTACCTAGATCAAAGATAAGGCTAGAAAAAATAATATGTAAAATAAAATAAGCAGGGACTAAAAATATGAGTCCGTGTGAAGTTCTGGGATTTCATCTGAGAGTAAAAAATGGAAAAAAAAATGATACAAGTATTGGTGAGTGGCCTCTTCTCTGTTTTTTTAATAATATATTTTTTTGATTATGCTATTAGTTGTTCCATTTCCCCCCCTATATTCCTCTCCGTCCTGCACACCCCTTCCTACCTACATTCCCCTGCTTTTGGTCATGTTCATGGGTCATACATATAAGTTCCTTGGCTTCCACATTTCCTATACTATTCTTACCCTCCCCCTGTCTATTTTCTACCTACCATTTATGCTACTTATTCTCTGTACCTTTTCCCCCTCTCTCCCCCTCCCACTCCCCTGCTGATAACCCGCCATGTGATCTCTATTTCTGTGATTCTTTCCTGTTCTAGTTGTTTGCTTAGTTTGCTTTTGTTTTTGTTTTAGGTGTGGTTGTTAATAACTGTGAGTTTGCTGTCATTTTTACTGTTCTTATTTTTATCTTCTTTTTCTTAGGTAACTCCCTTTAACATTTCATATAATGAGGGCTTGGTGATGATGAGCTCCTTTAACTTGACCTTATCTGGGAAGCACTTTATCTGCCCTTTCATTCTAAATGAAAGCTTTGCTGGATAGAGCAATCTTGGATGTAGGTCCTTGCCTTTCATAACTTAGAATACTTCTTTCCAGCCCCTTCTTGCCTGCAAGGTTTCTTTTGAGAAAGCAGCTGACAGTCCTATGGGAACTCCTTTGTAGGTAACTGTCTCCTTTTCTCTTGCGGCTTTTAAGATTCTCTCCTTATCTTTAATCTTGGGTAATGTAATTATGATGTGTCTTGGTGTGTTCTTCCTTGGGTCTGACTTCTTTGGTAGTGTCTAAGCTTCCTGGACTTTCTGGAAGTCTATTTCCTTTGCCAGATTGGGAAAGTTCTCCTTCATTAAATAAGTTTTCAATTTGTTGCTCTTCCTCTTCTCCTTCTGGTACCCCTATGATTATGATGTTGGAAAGTTTAAAAATGTCCTGGAGGTTCCTAAGCCTCTTCTCATTTTTTTGAATCCTTGTTTCTTCATTCTTTTCTGGTTGAATGTTTCTTTCTTCGTTCTGGTCCACACTGTTGATTTGAGTCCCAGTTTCCTTCCCGTCACTGTTGGTTCCCTGTACATTTTCCTTTATTTCACTCAGCATAGCCTTCATTTTTTCATCTAATTTACGACCAAATTTAACCAATTCTGTGAGCTTCCTGATTACCAGTGTTTTGAACTGTGCATCTGATAGGTTGCTATCTCTTCGTGACTTAGTTGTATTTTTTCTGGAGCTTTGATCTGTTCTTTCATTTGGGCCTTTTATTTTTTTTTTTGTCTTGGGGTGCCTGAGCCACGAAAGGTTAAGTGCCTAAGGCAGGTTCTGCTGAAAGGACCAATGCGCCCGACTGTCTCAGAACGTGCAGGTAAAAATGCTGGAAGAAAAAGTCTACCCGCATCCACACAACTGAGGTTCCTTGGAAGAAAGTACATTCTCAGTGGAAGGGATCACTGCTCTTTTCTTCCCAAGTTTTCTGCCTGTCGCCCTCTTCTCTATTTTAATACTGACTTTTCATTTGTTTTTGCGAAATGATGAAGTCATAAAAGATATAAAAACTAAACATTACTAGTTCCCATTAAACAATGGCAATTCTTACAAACCAGGTGCATTAATTAAATAATACAATGCTAATGAATTCTTCTGTCTTTAATATGATATAGTCACTAAAGTGGTAACATCATGATCGAATTTTCAGATCTGTCATTTTGAGACAATTATGATTATTTCATAGGCTAAATGTATATATATATATTTAAGAAATAAAATCAGTAAGTGTGTGAATGTATTTAGAATATTAAAAGTAATTTATGTGGAATGTGTCAAACAACCCTAGGATCTAGATGAATGTTTTAGTTTCAGGACAAAATAGAATATGTTTAGGAAGCAGAGATACCTCATTAATCAAATCATGTAGAATTCCACCTATACACAAACAACTGAGCTTGCCAACTGCTTTTATCTTGTTGGAACTGAGGTCTCCTGACATGACAGAAATCATATTCTCGGCTTTTCTTTTTGATGTTGTCAATAATCATTTGTAGTTAGTCTCTTATACTTCCACATTTCATCTGTACCACTACAAAGTTATGTTAATTATTCTTATGGTACTAAAGGCAGAGATGTATGTACAAGAACCTTAGACATATATCATCTGACACTAAATCTTGCTTTCCTACGTTCATTAAAACTAGAGTCCAATAGAAGGATAGGATGCAATACATTCAATGCCTGTCTCATTACCACTGGGACTGGTAACTGAATCTCGTATTGACGTAAAACTTTTAGAGGCATCAATCATGGGCCAAGGTTATTGAAAGGACTGACAGCCATCCAATCCAGTTCTAACTGGAT
Source organism: Desmodus rotundus (assembly GCF_022682495.2). Taxonomy (NCBI): domain Eukaryota; kingdom Metazoa; phylum Chordata; class Mammalia; order Chiroptera; family Phyllostomidae; genus Desmodus; species Desmodus rotundus. Next base: position 169,641,298 of record NC_071388.1, read on the forward strand.
ATTACAGCAGAGTTAATCTCACTTATTCCCTAATAATGTTCTCTCTTCTGGTTGCAGTTTATTTTTAATTCCTCATTAACCTCTCTATACTACTCCAGTGTACTGTAGACAAATCATGTTTCCCAAGCTGCACTATGTAATTTGATCTGAAATGAACCCATACCTGTCACATTTGGAAATAAATGACGCTCCCAAACCACAAACAACCAATACAAATATTAGAAGTCTGCTCGATTACAAACATGCTCTCTCTCTCAAGCTCACGAGAGAAATGGCTGAACCTCATCTTTGCTGCCTCTCCTTTGTACAGTCATCACACGTATGTTCATATACTGCCGGTCTTATACTAATATACCCTCTAAAAACCTGATTTTATCTTTGCTATGGGAAATGGAGATCATATGGAAATAAACTTTTTGTGTTATTTTCTGTGAGAATTAATGCACTATTTGATAATTTTGGAGATTCTCTTACCATGTCACTTTATTCACTTACAAAATATAGGAAAAGTCATTAAATCCACAGTATCTTTACAATAAAATCCTTTGAATAATATCAGTTACCATAAATTTTCTTAACTATTCAATTGTTTGTTTATAAATAGTTTATAAATTGCATTATATTTTAATATATTAATTTCCATTAGTTATTACTTTATGTTATAGGGAAAACTAATGAACCACAGAAATGGGAGTGATAATAAAATCTAAACCTGTTAGTTTTGCTATAAAAAAAGAGTTAAAATTAATTTTTTAACACAAAGACTGGGATTTTCTAATGGATGCTATTTAAATGACCAATAATGGAAAAATTTTAACATAAAATATTCTATATTCATAGAATGTAAACTTATACAGAAATTAACAATAACAATATAATATTTCAAGTTAAATTTTATTAAAATTAAAACTATAAACATACTATGGAAAAAATGTAAAAGTGCAAATATGTGTATTTTTGGAACAGTAATTTACTGAGATACTGGTTTAAGGGATCATATCTCTTTCATCATTTTTCTGTTTCCAAAATTTCTAGTATAAGTATTATTTACTAATGTAGAAGTCTAATACAAAATTAAATCGAATTAACTAAAGTATTTCTGATAGTCTATTATAATGTATATTTGACCCTAAGCTTTTACTGTCAGCAATTTATGAGGACTCGATCACAATCAATGTGAAATTTTAACTGTATCTATTATGCAGATTTTTAAAAGGAGTTCATTTTTAAGAAATTAGGCATAGCTATTTCTCAGAACCCAGCAAGGCGTGTCCTGTTTCACTTCAGTAGGAACAGAGAGACGGAGCACACTTCAGCTTGGAGGGCGACACTCCCAGGAGGAAATGGGGCCCAACACAGTTGCAAGTCTTGGAAGGAAGCACATTCTGGCAGTGATGATGTATTGTCCCCAAAATGCGCTAACAGGCAATATTTATACTCCGGCCTAAAAAGGGGCAATGCTGCAGAGCATGGAAACATTATAGTATATAACATAGTACTATATAGTATATAATACTACATATAGTATATATATAGTATGTATTATAGTATCCTATAGTATATAGTATAAAAATTTAATACCGATAGAAAGTTTATAGAGATGGCTGATACATATAAGAAGAAATAGATAATTAGCCATCCAAGAGATGCAAATATATGGAAATATAATAGTTAACATGGGATATTTTAGAAGGTTGTGTGGAGATAAAAAAATCTTGTGAAAAAGATTCAATACAAAAAACGACTCTATTTTTTGAATGGAATGTCTTCTAAGAGTGAAACAGATATCAGGCAAGTAAACTAGAGGGATGCTCAGGTGCATAGACAGGATGGTTGTTAGAAAAATTGTCTAAAGCTTTTTACAAAAGCAGGGTAAAGTTAAAGCCAGACTGGAAGTAATTGTGATAAATTATATATTAATGTAATTAATATTATATGTAGAAACAAAAAAGGAAACAATTAAATGTATTAATGCATTTTTAGAAACATAAAATTTATACCTGCATAATATTCTGTTCCAGCAATAAAAAATTAAAATCTGAAGCTTCGTATCTACACCATAATACTTTTAACAGAAATAGAAACTAAAAGAGATAACAGAGAAGAACAAAGGTAAAGTAACAGAGAGCTATGGTTGTTATATTTAACTGTACTTTTTATTTGCAGGAGAAATTAGTGCCACAGGGATTAGGAAAACAAATTTAGCCCCAAATATTGCTTAAATTATTCTAAAATGTTTACATTTTCTGTTTAAACGAAAATTTGTAGCCGAGTTAATATATGTTTACTGTATAATTGGGAGTTTTCCAAAGAGACTTCCATGCAACGTACAAAGTCTACTGCAGAATAAGCACTACCGTTGTGCTAGTTTGACAGCTGGGTGTATAGTACAGCCAGTCATCACTGTGTATGGTAGTTGAGACCAAAAAAAAAAAAAAAAAAAAAGACATAGCAAGCAAAAACAGTCCAAAGTGATTTGAATAATAAATGGGAAAACTTAAAATAGTTTCATGACCTCATTATATTTTTTGCCAAAATATAAACATTTTCTTATTTTTGATTATAAATGTATAGGGTAGTTCAAACATAAATCTGTTATTGAATTGTAAATTAAAATATTAAAATTAAAATATGTTATTTCTACCTAAAAATACTTGCCTTCTTTGTGTCATATAACTGAGGATATGAAGTGAGCGATTTTTGGTCTTCTGGTTGGTTATCAGGTCTCTGGACCGGTGGCAGCATCAACATTCTCACAGTCAGGTACTTTATCAGTATCTGCATCTGAATTCAATGCATATGTCACTATTTTCAGGACTGTTAATTATCATTTCTTGTTGCACTTTCATCTTCCTTGGCCAGCCGCTTCACTTTGCCAATTTTGTCAATGTCCCATGGCCTGTCACTGCGAGACAGGGAGTCAGCAGGACTGCAGGCCTGGCTGCCCGTGACCAGCTGAATGACACGCAGTGACCCATTACTGACAGACTTTGAGGGAAATGCTGTGATGGTCACTGATCACAAAGTTCATCCATTATTTACATAACGATTTACGGGCTCAAGATCTACCAGTGAGATTTATACTTTGTGCGATGACTCCCGCTTATTGCAGTGTGATAGCCGACATTTGAACTGCGTTGTTCGGACACTGGTGCTCCTTTATTAAAATGCGGTAAGTGAAATTTGTGTGTATCGGGAACATACAAAGTGAGAACTGAAATATTAAGAATTAGTAAATGTAGACATTAATTAGAATTTAGGCCACCAATTATTTTTCAGGAAGGAATATTTTGTCATTGACACTAGTTAGAACTGTCAACGCATGAATTTTATTTGGATTTTTATTGTTTTTGAAGTTCTTTACAGAAAATGCATTACTTTATTGACAGTATCAGGGACAGACTGCTCTCACCACCCCATCATCAGTAACCCGACTTAGGCGGGAAGCATCACGACTGGGGAGTCCCTTGGAAACTAGAGCAATCCCTCCTAATATCTGGACGCGGGCAAAAACATGACTGGATGGTGAGATTAAGCAGCGAGGTTGTAAGTGAGGTTCATTAAAGATTCTCTGAGACCAACTACAGAACGGAGCACAGAAGAACAACTGGAGTTGTGGGAACAACTGAACAGAAGCAATGGACATCTCAGTGTTAATTCTATCTCATTCACACAGGTAAATATCTACGGGAAACACTGAGCAAAATCCTCAGTACTTTGCTTTCTGCACATTTATTAAAAAACAATCTCAACTAAATTAAATTTCTTAATATGGTATGTTGCTATTACTACTAAGACCTATAAAGAATTTTAAACTATACTATTTTTTTCCAGCTAGAGTGAATTCTGTTGTAAAAACCTTATTTAATAAGAAATTCATTTATTTTTTTTCAAGGATCTTAGTAAATTTGTTACTGGTATACTTGTTACTGGTTTGAATTTACTCCAGTGCCATGCCCACGTATTTGCTTTAATATATATTTAACGAGTTTTTCTCTCTCTGCATGCTGGAGAGCAGGCAGAGGCCCGACTTTTTATCTTCATCGTTCACATAATCTTCCTTTTCTTTTTCCCCAAAATTCTTATACTCTGACTCTCCATCTCCCCCACAAAGCTTTTAGTTTCTCCTTGTGCACAAGCTCTCTGCCGTCTCCTTACTCTGCACGTCTTGAAAGCCTGTTCATGACCATATTTTAGGATTTCCATTCTTAAATCTCAAACACTTCACAAAGCTAAATATTCACTTTTTTCTCCCCATAATAAAACTTCTGAATATTTTGAGTAAAATCCCCAGATGGTTGTAGTGACACTAAATGTAACCCACTTTCAGAAATGTCATCTGGGGACTAAACAGTGCTCTGAAACCTTTTATTCTTGTTATACTCAAGCATTTCACAATTTTCTTAGAATTACTTAGAAATAGTTGCCTCTCTGCATTGAAGAACAATCTAACAATAGCCAGAGGTGGCGGGGAGGGATAGTGGGGAGAGGGGTTTTCAGGAACTACTGTAAAGGACACATGGACAAAACCAAGGGGGAGGGTGGAAGCAGGGGAGGGAGGTGGGTTTGGCGGGTTGGGGTGGAGGGGTGGGGAGAAAATGCAGACAACTGTAATCGAACAACAATAAAATAATTTAAAAAAATGAAATTCAGCAAATTGAATTCAGCAGTGTACTAACACGAAATCATTCCATATTAGCAGGAGAGTTTTATTCTAAGAACGCAGTATGATTGAACATTGCATAATCTCTGGTTATAATACATTACAAAAAAGAATTATAATTAAATTATATGATAATCTTAAAAAATATATGATAATCTTAAAAAATATATTGCTGGTACAGGATAAATTGTTAAAACCTTTCTATAGGGCAAAACAAAACAAAATAAAACAAACAAATAAACAACAAAAAACGTTGCCCCTCTGAACACTTTTCAAAGCCCCAACATTTCATTGGTTTTGAACAAATGACCTTGTCTTTTACTTCACAGAGAAGATATGTCAATGTTACTAATAAAACTTCCTGACATCAACTCTGAAAAATATTATATATGCACCCACACACAAACACATGCATGCATATTCACATGTTTTACTTATAAATGTATGTTATATATTAGACACACTGTTTTTTCTCTCCTCATGTTGAAGGACAATTCTATAGCCTTCTAAATGCTGAAGTTCTTATTGTACATTCTTTCTTAGCCTCTGTTCCTTTCCCAGGAAATTTCCCATGTATTTATTATCAATTATCCTCCTTATTTATAACTTAAACTCCCTTCTCTATTAGCTATTAAAGGTGGTTATTTCATATTTCAAAACATTTTGTTCTACGCATCCTCCCTTTCACTTACTGCCCTTTTCTCCTCCGAAGCCTACTACTGTGCAATTACTCCTAAAACTACTATAATCTGGGTTTTGCCTGAAGCAGCTAATCAGTATGATAACAAAGGACCAACATAATACCACTTATAAGGTATTTTCCAAACTAATATTACATTTATTAATGTTGGCACCTATTTCTTAAAAGCACACAATTTTCTTATAATCTCTTGTCATCATAGGATATCAAAGCCATCTCCTGGGGAATAATAATACAGTATAGAGAAAAATCAATACAAAAATAATTTTAAAAATATATGCACACTTTCAGGGAGCTGAGCAAACCAAGTATAAAGAATTCAAAGAATTCCAAAGTAGTAAAATTCCTGAGGAAAAAAAAAAAAACATGTTAAAATTGTCCAGGGTATCCCTGGCTGGTGTAGCTCCATGGATTGAGCTTGGGCTGCAAACCAAAGGGTTGCAGGTTCGATTCCCAGTTAGAGCACATGCCTGGGTTGCAGGCCAGGTCCCCATTGGGGGGCCATGTGAGAGGCAACCACACATTGATGTTTCTCTCTTTCTCCCTCCCTTCCCCTCTCTCTAAATAAATAAATAAAATCTTTAAAAAAAAAAGTGTCCAGGGTAAAAATTGTCCATATTTCTTTTTAAAAGACTAGAAAATATAAAACTAGGAGTTGATTTTCTTTCTTTCTTTATTTATTTCACTTTTCATGGGTGAATGAACATTCATTAAATGAAAACTCACAGCAGGTCCAGCAGTATATACTGAAAGACCAGGTACTAGGTAAGCACTTGCTATGGTTGATACAATTGATCCTACCAAAACAATACAAGGTTTGCTTTCTTATTTATTTATTATTTTATTGTTGTTCAAGTACAGTTGTCTACATTTCCCCCCCATTCCCCCCACCCCAGCCATCCCCACCTCCCACCCCTGGTCCTACCCCCCGCTTGGTTTTGTCTACATGTCCTTTATAGTTGTTCCTGAAAACCCTTCTCCTTCCCCCCATTATCCCTACCCCCTCCCCTCTGGTTACTGTCAGTTTGTTCTCAATTTCAATGTCTCTGATTATATCTAGCTTGCTTATTTGTTTTGTTGATTAGGTTCCACTTATAGGTGACACCATATGGTATTTCTCTTTCACTGCCTGGCTTATTTCACTTAGCTTAATATTCTCCACATCCATCTATGCTGCAAAGGGTAGGATCTCTTTTCTTTCTGCTGTTTTGTGTTCCATCATGTAAATGTACCACAATTTTTTGATCCATTCATTTACTGATGGGCACTTAGGTTGTTTCCAGTGCTTGGCTATTGTAAATTGTGCTGCTATGAACATTGGGATGCATAGGTTCTTTTGGATTGGTGTTTCAGGGTTCTTAGGATATAATCCCAGCAATAAAAGTGCTGTGTCAAAAGGCAATTCCATTTTTAGTTTCCTGAGGAAATTCTATACTGTTTCCACAGCGGCTGCACCAGTCTGCATTCCCACCAACAGTGCACTAGCATTCCTTTTTCTCCACATCCTCTCCAACACTTGTTGTTTGTTGATTTGTTTATGATGGCCATTCTCACTGGTATGAAGTGGTATTTCATTTTGGGTTTATTTGCATCTTTCTGATGGCTAGTAATGCTGAGCATCTTTTCATATGTCTCTGGGCCCTCTCTATGTCCTCCTTGGAGAAGTGTCTATTCAAGTCCTTTGCCCATTTTTTAATTGGATTATTTGTTTTCCTGGAGTGGAGTCATGTCAGTTCTTTGTATATTTTGAGGATCAAACCTTTGTCCAAGGTATCATTGGCAAATATGTTTTCCCATATGATTGGTTCTCTTTTCATTTTAATGCTGTTTTCTTTAGCCATGCAGAAGTTTTTTTATTTTGATGAGATCCCATTTGTTTATTCTTTCCTTTGTGTCCCTTGCTCTAGGGGACATATCAGTGAAAATATTTTTGCATGGGATATCTGAGATTTTCCTACCTATGTTTTCCTCTAGGACTTTTATGATGTCACAACTTATATTTAAGTCTTTTATCCACCTTGAATTTTTAAAAATCTTTTCAAAAGAGATGATGAAAATGAGAAGTCAACAAATGGAAAACTTTAACATGATGAAAGAAATAAATAGATAAAAAATGAAAACAATTTTCAATCTAAAATTTGTACACAGAAAATAATTTGTCAAAACTAAGAGAAAATAAATATCCAGTCAATGAAAATATAAGGGAATGTGTCACCACGCAGTCTTCCACTAAAGAAAACCCTCCAGTAAATTTTTCAAGCTGAGTTAAAACAATCTTAGATAAAAACATAAAAATTGAAAAAGAATTTAAAGACCACCAGAAAGGGCAAATACATGTGCAAGAAAGAAACACTGACTGTACAAATAACTGGTTTCATTATCTTATGAAATTTAAGAAATGTAAAGCTAAATTTCAGGCTATCAATACTAAAAAAGAAGGAACTTATTAGTACTAATGATTTTGTGAGAATATATTAAGACAAAGGTTCATATTATAAACACTGAAAAAATAGTAAAACCATGTATACTTAACAGCTATTACCAAAAATAATGCATTAATACTGTCAATGAAGGGAAAAGAGAAACATGATACAGGTAGGTCACACCGAGCTCAAAAAGTTAAATGGCAGATTTAAAGTTATGTGTATTTGCAATCATGCAACACACTAATGAGTAAAAATTCCAAGTAAAGTTATACAACTTTTACCTTACTAAAAACCCAACAAAGTCATCATTAGAAATTAAAGGTGATCTATAGAAAATAATTTGATTTATGCACATTCTTATTTTTGTTTCTTTGCTAATTAGTTATTTAATACAATTTTTAAAAGCCTTTATTGTATTACACCCCACATATTTGACAGGTGGTGTTCTTTTCTTTCTTTTTATTGTTTACACTACTACAGATGTCCCCTTTTCTCCCCCTTTGCCCACCTCCACCCACCCCCCACTTTCCTCTGGCTGCCACCATGACCGTTCCTGTCACATTCTCTTTCCTGTAACCATGTAAAAGAATCAAACCTGGCACAGAACTCATTCTCAGTTATATTTGTCCAATGAATGGTTACATTTCTAGAGCTTTTAATAACATATATTTTTATCTTATTAAGTCTCATGAGCTCTCATTTGATTTCTGGAGAAGTAATCTGACTTGCTCTATTTAATTTTCTATCAGTCTAAATTTTCCAATTTTACCATTCTACCCCTATAGTTCACTCTTCTATATTATATTTTGAACATTGCTCCTTAGGTCAAGAAATATATTTCTCAAATCCTGAGTATTTTAAGCAACTGGCATTATTTATGTTTTAAATAATAATAGATCTGTATTACTTTCTCCTAAAATTGTCTAATATTATTTTAATATATTAAACTAACATTCAATTAAAACAAAATAAATGTATAACTTTTAAATAGCTTATCCTGTGTTTAAAGTGAAGAATTGATGAAGAATGATAGAATTTTATATCATAACCAAATATTATTTACCAAGCTTTCAGAGTGCTTTTTCTCTTGCTCATTAGTTTTTTACTATTAAAAACTTGTTTTATAAGGTACTGCTTTCTTTTTGAAGAATTGAGTGATTGAGCTTGAAATTAAAAATATGTGGGTTCTAACCTACGAAGATTGTTAAAAATCCATTTTAGGCCAAGTTTTTTGTCATAACAAAGGCATGTAGTATTTGCGTATTTTCATTCATAAACTAAATCTAATGAAATGCATGTTTTATTTTTAACAAAACTTTAGTAAGGAATACCCAAGATACATATTATTTTTATGAATGATTATATATCAAAGTCTTGAAAGCCTAAATAGTTAAAGATCTTCAGAATGATTCATTAATGTATTGACCAACATGTTTGGAATATTTTTGGAAAACAATAGGATTGCTCTGTGAGGATTATAATATTAATAAAATAGTGTCTTTAATAAATATTCAGTTTAGCCAAAAGTATTAACTCTTGTAGAATGACTTTCTGTATAGCCCTTAGATTAGCCTAGTAACTATTCTGAGAATTTCTTATTTCTGTGTAATATACCTCAATAGAAATTAGCTCTGAGTGAATTACCATTCAAGTAGTATCTTATTTGACCTTATTTTAATTTAAAACACAGTATTGTTCATTCTTTTCTTGTTTAATATACAAGGTTTGTCCAGAAGGTATCCAGCCATGTACTATGATAAATAGAGACGTTTATTGAAGAAGGTACAAGATACAAGACACATTGTACAAAGGACAATGACACCTCAGTTCTCTTCATAGCAAGCACCTTGGGACCTCACTGATGTGGACACAGGCCTGCAGTGTCCACAGCGTTACGGATGAGATGAGACAAATTCACACGGGCTACAGAAATCCTGTGGAGGAAAAGGGATGACACCGCAACTCTCTCAGTGAAAGAGAAGGCCAGCTTGTTCTTTGCCTAGACAGGCTCTTATTGGTTTCAATTTGTATAGGAATACAGGGCGTGCAAGTAAAGCTCATCAATCATTGTCAGGCAGAAATGACCAAACAATAGATAACACTCAAAGAACTATGAGGACTTATTTAGAGTCAGGGTCAGATAGCTAAAGGGCCATAAAACTTTGGGGAACAAACTCATTTCATGCTTGGACCCTTATCATTTAAATTGAGGGTATTAGCAAAGTAGGTTTTATAGGATTTCATGCATTCTTTCTTAGGCCTGATTGCGCTAGGGAACCCACCCTCTCCAGCACAGGGCTGCACCCACCTCCTGCATTGTTTCAGACTTAAGGCATTGTTTCAGGCTTAAGTCAGGCAGGGGAAGTAAGGCAGCCAAGAGATTAGGAGACTCCTTGCAGACAGAATGAGGACTCAGGCTATGTCAAAGCCGAGGGGTGAGGTCCCATCAACCCCTTTTTCTATAGCCCCTTAAGTCCTTCCCTGAGGCCCCTTCACGACCTTGCCTGTCTTAGGTCATCCCTCCTTTGAGGAATCTTACTTGTCATTGGCTAACAAGTCATGCTCCTGGGGCCAAGCAGAGTGAAGTGAAAGGGGGCAGAGGCAGCACCCCTACCAGGAAGATAAGCTTTGTCTCCTAAGTGGCTTACAAGCCCCAAGTCTTATTACTCAGCCTTAGCCACAGGGGATTTCTGAAACCAGGCAGGGCAGATCGCAATACCTCACACAGTTCCACCAATCGCCATTAGCTACCCCATCATATTTTCATGAATCTAATTGACAGTCTGAAAGCTCTTCCTTTTCAAAGGTGCTTTTAGTTTTGGGAAAAGCCAGGAGCTGCAAAGTGCCAAATCTAGGCTGAACCAGGGCTGAGTCACCTGGGTGATGTAATGTTTTGCCAAAAAACTCTGTATGAGACATGATGCATGAGCAGGCACATTGTCGTGATAAAGCTGCCAGTCATCAGTTGCCCATAGCTGCAGGCTTTTAAATCATCCCAATAGTTTCCATGGAGGAATGTTCAAGCTTAACACAAAATTTGATGCAGATGTGTTGCTCTACTCATTCAATCATTTTGAATGCAACAATCACACAGTACACATGCTCACTCAGTGGTGTCTACCACCCCTACTGATCAGTACAGTAAAGTCGTCATTGTTCATGCATGCGCATTCCTGTCCACTCTCCTTGGCTACCAGGTTACATCGATGTGCAAACTGTTCTTGTTATATTAACAATGGTTCAACTTTTTCTGGACAGAGCTCATATATGCCATAGAGTGAATAACAAGGAGATAGCTGGAAAATCACAAAATACTTGGAGCTTGAACAACACAGTTCCAAATAAAACAAGTGTGAATAAGAAGCCTCATGACAAATAATAAATATTTTGAAGAAATGAAAATAAAAATACGATGTATAAAAATTTCAAGAATGTAGTTTAAATGGTACATGGAGAAACATTTTTGCTATTAAGTGCATTTATTTAAAAAAAAGGATATATAATAATAAAATCTAAGTTTCCAGCTTAGTCAACTAGAATAAAAGAAAAAAGTAAATCCAAAGTAGGTAAAAGAAAATAAATTAGAAAAATTAGAGCAAAAATCAAGGAAATTGTGAATGGGAAAACCAAAGAGAAAAATCATCAAAACCAAAAATAGTTTTTTTTAAGATCAACAAAACTGCTATACCTCTAGATAGGCTAACAAAGAAAAAGAGAGAAGACACAAATTACTAACCTCAGAAATGAAAGAGGGGTCATCACTATCGATTCCTAGGATATTAAAAAGATAATAAAAGTAGCGAGAGAACCAAGATGGCGGCGTAGGTAGACACACTGCGCCTCCTCGCACAACCAGAACTGACAGAGAATCGAACAGCAAGGGGGACCAACACCAAGGAAATAGAAAATAACCATTCATCCAGACTGGTAGGAGGGGCGGAGACGGGCACCGGGGTGGAGAGGACTCTCGTGGCTGTGGCGGGACTGACACTGGCGGAGTGTGGGACAAATGGCGCAGGCAGTCCGAGCACTAGCAGACCCTGCGGCCCCACATCTGCGCAGATAAACCGAGAGGGCCGGACTCAGAGTGGCGGAGAGTGGGGCAGGCAGAGCAGCGGGTAGCACCCCGCGGCACCAAATTCACCCACAGATAAACCTGACGAACGGTGGGCAACGAAGCAGACCGTGCAACCCAGGGCTCCAGCTCCGGGAAATAAAGCCTCAAACCTCTGATTGAAAGCGCCCCTGGGGGTTGGGGCAGCAGCAGGAGAGACTCCCAGCCTCACGGAAGAGGTTGTTGGAGAGACCCACAGGGGCCTAGAGTGTGCACAGGCCCGCTTACTTGGGAACCAGCACCAGAGTGGCCCAGTTTGATTGTGGGTAGCGGAGTGAAGGATTGAAATCCGGAGGAGAGTGAGGCGGGCGCCATTGCTCCCACTCGGCCCCTCCCCCTCGTACAGCGTCACAGCTCAGCGACCAGCGTTACCCCGCCCTGGTGAACACCTAAGGCTCCGCCCCTTAAAGTAACAGATGCGCGAAGACAAAAAAAAAAAAAAAAAAAATGGCCCAAATGACAGAACACTTCAAAGCTTCAGAAAAAATACAACTAAGCGAGGAAGAGATAGCCAACCTATCGGATGCACAGTTCAAAGCACTGGTTATCAATATGCTCACAGACTTGGTTGAATCTATTCGAAAAACAGATGAAAAAATGAAGCCTATGCTAAGAGAAACAAAGGAAAATGTACAGGGAACCAATAGTGATGAGAAGGAAACTGGGACTCAAATCAATGGTGTGGACCAGAAGGAAGAAACAAACATCCAAACAGAAAAGAATGAAGAAACAAGAACTTGGAAAAATGAGGAGAGGCTTAGGAATCTCCCGGACGCCTTGAAACGTTCCCACATCCGAATTATAGGGGTGCCAGAAGGAGAAGAGGAAGAACAAAAAATTGAAAACTTATTTGAACAAATAATGAAGGAGAACTTCCCTAATCTGGCAAAGGAAATAGAATTCCGGGAAGTCCAGGAAGCTCAGAGAGTCCCAAAGAAGCTGGACCCAAGGAGGAACACAACAAGGCACATCATAATTACATTACCCAAGATTAAACGCAAGGACCTACATCCAAGATTACTGTATTCAGCAAAGCTATCACTTAGAATGGAAGGGAAGATAAAGTGCTTCTCAGATAAGGTCAAGTTAAAGAAGTTCATCATCACCAAGCCATTATTATATGAAATGTTAAAGGGAGTTACCTAAGAAAAAGAAGATCAAAAATTGGAACAGTAAAAATGACAGCAAACTCACAGTTATTAACGGCCACACATAAAACAAAAACGAGAGCAAACTAGGCAAACAACTAGAACATGAGGGTTGTCATTAAGGGAGTGGGAGGGGGAGAGAGGGGGAAAGGTACAGAGAATAAGTAGCATAGATGATAGGTGGAAAATAGACAGGGGGAGGGTAAAAATAGTGTAGGAAATGTAGAAGCCAAAGAACTTATAAGTATGACCTATGGACATGAACTATAGGGGGGGAATGTGGGAGGGAGGGGGGTGGGCAGGATGGAGTGGAGTGGGGGGGGAAATGGGACAACTGTAATAGCATAATCAATAAATATATTAAAAAAAAAAAGATAATAAAAGTAAAGGAAAACTGTGCTCACTAGATTGATAACATAGGTGAAATAGACTAATTCTTTGGTAGATATAATCTAACGAAATTCATACAGGACAAAATAAATAGTCTGAATAAAACTACATCTATTTTAAAAGTTAAATAAAAAATTAACAATTTTCCAAAACATAAAGCGCCATGCCCAAATGGGTTTCCTGATGAATTCTACCAACCACCTAAGCAAGAAATGATTCTAAGTCTCTACAATCTCTTCCACAAAATAGAAGAAGAGGACATGCTACCTAACTCATTCTATGACGCCTAATACCAAAACAAGTAACCATATTACAAAAAAGGAAAAGTACAAATGCCTCTGATTAACATAAGTGCAACAATCTTCAAAAATATTAGCAAATATAACCCAACAATGTGTAAATGTGCAAGTGAGATTTATTCCAGTTATGCAAGGCTGAGCAACTATTCAAAAAACAAATATAACCCACCACATTAACTGGGTAAAGGAGAAAAGTCATGTAATCATATCTATAATACAAAGAAAACATTTTATAAAATGCAACACCTATTTACAATTTAATAAATAAACTTATCAAGTTGGAGAAGGGAACTTCCATAAATCCATAAAGAACAGTGATGAAAAACCTACGGCTAACATTATACTAAGTGGAGAGAAACTTAAAGCTTTCCCCCTATGCATGGGAACAAAGCAAGGATGTCCCCTCCCCAGCTCTTACAGAATACTCTCCTGGAAGCCTAGCTAATGTAAAAGAAAAATAAAAGTAAATAAAATATATACTGATTGAGAAGGAAGAAACTGCAAAATCTCTATTTTTTTGCAGATGGCTTAGCTTAATTACGTATCTTGAAAATTCCAAAGCCTCAACAATCAAAATTCCTGGAACTTATCAGCAAGTTTAGCAAGATCACAGAATGCAAAGTTAAAATACAAAAGTTAATTGCTTTCACACATAATAGCAAAAGTAATAAATTAAATTTTAAATTAATAGCATATACATTAACAAAAATATATACTGAAACTATATGAGAAATATTAGGAACCTCTGATAAAATAAATCAAAGTAGATCTAAATAAATGGAGAGATATTCCATGTTTATAGAATATGGAATATTCCATAATATGGCTAAGATGTTAGCTCTTCCCAACTTGTTATTTAGACTAAATGCAATCCCATTCAAATACCTAGCAAGTTACTCTAGGACTTACTGAATAACTGATTTTGAAGGTGATATGGAAAGGCAAAAGTGCAAGAATAGCCAAGATAAAATTGAAAAAGAACAAAGTCACAGGACTGACACTACCCAACACCAAGACGTACTTACTGTAAAGCTGAGTTGACCAGGACAGTGTGGCGTGGGCTAAAGAACAGATAAATACATCAGTGTAACAGACCAGAGTCCCACAAATAGACCCATACATTGTAGTCAACTGACTTTGACAAAGAAGCAAAGGCATTTTGATGGAGGAAAAAATATTCTTCTCAACAAATGGTAATAGGAAACCTGGATAGCTACATGAAAAAAGAAAAAAAAAAGAATGTAGACACAAACTTTATAGCTTTCACAAAATTAACTCCATAGGGGTCATATACCTAAATGTAAAACATAAAACTTCTAGCAAGCAGGCAGAGGAGAAAATCTAGGGGACCTTGGGTTTGGTGATGACTTATCTGAAACAGATTTTATTTTTTGAACAATTTTAGGTTCAGAATAAAGTTGATGTAAAGTACAGAGAGTTCCCATATACTCCCTGGTCCCACACATGCACAACCTCTACCATTATCAACATCCTAGATCAGACTGGTGCATTCATTACAGTTGATGAACCTACATTGGCATATTATCACTCCAAGCCCACAGTTTACATTAGTGTTCATTCTTGGTGTTGTACAGTCTACGGAGCTGGACAAATGTGTAATAACATGCATGCACCTTATAGTATAATACAGAATATTTCCACTGCCCTAAAAATTATCTGTGCTATGTGTATAATCCCTCTCTCAATCCTAATCTCTTGCAACTACTGAACTTCATGCTGTGTCTATAGATCTGCTTTTTCCAGAATGTTATAGTATGTGGCCCTTTAAAATGGACTTCTTTCACTTAGTCATATGCATTTAAGGTTCCTCTCTGAGTTTTCATGATTTGTTAGCTCATTTCATTTAACATTGAATAATATTACACTTCATAGATGTGCTATATAGTTTATTTATACTTTAAGCTAATACTGATAGTAAGATGAATTGGAGGAGTGTTAGAATAATTACCAGATATTTCAGAATATATAAAATACACTAACCCTTTATGTTTTAAGATGAATTGCAATGTGAAGACAAAACTGAATAGAAAAAACAAACCATAGCGATTAAATTATAAAGGTTACTGTTTATATCTTCATACTATTACTTATTGCTTTGTTATATGCTACTAATTACTGAAACTTTTATTAAGTGCATATAATGCAAAAGATGGTGCTAGATGCTGAATTAATTTATTCTAGGATAAAAATATTTTAAACACTTATGGTTAATTTTAATAAGGAAAAGGCATTTATATTCACACCCTTAGGGAAGATGACAGAAAAGCAACTACAGAGTGGTATACTATGGAAATTTATGCAAATCTTTTGAATTTGTGAAGAGCACACTATTAATTGTAGGCAAAGAAAAGACAAGTAAAAGCTAAAATGCTCAGTGATTTGTGCATTGGGAATTGCACACCTCCCAGGTTACATTAACTGAGGACGAGGTGAGGTGGATGTTACTGCATGATAACAATCATGCAGATGTTACTGAGCGCTACACACACACGCGCCATTGTCAGCAACAGCTGTGCCACTGTGGCGTTTAATTTCTGTATTGTATGCATGTGACCGCTTCAGTAATGAGGTACTAGTGAGGTACACAGGCAATAAAATCTACTCTCGTTCTAGAACATCTGCACGAAGCCCATGAAAACGATTCTACATCTGCAACATGGACCTATAAAAGAAGGATTTGCCAGATTAGAAAAAACAAGAGATTAATTTTCATACTTAAAAACACAATTTCATGCTAAAGCTGGTGTTAGTATTTAAAAGTCATATAAAATTTATATTTGAGATAATTATAAGATAAATGGGTAATATGGTAGCTTAGAATGTTTATCACACAGAAAATTTTGTGAGAAATGCTTTTTTTTTTTTTTGGTTCTACTTTTTGTTTCCTTTTTTATTGTCGTGCAAATACAGTTGTCCCCACTTTCCCCCCACTACTCTCCCCCACTTGTTGTCTTTGTCCATGGGTCCTTTATACATGTCCTTTTCTTTTTTATCGTTGTTAGAGTAGAGTTGTTTCCATTTTCCTGCCACCACTTTCCCCTGCCCCACCCACCCCACCTCCCACCCTCAATTCTACTCCTGTAATTTAAAAACTATATTGTGGATCATCTCCATCCAAAGGCTTGAAATCATTCAGCGGCATGGCAAAGGTTTCTTTGTACTCTTATTATTCCCTCTTCTCTTAGAGGTCAGTAGGAGAAAAGTTATTTTTAGGGTTATAATTTGTATACTCTTTGAATTTTAGGTCAGATATAATTCCTGAGTGGATGTTTCAATTATGATTTACAATGTGTATTTATAACAAAAGTGGACATTGAAATGTTAGCATTTTGTCACCAAAGAATATAATTAAATGACAAAAATAGCTTGACACAGTTATGAAACATTTCTGATTCTTATAAAATTTTTAATATTTGAACTTATGACATTTATCAAGTTTTAAGAATAATATGAAAATTCTATGACTATATAATATGAAGGACTATCAATTAAACTACTTTCTTGCAGGAAATAATACAGATTTTTATTCACTGAGTTAGTTTACATTTAAAATACTTTTTAAAGATTTGATTTATGTATTTTTAGAGAGAGAGGAAGGAAGAAAGCAAGAGAGGGAGAGAAACATCAATGTGTGGTTGCCTCTCACCAGCCCCCTACTGGGGACCCAACATGCAACCCAGGCATGTGCCCTGACAGGGAATTGAACCAGCGACCCTTTGGTTCACAGGCCAGCACTCAATCCACTGAGCCATACCAGTCAGGGTCTTATACTTAAAATATTTTTAGAAGACTACAGTTGGCTTTTATTGGTCAGTGTGCATTATCTTTTCCAATTTTTAACTTTCAGGCTGTTGCACATTTGCAAGATATTGATGTGTTGGAGGGGACTGCATGTTAGTTATATTAAAAGTGGTTATGGATAGAAAGGAAATTCTCTGGTCAATACAATTGACAAACATCAAAGTTACTATTTATTGTTTAAATAATTTATTTTTTTTAATTACTGGTTACAACTAAGAATATATCTAACATAGAGGTAATAGTTCTGCACAAACCCACAGTAGCATTTGTGACCAGCATTTTGTAAGAATTGTATATATTATTTTGATGGTCTTATGAAATTTTATATATAATGTAGGAGATGTGGATTGAATCTCTTTTAAGTTTTGATAGACTAAATAGACTAAATAGACACAATAGAAGCAAAAATATTACATCATTTGTTGTCCAATTCAGCCAGTCATGCTATTTGAATGTGATTAGTAGATAGATAGATAGAAAGATAATTAATAAGTAGATAGATAGGTAGAAAATAGACTTTTAATAAATAAATATATGTTGCAAGAATAATTTAATTTAGACAAGATTCACTCCAAGATTACAATGTGAGTTCAAATATATGCGCTTATAATTTTCTTAGGCAATTGTGATATTTCAGATCTTTTTACATTATTTTAAATGTATGTTGCTTCTTCACATTATTGTAAATGTTAGCTAGTGTTACAGTTGAATACTTATAAAGATTGGGAATTAATTAGACCACAATGTGTTATGTATCTTAATTTAGTTTGTTTTGAAGATATAATAACTACATACAATCTTTCCTAATTCACAGATGCTAGAAACTTTTTCAGGAAACATTTTAAGGTGCTGTTAAAAGATAACAATATTTAAAACCATCACCTGAATAGAAATAAAAATTGTGAATTCATACACGCTCAAGAGAAAAAGAGTCATGAATGGTTTAAAATCAAGTTTTTCTGTTTTATTTTTGCCATCTTTATAGATTTGCTTTGTTCTGTGGAAACTCTAAAATTGTTATCTAAACAAGGATCATAAATTGGAGATAAACATGCCAAAATACAGTCAGGAGGAAGTCCTTTCCATGACAAAAGAACTTTCCTCTGCTGTGAAAATCTTGAACTGAGTATTATATATTTTCTGCAAAAGAAAGAAAGAAGAGAGAAAGAAAGAAGAAAGAAAGAATGAACAAAAGGAAGAAAGAAAGAAAGAAAGAAAGAAAGAAAGAAAGAAAGAAAGAAAGAAAGAAAGAAAGAAAGAAAGGGAAAGAAAGAAAGAGAAAGAAAAAGAGGGAGAAAAGGAGGGAGGGAAGCTAGGAAGGAAGGAAGGAAGGGATAAAGAAAAGAAATCTATGTTTGGGGTAAAATATAGATAAAATTGACATTTTAGTTTACTTAAAAAATTAACAAGACTGAAGAAAGCTATACAAAATAGATCAAAAGTGAATACATTTTTACCATAATTAATTTTATGACTCATTGTGATAAGTCTAGTATTCAGTCAAGTTTATCATTCTTGAAAGAATTGAAAACAAAGAACCATATGTAAGTTATATAATGCTATATAGACTAACTTCAAAACACATAGATCTTATTATACTAATTTTTTTGTATTTGGGTTGGGAAATAAGAGTTTAATTACTTTTCACTGTAATATCTAGTATCTTACAAGGGGGGACCTCTTAAAAATTCCAGAATTATTTTCTGGAGGGCGGGCCCCTTGTAGTACAGGCTTCCCTTGCTAGGTGAGTGTTCTAGAAACCCACCTGTATCAGCGTATCAGCTTGCATTGTTGTGACAGGCTGTGTTCAGCCTCAGTGAGTGTTCCTGAAGACTCAGTGCATTTGCCCATTTTACAATGGGTGCTTTATGAGTGCACCTGCCCACACTGCATTGAGTGTTCAGCAGTTTTTGACCAAAAAACAGCATGATCCTTGTGCCCCACCCTCCTTGTTCATCCTATCTCACCCCCAAGTGACCTTTCTTGTTTCACCAGATGAAAGAAGTCCTCAAAATAAAATGTTTTCCCAATGTGGAAGATGTGAAACAAAAAATGGCAGAAGCACTGAAAGGCATCATAATCAATGAGTTCAAAACCTGTAGAACAGTGGAAAAAACATCTTGATAGGTGTGTTGCATCAAATGGAGAGCACTTTGAAGGTGACTAAAGTTTAAACATATAAGAATAAATACACATTTTTTTAATAAATGAATTCCAGATGTTTGGAGTCCCACCTGTACATGATTAAAAAACATATTTATGCTACTCAGTATTTAAAAATATATTGTATTTTCAATAGAACAAAACCACAAAAATCATATGCCCTCTAACTCTATTTGCCAGAGTATTTTTATCAATAATTTTATATAAATCCTTCCTATTAAATAATTTGAAAAGGCTAAATACTTATCAAGTACACTTTTGTAAGTTTTAAAATAATTATTTCATCCTTTTTCCCTTAATATAGCATAATTTCATATCTTTCATAGTTTGGACAAATGATAGGCAGGACTCTGTTTTGATGAGACACAGGAACAGTACTCCATCTTATCATCCATGTAAGATCATTAATTTTTTGTGGGGTTTCCCCAGGCTGCACCCCCAAAATGTAGTTTATATTGCTATCAAGTGATTCCCATGGGCTCCATTACTAGGTATGTGGACAATTGCTACAATTTTTTATTTTATTTAATTTATAAATATGCAACTAATGAGTATATTTTCCACTTGAATTTATATAATGGCAGCAGAGCTGAATAGGATACCCCTTGAGCAAGATGAAAAACAACCTGGGTCATGGTCCTGGCTCTACCACAGTGTCAAAGCAAAAATAATGAACTAAAAATACATAAACAAAATTATTTTCTCTCACAAATTCATTGCATATAATATACCTTCCTATCCACTTCACCTGACTATCATAACATTAATGCAAGAATAATATATGTGTCAGAGGTATGTGAAATACACAGATGTAACAAATATTGATGATTAATATTTTTAAAGTATTTTGCAAATATAAAACTGAGAAAAATATATAACTTGTATATTAACAAAATACAGATGACTACTGATGTCTTCGATCATCTATTTTTTTCATTTTTATTGAATTTATTGGGGTGTCACTGGTTAATGAAGTTATACAGGTTTCAGGTGCACAATTCCACAACACGCCATCTATGCACTGTATTGTGTGTTCACCACCCAAAGTCAAGTCTCCACCCATCACCATTTATCCCCTCTATCCCACCTCCACCTGCCCTTACCCCCCTTCCCTGACAATCACCACACTGTTTTCTGTGTCTATGAGGTTTTTTTCTCTTTTGCTCAATCTCTCCACCCCATGCAGCACCCCCACCAACAGCTGTCAGCTTGCTCTATCCGAGTCTATCTCTATTTTGCTTGTTAGCAATCATCTAAAACACTACCTAAAAAGGAGCAGATTTTAAATGGCTAAGTTTTAGTTTTAGTTTCATATTAATTTAATTTAAATGGCTATCATCAGAAAGTAAAAGTCATTTAAATTCCATACACACTTAAGGCAAGGAGCATCTGTCAGTGTAAGAGACCCTTTAGCCTCCTGCTGGGCAAACCCAGATAGTAGACATTTGAAAATTGACTGAGTTTGAGAAGAAACAATTATTCACATGAAAGCTGGCAGGTAAGGAGGAAAAATGTTTTTATACTAATTGGACTGTATTTGGCCACCGGGATCTTTTCTATTCACCGCAATAAATTTAGAAACCTTTTGTAAATTTATGCCACTCAGGATTTCCTAGTTACCTGATAAGTTGCCTAACTGAGCTGCTGGTGCTGAGTCTACTCTTCGCCTCTCTAATAGTTTTCTCCGCTCTTTCCCTTGTGGGCTCCTGAAGAACAGAAGAAGGGATCTGGGTTGATGTAGCAGCTGGTTGCTTCTCGTTAATGAATGATGAATGGGTAACCCTTGAAAACTTTACTTGAAGCTTTACTTCTGTCTTAGCTCATCCTTTTTATTTGAGGGTGTGTTTTTGCTTGAACCCATCAGGAATATAATACATGGTCAGAAAGTTTACAATTGGCATATATTATAATGTCATGCTAATTGCTTATTCTTGGTTAACATTTTTTAAAGCACATGGAATAATGTGGTGCAAACATTGTATTTTAGCAAAGAAACATTACAGCGTGGTAAATTAGTACTAGTACTTAAACTAGTATTTATTGTTAAGTTTTCAGTTAAAATACTACTTGGACATATACCTGGTTTAGTATTTACTAATTGACTTTCCCTGAAAGTACAAACACACTCATGCACACACAGAGACACACAATCACATATACAAACACATGATTATTTCCATTGCTTTAATTTTCTAGTTAAAATAATTATTGTAAAACCTACTTAAGTACATTTAATGCTGATTTTCCAGTTGTTGCTGGTTATATGTTAAAATTTAAATATCTTACATATCCTCAAACACAATGTTAAAATAAGTTATTTGAAAAAAATTCATACTCTAATAACTCCATATAATTTTGAATGGTATTTTCCTTTTAAGATTAAAGACTGAAATATTGGAAGCCTGACCTCCCGAATGGGGCTGAGTAATAAGTAATTACACTTGTTTTATCTAGAAATTATATCCCCATCTCCACAGAGTCCACTGAAGTTCTGTATGCAGAATTCTAGAGAAGGAGAAAGAGATCTTTGAGAGATCCCCAAGGAGTAGAATGTATATATAGGTATGAAAATAACAAAAAAATACTCAAATAAAAATTAGAGACAAAGGAAATAATGGTATGCAATTTTAAATTAGATGTCTTCCTACTTAGGAAAAAAATTACTGACAAAATAATTTTGATCAAGGAAAAGGAGCTAAGGGTTTGGAAACAGTGTGAGAGAAAGGACGTCACTGAGTCCGAGTCCGTTCCCAGCATCTGCTTTGGCAAGACTGCATTTCCTGTTATCAACTAACAGGCAGCAGGCTGGTGGCACGCTGGTAGCATGGCGTCAGCACACTCGCTGATATGTTGTGTGACTGTATAATTTACTGTCCTAAAAGAGACAGTTTTGAGAGCTAAGTGTGTCACTATTAGAAATTCCTTCTGACATAAGGCATAAACCCAACTATGTATGGTTGCTCACCTGCTGTCCCACCTGACTAAATGTACCTTCTGCCTTCTCTTGACCAAACTTCAGTCAGGCTTCTCTCCTCTCTAATGACCCCATGATCGCTGCTCAGCCCAAAGCCTGAGCAAACACACAATACCTGAACATGCCACCTTATTAGCTTTCCTGAGAACTGGCTGTTAGAGTCAGACATTTTTCCTTGAAATGATTTGTGTATATCTGTATGTATTAACTTAAATACTAGTGATTTTATCTGGATAAAATATTTTTCAATGACGATTGGTGATACGTTTTTTCACACTCTTGCTACTATGCAGTAGACATTACTACTATCCATCTATCTACTTTATATTTCCCTACTGTACTTGGTTATTATATCCATCACCCAGTTTAAGAGAAATTAGTCTCTTCTTTTATTGTCTTTACAGGCAATGTAATATTACTTAAAAAGTTATGTTTTACTATTTTTCTAATATCTGTTCCTTGCCATATATCACTTATTCTCATCTTGACTTGTTATCATGTTCTCTTTGTTTATTTACTTGTGTGTTTTTAATTTTTTTATTATTGTTTAGTTACAGTTGTCCCATTTTTTCCCCCATTACTCTCTGGTGCCCTGCCCACCCCCATATCCAATCCTCCCACCCTGTTGTCCTTGTCCAGGGGTCCTTTGTATATGTTCCATGAGTTGACCCTTGCTGTTCTCTGAACAGAATTAGTGCAAATAATGCTCACTACGTGTTTGTGCCTTTATTTAGATATCCTCCATTCTTTCCTTTTTGTAATCACAAGTTTCGTTTATCTCTAATAGAATATGAAGTTTATTCCTAATCCTCAAATGTTGATGTCCCTTAACTGACAAATGAAACTTAAAACCCTTGCCATGAAACCCCTCCATACCAATCTTAGCAATTTTGGTTTTTGACTCACTTCATACAACATAGTATTTTGCAAGAACAAATTGTTGTGTTTTTAGTCAATTTGCCTAACTTTTTTCTCACTTTGAATGAATGTATTCCCTTATTCTCTTCACTTATTTCATTTACATATTTTATCATTGCATTTACTCTGTTTTATTGTAAATATGTGTTAATTAACTTTTATTTTCTATGTAAATATAGGCTTTTACAATGAGTGGCCATATTATGTGTAATCAAAAAAGGGTTAACATATGGTTTAATAAATATTATCCTAATGCATAAATAAATGACCAAAATTCTATAGAACTGCCTTTGCATTTGGACTAGTTATTGTACAGTTAATTAATATAGTATAATTATATCATATAGTAATACATAATATATATTATATTATTATATATAGTTTATATAAAATAATATGATACATGCAATATATAATATGATATATACTTATAATATAATGTAATATAAATAATTATAGTATTTGTATATAATTATATACAATATAATTATATATAATTTCATATATGATTATATATTTATATATAGTATAGTATAGTATTAATGTAGTATAATCATAGTATAAATAACTGGTGTAATTAATGTAACCATAATAATTAGCTGTCAATAGCTACAAAATTCTTTTAAAAATATGTCACATATTTTCCTTTGCCTCCTTCTCTCCCTTTCTATTGATATAAAGAAGTTTTTGTGATCTCACACTCTGATGATGTCACTGTCTGCTTTTTAAAGTCACCTTTTGTGAATCAGCTTCTTCTACTCTGATCTCTATATATTGTAGTGTTCCAGGGCTTTCGCTCCCTTCAAACTTCTTCTTATCCATCAATCACTCTACCTCAGCAATTCAGTCTGTTCTTCTTATGTATGCTGTGTATGTGTGTGTATATGAGGTCTGTCCAGGAAAGTCCAGTTGCTGTTAATGTAATGAGTATAGTTTGGATGACATCGATATAACCTGGCAGCCAAGGAGAGTGAACTGGAATGCACACATGTGAACAATGACAATTTCACTGTATTTGTCAGTGGAAGGGTACATGCCACTGAGTGAGCATGTGTATTGTGTGGCTGTCACATTCAAAATGACTGAGCAAGTAGAGCAACAAATCTGCATCAAACTTTGCATTAAGCTTGAACATTCCTCCTCAGAATCTATTCAGATGATTCAGAAGGCCACATCTATGGGCAATTGGTGATTGGCAGCTTCATCATGACAAGGCACCCACACATGCACTACCTCTCGTGCAGAGTTTTTTGGTGGAACATCAAACCACCCAGGTGACTAAGCCATCCTACAGCCCAGATTTGGTGCCCTGAAACTTCTGGCTTTTGCCTAAACTATAATCATCTTTTAAACAGAAGTGACTTCAGACCATCAATGAGATTCAGGAAAATACAATGGGGCAGCTGATGATGATTGGGAGAACTGTGTGAGGTCCCAAGGTGCCTACTTTGAAGGAGACTAGGGTGTCATTGTCCTGTGTCCAATGTTTCATGTATCTTGTATCTTCTTCAATAAATGTCTCTATATTTTTTATATTATAATGCTGGATACCTTCTGGACAACCTCATATATGTACCTGAGTGTGCAATTGGTTCACCAATATTTAAACCTTGTCCAGAACTCTATTTCGAGTTCCAAATTTTTGCTAATTGGATATCTTCAGTTTGATTTCTAATAAACTTCAAGCATAACACATGCAAAATAATATTATTGGTTCTCACACTGAATTCAAAAATTCTCTTCACCTAGTTGATCACATCTCAGTAAAAATAAAACATCAAACCCATTGTCTTGAGAGCTAAAATTTTTTTTCTTAGCTTTTATTCTTCTATTTACCTCACATTCCACATTCATTAAGTTACTACGTCTCAATTCTACCTTCAAAATCTATTTTAATATTTCAACTTCAATTTGTTTTTATCTTAACTCTGTCACTCTAGCCTTGTTACCTTATCTTTTCTGATCAAATACAATAGCTCATCACTTTGCTTCTAATTTTACCCCTACTGAAATCCATTTTATATACAATAGTAGAATAATTCTCTTTTAAATTATAAATCAAATCACATAATTCCCTCAACTAGAACCTTTTACTAGCTTCACAATGCACATTAATAAAATTCAATCTCCTTATTATATCTTTTGTGCCCTGTTATTTTTCTGTTGTCTCTATATTTGCCCCATCGCCTGACACCTTGTTTCTTGCACACTAAACAACTCGGCTTTCTTTAGGCTGCTAAAGTCAGCTCCTTTCTCAGCAACTATGTTTGGAATTCTTTGTTCAGGTAAAAATACCCTAGACACAGAATTCCATGATTACCATGGGGTTTCCCTTGATTACCATGACTTAATCTCTCTTCAAACATTTTCATATTTGATATTTTTTGTTTTTCTGTCTCTTACCTGTTTGGAATTATCTTTTTAAAAATATCATTGCTTATTTATGATCCTTCTTACCTGCATGTAAGTCCTTATGAATAAGAATATTGTCTGTCACATTCATTAATAAATGCTGAATATATAGGAATGTCTTCATGTTAGAGAGGTAGCTTTTTACAGTAGAGAAACCACTGGAAAGAAATTATGTGTATAAAAACCTTGAGTATATCTAGTATTTAACCTATGAATAGTATTAAAGTACACTATTTATTCTTTTTCCATATTAATTAACATATTTATAAACTAGTAGTGAAATTCTTGCTTACTTGATACTATTGCTAATAATGCATCTATGAAAGAAATTAATCTGCAAATTTTAAAGCACAGTACAAATACAAGTTTTACTGCAGCTGTTTTCTTTTTAGATGTCTATTGAAGCTACAAAGTCAGAAAACAGATCTCCACAATTCATATAAATATTTGATCTTTTCTAAACAAACTGAACTCAGAACCTTGGACAGCCAGACTTCTCATGACAATTTGTCAGAAACCATACAGTAGTAAATGAATTATACTCTATTTTAAGACTAATTGGTTTTTAATAATTGAAGTAACAATCATGAAAGGGACCACTGTTATCTTACCAGTAGGATTATTTAAATACATATACTTCATAAAGCAGTGTTTTTAAATATTGACAACCATGAAAACAGTTACACAGTGAGATGTTTGTATGAGTGTTTTTATAGGCTAAGCAAAGGTGGCAAGATATTAGAAGTCAATGGCCATTGCAAATAACTGGAAAACTAAAGTGTTTTTAAAATTAGAATAGAAATCAACGTGAACTGAGTCAACTGAAAGAAATTAAATTTTTAGAGCACATCTCTTCCAGAGAGTGTGCTGCAGCTGTAGATATCTGGCTAATGATCTGGGAACTCAGCCAAATTTAGGGTAGATAATCCTAGTTTTGTCCACGGAACTTAGGGAGTGTGTGTGGGTGCAAGCACTTACTTATCATTTGCAAGCACTGGGAATGGTGATTTTATAAGAGAACAAAGGGGAAGAAGAGGTATTAGATATAAATTGTTCTTCACTTATTAAATAAATAAAAGTTTACTTTTAAATGGTATGTTTAATTTGGAATTCAGTCATTCAAACAGTCAACGAGTGAGCAACTATTGGCCAAGAACCTATGTACTGGGAGTCAGAAGAGTGAACTGGGTAGAAATGATCTCTGCCCTCTCTAATTTTAGGAGCTGTTAGAAGGGGATGGTGTGAGGATACAAAAATACACAGAAAAAATAGAATAAATCATTATAAGTCTTATGATGGGAAAGTTTAAGATATAAAAGGATGCCATAGGTAAAGAATTTAACTGGGACTTGATATGATAGGAAAAATAAAACCATATACTCTTATAAAATATAGTATCAAATATATAAATTATATATCTTTTGTATATCTAAAATATATATAACTCTTTTAGAAGGTTAGGAGGAAGTGAATTATAGGCAGTATGTGCAGGTGAGGAGTGATGCTGTGTTGCAGTAGTCAGTGGCCAGATCTGGGAGAAGTGTGAGAGCCATAGTTAGGGATTTGAACTTTATCTTAAGCCATGGGAATCATGGAAGATTTTTAAGCAGGAGAATGTCATAACTGGATTTTTGTTTTGGAAACAAAATGTTGATAATTGGGTAGAGAATGGTTTGAAGTATGAAAACACTTGACCAGTGAAGTTTTGTTTTTAGATTTTTACATCTGTTTGTGTCTGGTTGGTCTTTTATATTTTTATTTTGGGCAGCAATCTAAACAAGGAATAATCACTGCTTGGGCTAGGGTTTAAAAATTGTTGCTAGAGATACGTGACTGATTAAATAGGCATTTATGAAGTAAGCTTTGGAGATTGTTTGGATATTAAGTGTGAAGGACTGGTCAGAGGTAAATCCCAAGATCCTAACCTAGGTCACTAGAAATACAAAAATAAATTCAGGTTTCAGAGAAAAGGGGATATATTCAGTTTCAACATCATTAATTTGAGGGATGTGTGATATTACAAAAGTGATTTCCATTGGAGAATTTTTTTAATTCAAAATCTTTTCTTGATGAGATAAATCAGACAGTCTCAGAAATTCACAAAAACCGGCAAAGTGTGCTAGGTTTGGAACTCTACCTAACTGCCCAAAGTGGTCAGTAGCCTATGAGGCAGTTCACTAACAGGAAATAGAAATGTGGAAATCCTGACATATACTGATCAACGACAATTGAGTGTTAATTTGCCGAAATTATTCCTGGAAACCAACTTGAACAATTTTTTCTCTAATGCAGAGTTTGGAGAGAAAAGAAGGCAGTTTTTGAGCAGTCTGTTGTTATTTGTGGTTTTAGAGTAGTTTTATCAAATATTGAGAAATCAAAACAAGGGGGTAGGAAGCTTCTCCTGTAGCCCCAGCTCTGTTCTTCACTAGCAGAGTGATCTTAGATGAATTATTTATCCTCTCTGCATTTGACTTTCTGTATTCTTCTCATAATTTGCAGAAAAAATGGGCAAAATGACTGCCAATTAAAAGCAAGTTTCTAGACTGAGTCACTTAAAAAATACTCCTTAAGCATAGAAAAAGAAATATATAACTATGGATATAGAAAGCAATTGAAATATTTACCTGAGTTGGTAGAAGAAACAGGAGTCATTTCATAAAAGCCTTCTCCCCTCTAAGTCTGGCACATACTTCTTAAATTATTTTCCTTTTCCTATGTACTGCTTCTCAGTTCTGTAAGGGGCACAGTTTTAGACAATTCAATCTCTTATCACCTAACCCTTTCCTCTATTTATTTCTATTTATTTATCTTCTTGATTATCATTGTTGTCTCTTATAATGTACAATTTTCAGACTTATTTAACTGTTTTATTTACCCTTCTTGACTTCCCTGACATATAAAAAGTCCCATAAAGGTGGAGGTAAAAACAACAACAAAAATAACTTCAACAACAACCACCAAATATCCTGAATTTTCATAGATGTGTTATCTTTGAAGGTTAAGGAAGAGACAGGCAGGGACTGGTGGGGAGGACAGAAGTCCTAAATGTAAATTTCTACAGTAGCAAAACTGTATTTTAAGGGTGCCCACAAGTCTCCCATTTCAAACAATATTTCCTAGTACTCCACTGAAGAGTATATATTATGGGGAGGAATAATTGAATTACATATTCTGTCTGAGCATGGATCATTGATTTTACACACGGACGTTTTCTTTATCTCAATTGTAGGTTCATTGTGTCATTATGTCAGTCTTACTTAAAGACTGCCAGATTTACTTTAAAGATGCTGTCTTGTTTTTTTGCAATTCAATGGATATTTTTTGGCTGCTCAAAATATTAAATCTTAAAGGTTTTATTTTCTTTAAATATGATAGTAGCAAAATACAGATATGTTTATATGCTTATGTTTGAAATGTTAAAAATCAAAATTTAACCCCTATGATTTTGTGTGTGTGAAAAGTTTGCATATAACTCATCATTCAGTATACCTTTTGAGCACATTGCTATATCGAAAGCTAAAAACACTTTATGTGTGATCCCAAAATGAATATGTATTTAAGTTGAAAACAATTGTTTGTAGTATTGAAGCCATTGTTGACAATCAATAAAAATATATATTTGAATATAATATTAGAATGTTCTTTTGTGACCAGATCCTAATATAAACTACTTATAATATATGTCAAGATCAATTCCATTTAGAAAAATAAATCAACAAAATATTTTGTAGATGATCAAAATCAAAAGGAAAATCTTAAGAAAGTAAAGAGTTATATATACATGCATATAACCTCACATATAATATACTAAATCATATGCTATCTCCACTATACTGTTAATTTCTTCAATTACCATGATTAATTCCAAATAATAAATCAACACACATTGCTGAGATAACTCTGCTGTGGTCTTTATGTACTATAATTAATATATTATTACCAGATTCTGCTTAGTAATATTTTATTAAGGACTTTCACACATACTTCGTGAATAACATGGGTCTGTGGTTTACTTCATTGTATTTTAGTCTATTTCTGGTATCAGGTAACCTGACCTCCTAAAATGAGATGAGAAGAGTTCTAATCCAAGTTTTCCATTTTACTTTGTTTTAATTTGGTCAAGTGTGTCTTTCTAGAAATGTGTTTCTTTTGATAAATATGAAAATGAAGTTTTCATATTTAGTGCTATACACTTATTAAGAGTATACTTGTGTGATATTTTTAATGTCCATGGGGTCTGTAATTAATTCTTGCTTGTTATTCATGATATTGACAATTTTTTTTCTCTGTGTTTCTTGATAAACCTGGCTAGAAATTTGTCAGTCATTCAATGTTCAAAACTCTGGGTTTTGATTTATTTAATTTTTTATTATTTGTCTATTTTCCATTTCAGTATTTTCTGTTCTTATTATTTGTTTTTTCTTATTATTTAAGTATAACACTCTTTGTTTTTTATTATTTCAAATTGTGACCCCAAATTATTGCTTTTATACTCTAATTATTCCTAGTAGAAGTATTTAAACTATAAAATCCCACATATGTTAGTATGCTGTATTTCAACATAGCTCCTTTCAAAGTATCTTAAGTCTTTTTCTTTTTTGATGCATCTTTTAATTAAAAATAAACTGTTTAGTTGAACAGTATTTGTGAATCTTCCAAAAAATCTCTTTTCTCATTGTTTTCTAATTTAACACATTATAATCAGAGAACAAACTTTGTATGATTTCATCTAATTTTTTTTTGATATTAGCTTTATGGCCTGGTGTTTTTTCTTCCCATGGTATTCTGCTTTGGTGAAAGAATGTCTTTTATACTGTTATTGTTACTGGTTTATAAGGATGATATAAATATTTATACTCTATAATATCAACAAATTCAAGGTAATTGGTAATGTCATTTATATGTTTTATACAGTTACAGAATTTTTGGCCTTTCAATAACTCAGAGTGGAGTGATGAGTTCCTTAACTCATATTGAACATTTACTTATTATTTCTTTTAGTTCTGTCAGATTTCCTTCAAGTAATCTTACATTCTAATAGTAGGGGAAACAGATTTGTGATTGTTAGGTCTTTCTGATAATTTGACATTAATTACTACAAAATATCTCAATTAATATATTTTAATATTTATTTCTGTAGCTTATTGTCTGATAATAATATAGTTACTCCAGATCTTATGATTAGAATTAGCAAGGTGTTCCTATATTATTTGTAGAGAAACATAATCTTTTCTTACTTGTTAATCCAGTTTGAAAATCTACTTTGAAGTATTTAAAACATTTTTAGTGGAGCATTTGATGAAATTTGGGTTAATTTTACCACCCAAACACTATTTTATGTTTTCCCATCTATATTTTTTCCTATTTTACCTTTTCCTGACTTATTTTAGGGAAGTAAGCATGCAGATAATCCTGCCTCACAGTTAATATCATACTAAATAGTGAAAATTAGAAAACGTTCCCCCTAAGAATCATGAACAAACAAGAGTGCTCACTTGTCTCAGTTTCTATCCAATGTACTGACAGCACTGAAAGTCCTCACCCGAGAAATTAAGGAAAATAAGTGAGGAAGTGAATAAATAATGACATTCTAATCAGGAAGAAAGAAGTTAAATTGGTTCTATAATCCTATAAATAGAAGATTACATCAAAAATAAATAATCATTTGCATTCTATACCCTAACAACAAACTATTTGAAAAAGAAATAAAGAAAACAGTCTTATTTACAGTAGTATGAAAAACAATTTAAAACACATAAATTTAACTAAGGAAGTAAAAGGTATGTACACTGAAAACTATGACAGTTATAAAATAAATTGAAAAATAACCCTGAAATAAATGGAAAGATATCCTGTGTTCATGAATTAAAAGAATTAATATTGTTAAAATGTCACAAAAATTAATTCAATATGGAATAAAAACAGAGACGAGAGCTGAAACCATAAAACTTCTAGAAAGTGACATGGAAAATGTTCCTTGATATTGGTCTTGCATTGACTTTTTTGGATATGGCACCAAAAGCAATAGCAACAGCAAAACACACAAGTGGGACTACTTAAAACCAAAAAGCTTCTGCACAGAAAAGGAAGCAATCAACAAAATAAAACAGCAATCTATTGAATTGGAGAAAATATTTGAAAACCATATATCTGGTCAAGAGTTAAAAAAACAAAATATTTAAGGAACTTATGTAACTCAATAACCAAAAAAATACAATTAACCTGATTTAAAAAATGGGCAAAACACTCAAGTAGGCATTTTTCCAAAGAAGACATAGAAATAAATTTTATTAAAAAAGAGTAAAAATATTTTAACACTTTTGGTATAAATGTATTACAAATACATAGTTAAGCAGATATATAATTGAATGTAATGATTTTCTGAGCATAAGAAAATAACGGGAATAACAAAACCTTAAATCTAGTCAGTTGATATTTGGTATCTCACCAGTGTGTTAGTGGATATGGACAAGGAGAAGCTATTAGTACCTTTATCTTATTCCACTGCAAATATTACTTTTGCCTTTTTTTCCAAAAAAGATTCATTTACTAGAGACATCAATTTTAACAGAGAAATTAAAAATTTAAATGTTAGTGTATGTGTCTTAGTTGTCACTTTTAAATATGATTGAATGATTAGATTTTTTTACTAAAATTTCTATTACACAAGTTGCAGTTTAATTCATTTATTTTAAAACATTTTTCACTTATTTTGTTATTGCTATAGAGAAACTAACAATTTGTAAATTATAGTTCTTATTGCTTAAAGTCACAAAATTAGCTTATGTAGTAATTACAAGAAAAATACTCTTAAACTATGGAAGCCAGTATCCCTGTGCATCTTAGATATGCACTGTTTAAACAACTGACTCCTTAAAAAACCTTTTTCATGAAGAGAAATTTTGACTATATGGCCATTCTATTAATAAGTTCTCTCATAAACTATCGGTTATCCAATTAGTTGCCTAATTTTTTCAATTATTTGGATATTTAGTTTTAAGCATAACTAATTTCATGTTATTGTCAAAATACAACAAAATATTTCAAATCAATTTAATACACTTGTTATTATTTACTTAAATTATTAGAAGTTTATTTTTAGAAATATAATGTCCTCAAATTTCAAAGCACACATACTCTTATTTAACTATGAATTTTCTACTCTGCTTATTAATTCCATATGTGCTTCTGGTGAGGACAAATGAAAAAAATGAAAGTAGCCCTGGCTGGTATGGCTCAGCAGATTGAGTGCTGCCTGCTAACCAAAGGGTCATTGGTTCGATTCCCAGTCAGGGCACGTGCCTAGGTTGTGGGCCAGGCCCCCAGTGGGGGGGTGTGAGAGGCAACCACACATTAATGTTTCTCTCCCTCTCTTTCTCTATCCCTTCCCCTCTGTCTAAAAATAAATAAATAAAATCTTTTAAAAAAACTGAAAGTAGCATTATTTTGATGTAATAGTTTTGTTTCTCTGGAACTTACTATTCCATTCTACTACTGAAATTTTGGTATCATTACAAAAAGAGGAAAAAATCAAACTGAACAGAAAGAGATGCGCAAAATGTAATTTTATATACTTTTTTTTAATCTTTACAAATTATAAATCCTTTTCTGGGGAATCTTCCAGCACTGATGACCTAGAGGACAGATGCACTAACTATAGTCATAAAGGCACTCTGTGTAAATACTTATTAGTTATAGTCTCTCCTTTATAGTCCCCTGAGGCTTATTGTCTTTGCAGTCAGTAAAAATTTTGCTTGTTCATCTGTTTCATCTGCCTGCAGCGCTAACACTATGCCAAAATTGTTTGCTGCATAAATTAATGAGTGCAAGTTATTGTACAACATTTTCAAAACTCTATAATCACACACATTGGGGAGAATTACCACAACATATGTTCTAGATTGGTTGCTTTCCACACACAACCTGAATGTTGAAAATATTCCTTAAAATATCTTCATATGATATTAAGTTTTGTTTATTGTGTTACTATTTATTGTATCATTGGAACAAAATAGTTGTAATGAAATAAAATAAATGAGTCCATTTAATAAGTGAATTAATTAACTTAAAGTGTTCACATTTTTTTACTCTTTTTTTGTTGGTTTTTCTCCATTACCATTTATCCCCCCATACTACCTTCCACTTCTACCCACTCCCCCTCACCCCACAATCACCACACTGTTGCCCGTGTCCATTAGTTCTTTTTCTTTTTTGATCATCCTTCCACCCCCAACACCCCTTCCCCAGAGCTGTCAGCCTGCTGTCTGCCTATGAGTCGGTCTCTGTTTTGCTTGTTAGTTTAGATTTTTATAGTAATATAGTAAAATAATCATGAATATAAAGAACCATAAAGTGGATAACATTGGGGGTGGTTCAAGGAATTTTTTTTTAATTTAAATCAGTAGATAGAATCATGAGGGGTAAAGATGTCATTGCTTAAGCTGTTCAAATTGACTGCTCAGGTCAGTTTGTCAGTCTGTCTGAAATTGACTCTGGGTCGCCTGGACAATAAACTAACTGGTGCAAGAGGCTTCTGACTTATCTTCGCATTAGACTTCCAGTTGAACTCACCTTTTCACATGCATCCAATTCTCCAGATGCTAGGTACCTGGTGTTTCACAGACAGCTATCCTAAGCAGTTAGGGTCCACATGCATATTTTCTGGTACCTAAGCAGTCTCCTTCTCTCCCTACTGGTAATATGGTCCTCGCGAAGGCCCTATATGCATATATGAACACCCTGTGGCAGAGAGAGAAAAAGAGCTCTGAGTATGTCACCAGAACACACGTCCTCTCACTGCACGCCTTCAGCACACTTCTGTTTGGGAGCCTGGGGCACTGGGGGACCTCTGCCTTTGCTCAAGGTATTAATATGACTAATGTTTACCTATTATCTGCACCCATTACTTTTGTGCCACATTCTACGTACCTGCTCTGACCATGTTACACCATCATTCATTAAAATAGTAAAAGTGAAAGAAGATTAAATAAAGTACTATTAAACATTTAT
Source organism: Desmodus rotundus (assembly GCF_022682495.2). Classification (NCBI taxonomy): domain Eukaryota; kingdom Metazoa; phylum Chordata; class Mammalia; order Chiroptera; family Phyllostomidae; genus Desmodus; species Desmodus rotundus. Next base: position 169,676,336 of record NC_071388.1, read on the forward strand.
ATCAGAGAGCAGCTAATTTTCCCCCCTAAAACTTGTCTTCATATCATGGATAATGTCTACTTAATGGTAGACAAATATTTTATAAAGAGAGAAATTCTGTCTACACACCAATTATTTAGTCTACAAAGATGCCAACAATTCCCGTTTTGTTTTATTTTGGTTGTGCCTTTCTACCTATCAACAAATTATTTTCATACTGAATAGATACAATTTTAGTTATCATAAATGTCAAGTAGTAAGATTATTATAGATTGTAAATGTGATTGAAAATATGAAATGAGGTTTATATTGCTCTGAAACTCAAACCAATTCTCTATATAATCTATATTATAATTCTTCCCCCCCCGAAACATACAGATACAATCACTCCTGTGCCTAAACTGTTAACTATAAGCTACAGTGTCATTCTGGTACAGCATTAGCAGCACACACACCCCGCTGTTTTCAAGGACTAGTATTTATCCAGAATGAAGGCACTACAGATTAAAATAGAAAGCTAGAGAGAGAAAGTGCACTTGAAGATGTAATATATGTACAGAGCTACAGAAAAAAATTTCATTTGGCATTACTACTGTAGCCTACCCAACTTTTTATTTGTCTCTTTTTTGTTTGTTTTCTTTTTAACTGCAGGTGAATGGCTAGTTGTTAAGAATCTCAGAGTACATGTTAACGAGCTGGGCTCATACCATTTATAGTTATATGGTGTTATGCATTCTTTCTCTGCCTCCACAGGATCCATTATGGCTTTAAGGGCTGGAGCCTACACAAGGCAGCCAAGAGTGAGGCAGAGAGAGCGGGGGCCCACTCTGAAGCTGCTGAGTCCATCTGTCAGAGCAGAGATTTTAGCATTTACACTAAAACCACATTTCCATTTCAAAATTTCTCCAACTACTAACTCTTGCAGCCTTGTATATTTTTACACTGCTGCTATTTCTGGAGCAACTACTCATGACTGGCTTTGTATTAAAATTTGCCTGAAGATGAGCGCCTCTATTCAATCTGTGGGTGTGTTAAACTTTGTTATTTAAGAAGATTGGGGAATATGATGCTTTAGGCAATTGAGTACATATGTAAATGTCACACATTCCAAATAATATGAATAATATATGTACCCCCCAAAATTTAAATTAATACTGGGAATTTTTAATGTTAGGAGAGAATATCAGTCATGAAGTTTACAATGCTTAAAATCAAAATCATCCTAATAACAATAGCACTATGAATGTTTAAATGACTGGTAATAAAAATTTTCAATTGGAGAATAAAATCTATCTAGGGTTATTTCTGAACATGTGTGTGTATATATAATAGCATGTGGATAGTATATGTATGCATATATGCACATATTAGTATGAACTAGATGAGTGCATAAACATATACATATACGGTACCCATATATCCTGTGTGCGCTATTTATGTGTGTGTACATACTCATGTACCAAAATGGACTAAAAATGTGGACTGGATCCATATTTGTATGTATATATATGTCCCCGTGTGTATATATATAACACACATATATATATTCATAGAGGCATAGTTTCCTATACGTACGTGTAGTTTTGTGATATCATATTTAAAATCTGTAGCATTTAATGACTGTCAGTCACAAGGCTATGAAATCTTAACTGATTATTAGTCCTGTCTCATGTATTCACTGTCTTTAACTTATTTCAATAAAGGATATGGGATAAAGAGCTTAAAGTGCTTGTTTGAATAAAATTGTAGTTGATATAAGAGGTCTATCCAGAAAAAGTGCAGCCACTATTAATAGAATGAAAACAATTTGTGTGACATTGATGTAACCCAGCAGCCAAAGAGAGTGGACTGGAGTGCTCATGTGTGAATAATGATGACTTCACTGTACTAGTGGGGGCAGTAGATGCCATGGATGAGCATGTGTACTGTGTGGCTGTCATATTCAAAATGAGTTAATAGAGCAATGAATCTGCATCAGATTTGGCATTGAGTTTGACCTTTCCTCTGCAGAAACTATCTGGATGATTCAGAAGGCTGCCACTATGGCAGCTGGTGATTGGAAGCTTCATCATGACAAGGCCCCCACTCATGCATCACATCTGGTGCAGAGTATTGTGGTGAAACATCAAACCACCCAGGTGACTCAGCCCCCCTACAACCCAGATTTGATGACCTTAGACTTCTGGCTCTTCCCAAAACTAAAATCAAGTTTGAAAAGGAAGAGATTCCAGGCCATTGATGAGATTTAGGAAAATATGACGGGGCAGCTGATGGCAATTGGGAGAACTGTGTGAGATCTCAAGGTGCCTAATTTTAAGGGGACTAAGGTGTTGTGGTCCTATGTACACTGTTTCTTATATCTTGCATCTTCTGCAATAAATGTCTCTATTTTTCATATTATGTGGCTGGATACTCTCCAGATAGACCTTGTATGACTGAGAAGATTAAGTAGATAAGGGAATTATATATGTAACCAATGCCCCTTAGTTGAAGACAGTTGTGTTTTACAGGTTTCCCCCCTATTGTATAACTCAACAATATATTCCTACTAAGATTGAAATGAAAAGTGATTCAATCATTTGATGGAATTTTTTTCATAGTGACAGGTAAATTGTCTATGGAGAGAAAATTAATGTTGATTTCACCAAAGAAAAACAGTTTGTTGAAAATCAATCAGCTCTCAAGCACAGCTAAGAAAATAGTCACTGCTTTTCAAGTCATCAAATGCTTTCAGAAGGACAGAAACTACAAGATAATTAAAATGTCAAGTAGCAATTTTATTACGCATTTTGGTGGAGTAAAAAGAGAAATGAATTATAGCATGTTTTCCCTTCTAGATTCATGTACTCATGTTCAAAATTGAGAGTGAGCAGGCTCCGTCGGAGCTGGATCCCCAGGTCCAGGTAGCCGCACTTGCCTACTGTACATGAGAGCAGATTCAAGCCCTCCTCCCCTGACTCCCCTGGAGAAGTGCTCAGTATTACCAAGCAGCTTTGTTGAACCAGAAACCAATTGGTCATATACTTGCTATGTCTTATGAAAAACATAGACAAAAATTACATTCCCAAATTTCAAAGGATCTGATTCCAAACTTTAGCTTTTTTTACATGATGGAACAAAAAATGCTGAAGACCTGTGTGAAGTTACCTACCTCTTCCTTAGCCTGTCTTTCTTGATGCAGTCAAGATTTCCATCTCCTCTATGGCCTAAACATAGAAATCTGTTCTTAATTATTTCCATATGGAGGTACGGTTACATAAATTAAAACGCACCAGTATTCTTTTCAATCAAGTCTGACAATTGATTACAGCTTTGTACCCATCATCCTTGTACTTGAGTAAAACCCTAAAGAGTATTGTTGGTATGGTCCTATAGAAAATGTTGAATTGAGAAAAATTGCTGAAAATGCTTATACACTATAAGTTGACTACATATTCTTTATGATTTTATCTGATAACAATGATTAATCTATGCTGCATGTATTTTTTTGAAACTCCTTCTCTGTGCCAGAAAAACATTAAAACAGCAAAGCTGAATGACAAATTGGTATCATTTTGAGTATTTCAGCAAGGTAGCATATATGCCCACATGTATAGCTTTTTAAAAAATTGCTACAAAAACATTAAGAAGGAATACCTAATGGCTAGCCTGAGAATTTGATGCTTTTATTAATTTTTGAAGGGTTAATCAGAGTTTTGCCGAATGAAATTTCTTGAAAGTCCTGTGTTTACACAAGCTTCTATGAATTTGCATGTATTTCTGCCCTTGATTTGTTTTCAAGTAATTTGGTGTTAGGATTTTTTATACATAATATGTCATCTGTAAATAGTGAGTTTTACCTCTCCCTTTACTTAACATAATATATTTTGTTTTTAAACACTGCTGTCTTTAACTGACTAATTTTTATAATACAATTATATCCACAAACAGATATGTCTGTAGTTTTCTTTCTTTTTGATTTTCTTGTGAAGATAACTATAATCAAGTTTACAATAGTGGTATTTTACTTTATTTATTTTGACTTTCTAAACAGTTTTAAATAGAGTGACTATCTGTTCTGTGATTGGTGAAACTTAGCCTGGGCCAATGACTTTTATAATCCATTTTTTTTGCAAATCATTTGTATGAATTAGCTCATAATGTTCACAAATAAACTTTTAATATCTACCATTTTCCAGTGTTTTTTCAGTTCATTTTTCATACACTTAGGTCTTTGGTCTATGTGGGGTGAATTTTTGAATATGGTGACAAATAACAGTCTAGTTTCATTCTTTTGCATGTGGTTTTCCAATATTCCCAGCACCATTTTTTGAAGGGGTTTTCTTTCTCCATTACATGTTTCTGACTCCTTTCGATAATTTTGTCAAAAATTATTTGCCCACATATGTGAGTTTATTTTGAGGCTCTCAATGGAAACAATACAATAAAATAAATTAAAAATTTAGACAATGGATATATCTGACACACACAAAAAAATTTAATAAATTTAATCACCTCAAAAATTATGTTTGCTTATTAAATCTCTCCTCACCCTCATTTCCTACTATGCACATTCAAGTATAAATCCTAAAAGATCAAAAATCTCTTATTCTTGTTCCCTGATTTATAGCTGGGATGTAGGAAAATGTCTGACAGAGAACTGCTGGAAAAAGAAACATGATTTTCATTTTGGGAATGAATATTTAATTGACTTCATATAGATATTGAGAGTCATAACAATAGTTTCAAGAGTACTTTGAACTGTACTATTTGCTTTTCAATATGAACTGAAGTTGAAGAGGATTCCAAGGAGAACCCGACCTCATAAATTTTATAGTAGTAGGTTTGTTTTAACCACATGGGACTCGTTAGCTGATACCCTTTTACATCTAATGGCTCTTTGTCTCTGAACTTTCTTGTAATTTCATCTCTCTTGAAGGAGCTCACCAGAAGGCTTCAAACTAGAATATTAACCTAATCCCACTGAAAACTCCACAATTTCAGGTGGAAGTGACCAGCTAAGTAATAAAATATTGACGTAGAAAGAAAAAGACTTGGACTTACTTTTAGATGATTTTATTTATTCTGACCCAGGGAAGCAGCTGGATTTTATTGTTTGTTTGTTTTCTTTTTAAGTTAAAGATAAAAAGAATGTTAAAGTTATAATTTACATATCAAAATTGATTCACTTTATTCTTGACCCAAATTATCTGTCATTTATTAAAGATGATTTAATTGAAGACATATACCTAGTAAACCATGTGGGATTCTTAAGTGACAAATTTTGTGATAGTGTCTCTAATGTATAAAAATTATAATTATATGTTTGTTTCATGAATAAGCTTTAAATAAGTGAATAGGTAAAATAAGAAAAGAGACCTACATTTGAGAAGGTTAAGGGAAATTATCTCACCATACAGATAAAATATTTTATGAGGCTTTATTGCTAAAAATTATTGATATTCATTTATTTACATGACTTCATTTATTTCAAACAAATAAATTGTACCCTTTACACATGACACCACTCTCAGTGCAAGATGTTTATAAACATGCCGATCTTATGACAGTAACACATAAGTAAATTTGTCAATAAATATTAGCAAAAATTTGAAAAATCCTTTGTTACAAGGTTCTTACATGTGTTCTCTTACTCTTCAGCTTTTATCTGTTTCTTTATGTATGTAACTTGCAAACAATCTGATTTTGTCACACTAGTTTTCACTATTAATCAGTGCCCTCCCACCATCAAAAAAAAATTACTTTGCCTTTAATTCTACAATCTCCCTCAGGTTTCCTGCAGACCTTAACTTCATATTACCATCTTTACCTGACACCCCTTACACACAACTATGCACTAATGTGGGGGGCATCACTTTGGCAATTATTATGCAATGAGTTTCAGTATGAGACTATAAGAATATATATATTTTAGAAGCATATTAATCAGAATCAGAATATGATCCTACTACTATTTTTAAATGTATATATTAATACATTATGTGTAATATATATTAATGTGTAAATTAATTAATAATTTACATATATTAATGTATAGCATAGAAATCTAAAATATAAGCCATTTTAAAGTAGAATGAGGAAGGTGTAAAAAACAAAATAAAATCTGGACTTAAATGATAAAACTGTTGAAATAAAAATAGTATAGAAAAAACTATTGCCAGACAAAATTTAATTAATTCGTTTTGCCTTGGTGAAGCTCTACAAGAACTGCACTATGTTGATTAATGGATGGTTGTAGCTAGTTGAGTACAGTTCACTGACCTATATGCAAATATAACATAGTATCTCACAGATTGGTTTTAATAGGTGTAATACCATGTTTAGTAAGTATTGTTCTTGGCATGACAATAAGGGTAGTAGTCCCATGACATTATCGGTTTAATTCCTAGTGGCATTAGTGATAATGAAAATTTGAAATAAAAAATGAGATATAATGAAGTTTTTCCACCCTCTAATCCATTTTGTTATGTGTTGGAAGAACCAGAGTTGTTGACGTCTGATATATCGTACATCTTAGTAATGCTGTTTAGCTACATAGAAACTGCACAAAACATGCCATTACTTCTAAATTGTTTTGGTGCTCCCAGCTGAAGTAGACAAATTTTCCAGACTATGTATTACATGATTATTTAATCAATATATTTCATCTTTTACTTTATTGTTTTTTCCATATGTAAGACTACATATGTAATTGGACATATCCTAATTTCATTTTACATTTCCCAGTTGACTGTGTGATACTTTGAAATGCAACTTGGTTTAAAAATATGGGGCAAATAGAAAATAGATTTACATTAAAATATTCATTTATTTAAAATGGGTATATTCTTTACAGATATCAAAATAACTAAAATATTCCTACTAATCTTGGTTGTATTGTACTTAGTGTATCCCCTTATAGTTAGTATCTTTCATCTACAAGACATGCAGAAGTCAATAATTATTTAAAATTTTATTTAAAGGTCATGTGAAAGATGTGTCAAGTGCGCACATGTGTGCGTGTTTGGCTGCCAAAGGTAAACCCTTCTTATGTGTCTGTGGGTGCAATGTGTACTTTCATTAAGAACATGTATTTTAAACATAGCTTCAATTAAAACTTGCTCTTTACAATTTTATAGAGCATTACTATGTCTATTTATATATCTAACTCAGTGTAGTAATTTGGTATGCAGCTCTTAGAAACTCCTACATATTCTGTGTATTGAAAAGTGTATGGTGAATTTACGGGGTGAATTTATATTACCTCCATTCTCTGGAAGAGAGGAATGCTTGACTCTAGAATAGTAAAACTTTTGACGCTACAACTGAATGTACCAAAGCGCCAGTATACTTAGTGGGAAAGTGATTTTGCGATTTTTTTTCAATTATTTTTTCAATGAATGCCAATGCATTTTTAATTTTTTCAAAAATGTAGTAAAATCTTTGGTACCTAGCAAATGCAGTATTGATTATGCCATTTGCTGAAAAGGCCAATCTTTAATGGTGTTGTTTCATCCAGGAATAACATTTATCAAAGACTGTTTGCTAAAAGCAAAGCTTCCTGAACTCTTGTTCTGTCAAAATATGTTCATATGTTATTCTTCATTTTCATTTCCCTGATAAATTTTGCATATCAAATTGCATTCTCATAATACTATACTATTTTGATTTAAGTCCTTATGAAATAAAATTAGAATCATTTTCTTTACAATAAAGTTTATTAAATGTATCCTCATTTAAATAGAAAATAAACCGGAGAACCAAGATGGCGGCGTAGGTAGACACACTGCGCCTCCTCGCACAACCAGAACTGACAGAGAATCGAACAGCAAGGGGGACCAACACCAAGGAAATAGAAAATAAACATTCATCCAGACTGGTAGGAGGGGTGGAGACGGGCACCGGGGTGGAGAGGACTCGCGTGGCTGTGACGGGACTGAGACTGGCAGAGTGTGGGACAAATGGCGCAGGCAGTCTGAGCACTAGCAGACCCTGCGGCCCCACATTTGCACAGATAAACCCAGAGGGCCGGACTCAGAGTGGCGGAGAACGGGGCAGACAGAGCGGCGGGTAGCACCCCTCGGCCCCACATTCGCAGACCCGCGTAACCCAGGGCTCCAGCTCAGGGAAATAAAGCCTCAGACCTCTGATTGAAAACACCCGTGGGGGTTGGGGCGGCAACAGGAGAGACTCCCAGCCTCACAGGAGAGGTTGTTGGAGAGACCCACAGGGGCCTAGAGTGTGCACAGGCCCACTTACTCGGGAACCAGCACCAGAGTGGCCCAGTTTGATTGTGGGTAGCGGAGCGAAAGATTGAAAGCAGAGGAGAGTGAAGCCAGCGCCATTGCTCCCTCTTGGCCCCTCCCCCACGTACAGCGTCACAGCGCTGCGACCAGCATTACCCCCGCCCTGGTGAACACCTAAGGCTCCGCCCCTTAAAGTAACAGATGCGCGAAGACAAAAAAAAAAAAAAAAAAAAAAGGCCCAAATGACAGAACACTTCAAAGCTCCAGAAAAAATACAACTAAGCGACGAAGAGATAGCCAACCTATCGGATGCACAGTTCAAAGCACTGGTTATCAATATGCTCACAGACTTGGTTGAATCTATTCGAAAAACAGATGAAAAAATGAAGCCTATGCTAAGAGAAACAAAGGAAAATGTTCAGGGAACCAATAGTGATGAGAAGGAAACTGGGACTCAAATCAATGGTGTGGACCAGAAGGAAGAAACAAACATCCAACCAGAAAAGAATGAAGAAACAAGAACTTGGAAAAATGAGGAGAGGCTTAGGAACCTCCCGGACGCCTTGAAACGTTCCAACGTCCGAATTATAGGGCTGCCAGAAGGAGAAGAGGAAGAACAAAAAATTGAAAACTTATTTGAACAAATAATGAGGGAGAACTTCCCTAATCTGGCAAAGGAAATAGACTTCCGGGAAGTCCAGGAAGCTCAGAGAGTCCCAAAGAAGCTGGACCCAAGGAGGAACACGCCAAGGTACATCATAATTACATTACCCAAGATTAAATGCAAGGACCTACATCCAAGATTACTGTATCCAGCAAAGCTATCACTTAGAATGGAAGGGAAGATAAAGTGCTTCTCAGATAAGGTCAAGTTAAAGAAGTTCATCATCACCAAGCCCTTATTATATGAAATGTTAAAGGGAGTTACCTAAGAAAAAGAAGATCAAGAATAGGAACAGTAAAAATGACAGCAAACTCACAGTTATTAACGGCCACACATAAAACAAAAACGAGAGCAAACTAGGCAAACAACTAGAACATGAGGGTTGTCATTAAGGGAGTGGCAGGGGGAGAGGGGGGGAAAGGTACAGAGAATAAGTAGCATAGATGATAGGTGGAAAATAGACAGGGGGAGGGTAAAAATAGTATAGGAAATGTAGAAGCCAAAGAACTTATAAGTATGACCTATGGACATGAACTATAGGGGGGGAATGTGGGAGGGAGGGGGGTGGGCAGGATGGAGTGGAGTGGGGGGGGAAATGGGACAACTGTAATAGCATAATCAATAAATATATTTTAAAAAAAGTTAAAAAAAAAAAGAAAATAAACCATTAAGACTGAAATGCATTCTTAAATTTATTATCTTAATGCCAAAGTGATATCAATCTAACCTAAATTTTAGTATCATTTTATAAAAATATCCAACTGTTAGATTGTTTTATTACTACATAGCATTAATATTAATAACATTTTAACAATATTAATATTCTCAGTATTATTAACAATAGTAACATTAATGCTAAGAATACTTTAACAGGATAATTTCAGTAACATTAATACATGGTCAACTAAATTATTCATAATATAGAGCCATTAAAAGTGTGTTTTTCCTGAAAAAAATACACAGCAAAAACAGTTTAGGGTAATGCTGCTGGAGATTGAATTTCATCGTAAAAAATGTCATGTAAAATTATATTTTAATATTTAATATTTCTAAAATAGAAAGTTCACTGAGATAGAAATAATATACAGATACAGAGGGTAAAAAGCAAAATGTTCTACTGATGTAAGTCTGATAATAGAAGTACTTTAGTATATGTTTAGCTGTATTTAAATTTGTTCTACGTGTTTATACATATAATTCAGTATATATTATTTTTGATTATGTATAGTTTTTTCAAAATTAATTACTGTTTCTTATGGAGCTATTTTAAGTTAAAATTAACATATAAATAAATAATGAATTGACTGAGAGGAGAATGGGATGATAGCTGCTTTTGTCTTATGATTCTTCCAATGGAAATGATTTGGTGTTTTCTTGACCATCTGCCAAGCAATTGCTTTCAAGCACTGCAAATTTTGATGTAGTTAATTAAACATGTGAGTTGATGGTTAGCAACTGAAATAAATATTTAAATTCTGAGGATATATGATTTTGATGTTCAAATAACTCACCTGACAACCATTTGACTTCCAAAAGGTATTATTTTAAGAAGTGTATCATTTATTTGATAACCTGCAATCAAACTTAAGAGTAAGGGCTCTACCGTGAAGAAATGACAAGTTGTTTAATATAACGTGCACCTGAAGAAAATGGAGCAATCTTACTAAACAGAATATAAAACAAATAAGTAAATTGTTGAGTGCTCCAAACAAAAATTTAACAACAACAACAACAACAACAAAACCACCTTCCCTCAATTCTCATCTGACCTAGATAAAAACCAGTGCACAGGCCTCCTCATTTTCTCTCACACAATGCCCATGACAAATAGCTGCTTTCTTGTTTGCCCCTACCTGCACCAACGACCAACACAAACCACCAACAACTGCAAACAAAGAAGAGACACTATAAATAACCCAAGACTGGTAGTGCAATTTGAGCACATTTATGTTTTACAGAACTGTTTTCCTAATGTTTAAACCTAAAAAAAAATCAGGATTTACTCTGTTACCATTTGTGCAATAAGTAAGCCCTGTTCAGAGGCAGGAGAAAATGGGAGTGAATGCAGTTCTCTCACAGTTCTGTGTGTGCCACTGATAGACAAGAAGTTGTTGGAAGTGATTAATAGAGAGATGCTTAATAGAGCACTTGAAACCTGCTTCCTTCGTGACATGAATTCAGTCCCACTTTCAAGGAAAGAGAAGAAATCCTTTCAGGTACTGTTTTCAGGTAGAAAATTAAGGTGCTCCAAGGTGAAGTGTTTGTACTATTATCTAAACATGCCATGTATTTTCACATCTCCATATTTTTGCATATGATGCTTCCAATGCTGAAACAGAACTTCCTTTTGATTACCTGAAGAAATATCCATTATTTAAGGGCCAAGTTATATGTGTAATGAGATATTGTGACATATTAGCTATCATGTGTCTTTCCCTGCACACTTGCAGATAATGTCATTTAGCCAGACAAATTGAGTTGTTCATCAGCTGGAGGAGTCGGCACAGTGAAAACAAGGTCAAACTGTGTAGTGTGCACCTTAAAATAAGTAATATATTGAAAGAAATTTCTGAGTCTGTTTCCTACCTGTCCCAAAGGACATGTTAACTGTTTGGTGGAAGAGGGCATGAGAGAGGGATCAGTGGAGTGAGGTACTGGTTTGAGTGTTGTACCCCATTGATCTACCATCACTAGGGTTAGCATGAAAATTGCAGATAACCTGGAGGATCTCTGAGTAGGTGCCACTTGTATTCTGTGTCACATCTGGAACTCTGGCTGGCAGGAACCTCACAGACTAGTTTGACCTCCCAGCATGAACAGGACAGAGATCAAAGAGAAGCTGCATGTAAGAGTGAACCAGCTCTACTAAGTTTTCTGAAAAGCCAAAAAATGCATAAAAGTAGATGAGAGGAACCACAACTACAAGAAAGAACAGGAGGGCCCGAGGGCTTTTCCAATCTCAATAATTGAACCCACCAGCAAATGCAACATAGCACAAGGGGAACGCAGCCATCTCAGCAGGTGCTCACGTTGAAGGAGAAGAGCTACCATAGATTATATGAGACAATGTAAACCCTATTTCTTGCTCGTGTAATGACTTCTGGTGGGATTTTTGCTTGTTCATCACGTCCCGCCCATGTGTGTCTTGAAACTAATGAGTATCTCCAACATAAGTGTAAATCAAGAAAACTAAAGGTGGAGGGACTTTAAATCAGTTGAAGAAGTACTAACATAACTTAGTTTATTCTAAAATTATCGAGCTAAAATATCCACTCCTGGGAATACTCGATGGTATGTTGGGGTTTGGAAAGAACTTAAGTACGATTATTTAAAAAACATTTTCTATGCATGATATATGACATATTATATTATACTCATCGTTCATGTGATCTGAAAATGAAGCTTTCCATTTTCCTCCAGTCAAATCAATTGCCCCTTCTGCTTCACTAGAAGACTTTTTGCATCACTGTTTGATAGCACTTAACAAAGATGTCATATGGTAAAGTCATTTATGTATATAGTCGTCTCCTGACATAATAGAAAATTCTCAGATATGTATAGAAAATATCTATTTAAATATGGATCTCTCAGTGCTAGCAGAGGGCTCAATATTTTATTGAATTTAACCTGGTAGCACTGAATTGAAATCATGGAGTCAGAGGTTCCAAGTGCAATGAGTAGCAAACATATTTGTGAAGATTAAGTGTTGGGAATGATTTTGCAGTAAGAAGCATATTTATAACACCAGAAGGAAATAAGAAGTTACCACAAAGATATTGAGGCACAGAGAAAAGAATATTGAACTCCAAATGAGAATAATTGCTTCCTGGACTTATTTATGAAAGCAATGGTTTTATCATCATGAAAAATATGTTTTACTTTTTTGAAATGATAATAATTTTTATCTTATCTAATAAAATTTCTAATGTAAAAAATTAATATATGTGAACATATTTTCTGTAACATAAAAGTCATTAAAATGTAAAGTGCTATTATTGCATTTATTAATACAATGTATAATTATGAATAGTTATAATGATATATTGAAAACTATATTTGCTAAATAAACATTATATAAAAGGCACCGTTTTAAGTGATGAGAAAATTAGGAGACAAAGAAGTAGACAAATCCTCACCCTCACGACTTTTTATTTAGTAAGTTATATAATATAGTGTTCTTGCCAGTTTTTGAGTAGAGAGACAAAAAGCTCTACAATGGTTTAATTTTATACATCTACTGAGGGACATTCCTTAGAGATATTGCTATAATAATGAATGATCAGAAAGGAGATTTAGCATTCTTCTTGAAAGAAATCCTTCTCTGTAAACTATCTCACCTTGAAATTTCTAATCCAATTTATTAAGCAATTTATTTGATCTTTCTCTAAATGACAATTCATATCCTTTGGCTAAGAAGGAATCAATATTAACCTAGGCAAATATTGTCTTCATGCATATGTGACATGCAGAATAATATATATACTAAATATACAGAAGGATTCATATCTGTGTAGAAGTGAAAAGTAAAAACAAGACATAGCATAGAAAGAAATTAAAAGGTAAAGTAGCTAATGAATGTTGATACAAGTGCAAGATGTTTTCAATGCAAATACAACTGAAAGGCTATTTAAGATAGCCAAATATTGAAAGACAGATTTTGATATGTAGTTGGAACTCAGTGTTTGATGAGTAAATGAGTGAAAGGAAATTGAAGGTTTAAGTTTGTGTGTATGCTATTAATCAAAGTTTGTACTGACAGGGGATGGTATATAAGCAATAGACAGTGAAACAGTGAGGGGCTTGATTCACTCATTCCAAAAACATATTCCCAGCATCACACTAGGCCCCGACGATAAGAGAAAACATGTTTTTTTGGTTTTAAGGACCAATGAGTTGATTTCAATAACTATCTGCAGACTGAGCAGAAATCAATATTTTATGCTCAGTCTGCAGATAGTATCTACAAAAGGATTTATCTCCCCATTTGTACTGTTAAGAAGCAAGGGTCAAAGGAAAAAGTAAACCTCTTGCCTGCATTTAATGATCCCCAGACAATCTATGGAGCCTCTCCAACAGTATTTAAAACTGCTCTGAGAAAAGTTCAGTCCATTTCATTCCAACTATTGTTATGCTCAAAATGGCATAGAACACCATTTAAATCACTTCATAATGTACAAAAACAAAGAAAAATCAAATACTGACATACAAAATAGTATCACTTCTTTAAAGTCAGTATCTAATGTTTGTATGTGTCACTTTGCAATTTAAAATACCCTTTCATGGACTGAAATGCATTTGATTCTCAAAACTAGCTAATCACCCCTATTGAAGAATACCTAAATCAAGGAAGTCAGATAGCTTTTTAGACCTGTAATAATATGCAACGAACAACTACAAAACATTAGGTCTTACAGACTCCAAACATTCTTCCTACCCCCATTTGATTTATCTCCCAAGTAGTGAAACAGTGAAGACTTCTGTTCACTTTAAACTCATCCGCCCCTGAAAATGCCATGGGAAAGATCTCAAACTGGAAAGTTTAAAACTAAGAGAAAATATAATCAAAAGATTAAACTCAAACTGTATACTATCTTACAAATGGATTCTCTGGAAAGATGCAAACTGACTGATCTCTTCCTCATGATCCTTCCTTAAAATGACTCATTTTATCTGAAGCAAACAGGTGCTGGGGTCAAGAGGGTAATTGCAGGTGTTAAGTAGGAGCTTTGTGCCAGTTGGAAATGAATGAAACAATAGAAAAGGTCTCACTGGGCAGGAAAATGAATGGAGAAAATGATCAATGTGGTATGGAAAACAGTCGGTAGCGAAAAGAGGTGTTACCTCGTTTTTGAACAAGATTAGAGAGAAATTCATTTATTGGGCATGGAAATGATGGCAACCGTCAATTGAATGGGAGATACAGAGGAACTTAACCTATCAGCAGGTGGAAAACTGATTGAAAAGCACTTGTTTAGGCATGCAAAAATAAGGGGAAAAAGTAAGAGAGAAAGGTCAACATAAATAAAATCTAAAGTAATTTTGAAAAATTCAAATTGTATAAGGAAGTTGTTAAGCTGAATGATCCTAGTAAAAGGTGTCCTGGCTGGTGTGGCCCAGTGATTGTGTACCGGCCTGTGAACCAAAGGGTTCCCTTTGTTGCATTTAATCTCTTTTACTAGTATCATGTATTTCTTTTTAAGATTTTATTTATTTATTTTTAGAGAGGGGAAAGGAAAAAGAAAGAGAGGGAGAGAAACATCAATGTGTGGTTGCCTCTCACATGCCTCCTACTGTTGACCTGACCCACAACCCAGGCATGTGCCCTAGACTGGGAATCAAACAGGCAACCCTTTGGTTTGCAGGCCGGCACTCAATCCATTAAACCACACAAGCCAGGGCATAATTCAAATTTAAATATTCATTCACCAGATAACCAGTTAGAGTGGCTATTGACAAAGAAATTGAATCTAAATCAGCCTCACTTATTCCACTTTAGGGGAAAAAAAGGTGAATATTCCTTGCTTAATGAAATTGCTATAAATATCTTTTGCCATTCCCATCAACATATTTCCATGAGACTAGTTTCTCTACAGTAAGTTATTATTGAATACTGGTAAAATAAAATTATAGTTTTAATAGGATTATCCATATTAATCATCAATATACATATATTCCATGAACAAAATGCATACCAATATTTTAAATTTTAATACAACAAAGGAAAGTTCTTCTTCCTTCTTAAACTAAGTTTATATTGCTAAAGAAAGAAGCTTAACATGACATTAAGTGTTTGACTTAAACCAATGAAAGGATTGACTAGCCATTAACTAAGAGGAACTAGAAAAAGCATGATTCTTTTCTGGGTAGAAATTGGAGCTCAGCTTTGGCTCTGCCAAGATCACCATCTCCAATCTGTACTGCAATGAACATGTTGACTAGGCAGTTAGCAGGAGTTAGAGAAGTCTAGGTTAGAGACACAAATTTGAGTGCTGTCAGCTCATGAAAGTAATATAAAGGCATGGAAATGGAAAAATCCCTTAAAAATATACAGCTAGAAAACAAAAGTAAAACAGAGTAAGGCCTTAAGAGAGGGGTATCAAATTCATTTTCACTGGGGGCCACAGCCTCACAGTTGCCTTCAAAGGGCCAAATGTAATTTTAGGACTGTATAAATGTAACTACTCCTTAACTAGGGGTAAAAGAGCTCGGCGCTGCTGCCAGGTAAAAACAAGATAGAGGGCTGGATTAGGCCTGTGGGCCTTGTGTTTGCCACCCGTGCCGTAAGAAATATGGGATATAAGAAGGAACCAGTAAATAAGACTGAGGAACGAATGATTTTTGTGCAATATTAAGAAACAGGAGAGCATGATGTCTTGGAAATGAAGGGAAGCATTGCACTTTGAAAAAGAGAGAGTAATTTATTGTAACATAGTGCTGATGATTTAAATAAACAGAAACCTGACAGCTGAGCATTAAATTTAGCAAAAGCAAGCTCATTGGTGACTTTGGCAAAAATCAGTTTAAATGAAGCAGTAGCAGCAGAAGAAACAAGTTTTCACTGAGTTTTAGGGGGAATGGGATTGTTCTTTCAAGAATCTCAGGTGCAAATGCAACCATAGAAGCAGTGTTGTTTATGGAGAGTGAACTAACTCCACGGGGAGGAATGATGTACTTACACGTGTTCCACTGTTAAGTTGCTTGCAAATCACTCCAAATTCTACAAAACAAACATTAAAAGATGTTTGAATAAGTAATTAAAATTTCAACATACGCATTTCCTAGACTAACATCTAATCTTTCTAGTTGGTGCTGACAGAAGAGTCACAGGATAAAATTACAATAATTCGAAATGACTATATAGTATGAGAATATTAGATCTGCCCACATTTAATGAGATCACAATTTTAAAACAGAGACTAAAGTGTAACATATGTCTAATTAGCTAGAGAAAAACTGCTGATTTCATTAGAACAAAAATTTCTGCCTCCTAAAGAAAATTTCTTAGTTGTATATAATAATCACTATTTCCATTATAAAAATCTAAAATATTTTATTCTATAGCCAAATATGCTTTTTTTCCAAAAGATACTAGAGTTAAAAACATACATAATAGTGTATATATAATATGTATATAAAGGAGTTCTACAATACATAACCAAATAATCATGCATATCATGTCAAATGAATCAATAAAATATATATTATTTTACCATTAAAATACGCCATTTGTATACACCATTACTCTGTGTATGCAAACTACTATTTTTCTGAACCAAATATGTTTCCCTCAAAGTAGGTCTATCTCATTTAAATGTTTATCAGGCTCTAACACAAAAATCACAACTTTGAATATTGGAAGGTCATTGCTGTACTAGGTTAAAATGGTTGTATTTTCAAACTCCCTTTTCTACTTTCCTTAGACATACTCATATTTAGGAGCTTTTAAGTGTCTAGAAATATAAGTTCATATTTGTATAGTTGCCAAAATAACAAATAAAAACAATTTAAGGTACTATTCTTTCAAAAGTTTTTCAGTTGAAAAAAATTTAGTAAATTATGTACTATACAATCATTTTGAAATTTCAAAAATTTGTCAGTATAAAAATTTTTGAAGTCCTGAAAACATTTATTAATATTTATGGAACCCTTAAGAGGACTGTATGATTACCTCTTACCATGGTAACTAGTTGCTGTAAGTAGAATATTATAGATCTGCTATTTAGCTGTATTAGTTTCTGTATTGCACTAATATACAACATTAAAGAGAGATAAAAAATCCTTTAGAAAATGCATCTGTAGCTTTAGTTTCAGAATTATACTTCTAAATATAACTTGAATTTGTAATAAGTATCTGTGAAATTTTATTTCCTGTGTTATATAGGATTAAAAACTATACATATGCTCATTTTTGTCTCCTATAGTGTACTATAGGAGTTTTCATCTACTATTCACCTACTTTTCCTTCTTTTCCTCCTTTAGTCATCCCAAATCAATAAATGGTATCACTATTCACTAAGTTATTCCGGTAAAAACCCTGAAATACATGGTTGCTTCAGCCCACTGCCAATGTCCTTTGGTAAGCTACATCACTTCCCTCCCGGATTATACATGGGAATTCTGCCTGGGATCTCTTCTCTCTTCTTGACATCTGCAATCTGTTCTCTGCACACTAACTAACATAATAACAAAAAATTACAAATCGCACCATTGAAAACTGCTTATCACCTAAAAAGTTTCAATCTGCATGTTATGACACATGAGGCCGTACTTATGTGCCTCTGCTGACTCTCCTTCCACATCTTCAACCACTCACCCAATTGCTTGTTGTGCTGGAGTCATACCGGCCTTCCTTTCATTAGTCTGTGAGCTGAACTAGTATCTCTTCAAGGCCTTTCATTTTATGGTTCCTCTGCCTAAAATACATGGTCCTCACATTTTTCTTTTGTGACCCCAAAGTACAATGTCAGTGCTCCAGAGAGTTGTTTTGGGCCAAAAGTCATCCCTTGACTACACCCAAACCTAACTCTAAGTATGAGAGTTCCCTTGTATATATTTTTTCTTGTCCTCTAAAATAGGCCTTGACATATCTAGGTACAGAATACATATTCTATAAGCCAGAAAATATGATTCACTAGTACATGCGAATCTTAATTTGTAGATTACCTAATTAGTAGATGTGAAAAGGAATGAGAAGGATGCAAAGGAAAAGGCAGAAGCTCTTCTGTCAAAGATTAGAGTTCAAATCTCATCTTTTCCATTTACTACTGTATGGACGAAATATATAATGCCACTGGACTTTTCCACAAAAATTCCCAATAGCTTTCTGTTTATTAAACACTACTCTTCCTAACTGGTATTTAATAAATTAAATAAAGCTACACTTCATAGGTGTGTCACTACTGAAAACATAATGGTAATTACTCTCTTCTTTTTGTGGATGTATTCTAAAAAGTAACTTCTTGAAGTATTATATTATCTCATGCAAGGTGAATTATTAGGTATCAGGTAAATTCAGGAGAAATACATATATACTAAACTGAATGGCGAATGATGCAGATTTGAACAGTTTTATTTTAAAATGTTGTCACTGTACAGTTATTGATCTGACTCTCACAAAGCCAATAGGCACAATTTAGAAGTCTTGAAATCTCCTTAGTCCTTGTGTCTTTCCCACACAGAAGTCATAAAAGCAATTTGTTTACTGTATGTGTGTTTTCACATTAAGAATAATTTGATAGATATTCAATTTAATAACTTCATGTATGACATTAAATTATTCCATATTTCATAACAAATAGGAAATGAATAACCTCTCGTTATCTAAATGTGGATCAAACAACTCTGTAATTTTCTTTTGAACTCCAATCGTTTCCAAAGATACATATACCATAATAGTTTTAGTTTTTTAAAGCAGAAAAAACCCTGATCTCTAACAGACGTTGAATTTTATTTCTCAGTGGACATATCCTTTGTGTTCTGTATTGAACAATTAATGTCATTAGAGAACAGAGAATTAATAGCTCTCATTAAAAACGTCTGGAGAATTTCATCTCCACCATAACTGCTGCCTACTTGTGCTGCCTAAGTAGAAAGCAAGGTTGTATTCTTTATTCCTGCTTTTAAATTGCCTTCAGCAAGTGGTTGTCCAAGTGAAAATTATTTTACCTCATAAAGATTCAAATTCAGTTTCCATTCAGAGTAGTATAAAACAATAGATCATTCAGCATGGATGATAAAAATTATATTGATATAATATCAATTAGTATAAGAAAACCAATACTGTTTATTTTTTATTTTCTGCTGTTAGAATGACAGAATATTATATTCTTAATACTGCCAGTGTTCCTAAGGATATCAAAGGAAGGGAATAGATTTCCCACTAACTGTGCAGTTGATACAGACACGTAGCCTGAGAATTATCCCGTACACAGAATCCCACAGTGTGATCTAATTCAGTAAGACAAAAGAGTAATACTTAAATAATAATAATAAGTCACTTAAATTGATTTCCAATTCTCAAATGGTTATTTTAAACCCCTACTATAAAAAACAAAGCATTCCAACAATTTTAATTCAATGCCAGCTAATTTGTTAACTTTATTTTTTATTATGCCATAATGCTTATGCAGAAAAATAGAGCTCATCTGAATAAAAATGTTTTCTATATTTTAATCAGTCATTGGATAAAGTGGAACTGTGAAGAAGGAAAATAGAAAAATACAAGGTATGAAAATAGTGGAGGTGTAGTTCTGCTAACCTGGTAATGTGAGTGTTAAAAACTATTATTAGGAAATTTAGTAGGTTCTTCCTTCCATTGTAATAAATTTTCTTATGTTATTTTTATTAGTTGATTTCTTCTAAAAACTGTTTTTCATTATCAGTTTTTTTAGAATTTTAATTATTTTTCAAACATTTCATATAGTTTATTTAGTTTCAAGTTATAACTTAGAGTACTTTGGTTAATTTTGTTTTTAATCTTGTTAATTTTGATTTGTACCTCACAAAATACCTCATTATCCCTCATCATTTTTTGTGAATTACTATAGGTTAAAATTATTTTCAAACAATAACATCAATTGATCCATTTCTATTCACAACATGTCAGGTATTTTTCATGTATGTCAACTTTTGCCTCTGGCGTGATTGCATGCATACTGGTTTTTAAAAGTGTTGATTAACATATTAACATATATACATGTGTACATATATGTATATACATGATATGGCACAAATAGTGCCCATTTTTATTACAAAATCTTTTATTGCAAAATCATAAGCATTAATCCTGTAACATAACAATGTCAAGCATATATACTAAGCATATCATATGACATTTGATATGCTTGATGTAATCAAGCATAACATATGACATTTAAGATGAAATGTTCAAATTAAAACAATAAATTATTATACCCATATTATTACCCTACCAACCACACTCAGGTAAGCATTACTTTTGCCAGACCCTGCATATGGTATTTCATTAAATAAATTGATTGAATAACAAAAAAAATAACTAAAAAAATACTTACTTATAAAAGTAAGTATGCCCTACAATAGCTTACTATCTTTTGAGAAAGATAAAAATTACATGTGTTAAAATATTAGACAATATGAATAGTTGGCATCATTGTTTCTGCTTAACAATTTACCAAGAAAGACTTTAATGTGAGCCAAAATTTTGAAGAAAGTCTTTACAAATAATTACAAACATCCTATCAACATAACTGCTTTCCCAAAGACCACACATTTTTTTAAGTGGACATTTATTTTTATAAGTTGTGCTGTAATCATACTACCATAAATAGTATTCGAGCAACAAACTCAGGTATCAGTTTTGATGAGTAAGCATACTGGCTTCTTTCAGTGATTTATAGTTAATATATCTTTTTGATTACTTAGCTTTCCTTCCTTAAATAATTCAGTCATGAAAGTTGAGATTTTGTACAAATATTATTCTTGCCATCAGTGTTTGCATATTATTTTACCTCTGGAAAAAGAAAGGGATTTTTTTGTGAGGATGTCATAGAGTTTGAATTAATTCCTAGCTATGCAATGCATTAACTGTATAATTTCAATCATACTATCTTAATTGTTCTTCAGTTTTCTTTTCTATAATTGGGGCAATGATATTGTTATGGAATTAAATAAATTAATATGAGTGAAAACTTAGGAAGGTATCCACAGATATATGGAATGTTAAGCATTAATATTATGAATTTAGTGGCACTGACCTCAAACAGTATAAAGTTTTTTTCTTAGTTTACACACATCAAAACATATTAAGTATATTATTTCAAGAGAAAGAAATATTACTTTTTTATAAAACAGAATATTATGTGATTGATACAGAAACACAGTCTATCACCTCAGCCATGGTAACTTCATACTTTTAAGAGAATATTCCCAATATATATCCCTAACATATACACACACACGATATTTAAGAAGTTTCAGAAAAAGGTTCTGTACCCAAATAAATTTTGAAAATATTACACATAGTTACACATACATCATTCATCCAGAGAATAATAATTTACTATATAGTAAATTACTATAAATTCTGAGTAAAAACTAGTCAAAAACTTCAAAGCTGGCTGATCACAAATTTACATCACCACAGCACTTATTCTTATGGTGTATATGTAGGAGAGAATAATCTTTAAATAAATGGTAACATTAATGTTCTCTGGAACACAGTAAGGGAAAATTGGCTCTGAGTCCACAAATGTCCTTTAACACAGGATCAAAAAGTAACTGAGATATTGATATTTATGAAAAACTCTCAATATAGTGAAAGTTTTTAAATAGTCAAAACTTTGACTACTTAATGAAACTCTTCAAACAGCTTAGGTCTGCAAAAATTTTCTAGGAACCTAACCTCTTACACACTGGGTTTATTATTAGATTGCTGGTGATTGCTGCTTCCCTCAGGCTAGAAACACGCTTAGAACAATTTTCTAATGGTTTCACTTCTTTTCGGAACCCAGGAAATGCAGGAATATATAAAATATAAGAAACCTGAAAGTTGCAAAACTTAACAAGTTTTGTGACACTTCACATTGCAGGAGAAATTCAAGGAGCATAACTATTTATCAAAAACAAATTTCTCACTTTTACATTGTCATTTCTAGGGACTATTAAAAGCAGAACAGATAAAAGTCAGTGTTTTGTTGTCAATGTATTCATAGTCTATGGATGTTTTGAATTGTTCTCTTGTTCTATTAATTTAGCTGAGGAGAAACATACTAAACACTTCACATTTAATCTTTATCTTTATAATTTACCTGTACATGTAAAATTGAGTTTATAAAGTTCAGAAACGGGAGTTCTCATGGAGTGTGATAGGAATACTAATTGAAGAACAGATGATTTGTACACTGAATTGCCCTTATAAAATCAGCAGTCTGGCTTGCTTCGAGTTAGCAAACATTCTGCACTGTATTCAATCCAAAAGAGCCTGACTAAGCAGGGTAAGAAACACGGAATCGAAATAGAGGTCAAAAAGTTTTAAAGCTGCTTCACACATATAACGTGATAATGAAAACTAAAGCTAATGATGTGTTCACTAATTAACTTTAAATTTAACATATATAGATTGACATTCAATAGGATCAACAATATTTTAATATGCTTTTATGTTTCTTTTATTATTTGTAAATTTTAAAAGCACCCCTTTGATATTTAAATTAAAGACAGCTAGAGGAACTCTATCATTATATCATAATAAGATTGTGTTATCTCCAAATTATCTTTCATTTTATTAAAGGGAGTTTCAAACTATGTACATAAAATATAATACCACTGAAACTTAAGCAACTCTCTGATTTTTTAGCTTATTCATAGGAAAAGTTGATGTATAAGAACAAATAAAATTTTTACTGTCCTTAGATAGTTTTATGCTTTATAAGATAGTCAGATTTTTAAGCTATATTTTTATGAAATATCCATTTATGGTAGGATAGAAGAGAGAGAAAAGAAAAGATACAAGTTTTATTTTTGACTTGTACTGTGATAACATGTTCAAAATATCTATATTTGATTGATGTTTAAAATTGACTATTCTCTTGTGAGACACATTCAAGGGTTCCCTTACAGGACCCATGCACACTGGGGAGCTTTCAGCTACTTTTACTTTGATATTAACAACTCTTTATTAGATTGGCTGTTTATTTCTCATTATTTCCCAATATTCAATGTTCAAAATTCAGCTTCAGTCGCATTTGGTCCCATTCCCTGTCCAGATGGACAGAACAACAGAACAAGGTCAACATTGGCTTTCTCTCCAATGCATGGCTCACACCATCACATTTAGGACTGTGGGGTAGCAGAGTTTAAGGGGTTACTGCATTAAAAGAAAGAACCGGAGAAAAATGAACAAAATCACCTTACAGATGCATTTGCCCAAAACTGCAGCTGAATAAGAGAGGTACTGATAACACAACAGGTTTTTGCTTATTTTCCTTCATATCATTGAGTTCTACAAATTAATATAATCTGATTACAAATATTAAAAAATAGGTTTTATTAAAATATAAAAACATGTTCATCAAAAGAAAACATTATGAAAATGTAGTTAAGCCACAAACTTGAATTTCAATATATTTATGGAATATATGCAAACAGGAGATTCTTATCAGAATACACATATAACTCTTAAAAAATCATTGCCTCTTGGGCTTTTGGCTAAGATCAGTCATGAAAACCAGCAAAAAAATATATATATGTAGTAGAAAAAAATGGGGTAAAATTTGAACAGCCATTTCAAAAAAAGAGCATATTAAGAGTCAAAAAGTCAGTCATCTAAGAAATATAGATCAAAACCATGAGATGTCATTATCTACCCATGTGTAAGGACCCAGGGACAAAGCCAAAGGAGGGTGGGGTTGAGGGTGGAAGGTGTGGATGGGTGGGACAGGGGAGAGTGGGGGCGGGGAATGGAGACAACTGCACTTGAACAACAAGTAAAAAAAGAAAAGAAGAAAGAAAACCAAACAGGGGAGGCTATGGAGTAACCAGTACTCACACATGGTGGAAATGTAAACTCACATCATCTTTCTTCTTAAAGACAGTTAAATATATTTTAATAGCAAATATACAGGAAAAGGACAGAAGACAGAAGACAGACAATATTAAAAATATGCTCTAGCCTATAGGATAATTTCAAAAAGCATAGTGAATGGATGTTTTCTATCATACAATTTTTAAAAATACTATGAACACTATTTAGTCAATTCAATAAATTTACTTATTTTATAAACTTCCCAATGCAGAAAGTGCTGTTTTATTTATAATTGTTTTAATAATCAATTGTTGGAACTTGTTCAGTAAAATATTTTGATTTGGATTTTATGTCTTCTCTTTTTTATTAAATACTAACACACAAATGAATGTGAAAAAAATCTTGTAAAAACCTGATTTTGTGTTCTATATTTCCTTTTGCTGTTATACATTAGATAGTTTCAACTCAAAGGAAACAAAATATCTAGTATTCAGAACCACAAACAAAAAGAATTTTTTTCAAAAGGAAATTCATGTGTTTCCCATCAAATTGAACATTAAATACTTATGCGGCATGCTACTGAATGTTTTTTGCATAATTGTTATACATTTTGCATGGGTAGAAGCCAGGTCGGTATCTTCAAACAGGTCAGATAATTGGGCTTCAGTTGTCCCCGCACATTACCGATGGCTGCATTCAGGAAGCACATATATGTCTTTTGGAAACCTGTACAATTTCCCACGTCAAATGGTAGAAAGTAGTTTACAAATTAAAGAGTTTGGGGAAATTCTGATAATGTCTGATATTGTGTTTCATTGCACTGTACTACAAGGAGCAGGGAACAAATTCTTGCAAAGAGGTTTGCAGCTGATTGCTTTGCAGGCTCAGTCCATGGTGTAAAGAACTCCTTGCTTAGCCCTCTTATTTCCCTTTAGCTCACAGGCAGAGACATTCTCAGTGCTAGACAGTGACTGCTGCCGCAGAAACAGCAGCTGTGAATTCAGGTAAAATCACTTTGACCAGTAATTTGGCATTAAAATCCTAGGTTAATACCCAAACATGTTAACAAAACAGATATTCATAATGTCATAGAGTCAAAAAAAAGATAAATTATAGTATATTCATATCAATGATGCCATTCAGTAATGGAAAAAAAGCTCTGTGGATAGATGCACCAATGTGGATCACATGCATCAAGTGGGGATGCAGAAGCCAAACGTAAAACAGTAACCTGTGTCACTACCCTTAAACAAAGGTTAGAAACAAGTGTAATTAATCTCAAATTTCATTTTTTTAATTTTACAATGTTTGCCATTGTCTAGTATTCTAGCATTTTATCTATGTACTTGATACTGAAATATTGTCAACTATTCTGAAGACAGAAAACAAAAATGATCATCTGACCCGAAAATGTTTAAAACTGAGGAATTGTTAACTCTTCCTGCACCTCTCTCGGTACTACTACACTTTTATCTTTGTAATTTCCTTTTTAAAAATATCATGTAAACAAATGTGAAAATAATAACTATATTTTATAAATAAGTGAATAACAAACACCTTTAAGTATTTTAACACCTTAAAACATGTATATCAAATTAAAAATAGAAATATTAAAGAGTATACAACTATGGTAGGGGTAAAAATGTCTTTTATAATGTATTTATTATCTAATAACAAAGATAATTCAATTATATTTCCACAAATTTAAAAGATGTAATAATAAGAATTTTGGAAGAGTTACTTTTATTATTTTTAAGAATAAGATTCACACTTAATTTCAAATTATAATCTTTAATAAATAATTAAAATGAAACATCTGTATTTCATGCAAATAAAACTTCTATTTCAATAACAAAATTAACTATTTAGACATTTTAAAACAATCTAAAAGAGTTTTAGTTTATGATCTCAAAGTCCCCATTTCCTTAAGACAATCTCAGGTACCAGTGTGCTATTTATTTTTGTTTTCATTTTCTTGACTGATGATATTTTTGGTCCTATGTACTCATTCTATTTTATTCAGTTTTTCTCATCACTTCTGAAAGTTTTCAGTACACTTTACAAATTGCCTAAGATATCTTTACCATTTCTAATATAGATCACAAGACATTAAAAAAACATGTTGTATTCCAAAAAGTAAACATATACTTTAACATGGAAATTGATTTTGTGTTATATATACTCATCATTAGTGCCTTAAATCTTAACTGTAATTCATTGCAATCTATCTTTCTGAAGGATTTTATTTAAAAAAAAATTCTCTCCAAGTTATTTAGAATTTTTTAAATTTGCTTTCCATTATTTCACCAGATAACTCTGATTTTTCATTGCTGAAAAGAGGTGGGAGGCAGCAGATGATGTAATTAAAATCATTTTCATAGTAAAGCTTCTGAGAAAGCTGTCGGTATCAAATGGTGATCGGATACTTCTACAATCTTTTACATCTGCTGTACTATCATGACATAAGAAAGCATATTATTTTAAAGAAACTGCCAAACACGATCATGCTTTTGTAGCATTAATTTTACAAAACGATCTTATTCTTTCAATAATAAATTACTGAGGAGTTAAAATATGTGAAGTATTATGTTAAACACTGAAAACACAAAACAGAATGAGACACTTCCTGATTTTTCAAGAACTCTCGAAGGGGTGTCCAACCCGCAGCCCACAGGCCGCACACTGCTCAGGATGGCTGTGAATGTGGCCCAACACAAAATCGTAAATGTACTAAAACCTTTTTTTTTGTGCATCAGTCTGTTAGTATTTGTGTACTTAATGTGTGGCCCAAGATAACTCTTCTTCTTCCAGTGTGGCCCAGAGACGCCAAAAGGTTGGACACCCCTGAATGGAAGGTCCAGATGTAATGCCGCATTGTAAATTTAATCTTGCATGATGTTAGGGAAAGTGATGGCAGATTACGTAATATAGAGTCAGAAAGTCCTTCTGGGAAAGAAAGTACACTGAGGAAATTTAAAAAGTAAGTAGGCGCTAGCTGGGGAAATAACCTTGTTAGTCTCCGAATTTCTTGCTTGACTCAATCATTTATTTATCTCTCTACTTTTTATTTTATATGTTATATTTTTTAATTTATTTTTAGAGA
Source organism: Desmodus rotundus (assembly GCF_022682495.2). Classification (NCBI taxonomy): domain Eukaryota; kingdom Metazoa; phylum Chordata; class Mammalia; order Chiroptera; family Phyllostomidae; genus Desmodus; species Desmodus rotundus. The sequence continues at coordinate 169,703,809 of NC_071388.1, forward strand.
GAGGGGGAGGGAGGGAGGAAGAGAGGGAGAGAAACATCGAAACATCGATGTGAGAAACATCAATAGATTGCCTTTCCTGCATGTCCCAACCAGGGACAGAACTTGCAACCCAGGCGTGTGCCCTGTCTGGGAATCGAACCAGCAACCTTTTGCTTTTCAGAAAGATGCCCAGACAACTGAGCTACACCAGTCAGACTCTCTATATTTTTATTTTTGTCTTGAATGCATTCTTTCATTTACATGCTCTGGATTCATGTATTATATACCCCATGCACAAAAACTGAATCAGCATGTTAGTTGTTGCCTCCAGAATATTTTCTTGGTTTGGCTGCATGAGGCATCCATGAATGAGGAGCTTCCATTCCTGTCCCCAAAGACCACATCTATCATTATTAGTGTCAATTACCCTAAATTAGGCTTTCTCTTTGGTCATCAATAGACTAGTGTAAAGTCTTATAGTTGTAGCAGTCTAATCACTTTAAATGGAGAATCCCATTTATAGGTGGGAAAACATGTGGAAAAATAACTCTTCTCAAGATAGGTATGTCATGGCTCCTCACTAACTCAATGCAACTGACCAGCTCTCGTATCATTCAGAAGCATCTGCTCATAGACGCTTGCAGCCACTTAATTTTTGGAGGCCCTCTTCCCTTTTTTATTCATGCAGAAACTGAATTGGCAATGTGCCTGCCTGAGCACTGGGTCTACATATCCATGCCTAAGTAGACCAGGCTTCTGCCAGCACATCTCTGTGAAATACTCAAGTTCTTTAACAGATATCCTTAGGATTCAGCACTTGATGTTAGCCTCCAACTATAAAATTGTCTGTTATTATAGAACTTATTTACCTCAATGTGTGAGTGAATAGGACATATTTTCAGGTAACAGACAAAAAAGTAGGCTGTCTGGTAAAAGGAAAAAAAGAGTTTTACAATATTTCTGTCACTGCTGCTAGCAACTGCTAGGAAATAGAATTTTAATCTATTTACCTAACCCACAGGATTGAATAGTCAAGCATACTTATGGATATCAAATTTTACTACATAGTGTGAAAGATATAGGCTACCACAAAGCTTGGATGAAGCAAAGTCTGGTATTTCAGAAGTTGTTCCTTTGGTCCTCCTCCTGCTAAACTTACCCCTCCAGCCCAGGAAAAAAAAAAATGTGCTCTGTAAATGGACTTGAAGGGATCACCTCATGGATCAAAAGCAATCCGGCGAAGAAGGAAGTGCACTGCAGAGACTTGTATAGCGCTGACATTCTGCAGGAAGCCGTGTCTCATAGGCGCTGGGCTCTGTTAGACATTCCTTTGCCGGGGATATTCAGTAGGGGCATTTTAGGGATGATCTGTCTTCCTCTCGGCAAATATCTATTCACCCATGTCGTCTTCTTTTTCGGAGGTATCCTCCTGAAAAGAAGAATGAATGGATCTTCCTGATCAGCTCTGTTAACTGCTTTCTCCCATGCCTTTTTCCTTCTGGCCTTTGCTCCCTAACATTCCACTGAGTTTTCTCCTGGACCTAAGTATGTTTTCTCCAAATTCCATTGGTGACAGTTGTACTTCATCATTTCCCTTCTTTTTTCCTGTTAACTGTGCATGAGCCAATGGTTCGTGGACCCAGACGATAACATGCATAACACTGGTATGAACTAACATGAAATAGCAATGGTCAAATCAAACTCATACAAATTAAAGCTCTTACTCAGTATCATGCATTCCTAATATTTTCAAAGATACAGGCAATCAAAATGTATGGGTAAAGCAGGAGAGGCCTGGGACATTCCACGTGGTTCCCCGGCCTTTGCTTCCTGCAATGGAAACATTTTGATATGTATGTTTTTAATATGCCTTAGTAAAAGATAAAGTCTCTGCTAATTCAGCAAATTATTATCTCACACAGCTGGAAGCATTTAAATTATGAACTTTATACCTCAGAGTCACATAGCCTAGGTGAAATTGTCCTAGGGGTCATGCTTTATACTCCACAGCTTTTAGGTGTGTTGCCATAAGAAATCTTAAGCTAAGTGTTATGGACTACCTGTTTGTATCCTCCCAAAATCCATATGTTGGAACCTTACCCTCCCAATGGGATGGTATTAACAGGTGGGGTCTTTGGAAGGTAATTACACAGATGAGACCATGAGGGTGGAGCCCCCATGGTGAGATTAATGTCCTTATAAGTAAAAGAGACTAAACCTCTTCTCTCTCTACCCTGTGAGGATACAATAATAAGGTGGCCATCTGTAAAACAGGAAGAGGGTCCTCACCAAGAACCCAACTGTGTTGTCACCTTGGTTTTTTACTTAGAACCTCAAGGAGTGTGAGAAGTAAATAGTTGTGTTTAAGCCATTCAATGTACTGTAACTTCTTCTAGCAGTACAACCTAAGACACCAGGAATAGTCTGCTCAAGGCATTGGACTATTAGTCTGGAGTTTAAGTTATCAAATTTTTCATAAAATTAGACTGATCACCTGCATGCCTTTCCCATGGGAATTTTCCTCCATAAATAACTTATTATTTAAATATCAATTAAATTCCTTTTGAATTTAAATGATTGTCAAATCTTACGTGCCTTTTAATATCCGCCAACTTAAAAAAGTTTGAAAGTAAAGAATACATCATTTTCTTCTGAAATATGGCACAGTACTGTTCATCACGCAATCACATTACTTTCCAGCTAATAACAAAAACAGATACCGTCCATCCATAAAATATCATGTCTAAACTCAAAATCAATGCCTTAGATACTTTTGAGGTCGTTCACAGACATCATATACAAAGAATAAAATGTCAAGTTCTCAAATACGTGCATTCCACACGAATGCTGAAGGAGGTGACACTCAGCTTTCTTGTTTCAGTTCTCATGCTGTAAACATGCCTTTTTCAAGATTTATTTAATGCCACGATTCACACCTGTTTGTGATTTTCCCATTTTTTGTGGTGATTTTCCTGTTTAAAATGCCCCCGCACACACTGCTGATATGCACAAGAAAACTGTCATGATCCTTACAGAGAAAAACATGATTTCGACAAGCTTCATTCAGGCATGAGTCTGTGCATTCAGTGTTAATGAATCAACAGTACGGTACATTAAGAAAAAGGAAGAAGAAATTTGCCAGTCTATACACCTTGCCACTCCAGAAAGTGTTAAAGTAACTCCTACAGCTTGAGATAAAGCTATGGAAAATGTGGAAAAGTGGTTAAATTTGTGGATTTGGGAGACGACAACCAAACAACCTACTAAAAAATTCATTGCACTGAGGCTAAAGGCCAAAAGTATTTATAGTCTCCGATTTTCTGATCTAATAAAACTGAGAAGGAAATGAGAATCTTTATATTTAGCTAGCAGAATGGGTAATTCAGATGCAGGCAGTCTGCTCTTCGACAACAGTAGAAAACAATAGAGATGAGCTTATTTTCAACTTAAGGAATTTTTTCATTATAAATCAAACTTGTTAAAACTACTAGTTTATGCAATGCCAGGAAGCACCAGTATTTCAAACAAAATCACTGGGATCCCAATCTAGTCAGTCAGAGGAAGACATTAATTTTCCCTTCCTAAATCCCATCACTTTTTATATAAAAAGAAATAAGTATGGTTGGAAATGAACTGATTGTTCCTATTATGTTGGAAATAGTCCTGAAGAAGTTTAATAATTATTCAGCTATGCTTTCCTCCAAGTCAGTATTCCTTTCTGGTGGCAGCTACCTGACCAAGGGTAGGTTTTCAAAGCTGTGTATTATTTTATTTCTAAAAGAGAGAGAGAGAGAGAGAAACTGGTAAATTTTATATATTGTAATTATTTTTATATTTTTAAAAACAATTTTAATAAAAAATAATGGTGTTCTTGTTTGAGTGGTGTTTAAATGCAACTAAAGTTCCAACTATAGTTGTGAATTTCATGAGATTAAAGTGGTTTTATAAATTAACATAGTTTTATAAAATGCTAATGTTAAGATAATGTTTAAAGTGCTGCAGCTGTTTGAATAAGTCTTAAACTGGTTTTGTGCTAATCACATTTTTATGGATGATGTAAGCTTATTTCATTAATGCTGGCATCAATTGGAATATAGATATTATTGTATATCTTTTTGTCTAACATCAGTACTTACTAAGCACTAATATTTAATTTTCTAGTACTTACATATCTTGTGACTCCAGTGATAAAACAAAATTGTGACTGCTTTGCTATATATGTTTATATCATAATGTTTTGATTTATTTTCTAGGGTAGAGAGTAATTCAGTATTTTCCTTTATCATGTGTTTTGAATACAACAAGTTCACATTTGCTGATTACATTTCTGCAAGGGCTTTCTACCATCTGTACTTTATAGTTGCTGAAATGTTAAACCCAAAGGGGAATAAACAACAATAATCATTAACATGAAACAACAATAAAGAATCTAAATTTGCAAGCTCAGAATTTGCCAACCGTTTATGATTAATGAAGGCAAATATATACTGAAAGCTGATTATGTGTTTCATTTTATGTGATGCCTAAGGGGTTACAGCTTAAGAGAAGCAGTATTGGAAGTCCTCAAATTTTGGTACAAGTTCAATTTGTTTTCCCACTTGCATTGATTTTTGGATAATACTTAGCAAACTGAATCAGCAATAATAACTCTTGCACTACAGTCAGTTTTAAGCAATTTGAATATATTTATCTCCCAGTTCCCAAAGCTAGCATTGCTTCATTTAGTAAAACTATGACACCTTGATTCTTAGATTAAAAAATTCTCTCAAGGACAGATAAAAATGTAACACTATGCAATTCTTGAGTCATTTTATAAGCTCTAATGCAATTCCTGAGCTTTTGTTTTACAAGCTCTAATGTCTTTTCAATATTTCCTCTGGTTTTGTTTATTTGAAAAGTTTGTGTTACATAAACACCTCAAGATACCCTCACAGTGGTTCTGTCTTCTCAACTGCTAATCCATGATTTACTATCAAGAAAAGTATTATAAGTAGTCTTATTTTTAAAATTATATCAACCTAAAAATATCTAACAATGATATCCTGCCTCTGTTGGAACTTTTACTGTTCATTTTATTTCACCTAGCCCAAACTTTTGCTTATATTCAATATTCATGTTATTTTCTTGTTATTCTTCATGTATAGATAGGTGCTATTGTAAAATTCACATCTATCTTTGATCCTAATTTTTTATTCTTATAAGTTCATAAAAGCTTATGTTCTCTCCTGCAATTGTTTCCTTTAATCATTTCATGTAATAGTTTACAGGACCAAAATTCTTAAACTTATATTTAACTTGTAAAATATTAAACATTGGGTAATTGGGGTGAAAAATAGATGGAAATTCCTTGTACTATTCTTGATGTTTTTCTATTTAAATATAATGTTATATCCGAAGACAATGAGAAAAAAAGTTTCAGAAATTGAGCCCTTCAAGCAATTAAGAACGAGGAGAAATCAGTGCAGCTGCCATCAGAGAGCCGTGAATAAGGCCCTGAGCGTGACTTACTTCCTCATGGACTCTAGGGACTCACAGGATGGCAACCACGTTTCATAGGGATGAAGGCAGCAAGCCAAGATTTACGGCCTTAATGAATGGGAGAGATGAGTGGGGGTAGATGAAATAGAAAGGACTTAATATTATTTAAAAAGATAGACATTGCTAAAATATGGAGAATTTATGGTTTGAAAGTGGGCAAACGTATCACATTTCTATTTCTTCCCAACTGAGAGTCAATTTTCAATTAAGGTAAGCCACAGAACATTCAGTAGAATATGACTGTATTTGGAATTTTTTTAGCAAACTCTTCAGAAGTATCTTTCTAATTGGTTTTTAAACAATACATGACAAGATCATGATATCAATTTACTTGATAATAGACAATATATATGTAGATAGAATAAAATTAATGTGCTTAGCATAAGTGTTGTTCATGATGTTTTTCCATTTATAATAGCATTTACATTGGTAATGATGCACAATTTAATTCCTAATGTGGGTTGATCTATAAAATGTTTGAAAAATTAACTGCTCCAAAATAGCTTTCTATTGTGCTACAGGATTTAGTGGAAAGAATTTGAAGGAGAGAGGTATCATTGAGGGGAGTGGATTACTGCAAAGGAAGGGAAAGGAAGTATATGGATGATCGTTCAAGACAGGGCAGACCCTTTGATGACCTGTTTTTAAGCTCACTAGATAAAAAAAATAAATGTTGAAGTTAGCTTACCTTAAGGTTCTATATAAAAATCTTGTATACAATTTATTTAGTGCCACTTTGTGTAAATTAAACCAAGATCTAACATCTTCTTATGTAGATATGTCCACTAATTTTGCCTCTGTGAGAATATTTCCAGGAAATTCAACTATGTGTATGGTGACAAGCTTAGTAAATCACAAAGGTAAATCTCTTGCATTAGTCTATGCCCTGAATTTTCTGTTTTCGTACTTGGCCCACTGGCTATGGAGCATGATTAATAAAATGATTCAAAGGACATTTAAGGGTCTGAATGACCTTGTAGTTACGTGATGTAAAAGTTGCTTAAAATCATCAGAGATGCTTAAATTATATTTTTAAACTCCCAATATGAATGATTTGTATTTTCACTTGGAGTCATTAACAGATTACATTTCTACTGGGAAAGAATGAATAGATATAAAATGGCAGAGTGTGAAGAGCATAATCAAAATAAAGTTAAATTTCGGCACTTGCATTTTTGTAATCCTGAAAGAACTAATCCAGTATTTGGTGGTTATTTTGTCAGTGACATAAAACATACTCTTGGAATTTTGGAGCAAGTTATTTAAGGTTCCTGTATATATTTGGCATCACTGAAAGTTATGTTTCTTTCAAATTGTTTTATATATACATGGGAATTAAATCATCATCATATATTTAAGGACCCAATTAAAGCATACAATATAGTTTAAATAAGAAGTTATGTTAAAAGAATATATGATATGTGAAGAATAATGATAATTTTAAACTCTGACATTTCAAACTTTTACACAAAGGAAGAAGAAAATTAGATCGTTGTTCTGTACATAAAACACTATTTATATGTATTTAATTTTAAATATCCTTCACTACTATGTAATAAAATGCACAAACCTTAAATTTACTTTGCTTGATTAACTTGTACCTATTGCACATGGCAACGCACAGCATTTCCAGCACCTCAGCAGGCTCCCTCCACCCCGGCATCTCTTCCTCCCCACTCAGTGACATCCCTATTTTTACCCATCACCAGAGATTAATTTTACTCAGTTTCAAATTTCAAATTAATGGAATTATACAATATGTGTTATTTTTCTGTCTAAATATCTCATTCATCCATATCCTGATACTTATACTTTCTTCATGTAGCAAAAAACCTTTCTTTTTCCATTGGTGTATAATTACACTACTGTTTGGAGATTCTACAATTTACTTATACATTCTACTTAATGGACATTTAGGTAGTTTTCATATTTGGTATGCATGAATACCCTTAAATGAACATCCTTGTGCATATTCTTGGATAGATATATGCATTCATTATTCATGGGTAGATGCATAAAACTAAAATTTCTGGGTCATGATTTACTGGTATTCCTTGTTCTGGGCCTTAATCAGAGCCAGCAGTCTTTTATAATATTCCATCAATGGACTAGAAAAGTATGCACAAATGTAAAAAACTGTAGGATCCAAAGAGGGTACATGGTACTTTGCTTCCTTCTTAAAGGTAAGAGATGCAAGATGCAATAATTTGTACTTTATTTAGGATAGGACATCCTGAAAAGTCCAAGACAATTGGGTAGCAAGTATTTTACTAATGGGTGAGATCCTACTCATTGGTTTGATTTCCCATCTTCTAAAGCTAATATACCTTACCAAGGCCTTCAATGCGCTAGCCACTCCTTGCTCACTGGATCGGATTAGCTACATGCTATAGAGAGAGTGGACAAGTGTGATGTTCTGCTGGATATCCAGCCAATCGAGATCTACTTATATAGTGGCAGAGACTAACAGCATTAATACAACATAACCCTCAGGAAATACTGCTGCATACTGTTGTCTATCCCCTGTGATGAGGTTCTGCTGGTTCTCCTTGTTAGTGATGCATCTGCCAGCTCAGTAGCTGCCCATCTCAGGTAATGTCAAGGGCTCTGGCAAAGACATGTATCTGGCACAACAGCTATAATTAGTGTCACAACTTGAATTTAGGATAGTGCACTTCTCTCCTTTAGGACTCATGTCATTGTGTAGGAACTAGACTGTTAAAAATAAATGGATATATGTTGTGATTAATTCCCTTCCATTCTTTACATTCTTATGGGTGACATAATTTTTGCATTCACCCTGAAATGGAATATTGCTTTTGTTTTACTTTCCTGACAGGGTGGAAGGACTGTGGGAAGACTTCCACTTGCCATTCCCCACTACCACAGCTTTCGCCCCACAGGCCTATGAGCTACTGTAGGAGCTCTAACAACTTTTGGTGTGTCCAATCTAGTAATGCATTTGGAGATGGCAGAAATCAAGACTGGGTGTGGACATAATTGACCGATTGTGAGCCATTCTGTGGTGGGGACTCTCTCTCACCTGGACTCCAATATAAGGGATAAAAATCACAACTCAGACCCATGCCCAACAGTCCTCAAAAGCCCTCTTTCCTACTGTATGACTGCTTGTAAATATGACACAATGCCTTCTCAGCCTTACTGCAGAACTTAAGTCTGTTGGTGAGGTTTCCTGCCTTAAGCAGTATCTCTACTCCAGGATGTTTGATCATCTTAAACTTTAGATTTTTTCTTCCATTATGTACCATGGAAGTTTTGGCAATTTTACTTCATTAGTGTAGATTGTCATTTTTTTCCAAATTTCAAAGGTCCTTCTACGTAGCATATTAACACTTTCTGGGATGTTTGCCAAGATGTTCAATTCCATATTATGGTTAAGTGCTTCCATGTCAAAAAGAAAAAAAAGTGATCATTAAACACACATCTTGGTTCAGTACAGTCAGGATTCTGACGTGACTATATTCACTTCCAAAATGTATATATCATACATAATATGTGATATTTATATATAATAGATATGATATGGTATATATGATATGATAGGATTGATATAACCACATGTAACTTCTTCTCCTGGAAGTGAATACAGTCTAAGTCAGATAGCTCTTTCAGTTTATAGTCTCTCTCTTGGCTGTCTCAGAGCTTGATTGGCTGGGTTGGGTTATAACTTAACAATAATTATTGATCTGGTGGCCTGTAGGGCAATAGGGCTTAGATCCTGAGCAGGCTCATGTTCTCTTGCAAGACAGAGATATCTGTATCAATTTCAAGCAACGAACAAAGCACAGGCCTTGAGGAGAGAAGAAGATGGAGGGCCTCGAGCGCATTGTTTCCAGGTGTCCACATCCCAAGTCTCAGGGCCTTATTCCTTCCAAATAACAGAAGGCATACGAGGCGTAGTCGACTTGTTGGGAATGGCAATAATTCAACCCTCACTGGAGCACTGCTATCATACCTTCCAGGCCTCATCCTCTGCCCGCTCTGCTCTCTCTCTAAAAGAGATGACGGTGTCTATACACCGGCAAGGAGGCTACCTTGTTTTCACTCCTTGATTTGATTTGGTAATTAGTCACTTTCAGCCATTCATCATCTTTCAACAATAGTCTTCTTATTCCTTTCTCAATAGTAATTCTATTTCTCAATAATAATTCTGGAACTCTCAGAAGGCTGAGATTTGTACCTGCCAGGGCATTTCCTTTAACCACTATGGCACACAGTTCCGTTCATTGCTGGTAAAAGTTTTAACAATTTCACAGTCACCTTGTGCCATTGTCTGTCTTGTTTCACCTTTACCCAGGGAGAGATTGGGTCCTCATTGCAGCCACTGATACCTGTGGTGATGCTGAACCATTGTAAATCCCCAAAACAGATGTGCTTAGAAATACAAGGTATATACTCTAAAGCATAGTGTCCTCTGGGGCTCAGGGCCCACAGCAGGGGCACTGCTTGTCCAGATCAAAGAGTAGTACTATATTCAGCTTTTGCCAACATGACTACTTTCCATTTGTGTTTGTACCAATTTATATCAGTGATGCATAGGAAGTCAAATTACTGAAAACACTTCCCAGCCTCTTCACTTTAACCTTTACTCTAGAGTTATAATGATATCCAATTTTATCTACTTTTCATTTTTCTGATGACTACTTAAAAATTTAGCATGTTTTTTAAAAAACAATTAACCATTTAGATACCCATTTATGCAAACCAGCTAATCTTTTATGGAATTGTGCACCTTTTATTACAAATTTTTAGGAATTTTATATTCTAAATGTGAATCCTTCATCCTTTGAGTAGAATTTGTTAATTTTAATGTATCCCATTATAATTGTGATCCTTCTAACTTTTATTTCTTATTTCTAGTTAAAGTATTATTGGTTATCCCTAATACTGAAGCTCTATTTCTTTTACCCACTGAACATGTTATTGTTTTACCTTTCACACTTGGGTCCACTGCATCATGTCATTGTCTTCCAGCTCCCTTTGCTGCTTTCAAAGAAGTAGCATTCTCATTGCTGTTCCTCTAAAGTTAAATTGCAAGATGACTGTGGCTACTCCACTCCAGTATTTAACAGCATTATGATATGCTCAGTGGATTTGGTTCATATTTATCTCTCAGAATTTGTAAGAATTGTAGAATTTTTGTAATGAGGATGACATCTTCTTCTCAGTTTGAGTGTTTTGTCAGCCTTATTCTTTTCAAACATTGCCTCTGAAACTCAGATTTTTAGGAATATTGTGTACAGGTTTCCTAATTTTTTCCCTGGAATATAAATTTTATGAACAAAAATCTCTTTTCTCTTAAAACTGTTTTTGAATTATTCTTTTTTATAGCCCTTTTCTCTTCTGAATATCTTGATAAAATAACTCACTACAGGTACTAGGTCAATGCATGGGTGAATTGTGGCCATAGATATTGAGAAACCATCAAACATTTTCAACCGTATGATAGTACTATCAAAATTACATCTTGACAAGAATACTTTAGCTCTAATATTAAGGGGGAAAATGAAAGTTTGTTAGTCACTGAAATCAGGGAACATACTTAAAATGGTTCTCACTGGTCAGATAAATGATAATAGAGCTCTAAATTTACAAGGAAAAGAGAGGAAGGATCACATAAGGGAAATGTATGATGAACTTAAGCACTGACCCAAATTTAATACAATCCCTTATTCTTTGTGATAACGAAATAATCTCTTTGTTGTATACTATAAAAATTTTAGGGTAAATTCTTATTTTCAAAATAATTTTCAACAAAAATATTACTATAAGAATAAAGAATAGTGCCCTGGCTGGTGTGGCTCAGTGGATTGAGTGCCAGCCTGAGAAGCAAAGGGTCCGTGGTTTGATTCCCAGTCGGGCACATGCCTGGGTTGTGGGCCAGGGATGAGCGAGAGGCAACCACACATTGATGTTTCTCTCCCTCTCTTTCTCCTTCCCTTCCCCTCTCTCCAACAATAAATAAATAAAACCATTGAAAAAATAATGCAGAATAGGAACTTATTCTTACAAACATAAACATTTTTTGCAGCAGCACAAACACACTGATTTGCCTGTGCTATGGCTTCCCATATTTAAATAGTATTACTAGTATAAGAATATTGCATATTACTCTTTAGTGTAATCACTGGGTAGTGCTAAAATCAGTGGCATTTCTGTAAAAACATTCCAAGCATAGCCAAAAATAAATAAATAAACAAAATGAAATTAATAACACATTCCCCAGGTACTAAAGATTAGGCGGAAGAGTAAAGGGTGTTTTCAGCGTATCATGACAGACCGCAGCAGGGTTCTTCACAGGAAATGCTTCAGAGCTCATTTCAGCTGAAGCAATGAACTTTAATAAGAATTCCTTTTTACACATGAATGTATTCTGTGTGATAATCTCAAGTCTATTTGTTCAACAGCTGGATCTCAGGATTAGAGAAAAGGTGACAAGAACATAGAGAAATATGTTCCTACCAAGCAAGAAAAATTCTTGTTAATCTTTAATGACCTATTTTTCTTGAGCTTTTAGTTTAAAATTCTGATATAACTTACTGCTTATTTTGTTTTATGTTATAGGTTAGACACACATTGTAACATATATGGAGATATATAATTTTTAATTAGGGATTGAGTCCAAGGCCAGGATAAGTATTTAGAGACTAATGAGGCAAATTTTGAAGTAGTGCAGGAAAGTCTAAGGAATAATATATGCAAAGCATGGATGTATTGAATGCCTCATAATGCACAGCAGTGCTCATCTAGAAGTGAAATCTCAGTGCCATCGTACTTCCTGTACCATTCAGTGTGGCCACAATTCATCCATCTGCACAGCTCTCATGTTATAGGAACTGAGTCTTTCATGACTGACTAATGGGCTATGTTATTAGTTTAATTATTGTCTGGCCATTTAGACGTTCAACTTGTTGGAGAGGAAATGGTGATTACTTCAACTGGCAACTCCCTTGGCTCACACTTTACTCAGGACACTACCTCATGGACTTACTAATTTGCTATTTTACATGCAGCAAGGACCTAAATATTTCCTTAGCGAATTTGCTGATACATACAATAACACTTAAATGTTTATTTTATAAATTTTTAAATGATGGATCTTATAAATCTTTCTCCACTTGATAATTTATCTTTGTCCATTTGATCTTGTTAAAATAAAAATAATAATAATACTCAATATGTTCCAGACATTGTTCTAAGTGTTTGCTATGCATAAGTTCATATAAAACATAGTTAATGCCTTAAAATAAATGCCTTAATGAGAAAAGTAGTTAGAAATTAAATAAGTATCATGTAGATGTTTGAGAGAAAGTGAGGAAAGATGAGTGATAGTTTGGGTTATAAACAGACTGAATTTAAGGTACTTCTGGAATACTTGGCATCTAAGCCTGGATCTTAGAGATTGAAAATATCAGTAAGAGATACTAGCAAAAGAGGTGGGAAGAAGAAAAATACTGGGGAATAAGAATGTGTTGAGATACAATTTAGCCTTTGTAAAGACCTTTCAGTGAATATGGGGAGGAAGTTTCCTGATGAAAAGAAACTGATGGATGGATGCAAGAAAGTCAAGGTGGGTTGCACAGTCCAATGATGAAGCAAAGTCAATTAAGATGAAGAAGCAAGTCTTTGACAATTAGGAGGGCATGGGTGATTTTTAAAAGAATGGTCACAGGGAAAGGATTAAGAGGGGATTATATAGTAGTCAACTACTGTTTAACTTGCATAATATCTTATTATTTCATAATAAACAGAAAAGCCAGGAAAGACCATCTAACTCCAGAATTTATGAATTTAAGTTTTTGTTGTTGCTACCATTGATTTCATTTATTGTTTATCCTGATTCTATTGTTGACCAGTTTATAACATTGATGTCCAAAAAAATAATGATGGGAAATTGAGAGGACCTAAGTTCATGTGATTTTTTAAAATGGAATCTGGTATTTCATAAATCAACTCACTATAGTTTTCCTCTTTTCTAAGAAAATGTTTTCCATTTATTTATAATTTCATGACTGTTACAATACATTTTTCATTATTCTTTGTAGTTTTGAGTTTCTGTTTCTAAAAATTGAGTTAATATATGAAGTATGTCCAGAAAAAGTCCAGTCATTGTTAATACAACAAGAATGGTTTGTGTGACATCCGTGTAACCTGGCAACCAGGGACAGGAGACTGGAATGCACAGGCTTGAACAAGGATGAGTTCACTGTTCTAGTCAGTAGGGTGGTAGACACCACTGAGTGAGCATGTATACTGTATGGTTGCCTCGTTCAAAATGACTGACTGAGTACAGCAATGAATCTGCATCAAATTTTGCATTAATCATGAGCATTCCTCCTCAGAAACTATTTGGGTGGTTTGGAAGCCACAGATATGGGCAACTGATGATCTGTAGCTTCACCATGACAACGTACCCACTTCTGCATCATGTCTGTACAGAGCTTTTTGGTGAAACATCAAGTCACCCAGGTTATTCAGACCCTCTACAGCCCAGATTTGATGCCCTTCGACTTCTGGCTTTTCCCAAAACTAAAAGCATTTTTGAAAGGAAAGAGATTTCAGACCATGGATAAGATTCAGGAAAAAAAGATAGGACAGCTGATGGCAATTGGCAGAACTGTGTGAGATCCAAGGTGCCTACTTTGAAGGGAACTGAGGCATCATTGCTTTATGTACAATGTTTTTTGTATCTTCTTCAATAAATGTCCCTATTTTTCATACTACATGGCTGGATACCTTCTGTACAGACCTCATATTATCAATAGAGTCTAAAGTACTTGTCCTATTCACTTACTCTTTCAGTCAACACATAGTAAATTAAGCATTATTCTACAAAATACTTTATGTATACTATGTGCATATACATGTATAACATACGTGTAAATATAAAACTATGACTAATATGCTTATTTTATATTCTGCATTCCTATATAACTGTAAGACCTAATTTGATATAGGTTACATTTACAGTTAACCAGTAGATTTTGATAGAATATAAAAGACTACCAAACTGATAATCAATTTTTTCTGAGAGCTATTAACAAGTTATTTATAGCAGAAAAAGTATTTTCTTTATGTTTCTCTTTTTTTGTAGATCAGGGAATATAAGACCTAACAATATAATTTGAAGGGAAAAGAAAACTACTTCCATATTCTATGCTAGCACTAAAGTACATATAGTTATTAAGTTGATTAGATTAAACTTCTATTTTATTACTAAAATTTTCTTTGACTATTTAAATATTTAATATTACAAATAAAAGAATAAAATCATAGTTTCAAAATTATAAAAATTTTCATTGTCATAAATTAATACTAAGAGCATACAAAGACAATTTAATTGAATGCAACTGACCTTGCTTATGAAACACTATTCTGGTAAAAATCTATCATATTTTACAATAGAACATCTGGCAGGCTACATGACATTTATTAAATTTGGCTTTTTCTAATATAAGGCATGCCAAAGTTTCATCTTAATGAACACTGATGGCTCATGCCAATCATTCGTTCCCTGACAGCCTGACTATACATATTTATTGAATGATTTGGGGCTATATGACATTCAAAACAGAGGAAGCAATGTCATAGGAGTCAAACCTAAATCAAATTACAAATAAAAATTATATGCACATTCTAATTTTCAGGTAAAGGAAATAGAGTCATTTGGACTGTTTTACTGATACAATTTTATAACCCACATGTGATGAAAAATACCAGAATAAGTATTAGGAAGCAAGTGATTGATAAAGGAAACCCTATATAATTAGGAACTTTGGAAACCTAGTTCTGCCAATGCTTGGCATCCATCCTAGTACAGAACAAGAATGTACAGAGTGACTATTCATTCCATCTGTGCCTTTCTTCTTTGCCCAAAATAGAGGCAACAGTTACA
This sequence comes from Desmodus rotundus, assembly GCF_022682495.2. NCBI lineage: Eukaryota > Metazoa > Chordata > Mammalia > Chiroptera > Phyllostomidae > Desmodus > Desmodus rotundus. The sequence continues at coordinate 169,719,242 of NC_071388.1, forward strand.
GAATATGCCCTTTGTTCTAATTATCATATACACCTTTTTCATCAAAATATGTTTCTACCCTTTTAATAACACTGGAATACACTTGCCTGTATAAGCCAATTAGGCCTCCACCTCTTTACAATATTTTCTGCAATAGTCTTCCCTTCACTGAGCACAGTTTATTCTCTTGGAGGCCAGTTGTCTCACAACCCCACATATCAACGAGTGCACTGTTCCTTATCCATCTTTTAACTCGGAGAGAAAGGGTAGAGCTGATTTAACTCTTAAGGGTCAAGGCATTCTTTCACAGATTCTACGCTGGCCTATTTTAAACAAGGAGATGCATATAAGCCCTAAAGTAAATAAAAGTTTTTTATAAATTTAAACATGAATATAATGTTGCTTTTGAAATTATTTGGTATAATTTATTCATTTACGATCAGTTAGGTCTTCTTTCTGGCAATTATCTGTCATGTTCAGGAATCCTTACAAAACAAAAAAGGCTAACCTTCAAAATTTTTTTTTCATGTATAGTATTTAGTCAACTCAGATACATAATCTGCTCTGTTTCTTGGGGTTATCCCTTTGCATGGACAGCTTAGGAGTCAGCCAACAAATTAAGGGGAATATTTTAGAAATTGTGTGACTCACTTCTGAGTTCCCAGCACTTTTCAGCCCAAACTCTGACCTGGGAATCCTCAGTCACAAAATATTACAAAGTATAATCCTTTAACTTTTTAATAAATTTAGAACTGTAAAAAGTTGTTGTCAGCAAAAAAAAAAAAAATCCAAAACGAATGTGGTATCTCCTCATATTTCCCTTTTTTAAGTACTATAATTTCTCAAGCCCTGCCTAGATTGATCTTTTGAAGCAGTATTTTGTTAAATATCTGTCTAACACTTAAAATTGCTTCAGAAAAAGATTAGGCTAATATAAGCTATTTCATCATCAACAAAACTGGAAGTCATATTTAAGGGGTATGTGTGTGTATTTCTGCTTTAGAAAAATTTCTAAATATATTTTTATATTTGTTATGGTGGTCTGTGTTCAGTGATCTTTGATGTTACTATTGTAATTGTTTGGGGACCATATAATTATCATAATTACTGTTATTTTTATTAAAAGTGGAGGCTAAAAATGCTGCAATCTCATAATAAATGTTAATGGGTGAAGAGTTGCTTCTTATAGATGAGCAAAGAACGTGGTTTCTTGAGGTGGAATCTACTTCTGGTGAAGATGCTATGAAGACTTTTGAAATTACAATAAAGCGTTTAGAATATTACAGAATATTCTAAATAACAACATTTGGAATATTATTATAGTTGACAAACAGCAGCAATGTTTAGAAAGAATGACTCCACTTTTGAAAGAATTCTGCTGTGGGTAACATGCTATCCACAGCATCACGTGGTACAGACAAATCACTGCAAAGGGAAGATTCAATTAAACTTCACTGTTGTCTTATTTTAAAGAATTGCTATTGCACACTTAATAGACATAGAGTATAGCATAAACATAATTTCTGTATGCACTTGAAAACCAAAATCTTTGTGTGACCCATTTTATTGTGATGTTCACTTTATTGCAGTGTTTTGGAAGAGAACCCACAGTATCTCTGAGACATGCAAGTACCAGGGTCATTGTTTTATCTTTGTTTGACCATTTATTTTTATAGTTAGTGACTTCTTGACTCAGAAGCCACAGCCATATTTCTGTTCAGAGGGAAATGTAGGGCTTGCTGACCCACTGTCACAATACATGTTTTCCTCCTCCAACCCAGGGTAGACTGAGAACCAACTGAAGAATCATTCTGGCAGCTTAATTTCAATTTTACTTCTTGCAGCTCCATCTCATTAAGAGGTATGAAAGTGGGTAAGACTGTATAAATGAGAGCATTCACTACTGGATCTTGGGGCATCTTCTCATACACCCCCCATCTGCCCTGTTGGATTCTTTGCATTTTCTGTTCCAGAAAGCCATTTTGCTCAGCATCCTAGCCTCATCACCACACCTGTTATCTTATTATAGTTTTTTGGATTCTTGCAAAAGACACAAGACTCGGGCCTGAGACAAATGGCTTTTTATTACCATTGGCACAACAAGCAGCATGAACATAAGCATTTTCCCAAGAGCCCTCCTTGTTCCTCAAGCCAGTGAGGCAATGTGGAGGGACCGTAATGCGTGCTATGCTTCCAGTGGTTTGTGTTACAGTTGATGAACATTGAACTTGAAGAATACAAGGAAAACTTATACCACATTGCCCTAAGTGAATTCTACATAATAAGAGAATTGATTGTCCCTGAAATTCTGAATTCTCCAGGAAAAGGATACTCAAAAAAGACAGAGCTAGATATAGATTAATGCCAATCTCTAATTAGCATAACAGTTTCCCATTCCCTTCCTTCTTTACATACTAAGTGGAGAAAGCCTAGCCACAGGCATTTTCCCCCAGACCAGGAGTTGGCAGAAATAAAAGGTGAAATAAAAAAATATGTAGGCTTTGTGGGCCATAAATACAGTTTGCAACTTTGACTCTATTGTGGTAGCATGTAAGTAGTTATAGACAAAAACACGTGTTTGGCCAAATTTAGCCTGAACACTATAGTGTGCTGACTCTTGCCCTAGATCCAAAGTTTGAGGATTGCTATCAAAATGCTAAAATAGCTTACTCTGCAAAACCTAAGACTTAAGACTAAGGTGTCACCATTGGTTGTCTAGAGGGGGAAAAAAGCATATGAGTATTCAGGAATCCCACATTTTAAAGGTCAGAACCCTCAGAAGCTTCTAAAGAAATCAAGTTCTTTGGTCCCCATGCACACAGAGAACTCCAGCCTTTTTATGTTATTATTTTATATTGCATAGAAAACTAGAGAAAGGTCAATAGACATTTAAGAAGACCTATAACATAAAAGTTAAGAAATGCAGTTTAAAAAAGAAAAAAAAAGGAAAAGAAGCATTTTGGCAACAGAAATACAATAAAAGATAAATTAATATCCAACATTTTAAAGAAAACATTGCAACCATAAAAAGCAAAGTTCTGTAAAGACGAACTAGAACTAGAATAAATAAATTTAGATATCACTAATCATTGTTTACTTAAAAAGCAATAGAAGTTAACTATGGAAATCCAAAAATAACCTCAAAGAATAGTCAGAAAAGATACTATTTTAAAAAGTTAAAATGGAGAGGATCTATATAAAAAAAGAGAATAGAGAAAAAAGTGAAGTAAGATTTTAAATGGAATATGAGAGAACTTCTTACAGCTAGAGGAAACACATTGATGTAGAGAGGGATCTCCAACTACCACGTAAATTTTAAAAATTATTTTCACCTGGAATGCTTTGCTCAGCTAAATTACCAATCAAGTGTGACAATGGAATAGAGCTTCTAGGATCCAGAAACTTAATACCTATACATCTGGGAAAACTAGGAAATAATTTTACATTATGCAATACAGAACAGGTAAATAAACCAGCAATTGGAAACAGGGATTGAACCCGGAGGGATATGACTTCTGGACCCAGAAGTTCAACAAAGCAACAAAGTGAGATTGCTGTAAGTGTATATTAGAGAAGAATTAAAGGACTGCAATCTTTAAGAAGTATGATGACTTAGTAGGGTAGTTTAAATGGTTTATAGTTCAAAAATCTTTATAATAGAATAAAAACAAATGATAAAGTCTGAAAAGGCCTTTTAAGTCTTAGGCCAGGAACACTGTACCCATACATATTAAATGTCATTATTGCAAATTCATTGTAAAGTTATATATTTGCTAATAATTACATAAAAGCTATATATTGGCTTTTAATATTGGGTGTCATATAGATAAAGATGATCAAAGACTTATTATAATATAAGGCTGATGTAACAGATGACCTACCCTATTTCATTTTAGCTTGAGAAAAAACACTGTAAATAAATGCCATGGAGACTTTAGATGGTAAATGTAAATGTAAAAAATGCATTATTCTGCCCTGGCTGGTGTGGCTAAGTGGTTTGAGCACTGGCTTGTGAAACAAAAGGTTGCCAGTTCAGTTCCCAGTCAGGGCTCATTCCTGGGTTGTGGACCAGGTCCCCAATAGTGGTTGTGTATATGAGAGTCAATTGATCCATGTTTCTCTCTCACATAAATTTTTCTCCCCCTCTCTTTTTCCCTCCCTTCCCCTCTCTCTAAAAATTAAATAAAATCTTTAAAGAATTTTTAAAATATTTTTAAAAGTTAAAAATGCATTATTTTCATTTTCAAGACGCTTACAATCTAACCAATGCTTCCACAGTTCTCTGTTGACTTTACTACTGATTCTCAGCACTTGATAGGTTCTCCCAGTCCCACTTGGTCTTGAAAACCAGTGACCTGTAGCTTCGATTTGAAGAGCAGATGACGCTTAAAATAGAGGTCCAATAAGGTAATGAATAAATGGTGTAGCGTTTACAATATACATTTTTCTCTCTTTTCAGAGTTAATGAAGTCATTGTGAGCAGTAGTTTTTGGACTGTCCACAAAGGGTAATGTCACTTGGTCACAAATGCTTAAAATTTAATGTAAAAAGTTAAAGTGGAGTAAATGGAGTAATGTTTTCAACAGATAAGGCTTTATTTGATATATAGTTAACATATTTTGTTATATAATTAACATAACTATCACTTTCATTTCTAGTCCATGAAAAACCAGATAGCTTCTTAGTAAGGATCAACTTTTTCATACACAATCTTACCAAATGTAATCCTCCAGGAAAGCAAAATATTCTCAACCCAATTTCAGATTAGTGATACATATTATGACATTTCACTATCTACAATTTGGAGAAAAGACTCATGTCTTTCTCCAGTGTGACTAAGCTTTAGTTTCCCCTGGGGTTTTCTCACATATCTGTGCGTACAAACAGTGTCTGTTGGCCAAGAATATGTGTGTGACTTGGGCTGGTTCTAGTCTGCTGAGTATATTCAGTTTCTGGTCAACCCAGAGTATGGGAGCAACTTATTATGTCTATGCTATTTCATTCTTAGATTCTCTTAAATTCCACAAGTAGTCCACCTGCCCAGTGCTTTAGTCACACAGAAACAGTCTCAGTTTAGTGGAGTCTCTAACCCTCCTATTTGCTTGGCATTGAGAGCATGAATTCAATTGACAAGTCTCCACATCAAGTTAACCTCTCCTGGCTGCAACAAACAGCAGCAGCTGAAGCACTTCTCAGCTTGCCCCACACCTGTCCAACAGCAATGCTGACAGAGCTAGGCTGGGTGGGAATTTCAGAAGATAACCTAAGTTTCACTGGAGACTTGATAGCCAGAAAAACGTTTCAGAAATCATGCAACATATAGCTTTCATTTGAAGTTACATGTAAATGTACACATATTCTATTTTATTCAAAAGCACAGTGATATAAAAATTATATACGAATGAATATATCCTTCACAAAACTGATGGAAACTAACTGTTCACTCATTTACTGTATGACTTTAACATAAGTTCTTCCAAGCTAGAGTCTCTTCATCTGTAAAATAGGCTCAGGATAAGCACATGGGTAAAATAAACAGCTGTGACATTGAACACAAGACAATATTTATTTAAAGCTCTCCATCATGTCAAACTACAATGTGTCCCCAGAGAGCTTCTTCCCCTAACTTTTCACCAATGTTTTCACTCTCCTCTTACATTTCTTAGTTGTCCATCATTATAATAAAATTCCAATAAAGGCTTGATCAATAGTAATTACAATAGGACATTATTCTGTAAGTCCTATAAACTATAGACATACCAAACCTTTCTACATTACTATTTAAATGAACATATGATATCATAGAAAATCTCATTAATAAATAGAACTTCCATTATGTCATGTTCCATTATGACTATTTTTGCACATATATTTTATTTTAAAACAATATTTTCTGACTAGGGATAGAATACATTCTCATAATAGAAAATTTATAAATTCCAGTAAAAAAATTAAATAAGCATAGAAAATCATACATACAAAATAACAGTTATAAACATTAAGTGTTTAAAAGCTTGGCTTTTAAAGTATATTATTTAAAAGTATTATCATTTACTATGATATTTTAATTGTCAAGTAAAATTAAACTTTTTCATTTGCTTAAAATCTACATGTTTTTCCTTTCTTTTGAGTTACTTTTAGGATTCTCCAACTGTTGTTTGTCAAATACCATATTTTTCTTTGTTTAGAGTAGACTTCTGTTAAAAAGTTTAACTAACATATAAAGGAAACAGCAGGATAATAAAGCTGATTCAAAGGGAACTAAATAGAGGAAAATACAGCATTTATAAAGGTTGAGGGAGGAAAAAAGTCAATTAAGACTCCTAATTTGCATTCAAAATAAAACCATAAATTTGGGATTGTGATTTTCCATACTGGACAAATCCCAGAAACTATTAACATCTCTTCTGGAGAAAATTAGTTTTCTTTGCTGTTACACAAAAACCATTTTCATAATTTTCAGTTTGCTAAGAGATAATATCTACCTTACTACATTGTAAAATGCACTACTCAGTAGTAAAGAAGGAAAGAGTCTCACACACATGGAGAATCAGATAACCCCAGATGAACCTGCCAGCCCACTCATTAGACTCCAAGGGAGAACCCAATAGTTCTTCCTGTCAATCACTAATTCTTGGACAACTTCATTTTCTAACAGCAATTCTTGTGATCATAAACAATCTCAAAATACTATTTTTATCACACAAAAGACTGGCCCCATTGAAATTAGTCTGAATTTTTTTAATAAGTGCAACAAGAGGTGTTAATAATACGTATATGACTTTTTCTTCATAGATTGGACAGCTTTTAATGTCAAAAACTTAACTTTACTTTATCACTTTAATAAATGTATTGGGAAGGTATTTCAGACAATCTGCCTCAGTTCAGAAATCTTTATTATTACTATCATGTTATTTGTTCTATTCTTTTAGAAATTAAAAATAAGAAATGTATCTCCATCATATTTTACCTGTGCTATTTATAAATGAGGCTGAATTCTTCTCTCTCTGAGATCTCACAAAATTTCTCTAAGATTCCTGACCTGGCAGGCAGTGACACTCCCTGTTACCTGAGACACATGGCCCCTTTAAACCATTGAACAGACACCACACAGGTTTGCCTGGCACACTTTGTAGGAACTGGTTTTGTATACATAGTATAACCCATGTTCCTTAAGAGTAAGCTTTTCATACTAACCAAGTAACATTTATTCTCAATCCTTTGTAAAATTGACGTAAAACAAAACTGATTTAAAAGATTGAAATATCACATATATACTCTTTGATCAGTATATATAAAATGGAGACAAACACCAATAATGCTCTATAAAAGCAGTAAATATGTGTAATTTAAACAACTTAATTCTAAATAGCCAATTGTTAAAGAATTTGTAAAGGATATTATAAAATGGTTGACATTCAATGACAAGAAAAGCACACACAACATACTAAAAATTTGGGAACACATTCAAGCTGCACTTAGAAGAAAATGTATAGCTTTAGGGTATATTAAGAAAGAAAGCTTAAAAATCAAAGACATAAGCTTCTACCATGTGAAACTAAAACAAAGGTAAAAATTTAACCCAAAGATCCAACTATATGCCATTTATAATAAAACTCACTTTAAAACTAAGGACACATGTAGGCTGAAAGTGAAGGGGTAGAAAAAGATATTCTACACATTAGCAATCAGAAAACAGCAGAGTGGCTAATTATATGAGACAAAGTGTACTTTAAGCCAAAAATTGTCACAAGAGAAAAAAGAGCATAAAATAATAAAGAGATCGTTTCAACACAAAGATATAACAATTATAAATATATGTGCACCAACATCAGGACACTTAAATTGGTAAAGCAAATATTGACAGAACTGAAAAAACAAACATAAATACACTGATAGCAGGGACTGCAATACTTTATTTTCAATAATGGGCAGATCAAAAAGACAGAAAATCAACAAAGAACAGGGAGTTTAAACAACACTATAGATCATATTAATCTAATAGATATAAATAAAACATTCCACCTAATAGCAGCAGAATATACATTCTTCTCAAGTGCACATTAAACATTCTCCAGGATAGATCAAAGGCTAAGACAAAAAACAAAGACTTAACAAACTGAAGAATATCAAAATCATATCAAGGACCTCTTTCCATTGCAATGGAATAAAACCAGAGGCCAGTGGCAAAAGAAAAACTACAAAATACAGAAATATATGAGGACTATACAACATACTTTTGAAAAATCAATAGACTAAAGAAATTAAGACAAATCAGAAAATATCATCAGACAAATGAAAATTAAAATACATTCCAAAAATTATCAACAAAACCAATACTAAGAGAAGTTTACAGCAGTAAATACCTAAATTTTTAAAAATCTCAAATAAACAACTTAACTGTATATATCAAGAAACTACAAAAAACCTAAAATTATCAGAAGAAAGGAAATAAAGACTAGAGCATAAATAAACCAAATAAAAATAATAAAATATTAGAAAATTAAACATATGAGTTTTTAAAGAACAAATTTGACAAACTTTTAACTAGATTAACAAAGAAAGAGACAAACTCAAATAAAGTCAAAAATTAAAAAGACATTACAAGCAATACCACAGAAATAAAAAGGATGAAAGAAATTAATATGAAAAATTATTTGCCAATAAACTGGATAAATTAGAAGAAGTAGATAGATAACTTTCTGGAACATGCAAATTACCAAGACTAAACCATGAAGAAAAAGTTAGACCTATAACTCGTACGAAAACTGAAACAGTAATAAAATTGCTTCCAAAAAAACAAAAGTCCATCACCCAGATGTCTTTACTGGTGAATTATACCAAACATTTGAAAGAGAAATACCAATCCTATCAATCTCTTCCAAAAAACTGAAGAGGAGGAACAACGCCAAATCACAAATTTCTGAGGTCAACATTCACCTCATATAACATCAAAACTAGACAAGATACCACAAGAAAAGAAAACCAAAAAGAAATATTCCTGATGAACACAGGTTCAAAAGTCCTCAACTAAATACTAAACAAATTCAACAGCACGTTGAAAAGATCATATTCCATTACCAAGTGGTTGTTTTGTCCGTGGGATGAAAGGAAGGTCTGACATAATTCACTCAATGCAGTTTCCATGTTAACAGAACAAAGGTTAGAAATCACAATATTATCTTGACAAATGCAGGAAAAGCACTTGCAAAATTCAACATCCTTTCCTGACAAAAATACTCAAAATTATGAATAGAAGTAAATGACCTCAACGTAATAAAGAGCATAGATGAAAATGCTAATATCATACTCAGCAGTGCAAAACTGAAAGCTTGTATTTTAAGACCAAGAACAAGGCAGGAGTGGCCACTTTTGCAACTTCTATTCAACACATACTGAAAGTCCCAGCTAGAACAATTAGGCAAGAAATAGAAATAAAAAGATGACATCATCTTTTATGTAGAAAATCCTAAAAATTCCACCAAAAAAACAAAGTAATAGGATATACAATCAAAAACAAAACATAAGTTGCTTTATATACAGCATGTATAGTCTTAAAAGAATTTTTTTTTAATTCCCTTATAACAGCATCAAAAAGAATAAAATACTTGATAATATATTTACTAACAAGGGGAAATGCTATACATGGACAACTGCACACCATTAATTTTTAAGAAATGAAAGAATATACAAATGGAAAGATACCTCATGTTCATGGACTAGATGACTTATTGTTAGTGTCCACACTACTCAAAGTGATCTGCAGAATCAATCCAATTTCTATCAAAAACCCCATAGCTTTATTTTACAGAAATATAAAACTTTTTAAATTAATACAGAACCCAAAATAACCCAAATAACCAAAACAATCTTGAGAAAGAACAGAGCTAGAGGCTTCACACTTCCTTTCTCATGAACACATGAGAAAGCAATAATATTTAAAACATTATGGTACCAGCATAAAGACAGACACACAGAGCAATGGAACAGAACAGAGAACCCAGAAATAAATCCTTACCTAAAAGTTCATTTGGTCTTTGACAAAGGTGCCAAGAATGCACAGTGGAGAAAAGATAGTCTTTTCAACAAATATTGTTGGGAAAATTCTACATCAACATGCAAAATAATGAATTTGGACCCATATTTTACACCATACAGAGAAAATCAACTAAAAATACATTAAAGACTTAAAGGTTAGACCTGACACTATAAAAGATCCTAAAAGAAAATACAGGGAGAAAGCTCCATGACATTGGACTTAGATATCTACATGGATACAACACCAAAAGCACAGCCAACAAAAACAAAAATAAACACATAGGACTAGATCAAACTAAAACATTCCACACAGAAAAGGAAACAATTAACAGAGTGAAGAGGCAACCTATAAAATGGCGAAACATATTTGCAACCAATATCTAACAAGGGCTTAATATCCAAAATATACAAGGAACTTCTACAGCTCAGTAGAAAAAAATTAAAACCCAGCTGAAAAAGGACTAAAGACAGGAAAAGATATTTCTCCTAGAAGACATAAAACTGTTCAAAAGGTGAATAAAAAGATGCTAAATGTCACAAATCACCATGAAAATGTAATCAAACCTATAGTATCAGCTCACAACCATTAGGATGGCTATTAGCAAAATGATAAAGACAAAATTTCAAACAACAAAAAGAAAAGTGTGGAAGAGTGGATAAAAACTGTGGTACATTTACACAATGGAATACCACACAGCAGAGAGAAGAAGGAGCTCCTACCCTTTGCGATAGCATGGATGGAACTGGAGAGCAATATGCTAAGTGAAGTAAGCCAGGTGGTGAAAGACAAATCCCATATGATCTCACCAATAAGTGGAACCTAATCAACAAAACAAACAAGCAAGTGAAATATAACCAGAGACATTGAAATAAAGAACAAGCTGACACTAATCAGAGGGGAGAGGAGGGGGTAAATGGGGGAAAATAGGGGAAGGGCCATCAAGGAACATGCATAAAGGACCCATGGACAAAGCCAAAGGGGGTAGGTTTGAGGGTAGGGGGAAGGGATGAGTGGGGTGGGAGAGTATGGGGGAGGATGAAAATGGAGACAAGTGTACTTGAACAATAATAATAAAAAAAAGAAGTATTAAAAAAGATGCGGAGAGCCCTGGCAGGTGTGCTCAGTGGATTGAGCGCCAGCCTGCTAACAAAAGAGTCGCTGATTCAATTCCCAGTCAGGGCACATGCCTGGGTTGCGGGCCAGGTCCCCAGTAGGGGGCATGTGAGAGGCAACCACACATTGATGTTTCTCTCCCTCACTTTCTCCCTCCCTTCCCCTCTCTCTAAAAATAAATAAATAAAATATTTTTTAAAAGGAAGATATATAGAGCCTTGCACACTAGTAATGGGGAAAATGATGTAGCCATTAGAGAAAGCAGTATGGAGTCTCACGAAAGATAAAAATAAATTACCACATGATTCAGCATTTCACTCTGATTAGGTATCCAGAAAAATTGAAATCAGCACCTTGAAGAAGTATCGATTCTGCCAAGTTCTTGACAGCACTATTCATAATAGTCAAGATGTGGAAACAAACGTAGTGTCAACGGCACACAAATAGATAAAGAAAACGTGATATTCATACAGTGAAATATCACTCCATGTTTAAAAATGAAGGAAATTATGCAATGTGCGAAAACATGAATGAAACTGGAAGACATTAGGTGATATGAAATATCAGTCACAGTTACATGAGGTATCTAAAATAGAATGGTAGCAGTTATGAAAGGCTGGGTGTGTGGAGGGAAAAATGAGAAACTGCTAATCAATGGGCGTAAGGTTCCAATTGTGCAAATTAGTAAGTTATAGTCATCTACTATACAAATTGTGCTTATAATTAACAATACTGTATTGTTTAGTTAAATTTTGCTAAGAAAATAGATCTCATTTTAGGTGTTATGAACACAATAAAATCAAATTTAAAAAAAAACATGTATGTTGACTGATCCTAAAGAGAGAAAGATACAATAATTACCCAAATCTGAAAAGAAAAATGGATCACCAGTACATACACATTATATAGGTAAGAAATAAAAATGCTATATTACCACATATTATATAGATATTAGAAAGAAACAAGAGTGTGTGTATAAACTTTATTCCAATATAGTTAACAACTTAGATAAAATAGACAAATGACTTGAAAGACAAATGCTATCAAATATGCCACGAGAAGAAATAGGAAAACTTAAAAATCTATTATCGGTTAGAGAGATTGCATTTGTAAATTAAAACCTCTCACAAAGTGAATTCTAGGCCTTGAGGAATTCTCCTGTGAATGCTACATAACATTTAATGAAAAACTAAATCAATATGTTATTTTAGAAAATAGAAGGAATAATGTTTAAATTATTTATTAGGACAGTATCACTCTGACACTAAATCTAATCAAACACATTAGTATACAAAAATTTATAGACCAAATATTCCTTTTGAACAGTGATATAGAAATCCAAAGACAAATATTAGCAAGTGAATATAAAACCATATAAAACATATCGTACATCATGAACAAGTTTGTACAAGAACGCAAGGATATGAGACACTCAGGTGTAAACGGATGTAATTAACCACAGCACCAAAATAAAAGAGAAGTACATATGATGGTCTCAACTGATAAAGAAAAGGTAATTGACAAAATTATACATCGTTCATAATAAAAACTTTTGGCAAACTTAAGAATAGAAGAAAACTTTCTCAGTTTGATAAATATCATCTACAAAAATCTACATCTGATAGCATAAGCAATGGTGAAATATCGGATGCTTTCCTGTTCTACGCCCAAATAATATATTTTCAGCTTCTAGTTAAAATCCTGTTTATAATTATTCAGGCCTGACTACAGACAACTTCAAAGGCTTTATCTGGCAGGCCTCCCAGGGGAAAACTGAGCTCCTCACAGCGGACTTGGTGCACAGCGTGTTCGAGGCAGTCTCTGCAGGGAGTTGCAGTCAAGGTCTCAAGCATCTCTGGCCAGTCCTGTTTGCATTCCTAGTTCAGGCATTTCCATCCCTAAATCTCTTCAACTGAGGCCTTGCCCGGAGGTCTTTCTTATCAAGAAGAAGAGAAAGAGAAAACTATGAAAAGAGTTTACTCTGATGCAGTACTTTTCCATTCCTAGTCTTAACTCGTATCTTCCCACTTATCCCAGTATCTACAAATCTAGAGCCTTTTATTCCGGGGTTCTTCAACAGCGAAACTATCACCACATCTGTACTGACCCTTGACTGCTGTGCCACTCCATAGGGAAAATGCCACAGTGGAGACGTGGCACTTTCTCTGGTTTAGTTGCTTGCATATACCATCGCTGGGAGTGAGACCTGGCAGTTCAGGTCTCACTCCCAGTTCAGCTGAGTTCCTGAAGTTAGACAAAATGCCCACACAGATGCTTATAAACACATGTTTGAATGGCCCAAACTGTAAATGGTCCAAATGTAGATAAACTGGTCAATAGATAAACAAAGCATGGTATGCTCATATACTGAAATACCATTCAGCAATGGAAAAAACAAACTACAACTACATGGTTGAAACAACTACAAGGATGAATCTCAAAAACATCATGCTGACTGAAAGAAGCCAGACACAAAAGACTACATAGTTTCATTTTAAATTCTAGAAAAGACAGAGTAATTTCTATTAGAAAAAACAGAAGAGTAGTCGCTTAGGAATGTGTTGTGATGAGAGTGTTCAATTATAAGGAAGCATGAGATTTGGGTTTCCAAGTTTGCTGTTTTTCAGAGGTAATGCACACCTACCGCCTGCACCGTACTTTTGCGGGGCTTGAGTAGCAAACGGAAACAATGAAAACACATAGTTCGCCCTGCTAGGCCTGCCATGAGGAATAGAGCCCTCTCTCCTTGACCTAAGGGCATCTTGTTTTCATCCAACATGCGTGAAAACATGATAGGTGAAGTTATTAGCTTACAAGTGGGATAAAATCTCAGACTCTTCACAGTTCTTGATGCATTATAGTTATGTATTATGACTATAAAGAATACTATCAACTGTACAGACACTCTAACTGTAAATAATCGGGGAAACAAAACAACGAGTTTACAACTAAGGAAATAAAAGAGACAAATGAAATTATAAAAAAAAAATTCAATCAATCTTAGAGAAGTCAGAAAAATAAGAGAAAGGAAACAAAAAACACATAGGGACTAAAAGGAAACAAATTACCAAGCAACTTTAATTTAATCCTAACATTACATTAAATCGGAAAAGTCTACACATCTCAAAACTGCAAGTGTTATCAGATTGGATAAAACAGCAAGTTCCAATGATATGCTGCCTAAAGAATCACATTTTATATATAAATACACAAATAGGTTAAAAGATGTCCTTAATCACAGAGTTTTGAAATGCACGAAGCAAAAACTGATAGGACTTCAGGAAAAAAAACAAATTCAAAATTGTAACTGCAGAATTCAATAGTTCTCTCTCAATGATTGATAAATACAAAGAAAGTCAGTAAAGGTGTGGAAGACCTGAGCAATGCCATCAACCAATTCGCCCTGATTGCCATTGTGATTGTTCAATTTTAAGCATGAATACCTTGCTACACCTCAGTAACCGTACCCAAGTTAGCTAGGGCTCTAAGATTGTCCAGTGTCAGGTTAATATTTTCCACTTTGTAAATGTTAACTATTTTTAGAAGGATATTTTGGAATAGAGTATCCTGTTCCACATGATACCTTCATCCACTACTTTTCTCATTCATTGTTTTTTTTTCTGAAGCCATTATTACTCTGGTATAGGCAGTGATGGTTTTCTATTTCCTCCATTCACTATGTGTTTGTTTAATGTTTATACTTATTAATTAGAATTCTAATTTCCCCATTCATTTATTTAGTCAATTGTTTATATTATTTATTTAGATCACTACATGGATATTTATATTACTCTATGTGTTCTAATCCTTATTTATTTATTTATTCATTCATCCACTCACTCACTCATTCATTTATGCAAACTGTTTGGAAGCTACTTCAGTTTGGCCTCTGTGTGCACTTTAAATGTTTACATCATAATCCCGACATCCTGACAGGAAAATCCAAGAGTTTTTGTCTAAGTCTATGTTTTGCAAAAATATTTAATTTTACAAGAGGAAAATTTACCTTGAACTTTTAAGATAGAGCCTATATACTTTTTTTTTACCAAATGATTGCATTTTGTAGAAATAGGTACTCTTCATGGTCTTCTTCATCTACTTTATGTGATAGATTGAGAGCAGTTACCCTGCTAACCCCTAGGCACAGTCTTTTCTAAATAATAGATATTCAATGTAACATTACATTTTAAATCCATAAAAGGAATGAACTTATCAATAGCAAACAAATATTAAAACTTATAAGCTGTTTAAAGATTCTCCAGATCCTCATTGAGAGTGTATATCTCATTTGTTTCAAGATTATTTCATTTCTTTTCTCATGTATGCTTGTGCCTGAGTGAGTTTTAATATTACTTATGTAAAAATTTTAGTGTATTTTAACTTTTATTAAAGAAGTTTAATCAAGTACAATAAAACTCCCTGATTGAAGATATTTTTTCTTTCTTTATTAAAAGCAAAAGGCTGGCAAGAGTTTAGATGAGAGTCTATATCCAACAGAAAATCTGTTTTTTTTAATAAAAAGAGACTGCATAAATCCTATGCTTGCTGCAAATTTTGAAAGCATTCACTATAGCCACAGCCCCTTTAAATTCCTTAACATCCACATGTAAATCTTAATAACTTCCTTTGCTTACCCTAGAACCCTAGCCATTTCTCTGAAAAGAAAAAGGTTTAATAGCTACATTTGTAAACTTAGCAAAAAAATGTATTTGTATATGTCATGCAGAATTCAAAATTTTCTAGTTAAAATACTAATCCCATCAAATATTTGATTACTTCTAAATCTTAAAAATTTTATGTCATTTCTTCCTGTTTTGAAATTAAGGGGAATGTTGGAGGGAACGGGGGTACCTGGAGGAGGGAGATAAAAGGGAGAAAAAAGGGGATAATTGTAATTGCATAATCAATAAGATATACTTTAAAACATATACTGAGGAAACATTTAAACAAAAACATGCCTGTAAATTAGATGATCTTATCAAAATTTGAAGTCATAATTTAAACCTTCTTACAAAACTGATCTCAAGTCAATATAATTTCATTGATTAATTCTCTCAAACATTTAAAAATAGGGTAATATCAACCCTGAATAAAATGTTTCAGAAAGTAAAATAGGGGGCAACAATTACTGACTCATGTTAAAAGACCAACCTAATTTTGATTTATACACATATATACATTAAAATAATACTACAAACCCATGTCTCTTTAACACAGGTCTAAAAGTGTTTAAGCACATATTAATAAATGGAATTCAGTAATATGCAAAAATGATAATAAATGATAACTAAATGGAGTTTATCCCAGAAATCTGAGTTTGACAAAATATTAGGAAAAATCCATGTAATTTATCATATTAACAGAATAAAAAAATAAACAATATAATCATCTCAATGTGTACATAGAAAGCATTTGACAAATTCTGAAGTCACCAACAATAAAATAACTTAGCAAACTAGGAATAAAACTATTTTTCTTAATGTGATAAAAGGAATATTTATGAAAAACATAGCTATTTACAGTATGCTTAATTGAGAATGACTAAATGTTTTCCTCCTAGAATCAGAAGGCAAGAATATATGATCTCACCACTACTGTTCAACATTGTATTTGAATTATTCACCAGAGAATTAATACCAAGAAAAAGAGAAATATAAAAGGCATATTAACTGGTAATAAAGAAGAAAATCTCTATCTGCATATGACATAACAAGATATAAAAATGTTTACTAAAAACATCTACAAACAAGGGACAAGTATTAAAAGGTCAATTTTGCATGGTTACAGGATGCAGCATCAACATATAAATATATACGTATATGTGTCTCTATGTACTAAGCACCATATTAGAAATGAATTTCAAGAATATAAACACAATTTTGAAAAGCGTCATAAGAACAAAATACTCAGCAAAATTTAAGAAAATATTTCCAACTCTGTGTATTGGAAACTACCAAACACTGCTACAAAAATATAAAAGACAGGCCTAAATCAATTTAAAGGTATAGCTTGTATATGGTTTGAAAGACTCAGTATTGTAAAGACAACAGTTATTGTCAAATTGACCTGCAGGTTCAAATCAATGTCAGTGTACACTCCAGCAAGTTTTGCAAAAGACATAGGTAAGTTGATTTAAAAGTCTGTATGGGATGAAAAGAACCTATAATTAACAAGAAAAGTTTGGAAAGAGCAAACAGTTTGAGGGCTCCAACTCCCTGGTTTCTGCTCTTACACTAAATCTGCAGTAATCAAGACTGTATTTGCATGGGACAGAAATATAAAGCAATGGATCAGAATAAAGAATTGAAACATAAAGTAATATATATACGGTCAATTGAATTTTCAGTGGAAAGAATATTAATATAAATAAATAACTATGGAACTACTGTTTCTGTGGGGAAAATATAAAATTCAAGCCTTAAACTACAACAAAAATGATTAGAAATGGATCATAAACCTAAAAATAAGTTAAAATTATAAAATTCCTAGAAGAGAAAAGGAGAAAGTTGGAAAAATATTTGCAGCCTGAATTTGGCAAGAATTCTTACATAGGACCCTAAAGTGGGTTTCATTTTTAAAAAATTGATAAATGGACTATATAAAACAAAAATTACTATCTTTTGAAAGACATCATTAAGTAAATGAAAAGACAATACATATCTTGGAAAATATCCACAAGATATATTTGACAAAGGACTTTTATACAGAATAAAGTAATTTAGAACTTTGTAAGATAACCTAATTATAATTGAACAAAAGATTTGAACAGAGACTTCCCCAAGAAATAATAAGATAATGGTCTCTACGAACTTGAAAGTGTGTTGAAAATAAGTTTGAATCCGGTGACTATGTGTTAAACTATACAACCACTAGAACGGCAGGAATATATGATCTCACCACTGCTACCAAGTGCCGGCAGAGACGTCGAATGCCTGGAACTTCAATTCGTTACTACCGGAAATGTAAAGCACTACAATCATTGGAAATGAATTCGACAATTTCTTATAAACACATAACTACTTATCATAAAATCCAGCAATTCCACTCACTGATGTTTTCGCAGAAGAAATGAAACACCTGTTTTCCATAAACACTTCAGTAGGATACCAATGGTCATAGCAACTCAGTCCACAATAGCTTAAACCTGGAAACAACCCAAATGACCATCGTGAGGTAAATGTATAAGCAAATTGTATACACTTTGTAACTGAATAATATTCCGCAATACAAAGAAAAATGTGTTGATATAATACCAACAAGAAAGGATATCAAAAACATTATGCTGAGCCAAAGAAGTCATTCAGAAACAGGTACATCTGGAGTCTGACCAAAGTGACTGATGAACCGAAAGGATGACGACCATCATCTGCACCTGCCATGTACTAAAACTATGTTTATGTGTCAGTGGACTTAATAGTAATGATTCCTCAAATCAAGTTTTGAGGATTGCAAGGAAGAAAGTTTTAAAAGCCATTACTTTAGTGGGAGGACAATGGCAAGATTTCAATAAGATGTAAGAAGGAAAGAAAGAAGAGAGAAAGAAAAAGAAAAGGAAAATACAGAGGAAGAAAAAAGGAGAGGGAAATAAACAAAGGAAAAGAGAAAAAAAGAGATATAATGAATGAGAGCTAACTATTCAACTTCCTGAGTCGCAGTTTCCATGCATATAAAATGAGAATCATAAACCTTGTTTTGCTATAGAAACACAACTATGAAACAGACATCGAAATACCTTCAGTTTATTACTGTCTATCTATGTCAGTGGAATTCAACAGGGAGATGTTTCAGAGTTGTGTAAGAGTTTTTACACTGTATCCCAAAACTTACCTCATTTGATACAGCAAATCAGAGCCTGCTAAACATGGTTTGGAAAGTTTCCTTAGTTTTGTTATATTCTCCAAATTCTATAAAATATCTAGAAAAGTGATAAAGTTAGATATTATAACTGTGCATGCATTTGTGGAATTCATCATAATACTATTCATAGTAATAATATTTATTTTATATCAATTATATAATTGATATAAAATTATAATATAACTTTCTCTAGGTTTTATTTTTGGAAATAAAAAGAAAGAAGAGGGGGAGAGAGAGAGGGAGAGAGGGCATTTTTGGTGCATTAAACTCAAAATCAAGAATTGTAATATATTCCAAAATTAAATAAACAAAATTTGGTAATTACATGTAAGATTTTAAATGCAGAGTTGTATTAGTTCATGCTAACAAAAAAAAGAAATAATTTTGAAAGTAGTAATATGATACTGCCATCTCATGGCTAAGTCGTTATGAGAAAAAAATGTTGATTAATTATTTTCTAAGTGTAGTTGTCAAATGAAAAATCTGTTTTGTTCTTTTACAGAATGTCCTGTTTTTCTTTACATATTACTCTTGAACCACATATTTGATGCCAAACACAATGCAAATATTCTTTTTTAACAAAAAATATTAAAATGTAATATTGAAATTTAAAAGATTAAGTATGTCTACAGTTGGCTATGCTTTTATTATTCATTAATACTAATTTTTATCATCTTTTATTTTGATAAAAAGCTGGGTGTTAGATATATAAGTTGATACAAAATAATTTCATCAGGTTCTAATTTTTCAAGGACTGTAATCAAATGTAGACACAGAGAAAATGACATTTATTTTAGCAAATAATTTTTTACATTTTTATAGTTTCCTATTTCAAGATTCAGCTAAGCACATTTCATCCATTTGTAGATGGAACAGAGAAAAGAGGATTTCTGAGACAAAGCAATTGATACAGTGTGGAAGAAGATGTTAATTAGCTCTGTAAAAAATGACCTGGCCAAGCGTGTGTATGTACCACCACCGAGTGATAATCCAACAGGCAGGCAGCATTGATGAGGGCAGTCCAATCACATTGAGTGGTGAACAACATTCAGAGTGTGAAAGTTTTAAGCTGTCACCAGACATTGCAGACATCAAGCAGCAGAGCACAGCCATACTTCTAGCAACACTTTCCTCAGACCCTTTCATCTGATTAGCAGTGATGAGAGAAAATTCCATCTTTATACCCCCACGACATTTAATGGACAGTTAGTCAATTTCGTGTCCATGATTCTGTTCTGAATGTTGTTGTACCACTTTTTAGTAGCTGTATTGAGATATAACTCCCATGCCATAAAATCCATCTACTTAAAGTGTAAAATTTAAGATTTTAGTTGATTCAGAGTTGCGCACACATCTCAATCTATTTTTAGAACATTTTCATCATCTCCAAGGAAACACCACACTGATTGGAGACCGTTCTCCATTCCCTTCCTCCCCATACTCCATACCTAGACAACCAGTGATCTACTTCCTGTTTCTATAGATTTGCTTATTCTGGACATTTTCTGTAAATGGCATCATACGATATGCAGATTTTTGTGACTGGCTTCTTTTATTTAGCATAATATTTTCAAGGTTCAACCTTGTAGCAGCATGACTCACTACCTCATTCTGTTTATGGTCAAATGCTGTTCCATTGTATGGCTGCGTCACATTATCTATCCATTCAACAGTTGACAAACTTGGATTGTTTCCGCTTTTTATTTTATTAGTAATTCTGCTGTGACTGATCTAAAAGCTTCTGTGTCAACATAGGCTGTTATTTCTCCTGGGTATACATGTAGAAATAATATTGCTGGATCATGTAGTAATTCCATGTTTAATATTTTAAGGGACTAAAAAATTAGTTTTGACAGCAGCTGCACCATTTCAAATCCCCACCAGCAATGTATGAGGGTTTCGATTTTTCCACATCTTCTTTAAAAACATATTATTCTATATCTTTATGGTAGGCATCATGATGAGTATAATGCAGACTCTTATAGTTTTGATTGGCATTTCTATAACGAGTTATGATACCGACTATCTTTTCAAATGTTTATTGGTCATTTGTATTTCTTTTTCTGTTGTTTGAGAAATGTTTATTGAAATCACTTCATTGTAATCATAGAAAATACTTTGTATGACTTTAATTTTTCTAAAATTATTGATACTTGTTTTATGGCCTAAAAGTAGTCTACCCTGGAGAATGTTCCATGTGCCCTTGAAAGCAATGTGTATTCTGCTTTTGTCGGGTGAAGTGTTCTATCATGTTTAGTAAATTTGTATAGTTGTTCAAGTACTGTATTTACTTACAGATCTTCTGTCTAGATGTTCTATCCATTAATGAAATGGAGATACTGAAAATTCCAACTATTGTGGAACCGTGTTTATCCTTTTAATTCTGTTGATGTTTACTTTGTATGCAAGGTAGGGTGAAACTAGTTTCACAGGTGTGAGTACACAAAACAGAGTTTATTCTTGTAGCATTATTTATTAATTATTATATTATTTTCCATTAGAACAACAGTAAACCTATACTTGTCCCACTGTGTATTTTGGGCCTTTGTTGTTTGGTGCAAATCTGTTTATAATTATTAGTTCTTCTTTTTTAAAAAGATTTTATTTATTTATTTTTAGACAGAGGGGAAGGGACAGAGAAGAGAGGGAGAGAAACTCAATGTGTCATTGCCTCTCATGAGCCCCCTAGAGGGGACCTGGCCTGGATCCCAGCCATATGCCCTGACTGGGAATCGAATCCACAACCCTTTGGTTCACAGGCCAGCACTCAATCCACTGAGCCACACCAGCCCGGGCTATAATTATTGTATCTTCTTAATGAGTCGACCCTTTCATCTATATATAATTGGTTTGGTCTCTTGTAACAATGTTTTACTTTTGGCCCATTTTATCTGTTGTTAGTATAGTCACCCCTGTTGCCTTTGGGTTACTGAATATTTGCATGGATTGTGTTTTTTGTCTTTGCACTTTTAATCTGTTTGTTTTTAGATATAAAGTTAGTTATCTGTAGGTGGTAAGTAGTAGATAATTTTTTAATCCATTCTGTCAATCTCTTCCTTTTGGTTGAAGAATTTAATCTATTTACATTTAAAACAATTATTGTGAAGGAAGAACCTACTTTTTGTCATTTTGCTATATGTCTTTTACATGTCTTTCTGATTTTTTGTCCCTTTTTTCTCCCATTAATGTTTTTTCATAAGGATTTTGTGCTGCACTATTTCCATTGTTGTTATGTCTTTTTTTTTTAGATATTTTCTTAGTAGAAAACATGAAGAGTAGACTTAACATCATGAAGTTATTACAATCTAATTTTAATTGATACATACTTTTGATAGCATAGCAAACTTTCTGCTATACAACTCCATCCCCTTTTATGTTGTTATAGTCACAAATTACATCTTTATACCTTGTGAGCCCATTAACACAGGTCTATCATTATTATTTTATGTATTTTTCCTTTAAATAATAAAGGAAATAAAAAGGGAAATTACAAACCAAAAAGCAGAGTAACACTAGCATTTATGTTTACCTACATCACTACTTTTACTCTGGTTTTTTACCTTTTTGCACGGCTTTGAGTTACTGTCTAATGCCCTTTTGTTTCAGTCTGAAAAACTCCTTTTAGCACTTTCTGTCGAGCAGGTCTAATAGTGCTGAAATATCTTGGCTTTTGTTTGTCTGGGAATGTCTTAGTTTCTTCTTTATTATTGAATGATAATTTGGTCAAATATAGATTCTTTGGTTGACTATTTTTACCACTCAGGAAATACAGTCCACTCACTCTGGGTGTCATGGTCTGTAATTTTGTAATGATAAGTCTGTTAGCAATCCTACTGAAAATGTCCTGTGCACGTGGAGTCACTCCTATCGTGCTGCTTTCAAACACTTGTCTTTGTTGTTCAAAAATG
This sequence comes from Desmodus rotundus, assembly GCF_022682495.2. NCBI lineage: Eukaryota > Metazoa > Chordata > Mammalia > Chiroptera > Phyllostomidae > Desmodus > Desmodus rotundus. The sequence goes on from NC_071388.1 coordinate 169,742,138, forward strand.
TGATTGCAATGTGTCTTTGCGTAGATTTCTTTGTGCTCCCTTTTCTCTGATTTGCCAAGTTCCTTGATTGTATGGCTTAATATCTTCTATAAAATTTGGAAAGTTTCAGCCATTATAGCTTTCTGTCCCATCCTGTCATTCATTTACAGCTGGGATTCCTATGATGATCTACAGGTCTCTATGACTCTGTTTAATTTTCCTTTATGATTTCTGCTTCCCATAAAAAATAATTTCAATTGACCTGTCTTCAAATTCGTTAATTGTATCTTCTGATCTTAATCTGATTTGAGTTTTGCATTTCAGTTATTGTGGTTTTAAGCTCCTGAATTTGTTTGTTCCTTTTTATTTCTATATCTTTATTGGCATTCTTATTTTGTATGTAGATTATTCTCCTGATTTTCTTTACGTCTTGTCCATGGTTTCCTTTAGCTTTTCAAGCGTATTTAAAATAGTCAATTTAAAAGTTTTCATTTAGTACATCCAAAGTCTTTGTTTGCTCAGGAATTTTTTTTTTAATTTCCTCTGCAAATGGGCTATACATTTTTTGTTGTTGTTTTTAACATACTTAGTAATATTTTGTTTCAAAACTAAACATCTTAAATGTTATGATGTGGAACTCAGAAAATCATATTCCTCTTTCTCAGAGTTTTTATTCATTTCTCTAGCTGTTTGTTTAGTGACTCATCTAAATCTGTTTTTTCTAAAATCTGTATTGTTTGTCATGTATAATCTCTTAAATTCTCTTCCTTCATCTTGTGTTCAGTTAGTACTTTGACAGTTATTTTCTTAAATGATAGGATGGAGAGAGAGAGAACATTGTTTTTGCAGACTGGCTATGTCTTTTACATTTAGCAAAACTCTTTACGACTATACCTTACCTTTCACTTCCTGATGGAAATGTACCAGAGGTAAAATTTGAGGATCCTCTCAGATTTTTTTCTGAATGTGTGCCCTGCCCAAGGAATGCACATGACTTTCTAAATTTCCCAGGGTAGATAGACACTTTTAAATTTGCATTTTCCAAAGAAACTCTTTCCAAGATTTGTTTCCCAGACATTAGCTCCTCTGTTGTTGACTTCAATGGTAATACTTGCCTCTCAAGCCTGCAGATTTGCAGATTTTTGTGTTGTTTGTTTATTTACTTAATCTGTTTTTAAGGGACACCCACCAATTTCCACTATGAGTGAGCTCTGGAGTAGGAAAAACAAAGACAAGTGCCTTGAGTCATCCTTCAGGCACCCCCCAGAGAGGTGAGGACAACATAATTCTTTCAGGAAAATTCTTCCTTGGTTGCTTTGGAACAGGGACCAAGATCCTACATTAGAACAAGGGTGCCATCTTCAAGCCACCACAATGCATTGAAGGCAGGTAGAACAAGGGTAAGTAAAAATGCGATGATTTTCCCTACCTTTTTAAAGTTCTCCTTTTTTTTTTGATTCAGGGTTGAACTTATTTTTTTGCGGGGGGGGATTTCTAACAAAGTCTATTCTCATTCTATAATTTTCCTGGTTCTTGGTATGATGAGTAATTTTCTATTATACACTAAATATTGTATATGTTATTTTATGACACTGATTCTTATTTAATATTTTTAAGCAAGATCCCCCTGGTGAGATGTAGCACAACGGTCCAGTGGTATTCAGCTTCCCCATAGGCCCCACCGGCTCCACCACATCAAAAGTGGGGCACTGCCCCACACCGCTCTACCGCTGATGGGTAAGATGGAAGTTCAGCTACGCTTGAATCGGGCTGACACACTCCTGGTGAGAAAGGCACTGGCTCATACCATTTCATTGCCTCTTAGTGGGGGTGTAATATCAATAACGAAGGTGAAAGAGGAAGACTCACTCACAGTTATTTTCTGCCTGTAGGTTGGTGGCAGCAGTGCTTGTCTCTTTGGGGGTCGGCTGACACCAAGAGAAAGTATGAGAGCAATAGAGTGCCAGCTAGACCTTCTCCCTCCAGATCTTTGCATTCATTGATGCTGGTTGGTTGTGGAACTCCAGCTATCCATTGGAACTTGCTGATATCAAGAGGACTAGAGCACTGACTGTCCCACCTTGAAGAACGTTGTTCTGCTTTATTGATGCCAAGTAGTTGTGGAGACTCAGTTTGGCCCATGACTCATTGACATTACCTCCAGAGTTTATTACTCCACTTGTACCTACAGTAAACTTTATCTTTAAATCAGCAATATATCTAAGTGTACAGCACTTCATGTTACTCTCTGTGTACAATAATTTAAAGGCAATATGACACTCTTTGAATAAAATCCAGATTTGTTACTTCTTCAGGAGAGTTTTCATTTGTTGCATGTTAATCTCTACTTTATCTTGGGCCACTTCCCCATTTACTGCTGTGCCTTGTTATTTTGAACAATTACAATTCCTTGTTCTTCAGTGCATTTTATATTGCCTTGGATCTGAACTTGTTATTATGTGTGTGTATATATATATAGTATTTATTATTTATTTTCCATAAGTAACATGTATATTATGGTAGAAAAACAGTTCCATATAATTATCCTTAATTAATCCTAGTTTTATTCTCTAAGTAACCAATAAAACCAATAGCAGAAATTTCAAATTAGTCAATTATATCACATCCTGGGAGCTCTCCATAATACATATGTAATACTACTATAAGTAACCAGATAAGTAAGCAAATCACATGAGTTAAATCTTCTATCTCCTGTTTCTCATGGAAAATTCTTCAAAGAAAGAATCATGTACTATGCAAACTCATGTCAGTGGGAATCCCTTCCCATGTACTGTTGTACACATTTGCTAAACACAAACACAGATAAAATCAGACTTCAGATATACTGCATAGACGTGGCTGGTTGTCTGCACATATTACCACTACTGCCGGTAACCCTTCCCTTTGCTATCAAATTACTTCCAGATTAGATGGCGTTAATGTGTCCAGCAGTGCTGACTGATCTAAAATTGGTCTGCTTCTAGATTTAAATATGTGCCACTGTGTTGTTTGTGTTGTGATATTCTAATATTAATACAAAATTTCTATAAACAGACGAATGAGTGTCATCTGATTGCTAAAGACTTTACTATCTACAAGGTCAAACTATAATGGAAATGAACGTAATTATGTAAATGTATAATGTCATAATTTAACTTTTGGTCAAAGAGGACAAATGCAAAACAGCTGGATTTGCTGTTTTAAAATTCTCATCAGTCAACTATAGTACACACTTCTGAAAACAGATGGCATGCAGTAGCATGGAATTCTCCAGCACTGAGTATTAACATGGAGGAATTCTATTAATATAAAGTGTCACTTGTAAATTAAATCTTGTATGATACTTCCCACATCATAATTTTTTTGTATTTTAATGAAAGTAATCTGATTCTCTATTATTGACTAAGATTTATATTTGTAATTCATTTTCTGTTCTAAGTGGTCACATTTCCTGGAGAGAAATAATAATCAAGTTTTCAGAAGTTTTTTTTTAGCTATGTGGCAATTAAATAGTCAGATTTTTTGATAAGTACTGAAACATCTGCTTCTTAGTTTTTTGTGTTCAACAATTCAGCTTGTTACTTGATAGAGAAAAGCTCTGTCAATGAGGGGTCTCCCATAGTTGTTGCGATTTACAGGATTGTATTTCCTAGGACTAAGTAAAACTTTGGTAGTGTCCATATTAAAATATCTGTAGATTTATTTTACAAATTTTCATAGCACAATGCAGATGTTCACTGAATTACATTTCTTTATACAAAATGACAATTGCTCTTTTTACTGCTTATAGAATGTGAATGCTACAATGTAATATACTATATTCATTACAGCAAATTAATTCCAAAAATGATATGCATATATACTACCACAGAGCATTAAGAAGGCAGAAGTACGTTGATTCTACCATTTAACAACTAAGTTCAATGTAAGAGATATGCACATATTAAGATAAGTGATTTGAAAAGGAATATTGTCAGGGCACTATCATTATAAGACAGTTCAAGTTATAACTCTCAAAATTTCACTGGCGTGGGTATAAGCAAAACGGGAAAAGAAAAAGAATTCTAAAAATTACTAAGGATTTCTGATTCCACCAACATAGATTATTCCTTCCAGACCTTCTCCTGGGTAACTGAAATCCTCGGCCACAAGCAAGCATCAGAAGACTATGACAGGTGGAAAGGAGCCAGAACGGAACCCAGGTACCTCTGGACAGAAGGAATGACCAGTCAGTGAATTCCTCCAGTTTCTTTATTGCCTTCTGCAGAGCCTGATAAAACCACACAGAATAGAGCATCACAACACAGCAATAACACGTTCAGATGGCAGTATAAGAATAACACCTTCCGAAAACTGAGGTAGGAAAAAACTGTTTTTCAAATAAAAAACAAACAGAATTAACTGTAATAGAAAAATGAAATTTCTGATCATGAAAAATAACACTGATAGTGAAGGGTAAAGCTATGAACTTCGAACAAAAGTTTCTAGATCATATAAGGCATAAATAACTTGTCCCTAGAAAATACATCACATCCATTTTTTTAATACAGAAAATTGCATAGAAAACTGGATAAAATGATCAATAGGTATGTCACAAAAGAACATGTACAAATGACTAATAAATATATTAAAAGGTATTCAATTTCATAGTGACTAAGGAAACACAAATCAGAACTCAATGTAATGTACCAAGCATCTACTGGAGTGACTGACACACAGTCATGAGTTGGAACATAATTTTATTCAATTACATTAAAAGTTAAATAATAATACATTGTTTTTACATGCATAAATTGTTTTTATTGTTATTTATACCTAGAAAAGAGAGTTAACCTGTGTTGGAATATCACTAAAATTATTTCCTTAATACTGGAATCTAAAATGTTCATTTTCTATAAAGTATGTAATCTATCTCTTAAGAGCAAACTGCCAAATAATCTAATTGAGTTATTATTTGGATGAGTTCTGATAAAATAGACAAATATAGATAGAAACAACAATATTTTTGGTCAATACATGGTAGGAGTAGGCTCTAAAATCATGAGTATTTTTTTTCCTTAAGCAACTGAAACTGCATATCTGTAGCTTTCAATTACTAATGCAATTTCAACAAAAGACAATTGGTATTGCAAATGGGGTGTACCGAACTAAAAGTGCCAACCGCCTAAAAACTTTCCCTGAAAGACTTTTATGTAGAATGCATATGTAATTAAATTTCACAGTCAAAGGAAAAGGCTTTTAAAAGTTTTTATTACTATTATAACTATACATTTTCAAATGGAATACAGTACCAAGCTTTGTTGTAACACTTTTGATTTTTCCCCCACTCAGAATAGCATTGTCAACGTACAGGTAATGAACCATTATGAACCCCTCAAATTATACAGTGAGTGATGTGAGTTAATATGCTCCATTACATTTTTAATATTTCTTAAGTAGTTTTTCTAAGTTTCCTAAAGAAAAAAAATATGTTTCAATCACATCAAAAGTTATGTTTAACTATTCAAGGTATGGAGAAGTTTTTTCTAATTTTATTTTTATTAAAAGATTTGAAAACAGATAAAGCAGTATCTGTAAACATATCACTTCATTTAATTACTCAGGTAAACTTTATTTTTAAGAAAAAAATCACCCCAGCCATCCCCACTCCCCACCCTTGATCCCACCTGCCTGAGATGGGGGGGGAGTGGGGGGGGAAAGTGGACACAACTGTACTTGAACAACAATTAATTTTTTTTTAATTTTTAACAAAGAAAAAATCAAAATATCTCATTTTGGAAATAAAAATATTTTATAAATAGGAAGTAATGTTAAACTTCATATTCTCTCAATTATCTTCTCCACTAAATTGAGTATTAGGTTAATAGTAAGACAACGGTTCTCTATTCTTACAGTGATTCTTGTTTCATATGAGTCGGCCTTTCTGTATGTCCCTACCATTCTCTGAAACATGCAGAATTATGTATTCAGACGCATTGGGTCATATTTGAAGGAAACGGCTTAGAGGATAAGAGTTCGCTACACGGTCCTCAGCTAATAGGCAGCTCTTCATGGAAGCTTCTTCCTGGAAATGCAGTGGCAGTTGCTTGGGCATATAAATTCAAAAAATTACTACACATTACACTTAGGTATTTACAAAATATGAAGGAAGAAGAAATTAGTAATTAAAGTAATCCTGGGTATTGTCATTATGACATATATAACTGTAACAGCCACACAATAAGCAAAATTATTTTTAACTATTTAGAGTCATGGGGTGTGGTGTCCTTTTCTCCTTTTTTCAAGAAATGCCTACTGTCTTAGTAATTTTGTTGCAGTGATGGGTGTGTTAATTACATAGACCATAATAATCATTTCTCAATGTATATGTGTATTAAATCATCATATTTTGGACCTCAAAAATCAAGTTTTAGAACATATACACAACTTTTGTCAATCATACCTCAATAAAGCTGGAAAATATAATATAAAATAAGGCCATAAATAAATCAAATATAGATGGTTTTCAAAATAAATAAATGGCTAGTACCTGCAAGAGCCAAGGACTGAGCTAGGTATTAATTTGGAAGGATTAAAAAATGAAATATATTTCAAAGTCTGTACATAGAGTTTTTAAATGATGATTTAATGTAATCTTTTTGTTTCATTTCCTTCTGTGAATTTAAACTATTAAATGTCTCTTACTTGAATTGAGTAGAAAGCTGTTTAAACTGCTTAAAGAGACAGGTAATATAGAATATTTATGGTTATTATAACACAGTGAATTAAAGAAATCTAAATATTCTCCTGCCATAGACATCTAGAAATCTAAAACCTAACATATCTGTTTCAAATTCAGATCTGATCTTGCCTTAAAAACAAACAAACCACCACCACCAACAACAAAATTCCAGCTTCTAATTTCCAGAAGCAAGGTGGGAACTGAAATCTGGTAGGGCAGGCAGACAAGCTGATGCTGCTCCTCCATGAGGTCTCAGGAGACAGAAGTACGTTCTAGCAGAGGGTTACATCCACATAGTTCCGGGGGTTAGGCCTTGTACCCATGTAGAAGGTTGAAAATAAGATACCGAAGATAAACTAGGAAGCTCAGCTATCTGTAAAGCTGGAATAGTAGGTGGACAGAGGAACACAGAAAGTGTTACATGCTTTCTGTATGTGCATAAGCTGTGGGTGAAAACCAAAAAACAAAAAAAAGAAAAGCTTCTCAATTCATCCCAGACAGGCTATGAGGCATCTGCAAGCAATAAAATCAATATAAAAAATCGGTCTTGGGCTTTGTCACTCTTAACATGTCTGGTGAAAGTAAACCAAACTCACTGGAGGTATACTCCAGCTTTCAACTGGAAATGTCACAGGCTTCTCCCAGGTAAAGTCGCGCTGAAGAGACACTCATAGGCCAAGGTTACAAACACGGATGATAACAAGATCATACGAGCAAGAGACAACAGAATCAGCAGCATAATTCTTCTCCCAAGAATTATTCTTATATTAATCATTGAATGATTTGCTACAAAAAATAAAATTAATATTTAAATAAGAGCACATAAAATAAAGGTTAATAATCAATTAAAAATTAGAAAAAATATCTGAAAGTGAACATAGATATAAAACTTAAAAAATATAAGGAACAACTATAAAGGACACATGGAAAAAACCAAGGGGGTGGAAAGCAGGGGAGGGAGGTGGGGATGACTGGTGTGTGGGGGAGTGATGGGGGGTAAACGCAGACAAATGTACTTCAACAACAATAAAATAATTTTTAAAAAACTTAAAAAATATAAATAAAAAGACAAAAATGTGTTAAGCAGAAGATATTACTGGAAAAACGATTACTGAATTAGAAGGCATCTCAGATAACTTTCCAGAATAAAATTAAAAGAAATAGAGGAAAGATAGGAAAAGACATAAGAGAAACAGAGGTTAGAAATATATTTAAAAAATATATATTACCCAATAGGATTTATTGAAGAAATTAGTTATAATGAAAGAAAGACAAATTTTCACATAAAGGTAAAATTTACAAGAAAGGAATAGAAGATTTTTCAATGCAAAAAGATATAAAAGATTTCAAGGAGAATAAACAAAAATCCACAGCTGAATGTACTTTAGTGAAATTTCATAACATTAAAAATGAAGAGATCGTAAAAACAATTATAGGCAAAAGATATAGCAAACTTTCCATGAGCAACATGAATTCAACTGAACTTATTTTTTTTAAAAGTGAAGCTAATAACAAAGATACTGTCTAGAACACATGCGGAGTAGCTAACATGTTACTACAGCATCAAGACCAATGCAGCACCTCAGGTGTTTAGTATTAATGACAAAGGATCTCATGAGTCACAGAAGCCAGAAATCACCAACAACTACCCATAAAAGGAATGCCACTGCACTTTGTGAAAATCTCAGCAAGCAAATCTGAGACAAAACAATGAAATGCCTAGAAGCCTTCTCAGGCTCTAGTTGTAGTTGCTGCAGAAAGACCACAGTTGCTTCTCAGGGGCTTCAAGACATTGAAAGAGCTCTGACAACTCTAGGAACTTGAAGGAACTCTAGGACAACATTTTGTCATTATTTTAGAGCCGTAGAAGCAAAACACAACAAAACAAGGCAAACCCAAATCAAGTTAGGAAACATCTGTCTACATCCTATCATCACTACATATTTCAGAAGTAAAAGTCATAACCAGTTTTATGGTCTAATAATCAAAATATCTTCATTTCCTTATGTTTTCCTCTGTTTAAATATAGAAAAATTGTTCTTTGACATATAAATAGTATCACTTACTACACAAAAAGATCACTTACCAACAAGTGCACTTTGCTTTCATTTCTTGATCATTTACTTAGGAGGAATGTCAGATGGTGTCTGAACCTAAAAAGGTAGTAAAAATTACGCTGCTCAGAAAAGATTTCCAACCAGGTTTTATATTCTGGGCTTGCTGGCAAATTTTGTTCATTTTAAGTTCATTTCTATTTTATTTCTAAACTGTCAGCAGGTAATAGCAATGTAAGAAAATTTAAGGGAAAAATGTCTTCTTTCTTTGTAGGAGCCACATGATCATGTATCATAATGCAAACTTATACTACATGATGCACTGGTGATATTAAATGCCACTCAATGTTTAGTTGTGCTCGCATAGGCTGGTACGCCAAAGCCAAACCCAGACCCCATTTTCCTTCTACCTGGGCTCTGCCACAATGAGAATTTTAACTGCCACACAACTAACAATGAAAGAAGAAACTCTGGTATGTCTTATATGATCATTAAGATTTCTTAATAAGAAAAAGTTACATGAGCTATTTGGATCATGTTATGCTGTTAACTTGACACTGGTACTCTAAAGAGTGAAGTTATATTTATATATAAACAATGATATATTGAATTTGATCTATTATCACTAAGTACAATTAGACAAAGGTAAAGAACATTTTTTTTCCCATTCATTTGATGTCGTGACTTTGCTGTGTTCCATTCCCCTTTTTAAGTCACATTACATCTACACTAATAATAATGTAAGTACACAGTGATCTCTTGCCCCATAATTCCTTTGTGTCTTCTTTCTCTGCTGTCCAAGATACTTGGAATAAAAAAAGAAAGACAAACACGGGTTGCTCGCAGTCATGGAAAAAAATAATTACAAATGAAATGAATCTGTCAAGATAAATTATTTGCATAAATCTAATTTCCCCTTTCACAAATTTCTCTACTTCCCCTAGGATAGATAATTTTATGTGAGTGATCTGCCTATATATTTGTTTCTTGTACATTTATTGTTCTGAAGGGGATTTGTGTTTACATAGTTCTAATAACATTTATTACTGTCCAGGTTTTGGAGAAATCCTTCCAGGAAAGCTGAGCTGTACAATTGTCCAGTCTAAACATGTTATTAAAAATTTTACTTATACAATTTATGACATTAGGATGTTTTATCAAAATACTTGTTTAAATATAATTGTCCTAAATATTAATTTTAATGTTTCATTATTCAATGTGACACCTTTTATTTTTGCATGTATCTTTAATAGATATGTAATAATAGAGCATATACAATTATATATCCTATTTAACTTGTTACTTAGCCCCTTCTTTAAACATTTTTCATACTGTGGCATAATCTGCATGGTTATTTTAATGGTTGTTTAGTTGTCCATTGATTTTTTTTTGACATACACACACATTTTGGTAACTCTGCATAGATATTTTCCTGCTATATAAGTACAAGTGGAACCCCCTTTATTTTAATAATAAAAGATGATTTATGTAAGTTTTAATAAAATGATTACTGAAGCATTCTCACTAAATTATTATCTTGCATGGCTGTTAATATATACATGCTGATAAATTCTCTTGCCAATGTAGCAAATGACAATTTATATTCAGTATTTATTATATTTGACAAGCTAAGGATATGCTAGAATCTTGCTACAGTAGCCTCCCTTCATTTGAAGAGACTTGTTCCAAGACCCCTCAGTGGACACCTGAAATTTCAGACAGTCCCAAATTTTGTAATACTGTGTTTATTCCTACACACACATATACCCATGTTAAAGTTTAATTTGTAAATTAAGCACAATAAGAGATTAACAACAATAATTAATAATAAAATATAACACTAACCAATTGCCCTTTCCTATTTATGTTCAAGAAATACACAATTTGATGGGCTGCAGAAATGCAGTACACTAACTAGAAAGAACATAAGCACCCCTAAGCCCACTGCAGCATTATTTACAATAACCAATATATGGAAGCAGCCCATGTGTCCATTAGTAGATGGGTGGATAGAACAAATGTGGGACATTTACACAATGGACTACTACTTATCTGTAAAAAAAGAAAATTTAACCCTTTGTGACAGCCTAGATGGACATGGAGAAAACTATGCTAAGTGAAATAAGCCAGTCAGAGAAACAGAAATGCCATATGATTTCATTCATATGTGGAATCTAATGAACAAACTGAAAAACAAGCAAAATAGAGACTGACTCAGAGCAGGCTGACATCTCTGGAAGGGGTTGGGGGGGAGGTGGGTAGGTTATGGGTTAGAGGGATCAAGCAAAAAAGAAAAAAGACTCATGGACTTGGACAGCAGTGTGGTGATTAGGGGGAGGGGGTATACATGGGGGATAAATGGTAATGGAAAAAAACAATAAAAATAATTTTTTTTAAATAGACCATTTAAAACAATATACTATAAGTTAGGTGAATGCAGTTTCTCACTCTCTCAAATTATCTTATTGTACTGTATGTACAAAGTAATGAATCACATTCCAGTTTGGATGAAGAAAGACAGTGAGAGATTTCAGCACTGGGAACAGTGCACAATTTAAAACTTATGAATTATTTATTTCTGGAATATTCCATTTAACATTTTGGACTGTGGTTGACTGCAGGTAATTTAAACCACAGAAAGAAGTACCACAGATAAGGAGAAACTACTCTACTTATTCTTAGGAGAAAAAATATACAAATTATATTAAATAAAAAAAGAAAGATTACACTTATTCTGTTAATCATTTGTATTATTGGACTGATATGCTATAGTAGTATAGTAAAATATGTATATAATTAATAAAAATACACATGTAAGTATAAGTATTTTTGTCAATAAGGTAAATAACACATAAAAACATGTAATTGCAAAGTTTTGACACTATGTTGTTTTAGAGGAAGTGTTTGTGGACTAGAGATGAGAGGTTGAAGGCTGTTTAAAGGATAAAGCAATATTCTGAAAATAATTTCAGACTAAACTAGGGGAAAAGCTTCCAAATGAGTAATAGGTCATTGTGTGCGGCCTCAGCCCCCAGAATTTCTCCAGGGTGGCCCCAACTATGATGTAATTCATGATACTTGTGATTTGTATCAAATTGTAGTACCTCTGCATTCAGGAAGGAAACATCATAGCTCTTGTGACCTCAGGCTATTTAGACAATGCATTGTGTATGCTTCTGCCTCCAATCTATTAGCCTGAGTACAGCCACTCACGTTGCTCTTTTCCTGTGCCCTACGGCCAGAAGATATCTCAAGAACTGCCTGGGCTCTTTCTTCCAAAAAGTCAATGATGCGCCACAAGTTTGCATAGAGTAAACAGGAACAAGGCCTTCATATGTTAAATTTAAAAAGAAAGGAGAACAATAAACAAACACTCTGGAGATTTTTGTTAGTTTCCAGATTTTGGATTGGGAGGGATGACAGAATTAGCTGAGGGAAACTTTCTTTATTACTAGGATGAATAGAGAAGCAACTGTCAACTGACAGGGAGAAAAATCATAGAGTGCTCAGGTTCAAGGTCTTGCAATGTCTCAGTCAAGTTGTATCACAATCGCAACTTCATAAAAGCCTGTGACATTGTGACCTGTGACCTGTGGTGGTGTGTCAATGCAGCACCATAAGCAAACCAGAAATGACCTGTCAGCCCTTCCATAAAGCATTACTGCGAAAATAAAGCATTCAACATAATTCAGTACACAGAGGAAATGTTGAGCTGTCTAATACCCAATGGAATCAGTATCTATCACAAATTTCTCCATCACTGGAGAATTAAACTTGCCACAGATATGTCAGTAGGCCACGGAGTCCAGACACATTCATAGTAGAACCTATTGTTTTATTTCTCTATTTTGCTTTCCTAGCAGTGTTTTCTTGAACCAATTTAGACTTTTAACCATGAGGTCAAAGGGATCAAGAAGCATAGATGTCAGTTGCTGTTTTTTTTCCCTGAGTTGCAGGTTGTTCGTTGACATTTTTATGCTTTGAAATATAAGGCCCTGGCCAGGTAACTCAGTTAGAGCATCATCCCAATACACCAAGGTTTCGGGTTTGGTCCCCCATCAGGGCACATACAAAAATCAATCAATGAATGCATAAGTAAGTGGAACAAATAAGAGAGAACAAATTGATATCTCTCCCTCAAATCAATAAATAAAAAACAATTTAAAAATAGAGCCCAATTTGACTTGGAATCCCAATCATCTGAACACACCCCATAACAGCTGACACCTACCTAGCACTCAAACATATTAAGCACTGTTCTAAGTGTTTCACGATTACACCTTTAATTCTTGCAACTGTTCCATAATATAAGTCCCATTTGTGTCCCCATTTTATAGATGAGGGAACAGATGCAGAGGCCACAAGAAACTGAACCTGGGCTGCACAATTTAAGGAGGTCGAGATATAGTTGTACTTATCCACATTCAGATAAATCAAAAACTAAGTTATGAAGAAAACAACATAGTGATTTCATATAAAGTTAAACATATTTTTTATACAACCCAGTAATGCCATTTTTAAGATCCTATCCAAGGGACACAAAATCCTTTGTCCACACAAAAACTTGCATATGAATGTTCATAGCAGAATTATTCATAATAGGCAAAATGTAGAAAGAACACAAATGTCCATGACTGAGTGGATACTCAAAATGTGGTTTATCCAAAGAATGAAATATCATTCACAAAAAAGGAGTAAAATTCTGAAACATGCTATGACATGGATGAAACTAAAAAATATTATGTGAAGTGAAAGAAACCAAAAACCAAAAGATGTCATATTATATGAGTCCATGTATATGAAATGTTCAGAAAAGGCAACTCTAAGGAGACAAAAGAAGCTCATTGGTCATTGTCGGAGCTAAAAATGAGAATGGGAATAAAGTCTTCATGGACACAAAGAATCTGCCTGGGGAGATGGAAATGCTCTCAAAATGAATGGGGTCATGGCTGTACACCTCTGTAGATGCACACCTTTGAATCATGTATTTTAAATGTAGGGATTTCATGACATTAAATTATACCTCAATAAAGTGTTTTTTAAAGTTATAGACAAGAACTAGATAGAAGTAATGATTGTACAACATTTGAATGTACTAAATGCCATAGAATTTTAGACTTTTAAATTGTTAATTTTGTGTTAAGAGTAATTTACCTAAATAAAAACTAAATAACTAAAAAGTTATGAAAAAATAGAATTCATCTTCCAATACACTTTCCTGTGAAATCACAGCAAATCAAAGTGCAATTAGGAAGAGTAGTTCCCCCCCGCCCATGGCAGTAAATCTATAGCCTCAGAAAACATTTTCAAAGGCCACTAATTACTAATCACTTTCAAAATTATCTCATGTTATAATTACATGTCCAAACCTAATTTTATTATTAAGATCTTTTTAAAAAATAAATGGAAACCCTGACCAGTATGTTTCAGTCAGTTGGGCTTTGTTCCACAAAGCAAAATGTTGGCAGTTCAATTACCAGTGAGGACACATGTCTGGGTTAAGAGTTTGGTCCCTAGTCAGGGGCGAGGCGGGATGAGGAAAAGGCAACCAATTGATATTCCTCACATTGATGTCTTTCTCTCTGTCTCTCTCTTTCTCCCTCCCTTCCCCTCTCTCCAAAAAAGTTAATATTTTTTTTAAAAATGGAAATTGAATGGGAAGAACAGATTTTTTAATTATAACTTAAGAGTATTCTCTATGTTGCTTATATCCTAAGACATAAATAATACTAGAGGAAACTTTAGAAACACAATAGTTTATAATTCCCAGTCCTTTTTTGGAATTTAAACAAAATCAACAATATAAGATTTAAGGGTTAGCTAGTAAGCAAAACATTTTTTAACAAATATTTATTGAATGACACTGTTCAACAGACTTTGTTCCAGGTAATTAAAAACAATTACAAATATAATAAACAGAGCTCTGACCTCATTTTTTATAGCAGATGATAAACAAGTCTATGGATAAATAAATCAGTCAATCAGAGAGTAATCTAAACTTTGAATTGATAGCTAATTTGAGTCAAGTACCTACAATGTGCAGGCTGATGTCACAGGAACTTTTATCTCTATATGAAATAATGATAAAAAGTATGATAATTCCATTTGGACAAGTGAAGAATAGATGAAAAAATATCAAGAACCCAGTGCATGGTTCAGCAGGTATTAAAACCTATTGTTTCTCCAAAGTCCATGTGCACTGTTTCTCTTAGTGTTCTTAATGCCCCTACTCTTCAAAATTAGCATTCTTGTTAAAAAAAAAGGACTAATTGCCCATTAGATGGGACATTTATCATTGACAGCATTTTCAGTTTGAAGCCTTTGAATATGATTAATAAAAAATAACATAACAACTGGTTAACACCTTTTAGCTATGGAATTATCTGTGCAAGATGTTTTGCTGAAAAGTAAATTGAGAAATCTGAAATACCTTTCTGTCTTAGGCCTTTCCTATCGCTAAAGTTTGCATATATCTAGACAGCAGAAAGAGAATGGCCATTAAAAAAAAAAAAAAAAACAGCCTGACCTAACAGATGGTCATTTGTTCCAGCTTAGAAGTGCTTACAAGTCCTTGGGAGTTGCACAGGTAATCCTCTGTGACCAAACAGCACTGCATCCCAGACAGCTGGGCAGCCCACCGCCAGAGTGAATCGTGGTAAAAACTAAAACAGGTCTATCTCCACCAAGAGCTAAGTGACCTTGATAACCTGCCATCTGAAACATTAGCAGATTTCTGGCTGTATGATATGCCGGTGATTTTCAACCAATGTGCCACAAAGAAGTTTTAAAACATGTAATACCTGACTGTTTAGTCAGGGATACTGACCTCTTTTCCCTCAGGTTGTCAAATAAAAAAATGACAACAACCAACACAACAGCCAGCCAATGTGAATGAATCAAAATTATACCCATTATTTTTTGTCAGATCAGCAAAAATTATAACGAATTTTCTGGTGTGCTGCAGAACTTTAGTGATTAGTTCATGTATGCCACGAAATAAAAAGGTTGAAAATCACTGTTACATGCATTACACAAAAAGTAGAGATTTAGTTGTTGTCCTTTTGTTAATTACACATCTTTGCAAATCAGTTTATATAAATGAGAAAGCCATTGCTAACAAGTAGAATAAATACCCACGGTTTTGATAGTCGACATGCAGTGATTACTAAAACACAATTCTGACCTTGTATGAAATATTGCAATAGAACATCCAGGAAAGCATATAGAAGAATTGGTAATGAACTGAAGGTACATAAAGGTAAGTAAATTCAGTTAGTCTATATAATGGCCAAATTCACCGATGAATAAATAATTCCGGTAATATGAATAACTTGATCAAAAAGTAAACAACCAATGTAACCTGATTACATATCACATCGTTTTATATCTGTTTCATTTTATACAAATCAGTCATGGAAAATAAAGATATAAATACTATAGGTTTCACTTCACTCATATTCCATCTCATTTTGGGCTTGTCAAACAGGCAGATGTATAGAATGTCTAGGTCCTATGGAAACCAAAGACAAGATAAACATGAGAAGAGCTTAATTTGATAAATTTGGTTTTTATAAACAGTTAGAAAACATACTTTTCCTTTCTGATTTACTTAGTTTTTCTAGTCCAGAAATAATTGTATACCCACGAAACAAAAATTAGAGGAAAGCAATGCATTAATTTCACACATCTGTTTATTGTACACTTGAACTGTGTTACAAGACCTTTAAAATCTCAAATAGAGTGAAACAAATAAAACATTGGTGCTGGGTTCATTAGCATTTAATGAATAACAAATTAGCTTGCCTGGGCTAGTAAGCTGAATTAGACTTCCTCTGGAGTTTTTCATTTATGTTATCTTCTTTCATGCAAATTGAGGAACTTCGCAAACACAATTAGATGTGGCAGCTAGCTCTGTAGCAAGTAACAGGAAATGGGCTTTACAAAATGTATTACAGATATATTTTCTCTTGTATGCGCGACGCTCAAACACTACAGTTAAGGCAAATTTTAGACTTCTCTTCACTGTCTTCTATAAGTTAGAGGATAAGTTAATACAAAGAAAATGTTTTTAAGGAAATGAATTAACTTGTTTTCCCCATTCTATTTCTCCTCATGAATAGTTGATTTCATGCAGGCTTGAGGGACAAGCACAATAAAGCATTTCTGCTGAATCTGAAGTTGTGCTCTTCCTAGAATCCACTGCTCTCACCAAACACAGTCAGGGAGCGAAACCGCACTGTTCTCTCTTGCCCACTTGATTTGGTTTATGCCTTCAGCAGCAAAAATTGTTTTTTTTTAAACAAAAGTAAAATTTGATCCAATTCTCCAGCGATACTCTTTTCAGACACAAATAACAAGTGACTGCCGCATGGCCCGACTGGCTCCAGGGGAAATGGAAGAGTAAGCAAAATATGTTTGCAGTTGCTGTAATATTTTTTCCACATCTGCAAAAACATTCCAGGCATTAAATTCACCTTAGTTGAACATTAACTCATTTTGGGCGTGTTAAATAATTTAATCATCCCCATAACTCTGTGAATTAAAATGAACAAAATTTTAATTCAAAGAAGCTAAGGAAGTGGCCGCAAATTACACAACCAGTAAATGATAAAGCCAGTGCTCAAACACAAGTCTAAATAACTCTGAAAGAAGCGCTCTTAACTCTCATCACACTGACTGCTAGGGAACGGGGCTTTTCGCAATTTCTTGAACATGGTGATCTCACCTCAGGGGGTCCAATTCGTTAACTAGGTCAGTACTTCTGGGTCTACTTCTTGTCTTCTCCCTTAAGTTCAGTACGCCTATGACAGCCAACATTAAGACTATCGTGTTGATAGTCTCTCATTTTTAAGCACTTTTTAGAAGTGGGCTTTTGTGTTAAAGTAGCTTGGAGTCCAGTGAGACAACAGATAAATGATGAAGTTCTGGAGAGGGTGATTAATGCTAAAGTAAAGATACATAGGGACGGCTGTGGAAAAAGAATGCAATGCTTTCTGCAAGTGTCTGCAGATTTCCTAGGGAAAAACATTTATATTATGATCCCTGGCTAAATGCCATGACTCATTTCTTTGTTCAGCAACTTGCAAGTGTTAATTTTTTCAACAGCACAAATATGGAACTCAGCTCTTTTCTTTATATTACTCTATACAAAACTAAACTAAAGCAAAACTGTCAGTTCATCATCAATGTGAAGCATTGTTCCTGGGTAAAGAGGGGACAGAGAGAAGAGTTAACTCAAAACAAAATGCACATTAATTATAATTACACATCTTTATCCTTGAGGGGGTCTTCAAACACTCTTCCACGTATACCTAACTCTCTCCCTTCACTCCCTCTCCCTTCTTCTACTCTCCCACCACCCTTAGTGCCCTATTTGTTCTATCAACTAGAAATCTTAACAATATTTTGTGTGTGTGTCTCCATATAAGGTACTCATCCTCTATCCCGAGAGAGTATCAGCTGTATTTTCCTAAACACAAGCTCTTTCTCTCCAACACACACTTTAACGCTAGCTCGTGAAGCTAAGCAGGTAGGTAAAGTCTCTCAAAGGAAAACAGGGAAAACTGAAGACCAAAAGAAAATTTGTAGAAATTCTCCACAGAATTCAGAAAAAGATAAAAATTAGCTTGTAAACACTGAGAAGGATGGTGGATTTCAGTATGGGGGATTTCACAGAACCCCAGGAGTTCTGGAAGCTGAAAAACTTCAGGAAGGCTGAGTAAACAGTGTCAAATGCCAGAATGATGAAGGCAAGAGAGAAAGCAGGCCATTGCCTCTGGCAACGTGGCAGCTACTGCTGACTTCAGCAAGAAGAGTTTCAATATCACACGCAGTGCGGCCAACTCTTACATACACATTCAACCTGAGTACACGTATTGTTAACAATGGGAAGATTTGCCCTAAAAGGTCATCTTTTTTAAAAAGGAGCTTGTTTTAACATAAAAATGTCTTAGTTTGATTAGTGTACTAATCTTTTTAAATAGCTCCAGTTGGATCTGTAAGTTTTACAAGTTATACACCAGACAAGTATGCACATAAGCTCCCCTTCATCTGATATAAAAAGTAATTTCATTCCTGTACATATAGTTACAGTTGTTATATTTTTAGATTTAAAAATATTACCTATAATTGAAAGAGGAAATGTAATAAAATTCTAATCATAAATGCAATGAAAACAGGGAACATTTATATAAGTCAAATGACAAGCTAATATTATTCATAATATATATACATAATATTCCCGTTCCCTATCTTACCTGCTTGGTCTTAAGCATAATGATGGAGCCTTGAGATGTGTCATATCAGAACCTCTGATAAAACATCTAGTTTTAAATATTTATATTTATTTATGTATGACATCTTTGAGGGTCCGGGGGAATGAGTACATCCAGCATCTGTGCCCTTCCCGCAAGTGTCTGACACCTCTCTGGCTCTCCCTAGGAAGGTCTGCTACTTTCTGCTCCTAGTCCTGTGTATCTCACATGGGGTTCTCCAGTCTTTCACAGAACCGAGGGAAAAGTATCCTGCAGGGCTTCTCTTGATCACAGCTCCAGGTTTGACCTGTTTACACTGACATAAGCAGCTGCCTGGACCAAGAGTGAAGGATAATTGAAATAGGGTTTGGGCAGACACCAGAGGTAAGCAACATTTATGTAGCCAGTTTCTAGAATCCCCAATCATCTTGAAAACATAACTTTTATTATAACATCTAACATAAATGCACTTCATATTAAAATATTTTGAAATTAAGTTATATATAACTGCTTGTATATGCTTCTCATATTTTATACAATATTAATCATTTCAAAAGGAAAAAACTGTATGTTAAATGATACCCTGACATCCTGTCAACAACCTGTTGAAATTCTAACCCCCAATGTGATAATTTAGCAAATAGAGACTTTAGACCATAAAGAGATAATTAGACCAGAAGGTTGGAACTCATTTGATGATGTTAGTGCCTCACAAGAAGAGACAAGTAAGAGATCATCTCTCCCTCCCCCATGTGGGACATGAGAAGATGGCCTTCTGTGAACAGGGAAAGGACCTTCACCAAGAATCCAGCCAAGCTGTCAGTTTGATCTGAGACTTCCAACCTCCAGAACTATGATCAAAAAATGTGATTTTCATGAAATTGTACCTTGATTATTTTATAAAATTAGATTGAGAAGATTCTTATTTTCCATCTCTTCACAGATTGCTCCCTAGAAGAAACAGCCTCCCTCCATTTATTTTTGAGGTCTAAATAAGTATAGCTTCCCTGGTAAAAATGCTGTTCCATGAAAAAACAACCAGTTCAGCTCACAACTCAATCAAATTATTTTACTGGAGAAAAAACCATATTTCTACATAATGATTCATTCATATTTTCCATTTTGTCACAGAGCCTATTAAAAAAAAACTTTACTCATGGTCAAGATTTAATAAACTTGTTTACTGCTTTATCAAGAACATTCTTAAAAGAAAACAACATTTTTAAATTGTTATGGTGTGGTGATGAATATGATAATTGTTAAAAGTTGAAATGTATAGAGCTTTCACCTGGCTAAATTTATGGTCGGTCTAGCTGCTGAATTTACAAGCAAATTGGAGTCAGTTTATAGAACTGTAAAAGCTGGCAGAGTGGTTCGAGTAGAGAACCCATGGGAAAAGATATATCAACAATGAAATACAATACTTGAAAACATTATCAACACAAAGAGAAGTAGTCAGAGCGAAAATAATATTCAAAAACTGCTCATTAATTATAGAGAGAAAAGTGACTTTGGAAAATGTTGCAAATAGAGCCTGAAAGATTGTTACTAGATGGTAGCAATCCACTTACCAAGCAGAGAAGGTAGGTAGCTGCTTTCCTCCCAGACTTCTGATACAAAGCAAGTGAGTAGAAAGACACAGGATTCAGAATGTTGAGGATGCTGTTGAGAACTTGCTTACAGGGTCACACAATCGAATTTAGGTTACATAGTGTATTAAATAAGAGAGTAAGAAGATGGGTGGCTAGAGTTAGAAGAGTAGGTTAGGTGAGAGAAAAGATTTATTAACCTTTATAAATTCATTAAAAACACATTAATGGGAGGGGGTGAATGAAATAACATGAAGCCATATTCTAATCATAGTTTAATCAGAGTAGTAATGATTATTAAGCATGACAAATGGGCATCCAGTTACAACACTGGAAGAAGAAATTCATCCAAAATGAGAGAAAAATGTGGTTGAGCTACTGGATAGGTCACTTACATGAATGTTACTCTTTTCCAGAAAGAAAGCTTTACTTGAATTAGAGAGAAAAGCTATCACTTTGATTCAAAAGTATTTATTGATGAAAGAAAGTTTGGGTGTGGGGGGGGTGGGTAGGAAGCAAGCAGATGGTATCAACAAAGCGCAATAAAGGAAAAAGTAGAACCAAACATACATATAAAATGAAGAGGAGTTTTTATATGACAGAGAACTATCAAGAGTTTGAAACCTTAGTGGGAATCAGGCATCCTCGGTGGCCTCAAGGGGTGCGACAAGGTGTGTGCATATGCTGGTTCTGTGACCTACAGTTTGTGGTATATGGTTAGTGAGCAAGATACACGTGAGAGTATTTCTGAAAAAAAAAAACATTTTCTTGGAGTAATGAGGTTCATTATGGGAATAAGGATAAAGTTTGTTTGTGAAGAAATTCTGAAGGAGAATAGGGGTATTGATTTATAGAAGACACAAGGAATGGACTATTAGCAATGGAATGAAGAAAAGGGGCATGCGGAGAAATATAATGTCGGATGTGAAATTATGTGATATATTGATTGGAATTAGCTTGAGGTGTTTGCATTTTGGAGGGTGGCCAAAACTGACAAGAATGTGCATAATCATGGCCTTACCTAGTTCCAAAACTTTGAACACACTTATGCAAAGCCCAGGGAGTGTCAGCAATCAGGTGACATCTATGTGTTCCAATTCCATTACTGATGAGAAATTTTTGGACACCTTTAAAGTAGATACAATTGTAGTATGAGGTGATGAGGAGACATCTGGCCTCAAATAAATCATTTTTCTAGGTGTTTGTCAGATGAAATATACTATTTCTAAAGAATCTCACTGCCTAGAGAATTAGTAACACTAGTAACATTAGTGGTGATTAACTTATGACGAGGAATCACTCAGTTGGACTCTTGGCTCTGATATTCCATCTTCTGTTTTCTCATTTGTAGGCCCATTGGATGTAACTCTACCTGAGTTGGAAATATCCCAAAAATGAGCTAAAAAACATTATCAAATACCTGGTTTTATTAATTTATCAACTGGTGATTATTTAGCATGAACTACTGACTTATGCACAAATGGGCACAAAAGTAGAATACTAGAAGAAATCTATCCAAAGTGATAGAGAAGCCTTGTTTCAAGGACTGAAAAATAAGACACTCTTTTTAATCACCTGTGTACAATAACAGATTCCATGCAGTTAAAATAAAAATAAAGTTAAGTTATTGGTCAAATTGAGAAAGTGACTCAAAATAGTTTTATATCATTCTGTTATCCAAAGAATTATTAATTAAATACTTATATAAAAATTTCAGACACTCTGCACTGGCTTCTGTGGCCCAGTGGATTGAGTGAGCTCCAGCTTGCAAAGCAAAGGGTTGTCAATTCAATTCCCAGTCAGGGCACAGGCCTGCATTGCAGGCAAACTCCCCAGCAGGGGGCATGCGAGAGAACCACACATTGATGTTTCTCTTTCTCCTTCCCTTACTCTCTCAAAAAATAAATAAATAAAATATTTAAAAAATATAATAAATTTCAGAAACTCAATCTCAGTATCTAACAGTTTTAACATTAGTGCCTTCAATGTTAAATATCTTTTTTCCTTAATTATAAAACTTGTATCACGTGAATATTTGTAGATAACTTGACCTGTTTACAAAATAACTGTATTTTTACCAGAACATATACAAGTTTTTAGAGTATTTTCCTCTGCATGCCAATGAAATTTTCATCTGTGCACTTCAAGTCATTGTCTATTGATAAATTAGTAGATTATAATAAAATTGAAATATACTTTGGTAAAAAAATCACTCAGGAATTTGCATTTTCATGAACTACAACATTACAACATTTCTAAAGAAAATTTAACAACACTAAATTTGATGACAAGTTTTTACAACTTGAAGAGGGATGGAATAAATTTTTTGTTCCACTGACTCTTTTAATGTGAGCTGCATGTAATCACTGCTCAAAGACTGGAAAACTAAGTTCTCATCATTAGGAAAATTGTTTCTATAACCATAATATAAATCAACATGGATAACATATTTATAATATACACAGTTTGACAGAATAATTCAGTGCTTGATTTATGTCTAGCAATCAGAATACTATAAAAAGTAAGGATATGAATACATTTTAAAAGTCAACATTTATTATTATACACTCCATTTACTTCATTGTAATATGTCATAACCCGACATTTGACTTCTACAGGGATGATACTTAGTGTGAATTTAATGTGTTGTCTCAGTAGTCACAGACAATTTAACATACTCAGAATATATTGTTTTTATTGTGACTATAGAAGATCAAATTCCCCACAGGCATTTTTATCTGCTACATTAAGATATATCAGTGCATTTTTTTAACAAAAGGAATTTTAATAATGGTGTCTGAATTTCATTTTGATTGTGACAGATGCTGTAGAGACAAAAGAGGAATTCTAAATTACTTTTTTGTTATTTTCATTATAATTTCATCTATCATATTATTTGAAATGTCTATACTGCAGATATGTAAACAGACACAAACACATATTCACTGCAAATATATACATAGCTTATTATTTTACTTAGCTTCCTAAAACATGCTTTACTTTCTGCTGGTTTAATTGATCTTCCTAATTGCTAAAATAAAACAGTAAAATGATGAACATACATTTACATTTTGGAATCGACTATTTATCAAATAATATGAGCTTTTAATTACAAATCAATATGAACTTATTCAATGCAATGTGAACATTTGTTTATCTGGTATTTAATCAAAGAGTTCTCCATGATTTGGTGCAAAAATCATTTAACTTTTGCATTTTTCTAAAATCTTTTACTACAAATTTTGACACTCCCCAAAGTATGCTTCAAATTTGGTTCATCATGAATTTTTTATCTTTCTTTCATCAAAAGGGCCCTTAATATAGTCAAGGAACAAGTAAAGGACCCACAGACAAAGCCAAGGAGGGGTCAGATTGAAGGTGGGTCAGGAGAGAGTAGTGGGGGTAAAATGGAGACAACTGTACTTGATCACCAATAAAATAATAATAATAATATAGTAAAGTCACAGATTTTGATGCATTACAGAGAGAGTCTAGTCAACCATCTAAAATTCTCAGCAGGGCCCTGACTGACCATTGTGGCTCAGTTGGTTTGGTGTCATTCCACAAAGTGAAAGCTCACCAGTTCAATTCCTGGTCAGGGCACATGCCTCCATTGCAGGTTTTATCCCTGGTCGGAGCACCTATGAGATGCAACCAATCAATGTTTCTCTCTGACACTGATGTTTCTCTCCCTCTCTTTCTCTCTCTTCTCCCCTCTTCTCTCTCTAAAATTAAATAAACAAACAAACAAACACATAAATAAATAATATATACATATATACATGTGATAAAATTCTCTTGTAAGTACTTTAGTCACCTTTAAAAACAGGTATTCCCAGGTATTTTAGGCCATAGGGGAAAATCTGAGATAAATCTCAAAAAAAAAAAAATCCTGAAATTTTAATTCTGCTGCCTTCAGTACTGTTTTATGAGAAAAGGGAAGGAAAAAAATATATGAATAAAAGAAAGGAATTTCCATTGGTGCTAGCAAGTTAACTTACTCTTTAGCTATCTGGCTGGTTATTCATTCTAAACAATGTTCTTGAAGTCAGGGTGTCTGCTTTTTTGTTAGCTTTACAAATAATTATTTCAAAGACAATGTTGGTTTTATTACTGTTGGTGTTTAGCTAGATATTGATAAAGGAAAGATAGCAAAGGGAACTACCTTATTTTGCTGTGTATAATGGGCACATTTTTGCCCAAATTTTTCAAGGAAAAATAATAATGCACATTATACATGGGTAGTACTAACTCCATATCTATATACATGTTTTTAATTCTTTATTTATGCTTATGTGTTAAAAATGTAACTCTAGAAAGCAATAACAATATCCATATGCAAATTTGTTATAGGCACATAAAATTTCTTGTACCTTGTATCTTTTCTTGTGGTTTGTAATTATTTGTTACATAAAATTTCTTGTAGTATAATATGCTCAAAAGTAAATGCTAAAATTCCTTTATAATACAAAAAATAAGCATGTAAATATAAATAAACAAAATATTGAATTAAAAAATTAAAACAAAATATTTTTTCCTGAAAGTTTGGAGAAAAAGCACAAATGCACATTATACATGGCAAAATATGGTAGATATTGAGCTTAATAAAATGAACCTAAGCCTGCTTGCTCAACAAGGAAATTACAAGTTCACACTCCAGGGGACCATAGGACTGTGCTCCACCAAGAGGATTTTAACATTCCTCCCTCTCCTCCTCTGGTACCACATTGCCAGGTGGGAGCAGGGGGAGGCAAGCACATGTGCAATAAAAGTCAAAGTGGTGTAAGGGGAGGTACTTGACCAAAGAGGCCTGTCAGTGTAGCCTGGAGAAGAAAGGGATTGCTTGGGAGGTAAGCCCATATGAAGCCCACGGAAGCCTGGGAATTGACTGGTTCTTTTGAAAGGGTACCTGTTTCTTCCCAAGCCCAACCTCCTGGTTATAATTCCAGGGGAAACAAGAAGCCCTTTCCCCTCAACCTGGTCACACACTCACCCATGCGTTCATGTGCTCTCTCACCCAGGAGCATGCAATAATGTGGGCCTAGCAGCTACCAGGGCCCACGGCAGGCCATGAGGACTCCCAAGGATCAGTGGACTGCAGATGGGACACACAGTAAGTTAACCGGGTGCTGGAATGGACTGTAGTTTAATATGGAGCAGAAATTCTAACACTGGCTTTTGTCTTGCTCTTGCTGAGGACACAGTTGAACTTCCTTCATGGCAGAACATAGTGAGATGAGACACTAGAAACCCCAGGGGCGACTTTTATTTCCACACTAATAAACCATCTTGCCACTGTGAAATCTCCTATGTATGGGTCCCTGGAATGCTTTCCCTGTGTTCATGTGGAAGAGCCTAAGTCACACCAACAACAGTTTGTCCTGGTCAGAGCTTATTTTGCTCAGTTCAAATGGTCCAGATTTTCAGGGATTAAGACATGCATGGACGTTCCTCTCAAATGGCTGCTTTTGGTCCTTTTTTAAAATGGCTCTGTTTATGTCAACTTTTCACAAATTAAAAGTGCAATAATATTTCAGTTTATAAATAATATGAGTTGACTATTCTTCAAATTCTACTAATTAAAACTGCTTGACTTACAAATATTTTTTAGGTCATGTATGTTTTGTGAGATAGTCTCATCTTACCAATAACCAGTGTTGTGGCTGGACCAGCCCATTTGGTTCTTACTATGATTGCAAGATACCCATTGGCAATAAAAATCAGGAACTTTGGGAAAAATGTTTATAACTCCTAGGTCCTGCAAAACCCATGGTGCACCGGGGACCACACGTGAGATCAAGGAGTGAGGGTAAGAGGTGGGAGGGAAGTATATTAACAAGAGGCTGAGTCTACGGCTCTGCTTTTTTGGGGTCAAGGGTGGGGGCCTCAGGTTTCCTGCAATTAGTCTTTATTGGTGAAATCAAAACATAAAAGTTGGAATTTAAAGCATAGAAAGAGACAAAGCAAGCAGTTCAAGTATTCAGTTATGGAAATCAAAATCTTTAATACAAATGAGTCTGCGGGAGAGTGGGAGGGGGCTTCAGGGGCAAGGTATAGCTTAATTATTTCCTTAGTCCTGTAGCTGGCAATGTGCTTGCTGTAGATAGCTGTTCCTGGAGTGGTTGCTTCTTTGAAGTGGATGCCATGGAAATTAAAGCTTAATTCAGGGACTTTATTCCAGAACAAAGGAACAAAACAAAACAAAACCAAAACAAAAAACTGTCAAGGCTTACACTACAATATAGTTTTAGGTAAAGTATTAGTAATAATATATATGTCAATTTGAATATGGAGTGCAGTTTTCATCTTTAAGCTGTTCTCAGATATGAGCATGCCTTTTATTACAAGTAAAATAAACATTAACCCAAATGGTGCAATTCAAAGAATTTCAAAGGGCCAACAATACAACATCCCCCTCTTCTTTACCAGCTTATTTTGAGTGAAGGCCTTAGATATATTGATGATCTCCATAGCTGAAGATCATTAAGCACACATATGAAATTAAACAAAGTTAGATTTATGAGCTTGATGTGGGAAGAGGGAATGCCTAAGCGTGGAACTGAGATAGTCTTGTTGTGCTGGGTGATTTAGGAGAGATTAAGGAAGTGGAAGTCTGTTTTGAATTCGATGCTGTTAGGAAGTGAGCACATCTTTAAGGGTACCCTTCGCAGAAGTATGCTCCTTTTAGAAACTAGGAGCTCTAATCTGGCAGGGTACAAAATCGCATAGATAGCAAACATAAATTTCACATACTGATGATTGGAAGTGGTAGTTAGAGGTCCAATTCCATTTCTATTCTTTGATTACATAAGCTATGCAATCTAACTGTAGGATGCATAGCACCATCCATACCAACTGTAGGTTTAGTACATACACCAATTTCTGGAAGTCATCACCTCACAGGCTGTCCTTCTGAGTTGACAGTTTAGCAGAGGCCCTACTGTTATACTATTGAGTTAGCCGCATCTGGGCGATGCCGCATATGTGAGCAAAAGCAGATCTTTTCTTTATGTGCCTATTGTCACACCATCTTTGCAATGAAATCAAACGTCTCATTGAAGGGTATGATTCTGGCTCATCATGCCATCTGCAATTCTTAAAACCACGGTGCTAGCAGAGGCACTCCAGGCAGGAAAAACGAAACCATGTCTGCGGTAGATGTCAATTCCAGCAAGAACGAATAGTAGCCCCTTCCAGAGTATAAAGAGGTCAAGCGTAATTAAATGGCCAAAAAACAGCCAGCTAGTTGAGAAATGGTGCTCTCTCAAATACTCAGTGTCAGGCTCTGCTACAGGCACATGGAGTCTTAGCAATAGCTACACCTGCTTTGATGAAAGAGATTTCATGTTTGCTCTGGTTAGCTACCGCTTTCTAACCAGACATACAGAAACTAGTATCTTAAAATATCAATCATTTTATTATTGATTACAGTTTTTTTAGGTGAACGAATTGGAAAAGTTGACTCATGTACTCTCGTGTCACTGCAGACAGATGGTGACCAAACCTGGGACAGTGGGGGACGGACCAGCTGGGGACTAGCGAAGCATCTCTCTTTCTCTTTATATAGTTGTAGGGTTCCTTTTCACTGTGCTGTATTGAACTTCCTCACAGCATGACCGGTTCAGAGAAGTTAGCCTGCTGGCTTGGTGGCAGAATGAAAACAACAAGAATGCCAGAGAAATTGCATTGTTATTTATGAACTAGCCTGGGAAACCACAGAATGTTTTATTTGCTACGTTCTCTTTATTGGTTGAAAAGTTACAAAATTCTACACAGTTTCAAGAATAGTGTATTCAATGCGAATAATGTCTAAAACACTGATGTAGAAGAGGGAAAGTTCATGGTATGGATTGAAAGTATTAGGCGATGGCTTTATATCTATATCTCTCCATCTATCCCTATATATACATATATGTATTCTATATATACATGTGTAAAGTTTATTAAACTGTAGAAAAGTGAATGTGCTAATAAATAGTTATAACAGGAACACATTTTATTAGTATACATCTTATATCTATCTCTCCTTCCCCAAAAAGCATAGAAACACAAATGTATTCTTTCTAAATAATATACAATGTCATGTTTTTCTTTAGTAACATTAAATGTCTATAAAACTATTCCCACTTCCTTAGTAGAGTTTTGCAGCTCTACAACATGATTTAGTTGGACATGATTTATTTTTTCTAAGTGTGAACAGATAAGACATATTTTATTATAATTTCTAAAGATTAGTTGATAATTTAAATGCATTTTTAAGTTACCTGATTAAGGGAAATTGTTGAACAGAAGCAATATTTTTATTGCATTTTTTCTAATAACTCAAAATGATAGAAAGTTAAAATGTGTTTTCATTCATTTTATTGACTTATTTTCTCTTTACAAATCAAAAGGGCATTATTCATGTATTTGCATTTATTGTCTGATATAAAATTCAGATATGCATCTGGAGTGTTTATGTAACTCTGTAGTCCATCTGGGCCACTGTAATTTACTCTGAACCTGGCATGTGTATCTAGCCTTCTTTCTCTGGCATAATGTTTTAAAAATTAATAAATTATATGTAAAAATGGGAAAATAATGAAAATGTGGGTTTAGGAAACAGAAGGAACTAGAGCAAAGAGGAGCTTTAAAATCAGAGAGGACAGTTTTGAACAAGATGCTAAAATGGAAAGGAGTAAGAAACTGAAATGTTTGAATAGTGGGGTGAAATGGAAATAATTCTAGGGAAAGACTGTGTTAATGTCATTATCAGCTTTATGCAGCACAGAAATAAAAAGAATATGCAAAACTCAGAGGCCATGGTATAAAAAAGTTGCCACAAACTCATGAACTCTAATGGGGGCTGCGAACTACCAGATTAGTAGCATTGCTGTTGCAGAAAGGATCTGGACTCATGCTTTGAAATGCAATCTGTATGCTTCATCCCAGTCCCCTTACCCAAATTCTGATTTCTTATTGCCACCTAAATACTCTGCATCTTCAGCTGGATGTCAGTTGGACATATCAAACTCAATACTTCCAAACGCATCTTTCCACATTTGCTGTCAAAGTTGATGGCAATTCTGATTTTTTTTTTTTTTTGTAAATCTGGACAGAAACCTTGATGCCATCCTTCACTCCTTTAGTTCTCTCTTACACCTTATATCAGATTAATCAGGAAATCTACTGACTTTAACCCAATATATATCCAGAATCCTACCACTTCTCACCTACACAACAATAATTTTTCTCGGCCACCTCACATCTCACTGAAAATACAAAAATAGCATCGTGATCATTCTGTGCAGAACTCTGAGGCATTTCCACAGAAGAACAAAATAAACACGCAAATGCAGCAATGAACCACCAGAAGCTAGAAAGAGGCAAAGAAAGGTTCTCCCCTATGGGTTTCAGGGATCCTGGCCCTGTGGGCACCTTTATTTCAGATGCCTAGCCTTCGGAACTACGGAACAGAAGGTTTATGTTGATTTAGGCTACTTGGTTTGTGGTACTCTGTTACAGCAGTGCTAGAAAACTAATACCAGAAGTTTGTGGTAACTTGTTACACAAGAAAGAAAACAAATACACAAAGTGTCGTGGAGCAGTCTGATTTAATTCATCTTCCATTATTATTCTGAATATTTTAGAATATCTTCTTTTTTGATATTTTTAATTTCATAGTATTTTCTTACTTTTAACTTAATTGCTTTTGACAGCAACAATAATTTTCAACCCAAAGGATTAGGTCTTTGTGTAATTCTTGGCAATTCTTGCTCATTATTCCTGCAAAATTTTCTGTATTGTTTACTTTTCATTTTTTCTGAAACATCTATAATTTTATCCTAAATATCAAATATTTAATGTTATGTATCATTACATTAAATATTATGTCTCCAAATATTGTTTAATTAACAATATATAACATTAATTATATATTGTGTATGTGTGTATACAATATATATCATGACAATAACATTAACAGTAAAACACCTGTGTGTCCAACACCCAGCTTAAAGCTTAGAACAATAGCACTAGCTTTAGAATCTCCTGTGGGCCCCTCCATAACCATTTCTTTGATAGAATCTCCAGTATTGATTATCTGAGAGGAGGACAACTTTTTGTATGAGTGTGTCATCTTGTCAGGAACCAAAGTCCCATACTTAGTTTCAGAGATTAATTTGACTGGTGCATTTCCTCACTCAAAATTAAAATCCCTAGTTAATCTTGGCTACTTCAGATTCTGATTGCCAAGGCTTTCCTCTAGGGTTAGCATTTTTGGCCGCAGGGAAATTTAAAAAATGTGCAGGTAAGTTCTCTCATCTCCTTTTTTGATAATCTGTTTAAAGTCTGTTTTTGTGACTGTTGGAGATTATTTTAAGCACTTCAACTTCCCTTTGTGGCTCAAATGATCAACCTTAGTATTCATTTCAATAAAGTATTTTTATTGTTTGGTTGCCAATAGTTGCAAAAGTTTGGTAAGGGTTGAATTTAAGCAATTCAAGCAATAGATTTGTTTTGTTTACCATGTACAAGAGGTTTAAAAATGACATTTGAATACCTTAAATGCACATGAACCATAATCCCCAGCAAAATTGTCCTTTCATTGCCCTTGTAATTACTTGTATTACTTGTATTACCTATATTGTAATTACTTGCATTACCTCTGTTGTCCACAATTACAATAGAATTTATACTATTTGTAAATCTGTACTATTTATACTACACATAGATTATTTTGAAAATCTTAGAATGTCAGTTTAAGATTCACAACGGAGGGGAACAACCAAACTGCCCCAAGGCTTTATAGTGCATTTAAAACCCTAATCATTTATAATATTTCCGTTTTTTTAAGAACAAGGTGAAAAATGAATTAATGAGTGGGTAAAACCTATGTGGCCTCTGTAAAATTCAGTTTCATTGTTAACTGACACTTCTTTCCCTGCACTGTTATCTTGCATCCAGGGTAGACTTAGATACTCTTAACACTGTTTTCAGTTTCCCTGTCTTGGGTGTGTATATTTTGATTTATGGAAACAGCATTGTGATATACTGTTATATCACTATATGTATGATATAACTATACACATATATAATTATGCATATAACCTAACATAATAGTTATACATAACCATACACATAATATATTTATATCTTTTTATATATAAACTTTAAAAAATATTCATCCATGTGTCTCTGCATTCCTGTAATCTATTGTTTCTGTGTCTTACATATCCTCTCACCCAGTAACAGCCCCTGATACTGTCTCCATCACATTGCTGCCACAGATAGCACGGTAATAAACATTGCAATGCGTGTCCTATTATTAAGCTTTGTGAGAAGTTTTGTGGGAACCAAAGAGTAGAGGCTGGAATATCTAGTTAGAAGAACAATTGCTAGGAAACAGGGTATCAGGATAATTAGTTAGACTGCGTGGTGTCAGAATAGCTGCCGCACTCTGCATTCCAAAGGCGAGGGATCATTTTACATATTTCCACACATCAGAACACTTGGTTAAGTTCTGTATAAATGCCCTCGTCCTCCTGTCCCTGATTCTTCTTTGTGTCAGTAGGGGACAAATGGACTAAAGGTAAAGTTGTAGTTACTGCAATGGGGCCCCATGAATCTGTGAGTGTCCAGGGAGAGAAACGACTTGATATTGGCGGGGGTACACCTAGACCCTGGGAGGAATGTAGAAGAGAAACACTTTAGAACTGCCTCTGACATCTCTTCATGAAGGGAAATATTCTGCTAGGGCTCTCCCAAAGCTGAGCTCCCAAACTTGCAAGCATCGCAGATGTAACTGATGCTAGGTCTGCAGCACCCCTCTGGATAGTTCTGGACAGAACTTGTTTGTTATTCTTCTTAATATTACTAAAAATTCCATAAAAATGCAGGAGATATCTCTAGCTCTTGTGCCTGTTAGACAAAACACTTCCAGATGCCTTCCACCCTTTCACTCAGCTATTCCACAGTGTGGGAAGGAGGCCACCTAGCTGGGACAGTGGAGAAAAGGGGCAGCCTAGTTTACCTGTCTTCAGACAGCAAAAGAAAAACAAGGATTACGGTCAATTATTTAGCCTGAACGGGGAACCCTGAAATTTACCAGCCAACTTCAAGGCCACCTTGGAGGTACTTTCCGATTGTGCTTCTTGTTTGATGTAGACCCCGTTGGTGGAAGTGAGGGCAATACTTATAAACACAACTTTCTTTCCATGAGTACGTATGTGTTCCCAGAATTGTACATTTTATGTGGAAACAAGCCATAAACTGTCCTGTATTCTGAACTTCCACCTCGAGGGTGCTGATAAAAACTCACAAGTAGATTAGGTAGCTCTCAGTTGACTGAGTGGGATTTCTCAAAAATGTAGCTGTTTGAAACAAATTGAATAGATTTGGTCCCAGCTCTTGCTAGTGAGATTAATCAGAGTGGCTGATAGTGACATACACATGGAAGATTCACCAGAGGTCAAGATAGTACAGAAATGAGAACTGAATATTGTTGAGACATTTCTCCAGGGGTCTCTTGCATTTCCACATGTCTTATGAGCAGAGACACTGAAGGTGTTTGTTCAAACCACATTTTCAAGGATGTTTGCGTAGCAAACAACTTGGAAGATGGAGATTGCATCTCCCATTAGAATAAAGGACAGATGTGTTTGCTTGTACAGGTCAAAGGCTGGGCAAGCTTGTTTACAGAACCTTATAATGAATTTGGGTTTCAAGCTCAGAGAGTTACTTGGTTGCAATGCAAACCTATTGTGTATTCAATATCCACTTGTGTCCTCTTCCACCTCACTTGAGATACTGGGGGCCAAAGTAAACGAATACAAGCATGAAATTCACATTGCCTTCTGTGCTATGAGTGATAAATCCTTCATCTGTAACCAAGAATCTCAAGATGTCTTTCAGTCCAGCATCCACAAAGTCACGTTGGTGACTTACAAGCAGGTTAGTAACTCAGACACCTTATAGTTCATGACATTACCACAGGTTTAACAGATGCCCGTGAAAAAGTATTGCTCCTTTATACCAAACGAATAGACAAGAAAAACAAACAAAAACTCATAAACACAGACAATGGTATAGTGGTTACATGAGGGAAGGGGATAGGAGTTAGCAAAGGATAAAAATGTTAAAACGTATAGTGACCAAAGATGATTTGATTTAGGGTGGTGGGTACACAATGCAATATACGAATCATGTATAACAGAACTGTACATGTGAAACCTTATAATCTTATTAACCAATGTCACCTCAAAAAACTTAATTTAAAAGTAAATAAAATATAAGGCAGAAATAAAAGAATTATATTTATGATACTAATTTTAATGTCTATTAGACTACTAAAACATTTTATCACATTAATGTTTATAATTGCAATTTTAGAAGTGATTGACTTTCTTGCTCTTAATTTTGGCTATTTTCAGAATAAAGATAACCCTAGCCTTTTTTACATGCTAAAATGTTCATTTTTATATAGAAAAAACTATTGCTCTTACACCTACTTTTCTCTGCCTTACAAAGGATCTAATTTGTTTTTAAAAGTGTAACCTGCCTTGCCAAATTCACAGTCCTGCACTATATCTCATCTAATCTAATCTAATCCCAAGTAATCACTCCCTTTACCTATATGGATTTATACCATTAATAAGATATATGGTACATTCCAAAGTTAAAAAAGGAAAAATGAATCCAGGTATTTGTGTCATTTACAAACAGAGTTATCTGCTTTACAATTATTTGCTTTTATCTGTGAATTTTTACATTCTAACTGATAATTTTATTAATTTAACCAAATATTTTTACAAATATATAAAAGCTTTTGAAGGAAATTTGTAGGCATACTAAAAAATACAGTGCGGATTCAATATAAATATTTTATGTTCTACAGCAGTACCTCTGGAAATCCACCACACTCAGCATCATTCCACAGACTACATTTTTCCTAATCAATCACAGTGATACCTGAGAAAGAAGCATCCTTTTTCCATGTTCATTTACATATATTTACTCAATGAATATTAAATTAACACAACATGGATAATTTGCAGCTGTGCAAACAAATGGCCTGTTTAAAGAATGATGATGACCCAGTTTTAAAAAACAAAAAACTTGTTTGTTATTCTTTGTGCTTCTCCTTATGCCATTTTTGGTATTATATGAAATTATGTCAAATAATATTGTTGTCATATTCCTTTGCTTGGTTGATACTTTAATATGTTGAACAGATGCAAACTAGTTTTCCAAGTTAAAAGCAAACAATTTTGTAGTTTGAATAGAAATTTTTATAAACATAATTGCATCATGAACTAGATAGTAAGCACACAAACAACAAAATATGCATTTAGAATAATTTCAAACTGTCCCAAAATATCATGCTGTCAAGGGAATCAGGGTCACCTTTTTCTATTATTCCAAGTTGATGATTAGCAAGCAATTATATATAAGCATGAAAACTCTATATATGTTCATTCTGTAAATTTTCCATATTCTTTTTAATTTTTAATGCATTTCACTTGTCAAATGCAAAGTTTAGACAGCTAAACCACAGGAAAAAATTATTTTATGTTGTCAAAAAATGTAGGAAATTATTTACAATCACTGATATTAGAAAAGTAATAATTGCTGATTTATTCTAAGGAAAACCTAATGAGCTTTCTGGGATAATTAGAAAAATTAACATAACAAAAATTAACAAGTTTATTCTCATAAACTTGAGAATATACTCAAGTTTACTAGATACTGTGAATTGACAAATGATAAACTGCGGTAACCTTTTTAAAAAATAAAGAGAAAGTACATGTATAAAATTATGGATTATAAAGTGTTTGACATTTTTTAAAGTAAAAAATATGTAAGTAAAAAGCAAGAGAAATCAACACCAAAAGACACCGTAGCATAATTTAGGCTTCAAATATAAAAGAATTTCTTTCATATTGAATAAATTGTACGTAATATGATAGTCTTTATATCCAGTTTACATTCATATATACCTTCTATTACTATGAAAAATCAGTATGAGAAAAAAATATAATTCAAAAATGACCCCATACTGAACCCTGTGAAGTGCTATTTAGCCTGAGCTAAAAAGAAAAAAGGCCTGGTGGGTGTCGTGCCACACACCAGGTTGCTTTAAGAATGGTGGATGTGTACAAGGGTATCTGTATTTCTAGTGTAGCGATTGTTAACCTTTTTCATCTCATTGCACACTAAGCTAGTTACTAAAATGCCGTATACACCAAAATAATGCATATTCTTTGCCAATCTGATGAAAAAATAGGTATAATTTTGATTCATTCACACTGTACAGCTGTTGTTGTGCTTGCTGTTGTCATGTTTTTTTATTTGACAATCTAAGGGGGAAAAGGTCGGTGTCCATAACTAAGTAGTCGGGTATTTCATGCTTTAAAAATTCCTGTGGCACACCAGTGTGCCTGCTACAACACACTGGCTGAAAATTGCTGTTCTAGTGCATAAAAAATAAAAATGAAAACAAAGATAAAGGGAATGTTTCCTGACTCTAAGAATACCTACATTGGAAAAATGGATTTAATTATAACTTGATTTTTCTTATTTGTGTTCATGTAAAGTAATAATCTTATGAGAAGCAATTTCAAGTGTCAAATAAGACTGTGCATTAATAAAAGTATTACATTTAGACATTCAAGACTTCTTTTTTATATTCTGCACCATACTTGTCAGGCCAATATTAAATTTATAACCCTAATTTACTGCTTTCATTCATCATGGCACTGGCTGCTCTCTATTGTCAGTAAAATAATTTTAGATATCTTAAATCTTAGACTATGTTTCTGTGTGTTCCCTTGTTCTTGCTCCAAGAGCCCACCATCATTCAACACTTTCACAGAGATTTTCTTTTCTTTTTTTAAATTATATCTGTATCTGGCACATGCAACAAACAAAATGCTGAAAAACATGGCCAGAGGTGATCCCCAAGTCATTTGAATACTCTAGCCATTATGTGTCTTTCTTGAAGCCATTATATTTTAAACAGATAATATGTGGTTAACAGTTTCAAAATGTAGAACTATAGTTTATTAATAAGAAATACAGATAGAGAAAGACATCCAGTCAAAATGGAAGCATAGGTATACACATTTCACCTCCTTGTACAACCACAAAAAGAATTACAACTAAATCTCAAAACAAATAACACTCAAAACTGTCAGAAAATCAAACTGTACGGAGATCCGATAACCAAGGACTTAGAGAAGCCACATTAATCCAGTAGGGTAGGAGGGATAGAGACACGGAGACAGGGCAGAGAGGCAAGGAGACACAGTGTGGTGCTGAGAGGCAGCGGCAGGGGCAGAACAGGCACAGGTGGTCTCACATTCATGTGTGGTGGATAAAAATTGGGAGGGACACCTTGGGAGTGAGTGATCCCAGCCCCAGGTCAGACTTCACAGCCCAGAGTTCCAGCTCCAGGAGGATAAATCCCCATAACTTCTGGCTGTAAAAACCAGTGGGTGTTGTGGTGTGAAAAAAACTGCTGGATTTTCAGGAAACCCAACTTAAAAGGCCCTCAAGGTCTAAAACATATACAAACCCACCCACTCTTGGATTCAACACCAGGACAATAGCTAGAAGGGTGCCAGTCACATAAGAGGAGTGGGTGAAGTGACTTGAAATGGGGTAAGTGCCAAGCAAACCCCCAGAAGACAGGCAGTAGCTCAGTCCCCTTTCCATTCCATTCCCCTACACAGAGCCACAAAGTGGTGAAAGGGGTTGCCACACCCTGGTGATTATCTAAGGCTCCATCCCACACAATTTACAGGTGCCTTTTATAGGGAGTCAAAGCAGCTCTAACCTAATACACAGAAACAAACACAGGGAGGCTGCCAAAAATGAGGAGACAAACAAATATGGCCCAAATAAAAGAACAGAACAACGCCCCCCCCCCCCCGCCAAATAAAAACTAAAAACAAAACAAAACAGAGATATCCAACCTATCAGATGCAGAGTTCAAAACACTGGTGATCAGGGTGCTCAAAGAACTCACTGAGTACGGCAACAACAAAAATGAAGAAATGAAGGTTACATTAAGCGAAATAAAGAAAAATCTACAGGGAACCAACAGTGAAGGGAAGGAAGCCAGGATTCAAATCAACAATTTGGAACATAAGGAAGTAATAAACATTCAACCAGAACAGAAAGAAGAAACAAGAATTTTTTTAGAATGAGGATAGTATGAGAAGACTCTGGGACATCTCCAAAAGTGCCAACATCTGAATCATAGGGATGCCAGAAGGAAAAGAGGAAAAGCAAGAAATTGAAAACTTATTTGAAAAAGTAATGAAAGAAAACTTCCCTAATTTGGTGAAGGAAATTGGCATACAAGTCTAGGAAGCACAGAGAGTCCTAATCAAGTTAGACCCAAAGAGGCCCACACCAAGACACATCATAATTAAAACATCAAAGGTTAAAGATAAGGAGAGAATTTTAAAAGCAACGAGAGAGAAAAAGAAAGTTTCCTACAAAGGAGTTCCCATAAGACTCTCAAATGATTTCTCAAAAGAAACTTTGCAGGCAAGAAGTATTGAAAGTGATGAAAAGCAAGGACCTACAACCAAAATTATTCTATCCAGCAAGGCTATCATTTAGAATGGAAGGGCAGATAGTGTTTTCCAGACACAGTGAAGTTAAAGGAGTTCATCATCACTGAGACATTATTACAGGAAACATTAAAGGGATTTATTTAAGAAAAAGAAGAAGCTCAAAACTGTGAACATTAAAAAGGCTACAAATTCACAACTATCAACAACCTAATCTAACAATAAAAAAAAAAAAGAAGCAAACAACTAGAACAAGGAACAAAATTATAGGTGCAGAGATCATTTGGAAGGTTATCCACTGGGAGGGGGAAGAGGGAGACTGGTGGAAAAGTTTCAGGAAATAAGCACAATTTGCAGGTAAAAAATAGACAAGGATGTGTTAAGAATAGTATATAAATGGAGAAGCCAAAGAACTTACGGGCACAACCCATGGACGTGAATAAAGGGGAGGATTGCTAGAGGGAAGGGGGATAGTGTGCAGATGGGGGCAGAGGGGGAAAAATCGGAACAACCATAATAACATAGTCAATAAAATATACTTTTAAAAAGAGAGAAAAACATATAAAGGGAGAAAAGTGAAAATAAAATATACGACCATATACGGGTTGTTTTAACTGAGAATAGATCCATGGTATAATGGAGACAAGTTGGAAAGTACAAATGGAGAGGCACGAGCATGCATTACAAACTCCTATGTGACAAGCAGCTCTACGATGAATTCCGGTGTGAATTACCATAGTGAAAACCGTGCAGATGAAATCTTTGGAAGAAGGTAATATGAGTTGTATCTTACTTACCAGACAGTGAAAGACAAATACCATACGATCTCACTTATAAGAGGAATCTAATGAACAAAATAAACAAATGAGCAGAAGAGAACCAGAGACATAGAATCATGCATGGAACAGGCTGACAGCTGTAAGAGTGGAGGGGGGAGGGGGGCTGATTGAAAGAAAGTGAAGGGATTAGTCAAAGAATATATATGAACAACCCATGGGCATGGACAGCGGTGTAGGGATCGACTATGGCAGTGTGTGGAGGCCAGGCTGGGAAGAGGGGGCAAAGGGAGAAAAACTGGGGACAAGTAATAGCATAAACAATAAAACATTTAAAAATACAAATACAATTTGTAACCAGAAAGAAAAAAAAAGAAATGAAGTATACGGGTACCCAGTCCAGATCTACTAAATTGAGAGGTAATGCCAAGAAAAGAGAAAAAAATTTAGCATAACTACTTAGTTGTTCTTGAAAATAATAATAATAATTATTATTATTGAAGAAAACAAACATGTTATACAAAGTTAATAGTTATATAAAGTTAATATAAATCACAATTTGCCTAAAAGCAAGAGATATGCTTAAAGTATAAAATATTCAACATATCTCCAAGACAAAAATAAAGAAAATTAAACAAGTGTGAGAAAGAAAAAAACCCAGGGAAATACATGCGAGATGATGCTCTCGGATCTTGGAAGGTGTAGGAATATGTGGGATCTTCATAGCCCTGTGGTTTCCTTTTTGGCTCCATGAAACAGAAATTGAAATTGCCATCTCAGACTTCAAAATATATTTTAAAGCCATTGTTTTAGAATAGCTTTTCCTGCATGAAAGGAAAGCTGGGTGGGCTTTTATCTTTGAGAATGTGCTGCTGTTGACGAAGGGTAGAAAACACTCATGGACACAATTAATTCATTCCGATGGGATGCCAGACCGGTCTGAGTCTATGGGGGTCTACATATAGCAAGTTTCCTAGCTGATTTGTAGGTCACTAGAGTTTATGTAGCACCGTCTTAGGGATATAGCACAATAGAATAAAAGTATTTTATTCCAGATAGGCTAGCTCAAATTGACTTTAAGGAAGAGAGATTTTATTCCATTTGATTCCCTGCCAACTCTGTTATTTTTAATGTAAAATAAGATCATATATAGTGTCAACTTCTAAACAGAAGCAGAAAAACAACTTCTTTCATGCAAATGCCTAATAAAGAGATTGTCCCAATAAGCATATTTTATTTAATGCTTGTAATTATATTTCAATGGCACAGGAAGATAAATCAGTATCATTTTTAAAATCATGGTAGTTTCTCAAAATTCAGTATTGAAATAAAATAGACTTCATAATTAAGGAAAATTTATGTTATTCCTATAGACAATTTGAAAAGTGGTTTAATTGCTTTTGTGAGTTCTTTCTCTTCTAGGGACTAATTAATATGCCAAAGACATTACTATCTAGGAAGGAGTTTTGATTATCACTTGCTTAAATAATGAATCAATTCAAAATAATTATGTGGATTCTGAATCTGAGATATTTTGATGGCTTGTTAACTTATCACAAGTACTTATTAAATGCCTTCTGCACACAAGTGACTGAATAATACAAGAACTCTCAGTGCCTTTGGAATTTACCTTCCAACCTGAGATAGCGGTAACTGGTTGAAATCAAGATTTGGGGTTCAAAAGTCACTCTTACCTTCCCCGTATTCAGAGGGAAACTAAATATTGAAAGATGGGTTATTTTGGAGTACGTGAGTTTCTCTCCTGAAGGGAATTTGAATTTTGGTCATAACACTTAGAGCGCATCTGGCACACAGGATGAGTAAAATGGTAAGTCAGTAGACAGACTGCAAAGAGCCACAGCGGAGCACGTGCCCACGCGTGGAGATGGGGGGTGCGTTCCAGGGGGCGCTGCGGCTCGTTTGGCCTGCTGTCTGATTTGTCCTACGTGATTTGTTGAGCAAACAAAAGAGCAGGAGAAGCTCGCTCGTCTGAGTGTGCCAACACTACAGTCAGGCACTTCTCCCATTCTTCTCAGCCCACCAGCCCGGCGAGAGCTGCAGATGCATAAGCTCAGCTGTTGCACCAAGGTAAATATGGCCCAGTAGCCAGAAAGAACTGTGAAATACAAACATGTACAGTGCAGATGCTGCTCTGGAAGAATACACAGAGGTGGAAAAAACAAAACCAAAAGAATATTTAAAGGGCCTAAAATATTCATAAAAGGCAAAAATTAAAACTCACTCTCTTAAATATCTATATAAGCAAAGTTTGTGTATTTAAATACACTACAGAAGAGTGGTATCAGTATTGCTATGAATTGTGTGATAATAATATAGAAACTCAAACAGGATGGAAACTGAATGTATAAAGGGGAAAAACTGTCACCTGTTTCAGGAAAAATGGTTTGCCAAGCCACAGCACAATTTGAAGCAGGACTGAAATTATAACCCAAACCTCATCATTCCCAGTCTAACTCTATTCCCACCGAAGCACGCTGCCCATCTCCCACCGCCATAACATGCTCCTCCAGCGCCGATGTCTCTCACATTATGTTGCTGGCCAACATGCTCCTTGACTATTTTCTCAATAAATTCAAATTATCACCTGATGTTTGGGTAGTGTATAAAGTGAACCTGTCCCTCTTTTGTTAAATTTCTCATTTTATTAAACAAATTGTAGTAGTAGTAGTTTTAAAATGTTTAAAATTTTTCCTGTGATAATATTCTTATTACTTAACCTTTTTGTTGTTGTGAATTTAATTATTTTTTAGTTCCTTAGAAAGCTTTATATGCTGTAAACTTAATCCTTTTAAGGAATATTAATGACATTTTAAAAAGTCTTTTCCATTCTTTATATTACCTTTATGTTATCTGTGTTTCAGTTTTTATATCCTGATTTTTTTCTCTTTCTGCGGCTGGGTTTCTCCAAGTACCTGTTAATCCTTAATTAATATTTTGTATTTACCTATGACAGACTATGTTGATTAGGATTAGTATTGTCATTTTATTCTTCAAAAGTTGCACACAATTTAGTTTTCTTTGCATTTTGCAAGGAATAAAGCTAAATTCTGAAAAAAATATGGGTAGGTTCTAAGCAGAGTCAGCCTGCTGATTACATTATACCATTAGGGAGATGGTATACCATTAGGGAGATGCTTAAGACCCTCCAACTCACTATAAAAATAAGGATGATGCTCTTGTGCTGACATACTTAATATCTATTTCAAAACTGAGTGACACTGAATTTCTTTATTTTTCATTTTCTAATTGGGTAATTGAATATTTTCTTAACCTCTGTCTGCTGTCCAATTCTCACACTAGTTCCCTTGTGTGGAATGGTTGTTTAGAAAGTATTTTTGGACTTACCTAGGGGCAGTTACTATAGCCAGTTGCTCCTTGTAGACAGAAAGTATATATTTTCAAAAATAGTTCTTTAACTCATTACCCTGCTTTCTTTTCCAATAGCCCATCACTGTATTCAGATTCTCTATTGCATTCTCTCTGTCAATAAGTTATCTGCTCTTCCTCCTCAGAATTTGTCAGTTTCCTCTTCTGCTGATGACACTATTTCATATGTTAATATGAATATAAATCCATGGCTTATGTCA
The DNA here is from genome assembly GCF_022682495.2 of Desmodus rotundus. Taxonomy (NCBI): domain Eukaryota; kingdom Metazoa; phylum Chordata; class Mammalia; order Chiroptera; family Phyllostomidae; genus Desmodus; species Desmodus rotundus. Next base: position 169,784,676 of record NC_071388.1, read on the forward strand.
TTACTATTATACATATATATCAACTCTTACTTCAATTAAATCATATGAAGGAGAGAGGATAAATAATGTGCTCTGCCGTCTTAAATTAGATGTTTATTTGCTTTTTACTTTTATATATTTAATGTTTTGATCATGAATTTTTAAAATTCAAATACATTTGTCTTTCTTTTTCTTTAGTTTCTGTCTTTGAAGATTTTATTAGGAAAATTTTGTCCTCTAATAATGTGCAATAGTTTCTTATTAATTTTAATTATTTCAAGGTCTTATCATTTTTTCTTTGTATATGATGATGAAAAACATAATGTGCAGAAAATAATAATTGTAGGCATCAATATATGATTTCTCTAGTTCCATTGCAGGAGGAATGAGGCTAAAGTTCTAGAGGATATTTTGCAGTAATAAAGGATAGGACCAAGATAGTGTGGACTGGGGTTTTAAGTACGTTATATAGTAATGTATAAGAATGTAATTACAGCATTCATGGGACATCACAACCCTACAGTTCTTCCAACTGGCATGGATTATAAGTAGTGTAAATAAACTGAATACTAAAAAATATTTATGCTTACATCCTCTATCTTGGCATTGCTTCCTGAGAAAAGATTCAGAGATAGGAAATGATGGTGCCCATTCCCTGGTTCACCTGCCATCTGGTTTGGTTATTGCCATCTTACTGATTTGTTTGATCTTCTTATTTGCAGCTTTTACCAAAACAGATCAAATAAATCCAAAGGAAGAGTCACTATATTGACCATATTGGATTTTCACCTTATATTCTGATTCAGGAATTTTGGATTCTATGGAAATATAAAGGATATATCGTTTAATATATTTATACCATGATTTTTCTTTGTTTATCATGACATCTTTTTAATTTTTCCTTTTGACAAGTCTTTTTAAAAAAGTAAATATTTAGTTTAATTTTGTTTATGTATGGCACATTAAAATTGCATGTTATAATTAGTATTGTTATTAAAACTATATTTTAGGACAGTTTAATATTCACAGCAAAATTGAATGGAAGATACAGAGGCTTCCCGTATGATTCCTGTCCCTACACATAATTATTTATTTAAAACATATTTAAGAATCCTAGTTTCCCTCTCCTCACCCTCACCGCTGCTCCATCCCCACATAGAAAACCTGTAGTTATACGAGGTCTGTTTAGATGGTGTCCAAGCATGTAATATTAAAAATAGTGAAATTTATTAACGAAGACACAAAATATAAGAAACATTGTACACAGGACAATGACCCCTCAGGTGCCTTCAAAGTAGACACCTTGGAACCTGACACGGTTCTCCCAATTGCCATCAGCTGCGCTGTGTATTTTCTTGAATCTGATCAACAGTCTGGAATCTCTTCCCTTTCAAAGGTGATTTTAGTTTTGGGAAAAGCCAGATGTCACAGGGCACCAAATCTGGGCCATAGGGTCCTAAGTCACCTGGGTGATTTGATGTTACACAAAAATCTCTTCATGAGATGTGATGCATGGGCAGGTGTGGTGTTGTGATGAAGCTGCCAATCACCACCTGCCAATAGCTGCAGGCTTCTGAATCATCCATATAGTTTCCACAGAGGATTGTTCAAGCTTAATGCAAAATTTGATGCAGACTCATTGCTCTACTCAGTCAGTCATCTTGAATGTGACAGTCACACAATACCCATGCTCACTCAACCACATCTACTGCCTCCACTGACTAGTATAATGAAGTTGCCATTGTCCACACATGTGCATTCCAGTCTACTCTCCTTGGCTGCCAGGTTATACTGATGTTATGCAAACTATTTTCATTTAACAATGGCTGGACGTTTTCTAGACAGATATATATATATATATATAACAAGTGCCATAGTCAGACTTACTTCTTATATGTTATTTCATTTTTTCTGTTTTTAGGTTCTTCTGTTTTTGTGTCTTTATGTGTTTCTATTTTTGAAAAATTCATATTTCTTTTAAAGTTAACTAAATTTATAAAGAATTTTTTTTCCAGCCCTGGCTGGTGTGGCTTAGTGGATTATACACCGGCCTGTAAACCAAAAGGGTCACTGGTTTGATTCCTAGTATGGGCACGTGCCTGGGTTACCAACCAGGTTCCCGGTGAGGAGCGCATGAGTGGCAACCATATACTGATGTTTCTCTCCCTCTCGTTCTCTGTCCCTTCCCCTCTCTCTAAATATAAGTAAATAAAATCATTTTAAAAGGAACTTTTTTCTATTAAAGATCCAATCTAATATTTCATAATATACTAATATTACTTGAATCTAAATTCTGATGATCAACAACATCATAAATGAAACAAAAATCTATTGGCCAATCCCACAAATACTCCCTGATTCCTAGAGTTTGATGATGTGTCCTGGAAAGTTCAGTGCCAATGAATAATGGTAAAATAGTTTACATTATGCACTCCTTCTGTCAAAATAACAGCTTCTCTTTTTGCCACTTACAGAGATTAATCGCATAGATCACATTTAAATATTCATTTACGCTTGAAATGTTGCCAAAGTGCAACATAATCCATATAATTTTTACTCTCCCTCCCCTTGTCTACTCCTAACACATACCTACCTTGTCCAAAGTGCTCTTCTTCCGTGATTTCTTTTGTGATTCCACCTACTAATCAGCTGTGGTAGACAGAAATAGGGAAATTATTTTCACTCCTCCCTTTTTTCAAGTCTCAGCGTTTAACTTATCAATCAGTGAGGCATCCACATCATTCAAGTCCATGCACTTTTTTTTCTCTTTCATCACTTTTGTTTAAGATTATACCACCACTTTTTCTTGTTTTCTGGTGCCTGAGAGGTTTCTTATATTAAATAATTTCATACTGCAGCTATAGACATTTTTCCTTTCTGACTTTTTAACTCATAATTAAAATATATTTGCCATAAATAAAACTATTTTTTTCTGAATGTATTGCTATAAAGACTTAAGCAATAAAGTGGGTTTATCATGTTTGTATTTTTAGATATTATTTTATGACCTTTTCATTCCTGTATCTTTATGAGTACATGTATGCCAGTAACTAATTTTATTAAAGTTGAGGTATTCCGTGCAATAGAATCAAACATTAATATATGGTATATGTGCTCACATATGCTTTTACTAAACATATTTTCAAAACTGTCAAGGAGAATTTATTCATTCTGTTTTTTTGGGGGGGTGGGTAGCAGGATGGAACAAAAAAGAAAAAGGACTCATGGACACAGACAACAGTGTGGTGATTGCGCAGGGGGGTTGGTGGAGGTGGAAGAGGGTATAAGAGGGTTAAATGATAATGAAAAGTATACAATAAAAATAAACTACTGAAAGAGAATTCATTTTATTCTTTAAACATTTGTGAATATTTATTTCTAATGCACTATGATAAATGGAAACTGTCATTACAATTCTGTGATATTTCAGAACCAGCTCCATGGTGATATTACATTCATGGATATTCAGACACAAAGAAAAATAGGATGTATTGCCCGGGCTGGTATGGCTCATAGATTGAGTGCGGGCCTGCAAACCGAAAGGTTGCTGGCTCAATTCCCAGTCAGGAAACATGACTGTGTTGCGGGCCGGGTCCCCAGCTGGAGGTATGAAAGAAGCTACAGATCGATGTATCTATTGTGCATTCACGCTCCTCTGCATCTCTTTCTCCTTCCTTTTCCCTCTCTCTAAAAATAAATAAATAAAACATTTTAAAAAATAAAATAGGGTATATTTTTTAGAGAACTATGCATTGTAACCTTGCTCACAATGTATACGTAAGAACATTCCAGGAGCTAAGCTATCTGGAATACTGACAGATGGGTGTGGGAAGAAAATCAAAGGCATTAATTTTGTATATATCCTCAGTTTTAAGAGATTATTGCTTATAACTCTATGATCTGTTACCAGAAAAATATAACTCTTAGTTAAATTTGCAGGAACAAAACATGACCTAATATACCCCACTTCTTACTTAATGGTGAACGGTAGTGATTTCCAATTATTTCCTCCTATAACTTGTGCAATTACAATATTGGAAATTAATATTGCTGTTGCAATTTTATTATAATAGTATTGTACATTCCGGTAAGACTATGCATTTTATAGTGTTAACACACTGAACTTGAACATCTACTTTGAAGATGTTCTTGTGGTGTTCGGGTCCATGGGGAATAAGCATATTTTAGTTTTCAAATGCTATCTTAGTCCTGTAACATCAATGTCCTTTCTTTTAAGTAATTTAACTAATGGAATAAATAATTTAAGAACTTGGCTTATTAACAAAAAATATGTAAGAATCAGTTTCCCCCCTGAAGATTAATATTAAGTGACGACCACAAAAATTTTCTTAGAATGGAGTACCGTAGAGAAGGGAAATACAAAGAAAGAGAATTCCAGGTGTCAACTGCTTTTGACAAATAAAACAAAAGCAATTTAATTAAGAAAGGATAGTTTTTTCAACAAATGAATCTGGGACCCCTGTACATCCATATACAATAAAAGTAAAAAAAAATTAAAAATAAAAAGCATCTAAACACAAACATTACCACTTGCACAAAATTAACTGAACATGGATCACAGACATAGCTGAAAGTCCAGCTAACTTTGGGTTTGGTGACAGCTTCTAAGGCACTACACTAAGCACGATGTATCAAAGGGAAAAACACTTCTCCACTGCAAAAGACAGCTGTGGAACTGAAAAGACAAACCGCAGACTGGGAGAGAATATTTGCAAAACACATATCTGATATTCACTGGTATCCAAAGTATACAAACCACTCAATAGTATACAAAATACACCAAAAAAAAAAAAATCCCACCTCAACAATAAGAAAACAAATAACCCAAATGAAAAATAGACAAAAGATCGGGACCTCACTGAAGACAATGTATGGATGATAAGTAAGCATATAAGTCGATGTTCAACAACATTATTACTAGGGAATGGGAAATTAAAGCAGCAATAAGATACACTACACACATATTAAAGTGGCTACACTTCAGAACACTGACGACACCACATCTTGGTGAGGACGTGGAGCAACAGGAGCTGTCATTCGCTGCAGTTGGAAAGGCAAATCGTGCAGCCCCTTTGGCAGACACTTGGACAGTTGCATGCAAAACCAAACAAACTCTTAATCGTTTTTTACGACAATTGTGTTGCTTGGTACTGAATTTATATAAATGAACTGAAAACATGTTCTCACAAAACCTGCACACAAATTATTATAGTAGCTTTATTCATGATTTCCAAAACTTGGAAGTAATCAAATGAACTTATCTATTTGAATAGATAATCAAACTGCAGTATACTCGAAAATGGAATAAATATTCAGCATGAAAAGAAATGAGCTCTCAAGCCATAAAAAGACATGGAGGAAACTTAAATGCATTTTTCTAAGTGAAAAAGCCATTCTCAAAAGGCTACATTTCCAACTATATGACATTTTGGAAAAAGCAAAAATATGGATTCAGTAAACAGTATCAGTGATTCCAAGGCTTTAGGTGGAGGGATGCTAGAGGGGAGAAAAAGGTGGTTCACAGGGGATTTTTTAAGATTAAATCTATGCTATATGAGATTTTAATGATGGATACATGTTGTTATGCATTTGTCAAAACTGACAGAAAATGTAACAGAGTGAGACCTAATGTGAATTATGGTCTTTAGTTTATAATAATGTGTCAATTTTGGCTCATCTATTCAACGAGTGTACCACAGTGGTGCAAGATGTTAATAATATGGGCAATGGAGCAAGTGACAATGTATCTGGGAACTCTCTGTAATTTCGGCTCAATTTTTCTGCTCTGCAAACCTAAATTTTCTCTAAAAAACTAAATCTATTAATTTTTTAAAAATGGACAAGACAATTGAACAGACATATCTCCCAGAAAAATAAACCAAAGGTCAATAAGCGTGTGAAAAATGCTCATCATTAGTCCTTGGGGACACTTTAGACCACAATGAGATGGCAATTCACACTCACTAGGATAGCTGATAACATATAAACACACTCACACATAGACACAAAAATACTGGAAGGATATGGAGAAATTGAAGCCATTAGACTGGTGCTCAAGGAAACATAAAATTGTGCAATCTCTGTGGAAAACACTTTGGCAATTTCTCACAAAGTAAACATAAAACTACCATATGACCCAGTGATTGTACTCTTAAGCATATACCAAAGAGAATAGAAAACATATTTTCACACAACAGTGTGTACATCAATATTCATAGCAGCATTGTATTTAATAGACAATGGGTAGAAACAACTAAAATGTCCATTAACAGATGAATGATAAACAAGATATAATCAATACAAAGGAATATTATACAACCATAAAGACGAGTGAAGTACTAATACATGTTAGCACGTGGAGGAGTTTTGAAAATGTTACGCTAAGTGAAGGAGGACAAAAGTAAAAGGTCTGAAAGTAACCAGAAGGGAGGTGGGAGGGGATAATGGGGAGAAGGGGGAAGGGTTTTCAGAAACAATTATAAAGGACACATGGACAAAACCAAGGGGAGATGGGATCAGGGATGGGAGGTGGGGCTGCCTGGGGGGTGGGAGTGTGGGGAGGGAAATGCAGACATCTGTACTTGAACAACAATACTTAATACATTTAACCTCAATGTATTAAGTATTCATTCATATGTGATTAGTCTAATAAAAAGAAAATAATTGGCAAACAAAAAAAAGCAAAAGGTCTAATAATACATGATACTACTCACAAATATCCTAAAAAGAAAAATCTACAGAACAGCAAGTGTTATAATTAGTGGTTAATTATACTTGGGGAGTGTGAAAGAATATAGAGATATTGCCTAAAGTATTTGGGTTTCTTTTTGAGGTGATCAAACAGGGTTATAATGGACTGTGTTGATAATTGCTCATATCTGTGAGTATACAATAATTCATTGAATTGTTCACTGTGAATATGTAAATTGTATGTTATATGAATTATCTCAACAACCTGTTGAACACACTGTTGGAAAAATTATTAGACATGCAAAGAAGCATCGTAATTAGAACCCTAAACAGTAATCACCCATAGTACCAGTATTAAAATGAGAAAAAATAGAAAAAGAAGACAGGTATTAAAACAGCTATTATAAATATATACAAGGAAATAAATGAAATATGAACATGGAAAACATTAAAATATAAATGAAAGATATGAGAAAAGAATGAAATGATTTCTGTACAGCTGAAAAACATGAAGCGCAATACATGAGACTATTACTCAGTAGATTTGGCAGGTTGGACACGCCAACACGAACACTCTGTAGACTCAGAGAAATAGCAAAGTGAAGCATAGACAGAAAAAGGTTCACAAAAACAGTTATTTGGTGAAATGTGGAACGATATCAAGTAGTCTACCATATGAATAATAGGGGTTAAAAGGTGTAAAGTCTTATTGCAAGAAAAGAAAGCCATTAGAAAATGGAATGACATTTTATAACAAATAAAGAAATTTTAAAAATTAAATTTTCAATCTAGAATTTGATAGTGAGGGAAAAAATCATCAAAATAGAAGAGAAAATAGTTTTTCATACAAAAAAAAAGTTGAAAGAGCTCGTGGCTACCAGATAGGAATTACCATAACTATTGAAGTATGTGATTCAGTAAGAAAGAAAATGATAAACTTGGATCCGCCCAAAGGAATTACCAAAGTGTAGTAGATAAATATGAAAGGCGTCTTTCAGTTTATAATTTCATTAGCAAATAATTGACAGTTAAAGAAAGCTAACAATCGTTGTGGGTTTCATAACATTTGCAGGAAAAACCATGACAATAGCAAAGAGGGAAGAACGAAACGGGAATAAAGTGTCCTGGGGTTGCACACTGGCGTGCAAGTCGCTTCACTGTACTGGCAGGGAGCCGGTCGAGGGACAGAGATGCGGAGCGTGTTCTCTACGGCAGTGACTAAACTCAAAGAGACGCAGATAGGGGTCCGCACAGGAGATGGCGTGGGGCACTGAAATTATTCAAAAAGGGGGAGCACGAACTAATCACATACGGGCAAATAGAAAACGGAAACAGGACAGTGAGTCCAGATATGTGACGTCCCCAGCTAGTTTCTTCCTTGAGCCTTGGTGCCGCTTATTCCAATATTTGTTCAGTTGTCTCAGTTTCCAAAACTGCTTTTAGTATTTTTGGTGTATATTATCTAAGATCTCCACCCCACCCCACTTTTCCAGAATTCAGGATTCAGCTCCTTTAGCTGTAAAAGGGATTGCTTCTCAATGACATGATCTTTATATTAACACTGAATTATATGACTATATACACGTCACCTAAATCCTGACTATGTTCAACCAACGCTTGGATATGTTTTTTAAAATTTTAGTTTTACATTTCCCTGCAATAAATATTTACACCATAATTCTCTAGATGCAAGAAGTAAATGTGAACGTTATTCCGGAGGTATTTTCAAACTACTTTATTCTTCGGCGTACCTGGTGTTTTTGTTTCTGTCTTTGCGTTGATCCTTAGAATCCTATCACTGCTTTTTTGAGTCTCTGGAATCTAGGTTTTATATTCCTCTTCTTTGTTGAGGATTTATTTCTGGATATTTGGTTGCCCTTTCTATAGGAATTTAGGCATTGGATTTAGGTATGTAAAGCAAGACCTGCGCATAGAAGCTTTAACAAATAGGAGTTTATTTTTCTTGTGCAGTTGAAGTTTGAAATAGGCAGTCTGAAGCTCATTTAGATGTCAAAAACAAAAGGGAAAATAAAAAGCTTCCTTCCATCTTTCAGTATTTGAGGCACTGTGGCTTTTTTCTCACAGTCCAAAAATGCTATTTTAGCCTTTAGTCTGCTATTTATATTCCAATGAAAAAGAAAAGGGCAGGGTGAAGGAAAAAAACTTTCTCGGAAACCCACTTCACTGACTTCAAACCTACCTGTAATTCTACACGGTCACACTAGCTGCAGGAGAGTCTGAGGAGGTAAGTATATTTAAATGGACACATTGCCGGAGGCCCATAAAACTGAGGGCCATGCAAAACATCCATCCCTGCCATCTTGGCCATTTTAATCTTTAGCCCATTGGGCAAAGAAAGGAATGACTAGGCAAAAAAGATAACTGGGATCCCCAGAATGGGTCATTTTTTGGTAAACATTCACATGGAACACAAATATCTTCATATTTTTGCTCTTTCACAGAGAACTAGCTACAGGATTCCTTAATGGAACAGTGGGAGAAAATTAATGGTATATATTTTTGGCAGTGTGGCACGGTCCTTCTTTCCAGAGGGTCAGGGTGTGTAAATGTTCATGTGTGAGTGTTGACAAAGGAACCGTGACTCTGTTTTGGTGATTTAAGTTAGACTTATGTTAACCAGAACTAGCACTAGAACTCTTCTACTGACACAGATTGAGAATTTAGTAGACTGCCCATCTCTGATTTTTCTAGGGATATCACAAGTAATCAACTAGCCATTGTCATAGATGTTTGTGAGTCAGACTATTTCGATCACTGCTTTGAATCTGTTATCCATCACAGTAATCATGCCAGCTTAGTGTTTGGCAATTACGTGCCATTATTTGGATCCTGCCATTCAGGATCATATTATTCCCACTGCAGTCAGGGATCACAGTTTGGTTGTAGAAGCTCCACTGTAATCTCTGACCTAAAGAGAAGAGTGAACACAGCACTCTTCAGTTCAAGAATGCTAGGACTCCTCTCACAAATTTGTTTCTTACGTAATTTGGGAGCCATCAAGTCATCAAAAGTTTGTCATCTCCCATTTGCTCATCCTTACTACCCTGCCAAAAAAATACTTTCAATGTATTTCAGTGAATCAGGATCATTCCAGTAAATCCTACTTCTAGCACCAACTATGATGGCAGTCCCCAAGACCATTCTCAGACTAAACGATTTGCTAATAAAACACACAAATGTTTTCATACTCACAATTATGGCTTATTACAGTAGAAGAATACAGGATAAAGCCAGCAAAGGGTGAAGGATGGATTGAGATATACAGGAAACTAGGTCCTCTAAGTCAGGTCCCATGTCTTTGGTCCTCTCCCAGTGGAATCACAGAAGACATGATTAATTCAGCCAGCAACAATATGTAACAATATATACAAAGTGTTGCTAACCAAGGTAGATCACCTGAGCTTAGGCTTCCAGGGCTTTTATTGAGGCTCAGTTACATAGACATAAGGCACCTGAGTAATTGACCTCAGCTACTCAAGCTCCAAATTGCCAGAGGAAAAGATGGTATCACCATAAGTCACACTGTTAGCATAAACCATCTCAACAAATTGGTGCCGCTTGGCTCAAAGACTGAGGCAGGCAAAAACCTCCAAGAACTGTTTCCAAAAGTCAGACATAGGAAAATATTGAAAACAGTTTTCTCTTGGGAATGTGCAAGGTTTGAGCAGCCCAGAGATGCTGAGATAACTAAGCCTTTTCTGCACAACATATAAGTATATATTTATGTTTAAATCACTGTTTACTATCCAAAAACTTTCAACATCTAGAATTCTAACAAAAGATGTCCAGGACTTCTATGAAAGGAGCCACAGGCCCTGGTTGGTGTGGCTCAGTGGATAGAGCACTGGCCTGCAAACCAAAGGATCGATGGTTCAATTCCCAGTCAGGGCACATGCCTGGGTTGCTGGCCAGGTCCCTAGGGGTGGTGTGAAGAGGCAACCACCTATTGATGTCTCTCTTCATCTCTTTCTCCCTTCCTTTCCCTCTCTAAAAATAAATAAAATCTTTTTTTAAAAAACAAGAAGCTACAGAATATTATTGACTTTATTTATTAATTTTCTTCAGGTTTGATATATTTATATAGCAACATATAACTGTGTAAGTTTAAGGCATAAAATGAAATGATTTGAGATGCATATATAGGAAGAAAATGATTTACCACAATAAGATCAGTTAATACATTCATCATTTTACGTAGTTAACAGGTTTTGTGTGTGGTGAGAACATTTAACAAGTACTCTCAGCGTCATGTAATTCAGTATTGTTAACTACAGTCACTATGCTCTACATTAAACCCCCAGAATGTATTTATTTCTCTTGTTACTGAAAGTTAGTGCCCTTTGATCCACATCCGTTTCCCCCAGCTCCCCTCAGCCCCTGAACAACTGTCAATCTATTCTCTGTTTCTGTGAGTTCAGCTGCATCAGATTTCATGTATAGGTGATATCATAACAGTATTTGTCTTTCTCTGCTTTATTTCATGTAGCATAAAATCCTTGGGGTTTATCCATGGAGACATCATTTATAGACTTTTTGTATGCTGATAATGTTCTAGATCATGACCTAGGTGATAGCTGCACAGGTGAATTCATTTTGTAACATTCATAAAGATATATACTTAACGTTGGTGTGTATCTACTGGATGTAGAGTATGCTTCAGTAGAAAAAGTTAAATGATAAGGAATCAAGTCCCTATTTATCAGTACAGTTTCATCACCTTCAAGTAAATTTATGGCTCAGCAAGACTGCATTAAACCTGTAGAAACCTTATTTTTTAATAAATTAAAGAAACTTTTATAATACATATAAAAACAAATATCAAAAACATAAAGTACAAATTGATGGCAATATGTGATGCTCAACGATTAATGAAGACTATATTTTTTAAATTTTTTGTTTCATGATTTTAAGATGAGCATATTTATACTCAAAGAAAGATTGTGACTTGGACTAACATTTAATACCCAAGACACAAATTCAGTGGGAAAACTGGAAAGGAACTACAAACATAACGCCATGTTCAAGTTCTGGTCACTTATCGTTGGACTATATTTCATTTTATTATAATATAAATGCATACAACATAATTTGTCCTCTAAATATGAAAATAAGCCCTAACTGGCATGGCTTACATGGATGAGCATCATCCTGCAAAGCCAAAAGTCACCAATTCCATTTGTGGTCAGGGCCCAAGCCTGGGGTGTGCCTGTCCCAGCTGCAGCACAAGCGAGAAGCAACCAATCACCATTTCCCTCCCACATTGATGTTTATCTCTCTCTTTCTCCTTTCCTTCCCCAATCTCTAAAAATAAATACATAAAATATTTTTTTAAAAAGAAATATGAAAATAAAATGATTATTTTTTAATATAAATAAAACCTTATAATTGTTCTAGATTATCTCTTGTGTACTTGTAACTACCATAAATCTTGGTAAGGAGAAGAATTACTATTACTACAATCTTCTTTCATGTGTGACTCTAGGTTAAAATTTGCCAGTGACAGTAATTTGGGGGATATAAAACTAAAACTCACAGACACAGACAACAGTATGGTGGTTACCAGGGGAAACGAAGTGGGGATAGAAAAAAGGCAGAAGAGGCCAAATATGTGGTGATGGAAGGTGATTTGACTTTGGGTGGCGAGCACACAATGCAATGTATAAATCATATATTATAGACCCGTACACTTGAAGCCTATGTAATCTTATTAACCAATGTCACCCCAATAAATATAATAAAAGGAAGAGAAAAAAGGAAGTAATCTGTGTGAAAAAATGGAAGGCAGAACTGAAGCAAAAGTCATTATTTTCAGAGATTAGTCATGGCGCCTTAATCATACTGCCTTTTCAGATGACTTTGATAGTTCACACTGTCCCCCTGAATCAGACTTTGCAGAACCCTCTATTAGCTCCCTCTTCATGTTCCGACCTTCTGGCCAAACGCATCCTATTATCAGAATCCCATTTAAACACGAGCTTTTCTTCCCTCTCCAGGGCTTTAAGCTGAAGTTGTGATTGTTTCACTGATCATCCAGCTGTGGCATTCCAGATGTTCATCCTAGTTCTTCCTGCTTTTGAGTAAGTTCTGATTCTTTCATTAAACCCTTCACTCTTCTAAAATTTTACTGGTTCAGTTTTACCAACCAAGAAGCCACTTTCAACTTGGAAGTTTTCCAACCTCGTTGGCTCACTCACAGACTTTTTAATTAAACATTAGAGTTGACAAATTATTTAAATACTCTAAAGTAATTTAAAGAAATCTATTTCATGATAATAAGCACAATGCATGAATGTTAGATGGGAAAAAATATTTTCTATATTCCATATGCCAATTTTACATTTCATTAATAGATATGCAATTAATAATGAACAACCTTCTCAATTTTAAAGGTGGGATTGCTTCCTTTATCACTCTAAAATCCTTTTCAAACTGTACCACATAATGAAAAAATTCCAATTAATTTCTAAAATAAATAGTTTTTTAAATTCTTGCACTTTATAAAGATTATAGTAACACTCAATAATTATGATTTTGAAATTTATTTTATGAAGCCTAATAGATTTAAATATTAAAAATTTGCAAAGTTAGCATTTTTCAATGTTAGAACAATATCAATTAGCAAAGAAAAAGTATTTTTATCTATAATGAACTAAAATATCTTTTTTGGAAGCATGTTTTAACAACAAAATTACAAATCATAAATTACTGTCTACATATTCAATAACAAAAGAGCAAAAGGAAAAATTAAGGAAAGAGAATATGTGACACTGGGAGGAGAAATAAAAGGATAAAGAATTAAACATTAAAAAATAATGTAAATTATTTAATAATTCAATTTCTGCTACTATTGCTATGCTGGAATAACACAAAAAGTTTTGCCAGCAAATTTAGTTTTCTTTAAATGTTTACTTCAAAAGTGCATTATTAATAGTTCACTTGTTTTAACAAAATAAATGACATAAAGCACATTTCTTTCACATTTCAAATATTGTTTAATATTACCAATTTAGGAAAATTATAAAAATATTTTTTTTTATTTTTGTAATACCAATTATCATCATATAAAGATATACTTACAAGTCTATATCTTTTGTAGCAAAGCAAATATATTTCATTACAAAAGTAAACTGTGAAATTGAATATTTAAAATTATTTTAATTGCATAATTTGATAAAACATAATGCAAACATCTGAACATTAAAAGCTAATTTAGACAAATCAATTGTATTATTCTTCCTACTCTTAAACAATAAAAGAAAAAATGCCTGAGAAAATAATTTTAATAAGCTATTATCCAACACCCTAAAATCTTCCATTGTAAGGATTGTTTTTTCAAGGCAATTGTTTTTACATAATTAAGTACCTACAAAAATAATGATTTCAGTGATCACCAAGGTTACCAAGGCAGAACACAATAAATTTCAAGAGAGAACAAGTCTAAATATTATTTCAATTTTAGACCCATTAGAGACTAAAGATTATGTTTGAATGAAACACCTATATATGTAAATAAGAACAAATTAAATATTAATATTCAAAAGACAAACTTTCTCTGGATTTTCTTCTTTCCCTCAAAAAAACATTTTATTTTTTTATATTTTCAAGATCTTACCAGAAACAATGACTCTAATGGCTTTGGTGCTTTCAAATAATTTTGAAAGATTATTTCTTTTTCAATATATACTCCCTGAGCCAGAATGCAAATATTAAGAGTACATTCCTGTGAGTCTATAATTGAAAAATAATTTTATTATTAATTTTTGTGTAAACATATGAAAGAAATTTAGAAGCAATATTTATATAACACAGTTAAGACCTTAAAAAGGTTAAGGGAGGAAGTCACCTGAAGAGTCATAGTAAAAATGCATAAAATAATTATACTGATGAATATATTCATATTGTTTATGTTAATAAGTAAAACAGGTTAATCTATTTCATTTGAAAAAGAAGATTTGAAATTGTCCCACTAAACAAAACTCAATTGTTTCCTGTATGTAGGAAATATGTCTAATACGAAGTGATTCAGAAGGATTTAAAATAAAGAGGTGGACAATGGTGTGCCAAACATATGCAAACACTGGTACTCAGGAGTGAGCTCCTGGTGTCAGATAAGGTAGAATTCAGATAGAAAAGCCTTCAACACCGGAAAGAATAATTAAGAGATTTTGTGTGTGTGTGTGTGTGTGTGTGTGTGTGTGTGTGCAGAATGTCTTCCAAGGTCTTTTTTTCCCCCACCTTCATTACTTTTGGAACCATACCAAAGATAAAACTTTCTCAGACTGCTCACTAGTTAGGTGAAAACATTAACCAACCAACATAAAACAAAACAAAATGCCCATAACTGATAAGCTGTTTCTTGAAATAACCTTGTGACCCCTTGCAATGTTAATATAATTGACCAGCTGGCAGAGACGATAAGGACATGGTAATATTTTTAATTGGTGCTTTTTCAGAACACTTGTATTAGAATAGTTATAATACCAACTACATGAAAAGGTGACAATTATCCCATGTTAACAAAAATAATTTACCTTAATTCAATTTTAGAAGGAGTAAAAAAGTTTTTTAAAATTATATAACTACAATTAGAGGTACTTTATTTAATGTTTATTGGTGAGTTTAATAAACATTTAAATGAATGTTCATTCTTTCAAAATTGGAAAATACAGCCACATCTATGGTGATTGTATTTACTATGACAAATGTGTTTATTCAATATTGTAAGTAGAGCAGCTCCGAAGTTACATGCTTGGAAAACAGAAAGCTCTATATTCTCTAAAGCTCTATAATTTGACAGAAGACTTAAGTTATAAGCTTAAGTCTCCCACTAATTTAATTTGTAATTTCAGGAAATAATTTTATTTTACCAATCCCTTATATCTTTATTTGTTAAATAAATGTATTCCTTGAAATTATGTCCACTAAAATTTTGAAATGTCTTTAATTTTAAGAATTTTTATTAAAATATAAATACTCATAATCCATTACCTTGCATAACTTTAAAACTTTCCTTCTTTAAAGTTATAACACACACATTATATATATGTTTACATGAGCAAAATATGTAAATTATATAGCTATAACTAAAGCAAATTTGCATAAAGTAAAACTTATGTTAAATGTGATAGACACTACCTTCTTTCTTCACTTTTTTGCTTTATCTTTAAAAATGATGCTCTTGATCCACTGAGTTAACCTCACAATTTACAATTTTTGATCATCCATTTACCAAAATAACTACATCTTTATGCAGATCAGTAAGCCTTGTGCTCAGTTTAATATGTGGCTACTGATAGATTTTGCAAGATTCACTGTATGAAAGCTGAACAGTCACAATTAAAATATTCTGTTGCAGTCAAAGAAAGTATACAACAAAGTAAACCGTGTACATATCCATTAAATAAACAAATGGATGAAAGAGGAATGACAAGCCATAATGTACTTTTTAATATTCCATAGCTCATGTTCGTAACATTGTGTAAGAAAACAATAATATAGGGGTTAAAAACCTGAGACATTTTACAAAAGAACACAGTGCCAATTAGACGGATCACGGCTCAGAGTTAAATGTTAAAAATAAAAACCTGGAGATACCCTCAAGTACTGGCAGTGTTCATTTAAGCAGTGACCAAGAAAAAAAAGATAACTGATTCCCTCCTACTGAAGCAGGGTTTATTGAATACCTACTATTGAGCCTTTTCTATTTAATAATTATTACCTGGTGCTGTTCTAGTTATTGAAGAGTACATTGAACAAGACAGACAAAAATCTTCCCCAAAGAGTCTACTTTATTGTGATGAGACAAATAACACAAGATCAACAAGTACAACTATATGCAGAGTCCCATCTTTGGTTTTAGTTAAAAGGAAGTCTGAAAAAGGTTCAGATACGCAAGATTTCCATCAGCAAAGAGGAGTGATTGCCAAAAAATGTAAAACTCTACTCTGCTTCCAAGATTGATTCATTGGAACATTCTTTTGGCTTTGTAAGTGTCTCTGGTACCCCCAAGATCACCTGGACTCCATAGCTAGGCTCACTTCTAGGGTTTATTACAGTGGAAGGATACATAGTAGGGTTTGCAAGGCAAAAAGACTCAAATGGAGTCTGGAGAAATTCAAAGACGGGTTTCAGCTAAATGCTCTCTACTGCCGAGAGAATACACGAAGCATGCTCTTTTCCCCAGCAGGAAAAAAATGCAGTAAAATGTATACAATGTTTCTGCCAAGGCGCCCATTAGAGACTCAGGTCATTAGTTCAGTTAGACTGGGTTTTCTAGGACTGCTGTAACAGAATATCACAGACTGGGTGGGTGGCTTATACAACGAAAGTTTATGTTCTCATAGTTCAGCAGGCTAGAAGTCTGAGATCAAGGTATTGTCAGGGTTGCTCACTTCTGAGGCCTTCTCTATCCTTGACTTGATGGTTGTCTCCTCAAGTCTTCACATGGTCTCTCCTCTGCGCCTGTGTTCTAAGCTCCTCATAAGGATACCAGTCCTATTAGATAAGGGCCCACCCTAATGACCTAATTTTAACGTAATGACCTCCTTAGGGGTCTTCTCTCCAAATACAATGACCTTCCAAGGTACTGTGGGTTAGGATTTCAACACAATTCGGCACACAAGAATTCCGAACTCCCAGACAGAAAGCATGTACTCAGTCTAAATCACGTTGTCTTTATAAACAGTCTAGGTACAGTGAGCCCGTGGTTTCAGTGTGTAGATGGCTCAGCTGCCAGGGTCCCAGAAGCCAGCCCAGAGAGAGCCCAGCAAGCAGGCTTTTCTGGAAGATAGCAGTCTCTGGCCCACTGTCTTAACTCTTTTATGCACTCAGGCTGCCAAATTCAAGATTATTTTTAACTCATGATACATTTTAGGCTAAATATACGCATATGTTTGTTATGATTATAAAATTTTTAATTTGATTTTTAAAGGTTACAAAAATTATAATATTTTGCAGGTTATTCTGTAATAAGCAACTCGAACACTACTTTTCTTTTACTCATCCACTAAGGTCATATAATTCTTAAAGTAATAGAAAATTATCCAGTGATTTTGCTTAAAATTAGTAGAGCAAAGTTTTCAAAATACAAAATAATAAATATTATTATATTTATTATTAATATAATAATATTAATTATTCAATGTTCAGGGAGTGAACATTGAGGGGGAAAAATCTCTACTGTCTCCAAAACAACCAAAAAAAATTAGAAAACCAGTTTAGTCATTACTTGAAATAATCTGTGAGCAACATGTACCCCGGATTACAAAGAAAGACACTCACAGCAGGTGCACACCTTATCAGACCTCCATTGGAGGAATGATAAGCCAGTGCAACCGCTTTGAAATCAGCATACCCTCCATCCAGCAATCTGTATAAAAGGGTGCTCATAGATATTTGTAAGAGAAAGAAATCTAAAAATTCATAAATGGAAGACTAGTTAAATAAATTATGACAATTACAGTATTATATACCACAATGTATACTTAAAAACGAAGTTACATTGTTTTGTCTATTGGAATGATCTTCAAGAAAAAATCTGATGTGTGAAAATCCACACTAAATGCTTCATAGGAATGTTTGCACATGCACGACGATACACAGGCTGCTGTTATTTGCTTCTGAAGAAGAGTATCAGGGTCTGGAAATGAAGGTGAATTATTTTACTTTTTATTGTTTAAATTTTTACCCACACATGTTACCACTTTACCAATATAAAACTCTGTCTCTTGTGCCTCTGAGGAACACCAAAGTGACTAAATCAATTAATAAAAGAATAAAACTTGCGGACTATCGTAGCCATCAATACATCTTGGAATTTAAGACAACACAGGCAAATTAATAATTCAGGCTCACAGGGGTCAGAGCTCTTGCCCAGTGTCGAGTTTTACTAATAATTGCAAGGGGACATAATCATGAGGCACAAAGAGAAGTCCAGATGCTCTAGCGCAGCTCCCCAGGTCTCATCATGCCACCTCAGATGCACTCTGGCCCAACTTGGTACACGGGGCTTCTGTGAGGTATGCAATCACCTCACTTTCATAGAAGGGGCCAGGTAGGTTATGGGACATTCATATTTTATACTGAGAGGTTTACATTCATCATGTAACATCTTCCAGCCAATCAGTATCCCAAATAAATCCATATATTCCAGTTTGCTCACCATTAGCAATTTTAGAGAATTAGGCATGTCCTGCTAAAAGCATTCCATAGAAACAAGTTCTTTTGTGGCAAAACCTTTGTTGGTGTTGCCACTGTTGTTGTTGCTGTTGTTGTTGCTGTTGTCATTGTTATGGAAGGTTATCATTAATGTGTTTACCCGGGGATCAGTTTGGGTCACTTGCCTTTTTCTTTCCCTGGAGAACCTACAGTAAAGAGGGAGACTGTAATAAAGACCTGCAACTTAACACTTTCCTTTCCAAATGACAGAGAAGTGCTACCATGCATGTGGCCATCAGAGATATTTACATTAGAGTGAGGAGAGAGGTAGTGAACTCTTAAGGGCCAGGAAAAAATTAATATTTAATTCACATTATAGTGAATGTATATTCTATTGTATTAAGCACAGAAAATGAACGAAATGAATTAATAAAATCGATTTTGATAAATAGATGAATGGGATCATAATGAATTACCGCATCATGAAAAGTAGTATAGAGATTGTATGTTTAACACCTGGGGCAGAATCGTGGAGAGTAATCAGTACATCAACCCTTTCATGACCTGACCCTGACCCCTATTTCAGGCTCTCTCAAGGTCATAATAATGCACAGTATAGATAACAAAGCTATACCCATTGGTGGTTTTACTGCTAGTGTTCTACTATTTTCCCTAATTTTATGCTAGTGTACTCCCACATGAGAAAAACATATGTACATAGTTTTTCAAGACATACAGGGAGGGGAAATTGGAGGAATGTGCTCAGAAGGTACCAACTACCAGTTAAAAGATAAAAACTAGTAGGGATATAATGTGTAACATGATGACTACAGTTAGCACCATTGTGGGATATATGTATATACACACACACGTATACATATATATGTGTGTAAATACATAAAGTGATTGATAGTAAATCATAACAGTTCTCATCACATCTCAAGGAATTTTTCTCTTTTGCTTTCTCTTTTTATCTGCATGATAAAACTAAATGCTAACTAAATGCTAACTAATTGCTAACTAAACTCACTGCAGTAATATATGAAATATATTTTAGAATATATGAAAGTCAAACCATTATACTGTACCTCTTAAACTTATACAGTGATGCATATCAATTATGTCTCAATAAAAGTGAAAAAAGATTGAAGATGTAAAAATAATTTTACTTTAAAAGTGATGAGGAGAAAGGATTATTGTTTGCCAGTTAAGCATCCCTTAGAACTCAGCCAACTTTAAAGCTCTATAATGACAGGCAAATTAATTTCTCCAAACCCAAATCTCCTGTTTGTAAAATGGAGATTGTAAAAACTGTCTCACGATATTTATGGAGGGATTTAGTGATATACACCCTGGTAGCTGCCTAACACAATGAATGGTACATAGTAAGCATTAGTTACTTATTGCTATGTAATAAATTGTCCCCACACTTAACAGTCTAAAGTAACAAACATTTAGCATTTCACAGTTGCCGCGCCTCAGAGATCTGGACACGGCTTAGCCGTGAGCGCCTGGCTCAAGGTCTCTTCCAAGGTTGCCATCAAGCTTGTTGGCCAGGGCTGATATTTTAAAAACAAACCACAGCTACCTGATTAATAGAGCAAAATGCTCCTCTTGCCGGATAATATTTTCCAACTCTTTTTCAAACTGTTTTTTCCCACAAACACACCAAATGTATGCAACATCTTCCCATTAATAATGTTGATTGGGATTGTGAGGGCAATGAATTCCAACAACTGAAATGAAAAGAAATAAATCTATAATAATCAGAAAGCCCAGTCCCTCAATGTCTCTCTGATTTTAAGCTGGAAGACACTGAACTGGGGCAGACTGCCCACTATTTAAATTAATCATGCCCCTATGAATGCCACTCAAAGTAATGCTAATAATAAAACTGTCATTGACTGAGCATCTCTGTGGGTCAAGACAAAATGTATGAAGTGATAGCTTTCATGCCACTGGGCATTAGGCAACATGGGACAATGATCTCTGAGAGACAATAAACAACAGAGTTGAGGCATTGGATTGTCCCTGCTTACAAACCTGAGCGAGTTTCCAGACCGCAACATCTCCCAAGCCCAGGAAGAACTAACTATATGGCTAGACAGAGATCTAGGGAGACAAGAGATACTCAGAACAAGAGCTCCCAAGATGCGCGGAAGGTCACCTTTGAGATTCCACACCCACTGCCCAGCACACACGTGTGAAGGAGCCACCAGATGCCATGGAAAGAAGCACCCAGGAGGATGTGAGCGAGTGCTGGGGAGTCACAACGGAACTTAAATAGAAGTGCCTGTTCCCACCAGTAGTACACAGAAACATCTTGTCTCCAGATTGAGCAAAAAATTAACCCTGGACTATTCTTGTCCTTCTTGACAGATCTCAAGAATAACATCCCAAAGGCACAGTTTCATAACTTTTAAAAGAGCTGATTCCAGCTCTAAACCTTCACTCTTCCAGCTGAAGTTTCAAACAGCTGATACCTCTGTGCCTTGTCTGAATCCCTGAACAACAGAAACCACAAGAGATAATGTTATTATTGTTGTTTTAAGACCAAAGTTTTGGGGAAATTTGTTATTTCGCTATCATTAAGTGCATAGATCTCTGAATTAACAAGGGCAGTGTCTAAGGAACTTCCCCTAGACATGATTGTAGATCACAAGATGCTGAACTGATAACAATCGAATGAAACTTTTTGTAGTCTACAAAGTGGTAGTATTTAAATATGGAAGGAACATGAATCATAGAGGTCAGAGAATGAATTGTAATGATTTTAGTAGCAATCACCCCTGCTCCCAAGAAAGCAAACCTTACCTCATCCAAACCTTCACATAGTTCCTTTCCACGCTGACTCTGAGCTTGGCTGTGTTACTTGCTTCGGCCAGTGGGATAATAGAAAATGTGATGCTAGCAAAGATTTGAAAAGCACAAAACCACATTAATATTTACCCTCTCTTGCTGCTGGGACCCCTGAAACTCCGTGAAAAAAACATGGTCTTGCCACCTGGAGGATGAAAAGAACATCTGCAGAAAATGGTCCAGCAAGCCCAACCATTCCAGCCATCCCATCTGAGGTCCTGGACGTGTGAGTGATGCCATACTGGATCATTCAGCACTAGCTGATACAGCCCAGGCTGAAAGAAATGCAGCCAACCCAGAGGGCAGTGAGAAATAATAAATCATTGTTTAAAGCCATTCAATTCTGTGAATGCTTTGTTATGAAGTAAACGCTAGCACATACGGTCTCTGCAAAGACCCAAACTATATAACTCCAGTGATGTAACAAATTCTTCTTTACACATGACTATAGATTACTGACTCTCTATTCTCAGTTTCCAAACTGCTTTCTTATTAAATGAATTCACATATTTGATTTTTTATTTAGGGAATTCATTTACTTTTCTGGCTTAACTGTTCCTTCCAGAATCCACGTTTGCCATCTCCCCTTATCCACTTCACTACAGCAATCATCCTATCCAACTCGGTTGTTTTTAAAGTAGGTGAGATGAGGAAGAACCTCAAGTTACGACAGTGTTGCCTCAAATGTCCCCGAAATGCATTCTCTTCCCTTCATTCCAATCATCTTTGACTCATTATTTTAGCACTTGCTTGTTTCTTGCCTATGCAACTACATTTCATGAAGCCTACCAGGTTTCTAGTTCCTCCTCTACAAATACACCCTCCATATTGTCACCACAGTAATCTAAAATTAAAAACCTTCAATAGATTGCCATTCAGGCCTGCTAAGGGCAGCAAAACTATACTGAGGGCTCACTGAATGCTGGCTAGGCTCAATGCTAAAGCTGAATAAGCCAGTACCTGCTCTCAAGGAGTTCCCCATCTCTTAAGGATACTTTTGATACTTTTGGTGAAAAATGTTATATAGAGGGAAACAGAGGAAGGTAATTTGTCAGAAAGCCTTACTAAACAATAATTAAGAAGTCTGGTGAGGGAGGGAGGTGGGTTCAGCTGGGGTGGGGTGGAGGGATGGGGAGAAAAGGCACACAACTGTAATTGAATAACAATAAAAATTATAAATAAATCAATAAAAAGAAGTCTGAAGAGCTGATTGACATTAGCCAAGCACCGACATACACAGGGCTGCCAGGCAGATGGAACAGCACAGCAGAGACACAGAGACGGGCCTCACCAGGCTCAGTGTAGGAACTGTTGCAAACCATTTTGGGCCATTCCAGGTTCAATTCTGAAAGGTAGCACAGGGAAGTTGTGTCTCAGAAAGGGGGAAAAAGGGAAGTGGTTGGTTATAGGATATCCCCGAAGTTATCTACATCTTAATTTCCAAGACAGGTGAATATTAAGTTTCACAGCAATGGGGAATTAAGATTGCTGATGGAACTGAGGTTGCTAATCAACTGACCTTGAAATAAAGAAATTATCCTGGGTCATTTAGATGGGCCCAGAATAATCAAAAGATTTTTAATTATGGAAGAGGGAAACAGAGGTCTGAGTCAGAGGGAAATCTGATGATGAGACACACTGGATTTGAAGTGGGAAGAAAAGGAAGCTTTGAGAAGCCAGAAAGAGCAAGGGCATAGATTGTGCCCTACAGACTCCAGAAAAATGCAGCCTTGCCAGCGCCTTGATTTCAGCACAACGAGATTCATTTCAGACTACTGACCTCAATTATTGTAAGATAATACCTTTGTGTTGTCTTAAGCCACTAAGATTGTGGTCATTTGTCACAGCAGCAGTAAGAAACTAATACAGAGACCAAGCTCCAGAGTCCGTTATATGTTGTGTGTTTAAGTCTTCCTGGGAGAAACTAGGAGTTTAATGCAGGGTAGAGAAGTGGTATCAAAGATCAATTTAAATGAGGGATTGTTGGGAATGAATGGTAGCAGGGAGATGTTTGTTGTAAGGCTATGGCAATCACACAAACCACAAAATAGAAAAAAATAACTGGGAGAGTACTATAAAAACAGACAAGAGTGAACCAATTAATTTCAGTGATAAAATCAGTAGAACTTAGAGATCAAATGATTGTGGGAAATAAGGGGCAAGTATTTAGGAGCATTTCTCAGTTTCTGACTTGGGAAGATACTGGTATTGACACCGAGATGGAAAATGAGAAAAAGTAGGGCCTTTGTTTTGTCCCGTTCTGCTGGAGGGTGTTGTGGTGGGCTGAGGTTTGAGTACGCTCAAGTTGAGATGATTGTGACACATCCCTGTGGTGAGCTGGCAGTGGACTGTGTCCCAAGGTTAGATTTCAAGTTTAGGAGTCCTGAGCATATGAACAGCATCAAAACAAATAGAGCAGATCTAAAGAAGCACGTATGGCTGAGGAAACTGCCTCTGGGGACACTCTAATAGCGATTATGGTTCTTCTTTAATCTTTGAATAAAAAAAGTGTTATTATCCACAAGGCTGTTGTCAAGTTTAAATATGGTATTTAGCACAGTGTCTGGAATTAGTAATTTCTCCACCAATGGTAGGTATTATTACTAAATGGCCCAGAAATAACAGAGAACAACTGGGTTAAAGAATCTAAGAGGTTAAATGAAAATTCCTGAAATCAGGTGCAGTCTCTCCCGTCAATGTACTCACAGTCTACTTAGTTCCTTGAAGAAAAGAGTCATATTTTACCCTCCAGTGCCCAACTCAATGACTGGCCCAAGGGAGTCAGGCACTTCACAAATTTTGGCTGACGGCTGAGAGTAGAAAGAGGGATACAGGAGAAAGCAAGTGAGGCAGAGAGGAGGGAGTGGGAGAGAGAAAAGAGCTAGAAGGAAAGTGGAAGACTATAGGGTGGTGGCTGGGAGGAAGGCAATGAGCGGGTAAGGAAGCCAGTGCTTGTTTTGTAAGATCTGGAGTGGGAAGAGGTTATGGGAGCCTGGGATAGGATGTGGTCGCCTCGCGTAGGAGGGGGACAGGTAGAAAGGCCTCTGGCCCCAGAATGAATGGTACAATCACTCCTGGATTGAATGAATGAATGAATTCATTTATTTATGGAACCACAGGTCTGTGGAGGTCATGAGAAATTAGCTTTACATGTCGAGATTTTTGGGTTGACTGTTGATTCCAGCGAGAAATGATCTAGGACTGGTATACCCAACTCAGGCCTCTCAAGCCTCTAGCGTGAGGGGCCAGCCCTCTGAAGGCTCCGCCCTTTGGGGCCCCCACGTTCGAACCTGGAACACCGCGGGGGCGGGTCCTTGGGTATCCTGGGGTACTGGCCATTCCCTGTCCGGTCTGGACAAGGGAGGAGGAGGGGCCCGTGCCGACCATGGACCTATACCTCAGCGCCTGCTCCAAGCCCGCCAGCGTTGCCGCCACCAAGACGGCCACCAGCAGCGTGGCCGAAGACAGCCAGCAGTGCGGAGACGTGAGTGGCCGGAGACCCGGTGTCCTTGTCTTCGGGGCGTCGGGGCGAGGAGAGCCAGACAGCTCCCTTGGTTTTAACCGTCGCTCTCAGGGCGCCCTCGTGCGGCGCAGCGGGTAGCGGTGGCCGCAACTGGCAGGTGACCAGACCCGAGGTCTTGCAGGCTGTTGGCCAGGGTGGGCCCCTTCAACCCTGAATGTATCTCTTCGGTTCCTTTGGTTAAAGTAGTTGTAGATCATCGTAAACTAAGTAAATAAAGCCTAAAAGGAAGACAAAACTCTCCGATTATACCCGACAGGGCGTGCACAAAACCCACTTTCCAGGGATCGGAGCGGCTGAACTACTGGATTTGCCTCTTGGGGTCAAGCTGCCTATGATCCCAGGGAGCAATACTTTATACTACACGACGAAGTTAAGTGAAAAGGTAATGTGTGGCTTAGCGTTGGTCGTCTTTGCCCATTTCTATTTGCCGTGAAAGTCAAGGGCTACATTCTACAAAATTCATTAAGGGAATTCGTATTAACAGGCAGAGCAAAACAAGACAAGATAAAACAGAGAACCATCAAACCCGCATCTGTACCAAGGTATGGTTAGGATTTATGCCAAGCACCTTCACCTAGTACAACTTGCACAGACTCATGGGCTATAAAGTTTAGATTCTCAGTTCTGTCTTTTTAATTTTTCTTTACCATAACACTTAAGATGTACCTATTCGGTGAGATTTCATTTACTTAGAAGTAAATGTTTGGTTTACTTCTAAGTAGAAAATTATTTGTGCTGCCTGGTATTTATGTTATGATTTTAACCAATAATAACTTGGCCAAAGTTCTCATTACAGAAATTTCTGAATGATTTTGTTTTGAGTGAACTTCTATTTTATACACAGAAGTGAGGGGAAAATGGAACTGAACTGAGTTAACATGTTCAGGAACTTTAACATCACTTTGATGGAGAAGACTCCACCTCCCTAAACAGACTCCATGATTTGCCCCAACCTTGCTATCCAGTCTTAACCCCAACCCGGAGCCTCGGCTTCCCCCAGCTGGATGCGTCTCTATGTGCTCACACACGCCGTGTTAGAGCTGCTGTGCCTTCATTCACCTTGCCCCCGAACCTGATATGCCTGCCCTTTCCTCTCCTGCACCTGTGAATTCCAGCCAGCTTTCAAGATTGTTTCTGAACCACCACAGGCCCCGAAGAACTTATATTTCCTTAGA
Organism: Desmodus rotundus; assembly: GCF_022682495.2. Taxonomy (NCBI): domain Eukaryota; kingdom Metazoa; phylum Chordata; class Mammalia; order Chiroptera; family Phyllostomidae; genus Desmodus; species Desmodus rotundus. The sequence goes on from NC_071388.1 coordinate 169,811,100, forward strand.
ATTTGCATTGGCCTTGGTTTGGATCGTTTTACTCAACACTACAATTCCTATCATTATAATTTTATAACTTAAATTATACTGGGCTATAGTGCGTACGTCCCTCATGCCCTTTCATGTTTTTAGTCCTCAGCGCTACTCCCACCCTCTAACCGTCCCAGCCCTTGACTCAAGCAACACTGAAGGAAGTTCAGTACATTCTTTCTGGAATGGTTTCTTTTGATTAATATTCCACAAGGAAGAATTCTAAGTGATCCCCTTACCCTTCTATGCTCTATGATATCAGAAATGAGTAGGGCTCCTTGATATTTGATACTTGCCTAATTAACATGTTTCTTAAAGTAAGTTCTGCTTCTGGAAAAAAAATTCACTTTTGAAAACAAATATGTTCTGCTGTCATAGAGCAAACTAACTACAAACATGTCTACCTCACGCAATTTAACTGAGTCACATTCACATAAACTAGCTTTCCTGAAGCATGTTTGAAACCTGTATCACTCCTCTTTTGTGTCCAAAACTTTGTTTCTTTTCTCTGCTTCCTCAAATATATTGTTTGCTGTATACCATTTTCTCTGTTGAATCTTAACTCACTCGTCAACTACTTATTTAAATGATGTTCCCTCTGTTCTTTATTACCTTCATTCCCTCAAATCGTCTTCATTGACTTGTAATTAGGCTCTATACCATTTCCTTGAAGACTGAGTTTGTGAGAGTGTTCCCTTTCTTTCAGTAAAAGCTCCTCAATGAAGTAATGCTGTTTATTTATGCTTTTAGGGTTTTTTTTTAAGGGAAACAAAGCAGTTATTTTAATTGACACAAAAGGGTTATCCTGGCTCCACGGAATGGATTTGTTTAAAAGATGTTCTTTGTTCATAGGTCAGGAACCCAGGTTCGATCTTGAGAAACAGCTCATCACAGTTAAAAGTCATTATCTTAAAGGGGTCAACAGCTAAATGTCAATGTCTAGAAGAAACACTCACTCCAGCCCTTGATTCATGTCAATGCCTAAAAGAAACAGTCCAGTCCTTATTGGTTGCTTCATATCTGGTCTCACTGAATTCAGGACATTGCCCTATAGAATTCCTTTCTTTGCCGCCTCAGGGAAACACTGGTAACTAAGGAATTACGCTTTAAGATTTAGGCTCCTTGGAAGGGATTAAAGCCTGGTGTTAAGCAGGAGAGCACAGACTTTCGAGGAAGTTCCCTTAGAAATGGAAATGGAAAAGGAAAAGGGAAGCTAGCATCCTGTCAGGTTTCACCAATCTGCCCCTTTGCCCACATATGAAGCATCCTCCCACTTACCTTAATGGAGTTCTTTTTAGGATCCACCCAGACAGGCTCCTCAGTGTTCAGAATTTGACTCACCTGGCTACTGTCAGAGCGAACAGCAGAGAGGTCACAAAGTGGTACCTGCAGACAAGTCAGGACTGTGGAGTCGGGCACATCAAATTGGATGCCTGCAAACAGGGCAGGTGCTCCGGGTTTGCCACGTCTCCCATGTATTCCAGTTGCCTTTCACTTGAGCTAGTTCCTGCTTTGACATTACTTTGGACTAAAACTTTCAGAGGGGGGGAAAAAAACCCTTAAAGGAAAACAAAAATAATGTAAAGATATTAGGACAATGTCCACTCTTACTTCTATCCTCCCCTTCTGCCCTTTCACAGGTTCTCCCTTAATGCATTATCACCATCCTGCTATTGAAAAATGGACTAAGAACTCACCCCCACACACACAAAAACCCACTTTTGAAGTGTTTAATTTACAAGTGAGCCTAAATAACCGAGCTGTTTTCTCTAAAGCAACAGATACAGAAACATGACTATTAGCTGATATTTTCCTTCTTTTATATGTTAATGGCTATTGCACATGGTTGTATTTGGTCTTTACAAATATGGAGAACTCGCAATTCCTATCAATATCCTTTATAACTGGTTCTTCAATATATTGAACTTTAGAATTTAGATCTTGAATTTTTCCCTGACTATAACATTCAGAGATTGTTGGGTTTCTTGTATTAGATAAGACCCCAGGATACCGTAACTATTTAATCCATCATCATTAACATCTGAGTTCTTCTATTTTTGATAAATTTGTTTCCATGGATCTTGAAAAAAAGTTTTCCATTTTTCTTCATCTCTAGAATATTGAGGTATAATAGTCATAATTAATATTATTTCTTTATCCTTTGAAGGCAGTGCCTTGACCTGGAAGTGGGAGGGGGGAAAATGGAGGACCTTAGCATTAGTTTTATACATTTAAACAAAATTTATCTTATTTTCTTTCTTTTCCTGACTTCCTTCCTTATCTGGCTCAGGGCCAAGGACTGGTAGAGATCAGTGGAGAAATTGAGTGAGGGTGGGTTTTTAGATTAGTTCAGGTCAATGGGGGAAAAATTAGGAATAAGCAATTAGCATTCATCAATCCAAACCTTTCTGTTGCTGGTTTTCTCCACTTCAAATTCTTCTTGCATGCCTTATTTTTAATGGACATTCTACATATTTTAATAGGTTAATATTTAAAAGTGAAATTCATTAATTTTACATTTGTTATATTTTCAAATCTACGTTTGCAGCTTTTTCGACCTTCTTACGGTTTTAACCTGAGTGACCCTTATTGTCGACTTTTGGAAAACCAGTATAAAAGTCTCCATGATCCACACTTAAGAGCATACCACACACGCAAAGATATCCTGAGGAGGTTGAAGAAAGGTGGCTACATCACCAGCAATAATAAAGTGGGTTGAAAATTACTTCCTTTTAATTACCGACGACTTCCAAGCCTTGATATAAGCTTGCTTCTATACCTCACAGGTGTGGGGGTGGGGTTTCACCTTTAACTTGGTCCTGAGCGATACTTAATGGGAAATTCTATAAATTACTTAGTATTTTAGGTCAAGAGAAGTCAGATAAGAATTGTTTCTAAATGATACTACTTCTTCCACCTTTGTTATTTGTAATATTAAAAGATGATTACCAAATCACTTGAGGAATTAAAGATAATTTGCCGATAGTATCATAGTTCTCTCTCTGTGGCTAATGATACTATATGCTTGTCAAGGATCATATTCTATTGAATTTTTTTAAAAGTTGAGACAAAATAAAAACACAGCAAAACTAGCCTGATAGAACCTTCATAGAATATAAGAAAGCTGTATGGTCTAATTTGTGTTGAATATTATTATTAGATTGGTATTTCATCTAATAACTCCAATTGTATGCATTGAATTTATAAATCAGATTAATAAAGTAATGCGATTTGGAATGAAATATCCTGTCATTTAACAATTGTAAAGAGATACTACTTACAAAATTGTTAGAAATCTATTACTAAAATGTTATCAAATTGTATATTACTGTATTTCCTCTTGAAAGTGATTGCTATGATGTTTAAATGTTTGTATTTATACTTTCTATTATTGTTCTTTTTTTTTTAGATTGTATGTAACTTGAGGGAATTGAATAAATACAGGCAATATCTTACCAGTTTAAAAATAGACTTTGAAAGAAACTATGTGAGAGAACAAGTAAGTTAAACACCTAACTTTGGTTTTTAACATAGGGTTTGGAAGAAAAGTTTATTTGTGTAAAAAATATTTACTCATAATATTTTTACCTTTAATTTGACAAACTAATTAAATATTTTTTTGCTAATGAAAATTTGGAGCAGGAATAAATATTAACTTGAGGTTGTTACACTGGGCCAAGCAAAGGAAAGGGAGCAGGTCGTCTATCAATATGCCAGTGGTAGTTGGCGTAATTTAGTAGTTAAAGTGCTACTCTAATGTGTTCATTCTGTCTGAGCTGGGGCCAACAGCAAGAGTCTATTGTGGCCACAAGATTTTTAAACCAGAATCCCAAACAGCTTGAGTAACAGAAAAGGATCAGTGTGAATAGTTATAATAACATCCTGTGAGTGACTCGAAGATGTACACTTTGTGTTTGTACCCACACCTGTGTCATCCAGTAAAACATTATAAAGGTCAAGAGGAATGATTGAGTGTGGAGTGAGTGGGTATAAATAGTGATTTCCTTTCCATTTGTAACTCAGAATTAGTGAGTGTGATTGTATGTGTATGCACACACATGTCCATGAGTGAATTCAGTTTTACAGTCAAGAGAGTTGAATAAAAATTAGAAAGGTATAGCCCTGGCTGGTGTAGCTCAGTGGATTGAGCACTGGCCTGCAATCCAAAGGGTTTCTGCTTCAATTCCCGGTCAGGGCACATTGTGGGCCCGCCCCCAGTTGGGGCATGCATATGAGAGGCAACTGATCAATGTTTCTCTCTCACTTTGATGATTGTCTCCTTCCCTCCTTCCCTTCTTTTCTCTAAAAGTAAATAAATAAAAGTTTTAAAAATTAGAAATGTATATGTGTACTTTTACAAATGTACGTTCTAAGGTTGAGAGAGTAGTGTAGAAATGAGAATGATTTACCTATCCCTGTAAGTGTTCTATATTTTTCCCTATTTTCCCCTCTGTGTCTAGAGTTTCTTCTGTCCTTCTTCCATATTTTCATTTAGTTTCTTCAGAATGAATGGAAATGTATGATAAGATATTTATCTTTTATTTTCAGAGACAGAAATCTTTACTTTGGTTCAGTTACCCATGTCTGTAATGGATTCAAAATAGATTTCAACACAGTTAAACAGAATTAACTATTTAGAAAGTACAAGAATTTTACTAAACACTAAATATAAAAAGACATAGCAAAGGGCAGCTTTATTTCTGGTAAATTAAAAAAATATTATATACACATACATACATAAAGATATATTCATATATATGACACACACTTTTTTTAATAGAAAATGCTTGCAAAACAAGTTAAAAAACTTCAAGAAAACAGTCAAATTCCCGCACATTCTGATGTTGCACAGTTCCAAAACTGGTTGTTACAAGAAGACACCCAATCTTTTAAGGACCAGGAGCGATTAATAAGACACAGGTAAGGTTGAGGTTATTGCATATCTTACATATACATTGTGGACTCAGATAAGTTGGAAAAATACTAGAAAGAATTGGAGTTAGGAATTTTTTAAGAACTAGACACGAGAGGAAGGGAGACCAAGGGGCACAGAGACTGGGAGCTTTGATGGCAAGGGAAGGAAGAGCAGTTTCCACGAGAGGTGTCTGGGTTTCTTGGGAGTCCAAGGTAACATGAAATCCTTCCTGTAGTTGGAAATGGAAGAAAAGTATCTTTCAGCACATGTGTCTAACAATAGCTTCTATGATTCATCTTTAAAAGCTGAGAGCATTAAATTTGAGGAACTTAGTGCAAAGTCAAAAATGGAAGTTTGATAAAACTGTTTCTAACACCAATATAAATATGCACTGCCCCCGAAAGAAAATGTGTAAGCTCTCCAGATATTGTCTACTCGTGTTATTACCGTTCTGTAGTCAAGCTCATATCTTGGGAAGTGAAAGGATATTATACTTCTTTTTCCTCTTCCTCTTTCCTCCTTCATTAAGGTGAGGGATTGGGTTTCACTCTTGCCTTTTACATTCCATGATTTCATTTTGTGGTAGGTGCACAATGCATAGTGATGTACCAGAGACCCAGACTGTAGATAGAAGATTTGTTCAAGGCTTTGTAAATCACAGGGTACCCGGGATACAACTTTTTCTTAGGAAATTTAAACCTGTTTTTTCTCTAGATGTGAAGTCCATTTTTCAGGTCTTTAAAACTTCTTTGCCAGCTCATATCCGTAAACCCAGTGAGTTATGAATAATTACTGCACACATTTTTTAATGAGTCTGCACCACATTTTAACATTGTATTGGCCATAAGAACAGATACTTATATGGTACGGAGGTCTGTCTAACAAAGTGTGGTGAGAGCTAGTTTACAAGTCCATGAACAGAAGTGATAGAAAACTGTAAAATTCCTGTAGTTCAAGAGCTAAAAAGCGAGCAAAGGAAGTGGTTTGGGCACAGCAAAGCAGCTGGTGTCCCTGCAGGGGAAACGCCCAGTTCACCTTCACTTGAACTTGCACTTTCATTTAGATATTTGGATATGATAAGCAGGGAGCTAGAACAACGTGAGCGGGCCGCCGAAGAGCAGCGCCTCCTCCAGATGGACCGAGAAGAGAGACGACAGCGGGAACAAACGAGACGAAAACTCAGCCTTCGCAGAAAAATTGAAGAGGTGAGGAGGTACATTTAAAATTGAAGAGAAAAATTGTGTACACTATTTTATTTGTAAATAACTTTAGCTGTCTCTCATACTTCTTAAAGTCACTTAAGGTCTAAATAACTTACCCTCATTAATCTTTCTTCACAGCTGTAATGTACAAGTTGTCACATAAAATAATGAGGCTGACACCACAAACTTTATATGTGAGTCAATATTGGCTTTTAAAGAGATGATCGTGAAAGTTGCTAGACACCATTTACCTCCCCTATATCCCTCAGTGTGAGCGGGATGCTTTTTAAAATTTAGCTTTCATAAAAAATAGCCATGCCAACAATAACCGTGCCTGCATTCCTAATAGAAATGCAGTAAGGATAGCCTATTTGAAAGCCAATGTATGACTTTCATTATACTTGACCTGATTTCTGTCAGGCTGGTGACTTGTTCTAATTTGCTTGTTGGTGGTGGGCAAAATACAAAGGTTTACTCTAAACGCTAAGTACAGTAAAATTGTGTTTTCTAGGAATGGAAGGCAAAAGAGATGTTACTTCTGAGTAAGATTGGAGAAGATGTTAAAAGAGAAGCTAGGATAGAGGAACAACGGCGTAGAAGCAGAGAAGAGAGTGACAAGAAGGTAGATTTATTGAAAGTATCTTTGTTTTGAAAGAGCAACAGAATGCTCCTTAATTTTTGCCTAATGCTAATTTTATGCAATAGGCCCTCACTAACCGTAGTGGCAACTAGTGCAGTGGATACATTTTGGCACTAGGAGTACCCGTCAGACAGGCCCACCGATGGCAGGCCTGGTAACACCATAGGCTGTTTAAGCTGTGTTAACGGCTGAGCTATTTGAAGTATTGATATTTCCAATGGAGTTATTCTAAATTGTCTTTTTTAAATCATGTTTTAATAAAGGAGGCTTTTAATTCATTTGTGTGTGTTTCAGAATATTTTTATACATTTTTCTTTCAGGTTTGACATTATAAATATTTTACTCCAAATTATGAGCTTAAATTAGTTACATAAGTTTTTGAATGATTTTTGCATTTTGCATCTTTGCCAAAAATAAGTTGTATCAGTCTACTTTTGAACTCTTTTATTTTGCTCTAATTTGTCTAACTTACTGTCTTGATTGTTGTATCTTCAGCAATTCTTTCAAAAGTAGTACTGTAACTGAATGCAGGTCCAGCTGCCAGCTGCTTCAAAAGCCAGTATTTGAGAGGCAGGTGCTGTTGTAAAGGCAAGTAGTTTATTCAGATGCCAGCTATCTGGAAAATGAGAGGCTTTTTTCTCAAAGCTCATTTCCCTGGGAAGATGGGGATTTTTGTCTCAAAGTCCATCTCCACAATCCAGTGCTGGCAGAGGTCTTTATAAGGAGGGATGGGAGGAAGCAGAACAGAGATCAAGAGAGAGGGTTGAAAAGTTCTCTGAAGTGCAGACAAGCACAATCCATTCTGATAAGGCAAGTGATGGTCCAGTGTGCATCATCCTGGTTTGTCATCCTGGATCCATGGTTGAAAGTTAACAAGTCCCTGGAGCTGGGATGCCTGAAGGTCTGAGCCTGTATCTTTTGAAGTTAATCCCTAGGATTCTTACACAAACATGTTGTTTATCTATAAGCTGCGTATTAGTCAGAGTTAGCACTTACAGACACAATGTCAAGAGAATGGTGGAGTGGGTTACATCATATTGTCTATAAATAAAGGTAGTTTTATTTCTTCTCTTTAAATCCTCTTCTCTTTCTATTTTGTTTCTTGCCTGATTGCATGGACTAGAGCCTCCAGTATAATGTCCTATAGAATCAATGATAGTAAACATTATTATCAAACATTTTTTTGCCCATCTCTCCTCTCTACAGAAATATTAGGCAGCTTGATGTTGTCCCACATCTCACTGATACTGCCTTTGTTTTGCAATATTTTTCTCCTAGTCTTTTCCTTTTGGATGGTTTGTTTCTCTTTCTCTATTAATTAATAGACATTAATTAATCTCTTCCCTTGTACTGTGTACTGTGTTGTTAATACATCCATTGCATTACTCTCTCACATTTTAAAAAATGATTTAGGTCCTTTTTACATCTTTCATGTCTCTTCTTACCTTTTAAATATGTGATGTAGTTATGTTATCTATGTTAATGTTCTTATCTTTAATTCTAACGTTGTGTCTTTTCTGGGTCAATTTTGACTGATTGATTTACTCCTTTTAAAGGTCATATTTCCTTGCTTCTTTATATGCTCAGGAGTCTTTGTTTGGATGCCAGGTATCATGAATTTTACTTTTTAGGTGCTGAGTATTTTTATATCCCTATAAGTATTTTTACTTTTTCTTGGGTATAGATAAATATCTATCTAAATCCATATAGATTTATGTAGAAACAGCTTGATTGTTATAGGTCTTGCTTTTTAAAATATGTTATTTGGAACCAGAATCACACTTAATCTGAGACTAGTAACTCCCCACTACTGAGGTGATACTCATTCTAATACTCTACCCAAATCACTGTGAATGAAGTCTTTCCAGAGTGGCTGGTGAGGAGCACTGTTCTCTCGAATCCTTTAGGATGGTCCTTTTGTGGCCTCAGTAGTTTTCTTTTTTTTTCCACCTATATGTACTGATCCATTTTCTCACTGAATATACTCCGGATCCATCTGAGGAGTTTGGGGATTCTTGCTCTGTGCAATTATATCCTTTCTAGTACATCCAGGATGGATGATATTAGTCCAGAGAGTCACAAAGGGAAGTCACATTTCATGTATTATATTATGTTTACCAATGGTAGGCCAGAGTGTCTTGTGATTACTCAGTAATCCTCCAATCATAGATGATTTAGAAATTTCCTTAAATTCCTAGGGTAGCTATGGATTAAGAGGCCATCCTCTCCCATCTGAAACTAGACCACTTCCCTGAATATGTGCAGTGAAGGAAACTGCATCTATGTGTTAAATGTGCATATTCGTCATGTTTGACCACAAACGGAAATTTACCGCTTAGTGTCCTCTCCTATTTGTACTCCGAGTGACCTTACAAGTCACAAGACAGGAATGACTATTGATTTCCAATGTACTATTATATTATAAATATTTGTTTTGCATTTCTAAGTAGCAAGTTGATGTTAACCGATATATTTTCTGTAATGTTTTAGAAACAAGCCCTGTTAGAGAAAAAAATGGCTTATCATATACAAAGAATGCAAGAAAATGGCTTTAAAAGAGAAGAGATGGAAAAAAGTACATATGACTACAGAGGACAAGATGGAACGCATTGTGAATGTAAGAACACAGAAGCACATAAGAACACATGTGACTGTAGAAAGTATTTTTCTGCGTACTTATCTAAAAATTATTTTGTAAAATTTTGCTTACTTATTCTTGCTCTACTTGCTTTGTACCAGGCACAGTTACAGGCATTTCCCTATTGCAGTTCAGCTTGAGAAGTAGACACATGTGTAAACATTAAAACAAACTAAAATAATCTTACAAAGGTGTTCAGTAGACAAGCTTCCCTATACTATAGTTCTAACCAGTCTCTCTATACTTAAAATAATGTATTTTTTGCTACTAAAACTTGAAAAGGTTGTGTGTAAGATAATGAGTATTATATACCAACATAGTTTTCTGCTATGTTACCAGCCAGAAAGAATAGTAGACAGTACCAGAGAAAAACAAAGGGAAGAAGGAAGGGAAGCATTAGAGAAAGAGGGGAAGCAAGGAAGAATGGAAGGCAAAAGGAAGAAAATGAAGAAAGTTTAAGGGAGGAATGTCAACTCCCAACTTTGTTATGCCCAAACTGTTACAGCTTCCTTTCATTTATATCATGAGAAGAGTATAGGGGAATTTATAAAATCAATTTAGGTAATATATTAATTAAAATTTCATGGCCAGAATGGAAAAATATAGACTTGTTTTAATTATTTGTGCCTATGTAGTATCAGGAGAAACATGCTCATCTTCCATGCAGTAGTCATCACAGCATCCCATCAATCCCATCTCTGTCCCATTAACCCTGATTTCAGGTGAGCACCTACCTGTGCTGTTCCTATAAGTTACTGCTAGTCTGCACTGGCTCTTCATTTAACCTACTTCGAATCCATTCTTTTTAAACTGCTACCTAATTATACTAAAAACTCTATTCTGACAGTTTTTACCTCTTAAATGAAGCTCAGACTTCTTAGGCAGCCATTCCTCATCATCTGGAGTCCAGATGAAACCTGACTTGGTTTTTACTTTATTTCACCTGTCTCCTTGAAGAAAACAGCTCTGACCTAAGCACTGCATATGCAGACCCTTGAGGCAAACTGCTAAAGGACACGCCCTGCTTTACCATTCTCTAACTGTGTAAATAGCTTGGACAATAGCTGACGCTCTGTATGCCACCATTTCATCATTTAAAAACAAAGATAATAGTCCTAAATAATTCCTATAAAGGGTTTAAAAGTTCTAGCCCATAGTAAACACTCAGTTTATTTAACTGTCCAGTCCAATGAGACTCCTGACCATTCCTAAAACATAAGTCACCTTTCATATTTTCTGTGCCTCTCTTTTCCAGTTTTTTCAGACTGGAATGACATGCTCACTGACCATCTATCCAAATCCTACAATTCTTTGAGGTCTACTGTAAATGAAACTCCATAATGTCTTTCTTAATAACCCTAATTGGAACACCCCTCTCTCCTTTGAATCCCTACAGTACTTTGTGTCATTCTGGATACACTTATTACATACTCTGTCTCAATCAACCATGATATCGTAACATTTGTATTCACAGAGTACCTACTATTGTATGTATGCATGTATGTATGTATGTATGCATGTAAGTATGACTAAATATATGCTTGCCAAATGAGTTAATTCAATCTATTCGGCTCATTGAGATGATGACAGCAATGTATTGCTTGAGAAAAGAAATCACTTTCATAACTATATATATTCCTTACTCTTCAACTATTAACTGTTTCATTTAAATAAGAAGAGAGTTTCAAGTGGACATTTTTAACATTTGTTACTTCAAAACCCCCTCTTTTGAAGGAGTAAAATATAAACTTAATTTGTATTATCCAGGTGACAGAGGATAAGAATATTTGTTTCATGAATGAAATTAAATGATACCTTTACAGTAATGTTGCCGTCTTCTGCAAAGTAGGCAGCTTCCAGGGGCACACAAAGAGAACGGGAGGAGAAGGGCCTGTCAAGTGGATCTGCTCCAGTGGGAAGACAGATGGCCCTCACATTTTACATCTCAGATAAAAACCCACTGAGCACACATGTCGTGAAGATCCTTTGCCCTCGTAAATGGTCAGGGACAGGAACTACAGTCACCTCTGTCTTGAAGAGGGGACATGTATGTGGTTGTTTATGCCAGGCTATGAGGCACCTCTCACAACTGCAATAGTGACTGTGGGCTGCTGGATCTCTGGCCGGTAGCTACGTTGGTCAGCATCCCCACACAGAGGAAATTACATTTTACAATTGAGCTGTGTGTAGCTTTTCCTCTCTGCCAGAAAAAAAAAAAATCTGTCCCTCCAAGCAGAGCATTTAACTTGAATGGATAATATTTCAAGAGTTATGTCTTTCTTCGTATTTCACATCTCTGTTTGCTACAATACCTCCCCACAGTCCCACATATAGATTAGTATACGGCTGAATTACTCCAGGGCATGAAGAGAGAGTCTATTTCGGGTAATTCTGTCATCACCATTATTAAACATAAATGTTTTATTACATTTTTTAAGCTTATCTTCCAAAGAAGAAGAAGAAGATCCATGATGATATAAAGACAATTTATCCTGTTGGTGACCAGAAAGCAAACAAAGGTGCTTACGATAATTGACTTGTGTGATAAGAAATACTACATAATGACTTGGGAAAAGACTGTGTTTCCAGGGCTTCATTGCTTAACTGCAGAGAAATCCTCAAATGATTGTTTTAGAGTCATTCTTGCCAACAATGACACAACCTATATTGCTTTCAGAAGTTGACCTCTAGTTATCAATCCAGTGTTTTGAACTTTACCTTATCATTTGAGAAAAATTAAATGAAGGGTCTATTGCTGTTAAATTAATAGCACATGAAAACTAACAAATTGCAAAATAACTTTTATAATGGTCAAAATGATTTTAGAAAAGTCTGAAGTGAGTCATAAGTAAAGTGTGTTACTGCAAAGCCACCACAAACCCTGTAGAAGTATCCCTTAATTATTTATCTCACACTGTGTCACTTCACGTTGTCTATTAGAGCTCATTGGAACCCAATGACAGCATGAAAATCCCCCAAATATTACACTCTCAAAAGTGTAAGACTGTTCAAAATTAAACAATATTAATTTCCTCCCACTGTTAAATTTCCAGGGAAAATTAAAGTATAAAAGTTAAATCTCTTTGCTCTCATCAGTTAATATCTAAGGGGGGGGAAATCCAAAATCCTTCCCCCCCGAGTCCGTGGTTTGATTACTCAGTCTCATCAAGGTTCAGGGACCTGGGAAGAGATGGGGTAGCCTCAGTTGAAGCTGTATTTCACTCCCAGAGCCACTGAGGCTGAGCTAATTCATCTCTAAGCTTTTGGGATCCCATTTTTAGATTCCACAGATTTTTGTATAATACATTGAAGCTTTCTTACAATACACACAATTATGACAACACCAGCTCCACATCTACTACAATGTAGACAATAAACCTAAATTATCAGTCTCTAAACCAGTTATATCACATAGGATGATCTTCTAAAGCTGTGGTGTTTAATGCACCTGGGACTGGTCTTACTGATATGAACAAATCCCAGTGGTATTGAAGGAAAGGATGCTAGAGGGAAAATACTATTTTCAAACTCACCAGGTTACCTGTCTAACTGTGACAACTGTCCAGGGATCAGGCCTGTAGATTTAAGTGTACTTGGGAGACGTATTCTATTAAATGATGAATTCTGAAACTACATTGATACATACCAGGAAGGGAGGGGCAGTTAACTACCTACTCTCCACTGTAAGAAGAATGGCATGTGAATCATTGTATTTTGTGAATTTTAGAAATGTACAGTAGCAACATCACCAATTGTGTATTATTAGAAGTACCCATATTTCCCATTCACCAAGATCAGACCATCTCCGTTTCAGTTTTATCACTGACCCGTGGCTACAGACCCTGTACAGTGCCACACCTCTCACACCCTTGGGGCTGGCAACTCTTCCAGCAGAGCAAAGAGCTCTGGATTCTGTACAGTCTCTGCTTCTGATCTTGTCTCTGCATTTTTTCATTCTCAAAGAAAGATCCTGAGGTATTTTGCTTTAAAATACCCTAAAGCAAAATGGAATTTTTGGTAAATTTCACGAATTGTAATGTGTATGGGTTTGTGCAGCCTTTACCACAATCACATGAGAACAGTTCCAACATTCCAAAAATTTCCTTTTGCACTCACACCTTCCTCCCTCCCGGAATAACCCCAAACAACCACTGTATGTTCTACATTACTGTAGTTTTTTCCCCCTTTGGGGAATGTCTCATAAGTGGAATCATAAGGCATTTGGCCTTTTGATAATGACTTGTTACACTCAACATAATGCCTTTGAAATTCATTCTAGTTGCTGCATATGTCAATGGTTTACTCTTTTTTATTGCTGAGTGGTGTTCCATTATATGTATGCACCAGAGATTGTTTGCATGTTCACCAATTGAAGACATTTGGGTTGTTTCCAGGTTTTAGCGATTATGAATGGAAAGGTTAGCAGTATTTGCATGTGAACAAGTATTGGGTCATACGGTAAGTGTATGTTAGTGTTTAGAAATAACTGCCCCAGTTTTCTAGAGTGCTGTAACATTTTGCATTCCCATCACTAATACAAGACAGAGAGATTTGCTATGCACCTGTGCACCCATTGGTATTATCAGTAGCATTTATTTTAGCCATCCCAGTAGAAGTAGTGGTATCTCATTGTGGTTTTCACTTGCATTTCCAGTGCATATCATGCTGACTTTTCATATACCTTTTGCCTTTTGTAAATTCTGCTTGGTAAAGTATCTGTTGAACATTTTTGCTCATTTTTAGTTAGGTAGTTTTCTTACTGTTGAGTTTTGGGAGTTATTTATGTATTCTAAATATAAGCCTTTTTCAGATATGTGATTTATATTTTCTCTGTCTGTGAGTTGCCTTTTCATTTTCAGTTCCATTGATTATCCCTTACCGATACTGTGCTGTTTCAGTTACTGTAGCTCTTTATTGTCTTTAAATAAGCTATAATCCCACCTGCATTTTTTCTTTTTCAAAAATTTTATACCTATTTTAACTCATTTGTTTTTTCCATATACATTTTATAATCAGCTTGTTTACAAGCTGGGATATTTTTTTGAATGAAGTACATTAAATCAACCTACATGTCCATTTGAGTAGAAAAATATATTTACTATCTGGGGTCTTCCAATCCATAAATATGGTATCTGTCTTTGTTTAGGTTGTCCTTGATTTCTTTAATACATGCTTTACAGTTTTCGGCATAAAGATCTTGTATAAGTTGTGTTATATTTATACATAGGTATTTCAATTTTTGATGCTATTGTACATGGTATTTTTAAAATTTGGTTTCCAATTGTCCATGGCTATTGTTGTTACTGTATCTTCTTGTGCAGAATTTTTAGTTATTGTTCCAGATAACAAGGTGCTTAGCTTTTTACAATCAGTTATGAATGAATATTTTATCTCTCTAAGTGGAATGTGGAAATCTTACCACTACATATGTCTCTCTACCCTTCTCACCTTTGTTATAATTCTTATATATTACATCTACATACACCAAATATCCATTTAGATGATGTAATGCATTTGGTTTTATATAACTAAATAGGGGAAGCATAGTCTACTATAAGTACTTAAGTAGTTTTCATTTTGGTTTCCCTTTAATTCCTGATATATCAGTGTTTTTTATTTTTTATTTTTATTATTATTCAATTAAAGTTGTCCCCATTTTCCTCCTATTACTTTTCCCCACCCCACCAACCCCCCCTTCCCACATACATTCCTCCCCTCACTCTTGTCTTTGTCCATGGATCCCCTATACATGTTCCTTGACAACCCTACCCTTCTTTGCCCCATTACCCCTGTCCCCCCTCCCCTCTGGTTTCTTTTTATCTCTTTCCTCAGTCTATAGAGCTTCCCTTAACATCTCTTTTAGAACAGATTTTCTGGCACCAAATTATCTTAGTTTTTCTTTATCTAAGAATGTCTTTGTTTTACTTTCATTCCTGAAAGAAACTGTTTTTACTTGATATAAAATTGTAAGTTGACAGGTATTTTGTTGTTGTTTTTTTCCAGATCTTAAAACAATGTTATTACACTTCATTGTGGTCATCATGGTTCTAATGAAATAATTACAGTAGTTGGATAGTTTAGTCCTCTATAATTAATGTGGCATTTTTCTATGGAACTTAGGATTCTTTTTGTGGGGGTTAGTTTTCAGCAGTTTGATTATGGTGTATCTTTGTGTGGATTTTTTTTGTTCCCTCCCCCACCCTTTAGCCTTCACTCAGTTTCTTTAAATTGTTTTTATCTTTTGTCAAATTTCTATTAAGCAAATGGAAATTTTTCCATTAAAAATTTCCAAGACCTTTTTTCTGACAAAGAGAACTACCATATTTTGCCACATATAATGTGCTCCCATGTATAGTGTGCATCCATGTTTTTGGCCCAAACTTTCAGGAGAAAATATTTTGTTTTAATATTTTAATTCAATTATTTATTTATTTATATTTAGAAACAAAACCAACTGTCGTATTCCAGGGTATTATTTTGCATATGGATATTGTTATTGCTTTCTAGAGTTATACTTTTAATGCATAAGTATAAATTAAAAATTAAAATATTTATTTTTCCCTTTTTTATTGTTGGTCAAATACAGTTGTCTCCATTTTCCCCCACCACCTCCCACCCTCTATCCTACTCCCCTTTGGCTTTGTCCATGGGTCCTTTATACATGTTCCTTGATGATCCTTGCCCTTCTTTCCCCTGTTATCACCCTCCTCCCTCTTCTCTGGTTCCTGTCAGTTTTTTCTTTATTTCAATGAGATATGGAATTAGTACTACCCATGCATAATATGCATCCTTATTTTTCCCTCAAAAATCTGGGCAAAAAAGTGCACATTTTACATGGCAAAATATGATACTATCCAAATCTGGTGGTTATCATTACCATCATTTAAAAATATATTTACTACATGAATGTGTGCCCTTAAACTACATATAGATATATGCATAGATACCATTGTTAAGATATTTTAGTGTAACTTACAAGGTTGTTGTGACTTGCTTTTTACACTCAGTTTCATAGTACAGAAGTTTTCTCTATGTGCTGCCTGACACTTAATTTCATTACTAATCTTATCCCATTATGTGAATATACCACAATTTATACATCTGGGCTTTTTTGTGGATAGAATTCTCTGTTATTTGAACAATCTTGCCCTGAACATTCTTGTACACATAAAACTCCTGGTACTCATGGACAAGAGACTCTCCAGGGCTTACGTACCTAGGTATAGGGTTTCTGAGTCATGTTTCCTCTTCTGGGAAATTAGCTTTTCAAATATCATGTCCATTTGCCTACTGCACTGGTTTTCTTATGGAGTTGAAATATTTTTTTAGTCCTACTATACACTCATTATTATATATGGTATAATACATGGTATATATGGTATACATATATATGGTATAGCGAAATTATTCCAAATTATGGTTTATTTCTATTTTCTTTGTCTTTTGATATACAGAAGCTCTTAATTAATGTAACATAATTTTGCATTTTTTCCTTCATGGTTTGTATATTTAGTTACTTTTTATTTGAGGTTTATTTGTATGAGTTCTCTTTGATATGGCAAAAGTATTACTCTTTTGTCTTATTTATGTGGCAAATATTCTCACAGTTTTGTCAACTACTTTTCCTTAGCTTTTTTAATTAAGCATTTCAAGCATTAAAAAGCCCCAATAGATCCCTTATATACCAATCACTTCATTTCACAATAGCTCATGGAAAGTTGTGCTTTGTGTACACACTCGCTCTCTCCCTGCTGTCACACTGTTCTAAAGCACATCCAACAGCACAGAACAGCATTTCATTCACCAATGTGTCAGTATGTATCTAAAAGTAAGAATTATATTTTAATACATAGCCACAGGACCATTTTCACATTGCACAAATTAACAACTCCTTAATGTGATTAAATATTTAACCACTAACTTTCTAATATCGTGAATTTTATTAAAATTGTTTGATGTTAGTTTAAATCTACATTGGCATGCATTGCAATAGTGTGTTCTGTGTATCCCTCTCCCTTTCTCCCTCCCTCTTTTTATAAACTACAATGTATTCGTTGAATAAACTGAATTGCTTGTCCCGTTGTATTCCTCGCAAACTGGACTTTGCTGATTGTATCTATATGATATAGTTATGTGTGTTATTTCTTCTGTGCTTATAAAATATTGGTTAGATCAATGCACTCTTAGGTTCAATTTTTTAGTAAAACTGACTCACAGGTGATGGTGTGTCTTTCCCTCAGGAGCCATGTAATAATATCTCATTGTCTTTCTCTCTGTGATCTGAGCAGCCACTTATATTCAAAACCTAAATTTAATATTTAATTAGGGGCTGCAAAATGGGTATATTTTAAATTCTATCATTCCTTCTTTGTAGATAGGCTGGAATACTTCTACAGAAAGAAACTTCAACTACTGTTTGGTTACACTGTGGCATAGGATACTTAGGAAAAGCAGAATGATGCTTAATATTTTACCATCATTTATCAGCATATAATATAAAAATGGTTTGGTAGCATCCTCCAACATTGAGCAATTATTTGTGTGTGTGTGTGTCAGTCTGAATTCACAAATTTAGATAAATTTGATGTGCTTCCACACAGCGCTGTCACTGTGTTCACTGATGCTGATATTGTGACGGCTCTGGCCAGCGGGAGCCCCTCACTATTACTCTCTGAGTCAGCTGCAACAGGAGCTTAGAGATTTGCGGTAGCTTCTTTCCTCTCTGGGAAGACAGGATTATGCAGTGTATCTTGTACACGTTCAGTTGCTTCAGCACAATAGTTATTGGTATCTTTGAAAAGACTAAGTGACCATATATAGATGGCCCTGTTTATGGACATTCTCTTCTGTTTTACTGATCTGTCTGTCTTAATTTGAATTCATTACACTCTTAATTACTGTAGGTTTATAATAAATCTTGTATTTGGCAGTTCGAGTTCTCCAACACTTGTTATTGCTCATGATTAACTTCCTTTGCTAGGGCCTTTGCATTTCCATGGAAATTTTGAAGCAAGTTTTTCAATATCTACAACGTAGTCTGCTGGAATTTTATTTGGATTCATGTTTCGTTTCTTTCCCTTGCTAGCTAGGACCTCCAAGATGGTGTTAAAAAAATGGTTATTGTGTATATCCTAATCTTGTTCTAAAACTTAAAGGAAGAGATAGATATAAATTAGAATATTAGTTCTAGTCTCTTAAATATATCTTTTACCAGAGAAAGGACATGCCCTCGTATTTCTAGTTCACTAAAAAGTTTTGTCGTGAATGAGTGTTGAACTTTATCATATTTATGCATCTTTGACATAATATCTAAATTTTCTCTTCTTTTCACTTAATGTGGTGGATTACTTTGACCTAAATTGAATGTTAAACCAACCCTGCATTCTTAGGATAAACTTCACTTATTTATTATGCATTATCTTTATTATATATTATTATTTCAGGTTATTATTTTATTTATAATCTTTTT
This sequence comes from Desmodus rotundus, assembly GCF_022682495.2. Lineage (NCBI taxonomy): Eukaryota > Metazoa > Chordata > Mammalia > Chiroptera > Phyllostomidae > Desmodus > Desmodus rotundus. The sequence continues at coordinate 169,829,985 of NC_071388.1, forward strand.
GTTCATGGGGAACATCGGCTGAGGTTTTCTTTTCCTGTAATATCTTGTAATGATTTTCCTATTACAGTGGTCCTGGTTTCAAAATACAATTCAGGATAGGTATTCACTGCTCTTTCATTTTTCAGAGGAGTTTGTATAGAATTACTGTAATTTATTCTTAGGTATTTGGTGTAATTCATAAGTGAAGTCACTTGAGCCTCAAGTTTGCTTTGTGGAAATGTTTTTAACAACATATTTAATTTCTTTAATATATATATGAGATTCTTCATATTACCTATTCATGAATGAAATTTGGTAGTTTATTTTGTTCTAGGTATTTGTCCCTTGCATATAAATTTTTAAAATTATTGTCAGGGTTGGGGGGAGTGGTGGCAGGAAAATGCAGACAACTGTATTTGAACAAAAATAAATAAATAAATAGAAAAAATTATTGTCATACTGTTTTCATAGTTTTCCCTTATTATTATGTTTAGTATTTTCTGTAAACTGTGTTGTGCTACCTCTAATTTTCTTGTTGTTAGAAATTTGTGTATTTTTTCCTGACAACGCTGGCTATCCCTTTATAAATTTTTCAGAGGTCAACTGTTAGTTTCGATTTTTTTTCTCTTGCTTTCTATTTTTTTGATTTTCATTTTGATCTTTACCAATTTCTTTCTTATGCTTACTAAGCATTGACAAGATATGAAAGAATTAAAATGCTGATGCACCGGTGAATGCTATGTAAAATGGTAAACCCGCTTCGGAAAAAAGTGTGGCATTTTTTAAAAGTTCAACACATACCTACCACATGACCCAATCATTCCACTACTAGGTATTTACCCAATAGAAATGGAAAAAAAATGTCTACACAGAGACTTTTTCATGAAAGTCATAAAGTTTTAGTTGCAAGAGGCCAAAATTGTAAATAATCCAAATATCAGGGAGTATATGAAAAATTGTGATGTATTCATACATTGGAAATCTCAGAAAAAAGAAACAAATAATTAATACATGCAACATTGTGTTGAATGAAAAAAGCCAGGCAAAAACAAAAAGACTACAATGCTGTCTGATTTCATCCATATAAAATTCTAGAAAATTCCAAGTAATTTCATGTGGTACAGAGCAGTGCTGCCAAGGGATGGGGGATTATACAAGAGGATGAAGAAACCTTTGAGGGTATTGGAAATGTTATTTTGATTACAGTGATGACTTCACAGTTGTATACGTTTTAAAGTTGATAAAAACCATTCAATTTAAATAAACATAGTTTACTGCATTTCAATCATACCTCAATAGGCTGTTTAAAAAAAAAAACTACAGTGTTTCTTTCTCTCATTTGCTTTTAGAACCCAGAACAAATGTTATTCAACAATCACTAAATATTTCAAAGAATGTTGTGAAAAAACCAACAACTCCAGTTGTTTGTCAGTCTAATATACAAGATAATGATACTGAGCAAAAGGTATAACATTATGTGTCAAACTTTTATATGCTGATTAATAACTTATCTAGTTAACTTTCACTTCTATGAACTACCTCTTTCCCTACAAGCAAGGTACTGATTGGTCAGGAATATTAAGGTCTGTTCATGAGACATGATCCCTGAAAGTGTTGAGTTAAGTTTATGCTACACTCATTATGTAATTTAGCAGAAGATAATCTAAACAAATATTTTGTAGTAATAATGATAATACTAGGTAATATTTATTGAGTATCTCCTATTGGCCAAGCCCTGAACTAAGCCAGAAGGAAGGAAAATGAGAAAATTGGGTCACACAGGATACAAAGATAAATAAAACAATCACTTGAGGACTCCTTGTCAAGTGGGCCAGAGAGACACTGTAAAATGGTTTTTACAAAAAAATGAGATTCTGGAGTGATAAGTTTTATTTTGATTCTAAGCAATGTGTTTGTTAAGCATTAGATTAGATTGGAATAGATTGGATTTTCTTGCCCTGAAACAAACAAAATTACTGTATAGTTTTAGAACCAGTCATTGAATGGACTCCATGATTTAAACAAAATATTGAATATTAGAAGAGGAACACTTTTGGACATTGCTACATACTGAAGTCAATTTCAAAATAGTTACATTCGAGATCCCTGGGAAATGTATTCTAGGAGGTTCATAAGATGTATTGTCCCTGAGACAATTTTCATGAGATAATTAAGGGATGGCAGGCAGGGGAATTCTGTACCTGGTTGATAGAAGGCAAAATCTCTTTCAAAGGTATAGTTACTAATGAATGTTTTTTTTCTTTAATGTTGTACCATATAGAAAGATGAATTCATAAATAAAAGATCAAGTATTTGTAATGATAAAGGTAAGAAAATGAAAAAGATAATTGTTTCGTTATTTGTTAAGGATATAATTATGGTTTCATCTTAGTTTCCAAGCTATTTACCTGATTTCACAAATTATGGTTGTCTTAGAAAATAAAACATGGTATAAAATTGTTTATGATTATAGATGTTAGAATTAGCCAAAATATTTGAGTGATTGCTTGATGAGTATGGCTTTTGAAATTTGCAAGGTGTGACAGTTAGGGTCCCTGCTGTGACTATTTATAACGATAGGTAGGGCAAGTTACCGACACATAGTGGATCAGTAAGTTACAGTACAAACATCTGGGAGATCCATATGGGGACCAGGACCATCAATTCCCCACAGACTATACATCCAACTTCCCACGTCCCCTTGAGTAAGATGTACATTGACTAAGTTTTTTATGTGCCTTGTTATATATTTCTGGGCATCACCAACAAGCTCCTTCCTATGCATGTCAGAAAATATCAGACATCTCTGTCCAGTGGCCAATAGCTACTTCAAATTCAATACAAAATTAAATCCATCATCTTCCTGATCCTTCTGTTTTCACCCAGGAACAAAACCTGAGTTATCTTTGACTCTTCCTCTTGTACTTTGCATCCCAAAGTTTCCACTTTCTGTATAATTTACCTTCTTAATTTAGCTTGCCCTCTCCTCTTTCTCATCCCCACACCTTCTGCCTTGTTTCCTCCATCCTTTAATACTTTAGTATCCTTCCTCCAATCTCTTCCTCCTTTTTTGAATTCACCATATGTTTGTTGTGAAACATTCTTCCTAAAAAACAGCTTTGGTTATTTAAATAGTCCATGGTTTTCCATTGCAGACTGAATGAAATGCAGTTCTTTCTGGCCAAAGTCTTTGGTTAGATATATGGATTAAGCTGGTCTTAAAATTCACTAAGTTAGGATCAAGGTTTGAGAATTTGAGACTTCTCCTTGGAACCCATGGTGAAGCACCAGTAATTTGTAGGCCATGAACATCGGAAAGGTCATGTTGTCCTGTTAGATACTTCCCGAACTCAAATAAATCCCTCATTGAGGTAATCCAGTGATTGTGGTGGCTCAGCAGGAAGAACGCTCGATCAATTCTACTCATATCCTGCTTTGTTCCAGCAATACTACCTTCTCATATTTAAAGGTATCTCTTCTTTTTCTAGGAGCTCTGTACATTTCACCTCAAGATTCAGTTATTTCAGGTGAAACTTCACCTGCAAGAAATTTTCCCAGATCTTCACAGTCTTATTTAGCTCCTCCAAAAGTTGAGGTATGTAGTATTTCTTTTGCCCCAAATGCAAACAAAATTAATCTGGTACCATCTTAATATCATCATTGATATAAAAAAATAATTCATAAAGTGACCATACAGATGAGCTTTATTCCCTGAAATTAATACCCCATAATTACATTTTAATAGCCCTAGGATGGTCTTCCTAGGGTGCAACATGGCATTCCATAGATGTACCTGTAACATTAAAAGGAAGTATAAAATTGGGTTTCTTTGATTAGTTTTGCCTAGTACTGATAGGTTGTTTAGAGACAGTCTGTTTAGAAACAGACTGTCCCTCCCCATTCCCTTTTGACCAGTGATCAGTTACCTGCTGTTGAAAAGTTACCAGCAAAGAGTCAGGATGCAGCTTGGGATTATAGATGTGAAAATCACATCTTCCATTTCACCAGTAGCAGTGTTCACTGGTTAAACTGTGCTGAAGAGGGAACATGGTTTTAAAGAGACTTCAATAAACTGAAAATTGATTAAATTTTTTCAAATGAATTCTACTTGATTCAGATAAAAAATGGCATCATTTTCCATGTTCTCTGATGCAGGGGTCCCCAACCCCTGGGCCATGGACTGGTACCAGTCCGTGGCCTGTTAGGAACTGGGCCACACAGCAGAAGGTGAGAGGTGGGCGAGTGAGCAAAACTTCACTTGCATTATTGCCTGAGCTCCACTTCCTGTCTTCACCCCCACTGTGTCTGTGGAAAAATTTTCTTCCACAAAACTGGCTCCTGGTGCCAAAAAGTTTGGGGACTGCTGCTCTACTGTATAATATGAATTCTGTCAGGAAAAAGTCCAGCCATTGTTAATATAATGAGAACAGTTTGCATGGCATTGATATAACTTGGCAGCCAAGGAGAATGGACTGGAATGCGCATGCATGAACGATGATACTTCACTGTACCAGTCAGTGGGGGCGGTAGATGCCATTGAGTGAGCATGTGTACTGTGTGGCTGTAGCATTCAAAATGACTGAAGGACCAGAGCAATGAATCTGCATCAGATTTTGTGTTAAGCTTGAGCATTCCTCTGTGGACACTATTTGGATGATTCAGAAGGCCACAGCTATGGGTATCTAACTGGGGATTGGCAGCTTTACCACAACAATGTGCCTGCTCATGCATCATGTCTCATGCAGAGATTTTTGGCAAAACATCAAATCACTCAGGCAACTGTGCCCCACTACAGCACAGATTTTGTGCCCTGAGTCTTCAGATTTTTCCCAAAATTAAAATCACCTCTGAAAGGGAAGAGATTTCAGACCATTGAATAGATTCAGCAAAATACAGTGGGGCAGCTGATGGCGATTGGGAGAACCGTGTGAGGTCCCCACATGTCTACTTTAAAAGCAACCGAGGTGTCATTGTCCCATATACAGTGTTTCTTGTTTCCTGTATCTTCTTCAATAAATGTCTCCATTTTCCATAATATATGGATGGATCCATTCTAGACTGGCCTCGTATATGGTGGACTACATTATGCATCACTTTTACAATGTAGTATGATTATTCTCATTTATATTATGATATGCTTCTCTGTAGCCGAGTTTTATTATAAATAACATTTTAAAGTTCAATGTTCTATGTCAATATCTACTTTACGTGTGTTAAGAGTCATAAAAATATTTCTTAGCGACTTGGACAAAGTTTTCATATTGCCCAACAAATTTCTAAGACTATGTCTTTTACTAAAAATAAACAAAACAACTCCTTCAAAAACAGTGTCTAGATTTATAATTGACCTTTTTGGGTAATAAGTGTGTTATTAAATTTGCCATTCTCATAATCTCAAATGAGTATCAAAATGTCGACAAATATCTAATTTATGAGAAATTACATTTTATTCATGTAATTATTCATCCTGTTTCCAACATGTTGTATACAGGCTACCGCTGTGAGAAAATGTACTTCTGGTGGCCTATGTTTATCCTTCAGAACTGGTAAAAAGAAAAGTCTATTGCTCTGGTTTTACCTCCCTGAGCAGACTGAATTCTTGGAGAAGTCTACAGAGCTACATCCCTACATATTCAGAGAACCTGTTCTGTCTTCCAGCTCTTTTAAACTTTTCTATATTGTTAGCTTTGTTAAAAAAAACAAACCTGTTCTTTTGTCCCACTAAGTTGATTGACTTCCTTACTAATCAATGCACTCCAGAGACAGTTAATTTTCGAATACCAGTGAACACTATTGTGCAGAAAAAGTTGACATAGCAGGCTTGAGACCTCTGCTTTTAAAAAGGCCAGCTTGCAAGGTTGGCCTTTGGCTAGTGTTTGGGAATTTGGCTTTTCTAACATTCCCTGACATAGAACTTTTCCAAACTGAGTAGGTGGGACACTGTACCTAGACCCTGCAAAGAATGTAATTTTTGCTGAACATCTGATTGCCGTTTGGGAGGCTGGAATTTTGGCATGCACCAAGGCAGGGGTGTCTTCACGACCAGCCTTCAGTAAAAACCTTGAGTGCTAAGGTTCTACTGTATTTCCCTGGGCATGAAAACTACATATTTCTACATTTTTTTTATTGCTGGAGAAAAGAAAATGATCAAGCATGTCCTCCCACAAGAAGGAGAGACCATAAGGAAGGCAATGCATGGATTTTTCCAGACTCAGCCTCCTTATTTTCCCCTCAGTGATCTTATAGTGTATCCTTTACTTTGTAACAAATCTTAGATGTAAACACAAATATACTCTAAGTTCCATCGATCTTAATAAATCACCAAATGTGTGAGTAGTCTTGCAGACCACCTATAACTATGGCATTTTAAATTCTGTAAATTATAGATTTACTATAAGCAGAAAAAATATGTGTACTTCTTAAAAATTGACCTGTAAGGGAGATTCTCAAAATCTGAAGTTTGTGTATTTAAATATGTGTGTGTTGATGTTCAAATTCTAGAAAAAATCATTTGAGGATGTTTGTTTGTTTTATTGTTTGTATTACACAGAAGGACGTAAATACTGATTGGAGTAAAAAGCAAAACAAGAGAGCAAGCGTCCTCTGTGAGTCAGGTAAGCCACTGAGTAAAGTACGTGATCTTTTAAATCAGTGGCTCCATTGAGCCCCTCACTCATGCTGGTCATGGTGCTGAATATTGAAAGAAGAAAAACCATTGTTCTTATCCAAGGCTGTTAAGGTGAAGTGAGGAGATAGGCCTGCCAATAACCACAACCCAATATGATACGTACAATAAAGGCAAAAGGTGTATACAAATCAGACCAAGTAGAGAGAAGACAGGTCTACCTAGGGTAGTCAGGGCAGCTTTTGCAAAATAAACATAGCTGAGGCTCTGGACAGGTAGCTCAGTTGGTTGGAGTGACACCCTGATATGCAAGGTTGCAGGATTTATGCTCAGTCTGGGCACTTACGAGAATCTACCAATGAGTTCATGGGTGGGTAAAACAACAAGTCAATGTTTCTCTCTCCCTTCTCTCTCTAAAATCAATGAATAAATTTTTTTAAAAGAATAGACATAATTGAGACAAACTATCTTCCCCATTCAGAAATAAATTGTTTCTCATAGTAAAATTTTAATATTTTAAATCAAATATCTTTTATTCTATTACTTATGTTAATTTTTTAAATTATTATGTTAAGTAATAGTCATTTGATCATATGTACTATTCTTTTGCTATGTACCTGGATTCAGTATGCCAATGTTTTGTTCTACACTTTTGTTTCTGCAGTCATGGTAGTGATTGTTCCATAATTTCCGTTTCTCCTAATGTTTTTTTCCCCACATAAAAGTTGTGCTATCCTCATATGTATCAATCCTTTCTTTTCTACTGGAAGAGATACGGAGAATATTGGATTAATTTTTTCCTTAAAAATTTTGTAGAATTCACTGGTGAAGCTATCTGGGCTAGGAGTTTTCTTTGTTAGGTAGTTTTTAATTACAACTTAAAAAAATTAAATATATGATTATTTAGTTGCTACTCATAGTAAGTTATCTTTTTCTAGGAATTACTTTACCTAAGTTTTCAAATGTATCAGAATAAAGTCATTCATAATATAACATTTTATGAATATATTTATTATACTAATATTTTACTGTTTTAGTTAGAATTAAAAGCTTTCAGGAAATACAAATTTTTATGTTCAGTAAATAATCTAAAAGCACACAAATCTATGTAACCTCAGGTATGAACATTGAATATAAAATAATCTGTCCTGCCAAAGACCCATGTTTTTCCTTTTCAAATCAAAACATCCTTCCTCCTTCTCTAATAACTATTCTCTTGATTTCTACCACGATATTAGCATTGCCTGCTTTTGAAATTTATATAAATGGAATCAAGGCATATATATAAAAATACATTTCTGGTTGTTTCTCTCAATATTATATTTCTGAGAATCATCACTTTCTTTGTGTGGAGTTGTGATTTATTTTCATTGTTGTGTAGTTTATGAACTACACAATTTATTCTACTGTTCATAACTATCTGAATTTTTCCAGATATGAGCTGATAAAAGGAATTCATTGTTTGTGTGTATGTGTGAGAGAGAGAGAGAAAGAGAAATCTATTGGATACATATCTAAGAATAAAACCACTGGGCCATTCCGTATATATGTGTATGTTCAATTGTAGTAGATGATGCTCAAAATTTTTCTGAAGGGCTTACACCCCTTCAGAAATCACAGGGGAGTTCTTGTGACTTGATATGCTCAACTCTTGATACTTCATTATTTAATGTTAGCCATTCTGGCGGGTTGGTATCTCATTGAGGTTTGAATTAACATTTTCCTTATTAGTAATGAAGTTTCATATCTTTATGGGCCATCTGGAGATCCTGTTGTTGAAGGTTTTATTTAAATCTCTTACCCAGTTTTCTATCATGTTGCACCTCTGTTGCTTCCTGATTTGTAAGCTGGTTTTGTTGCGTTCCAGATCATGAATCCTTTGTTGAGTATAGTGATGTTTTATATTCTCACACTATATGCCTTTCCTTTTCTTTTTTCTTATGGATTTTGAAGAAGGGGTTATTATTCAAGTTATATTTTATTTTTGATTAGTTATTTCTCTCTCCTATGCAAGAAATCTTTTCCTAGGCAATGTTCATAATCTTTTTTACTTAGAAAATTTTTGTGAGAAAACTTAAGTTCTAGTTTATTAGCAAATTCCAATTATGCAATATAGCACTATCAACTACAGACACTTTGTGGTACATCAGATCCTCAGACTTCACTCATCTTATAACTAAGCGCTGGCCCTTTACCAGCCTTTCCTTATTTCTTTCATGCCCCAGCCCCTGGCAACCATCATTCTACCCCCTGTGTCTAGAGGTACAACTCTTTTGTTAAAAAAAAATTGATTCTATATAAAAATATGTGTCTTTTGTTTATTTCAGTTAGTATAATATCCTACAGGTTCTCCATGTTGTCACAAATATTAGCTTTCCTTCTTTTTCAGGCCAACTAACATCGCTGTGTGTGTGTTTGTGTATGTGTATGTGTACACACACTCATATATATATCACATTTTCATGCATTATTCACCAGCAGATACTTCGATTGTTTCCATACCTTGATTGTGGTGAATGCTGCTGCCGTGAACATGGGAGTGCACATAGCTCTTCAAGATAGTGATTTCATGTCTTTTGATATACCTGCAAATGGAGTTGATAGGTCATATGATAGTTCTATCTTTAATGTCTCGGGGAACCTTCCTACTCTTCTCCACAGTGGCTGGACCAATTTGTGTGCCCACCAACAGTGCACAAGGGTGTTCTTTTCTCCACAGCCTTGCCCATGTTTGCTACGTCTTGGCTTTTTTGATAATGACCATTCTGACAGGTGTGAGGCTTTGATTTGCCTTTCTCTGATGATTAGTGACATTGAACATCTTCTTATATTTCTATAAGACATCCCCTGATGTCTTAAGCCTTCTGACCCACTGTTCAGTTTGCAGACATGGCCAGTGTCTGTAAGACAGGCATCAGCTTCAGTACTTGCTAACCACCACAGATTTGTGTTTCCCCCAATTTTTACTCAAGGGTTTATCTTGCCTCCTTGAAGGCTTTTCTGTTCTTACGGGGATGGTTGTAATGTTTCATACAGAATTATAGGCATAAATTATCTTATAATATTTACTCCGGCATATTACTAAAAACTGAGAGGAGTGTTTTGCTTTTTTATTTTGCTTTTAAAATAGTATTGCCTTCATATTTAACCTACCTCCTTGAAAGCTTATCTGTTTTTAAGAAGATGGTTATAATGTTTCATACAGAATTATAGGCATAAATTATGTTATATTTATTCCAGTATATTACTAAAAACTGAGAGGAGTATTTTGCTTTTTGCTTTTAAAATAGTATTGCCTTCATATTTAACTTCTTAGGTGTGTGTACCCTTACTTCAGTTGCTTCTTCTCCAAAACTGAACACACGCAAAAACAAATTTACACCAACCAACTCAAAAGATTTCATAGGATTTAAGACTTTTTACACAAATTATGGGTACCTATCAGTTACTCATTTATTGGAAGAAACAAGTGTTGCCATTTAAACTTGACTTTGAACTGGCCATAATTATTAATACTACTTTCTGTAAACAGGACAGTCTGTTTGTCTAAAACTTTTATTCATTTAAGCATGTGCATAGTTGAAACACAGCAGTCTGGTGTGCCCGTAGAGATGTTCTGCACGGAGGCTTCCTATGTCATCTTCATCCAGAGCATTTACTGCAGTCCAGTAATGGGATCTTGCTAGACTGCCTACCAAGCAAGTTAGAAAATATTTGAGTGGGAAGAGAGTAATGTCAGGCAAATCAATGAGTAAGTGTTGAGGAAACATATTAATTAAATTACGTATTCAACAAATAAACATCATTAAATACTTAATATGTGTTAAGCTCTGAAGATATAATGGCAAATTTATGTCATAGCCAGGAAGACAGAAGAGTAAACAGTTAATTACAATGTAGCATTATGAGTTTTATAATAAAAATATACGGGATGCATTAGGAAACATAGAGAAGGATGTTTACTTAGGCAAGTTCTGTGGAAGGCTTTCTAGAAGACTTAAAAAACTGCGAAGTTAAGAGAAGGCATAATGTGTTCTAGACAAAGGAAATAGCAAAGGTAAGAGCCCAGAGGCATGGAAAACATGGTATATTTAGGAAATTTTAAGTTATTGTGTGTGTTTGCACCATGGAATACATCTGAAAGACTACTCAGAGAAGACACTGGATGGGGGGTAAGAACACCAGAGTTTGTGCTGTATTTTATGCCTTGTTAAAAAGGTGGATGCCATGGCAGACAGTTTCTACCGATTTTTAAACAAGGTGGTGACAACAGAGAATAAGTACATAATAGAGGATATAATTATAATTTTATACGTTTTATAACTTTATGCTGGGGAAGGACACAAACTAACTATAATTTTCTTCTTCTGATAATAGGACCTCAGGCTTCTGCCATAGCCCAGGGTACTTTCCCTTTTCATGTTTCATCAAATGCGTAAGTAGATAAGGAAATTCATGTGTAATTATCAATTAATGTTTTAATAATTACATGACTTCTATTCAACAGTGAAATATGTGGGATCTTTCTCACAGTTCTATTTGGGTTTTGTGATAATTCTATCTTTCGATAACTCTCAGCACTGAGCTTAAGTTATAAAAAAGACACAGTGGATGTTCTTCCTCCTCTATTTTCTTACCCTCATTGTGGTTCTACACCTTCCCACACTCAGAGCCTTCACGCCACTCTCAAGTAAGTCCTACCATGACTCTCCTCTTCACGTGGCTTTTTAAGATCTGGACTTGTCCTTTTGCCTTTCTCCTCTTTCAAACGTATACCATTCCTTAAGCTTTTACAGATTATCAGCTTCCTAAGGATGGTGAGTGGCTTTACTATAAATATTAATGACTTAAAGAGTTATTTCTTTTTAAATTTATTATATTTGCTGTAAAATCCAATATAATAATCTCTAATGATAGAAATTACAAGTCTTTGAGAAGGAAGTTTTAAGAATCTAAGGGATATTTAGTCTTCAAACCTTTGTGATCGCCTGTTCTGTCGGTGTTTTTATATGGTTTTCTCAACTTTAAATGAGAGAGACTTTATTTTAGACCCAATACTATCACCTTTAAAAAAATCTACATGCCACATAAGGTCCAGAGTATATGCTTTACAGATCCCAAATTTCTACAAAAATGGTTGGATAAAATTAAGTGGTACAGGGTGGTAAAAAGTGACTTATTTAGACCAAAATTCCTTGAAGGAAAGATCTTCACTTTAGGACTGGTGGATGTCAATTTGATTGACTTACTGAGGGTTCATGGGATCCACAGCACTGACACAGGTGCAGAAGGAAGAAAAGTGACTAGCCCAGGTTAAAGAAATAGAACAAGGTAAAATAATGATGAGCACATATACAAAATAACCATTCTTTATTTACTGAATAAATTTTTGTTTAGTGAAAATATATCTGCCTCTTTATTTTAAAAAACCAGAAGAGGTTTATAATAATGTTTTATAAATGTTGTTATAAATGTTGTTATAAATAATGTTTTATAAATGTTTTATAAACAGTATAATGTTTTATAATGTTTTATAAATAATGTTTTATAAATAATGTCTCTTTATTTTCCCCCACCCAAGAGTACAGAACTACAGAGTTACTTGAATATTTCATAGCAAATACTTTGCAAACTCTTCTATTAAAATTTCAGGGCAGCTAAAATGAGTAAGTCTATGCATGACCTGGAGCTTCTTCATCACTCCCTGCCAAATTGACAGGAGTAAAATACTTTCAGCTGCACTCAGCCCGCCTACGTCAGGTCCGAGTACAAACAAAACAACAGCTACCACTGCTTCCTAGTCTCACTCTGTCCCTCCTGCGCATGCCGCAGTCTTCTGACTTGACTTCGGATTCCATGACTGTACTGTGGAATCACCACTTTTGTTCTACCATCCACCTCCCTCTTCTCTATTGCTTAGTTCCAATCTTTCTAATGGTAACATATATTTAGAAAGCTTTATAAAATATACATGGAAATTTAGAACTCAGATAATGAAGACAAAGCAAATAACAAACAGTGGGATAACCAGAGTTACAAAAATTAAGCATTGCATGTAGATAATAAGTTCATATCATTGAGGGAAGATATAAGAAGTGACAGAGTAAAGAAAGCAATAAATCTGCTGCTCTGCCAGCTAAGGTCAGAAATTCACAGTTTGTTTATCAGGTGACATTAATAAATTGTCATTTATTGACATGGTTTTGAAAGAGAATATAATAGTCAAGTTAACACACATGATGGATGATAACTCTGGCAGTGATACATAACAAAAATTGGAGGCAAAAAATTTAGGAACCAGTTCTAAAGTTCTGTTAGTGATCTGCACAGAGATTTCCTTTTGTATAAGAGAATAGGCCCAAATCCAAAACACTTAAAATGGGAATTTATTTATCAAACATTAATGAGAACCTACTAAGTTCACAATATAATGCTAGATGTTAGGCAGATAGAAGAGTGAGCAAATATCTCCCTGTGGTGGTGAGGTGGCATTTTTCAAGGACACCATGGAGCTATAGAAAGGGGTCAGAAGGAGGACAAGTTAAAATACCACAAAGCTCACTCTTCTTACCTGGTGGAGCCATTTTTCTTAAAAAATGTATCCTGCATTTCTGAACACCATTAAGTAGTTTTCAGATTTCTGAAAACTATGAAAACATTCACCATAAAATTATGAAAAAAAATTACAACTCTGGCCATTATGGCATTTTGTTAGGGCAATGTCCTGTAAACCAAAAGGTCATAGATTCAATTCCCAGTCATGACATACCTACGTGGTGGGTTTGGTCCCAGTCAGGGCACATGCAAGAGGCTTCCGATTGTTATTTCTGTCTCACATCAATGTTTCTTTCCCTCTCTTTCTCCCCCCTTCCCTTCTCTCTAAAATCAATTAGAATGTCTTTGGGTGGGGATACAATTTTTTTTCCACTTAGCCCAATACTTTTATGGAGGAATAAATTTTCAGAGCTCTTTACTCTTCATTTTTATCTGGTTATTACCATTGGTCTTCACTGAAGTTTTCTCAGTTATCTGGTTAACTTTATTCCTAGGTCTCTGTTCTTTGCTTAGATCTATATGCATGCTTTTGAGGCAGGAAGCTTGTTGAGCACAAGTATCAGTCAATATATTGGACTCCTTGAGTTACCTTTGGTGCCGACAGTATAATGTGAAGAGAACAGAAAAATAAATAAGGGAGAGTTAGGTTGCAGAACATCTAAAAGAAGAAAACTATGGTTAGGTTAACCTAAGAAACCAGATTCTGAAAAAACGAAAGAGGCCAAAAGATAGTCACTATGTCCCTGACGTCAGATCTCATGCCCCGGGTTCCATATTGCACAAAGACGCTCGTCTAAGTGTCCCGATTCCTGAGCTGAAACTAGCAAGGTGGTTTTTCTGCCATGATTTAGCATAGAATTCTCATTCTTAATGCTTCTCATAACTGAATTATAGGCTTTGGGAAAATCAAATTTTGTAATGTAAAGTACAGGCCTAGAAAAAAAGGAGTGTCCATTTTCTGTTAAGAAGGTAGGAAGAAGATAAGCAGAGGGCCAATGTGGAAATATAGGAAAATAAATCTTATATATCTCAAATATGTGGAAGTAAAGCAGAACTACTAGTCTTAGACCTTATTAACTATTTGTTTTCTTATTCTATAGTTTTATTTCTTGAGTTGTTCTTTTATTTGTAATAATTCAGAAAACTCTGTTTTTGATATCTGTGGGTGGTGATAATTCTAATTAGAATATGTGATACAATTGTTACCCATGGAAAGGGGTTACATATCAGTTGGTATTGAATAGGGCTAGAAACCTGTGGTTTTAACCACAGTTATTGAATAATCACTCACATATTCCCTTCCTACTATTCGATGAGAATGTGGATGGGGTCATGGAAGCTGAGGTAGTAAAGGATTATCAGAAAACTCTGGGCAGATGCTTTGCCACCTCATGTCTTTTAGAAGACAGGAAGGACTAGCCCACCTTCTCCCTCCAATTCCATGTCCTTCCTCAGAGACCCATAAAGCAGGTATATATAAGGTGGTTCTGAAGTAGACTTTTCAGATAGATATATATTTTATGCGGTATATATATTTTATTACTTCTCTGAGTAAAAAAGCATGTGGGTCAGTACTGAAGAATGAGGAGAAATTAGTGGATCTGGGGGGATAGGACAAAAAGTTTATGCTACCTTTTGAATTTTCTGTAGAAAGACTCACAGATATAAAGAGGAGAAACTGATTCAATGATTAGAAATTTGTGACAAAGTTTCATAAATTTTTGACCCCAAGTAATAACTGATCACCTTTCTTTACAGACAACAGAACATCCTACAAAATTGTTTGCAAAACAAAGTATGTATTATAAAACCCATTGATAAAACAGCTACTAATGATACTTTCTAATGTATCATAATAGAAAAAAAATGTGAATCAAATAATGAGTTATCATCTATAGCTATTAGTCTCTCTCTTTGCCCTTTTTTAATGTTTACTTTTGGTTAATTCTTAGATTTTGTAGTGGGGCAAAGTTCTTATCAAGAGATAATGTTGGCCTTGCAGGAAGGGGTCTCATGGGAACAGAAGGGGCAAGGGGCATTAATGGACTCAGTTATTGTAAGAACAGCCTCAGATCCCACAAAACCATTCTGTCATGAGAAGCCATTGAGTGGCATGGCTTTGCAAATTTGGCTGGTGAGCTGGGATGTCTGGGTCTGTCAGCCATTGTCATAAGAAGGGAGCTGGTCACCCAAGAAATTCACATAAAAAGGTTCCTAGTCACCTATGAACTGAGACTTGAAACAGACAGATAGGGAGGGTATATTTTTTTTTAAGTCACAAATTTGGATCTGGTCAGAGCAGCCAGCAAAGAGAAAGGGGTGAGAGGGCAGCACATATTCTTACATACTTTTTCACATGGCACCTTCTCAATTCATTGAATGCGCAGTAAATACAAAAGCTTTGATTCAAGGGCATATTTCTCAGTGTACTATTATGATGGAATGCAATTGAAAGCTAGATTCTATTTACCATATTTCACTACATAGAAAACTTTAGGAATATCTCTTTTTTATATAGCAAGGTTGGAAACACTTCCTCTCACTTAGCCTAAGAAAAACAATGTAGGTCTGTTGTTTATTACCTCTGATTATAAGAAAAATAATATATATTGAATGTCTTAGTTTATACATGTTATAGTAGATTAGAGCAATTACTTTCCCTTTTAAAATTTAAATTTTCTTATTAATGTATTTGTTTTAGGATGTGATTATGTGAGACAAGTATTATACAACATATGCTATCACCCAAAGTATGTTGTACATTTGTACAGTAAGTGAAAAAATACCGTTAGGAGATTAGGTAATTAGAACAGATAGAAATGGCTCTCCTTGGACTACCGCCAACACTCTCAAATGCATCAGGAGAGAGTATGCTATATGGATGATAACTTTTCTTTGAATGTTGGCCTGAAACATGGAAAATCCCATGCTAATTTAAAGCAGTATTTGGACGTGAACTACAGTTTACCTTAGTGCCTACGTACTAGCCTTGCACGCTTTCCTGCCAATCACTGTTTACAGCCTTTATGTATTAAGAGTAGTAACAATTTAAAAACAGTCCACTAATTAATTACAGGCAATAGGATTTTTGGAAGCCCAAAGTAGATTTTCAGTAAGCAGAGGGATATAGAATTGTACAGATGCATTCGGTTTCTACTCTTGGTCCAGTTTAATTTGTGACAATACCAATGACATCTAAAGAAACAGTCTTCCAATGATGGCCCTTGTGTTTTATTCTCAGCTCAAAATGAGAAACTCTCCACCTTCCCTACCCCAGTTCAGCCCTCCTGTGTCAAAGAGCCAGTTCTAGATCGGCCTTTATTATCTATCCAAACCAGTGACTCCTTCATCGCATCACCTTTCCTCAGCCTTCCTAGCCAAGACAGCTGCACTGACACTCCTTTGTTGGATACAAAAGCATTCAATGTCCACAAAGCATTGATCTTTTGTTTCCTATTAAGTCATTCTTAACAAGTAGCTGTAGTCATTTGCATATATCCAGATGATAGGCACATCTCTGCACCAGGAAATGGGGAGCTACACAGATGCTTCTAAAGGCACCCAAATGTTTTTACTACATCTGTTTTGAGAAACGCTTTATTAGAAATAATCTGCTGTATTTTGAGAAGTTTTCTGAGTCATAGATACTGTGTTTCTTCTTGCTACCATATTTGCATGTTATGAGTCTAGATGATAATTTGGTGATTTTTTTTTCTTTTTTTTTAAATCAAAAAGTCATATATCCCAACAATAAATGTCAGGGGTAAAAAGTTCTGAGGAAATGTGAATCAAATGGGAATGTATATGAAAATATTCTATGGTATACAGAATAAACCAATTTGAAATTAATGTGAAATTCTAAATAGATTCTAAACACATTCACTTTATTGCCATGATGGCATCCAGTTAAACATTGCTTGATATAAAAAAATATATGTTACCCCCATCCCAGAATAGAGTAAGTGCTTACATGATTTTCTTTTCATTCTTGCTTGCCTCCTTTCCAGGTAACTTCTGAAGAATTGAATAGTACAATTCAGAACATAATGACCTGGGTCGTGGCTACAGTGACCAGTATATTATACCCAGCCATCACAAAGTATGAAGAAAGGTTGCAATATAATTCATACTCGGTGTCTGAAGAGTCTGTCCTTTCTTCAGACAGTTCAAGTTTCTGTAGCACATGCAGTGAAGAGTTTACATACGGAAGCTATACATCTGCAACAACTAAAACATTTCCGGAAGAGCCCCGTGCATTTGCAGTTGACATTTCAGTAAGGCGGCCACCTACACCTTTAAAACCACCTTCTGCCCGTGTGGAGAAAACAGTTGTTGAAAAAACATATCGCATGGCAGGACCACCTTCTGCCCACATAGAAAGAACAGTTGTTGAAAAAACGTATCACATGACGGGATCGCCTTCTGCACATGTGGAAAGAACAGTTGTTGGAAAAACATATCACATGAAAAGACAATCTATAACTTCTGAACTCAAATGTCATAGAACCAACAGGATATATGCACACCCTAAGCTCAGAAGTTGTAAATCTGATAGTTACCTTTTAGCATCATTTGAAACAGGCACAAACAAATTGAAGGATGCTACCACTGAAACAGATAGCTTAGCGAGTCCACACTTAGTTGATCAAAGAGCAAAAGCTGAAATAAAGAATTTAAAGAAGATTTTTGTTAACTTTAAATGTCACTTAAAAGGGGAAACTGAATTGATTTTAGAAAGCATCTTTCAAGAAATAATGTCTGATCTAACCCAGGCCATTCCCTCTATTTCTTCTGTTACTGCTGAAGTCTTTGTTGACCAAAGTGAGCCTGAAAAAAAAGACTTGATGTCCAATGTTGATATCAGCTCAGTAGCTTCAGAGATTGTGGACAATATGCTTGAAAAGCTACAGTTTGCAGTTGAGAAAAAATGTGTTGAGATGTTTACCCAAGAAGAGTCGTCACCAGACATAAATCCAAGCTTAACACCCAGTGAGGAATATCTCACTCCATCAAGTGGAAAACCTTTAAAAGCATCACCACCTTATAATATGGAACCCATGTGTGATATCGCAGAGGATATGGTGCACACCATTTTAGAGAAGCTGGTGACTCTTGCAGCTTGTAAGCAAGATGATCTTCCTCATCTCGAAGACGCAACAAAACATTTCTATAAGCAGCATATGACAGACCCAACACATATGGTCCTTAAAAAAGCTGACAAAAATAAATGTAGTCCTGAACCTGATGCCGCTAATTTAATTGTTAAAGAAGAAATACAAAATTTAATATCAAATATTTTTTCCCAGTCCTCTTTGGTTGGTTATATAGAGGAAGCAATCAGCACTATACTAGGATACGTACAAACTGAACTTAAAAATGAGAGACTTATTGCATCTGAAGAAACAGTAGTATTCCTCCAGCTACTCGATGATATTTTCACTCAGCTACATCAGAAGCCAGTAAAAGCAGATGTTCAAAAAAGTAGACACTCTAGACTGAGAAATCTTTCTGACACTGAAGAAAAATACAGACTAGCTGGCACTAGGTTATCTAGTGACCCTGGGCCTAGAAAACAATTTTCACCTATTAATGTTCCTGGCATGGTTCTTTATTCTGAAGATGATAATGAAGAAATAGACAAAATTGTGAAAAATGTGCTTGATTCATCTATTAAAGATGAAAAAGCAATATCACAAGAACAGAATTCTGAATATTGGTTTACAAAAGGCAACACCTGTTTTGAACACAAAAGAAAAAGAAAAACACCCACAAAGGCTGCTTCTCTAAAAAGCAAAGTTGCATTTTGTGAAGGGGGATTAAAGACTGAGTTACCATGTTTTAATGATACAGAAATTGTAGAGAAAAGACCCTGTTTGAATGAAGACATTTTCATTTTTAGCCAAGATCAAAAGCATCAAATACAAAAGGCTTCACAAAACGTCGTCAAATGTATTTTAGCAGAAATGGCCAAGGACTTATCTTCTGTCCCTCCTGGTCACTTAGACATTAAAACTGGCAAAGACACTTCAGTCCCTGTCTCAGAAAAACCTCAAGGACTGCCACTTCAAGAATGGATAGACCAGATGTTCTCTGTGTCAGAAATTAATAAAGTGGCTCAAGAAATCACAGATGCTGTGTTGAATATACTTCACAAGGCATCAAGCTGCATTCCCAATAGCACCAAAAGTTCCATTTCAGCATCGGCTCGTCAAACTTCTCCCGGTAGTTCTGATACTCCCAGTATGCTCAAAGAAGCATCAAGTAAAAAACCATTAAAAATATGGTTTGACAGTGAAAATAAAATGAAATATTTATCTTCACTCAACTTGGATCCTGCAAAACCTTCCTTGTTAGAGTCTGAAGAAAATGAACTTAAACCTGTAGAAGACATTACTGATAACATCATTAATGCAGTATTTAAAAAGCTGAAGTCACTCATTTATCCGAAATTGCAAATGGGCTTCAAACCTTCACTTGCCGAGCAATCTTCACTACACTCTCAGCTTAGTACTTACACAACTAAGGTAGTAAACATTGTTTTGCGTGCTATCCAGAATGAACTGGACCTCAGTAAGAAAAACCTGAACCTTCAGGATGCAGACCACACCAAACTCCTTACAGGTAAAGGATTTTCTGCTGACACTGATAACCTAAAGTCCCTTGTCTCAAGTCTCAGTGATGACATTATGGCCTCTCCATTATTGACTTGTATTTGTGAGATGTTATCATCAAGTGAACATTCAAATCAAAGCAGCATTTCACTTCCTTCAGACAAGCCAAGCCCTTCAACTTCATATGGACCTGACAATGTTGAAAATCAAAACACTTTGCCCAGTAGGCAAGATAAAAAGTCTTTTCGCCAATATTTAGCTACTCCATGCGTTCTCCATAGTGACTTTAGTGGAAAAGATCCCAAAGACAATGCCAGATTGCAAGTGTTAGATAGTATCGGGGAAGCGCTGTATGAAATGTTGTGCAAGCTTGTAGGAGCGCGTCCTGATGGTCCGCACAGAGAGAAGACGAATGGGAGTCAGCAAATAGCTGCTAAATTGCAGTCTAGTATTCAGCTCATTTCCAAAACGATTTTGGAGTATATCCTTGCAAAATTATGCAGTGTCGACATGGATACTAGTTTTGTAAGTTCTGGAATTAAAGTTGTCTCAGAGTCTCTCGATATTGATAGCCTGTCATTTGATTCAATTATTGAGGAAATAACCAAATGCACCGACATAATCGCCAGCATAGTTTCCAGGATGGTTCATGAGAGTAATAAAAAGACTAAAAAACAGGTGAAAACCATGGCTCCTGCATCTTCCAAAACAGGAAGCACGAAAAAAACACAGCCAAATGAACTGAAAGCTTTGGCTTCCGACATTCTTAATACAGTGTTCGCTAAACTGGAAGGATTTGCCAGTGGAAATTTAGAAACTCTGGATTCCATTAACGCTGAAAATAAAAAACGCAATAAGATAGACTTGAAACGTGAAAGCCCCAGCGTTTTCGCCGATACACATAGAGAACTACTGCAGTCTACGTTATACACGCACGCAAAGAAGGCATCAAGTACCATTTTGAAAGCTATTCAAACAGAATTAAATATGAATTCATTAGATTTGAGGACAAGTGTAGAAACCTCACCACCTGAGAAACAAATTCTTAAGAACATAGTCAATTTAATTTTAAATGCTGTATCCTCAGATATGTTCGATGAAACTGAATCTGAAGAGAAAGACATAGAAAAATTTCGATACAAACCAACTTATGGAAATTTTCTTCCGGGAGGAGCTGAATCAGATTCATTTCTAGAAGACTCTGCGCAGTCAGAGAAAGGATTCCCTGGAGAGAGAACATCATTAAGAGAAGAAACTAACTCGGATTCTTTTAAACAATGGATTCTAGAAAGAACCTTAAACAAAATTGAAGTGAAACTGAAAGAACCACAGAAATCTCCACTCATTCCCATCATTAGAAATATTCTGAATGAAATTTTTCAAGGTGTTTTGGCCAGTCAATTAAATGTGCTTTCTTTCTCCCACTCTCATTTAAGTGGCATCCCTCACAATGTTGATGAGCCAATTGTTCAAGCATCTGTTCCAATTACAGATAAAATGATGGATCCTTTAGTGTCTGAAGCAGATGTAATCATAGTAGTAGCTGATATTGTTAGAACTGTATTTCATAAACTTTATTCAGTTGCCACGACGCAGAGAGATGCAAGCACAAATAGGTATAAAACCATCACCTTTTCAGCAAATGTTTCTTTTCATGAACACACCTATGGAGAAAAATCCTCTATTACTGTGCTGGACAAGAGTCCACGTGCTGTTCAGTCCAGCGTCAATGCTGACAAACAGGTTACAGTAAATGTAGCTGAAGATATTGTTCGGGCGATATTAGCAAATCTGGAAAATTTTGCTACTTCCAAAGTAAAATCTCTCTTTTGCCCCCGGATCAACTACACAGTTCCATTGGCTTTACCTATTCAGCAGGAGAACAGGACATTGAGCCAAGTGTTATCAGCCAAAGATTCATACTCTGATTATCAGTTTTCTTGCTGCACAGTGGATCGTGTTATATCAGAAAAGACCAGCTCATGCCAACTCTCTTTAAATAAATTAAATACACATGCAACAGAAGTGGCCAGAAAAATTTTACAAGGAATCAAACATGAGTTAGACAGAGAAAAGGAAAGTCCCCTCTCAACTCAGAACATCATGGTTCCTGAAGGTATTGCAAGTCAAATTGTCAATACAGTGTTAGATATTGTATCATCTAAAAGTAAATGTGGCAAAAGCAATTCTGACAGAGAGCTTAATTCAGATCAGCAAGAAGGTATCATTGAAAAGATGTTTAATAAGACTGAATATCGAAATGTACTTCAGTTTCAAATACAAGATACCATCGAATGTATCTTATGTGATATTTATGAAAAAACACTGTATCAAAATAATCTCTCATTTGCCACGCCCACCCTGAAACGCAGCATAGCTGGTACACATTCTGAAGGAAATTCTGAAATGTACATGGAGGGTGTAAAGAAGGTTATTCCCAAACCTTCAGTTCCTAAATCCGATGTCATTTTGATATCCAATGACGTTGTGGATATTGTTCTTCATAATCTCAGTTCTGCTGTCACGCTTGGCATAAAAGCAGAGGATTCTACTTCTGCAAGATTGCCCCTTACCTTTTGTGACATGTTTCCACAAGCAGAGTGTCAACGACTTCCTCTTGTGGGGTCAAAAGGTGAAAGAAAACCAGAGTGGTTTCCATCTTCAAGAAATCTGAAATCAGCTTACGCTCTTGATAGTCAGGTAACTGCAGGAGAGAAGGAAGACAGCAAGAAATCTTCTCCTGACCCATGTGAGGAAAATGCTAACTTCATTACTAAAACTATTTTTAAGCAGTTAGAATCTTTTGCCACAAAAAGAATAGATTCGTTAATTACTCTTTCTTTCCAGCCTAAAGAAAAGTCATTTGTTAGCCGGGAACTGGAAAATTGTAAACAAGATGACAGCATTTTTCATGAATCAAGCCAAATTGAATCAAACATGAACGTCCTGAAAATACCCACTGAAACTATGCTCAGCCAAGAGCTCACAGGTTCCACTCTTACCGGTTACAGAGAAAAACGCGGGTCCACAATTCCTCTCTCACAAGCTAGTCTTGAGGAATATGCTGACATTATTGCCAGTGTCATATTGAAGCTTATTAAAAATGACTTAGACCTGGAAATCCAAAAGGCATATCCACATCCAAACACTACTTCGTTCCAAGAAAACATCACTGTGAGTGAAATTGTCAACAGTATCTTAAAGATTTTAAATGATAAAAGACCTGTACAGGAAATTAGTTTTAAATTGTCAAAAGACAATTTATTTACACAATTAACTCTATCAAGTGAAATATTGTTGAAACAAAGAGAGCCGGAAGAAAACACCAAATTATCTCTGTTTTCACACTATCCGTTAGAACAGAATGAAATGACAATGGAAAAGGAGAGGCAGAGAATTGTTTTAGAAGAAATATTTATGAGAAATGAAGAATCGAAACAAAAGGAAAAAACTGCCTTGCTCAGTGCAGTGAAAGCAGTTTTAAACAAAGTGAACCAAAGAATACTGGAAATCAAAGGCCATTTGCCTCCTTTTAATGAAACCCCCTACTTTGCATCTAATTCTAAAATTAGAACATCAGACATAACACAAAAAAACTTTTCTCAACCACATATTAATAGTGTAGCAAATGACATAATCGAGATTGTTTTAGGGGAAATGTACTCTGTAGTTGCATCATCTCTATATGAAAGTAATAAGAGAGAAGAAGCATCTGACAACAACGATACTTTACCCAAGAAACTGTTCTCCGCCACAGAAAGTAAACACGCAGGAGAAGGGAGCGATCCCGCTAGACACGTGGCACAGCAGGCTTATCCTTATATGGGCAACAAAAACACCTCTCTATTAGACAACGGTTCTCTGCAACATTCACCAGTGCAAGTGGGGAAAGATTTAGTCCAAACAGTTGTCAATAAGATCACAAATTTTGCTTCATTTCATTTAAGAGATGCTTCATATCCCGAAGGTTGTTTGGATGAGTTGCAACCTCTAAGTCTACATAGTTTTAAAGTGGGCCCTAAGGGCTACCCTCAGCCTGGGTTTAAGACAAATTTAAAAGCAAAATCAAAAGTTACCCCTTTACCTAAATTTAGAACAAAACTGCCCCTGAGACCTAGCAGCATTAAGGCCAAAAGCAAGACCAAGTTAGGACCTGGAGGGAAAACTCCAAAAGACAGCCAGCCCAAGGCTGCCATTGGGAAGCCACACAGCCTAACAGCAGGGGATGTCAAAAGCTTGCTAGAAATGAAACTGCCCACTTCAGAACTCAAAATGTATGCCAAGCATATAATAAGTAATATCCTGGAAACAACCGTGAAAGAACTCGAAAAGGTGAAGCACACCAGAGCAATGGTACATGCGAAAGCTCTGCCATTTAATGAAATTATGGCCGCACATAAAATAGTTAATACAGTTTTGCAAGAATTATATGCTGCAGATAACCACAGTCTGCCTCATCCAATCAAGCTCTCACGTCTGGATGACTTCAAACACTCACAGGAGAATGTAGGTGCAGGGTCTCTCGCCAAAACACAAGCCTGTTTTTACTTGGAAAATGTTTCTTCACAGCTAGAACAGATTTTTCCTAAAGACGGTATATTTAAAAAGGTGTTTGACAAATGGCAAGCAGAATCAAATGACATGGAAAGTGAAAAATGTAACTTATTGATGATAGCTGAAAATGTTTTGACTGTAATTTCAATAAAAGCAAAAGAACTAGAATATTCTCTCTCGCTTTTAAATTTGCCACATCTCGAGGACTGTGGAAGTAAGTTCCATAACTGTTTTAAAAGAACTTCTACCAGAGCTGAGGATACCAAAGCACAAATTAACATGTTTGGACGGGAAATTGTCGAGATGCTATTTGAAAAATTACAGCTGTGCTTTTTGTCCCAGATGCCCCCCCGAGAGAGTAAAGAAACTCTAGCAAGTAGAAAGTGTGGTTTTCCAGCCAAGGACAGCCCCAGCAGTGCGCCCATCTACAACATGAGCACAAAAGACCAAATGCCTTTGGGTTCTAGCAAGCAAATTGTTCAAGAAATTGTAGAAAGGGTTTTAAACATGTTAGAGTCATTTGTAGACTTGCAGTTTAAACATATCTCTAAATACGAGTTTTCTGAACTAGTGAAAATGCCTATAGAAAACCTTTTTCCTGTCCAACAGAGACTATTAACCAAAAAGATGTTGCCAAAATTACAACCACTGAAAAAGTTTGCTGATGAATCTAAGTCAAGTACTATTATTTCCAAGGAAAATGTACAGAATACTCTTCTACGTGTTCATTCATTCCATTCAGAATTGCTTACGTATGCTGTTAATATCATCAGTGACATGCTTGGTATAATTAAGAACGAGATAGACAAAGAAATAACCCAAACAGGACCATCATCAAATAGCATATTGAAAGAGAACATAGCAGCAAGTGAGATCATTGGCACACTGATAGACCAGTGTACTTATTTCAATGAGTCTCTAATCAAAAACCTTGCAATGGAAAGTTTGTGCCCAAGAGTGGAAAATACCTACATCGTTAATCAGGTTGAATTAACAACTAATATGAAAATTCCCAAGTCAAAGTTAAAGCAAGTTAGTTTTGTGAATAATCTTCCACAAATCAGTGTGCCTGATTTGGTGTTTCATTCTGAGGAAGATATGGAAAAAAACTATAGGGCATCATCAAATTTACCTTCATATGTCAGAGGCTCTGCAGGAGACCCAATTAAAAACTCAGAGCCAATGGAAAGGCCTGATTCAGAAAATACACCAACATGCTTTAGAAACAAAGTACAAAACTATGGCAGAAGGGAATGGCCATTTTATCAAGCCACAAAAGGAAACAGCTCCCTTCCTGAAGGCAGTGTCTTACAAAAACTGTTTAAGAAAGTGAATGAATCCACAGAAGAATCACTAAAGCAAGGCATGTCATTCATAGAAATGGGAAAAGGTGGAAATCCAAAAGTGTTTCATTATGAGGCCCTAAAACCAGTTGTTGAACCAAAGCAAACTCAGACAGCTGTTTCACCACTCAAAATATGTTTAGCTGCAGAAAATATCGTCAGTACTGTGCTGTCCAGCTATGGTTTTCCAAATCAGCCACCCAGTAATGAAAGCATGGAAACAATGAAACCATTTTTCATATCAAAGCAAAACCCTGGAGGACCAAAGAATGAGAAGAAAAGTTTGCTAGGGATGTGGGATAAAAGGATCAGCTGTATACCTGAAGAACAAATCAAAAATTCTGAAGGGAGCAGGGGAGATTTTTCTTTACTGCAAAAATGGGAACATATTAAGCACCCAAAGATAAAGACTCTGAAGGAATTCAACATCATTGCTTTTGCTGATCATGAACTGGGTCCAAATGAAATTAATTTGGTAGCAAGACATGTAACCACGTCTGTGGTCACCTATTTCCAGAATTTCAAAACTAGAGGTAAGCAAGAGATAACTTACTTTAAAATTGGCAAGAGATAAATTACTTTAAAGATCTCTTATCCAAGAAGCCACATTTACTGTTTTTCTGCAAACAGCCTAGGAGCTGAGGTATTTAATACTCCTTAATACATAGGGTACTTAAAACAAAAAAGTTTAGCACATGATTTGAACCTGAAATAGTTCATTGCATATGGGAGAAAATGGGGCTATATTAAAGCAGTGTTGAACATAAGGTATGAGTTCCAAAGAGTTTTTAAAGTTCTTATGCACAGTTAATTGATTGAAGGCTAGTGATTCATCTTTTCAAGGTATACGGTTGAAGTCTTTGCCATTATTCACAGTTTATAAGAACAGAGGTGTTAAATATCATGTCTTGTTTACACTGCAGTATTCTTGATTTTTTTTTTAGGTATAGTACTCTAAACATATTCTTACAAAGATATTTTCACTCCTTTTCTAAGAATGCCTGTCTGGATATGTTAGGTTGAGCCACATGTCAGAGCTATTTTTGTATGTCCGAACCTGTTGATTATTGGAAATTTCATAAAATTAAATCTAATAATACTAGAATAGCCCTTAACTGGAACAATAATTCCATTTACCAGTAATGAGTTGCTACATTACCAGTCCAGATAAATCACTTGCCCAACATTCAAATAAGAGCATATAATACCACCTGCAGGAAGAGGTCATTTTTCATTCTTAAAACTAGCATTTTTTTGAAGGTGGACAGTTGTGTGACTGCAGCTACAAGCTCATAAACAGATTTTCTCCAAGCATAGCTAATTGAACTTAAAAAAAAAAAAAAAAACTAAAAAAGGGGATTCATGATTCCATCCCATTGACATTTGGTTCTTCTGGCAAATCAATTCTCTATTCTCGGACATGTCCAGGGCTTTCATGTGGTGTCACTCAGGTTCCTCCTTTCATGTGGAACATTTCGTTCCTCATTCCCTTCATCTCAGTGTGGGCAAGTCCTGCCAAGCAGTCAAAGCTCAGCTAAAAGCCTCCCATCTCCACAAAGACTTACCTGACTCCACATCAGGAGGCACAATAGGTTATTAACTTCTGAGGAAGTTTTGAGAAAGAAGAGCTGCTCTCACCAACATTCAAAACTGCTGGCCATCCCAACCAGGTACATGATTTGCAGTAAATACTCTGTGGGATGGAAGAAAGAATGGAGTCCTGAGTCCGGCTGGCTTGGCCTTCTGTTTTTGTAAAAAACTGCACTCTAGGGCTAAAGTACTACTGACACAGTCAGCCATCCCTTACATTTCCGGAGCTAGCACACTTTTATTTCAGTCAAGTTGTTATTGCAACACACCGCCTTAGTTTCCTAAAAGTGATATATAAAATAACATTAAATGTTTTGACTAAAAATATTTCTTATGTAATTACATGAGGTCTCTGTAGATTACTGCAGATATGCTAGGATGTAAAACTCAACTTGAAAATCATATTTCTACCCCAGAATTTCCAACTTCTTAGGGACCATAACCATCTAAGCAAGGCAGATTCCAGCATTTGACTTAGAAATTTGAATTCCCCAGGGTTCTTTTTATTAACTTTCTAGCTAAAATTAAGATTCCACAAGATTGGAAATAACTATTAGAAGAAAAACCAATTTTTCTTGACTAGATTTTTCTTTTTCTTTAGTGAGCTATTCCAAATGCTTTATATGTAAATAATTATCAATATATTGAATTTTCTATACTTATCTTACTATATGATAATAATTGTGTTTTCTTTTTTTAAGTGTCCAGTGAGAAGATGTCTATTGTTTCTACACTATCAAGGAAAGAATATGAATCAAAACAGCCTCTAAGAACCATATACAGTGATTCTTCACTTTATCAATTTTGTGAACATCTCACTGAGTGTGTCATTTGCCATTTAATTTTAAGCATTTCTGATAGTGCCGAAGATGGTAGAGAAAAGGAGAGAGTATGGGAAAGCCAAAATGTAGGGTTTAACAAGGTTATTTTAATTTATTCTCAAGTGTTTGAAGGCAGGTCAATATCTATTGGAGAACTTGCTTTAAATATTTCTGAAATCATTACTAAAACTCTTTTTAATAGTAACATTATAGAGGCTAACATTGAACAGCAAATGTGTTCTTTAAAAACAAAGTACACTTATTGCCCAGGAATAGTTGCTGCTGACTTTGATAATCTCTTTCAGGATCTCTTAATAGAAGTGATTCATGTACTGTCAAAAGAAATAGGAATAACTCATCACTTTGAAAGCAATAGAAGAAATAAATCATTTTCCATGCTTAGAAGCAATAGTGTGCCAATTTGCAACAAAACAAATACCATGAAAACACAGATGGGTTGCACAGATTGGGAATCATCTACTCAGCAAAATGATCATCTCATTCAAAAAAATAAATTAAATTACCTTGCACATAAGTTAGGCAAGCTAGTTAGCAACCTAGAAACTCGTGAATCCAAAGAAGTAGTGAATAAAGTCTTCAATATTGTTTTAGATTTATTTTCTCCAGATGAACCCCCAGATGACACTATGGATTCTGGTAAAAAAGCAAGAACATTTTTCTCATCCTTGAATGATCAGCAAAGTAATAGCGTACTTGGAAATAACTTAGGGCTCACTCCCAATTCAGTTTTTCTTCTCAATGTCGTTTGTGAGAAACTTATTAGAACACTTTTGGAAAAATGCACAAGCACTGTCTTTCCTGATAATGGCTCTCTTTCTGATGAAATATCAGCAGAAGAATGTCAACTTTTAAAAATACTTCAAAGTGTAGAAGATGAAAAATTTGATTATTGTAAGCGAGCGATGGACTATGAACATTTTCAAGGAGATTACAAGTCAGACCTTTTGGAACATCTGGCAAAAATGGATCAAGACTTATTGTCATCAGACTCTATGCTCACAATCATTTCCCACAGTTTGGTTAAATCGTTGATGGACAAACTATGTCACAGTATGCAACTCTCCCAGAGTCCACCTACTGCAAACAAGCATTTAAAATATAGAACAAGAGAAATACAGTCTAGTTTTATAAAAGCAAAAAGGCCAGAATTAGCAGAATTGGGACAAGGTACAGGTGCTTTAGGATTCATGAATTATGACGGTAATGCTTTGACAGGATCCCCCCAAAATCCCAGTATGGTTAGCTCCATAATACAAGCACCATTTGGCAAGAAGTGTTCAGTAAATTCCTCTTCCGTGTCACCTCTTAAAAGACAGGGAACAGAGGACATGGATACAATAGGCATCCACAACAAGCTGAATCTGGGAGATATAAATACAGGAGTTTATTCAGCCACATTTTTAGAGGAAATAATTTCAGAACTGTTTTTTAATCTCTCTACTTCATTGTGGGGCAAAGATGAGAACATTACTGAGGCCTGGCTTGATGAGATGAATGCATTATTTGTCAACAATGTAGTGAATGAGTTTAATAATGCACATGTCACTGTTTTACGGAATGCTGAAGAAAGGCTGTGTTTTCCACCAGTCCATAAAGAAACTGTTAGTAGCATTGTTGACTCAGTTTATTGTGATGTTTTGCAGAAATATAAATCAAGAGTAACCTGTGGCAGTAATCCGGCACATGACAATTCCTCAATAGCAGAACGAATAACTAAATGTGTGTTATCAGAAATTTTAGACTACCAGCTGCCACCTTGCATCTCAGAAAAGCTCTCACCTCATTCACATTACCCTCTCGAAGCTGAAATAATACTGCAGAAACTACAAAATAACCTGAGAGAATTTACTTCAAAATCCAGTTCAACATGCTATAGCACACGGTTGTCACACTCATTTTTAGAAGATGTCATCAGAAGACTTTTATCTCAACTCACTGCTCCACCCAGTAAGGCTACCTCTTTGGGGAAAAAATGTTTCACGACTTCAGATTTTAATGAATTGTCTAACTGTATAGTAAATAAGGTTATATCAGCCATTTCAAAACATAAAATTTGGTTCACTATATATAATAATCCACATCTATGTACAGGAAAAAACCTCCAGAAGATGGTGGATTCTGTTTACAGTAATATCATGCAGATGTCTGACTCTCTTGTTTCAATACAGAAAAGTATAGTCAGCCGAAGCCCAACTATGGTTGACCGAATAGCTAGTTTTATTATCCAAGAGGTTATTGAAAACCATCTTCAACCATTTTTGTGCGAAGAAGGTTTGCCTCGTCCAAATACTCCATTGGATGCAATATCAAACATGGTTAAACAGGTCCTCAGTGAAGTCATAGGGTCACATGAATGCAAGATGCCATCACCCATAGGTATTTACCCTGACATATTCGTCAGGGAAGTTGTTGCCAAACTTTTATCAAAGATTTTCAGCCCAAAGGACAACACTGAAATTGAGCTGGAAAAGATTGCACAGAAAATAGTGGACTCAATAAACAGCCAATTTGACAAAGCTAAAGTTCCTCTGCTGTGCGATGGCGAAGAGCAGTCTTACCCCTCTCTAGATGCAGACATTGTGGATGAACTCGTCACCTCGGTTTACAGAAATGTTCTAAAACAGCATGGGCTAGACCCCGAGTTTGACGAAGAGTCTAAAGAAAGTGAAATTTTTGTGGAAAACGTTACCAATTTAATCGTAGCAGCTATTTCAGATTGCCTTCTTCATCCACTGTTTTCTGGGGATTTGCCATCAGCTTCCCGTTCTATTTCCACAGCTGAGAATATCGTTCAGGATATTATTAGTGATATCAATAGATCTATCAAGCCAAGTCAGAGTTTATCTCCATATAACACCTTGCTGCCTTACAAATTTTTAGAAGACATGATCAGAGTACTATTATCTAGAATCTTTCCTTCTGCACCTAACATTGTGCTGAACACGGAATCTCTAAAAGAAAGATCAAAAGTGAATTTCAATGAAATTGCTTCAAATATAATCAATGATATCAGGATGAAAATTTCTCAACATGAAATTCACTTTTTAAAAGATGAAGAAGAAACCAAGTTTGTTTATTCAGAAGATGATGTTCACCATCTTGTTGACTCGGTATTCAAAAATATTTCACAAAACTCTGAGTCTCAGGAATCAGTTGAGCAAAATATCACAGGGAGTAACGATGTTCTTATTGATAGAATAGCAGGTTTTATCATTAAGTATATTTGTCAACATCATCTTCAGCCATTTCTAGATGGAAAGCCATTGCCTTCCTCGTCATACAAATATCTTGACAATGAGACAAGGCAGTGGTTTTACGCTAGTGTTTATTCTTCGACTTTTTTGGAAGATGTGGTCTCTGGAGTTTTGTACAAAATATTCCACAGGGTGGTAGGCATTGTACAAACAAAATCAGTAAGAGATTCAGAAGATGAACTTTTTGAGAAAGCTGAAAAACTCATACATTTAATAGCAGAGGAATTCTCAAAAGCTCAAGTTAGCATTATAGAGAATGCAGAGGAACAATTGTGTTTGCCTCCAGTGGAGAGAGATGTAGTCAAGAATATTATTGATGTGGTATTCAGCAAAGTTTTGCGAGAATATGACATGAAAATAATGCCCAATAATGATTTTCTCAATGACACAAAGACATTGGCTGCAAGGATAACTCACATCATCCTGGCCGAAATTTCCGATTTCCAAATTCATCCAAATATTATAGGAAAGCTTCCTTTTCAGTCACTCTCCAAACTCAATGTTAATGTTTTGATAAACAGAGTTCAGTGTGACATTACTAAATCAAGATTCCGAAGACAGGCATCAACAATGTACACGACTAAGTTATCACATACTCATTTGGAAAAAATTGTCACTCAACTTATATCTCAAGTGAGTCCATTGGCCTCCAGTGCAGTATGCACAGATACCTCCCAATCAGACTTAAGTAATACAGTCATAAAACTGATAAATGAAATTATATCCATAATTTCAAAACATGCAGTATGTATTGTCAAACACGGCAATGAAAAACAAAGTATGATTTCAGAGAAAGATGTCCAATCCATGGTTGATTCCATTTATGCTGATCTTTCATATTCAGATGTCTACCAGTCTCTTACAAAAGATAAAAAAGATGTAAGTAACATACCTGCTTCAAAAATAGCAAGTTATATAATAAAAGAAATATTTAACCATCATCTTCAGTCATTTTCTTCTGGAGATAAAACTTTCACTT
Organism: Desmodus rotundus; assembly: GCF_022682495.2. Lineage (NCBI taxonomy): Eukaryota > Metazoa > Chordata > Mammalia > Chiroptera > Phyllostomidae > Desmodus > Desmodus rotundus. Next base: position 169,862,317 of record NC_071388.1, read on the forward strand.
CAGCTGCATTGGACCAAAGTGATAAACAAAAAGCAGTCGATTCTGAACAAAGAGAATTGTCTTCCATAGTGAACTCAGCTGTCTTTTTGGAGGAAGTGATTTCTGAACTTTTGTGTAAGCTCCTTTATGCATTCTCACATAATGTCTTGGTTGCTGAAAACCCAGATGCAGTAAAAGTCAAAATTACTGGCATTGTTACAACATTAGTAAAATCAATTGTTCTGGAGTTCACCACATCAGAGATTTTACTTGCAGATTATTTTGATAATGATATGCGTGTTTCAGAAAGATATAAAGAAATGGTTCAAAAAACAGTTAACCAAATTTATGACAAAATAATAGATGAATATAAATCGCTGATTCAAGTATATACAGTTATACAAAGTGACCCTATTTGTTTTGGAAGGAAAATATATCATTTGCTGCTGGAAGAAATTTATGATTATCAGGTGCAATCGTTAGTTTCAGGAGAATTAGTGTCTTCTTCCTATACCTCCCCTAAAGCTGATAATATCATCAGAAAAGTGCTAACTGTCATCTTGAAGGATAGTTACACCTTCCCATCATGTGTTACTATGCTGCCCCGATCTCTTTTAGAAGATATAATTTCCAAGCTTCTAGGGCATTTCTTTCCTTCAGCTGACACTGAAAGTGAACTAAAAGAGGAAGATGTTTCACCAGATTATGAGTTTGAGGATGCAGCTTCAAAATTGACTGATGAAATTATCAAAGAAATTTCTGAACATGAAATCCGTGTTGCCACGGCAGAAGACAATGCAGAAAGTACGCAGCTAGAAGTGATCGAGAATTTGGTTGACTCTATCTGTAGTAATATCTTGAAAAAATCTGAATTTCAAGCTGAAGTGCAAAAAGAGACACACAAAAAAGGAGGCTCATTCCTCAGTAAAATAGCTGGTTTCATTATGAAGGAAATCATGGATCATCATCTGCAACCATTTTTACACGGTGAAAAACGCCCCTGTAGTGATGACGGCCATGTCTCTGGACGGACCAAACCTAGCGAAGAAAAGACACAGGCTTCTCTGTATTCAGCCACATTTCTGGAAGATGTAATTGTTGACCTCGTTCACAAATTTTATTCTCTTCCAAGTGTTACTGAAGATTTTGAGAAAAAAGCAATGCCAGAGACAGACATTGTGGGCTTGGCTATAAAATTTGCAAACTCTCTGATAGGAGAATTTACAAAAAATGAAATTAAAGTTCTACCAAATGCTGAAGAAATGTTTGCTTTTCCACCAATTGATAAAGAGACAGTTGATAAGATATCCAATTTTGTGTATGATCAGTTCATAGGAAAATATGAGCCTCACAAAATTCAGACAGATGATAAAAGTAACAGTGTAATAGAAATGATTGCTAATTTAGCCCAAAAGGCAATCTCTGCTTTCAAGATACAACCACTGTTTTCAGGAGACTGGTCATCCACCTTCTTTTCATTTCTAAATCCAGAGAACATTACTCAAAGGGTTCAACACCTACCACAGAAAACCCCCACTCAGAACGGATGTGTAAAAGGAAACCAACTTACTTTTTCAGAACAACCATATAAACACACTTCTCCAACCTCAGACCAGAAAAATTTGTTAGACACTTTGGGAATACACAGAAGTGTAATGAATGAAAAGAAAAGTTTCCAAACTGAGGAGACATCTATTAAAAAAGGCGACATCCAAGATCCAAAAGTTACTTCTAGAACTAGAACAATGAAAGAAAACATTGTTAACCTGTGTTCAAGGTCAGCTGCAGGTGTGACAAATAAAAAGAAAGAGAATGAAAATAAAACGGCAACTTCAATTAAAAAATATACTGGGGCTGTAACAAAAGTTACATCTCCAACTACTAGTGTGAAAAGCGAAGATACTCAGAAGCCACATTTGGGGGTAACACTTAAAGATGATGAAACTGAGAAGAAACATGAATCAGCTTCAAAAGACAAAGAGAGGCAAGGTAATGAGGTACCCACACAAATTCTAGGAGCCACTGATGATTTTGAGTGTAAGGAAGAAATACTTGGACCAGATATTGAAAAAAACAATGAAAAGAAGATTGGTAAAACAAGAGAAAATTTGTTTCAAAAAAAAGAGAAGCCCTTCCAGTTATTGTTGACACCCAAAGCAAGAAATGCAGGGACCACGGGAACAACTGAGAAAACAGTAACCCAAAAGCCAAACACTGAGGAGAGAAAAAACAATCCACCTCTAACAGATATAAATGACAGACAGTACTCAGCTTATGAATGTGTTCAAAACATCACTGAAAATATTTATGATAATATCTTAGAAACAGTTTCTAAGGATAGTTATTCTCAAGAATCAATAGGTTATTCAAATCTTCAAAGTTCCTCAAGTGATACATTTTCTGCAATTCAAGAGGTTAGCAAGGATTTTGCACAGTGTGCTTCAATAAAGGATTTAACCCCCTCGATTAATGAAAATCTCCCTGCCAAAGACAATGAAAAAGAAAAGGAGAAAGAGAGAGAGAGTGAAAGGGAGAAAAAACAGAGAGAAAAAGACAGAGTGGAAGTTAAGGTGATTAAAAATGAATCTAATAAACCAGACAGTCCTCAAGACCCACCAAAAGATAAACCTGGAGTTTTTCCTGCTAAATTTTTAGAAGATGTTATCATCGAAATGGTTAACAAATTGATCTTTTCTACCTCGCCAGAAACACAAGCACATGATCAGCGTCAAAATGTGAGTGATGGCCACAATCAGGCTGAACTCTATGACACAGCCATGAAGCTTATTGATTCACTGTTAAAGGAGTTTTCAGAGGCTCAAATTAAGGTATTTAGGCCAAGTAAGGAAAATCAGTGTTTTCCATCTATAGCTAAAGTGTCATCAGTTCCTAAAGTTCCTCGCAAGCATAAAGAATCAACGACAGATGACGCAGCATCTAACATTAAGAAAATAACTACGGATAAAATGTCACATATGCATAAAGTGACTAAAAATATTCCTCTAGATAACATATCTTTCTCAGATAGAACACTAGCAATCGATAAATCATTGGTTAACAAAGTTGTTCACTCCTCTGTATGCAATATTTTGAAGGAATATAGATCTCAAGACTCCATTTGTAAGAATATAAAGAGTAATGGGAAAAATTTAGCAAGAAGACTAACTAGTGCAGTGATAAATGAAATTTTTGAACATCAACTTAATTTGATATTTTGTGATGAGGTTCCAGCTTCAGCATGTTTGCCTCTGGAATCTAAGGATGTTGTTAAGAAGGTCCAAAAGGTGGCTCAAACAGCCAGTAAAGAATGTCAAACATCACTACCATATAGCATCATGCTGCCTCATGAATTTTTAGAGAACCTGATTTCTGCTCTTTTATCTAAAATTTTCTCCATAGTCTCCAAAACCAAGGCAGATACATGTGAGGGCAACTGGCTCACCGAACTTGATTTCCTTCAGATGAAGTTATTAAGTACAGTCACAACAGAGATCTCCAAAGATGAAGATATGGTTATTCAGTATGTGGAATCCTTACATCCTAATGATGATGAAATTATTCAATTAGTGGTTCATTCTATTTATAATAATCTCTTGTCACAGTTTGGGTCACAAGAGATTATACAAAATTGTGTAGGGAGTGGATGCAGAATCCTTTCAGAAGCCATAGTCGATTTAGTTCTACGAGAGGTGGCCGGTAATCAGTTGCAGAACTATTTTTCTGGAGAGCTAACTCCACATCAGTGTGCAGAAGTTGACAGTATTGTTGAAAATATTCTTAAAGATGTTATGCAAACTACTGATGCTCCCCGGCCTCAACCATCACGTGCTCGTATACTGCCTCATGACATAATAGAAGACATTGCTGTCAAATTTTTATCAAAGCTTTTATGTATGTTTCCAAAAGTGGATAAAGAAAGAAACAAATCACCAGCAACTGAAATGCGAAACATAGTCTCAAAAGTATTAAATTCAATACAAGAATCTATCTCAAAAAGTAAGATTAAACTTACACCACCAGCCAAGGAATTGCCTACTATTACTTTAGCTGACAATGCAACTGTTGAAAGAGTAGTTGATTCTGTTTATTCGAGTGTTTTAAACCACTATGGCTCACATACTTCTATATTCAAAGATTTAATGGGAAAGAGCAATGTCCTCTCTGATATAATAGGATTTTTAGTGGTGAAGGAAATTTCCAATTCTGAATTTCAATCTCAAGTAAAGGAAGAAGTATCAAGTTCACAATCAGTTCTGGAAGCTGTCAAGATTATGGAAAAAGTGGTCAAAATTGTTGATGAATTGAAGTCCCAGGAAAAGTCTTCATCTGGAAAATGTTCTACATTAGATGCCGCATTTTTGGAGGAAGCATTGGCCTTATTCTTGGCTAAAATAATAAGATTACCAAGTGCCTCAAGCAAAGATGCAAAAAACTTATCAAAGCCCGAATTAAATAAAATTGCATCTCAACTGACAAAATCAGTGACAGCTGAAATTTCCAAAAGTAATATTAGTCTTGTTGCTGCTGATTCTGAAGAACAGTTTTTAAACCCAGAAAGTGTGGAAATGATTTCTCAGGTTATTGACTCTGTTTATAGTAATGTGCTGCTTCAATCTGGAAGCCATAAAGACCTTTACTATGATATAAAAAGTGAAAACAGAGTCTTCCCTAAAAAAGTGGCCAGTTTAATCATTAATGAAGTTTCAAACTTTCCAGTAAATACAGATGACTCAAAGAATTCAAATGTTGATCTCTTTAGCGATCTAGACATTAATAAGATTGTTGAAAAGGCAGAAGAGCATGCTTTTAAAATGATCCCTGACAAAGAGAGAAAAGAGTCAGATGAAATTTCAATTGGAGATGAAATGCCAATTAAAATAGTTCCACATATTGGGAATAAACCACTCAAAGTAGATCCAGGCATTATTTCAGATCACTTAGCAGTAATTTCTATAAAAACTCAACCTCTTGAGAAACTTCAGATGGAGTGTTTAAGAAACACCGGACATAGCATAGCAGAAGTGAGAAGAGCATCAATAGATGGGAGAAGTTACTCTTCATCAGACACGTCTAATATGAGAAATATAAGGAAAGAAAGGCGTACGTCATTGAATAACACAGGACGACTGAGTATGAAACCCTTAGAGGTGAGTGCAAAAGCAACCATAGAAAAACAGGCGAAGAGTGAGACATGGTAGTTCTGTGATTCCCTTCCTCAAATAAGTATTTTGGAATGCATTTTTTTGTTGTTATTGCCCAGCCCGATGGGAGGATTGGTTGAACTGGTTCACCCATTTGGTCACATGACTAATTGGACTTGGCATATCCGTGGCTCACTTTAAAGGTCTCAGGCTAGCGTTCCTAAGACAATCAGTTTAAACTTGCTTTTTAAAAAGTTATAGAATACGAATACATGGGCATACCCTTAATAGTAAAATCAAGCTGACTGATTATAATCTTCATTTGAAGAGACACAAAAAAACAGTCTCATATAGTTCCTATAGTTCTTATTTCGTATATCTAAAGGTGTTTAGAAGGGCCTGTTAGAATATCAGGATACATGAAGTTTTCAAAATTATATATAATTTTAACCTCTCAAACTTAAGGCTCTAAAGTAGTAGTACTCTTTTTACTTGTAACAACATTTATCAACAAACATTAGATCACAAACTCTTAAGTTATACTTGTTTCTCGTTATTTCACTTTAATTATATCAGCCTTTTTCAATCTCTTCTATACTCCAACAAAATACCCAGTTTTTTCCTCTTTTATCCTTTTCTAGATCCAGCAGCCCCAGCGCTGACATTTTTATGCCCCCATTCCCTGTTACCATAGATCTAACTCTGCCTAAGCCCCAAATATATTAAGCTAATCAGGACTTTAAAATGCCAAAATGATGTCCTTGTTACCAGGAAACCATGTCACCGAGGACAAAGGGATTATCTGGACAATGGAGTTACACTGACCCACTACACCTTTTGGGTTTTATCAAAGCCCGTTGTACTAATGCTGTTTATTCATCTGAGCTCTAAGTATGTTTATGTTTATAATCTGTGGCCAGGAAAGTGAGAATAAAATTATAGAATCATTCTCCCTGGAGCAAAAACTTGAAGTGAATTTTCTCTAGCACTGCCCCGCAGCCTCCTGAACTAAGTTTCGGGGCTGGTAAATTACAAGGATGTTAACGAGTGCCTTATGTGTTCATACCCAGACACTGAGACAGTAATTTCATCTCTTTTGTCCTAAACTTTTTCGACTAGATGACAGTCCTTGTCAGCTCAAAAATTTGCTATTCCATATGAGTTCTCATCATCGTATTAGCATATTACTTGGTAGTCTTCATTTATATATAAAAAATCTCTTAGGAGTAAAATTCGTATGAACAGGCTGTAGAATAACTACTCTAAATCATGTTTTAATTACCTGTAGAATTTTCTGTCACAAATTTTACACTTATTTAACAGCTCTCTTTGCTTAATTCACTCATAGGACCCCAGAAAGCAGGAAGGAAATATTTTAATTAAATAGTTACCCTGTCCTCTTAAGGGAAAGAAAAGTCATCCTAAAACTAAAAAACAAAGAAGCAGAGATATAAGGGAGACCCCCCCTGAAATGGGATTATCTTCTGGAGGGCGGGCCCCTTGTAGTACAGGCTTCCCTGCTAGGTGAGTGCTCTAGGAACCCATCTGTATCAGTGTGCCACTTGGCGTTGTGACAGGCTGCGTTCAGCTTCGTGAATTTTTTTGAAGACTCTTTGAACGTCTTTGTCCACTTTATGATGGGTGATTTACAGTGCACCTGCCCACACCACGCTGAGTGTCAGGCAGTTTTTGACCAAAAACAACATGACCCCTGTGTCCCACCCTCCCTATTCACCCCATCTTGCCCCAAGCAACATTTTTTTTCCCTTGGATGAAAAAAGTCCTCTAAGGGAAACATTTTGCCAATGCAGAAGAGGTGAAACAAAAAACAATGGAAACACTAAAAGGCATCAAAATCAAAGAGTTCAAAAGCTGTTTTGAGCAGTGGAAAAAACGTCATGATAGGCATATTGCACCAAATGGAGAGTACTTTGAAGGTGACTGAAGTTTAAACATAGAATAAATACACATGTTTTTTTATAAATCAATTCTGGGTTTTTTTAGAGGCCCACCCCTTGTAGCACACGCTGTTAAGATATGTGATTGGTATCAATGTGGGCACCAACACCGTCTATCTCCAGCACAGAGGAAGACAAGAGAGAAAAGAGCAGTAAATTAGATCAGAGAACCCAGATACATTTAGGTTTCTCCTCAAAGCTTTATTATTTTTTTTGAGGTACCATAAATTCCCAGCACATGCATATGCATTATGAGTACGGAAGAGGGTATTTGGGGATGAATGGTAATGGAAAAATTACAACAAAAATGAACTGTTTAAACAATGGTTAATTAAAAGTTAAAAGAACATATACAGTAATGAATTTCAAAGTTGTATAGAATGATATTAGACTTTCTAAACCACTGGTCCCCTCCACTAATACAGAAAATCAAACTTGATTGTTTTAATTTCTTAAGGAGGAAGTTTCTATAATTTGTTTCAGCAGAATATACTCTTTTAGGGCACCATTTTCTGAAAATTGGTTTACCATGTTACAAAGACATGTTGGGGACTATGGTTATTAACTTAAGTCAATTTGGAGGTTTTGTGGCATCATCAAAAGCTACAAGAGTGGAGAAATTCTATTTTTGAATTATAGTTGTCTTTGAACTGTCCTAGTCATTGAAAATGGAAAATGAGATTTGATTAGGGAGGTGAGAGTACATCCAAAGGATCAGGAGTGGGAGATGGATGAAGAAATAAAAAATCTCACAATTTTGGTTATTTGTATTTCAAAAATCAAGATTAGATAATAACTAGATTTTTATTTTTAAAAAATTAGATTTCTCTATGATTTCTTGTCTAGAATTTTAGAAAAATAGATTATCATGTCTACTTTTGTCATAAAACTTTAGAAGTAAATGTATAAAATGTAAATTATGATGGAACAAAAGACATAAGTTTAAGAAAGAAGGAACTGTGTTAGACCTTCTATACTTTGAAATAAATTATAGTGGATTAATATGATCTCTGAGTATAAAAGAAATGATAGACAAAATATGTTTTGTAATTTTTCTTATACTTTTCATTTGTATCTTCTTAAAACACTGTTAAGTGTAAATGAGTGTCATGTGAACATAATATTGCCTAATTGAAGATAGAAATCATATTAACATAACTTTATCACAAAAGAACCATGGGAAAAGTGATTGAGGGATTTGTCACTGTAATTTCAATTTCAGATCGTTTGCAGAAATTCATTTCAGAATATAAGGAAGCCAGATATCACCAAGGTGGAGCTTTTAAAAGATGTTCAGAACAAAAAAGATCTTCTCATCCGATTAGTAGCTCATGATATCGAAGATGATTCAGAAAGCATGAAAGAGGAACTAACATCTGATGGATATGAAGTTGTCTTATCAGAGGTTATTAAAGAAAAACTCTTAGGAGAACAACTTGAAAATCAAGTGAAAGAAACCACAAAAACAAATATTGTAAGCACTGGAGAAACTTCAGATCATTTAAAAGAACATAAGGAGAGAGAAGTTAAAAGATCTGTAGCTCAGTGTGATATGCCCACCTGCTCAGCGACCATGACTGTAACAGAATCTTCTACGGAGAAAGAGGCACAGCATAAGGTGAGTGAGAAACATGACTCTCAGTGACCAGATATAAAGGGAAAGAATAGAGATCTTCAGAAATTCTGTCCAAAAATATACTTTAATTAGGCAGAAAAAAAATACTAAAATGGTTCCAGTCTTTTCCTTAGCCTGGTAATATTTATAGACTAAGAGAAATAATGAATAGATTAAGCAATAAAACTCAATTGAGGGAAAGCAGTAAAACTCAATTGAGGGAAAGCAATAAAAGGGAGGAGTAAAAATATAAAGCTTTGGAATGTGTTTAAGTTGATAACAGCTTAACCTAGACTGCTGTATATTTATGATGTTATATGTAAACTTCACTGTAACCACAAAAAAACTAGAGTAAACACACAAAAAAATAAGACAGGATTCTAAACATAACATTAAACAAAACCATCAAACCACAAGGGAAGAGAGAGAGGGAAGGAGAAGAAAGAAACAGAGTAACCACAAAAGCACCAGAAAATGAGTAAATGACTATAAATACATACTTATGAATAACTACTTTAAATGGAAATGGACTAAATCTACCAATCAAAAAAAGAGTGGCTGATTGGATAAAAAAATAAGACTCATCTATATGCTGCTTAAAAGGGATTCACTAACAGCAGTAAGGACACACACAGACTGAATGTAAAAGGATAGAAAGACATTATATGCAAATGAAACCAAGAGCTCTGTATCTATAATCATATCAGACAAAGCAGACACTAAAACAAAGACTGTAATGAAAGACAAAGAGCGGCAGTACGCAATGTTAAAGGGGGCAACCATGCGAGAGACTACTGCGTTTACAAATATATATGGACCCACTGTAAGAACACTAAGATATCAATGGACCTAAAGAGAGAAACTGACATCAGTACAATAATAATAAGGGACTTTACCACACCACTCACATCAATGGGTAGGTTATTGAGACAGAAAATCAGTAAGGGAATATCAGCTTTGAATAACATATTCAACCAGATGAATATATACAGGATGGGTCAAAAGTATTCTTACAGTTCATATGAAAATAGTAATTAATCAATGAAGATGTAAGGATAAGCTCTATTTCATGCAATAACAAGTATAAACCTATTTTGCCCCACCCTGTAGGTGCACACTTGCAGACCATTCACTCCAAAAGCAGCAAAATACATATTCCTCTCAAGTGTGCTTTAAACATTTTCCAGGATAGATCACACGTTAGGCCACAAAACAAGCCTCAATACATTGAAGAAGACTGAAATTATCAAGTCTCTTTTCTGACCACAATGGTGTAAAACTAGAATGCCACCTAAGTGTCCACCAATGAATGAATAGATAAAGCAGTTGAGGTCACACATACAATGGAATACCAGTAAGCCATAAAAAATAATGAAATCTTGGCATTTTTGGCATAACGGATGGACCTTAAAGGTATAATGTTAAATGAAATAAGTCAGAAAGAGGAAGACAAGTACCACATGTTTCACTCATATGTGAAAATATTTTAAAAAACAAAAACAAACAAAACATACAAAAAACCTCATAGATTCAGAAAACAGATCAGTGGTGACAAGAAGGTAAGGGAATAGGCTGATCAGTGACAAGAGGATTGGGGGAAGGGGGTCAACTGTATGGTAACAAATAGTAACTAGACTTATGGGGTGATCACTTTTTAGTGTATGCACATGTTGAATTATAATGTATTTCTCAACTTATATAATAATAATTTTTTAAAAATATTTTATTGTAATATTAGCAAAAGTTAAAATAAATTGTATAAATAAGAGTTCCATTAAGAGTAGCCCTTTTTTAGATTCTAACAAACATCAAAATAAAGACATTCTCATAAAAAATATGGCCACGAAATTACACATGATTTCCCAACAAACAGATCAGAGCACTGGTTATGATGAGTGACCTGGCAATCTTCTGAACTGACCAGAGTTATATCTGTTCCTTTTATTTCTGAACTCAGTAAGATATTATTGAAACATTAGTAAAGTGAAGAAATGGTAACTGTATTCTTCAACATTGTGTTAGGTTTGTCTTTAAAATCCATTCAAACTCCAATATTGTAATAATAGATCATCTTCACTGAGCCAATTCCAAAGTATATTGGAAAGAAATATTTTAATTAGAGTTATTAGGGTTCATCTACCTTTTAAATAATCTCTGAAATCTTTTCTTATATTGTAGATTAGAGTGCAATAATCCCTGGCTTTCACTTTTTCAGGAAAAAGAAAATATTACTACTAGTGAACCAACACATTACCTCATACACAGAATTATGAGTTCATCTTCATACAACCAAGAAGATCTGATTTCATCTGCCAGGTACCTGAAATTAAAGCAATACAAAAATAGAAATCTGAGATGAAAGCTATGACTATAGGGAGAATGGTTTCCCTGGTAAAATAGTAATTGGGCGAGTATTTAGTCCTAGACTTCCCCTCATCCCTTATTCTTCCCTCTCATACCATCCCACTGTAGATACTTCCTAAGGCCTCGCCTTTCTATCTGATCCCCCATTTTTATTCTCCCAGCCTATACATTCTGTCTAGTCTAGCAGTGTCTTGGATCAAGAATTTGCTAGTGCAGTTTTACTTGTTTGTTTGTTTTTTTTTATCTGGGAGATAATTAATGGGTCACAGTCATATTTGCACCACCTGCCAAAGGCTTCCTGCTCAAATCTCTTTAGTAACTAAGTGTTCCAGTCCTATAACTGCTTGTGAGAAGAATCCAAAGGAGAGAGGGATCCATGTAAGTTGGAGCATACCAAACTAAATTCTAGAAAGCAATGGAGTTTGATGTGGGACTATAAGTTTGGGGAGCATTTGGACGAGGAGAAGACAATCCAAGTTAGGATGACTATAGAAGCAGAGTCCAGACAGCATGGCATTTTTGGAGGACAGAGAGCAAAATACACTGTAGATTTGACATCTAAATAATAACTATATCTAGAACAGTTAAAACTTGTCTAAAGTTGTTCTTAAGTTTATAAGACTATGCATAAGCTGGAAGAGGTAACATTCTCTGTTGTGGGAAAACAATGGATATAAGGAGAAAAATATACCTGATTACATTTCTTTTACGACACAGCATAAAGTAATTGTTTCTTTTTGACTCTGAAACTAACAATATTTGGGGACATTTATTCCTGGACCATTATTGCCTTTTATTTCTGCAAAATGGTTATTTAAACATACATGATTAGTAATGCAAGCATCTCCCTCCTGTTTATATCAATGATGAAGACAAGGGCACAGAAAATACCAAATGAAAGTCAATTTAAAGCAAGACGGAAGAACAGAAAACTGAAGGCCCTTCTTTGCTCAGGGAAACAAAAAATAAACTACAGACTGATAAAGCAACTTCACAGGAGCCCGAGAAGGATATAGAAATCACACAAACTCTTTTCTAATAACCATGGAATAAAATTGGAATTCTATAGCAAAAGGAAAATGGGAAAATGTACAAATACATGGAAATTAAACAATGTATTCTTAAACAACCAATGGGACAAAGGAGAAATCACAGGGCGAGTAGGAAATACTGGAGACAAGTGAAAATTAAAGCACGGTGGTACTGAAATGTGTGGGACACGGTGACAGTGGTGCAAGTGCAACTTCCAGCAGTAACTTCCTCCTCGAAAATCGTAACAATAGCCTAATTTACACCTTACATAACCAGAAAAAGAAAAACTAAACTCAAAAACGAGCAGAAGGACATAATAAACATTACAGCACAAATAAACAAAATAAAGACTAGCAAAGCAACAGAGAAAATAAGTGAAGTCAAGAGTTGGTTCTTTAAAAAGACCAACAAAATTGGCACTTTTTTCTAGATTGTCTTAAAAAAGAGAGAGATTACTTAAATACCTAAAATCATAAATGAAGGAAGGGCCATTACAATTCAGTGTATATAAATAAAAAAGGATTATAAGAAAGTACTGGGAACAATTGGATGGCAACAATTGGATAACCTAAAGGAAACAGATGAATTCCTAGAAACACAAAACCCGTCAAGACTGAATCATCAAGAAACGGAAAATCTGAACAGACTTAGACCTAGTAAGGAGATTAAGCCAGTAACCACAAACCTACTAACAAAGGAAAGCTCAGAACCAGACGTTTTCACTGGTAAATTCTAGAAAACATTTGAGGAAAATGAACACCAATCCTCTCAAAAATCTTCCAAAATATTGGAGAGAAGGGAATATTTTCAAACCATGAGGCCAGCTCTACTTTGATACCAAAGCTGGATGAAGACACTACAAGAAAAGAAAACTACAAACAAATATCTCTGATGAATAATGATGCAAATACCTCTTAATAAAATTCTAGCAAACAAAATTCAACAGCATATTAAAGAGATTATATACCATGGCGAAGTGTGATTTATCCCAAGAATACAAGGGAGGTTCAACATATAAAAATCAATCAATGTAATGCAATGCATTAACAGGGTGAAGGAAACCCATTCTCATCTATATTAGTGCATTGAAATCATATGACAAAATTTAAAAACTGTTCAAGATAATAACACTGAACAAACTAGGAATAATAGGAAATTATCTCAAAATAGTAAAAGCCATACACAGGAAACCTACAACTATGTTTCTACTTAGTGGAATAAAATAGAGTCCCAAAACAAATCATTCAGATGTGGTCAAGTGAATTTTTTCTAAGCATGACAAGACCATTCAGTGGGGAAAATATAGTCTTTTTAACAAATGTTGTTAGGGAAACTACATAACCATACACAGTTGGAATTGGTGATAATTTTATAGATATAACACTAAAAGTACAAGGAACAAAAAATATTAAATAAATTGTACTTTACCAAAATTAAAATATTTTGTGCTTCAAAGGATAGAGGGAAAATTCAACCCATAGACTGGGAGAAAATATTTGCAATTCATATACCTGATATATCTGGAATATATAAAGTACTCCTATAACTCATCACCACCATCAACAACAAAAGTAACATGATTAAAAACTGGACAAAGGACTTGAATAGCTGTTTCTCCAGAGAAGATATACAAATGGAAATAAGCACATGAAAAGATGCTCAGCATCACTAATCATTAGGGAGATGCAAATCCAAACCATAATGACATGCTGTTCACATCAATTAAAATAGTTCTCTTTTAAAAATCAGAAAATAATGTGTCATCAAGAATGTGAAAAAAGTTAAACCCTCACACATTGTAGTTGGGAATTTAAAATGATGCAGTCACTGTGGAAAACAGCATGACAGTTTCTCAAAAAAATTAAGTGTATAGTTACCATATGATCCAGCAATTCCACTTCTGGGGATGCACCAAAAAGAACTGAAAACAGAGACTCAAACAGGTATTTGTTTGAGCAACATTATTCATCATACAAATCACGGAAGCCACAACATGATGAATGAATGGTAAATAAAATGTGTTATATACATTCAATAGTATATCATTCAGCCTTAAAAAATGAGGGAAATTCTGAGACATGCTTCAACGGGTATGAATGTTGAAGGTGATATACTAAGTGAAATAAGTCAGTCACAAAAGGACAAATATTACATGATTCCACTTACATGAGATACTTAGAGCAGTCAAATCAGAAAGCAGAATACTGGTTTCAGGGAGTGGAGAGCAGGGGACCTGGGGTGTCGGTAACACATGGGTACAGAGCATCAGTTTGGGAAAGTGAAACCTTCTGGAAACGGATGATGGTGATGGTTGCACAACAACGTGAGTGTACGCAGGCACAGCACTGCACACTTAAGATAGGGTGACAATGTTAAATTTTGTGCAACGTATATTTAACCAAAATTCTTAAAGTGGAGAAAAGTCAATCTAGATATCATGTTTATTAATTTGGAAATTCAGCAATATAGTATTCCAAGTTTGTTTCTATATGAAGATTGACTGACAGATTGTTCTTTTGTTTAATTGGTAATTCGTTTATTCATTAAATGCACAGAAAACGAAATGCTCTTTCTCTTTTGTTTTAGTGAGACCGATGGCGGTACTCCAGATACACGGGATAAAATATTAGAAGGTTAGATTTATTTGGTTTACCTTAAATTAGAAAGTATTCAAAAGAGGACTTTGTTTACTGTTTTGATATTTTTTTAGTTATCAAATCTAAAGTTTATACTGTGTTATTGTTATTTCTTGTGAGTTTTAACTGCTTTTAGAGATATGATCTAGTCCTATATCACTCAGATGTTTAAATAAGCCAAATAGTTTGCTTTGTCTGATTTGCTATTAATATTTTATTAATGATTTTGATCAAGAATATAGTATGATATTATAAATTTACATTTATCATGCTCCTGTGAGAAATATACACAAAATAGGGTCTATCATACCATAGTTTCCATCTGAGCTAGAATCCATGACACTAGGATTTAACAATTTTTTGAAAGTTTATTCTGCCTTTGTGCTTCTATCTCTGTGCCTCTACCTTTGTGCCCAACCAAAATGTACCTAAAAAAGGTGTAGAGGGGGGCTTTCAGAGCTAAATTTATTTGCTGACATTACAATCTGGCTAGTATGGACCTCACTTTTTTAAAAAAAAATCTCTTAGTACCTACTCCTTAAAAATTTGTGAGGACTTTTTGGGTTTCTATTTGTTGAATCCTCAGAGGATCAGTGTGCTTCTAACAACAATGGCATGTACAAGAGAGAGAGAGTGCTGTGTTTACTGTTAAGTGGCCTTGAAACTCAAGCCACAGGTTTACCCTGGCTCTTTCAAACATGCAACCCACTCAAGAAATATATTCTTTCATGGGAGGTCAAAGTGGAAATCATTTTCATTACGATGGGTCATAGTATGGCACCAATAAGTATGCCAGAATTCTATGAACACACCATAACCAGAAGGTATCACAATAATCACTGATAATCATGCCTGTATTATGGAACCATAGACTCTTAGAGTCAGACAGAAACTACTTAATACAATGTCCTCAATTGTTTGCATGAGGAAACTCAAGTTCAGGGTGAGGAAAGGACTCCAAGTCCAAGGTTGCTTTGAGTCAGAGACAGAGTCCAGTCTAGACCCATTTATTTATTCATTCATTCAAAAAGTTACTGAGTATCTCCTCTGTGTTACATCCCATGTGTGAACAAACCTACCAAAGTCCTTGCTCTCATAGAATTTACACTGTGACTTGGGGCAGGGTATCAAAGGATAGGAACATAAACAAGACAATTTCATATAATAAGTACTTCCCAGCTAGCTTATCTGGGATAAAAACCAGAGAAACTGCAATGGCTTGCAAAACCCTACATCATCTGAACATTACCCCAATCCTCTATCACCTCTCTAACCACCTCTTTTGTTCCTCTCTCTGACTCACTCTGCTCCAGCCTCGCTTGCTGCTTTGCTCCTCCTTAAACACCCAGGGCATCAGGGGCCCTTGCATTTGCCAATCCTTGTGCCATGCTCTTCCCCCTGCATCTGCATTGTTCAGTCCTCACCTTCAGAATTTTACTCAAATGTCACCTTCTTGGTGAGGACTTTTTTGGCTAAACTTTGTGAAATTGCAACCTCATTCCCAGCATGGCACTACCTGCTCCACTTCATTGCTTGTTTTTCTCCCTGGCATGTGTTATCATCTGACTGTCAATTTTGTTGCTACCTCCTTATAGAGGGTAAACTCCATGAAGATTATAGCTGTATTTTCAAGAGCCTAAAACAGGCATATAGTAGGAGGAGGCATTTAGTACAACAGGAGAGACTATGGGAGTAACTAAGGGGAGGGACACAAAAGTTCTGTTTTAGTTCTGATTGGACCCTACCCCACCTTGGCCACTTTCCACTTGAGTAACCTTAAGCAAGTTGTTCAACTTCATCAATATTCAGTATCTTTGGATATATGGAGACACCATTCTTCCTGTTTCCTTCACAGGAAAATAATCTTTGCAAATGATTTTAAACCCATAAAGTATCTGATAGGTGATTTGATAGCAATTTCTAAATTCTACAAAATCAATGCTGTAGTATGATTATAGTATTAAAGTACCCAATAAATACGCATATTACTTATTTGCTTTATCCACAGAAACTCCCAAGGCCAGTGTATCCAAACAAAGACCTACAATGCTGGCAAAGGTATCTTCAGCTCTGTCAAAGGTGTTTTCCCGAGCAAACACTGGCATTTCCAAATCTCCATCACCACCTCACCAGGACAAACACTAAAGCTTTTGTACTTGATATAACAATGCTTATTTCCCTTAGAAAAATAAAATGATTTTTAAATCATAACTTAGTGTCCTGTAGATGATTTATGTAATATTGAGCAGAAATTTAAGGGCAAAGGAAAGTAAAATAGAGGCCTGTGTAAGAGAATAGTTTGATAAATGCTTTAAGTATTTTGGTTTGAGAAGATATTGAGTGTTAGTTAGCATTACCTGTGTGCCATGAGGATAAAGAGACAAAAAAAATGTGCCTAGTCTACCAGTTAGCCCTCAGTTACCACCAGAAAATGAACTTGAATTCTTTTCTGTTAAATTTTAGAGGTATTTTTACCAAAATAGTTAGCAAATTACGATGAAACTCAAGGTGGATTCCAAGACACAGCTATCACACAGCTATGGTGCACTGTGTGTATTTGGATGTTCAAATAAAAGTACTTATACCAGATAGAAGAAATCAGTTTTTCCCACCTGAAGATAAAATTTTGTCATTTCATAATATACCTCCCAAGCAAAAAGATCCAAGTATGGATAAAGCTCCATTTAGAAGTAAATAATTACCGTGTATAAAATACTAGATATGCATAAAGTGATCCCCGTAAATAAAAAAGAAAAACAAAAAAAAAACCCAAAAAACTATTTTCAGACATAATACCTTCATAGATAAAATAGCATCTATAAATAAATCATTGGTCAGTAAAAACATATTACCCTTGTAGATAAAATAACATATGTAAATAAATAATTGGTCAGTAAATTTATCAAAACCTTTATGTAAGTATTTTCACATGAAAATAGATATCAAGTATCTATTTGTAAAAAATGACAAAAAGTAAAGAAGAAAATTTAGCAAGTGGATATCTAGAACAGTGGTAAAAGAAATTTTTCTAAATTAGCTTGATACTTTGTGATATGAATCCAACTTCTGCATTTTTGCCCCTGGAATCTAAGGATCTTGTTTAAAAGACCGAAAAAGGTGGACCAAACAGCAAAGAATGTCAATCATCATCACTATCAGCCCTAATGCTGACTCATGAATTTTAAGAAGTAGGATATCTTCTTTTTAATCTAAAATTTTCTTGACAGTAACCTGTGCTAAAAACAGAAGTATCATAGAAAATTTTATTTTACCAAATTGGATTTCCTTTAATAAAATTTGTCAGTGAGGGTATGACTGGGAGCTCCGGAGAAAAAGATATGATTATATAGTAGAACTTTTACATTCCGATGATAATGAAGTTATTCAATTAGGAATTTAGTCAATTCATAATAATCTCATAAGTTATTTAATCTCAAAGATCATTCAAAATCATGTAACCTATAGATAGAGACCTTTTCAAAAATGACAGTTGATGAGAAAACACTGCCAGTCCAGTTTAAAACTATTTTCAGGAGGACTTTTGTCAAAAGGGAATAGGTAAACACTGTGCTTAGCTCCTCTCAGGAAAACATCAAAATTACAACTAAATTATAGAACAATCGCCCTGAGAACTACCTGAAGACTAGCTGAACAGAACTCCTCTAACTAAGGATAGTTACTAACTAAGGCTGCTTCTTTAAGAAGCCACATCAAGACTTGCAGGAAGGGTGGGGGTGCAGAACAGATTGGTCCCATACACACATGGTGCAGTGAAGGATCAGGAGGGATATCTTGGCTGCAGAGGTGTCCCCTGAGGAACGAAGGGTTCCAGCCCCAGACTGGGCTCCCCAGTCTTGAGCACCAGTACTGGGAACAACAGTGCCCACAATATCTGGCTGTAAAATCAGTGGGAATTGCATCTAATGCGATGGAGGGCCACTGGAGACTCAGGCATCCTCTTAAAAGGCTCAAGTACAAACTCACTCACAAACACTTGCCTTAAACTCCAGAAAATGAACAGCAACTTAAAAAACACCGTGAACATGCCAGGACAGTATGGGGAATAAATGAATTGTCCAGCTTCAGGACAAGGGCTGTGGGACAGCTCTCTCTGGGACAGAAGTCTCAGCAGGCAGCATTGTTTCTCTTACGATCCCTCCTCCACACAGCAGGCACAGGCAGGCACCAAATTTGGTCAACATCATTCTCACTCTCACCTCCCTAACGATTCTGTGATGCCCTGCCACACCCAATCCATATGCCAGCTTAAGATCTTTCAGAGGCTAATCAACACAACCACCCTGGGTCCATGCTGCAGACTTTCCTAAATTTCTCAAAGGTCCACAAACTCCATACAAGCAGCAGCTGGCTTCACCGTACCCTGTAACTCTTGCTAAATGCGGCAGCCAGACTGGGTTCACAGTGTAATCATTCCCAAGCACTTCCAAGTCCAGCACAAGCAGCTACCAAATGCAGATCACTGTGTAGCTCCTACCAGGGGACCCCAGGACAGATACAAGCAACAGTTGGCCTACACCAGACCCCTCCCAAGAGGTCCCAGAACCAATACACTTGGTGGCCTGCCTCAGATCACACCAGAGCACCTCCCTACTGGCTTCACAAATGACATACCCAAATGGTAAATTTGGCAGGCACTAGAGCCTCAATAAAGTAAATCCCACTCAGGAGGGTCAGGCTCCACAGCAGGTCAGCTCCTGCACAATAGCTCATCCTCTGTCTTCAGGGTTGGTCCTCACAGCCAGTCAGCCTGAAGGTCAATCCCACAGTCTGACATGCCAACAGCAATCAAGGTTCAACTACAATAAGAGAGCACACACAACCCACACAAGAGACGCACCTGGTAGCACACAGCTAAGGCAAACGTGGAGACTGTGCCACAGGGGCCCACAGGAAGCCTACTACATAAGACCACAAAGCTATGACTGAGAGGCATAACAGATCTACCCGATAAATAGAAACCAAAGCAGGTAGACAACCAGAATGAGGAGACAAAGAAAAATGTCCCAAATAAAAGAACAGGACAAAACACCAGAAAAATAACTAATCAAGACAGAGGCAAACAATAAGCAAAATATAGATTTCAAAACAATGTTTATAAGGTTGCTTAATGAACTTAGGGGAAGAATAAATGATCTCAGTGAAAACTTCCACAATGAAATAGGAAACAAAAAGAGGAGATAGAGGACTTCCAGCCAAGATGTAGGCATAGGTAGACACACTGTGCCTCCTCGCACAACCAAAAGGAGGACAACAACAATTTAAAAACAAAAAACAACCAGAACTGCCAGAAAATCAAATGTATGGAAATCTGACAACCAAGGAGATAAAGAAGAAACATTCATCCAGACCAGTAGGAGGGGAGGAGACGGGCAGCTGGGCAGAGAGGACTCGTGGCAAGGTGATGGCTGGTGGACCCAGTGAGGCAGTGGATTGTGGAGCAGGGCGGGCAAAGCTGCAGCTGGAAGTGAGGCAGCAGCTGGTGGGCCCAGCCACAGATAGCGCAACCCAGAATTCCATCATGGGGAAATAAAGCCTCACACCACTGAGTGAATACACCTGTGGGGGTTGAGACAGCAGCAGCAGAAACTCCCAGCCTCACAGGAGAGTTCGTTGGAGAGACCCACAGGGGCCTAGAGCGTGCACAAGCCCACCCACTCAGGAATCAGCACCAGAAGGACCCAATTTGATTGTGGGTAGCAGAGAAAGTGACTGAAAACCAGCAGAGAGTGGAATAAGCATCATTGCTCCCTATCGGACCCCTCCCCCACCTACAGCATCACAGTGCAGAGACCAGCATTACCCGGCCCTGGTGAACACCTAAGGCTCCGCCCCTTTACATAACAGGTGCGCCAAGACAAAAAAAAAAAAAAAAGCCCAAATGAAAGAACAGATCAAAGCTCCAGAAAAAATACAACTAAGCAACAAAGAGATAGCCAACCTATCAGATTCACAGTAAATTAAGGGATACATACAACCAAACAAAAGTAAAATAACATAAATAAATGATGTGGTTAGTAAAAATGATAGTGATGTAGAATGAGTTTGAACTTAAGTGACCATCAACTTAAAGTAGACTGTTATGAACATAGCTTGGTATATATGAAGCATGTGGTAACCCCAGACCAGAAATCTACAAGAGATGCAAAAATAAAGAGAAAGGAATCCAAACACAACACTACAGATAGTCATCAACACCTAAGAGAGCAAGAGAATAAGAAAGGAGCAGAAAACTTCAAAGACAATCAGGAAAAAATAAAATGGCAATAACTACAGACCTATCAAAAATTAATTTAAATGTAAATGGATTGAATGCTCCAGTCAAAAGACAAATGGATGTGGAACATATACAGCGTCCAGGAGAAGTAATGCCTGCTTGAGTGTGGTTGGTAGGGTACTAATATGTATGTAATTATTTATAGTTTTAATTTGGACATTTCACCTGAAATATCATATGGTATGCTTGAGTATGATATTGTTTTGCTACAGAATTAC
The DNA here is from genome assembly GCF_022682495.2 of Desmodus rotundus. NCBI lineage: Eukaryota > Metazoa > Chordata > Mammalia > Chiroptera > Phyllostomidae > Desmodus > Desmodus rotundus. The sequence continues at coordinate 169,883,555 of NC_071388.1, forward strand.
AAGCTTATGATTTTGTAATAAAAAGGAGCATCGTAGGTACCAGACCTTGTATACAATGTAATATTACTCAGCCATAAAAAATCGTATTTTCCACAACATGGATGGTCCAAGAAGGTATTATGCTAAGTGAAATAAGTCATATAGGTAAAGACAAATACCATATGATTTCACTTACATGTGGAATCTAGAAAGCAAAATAAATGAACAAATGAAACAAGAAAAAACTCAGAGATACAGAAAACAAACTGGTGGTTGCTAGATGGGAGATGGGTTGGTGGGCTGCGTGAAAAAGGTGAAGAGGTTAAGAAGTAGAAATTGGGAGTTATGAAATAGTGACAGGGTAAAGTACAGCCTAGAGAATATAGTCAATAATATTGTAATAACCATGTATGGTGTCGGGTGGTTGCTAGAACTACTGGGTGAATAACTGCCTAAGTTGGATAAATGTGTAGCCACTACGCTAATGCAAGCAGAGCATGGAAGATAGATGAAACATCTGCATGTACCAAATCACATCATTTTTAAACTACTGAACTTTCTGTTCTGTAGGAACTATATGAATCAATTTGTAGAAAATTGAAATATAAAAATCTTTTGTAATAAAAAAGATAGCTGTACAGCTTGTGGAAATATCAACAAAGAACTCCCCTATATCAGCATCCTGGAAAAGAATCTGGAAGTCAGGTATAAAAATATGCAAAGAAACATTTATAAATATGCATGTATCTAAGGAGAGTCTAGAAGGTGATGTGGGAAATTGAAACGGTGGTGTTAGCACTGAGTGGCACTCTTTATTTTTTAATAAAATATTCTTGAGAATAAAATAAGTAAAATTACTTTGTAGAATTCAAATATTCATTATTTATTATTTGTTATAATGTGAATTTTTAACATTAAAAATCACTTTTTTTATGTTTCAATGTCACAGATTTTCAAGCACTTTTAACCACTGAAATGCTTCACATAATGGTAAATTTAGCAATGTTAAAAAGAGAATTATATAGAAATGCTTATTTGCAAGCCACCTTTCTTTTGCTACATCATAAGTGTGGGTAAAGAAGTTCTGAAACATGAACTTCATTCTAATTTTCTGGCTTCTACAGAAGTGCTTAGTTTCTCAGTTGCATAACCCCTCAATATAGTAGATTAATTATATAATCACATAATGTGAAATAATCATCAGATACTTCTACTATTTCCAGGTTTACAGCCGGATTTTGTCATTTCATTGTTTCAGTAGAATAAACATTTAAAAGAAAACAAAATAATTTTAATTCTGTCACAAATACCCATGAAGTAATTTAAATATGCTTCCTCAAATAATCACATTTCAAACATATTTGGGAATTGCTTAACATCATATATATTTCTGTTATGTTTTGGATAAGCTGAAATCCCATTTTCAATTATTAATAAAACATATTAGGTAGTTAGGTAATAAGTGCATTGTTCTATGATTATTATAACACAATAATCAATATATTTAACTAGTTTACACAAAATGAATTAAATTATTGCATTTCCTTGAAAGTAAGATTATTAATATTTAAACAAAATGAGTTTTTTACATAAAAACAAAAGCACATGTCTATCCTCAATTTGAATCATTTCATGGATGAAGGTCATGTTTTAAATCCCCTTTCTAATGAATTTTGAATAAATAATCAAAAGTAACACATTCCCAAAACCCTGTAACAGTATCCTAATCAAATGTGATATATATAAGCAACATATTCTCATTGTATTTTCTCAATATTATGTGAATTAATCATCAGGTGATTGGAGAATAAGGCCTGTTATAATTTCTTTTTAAAATTTATTTGTATTGTTGTTCTGGTACAAATGCCTCCATTTTCACCCCACCACGCCCCCCACCCCACACATCCCTGCCTCCCACCCTCAAACCTCCCCCTTTGGCTTTGTCCATGTGACCTTTACACATGTTCTTTGATGGACCTTCCCCCATTATCCCTCTCTCCCATCCCCTCTGGTTACTGTCAGTTTGTTCTTTATTTCCATGTCTCTGGTTATATTTTGCTCGCTTGTTTGTTTTGTTGATTAGATTCCACTTATAGGTGAGATCATATTGTATATGTCTTTTACACCTGGTTTATTTCACTTAGCATAATGCTCTCCAGTTCCATCCATGCTGCTGCAAAGGGTAGGAGCTCCTTCTTACTTTCTGCTGCGTAGTATTCCATTGTGTAAATGTACCATAGTGTATTTGTTTTTTACCCACTCATTTGGTGGTGGGCATTTAGGTTGCTTCCAGCACTTGGTTATTGTAAATTGTGCTGCTGTGAACATTGGGGTGCATAGGTTCTTTTGAATTGGTGTTTCAGGATTCTTAGCATATAATCATAGCAGTGGAATTGCTGGGTCAAAAGGCAGTTCCAGTTTTAATTTTTTGAGGAAATTCCATACTGTTTTCCACAGTGGCTGCACCTGTCTGCATTCCCACCAACAGTATACTAGGGTTCCCTTTCCACAGCCCCACCAGCACTTGTTTGTTGATTTGGTATAATGCCTATTCTGACTGGTGAAGTGGTATCTCACTGTGGTTTTAATTTGCATCTCTCTGATGGCTAGTGATGCTGAGCATCCTTTCATATGTCTCTGGGCCCTCTGTATGTCCTCCTTGGAGGAGTGTCTATTCAGGTCTTTTGCCCTTTTTTTGATTGGATGTTTGTCTTCCTGGAATGGAGTTGTGTGAGTTCTTTCTATATTTTGGAGATCAAACCCTTGTCCAAGGTATCACTGGCAAATATATTTTCTCATATGATTGGTTCCCTTTTCATTTTACTGTTGCTTTCGTCAGCCATGCAGAAGATTTTTATTTTCATGAGGTCCCGTTTGTTTATTCTTTCCTTTATGTCCCTTGCTCTAGTGGACATGTGAGTGAAAATAGTGCTTCATGGAATATCTGAGATTTTCTTGCCTATGTTCTCCTCTAGGACTTTTATGATGTCATGACTAACATTTAAGTTCTTTATCCACCTTGAATTTATTTTTGTGTATGGTGTAAGTTTGTGGGGGGGCTCCCCCGGCTGCCACGGACGAGAATAAATCTACCAAGACATGATCTTCTTGGGGAGGAAAGGTGGCTAATCTCTCAAAGGAGAAGGAACAAGAGCCTTTTCCTCAATGGGCTTTTACTGGGTTTAATTTGCACAAGAATACAGGTAAAGCTCATCAATCATTGTCAGGCAGTAAGGATCAAACAATAGATAACATACAAAGAACTGAGGGCTTATTCTGAGTCAGGGTCAGTTAAAGGGCTATAAAACTTTAGGAAACAAACTCATTTCGTGCTTGGACCCTTATCAGAAAACTGAGGGCATTCTTAGCAAAGCAGGTTTCACAGGGTTTTTGTATTCTTTCTTAGACCTGATTGCCCTGGGGAATCCGCACTTTCCAGTGCAGGACTGCACCACCCTCTGTCATTGTTTCAGGCTTAAGTCAGGCAGGGGAAGTAAGGCAGCCAAGAGACTAAGAGATTTCTTGCAGACTGAATGAGAACTCAGGCTATGTCAAAGCCGAGGGGAAGGGTCCATCACCCCCTTTTTGCTACAGCTCCCCAAGTCCTTCCCTGAGGGCCTCTTTGTGACCATGCCTGTCTTAGGTCATCCCTCCCTTGAGGAATCTTACCTGTCATTGGCTAACTGGTCAGGTTCAGGGCCAAGCAAGGTAAAGTAAAGTGGGCAGAGGCGGCGCCCCTGCTAGGGAGATAAGCTTTGTCTCCTTAGTGACTTATGGTCCCAACGTCTGTCTCTCAGCCTTAGCCATGGGGGTTTATAGCTTCTGAAACCAGGCAGGCAGGGAGGTTCCCCACAGTAAGGTGGTGATCAAGTTTCATTTTTTTTGCATGTAGCTGTCCAGATTTCCCAACACCATTTGTTGAAGAGGCTATTTTTATTCCATTTTATGCTTTTACAAAGTCAATATTTAGAAATCAAAGTCATTTTTATACACCAACAATGAAATATCAGAATCAGAAATCAGGGAAAAAATCCCATTTGATATAGCAACAATAAAAATAAGGTACCTACAAATAAACCTTACCAAGGAGGTAAAAGACCTGTACTCAGAAAACTACACAACACTGAAGAAAGAAATTAAGGAAGACACAAATAAATTGAAGCATATACCGTGTTCATGGATTGGAAGAATTAACATCATCAGAATGTCCATATTACCCAGAGCAATTTATAGATTCAATGCAACCCTATTAAAATACCAATGACATATTTCACAGATAAAAAACAAACATTTCAAAAATATATATGGAATCATAAATGACTCCAAATAGCTGCAGCAATTTTGAGAAAGAAGAACAAAGTAGGAGGGATCACAATACCTGAGGTCAAACTATATTACAAGGGCACAGTAATCAAAACAGTCTGGTACTAGCATAAGAACAGACACATACACCAAGGGAACAGACTAGAGAGCCCAGAAATAAACCCAAGCTCTATGGTCAATTAATATTAGACAAGTAATTTGTTTCTTTATATGATGACTTTAAAATGTATTAGTTCACTCAGAAGACATTATTAAATACACATTTTGAAACTTCTCTTAATGTTAGTATATAACTTAAAAATTTAAGTGATTTTATCAAGCCAAAAATTGATGCACATAAATGATTATATTATTCCATGATGACTGGAACTAGAAAAACAACAGTGAAAAAAAATATTTGTATGTCAAAAATACAGGTGAAAGTAGAACCTTTACAAATAACATTTTCAAAGACTTTGTAATGCTAAATACTAAACACTGAGAAATGGTGTTTAGGAAGATTTGAATTTTTTTCTGAGTAATTTTATCAACAAGAGTGAACACCCCAGGTCTAGAGGGACAACAGCATGTGAGCAAGCACCAACTGCCTTTTTCCCTCCCTTACCTGCTGATAGATGACAAAAGAGACAAAGAAATTTTACTTACAGAAAACCTAAACCTATGCTTAAACTAAACAAGGGTGACAAAATCCAAAGATAACCATAAATGAAAACAAACAATGAATTAAATAATGGCCCACTAGAAATTCCCATTTCTAAAATAGCATCGTAATGTTGCTTAATGGGAACTCCTTTGGCTAACTTGATTAGAGATGAAAAAGATCGTGAGTGAGAAAGAACCACCTTTTAACACCCACCACATAGTTTTGTAGACACATAGAACAAAAATGAAGGAAAAGGAATTCCAACACACAGCCAAATAAATTTTGGGAGAATATTTTTTTGTCTTTGAGGACCACCCACTGTATTTTTACTTGGGGATAAAGGGAATAAAAACACATGAGAATACGGGAACTTTATTTGGAGCTACATTTGCCACCACTGCCGTTTATTAGTAGCATCATACTGGATGCAGCCAGCTGACATGTTGGGGCAATAGAAAAAAATGTATATGAATTGGTTTCACAAAATTACACTTAAATTTACTCCCCATACATATCCACATAAAATAAAATAAACATTAACTCTCTCCTCTCATAATACACAAAAATTTACTCTACATGTATCATTGATCTAAACATAAAGGCTAAAATTATAAAATTTCTGGAAGAAAATATCAGATAAATTCTTTGCCATCTAGCATAAAAAAAAAAACTTCTTTAAAAGGAGACAAAATATTTTAACAGACACTTTACAAAAAAATTCTTGGTTGGCCAATACGTACCTGATAAGATGCTCAGCAGGTACGTAGATTTAAAAATGATAGTGTATCTACAGATGGTGTACGGTTACAATAAAAAGAAGTGAACTGCTGGTACATGGGACGGCATGGCTGAACCTACAGATAATATTCCTCTGTGAAATGAAATAGTCACAAAAAAGTGTATCTTACATGATTCCACTTATACAAAATTTCAGAAAATGAAACCTATATAGCACTACGGGGCAAATCAGGTTGTCTGCAGCCAGGGACACATGAAGGGATGGGCTACAAAGGCACATAAGGAATCTTTTATGTCATGTTGGCTGTGGTCTTTTTCTTAATTGTGGGAAGGATGCTACAGGTATATTATTGCTTGAAATTCATAGAATCATATATTTTCAGTGGACTATTTGTACAAATTATAACAAGAATTAGATAAAACTAACATATAAAAGCACTTGGTACAATGATTAACATCATTAGAGTGGAATTAGAAAATTAGGATACCTTTCTAATTTCTAAATAGAAAATTAAAATGTGGTTCTTTTCAATATGAGTTTAAATTAATCCAGTTGCCTAAATCAACTCCACTAAAACCAGAACTTGTTCTTAATGTTCAAAGAAGCATCATCATAACTAAAGTTTATTAGACTACCAAAATTTCTTGGCCCAAGAGATCAGACTGCAGCTTTATGTTTTTAGAATTGGTTTTGTAAATATTTAGTATAATAACATCAATCTTCTTTTTCAATTATTTGCATTAACCATCTAGTACTGTGTTTTCCTCCTATGGTGAAGTGCATGTCCAAGTACATGGCTTTTGGTTAATTCCCGTCTAAGCACTATAAACTGGTGAATAACAACACAGAGTTGGGAAACAATTACAACTGGGTGCATATTCATTCTCTGTCATCTACTATCTATTTGTCCTCAGACAGGGTACCTATTCTCACTGTAAAATGGGATACTAAGAATTCTAACTTCATAGAGATATTTTGAAGAATTATTAAGACATGTCGATGCTGCTGAATAGTTGTTCTTATTACTTCCAATTATTACCAAGTAGTGATCTTGTTTAGCAATTTTATTTTACATATGAGAAAACTGAGATCTAGAAAAGTTAATAGACTGATCTATGGTCACAGACTGCTCAGTTTAAAGCCTGGTTTACAGTTATTTGTTTTACATACTACTTAGCTGTGAAACATGTTGATACACTTTAGTTGCATTTACCATTCTGTCATTTTTGTCTAAAATTAATGAATGAATATGAATAATTCATGGACAGTTTTCATTCAGACCAAATATACCCAACTCCACAATTTAAAACAATTCCATAATGTTTCTTTGCAGGCCAGAAATACTCCACTTTTGACGCCTGTGCAGACAGATGTTCTGTATTCTGTTAAAACATGAAAAGGTGAAAATCTCACCTGCCCTGACTCTACACTCAGAAACCCTTCTTGCCCTGCAGTGAGAAGTGTTTCAAGGTAATAATTTGGGGAAATTTGTAGGACTCGCCTCGTTTGGTTTTCTTAAAGTATTACAGATTTATACTGCATCTTGTCCAATGTCTGAAAGCAATTATTTCATATATTTTTATTTTCCTTTAGATTTTGTTTGTTCATGAAGAGAGAGGGCTAATCCAGTTCATTATTTTGTCATGAATAGAAAGGGAAGTTATTGTTTTATTTTTACTCTGCTTTAAAAATAATTATGAACATTCTATTAGGTAATTTTAGTTGGAAACTTTCTACCAGGTTCTGGTCAGCTAATATATTAAAATATTCCACGGATTTTTCCAGTGTAAGTATTTTGTACACTAGGGTTTTACCACTCAGTCATGATCAAGAGTGGGTTTTATGTACATTCCCGGTTGTGCACTTGAATCCCCTCCGGGTTTGAACCGCCAAGTCTAAACGTACTTGACTTTAGAAACCAGCTAAGAGTATATGAGTTTCATTTTGTATTGACTTCAGAAGTGTGGTTTGGATAAACCATTTTTTGATGTTCTAAACCGGTTCATCATATTATTCAGGAACAATTACATTTTGTGTTTTCAAGTTTCTCATTGCTAACGTGCCAGGCTCTGATGGAATTAAATATATTTATAAAAAATTTTACATCTGATCATCTTTTGTTGATGATTACACAAAGGATTCCAAATTTCAATAGCTACACTTTAAAGTTTGAGTCGTGGGCATTTCGTTTGCCTCAAATAAGAAATAAAAGCTTCAAAATAATACTACAACACAATTAGAATAATTGATCATCATCAATATGTTTTGTTTTAAATTACATATTCATTTTCCAAAAATTATATGTTTCTAACTAGCTGAAAGCCTATTTTAAACACTAAATAAACTATTTTATCCTCCCATGTATTTCTTTTACATTTCTTTTATTGTGATATAGGAGGAAAGAAAGCAGCTGCATTCTCCAGCTGTGGCAAAGTGTTTCAATAACTGAGACAAGCAACATCAGTAATAAATAAAGCAATTTAATTCTTTACAAAAGTGACTATCTCTATTTCATAGCAAAGCGGTAGCCAGTGTTAGAGCCTGGCAGCTGGTATGGCTAAAGTGAATACTCACTGGGAAATCAAGTTGTCACTCTTATCAGCCATATTATACTAACAAGGGCATACTGACATTCCTGAGGAAAACATTTAAGAGCTTTTGAATTCACAACCAAGAAACTATCTCATTCCACTTGGTCACTACAGTTAGCTGAGTGACAGAATGAAGTTCATTGCTGCTACCACAAAGCAATTAGCATGCACTTCCCATTGCAGTCAGAGTCCAGAGTGTTCTTTAATGGTAAATAGGAAGAAATGTACTAAATCTGTAAGATTTATGCAAAAAAATAAAAATTATACACATTTCCAAAGGTAACTACGTTTCTGTAACATAGGGGTTGTGAAAATAGAGCATGTTCCAATATGACGTTGTGAAGTAATTCATTTTACACTCACAAACACACACACTTCCCCTTCTTATCAACTATCAAAAGTTACAACTATTACAAAGTTACAATTTCCTAAAGTGTCTTCAGAACTAATTGTATTTTCTAGCAACCACCTAATCTATAAGGGAGTATGATCAAACTGAGTTTTGGACATTGGTACGTGGAGAAGCCACACAATTAACCAAAAGCTATGTATGAACTTTCAACCAGTGATCATGTTCTCACACTCATATTTGGATATTAATGATCTAGGCATCATCTATTCATGGATCCAGGCATACATCTTGCATTCACATCAGACTAAGGAAGAATACTGTGTTCACTTTTACTGAAATATTTATAGCTCTTATTTGTATATCATCATACAGTTTGCATCACATTTTTTGCATATATTAATATATTTAGTAACTCTGTAAGATATGGGAAGAATTATTGCCTCATTTGAGATAGGACCACTAGTTGCAGAAGGGTAAGTAGTAGGCTCTTTCAATCTTTGTGTTTGCTAGATTGTGAAAAGGATAAAGTCCACAGAAACTATCAAAATAAAGTCATTATTATAATAGTACAAGTTTGGGAAATAAATTAATACCAGAACTAAGAAAAGAGCTTATAATAGAGAATTAGTGGAGGAAGGAGATGATTGCAAAGGAATTTCTGATGAACTTGTAGGTTTGTATCAATATTTCATCCTGTATCTTTTCATACTATAGCCAGAAATACATTTCTGTACATAAAAACCCAATTATTATGTATATAATTTGTGGAGAAATTCTGTATTCTGAGTATACTGACATTCTTGTCAATTTGCTTGAGCTGCTAACTACTTAACAGGCAATACTGATCAGAATTTCTATATCCCCAAAGGTCTGACACTGAGGCCAAAATTCTCCTCAGTGAGGGGAACTATTCCATAGCTGTCAAATGGTGTAATAAATGATTACAGCAAACGAGTAGGTAACTTTAAAAGGATACTTCATGATTTTCTATATCCCAGGAAATGATTAGTAAGGTCAAAACTATTTTCATTTTTCTTTTCTTATGTTTGCTTTTTTAAAATTTTTAATTGAATTTATTAGAATGACATTGTTCTGCAAGACTTTTCTTAATAATACAAGTTCGTCTTTTTCATCCTTCATGAGTATTCCAGATCACATGATGAATGATAAGAGAGTGAATGAGCTCTAGTCTGTTAGACCAAACACAGAAGAGATTTTCAAAATGAAATAACAATGACACTCTGCTTGCTACATTTTTGCTTTGTATAATAAAATTATGTTTACAGTTCTTTAAATGTATAAAACATTTTATAAATATATCTGTATTATTTATGTTTTGTTACATATTACATATTGTAGATATTTAAATGAATTAATAAATATTCTAAAAATTCTCCATTTAAATATCTAGTATCATAAATGTAGATTGAACTTATACACATTAAGGTTCTCGATAATTTTTAAGAATTTAAAACATTACTGAGACCACATTTGGAGAGTGACTGCCCTAAATTATTAGAGTATTCTATACCAGGTAATAATTAATATATTTGTCTTTTCAAATGGGAACAGGTTTCTGCTTACACTAGGTATAACGTAATGGGTTCTCTTTTGTGGTATACTAAATAAGAGGTTTAGATTAAACATCTTTGAACATTTCCCAATATTTTGGCTATGGGTATGTATTTGGCTTTCTCTGGTTGGTCCTAAGTTGAAAGCAGGAGCAAAAATTAGTGAAACTGTCAGTTATTGATCAGGTCCTGACAGTTTGGGGCCAACATCCTGTAAGGCCGTGGTTCACTTTCCTCGGACTTGCTTGCTGCTGGCTGAGGGGCCAAATTCAACTTTGTATATGGTCTGGCTATTATATTCAGTCTCTCAGTAAAAAAAGTAGTGAAACGTTAGTACAGAATTTTATGACCAAATTGTACTGTTAGTTTCTAAATACAGCCCAAGTAGTATATATTCTTTTGTATTGTTTCCTGAAAACTAGAGTTTATATGTGGAATTGAAAGTAACACTAATATGATATGTGTAATTAGAATTAAAATTATATTGTAAAGTAGGAAAAGTGTTCACAAAGCACTAAATTAAGTGTAATAAATGTAGTTGTACTATAAAACACTGAGCAGAAAAAATCAAAGCCCGGAGTTCTACAGAGGAGCGCAAATGTAATGTAACTCACAATTAAGGCAAATACAAGATCAGCAGATTCAAGATCCTAAAGGCAAAGTATGGTTTTAATTCACCACATTTTCTTCTTGGAAAAAATAAACTTGGAATAGCGAGTTAGAGAAGACATTCTAAAGCATTGATAAAATAATGATTAGAGAGCAAACAAAACTTTGAGCTGTCTCTCAACTAGGATAAAATTAATATTGTTGCATTTGCTCCTTTATTTAAAAGAATGAAGAATACCAAAACCTCAAAGAAGAGAAAGTATTGTTTTACTTTTAACTAAAATACATTTTGCAGAGCCTAGTAATTTGATAAGATGATTAATAGTGTATTCTCTGAAATCAAACTGCCTTAGGTCAAATCCCACTTCTGCCTCTAACAAACTGGTCAGTTTTCTCTATAACAAAGGATTCATGTTATGATTATGTAAAATATATTTAAACCACTTAATAACTTAATAACACCTAGTACCTAGGTTAGCATCTCTTCAAAGTTAGCTGTAAATATATTACTCACATAAGAAATAATTATGGATGTCACAAATGGTAAGATTTCAACCTTCTTTACAGCTGATTAATATTCCATTGTACATATGTACCACATCTTCTTTATCCAGTAGTCTGTTGATGGTCACTTGGGTTGCTTCATATCTTGGCTATTTTTAAAAACACTACAATGAATATAAGGGTGCCTATATTTTTTCAATATAGATGGACATATGGGTATTATGTTAAATGAAGTCAGTCAGACAGAAAAAAACAATTATCTGATTTCCCTCATATGTGGAATCTAAAGACTAAATAAACAAAACAGAAACAGACTCGTAGATACACTGAAGAAACTGAGAACTGCCAAATGGAGGAGGGATGGGAGGATGGGTACCAAAAGTGAAGAGAGTGAAAAGTTACAAAGTAGTCACGGGGTATAAAGTTCAGTTTAGGGAATATAGTTAATGTAATATAGCTAATTGTAATAAGTATGTATGTTGACAAGTGAATACTAGAACTATCAAGGGAATCACTGGTAAATCATATAACTGTCTAACCACTGCATTGTACACCTGAAACAAATATAAAATTTTAAAGAAAAAGAAATAAGTTTTTGGTACCTATTACTTTCCAGTCACTGTTTTAAACACTGGGGATATAGTAATTAGCCAAACAGACACAGTCCCTAGTTTATAGTCGCATTCTGGGGCTATACAAATGCTATTAAGACAGATGCAAACACAAAGGGATAGGTAGAGGGTAATGGTACAAAGTAGAATTCTCTGTAGAATACTGGAACAAAGAGTTCCAAGATGAACTCTTTGACAAAGTAACCTTTCATCAGAGGCCTGAAAAAAAAGAGGAAAAGCCACACGGAGAAGGAGAAGAATATGTTTGATAGAACAAACTTGGAGTGTCAAGTATATTTCAGTGCATTCCTAATATGTTCCAAGAACGACAAGGCCATATTGGTGGAATGAAAACTATGAAGTATTTTAAGAGCTGAGTCATGACTCTGGCTGCAAAGTCTATCTGGGCAAAGAACGACCAGAGGACACAGAATATCCTGCCACACACCTTAATAATAGATTCCAGAAGCCACCCATCCAAACACCTCTCACTGTAGATAAAGTCTAAGTCGGAGAAGCCTGAGAGACTAAGCACTTTTTACCTAGAGAGACTGAATATTCCCTTGAAAGATTCTTAAGTAATTTATTTTCTGTAGTAAATCTAGCTTTCCTGTTGATTTTCCTTCACCTTCAATCCAGGAAAGGGGTTTTGGAGGGCCTATAAAAAAGAGAAATTATTTACAGAGAAGAAGTTACCTTTCATCTACACATTTGTGTGGTTGTTTGAGGATTTGCTTGGGCCCTCTGTGTGTTCATTATTTGAGAGTTTGTTATGGGGAAAGGTGTGGCTTCTGTGTCTGATAAAGAAACTTTATGATTATGTTTTCTTTAGTGCTCAATTTATTTAGTTTACAAATTTAAAAATATACTTGCCTTTTAAACTTCTAAAAACTCTTATAATCTGGTGTATTACATTATAAAAATAGTAATGTGGGTTATCCTTAAATGCCTCTATTTGGGATATTTGGTTTTCATCAAACCTTATTAGGGTATGATTGATATACAAAAACTATCTAAAGTATACCATTTGATGAGTTTGGACATAGGCAAAGCCCTATGATAATATCACCACAATTGAGGTAATACCTTCCAAATACCTTCCAATTGGAAGGTAATGCACTACCTTCCAAAGTTTCCTTGAGTTCCATTTTTAATTTTTTAATACGAATATTTCTACGAGATCTACCTCCTAAACAAACTTGGAAGTGCACTATACCTTGGCTTTAACCATAGGCACTATGTCACACAGCGGATGTCTGGAATTTATATAACTGAAATGTTGTTTCCATTGAACGACTCCCCCTTTCTCCACTCCCAGCCATGGTCAACCACTGTTCCATTCTTTGCTTCTATGAGTTTGGCTATTTTAGATACCTTATATAGCTAGAATCATGATTTATGTTCAATTGATATTCTTTTTTTCATTTTTGTTTATGGTATTACAGTTGTTCCTGCACCTTTTTTCCTCTTTCCTACCTCCACCCACACCCACCCTCACCCCTCCCTTGGTCCACCCCCTTATCATTGTCCATGCCTGTGGGTCGTGTATAAATGTTCTTTGGTTAATCCTGTCACCATCTTTAATCCAGCCCCCACCTCTGTCAACTGTCCATTTGTTTCATGTGTCTATGCTTCTGTTTCTATTTCGTTCATTAGTTTACTGTGTCCATTAGATTCCACATATAAGTGAGATTATGTGGTATTTGTCCCTCACTGACCGGCTTATTTCACTAGCATAATATTCTCCAGGTTCATCCTTCTTGTTGCAAAATGTAAGAGTTTCTTCTTTTTCACTGTTGCCTAGTATTCCACTGTGTAAATGTACCACTATTTTTTAATTTACTCATCTGCCAATGGGCACTTGGGCTGTTTTCAGATCTTGGCTATTGTAAATAGTGCTGCTATGAACATAGGGGTGCATATATTTTTGTATTGATGTTTCAGGATTCTTAGGATATATTTTGAGATATATTTTGATAATACTCCATAATGCTTTCCACAGTGGCTGCACCAGTCTGCATTCCCACCAACAGTGCACTAGGGTTCCCTTTTCTCTGCATCCTCACTAACTTGTTGTTTGTTGATTTATTGAGGATAGCCACTTTGACAGGTATGAGGTGATATTTCATTGTGGTTTCAATTAATATTCATTTTGATGGGAAATTGTCCTAAACATCTAGCAATGTTTACAAACTTGGTTTTATCTGTTTCTAAGAGGATTCCAACTACATCTAAAAGTTTAGTCTTAGCTGCTTGCAAACGTAGCCAGCTTCCTAATGCTTGAAAAACGTTTACATCTACAAAACACTCTAAATTTTCAAAAAACTACCTGAAGTGTTTCTAACAAAACTACAAACAAGTACAATGATTTTAAAACTTGCCACTACATCTGTTAAACAGATTTCAACCGAATATTAATGTTATAGCTTTTGATAACAATCACCATACAAACACTTGCATGCACACACATATGCATAAATAATTATAAGTATAAGGGACAACATTAAAAGAAATATGTCGACTACTTACTTAAACACTAACCCACTCATAGACACCGCCCACTTTCTCTTATTCTTCCACCCACTCGCTCTTACCTCACATTGGAACCCTTCAAATGGCCCATAAAAAGACCCATACATACAAATGCACATATAAACTCACTTTACATATACACATATAAATATAAGTGGAAGACATTATAAATGTTGGAATAATATCCATCCAAATAATCTTGCCATATTAATATATTCTGATGCTGTAAATATCTATGTGATATAACAGATAATATCAAAATACAATTGAATTGCTATATTTAGTGCTGCAATATAAAATATTCATATTAATTCTTGAGAGATTGGCAACTATGTATCATATTTGTTCTGTTTTGTTTAAAATAGATTATGTCTTGGGTGCTGTTCAGCTACAGATATTTAAGGAGTCACTTTTAGTCCTTAAAGTGAATGTCATGATGAATGAAACGTTTTTGTATGGTATATTTCTTATTAGATGTTGACACCTCTTTCAGTCATTTTTATGATGACTTTAGGCTTTTCACCTTTTAATCTAACCATTAGAACTTTCGCTGCAACTTTTGTACAAACTTATTACCGTCGTGGGGCTAGAATCAACTAGCTCGGGGCGGCCGAGCTATTATGTCTATTATGAAATAGACATGAAGTGTACACACAGCAACGGTGGGATTTGCAAACTGAAGCAGACAAGAATCTAACTTATTCTGTTAAGATTAGATTTTAAAATAGAAGGAATAATTTTATGTAGTACACATTTGATTCATTTCTCATAATAAAACCTGCTGCTAGTTAGCTTCTGGATAAAAAAATATTTTTGTGGTTCTGGATTTATATAAAAATAAAGCTCTAATGCTTTAAAATACTTTAGATTTATCTGAAGATACAGTGTATTTAAATATACTTTATTTATTAATGTTTAAATTTATAATTCATCAACAAGTTTATTTTTGTTTCAGTATGAATTAATAATCAGACCAACTACGGTTTTAACATAGTTTTATGTTTGTACCAAAGAAAGTGAGCATTTTGTGTAATTAAATCATAAATTTTACCCACTATACCTGGACTGTACATCTATATCTTTCAGAAGAGCTCTAACACCCTTAATTGCATCCTGTATTATTTTTTGCAAAATAGTTTTGATTTATATATTTATTGCATAATTGTTTCAGAACAATATGAGGACACGAAGCTTTCACATTCATTTTATAAACATATTTTTCTTTTCATTGTGTTTCATGGTTGTGTGGGGAACTATAGTTCTGTATTTTGCATTTTATTTAAATATTGGATACTATATTAATTTATTTGAATTTTTTGCCTATATTGGCACATTTATTCTCAGCCTAATGATAAGGAGAACTCTGTTGTTTTGAGGGCTTGGCTTTACAGAGAACATTTCATAATTTGTTTTGCCTTAGAAACAAAAGAGTAAACACAGGAGTATGTATTATTTTTGACATGCTAAATTTACAGAATGAAGATAGTATTTTCAAGTTAATAATCATTATGGGATTAGAGTGTATATATATGTGTGTGTGTGTGTGTATATATATATATATATATATATATATATATATATATATATATCAGATTATCAAATTGATAGGTCACATGGTAAGTTGATAGGAACTTTTGAGGAACTGCCGAACTGGTTTCAAAAGCTGCTGACACCATTTTACATTTCCACCACAAATGCATCAAGGTTCCAATTTCTCTACAAAACATTCTTTGTTTTTATTTTTTTATTGTTGTTCAATTACAGTTGTCCCCATTTCTCCCCATTACTCTTCTCCACCCTACCCACATTCCCACATCCCCACCTCCCACATTCAGTCCTCCCCCAACCAGTTATATTTGTCCATGAGTCCTTTGTACATGTCCCTTGATGACCCTGCCTCTTCTTTGCCCCACCATCCCCGTCTGCCTTCCCTTCTGGTCACTGTCAGTTTGTTCTTTATTTCTACATCTCTGGTTATATTTTGCTCGCTTGTTTGTTTTGTTGATTATGTAACACTTATTGGTGAGATCTTATGGTATTTGTCTTTCACTGCCTGGCTTATTTCACTTAGCATAATGCTCTCCAGTTCCATCCATGCTGCTGCAAAGGATAGGAGCTCCTTCTTTCTTTCTTCTGTGTAGTATTCCATTGTGTAAATGTACCACAGTTTTTTGATCCAATCATTTACTGATGGGCACTGAGGCTGTTTCAGGCACTTGGCTATTGTAAATAACACTACTATGAACACTGAGGTGCATAGGTGCTTTTGAATTGGTGTTTCAGGATTCTCAGTGTGTAATCACAGCAGTGGACTTGCTGGGAGAAAAAGCAGTTCCATTTTTAAAGACTTACAGTAGTCTACAGTGAAGAAACTATCTGTACCTTTTTGTTAGATGTCATGTACTGCCATAATATAATGTTCGATAATTTGGGAGCTTTGACTCACTGTATAAAAAAATAAGATTTTATTATCACAAACCCACATCCTATATGAAAATAAGCCCCAGGTGGATTAAATACCCAGATATGACAAGCAAAATCATAAGGCCTAAGAAGGAAAAGCTAGGGTGATTTTATGAAATGGGAAGAGTTTCTTATACAGGGCCTAAAAGACACAAACTATAAGGCAAATCTTTAGCTTTGATAAATTCTACTCTAAATCATAATGATAAATATACATTTATTTAGTTACTCTAACTTTGATCTAAACAATTTCCAATATAAAATCTTCAAAATTATTGAGTAATTAATAAATTAAAAATATAAGAATTGCTATTGGGACTACAAAAAATAAATAAAACAAAAAACTCCTTTTCAAGAAGTTGATATGTGCATTAATAATATATTATGTATATTAATAATCATGATTCCAAGCAAAATTTGATAGATTTTTATTATAACTCAAATTACTGGTCATTTTTGCTCACTTCATGTTTTAAATCACAATTTGCTGTAAAAATCTTTTCTTTTTCCCCAAAGAATTCAGTATAAAGATACATTCAATAATTTTTATGAATTTTTATTTAATATTACCAAACATACTAATATGTTTGCAAAACTGCTTCTTCAAAGTATTTATTAATTTCCACTTAACTTCAAACTAACCTAAATAGGAAAATTTATAAATGCTTAAGATAGCTTTTAGGCCAACAAACCAGTGTTGTTTAATAATTATTGCTAAAATTTTATAGGCTCTCCCTCCCCCCATGGTTGTATTATGAATATTTTCACATAAACCATATACCACATGGACCATACCAGAGGAAATTAACTTAGCACATTATAAAAGGCTTTTCTTTTCTCATTAATTAGGACATTAATGCTAACAAATTAAATCACATTAACCACTGCATCTCAAGTTACCCACAAAATTATTAACTGTAATGCTTAGATTCAATTAAATATTTTGTAATCCCTTTTAACCTGGCAAAGATGTTCACTCTTTTCACATGTCCAGTTATAAGAATATAATGGTAAATAGTTAATACATTAGAATTAAGTTTATAATTTCTATGTCCAGAGAAATTAGGTGTTTAAAATTTGCATTTCGGCTTATCTGGATATAAGCTAAAAAGGACACGATTATCTGACTGGGTAACATTGCTGCATCTGTTCAGTTATGTCAAATGTCCACTGGCAAGTACTGTATTAAGTGGCCACATTTTTTGTAAAACACACAACATAATGTATCACCTAATGTGAATATTCAATAAATATCCAAAAATATCCATTTCTTGCCCTTTCTCTTAAGACAAAATTAACACGTACTCCTTTGTGGAATATTGTAACAGCCTCCTATTATGCTCTCCACCACCAGCTTCTCTCCTTTGAATTATCCCAGCATAATGCTGCTTGCTTACTCTTCCAAAGGCACCCTCAAATAATTTCTATGAAGAGTCATACATTCTCCATTGTCTGTAGGAAAAATGCTTACATTCATTATCTTACTTAATGTCTTTTATAATCTCGCCCACATAGTTTTTTATCCATTAATATCTTACAGAAAATTTGCATTTAAAGATCAAGAGTCTACTTACTGTCATATAACTCACTTGTAATTTACTGAAATCGTTGAGCACCTACTGTGTGTCAGGTACCACTTTAGCACCTTTTTTTATCTCATGTATATTACATATTCTCCTCTGGAGATTCTAATTATTTAAAGTCTATACATCATTCATGTTCCAGAACAGACCCCACTTGGACCTCAATACCTTTCTTTGCTACTTAAATTTAGTCATCTCTTTTTGAGCCAATCATTTATATTCTGTACAGTGGAAAATACTGACAACATACTTCTTTGTGTAGTGTTATATGATTTTTGTATTTTTTTATGTTTTGATACTTATGGTTTGTTTAAGTATAATTGATGTGTATATGTCTTGCAGAAAAATATTATTAGTTCCTTCAGTGCAGAGGTAAAGTATGTAGTATGAATAAAATATTGTTCCTGCTTTCAAGTTCTTACAGGCTCCAGGTAGATAGCAGATGACCACTCAAGTATTTTTCTCTGTTATATGCCTCAGTAGGCATCCAATGCATCACCACAAACATACACATACACATACACAGACACACACATAGACACTGAGCAGTCACACTAACTTCAAGAAAGTGCTTCTATAGCCCTGGCAGCTATAGCTCAGTGGATTGAGTGATGGCCTGTGAACCAAAGTGTTGCCGGTTTGATTCCCAGTCAGGGCACATGCAGGAGTTGCTGGCCAGGTCCTCAGTGGGGGGCACATGACAAGCAACCACACATTGATGTTTATCTCCTTCTCTTTCTCCCTCCCTTCCCCTCTCTCTAAAAATAAATAAATAAAATCTTTTTTTAAAAAGTACTTCTCCATAATTTATTTACAGTTCCTTCTGTCACTCACTCTCCAACTATCTTCAACTCTTTCCTATGTTTTGTTCTCTTTTAACCTCTAATATCTCTTTCTTACTCACACTCAATGAATAACCTTGCTTCTTATTAAACAGATTAAAACAAACAAACAGAACTCCCACTATCATGCCTCCTAACCTGCTTGAATCTGTTTCTGTATACTCTGCCTTTCCTCATGTTTCTATGGTTCACCTGTTTCAGGTCCTATATAAGTTCAAACACTCCCTTTGTGCCCTGAATCTAAGGTTATTAAACCATTGTCACTCTAGATCTGTGGATTCAACCAACCATGGATTGAAAATACTTGGGGAAAAAGAATGTTACCTGGTTGCTGATGTACTTAGACCAACAACAATTGCATCTGTACTGAAACTGTACAGACCTCTCTCTTGTCATTATTCCCTAAACGATACAGTGTAACAACTATTTACATAGCATTTACATTGTGTTATGTATTATAACTAATATAGAGATGGTTCAAAGTATACCAGAGGAAGTATGTAGGTTATATGCAAATACTATGCCATTTTTTTAAGGAACTTGAAGATTCGAGGATTTGGGTATCCATGGGGATCCTTGGACCAATCCCCACAGGGATGCTGAGGGACGATTGCACATCCTTAATTTGCCCAGGCTCCTCTTCTTTTATAAATGTGTTTCTTGTGTAACAACCACTGGTATGATTTCATATATATAAAAGAAAATTTCACTGTGTGCATTTGTTTTCAGGTTATTATTATTTGAAGATTTTTCATGGTTTAATTGAAAAAAATTTCATTGTATAGAGGAAGAATGTGTTAAGAAATGATTTGCGCTAGTTGTCAAATACATTAACATAAGCTACCTCCATGTAGAAAGTCTAATGGTCAATATCCTTTCCTTGACATATCAGCAGAGTTTGATAACAGCTTATCACTTCCTTCTCCTTGAACATCCTTTCCCTGAGGACATCACTCTCCTGGTATTCCTCCTCCTCATCAACTACATCTGGGTTTTTTTGGAAGATTCCTTCAAGGCATTTGCCCATTTCTTGATGGGTGATTTATGAGCGCACATGCCCACAGTGAGCTGAGTGGTCAGCAGTTTTTGACCAAAATTGACATAATCCCTGTGCCCTACCTTCCCCATTCACCCATTCTCACCCCTAGCAACTCCTCTCTACCCCGCCAGGTGAAGAAAGGTCCTCAATAGGAAACATTTTGCCCATGTGTAAGAGATAAAACAAAAAACAGCAGAAGCACTAAAAGGCATCAAAATTGACAACTTCAAAAACTGTTTTGAGCAGTGGACTGCATCAAATCAGGAGTACTTTTAAAGTGACTGAAAAGTTTAAACATATAAGTACAGTTTGGGGGTCACCTCTGAGATACTATGATTATACAGAGCATATAGTTAGAATACATTAAGAGTACATCAAGAATATCAGTTAACAGGATTCAGTAAGTTTGACGGGAGGTATAAACATATGTATATTTTGGTCCGCAGGCCAGTGCTCAATCCACTGAGCTACACAAGCCAGGGCCAAACGTATGTATATTAATAAAGCTCAATAAGTAAGTGACATGATTCCCCAAATATAAACCACTGGCCTAGAAGATGCAATATTCAAATTAAAGAAGTAGCAGTCAAATTAACATTTAAAAAATAACTGAAAATATGGTCAGTGATATTAAGTTGTTCATGCCTGATATAAGTCAATACAGCCACCAGGAGCCAGATAAAGAGAAATGTATCATTAACAGCTAGGCATGAAAAAAAAATCTTTAGGAACTTCCCATATAACATAGAATTTCTAAGATACTTATATTAATAACATTTGACCCATGTCAATTTAACCTAGAGAAATGATACTATCTCTTCTGACTTGCCACTCTTCATGCAACTCATCAATAGTAACATGGCAAATAAATGTAAGTATGTTTAACACCTCTCTTTTTGTAAAGTGTAAGAACAAATCTTTGTGATTTTTTTCAGGGCCTCTCTGGGACATCTCAGAGATTGTTTCTGGTGCAAAACATATCCTTAAATTTTTCTATTATTTTATATTTCGGATTTGATTTTAGAAAAACAAATATCAAAAATTATCAGGAGATTTGAAAACCTAGCATAGGAAGAGGGTTATTGTTATAGATATCTGTAGTTTTTAATAAGGAACACTTATTGACCAGATCCGCTCCATGTTAATCTAATTTTCACTTCATTTCTAATTATAAATTAAGTTAACCTACTAGTTTATATATTTCTAAATACCATGTGTCTTATTAGCTTAAATTATTAGTCCCTAGTTCAGAACAGGAATAAAATATGTTAACCTTTATGTATTTATCTCAGGCCCACAAATCTAAATCTGAGACCCTGGGCATATGGAGTCACATTTCTGGATTATGGAGCAGATAAGCTATGAAAAATAAGAGAAATTTTACTATAGTAAAATGATTTAAAGAAAAATGTTCTATAAGGTTTAATTCATAAAATTTCTATGACTTATAATAGAGAAGGTCCCTTGTATTCCCTGTCATTGAATAGGAAAATAGAAATCAAATATTTAATATTTTCCCACTTCAAAATAAGAAACCTTGTTTCTACATGAGAGAAACATATTCCTATACTCGTCCAAGAATGGAGAGGGGGAAAAATTTTATTTCAAACTTGGTGGAGAGAAAAGAAATTGGAATGACAAAATGAAGGCTTCATAACAATACAATTTTGTTTGCACTGAAAAAAATGAGCTTTTCAGAAAAGTATTAAATGCTTTCTTTCTTTTCTTAAAGAAAATAAAGCATAATGCTGAAATAATAGCCAAACTGAGAGTCAGTGGAGGCACTTATTAGATTTCATGGACAGCTGTTTACAGCCTGACATTTAAAATATCAGGTTTCGCAATTCTGTCTCAAAATGCAGAGACTATATGGCAAAGATAGAGAGTTTATATTGCTCAAATTGAAGCATCTGGGCGGCTTTACTGTTATCTGACAGCAGCACAGCAATCAATAGATCGCCTTAGCAGCTTTGTGAGATAATTCACCACCGAGAAGCAATCACTTTCCTCCTTCACATCACACTTGTATTTTCAGCAAAGCCCTCCATGAATTCCCTGTTTAAAATCTCAACCATGCTCCCTGCCACTGGCACACCCTCCTTATTTTTCTCCATTAAGACATGTGAGAATGGAAGCCATTTACAGGAAATCCACACAGCTTATCGCCTACATTAATGACTTTTAGTTTTCCATGGTCTTCATCAACACAATCAAGTGGACATAAAGAAGTTATGGCCTTTGATGTTGTGTTGTTGTTACTGCTGCTGCATTTTCCAGAAAATTTTTGCTCAGGAAGAAAAAAGTGAAAAATAACTATTATTCATATCAGGAACTTCCTGACAAACCTATTTCACTGAACATCAGGTTAATAATTTTTCGATCAATTTTTTCACATGATAGTTTTTTCTCTTAGACTCATCTAAGCCTTTCCTCAAAACACTCATTTTGCTGTATCCACCAGGCATAAACTATTATGCCATGATCTTTACCAAATCTCAAGCTGTAATTTGAAAACTTCATAAAGTTCACAATTCTATCTTCTCTGCTTTGACTTGCTAAGAATCTACGCATTGCTCTCTCTTATCACAGAAAAAATGATCTTACCTTTGTCCTATTAATGTTACTTCCCTGATATTTTTTGGAAACCAGTATTTAACATTTGCCATCATTTATATATTAAGTATTTGCTTATGATATGTGTACACAGCTATATAATAAAACTAAAATCCTTAAGAATAATTTGAGAGACTAAGAATTAAAGATACTTGGAGAATAAAGTGTAATGTAGGGAGAAATTAGACCAGAAGCCTAGAGAGGAAATCAGATGGTTGAAACATATTTTCTTTGAATTTGAAGAGAAATGTTGTATTTTGGGGTTTACTCTCTCTGCATTCTGACATATCTCGATTTGTAAACTGATATTTAAACCAATTTTATTCATAATAGCTAAAAACTGGAAATAACACAAATGCCCATTGACAAGAGCTGAAAGAAGCCAGATGAAAAATATTTTATGATTCAGTTCATTTTGAATTCCTGAATAGGAAAATCAAAACTATAGGGATAAAATCAGATCAGATTACCCAGAGGTCTGGGCATTGTAGGCAAAGAATCAAGAGAAGCTTTCAATGATTATAAAGATAATTTTTACCTTGATTGAGATTTTGGTTGTATAGTGTATAAATTTGTCAAAACTCATTAAACTGTCTTCTTAAAATCTGATCATTTTTTAAAGATGGTGGCCTAGGTAAACACAGCTTGCCTCCTTGCACGACATCAAAATTACAACTAAATTGTAACAACCATCACTCAAAACCATCAGAAATCAAGCTAAATGGAAGTCCACAATTATGGAATTAAAGAAGAAACCACATTTATCCAAATTGTAGGGGGACAGAGATGCAGAGACGCAGACCACAGAGCAGTCTGGTCCCACACCCACATGTGATGGATAAAAATCGGGAGGAATATCTTGGGAGGGAGGGAGGGGTCCCAGCCCCATACCAGGTCCCCCACCCCAGGGTTCCACTGTCAGGAAAATAGGTCCCCATAACTCCTGGCTATAAAACCCAGTGGGTATTGAGTTGGTGGAAGAAACTTCAGGATTCCTGGGCAGTTCCTCTTAAAGGGCCCATGCATGGACTTACTCAAACCCACTCCCTCTGAACTCCAGCAACAGGGCAGCAGTTTGAAAGGCACCAGTGCATATGGGGAGGACCTGAAGTGTCTAGCATCAGGGCAAGAGATGGGGGACAATTTCTCCCAGAACTTTTGGCAGAGGCCACTGTGTCTTTTCTGAGCCCTTTCTTACATCTTTTGTGGAGCAGGAGGCACCATATCTGAGAATCCATCAACCTGGCTTTCACTGTTTGTCTAACCCTGGTGATTCCCTGAGGCTCCACCCCACCCACCCTACAGGCCTACCAAAACTGTTAATAGTGGCTTTTCCATACCAAAGGCTTGTCTTGGCTCCTGCTTAAGGTATACTCGTGTAATGCAATGGAATATTTCTTGGCTATAAAAATGAATGAACTACTGGTTCATGAAACAACATTGATAAATCTGGGAAACAGTGTGTACTGCATAAGCATCCAGATAAAAGAGAGCACATGGTGTAAAATGCATTTACACCAATTTCCAAAAATCAACAAACTAAGCTAAGGTGCTAAAAGTGTAAAGAGTGACTGCTTTTGGGTGATTTTAAGATATTGGATAAATGGGGAGAACATAAATTTCTGAGATGATTGGAATGCTTTATACCTTGATTTGACAAAGCTGTCAAATATACAATTAAAATTTGTTCATTTTCTTGCAAGTCAATTATATCTCAATAATAAACAAGAACATACACATCTATGGGCGTATATCTGAAAATAGGCTTTTCGGCTATGATTTCACTTTCTAAATATTTTGTGATATTTCAAATAGTATTAAATGCTTGATACACATAAATACAACAGAAATATTAAGGGTTCAAAATACATTTTTGGTAGTTTTAAACAACATTGTAAGCTAAATTAAATTTTAAAGAAAATTAAAATTCTCTGAAAATAAATTCAAAATTGAGGAGATTGTGGGTTGGGGGATTCTGTTAGTCAAAGAAAACATGCATGATTCAAGTTTGTGTATAAATATGTATAAATAGTAAAAAGATAGATAAATGAATATACCGATGAATATACTCTTTCTCTTCTGATAAATGAATATACTGGTTTACTACCTCATGGACACTAAAACAAAACAAAATTTCAATGTACAGTATTTGCTTCATGTTTTCAGTGCTTCAGAAAGACAACCTCTTGTCTTATATACCAAGATCTAATCATGCAGCTCAGTGGCCTGCATCTGACTTTACTGCTTGCATGTGAATTTTGCTCATTACCCTTATAAAGGCTAAATTGGAGCTCAAGTGAATGAATCATCTGTTTAAATTTTTTCACTTATGATATAAAAATTACTAGGCAGATAATATCTGACTATAAGATTCCTCCTTTCCATTTCATTTAGTAGTTTTAAAAACATGCTTACAAACCAATAATTCAAATTAATGTAACTTTTTTCTAAAGTTTAGATTATATTCACATTTTAAGGATAAAGACGGAAATCAATTCAAATATAAGTTGAAAAACCCTAGATTACCTCCCAGAGAAGTATGCACCACACCAAATATCCAGGGCCCTGTCTCTCCTCGTTTTGTTCATCAAATGTGTTTCACAATTTCAGACTCTTTCTTGTTGCCAGTTCTCCTATAAATCCTCTAATTTGTTGCCACCGGCCATTTATAATTCAGTCTTCATGTCATCTAATTAAATCCAGAAATATACACTACTTGTAGTTGTAACATAAGCTCAGCCAAAACAGAATTCTCTAAATCAGTGGTTTTTAATCATTTTTGAGTTCACAGATGCTTTTGAGAATGTGATGTAAGTACCAACTAACTCTCCCAAGAAAGTACCTGTGCACACATACATTTATATGTGCACATGCATGTTACATATATACATATAAGTAATTTATCAAGTTACATATATTATTATCAAAATATACTACTAACAAGAGGAGAACCCTCAGTGGATTCGGCAGGTTTTTCTGGTCACCTGACTGAGAAACCTTTCCTAAGCAGCCTCCACGTTTGGTTTATGTACCTGGGCACTAGTGTTTGGCAGGGTCAAATTGTTCTCTATATCATTTTCTGAAGTAGACTTTTACCAAAGTTTTATTTAACTGGCAGGATTTCTTAACAATAAAACACTTTAGAAGAATATCCAGAATAATAAATGATACAGATTATGGTTCTATTATCAATTTCTAGAACACTAACACCAAAAAAGCTATCATATAAAAACTGTGGAGGCACTAGGGGGAATGTTTATACTATTAAGACCAGAAAAGCAGGAACGCTTTTCACTTATTGTACTAAATGTAATGAACTCCTTTGCTCTTTCTCAGTTTGGAGAAGCTTCCTGCCATGTCCCTATGCCAGCAGGAAGACAAGATAACCTCAGAATAAATCTTTGTTCTTTAGAGACATTTGACAGGCTCTGAGTTTACGCAAGTTTAAATAAAATGAACACTTTGTGCAAAAAAGAAAAAAGAAAAACCCTCATCATAGCATGACTGCACTATGTCTTGTTATCAATATTCAGGAATCAGAAGGAAATAGACCTGTTTAAATAAGAAAACAAGAACTCTTCCTGGTGGGCAGCGTGAGCAAGGAAGCAGATCAAACTGAATCTTACTCTTCTTGAGGCTCACGGTTCTCAAAATCCATCAAATAGTTTTGGGTACCCTTGATCAAAGGTATAATTTACCATCATAAATGACATTAATTAACTGACCACGAGGAAAGCATGAGAATTATGATGTAGGCTCAACAAAGGACATAAAGTTCTTCACATAAATCTTGTGATTTGGGAAAAAAGATGTGTAGACCTTGAAGCTCAGATTGGTGAGTTAAGAGTGACCCAAGGAGGGTGGTCTGTTACATATTGTTGGTTCCACTTCTCTGAGTGAACCTGACAGATACGGAATTGGCACTGAGAGTGACTCCAGAGAAACAGACTCAAGGATGAGTTAGTTTCTGAGTTGGTTCTCAGATTTATGGAATGAGATCTCTGAGCTGATTAGATATAAAAGCACTAATGGCTCTGCTTCCTACAGTAAAGGCGGCACTGAGAGTCTGTGACATACCCTGGAAAAAGCTACCCAAATTATCATGCTAAGATGCTTGTAATTAAGTGTGTACCAAAAGCAGGGCTCTGGGTGATTATGTATTTGCTCCCATATAATAGTGAACATAAACAGAATAATGCAAATGGTTGTTGTTGCCAGTTCTGTTGCCAGGTTGGTTGGTTGTTTGCTTCTAACTGCACTGCAGAGCTTGAAGAAAGAAATTGAGCTCAGAGCTTTAAACTCCCAGTTCAAGGCCTTGAATAAGGAATGACTCCCATGACTCCCATGAAAGAAACTCTTCCTCCTGTAGTCAGTCACAGGGCTAATATTTCTGAAAACCAAAATAATTAAGTTGAACTCCTAAAAGTGCAGGTCTCTTTTGTTAAAGTTAGGGCATTGAGTAAGAAGGAATGAGATTCTAACAATTGAAATATGGTTGGAGGAGAGATTCCAATGAAGATGGGAAACCTGAAGGAGGCTGAGAGAGAACTGCTCAGCTGTGAACACGTGCTACATTTCCTGAAAAAGGAAATAAGAGCCCAGGTGGGAAAGTTCAGACACTTCAGATCATTTAAGCAACTTCCAACATTCCGTATGGATTTCAGAAATTCTGTGGACTAATAAGTCACTTGAACCTTCCATTTCCCACATTTAGAACTGGGATGTCTATTGTGGTTGCTGTGTACCTGTGACACTATCATGTGTTAGGCGTGTGGGGAGCACATAACTCGTCTGTTCATTTAACAGATCAAAACGAACTGTGCTCAACGAGCTCTACTTAAGACACTACATCTGAGGAGCCTCATCCACAACTGGGCCTGATTTAAAGGGCCAAGATTTTGGCCTCTGAGCCGATACTATAATGGGATGAGACTTTGGCAGCTTGGGGGAGAGACAGTGTGTTTTTGTATGTGGGAGGTACTTGAACGATCAGGGCAGAAAGCAGACTGTGGAAGCAAGCCAGCATCTGAGATGGCCCCCAATAATCTCTACTTCTGGATATTCGGTCTTTTGTATAATTCCCTTTCTTTTTGTGTCGGTTGGAGTTAGTGACTCACTTCTAATAAATACAATATGTGTGATAATGTGTCACTTCTGAGATTAGTTTGTAAACATCCAAGGTGCATTCTCACTCATGCCCTCTTAAATCACTTGCTCTGGGTGAAGCCTGCTGCCACATTGCAAGTTTTCCTACAGGAAGGTCCACATAGAAAGGTTAACAACCAGGGTTGAATTGACACCCGCAGTTCAATAGCCCACAAGGAACTGAGGTTTGCCAAAAGTCTCGTGCATAACTTTAGGAGCAGATTCTACTCTAGTCAAGCCTTCCAATGAGAATGCAGGCCCAGCTCACAATAAGATCGCAGCATAATGAGAAACTTTAAACCAGAATTATCCATTTAAGCTGCTCCTGAACTCATGATACACAGGAATGGTAGGACAACATTTCGAGTTTTAACCTCTTAAATTTTGAAGTAATGCTTAGCACAATATGTAACTAGTATAGTACTTCTAAAACAAATAAACAGAATTATATAAGTGTAGATGTGGTTCTGATAGTAGCCTGCTAGGTTTTCTACAAAGCGACTGAAAAGTTAACCTAGCAGCTTTTCTGCTCTTTCCTTTTCTGGGGAAGAATGTCTTTTCTGCTCTGATTTCCATTATATGTGTTTCATTTTTACTGATTCTCTTTTGTGGGTCTAATATTCTTTTATTTCTTTATATCATCAGTATTAGAATTCCATTTGTTTCAATGCCTGTACTATTAAGTTTTTAACCTTTGTATGTTCAATGCTGCAAGTACATCTCAAGTACTGGATCTTTATCAGTTGATTTTCAATTCAGAGTCTATTTCTAACATGTGCTACAAAGGCCAGCTACCTAATTTACTTGTTAACCTCGGGGATGACTGTTATCTGTTTGCTTGCCTGTTCCGGTCCTTCTGTGACTAATCAGTTTGCCTTTAATTCATACTTTTTACTCAACTGTGTCATTTCTGCATGCTAGAGCAAATGTGAGTTTTTATTCTTACTTTCGGCACAAGGAGTAGGAAAAAAGGTCAATAATATGTCTGAAATCTTATATAGTTGTGCAATAGCTTTTTACTTTAAATTTATTTTGGGGTGAGTCTATCTCCAGATTATAGTCCCAGTTTATGCTTGTCATCCCAGCGTAAGCATTAGCACATCTTTTTGCTCCAGATATGAATAACAACTTTTGACAACTGCATTTATAACACAAACTGTCCAATCTAGAAAGGCAATTTTGAGTTGTGATAAGGAGGGCCAGTTCTGAAACTGTAATTAAATACTAATACCGACTTTTTTCAGATTTTTTTTTGGCACTTGGGCAAATTATTAAATTCTTCATCATTTCAAAAATAGGAAAAAAGTAATAGGAACTCGTAAGTTTGTTATGAGTATTCGGTAAGTTAATACACGTAAAATCCTGAGAAAAGTACAGGTATATTGTTACAGAGCAGGGCAGGGGGTGGTTCACGATAAATTATTACAGAAACGATTCCCTCTTTCTGTCTCTGGAAGTTCCTTCCCCCACGCCCACCTGCTAGGTTCAAAATGCCCGCCGCCAGAGGAAAGACGTCTCTCAATGCCAGAGACTGGTGAAAAGGAAAGGAATTGTTTACTTAAAAGTTACACAAACTTAAGAGTAATGACCTAATGTCTTCAATAAGATACTAAAGTCCTTTAGAATACCCACAGGTGCACAGTCCTTCCCTCTCCCCGTGCCCAGTCCGGGGTACCGTGTCTCAGGAAAAGAAGTAGAAGTCCGTGGTTCAGGCTCCCAGCACCATCAGCTGTGTGGCTGCTGCAATCTCCAGTTAATCCAAAGTCATGTGGCACCTTCTCATGGCCCACCAGCAAGAGTCCTTTCTCCCCTTTCTCTATGGCTGCAAAGTCTCTCCTGCTGCCTAAGCCACGTGGCAAAAAGAAGCACCCCAAAACCTCGTGGTCCTCTCTACTCTCTTTCAGAACCGCGTGGTCCTCTTCCTTTGCCCTCAGAAGCTCGTGGTTCTCTCTATTTACTTCAGAACCATGTGGCCCCCTATTTACTTCAGAGCTGCGTGGTCTACTCCCCATTTACTTTGGAGCCGCGTGGTCTACTCCTTCCTTCAGAGCTGCATGGTCTCCTCATCTCTATGGCTGCCGGGCCTAGGTTTAAATCCCAGCACCCATCTTCCTTTGCAGCCCATTTCTGACTTCTCCTACAGTCAGTTACACCTGCCAGCATCCCCGTATTCTTCCAGCTTTACTGGGCTGCCATAGTAAGTCTGGGCAGGTGTGGCCCCATGGCTTGGAGCCAATCATCTCCAAGCTCTCACGCAGGCCCTGTAACCAGGGGGAGTTGCTTCCCAGACCCATCTTCGGTGGAAGTCACTCCCATCTCCCTGGCTCAAAGCAGGGCCACAGCTATTTAACATATCTATGAAACCAGTTAAAGGTTATAGATATGTTAAATGACTGCCAGGGGTTAGCTGCAAAGCTGTTGCTACCCAAAACAGCTCTGAATGGCCCTGTTCCATGTGTCCCATCCCCCCTGGCTCAGGTCTGTGGGGGTAAGGACATCCTATATACATTTTTCTAATATTTCCTGGACACCCCGAGTCCTGGACCCCATCACAAATCCCTTCTTGGGGCCCTCCTCTTGGCTGCACCCTGCTTCAATATTGCTAGTTTGGTTCCAGACCACCACAATAAAGTGAGTATCACAATAAGGTATATTGTAATCATTTTTCTGGTGGAGGATCTTGCCTTCCATTTGTAAACAATGCAACATCTGTGAAGTATAATAAAGCAAAGCACAATAAAATGAGGTACGCCTATAACTGTCATAAAGTATTGGGTTGTCCAAACTGTACATTTGTTTATTTTCTGTAAGATGGTTCTAGTTGCATTTAGTTGTCTTCAACTTCATTTCAAACAATTTTGTTAGATTGTATTGTAACAGCTGTCATATCAGTGTGCATTTTTTAAAGAAAACATCAAAATTGGTGAATTTTTGTATAGCCACTGAAGATGGAAGAACATAAGCAACATTTTCAGCATATTATGCTTTCTTATTTCAAGAAAGTTAAAAATGCAACTGATACACAAAGAAAAGATTCATGCAGTGTATGGAGAAGGTGCTGTGACTGATCAAATGTGTGAAAAGTGCTTTGTGAAGTTTAAGCTGGAGATTTCTTGTTGGACCATGCTCCATGGTCAGGTAGACCAGTTAAAGTTGATAGCGATCAAATTGAGACATTAATTGAGAACGATCAATGTTATACCATGTAGGAGATAGCTGTTATACTCAAAATATCCAAATCAATAAAGTTACTGGTGACAATGAAAAATGTGTGTTTTATTTTCATGGACAAAACCATATAGACTTTTTGGTCAATCCAATAATAGCCACTCAATAAATGAGTATTGTCATGGTTACTTTTCTGTATTAATTTGGGCCATAGAATAGTCAGATATTTAATTTGGTCAAACATGAATCTGGGTATTTCTGTAAGGCTGTACTTGGATGATATTAACATTGACACTGGTAGACTGAGTAAAGCAGATTGTCCTCTTTAGTGTGGGTGGGCCTTACCCAATCAGCTGAAGGCCTGAACAAAATAAAAAGGCTCATCCTCCCTGAGGAAGCATGAATTTCTCCTGGCTGACTACCTTCAAACTGGGACATTGGCTTTTTTCTTACTTTGGATTTAAACTGAAAGATCAGTGCATCCTGAACCCCAAGACTGAAGGTCTTCAGTGTAAAACTACACCCTCAGCTCTCCTAGGACTCCAGCTTGCCAGCTCACCACATAGATCTTTGGATTTGTCAGCCCCCATAACTGTGTGAGCCAGTTCCTTACCACACACACACAAACATTCTATTGGTTCTGGTTCTCTGCAGAACCCTAACAAGTACAAGTATTAAGTAGGTTGTGAGAAAATTGCTTAATAACCTTGTCTGCTAGAGAAAGAAGAGGATACCTTTGTCAACTTTTCTACCTGTAGCTTTTTTTAAAAAAGGGATTTAACACTGACCATGAGTAAATCAATTTATAAAATATTCTGTAGGGAATATGATTAAATTGGCATAAAATAATAAAAGAAAATTGGAATACTATTAATCAGGGAATGGGACCTTGGACCTTTGATATCATGACGAAGATGACGATGATGATGGCTATGGTTATGGAAACTAGAACAACTGTTACAACATTTCCATTAACACAAAGCTACCAAGATATCAAACCATCAATGAGATAGACAATATTTTTAAAAAGTCAAAGAAAAAGTATGTTCCTCACCATTAAAATACAAATTGTTCAAATAAAAATAAAAATGAAGCAGAATTTAACCTATTCAAATAGCAAAGTATTTTCTTTTCAAATAAAAATAACTGGTTTTAAATAGTATCCTGTGAAATGAGTAGTTTCTTAAGTTTAAAGCAATTATAACCTTAAAACTAATTTAACTTCATAAGAGTTTATCCAGGAGCCCTGGCCAGGTATTTCCATTGGTTACATCATCATCCTGATACGCTGAGTCTGCAAATTCGATCTCCAGTCAAGATACATGCAAGAAACAACCAATGAATGTGTAAATAAGTAGAACAATAACTCTCTCTCTCTCTCTAGAAATCAATAAATGAAAGAGTGTAGGAGAATAATCAGCCATGCACACCCAAGAAACAAACAAAAAATTAAGTCTTATTTAAATAGGTGAATAATTGAAAGAGCAATTATTATTCAAGTTCTATCACATAACTTTAAGAGAATGTGC
Source organism: Desmodus rotundus (assembly GCF_022682495.2). Classification (NCBI taxonomy): domain Eukaryota; kingdom Metazoa; phylum Chordata; class Mammalia; order Chiroptera; family Phyllostomidae; genus Desmodus; species Desmodus rotundus. Next base: position 169,916,391 of record NC_071388.1, read on the forward strand.
AAACATTAAAATTATGTTTATGAAAAATTTCTAATGGCAAAATAATGTTAAGTGACAAAAAATATAAAATGTAGTATGATTGCAACCAAACTTTCAAAAATTCTAAAAACTGGCAAATAAAACTTAATGTTAACTTTATTTCTGGGTAAGAAGATCACAGATTTTGAAGGTGATATTCTCAAAATTTTTAACTATATTTTAATTTTTCACCAACAAGCAATAATGTTTTAATTACATGGGCAAGGGAAGAAACAATAAATATTATTAACAAAATAAACCAACAAAAACTTGGTCTGCTCACTTGTTATATGTTTTGCATTCAGCAGTGTGCCTATAGAGAGCTTACAATCTGATTGAGAAAGTAAAATATTTACTGAACAAAGATGAACTTGGTTTGTCACGTTGATTTTAAAGCACAATAGTACTTAAAGCAATCTTTTGTGTTATCCAGATCTGTGAGTAGGAATCATCTGTTATTTAAAGTGCCAAGTTTGCAAACAATATAAGCCTTTCACCTTCAGGAGCAAAGTAGAAACCTGTATCTCCAACACAGCACACGGTGTTCACAATATGAACACTGGAAGAATATGGCTGAGTGAGTGTATTAAAGTCCTAAATTATTATAAGTGCATTATTTCTTAATCTCCACAGTAATTTTGCCATTTCACTACACTTTGGTGCTCTTGATTATTTTTCTTAAATATAAATAAATAGAGTAAAAATTCCAATAATTCCAACTCGCTATATTATTCGAAGTGAAAGTCTCCATTAAAACCACCCATAAAGGATAACCACTGTTCACAGTTTGTGTTTCTTTCTCTAAATGCCTTTCCAGGCATCTGTGCCTGTCTGAATCTCTCTCTCTCTGTCTCTCTCTCTCATACTATGGAAACTATAAAATGACTTTTTCATTATATATATAATGAAATATATATATATATACACACACACACACATCCACACACACAATATCTACATTATATATATATGCACACACACAATATCTATATATCTGAATCCATCAATCTAAAATTTTAAGATAGTGAATAGCACGGTCTTTGTAATCATAAAGACTGCATTCAAATTCATACTGGCTGTGTCACTTAGAAGAAAACTATGTAAATCTCTCAAAAGTCCAATTTCTTAATATATAAAATGGAGATAATGTTGTCTGACATAGGATTCTAATAAAAATTCAGGGAGGTAATACATGTAAAGCTTTTAGCACCATACTTCACAGATTAATGTTAAATATGTTCAGTTGTTGGTATTGTTTATTATTAGTTTATATTTTACAATGAAATAACATTTTACATGCAGGAAACATTTTCTTCCATCCATTTCTATTGCAAAATTTTCTTATTACAAATCCCTTGACCTCACCACTATACAATGGAGAAAGATAACAATGCAAATATTGCTTAAGAATTAACTCTTGTAAGTAAAATTATAGATTTAAGTTTTTTCATCTTAAATATTTTAAATCATTTTGGCTAATTTATACACTTTACTAAAATATGTGAAAATTATGTCAATGCATCTTTTTATACATACTTATAAACAGTAAATATTTCCTGCTTTTTAAAAAATTTTGCCATAAAAGGAAGTGAAGATTATTTTTTGTTTTTATGTTTCATGTCTTTAAGCATTCCAGTTGAACTTAATTGTGTATTAATTAATGTATGTATATTAGAGATTTGAATTTGACAGCACATAACAGACTTCCTAGTGCTATTAAATAAACAAATGATAAATTTAGAGGTTTATTTCTTTCCTATAACAAATAAGTAAATAGATAGTTTTATGCATTCATTCCTATTTTAGATAAAAAAAATAAAATAAAGGTATGTGTATCACTTATCTGAGGAGAATGAAGCTTTCCCCAAATGCCAAATGTCTCTGCTTAGTCTAATTGACAAGACCTGTGATATGGATAACTGCAAGGGAGCCTGGGAAATAACCTCACTGGGTTCATCAATGCCTGATCTCAGATGTCCAGCCTTCAAAACTGTGAACTATAAAAGTCTGCTCTCTATAAGATACCCAGTCTGTGACATTCTGTTATAACAGCCTGAATGGGCTAAAACAAAAATTGGTGCCTAGAAGGGTGGGGGGGGTGCTGCCACAATAAGTCTTAAAAGTGTGGGCGCAGCTTTGGAACTGGGCCATGAGCAGAGGCTGCATACTGGAAAAAACTTATATCACTGTGAACAGACCATTAAAAGTGATTTCTGTGAGGACTCAGAAGAAGATACCTGCAGAGAGAGCCTCTGTTTTCTTAAAGAATACCTAAGTGGCTGAGAAGAGAATGGGAAATATGGATGGGAAGGCCCTTCGCATGAGGTCCAGATAGAAATGAGGAACATGTTATTGAAAACTTCGGGAAAGGCTGTAACTGAACACAGGTTTGGCTACCTGCTGCTTCAAAGGCCCGTACTCAAGACACAAGCCTGGTGAAAAGGAGAGTGGTTTATTTCAGGTGCCGGCAGCCTGGGAGGTGGGGACTCTTGTCTCAAAGCCCATCTTCACATCTCAGTGCACACAGAGGTTTTTGTAAGGAGGGACAGGGAAAGCAGAACAAAAAGATCAAGGGAAGGGGCTTGAAAGTTCTCTACTACATGCAGACGAGCACAGTCCATTCCAATAAGACAAGTGAAGGTCCAGTGTGTATTATCCTGATTTAGTCATCCTGGCTTCACATCATCTTGACTCCACAGTGGAAGGTCTGCAAATCTGCCCAAGCTGGGATGACTGAAGGTCTGAGTCTGTATTCTTTGAAGTTAGTTCCTAGGGTTCTTATACAAGCATGCTGCGTATCTACAAGCTGCATATTAGTCAGAGTCAGCACCTAGAGACACAATGTCAAGAGAATGGTGGAGTGGGTTATAACTCTCCACTATTATATGGCAATCCTTGTTATAAAGTGACAAAGAGCTTGACTAAATTGTGTTCACGTCCTCGTGTTTTGTGGAAGGTAGAACATGTGAGCAATATTAGATGTTTGGCTACAGCTATTTCTAAGCAGTGTTAAAAAGTTGACTTCTCTTGGATACCCATAGTAAAATGTAAGAAATGACTTAAACAAGTATTGTTAATCAAAAGGGAAGCAGAGGTTTAAAATTTAGCAAAATATTATCTTTTCAATATTGTAAAGAATGAGAAAGCACATTCTGAATAGAACACTGAGGGCGTGGCCAAGTGATCCTTAGAAAATGAGATTGATAGGGTAAAATCTCAATTCTTGACAACTTTTGAAACCGGAAAAACACTGGTGTTCGGGCCACCTGTCACTACCAAACCCGATAAGCATTGACAGCAATTGAATCTTTATGGGCACTTTATTCAGATGGCTGGCAATCTGAGAAGATGGTGGGTTCATACCCTAACAGACCATCTTGTCTTTTCTTTCCAGGCCAATGTTTTTATAGCAGGGAATAAACAAGGTGCGTGGGGGCTTTGAGACTCAGGGAGGATTGGGTGAAAGAAGCTGCAACATTCCTGTCCTGGGAAGTTAGTTGTTACTTGAGGTGGTAGTTGTCTGTCTCTCCCTGGAACACAAAGGCCTGGATGCCTCCAGTTGTCCCCAGGCGGTAATCTTTAGCAAGTGCCCCAGGAGGTCAGCTGCTTTCCCAGGAGCAAGGACTGGCCTTATCTGTAGTTTCTGAAACAAAAGCTTTAACATATACATTACTTGCTAGGCTTACGACTTTTTAACTTAAACTAAAATTTTCCAACTCTTGAGTTCCTTATCACTTTCATCCCCCAATAAACTAGACTGGTTGTGATTGACAGTCTTACTATGGCCTCCTGATGGCCTTTTGCTGCTCCCGCCCTGTGGGATCCCCCGTCCTCGAGTATGGTTTGAAACTGTGACTTCCTTCAAACCGATAGACCATGGGAAAGAACATGGTAGGTATGTGATTATGTGTATGTAATTACACAACATGATTGCATGACATCTTTTGAGGGTTTGTTTTTTTCCCCTGACTGAGTTTAAGGTAACAAACAGTGGAATGGAGGAGCCCCACAGGGCAAGGAATGCAGTTAGCCTCTAGGAACAAAGACCTGAATTCCTCCAATATCTTAACTCAGGCCCACCTCAGATGAGGCTGCAGCCCCACCGGAAACTGACAGCAGCTTTCTGAAACCCAAATTGAAACACTGAGGTAAACTGCGTCTGAACTCCTGAACCACAGAAACTGTGATAAAGTAAACGTTTGTATTTTTAAGCCATCAAATTGGTGGAAATAGTGTTACCCAGCAATAGATAACTAACACATTAACTTTCTCACAGAGTAGCCTCAGGGAAGCATTACAAGGGAATAAAAACAGAAGCTCCAAGATCTAAATATAGCCTCTGCAGTCAAATAACGTCTCTCTAATCCTACTCTATAGGTGAAAGCAAGTTAGAAGGTAACTTGATATTCAAGCGGTGGGATAATAAACTCCAAGTCTTGATGGGAGGAGCAGAAAATCACACTGCAGAGGACCACAGTAGCAATTGTTTCAAACGTCTTTAAAAACAATCCACTAAAGTCTGCTCTGATCTTGCTAATTCTCATCCCTAACATATGCAAAGTAAACTCATTCCCTTCTCCCAAGACCCCCAAATCTCCCTGATCACTGCTGGCTTCAGGCTCAAAATCCTTGACATGCAGATTAGGCTCCTCAAGCAGGATTACTTTTAATTTTTTTTCTGTTTGTGGCTACAAGAAGTCTAGAAGGAAATGTCCTTTGTTAAGGGAACACAGTACTGTATGTTCAATCAAAACAACAAATGACTGGAGAAGAGCCCACGCCTAAAGATAGAAAAATATTGCTATCCTCCACCTTATCTTTACTCCTTCATGTTTCTCTCCAAACTCTCAACTTCGTTTTACTTTATGTCTTAAACTTGTCCTCTCCATATACGACAACCATCAGTGAAATTACCAGCTACTCACTCGCTTGCCCTTTAAGCAATGAGTTATAATCTGTCTTTCTTAAAAGTGACAGCAATAAAGTTAGCTGCAAAAAAAATAACAGAAGCATGTTAGAGCAGGAAGGCAGCATGCGCATGTAATCATTGCCCAGGAATAAGAATTAAGGAAGTATGTGTAGATTATGGAATTTGGGGGTTGATTTTGTTATCATTGTTTTTATTATCTTTTTCTTTACATGAAATAGCTATAATTTCAGGCACTGGAATGAACGTATTTTTTAAATGAGAAGCTCCTTTTGCTAGAATATGCTACCTTTCCAGTTCCCAGCTTCTATTCTCACCTATAGATTCTTGTTGTGGGGATGAGAAAAAAAGATGAAGACTACTGTTAAATAAATCTGCCCAATTTTTCCTTACACTCTAGAGCAGGGCTTGGCAAACTTTGTCTGAATGAGCCAGATAGTAAATATTTTAGGCTTCACAGGCCATATGTTGTCTACTGCAGCTACTTAACTCAGCCACCCGAGCCTGAAAGTGGCCATAAACAAAGTGGAAGCACAGGGCGGTGGCTGCTTTACAGCCAGCGGGGCTGGATTCTGCCAGCAGGCTGTAGTTTGCTGGCTCCAGCCTCAGGGCAGCAGGGTCACCTAGCAGTGTGTGAGCCACGTGTCTGGTTTTCCATTTTCCAGTAGCATCCTTGAAAAAACTAAAAAGGAAGAGGTATAATGAAGTTTAATGCTGTTAGTTCACTTAACCCACTAAATCTAAAATACTATCATTTCAACCTGTAATCAATATATAAAATTGGTATTTTATAGTAATTTTCTTATAAAATTACTATATTTAACATACTGTAATACCTTTATAATAGATTTTTATAAACCTCTAGATATTTTATTCCTTTTCCTTTTTTGTAATGACTTCAAAATTTCGTGTGTATCTTATACTTACAGCACATGTTAATTTGGACTTGCTGCATTTCACACGCTTAATAGCCACATGGGCCCGGTGACAACCTTATTAAAGATTACGGCCTTGGAGTGTCAGAACATGAAAACAGCGTGAAATACTACGCAAAGCTATTTCATGCTTCCTTTTGCCAGTTCAATTTCTCTTATATTATGTATGAATTAGAAAATGTAAATAGATACTTTAATATTCAGTCACAAGAAAAATTCATAGAGTATTATTCCAACTTTACCTAAAAAGGGGCATACGTAGAGGAAAATACTGTGGTGGTTGAATAGTTATATAATAGTTTTTGAAGTTTTATGATCACACAAAATAGTTTGGTCTCCTGTTAATCATACAGAATTCTCCTAGAGATTCTATTTGAATGAATCTGGACTTTGACCTACAAATTTATATTTGATTAATATCCCATATGGTTTTTGAGAGCCCAAATGTGTTTATATGAAGGTTTCTAGTAAAGGTAAAACTATGCATGGGTGTGTACATACATTGAATTATATAATAACCTGAAAACTAAAACTGTTTATCATTTAGACAATTGCATAAACAAAAACAAACACAAACACTCAGTTTCTTGGTATAGAAGTGGATTTTGGAGATTTTCATCATTCCTTCACTCAACAAACAATACTTACCCATCCTCTGTTTTATGTGTTTTATTTTCTCACTTATCCTTTCTTGGCTTTATTTTCCCTAGATTTTCTCCTTAGCTCCTACCAGCTGAACTTCTTTCTTCATGTGACCTTTCTCTCACCACTCCAGGAATTTCCATTCCAGGAATTTACTATCAACTTCTCACTAACAGATTTGCTCTCTTTCCTTCATCCTTACTCTTACTTCCGTACTTGTCCCTTTGTGTCGCCGTGTTCCTTATATCACTCCTCCCATACATCTCCAACTATGTCCATGACAAATCACTACAGTAGCCAGCTTTCACTGTATTTGTTTCAAAATTCTACTTCAATGAAACTGACTGAAATAGAGCATGAGATTTTATCAGTTCACCACAGTCTGTTAAAAATGAAACAGACCTTAAAATAGTCCCTGCCCCTAGAGATTCTTGCTCCACTGGAGAGAATTTTTCACTTATGTGATACATTCTAGAATGTTTCCAGAAGATGACTGACTTGATGTTTTCTACACCAGTCTTCAACAGTTACAGTAACTTGGTAAATATAAAACCAGGTGATAAATGTGAAACACTGTATACATTTTAATTGAAAAACATACAGAGGACACCAGAGAAAGTAACAGAAAAGTAAAGAGACAGAGAAAAAAGTCAAAGAAAGGCAAAGAGGGACAGACATAAACACAGACAGAGGAAAACAAAGACAAAGAAAGAATAAAGACAAAGAGAGAAACCAGAAGGAAGATAATCGGATGAGGCAGAGGAAAAATCCTGATAGGAAATACATAAAAATAATGATTATTTATGTTTAGATGACATCACTGAAAGATATTTCCATTTGTTATCCTTTATTTATTATGTTTCCTACATGTAAGCATCCATTTCTTTTATAACTAGTTTAAAGATACATTTTATGTCATAATAAGAAAAATCATATAGTTTTTCAGTGGAATTTAATATTAAGATCAAATAATGTTACCCATCCTAATGTAAAAATATGGCATATATTCAGTCTTCACCTGAAAAAAATAGATAAACACCATTGCAATGCTATTTACAATGGCCAGGATATGAAAGCAACTCCAGTGCCCATCAATAGATGATTGGATAAAGAAGATGTGGGGTGTGTGTGTGTGTGTGTATGTACATATATATATATACACACATATATACATACACACACACAAAATGAAATATTACTTAGCCTTAAAAAAGAATGAAATTGTACCATTTGCATGGATGGACCTAGAGGGTCAGTCAGAGAAAGGCAAATAACATATGATTTCACCTATATATGGAATCTAAAGAACAAAACCAACAGAAAAAGACTCATAAATACAGAGAACAGATTGATGGTTGCCAAAGGAGAGGCTGGGCAAGTAGGTGAAAAAGGTAAAGGGATTGAGAAGCACACAGTGGTAGTTACAAAATAATCGTGGGGCTGTAAAGCACAGCATAAGAAAAAAAAATAATTGTAACATTGTAATTAATAATACTGTAATCAGTAATATTGGAATAACTATATGTGGTGCCAGGTAGGTACTAGAAATATCAGGGGGACGCTCTGTAAAGTATTTAATTGTCTGACCACTGTGTCATACACCTGACCTCCTAAAGGGTTTATTATAAATATGGGTTTTAACCTCGGAACTACTTTAAAAGAGGAATAATCAAGCTTTTGCAACTACATCTGGGCTCTCAAATTCTAAATGCTTGTTCTCTAAAAGTGCTAGTTTTCTCATTATTTTTCCAAAGTTATGAGCATCTAAAATACTGACAGTAAAGATCAAAACAAAATTTTAAATCTATTGTCCTGAAAAATTCTCCTATATTATTAAAAGGACAATAAATTAGAAATTCTTTTAAAAACAAATTAATACAAGAAGTTTAATATTTAATTGTGTGAGATATCACACTCTAATTTTATATTCAACTCACCTTTTATATATAAGATATTCCCACTGGTCTTCTTGAATTTTAAGGCATTCATCTCTCAGGGCTTATCTCTCCACTTCTTAAAAACTAAATTAACTATATCAACTGTTTAGTCACTTAATAAATACATTTTATCTTCTACTTTATGCCCAGAATTCTTCCAAACCCTTGCTATAGAAACATAAATTGAATGGCCTCTGCCTTTAAGATCTTGTGAAATGAGATCTATAACTTTGTGTCAGGCTCTAAAAAAGGAAGGAATGAAGGACTGTACTCACTCCAATGCATCTAGATAAAATGTCATAAATAGTAGGTGCCCCAGAGCATATAACAATATGTTTTAAATTAATAAAGTAAGTAGCATATAATCATATGAAATTTATGCAGAATTAATTGGCATTCTTTCACAAACTATCAATACATAGCAATGCTGGCGTGTCCAATGTCTTTACATGAAACTTGGTCATGTATCTTGGGAGATTGTTTTAAATGGGTCAGTAATGCGTTTGGGAAAATGATTTACGAACAGACAGCGTGTAGTACCAACACAAGATTAGTTTATCCTTTAAGGATTTTGTTTGAATTCTTTCTTTTAGAGTTGTATTTATTCTGTATCTGGCTGGCTTTATTTTTTATAAGTCCGTTCTATTTGAGTCTTCTTTAAATCTTATTCTTTTTCATCTTCACTTTTAACTTAACAATATTTGAAGACAGTATAACTTGAAATAAAAAATTAAATGGTAAGAAAAAAACAAGTAAAAAGTGATTTTGCAGCATATTAACCTAATGCTCTGAAACAAAAATAAATTCAGTCTTCAAGTGACAGTTATTTCAGCATGCACCAATTTATATAGGTGCTCTTCACCTCTTTTTAAAAGCCCTTTGGTATCAAAGGAATATTTGCAAAAAATAAGAGGGCTTCCGACAGCAGTTTTTAGAATGAAAGAAGTATAGGAGGAAGCTGCTCCTTTCATGTTCTAATTCCTTTTATGTCAGCCTGTTGTGTTAAACAACAACCTAGGTCCTGAACAATCAAGACACAGAGATGGTTGGTTTTTACCTTTTATTTATGTAACCTGGTGTTGAATAGATTCAGCCATTAAATTACAAGAATCACCTATGAAAATGAATGTCATATAAAAATAATAAGTAATGAAATAAATGCCCAAGCCATTCTGATTAATAGCATTTTATTATAATCCTTCAACTGTGTAGTATTGCTTTATTACAAGTTGCCTTGGTAACTATTCTAGGAGATTTTGTTTTCAAAGCTAAAGTGACTTTCCTTGTGAGAACAATGGAACAGTAGAGGTATGTGATCAACTCCTCTGTTATCCCCAGCCCACAAAGGAAATAATAAATGGAAATCCTGTGTGTTTGATGTTAGCTGCTTAATGCAACCACAAATCTCATGTTTTAAGAAAAATTTTTGATTTGCTAGAGCAGAAGAGGGAAATGCAGTGTTGTTATTACCAAGTGTTATTTCTGAGTTTTGTTTACAAAATCATTGCCTAGTAATTAAGCAAGTTGATTAAATAAATGAGAAGGCTTTGGAACTGCATGGTTTGGGGTCCAGTCCCAGCTCCACCATTTTTAAGTAGGTGTCCATTGATAAATTTTTAGAACACTTTGTGTTTGAATTCCTTCATTAGCAGAACTCAGAAAGTCTTGTGCCTGCCTCACAGTACACCTCGGTACTGCTAATCATCACCGATGATGAACACTGATAGCAGGCTTACCAACAACACTGTGGGAACACAATCCTGTGAAGTACCTTTTGCTACTTTCCAGTTTTTGCCAGCTTTTATACAGGAAAATAAGACAGTTAAGGAACATGTTACCTACATCGTTAGAATATGAAGGGCTAGGGTTCTACCTCGATCTCTGACTGTAAGTGGACCATCCTAATCCACACCTTAGTTCATCGTCTTAGTTTAGAAGATGCTGAGTCCCGTTCGGCATCTTCCTCTAACTTCTCCTCCCCAGCTAGTCCACTCCACCTCAGTCATTTTCTTCATCTACCTCTACTGTCAGGAGTTATTGATTATTGATTTCTAATTATGTGCCAGATTTATTGTTTTATAGTCACTATCTAATTCTTTCTCACAATCATTCTGAAATTTGTTGTAATTTTATCCCATTTTACAAAGGAGGACACGGAAGTGTTAAGGTGGTTAGGTAAGTTTTCCAAAGTCTTTGAGCTAAGCGATAAAAAAGAATTGAATAATTTATGTAATGCTAACTCTATTTTGTTAAGAAAAAGGGCTTTGTTAAGATGTAATTTACAATTGATATGATTTACCCATTTAAAGTATACAATTCAATGGTTTATGTATAATTATTTTTTAATTGTGGTAAAATATATATAACAAAATTTACCATTTTGGACAATTTAAGTGTATAATACAGTGACATTAATTACATTCACAGTGTCCTACAACCATCAATACTCTCTATTTCTCAATTGCTCTTATGACTCCAAATAGAAACTCCGTAACCACTAAGTAACAACTTAACATTTCCCTTCCCCCGGCCAGTGGAACATTTAATTCACTATGAATTCTGTCTCTGTGAACTTGCCTAGTCTAGATATTTCACGTAAATGAAGTCATGCAATATCTGTCCTTTGTGTCCGGTTAGTTTTATTTAGAGTAATATTTTCAGGGTTCACCTGTGTTGTCACATCTATTAGAACCTCATTCCTACCATAGATGAAAATTATTCCATTAATGTGTGTATTATATTTTATTCATCCATTCCTATGTCGATGGACATTTGGGTTGTTTTCACCTTATGACTATGGTGAATGATGTTGCAGTGAACACTGATGTACAAATGTTTGTTCAAGTACCTGCTTCCAATAACTGTGGGTGTATACTTAGAAGTAGAATCGTTGGGCTGTATGGCAATTCTATGTAACATTCTGTGAGGAATCACCAAAGTACTGTTTCTAACAGCTGCATCATTTGGCATTCCTACAGCACTGTAACAGGGTTCCAACTTCACATCTTTGCAAACATTTAATATTTTTTCTCTCTTTTATTATTATTTGTATTGAATTTATTGGGATACACGTTTCCAGCGTGCAACTCAATAAAACATCATCTGCACACTGCATTGTATGCCAATCACCCTTAACAAAATCTCTTTTCATCCCCATTTCCCCCCACTTTGCCCACCTCCACCTCACCCCACCTTCCTTTCCCTCTGGCGATCATCACACTGTCATCTGTGTTGACGTGTGTGTGTGTGTATAGATGTATACACACAGATATAGATAGACAGATGTGTATATGTGTATGTATATATATAGACATATATATAGACACTTTTTTTTGTTTGATCCCTTCACCTTCTTTCATCCAGTTTCCCAACACCCCTCCCCTCTGACAGCTGTTAGTCTGTTCCATGTATCCACACCTGTGTTTCTATTTTGTACATCAGTTTATTTTGTGAAGTAGCATCTCACTGTAGAGTTTCTTAAAAACTTAATTTAATTTTTTATTACCATTTATACCCCCCATACCTACTTCCACCTCCACCCACTTCCATCCCCCCTAAAATCACCACACTATTGTCCCTGTCCATGAGTTCATTATATTTTTTCTTTTTTGCTCAACCCCTCAACCCCCTCAACTCCCCCAACCCCAAAACTGCTATCCTGCTCTCTTTTTTGCTGGTTATTCAGTTTGTTCATTAGATTCTACATATGAGTGAAGTAATACGGTGCTTCTCTTTCTCTGACTGGCTTGTTTCACTTAGCTAATGAACAATGATGTTGAGCATCTTTTCATGTGCTTCTTGAAATTTGTATATCATCTTTGGGAGGATGTATATTCAAGTTCATTACTCATGTTTAAATGGTGTTGCTTGTCTTTTTGTTGTTAATTTATATTAGTTCTTTTTATATTCTAGGTATTATATCCTTTTCGGGTATATGATTTGAAAATATTTTTTGCTATTCTGTAGGTTGTCTTTACAGTTTCTTAATTGTGTCCTTTAAGGCAAGGACACTGAGTTTTGCAGCACTTCTGCATTGAACCAAGAGCATACCCTCCCACCCCTGGCAAGATGGCAGCAGGAAAAAGTTCTGACACTAAGCATACATAAGGCTAGTGAGATAATTGCATAAGAGGGAAAAAGCCCTCCTACCCTCTTCCAGTACCATATTAGAGGTGCAACCAGGGTAAGGTAAGCACAAGCACAATAGAAGTTAAAAGGGCAGCAAGGGGAGGTGCTGGATCAAAGAGGACTGTCTATCTAGCCAGGGGAAAGAAGGGATTGGTTGAGAGGTGGACCCACCCAAAGCACTTGAAAGGCTAGGAAATTATTTGGTCATTCTGAGAAAGCACCTGTTCATTCCCACTCCTAAAGCTAATATAAACCCAGGGTAAAAATGAAATCTCTCTCTTGCTTATAGCTTGCTGACTGGAACCTGTACTCACATGGTGCATTGGCCTGTACTCTCCATGGGCCATGTGACCTTAGCCATCACATGGCCCATTGCCTCTAGAAGGGAGTCTCTCCCTCTCTTGCCAACCTGGTGGAGCATTCGCTGGTACATTTGCATACTCTCTGGCCTGGGAGTATAGGACCTTGTAGCTTTTGAAACCACATAGCCAATGGCAGTGCTAGCTCCACATGCAACCTCCAAGAGGGAGCCTGAAGCTGGACAGCAGCTTGGAACAAGCAAAGCTACTTGGATGGCAGCCGCCACAGTTTCCAAAGGACAGTACCTTTAAAGGGAGCAGGAATTCTGGGCTCTGCCTTCTGTTTTGGCCTTGCTGGGGATAGTTGGGTTTTGTCTGGGTTTTGTGGAGGAAATGAGCTTCAAGATGGGAAGTTCCCCATTCTCCCGGATCATTCAGTATGGCAATAAAAAACTTTTTCCTTTTTCCATAGCCTCAGCCTCTAGAGTTTGCCTTTTGGTAGCAGTGGGTAGCCAAACCCCACTTTAATTCAGTAACAGTTTATTAAAAATACTAAACATAGCCCTGACTGGTGTAGTTCAGTGGGTTAGGCATTATCCCACAAACCAAAACATCACTGGTTCGAGTCCCAGTCAGGGCACATGCCTGGGTTTGGGGCCAGTTCCCACTTCAGGGTGTGCAAGAGGAATCTAATGGATGTTTCTTTCAAACATCAATGTTTCCCTCCCCCTCTTTCTCCCTCCATTCCCCTCTTGCTAAAAAATAAATAAATAAAATATTTTTTAAAAATACTAAACGTAATCTTACCATATGGTCTAGCAATCATGCTGCTTGTCAGTTACCCAAATGAGTTGAAAACTTATCTCATATAAAAAGCTAAACATAGATATTTACAGCCACTTTACTCAAAATTGCCAAAACTTTGCGACAGTCAAGATCTTTCAGATGAATGGATAAACAACTGCAATAATCCATTCAATGCAGTAAGTAGAAATAGCTACCAAACCATGAAAACACGTGGGGAAACCTTAAATACACATTGCTAAGTCAAAGAACCATGAAATTTATATTTTATTCTGAAGAGCCATTAAAATATTAGGCATGGAATTAACATCCTCAAGTTTAAATACTAAAATATTTTAAGGCACTTATGAAAAGAGAATGGAGAAATGAAGATCAAAGATTATTTTAGAGATTTTGACAATATTTGACCTGGCAAAGGTCATGACTGAATTGAGAGATACACACAAAACTCTTTCCTTAAATATCATATATCAGGTGTATAGGTCCAAGGACATGACTAGCTTGAACATTATGGCTTAACATTAGTCACATACAAACATGTACCCAATACACGCAATAATATTTAAGAAAAGACTTTGTTTATATCTCAGATCAGCTGCAACCAGGTTAAGCAAGAAACAAAGGAATCTGAAGTAAAATAGTAGCAATGGCAATTTTCTTGGCCTTGGTCCCTGTTAGGGACTGAGTACTTTGGTTACACACCCCCAAATTCATATGTTGAAGTCCTAACACCAATGTGGCTATATTGGGAAGGGTCTCTAAGTAATTAAGGTTAGATGAGATTATAAGGGTGGGGCCCTGATTTGATTTAGTGACCTTATAAAAGGAGCCACCAGAGAGCTCACTCCCGTTCTCTCTACTAGCACACAAAGAAAAGCTAATGTGATCACAGAGCAAGGTGCGGTTACCTATAAGCCAAGAGAAGAGGCCTGAGAATAATCCTACCTGGCTGGTGCCTTCATCTTGGACTTCTCAGCCTCCAAAACTGAAATATAAATTTCTGTTGTTTAAGCCCCCCAGGCTGTGGTATTTGTTATGCAGCTGAAGCAGACTAGTACAGTCCCCTTATTGAATATTGGGATGTGAGAGGTGGAGAAAGAAATACATACAAAAGGAAAAGGACTTTCTTAAAAGGCCAGTTGAATAACAAATGAATCAATGAAATTAAAAACATATTTGAACTCTTCAAAGTGTTCCATATCACTATAAAATACATCTTAATACATGTGCCCATATTATTAAATTGATTAGAATACACATGTGTTCATATTCACATAATTTGACTTAAAGTAGCAACAGGATACTAGCATTAATTTCAAAATTCAAGTTTTAAAACTTACAATTTTTTTAGAAGTACTTCTTTTCATTTCTGAGGTTTGGGATCTTATTTCATTGATGATGCCTTCATAAAAATCTCTGAATATCATGACCCTATGTAAATTCATATTCTGATGCCTCTAATGTAGCTACTACTATTGCTTTGAATATGAAAGAAGCAGGTGAGTAGATTCCTGGAACTTTTAGCATATTAGAACTCTAGATATCCCTACCAAGTAAATAGTAGAAAACAAAACATAACCATAAGCCAAATCTAGCTTTACAAGTGTTTCAATATGTGTACCATATTAAACTACATTAATTTAATGTTAAAAATCACCTATCTAAAGGAAAGATGGTTATTTCCACACCTATTAGATAGAATATTTCACAGACAATTTATAAAAGACCTTTGTAGTACTCACAGGAACCCACAATACAGTCTAACGAGGCAATGCCTATTCAACTCAACTAACATGATGCCAGCTAAGGGATGATGGGAAGAACCTTGCAGGAATGCGCACACACCACACACATACATTTTCCTCACTCCTCACTCCAAGCTGGAGTTTACCTGTACAGGTTTGTGTTTTAGACAGAGAACCTGAGATTGTTAACAGAGAGCCTGAAAAGATGCCACACACTTCATCCTAATCACTTACTAGTTCAAATCAAATAGAAATGATATCTATAATTGGAATCTCAGGAATGAGACTATATTGAAAAGTAATTTTGGAATACACCAAAATTAGATTTTTTCTGATTCA
Source organism: Desmodus rotundus (assembly GCF_022682495.2). NCBI lineage: Eukaryota > Metazoa > Chordata > Mammalia > Chiroptera > Phyllostomidae > Desmodus > Desmodus rotundus. The sequence goes on from NC_071388.1 coordinate 169,932,165, forward strand.
GTAATGTTGCTTTTCACTTACGCTTCAGGAACTACACATTGTATTTGTCAACCTCTGTATCTAGAGAAAGCTTTGTACCTTAGTAAAATTGGTTTTATGTCATATAAAGTAGTTAGTATGGTGTGCCTTAGATTACACAGTCTTTTTTTAACTTTTTTTATTGTTCAAGTACAGTTGTCTCCATTTTCTTCCCACCATTCCCCCCAACCCGAGCCATCCCCATGTCCCACCCTTGATCTTACCCCCCTTTAGTTTTGTCCAAGTCTTGACAATAGAAAATCTGCGTGTATACTCAGCAAAATGAGGAACATATGATGATAGTGTGAAGTCAATGATTTTTCAGGTCTCCACGGATCAATCTTACTGGTTCTGACAAAGGTTACTGTCTGTCAAGGTCCTTAGAGTTTATGGCCCCAAGCACAGCCTTGGGGAGTGAGCAAATACAATGCAGGGAAAAGCCATGTGTTTTGCATTGCCATAAGAACAAATAAGGGAATAAGGAGGTACTAAGAATGCTGTAGAATTTAGCAGTGCACATGAAACCCATTTCTTCTTCATTTTCCCTTTCGTCTTCCTCCTCCTTTTTTATATTTATGCCCTCTCCTCTCTCTCTCTCTTGCAAACACACCACACAGCCACCATCATCTGCTCCCCACTGACAATAAAATAAAAGAGGATAAGATTGATGTATTCTTACAAAGAGAATCCAACCTGTCAAAACCTAAAACCTCCCTCTAAACATCTGTTTTCACTAGTTCTTCAGTGACTCAATCTATAATTGAATACAATTTTCTAAAACATCATCAAGAATTAAAGAAAATATTATGCATCTTGTAAGCAGGGACCATATCTATCTTGTTTAATTTTGAATCCCCAGCCCAGTGGGATACCTGTTATGAGCCTCTATATATTTCTTGATCTAAAAAACTGTCAAGTGATAGCAAACCCTCGCCACACCTTAATGGTGGACCTTATGGACATCTGCACAGTCCCCTCATGCCATCTGTGGTGGGAACAGTAAGGACTGCACGATGTGGTTCTGGGCTCAGGTTAGGAACCTGACAAACTCAGCAAATGAACTTTTCCTCTGAGTAACTCCGAGTCAGAAATTAGAGTTCAAGAATCATTCAGGACTGCTTTTGCTGTGTCCCACAGGTTGGAACTAGAGAGTATTATGCTAAGTGAAATAAGCCAATCTCACTTTTAAGGGAAATCTAACAAATAAAATAAACTAATGAGCAAAATAGAACCAGAGACGTAGTATCATGGAATAGACTAACAGCTGTAAGAGGGGAGGGAGGAGCTGGCGACTGATTGACAGAAGGTGATGGGATTAGTCAAAGAAGATATATATATAAGGGACCCGTGGACATGGACAACCGTGTGGGAATTGATTATGGAAGTAGGGGGGCAGGCTGGGTGAAAGATACAAAGGGGAAGAATTGGGAAAACTGTAATGGCATAAATAATAAAATATTTTTAAAAAGATGTTGATAATCAGTCTGACTGCCTTCTTGAAAAGAGAAGTATGTAAACTCAAAAGTGGGAAAGAGCGGATCCTCGTCTATAATTGCAGAAATGAATGAAGCTGACGTTCAAAGGCAAAAAGGCAGCGGACAAGTAGACTGCAAAGAAGCTCCCTGTGAGGCCCCCCTTTCATGATCCCTGGCCCTGTTCTAGCAATCTCCGGGACCCAGCCTTATCTCTCCCTGTTTCTGTGAGAGATTTCAGAATCCTTAAATGAAAATTAGCTCACATTTTACAAGATGCCTCAAAAGTTCTTTTTTTCATTTAGAAACTAAAGAGTCTTAATTAATTCAGTCCCACTATCATCTGTGAATATTTTTAAAAATAAAAATAACAGTGCCCCCCCAGGAGGTTCAGACCCAGCTTGAGACTCAACAGGAATGAATGGGGGTCCTGGCCTTCTCACTATATTTTTTAAAGTCTTGCAGATCATGCTGATGCTCAGCTAGGGTTAAACTCCACTGTGTTGTAGGAAAACATAAAACAAAAATAGGACAGTAACCCAGTACACTAGGGATTTTGGATTTCATTAATTATATTGGCCTTGCCTATCTAAATTAGGCTTAAGCATGCTTTCAAAGGATGTATCAAATATTTCAGCTATGTTCAGAAGCAATGAATGAATAGGCAGAGAAATAGGAACTGGAGTTACAGCAAATGATTTCTTTTAGAAAGTGCATTTATCTCAATCTCAAATGTACCTTTTATCACTATGTTTTACAAAACTTCAACTTCTTACTGATATAAAAATGATGGTCGTTTAGGTAAAGATGACATAATTTGAGGTTAAATGAAAGGTTCCAAATGTTCAAATCACGCAAATAAATTGCAAATTAGGATTAGCTTCTTGCAATATTAAAACCATAAGGCTGAAAATTTCACTTGATTTATTGCCAGATAAGTCCATCCTACATAAATTCTGTATATCTGCTCTGGGCCATTCCTCTTTGAATTAGATGCCATCCATCATAGTGACATTACTAAAATAGCATAAACTTCTGTTGATAAAGAATGCATTTTACATGTCAGTGCTAGTATTCTGTTTATATTTCCATGTACATCAGAAGAGAGTCCTAAAAATTAGAAATAGATAAGTAACATATTGACCAAAACACAATTTGATCCCCAGAGGGAGAAAAACATGAATATGTAATAATTTTTCTCCATTAATTTACTTATTTATTATTCATAATTACTCTCTTAATATGATAAAACATATAGAAATGTTATTTACAAGCCCAGAACCATACAGGGCTCTCAGCTCCTAGGCTGCCCATTTCCACATATGCCTCTATTTAGCATCCACCTATATTTTGTATAGTATGACAGCCACACATTCCGTGTGACTGACAAATAAAAGAGACATTCCTGCTTTCCTTATTTGCACTTTATAACCCTGAATTCCAGTAGCATTTTTCATGCTTTTGTGGGTATTAAATAATTTAGAAATGTGTTTTTAAAATGTTATGATCACTCAAACTTTTCCTCTTTCAAACATATATGATCCACTGCTTGTAAACTTCAATCATTCTGTAAAATTTCAATGTACAGTTAATTAACTAGTATTGATTTTGGAGCCAGAATGTGGAAGTTTATCTTCTAGATGGGGGGCCATCACATTCCAGGGGCTAGTCTTCAACCTTCTGTGCCTTAGAGGCACAGAAAGAATTTGCTCATTTGCTGAGTATTTTTTTTCAAGTTTATCAATCATATGCATTTTTATTTTTCTGAACTATGTATTCAATTTTTGCCCCATTTTGCTGATGCAGTGTCATCTTTTTTATTGATTTGTAATAATATTTATCATACATCTTTATCATATGCATTGCCAATATTTTCCCCAATTTTTTTATTTTTCTTTGATTTGCTAGTTACCTTTTAAGTTGTAAGAGTTTTAAATATTTGTGTGATCCAAATTAATTTTCTTTATTGACTTACTTACCTTGATAATTATCCAGAATATTTATTATAGATAACATAGAAATGAACATCATTTTTTGAAAGCCTGGTTAAAATTGTATATATTAGTGGAGATTCAGTCAGTCATTTTTCTTGATTCTTAGCAGCATGTACATGGTCGAGCTCTTTCTTGAAATTCTTTCTTGTTTCCATGAAAATACAGTCTCCTAGTTGTTCTCTTTTCTCTCTTGTCCCTCTTTTCCCATCTTCTTCACAGACCAATCCTACTTTACCCAAACAATAAATACTGTAGTTCCTTAAGCCTTGGTGCTCAGACCTTCAGACATTTTGCACACTCGTTCATGCTGAGTTTAACTGCTGCTATCTGTGGACCACCGATTACCCACATCGTTGTTATATCTCCAGCCTGAATCACTCATAAGAGCCCCATGTACATCCAACTCTCAACTTTACACACCCACTAATAAAACTTCAAAGGTACCTGAAACCCAGCATGCCCAACTGTGTTCCTACTCCCCTTCTCCTTCTCTTACATGATCCTCTTCCAATATTAACTAGCTCAGTGAATGCTGTCAATGTGCACATGAAATTCAGAAATTCAGGAGCCATTTTTTGATATCACTCTTTCCTTTATTTCCATACCCATTGCATTATGAAACGGAGGTATAACTTTACTCTTGGATTCACCTGTATTCCTTTATCTCTGTAAACTACTATCAGCTCTTCCTGGACCACTGCAATAGCTGAAATCAAGTCAGTAAACTTTTTCTGTAAAGAGCCGTATAATAAATATTTTAGCCTTTTGAGCTGCATGGTCTCTGTTGCAACTACAAACTCTGAGGTTGTAATAGTGACAGCAACTATACACTGTATATAATGAATGTGCGTGGCTATCTTCCAATACAACTTAATTTATAAACACTGGAATTTGAACTTTGTATAATTTTCATGTGACATAAAATTTTATTCTTCTTTTGATTTTCTTTCAAACATTTAAAAATGAAAAAAAAAAATTAACTCTGGGATGTTAAAAAAAAAAAAAGGTGGGGCAGCTGGCTGGATTTAGTCCATAGATCCCTGGTTTACTAACTCCTCCCTCTTTTATGTAAGACTTTTTGACAGTGTTTCAAGGCTGTGCGGGATCAGATTCCTACTTTTTTCTAGTCTCATACTCTATTGATGGACATACTCAATGCATTTCTCTTACCAATAATTTTTGACCAGTACTTTTTATCAATGTAAGATAGAGACTCTGATTCTTAATTTTTATGTCCTGCATCACACATATGACATGATTCCCAAGTATATGTTAGAAAATGTTTAGTTAGAAAAAGATCACTGAACTGCTTGTGAGCAATAGTGTGATGCCATGTAATTATAATCCTCAAGTCATTTTCTAAGTCTATTTCATATGTTTCAGAAAATCATGTTAAACACCTAGCAATCATAATTGAATATTTTTAATACATCCATGTAGTGGAATTTACAAATTCACTTATTATGTGTAACAAAACAAAAATATCTTTTACTCTGAATTAAATGTTACTTTCTACTTGAATAATGTGTAGTGAATGTCATTTTTAAAAGAGTTTACTTAAATGACTTTTGACAAGCTATTAATTAATGTCCATAAGCCAATAACTCAGAAATATGAGATTGTTATTATATCTGACAGGTGACTCTGTGAGGGGCACCCTGTCCACTTTAATCAAAAGAAATTCACCTCGCTTCTGTATGTATGCTGATATTTGACAGTGTCAGTTAAATGAGTTAGCTATGCTAAAACATTAATCTAATCAACACATTAAATGTTAAATATACCAGCGGTTATATAAAAATCAATCTCTATAGAAATAATAATAATGACATCTTGATCCTTTCTACTAAGATCATAATTCATTGTTTAAAGTAGTTACACAAAATTGAACTAAATCTGGGTATTATAAATTATGATTCCTCACAATGGACATTCTATAGGCTAAAAAATAGATTATGAGAGCTGGACAACTTAAGTGTTCATTAACTAATATGATTTAAAGAAAGAATTTATTTATTTTATTATATTTTTCCATTACTATTTAACCCCCTTATGCCCCTCCTCCCCCCACCCACAATCACCACACTGTTGTCCATGTCCTCAAGTTCTTCTTCCTTTTTGCTCCATCCCTCCACCTTCCTAACTTACCCCTCCCCATAGTTGTTATCTGCTCTCTATCTATGAGTTTGCCTCTATTTTGCTTGTTAGTTCAGATGGTTCATTAGGTTCCACATATGAGTGAAATGTTGTGGTATTTGTCTTTCTCTGACTGGCTTATTGCACTTAGCTTAATGTTTTCCAGGTTGATCCATGCTGTTGCAAACGGTAAAATCTTTTTAATAGCCTAGTAGTATTCCATTGTGTGAATGTCCCATAGTTGTTTTATCCACTCATCTACTGATGGTTACTTGGGCTGCTTCCACATCTTAGCAGTTGTAATAACACTGCAATGAACATAGGGGTACTTATATTCTTTTGAATTCGTGTTTTGGGTTTCTTCAGAATTTAGAGCTATAAGAACTAGTTAATTGACTTCAGGCAAGTCATGTAACCTCTCTTAATGTAAGATACGTCAAAATTAAAATGGTACTGTAGCAACCTCATAAAGTGACATATATTAGATAATTGCATGTGTGTAAATATTGTCATACACATACAAGGTATTATAATTACTATTTTCCCATGGTTTATTTGCCTGAATGATGAACCAGTCAAACTTTTATTGTTGGATTGTTCTTAAATAGAATCAAATATCTGATACAAGCTGGATGGTATCACTTTCAAAATATATCTATTCTGATCATGCTGTTTTAAAATACAACTTAATGAAGATACCCTGTACCCCCAAATCACAATCTCCTCTGCTCTGTTTATTCCATAGTATTTATCACAGTCTTGCATACAACAATTTTTCTATATGTACTTTTCTTTCTTTTTTCCATTCCACTCTAAATTATGAGTTATGAGTGCAAAAATATTGTCCTATATTATGCAGCATCAAGAACAATTTTTATCATATATTAAACATTTAGAAGCTGTATGTCGAATTAATGAATTAAATGAACTTGACACTTTGGCTCTCTGATGCCCTACTTCATTACCCTACTTAGTTCTAAGAGTTACCTAAAGCTTCCAAAAATAACCTCTCATTTTAGTCTCATATTCCCCTAACACCAGTTTATTTCTCTGTACTTGCTCATCTAGTTGTATCTAATTTTAGTAATGTTACTGATTCAGCTATTATAAATAACTTCAATTAACTTTCCAAGAAAGCAAATTAAGTGTTTCTTATAATCCTTTGGGAGAGTTTTTGTGATTCAATGACTGATTTTTTTTTGGATATCTTTGTTATATAAGGGAAATATGCTGTCATAATGTCTATTAAAAATAATGAGCACAGGTCATCCAATAAAAATCACTTAGTATAATCTAAATCATAGGATAAAACAACAGGTTCAGTTAATTATGACCATTCTTATTCTAAAGCATATAATGACTTTACCACTAATTTTTCTTCTTTCATTCTTACAAACATTTGTATTTTTGTTAATTTGAAATAACTGGTTAAAATTTCTATGTTAAGCTTTGAGGTAATATAAATTGACATAGAAAAGTCCCTGGAACAAAACATTTTAGGCCATAACTCACTTTTGTGGGAGGTCACCCGTGAAAATTATAACACTAGAGAAAAATTAATTCAGGGGGTGTCTAAGTCTCTAGGTGCATGACCGATTGACACAGGATATAATAGTTTTAGAGTGGCAACAAATGCAAAAAGTTCAATCAGTCCAGAACACAGATTAAACCACAAGCCAGTGCCAAGGTTTCAAAATAACTCAGAACAAAATTCTCAAACTTTCGAAGGTCTTATTAGTCCCTTAAAATAGACTTTAAAGTGTTTTTAAAAGACATATATGTATCCTCAGAGTATCTGTTCAGACAGGTAAAAATATTTAAATAATATGAAGAATGCATTTTTAACTTTAAAAGATAAGTAATCATTTTTTTAAATTGAAAAATTAACCAGTAATGCAGGCATTTAGTCTAGTCTTACACTTGAAACTCAGGTTATAAAATGAAAAACTTTTTTAAAAATCTCAAAGCTTGACTCAGTATTATTTATTTAAAAAAATTATTGAATAAATAAATAGTAATGAGTGTTAATACAATAAAATATATTTTTAGATCATATTTGCTTATATCTCATAAATTTTTCATGTAAAATGTATATATTTTCATGTAGAATGTATACATTTAATGTATGTCTGTTATGATGGTTTGGGCAGCAAGTAGACAGAATTCCGGCCCAACTGGCTAACAATGAGGAAGGTATAATACTCTACCTAAGAAAATACACCAACCTCAGCAGCTCATTTTTCTAATTCAACATTTGAACTAGCCATGTCCTTCTCATCATTCTCCTCAGCTATTCTCAGTGTTTCCTCTGCTAGTTCCCATGTGGATAAGACAACATGTAGTGAACAAATAGATGTCTATGCCCATGTTTCTTGCTGAGTAAGGAAATAACTTCTAGAAGCCAATCTGCACATGGCACCTGACACTTTATTGTCCAGAAAAAATTCATATACCTTTTAGGAGAGCATTACTAGCAAAGGGAATGGGGTTATTCTTTTGGGACCCCAAGAAGGAAAATGGCTTAGCTGAACAAAATGAGGATTCTGCATAAAAGAAATGGGTGATGACAGGATTCTGCTGAATGCTATGTCAACAATATCCATCACAGTGATCATTTATTTTATTTATTAAGTAAACATTAATTGAATGCATGCCATGTTCCAGGTACCGTGTATTAGGTACTGAAAATAAAACCAAGACCAGGAAAAGTAAGATCTCTGCCCTCATAGCCTCAATTTGTTAATAAAAACACAAATGTCTATTAAAAAGTATGATGAAAAATAAAATTGAACACAATGAATACTAGTAAAGAAAAATAAATAGATATAAGGTATATTCTAAAGAGACAACAGTATTTGCTGATGGACAGAATATGAATGGTGAGAGCAAGGTAGAAACCTGGTGGATTACTGTATTCACTGAGAAAGTGAAACATGGGTAAGGACCAGTTTCGTGGTAGGAGTGTAGGGGTATCAACAGTACTGTTTTGGTCACATTGCTCCGTGGTAGACAAGAGACAGGGAAAATTTTGGCATATTAACCCAGAGTCTCAAGAAGAATCTCTATTGTTTCCTGATGAAATTCCATACTGTTTTCCACAGTGGCTGCACCAGTCTGCATTCCCACCAACAGTGTACTAGGATTCCCTTTTCTCCATAACCTTACTAGCACTTGTTGTTTGTTGATGTGGTTATGATGGCCATTCTGACCGGTGTGAAGTGGTATCTCGTTGTGGTTTTAATTTGCATTTCTCTGATGGCTGCTGATGCTGAGCATCCTTTCATTATGCCTCTAGGCCCCCTGTGTGTCCTCCTTGGATAAGTGTCTGTTCAGGCCCTTTGCCCAGTTTTTAATTGGGTTGTTTGTCTTCCTGGAGTGGAGTCATGTGAGTTCTTTATATATTTTGGAGATCAAACCTTTGTCCAAGGTATCATTTGCAAATATATTTTCTCATAAGGTTGGTACCCTGTCCATTTTGCTGATGTTTTCTTTAGCCGTGAAGAAGCTTTTCTGCCTTTTAACTCTGCAATTTTACTGCTGGGATTATACCCTAAGAATCCTGAAACATCGATTCAGAAGAACCTATAAACCCCAATGTTCATAGCAGCATTACTTATAATAGCCAAGTGTTGGAAGCAACCTAAGTGTCCATCAGTAAATGAGTAGATCATAAAACTATGGTACATTTACACAATGGAATACTATAAAGCAGAAAGAAAAAAGGAGCTCTTACCCTTTGCAATGGCATGGATGGTTCTGGAGAGCATTATGCTAAGTGAAATAAGCCAGGTGTTGAAAGATGAATACCATATGATCTTACCTATAAGTGGAACCTAATCAACAAAACAAATAAGCAACCAAAATATAACCAGAGACATTTAAATAAAGAACAAACAGAGTAACCAGAAGGAGGAGGACAGGAATAATGGGGGAAAATAGGGGAAGGATCATCAAGGAACAGGTATAAAGGACACATGGACAAAGCCAAAGAGGGTAGGGTTGAGGGTGGGAGGCAGTAAAGGGTGGAGGGTGGGGAGTGGAGGGGGAAAAATGGAGATAACTGTATTTGAAAAACAATTCATTAAAAAATAAAAATAAAGTAAGCAGCATTAAAAAAAGAATAAAAAGAAGTCTCTCTATTGGAAGATTACATAATCCATAGAATAACCTTTTATTCTCTAGATGTTTCTTATTTTTTACATCTTTAAAAGTAGAGATGATGGGAATGCAAAATAGCATTGCCATCTTGAAAGACATGTTAACAATTTCTTACAAATCTAAATATACTCTTACCAAATAAACCAGCAATTGTGCTCCTTGGCATTTACAAAAGAAGTCAAAAACTTAAATCCCTTCAAACTCTTGCAATGGATGTTTATGGAAGCTTTATTCATAATTGCCAAAACTTGGAAGCAACCAAGATGTCCTTCAATAGGTGAATGGATAAACTGTGTACATTCAGACAAAGAAATATTGGGTATTATTCAATGCTTAAAAGAAATTAGCTATTTATCTGTGAAATGTGATAGAAGAAACTGAAATGCATAGTACTAAAAGAGAGAAACCAGTATGAAAAGCTACGTGCTCTACGATTCCAACTATATGGCGTTCTGGAAAAGGCAAAACTATAGAGACATTAAAAATACCAGTGGTTTCCAGGGGAAAGGATGCATAAGTGGAGCACAGAGGACTTGGGGGCAGTGAAACTATTGTGTATGGTGCAATAATGTTAGAAACATGTCACTATATATTTGCCAAAATCCATAAAATACACAACACCAAGACTAAACCCTGATGTACACTGTAGACTTTGGATTAGAATGATACGTCAGGGTTCATCAGCTGTCAATGCACTACTCGGGCTTGGCATCTTGATAGTTTAGGAGGCTGTGGATGTGTGGGGGCAGGGTGTATATGGGAACTGTGACTTTCTCTTCAATTTCTCTGTGAAGCTAAGACTTCTCTAAATTTTTTTTTAAATCAAGTTGCCGGAAGGGATTTTAAAAAGTAGACTTTATAGGCAGTGATGTAATAATTCCTAATTGTAAAGAGGAATTTTTATTATCTATAATATTTTCTGAGGTAAGCCAAAACATCACTGAAAATTGATTATAGAAAGTCAAAATATGAAATATTAGTTAAAAAATTATTTCCCAAATTGACTTATCAGTAGAGGTGTTCTCTTTTTTAAATATTACAAGTATCATAAGTTCATCAACCCCATTTCCAGCAGATTTGCTGTTTCCTTTTCTCATTTCCAAAGGGCCTTGGGGTTTTTATATAAATTGCTTTTGCAGAATTTACAAAGCTAATTCCTTTTTTTATTGACATTCAATGAACCTGTAATCCAAACATGCACAGTTTCTAAAGAGTGTGCCCTTTTTCTCACAATGATGCATAACACTGGTTATATCACCATATCAAATTTCTTTTAACATAAAGAGACAACTTAATGAAAAATGTATAATTGTTTCCAGTAACTTGAGACTTAAAAATTAAATAAGAAAAATGACCAAGAACTTGATTTCGGGAAACTGAGCACAGGTGATACGTTCAGTTAGGCCGACGTTTGTCTGACACTTTGGGGGACTACATGTCTTCTGAGTACATGATGATGAAAGTCATGAGCAGTAAGAGGACTACACATACAAAGAGGAAGCAACATTTAGGAAATTTACTGACAACAATATGACTGTTCTTTGGTGATGTAGAATCTAGAAAATGGGGAGGGAGGCTTTGAATTTTTAACCTCCAGTTTTGACCCATGACAACAAGAATGTACATTTGTCTGCAAGTATGTAATAAAAAGGAAATAAAAAGTGGAAAGGGAAAAGATCCTCAAGAGGGTGATAAAAGGCAGAATAAGTAATTATTAACACAACTGTGGGAGATCTGGGTTTTTATATCACTAGTTGTAACTTAATGGTTAAAACTATTTGGATGTAAATATATACACTAAGGTTAATCATTAAAGTCACAGCAAAGCTCTGTGATGCTTGCAATTATCATTACCTGGAACTGGAGGAAACAGATAAAGAATATTTATAACCTATGTGTGAAGCTCATTTGCAATTTCTATAATTTTGGCTATTGAATATTTTGTAGCCATGCATCAAAATCTTAAATTGACCTTGTACCAGAGTTGAAACTTAGGAAATTATTTTTTTTTACAGTCTTAAGAAATCTCTATACCTTTGTGAGATTTCTCAGTGAAAATGTTTTGTTGCTGTATTTTCCATCACGTACAGTAAAATTATTTTGCTAGTGATTCTGTTTGTTATTTTCCTTTGACACATTCTTTCCCATTCTTGATAAATGAATTTGTTTCTCCTCAAGAGCTCAGTAGAAACAAGGTTCAGTTTAAATGTTTACAGTGATGTATCAAAGGACTTCTTTTATGTTCATGTGATAATTCTGGGTTCTACTTAAAAGTGATATTGCTAAATATTTAAGTTTAACTCTTATAACATTTTAATATCTGCCATTTAGTTGAAAACAACCCATAAAACACATATAAATGTAATGCTTCAACTAATGCATAAATACCAATGGAAATTTGTAAACATTTAATTAAATTCAGATATAAAATTATTTCTACCAAATAATAAAAAGCAATATAAGTACATTTTCATGCATTTTATTTGATTCTGAAGAAATAAACCTTTGCCACAACAAATAATATAGTTATAATGGGATATAAAATATATTGCACATACCCGAACACCATAAAAAATGTGCCATTACTTCCAAAACATTTTAAAAATTACATGTGGAAACATTGAATAGGAATTTAATTATGGTGATTTACTTGTAAAATTGCCATGACCTTCTGCCCAGAGGCAATTTCCAGATGATGAAAACATTGAGGGGAAACACACAAAGCCTGAGAGCCTAGTTGCATTAAGGAGGTAGAGACCACGATTTGACATATTTGTAGAGACTTAAGAGGGATCAAGATTTAGAAGTATGGATCAACTAATCCAGGCCAGCTCTGGACCTGTCTTAGCAGATATAAAGAACTGTCTTTGAAGAGATAAAAATTATCTGCAATAATTTAAATACTTGGACAAACAAAGTAAAATACTTTTTAAAGGAAGACAAAAAAGTCCAGACTACAAGGCAACTCTCAATGTCCAACATATAATAGAAATTATTATGCATGTCCAAAAAAAGAACAATGTTACTGATTACCTAAAGGAAACGCAGCAAATAGAAAGACTCAGGGATAATAGACGTGAATACACCAATAGAGAAGGGCATTCAAAATAAAAACTATTTTAAATGTATTCCATATGCTGAAGAAGGTAAATAAATTGACACATATAATAAAGACATAGAAACTATAAAAAATTAAAATGTTATAAATGAAAAATATACATGAAATAAAATTGCCCATGAATGAGATTTAACAACAGATTAAACACTGAAAAAGTAAAGATCATCGAACCTTAAGGCATAACAATGAAGCAGAGAGAAAAAATGCATCAGTGCCCTGTGTTCTGGTGCTTTTCATTTCCTGTTTCTTGTGTAACAGAAATAGTATACACAGAAAAATAAAGGTAAGCATTAACAGACTTCTAATTAGAAACTATACAAGTCGAAAGACCGTGAAATAGTGTTATTATATAGTGAAATAAAAAGAAATTGTAAACATAGAATCTATACCCAGAAAAAAAATGCAAAATAAAAAGTGTTTCAGAAAAACAAAAGCTGAGAGAATTCTTTGTCAGCAGGGTGACAACACAAGAAATGTTAATGAAAATTCTTGGTAGAAGAAAATTGACTATATGGAAACCAAGTTTTATACAAATAAATAAAAAACATAAGCATGGCAAACATACTAATAAATATAAAAGGTTGATTGTTTATTTTTAATTTCTTTAAAGAAAAATGTTAAATGTTTATGTTAGATTTATAATATACATAAAAGTAAAATGTATTACAAAAGAGCATCAATAACAATTAAGAATAAAATGGAAATATATGATCTAAGAAACTTAATGAAGAAGTCTTAGAAGTTTTTAACATTCAAATTAGATAAGTTAAAGACATATATGATAAACCCTACTGCAACCCGTGAAGAAATAGAACAAGAAGATATAGTCACTAAGCCAATAATGCAGAGAACATGATCGGCACAAAATTACTCAATTCAAAAATAGAATAAAAAGAGAAAACAGAAACATAGAATAGATAGGATAAGTAGAAAACAGGAAACATGGTATGAAATTTAAACCTCAAAATTTTGATAATACATTATGTATGTGTGTGTGTATAGTGTAAATATTCCAATTAAAAGACATAACTTGTTTTGTTGGATAAAAAAGAAGATCTTACTATATAGGTATTATATTTATTATATTATATATATATAATGTCTATAAGAAATGTAACTTAAATATCAAGATAAAGATACATTAAAAGGATGAAAAAATGATATATCATGTCAAGGCTAATCAAAAGAAAGTAAGAATGGATTTAGTAATATAAAAATGAGTAAATTTCAGATCAGGGAATATTACCAAGGATAAACTTAGGCATTTCAAAATTATCAAGAGGTCAATTTGGCAGGAATACATAACAACCCTAAATGTACATGACCCCAATAAAAGAACTTCAAAACATGTAAAGTAAAAACACAGATAGAACCATAAGGAGAAATCTTTATTAAGCAGCCAAATCCACAATTGTAGAATAAAGGGAGGAAAGTAAAACCAAGTTTGATGAAATGTTTTGATTTTTTACTGGAACAATAAGTATTGGTACTACAAGCAGATTATCAATCATTTATTTTTTTCACACTACTGTATGCCAGGAACTGTTCTAGGTAATGGCTATAAAAGTGATTAAAATATAATCTTTGTTCTTAGAGAATTGATCATGTAATAAAGAAGATTATCATCTTAGGGTAAAAGTTACCGTTTGGAAGATATTGAGGCAGGTTTAAGACTAAAGCTAGTGATAAGTTTAGTAAAGTCATCTTTTCTCTTAAGTTTCATAATGAAAACTTTTAAATACAGGAAAGCTAATATGTGTCTGTGGGGAGGAGGTGGAGGTGTCCGGTCTGGAAAAAGTCCAGCCATTGTTAACATAATGAGAATGGATTGCATGACACTGATGTACCTGGCAGCTGAGGAGAGTGGACTGGAATGCACATGCATGAATAATGAAGACTTCACTGTACTAGTCAGTGGGGGTGGTAGATGCTGTTGAGTGAGCACGTGTACTGTGTGGCCATCTCATTCAAAATAACTGAGCAAGTAGAGCAATGAATCTGCAGCAAATTTTGCATTGAGGTTGAACATTCCTCCATGGAAACTATTCAGATGATTCAGAAGGCCACAGGAATGGCCAACTGGTAATTGGCAGCTTTATCACAACAAGACCTCTGCTCATGCATACATCTCCTGTCGAGTTTTCTGCCAAAACATCAAATCACCCAGGTGGCTGGCTCAGCCCCACTACAGCCCAGATTGGCACCCTGTGACTTCTAGCATTTCTCAATACTGAAACCACCTTTGAGAGAGAAGAGGTTTCAGACTGTCGATGAGATTCAGGAATATATGACGGGAAACCTGATGGCAATTGCAACAACTGTGCGAAGTCCCAAGCTGCCTACTTTGAAGGAGACTGAGGGGTCATTGTCTTATTATGTACAGTGTTTCTGGTACCTTGTATCTTCTTCAGTAACTTTCTCTATTGTTCATATTACATAGCTGGATACCTTCTGGACAACCTCATAAATGATTGCCTAAATATCCACAAATTATATTTTAAAACATTAATATTTTGCAATACTTTATCCTGTTATTTTTTATTAATTTAAAAGTAAATTTTGGATACTAAAATATCTCCAAACAATTTAACATTCACCTCTTATAAGTAAGAACATTTTACTACAGACCCCATCAAAAAAGTACTATTTTTAGTGTATTAATTTCTAATATCATCTAAATTCAGTCCCTATTCAAAGTTCTCTAATTGTCCCCCAAATTTCTTCATAGCTGCTTTTGTCAAACTGATACTAAGCCCAGGTTGGCTGCCTGCTGCTCAAAATTCGATCATCGAGAGATGATCACTGGTGAAAGGAAAGCAGATTTATTCAGGGTCCAGCCACCCGAGACCATGGCGGACGATTGTCGCAAAGACCATCTAACATCTTGATGCAGGCAGGGATCTTATAAGGAGAGCGAGGGGAAACAAAACAGAAGTACCAGCAGGAGGGAGTTGAGAGCTCTCCAAGGAGGGTGCCACACTTAAGTCAGCGTTACTCTGGATTTTATGGTTGAAAGGAAGTTAATCTCCTGGAGCCAGAATGTCTGGTAATTGGAGTCTTCTTCCTTTGAAGTCAGGTCTTAGGATTCTTGTGCAAACATGCTGTTTAGATACATGTTAAATATTATTAGTTAACAGGTCTTTCTATAAATTTACTATTTAAAGAAATAAACTTGATGGAAAGAAGTATTTGAAGTCATGAAAGGCAAGAACCTACACCCAAGATTACTCCATCCAGAAAAGCTTTCATTTAGAATGGAAGGGCAGATAAAGTGTATCCCAGGTAAGGTCAAGGTAAAGGAGTTCATCATCACCAAGCCATTATTATATGCAATGTTAAAGGGACTTATTTAAGAAAAAGGAGATAAAAAATATGAACAGTAAAATGAAAGCAAACTCACAACTATCAACAAATGAACCTAAAAGAAAAGAAAAATAATGAAAACAAAAACTAAGCAAGCAACCAGAACAGGAACAGAATCAGAGAAATGGACATCACACAGAGGGATTTCAGTGGGGAGGGAGAAGGGAGGAATAGGGGGAAAGGTACAAGGAAAAAGAAGCATGGTTAGTAGGTATAAGGTATACAGAGAGAGATAAAAAATGGTATGGGAAACAAAGAACTCAATGAACTTATATGTACAACCCATGGACTTGAACTAAGGGGGGGTTGGATACTGGAGGGTTGGTGGGGCAGGGTAGAGGGGGAATAGAGGGAAAAAAAATGGAAAAACTGTAATAGCATGTTGGGAACCGCCCTGCCTGGTTTCAGAGGCTGTAACCCCTCATGGTTAAGGCTGAGTCAGAGTTGGGACCATAAGCCACTAAGGAGGCAAAGCTTATCTCCCTGGCAGAAGTGCCACCTCTGCCCACTTCACCCTGCTTGGCCCTGAGCTTGGCCAGTTAGCCAATGACGGGTAAGAATCCTCAAGGGAGGATCAACCTAAGACAGGCTCTGATCACTGAAGAGGTCCGCAGGGAAGGACTCGGGGGGCTGTAGAAAAAGGGGGTGATGGACCCTCGCCCCTCGGCTTTGAAATAGCCTGAGTCCTCATTCTGTCTGCAAGAAGTCTCCTAATCTCTTGGCTGCCTTACTTCCCTTGCCTGACTTAAGCCTGAAGCAATAACAGAGGGCAGTGCAGTCCTGTGCTGGGAGGGGCGGATTCCCTGGGAAATCAGGCCTAACAAAAATACATACATTCCTGTGAAACCTACTTAATTTGTACCCTCAGTTTAAGAGATATGGGTCCAGACCTGAGATGAGTCTGGCGCCTAAAGTTTTATGGCCCTCTAAATAATTGGCTGTAACTCAGAATAAGCCCTCAGAGTTCTCTGTAAATCATGTATTGTTTAACCCTTACTGGCTAACAATGATTGATGAGCTTTATCTGTATTCCTATGCGAATGAACCTAATAAAAGCCCCTGGAGAGAGAGGCTCTGGGCCCTTCTCCTTTGAGAGAAACGGCCACCTGTCCTCCCCAAGCAGATCATGTCTTGGTAGTCTTTTTCTTCATCCATGGCTGACCCAGAGGGCTGCGTTAAAGCCCCCCAACATCTGGCGCCCGGAACAGGGACCTGAGTATTTTCGGGACCTGCACAGACCAGAGGCTTCGAGCCACATCACCACGGCTTCATCCATGGCAGACCCGGGGGGCTGCGTTAAAGCCCCCCGACAATAGCATAATCAATTAAAAAAATTTTTAAAGAAATAAAATTGAAGGAATGGTGGAGTAGCTTACAAACGAATGTTGCATCAACTTTCAAACATTGCATTGTCATTGTATCCTGGTCTTTTTTATTATTATTTTGACAACAACTCCTGTGACCCATACATGCACAGAGATACACCTTTTTTTTTTAAGGCCATTATCTTTTGGAAGAAAGTGTAATGACAAAAATGAAACGATTTAGTAATGAGTTTGATGCCCTTTATTCAAGAGAAAACAATCCACAAACGGTGGCAGTAGGATGGCTCACAAGAAGTGGAGCATTCTTCTGGAGGGGTTTGGGCTAGAGAGAGTTTTAGAGAGCTTATAAGCAGCAACTTGGAAACGGCATGATTGGCTAAGAAGACAAAAATTTCCTTGTAAGAGTAATAGGTCCTACTTTCTAGGGTAAGGTTAACTAGCTAAAACTGAACTGGATGATAGTGATTGGTGTATGTTGGGATTCCTTGAGAGAAAACATTTCCCATAAATTTTGGACTGACTTAGGTGTCAAGACCCATTTAATGGGTCCCGATACATGAATTACCTTTAAATGCAAAACATGTTTTTATCCTTTGGTTATCTCCTATATTCCTTGAACTGTTTTGTATAAAATCTTGCTTTGATTCAAGATAAAATTTTTGTATAAACATTTCATCATTAATGTGGAATACTCCATATTGCATGAAATCAGGAGGCATAGCACCACTTACATGATGCTACCAATAGTACTAGATTTGATTACTCGGAAAATGAAGACCATGAGATTTTTTCACTGTCAAGATGCATTTTAAAGGCACTTTTTAAATTTTTTATATGTTTATTGATTTTTAAGAGAGAGGAAAGGAGCGAGAGAGAGAGACATTTATCAGCTGCCTCCCATATGCACCCCAACTAAGGATTGAACGAGCAACCTATGTATGTGCCCTGACCAGGAATCAAACCCCCAACCCTTTGGTGTATGAGACAATACTCCAACTGAGCCACAATGGCGTGCCCTATTTTCTGAAATTTCCTTATATGTTACCCCTCTTCAAATGCCTAGTGACTCAATGTTCTCTTTTTCATTTTCCATCGCATGCAATCTTAGTATTAGGAAGGGCTCTGTTATCACTCATAGAACATTTGGGATGAATCTGTTCAATTATGGCTTATTATTTAAAATGAAATGGAAAGCCCAGCCTCCTATCAATGTAAATATAATGGGAGAGTTGAGGAGATAATTTTCAAAGTCCCTAATACATAAACCATAGCTTTTATCATCAAAATTTAACATGGTGCTATTTTGGTAATTTTTGCCACTTATGTGGCAATAAGTAAATGTTCAGTTTGTTAGAAAGGATTTTTATTTTGTTATGTTAAATAAATATTCATATTCATATGTAAGTATAAATTCCACAGGTATCATCTATGAAGGTCACAACATTATGTTCATGCTTATAATTAGAATTTGATTATTTTTTTTAATCACTACCTTCTGAAACAGAAGCCAGCTAGGGCATACCCATAAAAATCTCCAGCAAACTGTCCCCCTTCTGTTTAGCTGTAATATTCTACTTTTTTCCCAGTTTTTCATATTCCAGATCCTATAATATGTCTATTGTTGAAAGTCCCTGGAAGAAGTCACTGTACTATCATCACTCCTTCTGTCTTCTGTGAAATGATAACCAACTACTTGGCAGGTGGGCTCAAAGCCCGAACACTGTCAGGCTGCCACAGGATACCCCAGGTCTTGATGAGCCGATAAGCCTTGCTCTGATAACCAACAAATAATAATAAATGTTCCACCCCCAAACCCCGTGTGGTCTGGTCTCTAAAGTCACACTACTTCTACATAAACTTCAATTTATCTTCAGGCTTCTATCTACTTTCCTCCCTATAATTAGATTAACTTTCTGGAACTAGGCAGAAAAATAGATAACACTGTATTGTGTTCTCTCATCTTATCCCTCTAGTAGTTGCCCCTCCACCCCATATTTTGGGCTCAAGGTTATCATAATCACTCTTGTGAATAGATGCCTAGGGTGTCATCTGCCTCACAGTCAATTTCAGTTCATCATGCCATTTGGAGTTAGGTTGATCTGGATTCAAAGTCATGTTAAACCACTGATTTACTATGACCTTGGACAAGTTACTTAACTTTTCTGAATTTCAATTCCTTATCTCAAGTACAATGAAGATATCATTATGTGTTTCATAGGTGAAGCTTTTTTGGTGAAGATTAATGAAGCTAATGCATGCACCAGGCACATGAACTGTGTCAGTAAATGTCACTATTTATTTTGATACTGTAACCATACCCCCACATAAAAATTCCTCCAGTGATTTCTTACCTCCTGCAAAATAGGTTCATATGTTCTTGGGTAAAATGCTTTGCTTTTCTTTTTGCTTTCCAAATACCACAAAATACCTAATTCTGAGCAAATTAAACTTCCACTGGAACTAAGGAAATTGTTCAATTCCTTAAAATCCAACTCAGTGGTGTATTATTTCCAGCCTAATTTAGGAAGAAAGACCTATGCAGCTGAGGATAATATTGTAGATATAGTTATGTGGTTTCTAGCAAGGTCTCAAAGTTGTCAATCATGGTCTAGTACATCAGCAAGATGGCTCTCCAGAGACATTACACAAGGCAAATCTTTTAATATTTTATCAGCTGCTGTTGATAGCAGGCACTTCAGCTTAGTGAGTCTTTTTATTACTTCCTTTCATTTATTCTTGAAAAGCTTTTATCTCTGTTTATCAATTGCTACATTTTAAATTTTTATTTAACACCAGTAAGCAGAGAGATATGATTAATAAATTTGATTAAATTTTTCAGTAGAAAATTACTCTAAATGTGCTTTCACAAATCTAATCCAGTGATTTTCTCATAGACATTTTTGTACATATTTGTGTTGACTCCTTTGTTATGTTAGTTCTCTGAAACTGATATTCAAGTGAGGAAAAAAGCAAAATTATAACTAACTCCCGGGGGGGGGGAATAAGCTTTTTTATTCATAAGGGACCATATGCCAAGGATCAATTATAAACCTTAAAAAGAAAAATATATATATTACAGCTATAAATACATAAACAGTCAATATTTATTCTCAAAAATCACTGAAATTTGCTTGTGCTTCTTCCTCTTAGTATGGAACTGCAAGTCACATTGAATTGTCACAAGAAAAACTTATTTAGTAGGAGGAAAAATTATTCAAGAGCCTCATTTAGCTTACTCACAGTCAGAAACTGCTGATTTCAATTTTTCCCATTTCAGCAGCTACAAAAAGAACAAAGTGAGAAACAGCAGAGCTAACAAAGTCCATTAGACTCAATATATACTCTCATGAAACTTATTATGAAGATGTCATTGCTGAGGATACCATGGCATATTTCAAAAGACGGCTGGGGTAACATGCTTTGCCACCGCGCTCTCCAGAGCCCCATTAATCTTGTGCTGCCCAGCTGTGTATCTTAGACTAGCTGGAACGGCTATGATATGGCTAAATCTCACTCAAATCAAGAGATGGTGGTGTATGACTGAGGACTTTTATAGAAAGAGTTTATCTTAGTCTCAACCTGTCAACCTTGGTTGTACATTGGAAGCACCTGGAAAGATTTCCAAAAAAATCATGATGTCCAGATCACACTTCAAGCCAATTAAATAAGAATCTCTGGGGGTAGACTCAGACATGAACTTTTTTTTAAAGCTCCCCCAAATGAATAAAAGGATGAGAGCCAGCCACGGATGAGAACAATTGCTCTAATATATATCCTTCCATTCAGGCAGCATTGATTTACTTTTAGTCCTTGAAAGTTTATAAACCCATGAATACATACAGACATAAGTTCCTTAGTGTTGTCAACCATTCATGACTGTGCAGTTAAAAACAGTTTGCGTACAACACTTACATACACACACCAATGTACATGCTCTCAAGCCTATTTACCCTTAGTCCCCTGGGGAACTTGGGTGGGCTTAATGTTATTGAACTTTCCAAGTAGACCTAAGCTAAATCTCTTCCAGTTATGACTGCTTCAGGTTACCTCAGTCTTTTTTCAGCATAGAGGGGGCACTGTAGACCAGGACAAGAAATGCACCTTCACTGTAAGTACCATAGAAAAGTGAAAAGATTTCTGTTAAGTGGTATCATTTCTCACAGGAATAAGAGTGGGACAAGAAGAATCAAGAATTCTCTTTTGTCCATCTTATATTGGAATGCATGATCCAAGCAGAGATGTCAAGTAGGTAGTCATAAGTAACTGCTTTGAACTCAGCAAATACTGATTTGGGAGTTACTGACATGGAGAAAATACGTAAAATCATGAGACTAATTAACATCACATAGACAGTGAGAAGTAAACTCTAGTGAACTTCAACCTTTAGGAAGCAAGCAGAAAAAAGAAGTAATTGTAAGTGAAACAAAGATAGAGGAAATCGAGGAACAACATGTGGTGTACCAGAGGAAATATTGTAGATTGTCACGAAGGTGAGGGGAAGCCACTAAGGCATGATGCAGAATGCCAGAGGCCAACTTGTGTGAGAGAATGTCCCTACAGAGGAGAGGAGGTGATCCCATCTGGGCTGCTGGAGCACAAGCAATTTATGAAACATCCTTACAGAGAGGTGACTTAGCACCACATATTTGAGCCTGAGTAGGATGGGGGAAACATCTATGCAAGAATGAGGGCAGCACTGGCAACAAGAAATTGGTTTCATTCAAAGGAACTGATCAAATAAATGCATATATTAAAGCTAGTGAGAGTCGGATTTCTCACACTCAGAGAAAGGCATATGGGAAGGAAGAAAACAATGATGAATCCTGAAAGTTGCAGTAGAATTGAAGGTATTGATATTAACATGTATGTTAATACATACAGAGAAAGATATGGACAAAGATAGAGTGACAGCGAAAGAAATATAGATACACATCTGTATTTACAGAAATAAGTATAGAATTAATATGTACATATACCTATTCCTTAGCAGGCCTGGGAACAGTAGCACCCAAATAGAAATAAATGTGCCTTATTAATAAGTGCTATCAGATCTTCGTTTCTAAACATCATTCTTCACTTCAAATAAAAGAAAATTAAGGAATTTTGAAGAAATAGATGACTGAGTCAAGGAAAGTAGAAAATGAGCCTGGGAAGGTCTTATTGCACCAGAGAGAAATAAAGTGTTTAAACAATGATTTAGAGATGTTAAAAAGACACAGAAGTCAGATTGAAGAGTTTCCCCCTAGCTAAATGTGGGACAATTTGGCCATCATAATAAGTAAATTTACCAATCTAAACACATAAACGAATGAATCAAAAGTTTAGCAAAGAATGGAATGCTGCCCTGACCTGTGCGGCTCAGTTCGTTGGGCATCATCCCACCTTCTCTTCATGAAGAGAAAGGTTGCAGGTTCAGTTCCCAGTCAGGGCACATACCTGGGTTGTTGGTTCAGTCCCCCGTGGAGGTGTGTGTGAGAGGCAGCCAATCGATGTTTCCCTCTCACATCAATGTTACTCCCCCTCACTTTCTCCCTCCCTTCCCCTCTCTCTAAAAGTAAATAAAATCTTTTTTAAAAAAAGGGAGTACTTACACAGTTTCAAAGTACCTCTCCACAAAATTCTTATTCATTACAAAAGTAAAGTGAGTAATTTTATAGTGTGGAAATTTGGCAGACATGACCTTAAATACAGAATCAAAGTTATCATTAGAAATAATAGGACGTATCAAAATCATGTGCTTCCCGATAGGAATACAGCCTCATTTCTGTGAAATTTTCTAAATGCATTTAACTAGAATCTAATCAATAGGAAATATCAGACAAACCTAAATCCATGGATAGTATACAAAATGACAGACCTAACAAACGTATGAAAGGTGTAAAAGTCAAGGAAACTGACACCACTTAGAACTTTCCAGACTATTGATCCAGTACAGATAATAAAATTTCTACTCTGTACAAATTGTTTCAGATCAAAAAATGATCCCTGAAATCAAAGCATTTAGTCATCTTTTAGTTATTTTAGCATAATGCCCATTTTTTCATGTTTTTGGATTAGAATGTTTGGTTTGCAATCAATTATTTTGTCCTAATAAATAACATGACCACAATATACGGTGATCAAAGCTAAAATGATAGCTGTGTTTTAGAACCACGAGCAATATTTATTTTTTTATTAAACACTATGATGCTAGAACACTGTAATCATTTTTACTACAACTAATAATAATTGAGATACTGTTTTCACATAACTAAAATAATCTGTTTTAAAAAACAATAATATGGAGACAATTGTACTTGAACAACAATAAAAATACAATAAAATACTAAAAGAAAAAAAACAATAATATATCTTATTCCACTAACATCTAAACCACAGTTATACACTTGTTTTTGAATGTTTGGCAATAGGCAATGTAATTTTTGAAAGGCTATTTTCATCAAAAGTCATTTTTTCCTCAGTGGTAATTAGCACCTTGAACGGTCAACTGAAAAGTTGAAATCACAGCTGCTAACTACAGCAGAACTTGGAATATGTACCTTGCCAGTCATTTGAATTATTTTCATATGATTCTATGGCTTCTTAGCCAAAAATAGGATTTATAGCCTTAGTCAGTTCTGTTGCATTGTTCTTATATTACATGATTTAAGAAGTGAGAACTGTTTTCAAAATGATAGACGGTATAAGAGCATGACCGATTATTTGTTATCGCACAGGATAAGTGGCTAGTATTCACTGTCTTCACCTGGGCTCTGCTGGGCCATATATAACCTCTCTGGGTTGTCTTATAGAGCACCTGAAAGCGTTTTAGCTCTCTGGTTGAGGCAACCTATATGTCAAGCAGAAAAAACAAAACCACTGTTCTCAGGTTTGTGTTTCCCTGGAGGAAGAAAACAGCTTCATGCAATTTGTCAAAAGCCAGAATGGTACTTTAATGGACAATTTACTTTAAATGGCTGCAGTTATTGCAGAACAAAGGCCCATAGCCCAAGATAAAAAATCCTTTCCAATTGGTTTTACTCAGAGAGATTTAATTCCCGAAGATTAACTAAGGATATCTAACTTTCATACTCCTCATCTATCTAAACGCAATAAAAGTAATAGCAAAAACTTCTGAGTTGCTGGGGTTTCTTCATCTTTAGTGTGTGAAATACAACCGATTCCCTAATTCTGGCATTCTGTGCAGACACCTGAGATAATAAGCAAATCAACAGAAATGATAACAACAGGAAAACTTCCCAAATTCAAAAAGGGTTTTAGTTGTCAAGTACAAGTTTCAAATACTCTTGAAATTTTACTAACATATTCATAGGTAAATATAGATCTGTTTGTTATATACCTTTTTTGCTTCATAAAGTAATTTGCAGACAAACCAAAGATAAATTTAAAATTTTGACATATAAAAGCTTAGAAATATTTCTATTTTATCTCACATGCAAATTTATGAATTAAGATCATACATTTCACAATGATCATGACAGAGACTTTTCCAGATATATACTCAAATATCATGTTGCTTTTCTTTATACTTTCCTGTCCCTACTAATCTAATGTTAATGTTTGTAATATTTGAGGTTATACGAAAACAGTACCATATGACTCTGTATATGTTTACCTCCCTGCTACAGACTCCTTGGTTCAAAGATTAATCCCAAGTTGCAAATGGCAAGAAAGAAGTGCTGAATGTAGACCTGTGTGTTTGCCAGAGCTGACCAGAGCCACACATACTCAGCTTCTGCAGTGCAAACCCACACCGGAAAAGTGGCCAGGTGCCCCGGAGTCAATGAGAACAAGAAAAACTGAAGTGACCTTTGGTAACAGCATGGATGGACCTAAGATTATTATGCTACATGAAATAAGCCAGTCAGAGAAAGACAAATACCATATGATCTCACTTACATGTTGAATCCGATCAACAAAACTGCTGAACAAAATCAACAAAACAGAGGCATGGAAACATGAAACAGGGTGATAGCTGTCAGAAGGGAGGGAGAGAAGGACTCAATAAAAGGGAAGAGATTAGGCAGAGAACATATATGCATAACCCGTGGACACAGACAATAGTAAGGTGATGGCCAGAGGGAAGGGGGAAGCTGGGTGGAGGTTGGCAAAGGCAGAGAGAGGGATGAATGGGGACATCTGCAGTAGTGTTGATAATAAAATAAATAAAAAGTAGTCTTAAAAAAAGAAAAACTGAACTGGTTCAAAACAGAAGTCTTAGAACAATTTGAAATTTCCATCTGCCTTTCTATGCATGTCTCTACATGCATACCATGCAAATTAACCTTTAATGAAGAGTTGCAAAGAAAGAAAACTACAGGACACATAAATCAGCACTAATATTGTCAATTCCAATCCCCATTATTTCAGTTTTCTAGAAGGACCTGCTAGGAACATGAGAGCTAACTATCCCCAACAGGCTAACGTCAGGTCATGTGAATACTATACATGTCATTTTCAAGTAAAATGAATATACACTTTAATACCGTTATATTAAATAACAATTAATTAGTTTGTGAAGGGCTAAAAGGCAAATTTTTATATTTATCACCAACTTCTATGCCTTGCATAACAACACATTAGAACTTATAGTTTATAATTTTATTTTTCTATACATCCTGCAGAGAAATGAATGCCCATTTCATTGCAGTCTTTCTCTTTATTAAATGGAATTCTAGTCCACTAGGAACAAATGGACTACTGATGCACACAACGATGTGGATGAATCGCAACATAATTTTGCTCAGTGAAAGAAGCCAGACCAAAAAAAATATAGTACGTTTCCATACAATTCTAGAATATGCAAAGGAATCTATTAAAGCGAATCTGCTCGTGTGCAGAGGGAGCTGGGAGCGATGGGCAGGAGGGATGATGGAGTACACCAGGAAGCTTTGGGATCATTATCCCAACTGTAATGGTGGTTTTGTTGGCATGTACATATATCAAGCTTATTAAATCATACAGTTTAAATGTGGGTGGTAGTTTGTATCGGTTATCTTTCAGTAAAATTGTTAAATTAAAAACAATAATTGTAACAAATTTACTTATAAATTGTTACCAACACATTGTAACTAATACCAGATATTGTAATAAGGAAAAGTGAGAACTGGGGAGAGAAATAAAGGACATGTGGGATCTCTCTGTACTTTATGTTGAATTTTTCTATAAATCTAAAAAGGAGTCTATTAATTTTTTAAATGCATACCTAAAGCTTGAGAGAGAGGGTTTGTGACAAATATGTGAGTTTTAGAGTTGTGACTAAGGAATTTCTTACAATAAGGGTAGAAAATGGGGAAAAAATCACATATTATTTTTCCCATTTTCTATAAAAGCAAACATGACAATTTTTGTGCCAGAATCCTTGTGAAGTTATATTTATGTGATGAATGTTATTTCAATATATTTATCTTTTTCATCCCACACTGTTCTTCAGACATAAAGAAGAATGCATTTTTAACAAAAGCTTTATTTCATGTTCTGAATCAGCTTTGTCTGAATGTGGAAGATTGCTGTGGGCATGATGTGAGAAACATCGAATTGATTCTGGTCTGCAAGTCTCAATTCCATTCACTCTCCGAAGTCACGATATTGTGATTCTCCTTCACTGTGTTTGTTAATCAACACAAGAACGTACAAGTATGTGTCTGACTCCTCACCACAATATTTCATTAAAGAACTGAACATGGAGTTAAAGGAGAAGCCTCATCCTGAGGAATATCATGGTGAGAACCATAAGAAAACACAGATAAAATGTTAATCAACTCCTATAAAGAAATGATGTTAAATTAAAATGTTCCATTATTGAAATGCTGACTTAAATTGTAATGTCAATTGCATCCAGACATCTTTTCCTGAAGCTATTTCTGCTTCTTTCTTTTCAAGCTTTATTAAGTTGTAATTTGCAAATAAAAATTGTACATATATAAGGTGTACAATACAATTGTTTGGTATAGGCATGCACTGTAAAATTATTACCACAACCAAGTTAATTCACATACCTGTCACTTTACATAGGTACCTTTGGTGGCGGGAGGCGGTGAGAACACTTAAGACCTACTCTCTTATCAACTTTCCAGTATACAATACAGCATCCTTCTTAAAACTCTTCTAGAGAAACTTAGTGATCTAGCCCTCACTTGACTTTGTCTTTTGTTACTCCTTTCAAATGCTGCTTCTTGAATCAATAGCCAAGGAAATTTACAAGGTAGTAAATGTAGTTATATTGTATCTAATTACCAGAATGATACAATATTTTTCAAATAGCAGTTCTGACCATCTTCAGTGGACACATGCACATACATTCCCATTTCTGAGGGATGAGATTAAATCAAGCCCATGAGTGCAGAGAAGTGGCCCATTCTGCAAAACTATTGTGTAACCCAGTTGTAATGCAGAAGCTTTCAATATGTGACTTCCTGTTATTTTTTTTTTCACCCATAGACTTCACTTTTGGCATTTGGGTCACCAACACTAAGCAAACAAGCATTCATTGACAAGTTCCAGGCACTGGGCTGTCCTGAGGATAGAGCAATCTGTAAAAGAAGTTAAATTTTCACAGAGCTTGAATATATTTAAGGACATACAAGATTAAAAAGGCTGTAGCACCAAAACCAGATAATTTGGAGAGGGTACATTCAGGATGCTATGGCAGTATGAGATTTGAAAGAGCCGAAGGATATATTATGTCGAATCCATGACCTATCACTTTGCTACTCTGAGTACTCACACTCACGCGCACACACAGTGGGATTGTACAGTAGCTTTGGCATCCCAGTAAGCTTTCAGAAATACTTAGCCCAGCCCTTACCCCAGACCTACTGGCACAGAATATGGATTTTTGCAATATCTCCAGATGATTCATATGCACAAACTTTGAGAACCAGTGCCCAAAGGCAACTGGAATCCACATTTTTAAAAAAAGCTTAAAAATCAAATTTAATAACCTCTAAATAACATGTGGCAATTCCTAGTTTATCATTTCTAAATAATAAAACTTTATTTTCTTGATATATCAGATCATTTTCATCTGTCAGCCAGGAAGGCAGATAAGTTGAGATACTTAGACTTTCGGTATAAATCAATCACATGAAATAATGGACAACTTTTCCTTTTATTACGTACAATGCACTGGGAACTTTTCATATACAACCATATTCTTATTTAACCCTCAGCTCAGACAAGGAAAGTGATGTTTCTCAATAGGTGGTGAGTCCATATAAAATTTTGTTTCAAAATCAGGTTTGTCTGACTTCACAGTTTAGACTAACAAAATGCTTTTTTCTTCTTTTTAAAAAATATTTTATTTATCTATTTCTAAAGAGAGGGGAAGGGAGGAAGAAAGAGAGGGAAACATCAATGTGTGGTTGCCTCTCATGCCCACCCCCACTGGGGACCTGGCCCGCAACCCAGGCATGTGCCCTGACTGGGAGTCAAATCAGTGACCCTTTGGTTCTCAGGCCGGTGCTCAATCCACTGAGCCACACCAGCCAGGGCACAAAATGCTTTACAACATCTCCAATTCTCATGTAGTATTAAAAACAAATATTTTTCCTATATAAGCTTATAATTTCTACTAAACTTATATGTAGGCTAAAATATCACTTCTTAATACAAAACAATGCTTAGAAAAATTCTAACACTCAGATTCACTAAATTCATGTTTCAGAATGTATTTAATATTAATTTATATAGCTAACATTCTTTATGTTCAATACCTCATAATGGTTAAATTTTACAATATTTATACATTTTCTTAGATTTTCTGAGCTTAGAGTGTAAATTCAAGAATTATCTTGCAAATTCAGCTGTACTTTGTCATTCTTCAGTCAATGCGTATCTCACAAGACAGAGGCATATTACAGGACATGTAACAGAATCTCGGATGGGAAACAAGCATTCATTCCTTTTTACTGGTATATATTTTTAATCATTTTAATTTATGACCACTTGGACAGCAACTCATTTTCCAAAAAAGATGGTTCTAAGTCATTTATATTGACATTGATTATCAAAGGCAGCAGTCACAAAATCTCTACAAATTATCTGAAACACTGTTTTACTCCCGCTTTCCAGCCAAATTAATGACAAAATGGGATTCCTAGACAAGAGCATCTCAATATTATAAGAAACAAATTTGCTCTTAAAACTGAAACAGGCCTTTACCAGAAAAATTGGGGTCAGGCCCTTTAGTATGTACCACATTTATTCAGAATCAGTTTAATACATTCTGTGGTCTGAGAGAAGAAAACAATTGATATCTTGATCAATGATGGTGTTGAAAGCATGAAAGTTTTCTTGCATTCACAGCAGTGAATCGATACATAATAAAGTTTTAACCTCTCAGGCATAACAAATGGCAACAAACACGATGAAACCATTTGGTCATGGTTAAAGAATTTGAGTAGAACATGAAATTTATAATAAAGGAATCAAATGGTACATTTAATGCCAGTGTTAACTCTGTTTCTCCACATATAATGGCTATAAATTTGTGCAGCACAGTTGAGTGACTTGTTTAATCCTATCAAGTGATTTCATATGTAGTAATAGAGCATTTTTCTTTTCAGCTTAATTTTGGGAATTGTCACATTATCTGTGATGCACAGAGTATAAGCCAGAGCTTACAAGATTAAAAACCATCACCCGCAGTTGCACTGCATCCATGTCATAGGTGCTCAACGTGCAGGAACGACTCAGTCTTGTGAAGAGTGTACTGATTTCTCTGGCAGGAACTTGCATGTCTATTTGAAACACATTGTATCACACTAGGTGTTACCACTTTCTTAAAAGTTAAATTTATTTTACAGATTTTTACTTTATAAATCTAATATATATAACAATTTTTGGAAACTAAAAGAGAGGGAGGTCATTCCTAAAATGCTCATCCAGACATATTTTGAAATTTTTTTCTATAGTAATATCTTCACTAACAGGCAAAAGGTCAAATCATAGAGGAAAGTTTAAAGTAAATAAATATAACCACATTTCAGTTTTTTCTTTTCTGTTTGCCCTAACAGACCTCTCCTTTAAAAAGGATAATTTACATTTCCACATAAACCTCTTTTTCCCAACTAGCTCGAGATGCTTGTTTGTTATAATTTATAATTCTCATCATGACTAGGTTTATAATATTAAATAATCTACTTAAGTCTGTCTCTCTCTCCATCACCTTTAATCTAGCCTTTGGCTGATCTAGAACGCTAGAGTACCTATCTTTTACGTCTCTTTCATCCTTCATATTTCTGCCAGCAATACTATTAATTCTGGCTCTGTAACTGTAAGGTTTCTGTGTATTGACCATACAAAAACCCCATAACATTAAAGATGATAAAATTGCAATTATAATACAGTGATTATCATGCACCATAGAATTAAACAATGTGATTGGGAAATTTACTTATGTTTCACTTAACCCTAAACTCTTCCTGCTCAAGCAAGTGCTTCAAGCATCAAGGTTCAGAGGGTTAACTTTGCATTACTGTTGACTTCATTTTTCAGATCATATTTAGCTGTTCTTCACTGTTGTTAAATCTTATGTTCTGCTTTTTGTAGCTGTGAATGAAATTCTACTTCCAAATTCAATTTTCCTTAGAACTTTGTATTTTCCAGTCCAGCATTGTTGTTAAGTAATCTCAGTTTCATTCACTTGCTTGTATTCTTTTTTCCTCTATAAGCGTAAGTCATTTACTTTTAGGCCTAGAGTTCTGAAATCTCATCAGATGTGTCTTTTTATAAACATCTTTTCATACTCAGTAGGTCTTTTCAACACAAACAATTTTTGAGTATTTGTTCTTTTCCTTTTCTGAGTTATCTTTTATTCCTTTTTGAACTCCATGGTTTATTTAGACACTAGTCTTTATTAATTTTGTGTCTTCTTAGAAATTTGACCGTAACACTCTATGCAGACTTCTGCTGAATTTATTGTAGCATTTTAAAATCATCCTTTTAGGTATCCTCAGCTTGACTACAGTCTCTGTGGAAAAAAAGAAATGAATGCTTTATTCATTTTTGTGTTCTCAAAAACTATTTCTAAACTGAAGTTAACATATAGGAAAGAAGTTTATGTTTAAAATGCAGGCAACTTAACTATCCCTTGAAGATGATGCTTAATATTTATATTAAGGAACATAGTTTTCCTCAGGTAGTACTCATGTAATAGACATCTTCTAACTGACCTCTATGAACTCTCTAATCCCTAAACTCCCAATTGGCAAATGGCAGCCATGGTGCCCTGCATACTTCTGAATGGTAGGGATTTTCTCTAGGGTTCCAAGGCATGCTTGTTACCCCCAGTTGAAAACACTTTCATAAAATTGCTGATATGGGTATGAGACACTACTTTTTGTTATCTTCCCTAAGCTAATTCCTACCCATGATTTCATTCCTAAGCCCCTAAAACTGTTCTGTGCCCACCCCAAGCACATCTGCAATACCTTGCACTTACCATCATTATGGTGCTTATCAGCTCAATGCATACTGTGTACTTACTGCACAGGTACTGTGAGCATCTTATTCACAGCTGTGCCATCGATATGTGCCAGGCACCTAGTAGGCATTTAATAAATGTGTGTTCACTTAATCAATAAAGATGAATGTTTCCATGGTCTATGTCTCTGAAAGTAAAAGTAACTAATAAGAAATTAAACATTTTTAAGAAATAAAATTCTGCCAATAAATATGAAGTGACTCATAAGGTAGTCACCAATTAGCAGATTATTAAAGAACTACTAAAACTAAATATTAATAAAGAATTAGGAGACACTAGACACAACCAAGGAATATTATAGGGAATTGACAAGAAACACCTAAGAATAGTATAAAATATATAAAATTCCTAATAAATTTAGTTTTTAAAGTTGCTGGGAAGAATAAAAAGACTCTTTTGTTAGAGGTATACCACAGGAAAAAATATAGCACAAGAAGTAGTCATTGAGTATCCACTACACACAACCACTGCGGTGAGTACCACTGGAAATACCAATACAGGTGCAGTGTATTCTCTAACCCCTGGTTATAATCAAATTAGGAAGAGCATTTCTTTTGGGAAAGGATAATATAATATAAAGTATTATATTTGTGAGATTTTTATGTAAAAACATATATCACAGAAATACAAGGAAAAATATTACTTCCAGCTGGCAATGCATAGAAGATGCTTTTGGAGTTGCACTAAATGACAGAGGAATGAAGGATTTAACAAACACGTTGTTGAAACAAAAGAAGACAATTCAGCCTTTTATCAAGGATTTTTAAAAAAGAATATACATTTCAATGTACTTTTCTCATGTATCTGTGTTTTTGTTAATATAAGCAAGAAGGAGAAACAAAGGGAAGATTGAGTACAAATAAACTAAAGATACAACTATTTCCTTTTCAAGCTTTCATGTTCAAACATTACTCAATAAAATGCTTCTCCACAGGAACATTTTCATATAAGCCCAACTTAAAAGTGATAAATTGAAAAGGTAAAAATTCATAAAAGCATCCACAGCCCTAAAATACAAGATATGAAGGAGGCAAACTGAGAATACATGATGAACTAAATGGCTTAAAACCTCAGTGGGTCCTGCAGTGTTCTCTTTAGCATGCTCTGCCTGTGAGGTTTTCAGCAATTTTGCCCTTGGATGTATGGATACATTTTTACCCCCCAAATTAGAACTTTATCTCTATGTCAGGTTTGCCAGGGCTTTTATTTTTCCCTCAACTTCAGGTAAGAAGTTTATTCTTAGCAATGAATTTTTCTATTTTCACATTGGCTCCTTTCAAAAGCCAATGCAAGGTCAACATGCAAGAAATCAATGGTTTAATATAATTTCACCTTGCTCTATAGAGAAGTTATAAAATATTTTTAAAATAGTACTCATCTTTCTTAGGATATATGGAGATATCTATGTACAGTCCCTTAGGACGGATAAAACTAAAGTGTGGAGCTCCTGTATTTTTAGATATTGTCATGTTAAAAATAATGATGAAATTTTAAAATGCACATTTTTAACTAAAATAAAATTTTTTGCATTAGTCAAAAAGATTCCACTCATTTTTTAACTTTTTTTTGCAAAATCAGTAAGTTAAAAACATAAATGGAACTAAAGACTTCAATTCTCAGAATATAATTTATATTTTTAAAAAATATTAAAATTAAGTGGTTAAAAGTCATCATAAATATATACTTCTTGTGACATATTAACAAGACTATGTGGCCATTTCCTTTAATTTCATTAAAGAGCACTATTATAATATGAATAAATTATAAGAGAATCTGCTAATAAAAATAGAAGGAAATATTCCTTTCTCGAACCAGGGCCTCTGTACATGGAGCTTTCTGTCCCTGGAATGGTTACTCTTTTGCCTTCTTCCCTCTAATCTTTTCAGAGCAAGCTCCTTTTCATCCTTCATCCTTAATGTTAAATTCTCAAGAACCTTCCTGACTACCTTATATCCCATCCTCTATTATTTCCTCAATCAGGAATTTCTAGAAAATTTCACAATATTAAAATTATTTCACTTTTTCTGTGTTTTCTTCATTATGTGAGAGACCTTATCTCTTTTGTTTGCTATTATAACCCTGATATTTAGATCAATGCTGAGAATGTTTTAAAAATAATTACTGAAATCATAACAAGGGTATTTTTGAGCTGCAATGCTATGAAGCTAACAAATCATTAACAGGAGGAAAGGTGGAAAATTTACAAACATGTGGAAATTAATCAACACAATCCTGAACAATCATTTGGTCAAAGAGGAAATCAAAAAAGAAATCAGAAAGTATCTTGAGATAAATGTAAATAAAACTGTAGTATACCAAAATGTACAGGATGCAACAAAAGTATATCTAAGAGGGACGTTTAGAGCAACAAATGTTACATTAAGAAAAGAAAGAAAGATCTAAAATAAACTAACTTTACATCTCAAGAAATTTTAAAAAGAACATCAAAGTAAACTCAAAGTTGCATGGAAGAATGTAATAAAAATAAGAGCAGAAGTAAATTAAATAAAGCTTAGAACAGAAAAGAAAAAAATCAGTGAAACTAAGAGCTGTTTGTTTGAAAAGATAAATTCAATTGGCAAACCTATACACAGACTAACCAAGAAAAAAAGAGAGAGGATATACATTATATTAAAAATAACAAAGAAGGCAATACAACTGATATCAAAGAATATAAAAGACTCTTTTGTTAGAGGTATACCACAGGAAAAAATATAGCACAAGAAGTAGTCATTGAGTATCCACTACACACAACCACTGCGGTGAGTTCTTAGGAATCTTAAAGGCTACTATGCACAATTACATGCCAAAAACTTGGATAACCTAAAAAAAATGGATAAATTCCTAGAAATATACAACCTACTAAGACTGAATCATGAATAGAAAATTTGAACAGACAAGTAACAACTAAAAAGATTGAAGTAAAAATCAAAACCTCCCAACAAAGAAAAGCCCAAGATCAGATAGGTTTGTTGGTAAATTATACCAGACATTTAAAGAATAATTAATGCAAATCCTTTTCAAACTGCTCCAAAAAATTAAAGAGGAGAGAACACTCTCAAACTCAAGAAGGCCAGTATTACCCTGATACCAAAGCTAGATAAGGACTACAAGAAAAAAAATACTACAAGAAGAAAAAAACTACTGGCCAATTCCTGATGAATATAGGCACAAAATATTTCAAAAAAGTATTAGCAAATCAAATTCAACAGCACATTGAAAGAATCACACACCTTGCATCTCAGTGATGCAAGAATGGTTCATTATATACAAGTCAATAGACATGATACACCACATTAACAAAAAATTAAAATAAAAATCATGTGATCCATCAACAAGCAGAAAATATGGTGGACAAAATTTAACACCCATTCATGATGAAAGTCATACACAAGTTTAGGAACATATGTTAACAAAGACCGTATATGACAAACCTACAGCTAACATCAAACCAAACAGTGAAAGGTTAGAAGCTTTTCTTGTGGGAGCTGGAACAGGCAAGGGTGTACACTCACACCACTCGTATTCAATATAGTACAGAAAGTCCTAGCCAGAGCTGTTAGGAAAAATAAGGAAAGAAATAAAAGTTATCCAAATCAGAAAAAAAAATTAAATCGTCCCTGTTTGCAGGCAACACAGTATTGTAAATAGAAAATACTAGGGACCCTAGAAAAAAAACTGTTGGCACTAATAAACAAATTCAGTAACTTACAGGATTCAAAATCAACATAAAGATCAGTTGCAGTTCTATACACAATTAACCTCCTGGACAGTGGTCTAAGAAATATTAATTGTTTACTGATTTCTCAAGTGTCGTCAAGGACTTCTTAGTTATAAAATGTAATGCCCTTTTCTGAGTTTTCATTTTCCTTGTCCTCCCTATACTACAGACTCTATTTTTTTCTCCTTCTCTTTTTTTGCTCTCATCTCTAACTTTGAGAATAATCATGTGTGTTCTCAGTCTACCTCACCAGTCACTCCTTCCCTCTCTGACTACTTTTCTCTTCTCAAAAAAGTTATTAGTATTCTCCTCTACTTCCTTAACACACCACATTTACAACTAACATTTCTACAATCGTCATTTTTTATATGATTAAGGAGGACTGGAATTTGGGAAAGCTCTCAGAATTTAAAATATGCATATATATCCCAACTTTCCTTCTTTAAACATATTAGCATCATTTTGTGTAACCACATATTTTCAAATATAATGTTACAAAATGTATATACATAATTTTTCAAAGCCAGATACCTATTCAAAACACTTTATTTCATCTTTCTATCTCTGAAACTATTGCTGTTAACTCAGGTTCCAGTTGTCCTTAAGGATTACCTTTCTCGGATGTCCCCTATCCAATCACTGATTTTTCCATTTCAGTGCCTCTTACAGCTTCCCATTTCTTTCCGTTTCTGTCCAGGCCCTTATCACTTCTCACCTGGATTACTTCAGTAGAATTATAATTCTCATCCAAGTCTCCAGGTTTCAGAAACTGTTCTTCATCTCTCCGTCTCACACTATTGACAGACTAATCTTCCTCAGAGGCCTACAACACACTCTCCATCATGTCAGGTCACTGTTCAAAAATCTCCAGTGAGAAAGAACATGGAAAAATGAAAATAGATCATTAGCCTGACAGAGGGATGCAGAGACAAGTTATTTTTTCTTTTGATTTTCTTTTTAAATCCTACAGTACAGTTATAATGTTGCTTTATGTGATTAATACAATAAAATTAACTATCTAGAAGTTAAAATTCAAGTGACCTTTACATATACTTCCAACATGGTTTCTTATACTTCTTATTCCATTCCTCCATTAACTAAAACCTGCTCTCTCCCCGCCCTCCACATTCAAAATATGAAACATACATTCTGCAAGTATTTTAAACTTAAATTCCACTGCTGTGTAGCTTTCTTGGAAATGTTAGCTAAAGATAATTCCCTTTATAACACACACGCCTAATTTCTTATGAGAATCAATCATTTGACCTTCATCATTTAAGCTTTTCATTGGTATTTATGTTTTCATTTTTATTTCTCTTTTCTCCTCAAATTAAAAGAAAAAGGTATCCTTAATAACAAGAATTCTTTCCTTTGCAAGACAGGCCACAGTGACAGGAAAACACATAATAGGCATTTCATAAATATATATTGTTTCAATAGCTAAATGATCAAGTGCTCTAAAGAAAAAAAAGTATTTTTTGTGGAGTAAATTCTTTAAGTTTTGTTTTAAAATTAAAACCAGAAGCAGAAAAATGTTGCCTTTGGAAACGCTTCCAAAAGAGCCAGCAATATTGCCATTGTTCAATATTGAATCAAGAGATTGAGTATAAATGTGACACACCCACAAAAGTAATTCATTTATTTATTATTAAATGAGACGCTCTTCTCTCATCCAACTAAAGTATTAGGTACCACCCAGCACTCAGCTCCCAACTTTATCTCCAGGTGCAGGAAATACAAGCAGCATTCTAATTGTCCCTTTGGCTTTGTTTTCTTTCTTTTTTTAAATTATTGTTCGATTACAGTTGTCCCATTTTGCTCCTATTACTCTCCCCTGCCCTACCCACACGCACCTCCCACATCCAATCCTCCCCCACTATTGTCTTTGTCCATGGGTCATTTTCCTTGACTTGACCCTTCCCCATCTTTCCCCCATTATCCCCAGCCCCACTCCCCTCTAGTTACTGTCAGTTTGTTCTTTATTTCCATGTCTCTGGTTATATTTTGCTTTTTCATTTGTTTTGTTGATTATGTTCCACTTATCGGTGAGATCATGTGGTATTTGTCTTTCACCACCTGGCTTATTTCACTTAGCGAAATGCTCTCCAGTTCCATCCATGCTGTCACAAAGGATAGGAACTCCTTCTTTCTTTCTGCTGCATAGATTCCATTGTGGAAATGTACCATAGTTTTTTGATCCACTCATTTACTGATGGACACTTAGGTTGCTTCCAGCACTTGGCTATTGTAAATTGTGCCGCTATGTACATTGGGGTGCTTAGGTTCTTTTGGATTGGTGTTTCAGGATTCTTAGGGTATAATCCCAGCAGTGGAATTGCTGGGTCAAAGGGCAGTTCCATTTTTAGTTTTCTGAGGAAATTCCATACTGTTTTCCACAGTGGCTCTGCCAGTCTGCATTCCCACCAACAGTGCACTAAGCTTCCCTTTTATCTGCATCCTCTTCAACACATGTTTTATTGATTTGGTTATGATGGCCATTCTGACCGGTGTGAGGTGGTATCTCATTGTGGTTCTAATTTGCATCTCTCTAATAGCTGGTGATGCTGAGCACCTTTTCATATGTCTCTGGGCCCTCTGTATGTCCTCCTTAGAGAAGTGTCTGTTCAAGTCTTTTGCCCATATTTTAATTGGGTGTTTTGTCTTCCTGGAGTGGAGTCATGTGAGTTCTTTATATATTTGGGGGATCAGACCCTTGTCTGACACAGAGTACATGAAGTGACACAACTTAACAGCAGCCTAAGGGGAAAAAACTTTTAAACACATAACTAACTAGGATGTCATTTCTCCTTTTCTTTCTTTTCCAATAAGACAACTAATCTGGATTCAAAACAAAAGCAAATGAATATATCTAGCTCCTTGGACAGATTAACTTATATTTTTACTGCACATTTACTTTGTGTTTTGCTGCAGTAAGCAATTTGGGAGATCTGATTATTCTATTTATCATTTGATACTCTTACAAAAGCTGGTAAGTACACTCATTTTCTAAATCTTATGTTAGCTGACAGTAAACAGAGCTCACAGCTGGCCATGGGACTGCCTATAAGATGCTAGGATATTGCCAGAGGGTACAGGGTAGCTCTTTTGTCCTCTGCTTTTCACCTTAATGACAGCAGAAGAGAGAAATGCCAGTACAACCATCGGCTAAGCCACCAGCCACTGCTGCTGGCAGGCTCCATCCTAGGAGATTTCTAACCACAGTCATTCACTGAGCAGATTTCCCATGTACAAGGCACGCATTAGACCCGGGGAATAGAGGCTTCAGCTGATGGTGGTATACCTATTAACAATTGCATTGGCTATTTAAGTCTCAGTCTTAAAAAAAAAGTTGAATAAAATATGTAGGAAAGTATTTTTGTTTTTTTTAACTCAAACTCAATGAATAACAAATATGTAAAATACAAAGTATTTTATTTATTTTTCTCTGTTCATGCTGACCTTGGAATATATTACAAAATCCTAAGAGAAAGATTCTTTTTAACGCTATTTTCTACCACTGCAACTCTTAAGTGCATAAAACAAGCAAGCAAAATACAACCAGAGACATTGAAATAAAGAACAAACCGACAGTAACCGGAGAGGAAGGGGGAGAAGGATAAATGGTGATAACGGGGGAAGGGCCATCAAGGGACATGTATAAAGGACACATGGACAAAGCCAAAGGGGGTATGTTTGAGGGTGGGAGGCGTGGATGGGGGGCGGGGGGAGACGTGGCAGGGAGAAAATGGAGCCAAGTGTACTTAAACATCAGTAAATAAATAAATAAATAAGAAACAACATATTTTTAAAAAATCTACTGCGTTTTTTGTTTGTTTGTTTCTAAATAAAATGTTCATGCCAGTCATGACCATTTGTGATGCTATTTGCTGGATGAACGAAGACATCTGTATCTCAGAGAAATCACACCGCTTCTCTGCTCTGTCAATCTCCATTGGTTACCTTCACGCAAATATATCTGTAGCCTAGATGGTTTCTTTCCACCCAGCATAAAAGAGGAGTCTGGGTTTGTGGCAACAATTGATACCTGCAGTTTGGGAATGTTTGGAATGATGACTTTCTGATTTTTTGCTTCTGTTTTTCCAGTGTTCTTATTAGCTTCAATTGAAATTCTCCCCCAAGATGCCTGTCCTTCAATACTGTTATCTCCCACACCTCTCATAGTTTTAGCCATTGCTGTCTTAAGATAGAGTGTGCTTTAAAGTGATTTTATTCAATGGTAGGAACACATACTTTTCTGGGACCTGGACGCTGATCTTAATAAAGTGGGGCTTCCATGAAACACAGAGGGAACTTCTCTGTAGTGGTGGGCTTAGGTCCTGCTATCCCCTGAAAGACTGATATCCCCTGAAAGACAGTACTTTGAAAGCTTCAATTGCGTTTACAAACCAAACCATGGTTGCTTTTTATGTTTGTTTAATATTTTATTTCTTTCTAAAAATACATTTATGAAACTTAAGTAAAGATAGTAACAAAAACAAACATCCATTTCCCATTGGATTTCTGGACGGTGACCTCAAATTTATTACTCATACTCTTAGAAGGCAATGTAAAAATGGAAATGAAACTTGCAGTGTTTATAAGAAAAAAATCTTTTCTTAGGAGAAGCAAGATAGCGCTGTCAGTATCCTGAGAATATTTCCCCCATTGACCCTTATGAACAGATCCCTGTATGATGTCGCAAACACTAGACCCGAGCGAATATGAATTATGTACCCGTATGCTTCCCAAAGTTCATGCAGTCTCCAAGCAAGTTGCAGTTTCCTTACACAGATTGGCATTTTTGGCTCTGGTCTCTCCTCCATCAGTAGGCCACTCTTTGGCAAGGTGCCATCTGCTCTCAGCTTCAGTCTAAATAAGCATGGAGTCTTCTGCTCACTGCCATTTTCCCAGCACTAACGCAGTGCCTTGCACAGTCAGCATCTTAACATTTGTTGAGTTAACAAATGAAATTTGTACATATTCTTTATATAGTTAATCTCCATTTTTTATGAAATATATCTAATTCCCGCTATTATTTCTTCCCAGAATTCCGATGCTGTCCAATATTCACATAACCAGAAATAGCAGTATCTTCCAGGTTTCTGTTACTTTTAACAACAAAATCATTTTCAGTTTTTTTGTCCTATATTCCCTTTGACATGCTACAAAATAGCAGGCCCTTTCACTGTCAGAGATTAGGTCTCAGAGTGCCAGGGACAAAAAAACGTACAGTGGTCTGGTCCACAGTGTCACCTTTTGTGGTTGCAGTAACCTGCAGTCAACCATAGTCTGAAAACACTACATGGGAAATTCCCAAAGTAAACAATCCTTAAGTTACAGTTGTTTGTCCTTCTGAGTATTGTGATGAGATCTCACACCATCCTGCTCCGTCACAGCGGGGTTGTGGGTCATCCCTCTGTCCAGCATCTCCCCACTACACCAGCCCCACCCGCCAGTCACTCAGTAGCCTTCTCAGTTATCAAGTTATCAGATCGACTGTCCAGCATCACAGTGTTTGTGTTTAAGTAACCCTTATTTTATTTAAAACAGCCCAAAACCCAAGATGCTGGCAATTAGAATATGCCAAAGAGAAGCCATGAAGTGCTTCCTTTAAGTGAAAAGGTTAAACTTCTCAACTTGACAAGGGAAAAAATTATATGCAGAGGTTGTCAAAGTTTATGATAAGAACAAATCTTCTACCTGTGAAATTGTGAAGGGGAAAAGACATATTTGTTCTAATTACATGAAAAATTAGAGCCACAGTGCATGATAAGTGCTTAATTAAGACAAAAAGGGCATTAAATTTGTGGGTAGAAAATACGAACAGAAAACATGCCCCAACTGACAGCAACGTGTTGCACCAGAAAGCACTGAGCCTGTATGAAGACTCACTCCAGCAAGGGCATGTACGTGAAGGTAAAAACATAGTTCACACAGGGCTCAGTACTCTCCGTGGTTTCAGGCATGCACACCGGGGGTCTTGGAATATACAAGCCATGGATAAGTGGTATCCTGTACAGGTAAATAAATGTATGTGCTCTGAAAAAATATGTAACCTGAAAAACATATGTAATGTCTATGCTGTGTTTATAACAATTTACTATTATAAAACACATTTAAACAATTTAAACCAATAACTATAATGTAGATTCTAGACAAATAGATGGTCTTTATTAACAACTTCATTCTTGCTGAGTATATTAGTAAGCTCAGCAATATAGAAGTTGCTCTACATATGTAGCTTCTGCAGTCAAAGATTACAAATTTCTGGATATGAGAATTACCTTGAGATTTAACCCTGAATCCAGCTAAAGTTGCAATGACCTAATTTGCCTACTTTCTCATCACAAAAGCTGTAAGATTCTACTCTGCTCAAGTAGGGCCTCCCCACTTAAATTTCAGAGGGAAAAAATCTTTACATTTCAAGTGCAAATATAGAAATCAGTCCACAATAAAGGCTGATATCATGTATTGATCCATTATGTCTCTTAACCCCTTTAACAATCCTATTTCAAACCCTAATGCCTGTAGATCTATATTGAAGCAAAAGTCTTCTATCAAATCTTACCCTGATCTTTCTGTGTCTCTCCTGCTCCACTTGATGACACTCAGTTCAGTCCAGCTGAGGAATATCAATTACTAAGAGCTGAGTGGGTGGGACTTTACCAGAGTGGATTTTGCTGGACCCAATATTGCTTCCACAGTGACCCTGCCTACACATTCTTTAGTGTTTCTGTCTCAAAACCCTCATTTTGGTGATGGCTAAAATGAAATAATCCTCATATCCCAACTCCAGATTTCCTCTCTGGATAGCTTTATTGAACTTATTTAATTTATTTTTAAATAAATCTCTGGTTGCCACCTGGCAGCCATAAATTTCAAATAGCAGCTCCAATGACTACAATTTAATCTATTTTATGATTCATCACTCAACTGTCCTTACTCATCATATTGCATTTTATAAAATTCTGTGCATGCTTCTTAGATATGTATTAAATTGATTATAAATGAATTAAACATTATTAATCCAAGACTGTAACTGGTTACTATCTGATGCTGCTTGGTGACTTAATTGTGTTAGACAGACTAAATTTCAAATGAACCTTCACAAAGGTCCTTAATAAAATAAAACAGTGATTTTATTTTGTGTTATCTACTTTCTGCCAGAAGGTTCTCTAGGGGCTTTCTTTCCTTTCCTAGTTGCTAGAAAGCACAATCTAGAAAGCCTGTGAAACTTGCAGGAGCTTGCACTAAAAATATTTCTCATCCTTTGACAAGCGCTATGGTAAGATTTGGGGCTGCTGTGTAAGCAACAAGATTTACTGGTTTTCTCTTAAGGGAGCTGGTTACTGAAGTGACTTAGAGTGTCATAGGAAAGAAAGGAAGGAAAAAGAACTTTCATATTGATAGTGTGTAGAGGGGATAACTGTACATAAAATTTTGAGTATAGTGGATATTTGAAATAGAGGGTAAATTTTCAAAGTAGAATTTTAAAATGTCAGCAGATTCTTAGAAAAACTGCTTTAGACAGCAGGCCGTAAAAGACATTAAATTGTAAAATATGGGGTTACATTTTTTCTTCAGTTTGCTTTGTGAAGTACCAGAAGTTCACAAACGAGCATAGGCAGTTCATCTGATATTTCCAAGACAAAGCATATTAGTCGTGACTTCAGTCAGAAGGAGGCCTCTCTCCCGTGAGAGGTGCAAAGAGAGGTTGAATGTGTACAACGTATTTCTCATTCTGACAGCAGTTTTGGCAGGCAGGTCAAATATGTGGAAAGGGTTAACAAAATAATAAAGTTACTACACTTCTGAGTAAGATGTGCCACGTAGCAGCCAAAATGCGGTTCTTTGTGGGAAAGCAGCGGACCAAAGTGGTTCTCTGTGAGAAAGAACTGCTTGGGACAGTGGAAGCTTTCTAGACTAGTTCCTATTCTTAGTGTTCCCTCAGTAAGAAACCCATGCTCAGCAGAGCCAGGCCATTAGAATTATTTATTTCTCCTGCCCCTGCACATTTCCAACAAGCAAACACTGCACGCACTCCAGCAACACAGAACTCTCACATTTAGAAACCCTTCAATTTCTAACTCTCCTTACTTGTCAAGTACCAAAGCTCATTGGAATTTTCCAGGTGTTTTAGTCCATGCATTTCGTAGTACTGTGCCCCTTGCGTAGAGCGCCATGAGGCTGACTGCAAAAACTGAAAAGAATAGGATCCCACTGACTGTCATTGAAATTTCCATCATCGCAATGCATACCTTAGCATCTAGCAGGTAAATTCATATCAAGAATATATTTCTAGTTCTACATTGATTTTTACAAATTTTAATTGGGTGATGTTAACAAAGACAAGGAGTAATTAAATCTAAAAGCTCCAAACTTTGTATGTGGTAGTAAAGAAAGAAAAAAACATAAATATGATTTATTCCACACAGGGGAAGAAGGAAGATACAAATGAGAAAGTAAACAGTTTCTTACCAGCTGGTTGGGAAAAACATTAACAAAGAACTCACCAAACTTTAAACTCTGTCAGTGCTCAGAAGAGG
This sequence comes from Desmodus rotundus, assembly GCF_022682495.2. NCBI lineage: Eukaryota > Metazoa > Chordata > Mammalia > Chiroptera > Phyllostomidae > Desmodus > Desmodus rotundus. The sequence continues at coordinate 169,976,501 of NC_071388.1, forward strand.
ACTTAGTAGGGATTCATAATTAGGCCTGTGGGGGAATCATAAGACAGAAATGTAAAATTGAAGCTGTATACAGAAAAGTCAAATGTAAAGAAAAATGTATTGCCAGATAACAACAAGAACTAGTTTTGTTTGAAAACATAAACTGTCCAGGAGTTGGCCCTGATGCAAAATCGTTGAACAAAGTAAAATGCAATGGACCTTGAAAAACAAAGGCCTCTCACCACCTCAAAAATTACAACAGCAATCAATTTATGACAATAATCTGAGAGGAATTTATACCAACATCTAAAACATTGGACTGGGATAAATCATTACATAGACAGAAACTGAGCAAAGTTACAAGCCAGAATCAGTGTTGGAAATATGTTTTCTCCAGTACCCTTCATTTTCCTGGGCAGATAAAAGCAGAATTTGTAAACAATAAAACTGGACTTCTCTTTCATTTATTTCAAGCAATTTGAGAACTGGCCACCTACTCCCTTTATAATTAATTTTACCTTCTATTTCTAGAAAATGGAATCCATTCTGAGATGAATTCTCCCAGAACAGAGTAGTAAGAAAGTGTGCGGGAAGAGATGGGACGGCAGTAGCGTAGACCAGTCTGCTCAAGTACAGATCTCAAACACAAAACTTAAAAAAAATTGTTTTATCCTCACCTGAGGACATTTTCTTTTCATTTTTAGACAGAGAGGAACATCGATGTGAGAAACATCAATTGGTTGCTTCCCACAGGGCCTGAACCAGGAATGTTATGCACGTGGAAAGGGGCTCAAACACAAAAATTAAGTATTTACCTTGACCGGGAATCAAACCCACAACCCTTCAGCTGCAGGACAATGCTCCTACCAACTGAGCCACACTGGACAAGGATCAAACATAAAACTTTCATATGGAATGATAAAGGTCTAGGAGGCTCAGTGCCATCAGTACATTTTGGAAATTAGATTATCGTGTACCTTTCCTTATGTAAGTGCCATAAAAATCAGTCAAAAAAGATAGATTTTTTAGTACATGAAACTAATATAACCATACTGGATAAATGCATTCTTAGGTTGGACTAAGAGCAATGAATATTAATGTGTGTTGTTGATATTTTTCTACCAGTGAATGTTCTCAATTATTCCCCAGGTAAACTGAAAACATGATGAAGCATTCTAACTTTCGGCAATCTTTTGGTCTGGAGAGTCCTTTCTTTCTTTGATAATTAAATAACAGAAAATATCAATAGCAATTAAAGTAAGAATATGACTCTCTTAAATATATATTGAAATATAAGGTTTATTTTAGTTCTTTCAAAGTTTGGTTTGTGATTATCGAAAATCGTGTTTGTGATAAAAAATAAAGTAAGTGTCAGGCTTTCTGTGGGAAATTTCTCACATGGAATATTGATTTTTCATTCATTAAAAAGAGAGGCAAGAGCAGTACAAACATGTATATGTTGAAAATAAGCACATTTAGAACAAAACTGTGGAAGTAGGCAGAAGAGGTTGGATTTGGGATATATGTTGAAGAAAGTAACACCAAGATGATAAATTGATCTTGAATGTGTGAGTAAGGGAAGAGCCTGGAATGACTTGAAGACTTTTAACCTGAATAACTGAGTGATGATGCCATTTAATGAGCTTTTGGGGGGAATAAAAACAAATTTTATTATTTTTTAAATTTATTTTATTGAATTTATTGGGATGACATTTGTTAATAAAATTATATAAGTCAGTGAGGAGATTGTGGGTGCAAGGTGATGAGTTCAGTTTCCAATATGTCTTGGACATTCAATGGAAATAGCAAGCAGGCAGGTGGATATACAAGAGGATACACAAGTCTGAGACATTAGTTAAAAAGCCTGGACTAGAGATAAAAATTTGGTAATCGTGAAAGTTACTGTATCACATTAAAGAGTTTGAAAATTTGATGAGTTGTGAGAGATTGGGGAAGAATTTTAAGGAAGAAGTAGACATGCCAGCAATTCCAATAATGGCGATCGTCCCTCCCAGCCCCGTGGTTCCTGGAGTGTGGAGAATGGGCAGCCAGTACCCGGATTTCAAGATCCGTGTACTCCTGGTATAGGTAACACAAACAGATTTCAAGATAACAAATCAAAGAATACCTAAATAAATAGAGTGATATTTTTATAAGATGAATCAACATCATAAAGATGATAATTTTCCCTGAAAAAACTTGTAGACTCGGTGCAACTCTCATCAAAATTCTAACAGTAGTTTTCACAGACATCAACAATTTGACATAAAGTTCATACACAAGAGTAACACTCAATTAAGTATCAAGAATTGCTATAAAATTTTGGCAATCAAATGTTTAAATATTAGTGAAAAGAGAGAGAAATATACCAGGAAAGAGCAAGCTTGGAAATGAAACCCACATATATGTACATAAGGCATGTCAAATCAGTAGGTCAAGTGTGGGCTATTCAAGAAACGCTACTCAACTAGTGACTAAGCTTATTAGTAGTAAAGGATAGTAACTTTGTAGCAGGCACTGTTATAGATATTTGATATCTATTATTTCACTTAATTTCTTAATTTCCGAGGTAAAGACTATCAGTCATCTCATTTCATTGACGAGGACGCTTGTACAGAAAAGTTTGCAGCTTGGATAAGGGCATACTGGTAAGTGGCAGAGTTAGCATGTCTACAAGGTGAAGGATAAAGTTAAATCTGTAGATTTTGCATGAATGAAGATATAAAAATGAAGAGCGTTATCATACACTGTAGAAGAAAGTATTTTCTTGAAAGGATTGTTTAAGTAAGATACAAGAGGCACTGTTTATAAAGGAATCGATGGATACATTTGATGTCATTAAATATAAAAGCTTCTATTCACCAAAATCAAAACATATGCATCAAATGCACCATTAACAAAGTAAAAGCAGACTAAAGGCGTATATTTATGATAAAGGCTTATCTTCAGCCAGTATACAATAGGAAAGTAATAGCTATATTTCAAATAATTCAGCACCAGTTATGATTAATAGAAGCTGCTCTGAGTTCCTGGGCTTCTAGCTCTTTCAGGAGCTCCCATACTTCCAGTCACTCTTAGCAAACTGGTGTTAGTTATTTTAATTATCACTCTTGCTTGTAGTTCATGTAACCAATAAAATAGAGGGTAACTGTACCTACGATATTACTTCAACAAAATAAAGACAGGTATGAACTTAATGTAAAACATTAACATGGTAGGAACATGGATGTTTAGTAGGTTAGGTTTGTATGTTTGAAAGACATGTTTAAACAAATGTCTTTTTTTCTTAAAGATTCTATTTATTTATCTTTACAGAAAAGGAAAGGGAGGGAGAAAGAAGAGAGAAACATTGATGCATGATTGTTGCCTCTTGCACGCCCCCAACTGGGGACCTGGCCCGCAACCCAGGCATGTGCCCAGACTGGGAATCGAACTCGTGACCCTTTGGTTCTCAGGCTGGCATTAAATCCACTGAGCCACCTGGGCAATGAGTGGAAAACTTTTAATTAAAAAGAAAGAGTTAATAATAAATAAGGATTACATATAATATTTCAAAAATAACAAACGGTTCTAGTTTTTGACCCTGTAATCTCATTATCATGGCTCAACCCCCTCCAAAGCAACAAGCCATAGTCATTTAATACCTGAAGCTTCCTATAAGCTAAAGCATTAGTGTTCCAGAAAAAGACTCCTCCTTTCTTTCATCCACTGCCTCGAGGATATCACTAAATTGTCCCTGCAAAAAAGAGTACAAACCCTTTTACTCCTGGTCCTTTGGAGTACATTTGCATACCCCTGGTTTTGTGCCTAGCTCAGGTTCTCTGCCAACTACTATAGACTTGATGTTTGGGACTATGTTTTGCTTCTTGCAGTTACCGCATCAACTGCCAGTACCTGCAGCCATGGGCCAGCGCCAAGGCACGCCTCTGTGCAGCTCACGCAATCATCCCGAGGTTTCCCCCTCCACAAGCTGCCCTGAACAATGCATTCAGACAATTGTTTTTGTCAATTTTCTCCTTCCACCTCCAAAATATAATGACATAAACAACAATGGTTTTATTTATCTCTAACTACGGGTGACCAATTTGTTTTGTACTTAAATAGGAAGTTCTGCTGCCTGTACCAGGGTCATGTAGCTGCACCACTCTGACGGATCCACGGGCACCCAGATGGTCTGAGATGCCCTGACACACACGTCTGGAGGCTGCTCCCGGCTGTCGGCTGGGACCCACGTCGCCAGTAGACTAGCCTGGACTTCTCCACCTGAGGCAGCCTCTCAAAGAGCCAGCCCCTAAAAGCAAGCGTTTTTCAAGCCCCTACTTGCTTCATATTTACTGATATTTCATTTGCCAAAGTAAGGCACATGGCCAAACTCAGAGTCCCATTATACAAGACAATTATACAAGGACATAAATACAGGAAGACATGAGTCATTTAAGGTAATTAATTTAAGAATCTGCTACATTTATATATGTATACACATATACCAGTTGGAGGTGTGTGTGTGTGTGTGTGTGTATATATGTATATATATATATATAGTCAACCAGTTAGAGGATTCAGATTAAATACAATGATAGGACAACTGATGAGTAAATTATTAAACATTCACTTTACAAAACATTATCAAGCCTTTATTAGTAATAACTACAAATCTATGGAGCAACAGAAAAAAAATACTGAGTTTAAGAATATAAATAAAATAGTTCAAATATGTAAGTATAATTATGAAAATCCATCTGTGAAAATAAGAATGGAAGAGAAAAATGATCACTGCCATTTTGTATAATTTCTTTTTAATTTCCAAATATCCTGTGATATTTTTAGATATACTTCATTATGACAATAAATTTTAAATACCTGATCATAGATCTTGTCATATCCAATTCCAGATTGCAGAGTTTATCCTTGTTTATAGGTCTGTTTTTGGTGAAGCCAGTCAGGGACATTTTAAATTTGCATGTGTGAATCAGATATATTAACCAGATATTTTTAAAAGACAGTTAATCATGGTTTTGTATAAATGCACTCCTTTTTCTGCTTTATTGTTCTAGTTGGAAACAAGAAGAATAAATACAAAAGTGGGTAATTCAGATTAATTCTTTGGCTGTTCTTCACTTTACATCATATGAGAAGTTTATTTAACACCAATTAAAATCACTGCAAATTTGAATACATCACCAAAGTAATTAACCAGAGCTTTCAACTCTTTCAAAATCCTCATTCATTTGCAGCAATATCTGAACATTATCCAAAATGTCAACATATCTAAATACTTGAAATATAGTCATATTTTTCTGCGATTTAGATTGATGTTCTATTTTAATTTCATTCTTATGTAATGAATATGATAGTGAACTATTAAAAACCTCAAGCTACAAAAAGAAAATAGTTTTCATTTGGCCCTTCTCTTGTATTTTTAAACTAAGCATGTCACATATATAAAATTATCTTGGTACTTTTAAATGTTAACTATTTCATTTAATGTTAGTAAACTAACAATTGGCTCTAAGACATCATGAGTTAAATGTAGACTTTTAAAATTATGCCATTCTCCATTACGAATAATTTCTTTTATGAATCTCACTTTTAAAGTCTAAACTGGTTTCTAAAATTTAAATTTGTATTATTTCTATGAAGTTTTGTCCTTAACTTTAGCAAATTCTCTTTGGGTAACAAATCCTACCTTCTGTTTGGGTTCAGCTGAAACAGAAATTGTTTCTATGGTTTTGGGGTTCTTTACATTTTTTAAAATGACAGTTCCCTTAACTATTTAGCATTCAATTCTGTGACACACACACAGCTTCCTATTTCACCTAGCACAGCAAGAAAGACAAAACGTTAAAATCGGACTGCTCAGGGCGTTGAAGGAACAGAAGCAGGTTACTTCTTCTCCTTATTTTTGATAGAAAAATTCTTTAGTCAAAGGAAGTTTACACGTTGACACTTATGGCTTCACTATTGTAGAATAATCTGTCCCAATTTTAATTGTGCTAAGGACCAAACCGATATAATAGCAAGAGTTCCCACAAAACACTGAGTCTTGGGTTCCATTGTCAGACCTCTCACAAGTAAAACTCCAGTTATTAAAGTAATTCAACTTTCCATCTACAGATGAAAAAAAAATCATCTAAGAGGTCAAAACACACAATGTACCACATGCAAACACTGAAGTATTAAAAGCCTTTTCCCCATAGTCATAGTTTCAAAACAAGTGCCTCTTAGCTAAATACCACCAACTGATGTAATCAAATGATTAGATATACTGTTAGTTACCCTTAAATTTTTTGTGTTAACCTTGGTTCACCCTGATTTAGCCCAATTATGTGAATATATGGATAATCAAAGACTGCTCCTTTACTTTGTCTATTGCCTCAGAGCAACTAATGTTTCCACATCAGTTTTTTGTAATCCTGTCACATGCATGATACAGAAATAGAAATTATCTCCTGATATAGTCATGTTTTCAAATAGGTTAGTTTCCTTAGATAGTATTTACTTATATTTACTGCATAAGCATCAGGGTTGTTTTCCAATCTAAAAAATACTACTTAGTGACTCTCTTAGGGAGGATGACCTTTTGAAAAATTCAGAAATGTCTCAAAAGTAAACTTTCATCATTTTTATCATCTAGTGTTCAGTTTCAGCTGCTCCTTCCTGTAAAGGATCTTAGATGGCTGAACCCTAGAGCCAGATTCACTTCTGCACACCCCCATTCTGCTCTCTGCAGGAAAGTCATATGATTTTGCTGAATTCCCAGCTACAAAGTGAAATTACCTTCTGCAGTTAACATGAATTTTGTACCTTGTAGAACTGCCAGTTCAGTGTCAGTGGAATATCTAGTTATCATACAAAAAGGCATACAGACCACATGTGGTTACAAAGCAACAGGATAATGTAGCACAATGTAGACTGAATTAATTTCCAAATAAGGAAGGGATTGAGTAATTATATAGAAGTAACATTTTATCTACCACAAAAATGTATAACTTCTACAAAAGCCACAACAAAAAGACAGTCTGGGAAATCCAAGATGTGTAAAAACTATGCACAAAACCCACAGTATTTGGAAAAAGAGGAAAGGTTTTATAGAAGTAGCAGTTTTAAAAATGTAACTTTTCTACTATTAATCACACATTAAGATACACACAGTAATTGAAAATATGCTACAACCAAGGCCTGGAAAAGGAGCTCTCCATTTCCTAAATTAATTTTCCCTCACATTTGCCGTATAATGTAGCTGTTACTGCTGTACAAGTACAATGAAGCAATGTTTAATTACTTTTAAACAAAGATAAGGGAATTTTCTCCCTCTAAAACAAGTTTTAAGCTTATAAAAATTCAAAACTTTCAGCGGTCTAAATATTTCAATTGAAAACCATTACTGACTTCTCAAATGTTCTTTATATTCCAGGTATGTCAACCTCGTTATCTAGCGTAGAACCCTTCTGAGATATTTCAGTCTCTGTCTTCACTGGATGGCTTTTTCTCACTGCTGGCCTCGTCTGTGCTTTCCTCGTTGTTCTCTCCACTATGTGGTGGTTGGTTATTGTCAAGCATCAGATCCTCCATGTAGAGTTTTTGAACCTGTTTGTTCTTTTTCTAGATTTTGTTTGGGTCTTTCTTCCCTTGGTCTTTGGTTTTATTTGCTTCCTCATGCTATCTTTGTTCAGCAAGAGATTTATTCAGCACTTATGTGATTACAGAATCTCCTTCACCAATCAAAAACATGTTCTGAATTTTTTTAATTAGTCCAAATGTATAATCTTGATAAGAGGAGGTGTATTAAGGCCTTAGATGAAGTTGTTTCACTCCAGATCACAATGCAACAAGCTGAGAAACAAAGAGGATTGCAACGCTGAAAAGTAAAAATGCTATTCAGTGTGGGTCAGATTAGCATGGGAATGTCTACAATGTTGTACAAGTTTAAGAACAAGCAGGTTACTTCTCTCTTGACAAAAAGGAATCTTAACACAACAGCCTGTCATTGCACAGCAGCTGCTGATCTACAAGTTAGCCACGTGGAGGAACCAATCGGCCAGGAAGAACTAAGAACACACACTGAAACATCACATGTCCTGAGGGATTTGTGACCAGTTACAGCACTTCTTTTAAAACTTGTGATGCTGGGGATGTTATTATTTCCTATACAAATAGAACATTTATAAATGACAATTAAACTCTGAAAAAAAGTTGCACTATAGATGTAACAATCAACTTTCATATACACGTTGTAATGGAGAAATTAAGGAATGTATTCACAGACGTTTCAAATTAACAGAACACTTAAATATCAATCATACTTAACATCGAAGATTAAGAATTAATATATTTGTATCAAATATCTGTGTGTATTAAATGACCAAATCCGTTGTGAAGGGGAATGTAAGCATGATTTTATACCCTGAAAACACCTATCAACTGGCAGAGGGGAAGGTGACCCAGACACCATCTGTTCCTTGGCAGGAAACTGGCAACTTGCATCTAAAATTTGCTATGGAGGTAATTGAAAGTTACCCCTAAGTATGGAATTTATTATCCCAAATTTAGCAACATGGAAATACGGATGCAACCTATGTTAAATGCTCACTTCGTATATATGCTTATTTATTGTGGTAGCCTTCAAAGAATTAGGTAGAGTGCCAGAACTGTTTTATGGGGTATCGGTAAAGGGAGCAGAGCATTGGGCAAGCTAGGACAATAAATTCATACACATCACCCAGAACCCGACAGGTGGCTATGCTGTCTTTGAAACCCCAGAAGGTGCTTCAATAAAACAATAAGAAATGAGTTAGTGAAAGTAGCAGTGGAGTGGGTGGGAAGTTCATTTGTGGCTGCCCTTTGCGGACTACGATGGAACTGAACTACTTAAAAAAATTAGTAATGATAGAATGTGGAATAGCGGGAGTCTTTGGGAAACAGGTAACTATCAGGGGGAAGATGAACATAATTACCACAAAGGGAGCAAATTCAGAATGGCAATCAGTGAGCTAGGACTCACATGAAATCTCGGCCATGTTTAATAGACAATGGCATTCCTAGGGGCGTCTGAACATGTAATAGGAGGATTACTGTGGCATAATAGGAAACAGGCATGAGAATGTCTGGATCCAAGGAGATTCACTGGGGTGCTTTTTGTTTCCACAACCAGTGTGGACATTCACCAGGCATTTGCAACCCCTGCAACCTGAAAAAAAAATATTAACCAGAGGTCTAGACAGTCACTGATGAGGGTCACATTACAAACCAAGGAAACAAACCTAAAAAAGCACAAGTGCTTCTTAAGAGTGAGAGGAATGTAGATATGGTGGACAAGAAGGATTATCCATGGGATCCAAGGTAGCCTTAGGACGAAATGCGCTGTGATGGTTACCTATTGAACCCCTGCACCCCCGCCCTATCCCAGCCTAAGCAACGTCTACTTTACTTTCTGCCTCGGTAGGTGTGTCTAGTCTGGACATTTTGTGTAAAGAGAATCCCATCGTATGATCTTTACGACTCGATTCTCTCACTTAGCATAACGTTTTCAAGGTTCATCCATCCTGTAGCATGTACCAGAATTTCATTCCGTTTTACGGCTGAATAGTATTTATCTACCTGCCATTTCACTTTTTGTTTCCTTTTGTCTCATGTCTTTTTGTCCCTCTTTGCCTCCTTTGTTACTTTCTTTTGCATAAGTAAATAATTACTGATGTAGCATCTAAATTTAATGATATTTTCATCATTTTTATGAGTTATTTCCTTAGTGGTTGTATGCCTTACCAAATACATCTTAGCTTATCAGAATCAGCTTCAGAGATGTACTAATTTAATTCCAGTGAATATATAAATGTTGCTCTTACAGAGCTCTAATTCCTCTCTCCCCTTTCGTGGTATTATTAGGCATGTTATATCTGTAAATAATATAAAGACAATCATACAAAGTTATTAATTTATGTAATATAATTTTGGCTTTTCAAGAAGTTGAGAGAGGAGAACAAGCATATTTGTATAGCTTTTATTATATTAACCTCTTACCATTTCTTCTTTTGTTCTTGTGGATTCAGCTTACCATCTGGTATCCTTTCTTTGATCCAGTAAATGTTTTCTCCCACTCACCTCCTTTGAGTTATTATTGGGAAATATAATGTTTATCTATATGTTATAGATAAACCTATATGTTATAGGTCTAACAATACATTAAATACACACAGGGTGGGGCAAACTAGGTTCGGAAAATATGGAAAATAATATAGTAATTAATAAGTAATAATACAAGAATAAACTATGTTTCACATATAATAATAAACCTACTTTTGCCCCACCCTGTATTGTTTTATACAACTGCTTTTAAGCAATTAATAGAAGTAGAAAAATATGCATATATACTGTCTTTAACAATTACATAATTGCCTTTATTAGTGCTTTTTGTTTTTTCACGTGGATTTGTATCACTGTCTGCAGTCACCTGCTTTTAACCTGATAAAACTTCTTTAGCACTTCTTGTAAGGTAGGTCTACCAGCAACAATCCAGTTTTTATCTCAGTTATTTTCTTATCTCCAAATGTCTTTATTCTGTCTTCAAATTTGAAAGATAGCTTTGCTGATTATAGAATTCTTGGATGGATGACAGTTTTTTTCCCCACTCTGAGCACAGGGATAGATTAACCCTGCTACCTGCTGGTCTCCATTGTTTCTGAGAAGACAACAGCTATTACTCATAAAGGGATACTCCTAGTGACAAAGTGACTAGAAAAACAAAATCACAGGTTTGTGTTTCCTCTTGGTGCTTTCAAAATTTTCTCCTTGGCTCTCAGCATTATTACTATGATGTATCTATTTGTGAATTTCTTTAACTTTATTCTACTTGGAATTCATTGAGCTTCCAGAATGTGTAGATCATAGTTTTTTAGTAAATTTAGGTAGTTTAAGCTGTTATTTCTTTGAATTTTTTTCTGCTTCCTCTCTTGCTTTTCCATCTTATATTACCATTACCTGTGTACTTAATAGTACACAGTACATATTTCTCTGAGGCTCTGTTCATTTTTTCCATTCTTCTTGTCTCTGTTCTTTGTATGTGGGTACTCTCTATCAAACTGTCTTAAATTCAATAATCTTTTCTTCTGCTAGGTCAAATCTCCTGTTGAGTCCCTGAAAAAGAAAACTGAAATTTTTATTTATTATTGTATTTTTCACCTCCAGAATTTCCATTTGGTTCTTTTTTTAATTTTTAGCTTTGTATTAGTATGTTCCATTTGGTGCACCACTGTTATCATATCATCTTTTTGCTTAATCCTGGTTTCCTTTATTTCTCTGAACATATTTATAATGACTACTTTGAAGGTTAAATCTGATATCCAGTCAGTCATATAGGCTTTAGTTGCCTCCTTTTCTCTGGTGAATGGGTCAGACTTTCCTGTTCCTTAGCATTTCTCAAAATGTTGTTGGAAACTGGACATTTTAGATAATGTATTATAGCAACATTGGGTGCTGGTCACTCTTGTCTGGGGCTTGTTATTGTTACTTGCTTGTTAATTTGCTTAATGACTATCTGGATTGTTTTATTAAAGTCGGTACTACCCTACAGCAAGAAGTCTCTAACGTGCTACTCAGGAGGTATAACTTTGGACTCACCCAAAGTTACACTGAGATGACAGTGGTTTTTTGCAGCTCTCTCTCTGCTTGTCCCTTTCCCTAAGGAAAACTTATGAAGAACACTAACATGCTAACCTCCACTAATTTCTGTCTAAGTATTCTATTGTTTTCAACAATACTATGGGTATTGATTATCCCCAAAATTGAAATAAATAAATATGAGCTCCTTAGGACTAGTTCCTGAAGCCTGTATTTGAAATTTTTTTTTGACCCCAAGTCGCTCCAGCCAGCTGCTATTTCCTAGCTGCTTCTAGGCAAACTAACTGGCTTCCAGTTTAGCCCATATGTCCAATGAATCTATCAATATTCTCCCAGTTGTCTTTACAACTACCTGTACTATTTTTGAGAGCACATATAAGCTTGAACTTTTTCACCCTGGTTACAAATGAAGTCAGTCCCTTTAGGAAAAAAATTAGGAACTATCAGCTATGGTCTGCTTTTATCCCCAGGAAAATTTTCTGAGCCATAGCCCTGGAGCTGGGTGTAGGGACAATGGTTCCCTTCTCTACGAGTGTCATCCTCCACTTTAGGGTCTGAGTGCTTAGTTGGGGGACAGAGAAGTAGTTTCACATCTTCTCAGAGTACCCCTCCCTGCATGGAATTTGATGGGCTCAAGCAAGGACAACCGGGGCTTCCATACTCTCAGTGGCTCCGCACCCATGGTAAAGTCTCAGTACCCAGGTGCGGGGAAGCAGAAGGGATTGACAACAGGTTTAGCTACAGGCAGCTGAAGGCAATATGAGACATCTGGCCGCCTCTAGGAAGAAAGCCTTCTGACGGGGAACTGGGAGAAAAGGGGACCTTGTGTTGTTGACTGCAACGATCTAGAGTTTCTGTCTCACTGAAGGGGTGAGGTGTAGAAGGTGGGCCTCAGTTCGAATACCATTGACTCTCTCTGTTCTCACTAAATTTTAGTAGATTTTCTTAAGGAAATGTTCCTTAATTTTCTATATACCTTTGGGATCATTTCCAGAGGCTTTAAAGGGTTGGATTTTTTGTTTTTATTTTCACTAGTTTCACTGGGGAGCAAATCCACAAAACTGTTCACACTGTCACTTTGGAAGTACCTTCCGTGGGTGAGGTAATTCTGAGGCATGTCCTGATCAAGATTTGGTAGCAGACTTAAATGCCATCCTTTATTGGCTGCTTTCGCTGCCCCATATCACTTTTCTGTTCCTCTTCTGGTGTTCCTTGAAATTCTTAAATGAACTCCTTGCTCATGAATCCTTTTCTTATAGTCTGCCTTTGGATGATGTAAACTGAAATATCAAGGATGTTGTTTACTTTTCTGACTTCTGCAATTGAACACATGAAGATATAGGGATGGAGAAATAGTGGATAGGGTACAGTTTATGAGAATATAGAAAGGGGATGGGGTCTGGAGTACAGGTGCAAAGATTTGATTTAGTGAAGAGAATAGACATTGCCTCTATTATAGCAGAACTTCAGGAGAAAGAAGGAAAGAAGGTAAATGCATGTATGTATTTGGTGGCAAGAATCACACTATTGAGATGGTTTTTCCAAGACCAACCTTATACTACTTGAAGTCTTTTAGCTTCATAGATGCTTAAACACCCTAGAAATATGCTTGCTTGCTAAAACATGCACATGTTGACCCTAAGGCTTCCTCTTCCTCAAACTTCCTGTGGATGTGACTGCCAAATTTGTCTAAGACTTCTCTTCGACGTCATATCCAAGTCTAATTTAATATGGTTGTATTATTCATTCCTTAAATACATTAACACAGTCAACCAGGTTATGATCAAGCCTTTTAGAAATGAGAACTATTTCTCCTTCTTCAGGTGTCCTACAGCTGTGTACTGATTCCATAGCACCGATTTTAAAGTTTAACTTTCTAAAGGTTTATTTACTTACAATTATTATATGCAGTTTCTCACTATAGATGCTAAATACTCACTAAATACATAATGAACAAGACACAAACTACTAGAGAAGTTTAGAAAAGTGAGCGTATATTCAGTTAGAGATGGATCAAAGGAGACTATACAAAGATGGATTTTGATTTTGAAATGAACCTTGAATGATATAGGCAAAAGAAAAAAGTTAAGGGGATGTTTTATGCAACAAGATATGAGGAACACCCAAGCACAATATATGTTCAAATAATCTTAGAAATTTTAGCAAGACAGATTTCTTAAACTTTAAAGAGAAACATCAGAGAATCAGTTTGTATCGCATTATGGAAGTCTTTGAAAGACGATGTACTTACATTGTTAGGCAATGAAGGATTACAGAAAAGGTAGTAATTTAGGAATTTGTCTGATTTGAGCTATGCTTTAACAAATGTTATCCAAAATCATGTAGTTCTGTCTCCATTCGTACTAATGCCTAGTATATCACTGTGGCTACTAGCTGCCAACCAAGTTAAGCATGGAGTCTTCGTTACTGTCATCTGGAATCTGTATCCGTTTTTACTTCATACTACCCCAAAACAAATTATGATGCTGGACAGAAGTTTCCAGAGACTATCATCCTTCCTGTATTGTTCCCACGTAATGCTTTTTCAGTCCTAAAAGCATGCCTGTCTACTTCATGGGAAGTGTTTTTCTCCCTTTTTCTATTCAGCTTCCCAGTTGGAATTCTGTTATCATCTTCCTGCTTGGATGAGAATCCTTGTGAGGCTGCTTAAAAAATCATGCCCATACCTAATGGACAGACTGCATTCTCCAACTACATCACCAGAGGCATCACTACCAAATTTGACTTGAAATTTAGAATGCTGATGTCCACAAGTGTGACTTTATAAGTTATAACAAAATTTTGCATTTAACTTATCACTCTTTCTATAAGAAACTCATTTATGTTTTTTTAACCAGCAAATCTCTATATATATTTTTTATTGTTGTTCAAGTATAGTTGTCTCAATTTTCCCACCACCACTTTCCCCCACCCCACCTCCCTACCTCCCACCCTCTCTCCATCTCCCCTTTGGCTTTGTCCACGGGTCCTTTATACATGTTCCTTGATGACCCTTCCCTTCTTTCCCCTGTTATCACCTTCCCCCCTCTCCCCTCTGGTTACTGACAGTTTGTTCTTAATTTCCATGTCTCTGGCTATATTTTGCTTGCTCGTTTGTTTTGTTGACTAAGTTCCACTTATAGGTGAGATCATATGGTATAATTACACAATGGAATACTACACAGCATTTGTGCTTTTTTTTAATATAATTCATCCTCATAAGAATTTGGCAAATGAAGCAGGCCAATATATGTATTAGAAACAGCCTTTGTCATGTATGATAATTTTGGGTATAAATTCTTGGAAATATATATATTATGTGTGTGTGTGTATATATATATATATATACACACACACAGCAAATACATGTATATATGTGAAGTCATAGAAAGCACACTGTGTTTCAAACCTCAGAACTTGGATTCAAATCCCAATTCTCCCTACAAACTTGCAGACTTAGATAACTGACCTCTCTGCAGCTCTAGAGTACCATGTGCAAAAAAGACATACTGTGAAAATTATATAGTATAATAGAAATAAATATGCCTAGCATAATTCTTGTACTATTAGTAGGTATCTAAAGAGTAATGCTGTTTCCTTTTTTCTCATCTACATCTGCCATTATATTTTAGCCACTTTAATTCTAGAAAACAAGTATTTTACATTCATCAAGAAAGCTGGACATAATAAATCAGAATTCAAAATTAAAAGCTAGCCACGAAATGCACATCGTATTTCAGGTGATCATAATATAGTCTAATACAAAAACAGTAAGCTGGGACCTAGAAATAGTTGAATTCTCTTTCAGTTATTACAGTAATGAATGGTAAATGCAAATCACTGAATACTTTGTCCACATAAGTGAATCAGAAAATAGGATATCTACATATGCTCGAGGTCTAAAATTGTGTGGTTTTCAATGTTTTAATCCTATTAATTTCCTAGTAAAACATTTAAAAAATGAACTACCTTCAAAATACTTGCATTTCAAAGAACACAGAAAGCATGTTCAGTTTTCAACTGTTACCAAAGATGATGCTTACCTTCCTTGGGCTTGTAACATAGTTCAAGTATTGTTTGTCATCTTTAGCAACCTAAAGAATATGGAGGTTCCTCAAAAATATATATATATTTATCTTTATGTATATATAAATTTATATGTAATTTATAGATATTTATAGATATTTATATAAATTGTCATTGTTATTTTTAAATATGTAAATATTGAATGTGCATAAATATTTGGTAATATTTATGTTTATATTATATATTATATAAAAATATATATGTTATATATATTCTCGGGTAAGGATTAAAAAACAGGATGTGGAAAAGATATCTGCACTCCCAAGTTTATTGCAACATTATACACGATCCCCAAGATATGTAAACAACCTAGTGCCCATCAACAGACAAATGGATGAGAAAATACGTTTCATATACTTGAAACACATATATGTGTGTATTATAGTTTTTAGCCATGAGAAAGAATAACTTCCTGCCACTTGAAACAACATGAGTGGACCTCCAGTGCATTATGCTAAGTGAGATAAGTCTGACAGTGACATAAAGCACTTCTTTTTTATGATATGGTATCACTTACATGTGATAACTAAAAAAATACTTGTAAAATGCAATACAACAAAAATGGCCACAACTATGGGCAACTGGTGATTGGCATCTTCATCACAATATGCCTGCTCATGTATCACATTTTGTGCAGAGTTTTAGGGGGATGGTTCAGCTCAAGATGAGAGAGAAGGAATTCACCCTTTTTCTATTCAAGGAGCATTCAACAAATTGAATGATGCCCACCCACATTGCTTAGGGCAAATATTTTTACTCAATCTACTGAATACAATGCTAATCTCATCCAAAAATCACCTACTAGATAAACCCAGAAAAACATGTTTTACCACCTATCTAGGCATCCCAGAGCCTAGTTAAGCTGACACATAAAATTAAGTATTACAACCCTCTCTAACTCACTTTTTTCCAGTTTTTCAGTGTACTTAAGCAACCTTAAGTGCATAGGTACTTAAGAACTCCCATGAACTGACTGTTTTACTTTACCCATAAGCTTGGGTGTCTTCACTTTTCTTCTTATCCTACTTAAGCTCAAGAGACAGTCATCGCAATAGTTATATTGCCTACATCTTCGATTTCTATCCTTGTTTCTATCATTCACACATGTGCATCAAAGTCCTGCTGATTTCCTATGAGCTTGCACCTAACAGCTGAGGGTCTCTAAATAAGGTCACATAGGCTGACATCACTATATAGTGATGCTTCCAGGTATTGAGTAGTCAACATTACCCATCGATCTTATTCACTTTTAAATAAATTGGCAAATATTCCTAATAATGACTTTTTCAGTACATTCTCTACATTAATCAAAACTTTACTCCCTGTATCTTTTTATTTTCCTTTCAGCCAATAATCTCAATTACTACTTTGTAAAGAATCTTGAAGCCATCAGATAAGAACTCACCACATCTCATCACTGAACTGCAAGCTTAACCTGATTCCTCACCAATCCTCCCTTTCTTCACTATAATGGGTGTGGAGGCTGGGGTTTCTCTTCTCCTTTAAGGCTATTACTCCCACTTATTATAGATCCTATTTTTCCCCATCTTCTCAGAGGCATAAGTCTACTACATCCTCTCTTTCCATAGGTTCATCAGCATTCAAACATTCTCTGGTATCTCTCATTTTAAAGGGAAACATCTCTCCTTCAATTCATTTTTATATGCTTTAATATTTTCTCACTCTTTTTAAGCCAAATTTTTTGGGACAGATTTCTCCTAATCTGTCCAACATTATCTCCTAAACCCTCACTGAATCAGCACTGACTTCCTGTCTGGCTTCTAGCGTTGCCATTATGCCAAAACTGCTCTTACGAAAGGAGCAATATCTTCTGCTCATCTCCAGTTTTTTTCTCTTGAATAGTTCCTACTTAAACTCAGAGGGAGGATTTTAGAGTTCAGTTCCTCAATGATACCTTCCATGACATCAATTCAATTATGTTGTCATAGTACTCTGTACTTGGTCTTCTTAGAATTTTATCATATCTTTTAATCCATTCCTCATTTAGTTCAAGGAATATCTCTCCATGATGATACAACTAAATAGAATCTCTGACCCAGAAGCATTACTGAATATTGAGAGTAACACTGCTAATATACAGCAAATTTTGTGAAAAGAATTCTACTTTTTGCAAATACCCCTAAAGACTCATTCAACGATGCAACTGCTCTAATCTCTTTTCTCACTCCTCTCTGCTGAAAACAGTCTAAATTGTACCTCATGCTAATCAGCTATCCTCCTCACTTCTTATTTGATTATTCTGCTACCTCTTTATTAGATATGCAAATCTACCCTTTTCTTGTAGCACAAACTAAATATCTTCTAAGAAAGACAGGTAAAAGGTTGGAAAATCTTCAATAATTTCTAATTTATAAACTTTCCAATTTATCTAGTCCCCATCTTTCTTAGATCTTCTATTTTAAGTGATAAAATCAATTAATAAATGGTTGTAAAAGAGAGCTAGCAATGCCTTTTTGGTCCACTGAGAATATTTCAAGAAGAAATGAGAATTGTTAGAAGAAAATATTTCTGCTCTTCCATGGCTTTGAACGTCTGGGTTTTTTTTTTTTTAGAGGTCTAAGGAATTAGAATTCCAGCATCTTCATTTAATTTTGCTTTATTAAAGTGCTAAGGAAAACTAACTGTAGTATGTCATTTAATTAGCACAGATTTTGTGCTATTCAGGTAAGACACACATTAGCTGAAGAATATTAGGCATCCAATATATTTATAGACTTTTTCAGAGATTTTCCATCTTAACAAACTAATATTTTCTCTTAGGAAGCCATTTAAAAACACTATTTTTGAGTCAGTTTCATGGTCATTCTTTTAAAGCCATCAGTACTTAAACTTTACTAAAACATTTCTCTATTTCAACAAGCAGATGCTGTCTGATTCAATATAAAAAAAAAAAAAAAGGAACTGTTCGTACCGTGATTATCAAGTGGATAAACTTTCACGTTTCCCCACCACATTTTGTCACCCCTTCCTTCGCACTCAACCAAGTGCCCGGTGTGTTTGTCTCACAGCACTTGTCAATCAGCCCTCTGAATTCAGCCCTGCAGACCACCACCATCATGGGTTTCCTGGTCCCTTCCCTGCTCTGAATCTTTTAAGAACTCCTTGCCTTTTATAAGAGGAGCTTCTGCCCAATTCTCTAGGGTCTGAACTCTTTATGCATGAATCCTCAGGCTATTACCCATAAATTATTTTCTCTAAAATAATTTCTTGTGAATGCCATGCTCTGGGGAATAATGAAGAAAAAAATGACACATTCATCTTCATTTTATGGGATAGATTTCCTTTGCTACAGATCTATAGACTTGGGTAACTAATTATTCTAAACCAGGGGTTAGCAAACTTTTTCTATAACAAATCAGCTAGTAAATATTTTTGGCATTGTAGGCCATATTGTCTCTGTCATAATTACTCAACACTGCCACACTTAACTCTGCTACTGTAGCACAAAAGCAGCTATTGACAATCCATAAATTAATAACTGTGGCTGTATAACAATAAAACTTAATTTTAAAAATAATGCTTTTAATTGTGGTATACCAAGTTTGACCCCTGTTTAAACACAAAGGTACACTGGCACAGTAACAGAAAGAGAAACCAAGAAAACAATCCCATTCACAAATGCTTCAAAAAGAATAAAATACTTAGGAATAAACCTAACCAATGATCAAAAGATCTGTACTCAGAAAATTGTAAGACACGGAAGAAAGAAACTGCAGAAGATACAAATAAGTGGAAGCACATACCGTGTTCATTGATAGGAAGAATTAACAGCATTAAAATGTCCATACTACCGAAAGCAATTTGTAAGTTCAACACAATTCCTGTCAAGATTTCAATGACATATTTCACAGAACTAGAACAAGTATTTCAAAAATGTATATGGAATCACAAAAGGCCCTGCATAGCAACAGCAATACTGAGAAAGAAGAACAAAATTGGAGGAATCATGCTACCTAATATCAAACCATGTAAGTCCACAGTTATCAAAACAGCATGGTACTGGCATAAAAACAGACACATAGATCAATGGAACAGACTACAGAGCCCAGAAATAAACCTACAACTTTATAGTCAATTAATATTCAACAGAGAAAGCAAGCACATACAATGGGCTAAAGATAGTTTATTCAATAAATGGTGTTGGGAAAATTGGACAGATACATGCAGAAAAATGAAACTAGACCTTCTTACATCACACACAAGAATACATTAAAAATGGATCAAAGACTTAAATGATAGAACCAAAACCATAAAATTCCTAGAAGAAGCATAAGCAACAAAATCTCGGATATTGCTTGTAGCAATTTTTTATCGGCTATATCTCCCAAGGGCAAGAGAAACAAATGATAAAATAAACAAATGAGACTACATCAATCTAAAAAGTTTTTGCAAAGCAAAGGAAATCATCAACAAAATAAAAAGGCAACCCACAGAATGGGATACTTTCTGATACATCTGATAAAGGGTTAATATCCAGTTTCCAAA
Source organism: Desmodus rotundus (assembly GCF_022682495.2). NCBI lineage: Eukaryota > Metazoa > Chordata > Mammalia > Chiroptera > Phyllostomidae > Desmodus > Desmodus rotundus. Next base: position 169,996,685 of record NC_071388.1, read on the forward strand.
GTACTTACCAAAATTCAACACCAAAAAAACAAGCAAAAATGGTGAAAGGACCTGAATAGATACTTACCAAAGAGGACATACAGATGGCCAATAAATATATGAAAAGATGTTTAATGTCACTAACCATCAGAAAAATGCAAATAAAAACCACAATGACATACCATCTCACAGCTGTCAGAATGGCTATCATCAATAAATCAATAAACAACAAGTGCTGGCAAAGATTTGGAGAAAGAGGAATGCTTTTGCACTATTGGTGGGAATGCAGACTGGTACAGCCACTATGGAAAGTAGTGTGGAGACAGCTCAAAAAATAATAAATGGCTCTGCCTTTTGACTGAGTGATCCCATTTCTGGGAATATATCTGAAGGAATTCAAAACACTAATTTGAGAGAACATAAGCACCCCTTTGTTCATTGCAACATTATTTACAATCACCAAGATATGGAAGCAGCCCAAGTGTCCATCAGTAGATGTGTGGGTAAAACAACTATGGAATACTTACACAATGGAATACTACTAGGCCATAAAAAAGAAAAATGTACCCTTGTGACAGTGTGGTTGGACCTGGAGAACATTATGCTAAGTGAAATAAGCCAGTTAGAGAAAGACAAATACCTTATGATTTCACTCATACGTGGAATCTAATTAACGTGGAATGGGGACAGACTTATAGATGGAGTGACAGCTGGCTGACACTCTGACAGGCTGACAGCTGATAGGGGACAGGAGGTTAGAGGGTGGAGGGACTGAGCAAAAAGGAAAAAAGACTCAAGGACATGGACAACAATATAGTGATTTCTGGGGGCAGGGGGATTTAAGGGAACTAAAAGATAATGTAAAAAAGTATAAGAAAGATTTAAAAAAATAAAAAAGTAATACCTCTTTAAATCTTTTTAATCATCTGTTAAAAGATTTGATCTCACACCTTAAACATGCTCTGTGAATATTAAATGAAATAAGGAATGTGTGTAAAGAATTTAAACAAAAATTTTATAATCATGAAAACAAAAATGATAAAAATAATATTTCTATTTTTGTGAATAATAACCATTATTATTTCAATTTCTATTGATTTTGTTCAGACTCAGTTCCGTGCTTAACCTAGGATGGTTTGTGTCTATATAAACTAGATAATTTTAAACTGCTAAAGAACAAAACACATCTAATGTGAAAATTTAGTTAACTCTTTGAGCAGTAATCATCAGTTAGTAATTTGAACAAAACATGAAAGTTTTATTATGTAATCTATTACAGCTTGTATTCTGCAAACCAGACTTTTGAGTTATTATAAATTTCATCTTGAAAACCGGTCTCAAATAGTAAGATAGATGACATCAAATATAAGTTTGCAAAATTATATGATAGAATTATTCATTGAGATAATCCTAAGTAATATTCTCTTACTTTAAAAAAAATAGAAAACCAAAACCAGAAGCTAGTAAAGAAAACATTATTAAATTCTGATAATCTGGTCATCAGAATCTGGTAATTCTGATAATCTCTCTCATAACAGAGAGCCCAGAATTAAATCCTGGAAGATATGGTAAATTAATATCCAACAGGGAGCCAAGAACATCCAATGAAGAAAGGATAGTTTCTTGAACAAATGGGGCTGGGAAAACTGGAGAAACACATGTGGAACAATATGACTGGACTCCTCTCTCACACCACTTACAAAAATAACTTGAAATGCACCAAAGATTTACATATGAGACCTCATACCGTAAAACTCCTAGAAGAAAACATAGGGAAGAAGTTCATCAATATTGGTCTTGCCAATGACTTTTTGGACATGACACCTGAAACACAAATAACAAAAGCAAAATGTAACAAGTGGGATTAAATCAAAAGTAAAAGCTTCTGCACAGAAAAAGAAACAATTAACAAAATGAAAAGGCAGACTAAAGAATAGGAGAAAACATTTTTAAACCCAAGTATCAAATAAGGGACTAATATCCAAAGTATATAAATAACTAACAGAAAATAATAATAAAAGAACAAACAATATCATTAAAAATGGGCAGAAGAATCAAATAGACATTTTTCTGAAGAGGACATCAAAATGGTGAACAAATACACAAGAAAATGCTCATCATTAATCATAAGGAAATGCAAATGAAAATCACAATGACATCTCAGCTCAACCTGTTAGAATGGCTACATCAAGAAGACAAGAGACGGTGGGTAGTGGCGAGGTTGTGGTCAAACAGAAACACGTATGCACTGTTGGTGAGAATGTAAATGAGTCCAGCCCCTATGGAAAGCAATAAGGAGCTTCCTCAAGGAATTAGAAGTAGATCTACCATACAATCCATCAGTTCCAATTCTGGGAATATACCCAAAGGAAATGCAAACAGGAAACTGACAAGATACGCATGCCCATGTTTACTGCCGCACTATTTACAGCAGCCCAAATAGGAAACAACCCAAAAGCCCGTTAACAAATGAATGGATAAAAAGGTATGATATATATGATATTCATATGTATATGAATATTATTCAGCCATGAGAAATGAGGGTGTCCTGCCATTTGCAACAACATGGATGGACCTTGACATAGAGAAAGACAAGTACTTTTTGGCATTATTTCTATGTGGAAACTAAGAAAATCAAACATATAGAAAGAGAGAAAAAGAGTGATCATCAGAGGATGGAAGGTGGGGGGATAATATTGATGGTGTTTAAGGGTACAAACTTGTAGTGAGTACTAAAATAGCTATAGAGATGTAGCATACAACTTATTGAACACAGACAATAATACTATATAAAAAGTACGTAATATGAAAAGTGTCATTACAATAGCAACGATATTACAGTATGCAAATATATCAAAGCAACATGATATGTAACTTAAATTTACACAATGTTACATGTCAAATTTATCCAATTTAAAAAAAAAAACTTGGAGAACTATTATTTCCATATCTTCCTAGGTCTTCTTATACACTGACCTGATGACCATTCACCAAATGTTTTATGGACTATCCCTATTAGTAGTCAAAACCGTATCTGTGAAACCCACACGATCAATTAAGCTGAAAATGTTTTCTTCCATCACCGCCCTTGTGAAAATTAAAAAGTTTGAAACTAGTTTCAGGAATGTGAAAAACCCAATAAAGACTCACAAGGGATGTATTTTCCTGTGGTGATCCCTAAATGCTACAGTACAAGGGTGGTGACTCAGAAAACCAAGTCCTTTGGTGGAGTGTGGCTTTGCCCTTGGCCAAGGGCTAACAGGCCAGTATTAAAATCCACGTGGTGATGAGAACTCAAGTGCTCACTTCTCCCACTCCCATTACATGCTGTCCCCTCCTTTAGAAAACATTTTCTTCAAAACTTTCTTTTCCCCTGGAACCAAATTTCTAATTGCTCCACATGTTCAACACATTACTCCATTTCGAAGGACTTTGAGAAATTGAGAAGTTACAGACTAGAGATCGAGAGCAAAGTAGAACATCTAACTTAAACAATCTGTTCAAGCCCAGCAGGTTGGTGAACTGCATCCTTTAATCCAAAAGTCATCAAATATCCACATACCTAGCCCTGCCACTATCTCAATAACTGGTAAAAAATGATGCACAACAAATCTGTGTACAAATTACTATAATAAGCAGATTAAATATCAATTTGAATACTATGGTTTTACATCGGTTTTTATTACTTCTTGTTGTTATTTCCATGAATCACATGAACTCTAAGATTACAAGATAAATATTCGCACTTTAGTGTATTTACAAAAAGGAAAATAAAGTCCTTATACTTATTTTTTTGGTTTACTACATAGGCACACCACAAGCACTGCCTTTATTTGAAGTCATGAGAAAATAATATCAATGATAAGAAAAAAAAAAAAACAGAAGAACAGCATAAGTGACTTTTACATAAGGTTTACTTTCAACCCAAGTTTTTGCTCCTTTAATTCAGCTAGTGTTCTCAATTCTTTTATGCCAATGGTTCCATTTGACTTCCTACAGTAAAGCCAGGGTCTGAAAATAATCAGATAGAGCATTGTGCAATTTAAAGTCCTGACAACAAGTACAGAAATGTTGTTTTATGCTTGAGGGAACTGTGCATATCCCATCTGCTGCGTTGGCAATTCCTGCGAAGCCTGTCAAAGCATGCAACTCGGAAGAAGCAAGAAAATGAAGAGGGAGACGTTCTCACAACCACGGGACTGGGGATCTAAGAAACCACAGCTTCCAGTTTGGACATTATTCAGATTAATAATTAGGCCCATGTGGTACATTTCGTGCCCACCTACTGACCCCAAATCCCAAAGGGAGAATGCCATGTAGGACTTTTTGTATTATTATGTCACTGTGCATTTCATTGCAGCTTGAGTTAAGAGGGGAATTGGACAGAACCTCATGCTGTATTTGCATTGCATTGTGTGACACATCAAAATAACAGAAGTAAAATAGAAAAGGCACTTTATGGTATTTTGCCAAAATAATCTGCAATATCACCATTTCATTCTATCTATAAATTTATTCCCAGAACAGCACAAAATGTATCCTTGCCTGCTTATTCACAGAAGAATAAAAATCCACTTACAATGCTCCAAGCACCCAGAGTTTGACATGTAAGTAAAAGGCCCAGCAGTGCCTTTTTGAACAGGGGAAAGATTCTCTATACATTATAGACCACCCTCCCCGCCAAAATTCTGAATTCATGATCACATCTGCCCCCAAAGATACTGAATAGGAGATTTTGGATTTGTACTTCTATACAGGCCTTATAGTGAGATATTCCTGGAACTAGATATGAAGGAAGAAAATAAATTATTCACAAGTTATATAAGTGAGTAATCTGCCCCTAAAGAATGGCTTTTAAAAGTGAGAATCATGCTTTATTCCAGAGGGCTATTATCATATTTTCGAGAGACATATTTCACATGTACAGAAATTACATATTTGGAAGTTAATCACTGGAGCCTATAACTGGAAATTATTTTATTTGGAAAATGGAGCTCTACTCATAACATAGCAGAATGGACCACTGTCAGAGTGAGCATATCATCACAAGAGCATATCATTCTTACTAACTAGCTGCATATCTGCTATGTAGATATTAATTATTCTTTAAATTGTAATGCAGGAAATTGATTCTTATAGTATTCATCTTTCGGTTCAACCATGAATTAAATGCAACTGAGTGTTTGCAACATTTAAGAGAAAGAGCCTGATTTAATAAATACTTTGGCTATAGTGCTGACAAAAAACCTCGATAAATTATATTTTATAAATAAACAGAATATACACATGTGTTGTAAGTACTGTAAAACATTGTATTCCAAGTCAAGGTACTGAAGATATTCACACAAATGCACAAAATGTTTAATGAATAGTGATTTGTGACATAATTTGGAAAGTGAGCATATAGAAAGACCATATATCCCAACTTCCTTCCTGAGAAGGTTAAGCCAGGGATTGAGTTCTGGCCAATGGGATAATGGCAGAAGTGAAGTAAGCATTTCCAGACCTGGTGATTGAAAACTTCCTGAAAATCTTACAACTATGGTGACTTTGGAGGCCATGTGTTCCAGGTGGCCTGGCTGCAAGATAGAGAAGGGCCAGCCAACCTTTATGAGAGTTTACAGGAGTGGGAAATCTTTGTTATATGAAGGCATTAATGTTCAGGCTTTTTTTCCTGCAACATGAGAAGCCTATTCCACATAATTCAAAGAATTTCTCAAAATGCTTTAAACTATTTTTAACACGCTCTCAAGCTTCTACTGAAATAGTGATATTTTGACTTTAGCAATGAGCAATTCACAAATTTCCAGGTTTTTTCATGCGCAATGGTTCTCTGTTGAGTTTTTTAGGTACAAGGTATTTGCGCAAAGAATAAGCTTATCTTGGCCTTTGAAATTTTACCTAACAGTTTTCAAGCAAAGATCAAGATGAAAGAATAATGCTTTTTTGGTTGATCAAAAAATGCTTTAAGATGGAAGAGAACTATCCAAGGAATCTTTCAGTTGCTTAAACTGCCTGTCCATAGGAAAACATCTCAATGCCCTCCCAAACCACTTTATTCATACGTTACTGAGAACACAGAAGTTATAGATGAATCTTTTTATGCTGTTTTTAAATATTATTTGCTCATTTTTATCACAGTTGATCCAAGAACATGGAATAATTTCAAACTAGTTCTTTTTTTCTTTTTCCTGTAATTGAATCATAGGACACTCACCAGATAGAACTCACAGACCACATGGGCCAGTGTCATTGCTGCGTAAATCATTTCCAAAGGCATTTCTAAAAGTGCTATTTTAACACTATACAATTTATAGAAGCAAGTTCTCAAGAACTATCTAATATGCTTCTTTCCTAAATTTTCAGTAATAACCAAAATGCTAGAAAGGAGCCTCCTGCTTCCCTGCTACTTAAATACTCAAATAAGCTACTCAACTGATCAAAGGATTATGTTAGCTAAGGGAGGGGGTATATTGTATATGCCAAGTAGTTCTGTTTTACATAATAATGGATTTTGTTTATTTTAGTTCCTGTAGTTCACAACCAGGAATACTTAGGGTAAGTTCAAGAGTTGTTGTTTATTTTTCTTTGTTTACCTTGCTCCTCAGCTGCTTAATAATGCCTGAATCAACTCATTCATGGGAAAAGCTCAGAGAGAGTTTTAAAAACTATTATTAATAAAGTAGCACACCTGCTTTCTCTAATCTCTCTGTTCATTGTGCAAATTTAGAAAATTGACCTATTTTCTCTATTATGTAACCTGGAGGATAAAGTGATTTATTTCAAGTCTAAAATTATCTAACTATAGATCATTGAGTAACTATATTCTATTTCTCTTAAGATTGAAAAAGAGTTTATCTTCAGCATGAAACAATCAATGTTAAATTTACAATATTAAACGCAGTGCAGCATTTGTGAATTGAGAAGTAGATTATAAAGAAAACTTTGAAATCTAATTTCTTCAATTATTTTTTTAAAAGCAGAAACTCTTGTCTTTAGAATTATATAGGTGTGATCTTGCTAAATTAGGAGAATATTCAAGATTTCTTTCCATTCTGATTTCATAGTTCTAACAAACAAGTAGATTTTTTCCTTTTCTTTTTTTAAAATATATTTTATTGATTTGCTATTACAGTCGCAGCATTTTCCCCCTTTCCCCCCTCCACCTAGTACCCCCATTTCCTCCAGCAATCCCCCCCTTAGTTCATGTCCATAGGTTATGCATATAAGTTCTTTGGCTACTCCATTTCCTATACTGTTCTTAACCTACCTCTATTTTATACCTACTAATTTGTTCTTCTTAACCCCTGCCCCTTTCCCCCCATTCTTCCCTTGCCCCCTCCAAAGTGATAATCCTCTAAATGATCTCCATATCTATGATTATGTCCCTGTTCTGCTTGTTTGCTTAATTTGTTATTTGGATTTTCAATTATTGATAGTTGTGACTTTATTGCCATTTTAATGTTTATCATTTTGATTTTCATCTTTTTCTTATATAATCCACTTTAGCATTTCATATAATAATAGCTTGGTGATAATCAATGACCCAGGCAGAAATGAAGTGAAACAAAGAAAAATCTACAGAGAACCAACAGTGGAGAGGATGAAGCTGAGAATCAAATGAAAAATTTGGAACATAAGGAAAAAAGCATTCAATCAGAACAGAAGGAAGAAAAAATAATTTTAAAAAATGAGGATAGGCTTAAGAACCTTTGGGACATCTTTAAATGTACCAACATCTGAATCATAGGGGTACCAGAAGGAGAAGAGGAAGAGCAAGTAATTGAAAACTTATTTGAAAAAAAATAATGAAAGGAAACTTCCCTAAACTGGTGAAAGAAATAGACATACAAGACCAGGAAGCAGAGAGTCCCAAACAAGATGAACCCAAACAGGACTACATTAAGATGCATCATAATAAAAATGTTAAAGGTTAAGATAAGGAGAGAATCTTAAAAGCAGCAAGAGAAAAGCAGAGAGTTACTTACAAAGGAGTTCCCATAAGACTGTCAGCTGATTTCTCAAAAGAAACTTTGCAGTCTAGAAGGGACTGGCAAGAAGTATTCAAAGTGAGGAAGAGCAAGGACCTACAACCTAGATTATTCTATCCTGCAATGTTCTCACATAGAATGAAAGGACAGATATTTACCTTCCCAGACAAGGTAAATCTAAAGGATTACTTTTGCCTTTTCATGAAATTTGTAGTACTGTATTTTTTAACTTTTTTTTTACGCTATTGCAATGTCCCCATTCCTCCCCCCATTGCCTTACTTCCCTCCCACTCCCCCCACCCCCATCCCTCTGGCCATCACCACACTGTTGTCTGTGTATATGGGTTATGCATATATGTCCTTTGGCTAATCCCTTCACTTTCTTTCATCCAGTCCCTTCTCCCCACTCCCTTCTGACAGCTGTCAGTCTGTTCCATATTTCTATGCCTCTGTTTCTTTTTCATTCATCAGATTATTTTGTTCATTAGATCCCACATATAAGTGAGATTAGGTGATATTTGTCTTTCACCAATTGGCTTATTTTACTTAACAAAATAATCTCCAGGTCCATTCATGCTATTGCAAAAGATAAGATTTCCTTCTTTTTATAGCTGTGTAGTATTCCATTGTGTAAAAGTACCACAGCTGTTTTGTCCACTCATCTACTGATGGGCACTTGAGTTGTTTCCAGATCTTGACTGTTGTAAACAACACTGCTATGACCATAGGGGTGAATATATTCTTTCTGAGTCCCACTAATACTACACTAGAGGTTTTAGTTCAGCCTCCTTTTTTTACATCAATTATCCCAGCAATGTGACTAAGACATGCCCCTTCTCCCCCACCTTTCTTCTTATTTTTATTTAAAGTTAAGGAAGTTACCAAGATGGTCTTAAATCTTCCCTGAGCTTGAATAAACTTTAGACAGGCTTTCTCCAGTCTCTAATCTCCTTCACCTCCCTCTCACCCCTGCTCTAGAGAATCCAGATGGCTTAGCCGCAGAGATATCCTGCTCCCTTTTCTTAGAGCATTTACTTTAGAATGTTTGTAATTGGAAATTAGTTCTCTTCCCCTTTGAGATGTAATTTTTTAAGTGTCTGGCCAGTTTACAGCCCAGGAATGCCTTTCCTTTGAAAGAGAGGAAGACAGAACCCCTATCTCTCCATCTCTATGGAAAAGTCAGAGCCTAACTTGATGGGTGCCTTGTTCCAAACCCTAAAAGTTATTTCTATCACAAAGATTTCAGAAAGTTTCCTTCTCATTTGAGTAAAGCCAGTTATCAAAGACTAAAATTCTCTTGCCCTTTGTTTCAGTGAGTTTGAATTTGGACTACATTTTGGTCCCTCTCCCCTATTGCAATAGTCTTGAATAAAGTCATCGTTGCCTGTTTCACACTGCACAGTGCAATTTTTGCTTGAATAAAGGTTACTAGTCTCCAAGGCTGTTTTGCCAATGTTTAGATTTTATGTTTCTATGAAAAGACCCTTTGGTTTGAGTAGAATTCAAAGAAAATGATAGCTATCTTAGAGAATATGAATATGAAGTGGATGGGGCTGCAAAATTATAGAAGTTTATCTGCCCACCTGTATTCACTAGGACTCGCCAGCAGACTAGGCGATATCTCTCACTGGTGTAATAGTCTTCCAAATTCACTCTTAATGTTATATAACACTGTAACATCCCTTCAAGATTGAAGCCAAAATTTTCTATCATCACTGGCACTTTATTTTTTTCATCTATCATACTTTCTCAGAATCATTAATAAAATTTTAATTCACAGATATGAGCAATTTTTAAAATTTTTATTGTATTTTTTCCAGTACCATTTAGTCCCTTTATAGCCCACTCCCCCAGCAATTACCACACTGTTGTCCATGTGCATGAGTCCTTCTCCCTTTTTGCTTGATCCCTCCACCCCCTAACCTTCCCCAACACCTGCTCTCAGCCTGCTCTCCATCTATGAGTCTGTCTCTATTTTGCTTATTAGTTCAGTTTGTTCATTAGATCCCACATACGAGTGAAATCATATGGTTTTTTTTTTCTCTGACTGGCTTATTTCATTTAGCATAATGTTCTCCAGGTCCAACCACACTGTCACAAAGGGTACATTTTTCTTTTTTATGGCCTAGTAGTATTCCATTGTGTAAGTATCCCATAGTTCTTTTATCCACACGTCTACTGATGGACACTTGGGCTGCTTCTATATCTTGGTAATTGTAAATAATTATATGAGCAATTTAAATTTATATTAAAAGTAACTAACATCCTAAGAATATAGAGGGATAAAATAGTTGCTTTCTTATATTCATGAAAGAACAATTTTTCTTCAGTTAAAAAACAGAGTTGACTGCTATATTATTCATTGTGTGTTTCTCCTTCAAAATTCACTGCTTTGAATTTATCAATACTTTGTCTCAATTTTAATACTACCTCTATCATACAGGGCAAATATTTATTGAATTAATGTATGAGTGAGTAAATGAATGACTAGGAAATTTGTGACCATTTTTTATTACAGCACATCTTTCTGTGCTGATATGTGCCAATGCAAATATCTGATGCTCTTTGTAAGTACACACCTTGTGTGTTTTTTAAATTGTTATAGAGGTGGAGTTCATTCTTAAATTTGTTATACTTTAATGTTTTGATAAGATACCATTCTTAAATATTATAGTCATCACAGAAATAATCTTCTAAAGTTTTACATGAAACTATTTTAATGTTGAGTAATATTAAAACTATGAGCCTTACAGGGAAAGAAACAAAAAGAAGTCCTGCATAAAAACGTCAAATAGCCTATCTTCCCTTCATTAATCACCTCACAGATTTAATATTATTTAATGACATGTCTTACCCCACAAGGAGTGCTACCCTTGGGCAAGAAATTATTTTTGTGATTCATAACCAGGAACCCTGCGGTTTCGTTCCGCGGTTAGTTAGAGACTTGGAACTGCATAGCTTTGTGACAGTGTAAGATACGATTCACGATGGAGACGGCGGTACAGGAAGATCTGAGGAAACTTAATTGACTGGAACTGCAGGTGACTTACTATGGTGTCCATTACCTTCTGCCCAAAGGCATAGTTTTCACCTGCCTAAATATTCACAAGCAGTGACGTGAGTGCAGTGCTACAAGCTGTGCGTTGGACGCCAAATGGCCTGGAGCACCGATGGAAGAGGACCTGCGCAGAGATAAGATCTTCTGAAGCCTGGCTGGTCTCCCTCGCTCGTCCGGCACAGCTCTCAGGACAGGAACAACCCGAGGGAATGTGCGATGGGGAATAGAAGGCATTCGGCCTTCTCATAGTTTATCTCTTTCTCTGCTGTCACTACGAGCAGGAAAAATAAGAGGGGGCAGGCATTCTGTAAGCTAGAAATAAAGGAATCCTTAGGCATTGGATCTCCAAAGCAAGTTACCAAGAAATTTAAAATATTAAGATTACATTAAAACAGCAACTGCTTTGTTATTTAACTTTATTAATTTACCTTAAATCACAATCAGATAGCAAAAAAAATGGAATAATTATATGATCCTGGCCACAAACAGAAATGGGAATTCAAGAAAGTAAATAGAAGAGGTGAATACAGGAAAGTTCTAGTAAGTTATTTATACCCTCATCAACAAGCCTTTGTTACTGGATTTTTTCACTATTTTAATGATAAATGATTTAATGATTGCAAAATTAAAGGCTTTGAATCCATGGCCTCACAAACTGAGGTATTTTTCTACTATTGTGAATTATCAGAAAGACAACTTTTCTTTAATCATTAGGAATTCTAAAGCAGCTTTATTCTTCATATGCCAGGTGAACTTAAATTTGAATATTGTCTGATTACATATTTTAACTCTCTGAAGTACTTTAGTATCTGAAATAGCTCAGTCTATCCAGGACTGAGTGACTTGAATGGGGGCCCCTATGATTTCAATCTTGCTATCTGCTCCCCCCATAAATGCGGTTATTTCTTGTTGCCACAGAGGCTGTGGTACTGCAAATTACAGTTAAGTCTCTACCGCCATCCCAGGCACCTGTACAAAACCTAATCCCTACGGCGCTTTCCCAGGGGCTCTATATTTCTCAGAACATTTCTGATACTCAACCAGGATGCTAAAAGGTGACTTGAAAATAGCATACTCTAAAACACTACATTCGATTGTCACCACACAGCGCGGTGAAATGATCTCCACTTCTCGCGGTAATCTTGCGCTGTAATTTTAAACTACCACTCCACTGAGCATCAGGAATATCGTGGTGGTGCCGCCGCGTGGTAAGACGTGGAGCGACTGCGGAAAATCCTGGGCAGAGAAAGCTGTTTCACTCACCTATTTTATGTCCTGAGCTTTTGAATACTATTTTTAGTTATCATGTTCTACATTAAAACAAACCAGTTTGAAACACATTCTGGTGTACACAAGGGGAAATGTTAAATGAATTACAGCGATACCAGACTTACTGGCAATTGCATTACAAATTACATTTTCACTCTCCAAATGTCATAACAATATTTATCTAATTGCAATCTTGAATAAATTATCAGTTCTAGGAATTTCTTAAATGGAGTTCCCATTAGTAAAGATGATTTCCTAAGTTATAAATAAACTGAGGATATGCTGCTGAAATTATTTTTAAAAGAAATATTTAAATTGTACCTGATTAATTAACTACATAAATGGGAGAATACGTATTGGTATGTTGTTACTGGAATATTTCTCTTAGGATAAAACAATGGTACATTAAGGCAAATAACCTTCAGATAAAAGTTTTTAAAACTTTCAAGTATTCATTGAAATATTTCATTAAGCACTGTGCTGTAGATAGGAACAGGTGGCAATAATTGGATTTCCCATCTGCAGATTGTAAAATCATCTACAAGTTGTCTTTCACAAGTATTATAGCCAATATGTGGAAGCCTATCAATTTGCAAATTATGCCAGATGGACCCTGACCAAATTCAGAGAGCTGTGTAGGATCAATGTTCTTTCTGATGTTTCCTAAAGTTTAGAGCAGATGACATGCCATTCGCACAGCAAAATAGGAACTGCAAACTGTGTGAGCAGAATGTGTCAATATTTAGTAAATTGAGGAGAGGTCAATTAATGACATCAGAGCTCCTATAAACTCCAGATCTTAGTCATCAAAATCCTCTGCATATCTGACCCATTCAAGAGGAGATAAGGTTACCAAGTATCTATTTTTTTAAACAAGAACCCAGTATTCCAATTTCTTCCCAGAAAACAGGTAAAGAAATATCTAGAGACGTAGAGTCCCCCCTTATCTGTGGTTTCACTTTCTGAGCTTTCAGTTACTCGCAATCAACCATGGTCTGAAAAGACTAAATGGAAATTTTCAGAACTAAACAATTCATGACTTTCAAAGTGCAAGCCGTGCTGAGTAGCGTGAGGAAATCCCGCACTCTCCCGCTCCACCCGAACACTGCTGGGCGTGAATCATCCTTCTGTTCAGTGTCTCCACTCTGTGGAGGCTATCTACCAGTTAGTCACTCACATAGCAGCTCTCTTGGTTGTCAGATCTACCGTAGAAGTGTGGCAGTGTCTGTGTTCCGGTAACCTTTTTTTTATTCAATAATGGCCGGACAATCAAAGAGCAATGACGCTGCCAATTCAACGCATAAAAGGAAATCAGTAAAGTGCTTCCTTTTAAGTATGTATGTAGAAGGGAAAAAAACATTATATAAAGGGTTCAGTACTACATGCAGTTTCGGGCATCCACTAGGCATCTTGGAACATATTCCCCACAGACAAGGGGGGACCATTGTAATTAAGCATTATTCTTCTCACATTGTGACTTGGATTCTGTTCCAACAGTATCACTCATTATGTAGAGCTCATGTGCCAGTATGATAATTTTTATTTCATTTGTGAGTTTCTATGCCTTGGAGATGCTTTAAAGTAAAAAGACCTTTATCTCATCAGAAAAAGTGGATCTAAAATTTTTTTAAACAGACAAAAAGTAGGGGAAAAGCTTATCAACATTTTATGGCTTCAGCATTTGTATTAGTATTGTTTACCAGCATCAATGTAATAAGGCTATTTTCTTTTTAAAAGTCACGAAATATGCAATATTGTAGTCTTTATGTAGCTTCCCCTTTCCATACACTAGGACTGTTTTGTGGTCTCATATTCAATGAAAGGAAAATAAGGGAAGGACAGAAAGTAGAGGACAAAAATAGAAGGAAGGAAAGAAACAAGGGAAGAGGAAGGATGGGAGAGAAGGGAGGAATGGGAAGAAGGGCAAACAGGCAGCTCTTAAAAGATATATGTAAATATAATGCTCTCTAAAATCCCTTAAAAGGGGAAAAACATTTTTCTTGTTCATGAAGAAAGTTATATTGACACTGAAATACGTATTGACTCAGGTTATGTACAAAATAAATTTATCTATGAGATAATAAATCTGAATAAAATGCCTTCAAATATTAAAAATAGTTTTATTTTGAAAATTCTCCTTTCTGTTCCCAGAGCTTTGAGATTTCTTAATTGTGAGGACTCTCCTTCCAATGAATTAAAACTAGCTGCTGTCTCTTTGGAGAAAAATAAATAAGGTGGCAGGGTTCATTCCAAATTCCTCTTTAGGAAAGTAACAACTTAATTTTTTATTTATTTTAAAGAAATATTTTGTGATAAACTAAAATACTTTTTCCTAAAGTAATCTACTCTAAATATATTGAAATTATATGATTGTACAGAAATTATCTTAAATATTACATAGAGTTTATGGGTGAATAAAACAACAAAATAAAACAGAATCAATATAATGTGAATTTGTGGAATTCTTTATACCTCTTACTTGATTAGAATTAAAGTGAAGTTTAAGTTTTAAAAAGTTCCACAACCTAATATAAGTAAGAAATGGAGAAATAGTTTAACAAGAAAATTCTTTCATTGGAAAAATCATGCATATTGTACAGCTCTTAACATATAATGAAAATATAATAAAGTAGGTATATTAAAAGTATTAAATTTGAAAAGTCCTGACATACCAGTACTTGTGAAACCATCAGTGGGAAATCAAGGTAATAAACATATCAATCAAACCCTAAATTTTAAATCCTCTCCACTCCTTTACCCAGATAACCATTCATCTGCTGTCACTATAGATTAATTTGCATTTCCTGGAATTCTATATAAATGAAAATACATATTACTTCCTCTAGCTTTTTATTATGGACTATTTTTTATGGACTTTTTTCCTCTGGCTTGTTTCAAACAGCATAATTACAATATTTTGATATTTATCCTTATTTTGTGTGAATCAGTACTTCTGTTTATTGTTGGGAGTTATTCATCACATGGATATACCACAATATTTTTATCCATTCTTCTGTTAACACATATTTGGGTTGCTTCCAGTTTGGACTTCTAAAAATAAAGCATCCATGAACAGTGTGTACTGGTCTTTGTGCAGACATACGTTTCATTTATCTTGGGTATACAATTGGGAGAGAAGGTCTGGGCCTCACATAAAGCATATGTTTAAGTGTTTAAGAAACTGCAAACTATTTTCCATAAAGATTGCAATAGTTTTTATTCCTCCCAGCAGTGTATGTGACTTCCAGTTGCTCTGCATCTTCACCAACACTTGGTATGATCCAAACTTTTAATTTGGGCAGTGGTCTTAAGGGTGCAGCAGTATTTCATTGTGGTGTTAATTTGCATTTCTGTAATGACTAATGATCTTGAGCATCTTTTTAGGTGCTTTTTGACATCCATGAACCTCCTTTGCTATAGTGTCTGTTCAAAACTTTTGCCTGTTATTAATTGGGTTCTATGTATGTAGTAATTGGGTTGCAGGTATTTTTTTGCATGAAGCTTTTTAACTACATGTTCATTTTCTTTAATTGATAGAAATCTTTGCAGACTACCTGTTTCTTCTTGAGTGAAATTTCTATCCTTCAAAAAATTTATTTTAAACCAATTGTCAAATTTATTTGTATAAAATGATTCATAATAGCATCTCATTTTCCTTTTAAAAACCATGGAATCCATAACGATGGCTTCTCTCTCATTCATGATATGGGTGATTTTTGTCCTATTTAGTGTTTTTTTCTCATCAATTATAACAACTGTTTGTCAAATTCATGATCCTCTCAAAAAGAGAGATCTATGTTCCTCCAGTTTACTGTTTTTGTTTTCTATTTCACTGATATCTGCTCTGATCTTTCTTGTGTCTTGTTTTTGCTTACTTTGGGGTCTAATTTGTTTTTCTTTCTCTAATTTAAGATGGGAGTTTATATTATTGCCTTTAGATCTATATTTCATTCTAAGTATTCAGTGTTATAAATTCCTATATAAATACTCCATAACTGTATTCTACAAATTTTTCTATATTCATCTTAAAATACTTTATAATTTCTATTCTTTCTTCCTTTGCCCATGAGACTATCAGAATTATGTTCTTTAATTTCTAAATATTTTGATAGTTTCTAGATATCTTTTTGTTATTGATTTCTAATTTAATTTGACAATAGTCAAAGAATATACTATTTATGATTTAAATATTTTAATATTTATTGACACATGTCCTGTAGCTCAGAATATCATGTCTTAGTATTTGTTCCTTAATATTCTACTCTTTGGAGATAGAGTGTGTATGAATGATAACTATTCAATTCAGTGCTTCTTTCAAATTTAGTGGGATCTCCACAAGTACCTATAATTTGAGTCTGATAATTAACTAAGACCATGAAAGCTTATCAGTTGGTGCATTTCAGCATATTTTAAAGTTAATTCAAACCTATGTCATGGAGACAAAAATGCCAATCAGTGACCTTTTATCTCTTTATTGCATAAGTTACTTTAGAAAATTTTAGTTTCCAGCCTTGGCTGGGTGGCTCAGTGGATTGAGTGCTGGCCTGAAAACCAAAGGGTCATCAGTTCAATTCCTAGTCAGGACACACACCTGAGTTGCAGGCCAGGTCCCCAGTAGGCGGCATGCAAGAGGCAACCACACATTGATGTTTCTCTCCCTCTCTTCCTCCTTTCCTACCCCTCTCTCTAAAAATAATTAAAAATAAAATCTTTAAATCAAAAGAGAAAATTTTAGTTTCCAAATAAGTCAAATAGTAGACTTCTATTTGTGGTGTGTTTCTTCCTCTGGCATCTAAGGTTCTGGGGGGTTTACTGTTGTTGTCATTTGTGTTTGCATCATTTACATTTTTGTATGTGTGTGGTGGTTACTGGCTATACTTCAGAAAAATATGTCTGCTCTACACTGTTAATATTTATAAGTTTCTATCTCTAATGAGTGTCAGATAAGTACTGTCAGGGTTAAAGGTGTTTCCATAGCTTTAATTGGGTTTAAGAACCATGGGTTTATGCTGGGTTCATCCTTGACTATCCTGTAGTAGTCCTTGAATGTTTTTTTCCTGTACCACTGAGTACTCAGATTACTTTTGGCAACAGAGAGGCAAAGGCGGCAGTAGCACCAATGCATGTTTATAGGTTCCTAGTGAGCCATCATCATTTAAGAGTGTGGACCTCTCTCAGCTGCCACATAGTGGCCATTCTTCTTCTGCATGAGCAAAAACACTCTGGTACATATATATAGCAGAGTATGAGACTTTCCCTTGAGCACTTTATAGAACAAAGATGGGCCAAAATAATCACTGTAAGTTTTTTTTCCTATAATGTCATTATTAAATTCATTATTATTGGGGCTTCTATAATTTAGTCTTTAAATCAGTATGATTGTTCTCTTCTTTCCTGTGTATAAAACTCTTAATGTTTTCCTGTCTTTGTCTGTTTTTCTTAGTTTTTAAATTTTTGATTCACAATTAAATTCTAATATTTTTATATTCCCAAATGTTTGTTTTAATATATGAGGCCTGTCCAAAATGTATCCATCCATGTAATATGAAAAATAGAGACATTTATTGAAGAAGATTTGAGATAAAAGAGACATTACACACAGGACAATGATGTCTCGGTCTGTTTCAAAGTGGGCAACTTGGGACCTCACACAGTTCTCCCAGCATCTCTTCCACTATTCAAAACACTATGCAAAGTCCACTGTTGTAATCACCATCAGCTACCCTGTCATATGTTCCTAAACCTCACTGATGGTCTGAAATCTCTTCCGTCTCAAAGGTGATTTTAGTTTTGGGAAAAGCCAGAAGTCACAGGGCACCAAATTTGGGCTGTAAGGGGGCTGAGTGACCTGGGTAATTTGATGTTTCACATAAAAAGTCCGCACAAGATGTGATGCATGAGCGGGTGCATTGTCATGATGAAGTTGTCATTCACCAGTGGCCCATAGTTGTAGCCATTTTTCTCATATTGCATCTCTTAACTGACAACACTGAGGTAGTACTCCTTATTAAAAGCTTGACCTGGAGAGGTGTAGTCATGATGGACAATACCTCTCAATCAAAAAACACAGTTATCATGGTCTTGACTTACTGTGACTTTGCACCTTATTCAGGCCTGTAGATTCCATAGGGATGACTTGGTCTTTGTTTCCAGATCATACTCGTGGACACAACATTCATCTCTAGTTATGACCTCTTCTTGAGGAAATCTGGTTCATTGGTAGCAGTTTGGATCAAATCATTAGCAACTGCAGCACGATGTTCCTTCTGCTCTAGTAGCAGAAGCCACAGAATGAATTTTGCCACGACACATTTCATGCCAAGATCCTGCATCAAAATCTCTGACACAGTACTATTTGGAATACCCAGATCCACTTCTAGTTCTTGCACTATCAGTCACGGATCTTTACTGATTGCAGCCCACATGCGTTCTCAGGTGTTCTGCTTGCTGTAGGCCTTCCAGAAACTGGATTACTTTCAATAGATTCTTGACCATCTTTAAAGCATTTGTGCCACACTTTTATTTGTGCTGCACTCATCGCATCATTCCTGAAAGCCTTCTGAATCATCTGAGTGAAGCAGTGTTCAAGCTTAACACAAAATTTCATGCAGATTCATTGCTCTACTTGCTTAATGATTTCGAATGTGACAGCTGCACAATATGCATGCTCACTCAAAGACATCTATTGCTCCCACTGACTAGTACACTGAAGTCATCACCATTCACACATGTGCATTCCAGTCCACTCCCCTTGGCTGCCAGGTTACATCGATGTCATGCAAACCATTCTCATTATATTAACAATGGCTGGACTTTTTCTGGACAGATTCATCGTATTTAATTCAGCTTAGTATTTTGTGTTACAAGATCCTTTTGCTTCGTAGATGGGTTTTTATGGGGGGTGGAGGGACTTTGTTTGCTAAAATGTTTTCATACTCCTTTTCAGTTTTTTCCTTGTAGTGGCTTTGTGTGGAGTTATGTGATGATTGCCTGTCTCTCACGTGACAAAAATGGTTGGTGGTCTAGCGTAGCTGACAAGATTCTTATCAAGAGAAACCTCTTCTGTTAGTACAGTAAACTGCACTTTCTTTATTAGATGACCTTTTGAGGAGTGTATGTGTGCTTCCTTCAAATTTCTGTTTTCTTTTGCCGTCCACTAACTTAAAATTTCCCCTAGATTTTTTTTATTTAAATGAGGCTTTCATTTTACTTTTGTTCCCCTTCCTCTCTCCCAAATCCATTACTTTTCCAAAACTACTTTCTCAATTCACATATGCACTTTTCCTTCTCCAGCTTTAATGAGATATAATTGACATATAACATTGTGTGAGTTTAAACTGGACAACATATTGATTTGGAACAGTAACATTATGATAATGACCACAGTAAGGTTAGCTAACATCTTAATCAACTCACTTAATTACTTTTTTTTTCTTTGGTGAGAACAGTAAAGATCTACTGTCTCAGTAACTTTCAATTATATAGTATGTTATTATTAACTATAATCATCATGCTGTACATTAGATCCCCAGGGCTATTTATCTTCTGACTGGAACTTTGTACCCTTTACCAATATCTCCCCATTTCTCCCAATCCCCAGCTCAAGGAAATGATCATGCTACTTCTAGTTTCCAAGAGTTTGACTTTTTTAGATTCCACATACAAGTAATATCATACAGCATTTATTTTTCTCTGTCTGACTTACTCCATTTAGCATAAAACTCTTAAGGACCATCCATGATGTTGTAAATGGCAGGATTTCCTTGGTTCACAAAGCTAAATAGTATTCCATTGTTTGTGTGTGTGTGTTTGTATGTATTAGGTTTAGTAATAGATATAAAGAAGTGTGTGTATATATAAATAAAGTAGGATAGATAGATCATTAATAGATAGAGAGATAGATAGATGATAGATGATGATGATGATGGATGGATAGATAGATAGATAGATAGATAGATAGATAGATAGATAGATAGATATAGATACTCATCCACACACCAGTACTTAGGCTGTTTTCACATCTAGA
Organism: Desmodus rotundus; assembly: GCF_022682495.2. Classification (NCBI taxonomy): domain Eukaryota; kingdom Metazoa; phylum Chordata; class Mammalia; order Chiroptera; family Phyllostomidae; genus Desmodus; species Desmodus rotundus. Next base: position 170,017,008 of record NC_071388.1, read on the forward strand.
CTATAGTAAATACTGCTTCAATGAACATGGAAGTGTAAGTATCTCTTTAAGATCCTGATTTCAATTCCTTTGGATATATTTGCAGAAGTGGACTTGTTGGACCATTTCATTCATTTCTGAGGAATAACTTTTCCGAATGGAATATTCTTGGTTGGTAGTATTTTTTTTCTTTCATCACTTTGAATATCAATCATCCTGCTCTCTTCTGGCCTATAAGGTTTCTGCTGACACATCCACTAATAATAGCCTTATGGGAGTTCCCTTATAAATCAAATTTTTTGCTGCTTTTAAGATTCTCAATTTGTCTTTGTTTTTTTAAGTTTTATTATGTGTCTTGAATATCTCTTTGATTTTGTCTGGTGACTTAATAGCTTCTTGAACTTGGATATTTAAATCTCCCACCAGATTTGGGAATGTCTCAGCCAGTATTTCTTTAAATAAGCTTTACCCTTCTCCTTCTCTACTCCTTCTGGGAGTCCAATAATTTGAAATTATCCCTGTGATCACATAGGCTTTCTTAACTTTTTCATTTTTTTCTTTGTTCTCCTGACTAGATAGTCTCAAAGATCCTGTCTTTTAACTTAAATTTTTTCTATTGTTTGATCCATTCTGCTATTGATGCTTTCTATTGCATTTGCCATTTGATTCATCTTATTCTTCAGCTCCAGAATTTGTTTCTTTTTTAATAATTTCTATTTCTTTGTTAAACTTTTCATTTTGTTAGTGTATTGTTTTCCTGATTTCATTGAATTATCTTTCTATGTGTGTTTTTGTTTTTGTTTTGTTTTGTTTTTGAGCTCATTGAGTTTCCTAAAACAGCTATTTTGAATTCTTTGTTGGATAAATGGCAGGTCTCCATGTCTTTAGGATTGGTACTGGGAGATTGTTGAGATTCTTTGGTAGTGTCCTGTTTCCTTGATGTTTCATGTCCCCTGAGGTTTTGTGTTGCTTTTTCACATATGAAGTAATGATCACCTCCTTCAACCTTTACTAACTGACTGAGGAGAGAAATATCTTCCATCAATTCTGCTAGGTATTCTGATATTTTCTCAGACCTCTGGATACAATGGTTCCACAATTCTCACCCCATCTTGTGGTAGAATTATTTAGATTGTATGTATGTGTTATATGCCATTGAGCTGGCTCCATTTCTTGGTGGTGTTATAAGTAAGCGATGTCCACAATTTTCTGTTCTTAAAAGCCCTGTTCAGCTCCTGTAAACTCACACCAATGGCTTCTTTTTACACTCTGCAATGCTTCAAGCTAAGTGCTGACAGACTCCCTTTTGTTTTCCCAAAGGTTGTGCTAAAGCTCATGTTTGGGGTCTCCCCCTGGCCGGCACATTTGGGCTGGCACTCTGTGTGTGCTCACCTGCAGTGTGCCAAAGCTCACTCTCAACACCGCCACTGGGAGCTGGCCACAAGATGGGGCTGTGTGTAGGTGAGGCATGCTGAAGGCTTGGTGGGCTGGTTGGTGAGATCTGCAGGTGAGATGTCCCCAGCCTCCTTGGTGGGCTTCTTGATGGCATGCCTGATGCAGTTGCTAGGAGATGTGCCCTTTTAATGCCCTTTTGGAGACCTGTCTACCACTCTCTCAGCCCCTTCCCCTCCCCCTCTAATGCAGTCAACAATTCAGCACTCTGAATGGTGCAGTAGAGAATTGATTATCTTTGTCAGTGTTCTTCACAGCTTGAGAAGCTGGGAGCTCATTCACATACTCTCACCTCCCCCCACGGGAAAAAGTATGATCCAGGAAGATTTCTCTTGACTCTCAGCTATGCTACATTGAGGAAGGAGTGATGCTGCTTAAGACAAACTGTTCCACTTAACCTTTCAAATGAGTCCAAACTCATATGTTTTGCTCCAACAGCATGCTGAAACTTTTCTGCTGGAAACTCGGACTTCCACCAAGGCTCATTCCTCCATGGGTGATTATTTAAACTGTTTTCCAGGGACTTGTTGGCCATGGCTGAGAGGTACTGGAGCTGATTCATAGGCCACTGCAGAGGCCACAGCCAGGACTGGTGTCTGTCTGCCAGTTACCCAACATAAGAATGGGCGCACTCGGGTCCCTTGGCATACGATGCTGGATTCCACAGAGACTGTTGTCTGCAGGTGGATGCCGAATCGCTGTTGTTCAAGAGCAGATATTAACAAGGGACATCTTATTTAGCCATGATATTGATGTCAGTGTATCTGCATGGTTGTTTAAATCCCTTTCTTGTAGTTATCACTCTGATCTTTCTGAACTCTTTTTAGTATTTTATACTCTGACTTTCTTTTTCAAGGGTTATTTTTAGTTCAATTTCTTATTCTCTCTTCCACTTAAGTTTTCTGTACTCCCTAGTCTCTTCAAGACTTTGAAGTATGAGCTTAAAAGTAGTTCTGATGGGGATTATGGTTTGTTTTTATACTTACAAGAATTTGAAATTTCTAGAAATATTTGGGTGGTTTATTTGTTCTTTCTGTTGCTCTCTTAGGTTTTGAAAGAAGTCTGGAGAGATTTGAATTTATTCAACCATCATTACTTCAATTCCTCAAAAAAGATTAACTTTGAAACAAAAATATATAGAGAAGAATTAAAGTAGATTTTGATGTTTTTAAATTTTAGAAAATAGTTTCTTATTCTCAAAATTCCAGAACATATTGAGGATTTGGCAATAACCCTGTCTGACCTAGATTCAGTTTCAGACTGCCTTCAATCCATCAGCGACCATTTTACATCAGTCCTGATACCTGTGAAAGCCAGCTACCTATGTAACCTACGGTGGTTACAGTTCAAAAAAAATCAATCAGCAACATTTTCACTCAAATCATCATAAACCCAAAACTGAAAATTTTGAAAATCGATCAATAAATGCTTCTGCTTTTAATGTTTCCCAGTCTCTTAAAGTCACACTCCCCAAAACCCCATAGAAAATCAGCTGTTGCTTTTGGTGGTCCAACTGAATTTCAAGTATAGTGCCTCAATGAATGTCAAGCAACGAATTCAGCATTTTTGTTTGAGATACGAAGAAGTGGTATTTTCCACCAAACCATAATATTTGATAAATCATAAAGTTTGAATAACACTTAGAAGGTTCTTAATATGAACACCATCCTCAAATTTCATTAATTAGTATGCAAAGCTCATTTCTATAGTCCATACTTATGTATCTCTTCCTAGTCTAATGACTGAAAAGTATGTCCTAAGCCTTTTTCCACACCTATTCTTTATAATATTTTGTTAATATATTCTCCATTTATGAGTAATGACTTCCACAGCTTCACCCATCACTACCAATAATCCCCAAAGTCCAAAGGTCTAAGATGTGAATTGACTACCACCTCAAGTTCAGTTTTTGTTCTGTAGATTACCCTAAATGCCTCAAAAGCAATAAAAACTCAGCATATCTAAAACTAAACTTATCTTTTCCATTAAACTTGCCAGTCTATCTGAAATCTCCTTTGTATTTAATTCCATTACAGTCCCACCCATCACTAGGCATAAAATTCATTTATGGTCATCATTTTTCCCCATTTCTCCCACATTCATTCAATTGCTAAACAATAAAGATTGTGCTTTTCTTTCAATGTCTCTCATGAACATTCCTTCCTCTATATTCCCACTTCCAAAGCCCTGGCTCAGATTCCAATTACTCTTCATCTGTTCTAGTTCTTATTTCCAATTGGCCTTTTCTATCTGCACTTTATTTATGCCTCCCCAAAGTTCTGCCTACCAAAACACTGCTCAGATCAAGTCATTTTCTTACCCAGGTCTTCAACGGTTTTCCAAAATAAAGTTTTTAGCAGAATTCTAAGTTACCTCCAAATGTAAATATAATTGTTCCTTCCTAAGCATTTGCCCTTAACACACGCACATATAATTTGTGTGTGTGCATATAATTTTTCTTCTAGCTGAATCAGGCTATCACTCCCTAAATTAGATCTTAATTTTATATTTCTATAATTGCTCATGTAATTATCTCCTTTCAAACATTATAACATTTTATTACAAGTTTTTAAAACTATTAAAAACTATTTTAAGGCCCAATCCAATTGTTCATTAGTTCTTTTCCTATCCAGAAGGTGTCTCTTATTTCTGACTGTCATACAGTGTTAAGTTTTACCTTGTATTAAATTTTTTATTTGTATCTGCCTTTCACAAGTAAAAGGTACATAGTAAAATATTACATATGACAGGATAAAAAAATGTTTCTTCTTTTCACTCAAGTCTGAACCAATTGAATCAAAGTGATCAGCATATAAAAATTAAATTATTAACTTTATCACCAATCAACCAAGATTGGAGGATATAACTAATACCTGTGGCTGAGTGAGCTCTGATACTGGTCTCCAGAATCAGACAAGTTTCTACCCACTCACATCTCTGTAGCAGAAAGGAGGTCATGGCTTTCTAAATTTCATGGCATAAAGAGACAATACAGATTATGCGCTCTCTGCTGAAAGTCAGCTAGCAAGGAAGAAGAAAAGAGGAAATGGCTTGGCTTACAACTTGTTATTTATCTTAAATCATCAGTAAAACAAGATGTTCATTTTCCCTTGAAGAGGAATGAGTGATGCAGAGAGAAGGCACAAGGGCTGTTCAAGTGGAACTCCCTTTACATGGAAAGAAAGAGCAGTAGTAGAAAAAATTCATTCTCCATTTAAAAAGCAGGTGCTTTTTAACTTCAATGTGTATAACAATTCAAAATCATGAGTAAATACAAAATTATTAATGTTATATTAAAGGCCAGTTAGACCCCAATGAAACAGTCTAGGGCAGAAAAAAGAATTCATTTCTTTTTAATTCATAATGTTTCTCATTGAAAATCATTTCTCTCAATCAGTAACCATGTATTAAAGACCTCCTTATTAAAAAGAGACTAAGCTCTTAAATTCCACAAAAGTATTCTTTTTAAAATATGGATACAGGAACCTATTTTCCTTTTCTGAAATGGAAATGATTAGTGCTTCAGATATTAAAAACCCAGAACATTTGAAAGTGAATTTAAGGTGCTCACACAAGTTATAAATCAATCATAGAACTTTATAAGTAATAATACAACTGACTAGAATATTAGAGTCCGGTTTGATTAGGAGTCAGTGACGGGATTAAAATTTTATCACTACACTTTCATTTGAAAGTATTGATTCAGTATAATGACCAGAGAGAGAAAACCTCAAGAGCCTGCTATTTAAAATGGCCCTCTGACACACAGCCTTGGCATCCAAGGAGAGGATTAGAAATGTAGAGTTTGAGTCTCCACTCCAACTAACTGAATTAGCATATACATTTTACGAAGCTCCTCAGTGATTTGTTGGTACTTTAAAGTTTGAAAGGCACAAACAGTTCTACTTGGCAAAGATAATGCCACGTGAATGCCTTTTTCTGAATGCAGAAGACTAGAGCAGCCTGATGTGTTTTCATACCAAAGCTGTCAGTTCCCGCAACTACCCAAAGCTGGAGCTCAGGAAATTCAGATGAGTAGAGTTAAACAACAGCATCTAAGATCATAAACCATATAGTGAAAAAACAAAACAAACAAACAAAAAACCATAATTTTTGAGTCCAAACTGTTATCTTTTTGGAGTCTGCTTCAAGCCCAACTAGGTTTTTTTTTTTGTTCTAAAAGGGAGGAAAATGTGATTTATTTCTATATTATGTTTCACTAAGTCAGTGCTCAATAAATATCTACTGAGCATCTATCAGAAAGGAAGAAGAATTTCCCATATTGGATTGCAAGTTGTACTATATCTCTAAGAGACTTTCTAAATCTAAAACTTTATGCCTCTGTGAGTTATGTCTGTATTGATAGCTTTATGTACATGTAAATAAATAGTGTTTTATTGGTAGTTATATGGTGGAAGTAAAAGAAGAAAACTTCACCATCTCCTCTTGGTTCTATAACTTTGTACCACCATTTTCATCGATAGTAGTTGTCTGAATCGTTGAGGATGTAATCAAATATAAACAAATCAGCCTCCTAAAGTACATGTCTAAGCAATTAAACTTCCTTTCCTTGACTATAGCCCTGAGAAGCCCCTAGCCCACCTTTCTTCCCAGTGCTCATGTACTTAGGGATTTGTTAAAATACTCCCTCACAGACCTTCACCATAGCCTTCACCAGGCAGTGGGTAACTGACCCATTTTCTAAGAGTGCCAATGAAGACAAACAAGTAGTTTGCTAACATTTAGGATTTGTCATAAGCATTTGCTACCTTATGGAAGTGTTACATTTTGTTAATAGAAATACTAAAACTTAAGGCATCCCAGGGCTCCAACTTTCTTAAACTAACACTTCAAAAGTAAATATCTACAGAAAACTATGTAGTTATGGAGGCAAGACGCCTTCAGTTTTCTATCTCTGCTGTGATTTTAGATGGACTATTCTTTTTGGTTTTTGTATAAATAGTCTCAGATTCCCAATGACGATTCTTTGTGGATGACATAAAAAAAGTTAATATGTTATTATAAAGGAAAAACTGGTACCATTGAGTACACTTTTACTGGAACTAACAAGTTAGCATTTTCCCTTCCATTGGTGCATCCTAAATTGCATGGAAGAAAAGGTAAACTTTAATGTTAGTAGAACAGAAAAAATTTGAAAGTGAAGTGGTTCAGAATCAAAATATTCTAGTCCAGCAGGTAAAACAATCATTTTACAAATAATGTACATACAAGTGCATACCTTTTATATACACTCATTTCATATACATTGTTATGATCCATTATGTTTAGGTCTAAATTTTATTTGGTAAAGGTTGTATCTCCTTTAAAGAGCTTCTCTAGTACAATGATGGGATGCTTATACTCCCGTTATCTGTTTATCACAAATGTCTAGACATTAGCTGCTAAATTGATAAGGATTCATTTGCATTTTTTAATTTTAATATAGATAAAGCAGAAAAATAACTTTACCTATTTATAGCTGCATTGCAATCTTTAATCTCAGAATTGTATAAACTATTTTTATAAAAGAAAATATTGAATTTGACAATGAATTACCTTTCATGAGACACCTTATGCTAAAAAAAAAGTTGGGGCATTTTGTTCTGTTTCTGTTTAAAAACACACACACCACAAAATAAATCAAGAGACAGAAGCAAAAGTACAAAAGAAAGGAAAATAACGCAAAGAAGATTCTCCTTTATCTCTTGAATTCAAGATAAGTACCAGGAATTCAAGCGTAAGGACACGGATGGATTACGGAGACACAGAATCCCCATTACAGTTGTGCTCAGGGAATTGAGGGTGGAGGGGAAGTTGTTCTTTGCAGGCAAACTTTGCAATTTGTTCTTTCTTTTGAGATATATAGGTTTTCTGGCAGACTTTTAGAAGCTCTTTCTTATGCATTAAATTTTGGCAAAAATTTCTCTGTGTGTGTAAGTTTTAAGAATTACAAGAAGCAAAAAAGTTCCTATCATTAGAAAATGACAAATTTTAGTATGAATCAGCATCATGAAAAAAATCAACTAATTTAGTCAGCCTATTAGCTTCATCTAATTGGTCCAGCGTTTAGAGACAAGACAGACTAATAGAGCAGGTGTTCTGGAAAGATCACAATAGCAGCTGGTGAAGAGAAGCCGACAGAAACATGGAATGCACTCACTGTTTGGCAGGAAAACAACAAAAGAGCCAACTTTCCATTGTCCTTTATATTCTTCACGGTCATGAGCAGAACAGGGCAGTGAGGCCTAAACATAGGTGGAGTCCAAACATGGGGGTTAGTTGGAATGTTAATGGGACAAAGAACCAAAGAGTCCATCATGTCTACAAACACAAAACTATGTCTTGATTGTTTTTACCTAAAATGCATGAGAATTTTATTTTATTGTAATTTTAAATTATTGTAAATTTATTACAATAATAAATTTATAGAATAAAAAATTAAGTCTAACTTTATCATTTTACAATAGAAAGGAATTGTAGTCTACATAGCACAAACATTCATTACAGGTCAGGTTCTCCAGAAGCAGGTGCTGAAATAAAGTTTGAAGTGAAGATGGTTTATTGGGGACTAACATCTCCAAAAGTAAGTGGGGAAAAGCAACACTGGGCAGAGGAAGAAGCTGAACTACAATGTAGATGCCACAAAACCTGGGCCAACTCAGATCCAGTATGGAGAAAGTATTGCCATAAGATCCCCACGACAGGCTGAAATGAAGGGGTCTTCTCTACCTCTGCCTTAGGCAGTCAAGGGATGTGGGCTGTTCAGGAAGTGCTGACCTCAGGTAGAGCAAGGCAGCTCTCTGCAGCCCAGGCAGGCCCTGAAAAAGTCACCATCACAGGTGGCCTCCTCACTGACCCCCTATCTGAGCAGTAAGTCAATTTGAAAGGGGATCTGGTCAGTGCACCCCTGTGCATACACAGCAAGACAAGAAATCGGCTCCCTGGAGGATCCATTGGGCTCCGATGTCTAGATCTTTATCTTATAAAGATAGTTTATACTTATATTCCTTCATAGTGGGAAAAAAAGAAGAAAACTGAGAAAATTGATATTTTATAAGATTTCCTCAATAAGTGATCACAAATGAATGGATCAAATGAGGCATATAAAATTGACTCATTTAACAAAGAAAATCATATACAGTAAAGATATATATAAAATTAAGGAATACTTGTTTTGTCCAAGATGCCAAATTCTGAAAATTGAAAATATAATGTAAGAAAAATAAGGCACCAAAACATAATTGTAAAGTCTTACCAAATATTAATTGATATGATAAAATTTCTATCTGAATAACATGAAAAAATATTTTAATGTCATAGACCTTCTTTCTTTCTAACACTGCAAGGACAGGAAAAATAGGTTATAGAACAATTAATTTCTTATGGCACATGGCCTTCAAGAGTTTATATGCAAATGCAGGAGAGAGATGCATTAATAGATAAATAACAATATAATGCAGTAACTGCAACTGGAAATACAAGTGCTGAGGAATCATCTAGCCCAGACTTAGGGTAGAGGCAGTGCAGAGATACCAGGAAAGACACTGAAGGAGAAAGCTCTCCCATTTCTAAGCATTCTCCTATCAGCCACCTACCACCAGGCAAACAATAAAGGTTTGCCTCAACTTTAAAAAATGCAGAAAATTACCTGAATAATTTTAATGATTCTAATGCAAATATTGGCACCCCAATGTAAAGCTCTGCTCATTCTAGCGTTTGGGACCCACATCTGAAGGCAAAGCCCAATTGTTCTCATGCCCCACTCAAGTCATATACACAGAGTTCACTGTCGAAATCCCAAATCAGGGAATAAAACAAATGCGAAAGCTATATACAGAGTGTATGTGTGTATACACAGAGTGTAAATCCTACCTTTTTTCTTTAGGATGTGAAAATATGAGTGGACAAGGAGAAGTCATTAGTATATGAAATGAACCAAGGGTAGTCAAAATAAAGACCAAGAAAAATAAAATGAAAAACTAATTCCAAGGGAAGAAGAGAGAGGGAGGGAGAAAGAGAGGGATAGAGGGAAAGATAATATAGTATAATTAATATACTAAGGGAAGAATGAGAAAATATTTCCAGAAATCAAGAATGAGATACTAAGAAGAAGAAGCAATCATACAATCAGAAAGAATCTGCGGAGAGTAAAATAATGCTACCTAAAATTTAAAAGGTCAGCAGGCAGCTAGAAGAAAATCCAAAGAAATCTCTCAGAACATAGATCAAAAGGGCAAAGACATAGAAAATATGAGGAAAATTCTATAGAAGATTAATCCAGGGAGTTCAACATTAATCTCACAAAAATTCCAAAAAGAAAGAGAATGGATAGAAGAAAATGAAGAAATTCTAGAGGATTATTTCACAGCACTAAAGACAAGCCTTCAAACTAAAATGAGCTATAGAAAAAGAACAAATCTTGATACTTTCCCATAAAATTTAGATCACATGAAAAATGAAGAAAATTTTTTTAATAATTCCTACAAAAGAATGAGAATCAGACTAGAAACCAGTATCTCATCAAAAATACTACATGTTAAGAAAAAAATGGAGACATAGGCTTCCAAATACAGAGATAACTTAAAATGCAATGTTCAGTTAACATATCCATCAAGAGAGAAGGCATTTTCAGATGTGTGAAGGCTCAGTAAGTTAACTTGCCATACAGGTTTTCTTAAGAGTTCCTTAGGATGTGTAGATATTTTAGCAGCACTGAAGGATGGGTTAAGGATCAACTTAAATAAAGCAAAAACTCAGACCAGCTGTAAGTTTTTCATTTCTGTGGCAAAGGAAACAGATTTTAACCAAAATGTTCACAAAGAGAAGATGCAAATATATCCTTATGTGACTTTTCTCTGGACCCTATGTGACTAGGGCCAAGCATCTAATGGTAAAACTCAAAATTCCTGCTAAGCTACTGTCCTTTTTCACTATGATTTTTATTTCCATTGCAGACCTTAACCTAACCACCTGAATATTTCTGCTCAAGGTAAAATTAAGCTTTCCTAGATTTTAAACCAAACTAAATATTAGAAAGGTGTTGTTTTTTTTTTTCTCAGAGGCAAGCAGGGTCAGTTCCCAGGTGTCCCTGAAAAATTTTGCTGCCTACTAATTTCCAGAGTCTCAGAAAACCTATCTTCTCACCATTTCACAACCAAACAAAGCAAAGCAAACACAATAAAAGACCAAAGACATAAACTGTGGGAAGCAGTGGGCCCACTCAAGAAGAGCAGCACAGGGCAAGCCCTGGGGTAGTGTCAATGGAGGGGGTTGGTAGGCATGGAGTCCAGCTCTGAACAGCAGAATACACAGCCTGGACCTGAAAGTTCTGAAAAATAGGAACTCTGCACGTTTATAGATGTTTTTGTTACCATTCACATTTTTAGTTTTCACATTTTTCACTTGTCTATTTGAAGGTAGGTCTAGGTATTTTTGGATTCCCTATTAAGAGAACAAGAGTTAGGATTTTGGACTGTTCTTGTCATTATTTCTTTTCCTTTGTTCTCCAGAATTAGGCACTCTGACCATTTTTGGTGTTTCACTCAGAGTCTCAATTGTAAAAAATTGCACACTCAAAGTGAGACAACTCAAGAAGGTTTTACTAAAAAGAAATTAATATCAAAATGTGATGAGACACAGGGGGCAGCAAGGACCAGAGTCTAGCAGCAGGAGAGATTGGTCTAGGAAGGCAAGTTACCAAAATCTGAAAGAAGAGAAATTCATGCAGAACATGAGGCCTGGAAAAGAGCAGCAATCTTTGTTTAAGGAATGTGCCCAATCCAAAGGAGACAGTGAAGAGAATGAAGGCCTAGACCTCACTCTTCATCCTTACCTATTCCCTGCCAGAAGTCCCCATGGCCAAACACAGGTGGAAGTCAGAGGACAGGGAAATCTGAGTGACAGTCAGTCTCTGTAGGAAACTAGGGGCGATCTGGGAGGGAAATGAAGATATTTGGCCCGTATGTCATCCTGAATCTCCTTATCATCTCAACAGATATGATGTCCTGTGTTCCTCTTGTCTTAAAATATTTCACCATTTTATAATTTTATGCAGGCTTTTACTAATTAGGTTTTAATGTAATCTGTTGATTATAGACATGAAGAAAGTCTCAAGAGTTATCTTTAATGGCAAGGTAAATAGCTAAAGCTCAAATCTTTCATTCTTTATGGATCATAGCTTCTTGCCACAAGAAACCAAAAGGCTCTGAAGAGTGTAGGAAGAGACTTTGCAGTGCAAATATTTCTGAATTTAAAGTACACAGATTAGAGGTGAGCTGACTTTACATTAGAAATACCCATAGTTGTTTTGGGAATAGAAGGGAGCTGGTACTGGAATAGAATTATGAAGTGTTGCAGTTAGTGAAGGGACAGGGTTTGGGAATTCAAGGGTCTTTGCTTATTATTTCTTCCTTTTGTGTCTATGTTTTGATCAAAATGAGCTAGGTGAGAGATGTCCATATCTTAGCCCCTCCCCTTTTTCAAACACAATCATAGTATCATTGGCTCCAAAAGTATATAGGAACAAACCTGAGCTCCAGTTTATATATGTTGTCATGGGCACACAGTACTCACTGAAAATATCTCAGTGCTAGTAACAAGTTCATTCTAAAATTGCTCTCAAAATACCGCATTTTTGCTATTGCTTTCCTAGTTGCTTTAAGCATGTGATTATTCTTAATTCTTAAGATATGTAAAGTAGATACAAAGCTAATCATTTATGCCTTCACAAATCTAAAAATTAAGCAAAATGATTATCAGTGTCCTGACAGCTTCATATTATACACAGAAACCTGGGCTTCATTAAACGAAATAGCGTATGCCGAGGGATTCTTATTGCTTTTGTTCTGCCTGATTGTTCACGATCTGCCCTTTGCAATGGAGTAAACTACTCATTAATTCTGTATATTTGGTTTGTGACATTATCCATTCTCAAAATCCTTGTGATGAATTACATGACACAGTGGAAACAACTGTATAACAAAACAAAAATACACCACATGTGGTCTGCTAACCAAGATCCTGTCAAACAAAATTGGAAGCTACGTTTCCATGGTTTCCTTTCAATAGTAAAAGGAAAAATGTATGCTCAGAAGCACCATTTCTGTAAACTGCCAAAAGAAAAATATCTTCACATTAGTATAGCCAAGAAAAAATTTTGGTGGTATAAAAAGCTACAAGAAAACCAAGTTACATTTTTTTTTTCTTTTCGCTAACACAAAAGAAAAGTGTTCCTTACGAGAACATGGGGCAGAAACGATAACAGGTCTTTCTTTTCATTCAGTAATCAATCTCATCTAGGGTGAAGCTATTTCAACAAGTAAATGCTTTATGCTACCTTGCTAAATAAGGATTTTAAAATATCTCATATCACATATAATAAGTAGAGAAAGAGATAGAGTGCAAAAAAGAATAAGACCTAGCCCTTTAAGAGCTAACCCCCTGAGCTTCCAGCGAAGATGGCAGCAGAGATAAATGCAGTACTCACATTCTCCCACAACCACATCAAAATCACAACTAAACTACAGAACAACCATCATTCAGAACTGCTTCAAATCTAGCTGATGGAAGTCCTACAACTAAGGATATAAAGAAGAAGCCATATTGAGACTGGTAGGAGGGGCAGAGATGCAAAACAGGTGAGTCTCAAACCCACGAGTGGCAGATAAAAATCAGGAAGGATATCTTGGCTGCAGAGGTCCCCCCTGAAGAGCAAGGGCTCCTAGCCCCAACACCAGGCCCCCAGGCTCAAGATTCCAGTGCCATAAAGAGAAGTCCCCATAACTTCTGGCTATAAAAACCAGCAGGGGTTATGGCTAAGTGAGATGGAGGGCTTCTGGGTCCCAGGAAGTTCCTTTTAAAGGGCTTTTGCAAGGACTTACTCAGACTTACTCCCTCTGAGCTCCAGAGCTGGGGCAGCAACTGGAAAGGCATCAGGGGCATATAGAGAGGAACTGAATTGTCTGGCATCCAGACAAGAACTGGAGGGGCAGGTATCTTCCAGAGAGAAGTGCCACCAGAAGCCATTCTTCCTTTTCTGAGTCCTGTCTCACAGAGCTTGTGGGCAGGCACTGTATCTGAAACTCCATCTACATGGCTCACAGTGTTTGCCCCACCATGGTGATTCCCTGACACTCTACCCCACCCAGTTTGAGGGCCCACCCAAGCTGTTCAGTGGCTTTTCCCTACAAATGGTTTCTCTTGCCTCATGCTGAGACTTTCCTAAAATTTCTCATATAAGCAGCATCTACCCTTGGCATGCCTCATAACTCTTACCAGAAGGAGTAAAGAGAGAACAAGACACTGAAAACCTATCTCAAAAAATAATGAACATAGGGGTGCATATATCTTTGTGAATAAATGTTTTCAAAATTTTTAAGTAAATACCCAGAACAGTGATTGTTGAATCCTATGATAACTCCATTCTTAATTTTTTGAGGAACAGCCATACTGTTTTCCATAGCAGCTGTACCAGCTACATTCCCACAGCAGTGAATGAGAGTTTTGTTCAATGCAGCACTATTCACAGTGGCCAAGACAAGGACACAGCCAAAGTGTACTTTGATAGAGGACTGGATAAAGAAGATGTGGTACATATATACCATGGAATGCTACACAGCCATAAGAAAAGATGAAATACTGCTGATTGTGCCATTTGAGAATATTATGCTAAGCGAAATCAGTTAGTCAGAAAAAGTTAAGAACCATATGATTTCACTCATATGTGAGACATAAAACTGAAACTCTAGAAACACACAACAGTATTGTGTTTACTAGAGGGAATGGGGTGGGAGATTAATAAAGGGCAAATGGAACCAAATATATAGTGACAGAAAATGATTTGATTTTGGGTGGTGGGCATACAATGCAATGTACAGATCATGTATTATAGAAATGTACACTTGAAACCTATATACTTGAATTAACCAATGTAACCCCAATAAATTTAATTAAAAAGAAAAGAAAAGAAAAAATAATGACAGAAGTCTTCCCTAACCTGATGAAGAAAATACACATACAAGTCCAGGAAGTACCAGAGTCTCAAACAAAATGAACCAAAGAGTCTCACACCAAGACACATCATAATTACAATGCAAAAGGTTAAAGACAAACAAACAATTTTCAGAGCATCAAGAGAAAGCAGTTATCTACAAGGGAGCTCCCATTAGACTGTCTGCTGATTTCTCAACAGAAACTTTGCAGGCCAGAAGGGAGTGGCAAGAAGTATTCAAAATGATGAAAAGCAAGGACCTACAACCAAGATTACTCTACCCAGCAAAGCTATTACTTAGAATTTAAGGACATGTAATGAGCTTCCCAGACAAGAAAAAGCTAAGTAGGCTCATCACCACCAAACCAGCCTTACATGAAATGTTAAAGGGTCTTCTTTAAGCAGAAGAAGAAAAAAAAGATCAAAAACATGAATAACAATACAGCAATAAGTACATATCTATCAACAGCTGAATCTAAAAACCAAAATAAACAAATAAGTAGAATAGAAACAGACTCATAGATACAAAACATTGTGATGGTTGCCAGATGGGAGAAGGATGGGGGGATGGGTGAAAAAAGTAAAGGGATTAAGAAGTACAAGCTGGTAGTTACAGAATAGTCATAGGGATGTGAAGTATAACATAGGGAATATGCTCAATAATATGCTAACAAGTATGTGTGGTGTCAGATGGGTACGAGATTTATTGGGATGATTATTTAGTAAATTATAATGTCTAATCACTACATAAACACCTGAAACTAATACAATATTATATGCCAACTGTAATAGAAAAATAAAATTATTAAGAAAAGAGCCACCTGAAATCCATACTTAATGGATGATATTAACTATCTACAGGAGCCTCCTATCAAGAAGGAAAGCTACCTGGGACAATACAGGGAGACCTAAGCCTATAATTTAATTATGTCTAACAGGATTCAAATGATCAGTTAATTTAGCCAATGGAAGAAAGATACCCAGAAGTAAAAGGGGGAAAAAAAGTCAATGTGACTAAGAAGATTCTGAACAAGGCCTTAGAAAGTGGATCCAGGAAGGCAGGATCTTGCCAGGGTTGACCCAGGATACTCCAAAGCAGTGACAACTGGTATCTGGAGGTCTCTATTCAGAGACCTTGATGATCAAGCTTTAGCACATCCTGCAGAATGTATTCCAAAAATATGATTTTATTCCAGATCACACTTTCTGATGATCATGTCACCTGCCCATGTTCACATAAGCAGGGAAGAAAGAGTTTTGACAAGTAATAAATACATAAAATAGCCCCAGTTACAAGTGAACGAATTGAGATTTCGAAACCCGTGCCAATTACTGATAAGTCTGCAACCAGTAAATCAACACTTTTTAGGCTTTAAAGTAATTTTATTGACCAACTTTGCGAGCAATTACAAAACTATTTTTTCTGGGCCCAACAGCTGGCTTGAGACCAGCCTCTGAAACATGGTTCCCTCTACTAGACACCGTGAATAGCCAACACTATATATTCTTTGACCTTCTTGTCACAATTCTTAAGTCTTATACCACATTTATCTCACAATTTGTTTCTTAAAATAAATGTATTATTCTTTTATTGTAAAAATATTACAATTCATAAATGGGTGTTGTACCTTATCAAATGCTTTTTTTGCATGTATTGATATGATCATGTGATTTTTGTGTTTCATTGTTTATGTGGTGTATTATGTTTATTAATTTGTGAATATTGTACCATCCTTGCATCCCTGGGATGAATCCTACTTGATCACAGTGTATGATCTTTTTAATGTATTGCTGGATGCTGTTTATCAGTATTTTGTTGAGGATTTTACCATCTATGTTCATCAGCGATATTGGCCTGAAGTTTTCTTTCTTTGTTATGTCTTTATCTGGTTTTGGGATTAGGATGATGCTGGCTTCATAAAACGAGTTTGGGAGTCTTCCATCTTCTTGAATCTTTTTGGAATAATCTGTGGAGGATGGGGAAACTCCTACCCTTTGCAACAGCATGGATGGAACTGGAGAGCATTATGCCAAGTGAAATAGGCCAGGCGGTGAGGGACAAATACCTTATGATCTCACCTTTAACTGGCACACAATCAACAAAAGAAAAAGGCAAACAAAATATAACCAGAGACATTAAAATTAAGAACAAACAATAGCCAGAGGGGAGGGAGGAGGGGACTGTGGGGAGAAAGGTTCTCAGGAATTACTATAAAGGACGCATGGACAAAAACCAAGGGGGAGGGTGGAAGCAAGGGAGGGAGGTGGGTTTGGTTGGGGTGGGGGAGGGAGTGGTGGGGAGAAAATGCAGATATCTGTAATTGAACAATGATAAAGTAATTTATGAAAAAAATACAATTCAATGGTGAAAAATTGAAATCACAAAAGAAGATTTTATTATGGTACTATTACCTACCCAGTCTTTTAAACTTTTATTTAAATTCTTATCTTTACATTATCATATAAAAACATACCTAAAGAAAAAAGTGCATAAAATACATTTCCACTCCCAGGTATTGTACAACCACCTTCTTCTGCAATGGATATAATCGCAATCTTAACTTTATTTTTGTTCCTAGCTGTTTTCCAAATTAATATTAATTTTCAACTAAAATTGGTATAGCAAATTGTGCCCATCAAGTGTATAATAAATATTCATGTGGCTTTTAAATTTCAGTTCCATAATATTGAGGTTAGACAACTGTAAAATTAGCCCACACAAGACTGCCCTCACTTCTGACACCAATGGCACGTTGGGGGTTTCCAAAAAATCAACTCAGATTTTATAATTCTTTCAAAGGACTCATGTCACTCACTGGACACTGTTATACTCACAATTACGACTAATTACAAGGTGAGGATATAGATTAACATCAGCCAAGGGAAGAAGGACATGGCACAGGATCCAGGAACACGCACCAAACACAGAGCTTCTGCTGTCCTCTCCCCATGCAGGTAGGCCAGTGTTATTGCCTAGTTCTGATGTCTGGTAATATGCATGAAATATTGCCAACAAAGTAAGCGCACCCAAGCCTCGTATGATCGCCCAGGTCTTTACTGGAGCTCCAACACACGGGAACAGTTGACTTCCCACTGGTGGTTCCCAGGCTTCACTCCTCCAGACTGAAATTCCCATTCAAAATCATGCTGTAATCCTCTGGCTTGGCCCATCGTCTTTACTTTAAATGTCCTTGCTCAGGGAGCTCCCACTGAAAATCACATTGTTGGACTATCCAACACAGGTACCTAAGCAAAAAAAGATACTCCTATCAGGTATGACATTCCAGAAATTTAGAGATTAACTCCCAGGAGCTGAGGGCAAACTCTAAACTTCTTTGGGAGCAGTGTCAGCAGGATAAATTCTTTACTACACGTCTGATTCTGACTGAAGTTGTCTTTTGATATATTTATTGACTGTTTGAGTTTCTGTCTCTGAATAGTATCTAAGTTGTTGACGATTTTTTGTTGTTAACAGTAACTTTATTTTCACTGTTGCAAAAAAAATCGTGAATAATATTGTATGTCAGCATATTTTTCAAGTTAAGTAAAATGTCTTCTTTTAAGTTAATTTTTATTGTTCACACTATTACAGATGGCCCCATTTTCCCCCCTTTTCCTACCTCCTCCAGTCCTTGCTCCCCCTTCCAGGCACCACCTCTCTCTTTTCTGTGTCTATGGGTTATGCATATATGTTCTTTGGCTAATCCCTTCACCTTCTCCCGTCTAGTCCTCCTCCTCCCTCCCCTCTGACAGCTGTCAGTCTATGTATCCATGCCTCTGTTTCTATTTTGTCAGTTTATTTTGTTCATTACTTTCCACATATAAGTGATATCATATGGTATCTGTCTTTCAGTGATGCTCGCGAACCTTAGGGGAAGAAAATGTTTTATCTTCTTGATTTTTCAGTCTTTATGCATAGTGATGCTACTCCATGCTTAATATGTATGGCAAAAATCTCTGGCTGATCATGGCTTTTTCATTCTACTTGTATTTTTAAGAACAGAAGTTCTTAATATTACTGTAGTGGAATTTGTCATGTTTTCATTTAAGTGTTTATTCTGTGTCTGAACTAAATCTTTCCCTAACCCCAAGGTCATGGCAATATTCCCTTTATTATCTTCTAAAATTTTATAGTTTTGCTTTCAACTTAAATTAATAATACCCCTGCAATTGTTTATTTTTAATATTATGTGAGCTATGAATCCAGTTTTCACCACATAGATGACTCACTATGCCAGAAGCACATATTTTAAAAACCTGCCTTCATCTATTACAGATACGTATAACCACACAAGTCTGTGGCCGTGCATGTCTGTCTCCAAGCTTTTTATTTTGTCCCATTGGTTCTACACATGTGCTGATATCTCACCATTTTAATTTAAACTATTGCTTTATAACAAACCCAGATACCTGCTAGGGCAAATCCTACCTCATTGCTCTTCTACTTTGAGTGTCTTTTTCTACATTTATTTAAACTTTCCAAAACAGCTTTCCCTGTGCTTCCCTTCCTCCTCCCCACTTCAAAAAATATATCAGTATTTTTATTTGAATTTTAATGATTCTTTGACTCAGGTGAAATCTAATAGATATCTTCATAATGTTATGTCTCCCTATCCAAGAATAATATTTCTACAATCCACTTATAATACTGCTCTCACTTTTTCTAGATAACTTTTATTAGAATTTAAAAGATTTTTTTCTAAGTTTCATCCTTTGAACCTCACAGATATTGTTCTACTGCTTTATAGTTAATGTTTCCTTAAATGTATTCATAGTTTACCATTGTGGTTTTTGTTGATTTGCTTTGAAAAACCCATAATCTTTATCAAGTTTCATGTAACTGCTGTCTCATATATAAGCTTTAGAATTCTGATTTATGAGGACATAATGGTAGCACATTCTGCTTTTATATTTCTCAAAATGCATTTTGCTCTCATTCTTGAAAAATATTTTTTTCTTGATAATATAATTCTGGCTTGGCAAGTATTTTCATTTACCACATAAAAGATTTTTTTCAACTTGGTTTTTGAGAACAATTGAAAGCACAAAGATGAAATGTTTTCAAATGCCCCAAATCAAACTGTCAAAATCATAGCTGTTAACATTTTTAGTATATCTCATTTCGATATTTTCAGGCATACACATTGAATTTATTTACAAATTTTATCTTAGTTTTTTAAGCCTAACTGTTTTACTTGACCTAAAAATATGCTAAACCTAAAAATACACTGTTATTATTCTTTGCACCATATAATTCTTAAGAGTCTAGGTTTGGGAGTTGGCCACCTAAGTTCAAACTCTGACTCCATTACATGCTATAATTGTTTAGCCTTGGGCATAATACTCAGCCTCTCTGCCTGTCTCTTCATATGGAATTCAGCCGAGCCTTTTGTTGTCCAGTTCCACGACTCACAGCATGTCATCTCAGCCAAGCTACAATCACCTTCCCCCATGATGTGACTTCTCCACTAAAATACCACTCAAACACAAATACTAAATGTTTCTTAAAAGTTGACTACATTATTTCCTTTCTTAATCTCTCTAATTTGCCCCATTTGGGAGTCAATGCTAAATTCCTATTCATGCGCCTAACCATCTTCAGAAACCTTACAAGTACTCATCAATATTTTCATTTCTTCTCTCCCATCCAGACACACAGATTAGTGGGTGTACTGATAGTGTCTTAAATATATCTAGTAACTTTCTTCCTATGTGACAATTGACCCAATACATATATTCTTTTACTTTAAAATACTGAGTTTATCTAAAAAATCAGCAGTGGTTTTTAGCAGTATTGTCCTGAGGAATCAAGCACTTAGAAGAACACTTGCACATAAATTTGGCTATAGTTAATATTTTTAGGTAATAATATTTTGTTTTATTTTTTATATTTTAATTTTATCATTTTATTTTTATTTTTTTAATATTTTATCATTTATGTTAATACATTTGTCCCAATTTTCCCTACTTTGCCCCCTCTACCCAGCCCCCATCCCTCAGGCAATCCCCACACCATTGTCCATGTCCATGGGTCATACATATATGTTCTTTGACAATCCCTTCCCCTTTTTTCAACCAGTCCGCACCTCCTTGCTCACCCCTTACATCTGTCAGTCTGTTCCATGTTTCTATGCCTCTGATCTATTTTGCTCATTAGTTTATATTGCTTTTTAGATTCCACTTGTGAGTGAGATTATATGGTATTTGTCTTTCACTGACTGGCTTGTTTCACTTAACATAATAGTCTCCAGTTCCATCCATACTGTTGCAAAAGATAAGAATTCCCCTTTTTTTTTTTTTTTACTGCTACATGATGTTCCATTGTGTAAAAGTACCACAGCTTTTTTATCCACTAATCTACTGATGGGCCAAGATCTGTCTCCAGATCTTGGCTATGGTAAATATTGCTGCTATGAACTATATTTTTTGTACTGGTGTTTCAAGATTTTTAGGATATATTCCCAGAAGTGAAATTGCTGGGAAAAAAGGCAATTCCATTTTCAGAAAATATTCATATATTTGAAAGACGACATCAAACAAATCATCCCTGTCTCTTTATAACTCCAACAAGCCAGGCTTCCATAAAGTTATGTTAGGTTTCATAGCTACGAATAGTTTGGAAAGCACTTATGGCAATTAAAACAATAGAAAAACAATTTAGCAGTGTGAAAAATAAGGGTTAGCCATAGCCAGTGTATGTGATAAATCAGGGTATGTCAAGATTCCACATTTGCATGTAAAATAAAAAAACATTTTGGGGGTAAAAAATCATGAAATATTTCTTTCTCTCATGGGTGAGATAATTATGTATGCAACCATTATTATTTGAATATATTTAAATATAGCTAATATCTTTGATTTATCTCATTTATAACTTAAATATATAAATATATAGTACTAAATTATGTATAGAAATAGACTTGCTTAAAAATCTAATCACTATTCATATTTATAATATGAATAGTTGATCAAATTTGAAGAACTATAAATAATTTCAAACTCGCTACATACATATGTGTGCTTTTCTTTTTTAGAAATAACTCCTCTTCTTATAGATAATTAGCTAAACATTTCTTGCCGAGACTCACGGTATGGTTTTTAATACCATACCATGGCTAGAGAGCCCTTCAATACCTGCCTACCTTTAGCATCTCCTCTTCTACCGCACTGTTCCCATCTCACTACACTCTATCCACACTGGCCTTCTTTTCATTCCTCAGACATGATGGGTTTGTACCTCTCTGTTCTTCCCTAGAAAGTTTTCAACCGGGGAGAACCAAGATGGCGGCGTAGGTAGACACACTGCGCCTCCTCGCACAACCAGAACTGACAGAGAATCGAACAGCAAGGGGGACCAACACCAAGAAAATAGAAAATAACCATTCATCCAGACTGGTAGGAGGGGCGGAGACGGGCACTGGGGTGGAGAGGACTCGCGTGGCTGTGGCGGGACTGAGACTGGCGGAGTGTGGGACAAATGGCGCAGGCAGTCCGAGCACTAGCAGACCCTGCGGCCCCACATCAGCGCAGATAAACCGAGAGGGCTGGACTCAGAGTGGCGGAGAGTGGGGCAGGCAGAGCAGCGGGTAGCACCCCGCGGAGCCAAATTCGCCCACAGATAAACCTGACGAACGGCGGGCAACGTTGCCCGTGCAACCCAGGGATCCAGCTCCGGGAAATAAAGCCTCAAACCTCTGATTGAAAGCACCCCTGGGGGTTGGGGCGGCAGCAGGAGAGACTCCCAGCCTCACAGGAGAGGTCGTTGGAGAGACCCACAGGGGCTTAAAGTGTGCACAGGCCCACTTACTCGGGAACCAGCACCAGAGTGGCCCAGTTTGATTGTGGGTAGCGGAGTGAAGGATTGAAATCCGGAGGAGAGTGAGGCGGGCGCCATTGCTCCCACTCGGCCCCTCCCCCTTGTACAGCGTCACAGCTCAGCGACCAGCGTTACCCCGCCCTGGTGAACACCTACGGCTCCGCCCCTTAAAGTAACAGACACGCCAAGACAAAAAAAAAAAAAAAATGGCCCAAATGACAGAACACTTCAAAGCTCCAGAAAAAATACAACTAAGCGAGGAAGAGATAGCCAACCTATCGGATGCACAGTTCAAAGCACTGGTTATCAATATGCTCACAGACTTGGTTGCATCTATTCGAAAAACAGATGAAAAAATGAAGCCTATGCTAAGAGAAACAAAGGAAAATGTACAGGGAACCAATAGTGATGAGAAGGAAACTGGGACTCAAATCAATGGTGTGGACCAGAAGGAAGAAACAAACATCCAACCAGAAAAGAATGAAGAAACAAGAACTTGGAAAAATGAGGAGAGGCTTAGGAACCTCCCGGACGCCTTGAAACGTTCCCACATCCGAATTATAGGGGTGCCAGAAGGAGAAGAGGAAGAACAAAAAATTGAAAACTTATTTGAACAAATAATGAAGGAGAACTTCCCTAATCTGGCAAAGGAAATAGACTTCCGGGAAGTCCAGGAAGCTCAGAGAGTCCCAAAGAAGCTGGACCCAAGGAGGAACACACCAAGGCACATCATAATTACATTACCCAAGATTAAACGCAAGGCCCTACATCCAAGATTACTGTATCCAGCAAAGCTATCACTTAGAATGGAAGGGAAGATAAAGTGCTTCTCAGATAAGGTCAAGTTAAAGAAGCTCATCATCACCAAGCCCTTATTATATGAAATGTTAAAGGGAGTTACCTAAGAAAAAGAAGATCAAAAACTGGAACAGTAAAAATGACAGCAAACTCACAGTTATTAACGGCCACACATAAAACAAAAACAAGAGCAAACTAGGCAAACAACTAGAACATGAGGGTTGTCATTAAGGGAGTGGGAGGGGGAGAGAGGGGGAAAGGTACAGAGAATAAGTAGCATAGATGATAGGTGGAAAATAGACAGGGGGAGGGTAAAAATAGTGTAGGAAATGTAGAAGCCAAAGAACTTATAAGTATGACCTATAGACATGAACTATAGGGGGGGGGGAATGTGGGAGGGAGGGGGGTGGGCAGGATGGAGTGGAGTGGGGGGGGAAATGGGACAACTGTAATAGCATAATCAATAAATATATTTAAAAAAAAAAAAAAAAAAAGAAAGTTTTCAACCCACATCTTTGCCTGGCTGTGTTCTGTTGACAAACAATTTTCCATGGGTTTCTCACAGTTATACGTGTTTATGACAATCTTTTCTAGGATATTTATAATGTGCCTTCCTCCAGGTAAAATAACAAATTTATCCACTGCCCTGTATACTAAAGATAATGTCTCCTCCTCGAGTTTGGGGAGGCTGGCTTGCAGCCCATTATAAAAGACTGAAGCATTTTAAGATCAGGTCCCTCAGCTGAAATGCAAAGCCACTGCTTGTGCAGTGTCCACTGGGGGTACTCTGCTTTGCCCCAGCAGGATCTGGGGGGCAAAGAGGGCTGATACAAACAGGCAATTTATGCTGCTTTCTTTGGTGTGAATAATGAATTCCTTTGTCTGACCCAAGAATTTCATGTCTTCTGCTAGCATCATGAAAAAATGTCAAACTAAATGGTATGCTTGCAATTAGGGTAAAGTTCCAGAACATTTACAGTTTTTGAAAGCTTGTTCATGTCATTCACCTTTCAATTCAAAAGTCAACTCTTCCATAAGGCCTGTCCTTATTACCCCTTTTAAATTAACTATATACCATCTATTTATGTTTCACAAATTTTTATTTTATGCCTTCAGTATTGCTTTTAGAAACATTTTTTGTTTATATTTTGTTTATTATTTGTCTAACTCAACTAGATGGTAAACTCAATTAGGGCATAAACTTTATCTGTCATTTTCACCAGGGTATGTTCACAATAGAGAAAACTGTCGGGCACCTAATAGGCACTTAATCCATGTGTATTGCCTAAGGTAATCACTAATTTCCTAGAGTTAATAATTATTCCTCCTTAGAGTCTCCCATTGTCTCTTTGTTTGTTTCCTTTTTATATTTTTAAATTTTATACCGTGTTTTTAAGAGTCATTTTTTATTCATCCTATCTCCAATCACAGGACTCCAGCTATACATCATTAAAAGATTACTTTCTACTTCTTTCTCAATCTTACAAATTTAGCAGCTCCTTTATTCTGTGCCCTTCATCTATCAAGCAGCTGTACACCCCATGAGCTGTAGGCCAACAGTGTAAGTAATCTACACTTGCCCATCATACTCACAGGCAAACATTTTCCCTTCTCATTGGGCAGTTCTCATCATTCTTCATTGGTCTTCTTGATGCCCAATGAGAGTTCCCTTTTTGTACTATCTACTATGAAATTAAGACTTCAGGCCAACTCCATAGAAAACTGCCCTAAAGAGACAAACTATCCAGTGTTCATGAAAGGGATTTCCAACTCAGTACAGTTAATTCACTTGTTTGAATTAATTGATCATTTTCATGAGTAAGGTGCAATACATCAGACCTTTAGAAAGCAATGAATGCAAGACAATCTTTGCCTCCGGATGAAGAGATAGTCAAAAAGAAAAATTCAAATGGTACACACATTGATAGAATTATGACCAAGATAGTATCCCAAAGAGAGTAGATTAGGTTCAATATGAGTTAAGTATTGCAGTTACAGCAGGGCTGGCCAAGCAGGAACAGAGAGATAAACATTCCAGCAAAGACAACAGCAAGGAGTTATGAAAGGAAAGGACATGAAGAGTTTGGCAAATGGTGTGACTGAATTAGAGGCTGCTGTGGTTATGAAGCTAGAGCTTATGATCTCACCTTTCTCATTTGGCAAATGATGAATTAAATTGTGTCTCTTCCTTAGAAAGCCATTATTTGGGAAGAAAAAAGATTGATTTAGTTTGAGAATGTTGCTAAAAATGCTATAGGAAAAAAAATTATTGCATATTTTGGTATTTACACATCAAACTCTCTCCTTAGTCTCAGGAATTTGGCAAAGTTCACATTTTCTTGTGACTCATTATCACCACTTTTACATATATTAAACTATAGCTACTGTTATGGACTGAATTGTGTCCCTCAAAAAATCCATATGCTGAAGACCTAAATCATAATGTGGTTACATTTGGACGTAGGGCCTTTAAAGAGGTTATGACTGTTAAAGAGGCCATAAAGATGTGACCCTAATCCTATAGGACTAGTGATTTTATAAGAAGAGACACTGAGGATGCGCGTACAGGGAAAGAGACAAAGTGGGATCACAGTGAGGAGGCAGCCATCTGCAAGCCAAGGAGAGCAAAAGACCTCAGGAGAACCCAAACCTACCATCCTGTTGATCTTGGACTGCTAGCTCCAGAACTGTGAGAAAATACATTTCTGTTACATAAGTCATCCAATCTTTGGTATTTTGTTATGGCAGCCTTAGTAAACCAATGCAGGAATCCACGTGATGAAGACTGAGGTCAGAGAGTTTTCATTTATGTGTAATTTAGTTCAACAGTTATCACTTGGTCCCAGGAAGTATTTTAGAATGAGAAACAGTTGTCAATTTTAAAATAGTTTATTGTTTACAATACAGTATTTATGAAACTTTTCTCATTATTACCTGTGAAGAATTATAATCTTCACATTAAAGATTTAATAACTGAGTTATAGAGCAGTTAAAGAATGGAGCAAAATCATTCATTTGGGGTCTGGAAAAGCCAGGCACAAATCTTGGCCCTTGGGTACAAAACAACCGATCACACACAAATTCTTACCACCATCTTCCCATTCAGTGGACCTCAACCAATTGAGAGTTTTGTTCACATATCAGAGAACCAGTTGTTCAGTCAATTTCCAGTCTCTAAAACCAAATGTCCCTAGTGACCTGGTATGTAATATAAATGCACAGAAAAGTCTAGGAGTTAACATATGAGAAATGATGTGATCTATGGTTGAATCGGACACTGCACTCACAGAATGCCTGCATTACAAACTGGGTATTAAACATTGTGTCAGTCGACAAAGCATAACCTGACAGTCAGTTCAGACTTCAAATGGCAATTTATGCATCCGTCTCTAGGACTAAAGTAAAAGACCATTTTCTTGCATCTTCTACTTTATAATGACAGTTAAATTTTTATAAATTTATTTTACTCTGTGTACTAAGCAAATAGAATATATATTTTATTTATTTGTTTCTCTGATTTATGTATTGTTCTGTTCAATCACTCTAATACTTCTCTGCCTGTGAGAAATCACAAGGTTTTCAGAAAGCTAATCTAAAGTCTAGAAAGAAACCTAGATTTATTACTGTACTTTGGTCTTCTCTTATAATAAAATATGATTTCCTCTTTAAAATACCATGGAAGATATTTTGAGGAAAAGTTCAACTATATCTAATCTCAAAGACTTATGTGATATTATTTGCTGTCCACTGGCCTTGACTCATCTCTATTTCCTTCCAACTTAGAGTCAACTATATAAACTGAAACAGAAGGAAGGCTTTAAAAAGTTAAGCAGACTATAAAAAGCTATTTACTAAGAATCAAAAAAATATAAATTATAGTGACAAGAGATGATACATTATACTCATCAAATGTGTGAAAATCAGTGGGATCTATGCTCATTTAGATATATTTTTAGGGAAATATAGTGGAACTTGTTGAAATTAGGCATTTGTCTTTACTACAATTCCCAAATATACAAAGAAACCTTCACACAAACTCATTCAAGTGAGGAGGTGAAAACTGACTTCCACTTTCATGCTAACTCTTCAAGTGCAATAGTAAAAATTCCACCTTCACATGCCTGCTGGGCCACATGCTAAATGCCTCCTCCTGTACTGGTCCCCTCTAGTTCCTCTTTAGTAAAACAGGAAAAAATCATGGTTGCTACTTCAGGTGCCTGTATTAAGATTAAGCGAGATCATGGTATTAAGTATTTAGTGCAGAACATGCATGTTGAAAGTATCAATTGGAAATCAGAATCATAGTTTTAACTCTAGAAAAAAATTAAAATATGAATATTTGAAAGAAACAAGATAGGCATTATTTACATTCGGAACATAAATAAAATACTACTAGAGTAAATAGAAAGAGTAAGATTCTTGAATACATTTTCAATACACAAAAACTGAGAGCTGGCTTATGCTCCATAAATATACATGGGAAAAGCACCCCATGGCCAACAGAATCAAACCTAAAGAATACTTAAGAAACTTCATTATAATTGTGTGGAATCTACATAAAGAATCCTTTACTAAAACGTAAAGAAAAAAGATCACAATAAATAAAGCAGTATATTTATTAAATGAAAAAATATATAATTGTGAAGCTATCAATTAACTCTAATTAAATGTATAAATTCAATATAACCTAATCAAAATTTCATCTCCCTCCAAGGTGAAAACATGATCACCTGATATAAAATACATATCCATATATTGTTCTGAAAATTAAGAAAGTAGATTCTAAAATTTATAAAAAGAAGATTCACAAGTCTAACTGGAGAAATACTGAGAAAGAACATTATACAAATTTTAACCTACCATATATAAAAGATATGCTATAAATATAAATGATCTGAAGCAGTATAGATTTGTGAAGACATCTACAAAGTTACTAATTAACAGTACAGAATGTTTAGAACTATCCCATATATATTATGAAGTTTAGTAAAATAAAAACGTATATGTTTTGTTTTTAATCATTACATACAGGATAGAGTGTCAGTTTAGGTTTGACTGTGAATTACAAAGTCAAAACAAGAGTAGCTTTATATCAAAGCTCATGTGTCTTACACACAAAAGGAATTTGGAGGCAACTAGAAATTTACACGGGATCTCCCTCCTATCAGGAGGGACATCTTGCTGCCGTGCTGCACTCAGTATGCGCTTCTCACACACCGCCCAAGACAGATGCTAGAGCTCCAAAACACAG
Source organism: Desmodus rotundus (assembly GCF_022682495.2). Lineage (NCBI taxonomy): Eukaryota > Metazoa > Chordata > Mammalia > Chiroptera > Phyllostomidae > Desmodus > Desmodus rotundus. The sequence goes on from NC_071388.1 coordinate 170,045,292, forward strand.
AGCTGTTTTTGCCAGCGAAAAAGAGGAATTGATGAGTAAAGATGCACCTCTATTTTAAGTAAATATTTAAGGGAAATGTAGTCAATCTATGCAGCTATATAGTTATGAGTACAGGAAACAGAGTTTATTCTCATTATTATTTATTAATTATTGTATTATTTCTATTACAATTGTAAACCTGCTTTTGTCCATCCCAGTATTTTCAACTAAAAGTGGAGCTCCTGCTACTGAAGAAAGGAAAACAGATATTGAGAACAACTTAAAATGCATGTTATAGTTGGCTCTTTATAATAAGGTGAGTCAATTGGCTCTCTATAGAAAAAAAATTAAATTAAAATCACAACATTAAAAAACAGCCAATGATTTAAAGAACTACCAATCTGCTCTCTGTCACCAGAGGTAGAGGGTGAAGGGATAGCAGAAAATAGGTGACCTGTTTTGGAATTTTTTTTAACTTTAAATAAATTGAATAGATGGATAGATAGATAGATAGATAGATGGCAAAAATATCTTTGGAAAAGACATAACTTGTTTTATTAAAAATGTCTTTTTAAGGACAGTGTTTTTCTGCCTTTTTGTTAATATGATTCAGTAATAGCTTAGAGAGCTAAAAACACCCTTGGGATGGATTCAGAAATTCCAAAAGATACTATGATAAAATATGATTAGCAAGCTGTAGGGAGGGTCACAAATGTGTGATTTTGAAGCCTCTTCTATTTGAAACCAATCTCAAGTTTTGAATTCAACCCAGTATGTAATATACTACAAATGGAAAGACGAAACCGGAGCCACATAATTAGAGTAAGCTATTGGATCTGCACTTGTATTACAGCAGCTGAACTTGAAACCAGCTGCAGAATAGTGACTAATCTCTGGCAAGCCCACATGAGAACATAATACAATCAGCCAGCTCCAGCCTCATGAGCACGTTTCTTCAACGGGCACCTAAGCAGGTGATGGTGATGATGCAATTTCATTGTAATTTTGATTGTATTCTAACCACAGTAAACAGATGAGTCTCGCAACAGATTTCACAAGACTTCAAACAGACTATATATTTTTTTTCAGATAGTTTCAACGACAGAAGGCCATGGAAACTAGTGATTTTTTCACCTTACGGACTATAACTTTATAGTACCTTATAATCTTAAATTTGGGAGTTATATGTGAAATGAACATAAGAAAAAATGTGGGAATAAAGTACTTGACTTGGGCCTCTTATCCAGAATTGTTCATGACTACTTATAATGATCAATTAAGACAATTAAACTTTCCAGACTAATTCTGTACAAACAATAGATGGTGAATCCATGGGCTAGGAAATGTTTCAATGCTGTATTATCCTTTTTATATCCAGAGATGCATCTCCCTAGCTATATAACCTGCCCTAATGAGACAATACTTAAGCATCTTGAACATTAAAGGTGTTTAATAAATGCTCAGTCTGAGTAATGGATAGAAAATATAGAAAAAATATAGAAAATATACATTTCAAAATAAAATATATTTAATATAAGAAAAATTTAACATAAGAAAAATAAGAATTATCATAACTAAGTTTATCTACTAAAAAAAACATAGTAGCACCAATATTTGATAAGCATAGGATCTGCGAAATGATGACAAGTTGCCTAAATAGTGAATTAGTCACAGTGAAGAATGTCAACAATGAAAAATATAATAGAAATGTTAACAATTATTGTAATATAAAGAAGAAAAAGGAGGAGGCAAAGGAGAGGGAGGAAGAGCAGAGAGAAACAGGAGAAGGAGAATGAAAGTTCAGCTAAGGCATTAAGACAAATTTCAAGAATTAAAAATAGAATAAGAACAACCAGTAACAAGAATATTCACCTCTGCATTTGAAAATGCTGCTACTTTTAATTATTTTGCACAAGATTCTTCTTCAGTCCAGGGTGAGTGGGTGGAGATGTGGCAACAAATATTTCTTTCATATAGGCTTAAATTTTAGAAAGATCTTCAAGTGCATTTCAAAAAACTACCTAAGATCAGTCACAACTACAAAATAACAAATGACTGAAATTTGTGCCAAATATCTACAATGTGATTAAATACAGAAAAAGAGGGTCCAAAATTATACTTCAAAAGGCCAGGTACTTTAAAATGCCAATCAACTCTTGATGATATATGACTTAGGTTGACTAAGGACTTTACTTAAAGCTTGATAGCTATGAGCTATATATGTTTTGAGATACCATAGCCACTTAACCTGAAACTGTGATAGGTGAAATATACCTCTTCTTTTCTATGGAGCTGAGGAGGTAGAAAGGTGAGCAGTTGAAGAGTAAGGAAGGGTACAACACTTTTGAAATTAGAGATCAATTTGCTTTAACTTCAATATCTTTCCCTAAATTGGAAAAAATCCCCCAGCAAGCAATTCACAAAGCTCTAGAAAGTACAGAAGACAAGGTAATAACCAACATGACCTCGTGGGCAACAAATCATATCAGTCCAATCAAATTCCCCTTTAACCACTGACAGCCTTATAAATGTGGGGGAACAAATGAAGTCATACATCTTGCCTTCACAAGGCTTTGCCTGTGACTCTCATAACATATTCATAAACAAGAGAGTAAAATATGGATTATAACATAATCTTGGAGGAGTAATTAGTGATTTCCTATAGTTCACAGATTACCGTGTTGTGATAAATACCAAGAAAATTACCTAGATATTTCCCTAAAAAATTTTTATTAATGACTCAAATATTAAAATGCCTGGCATTTTTATAAAATTCACATGTTTAAAAGTCCCATATATAAAGAAAAACTCTAATATAATCATTACATTTGGAATAGTATGAAGTCATTTCCATTTGGTGACTCTTGAAAGACTGTTTCTGAAATATTCACATGGTTATAATAATATTCATAGCGTGTGCAGGTTCTCCATTCCATTTACATCTACCTCGTGAAATTCAAGAGAAGGGCACTACTCTTACTGAGATCAGTGGGAGACTGTGAAATTGCTTACCAGGAAAGATCATTTTCCATTTCTTGTTACAGTTCCCTTTATGTTATGTCTTCAGGTGTCATGATTTCATTATTAATTGATTGACCATAGCTACTGTAGTAGGAAACACCATTCATAATAAAAATGGATTACACTTTGGCAATGTAAGCAGATGATCATAAAACTAGAAATCTGTTTTATTACTAATTAATAATAAAATAAAATAACACATAGATGTGAATGACGTAGAGCAAAGTTTACCACTTGGTACTGGCAATTCATTTAAATCTAAAGGTGGCCCTGGCTGGGTGGCTCAGTTGGTTGGAGCAACATCCCATTCAACAAAAGGTTGCAGGTTCAATCCCTGGTGAGGGCACATACCTAGGTTGCTTGCAGATTCCATCCTCGGTCAGGGCGTGTATGGGAGGAAACTGATCAATGTGTGTGTGTGTGTGTGTGTGTGTGTCTCTCTCTCTCTTTCTTTCTCTCTTTCCCCCCACCACTTTCCTCTTTCTCTAAAATCAATAAACACATCCTTGGGTGAGGATTTAAAATCAAAGAAATAAATATAAAAGTGAACATAAGTTAAAAATATTTTATTTAAGATACTTGTGTCTACATTTATGAAAGTCTGTCATTGTTGAATGATGTCAGCTTCTGACAATAGTAATATAACATAAATCAAGACTTTGCAAATAGATTATCTGTATTTTATCTCACCAAAAAAGTCATCTCATGCCATTGTCTTTTTTGGAAGTACTACTTCACTAATTTCAAATTTCTTCCATAATTATTCATCTAAATTTCCCTATTCCTCTTCAATCAATTTTGGCAAAATGAATAACCCAGAACATTTCTCCATCATCAAGAATTTCAAAGTATTGTCATCAAATTGCAACCAGTGAAACATGAATTCTTCTGGCATGACTGAGGAGTTAGTGAACTTTTTTCCCTTAATAATCCTCATTATTAAAATAAGCATTAAAATACTGTGTTTTATAATGTTCTTAATAAAGGCTAAAATATTGAAAACATGCAAACCAGAACAGCACAGTATGTACTCATTCTTTGTAATTATTATTGCTATTACTGTTATTATCCTTTCCCAACATACAAATGCCTTTGTATTTATCGTATCACCTTTCTCATTGTTTTTCTCTATTTGTCATTGATTCATTGATCTACATTTCCAAAGATATATTTATCTATTTTTCCCTCCTTAAGCAACACAAGTATGCCCATCATTTTATTTCACCCTTTTTTGGCGATTTGTTTTAGTGGTGTCTATCACTTAGAATGCTTTCTATTGCAAATATCGGAAAATCTAACCCACACAAGCTTAAACAATAAAGTGGATTTAGTAGCTCAGTTGTTAAAGTTTTTGAAGATAGGGCAGATTCAGGCACTGTTTGATCAGGGTTTCTGCTCTATACTTGTCTCTTGGTCGGCTCCCTAGTCATGAGGGAATGTGCAATGTTTACCATCAGCAAGCAAAGTTAATCCAAGGAAAGGTAGAGACAACTTTCTCTAAGGTTATTTTATACAACCATGAAATGAAAGTACTCAGAGTCACTTTTACTAAACCATCCCTCAATTAATCATCATAATCAATTGAAATTTATTGGCTTAGACCAAAACTAATCATTGGTAAAAGAGACAGACCCTCCTATGAAGCTCGGGGTGGGATCAAGCACCCAAACTCTTACAATTACTGTACAATGGAGAAGGAAGAAGCTAGCATTAATTGCCAACCATAGAGTCAGCCATCTTGCATTTTCCAACCGAGTCAAGCCCCCAGATGGCATCAGCCCAGCCAACATACATGGTGCTAAATGTAGTCAACTATAGATCACAAGAAATAATAAAGTTGTTGTTTAAATTATTAAACTTTGGGGATGGTTTACTGTATAGAAGTATATAACCGAAGCATTTTGATGTATATTCATATGTACTATTTATATTCAGGGTTTGCTAATAAAGAGTGTGTACATTTTCTTCGGCCCTGATCACTGATAATTTGAGGTCTGGTTGAATCATTTCACAATCTACAGATTGTGATGGATATGACAGATATGACAGATGACAGATTGATATGCTTGGCATTCCATCCAAATTCCACTATGTCTGGTTATGTAACAGAATAAATAGGGTAAATGAAAAGCTAGCTCTAAATCTCAGCTTCCATCTATTCGACATTACCTAGGGAAATTTCACTTTTAATAAGTCTATAAATTATTGATATTTTCACATACTCCCACTTCCTGTAAAGTCTTCCCTAACTTTTGTGTCTGAGAAAAGATATAGAGACAAGAAAGCATTAATATCAAATGGGGCACCACAGTTTTTAGTTCTCTATCTCAGAAAAATAACATTCATACAGGAGAAAGTTTTCATTTGATGTAAATTTGGGGTTATTCTACCAGGGTGAGAAAAAAAAAAAACTACTCCACTTCCTCTGAACTGGCAGATTGGCAATGTCCTGGGAGTAAGACATGGACAGCATGAATAAATGCCACTGGTTACCTGATAGTAACAATTCCTCCCCAAATATTGTCATTGGTTGACTATAAATTTAGTTTTTCCTTTGTCTTATGTTTAATATGATCTGTGGCATCTTAAGTTCTTTCACTGAAGCTAAGAATAAATATTAGACAATTGGTCATGTAAAATTTCATCACACATTTATATATACATGGAATTTTTAAATTTCCAGTTGTCTCTATTACTTTTTGTATATGGTAGAATTTATAATAATATATGAATATATTTAAAATTACACAAATATGAAAGAAAGGAAGGAAGGAAGCAAGAAAGAAAGGAAGAAAAGAGAAAAGAAAGGAGAGAGAGGAAGAGGGAAGAGGGACAAAAGGAAGAAGGAGGAAAAAGATAATAGGTATGAAAGAAGGAAATTTTTTAAAAAGCAAAAGTTTCCTATATCATGAGTCCCAAAATTTCATATTTCCTTTTCTTCACTATAATCACCCCTATAAAAATGATTAATCTCTCATAAGGCTTGGTTCTAAAAAAATACGGAATAGATTTTTTCCAATAATTTGTGCTTTTTATAATCTTCTACTCATTTTAAGTTTTTCTGAATCTCTGGAATTACCCCCCTTATTCAACTGTCTTCAGCCCCATAATAGACTGTCCTGGCCTCATTCTCCCTGGGCTGCCTCCTTAAAGAGCCCTGACCTCTGAGAGCTTAAAGAGGAGTCCGTGAGTTTGTCAATCTTTGTTTTGCTCTTGCTAACACATAAACCACCTCATCCTGAATGTTCAGACAGTGAAATTACATTCATTAGAATGTATTTTAAAATGATAAACATCTATAATATAGTCAAGACCATTTGTTAGAGCACCTTTTGAGAAAATATAAGGAAGAAGTTTAATTTCTTTGTACATTATTCCATATTATCTTTCCATAACTCCACAAAATTATGACATGCATGAGAGTTTTAAGCAACTTCAAACAATTATGGAAGAAGTTATTTTAGGTTAAAAATAGACATTTTAGTATTCTTCCAATAACAAGATACTCTGATATACTTGGAGCCAGGTCCAATTGAAAGGCATCAATGACAGAAAAAGAAAATAGAAACTAATATTCTTCATATTTCTTCATTATTTTCCTTATCTTTACCCCTTTCCATTACATATGTGTGAAGATATACAAATGTATGTTTTTGTGAGTATATAGACCTATATATAACATTTCAAAGGGTTTAAAGAAAATATATTTTTACAAAAAGCAAACAAAGCTCATAGACCCAGACAACGGTATGGTGGTTACAAAAGGGAAGGGGAGCGGGGGAGTAGTAAAGAGTAAGGGAGTCAAATATGTGGTGATAGAGGATTTGACTTTGGGTGGTGGGCACACAATACCATATACAGATGATGCATCATAGAATTGTACACTTGAAACCTATATAATTTTATTAACCAATGTCACCCCAATAAACTTAATTTTTATAAAAATAACGAAAGATATTTTGTGAACTGTATACATCACACTTTCTTTATCATTGACAACAAATGAAAGTATCTATGTGACCCTTCTAATGAATCAAATATTCCAAAAAGAGAACAAATAAAGATAAAATAGTTGGTGTCAGAGGAAGTTTACTACTAGAACAAAATCAAAGGGAAATAATAAGCAGGGCCTAGAAAAAAAACAAATCTGCACATGGTACATAATCTTATAAAATAACAATGTCAGAAATCATGCATGTTGTCCCTTCTGGTCCAGCACTTGACTAAGGAAGAAATACGGTGGGGGCGACAAAATGTTCAGCGATGGTTTATCATGGGTGAGGGCTGGCTCCTCAGGGGCAGTCACTTTTCAACTTCCCCAAGTCAGAAAGAGGCTTTGAGTCAGATAACAAAATATCTTTTAAGAGAGCCAATAAAATTTCTAGTTTGTAAATCACTCTAGTAAAAATAAAGTCAAAATAAGGAACACTTAAATTTGTAGCTATTTAAATAATCTCTTAGTGTGACTTCCCAAAAGCAGATCCTTAGGATTTAAAGACAAATGGTTTATTTGGGACGTGATCCCAGTTAGCAAAGCAGAGTAATGGGCAAGTGAGAAAGAGAAAGAAGAGAGTCATAGGGTATCCATTGCTAATTGGTAACTGAGGCTCCACTCCAGTGGGAATCTCTCTGAGGGCCATGGAGAATGCATCTCAGAATTTGCCTCCTGAGATGCTGAGGCCTTTAGTCACCAACTCCCATTCCTTCCATTCTGCACTGGTTATGAGTCCCTCCTTGTCATGTTGTTGGGGCCCCACCCCTGGCTAGGACAACGCAGTTGGCATCATCAGAATTTAGCATGTTTGTTCGCATGTGGCTGGCTCAGGGGGGTTGAAGGGATGTGAGCAGGGTACTGACAGTTTCTGCTACAAAGAGGCATAATCCCTTATGTTTTAACAAAGCCCATTCTAGAGATACACCTTCTTTATCACATAAGAGTTTTTCCATTTTGACAATGAGTATATGTCTTTGTGTTACCAATGTTTCACACAGGCCTTCGCACAAACTAAATATTTTTATATAGCTCTTGAAGGAATACATCTTTTGATGGAGAGCAATGTTTCAATGAACTATGTTATAGGAAATAGAAAAAGAGAATTTATATTTTGAAATAGAAGCAAAAAAAAAAAAATAACATGTCCAGAACGTTGGCTGAACAGGGACCTTTGCAAGCCTCTCAAGAATCTGAATAAAATACTATGCACTAAATAGCTCAAAAGAAGAACACAAAATGTCGAATTCTATACAAACCAACACACAAACCTGGTGCATCTAGGTAATCTAGTGAAATACTAAAAGAGGGAAAAAGAGAATGGAATTAGAATTTGCTTTTACACTTCGGGTTCTCAAAGTTCAGTTTTGGGTGAGCCAGGTGGGACTAAGCTCAAGTAAACACAAAACACACTGTTGAACGAACCAATAAATAACATCCTCTTCAGACTCATACCTTTTGAATAATATATGCCCATAATACCAGAGGCACTTCAAGAATATGTGAATCAGAGCTGCTTTCTCTCTCTCCCTCTCTCTCAATTAAAGGAATCTGGCTTCATAATCAAAAAGTATCTATTTCTCTTAGTTTGGAACATGATTCCTGTATACTCACTTCAATGACTGAGACTCCCAGTTTTAATACATTGTACATGTTAAATGTCCGTATAAATGCAAGGCATACAACAGCCCTAATAGACATCACTATTATTTTGGAAGGTTTCATATAACATATGGGAATATAAATTCTAACTTAAACCACTGAAAGTCTAGACAGTATGAGAAATGAATGGAGCTCTGTTTTCTAACTCCATGTGCATTATGCATCACCAAACTGGGACCAGTTCCACCCCTCCAAATAAGTAAATTTCCCAGAATTTTCTCACGTCCAGGAAAACAGAAAAAACCAGAATACAACTGGATTCTTGTATGCAGTTGTATCATGTTCCACAATAATTTTCAGGGGAAAAATACTTTTAATGAATGGGTGTGTGCGTGTGTGTGCATGTGATCACAGATAGGATTTAAGTGAAGTGATTTATTGTGGAAGAGACTTCAATTAGCATGATATAGAAATGAAGGAGAGAGAGAAAGGAGAATATTCAATAATGCATCATTTTGAAAATGACAATCCTAGTTTCTTTTTTCCATATTCCTTATCTCATCATCCTCTCGCTCTTCTGTTTGCCCCTTTAGATCCACTGTAACTTCTTGTTGCCTTCTCTGTACCCTAGAAGGCTAATAGTTCCTGCCAAAGCCCATCGGGCAATCCTCCTCATAAAACTCCTCCAAATTCTAGTAAGCACTCCATCTCCTGATACCTTTAATTAAGCCCAGGGCTGGTAATGCCTCTCTGCTGCTGCTAGTTTCAGGGTTCTCACCATACATTGTTGCTTTCCCTAAACTTTGTAAATACTTTCTTCTCTATTTAACATCTACCCCCATGCTCACCCCTCTGGAGACATACATTTAATTAATAGTAGAACGTAACATCAATGACAGCAGAATGACATACTAGTTAGGATTTACCATTTTTCTCCTCACGTCAAGATGGTTTAAACAATAAAGGACAAATTTTAATTCACACAATAAAATTCTAGTAGCAGGTCTAGATTCAGGCTAATTGTGATCCAATGGCCGAACCAATGTCACCATAACACAATTTCTCTTTCAATCCTGAAGCTGTTATCCTCCACCAGCACAAGTTTTAGAGCATCCCCTTGTGAGAGAGAATGGCTGCCGTAGTTCTAGCCCTCGTACTGACACTTCGTCACCCAGGGAAATGCAGTTCCTCTCTCCCACCCTGGAATTCACTGCCTCTCAATATCTCTCCATGCGTCATATATCCCAGCCTAATCCACTCACTATTCCCAACAGGTGGGATCTAATAATAGAGCAAAGCAAAATCACATAAATAAAAATAAAAGTGTAAACTCTTCAAAGGAAAATTAGGGCACTAGTGATAAGAAACTAAGGAATGGGTGCTGGGAAAGAACAAAGTAAAATATGAGACTTTGTAAAGAGTTTGGAAGGAAGGAAAAACTCCTTTTCCTTGTACCCTGATAAATTCTCAGCTGGAGCCCCTGTGAATATAGAGAGATTAACAAAAGAAAAACATGTTTATGAACACATAAATCTCATTTATACATGGCGGAAACCCAAGGAATAAGTAACTCAAAAAGGTGGCTGAGTACCCCAGCTTATAATATCATCTTCAAGAGGGAACAATAAATTCTCAGAGAAATGAGAGAACAAAGGAAAGTGGTTGTAGGCTTCCACTGATGGTAAACTGTGGGAAGGTAAGTATATGAGAGGGAAAAAAGGGAGTAAGCTTTCTTTGTAGATTCCTTTGATGCCATTTCTGGGCTAATCAGAGTCTAGAGTCATGTCTAATAAAGGAGTAGGAAGAGCTGGTCCTGCATTTACCGCTCTTAATTGCTGTAAGCTTAAACTAATTTTGTCTAAGAGGCACACTGTAGGGTGACACAGTCTGGTTTCCTTCGACATCTAAGTAGAGGAATTAGTTATAACCGGAGTAATCTTTCAGCTTACTGCTCACATCAGAGGACTTCGGAGAGAAGAAGTAGATGCTATTAACAATTAGGGTAGCAGAGCAGTTGTAAATCAGGACATGCTACCAGACAAATCGAGAGACATGCTACCTTTAGTTCCAGACCATTATCTCTAACTCCTGCCATCTCTACTTTGATGTTTCAAACTCACTTAGAATTAAATATGAGGGAATTATTACATTCTCCCCCAAATTTTGTCCCCTTCTAGTATACCCTTTATCAGTGAATGACACCATCATCTAACCAGCAATAACTGCAGAACTGGAAGAGTTGTTCTAGATACCACCCTCTTCCTGTTATTTAATTCTTCGCCCAGCCTATCAAATTTACTTTATTAAAGTTTTAAATCATCCAAACTCCCCATCTACACTACATTATTCTTAGGTCACTGTCTTAGTTGAGGCTGTTATAATAAAATACCAGAGACTGGGTGGCTTAATCAACAGACACTTACTTCTCACAGTTCTGGAGGCTGGAAAGTCCAAGAACAAAGCACCAGCAGGTTCGGTGTCTGGTGAAGCCCTCTTCGTGGTGTGCAGATAGATGGCTGGCTTCTCATTGTGTTCCCCTGGCCTACCTTCAGGGCACACATGCTCGTGAAGAGAGGCGGCGGCAGGGGGAGGGGGTGTCTGACCTCTGCCTCCACTAAACCCATCAAGTGAACTCCACCTCATAACTTCACCTAAACATAATTACCACCCAAAGGCGCCACCTCCTAATACCGTCACACTGACATTAGGACTTCAAAATATGGATTTCAAGAGACACAGTCCATAACAGTCACTTTTTCATCACCTTTTAGTGGGACTAGTGTATTAACCTTCTAAGTGGCCTCTCAACCTTCATTTTGCCTCCATTACAATCTAGATCAATCTTTTCAAAAAACAAATTCAATATGTCAACTACTTGTAGAAAATCATTCAGTGATTTCTTATTGATCTTAGAGATCAAAATCCTTAACATGATATACAATGTCCATACTGAAGCATGATCTGGCCCTGCTTGCCTTGCTTGCCTGCCTTCCTCTACTACTCCTCCTCCTCAGTCTCCATCTCCAGCCACTGTAGTTTCATTTTGTCAAACAATTTGTATTAGTTTACTAGGGCTGTCATAACAAAATACCACAAACCAATGGCTTAAAATAACAGAACAGAAATTTATTGTCATACAGTTCTGGAGGCTAGCAGTGTGAAATCAAGGTGAAGACAGAGCCATTCACCCTCTGAAACTTAAACGGGAGAATCTTTCCTGGATTGTTCTTTGCATCTTGTGGTAGCTGGGCGCCTTCACGTTCCTGAGTTTGCAGCTTCAGCATTTCAAATCACCACTCCAAGTCACGTAATATTCTCTCCTCCACTGTCTCCGAGTCTCCTCTTCTTAGTAGGGCACAAGATTATATGGGATTAAGGGCTCATCTTCTGCCAGCATGACCTCATTTTAACAACAAATTATATCTGCAATAACCCTATTTCTAAGTAAGATACTTGGAATTAAGACTTCAATATATCTTTGGGGTGGGGGGACACAATCCGTAGCACATGCCATAGTTCCTTCAGCCAAGACTTTGGCACATGCTCTTCCCTCCACAGGAATCATTCTTCCTTCCTTATCTACTTATTTGATTCTTAGTTATCCTTCAATCTCAACTCAAATGTCATTTCGTCAGGGAAGATTTCCCTGGCACAGATTATTAGCCAACTTCCTCTATTATACACTCTCTAAATACTGCAAATATTTTCTTCGTAAGATTATCACATTTATACTTTTACTTATTATTAAGTCTTTACTATTTCATGTATTACTTACCCTAAAGCCTAGTAGAATGGCTGGCAAAAGTAGGCATTCAATATATATTTGTTGCCATAATTTTTAAAGGAAGATATAAAAATAAGGACTTACAGTTTCTCTAACAACATAAATTGGCCTAGAAAAATTTACATTTGGACATATTTTAGCTTATTACTTTTGAACACAAAAATTATTAACTCTGGAAATATTTAAATCATAAATTTTAATTATATTTTTGGAGCTTTTATTCTGTTCCTCATAATTCATTTGCTGGTAGCATTGACATGGTTAATACAGAATCTTGACACTGTAATCTCCTTTCTAACATGATTTCTTTTTCAGTTTTAAATTTGTTAGGACAGGAGGAAAAAGCAAAGATAGCGTATATTTGTAACTGTATTGTAAAGTTTACTATACTCATAAAGTATCAAAATCAACAAATATGAAATTATGTAAAGAAGTTGCCAAAGCAACTAGTTTTCAACATATCCTTTGCCTTTAGTATTCAAACTTTCTTCTGTCAAGATTCTATTGTAGGAAAAACTGAGTAACACATGAGAATTGTTACTGAAAGTACAAGTACCCTGTCATCTTCACAGTCTTGCATTACCTCAGCACATAACATGAAAATTCTATTTAAACTAGAACACACAGGCATCATTCAATATTTTACTATGAATCTTATGTTCTAATTCTTAAAAAATATCTACTGCAATTCTTGCCAGGTTTTTTTTACTAGTGCCTATTAACATAAACAATCCATCAAAATACTTAATAGGGAAACAGAGTGAAAAAACAGGGGGAAATAGGAAATATATTTGGAAAATCTAAGCCATAATGAAGCTTTGGACTCATACTAAAAAGTACACTTCTTCCAATCTTGTTTTCTGTACACTTTTTAAATTTTTTTTTATTGTTGTTCAATTACAGTTGTCCCCATTTCCCCCTGTTACTCTCCCCTACCCTACCCATCCCCACCTCCCACATTTAATCCTCTCCCCTCGTTGTCTTTGTCCATGGGTCCTTTATATATGTTCCTTGACTTGACCCTTCCCCTCCTTTCCCCTATTATCCCCCTGCCCTCTGATTACTGTCAGTTTGCTCTTTATTTCCATGTCTCTGGTTTTATTTTGCTTGCTTGTTTGTATTGTTGATTAGGTTCCACTTATAGGTGAGATCATATGGTATTTATCTTTCACAGACTGGCTTATTTCACTTACCATAATGCTCTACAGTTCCATCTATGTTGTCCTGATAAGTATAAGTTCCTTCTTTCTTTCTGCTGAGTAGTTTTCCATTGTGTAAGTGTACCAAAGTTATTTGATCCACTAATTTACTGACAGGCACTTAGGTTGCTTCCAGCATTTGGCTATTGTAAATTGTGCCGCTATGAACATTGGGGTGCATAGGTTCTTTTGGATTGGTGTTTCAGGATTCTTAGGGTACAATCCCAGCAGTGGAATTGCTGGGTCAAAAGGCAGTTCCATTTTTAGTTTTCTGAGGAAATTCCATACTGTTTTACACAGTGTCTACACCAGTCTGCATTCCCACCAACAGTGAACTAGGGTTCCCTTTTCTCCACATCCTTTTCAGCACTTGTTTGTTGATTTGGTTATGATGGCCATTCTGACTGGTGTGAGATGGTACCTCATTGTGGCTTTAATTGCATCTCTCTGTTGACTAGTGATGCTGAGCATCCTTTCATTTGTCTCTGGGCCCCCTGTATGTCCTCCTCGGAGAAGTGTCTGTTCCGGTCCTTTGTCCATTTTTAATTGGGTTGTTTGTCTTCCTAGAGTGGAGTCATGTGAGTTCTGTACATATTTTGGAGATCAGACCCTCTCCGAGGTATCATTGGCAAATATATTTTCCCATACAATTGGTTCCCTATTCATTTGCAAATGTTTCCTTTAGCCATGCAGAAACTTTTTAATTTGATGTAGCCCATTTATTTATTATTTCCTCTATATCCCTTGCTATAGGGGACATATTGGTGAAAATATTACTGCATGGAATATCTGAAATTTTCCCACCTATGTTCTGCTCTAGGACTTTTATGGTATCATGACTTATATTTAAGTCTTTTACACATCTTGAGTTTATTTTTGTGTATGGCGTAAATTGATGATCAAGTTTAATTCTTTTGCATGTAGTTGTCCAGATCTCCCAACACCATCTGTCAAAGAGGCTATTTTACTCCATTTATGTCATACACTTTCTTATTACTACCCATTAAATTATTTTCTAGCAAAACATTCTTCACATTCCTTAACTCTCCTACAGTGAGATAAATAATAAGTTCATAAATATTATATATAATGAAAGACAAAATATGCATAATATGTATATAAAATGTACCTTATGAAATAAGAAAATATTAATTCCTATATTTACATATTTAAAGTAACTTAGATATAAAAAACATGCTATTTCTGTCAAGGCTTTATTTGAGCTCATAGTAAATGATAAAGAGTATTTCTGGCATGTCAAGGTAACATAGACATAAATCTGCTGACCTTGTACCCAGATCAGTAGAACTGAGGTTTCTTACAGTGTCAGTTTTGCATACTAAGGGATATCCTACCTACCATCATTATGTCTAGAGCATACTTCAGCATTTTATTCTGAAAATTAACCACGTCATCAAAACATGCCTGCTTATCTTGTGTATTTATCTCTATCATACTTGGAAAGTTAATTTTCATAAATCTCTGATCATTTTCTTTTTTCTTCCTATTTTAGAATTTTTTTATCTTAACTTCATAACATGTATAGTTTTTCAAATTTCTATTTGAATTTATACGCTTTGAGTAAATCATACTTTTTCATTTGTAATGAATAACCCATCTAGAATCATTAGTTATAAGTTTAATTTTATAGCTTATGCCAAAGAATGATTTGACATTAAGTATCTCCAGGCATATTTCAAATTTGGGTTTATATATTAAAAATACATCATAACTATAGCTAATTTACAAATGTTTGCTTTTATCACCATAGTTTTATTTTCTATGGAAAATAAATTTTAATAAAGTCTGATAGCCAACAAAGTTAAAAACCTCTAGCTTGATGAACGATGAGTTAGTGAATCAGTGAATGAGTGGGTACTAAGGCTTTGTCTTCCATGTCTGACTCACATCTTCACAACATGGGAGCTTTTCAGGACATTGTTTTTATGATATCAGAAGGGTTAAGACAAAAGAGCTTTCCCAACATGTTCCTCATATGCATTACCCATGGGAAAGAGATGATTTTGTTCATTTCATTTATTTTCTATAAGCCAGCATTTTGCTCTGTAAAATAAGGACAAAAATAGTTAGAGCTAAAATGATAATCCTGCCCTAGGTAACTATCAAGTCCCTAAATTGATATATATATATATAAAGAATATATAGATACATACTTTAAAAACATCAGAATGTCTTTATAATAAGTATCATGACCAAATAAAATTGTCTTCTTCCTGTCAGTAAGAACCCTGGCATCCCTGATGTGTAACTTGCATTTAACTGGCAACATTCTGGGTTACTCATAGTAACTGCAACAGTCTGAACAGCTTGAACTTCAATAAAATGTGCATTAAGTGACTGACTTAATTTAACCTCATTAATCCTCAACCCAATAGAACCATCTGAAGCCTTCTAAGCAGCCTGTGCTTCATCTACAACATCAGCATGGCCCTGTAGGAAATCAACACCCAGAATGTGCCACAGCTCTAGCTCCCAAGTTATCACTGAAGGGTAAATGGCTGCACAATTGCCAGGACCAGGCTCCAATTGCATTATTATATGACTCATTCATTTTATTGTTCCTGGTAATAGTGAGATGAGTTCTCTAAAAATAAATTTCTCTCTGAACTTTTTCTTGGAACTGCTTCTCTTGGCTAAATGCTCTAATTCATCGAAGAGCAAGGTTCTTATCAACAAACATTTTTTGTCTCATAAAAAATATATTTATGAAAATAAAGAACTTTGCAAAATTAAAACGAAAATTTAACTCAGCTGCCTCCTATCTCTTCCCCTATTTAGGATTTATTAACAGAAGCAGTGATAGCAGTTAATTCTCAGACTTTCACTCATAAAAGGCTGAAGTTCCAAAGTACAAAAGGTTGTTAATACAAGTTCGATATTAAGTCAAACGTTTGCTGTTATACATAAAACACTTTCATCTTATGAATCTTGATCTTGATCAACTAAACAAATGAGTCTAAATCAGTGTATATGATTTGTACTGCATTCTTCATCCTTGTATTTAATTTCATTGAAATTTGATTGTTTAGAGTCCTTGGTTCATTTTCTGTTCACCTTACTCTCAAGCCAAAGAAATAACTAGTACTTATTTATACGTGCACATGCCTTCATTCTTCATTATGGAACGTCTAGGAAAAGATCATTGCATCTGAACCGAAGACACTGAACTCAGTCTAGCTTTATGAATCCAAATTTGTGTACAGACTATATAATTGTCCATTATTAAGTTTGTAGAAATACACTACTCAACATTTCAATAAATTGTTGTAATTGTCAAATCATACAATTTGTTCAAAGAACTTTGTATAATATAATGTCTATACAAATACCGCTATTCTTGTTCTTCATGATCACAAGTATATGGTCGTTAGATCTGCATCAAAAGGTGGATAAAATAGAACTTAAAGGAGCTTATATTCATCAGCAGCACTCCTTGGTATTTCTAAAGGAAACTTCTGAGTTTCGAAAATGATTTTGTAACTTCATTACCATCAGTGGATGGTCATTGGCCCCGATTCAATGCCGTTAGGGTGCAGCAAAGAAGGACACTACTCAGTGCAAACAGCTGAACCGTGATACAGCAGAGCTGTGGAACAGCACTGCCCTGGAACAGCTCAATAGTGTTACAGCTGATTTATGAAACCACGTGGTTGTGGAACCGCACAGCTGTGAGGCGGCCCTCAGGCAAGGCTCCTCTCTGCCTGGAAAGCTCTGCTCTGCTTCCCTCCGGTCTGTTTCAGTCTCTTCCACTCTAGTCTCCCCCACCTGGCCTGCTCTGCTCTGCTCTGGCCCTATGAGAAATCTTCAGTGTTACAGTTCCAGCTGGGCAAATGCAATCTTCAGTCTTTAATAAAACAAAGTGCACTCCTAAGCCAGAGGGGAGCTTACATAAATAAAGAGAAGTCCCCGCCCTAATCTCTGATTGGTCTTTCCTCATGCAAATCTTCACCACTTGATTGGTTCAAAAAAGCATTGCCTTAATTAGTTGGATTGGGGCTGCTCTGATTGGTCAGTGAAGATGCTAATGAGGAACAATAGCTGTGCAGCTTTGATTGGATAGGGGAAGTCTTAGTCCTATTGATTGAAATACGATTCCATAAACTCCTTTGTAAGGTTGGTTCAGACAGCTGGAACAGTGCAGGCAGGCAGGTCAGTACATAAGGCAGGCAGTTCAATGCAGGCTTCAAATTAAAGCACAACTTGTGTTTTTAAATTCGGTGCTGATTAGCCACCAAGAGTCCCTATTGGTAGGTATCTTCTTTCTCAAATATTAACAAGAAGTAGCAAAATGTAGTAGAAATTAACTAAGGAAAAACATCCTTCCATGATCAGTCAATTGATTTAAAATATGATAAACAAAAGACTTACTGGCCTGATGTAAACTAAAACAAACATACAAACAAACATGTAGTCACAGTAGAATCTCAATCCTTAAACAACTGCTTGGTCCAATACATCTCAAAGTCAAATAGTAAATGTTTCCACTCGGCAAAAACATGCTCTGTTTAAAGAAATAACCTCATTGAATTTCCTCGCTTCATTACAGAAATGGATTAATTCTTTCTTTTCTGACTTTACTTGTTCTATACAGATAAAAATAAAAGGAAAATTGTTATATCACTATCTTACCACCAATGTTAAGACGACGGTTTCCAGAGTATATCTGAGTTTTTCCCTGACTTTTATAAAATCAATTAATGTATAATTTCAAAAAGTTGGTGCATTTGTCCTTTGCAATTTTCATCAGTTACAGAAAATTAAAATGGCAAAGAAACCTCCGGGGGGTTACAGCTCCATACAGCAAGCAAGTGGCACAAACTCACCTTGTGGAGAAGCAATAAGAAAGTGACTATTCCTGAGAGAGCAGAACACACTTTATATAGATTCAATGAAATATAAATTAAAACACCTTCCTGCTTTGGCTAGTTCTAACATTTTTCTTACCAGGTAAACTCTCCACTGGCAAGCAGTTTAAATGGTTATTTCATTTGAACTGCCAGGCCAGAAATATGATAGTTCTCAAGTAAAACACACTTTCGAAAATATGACATGCCACCACAGTTTTGCTATGGTCTTGGAAGACAGATTTTAAATTATGATTTAACCAAGTACAAGTTTACCTCAAGAAACAATTTATGAAAATAACATAAATCAGATGTGATAAAATCAGTAATAAATATTGTGAATGAAGGATTTTTAAAAAGATAAGCTATCTTTAGAGGAGACGGAACAATTTACATTTCGCAAGTACAGTGCACAACACACTTTAAATCACATCTGAGATGTTGAAAAATATAAATATATGTGCATCTCTGATACTGCAGCCAGATTATGTATCTCCTGATGGCTGCTTACCTTTACATATATGTGTGCATGCTTCTATAGAAGGTTTTTTTCCTTTTTTAGACCTTTTTTTGTGATATATTTATAAAGTAAAACAAGACTACAACATACTGTTGAACTATCCTAAATGTAACAGATCTGCTATTTTCAACTTCTGACCTTTGCTATTTCCAGAAAATAAATTTCTCTTTCTAGATAACAATTTTTAAAAAGTACATTAAGCCATGGTAATTTTCTAAAATAGAAAAGTGAAAATAGCCAGGCAGAACATTTCAAGGTCCCCATCAGCACCTGTACTATGTTTCCCCACATTTGTTTTATTGCTCCAGTGCCCCTCCAGCCAGACTCACGAATGTGCATTCCTCATCGTGTCGGGGCACTCCTAACGTCTGCTGCAGGCTCACTTCAAAACTAGGCGTCCAGTACTTGCAACCTTCGTTACACAAAAGCTACTTCTCTGGAGCTTACTTATAATAAAACAGAAATAATCTTTCTATTCTCTCAGGTATGATTGCCACCATCAGTTTATCAAACACTAATGTAGCAGTAAAGTATTAAAAGTCATAGATCCTAACAAAACTTGATTTTATGTCCATAGCGTTGTATACTTCTTGGCAAGGAAGGGTTCAAAATAAGTGTTAGAACAAAGTGTGACTGCAAGGCAAAACTGAATTACACCATGTTAATTACCACATGGCTACTTAAGCAAGGAAAAGCGATCCATTTGATCTATTTCAACTAAAGAGAGTATGTTGTCATGATACAGGAACTGGAGCAGAATCAGCTCTGGAAGCTGGCTCACCTCTCTCCATAAAGAGCCAAGATTTCTTAGTGTCACTGTTCTCTCTCCTTACCTGCATCCATTCATCTCTGCTACGTAGTTTCCTCTGTTGTTCTAGTTTTTATTCCCTTGTAGCTTCAGTTTGTACATGATTTCTATGTCTAACAGCGTTCTTTCAGCTGCTATGTGGCTTCCTCTGTTTATCCAGTTTTTACTTCAGTTTGTACATAACTTCTATACCTAACAGCATCCTTCTAGCTGCTACTCTTATTGCTATTCAACTCTGTGTTTTCCAGTTCAAATTCCCTAGAACGACAATCTGATTGACCAATTCCATTTGTATATAGCAGTTTATAGCTGCTATTAAGCCAATCTATTGGCTATCATTTGTTTACTATCAATTTTCATTCCTAATCCACTTAACTGTAGCCAGGAGATACAATTCTGAAGGACAAAAAAAAAAAGGCCACTAAGGTAGAAAGGACTGTGGGAAGTGCATTTTAGCTAAGATCATTGTACATGTGGGCAAGTATTAACTGGCATCCTTATTGTGATATACATAAAAACATTTACTTTGAATGACTATTTTAATAAGGTACGCTCCAGCAAACCTCGTCTAGAAATAAAGTCAAATGAATTTTTGCAATACCAATTCAAGTCTTGCAAAATTGACTAGGAACTCAACTTTGAATTTAGATATGTGAGAATTAAGTGAGTTTGTTGTAACTTTCCCAACTTTAAGGAAAAATAGAGACTATCTCGCAAGGATGCTTGCATGGTATCGCTACCTGTGGTTAAAGTTGTAGTGCTAATAGTGGTGCAGTAATTAGGATTAAGAACTCAGAAGATTTTCTCTTCATCTATTTGCAGCTGTTTAAGAAGAAGTTCAGGATTTACTGAGTTTAGTAAGTGATTTTAGTTTGTCTTTATGTAGTTTTATGCCACTTAAGATGATCTGACTATCATACTTTACTGAAGTATCTCAGATTTAATTTACCTGGCCAGTAAGAGCAGGTGCAATCAGTATTCTGATGAATATAATTTTGTAATTTTCAACATAATGCACATGATTTTCACTCCTTAGTTGAATATTGAAGTGGAATCCTCATCAGTTATAAAAACGTGCCCAACACTTATGTAATGTTAAGCTGAAACATGCTTTCACACAGATTACTTCAGATATCAGGTGTAACAGCACTTATTTTGGAAAGGAGAAAAGCAGGACTTGCTATGTTTAAATAATATAGCTTGTATAACCAGAGACATTAAAATAAAGAAAAAACTGACAGTAACCAAAGGAGAGAGGGGAGGGGATAATGGGGGAAATCAAACACCATGTATAAAGGACCCATGGACAAAGCCTAAGAGGGGCAGGACTGAATTGGAAGTGGTGGTGGTTGGGATGAGTAAAGTGGTGGCAGGAAAACAGAAACAACTGTACTTGAACAACAATAAAAAAAGTTTGAATATTTAACAAAAATAATAAATAAATAAATAAATAATATCATTTATAAAGGGCAGACCCAGGACTCAACTCTTTTAAATCATTTGTGAACTACTATCCCAGTACTCCTTCAGTAGACAGGCATGCTTGGATCCACGGAGTAAGCAAAAGGAACATGGCAAAACACAAGAAAATCTATAATCCAAAGCATCTGGGATGAAATCATGAAGATAACATCAAGACGCAGGAAGGAGAAGACAACTAAAAGTGCATCTGAAGTGACTGATATCAAAGGAATTGATCTTAACTTATTTTGAATATTATCTCATTTTCATTTTATATACAAAGTTCAGAATATTGGGGCTAGATTCTTGTACACTCTGTGAAAAAGAATTCTGAGGTCACATTTCAGCTCAGTGAGGAAGAGCGCCATGGTGGATTAGGAATAGCTGCCATGGGTGCAGGTTTGAGAACAGAGGTCTGGGTGCTGCATGATTGCCAGCTCTGACTTAGACTTCTCATTGGTCTATTAGTACTGGGTTGGCCAAAATGTTCATCTGATTTGTTTTCTGTAAGATAGCTCTAGTAGCACTTAGTTGTCTTTAACTTCCCTTGAAACAATTTTGTTAGATTGTATTGTGACAGTTGTCATATCAATGTGCATTTAAAAAAAATTTATCAAAATTGGTGAACTTTTGTGTAGCCATTTTAATATTGAAGATGGAAGAAACTAAACAATATTTTGGCATATTATGCTTTATTACTTCAAGAAAGGTAAAAACACAACAGAAACACAAAAAAAGATTTGTGCAGTGTATGGAGAAGGTGCTGTGACCATTCAAATGTGTCAAAAGTGGTCTGCAATTCTATTTTGTTCCTTAGTTCATTCTGTTCCACAGGCATGGAAACATGGAACAAACTGAAAGTGATCAGAGCAGCAGGAAAGGGGGACAATAGTGGAAAGAGGGGGAAGGGACTAGACAAAGAACATGTATGACTGACCCAAGGACATGGACAACAGTGTGAGGATGGACTGTGGGATCGGGGAGGGGATGGGCGGAGGAGGGCATGGGGTAAAATTGAGACAACTGTAATAGAATAACAATAAAGAATGATTTTAAAATAGTGGTTTTCAGAGTCTCATACTGGAGATTTCTCACTGGATGATGCTCCATGGTCCGATAGACCAGTTTAAGTTGATAGTGATAAAATCGAGACATTGAGAACAATCAAAGTTATATCACATGATAGCCAAAATACTCAAAATATCCAAATCAATAAAGTTATTGGTGAAAATGAGAAATGTGTATTTTACTTTACGGAAAAACCCATAGGGACTTTTTGGCCAACCCAATGTATATGCATTGCTCTCCTGCCATGAAGTCCTGCCTAGTGAGTAGGACTAGAAGCTACAGGATTCAGAGAAACCAATTCACAGATCATCAGCAAACGTTTAGAGATGCCTGCGGGTGGTGCAGTAGGCCCTCCATGCCATGCACTTGGTCAGACGATTGTCAGGAAAAAAGTTACTGAAAACAACCGGAAGTCAAATCTGATAGCTCTGTAGCCACTGTGTTTCTGCCATGAAGACATTCCATCAGGTCTTTGGAAACTGATCCCAAAATGGAATCTGATACAGCAAGATCTGGATGAGGAGGTGGGAGAAACTCGCAGTTCAGAAATATTTTCCAGATGTTTCTAAGAGATTTAAATTTTAACATACACTTTTGCTTTGTCTCAAACACACTCTCCTAACTTTTCAAAAAGAATATCCCTAGAGAAGCAAAGACAGAAAAGATTGGACCTTGGTCACCAGTCCATTGCTCAACCACAAACCCCCAAACAGAAGACTGGAATCTCCTGGATAATTTCAGTTTTCTCTAGATTCCTGGTATTCCCAATCAATGGGGTGATGCACAGGTAGCATAACAATCGCCTTTGTTGTTCACTCTCAGTTCTCAAATTTTCATCCCCCTCAGGAGCTTGTCTTCAGTCAAAAAAAAAAAAGTAGTTCTGCTGCACAAAAATCCCTAGACATCCCATTTAAACTCTAGAATCCTGTCAACGTTCACATATCTAATATTTTTTTACTAGACCATAGTGTAATAATTTCACCAGCCTACATATATTTTATCAAAAATAGCACAGTTATATAAGATATCATATTAACACAATAACTTTTAAGAAATATTATTCACATCAACTAGTTTTCTATTAAACAAATTCATAAATGATTAAAATTAAATATGCTTCTCTAAATAAGAGATAAACTAGAGACTCAGTGACAAATTTTATTAGGCATTCCATTTACTCATTAGGGTGTGACATTTCTATAATTAATGAGTTTTATGAATATGGCTACAACATTAGATTATATAACTACAAAATGTTTTATTGTCCTCTGTAGAATTCATTATTACCTATAATTCAAAGAACTATGAAATCAAATTATAGAATTCTATATATGATGTTATTCTTTAATATTAAAGTAAATAAATGTTACATAGATATTTTACAAGTATAAACTTCTGGAAGAATGAGTTCCATACTGCAGGTAATCATCCATATTGTTGGAATTTTTATAA
Organism: Desmodus rotundus; assembly: GCF_022682495.2. Lineage (NCBI taxonomy): Eukaryota > Metazoa > Chordata > Mammalia > Chiroptera > Phyllostomidae > Desmodus > Desmodus rotundus. Next base: position 170,069,042 of record NC_071388.1, read on the forward strand.
AAATGTATTAATTTTATTATCAGGAGAAATAATAAAGACAATCTGTGTAAACAAAAGGGAATTTTGGTCACGTGTACAATGTCTGTCCAGAAAGTATCCAGCCATGTACTATGAAAAACAGAAATATTTATTGAAGAAGACACAAGACACAAGAAACATTGTACATAAGACATGAAGCCTCAGTTCCCTTCAAAGTAGGCATCTTGGGACCTCACACAGTGCTCCCAGCATCTCTTTCACTGTTCAAAACACTCTACCAAATCCTTTGTTGGAATCGCCATCAGCTGCCCTGTTGTGTTTTCCTGAATCTCATCGATAGTCTGAAATCTCTTCCCTTTCAAAGGCGATTTTAGTTTTGGGAAAAACCAGAAGGCACCAGACAGCAAATCTGTGTTGGAGGGGGGCTGAATCACTTGGGTGATTTCATGTTTCTCCAAAAAAGTCTGCACAAGATGTGATACATATAATAAATAGAAGAAAAAAAGGAAGCGAAATATAACCAGAGACATTGAAGTTAAGAACAATCTAACAATGGGCAAGGGGGAGTGGGGAGGGGACAGTGAGGAGAGGGGATTACAGGAACTACTATAAAGGAGACATGGACAAAATCAAGGGGGAGGGTGGAAGTGGGGGAGGGAGGGGGGTCAGCCGGGGTGGGGTGGAGGGATGGGGAGAAAGGGCACACAACTGTAATTGAATAACAATAAAAAATTAAAATTAAAAAAAAAGATGTGATACATGAGCTGTATGTGATACATGAGATGTGATACATGAAGGCATGTTATTGTGATGAAGCTGCCCATTATCAGTTGTCCATAGCTGCAGCCATTTTCATTGTATTGCATCTCTCAACCAATGAAGAACATTGAGGTCGTACTCCTTATTAATGGTTTGGACTGGAGGAGCATACTTGTGATGGACAACACCTTCCCAATCAGAAAACACAGTTAACATGGTCTTGATCTTACTACAACTTTGCTGCACCCTCTTCAGATGTGTAGAACCAGGCACCTTCCATTGGGACAACTGGGCCTTCATTTCCAGATCATAGCCATAGGCCCACAGTTCATCTCTGGCTATGGCCTTCTTGAGAAAAATCTGGTTCATTGGTAGCAGTTTGAATGAAGTCATTAGCAACTGCAACACAATGTTCCTTCTGTTCTGGTAGCAGAAGGCACAGAACAAATTTTGCCACAACACATTTCATGCCAAGATCCTGCATCAAAATCTTGGACACAGTAGTTTTTGGAATCCCCAGATCAGCTTCTAGTTCTTACACTGTCAGTTGTCTATCCTTGTTGATTGCAGCCCATACACGTTCAACATTCTCAGGTGTTCTGCTTGTTGTAGACCTTCTAGAACATTGGTCACTTTCAACAGATTCTCAACCATCTTTGAAGCTCTTATTTGTGCCACACTTATTTTGTGCTGCACTCCTTGCATCATCCCCCAAAGCCTTCTCAATCATCTGAATAGTTTCCATGGAGGAATGTTCAAGTTTAACATAAAATTTGATGCAGAGTCATTGCTATACTTACTCAGCCATTTTTAATGCAATGGCCACACAGTACACATGCTCACTCAGCAGTGTCTACCACCCCCCACTGACTAGTACAGAGAAATTGTCACACCATGTGCATCCCAGTCCACTCTCCTTGGCTTCCAGGTCACATCAATATGGTACAAACCATTCTCAGTATATTAACAATGGTTGGATTTTTTTCTAGACAGACCACATATACTTTAAAATAATCACAAGTAATGTCACTTCTCCATAGCCTTATTTCATAAAAATATTTTAAACTAGTAATACTTTCTGATGAAATTTCTATATGCCAACTATAATTTTAAGATCTTTTTTGACCTAATATTCACAACAATCATATATTCCTCAAAAAGAGTTTACATATAAATGCAATTTGATTTTTCTTCTTCCAAGAGCAAAGGCTAAATATATATATTAGTCCTTAACATGACTAACACTATATGATGTTTAGAAGAACATAATAAATCTAACCTAATGCTCTATTATAGAGAAATTCAGTAACTTTTCCAATGTCATTGCTTGATTATTAGTGGCAATCTTTATGACCTCCAATCCAATACTCTTTCACACAGAGTAGATTATGTATTATCATTCAAAGCACTCATATAACTATTCTGGACTGGCAGAATAATAATATGCGCACTTCACCAATATCATAATTCCTCAAACACTATGTAGAGACCTCTTATTTTACATTAACAATGTCTGAGCTACAATATATTAAACTGATATATTATGTTTTAGAGTGTACTGTTTATGAGCAGGATACAAAAGATGATAAAAAAAGACAGAGTGTGGAACTCTGAGTCAAAAGATAGAAAAGAAGCTTTTCAGGCAAATCTTCTGGATTTTACAATAAACTATAAATAATATTCTCAGTTAAATAAAGATGATAAAGCAGTCATTAAAGAAAAAAGACTATAAGGAATATTTATAGAGCAAGACAAGTTCTTAGTAATTAAAAATATGACAGATTTTTTAAAATTCTGTAAAGAAAATATGATAATGTCAAATATGCCTCCCAGTACATTGCAGGAGAGGGAAAGCAATGGCCAAAAGGAGAAAGAAGGCAGGAAGTGAGGAAGAGGGGGAGGGTGGTAGGAGAAGAGGGATCGAAAAATAAAGAGCACAAGGAAGAATGAAGACAGAGGAGGGCAGCAAGAAGAAAGAAAAAAATGAGAGAACTAGGGAATAAGATAAGGAATCCAAGAGGTGAATGAATTTCCAGGAACTCTGTTGTGGCGATCAATTCCCAATATGTATGTATATCAAGTCCTCATATTGTACACCTTAAACTTATACAATGTTTTGTGTCAATTATATCTTAATAAAGGGAGGGGGGATTGTCATTTCCAGGGGGAAAAAACAAAGAACAGAGAAACTATAAAAAAGGACATTATTTTAAAACAAAAACTACAAGTATACATTCTAAAACAAAAGGAAATCAGTATCCTTTAAACAGTACACACAAAACAGGTGTAAAAAGATCTGTAACAAGGCACATCCTTAGACAATTTCAGAACAGGGAAAAGAGAGGACCCTGAAAAGATTAGGTCACATAAAACGAATCAGAAATAACAACATTATCAGTCTTCCTAAAAGTCACACCATCGTGAATGCTAGGAGGCAGTGGAACATGGCCTCCTTATTTCTAAAGCCAGATTATTTCTGACCTAAATGTGATATCAACCCAAATAATTAATAAAAAAAAGTAGGGTAGAGCAAAAAAGGTTTTATGACATTCAGAATGCCAACATTTCACCTCATATACTCAAAACCATGAAGCTATCAGAGGGAATACAGCAAGGAAGAATAGAACATGTAATTTGAAAAGCTAGAGACCTCAGGGGAAAGGTAAAAGGGATTCCAAAAGTAGCACTTTGCAAATCTTAGCAAGCAGTCATAGCTGAGAAGAGATTGTGTCAGATTTGTGAGTTTATCAAAGAAAAACAAAATTGGTGCATATACATTAACTAAGATTGTGGAAAATTGTAATGAAAGGCATTTTACTGAGCTCTTTGTGAACATAAAGATACCAAAATGTCATAGATTTGTTTTAAAAAAACTAAGCAAATGAACAGAAAATAAAATGAGGTAATTATCCCATCAGAAAATGTAATGATTCTTAGCTGAAAAATAAAATTTTGTATGAGAACAGAAATATAAACAAGGTATACTACTTGGCTTAGCAGTTAATCTTTTTTACATAATCATACCAATGGAGAGAGTAACTGTGAATTCAACAAAAAATTTTAACACCACCATACACAGGTAAAGAAGCAAGAAAGTGGGATATGAGATAAGTAAAACCTATAATTACAACATGAGGAAGTCAATAGATAATGTCCAAAAATGACAAAGCAAAATATTGCACTATTTAATTATTTAGATATATGAAGGTAAATGCCAGAAGAAACAACTAAAGCACTAGAAGATAATGTCAGGAAGGTGGCAGGTATGATCATTTGACATTTTAAACTATAATTATTTATTTAATGAAAAAATGTTAAGAATAAAGGTAAATGCAACACTCCTACAAAAAAACTCACCACAGCCTGAACAAATGTGATAACCTCACAGTGTACAAACAACTCTCCACAATTTATATAGTTTTGAAAAGACTCTACTTATCATCTCTTGAGAATTGTGATGACAGATAGAGCTCTGAGGCCTTTGAGAATTTGTGAAAATACAGACTAAAATGAAATTCAGGTAACTCTACCATATATTCCCTTTAATGAGCTCCTGTGCCGCAATTCTCATTTGAGACTACTGGATTGTCTTGATGCTGACATTTAGAAGCTTTTGTATTGCAGAAAAGTGAAGACATATGTTTAGATTCCAAGAGTTCCAGGTATGCTGAAATCCAGTTTCATTTTACATTGCTTTTCGTCCTTTTACTTCAATTCCATAACTCACAATGCCGTAATAGTTGATTTGTGTTGTCCAAATGCTATTGGTAGCCTAGTGAAAGATTTGATATTGTTTATTGCCAAATATGTCTCCAAAATTTTAAGCCCCTTATCTCTCCATTACTCATTTGTAAAGCAGGTTAATGTAATGCAATATTGAAGTCAGAGTGAGTCAGTGCAGAAACAATTCTGAATGAGAAGAAGGAAGCTTGTCAGTTGTTGGGATAACTTAACTTAATAGCTTAAGCAGAATAACTTAAACTATTTTTCCAAACTGTAAAGGATGTTCAGACTTAAAGCTTTTTGGTTGTAAGGATTTGGGGGGAGGGGGAAGGGCTGTTTGTTTAATACCTGTAAACCAGATTTTGTAGGGGAATTTATTTAATGTGTCTAATTTGTTGGAACTTAAATTTTACTTCAAAGTAATTAGAGTAGAAAACTAGTAATTAAGGGAACTAAGATTCTAGTCCCAATTCTATAATTTATTCAACATATTCAACAAACACTTAATTAACACCTCAAAGCCTTGTCTTGACTTAGCATAGATGGGTTAAGCACACAAGATCCACTCCCTAGTAGGTAAGGTCAAATTATCTACTACATGAGTTTATAGGTTTTCAACAAAATTTTAAGTTCTTGATTAAAAATTGTCAGACCTTTAAAAAAACTCCTGTCCATTAAAACTACATATTTAGAGAATGACTGTTGCAAAGTATAGACTCAATTTCATCTGAAGCCTTGATTTTAACTACTACACATAACCACATTAACCCTCGGAAATGAAGGCAAACAAAGCAGTTAGTCTTCCTCCAGAGTTAGATGTGACCTTAGCAACCTGTCTTTTATAAACTAAACATTTGGAATATTAACTCTTATTGTTATTACTCAAGAAAGAGGTATTGATAAGTCAACAAAATCTGCACCGAAACACATTCATGTTTTGAGGCTGTTTCAAGGGTCCTGTTTGTCAACTCAGCCCTTATGGGCATATTCGTACACTAATCCCTTGACCAGTATCTTATTTCTTGTCTCAGTATTATTACATACCTCTTAAGGCACTTTCTAAAGCTTTTAGAATAGTATTGAGTGCTAAGATAATAAAAGTAATGAATATGGTAAAAAAAAAAAAAGCAGGAACTTTCAGGTATATGAGGAAAGTCACCTAAATATATATATTTGTACCTATTAATAAAAGTCATAGAGAGAAAGGAAACAAGCTATCTAGTCATTAGCTCCTGAGACATTTTTAGTCTATTTGGGTAAATTTTGCTCAGTTGAGGAGCATTGTGAAAGCCAGTAGATTTAAAAGCTCTGGCATTCATAATAAGTAGGAATGGAGAAATTCAGTTACTTAGTTATAGACTTTTGAGTTAGGGGAATGGATTGCATCACAGTGGTTACTGTTGTTTTATTTAAGACAGAAATTAAAGTGCACAAAAATTCAGTTCAACTCTGTTGGTATAGTCTCTCCCCCCCCACCTAAAATAACTACATTGCTTTTGCATCCACTTAGTAATTGCATCCAATTACTAAGACTTCAGTGTTCCTGTTATGTGAATATAGTACATCTTTCTCTCAAATTTAAACCACTTAATATATTTTCAATGTCTCTTGCATTCATATTGAATCCAAAATAAAAATCACTCATTTGATCCTATTAGGATTTTCTTTCTTTTTCTGTCTTATAACTCTTTGCACTAATTAGTTGTTTTCTTTTTTTTTAACACACACCACATTTTCTTCTGCCCACTAGTCCAAACACCAACCCTCAATGACATAACCAACAAATGCAAAATTTGAATTTTATTTTTTCCCTTATTTAAGCTTGCTCTGCTTCACTTCTCTCCAAATTGTTCTAGAGATTCAACCCAATCCCAGGCAAAATCCCATTGGCTATTATGTAGAAATTGGCAAGCTGATTCTAAAATTAATATGGAAATTAAAGGACCTAGAAGAACCAAGTCAGTTTTAGTAATGGAGAGAAAAGTTGAAAGATTAGAAGCCACCTGCTTTCAAGATCTTCTATAAAGCAACAGTGTATTGAACTCAAGATGGTCAAGCAGATCAATGGAACAGAAAAGAATCCAGAAGTAGACTCATGTATGTATGTGTGTGTGTGTGTATAAATTTTTTAAAGGTACATAGGAAATTCAGTATAGAAATGATGGTCTTTCCAAAGATTTCTTAGGTAAAACACCAAAAAACATTATCTATAAAAGATAAAAGTGATAAATTGGGCATTATTGAAATCCAAACAACAGTGTGGTGGTAGCCAGAGGAAAAAGGGGGTGGGGACTAGGTGGAGGTGGGCAAAGTGGGAGGAAAGAGGACAGAAAGACTTTGCTTGGGGTGATGGGCACATGACTCAGTGTACAGATGATGTTTTGTTCAGTTGTACACTAGAAACCCATATGGTTTTGCAAACCAATGTCAACCAATGAATTCAATTAAAAAAAAAAGAAATTAAAAGTTTTCTTCCACAAAAGATGTTGTTAAGAGAAGGAAAAAACAAGCTATGTAGGCTGGGAAAAAATATTGGTACGTCACATATCCAACAAAGTACTTATATCCAAAATACCTTAAACACTCAAAACTCAATAGTAAGGAAATAAACCATTTTTAATGGGCAAAATATCTGTACAAATGCTTTACCAAAGAAGGTATGTATAAGATATACAAATAATAAGCACCAAAAATGTCCCAATATTGTTAGTCATTAAGGAAATGCAAACTAAAATAACAATGAGATACCACTATACATACTTAATAAAATGGGGGGGGTTAAAGAATAAAATTAAAAATTGGCTTATCGAGTGTTGTCTAGATTGTGGAGAAACTAAAATTCGCAGTTTGCTAGTGGAAATGCAAAATGGTACAGCTATTCTCAAAAAGAGTTTAGCAGTTTCTTACTGAATGAAATACACACTCACCAATGATGGTAGATTCCTCTTCAATCTTCAGTCTGCTCCTCACTCACCCACACCTGTGTTTGGTGTTTTACTTTGACGTCACATATGGATATCCCTAAAGGCTAAGTTAATAGCCCTTTTCTTCTTATACTCTACTTTTTTAATATTCTACTTTCTTCTCAGGCAATCTAATCTATATCCATGACTTCAATAAACATCCAGTTACTGATAATTTCCAATTTTATAGCATCATTTTTTATCTCTTTTACATGTTCAAGTTTACATATCTGAAGGTTTCCTTGATGTATCAAATATATCAAAGTCACTACAACCTCAACAAACTCCCAAGGTCTCTGCTCTAAAGCTAGTCTTCTTTCATGTTTCCTTGTTCACTGAATGATACAACCATAGATCCAGTCTCTCAAGACTGAACAAGAGTCAGCATTGACAACTCTCTCACTTTTACCACCCCTTCCTCTATACCCTATCAATCACCAAGTCTGATGATGTTTTCTTTAATTACTTATGAATTCATCCTTCCTTTACTTCCCAATCATATTTGAGCCAACATCATATTTTCACCAAACCACAGCTAGATCCACCTAACTCCTGCCACCAGTGTCCCTTCATCTGCTATGTCTTCCTCAGTCCATTCTCAAAACAGTACATGACATATCCTTTTAAAAAGGAAAGTTTGATTTCACCTTTGTTCTGTTTTAACCCTTCTTCAATAGAGTCATATCTCTTTTATGATGAAATTTAAATTTTTAATATGGCCATGTCCCTCTGTGGTCTCTATTTCTAGCCTCAATTCCCACTAATCTCGCTTGTTCTCTCTGTAGTAAGTTCCTTGAAAGTACTGAAACTTTGCACATGCTGTTTCTTGTTACTAAGTTGCATTTTTTCCTTCTTTGCTCCTACTCTTTTATGAATGATCTCTTATTTATTATTCCAATCTCAAATCAAGCAGAATTTTTTTTAGAAGAGGCTTAGCTAACTACTCAATCTAAATTAGGCCCTCATGTTATAATTTTTCATAGTTTAAAATACTTTCCTTCACAGCAACTTCCCAATTGAAATAATGAATTTATTTGTGACTATTCTTAATGATTGTTTTCCTCCTTATGCTATAAGCTCCATTATAGTTGCCTTTGCCAACCATTGTACCCCTAGCATGTATCCAGTATCTGGTACATAATAAAGTCTCAATAAATATTTAAGGTATAAATACATCCATATATTATAGGTATAAATACATCCATATATTATAGGTATAAAAACTGTAACTTAGATAATTAAACTGGCTTCTAAGCCATATTTCTAGAGAGAGAAAGAAGTGGGATTTGAGTCCAAGTATGTAGAACTCTAAAGTCTATTCAGTTATGCAGCTGAACTGTTCTCTTTATCATAATTGTCTCAGCTCAGCTAGTCAAAAACACAGGCCAACTTCAGACAGGCTTACCCATCTTTTTCTTTCACTTTCAACAGCTTTAACAGTTTCAACCACCAATTATTATTATCTCCATACAGTGTCAATTGGCCGAGCCAACAGTATCTTCTCCACTTAAGCAATAGCAAAATTCTAGATGACTGATGAGAATGACAGCCAGAATATAACATATACGATTTACATGTAAACATGACCAGTGAATCCAAATGTTTTTAAAGAGTTAAACGTATTCTCCATTTTGTTTAACAGCTGGCAAATCTACAGTTGGCAACTATGAGGGAAATGTTTGCCACATGCAGGTGGTAAAAGAGAATTAAATTACAAACACATGAAAATGTGGTTTTCAGCTGTTCCACAGTGCTACTATGTTGGCCAAGAAAGAAGTGGAATTTCTGTTGGCTTGAATTTTCTGAGATTTTATATTTGAATCAAATGAGTTCCATTTAGAGGCAAAACTAGCCCTCAAAAAATACAGATTTTCCCCTTGTGTCTCTACTATTTCTTATCTAGACTAAGTTGGAGTGGAGTTATTGAATCATAATGTTGGCTGATTTGGCTAAGATTAACCCCTTCTTTTAGCATTTTGACAAAGGTTTTATCAGAATTTTTAAAATCAAAAAACGCTGAAGTGGTATTGTCTATAACTCATCTGGTAAGAAAATATGAAATTCTTATAAATGTGGAAAATTATCTGTCTGTAAACATGAAAAGTTTATTTTAATATGATAGAACTGTGTGATACAAATATTAATGTTTTGTGAGGTGTTTAAAAATTATCTTCTATTATTTTTCATTTCCTTTATTTATATTGTCAGATTTGGAGAAGTGTTTGCTCAACTTCTGTTAAAAAATATTTTGCTGCCATGCTTGATTACTCCTACCCTAGATGGCTGAAAAAAAGGAAATCTGGGTTTTTTTTTAAGAACTGGATAAGAAGAGTCAAAATAAATCAATCTGCATGTTAAACCACAGTCTGTCCAGCATGTACCCAGCCATATAATGTGAAAAATGTCTATTTTTCACATTGAAGAAGATACAAGATGCAAGAAACATTGTTCATAGGACATGATGCTTCAGTCTCCTTCAAAGTTGGCATCTTGGGACCTCACACAGTTCTCCCAGCATCTCTTCCACTGTTCAAAACACTCTGCAAAATCCTTTGTTGGAATCGCCATCAGCTGCCCTGTCATATTTTCCTGAATCTTATCGATAGTCTGAAATCTCTTCCCTTTCAAAGGCAATTTTAGTTTTGGAAAAAGCCAGAATTTGCAGGGTGACAAATCTGTGCTGCAAGGGGGTTGAGTCTTCTGGGTGATTTGATGTTTCATCAAAACGCTGGACAAGACGTGATGCATTAGCAGGTACATTGTCATGATGAAGCTGCCAATTACCAGTTGCCCATAGCTGCTGCCTTCTGAATCATTCAAATGGTTTCTGTAGAGGAATGTTCAAGCTTAACACAAAATTGGATACAGATTCATTGCTCTATTTGCTCAGTCATTTTGAATGTGATGGCCACACAGTACACATGGTCACTCAATGGCATGTATTGCCCCCACTGACTAGTACAGTGAAGTTGTCATTGTTCATACATGTGCATTCCAGTCCACTCTCTTTGGCTGCCACATTACATCAATGTCACACAAACCATTCTCATTATATTAACAATGGCTGGGCTTTTTCCAGGTAGACCTCATACATGATTTAATGCAATTAATATAATATAGTATAACATAACATAATACATGTGAAATGTATCAAGTATATGAAGGTAGATAGGTATTTCTTTGGCTTAATTGTAAGAATTAAGAGAAAACAAAAAAACTTACCCAAATCTATTCTAGCCAAGTAACATCAATTTCATGAAATTACTGGTCTTAAAGAGTAATTCAAACTTCCCTTCCCCCTAAATCTCTCACTCTTAATTATGTCAGAATAGTCATAGAGGGTATTATTCTACCTTAATGAATACTACATTAAAATCATGAAATAATAGTGACTCCTCTCACTTCGTGATTACTCCTGGGCCCTTATTTCTCTTGCTTACTTGGAAGTTGGAGTCCAAAGAGTGTATTATGCATCGGCCTGGTTCTCAAACAAAATGGACACTCAGTTACCAAGACTCATCCAACCCTGGTGATGTCCCTCTCCTGTCGCCAAAATTGGGGGCCTATTCTATGAGACACCTTATACTGTGACATCGAAAACAAGGATTTCCCTTTCCAATAGTCTTGACTATACCTGGCACTTGGTATCTTCTCCAATAGATTATCTACCAGCAGCTTTTCCCTTCCCTTCTAACGAATTGCTTTCACTCAACAAACTTTTACAGATCACCTACTTGGTCCCAGGCAGAGTTAGACATGCCTCTGACAGAGAACAAGGTAGAGAGTGTCCCTCCCCATTGCCAAGATTGGACAACCTATGTGAACACAGACAGAAGACCATTACAAGGTGGAGGTTGTCCTCTCTCACATCACTCACAACTCACACATGTGCTTCCCCCATGTGTGCTTGCTCAAAACAATATTTCAGTATTTGTGGTCAAAGTAGTTTTAAATACTTTAAAGATAACTTTTACAGGTGTATGTTAATGATATTTTTACAACATCTTCTGGAATGCTACAAAAGCAAAGAAAAACAGTAATTTCTCATAGCCATTAGTATGATTTAGAGAAAAGTTTCTGCAATTTCTTTAGGAGGATGAGGTGCATTGTGGTTAAGTTTTAGTACTTTTTGTTTCCCCATTGACTCCTGTAGTTTTATAGCAGATCATTTAGGTGTTAACACAGTAATTTTTGTTCCCCAGGGAAAACTGTAGGAAAGAATTTTGTGGAAGACTTATGTCATACTGTGTTTCTCAGCCCTTATGAGATCAGAATCCCTTGGGGAGCAAACAGAACATGATAAAATATACCCTGTCCAAACCCTTCATTAGCAACAGTATTTCTTAAAAGCACTCCCAGTAATTGTAATGTGCGATCACAATTAAGTTATAACCTGCAGTTCAAACACAACATTTACTATGGATTTCTGCACTATCCTCTAGTCTCCTTCCCAATTTTTTATTTTCTGCCCCGTGCCCAGAGTTTCATGCACATTTTTAATTGATAGAGTATATATTATTTGATCATTTCAATTTGCCCTTTTGCAGGACACTTAAGAGACTCTTCATTTTTGCTGATTGTCAGATAACTGATTTTTTGGTTGTTCCCATTCTAGTGTCCAAACTGAGTAAAAGTACTGGCAAATCATTTCTGACTTCTGCAATAAAGCATTTAATTCCTGTCTTAATTCATACCACGTCATCCCAGAGCCTATTTTGACAAGCATTGCAGGTTTCACTCTGATGTTTCTAGCAATATGAAGGGGGTGTCTCCACCGATTCAAGGCCCCTGCTTGCAGATTTCCCTTCGCTCCCAGCAAACGACAGCACATTTTCTGTAGGACAGAAAACAACTAGGCATTCTATTAGTATCAGAATCAGCAGACGGGGAAAGTATTTTTCAAAAGAAAATCATTATAAGGAAAGAATTTTTTCAGGGACACATACAAAAGCAAATTTACTTATGTGCTCTTTATACGTGGCATGGAGGCATGACACTCATTTATATTTAGTAAGTAAATAAAAGTCTTTAAATGTCTACTTAAGTCACACATGAAAAATCAGTAGAGCAGAGGTAAAGGTAAAGAGAAAAAGAGGGTATAACAGAAAAAGAATAAGAAAGGGAAGAAAAAAAGCAACACATAAGAGAAAAGGAAGATATCTCAAGAGATTAAAGGAGAGGAGGACGTCTGCCTCAAGAGGAGCCTAGAGCCACCTCATCTCCTGCAGTAGTGCAGGCTGTGCCTCACCCAGGGCCTCTGGACAGTGGGGATCAGACATAAACCCCTGGCTTATGCATCAATTCCCTATATCTTGGGATCAGGTTTCATGCTCTAAGAAAGGGACATCTTTTTTTAAAACATGTACAAAGTTACCTGTGGGTCTGCCAAAGTCTAGAGCAACGAACTAGGGAGGAAAAAACTAAAGAGCAAAGCACATGCCAGAGTGGTAATGGGAAGGGGGAAGAGCAGAGCTTCCACAAAAAGAATGGGAGGGAAAAAAAGAAAACAAAAATAGGCAAGATATTGCTACTGTGTCTTTGCAATGCTTTTCCTTCCACCTGGAATGACCTTAGATCCCTTTTTCAACCTGTAAACACTCTTTCACTAAGTGTCAACTCAAATGTCATCCCTGAAGGGAAGCCATTTGTGACTCTCCAGGCAGAATTGGTCATGCTTATACATATACACATGTTACACTTACCTGTCTTATCCTCATATTTTTGCCCTATCCCCCCATTTATTATGAACTCCATAATGATAGAAACAAAGCTTTGTGTGTGACCTCAGTATATGATAGACTTAAATGAGTAATGCTTGCTTGATGGTAATACAGCATGTGAAAGCATTTGTACACACTCTGGCATAAGCTAGAAGGCAGTGTGCAGAGTAAAAGGAGCCTAAGTTTTTGACAGGTTTACACTGATTGGCTTCAATTCCAAGATGTGATCTTGAGTATTTCAGTTAATCAATTAATTCTAGGTTTCTTCATCTCTAAAATGGGGAAAATGACTACTTACATCATAGGGTTACCAAAAATTATATTAAGTATGGTTTGAGTAATGTGCATACACAGAATGAAAATTGTTCCCATTACTAACAAAATAACTTTGTAATTAATCCATAGAGACAGGCAAAAGCTGATTGGTGGTTGCACAGAGCTCAGAGTAGAAAAGAGTGAGCAATCGCTTTGGGGTGTTTAAAAAATGTTCTAAAACTGGATGTGGTGATATTTGTAAAACTGTAAATTTACTAAAAGCCATTGAATTTTACTCTTAAAATGGATGAATTTTATAGTTTGTAAATTATACCTCAGTAAGGCCATTTGGCTTCTACTGTTCCAAGGCATGGGAAGGGGAAGTGTGTGGAAATTAAATGAAACAAAATTGGCCATGATAATTGCTTAAACTGCGTGATGAGTGCATGGAATTCATTAAGCTATTGTTTTAAATTTTGCATATATTTGAAAATTTCCACAATAAAAATAATTTTTAAATGTTATAATTAATGACAAGTTTTATAATTTTAACATTATTAAATTTACCTACTTCTTTAAACTAAATATAAAGTCTCATTTCTTAACATATATAGTACTGGTAAGAAATAAGAGCATGGATGAATGGGAGGCATAGACCGAACACATTTCCGCTGTCAGTGAGAAACACAGGTTAGTTGGAGGGTATTCTTATATTGTGTTATTAGTCTTGATGTTACCTATTTTTTGCCTTTGCTAAATTGTCAAGATGGCATTTCCTGGTTTAGTAAAACTTCAACATAAATTTAGAGCTAGTAGAGGATACTGAAAAAAAAAACATAAAGAACCAGAATATGTATACGCAATGTGCTCCATCCTAACTTTTGCCCATCCTACTCACATCAGTTTTCTACTAAAATGTAAACCTCTATTTGAATTTCTCTGAATATCAGTGTGCAAATCAGTCACACACAAAAGGGTAGTAACAACTTAACTCCCCTTCTCACCTTCATTTTCCACATCCTATTGATGAACACATTCCATAAATTATACCACTTAACATTTTCCTATGCATTCCCTCTTCTCCGTTGACAAAAACACTTCCCTGGTTCTGCAGATCACACCACCTTTCACGAAGATACTGAATATCTTCTCCACCCAGCATTCCTATTTGTCTCTTTTCACATCCTCTACATCAGTCACTCACAATTTGCTTTTCTTGAAAATATTATGAAACATGTTCACAAGTATACTACCAGGTTTTACCAAAATTGCAAAATAAAAAGCATGTAGGCAAAGTATTAATTTATTCATGGTTATAACTATTACTAATACCTCAGTAATGGTCACTTTCAAAGGGGCAATCTGTGAAAAGATATGGGTATCCTATAGTTCCAGGCCAAGGGTATTTTTGCTCTTTCTTCCAATAAAACAATCCACAAAATAAATTAGTGCTTAAATTTTTCTATGGCTCTTCATTGCATACAGACTAAAATACACATTCTTTAATAAACTGTGTAAGTTCAACATGTCCTATAACCTCAACTCCCTCATCTGGGCTCTGCCCATATATTCTCTGTTGACCCTGGTCATCCTAATCCAAATCTACACTCCAGTCATACTGACCTACTTGAACTTCTCTGATCTCTTGTTGTGTCTCATATTTTTAGAACCCCAAAACTAGTTGTAAATGTATTGTTTTTTAAACTGATGGCACTAATTCACATGTGCAAGCTGTTAGTAAAAAAAAAAAATCTCTTCATGACATATAACACCAAATGATGGAACTCTGAGGCAATTCAGAGGCTTAATGATTATCCAACTTAACAGTTTTAGTATCTGTACCACAGGTGAAATTATTATGTATTTCTTCTCCTAATTCAAAAATGTGCTTCTGGATCTAAAATCTGTTCCTTCTAAGTATAGCACATATTAAACCATCCTATCTGTAAGAACAATGAAATAACTATTATACCATAATGTTCAGTATGATATGATACACTAACTAGTCCTAGTTACACACACAATGGTACATTTTAAAGAAATACACATGACTTTTTCTGTAATTTACTTCAAAACTCTGAATTTCATAATATTTTAAAAGTACTTAAAGTACAAATATCTTCATAAAATTATTTGTGTAAGGAAAGCCTAAATGAAGAAAGAGAGGTGAAGGAAGAGAGTAAAGTTGCACTTACTGTTCTAATCACGAGATCTAATTGGTTTTGCCAATATTTTACTTTAAAAAATGATAACAATTTTATTTTAAAAACTAGTGCAATGGAAAGAAAATAATGCTATTTATGATACTTATAAGAATTAATAAATAAAGGTACCATTCTTCTGAACTCTTTATGGAGTCTACATGCACAATGATTTAAGACTAGGTGTCATAAAGACATAAATTTATTGCTCTGCAAATATTGAGAATAAGTTGGGATTACTTGGGGCAATGCAGGAAAAGGAAAAGAAGAAAAACTATAGAAGCATGATAGACAGAAAGAAGTTAATATAGTTGTTTGAAGCAGAAATGTTCTATGAGGTGAGATAACCATTAAAAAAATTAAAAAAGAAAAAAAAAGAAACACTTCTGAAATGTCAAGAAAATCCCAGCTGGTAATCAGGCTACATTAGTTCTCAATAAAACTTCCCACAGCCATCAAATTTTAAGGGGCCTTTTGTGTATTTTCTACATATCAAAAAATAAATACATCATTCGACACTTATCTAAGGGGTGCTACAGTGGGAATAGAATTTGATGGTTTATGGGTAAAATTCTATTGATTTCATGGTGGATTATGAACCCACTCAAATCAGGATTATGTAGAGTTCTATCATAAAATACTAAATTAACAAGTTATTATATTATAATCCTGTAAATCTATGCCCACTTACAGTAGATTAAAATAAATATGACAGTATTCATAGTTCATTCATAAAGATTTTGAGAAGAAATACCAAGTGTTAACACATTTTCTCTGGATAGTACAACTGTGAGAAATATTGTTTTTGCATTCCTTCTTTCCATCCAAATGGAATTTTTTCATAAAAATTTTATTTTGTATTAGAAGAACTATAATTTTATGTGTCCTGAACACCTTCATTAAATGGATGTAATAGCAGAAAAAGTGCATCACCACAATAGTTCCATGATTATTCTAATTACTAAGGCTATGCTGCTGTAATATATATATCCTTATTTGGAAATATATATATAAGAATATATATGTGTGTATGTGTGTATATATGTATACATATATATATCAGTCCTCTTACTAGTTTTACATTTTCTTGCAACCAGAAATAAGATAAAGCAATTTTGAAAAGATAATCTATTGACAATAGTTTAACTTTAGGCTAAAGTTACCTTAGTTTTCCAATGAAAATGTTATTGGTCATTAACTGAATCAATTAAATTAGATATTCCTTACCTTAGGTGATTCATAGTTTTAAATGCTTCAGCCTACCAGGTTGTTGCCATATTTCTCCCACTTCAGTGTCAGCAGTAGTCACCATTTATTTGCAATTGGGTTGTGAAGGATGGAAATCAGTGAAAGTACCAGAAAACGGCAGTTGCTCTGCTGGACAGAGTCTGCGCCCTAAACCTTTATGGCTGTGTGCAACGAAGACTATATTATTTTGTTGAGCAGAAATAGGAGAAACATTGTCAAGCTGTCAACAGTGGAAACAATAGAGGTGTCATTTCTTAGTAACTTAGGAGACTCCATGGAACACATCTTTTCTCAGGTAACATGTGTGTCTGCATATGTGTGAAATTGGGAGAGAGAAGAGAGACAAAGGTGTCAGAATTACGGGACCTTTTTTAAGAAGCCACTCAAATTCTAAATTTTAATTGCTATTATTTTTTTCTTCCTCAGGTCTATAATGCTCTCGTAAGCCTTTGGCATTTCACCACTATTCCTTCAAACTGAACACTAACCTTTACTCCAGTAATTGAAACATTCTTACTCAGTCAGAAAATCCAGCTCGAATTTTACCTTTCGTATGCAATCTTTGAGATTGCTTTAGGCAGATTTTCGGGATCATACTTCCATTCAACCAGATGACCCCTGTAAAACAATTATATCCTATTAAAATAGACTGTACATTTTGTGAGAATAGAGACAATATAGTTTTATCTCTGTTATTCCAAAGACCAAGCAAAATAAAAATTCTTGAAAGATGGATCTTAAGAGTATGTTTTTTTATTCTAGGAACTCCAGTACTTAACTAATTTGGGGAACATCAGCAAAAATAAGAGAAACCTTCTGAACCTTCAATTATTTATCTTAAAAACAGTAATGATGATAAATACTATTACCAGTAGGGGTTTGGCCGCCCACTACCTCCAATAGACAAATTCTAGAGGCAAAGTCTTACTAGAAAGGAAACAGGTTTTTTATTCAGACGCCGCACAACCTGGGAGAACGTCAGACTTGTCTCAAAGCCCATCCCCTCTGGAAAACCCAAATTAAAACCCAGCCATCCCCAGCCATACCAAACAGAAGGCAGTGTCCAGAGCTCCTCCTCCCACTTAAAGTACCCTACTTTGGGAACCAGAGGCAACCATTTAGCAGTCATTCAGGTACAGTCGTTGTCCAGCTTCAGGCTCCCTCCTGGAATGTATGAGCGGGGCCAGCACCACCACTGGCCGTGCCACTTACAGAACCACAAGGTCCCACAAATGCACCAGCCAGTACGTACACCAGGTGAGCAAGACAGTGTCTCTTCCTTTCCCTGGGTTATATTAGTTTCATGTGTAGGAAAGATCAAGTGCTTTGTCAGAATGTTCAATTAATTTTCCAAACTTCTGCACACTCCGGGAGTGTCAGCGTCACGACCAATTCCTTCTTTCCCCAGGCTAGAATTACAGTCTCCTTTGGTCCAAAGCACCACCCCCTGCCACGTTTCTGTCCTCTATGGTGCATGTGCCGGCCTTCACCTGGTCCCACCCGCAATCAGACACCAGAAGGGAGTGGGAGGGTTTTTCCCCTCGGCAACTATATTGCTAGCCTTGCTCACGCTCAGTGCAATACTTCTTCCTGCTGCCATCTTGCCTGGGGATCCCAGACCTGCTGCCAGGAGCAGGATGCTTCACACTAGGGGCAGAGCATTTGTAAGGCAAGAGCTCCATTACCAAGGCAATGCAGGCCCACCCCCTGCCTGCTCCCATAACCCCAGGTGATTGGTGATCTCCATTAGCAACCCTTCCTGTTCCCCACCCACCACCTGCTCCCGGTGGTGTGGCCAAGCTATCAGTGTCACTACGTCATAGAATTGTTGTGAGGATTAATGAAGATAATATTTCTAGGACGCTTGGGGCAGGTCCTGGCACATAAACACACAGTAAGTACCAGCACTTTTTTTAATAGCCGGAAATAGCTTTGCTTTTGTGTGTACTGTAAAGTAAATTTCAACCAAGGAGGAGAGGGGGATTAAACACAGGCATGACATGTTCTTAAGGTTTTGTAACAGGGTGCAGCCAAGAGGGGGCCCCAAACAGGGATTTGTAATGGGGTCCAGAACTCAGGATGTCCAGGAAATTTTAGAAAAATATATGTAGGATGTCCTCACCCCCACAAGCCTGAGCTGGGGGAAGGGACACATGGAGCAGGGCCATTCAGAGCTATTTTGTATAGCAACAGCTATGCAGCTAACCTCTGGCATGGTCATTTAAAATATCTATAACCTTTAACTGGTTTCATACATATGTTAAATAGCTGTGGCTGTGCTTTGAGCCAGGGAGATGGGAGTGACTTCCACCCAAGATCTAACTGGGAAGCAACTGCCCCTGGTTACAGAGCCTGCATGAGAGCTTGGAGAAGATTGGCTCCATCTCATGGGGCCACACCTGCACCCGGACTTACTATGGAAGCCCAGTAAAGCTGGAAGAATACAGGAATGCTGGCAGGTGTAACCGATTGTGGGAGGAGTTGGAAATGGGGCTGCAGAGGAACATTGGCGCTGGGATTTAGACCCAGGCCGCTGGCAGCCATACCAGAGAGAGGACCATGCTGCTTTGGCAGACTGGGGACCCTGTGGCAGCAACACAGCTGATGGTGCCGGGAACCTGAATCACTGACTTCTACTCCTTTTCCTGAGATACAGTACCCCAGACTGGGCAGAGGGAGAAGGAAGGACTGTGTGCTTCTGTGGGTATTCTAAAGAACTTTAGTAGTTTAATGAAGACATTAAGTCATTACTCTAAGTCTGTATAACTTTTAAATAAATCATTCCTTTCCTTTTCACCAGTCTCTAGCATTGAGAGGTGTCTTTCCTCTGGTGGCGGGCAAGGCAAACCTAGTAGGTGAGGGGGGACCCCCAGAGGGAAAGAGGGGGTCCTTTCAGTAATAGTATATTGTTCACCCCCCGCGGGTCTGTTCTGTAACAGTTTCATTCCTCATTATCAATAATTTTCCCTTACATTCTTATTAAACGTAAGAAGATTCTTATCTGAACTAAAAAGGTTTAGATTCCTAGTAAATTCCTCCAAGAGGTAATTAAAGTCACTCTCACAGATGATTGGATTTGTAGGTCCTTAATTTGACTTTTAAGTTACCAGTGGATCACTAAAGACTACACATGCCATTCTTTTAACTGTGGTCAATCTAGTTGAAATATAAGTCATTAAATAGTAAGCCCAACTGGGACAAATTTAGGCTGTGTTTACAAGGAAATGGTTCCCAAACATTTTGTTACAATTATTTCTTAAAGCTAAAAAGTAAAAGTGCTAAAGTATTACAGATACTTTATGACTTTAAATATGATTCATGCAGGAAATTTGGAAGTGGATCAGAGAAATAATAATCATTAAAGGGTTGAAAAATAAAGACTTTCAGAGAGCACAATACTCATATATCCTTCTCCTAAAACCTGTAGACATACTCCCGTCCAAAATTCTACTGTGTGGTTTTAAGAAAATGTTTGCATTGAGCCATTTAAGATTATTTCTTCCACCTCTAAACTATCATTAAATTTAAGAAAAGAACTGTAAAAATTATTTTTATCTTTTAACTACTATATGTAAAATGCACATATGTGCGCATGCACACACACACACACAGCAAGGATTTATCTCAACCAACCCCAGTGTTCTGGAATTTCAGAAATATTAAAGACAATATCTTTAGGAATCAAAGAAAGGGACTGATAGATGGATAAATCAGCCCAAGATTCAACAGAGAAGGGAGGAGACTGACTAGAAAGTAATGGTTGGATTTCTCCAATCCAGCACCTAAGAAGGCCCAGAGACACAGAAGCTGAGCTCATAGTGCATAATTCAGTAATTTAGATGCAAATTAAAAACAAGCTACTTAAAAGTAACATCACCAAGAGGACAGAGTAGGAAAATTCAGCCCTTGTCCCTACACAAAAATCAAAAATTAGACAGCTATCCTTGAACAAAGCAGGTCTAGAGGAACCCGGGAGTCCACTTAAGAAATTTCAACAATGTGGAACATGAGAATAACCACCCAAAAAGGGATGGAAAAAACAGATTCATTTTATCTGCATCAAACCATCCCCCGAGCTAGCTTAGCTCGGTGCCAAAAGGGACCTCCCACTGGGAAGACTGTGGATACCATAAAAAGATCAGGAGCTGGGCGTAAGGGAAAGGATTAATAGGTCTCTTTCCAAATGTTCACTGAAGTCCCTTCCAACAATTTTTTCTTGTACTCATGGTTCCCAAACTTTGTGCCAAATGACAAGTATCGTAGAAAATTCACAGGGACATAACACGATCTTAAATTTTCGAGGAAGGTGATATCTATTAGACAGTGAGTGAACTACTAACTTGAGCAATTCAATATCAACATTTGATCTTGCTATATTGAAATGACATATCTTCGAAGAGCTGGGATTTTAACATTGCTATTGTAAAAAGGAGAAAAAGCAAGTGCCATTTGAAAATCAGTGTGGTACAGGAAAGGAGGGCAACAGGGTCTACATTCAAAGATTTGAAAAATTGTACAGCATTCAAGGCACAAAGGTTCCACTAACACATAGTTTTGGTTGGTCAAAATAGAATAAAACAGTTTTTCTTTTAATTTATATATATATATAAATTATAGTAAATATATATTACTTTTTGAAATAGCAACTATCTTGTTAGAACATAGATATTAAGTATTTAGGTAAAATAATTTATAGCTTAACAAAAGTTTAAGTATTTCTTTTGACTTAAAGGCCCTGAAAAATTTACTGAAGCACTGAATTCCGTTACTAAGAAAGTTTGGTACCTATGCCTTGGAACTTTAGCCATCACTAGTTGCAAAGGAATGTGGGAATATCTGAACTTCTGTTAAACACAAAACCAGGGTTCTATTAATAAAGAAAAGGGGGAGATGAAAATTGAACAGTGCATAAGTAGTTTCTGTCCCACACAGAGATTAAGAATTTTAATACTATTTCTACTTTTTTTGTTACGCTTTTGTTTCCAGTCCAAGCAAAGCACAGTTTAATAACTGAAAAAATATGATCAATTACCAGTGAATGTTTGAGCTTAATAATTATGTATTTGAATGACGTCTTTGTGGATATTGTAAACCTCAAAGTAATAGTTCAATTATATATTAGTTCATATATTATAAATTTTAAATTGTCGAGTATGTTAAAAGTATTTGTTCAAACTATTATACATTAGTTCATATATTATAAATTTTGAAGTATTAGTTCAAAGTATTATAGATTAGTTTCAATCAGTTCAAAGCATTATATATTAGTTCACATATTATAAATTTCAAATTATGTCAAGAGTGTTAATTGTCACTGACAGTTATAAAGGATCTTTTCAACTGGGGTTAAGTTCAGTGTCTCATGGAGTTTCACTAACATTTACCAAAAATTGCATCCCAATGATTAAGAGATTTAGTTCAGCTTTCAAAACCTGACAGAGAAAATAATTTAAAAATTAGAAATTTAAGATTCAATATTCATTAATGAAAAAACCTTAAACATTTACTTAAAAAGCTTGAAACTGGCATTCTATGTGTTAAACCCAGTTTAAGTCAATAACCTGGGACTACATTGAATTAAGAGAAGCAATAATCATCAAAGAATAGTGTCCAAGTCTCTGTTTTACCACACCATGCATACAGTATGGTGACAACTGTAATACAGGCACATAAAAGAGATAGGCAAACGGTACTCAAGGAACTAAAATATCATCTGAAATTTTGCATCAGTAAGTTGATACTAACTTAGATTATAGAACATTGGCATCATGTGTCTCCTTGTAATCACACCCGGGGTCACTTAACCTGTAAAACACACAGTGGCCACATCAGCCCAAAGATTAGAAACACAAAATATAAAGAGTAATTGATATGATTTTTTAAAAGACACAATCCTTGGTAAACTTGAGGGAAATTTTATTTCAAGCCGAAACTGTCACCTGAGTCCGTAGAAACCGACTGAAGTACAGTATATCTTATGACATGAACTGAAGTAACCGTCACCCCCACCCTACCCCCCAAAAGCCATAAACATAAACTCAAATTAGAAGACAGATCTGGAAACCTCTTATTGCCCATATTGTTTGAGGTTTGCTGTAAGGTAGACTACACTAATAACCTAAATCCTCTTAGTATCCTGGCATTAAACCAATGTTGTTGCCGTTTACGGCCCAAAACAAGTACTATACAAGCTGCCTTGGCATGTGAGCATGGGAGGTCCTCAAATGGCCTGACCAGGGTTCCCTTCTCGGCTCTGCTTTCAGGGATCAGGCTTCTAGTCAATAACCCCCAGTGTGGGAACCAGACAGAATGCCTGCTTACCCCTGGGTCTGGGCTTCAGTTCACTGCCAGCCTGCACACTTATTCAAACCAACCGACCACATCTTGCCAGAAGAGCTTGGGGTCATCCCATTCTCTGGTTACTACCAAGCCTGCCCCCCATAGCCCTGTTTGGCTTTCTGTTCCTGAGACCAGCCCTCCCTGTGGCACAGGATGGGCAGCGTCCTCCTCCCTCGGGCTGTGAGTGCACGCACTGATACAGCGCTGCCGGTCTCGTCTGTCTAACGCCAGGTCTGCGGTTATCCGGCCTTCCCCACAATGGCAGGGCCAGAATTCTTTCCTCATTCGTGGGGTGAGGCGGAGGTGATCAAAACAGTCATAAAACATGAACAAAAATGTCATAACTCAGAGATATAAATTAAAATAATCATTGTTACTAATGGTAATTATTTAAAGAGCTCTTTCTGTATGTTAGGTACCATGGTGAGCATTTATGTACCTGTTGGCATTCAGTCCTTTCAACAGCTCTGTGTGATAGTCACATTTTATAGGTAAAGAGAATGAGATTTACAGGAGTTATGTAATTTAATCAAGGGTATACAACTAGTTGAGCAATGAACTAAGGTCTAAATTTAAGCACCTTTACCCCAAAAGACAAATTTTTACAGTGCGTATAGCTCTGGTCCATATATTTAAAATCTATTAAGGGGCTATTTCATGTCTTTCAGGGTTGTTTATCAAACAGCCATAATACAATGTAATAAACTCTTTTCCAAAAAAATAATGTTTATTAAATCCCATTGTTGACAAGTAGTTTCATCATCCTAAGAGTTAAATATATCCACATAAATTAAAATATAAACTGCTAATCATGAATAAGTTTTTAAATCAGTACTTAATTTGAAAACAGTAGATTTCATATATTAAACTATTTCTGAAGCTAAATTGTCATTAATGGTTTCATTAAAGATAAATGTTATTAAACTTCTTTTATGTTGAGTTGATAAGACTTCATTTGAAATTACTGTTATCATAGTTTATTTAACAGTGAACTTGAACTATTAAAGCATTATTTTAATGGTCCACTGTACTTAATAGTGGAGACCAAAATATTTAACATTAAAAATAGTCATTAAAAATAATGTACAGCCCTGGGCTGTGTGGTTCAGTTTGTTGGAGTGTTGTCTGGTGCCCAAGGGTTGCTGGTTGAATACCCAATCAGGGCATATGCCTGGGTTGTGGAATTGGTCCCCAGCCCAAGGCACCTGCAGTCCCAGTCCAGGTGCCTATGGGAGGCAACCAATCGATGCTTCTCTCGTGCATCTAGGTTTCTCTCTCTCCCCTTAACTCTCCTTTCCTCTCTCTCTAAAAGTAATGAAAAAGTGTCCTCAGATGTGGATTAAAAAACTCAATAAAAAATAAAAATAATTTATTATGTATTTACTTAAACATTAACTAATAATGAATTCAAGTCATTATATATAAAGACAGAATCTTTGACCTATATCTAGTCGTGATATAAACATGGTAAACACACACAGAGACACATATATTATTGGTTCTTTTGAGTTTGGAATGTTGTGTGTAACATGATGAATTGCTTTCCCAAAATTTTCCTCTATTTGAACTACTATGAAATATGTGAGATTGAGATGAAAATTGACCTTCTCTTAAAAAGAAAAAAAGCACATCATTTAGCCTTGAGCAGTGTGGTTCAGTGGGTTGGGCATCGTCCACAAAGGTCCCTGGTTCTATTTTTGCTCAGGGCACATGCCCAGGTTGCAGGTTCTGTCCCTGGTCGGATGCAAACGAAATGCAACCAATCCACGTTTCTCTCTCATATCAGTGTTTCTTTCCCTCTATTTCTCCCTCCCTTCCCTTCTCTCTAAAAATAAATAAAATCTTTTTAAAAAAGTATGTATACACTAACTTCTTCCACTATTCTTTTCTCAGGACTGTGTTATAATTAAAGTAGCACACTGCTCCGATACTCAGTGTATTTTCCTGTTAATTTAAAGCCAAAGTTCATTAAACAACTTAAAGTCTTCGTGTGTTAAAATGCCATGTGACTTGATTTCTTACTGCAAAAAATATGTTTTAATAACTGCTTAAAGAATTGAGTACAAGTGCAAAATGGGATAACTTTTGTTATTGTGATTCCTCAGATCTGTCACCATAAGACAAATATAGGCAGAAATGCAGAAAGAAAAATGAAAAATAATAATAAAAGCATGGAAATTATTCTAATTCATCATAGTCACTTTTCAATTTGTCCAAGATCTCAAATCTTTTTGTAAAATTACATGTAAATTTTTGCTACAATTTGTGAGTTAAACTAATATTAAATATACATTATTAATAACATCATAAAAGGTTTAAATCAATTTTAAAGAAGAATTCTTTATTTACTTGGTAATGAATAAAACTAAAATGTGATTTTTTTGGAATTTCTTCATTTACTGAGGCAAACATTGAAGATTTTATAATACTTCATTTCTAAGTTAAATTTATCACTTAAAAACTGGCAAAAAGCACTGAAAGAACAAAACATTTCTCCAGTGAGTTGAAAATAAGACCGTGAGTGGTTACTGTGTAAAATAAAACAAAAAAATGGTATGTGATGATTGTTGGGGATTTCGGAATTCAAATAAATAATATTTGCTTCCTCTCTTAAGTTTGAAAACAACTGAGGGAGAAATTCAAGTTTTATACCAAATATCACTTTTATTTCTAACAAAATAGATTGGAAAATACGCATTTAGACCCGAGATTTTGCCAGGCATCTTAATATTTTAGCCTGAACAGACATGTCTTTAGGCAAACACAGTGAGGGGCTGTTTCAGGCTTCCACCCAAAGGCCTAAGAAAGAGATTACAAATGCAAGCACTTTGAGGCAATAAGGATAAAGTACACAAAAGGCAGAGTGAGAAAAAGAATAAATTTATTCCGTGCCTTTTCCCAAACTCCCCAGGTTGAGTCTTTCTTTGTTGAAAAAATGACTAAATTATAGAGAAAGAAACTGGAATATTGTAGTCTGTGAAGTCCCTCCAAATGGAAACGAAAGGTGAGGAATATAGAGGCTTCCCCAATAAAGATTCGTGCTTCATAGTTCCTACCTGAACATTGGAGAAATTCCTAGGAAACATCAATTTCTACTAAGATTAAGGAGGTTTTAATTGTTTACTTTTATTCAAAATTTTGGTAAACTATTTCACAAGGGAAGTAAATGTTTGTATCCTTGTATATAGATCACGGTCTGTCCAGAAAGTGTCCAGCCATGCATTATGAAAAATGGAGACATTTATTAAAGATACAAGACACAGGAAACACTGTACATAGGACCATGACACCTCAGTCCCCTTCAAAGTAGGCACCTTGGGACCTCCCACAGTTGTCCCAGTCAACATCGGCTGCCCCGTCATATTTTTCTGAATCTCATTGACAGTCTGAAATCTCTTCCCTATTAAAGCTGATTTTAGTTTTGGGAAAACCCAGAAGTTGCAGGGTGCCAAATCTGGGCTGTAGTGGGGGCTGAGTCACCTGGGTGATTTGATGTTTTGCCAGAAATCTCTGCAAGAGATGTGATGCATGAGCAGGCATGTTGTTGTGATGAAGCTGCCAATCACCAGTTGTCCAAGGCTGTGGCCTTCTGAATCATCTGAATAGTTTCTACAGGAGAATGTTCAAGCTTAATGAACAATTTGATACAGATTCATTGCTCCACTCACTCAGTCATTTTGAATTCATCAGCCGCACAGTACACATGCTCACTCAACAGCATCTACCACCCCCACTGACTAGTACAGTGAAGTGGTCGTTGTTCACATATGCACATTCCAGCCCATTCTTCTCGGCAGCCAGGTTCCATCAATGTCATGTAAACAGTTCTCATTATGTTAACAAAGACTGGATGTTTTCTGGGCAGACCTTGCATATGTTTTTGTTCTCCCAGGGAACTATGGACAAAAAGTCAATTCTAACTTTTCGTTGAAACTCCCGTATAGTAAGATCATAAGAAAATCATACCCATGTGACTAAGGAAAATCATTAAACATGAGAATAGATAGAAAGCACAGGTCATACAACCAAAACCATCAGAGGGTGATGGAGAAAAGTGTCAGTAGGGTCAAATAAAAATTTCAGAAGAAGGATAATATTTGGCCAAACCTAAAAATTACAGAGATTTCAGTAAAAGGTAGAATAAGCTACCCTTGAGAGGAGTAACCACTGTATTTATACTGAACGTGCACTTAAACCTGTAATACAATCACAATAGACAAGATTCCTAATAACCCTTTTTATACTTTTCCAATAGAGTAAGAGCAAATGGTGATCTGATTTCCATTTTGCTCATACAAAGTGGCTGTTCATGCGGCTGTTTAATATCAAAGAATGTAATAGTCCCTGAAGCACCGGAGTACACTGTCTGTAAGTGCCAGAGCTGCTAATGTTTAATGGCCGTCACAATGCCCTAAGTGGAGTATGATTTGACAGAATTGGTTCTGTGACTTATCACAGCAACTACTATAAGCTAAGTATGAGTTTAAAGATAACTTCATGACTGAATGCTGATAAAAGTTTTTGAAAATTTAAATTTTTATCAATATTTAGTTAAGAAAAGTATAATTTAAGTCATGCTTGCATTTAATCATAGTTAAACTATCCAATTTCTCAAAATATGTATTTTATTTAACTGTAATCTCAGACCTTGTCTAAGCATCTAAGTTTTATTTAACACTTCAAAGAGAAATAATTTGTTAAACTATAATTAGATACATAAATTTTTTACTCTATCAGAAAGATCCCTTCTCAATTCTGGAAATTATTTTGACAAAAAAATTCATTGTCCTGTAATCACTTGTCTTAAAATCATTTCAATTCAGCAGTTGCTTAGTTAATATTTAGTATGTGCAACTGAACTGTGACAAGCACCTATGAGAAATAAGTAACATATAGTGCTTGTTATTTCCACCATGTATATTTCAATTATGTAATATGTAACTATAAAATAAAATTGGAACTGTTCCGTATGACAGAAAGTAAGATAAATATCAAATTTCAAGTTAGAGTTGAAAACTTCCTTTTTACTTCTTAGATTATTTCCATTTTTATATCGGTTGCTTTCTTATTCAGAGACTGATATTATTTTGTCATCATAGCATTTAAAGGAAGGCATTAGATTAATAGAATCCCATTTTTAGTAAAACTTCATAAATACTTTCACACGTTATACAGTAGTACTTCCTTGAGCTCCAGGAAGACGCTATTCAAACAGTACGCTTGATGCAGTGGAAAGGCCATCGGCTTTTTCAATTACTAAGACATTATTGTTCTAGTGTATTCTACATCACAGAAAATGCTATCACTGATTTAATCCCAGAAATATTGGAGCTATATACTATTGAGCACACAAATAAAATTAAATTACCAACATAATTTGATTGATAGAAAATATATACTCTCCTGTGGGAGAATAAAATAAAAACTATTCCCCTCAGTATCGTGGAATTTAAATTAATATACAATGTTGCAACCCAAGGCAATACTAGACCTTAATTAAAGCATGATGTGTACTCTAAGGAGAATTTATACCAATAAAAACTGGTTTACATTGAATCAACCAAAAGTTATGCCCCAGAAACTTTTGACTTTATCAAACCCTTGTAACAACATTCCCCACCCAGGTCTGCCATGAATTCTTCCCTGGTTTCTTCAGTCTACAGCAAGCTCTCCCTCCGCTGAATGCATACGGGTCTGATTGTCTGTATAACTCATCTAACATTATTTTCTTTTCCCTTAATAAGTTACATAGAGTTATGACTCATTGCCCCAACTAGAAGCTACTTTCTGTAAGGAACCAAACTCCTCAGGCAAGATTATCTATTCTAAAGAAGAAAAAAAAAACAATAAGAGGAGTTATGTATTCTTTTTATTAAATAAAAAAAAAATACCCCTGCTCATCTCTCAGATTCAGTTTATAAGAACAGGACCTTTCCTGTCATATATCCCTGTTAAGTTATTTGACCTGATAATAAGGTAACTAATAAATATCTTTTAATTAATCTATTTATTCAAAATGTCATTAATCCCTCAGCTTATGAATTTCATAAGAAACAAGGCATTCTGAGTTGGGATTTTCCTGCCACACTCCGAAGCTCTATGCATGATTAAAACAAGTGGTTCCCACGTGTCTAGGC
This sequence comes from Desmodus rotundus, assembly GCF_022682495.2. NCBI lineage: Eukaryota > Metazoa > Chordata > Mammalia > Chiroptera > Phyllostomidae > Desmodus > Desmodus rotundus. The sequence goes on from NC_071388.1 coordinate 170,098,366, forward strand.
TACAGTCCTCCACTCTGCTAGCAAAGCTACTAATGAGTGCACTCAACATCACTTACCTTCGGAAAAATGCAAGTCAAACCACAATGAGATATCACTCCACAGATGTTAGGACAGTTATCATAAAGAAGAGAAAAAAGTGTTGGCTAGAATGTGAAGATAAGGGAACCAGATCCACTGTTTCTTGGTTCAGCCACCGTAGAAAATAGTGTAGAAGTCCTCAGAACTTAAAAATAGAACTACTGTAAAGTCTAGCAATCACACTTTTAGGTACATATCTGAAGGAAATGAAGACCAAGTATTGAAAAGACTTCTGCACACCCAAGTCCACTGCAGCATTATTCACAATAATCAAGTTATAAAAATAATCTAAGTGTCCATGAACAGATGAACCAATAAAGATCCATGTGTACATGTGCACACACGTGAGCACACACACAAGGTCTGTCTGGGGAAAGTACAACCATTGTTAATATAACAAGAATAGTTTGCACAACATCAGTGTAACCTGGCAGCCAAGGAGAGTGGACTGGAATGCACATGTGTGAACAATGACGACTTCACTGTACTGGTCAGTGGGGTGAGTAGTAGATGCCATTGAGAATGTGTACTGTGTGGCTGATGAATTCTACTGAGTGAATAGAGCAATGAATCTGCATCAAATTTTGCATTAAGCTTGAACATTCTCCTGTGGAAACTATTTAGATGATTCAGAAGGCCACAGCCTTGGACAACTGGTGATTGGCAGCTTCATCACAACAACATGCCTGCTCATGCATCACATCTCATGCAGAGATTTCTGGCAAAACATCAAATTACCCAGGTGACTCAGCCCCCACTACAGCCCAGATTTGGCGCCCTGCAACTTCTGGGTTTTCCCAAAACTAAAATCACCTTTGAAAGGGAAGAGATTTCAGACTGTCAATGAGATTCAGGAAAATACTACAGGGCAGCTGATGTTGATTGGGAGAACTGTGTGAGGTCCCAAGGTGCCTACTTTGAAGGGGACTGAGGTGTCATGGTCCTATGTACAATGTTTCTTGTATCTTGCATCTTCTTTAATAAATGTCTCCATTTTTCATAGTACATGGCTGGATACCTTCTGGACAGACCATTTATACACACACACACACACACACACATACACAATGGAATATTATGCAGCCATAAGAAATAGGGAATCCTGCTGTTTGCAACAACATGGATACAACTACAAGACATTAAGCTAAATGAAATAGGTCAGAGACTGAAAGACAAATACTGCATAATATCACTAATATGTGGAATCTAAAAAGAGCCACCTCTCGGAAACCCAAAGTAGAAGAGTGGCTACCAGAAGCTGCAGAGCAGCAGAGTTGGAGACATGGTGTGTATGTGTACAAACTTACAGCTAGAAGATAAGTTCTGGAGATACAATACAGAGCATAGTAATTACGGTCAACAATACAGTATTTGATACTTCAAAGTTGCTGAGATAGGTTTTAATTTTTTTTTCACAGAAAAGAAATGATAATTATGGACTTTATAGCAATGTTAGGGTACACTATGGCGGTAACCACATAAACATATATGGTTACATATGATAAACATGCATGATATATGACAAACATGTGATACATACAAATGTATCGTAACATCTTGTATACTTTAAACTTACATAATATTATATATTAATTATATCTCAATTCAAAATAAAAATAAAGCAGTGGTTCAAATGAACTGCCTAATGATCTTGTCATCAGGAAATCTCTATTATATTTTTTCAATACAAATTCATAATATCCTTTGGCCTTAAGGTAATAAATATTTCATCATATTTAATCCTAATTAAGAAATTTCAAAAATTCTCAAGTTGTTAGAGTCAATAAACTATAAAAATTAGCACAGAAATTTATCTTAGTGTCCCTCTTTTACAATAAAAATTATTTTTAGAAGTACATGTTAGAATGTACATTGTTCTAAGTTCATCTTTAAACTGATAAGGTATCTTATGTTAGGTCCCTGGTCATATACTGTAGACCTAGATGAGCCAGTAAATTTAGTAATTCTCCAGGGCTAAATATTTACTCTAATCCAAGTCTTTCAAATGGACACTGTTGTTCAAAAGGTAAAGAAAATAGCTCCTTTTTCTTGGCTTCTTAAATAATAAGATCACAATTCAAAGATCATTGGGTTCTATTATCTTTGGGGATGGTGTTAGGGATGGAGGGATTGGTCAAAAAAGAAAAAAGAATCATAGACATGGACAGCAGTGTGATGGTTGTAAGAGAACGGGGAGTGTGTTGAGGTGGAAGAGGATATAAGGGGATAAATGGTAAAGGAAAAATACAATAAAATACTACTAATAAAAATAAATATTTCTTAATAAGAAACAAAAAACTATACATTGAAAATTAAATGTCCCTTGGCTCTTCTAACTACTAAAGATTGGTTAAGATGAAGAGAAAAAATGAAATTAATGCCTAGATCCTAATAGGATCGAGTCTTTCCATCTGTGATGGTAAGTTAGGGAGGATTGTGGAAAACTCCACTTGATCTCAATTCTCACTGAAAAAATACAACTACAAATTTTACAATAGAGATAACCTCAACTAAATGGTGTATTTTACACATTTCAGAGAAGCAATACAGTGTGCTTAAAACTGATTTCTAATGCCAGATGTCTGGGCTTGCCAACTCTGAGGCCAACTCTGCCTCTTTAGAGTAGTAACATTTGTTAATTTATTAACACATTCTGTTTGAAAAATAATGGAACCTACCTCACAGATTTGTGAGGAGATACTCCACATAAACTGCTTGAGATAATACCTGATATAGGATAAGCACTTGATAAGCTTTAACCAAATATAAATTATCTCTAAATTAAAATTTTATATATTGCCCTAGTCAGGTACCTGGTGGATTGGAGCATTGTCCCATGCACCAAAAGGTTGCAGGTTCGATTCCAGGTCAGGGTACACACATGGGTTGCAGGTTCAATCTTTGGTCCAGGAGGCAACCAGTCAATGTTTCACATCCATGTTACTCTCTCTCTCCCCTCTCTCTCCCTTCCCCTCTCTAAAATCAGTGAGCATGTCCTTGAGTAAGGATTAGAAGATAATAATTAAAATGTTTTCAATAAATAAATATATAAACATATTTTTGGTTAGGTGCTTTCACTAACTAAATCAGAAAAGGGAACGTTTTTTAAGTTAAAAATACAAGTCATTCTCTCTCAATGCATAAATGCATGTATTAAAGGTAACTTGGAGCTAAATAAAGAGAAAGGTAAAATAATAAAACATTAAGTAAGTAAGTAAATAAATAAATAAATAAATAAATAAATGTTGAATAAATAATTCCATGAGAAACACTCCTGATATCCCCTCACAGCTCTGCCTTTGATATCCTGCCCATCAAACCCACAAGAGACCCAAATTAAGTCTAGTTATTCCTAACACATGACCTTACTAAGCCTCTCAGATAACAGGAATCCAGTGCCTGTCTACCTGCCTTCCCTTGATGTTTACACCTATAATAAATATGACTCAGAAAAATTCTTCACCATCCAACAAGCTTCCCCACTAATCTTGGTCCCCTGACTAATCAAAAAAATAACATTGCAAGGATGGAAGTTCTCTTGTAATGTCTACATAGCACCAAGTACAAGGATGCCAACTTCATGTTTATTATTTTTTTTAAACTAATTTGACTAATGTATTGTTTAAAAATGTATTAGTGACATCCATTCATCTCAAGTTGAAATGTAAATTCGGCAGCTTATTTTCTCTGCTTTAAATGACTATTACTTTAATGACAGGCATTTGCAAAATAGTTTGATTTTCTTAATTAATGTCTGCTAAATTTACTTATGATAGACACACTCTTTTGCTACAGGTAAAACAGATATAGCGTGTGGTTATTAATTCCCAGTTATCACCATACAAAATCATTAATGGAGTGGAATTTTTCTGCCTATGTATTTTAATTTCTTTTTTTTTTCCCGAATAAGAAGATGTAGGAGTGTGACTGACTGGCAGGCCCGCCCAGTGAATGTAATTTTTCAATGCCTGTCAGCTTGAAGATAATGTTTCACCCCAGTGTTTTCTTTCAAAGAGCTCCGGGGGAAATTTTGCAAGATTAGGAGAGGCACAATGGAACTGTACAAAGTTACTGGCTTTTTAAAATTCTTTTACACATTCTATACACAAGAGTGACATCTTCTGGTTGGCTGGCATATTGATGTTTGGACCAATGCTTTGAAACTACGTCCAACTTCTTTTCTTCTTCAATTCATTAAACCATGCCCTGTTCACATAAAGATGCCATATGAAATATTCGTGAATTAGAAGCATGTCATCTTTAAAGATAGGTCATCAAAATTCAAATATGGTTTTAGAAAAAAACATAATAGAAGAGCAGGCACGTAATCAAAACTAATTCAAGACATAGGTTAATGCAAAATTAACTTATATTAGAAATTTACTTGATACAATTAATAAGCCTGGTTTGAAGCATCTGCTATGGAGATTTTATTTTCTAGGAAGTTCACTGACAATTGAACTGGGACTTTTGTTGTAAGGCCCTGTCCCTGTGTGGAGCTTCATGGTCCTTAGTGCTCACCTCCCATTTCACCATACAACTCCCCTAGAGCAGGCAGCCATCCCAGAGCAACACAGCGTCTGAACTGGATCTGGTGATAACAACCTCAGGGACCCAGAATCCCAGTCCCTTCCAGAAGACTGAGCCTGGCCTAGGTAACTATGGATAATATATTTATAATATAACCCATTTTCTCGGACAATAGAGTAAGGGTGACCTCAGTAATTTTAAGGTGATTTTCCTGTACCTCTCTCCTAAAAAAGATGCAAAATACCTCATCATAATCAATTCAATAATCAACACCAGAAAATTCTAAGCAAAGACTAAAATAAACTTAATTTCATATCAATAATTATTGATAAAAATTGTTTCATATCAGTAAGTAGAAGCATAAAAGTAGAGGTATAAAACAATTAAAAGGAGTTGAATTAATATTGTTCCTTCAGTCATGAATTCACTGCAACAATGAGTATTATAAGTTCTAGTCACACATTTTTTAGTAAAAAGTTTTATTGGTTTTTTTTTTACTTTATTTTTATTGTTGACCCATTTTAAAAAGAGCATTTAATCTTACAAAGAAAAATTGTGCAGATCAGGGTAATTTAAAGTCAATAAGCCATGTAGGTTTTTCTTCTCTATGTTTTTGTTAGTATTCTAGCCAAAGGTTAAGAAGGGCAAATCAGCTGTTTATTATACCACCATTCTAACCTGGAAGTTTAATATTTCTAATCATTACGATTACAGAATCCAATTCTTAACCTTAGTTAATAAGTTTCTACCTGAATGACCCCCTAAACTCCTAAGAAACAAAATATTTGGATATTACTCCTCCATTTTTATGAGATGGATGTGCTGCCTACTGCACTAATGAGGCACATTACCCCTCCATTTTTAAATGATGCAACCATACTAGAGTGACCCAATGTTGTAAAAAAAATTAACACTTTTTTTTAGTTTTACCTCCTAGTCCTGTTTTTCCATTTAATTTTTTTCAATTATTGCACATGATATAAAGAAGTTACATAAATAGTCTTCGTCTGGAAAAGAAAATACATGAATCCTCTGAGATACATCACAGTTACACCTAGAAAGATGAACTGGGTCTGTTATCCTTTGTAAGTAAACTAGTGTTTTGTTGCAAAAGTAAGTAAGTATTTCTTGAAATGCCTAGCTGTTTTTTAAAAAGTTAAGAAATAAACCAAATGCATTAAAAAGAACACACTTGTTTGCATTCCCTATTATTTTAAAAAACTAGAGTCCTTTAGGATTTGAAAAAAATCTTAGAAATCACCTAGTTTATCCTCTGATATGGTGCTCTTATTAGTCCCACCTCTGTTCTTGACTCTTTCACATTACTCATCACATTATCCTTTTTATGTGAGAGTCTAGGCTGTGATCTTCAAAAATATGAGAAGCAAAAATGATGCAAAACATACTGTTTTTATTATAATGTACGTGTGGCACATCCTGCTGGATAAATGTTTGTTAGAAGAGGCAATGACCAGCTGAACTTGTGCACCCATCTTAAAAATCCCAAGTATGTCTTCATTTTCTGGATACTTTCCATAAAAGTGAATTTACTAAGTCAATCTTAAAAATATATGTTGTGTTTTAATAACTCTTACTCTTCAAAAGCCATTCTAAACCCTGGGCTGAAATTTGCCTGACTTCGAATTCTACCCTTCAGTTCCTTCTAGCATTGAGTCAGTCCATTTTCCTGCCTTCAGACTTGAGCTAAGACATTGACTCTTCCTGGGTCTAAGCTTGCTGGCATTGAGGCTGAAACTACTCTATGAGCCCTATGTGGGAGACACAAAGTGTGACCAATCAGGAGGTGTGCTTGACAGTACTTGAACAACAATTTTAAAAAAAGAAAAAAAACAAATAAATGGAAAACAGACAAACAGCTTCTTCTCCTACATTCTACATTCAGGCAGCAGCACTAACTCTTATCTAGTCAATAAAGCATAAATAAAGGCAAAAAACTGTTTGAGTTTTCTAATTTATACCGACAAAACTCCAAGCTATGTGTGTAGAGATGGACATAAGGGTGTGAGATAATGGTAGAAGCAATATACTCTTGGATCGGGCTGAATTTACTGGTATCGCTCACCAAGCAGAAATTCTGTCCTTAATATTCCATCTTGGGGAGTTAGGAAGGGCTCTAACAGTTTGGTTTGGCTGGTTGGCTGATTGACTGATTGGCTGAAACAAGGCTGTCCACAGTCAGTAAGTTAGAACTGCCAGGCTTGCTTTGGCTTAGTGTAAAGGAAGGGATTCAAAGGCTTAGGGAAGATTAAAATGTCAACGTGGGTTTCTATCATTGATAATCTGTTCAACCACACTGGAGAGTCAAGAAGACACACCTTTCTCCACTACTGTGAAGAATAAATGTGTGTGAGGAACCCTGGCATCCTTGAAGAGCTCTATGATTGCTCTTGTCTGGAAGCCTGACCTTACAGTGGGAAGTACCCTCACTGTATTGAGAAGTCCAAATGCCAAGGGAATAGTTGGATCCCGGGCAGCAGGAGCCATGAGGCAGCACTAAACTGTCAATGGTAAGGTGGGTGTGGTTACCATATGGACAGCAGAGCCAAAGCAGCAACCAGAATAGTCTGATTTGCTCAGACCAAAGGCATTGGCTAATTAATCATAATGTTTCTAGAGGTGAAATATGTAGGAGTCCCACTAAATTTTTACTTGATCTGTATAAGCAGATAAGTTCTAGGTCAAAAAAACAAAAGGCTAGCTTAAACCATAAACAGAGAATGATGCCTTCTTAATCAGTTCCAAGATGTAAGCCAGTTTACATACCCAGAATCCCTTGCATGAAGTGGAAGTCAGTTCCCCTTGTGGAAGGACCACAGTACACTGTCAAAATTCATACTGTTAGTCTTTCTTCCAGTCGTCCCCAAAAGGGACCTACAACTTTTTAACCAGAGTAACTTTACACTGGGGAAAAAGACATAATCAAACTTTTCAGGGACTACTGGACACTGGCTCTGACCTGACACTAAATCAAGGAGACCCGAAATGTCAATCACGGAGGTCCACTAGTCAGCGTAGGGTCTTACGAGGTCAGGTGATCAATGGAATTTCAACTTACGTCTGTGTCACAGTGGATTCACTGGGTCCCCAAGCCCACCCAGCCTGTGGTTATTTCCCCTGTTCTAGAATGCAGTCAAGATAGACATGAGCTAGCTTATCAATTGTTTGAAAAAATATCGTATTGCCTCAGTGTCTTCCTGAAGACACATATTTCGCTCCCTTTTATATTTCCTTAAGTCAAACTACATCTAGGGTCTTCATCATGCATTGCATTATTCATTATATATTTTTAATACATGATTAATATTGGAATTGTATTTACCAAAATTCCACAAGAATTTTTTCACATGCATTGTCAACAAGCAGTCATTCTTCATTGTAGTACAGCAAACCATTTGAGCTTAAATAATGAAATTTATATATTTACTGCTCTTAAATTTCATCTTCTTGTTTCTGGGGCCTGCACTAAAAGCTATGAAGATGGTTTTGAATCATAAGTAATTCAATAGGCCACCATTTATTTATGGCCTACTCTGAACCAAGCCTGGTAGTGGAGTGATAAAGATTAACAAGACACTGTCTTTGACCTCCAGTTTATCTAACTAGTAAGGAACATTAAAAGTAAATAATAAAAATAAGCAATGTGATTAAGTGCTATGGGAGTGCCATGTTAAAAAAAAAAGAGAGAGAGAGAGAGAGCAGCTGCTGGGAAAAAGATGGAAAAGTGAACCAACACTGAGCACAGGCTTGTGCAGCAACTGCAAGGAAGGACAGACTGCAGGCAGAGACAAGAGAACGAGCAGAAGACCTGAGAGATGAAGAAAGAGAAGCAGAGACGGAGAGCGGCGAAGGAGGGTGGGGGCATAAAGTGGTAAGACTGAGGGCTGGGGGGAGAGTCTGAAAGCATCAGAATCCTGCATTTCCAAAGCCCTCAAAACCTGCCAATGATCTCTTAAGTATTACCGTAAACTTTTTAAATAATTTAAATAAATCAGTTTTAGGTATATTGGTAGATGTGGTGAAATAAAATACAGATTATTTGGTAAATTGATCTTTCAGCCACTAAGCTTTTGATAAATTCATCTGGAGCCTAAAATTTGTACGTTGAGGAAGATTGTATTTACCAAAGACGGTGGCAAAAATATCTCCCATCTATGTTCTTCTGTGAAGTGCTCCTGCCCCCATTGAGGAGCAGGGTTTATTTTCCATAGCTTAATGACTGCTTTGGCCAATACAATATGGCAAATACTACGCTATGAGAAGTCCAAGTCCTGGAGAAGCCACAGGTAGGTGCTCTGTCACCAGCCCCACTTGAACATCAACTGCCACCTATGTGACTGAGCCATTTCGGATGTCAGCCCAGTCAATCTTTCAGATGACTTCAGTTCAGCCCAAAGTCTGACGAGAACTACATCAGAGTGTTGAAGGAAGAAATGCTCAGCTCAGTCCATCCACCCACAGGATCTTGAGTGATAACAATATATTATCGTTTTGAGCCATTAACTTGCAAATTAGTTTGTACACATCAGTAGTCAAATATAACAGAAGGATTAGGGAATACAGAGGGACTTCCTAGCTGATGACTAAGGGTATATGAAGTATGATGGAATTAACTGAATCTCAGAGTAATTAGGTTAATAAATCTTGATCATAGAGAGAGCAGATGCTCTGTTCTCAAAGTTCAGATGTGGCCTGAGTGATCTTTTCTGGACCAGTGAAGGCTCCTGCTGAAGAGACTATGTGACCAGCAATGCTTTAACCAAACAGAATTAAAATAACAGTGTATTTGATAAGAAATATAATAAAAAATGTTAATATGTACAGTTTAAGTTGTTTATAATATATTCATATTGGACAATCTATAATACCTTGTAAATACAGATTTTGAACTTGGAAGGGAGCTTTGAGTTATATGTACCAGAGCCACCCACATATGGATATTTATGGAGGTGGTGATATTACCTAGAGAAATTATGAAGAAGAAAATTTACAAAAGAACACCATGTGAAATACCAACGATTAAAGGTGAACAGAAAGCAAAGATACTTTTCACATGGTTCTATTTTTAAACACTATCAATTTCCTCTTTCAAATAATAATTTATCTAATTGGAAATGGAGAAAAGAAACACTTCTTTTTTACACAACAATATTGTATAAATTTTAGTATTTGGACAGAAGGAGAAGTGGTGACGCTGTCACATATGACTGAATTCACAGTAACATTGCAAAATAATGAAATATTTTGTCAACATGAAATTGTTTAGAATTTGCATTGAATGAGTAATATACATGTAATTGAGTCTATAATTTCCCCCAGCAAATAAGTATGAGATCACAAACCAAAACAAAAATTATATGATCTATAAAACATTAGAAAATTAATTTTCTTCACACAATGTTTATAAAACATAGAAAGTATTATTTTCATGACAACTTTACTCTCTGAACAGAGCTCACAGATCAAATTGCAAACCCAGACTCTTTGAGGTTAAGAATATGTAGCATATATTTTAGTGAGAAAATCCCGGTAAGCGTTATTTCAGGAAAAGCAAAGTATTTATTCCAAGTATCAACACAAAGAAACACAAATCAGAGTATAATTGGAATGTTTGTAAATTTAAACTTTTGTCACAAAAGCATACCAATTACACTTATTGTAAGTAATGGAGTTATTAATTAACAGAAGGGCAGTGTGGTAAATTAGTTGATATTCAGCAAATACTTCCTCCTTATCCCAAATCTCCGTGGAGGAAGAACATTTCCCCACCTCATTGATGTTGGATGTGGTCAGATGACTTACTTTGGTCACCAGAATGTAGGGTTTAAGAGATTTCCAATCACCTTGAGAGCTTTCCATCACCACCCTTAACAACAACAACAACTATGGCCCCAGGTAGCCACTCTCCTATACTTTTGGGACCAAAAGACATTTGGAACAGACTTTCCCTGGGTGATCTACACACCTGCAGCCAGAGGCAGAGCCAGCAGCACAGCAAATACACGTAGCTGTGGGTGTGAGGCTCAGAATCCTTTTAAGCCACTGCGGTGAGGTGATGTTATTGAGGCAATACATGACTGAAACAGCTCAGAAAAAGTTATACATATTAATTCACATAAAAATATTTTCTGACATTAAAATATTTCACAAACCCATATTTAATTTATAAGAAATAGGAAGACACAAATACATCTTTACATGGTTCAACCTTGACACCAATGAAAATAGAGGAGCATCATTTATTAAATATGTTATATAATTATAGTAAAGTTAAAAAACACCAATTTCTAAATGATTATGTCTATATTTATAAAGAAAGCAAACTTATGAAAATTTAATAACTGGTCATGAATAATAAACATTCAAAAGTTATAAATTTATATATTAACCAAAGAGTAGATTGGTGTTCTCTTTGTACTAAGAAGAAGAGAAAAACAGAGTGGTAAACATATATTGAAGTCGTACTCACAAAACAACATATTGCTGTGCAGGAGGGGCATTGGAAGGCTGGGTGAACAAGGGAAAGGATAAGCAGTAAAAACTGAGAGTTACAAAGTAGTCACAGGGATGTGAAGTGCAGCACAGGGATTATAGTAGGAATATTGTGGTAACTGTGTTTCGTGTCACGGGTACTAGGGTCATCGGGAGGATCACTCTGTAAGTTATATAAATGTCTAACCACTGTGCTGTACACTCGAAACTAATATAAAATAATATTGAATGTCAACTGTAATAAAAAATAAAATAAAATCATCTTAAGTAAAAAATAATGTATTTATTTGAGCTCTCTATAATGAGAGGATGTGTTATTATGGCTATGAGAGCATTTAACTTGACCTGAACTTTTGACTTCTTTATTTGGCTGGTTATTATCTGATCAGAAAAGTCATAAAACAAAATCACCAGAGCCTTTCATAAATCAGGATTGTAAAAATCTCACTAAAACAAAGATAAACTAAATGTCTCATATAATAAATAGCTCATCTTTATCTAAATTTCTCAGTGCACTTCTTGACATTTGCTTGGAACAAGGAAACAGTGACATTTGAAATAAAAACTTGCATTTATTTTTAAATACAAACATAGGTAACTTTTTAAAGATTTTTATGAAAGAAGAAATTAAGATCTTCCTGACTCTGTCCCTCAATGCAGAAAATTTTGAATATCATTCCACAATTAATATTTTTAATATTTTATATTTGAAAACTATTGTGGGAAAATTAATAATCATGGTAATTTGGGAATGATTAAAAATAATGCAATTTTATGTTTTCATTTTTAAAGATCATTAAAAATTATATCCAGTTCAAATAAATGCAAGCAAACTGAAAATAGGTCATAAGCAATGATCATAAACAAAGTCATATCAAAAAAATCAAACCAGACTGAAAGAAGATTGAAACAGGAAAACTTCAACTATGAAATATCAAAAAGTAGGAAATAAAAATGCAAGAGTGAGATAAATCTAGTTTTGAAAAAGAGAAATGTTAATGAAAAGGAAACACTATTAGCCTAATATGAAGCATTTTAGTTGTTGATGCAAATCACATGAAAAATAAATGCAATGGGAATTTTTAGCACCAGAAGGGATGTTCAGTAAGGGCTAAACCTAGAATTAAGATAACACTTTATGTTATTTTTGGTAAGGTGATTTTCTGAACATGGCATTAAAAATGTTTTGGCTTGGGACAGAATGGTTCATAATATTGCAATAAGCTGTGTATAACATATCAGGTCTGAAAGGAGATTGGTAGCTTTGTCCAAAGCATTTTCCCTTTTTATAGGGTAAGTAGAAACTAGAGTAGATGATTTAAGGCTTATGATGAATCATGTGGATCACAATAAAATTTAAGATCCTTAGAGGGCTTTTGAATGAGGAAATGGATTATAGTTTAGAGTCATAATAAAAATGTATATCAATTTGATATTTTAATAATTCAAAGGAATTATTTGAAATAATGTGTCAATTATTCCATTGTAGTAACAACCAATATATAAACAAAGGGTTCTGTAGTAAAAGAGAGAAAGAGCAAGTGTAAAAGGATACGCTGCACATATTCATTATTTCCAGAGTGAGGAGGTAGAATACAGAGTCCCTCTCCTTTATGTGCTTCCCTATAGTTTGAATTTTTATAAGCTTGTCTTCTTTTTAGAATTTAAAAATGATTTCAAGTCTTACCCCGAAAGTATCCTTTCAAGAGAACTGATTGACTTTCCTCTACCATGCTTCCCATTCTATGCACATTCCTTTCTTCATAGATACAATATAATGCACATAGAATTTAATATAAAGAAGGGTAAGAGTCTTCAAGGAATATGTATAAAGGACCCATGGACAAAGACAAGGGAGAATTGAAGGTGGGAGGTGGCAGTGGGTAAGGCAGGGGAGAGTAACAGGAGAAAATGGGGACAACTGTAATTGAACAACAATAAAAAAAGATTTGAGCATAATGGCTAGATATATGTGTGATCAAAACACAAAAGTCAATTGTATCTCTAAATACAAAATTAAAACCACAATGAGATATCATCTCACACCTGTCAGAATGGCCATCACCAATAAATCAACAAGCAACAAGTGTGGTGAGGACATGGAGAAAGGGGAACCCTTTGCACTGTTTGTGTGAATGCAGACTGGTGCAGCACTATGGAAAGCAGTATAGAGATACCTCAAAAAATTAAAAACAGAGCTGCCTTATGACCCAGTGGTTCCACTTGTGGGAATTTATCCAAAGGAACCTGAAATGCTAATTTGAAAGAATATAAGCACCTCTATGATCATTGCAATGTTATTTACAATCACTAAGATATGGAAGCAGCCCAAGTGTCCATCGGTAGGTGAGTGGATGACACAACTATGGGATATCTACACAATGGAATACTACTCAGCCATAAACAAAGAAGAAAATTTTACCCTTTACAACAGTGTGATGGACCCAGAGAACATTATGCTAATGAAATAAGCCAGGCAAAGAAAGACAAATGCCATATGATTTCTAAAGAACATATGCCATATGGAATCTAAAGAACAAACTGAACTAACAAGAAAAATAGAGAAATACTCATAGAGAACAGGCTGACAGTTGTGGGTGGAGGTGGTCAGAGGGTGGAGGGATCAAGCAGAAAGGAAAAAGGACTCATGGACATGGACAACAGTGTGGTGATTGCTGGGCGGAGGGCTTAAGGGGGGAAAATGGTTGGAAAAAATACAATAAAAAATAAATTTTAAAACATCTATCAGTTGAAGCAGATACTAAGAGGCCGTAGAACTATAGCTAGCATTTTTTATTTGAACTTCTCTTCTAATCTCTCCTGGGAATGAAAGGGAGAAATCGTGGGGGTGAGAGATGTGAAGGCCCCGCACTCGTTGCACTGTATGTGTCCAATAATGAGACATGTTATTAATACTCTCAGACTGAAAAGAGTTGGTTCCTGGATTCCCTGGCCCTCCAAAGTAGGTTTAAACTTTTTTCCTTTCTTCAATCCATTTCTTCTGACAGTATTTCTCTCCAATTACAGGGTTATGTTTGAAGGCTACACATGTGCTTCATATGAACTTGAAGTTTTATTATATTTTCCTTGAAGTCTCTTAATTTACTAGGTCCTGAAACTGGCCAACACTACAAAATATAGAATTTTTCTTTATCCATTTCTATTTGTGATCTCAACCAACTTCACCATTGGATAAAATAATTCTAGTTTAGAAAATAAAACTTTCCATTACCTGCTCTTCAAAAAAGAAAGAGAAAAATGACACAGGTATTATGTTTCCATGAATAATCCACTTCACAGTCATTATATTTTTAATCAAAGGGTGATATCACTTAAGAAGGAAAGAGGAACATATAATATTTGTGGCATCTTGTCTAACAATAAGAATTTTCCCCAAGTTTTTTGCCATACTATTACATAAAATTATAGTCTATTTTGATATCTCTTAAGACAACATACTATTTTATGCTACTGATTTTGCTCTTCAAATACAATCGCTAGCAAGAGTTCAAATTTTATTTATGTTAAAAATAATTGTTCCCATCAATGATTTATTATTGTTGACAATTAGGTTCACAGTTCATGTACTTCTAACTACAGAAACTTTTTCACAATCCTTAAGCAGCAATGAGCTTAACTATATAGCTAACTGCTTCCCCAGATTCTGCTCAGAAGACCCAAAACACACATAACACTAGCCATGCAAGTTATTGTCAAAAAATAGTCCTTTTATTTGCTCAAAAACAATAACACAAAGATAGGAAAAACAAGATTGTTAGTGTTTTGGTTTGGGTTTTACCTCAGTTAAAGTAAGGATCAAAACATAAAACACCAAACAGTAGACAGCATTCGAAGATTGCCCCTGAGATTCTTGCCCCTGCTCTGCACACTATGTAGTTTCTCTTTCCTTTGATTAAGCTCCGTAAGACTTCGTCTCAGAAAACAAAAGTCAGAATCCTCCTGCTGGCCTTAAAGAAACAAGTTGTCATCAGTCCGACAACTGCAATGAATTTAATTCTGTCATTTATCTGAATGAGCTTGAAAGGTGACCCTTAGTCCCAGACCCCGGTCAACCCTTTGATTTCAGCCTGCTGAGACCCAGAGCAGAGGATCCAGTGAAACAGTGCTGGATTCCTGACCCACAGAAACTGTAACATAGTAAATTTGTGTTCATTTAACCAATACATTTGGTAATTTGTTACAGAGCAACAGAAAATGATTACAAACCATTCCATATTTTGTAGGTGACAAGTCAGATGGTTGTTTGAACAAAAGGCAAAAAGTAAATTGACTGAAACATATAAAGTAGACTGGACATTGGACAATGAAAAGAGAACCTAGAGTCCTCTCCAGTTTTGCTATACCTATAAAGTACTTCTGAAATATATTTATGTATAAAGATTTTTATTAGGCACTTTCAATTTGAAGACACAAAAGGGATAGATAGAATGACCATCACTATCCTTGGAATGTGCCATAATGACCCTAAATTTAATTTGTTGTCTATCCTTACCAATATTTTGTTTATAAATACCCAAAAATTAAGATTGCACTAAAAATAATGCATGATAAACTGTTATTTGAATAGTGTTTATCAAAGATATCCAATATCTACATTTTTGGGTCAGATTCTTTTGATCCAGAGAAATACACTGTAAGGAGGAAATTCTTGGGTTAGATTTTATGATCCACTTCAGAGGAAATGGTTGGAAATAAAATTAATATCTTTATCATGCACATATAACTTACACTAAATGAAATATTACTTCACCTTAAATTTCTGAGTGAAAAGACTAAACATTAATGTATTCATGAAGTTACAATTCATAGAGTAACAGCTTACATAATTTATAAGCTAAGAATTGTAAAGTACTCCTCATATTTCAATTTTATCTGCTACAGTTTGCTTCCAAACATTTACCTTTTTCCTATTTTCAATATTCTTGTGTCTATTCAATACATAATAAAAGGTTATATTTTAAATGAAAATAGATAACTGGGTAGCGCTGTAATTTCCTTAAAGCTTATTATGCAACATATCTATTTGTTCTGAAAAAAAAAGTTGACTATTTTAAAGCTACAGTTTCCACCCACTTGTTCACTTTGAGTCTTTTTTTATTGAATTTATTGGGGTTACATTGGTTAATAAAATTATATAGGTTTAAGGTATATAATTCTATAATACATCATCTGTATGTACTGTGTGTTTACCACTCCAAGTCATTTCTCTTTCCATTATCATTTATCCCCCCTTTACCCTCTCCTGACCCCCAAACCACCTACCCTCTGATAAGTATAAGTCTGTTGCTATTTTGTTTCTTAGTTTATTTCACTCATTAGATTCCACACATACGGAAAATCATATGGTACTTGTCTTTCTTTGACTGGCTTATTTTGATAAGCATAATACTCTCCAGGTCCTTCCATGGTGTCACAAAATATTTCCTTCTTTTTATGTTTGAGTAGTGTTCCTTTGGTAAATGTACCATAGTACCATAGTTTTTGTATCTACTCATCTACTGATGGGCACTTGGGCTGATTCCAAATCTAGTCTATTATAAATAATGCTGCAATCAACATAGAGGGTGCATATATTCTTTCAAATTAGTGTTTCTAATTTCTTTGGATAAATTCCCAGAAGTGGAATCACTGGGTCACAAGTCAGTCCCGTGTTTAATTTTTTTGACATAACTCCATACTACCTTCCACAGCGGCTGCACCCATCCGCATTCCCAATCAACAAGGGTTCCCTTTAGTCTTAATTATAACTCACTGATTAAAAGAATTGTACCATTGTCGAAACAAGTAAAATTATTCTCCTTATCCAAGAAGCAATCCTAGATTAGTTCATTCTTTATTTTGTTATTTTAAATGTTTCAAACATATAGAATGAATATATAATATAATAGAAAAATTATTATACCTTGATCTATAATTTCATGTTGGATATTACATCAGCTTAAAGTACTTTTAAAGAATAAAATGGTATGAACATAGATAAAAGGATCTGTGGGCTTCCTCACATAAACTTTTGCAGCCATCTATCTCAGAAATGAGTACTCTCCAGAATTTAATGGCAAAAAGATATTCACCCAAAAATTTTTTAAATTTTTGAAGAAAAAAATATTCACATTGAGATCTTTAATGTGTCTGGAAAATTCCTTTGTTATAGCTTGAGCTAATTCTGTCATTAGTTTTTTTAAACATGGGCAAGTAATGACTCAGGCACTAAGTAATAATTAGTTGACCTTTTCCCTCATTTATAGTTCCACTTACGCCACTAGAGTCATGTCTTTCTATATCTATTTATACGTATTTGTGCATAACACTGATTCTTGTCTCTCTTTATTGGACTTTTATAACTATTCTTGCAATTGCAACACACAATTTTAATTTCTATACTTTTAATTGTCTTGATAATTAGTCAGAAAAGAATTCCTGACTTTAGTCATCTCCAGAATCCTTTGTCTATTCTTGACCCTTTTCTCTCCTTTCTTTGTTAATTAGGAACAGTTTCTCACCCTTCATAGAGAAACTCTGTTGTAACTGCATTTCACTCTAAACTGAGGAGGAGTAAGTTATTTAAAATATTGGTTAAACACTGTTTATTCTTCTTTTACACCATTAGATATGATTTTTGTATATTTCTCCAGTATAGGTCTTGCATGTTGTTCACTAGAATTAGTACTAGATATCTGACAAATTTTATTTTTTTAACTATATATTTTTGCACATAAAAAATAAGAATAGCTCCATCAAAATGTCTTTAAAATTTGCCAGAAATACAGACTTCACAAAATATTTTGGCAACGAAAAGGAACCTTTGTTTACGAGGCACAATGTAATTGGGTCATTTTACAACAACAACAAAAAACAAATTTTAGTTTTACTTGTCTAATAATTAGTAATTAAAGATGTAACAATTTGTAATAAAGAATATCCAAGACCACTGCCACAGTCTGAAAAAAAATTGATATCATTAAAAAGTGTCATGTATTTCTCAGTGACCACCCTTTATGCCGATGCAAGTAGACAATCTGGAGAAAGAGCAGGAAGCAGAAGGAATGCAGTGTTGGTGAGAAAGTGCAGAAACAGGAAAGCCTTGTGCACTGTTTGTTGGCACAAATGTAGCCTGGGGCAGCCCCTGAAGAGACAGCATGGAGATTCCTCACAAAATTAAAAATAGAACTACCATATGGTTCAGCAATTCCACTTCTGGGTATACATTCGAAGGAAATAAAATCACTACCTCAGAATATATGTGCACCCCCATGCTCACTGCAGCACTGTTTACAAAGCCAAGACGCGGAAACAACTTGGGTGCCCGCGAACAAGTGATACGGTATTGAAATATGGTATATCCGAGAGTTTTTAAGGCTACAGACCTAGACGGTCCTTGCTGCTCAGACTTGCTTTTCCGGAGCATCATCTTTTTTGACTGCAGATCTCACGTGACTCTGTGGTCACTTATCAGAGTGCGTTTTCCTGGTTTATTTCTTTGCCCTGAATTATTATGGTTTTCTTAGGATCATTTTTCTATATGTTTATTTCAATTTTTGAGGATTAAGTTTTTCTCTATACTTAAATATCCTTGATTGAATATATGTATTTAAGATTTAAGTCCTAAATAGACATTTCTCCAAAGAAGATAAACAGTTATCCAATAAGCACCTGAAAAGATGCTCAACATCATCAATCATTAAACAATCATTAAAAAAATTAAAATCACAAAAAGATACCACTGCACACCACAAAGATAATTATAATAAAAAAACAGTAACAAGTATTGGTGAGGATGTGGAGAAATCGGAATCCTCATTCATTGCTAGTGGAAATTTAAAAAATCTCTAGAAAACACTTTTACAGTGCCTTAAAGTGCTCAACAGAGTTACCACATCACAAAGCAATTCTACTCTTTGGTAAATTCAGAAAAGAAATGAAACCTATATCCATGTAAAACTCTGTATGAGAATGTTCATTACAGCATTGTTCATAATAGCAAAAATGTGGAATTAATTGAAGGCAGTGGCATTGGAAATGGAAAAAAGTACATAGGGCTGGAAAAGTCTTGGTAGCAGAATCAACAACTTGATTGATAGGGTGTGCGAGACAAGAGAAAGGGGTTAGGATGATTTACAGATGTCTGGTTTAAGCAAAGAGATGGATTTTCATGTAAAAACAGAAAATACTTAAGTATACAGATTTTTGTAAAGAAGACCAAGAGTATACAGTACAGGATACCTTAATCATTCTAAGATATAAAAGGTCAAATGTCAATCAATTTATTCCCTCTTTTCAGTTACCTAAAGTATTTTTTTACTAATAAATAGTTAATGGGCTTTCCTTCTGTTTTCCAATTCCCTCAAAGTTTTGTTATATAGTCTACATAAATTTTTTTTCTTTTTTTATTTTATTTATTTATTTAGACAGAGGGAAAGGAGGGAGAAAGGGAGAAAAACATCGATCTCTTGCCTCACACATGCCCCAGCTGGGGAACAGGCCCACAACTCAGGCATGTGCCCTGACCGGGAATGGAACTGGTAAACTTTGGCCTTGCAGGATGACACCCAGGCAACTCAGCCATGTGGGCCAAAGCTAAAATATTTCCTATTTTAATTAAATCAGCAGAATTAGAAGTATTATACATGATATGGCATTGAATAAAGATTAGATTTTAATATGCAAAAAATTAATATTGCATTTTCCTCCATAGCAACATAAAATACACCTTATATAATTGTCTGTGTAAGGAAAAAATGGAAAAAAGTGAACTTTGTTTCAATTTTGTCCCATCCCATAACCAAGGTTCACTTATATAGTTATATAATAACATTGAAATTGTACGACCATGCAATTACTGTGAAAAAATGGAATTTTTTATGTTTCCTGTCTAGAGCTTTTCAGTCAGAGTAAAAAGACTTTTCTTCCTGACTTATACAGAATTGAAATTCCTTTTGCATTGATCTAGATTTAAATATCATTTCCTTTCGATCATACAAGCATGGGCAGTGAGTTTCTCCATTCTTTTTTGCGTCATGTAGCACGTTCTACTTTTGTAATGGTAATAAAAATATTCAAATACATACTTTTATATCTTCTAAGAGAAAAATCTTTTCAGAATTAGATACTGCATGCATCATTTTATTATATTTTATTTTCTGTTCAACTGTGTCACAGAACATTTTCCTGAAATATATGTGACTTGAAATTATAACTTAAGTTTTTCCTTGTTAAAAAAATTCTAATATTTGTCATTATTACAGTGTGTTTATAAATAGTTTCATATATGCCCTGGCTGGTGTGACTCAGTGGATTGAGTGCTGGCCTGTGAACCAAAGGGGCACTGCTTCGATTCCCAGTCAGGGCACATGCCTGGGTTGCAGGCCAGGTCTCTAGTTGGGGGCACTCAAGAGGCAACCACACATTGATGTTTCTCTCCCTCTCTTTCTCCTTCCCTTCCCCTCTCTCTAAAAATAAACAAATAAAATCTTTTAAAAACAGAAAAGTTGAAGTAGTTTTAAAAAATAGTTTCAAATCTCTGTATGTATACAAAATTAAGTAAAAAATATAAAATGGGATATAATGTATGATTTTTTTACAACTCTGGATATCATAACTTTGCTCCCTGTCCTTTGAACAGAAATAGAGCTACCATTTGTATAACATGTGTTCATTTCTTTCTTTGTGCTGGGAACTGTCACATATACTATTTGACTGAAATTCTAAAAAATGCATATGAGGAAGGTAAAGAACATTTTGAAGGTTAAGTAACAATCAGAGTCAATAAGGTAGTATCTGGCAAAAGCTGCGCTTCTGCTTCCAAAGTCCAGATTCTTCCCATAGAAGAAAGCGTGCCAATTATTTTTTAACATTTGCGAATGTATGAGATAAAAATTACATATTAGCCCTCGCTGGTGTGACTCAATGGTTGAGTGCTGACCTGCGGACCCAAAGGTCACCAGTTCGATTCCCAATCAGAGCACATGCCTGGGTCATGGGCCAGCTCCCCAGTAAGGGGCACGCAAGAGGCAATCACACGTTGATGATTCTCTCCCTCTCTCTCTCCGTTCCCCTCTCTAAAATAAATAAATAAATAAATAAATAAATAAATAAATAAAATCATTTTTAAAAATCACAAATTAACTTTAAAAATACTTTATTGATATATTAAAGGAGAAAAACATTGAGTTCACTAATATGAAAAATTAACAATATTCTTCAAAGTTCTTTTCCCTCTCATGTTTCTCACGGCCACATTTGAAACCAGTGACTCATAATGCCAATGGCATGACCAATAGGTAGTTGTTTTCTCCACAATGTTCAAAGCTATTGTAACATTATTTTTAACAAAATTAATATTCCAGTAAATAAAATGAAAGGGGCAGAAATTCAAGTCTCAACAGTAACTTCTCTGTAGATCAATACTCTGAATATCAATAATTTATATAATTAAGTGTTGAATTATTGTCTTTAATAATAATTATTATTAAAGACAATAATTCATTTACCAGCTAAACGGTGGTAAATAAAATTGCATCCAATCGAAGACTATCTCTCATTAAAGGAAAATGCTGAGAGATGGATTGTAGTCAAGATGGAGAAGTAGGAACGGTTTCCAGGGAGCAAATTGACAGAAAAGACCACAACACACTGAACTTCTTAACACCTTAACTTGCTTCTCAGTAATAACTTCATACCGACATCCCATTGCTTTAAATGCATTCTGTGCTGGTTTGTTGTACAAGCGCACTGGCATATCATCAGGCTTCAGGTTTTCACAGCTACTGTGTAAGTTTTTAGTGAGGTTTTTCTTGTTAACCTTCCTTTGGTTTTGTATTGACCTAGGTGGTCATAACTACAGACTGTTTATTTTTAAAAGATGAAATTTCTGATACTTTCTCAAAATTAATGAAGACTATCCCAGTTTCTAACTCAATATGTTCATAAGACAAAAAGTTCTGGGTGCAAAATTAAAAGCAAAAATGATGCACTTTTAGGAAAGCAGTATTCACTTTTAAATACTTGTGATACTCTAAAGAATCCATTAAGTAGAATATGCAATGATTAGAAACAAAAAAAAAAACCATTGTTTTTATTCCTCATCGATTGGTTCTCAGCATGAACAACGGGTTCACTCCAGTAACTGCCATGTGCATATTTTAAATGAGATCACACACTGATGAAATGTTTCTCAAGCACAGTGTGTTAGGTTCTGCATTATAGCCACAGTATATCTCTAATCATTTACATATATACCCAATCTTTTGGCTGAAAATCCATATCTTTCACAGTAAAGCTGAGATTTATTTAATTTCCTCACTCCTTAGCAATTACTATCATTGACCAAAAGATGTCCAATACATCACAAATACCAAAATGCTGTAGTAAATATATATTTAAAAATTACAAGCAAAAAAATTGTTTCATTTCCCCCAATTGCATTGTTAACTAAAACCTACCTTTTCTGGCACATTGGTTTATTTGAACATGCATTTTTTAAATTTAATCTTTATTGTATCCTTTTCCATTACCATTTAGTCCCCTTATACCCCTCTGCCACCAGCAATCACCACACTGTTGTCCATGTCCATGAGTCCTTTTTCCTTTTTGCTCAGTCCCTCCAACTCCTAACTTCCCCCTACTAGCTGTCATCCTGCTCTCTATCTCTGAGTCTGCCCACATTTTCCTTGCCAGTTCAGCTTGTTCATTAGATTCCATATATGAGTGAAATCATATGGCATTTGTCTTTCTCTGACTGGCTTTTTTCACTTAGCATAACAAGCTCCAGGTTCATCCACACTGTCGCAAAGGGGATAACTTTCTTTGTTTTTACAGCAGAGTAGTTTTTCATTGTATAAATGTCTCATAGTTGTTTTATCCAGTCGTCTACTGATGGCCACTTGGGCTGCTTCTGTATCTTGGCAATTGTAAATAATGCTGCAATTGCATAGGGGTGCTTATCCTTTTAAATTAGTGTTTTGGCTTCCCTCTGATATATTCCCAGAAGTGGGATCACTGAGTCCAAAGGCAAAGCCATTTATTATTTTTTGCGGTATCTCCATACTGCTTTCCACAGTGGCTGCACCAATCTGCATCCCCACCAACAATGCAAAAGGGTTCCCCTTTCTCCACATCCTCTCCAGCAATTGTGGTTTGTTGATTTACTGATGATGGCCGTTCTGACAGGTGTGAGGTGACATCTCATTGTGGTTTTAATTTGCATTTCTCTGATGATAGTGACATTAAGCATTTTTTCATATGTCTCTTGGCCATCCATATGTCCTAGTAATCAAAACAGCATGGTACTGGCAAAAAAACAGACACATAGATCAATGGAACAGAATAGAGAGCCCAGAAATAAAGCACACCTGTAGAGTCAATTAATATTCAACAGAGGAGGCAAGCACATACAATGTGCTAAAGATAGTCTATTTAATAAATGGTGTTGGGAAAATTGGACAGATACATGCAGAAAAATGAAACTAGATTACCTTCTTACACCACACACAAGAATAAATTCAAAATGGATCAAAGACTTACATGTTAGACCCGAAACCATAAAAATCCTAGAAGAAAACATAGGCAGCAAAACCTTGGACATTGCTCGTAGCAATATTTTATCGGATATATCTCCCCAGGCAGGGGAAACAAACAAAATAAATAAACAAATGGGACTACATCAAACTAAAAATTTTAGCCCTGCAAAAGTTATCATCAACAAAATAAAAAGACAACTCATGGAATGGGAGAATATATTCATGGATACATCTGATAAGGCATTAATATCCAAAATTTTTAAAGAACTTAAAGAACTCAACACCAAAAAAAAAACACCCCAATTTAAAAATGGTCAAAGGGCCTAAATAGACACTTCTCCAAAGAGAACATGTATTCTTTATGCAACTAAACTGGTCTAATTTGTTGAGCACCTCATTATATTATACCATTTTTTTTATTTGGTCATTCCCAGTGCCAGTAGCTGCACCAATAAAAATAAAATAATATGCAGAAGGAATAACTTTGTTACTACAAATATTTACATACTTTTCCTCGTATAAATGTTCAGTTCGTATCAAAAATGCAAAATTTTCTTGTCTTTTCACTGTTTCTACCATGTGATACCAATAATTAACTTTTCATAAGATTGCATATTGGAAATATTTTTAAAATACAAGCATTGATAATGATGATAATTAATACAATGCACTGTAACTACTCAACCTTCTCTATAGCCTCTGTGAAAGTACCCTTAGGCACCCAATAGGTTAGACCACATCTTCATTTTACTTTTCTGTCATTCCCTCACTAAAATCAGTCCCCAAATTCCCAGTCCTAAACAGCTCTGAATCTGCCCCTTCTTTAATATCCACATTGACGTTGTTTTAATTCAGATTTATAATAGTTTTCACTTGGATAAGTTCTTAACTGGCCTCCCTCTCTGCTTCTTCTGTCATCCCCCTTCAATTTGTTCTCCACTCTTTTGCCAGAGTAATGCTTCTCTCACTCTCTCACTCTCTCTCTCTGTCTTTCTCTCCACCCCACCCCGCAAAAAGCCAAGTTTATTTGTTCATTGTTTGCATTCGATATACTCCTTCATGACATCCTTGGCCTGAGTCTCTTTGCCATTGTCCTTCACCACCACACAGCTGCAACAACCACTTTGCAGGGCTTTCCCTCTCTGTGAATTTTACGGAGGCCTAACCACTCCCCTACCTTCTTGTTGTCATCAGCCTAAATTAGGCTGCTTTGGTGTTCAGCACAAAGGGCCTCCACCAACCTGACATACAGCACATAGGCCCATCACAGTCGGACACAAGCACACAAAGATGGGCATGGCGTCTTTTCTTAGGTTTCCTGTAGGAAGGATGCCATTCAGAACTATTGTGCAAACACCATGAACTTCACACTTTCTTCCCTCGGCTTGGCTTCACTTTTGTTCCTGGTGGTTCCAACCCACGATATGGAGATTGATACAGGTTCTCAATATTGGATGATGTTGGTCTTCAGCACCTCTGGTAAAGAAGTATTAATGTCCATTACACTCCCAGCAGCAATGCCTTCCTCCACTACGGGGCAGGTTATGGATGGAACTGAATCTTGAACACACCCAAGCATTCTCTTGGGCCTCCACGCAACTCTGCTCCAGCTGGGAAAGAAAGCCAGAATAACCTTTCTGAAGTTCAAAGTTATTCATCCTGGTCCTTTTACAAAATCCACCAATGACTCTCAGTTGGTTTCAGGATAAAATTTAAACATTTTAGCAATGCTTCATGGCTTTCATGTTGAGGTCCTTGCTTGCCTATCCAACCTCATTTTCCATCATCTCATCATGCCTAATAATACGGCACCACATGCAATTCCACAGGAGCAATGCTCTCTGACACCTTCATATACCTGGAAAACTTAACTCCAACTCGCAGTCCCTTCCAGGCCCTCCCATCTCCCTTTCCTTCTAGGGTCAGTGAGGTGCGTCTCCTTTTGACTCTGCGCCCCGCACCCTCGTGCACACCACCACACTACTGTCTGCTTGTTTTCTCCTCCAGACTCTGCTCTCTGACTGTGAGCTCCCAAAGGACAAAATGGTTTTTAATATTTACAGATGTTCACTATAGAGCCACAGAAATACTGTTTCCATACCACCTGGACTTTCATGGACAATCTGGTTTTATCATATAACTTATCTCATTGCCATAAGTACAGAATAATATTTTAGCGATGCTGCCTCCTCATTTTTAGTATATAACATATGATGATAAATATAGACTTAACTGGGTATGAGTCTGAGGAATGAAATAAAGTCATATGCCATGGCACCTTATGGTAAATAAATAAAAATAACAACATTCTCAGGTTTTAAAAATAAATACAAAGTTACATATTTCTCATTGTTAGTGGTCCCCTGGCTATAGGTCAGAACTTGGGCAGTCTTGTCTCTTAATTTATACCAAAAAAATCAATTTTCTTTTTATTACAATTGCTGATTAATATTATCTGGAAAAAAGACATTAACTGGCTTCTTTTGAACCCCCAATTAGTTTGAAGGAACTCAATTCTCAACTGCAGTTTCCTACCTCTTCCTTTGAGTGATAGCAGGGAGACACCGGACCACGATGGTGATGACACAGCCCTCGATCAAAGCAAAGGTTATCCCACCAATTATGAGAGAAAATCAATATTAAATGTATTACTTCAGAGAATTCTGCATGTATTATATTAGGTACTGTATAATATTTATTATATAATATGTGATGTACATATTATATATATATTATTCTACTATGTGATATAATACGTACATTATATTATTTTATATATTCATCCTCACCCCTCTTCCCTAACCTTTCTTAAGAGTTTAGAGATAGAAAAGGGTAATTAATATTATATAGAAATTTCCCAAATGGTATGGTTCCAACAGGTAATATGTGAGCCATAATATTGATCTCCCCAGACTGTGAGGCAAGCAGAGCAAGAGCTGGGATGATTAGAACCCCAGAAGTTGGTTGCCTCTAACCTTGAGCAGCCTCTTTCTTTTCTTATATGCCACATTGTTATTCTCTATGGGTGATATAACATGGGAAAAGTTTGAGAAGCTCTATAATAAGACTTCATATGCACAACAACAAATCTCTAGCGTATGTATCCTTTTCCTCATCTAACCTTGCTCTTATTCTTGTATTTTCTTTCTCATTGGCTTGTATCACCACCCACTCAGTTACCAGGTTAGAAGTATGAATCACACATATCTCCCTCCTCTCTCTCATCACCTTTCTAATCACTGTCAAGTTTAACTTATAACTATTTCCCCCATTGCTCTGCTCTTTTCCACCTATTCCTCAACTACCAAAGTCTACTCACCATCATCTATCACCTGTAATATGGCTCCCTAGATGGTCTCCCAGTCTTTAGTTTTGCCAGCTTCAAAATTATCCTCCACAGAGCCACTTTTCTAAAAATAAATCTGGCCATAGCACTTTATAGCCTTTAATGTCTCAATGGTTTCCCAGCGTTACTAGAATAAATCCCATGCTTCTCAAAACTGAGTCACAAAGAGCTCTATGACATGGCCAATATCTGTTTCTTTAGTCTCATATTTAGCTACTCCCAGAAGTATCACACTGCTTGTATTCCACTAGTTACAATCAACTCTTTCTCATCCTTATGGAGTGATATGGTGTAAATTGGCTTAGGGTAGAAAGGGGATATAGGTGAAATCCTGATTTGTAACATTTGAAAATTTTTGTTTCAAATACCCCCACCATAGCCAATTTCAAGCTCCTTAACATGGCATCACTGAACATGGAGTTGGGAAGAGATGCACAGTAGCACATAATTACATAGCAGTTTCACCACACAGCTACAACAGGTGTAAACAACCATAGAGCATAGGTATGTTTAAGAGCATAGGTAATAGTAATAGGTAATAGTAAAATAGTGAAATGATAAAACTGATGTTTTCAGGGTCTATTACTTTTGCTTTTAATATAATTTATTTAATTACAAGTTCATATAACCTAATTTTAATAATGGCTGTGTTTAATAAGCAGCTCACAAAATTTCTGAAAATTTAACAACCAACTCTTGCAAGCCAGAATGAGCTAGCTCTAGCACACCACTGCCTTTATGCCTTTACTCAAGTGACTTCCATCTTATTCAATTCTCCAGCCGCTTTCTGGCCTAGTCAAGGGATACTCACACTGTAAGGCAGAGTCTCTCAAGTGTGACCATGAACCACCTCTATCAAGTTTGCTGGAGTGTGTCTTTTTTCTTTTTTCTTGCTTTATCCTCACCAGAGGACATGCTTATTGATTTTAGAGAGGGGGAAGAGGAGGGAGACAGAGAGAATGTAAGAAACCTCGATGCGAAAGAGAAACATCCATCAGTTCCCTTTTTGTACTCACCTGGACTGGGATGGAAACTGCAACCCAGGCACGTGCCCTGACCAGGAATCAAACCCATGATCTTTCAGTTTGTGGGACAACACCCGACCAACCGAACCACACCGGCCTCACCCCTGGAATGTTTCTTAAAATTTAGGTTCCTGGGGTTCACTCCCTGAACCTGCTGAATCTGAAACTCCCTGGAAGCCTAGGAATCTATGGTTTAGCAAACTAACTTGCTAGTAGAGTCTGAAGCACACTGAAGTTTGAGAACCATTTGTTTAAACTTTTCTGCTAAGGTGTCATATTACTAAGGAAATTCTGTCTGGCTCACTCCCTGGAAGGCAGGATGGGGAAAGAATAAGCAAAGTCACAGTGGCCTCAAACAGTGTGACGTAGAAAACTGTAGGAAGTTCAGCAAGCCTGGCTTTGCAAAGGTGAGAAGAGTACATTGGGAAACATAGGTCTAGAGAAGTTGCTAAGGGTTACCCCATGCAAGGCCCTTCATTCCACAGTGGGGACATTGGACTTTATTATAAAGGTAGAAAATAATTGAAGAATCTGAAGCCAAATAGTGACAACTGTTGGGAAGAAGAATTTTCCTCTACCTTACAAAGGTTCTTTCAGCTGGTCTAGTAATCAAATCGAGTTGAAGCAGATTAACCAGAGAAAAACAAATTTAATTTTGCATATGCAGGAACCCCACATACATAAAGGTTTCAAGAAAGAAAGGAAAAATATACATATATAATAAGATGCATATATATGCACATATACGCATATATAATATATATTATCCCATATATACATCTATAAATGCGTATATATGTGCATCTTATCCCATATATGTATATGATATATAAAAATTGAAACAAATTTAATTTTGTATATGCAAGAACCCTACATACATAAAGCATTCAAGAAAGAAAAGGAAAATTATATATATACACACACACACACGATTCATATATATAATATATATATTATCCCATATATATTCATATATATTCATATATATGGGATATATATGGATTTTATCCCATATATATGTGTGTGTGTATATACACACACACACACCTTGAGCCTAGGAATGAGATAGGGGCCTGGGGCTTCAGAGGGGAGAACGGTAATTGACAGAATGATAAGAAGAACAGATGTCCAGTAATTTGATGTTTTCCCTGCCATGAAGATATGTATAAAGTTTATTTCTGGTAATAACTCTTATTATGGGGAATGCCCCAACTTTAATTCTTTAAGAGAAAGGTAAGTTTTCCTTGAGCCTAAAATGTCTTGATTGCCTCGAGTTCAAAGTAACCCCCATGCCAAGGTGGCACATCTGGGGGAGGCCTATTCTGAACCCTCCACAACCAATAAGTGAATAAGCAATTCAGCCTTCCTCTTTCTTCTCTAAACTTTAATAACTCATTGAAAATAATAAGCCTTTTTAAATAAAGTTATATAGCTTTTTTCTCAGAATGACTAAGATTCTTCATATTTTATCTCTATGAGAAACTATCTCCTACAATAACAAAAAGAAAGACAAGTTCTAGTTCTTCTATTTCTGGGAGATAATCTCTCTTAGAGCAAGATGGTTGACAAAAGCCCAAGTGGTTCCTGTTCTTGCTGTTAGATCTTCTCTTCGAGACCCCTTTGCCCAAGTTAATACCACCAATACCACTGTTACTCTACACTTTCACAGCCTCGACCAAAACCTTTCAAGGGGCAATCTTATCTCTGCATGCCTGGTACTTAAATTTTCAAAAAGGCTTAGCAAAATGCTAAGTGAAGCAAAAAGGAAGCAATGAATCTCAAAAAGCACTTTAAAAAAATCTCAGCTTATAAAATGATATATCTTAAAACCCTCAGCATAAACAATGGATATAAATTTACCTCAAAATTCGAAAACTAAATAACTTCACAAGTATTATTACACATATACTTAAAAAATAAGTAGAGAATTACAGTCAAATTGTGATGTGCTTCGTGGCAGCTAGCTAACTTCACTTAACAGATAATTTACTTGTTCCAGCTCTCCTGGTTTGCAAAACCTTATATTCAAATTTATACCTCAGCAATATGCAAAAGATCGCCTCAAAGATATATGTGTGGAAAAGTTGCAAAAAGAAGTACTTGAAAATGTGGAAATGTATGAGTATCTATTAACATTTGTTCTTGAGGAATGTATATGTCTTTCCAATAAATTATATAAATGCAATGACTTCCTGACTCCTTGAACATTCTAAGATCATGATAAACAGTAGCAGCTTTAAACATCTTGTCTTTTGGTTCACTAAATCTTTCTCCAGTCCCAGAATAGTGATCTATATACAGTAGACCTTTAATAAATAATTTTTGAATGACTGAAAGAACAAATTTAAGGACTCTACACATGATTCTGTTTGGAAAAATATATGTCCTTTCGAATTTTCCCACTTCATAAATTAAAATGAGGCTTTGAAAATCCACCTCTGTGATTTTGGGTGCAGATAGCGTAAAGAGAGTCTTAGGGCTCTCACTATTAATTACTAATTAAACCTCATTTATTTGAAATCACTCTAAGATTCCAGATATGTATCTAGTCCTTTTATTGTGTTTTAAAAAAAAGATTTTATGATATTTTAAAAATAATTCTGGCAAAATGAAAAGGTGTTCTCAAAAATTGACAGCAAATGACTTTAGTCAAAAAGGCACTCATTTAGGGAGTTCTATCTGCTGCACCTATTAAAATATGGTTAAATATATCAACTTAAGCTCTATTTAAAATAGTTTAAAAGTTGGGGAGAAAGTCTAAAAGTATGTTGTATACATTATAGGAGTGAACACAAATCTAAAAAATTAAAATTTAAAAGTTTTCATAGTGTAAAAAGAAAAAGGGAATTTCCTCATTGCTCCCTTGTCTTTACTATTTCCTTTAGAAGCCTTAAAATTACAAATGATTTCCCTTTTATGCAATGTAAGTAAATCTTTTTAAAAACTTCATGAGTCTCTTGCCAGTTTTGCATCCTAGGAAGATCTTTCTGGGGGGCTTCAGAGCCAGCCCTTTAAAATGTGAACACCAGGAAGGTTGATGCTCTGTCTCCCTGTGTCTGTGGGGGTTGAGGTGAGACGCCTGGCTCCGTGCTGTAACTTCCTGCTGGCCAAGAAGATGAATGAAGTTTTATTTTTCCTTGGATAAAGAGGATACACACATATGTAATAAATTACATCTTCATAGCTTTGTAAAAAGACTAGGATTCGTTCTTACATTTGCAGTCTCTTTAGCATTGTGTCTATGATGCACATCACAGTCTGATTTAATGACTTTACAGTAACAAAACTCTTCCACTCTTTTCCACATTTTGTGGACTGGGTTGGCAGATTTCACTTTTAATTGTGTTTCCCCAACAAGATTCAGGTGGAGTTGAGGAGAAAGAAAACTCTATGTTAAAACAAGAAGACTGAGGGAAAAAAAACAAAAATACTAAGACTAAAACACTGAAAATGTTTCCTGTCAATTAAAAATGCAGTAAGTGTCATGTCCTTATACTGGCAAGAACAAAGGTTTCATAAAATTAATGTGCTACACACTGGATTTTGGAAAGCAGAGATTGAAAAGCTCAGAGAATTCAGAACTTTTGCTTTTAGTTAAATCCATCTGTGTACCTTAATAAAAGGAAATTCAATAGTTCTCGCATTAAAGCAACCTATTTATTTCAATGAAAACTAGAAAGGAATTAAACAACATGCTAATAAAAATATTTAATTGATGAAAATTGGAAAAAATCCTCAAAGAATTAGAAAGGCAAAGGAAATTCCTTCATCAATTAATACATCAAGAAGTCACTGAAGGAGTGGTGTAAAAAAATTTACTACTAATTAAAAGCTCATTATTATCTGCATTATAACTAATTAACATTTGATTACATTTTACATCATCTAGTCTACCACAAGGAGAAAACTTACTGAAGATCAAAACGCCATCCATATGCTCCTTCAATATCAAAGTATTGCCTGTATAATTAGGAACTTCAGATTTACAAGCAAAGAATTCTAATCAAATAAACTCACCAAGAGAGTCTTAATTCCCTCTGCCTGACTAAACTTTAGTCAAGTTTCTTCCTGACCCCAGGCCCTGGCCCCTCCTAGAGCATTTTCTTTATTTAACCTGTAATTGTAAACTCTTTTTCTGCCTCTTTGAGATGTGAATCTTTTTAAAGGCCTCTTGTCTGCTTTATAACCCAGGAATACCTTTCTCAGGGAACCAGGAAGCCATCCTTTAGAAGTGTAATCATCAAGGAAGAAAGTGCTCTTATCTCCCAGAATCTAGGTGGGTAGAAGCCTTTTCTTTGAAAAGCACCAATTAGCAAACACAGATGACCTAATCACAGAGAGAAAACTACTTAGACTCAGAAAATAACTGAATGTGCTCAACCTGTCTCATTGATCAGCCTCCCACTAACATCCTCTAACACTTTTCTAAATTATTCTAGTTGGGCTAGTAATTAGATTAACAGAGACAGACTAATAAGAGAAAGTGTCCAAAATTTATCATATGAATGCACATTTGAGAGTGCTATATACAAATGAGACATGAAACACATTGGGCAATAGAGGTTATATGCTTTTATGGACAAAGGAATAATTTTGGGGCATGAGTCTAAGATTTCAAAGGAAGTAGGCAATTTACAGGTAGTTGAAGAAGGGTGGAATGTATGTAGCAGGCAAACTGTTGCTAGGCAACACAAAAGCAATGGGACATGGAGTGATATAGTTAACAGGGTCTTGCTTGGAGCCTTTCTATCTACTATACTCAAGTGAACATGTTAAGACTCCCCAGCTGGAGCAGGTGCATCCGTTAGAATATTCTAGGCAGGAAAGGGGGAAGGGCAAAGTGTCATCAGTAGAAGTGGACTAGTTGCAGTATCCCAAGGAAAAGAATTTCCTGAGACCCACATGGGAGGATGGGGCGCTATGGTAAACTTTATTGATGATGTGAAATTAAGGGGGTTCCCCTCCTGGTGGGTACTGATTGAAAGGTGAAGGGATTAGTCAAAGAACATATATGATGGACCCATGGACATGGACAATGGTGAGGGGACTGAATATGAAAGAGGGGGGTAGGGTGGGTGGAGAGGGGGTGAAAAGGGAAATAGTGGGACAACTGTAATAGCATAAACAAGAAAATATTTTTAAAAAGGGGGTTCCTCTCCTGACTGTCCAATGTCCCATCTCCGCCCATGTCACTGTGGAAAGGTCCAATTTTGTCTTTAGTAGGGACAACGCAAAAGCCAGTGTCCAGAGTTTCTGTTGCATATTAAAGTTCAGTCCAGTCCATCATCAGCTAGGTTAGCATGTGTTCCTGGCTGCAACCCACTCTTGTGCTGAGGTATTCAGGCTCCCACCTGGTGCCTGTGTCTAGGGTCTGCATGGCCTTAGGCCACATGGCTGCTAAAGCCTCACGTGCATGGTGCACGGTGCATAGAAAAATATTTTTTAGCCCTCACAGTTACTACAGTCCAAATCCCCTCATAATTTCACATTCCCACATGTCTGAAATTCTCTCCGTGTCCTTCATTACTCCTACATCCTTGCACCTCAATTCTGAATTATAGGATTCTCTCAAGAGATAACAGTTTGTTCTCTCTTTCTGAGAAAGATACTTCACAGTAATGATAATCAACCATCTAAGAAGCATCCACAGGATCTCCCTCCTCACATTTCCTATAGCCAGCCTCCTTTTGTGTGCCACGCATTTATTTTTTTAGTTTGTATTTCTATCGCCCTGACTCCTGTCGTTACTGCCTGCTCGGAAATTCCTTCAGCCTCTTGCTCCTCACTTCTACAGAAGACTCCTTCCTGGTTGTCACACTTGCACACGACATTAGCTCCAGGTTTATTGAATTAGACCTGCTCTTAAAATGCTCCCTAATATCTACCATAAAAGCCTTTACTTCTCTTTCCATTCTCGAAAGTCTCTCTTCAACTCCTGCTTTCTCCTGCCCTTTGGTTCTCTAAGTATCCTCTGCAACCATCATTGAAGCCCGAGATCTCCTTTCTTCAAGGTTTAGCATGCTGTCTGCACTATATATACTCATATTCAATGGGGTTTATAAATGATCAAAATAGCCCCAAATTCAGCCTCACTATATTACTAATTCTTCTATTTCTATTTTCCACAGTATCTTTCTTGATAAGATTTTTTTTTAATCAGGCTTTAAAAATGTTTAATTTGATGTTTAGTTTTAAATTTGGTCTTTCACACTATTAGAATTTTCTTTAAACACATATATTCTGAAGACCTCCCACTATACCCATGTTTTTGTAACATGTCTGAGAAAATATGTCTTTCAGATCCAGAACGTTTCAAGCAAAGACTTTAAATATTCCTTCCTGACCTATAAATTCTTCTGTATCTCAAGCTGACTTTTCTTTTTTAACTATGTAGCAAAGGATCTCTTAATTTTTTTATTGAAGGATTTTACTGTGCAACACACATCATTGGAGACAACTATGCTTACGATGATTTGTTTAAAGTCAACTAGAGGTCTAATGATTCCTAAGCAAAGAATAAAAGAACAGGAGAATCCATAGACACCCAGCAATCAAACAATGCAAGTAACTATGAATAGGTAACTTTTTATGTGTATATACATAGTCACACAATTTATTGTATGCACAAACTCTAGTTTTGCTCAAACATTCAACATTGAAAGGCAGAATAAATGAGTCCAAGAAGATTTCAGAGAATAAAGACAATTGATCCTGCCACTGCCTCTTCCTTGACTTAAAGACAGTGAGTTAGGACATTAGGAGGCCTAGGAAATGAGGTGCTTGGTGACTGTTTCCGACCTTCCTGAGAAAGGAGAACAGGAAAAAAAAACTGAAGTCAATATTTTGTAATGGCAGAAACAAAATAAGAATAAATAATGACAACAATGATGATGATGATATAGCAGCATGTAAATACGGGGAAAAATTCCCAGTTCTACCAAAAAAATTTTATTACTACCAGAGATGAATGAAGCAGAGAGAGCAGAGTATTTTGTAACAGGCTTCTCCTGAGACCACAAATTCTAACAGTGAATGAAAAATTATTCAGTTCAAATATTTAACATATCATAAACTTTATGGTCTCAAATTAAAATATGTGAATGTATGCTATATTTTTCCAGCCAGTAAATTTATTGTGGGTCTAATTAGAATTATCCAACATTTTAGTACTTCATGAATTATTAAGACTAAATATGTTTGTACATTATTGCCTAAAACTATGTCATCATAAAGTCTATGCCTGCAAAAGATAGATTAAAAATGATTAATGACTCTCTTAGCTAAGTATTATCATTTGCTATATTTGAATGACTTTAAGAATTTGGCCCAGTAATGTACTATTACTTAAAATATGCAGAATAGTACACGTAAAATATGCCAAGGAAACTATTGACCTTCAGGTCTTTGACCTGAAGGTCTTTGACCTTCAAAACTCACAGTTCGATTACTTAACCAATCCAATTTATGATCAGCAATGCAGAACAGCCCCTTAGGGTAGGACGCCTATACGTGCCGCTGGTACCACACGTGGAAAACTTCCAGACCGTTTCTCCAACCTGTGGTGTATCATGACATCTCAAATGTCTTCGATTTTAAAATTTGAATTTTGGATGCTATTCATACGTATTACAGTTTTTTCTCCAAATAATGTCTTTCACAATTAATGACTTACTATATCTTTATCACTATTTTCAGTGGAAAGGGCAGTTTTCAACTTTATATAAACTATACAAACTTTAAGAAAATTATTCACAGAATAAAATTATAAAGTATATAATAATATAAATATCTTAAGATAAAACCGTCCATTAAGAAATTCTGTGATTTACAAGATTGATATAACTGCACTAAACATGGTTTTCAGGTGTTTGTTCCTCCCCCACCTGAAACAGTTTTATCTGCCTTTGTAACAGGGTATCACTCTCAGCATTCACTTTTTAAACAACCTGATAGAGATGTATTTTACATCTAGTAAAATTTACTCATTTCAGTTTTACAATTCATTGTTTTTAGTAACCGTCATCATAAGTTATTTTAGTTTGTTTTCATATCTCCAAAGAGATCTCTTCCACCACTCGTTTATTTCCTGTCTTATGAACTTGTCTTTACTGAGAATGTAAAATAGTAATATAAATATAATACATAGAGTTTAGACATTAGACAATCAACTGGGGTGTAAGAATTTAAAGTGACAGTATGGATTCATCTCCCTCTCATTTGCTTTTGGAGTAACTCTAAGTTCTCTCAGCACACTCAGACAGGGATCTTAAGTAACCTCTGGTTTTCAATCAACCAAAAAATATTCAGTATTTCATGTATCCAATATTACCTAAGCCAAACATTTCAAAAAAAAAGTAACAAGGCTTAAAATTTTTAAATGTTTTTCCTGTTTAACAAATGAATAACTTTATGCCCTATTTTGTAACTTGATTCATTTTTATATATAATGGATATAGAGCAAAACTTTTTAAAAACTTTAAGTGACCATACATTTTTAGTAGATACTACGTTATATTTCTTAAACCAAGATAAATATATTCAGTAGTATCCAAAGGAGTCTATGAAATAATAGAATAAATATATTTCACTCTAGTTTTGTACTTCTTTTTTTGAGAGTAAGTCATTTTAAGCGTTATATTAAAACAACATGGGTATAATATGGAATAGAATGAAAAAGCTTCCATATAAACATATATGAAATATTTTTAATGATGTCATGAAGAATATTAAATTTTAGTGTCTGCATACAAATGACCGTTTGCTTTTACCAATTCCTCTGCACTAGTCAGAGTGAATAATCATGTGACTGATATCTAAGCTTTCTCATCAGGATTACTCTCCGAAATAAATCTCCAGAGATCAAAACTCTGTGGTGCCTGATAGAAGGATCGAAACAGTTTCAGGAATCGGCTTTTAGGGTTTCTCTCCTGTCGTTATCACCAGACAGGAATGGGGAACAGAACAAACTGTAAACACTCTCCCCAAAACTGTGACTCTTTGACCAAGCGAAACGGGATGCGTGCAGGGGTAGTCTTCTCAGAGGCCTGGACAAGGGCCGCAGGACGTGGTCCAAACTCTCCCTGCAAGACAACCTTACAGGCGGTGGGGTTTCCCCAGCCCCATCGGTGTCGGCCTTGAGTGCTGCTCCTTTTCCGAGACTGGCCCTTCAGACTTCCAACAATTCTGTGAGCTTGGAAAAGATTTTGAGTAGATTTTTTTTTTTTTGCTTAAATTAATTGCAATTGCAATTGACTTCTGTTTCTAAGCAACAGAGAAACCCTCACCCTGCTGCCCCTGACTCAAACGACAAGAACAGCAAGAGCAAGGTTCCTGAAACCCGACACTATCAGTTACAAAAGCAATCACAGTGAAGTGGGTAGGGGTAGTACCAAGCTCTAAATTGATATTATTTTACAGTAATTCCTTGTTTTTGGTTAAGAGTACCTATCCTGTTTTGCAAACATTCCCAAGTTCTGGAAGAACTCGAAGGGAGAATGCACCAACCGCCCACATCAGCGTCTCATGGGATGCTAGTTTAAAACGCAAGTTCTGGAGCTCCACTATAGGAGACTGTCGCCCATAGATAGGTTCTCTTGTGGAGAATCAGGCCTGAATTGTACCTAGGCTGCTTTAAGGCTTGCTTTTCTTAAAACTCCCTCACCCTGAATTGAGGCAGAAAACGTTGACTGCACATCTTTAAAGTAACTTCCTAAAATCTATGCTAAACTTCCCAAGGATGAGTGTAACTAGTTCAACCACTTTTCCCTTTGCATTTGCAAATATCCTTCTTTTTTGATGTAATTAGCAACATCCTCTCCTTTGTTTTCTGTGAAAGGTAACCACCTCAAGTGAACCTGTGCATATCAAATGAGGACCATCCTCAATGTAACAGCCCAGAAAAGAAATAAAAGCCTGTCAAGGCAAGGGTCAGAGCACTCTCCTCTTGAGAGAGTGGCCGTGCTGTCCCTTTTCCTCCACAGGACTCAGTAGTCCATGTGAATGTGTCTGGTCTCAGTCACACATCACAGACACTGCGGGCTGGCGTCTGCATCAGCTCACCCCAGAAGTAAATTAGAATCTTAAGAGGAAACCTGAGGTCTGAGTTTTAAACAGCCTTGGATTAATGGACATGCAAATTAAAGTTTGAGAACAATTGGCTAGGTGAATTTTTTTTAATGTACTAAAACAGACCTTACACATGTATGAGTATTATTAATAGCAGTTAAATTTTTCTTCTTGATCCTTGGTTAAAAACGTCTTTAGCATACTCATGGTGCTGTAATATAAAAAGCTAAAGCCTTAATATCCCCTTCTAGCTCTATAAATAACGAACTGCTATCCTCTGAAATCGATAAAATGTAAAGCTTTCTTTCCTTATACCTGTCCTCTCTATATCCTCTTCTTCCTATTCTCTGCCCTAGTGACTTACCCTGATAAAACTAAAGATAAATAAAAAGATCCATGGCACATCATTCACAAACTCTTACCTGCTGTGGCATGTGTCATTTAAGTGATGAATTGCATATGCTTGGTAGCGGCTCAACAACTTGGTTATTTAGTCATTTCAGAGCTTCCAGTCAGCCTCCTTGATTTATTGCCCTGGCAAATAACAATACATTCAACGACCAGAGAGAGAGATATCTCTGTATGTATCTAAAACAGAAGATAAATTTTATTCTAGAATCTAGAGCACAAGAGAAAACATGAGAGATTATCGTGAACAATGCAGGATCTTCTCGTTTTTATAATACCAAGAAATAAGGAAATAGGTGACTAAATTTATAGTATTCAAAAGAGGATAAATAACTACTCTCTTTTTTCCTTTTTTTCATAAAATGATTAAGCTAAAGCTTAATAATAAAATCTCCAAAAGCTCACTTTTATATGTCAAAGCCATAATGATAAATGTATAATATCAAATATACCATTAGACTTTTAAAAGAGTATTTGGGTGGAAAATCTCCAGAGTTCCAAAAAAAAAAGAATGTGTAAAAGGATGTCAGGAGCTTGCAGTACTTAGCATCTTAAGCCCCTCTCTCTGATCCTTCCCTTCCTTAGTTCCCCCCCAGGAAGGGCCATTGTGATGCGCAAGCACATTTTGTTGGATCTCAGTACCACCAATTTTGAAATTCACGGTCATGAGTCCAGAAGCTAAAAGTCTGGGCCTGTCTGGGTATTCTCTTCTCAGCTCCCTTGTAGAGCCTCTGAGTGTCTATCCCCCTGAAGCAGCAAGAGAAGAATCCAGTGCCACTTGTTATATGCAAAATGCGAGAATTAAGAGTCAGGAAGCGAGAGTTTGTCTTTTAGAATGCTGTTTAATACCTGCGCAGGGACGAGCTCTCCTCAGATTGATGGAGAGTCGCGCCTAACGCTTACAGACTAGGGATTTTATGCAAGAACAAGCAAGCAACTTATCCAGAAGCTGATCTCTGCGGTTAGCGATTGGCCCAAATTTAGCAACGCAGCACACTTTCATAAATTTAGCAACGCGGCACACTCTTATAGGCGTATTTAAAAAAACTTAGTTTCCCTCTATTTTTGCTGACCTCCTCTCCTGTCAGTCCTTGTTTTCTAAGTCCTAGCAATGCACTTATGGGGAAGTCCCTTTGCCCATCCTCTTTGTGGGTTTCCTGGAGGGTGTTGGCCCAAACACACATTCTGCTTTTCTGCTTATGTTGGTAGCTTGGATTCTACACCACTCAGGAGCTGCAGCCCCAAAAATGTCCTCCAGTGAAGCAGGTAAGCCAATTTGTCTCCAGGTCTTAGAGGTGACCCAGTACGGGTCATCAGACCACTGGTAAGCCTGGGCTTCTCTCATCATGTAAACTAGGGAAACCAAGAGTTATTGGGGTTCAGGGCAAACATTAACATAGAATTCCACTTTGATTCTACGAAAATGTCCATCTTTTTGACATATAAAGAATCCGCAACATGGTCCTTCCTAGCTCACTAAGAAATGGACTCAGGGTTTGGAGAGAATCTTCTAATAATGGTAAAGTGTTGTTCCTCCTGCCCATACCTTACAAACCTGTACATCTTCCCAAAGAGAAAAGGAGCTGGAGGGCAGAAGATGGGGGAGATGACTCTTGAAGAATAAAATTGTGGGATTTGCAGTCCCGAGTCCAAGTGAATTCTTTCCAAGTCTGTCCATCTCACTGGGTAGCTGGCAGGGACTTTTCCCAAAACAATTTCAAGTTAAAAAAATTTTGCATCTGAGTTTGCATGTGTGTGTCTATGTGTATATACGCAGATCAAGAAATTTGATTATTCGTATCTCTAATCAGTTATTTAAAACGCTTTCAATCTCGGCACTATGGTATGTTGCAATTATAGCACATACAACATTCTGTGATCGTGAGAATTGAGGAAATGAATGATGTTTCTAAACGGATGACTTTTAAAAGTCAAAATCCTTTTTTAAAATAACGTATTATGTACATACATACATGTACACTGTGCAAAAAGGTAATCATCTTTAATTAGCAAAAATAAATTTTATTTTAATTACCACACTAATGACAATAAGAGAAATTGTTCTGATAAGTATTCCTCCCAAAAACGTCATACCATATTTTTCTTTAAAGATATTTATAAGTCTATGAAATATATAAGCAAAATTGTGTACTATTTACCCATATTATGGTTACTGCTATGTGTATTCCATGGAAAAATATTTGCTTTAAATAAATGAAATCACTCATCACTCAGAGAAAAGTTTTCCCTCAAATTGCATTCATTGTCTAGGGGAAAAATAAACAATAAAATGCATTATTTATTATATTACAGCTGCTCTTGGATCTATACTAATAATAAAATAAGTATCATATATCATTTGCATTTAGAAAAAACATAGAACTTTTAAATACCTGAGATAAAAGATCTGCTATAGAATTTCAAGGACCCTCCTTCATTAGAATAAAGACTAATTGGATACTTCACAGTTAAGAAATACTGGCACTAGACAGCAACCTGGTGTGCTGTTGGAAATAAAAAGGACAATTCAATTTGAGAAAAATCATGCAAGATCCAATGAAGTGGAAAAGTAGAACAGACCAAACATGAGTCATCTCTACCACAATTTAATGCTTGAATAGATGCCCTATCAGCAATATCTTCTCAGAATATATTAGATAATAGATACACAGAGAAAAGAGACTAATTATAATTACTATTTAAGATTACACCTACTGAGCCTCCTACATGCTCAGTAATAATAGAGTGCTTTCTACATGGGTCGGGATTGTATTTAGTTAAGAGTTAATAATATTCAACAGTTATTAAGTATGTATCTGTGCCAGGCACTGTGCTAAATGTTTTGCAAGGATTATCTGATTTAATGCTCAGAACAAGCTCTCAAAACACTATTAATCCCACTTGTACCACTGAGAATACAGAGTCTGGGATTAAGTTGACAGAACGAAATCACATAACTCTTAAGGGTTGGAGTCAAAATTCAAAATCAGTCTGTCTAATCTAAGAGCCCTCCTTCACAAGTACTATGTCATC
Source organism: Desmodus rotundus (assembly GCF_022682495.2). Taxonomy (NCBI): domain Eukaryota; kingdom Metazoa; phylum Chordata; class Mammalia; order Chiroptera; family Phyllostomidae; genus Desmodus; species Desmodus rotundus. The sequence continues at coordinate 170,139,897 of NC_071388.1, forward strand.
TTTCAAAAATGGTACATATATTGCCCAAGTGTTACATATATCAGTTGGTTGCAGCATACACCAAAAGGTTGCAGATTCCATCCCCAGTTGGAGCACAGTTGAAAAATTTGCTTATACAGGATCCAGCAGAAGTAATGCCTGCTTGAGTGTGCTTGAGTGTGGTTAATGGGGTAATAATATGGGTGTAGTAATTTGTAGTTTTAATTTGAACATGTCACCTAAAATGCCATATGGTATGCTTGAGTGTGATATTGTTATGTTACAGAATTACATGCTTATGATTTTGTAATAAAAAGGGGGTGTTATTTGTGCCATACTCTGTATTATACAATTTTATAAAAGAAAGAAATGAGTCCCAGAGTTTTTAACTAACTTTCCAAAAACTAATAGGTACTTTTATGGTAGACTCAAAGCTGCTTATATTCCTCGACCACGGCGTATACTGCTGCTCTGTCAAGAAAAGGATAGAATTATGAAAAAACACTAAGCTTCTGGAACAAAGGTTTTGTTTAAAAAAGTAATCCCTGAAATCAACGGTGAGATGCAGATTTCACCATTTTCATTAATCCTTCTTTTATTTACATTACAGTGCTCTTTGGAAGCCATGCAACAGCAGGAAGCAACATGCCCAAGTTTCATCACTCACCAGGCAGGGAAGGACCACGGATTCCAGACTGAGCATTGTTTTGAAATCACTTTGTACTGAGGGTGCCAGAAGAAGCTGTCACAGCTTTGAGGTGAAGAAACAAACACATGACTCCTGTTGGGTACAATATGCAGTCCCAAGATAAGCAGTGAATTAAAGAATTCAAATTCTAAACTGATATCTAAGACGCAATAACTGTGGCTTCTAAACTCAGAGGATGAATGGAAATTTTGAAGTCTATTCTCTTCTAATGATGACTTAACTACATGTAATTCTCAATCATTTTAAATGGTTTACATCTAGTTGTATCAGTCTACTAACATCTCAAAAGGAATTTCTTTTTAATTATATTTTATTGTTTATACTAATAGTTGTCCCCACTTTCCCCCCCTTTGCCCGTCTCTGCTCAGCCTAAAGTAATCTTATGCATAAAGTGTGCATATGTAGTGCAGATAAACTCAGAATGAGTGGTGTGCCTAAATGAGAAAAATAGAGACGGATGAGTAACTCTGAGCATAAGTTAAAGAAATATGGCAGTTTGGAGTTAAGGGGACTTAAACATGATCTGACATTTTCTACCCCGTAGGAGAAATTAAGACTCATGGACTCAATTTTCGGATTGATACTATTTAACTTTTATATGTTTGCTACATATAAAACATATAACAAGAAAAGCATAACAACATTCTCACTGAAATATTTATGAAGACATAGAATATATATAAAACTCTGATGCGGATCCCAGCCCTCGGCAGGATCCGTGCGTTGTGGCTGTAATGGAAAAATTCACGCGGACTACTGAGTCCCGTGGAGGAAAAGGGATGGCTCCGCAACTCTCTCAAGAGGAGAGCACCCCAACCCTTGCCTTGACAGGCTTTTTTTTTGCTTTTCTGCGCACATTACATTGAGGATGGTCCTCATTTACTATGCACAGGTTCGCTTAAGTGGTTACCATTCACAGAAAACAAGGAGAGGATGTTGCTAATTACATCAAAAAAGAAGGATATTTGCAAATGCAAAGGGAAAAGTGGTTGAACTGGTTACACTCATCCTTGGGAGGTTCAGCATAGATTTTAGGAAGTTACTTTAAAGATATGCAGTAAACAGTTTGCTGCCTCAATTCAGGGTGAGGGAGTTTTAGCAAAAGCAAGCCTCATAGCAGCCTAGGTACAATGAGGGTCTAATTCCCCACGGGAGAACCTATCTGTGGGCGTGGGGCCTGTGTGCTGGACCTCGCTCCCCACTGGCCTTTCTGAGTGGGAGCTGGGCCCACGCCACACAGAACGGTCTCTTATATTTCCCCCCTTGTTTTTAGTTAGGACCGCTATGGATCCCACAAAGCTTGCTGCTTGTTGGTCCCTCACACGACCCTGGGAAAATAATTTGCAAATGCATCAAGGTACACAGAGCATTGTTATAATCAGTAAGCAACCAGGGGCTCCAAAGACTCACATTCTCAGATTAAGCCCAACATTCATTATCAGGCAGTAATGACCAAACAATAGATAACATTCAAAGAACTATGAAGGCTTATTTAGAGTCAGGGTCAGATGGCTAAAAGGCCATAAAACTTTGGGGAAACAAATTGTTTCAAGCTTGGACCCTTATCATTTAACTTGAGGGTATTAGCAAAGCAGGTTTCACAGGATTTTATGCATTCTTTCTTAGGCTTGATCTCCCCGGGGAACCTGCCCATGGGTGTGGGTCCTGTGTGCTGGACCTCGCTCCCCACTGGCTTTTCTGAGTGGGAGCTGGGCCCACGCCACGCAGAAGGTTCTCTTACAAAACTCAACACTGTAAAGCTTGCACTTACATTCAACCTACTGACAAGTCTATAAAGAACAAAGATAGCAGGAACAATACAATATACTAAAAGTTAGTAGAAAATACTTGGCCTTCTTGGTTTGGTATCCTGGCTGCAAGTCCCAGGATTCTGCTGATCATAAAGTGGGCAGGAATATGCTCATTGTTTTGTGAAATAACTCGATTGCCTTGTATATAAATATTAGTGTTTCACCCTTTTCAAATATTTAAAAATGGCCACCATTGTGGAAATCAAAAATGTTAACCATTTACGCAATAGATTGAAATACTGCAGGGCTTCAGAAACATGATCAGTGACAGCCCTCTGCATTGAGATTGGACACTCAGTTTTAATTGTTTTATTTCACAAAACCACTTAAAGCCTCAGTTAAAAGAATGTTTCCTTGATGTTTTTGTTTCCAGAATGTTTTGAGTCCATTGATAGAGGAATGGAAAAAGATGTGATATACACACACACACATACATACACACACAATGGAATATTATGCAGCAAAAAAAGGAATGAAATCTTGCCATGTGTAACAACATGGACAGACCTAGAGGGTAATGCTAAATGAAATAAGTCAGACAGAGAAAAACAACTACCATATAGTTTCACTTATATTTGAAATCTAAAATACCAAAACAAAAATGAACCCATAGAAACAGAGACCACAGGTGTAGCTGCTAGAGAAGAGGCGGTGGGGGACGGGTGAACATGGTGAAGAGGAATGTCGTCCATAACATTGTGACATGTTTGCACGGTGACAGATGGTTACTACAATTAGTGTACTGATCACACTGGAAGGTATAAAAATGTCCAGTCATACCTGAAACTAATATAGTATTATATACCTACTTTTTAAAAGGCTTCTTTTGAAAAGGAAAATAATTAAATAATTTTTAAATGCTTTAAAGTTATTGCAATGCCACTTGACACCAGGAACAACTAAGAGGGCACTCATATTTTCCAACATTTAGGAATTTAGAATTTAGGAATAAAAATTTTATAAACAAAAGGCATTTAGAGATCTCCTAGTTCACCTCTACCATTTTTCCAAATGAAACTGAGGCTCACAGGGCTAAGGAACGTGTCCAAGCTCAAGTCTACTTATGACAGAGCCACTGTGTGGCTAATTCCACTGTTGTTTTCATTTCCAACACTGGTCAACTACATAGGATTGCAAGTGGGTGGTCGTGATTTCTTGTGCTGGAAAGAGCCAGTGGTCTTTTGAAGAAGAGAAAATAGCTTCAGAAGAATTGCATGCAAGGTAATTATCTCTACCTTGGAGGGGGAAAATGTATTTTTCTTTCTTTTCTAAACAGTAAAGGAGTTGTATTTATAAGAGGTTTGCTTACATTCATCATTGACTTTTTCACTAAAATTTTGTGAGTGATTAGAGTGGGCCAATTTCTCTTCTGTTAATGAGCCAATGTGCAAGTGTAGCCTCCAGTTAATTAATCTTAACTAGCAAGCCAGCATTTCAACTTGGATTTTGAAATATGAAAAATAACTCTCCTTTAGCCCTGATCCTGGCAGATCTTACTTAACAACCTACAATTTAAAAAATAGTAAGCCAGGAGTCACTCACCTCATGGCCTCACTATACTAGAACACACAATTTCAGTACCAAAGCAAAGCAAATTATTTTTCTGCTTATTATAAGTGACAAAGTAAAGACATGACAATTTATGAAGAACATTAACGAAAAGGTGAATACTGATTTCAAGAGAGACTTCTGTGTTGTTCTAAACTGTATCAGTAATAATTAATATATAATTTAGAAGTAACCTTTATACACACTATGGCACACAAAAAATTATTGGGAAATCATCATGATTATCAACATTTTTAATAACTTCCAAATTTTATGTGTATCTGTGATTTATCTGTATTCTGCCTCGTTCATATTGTAAATAAGTATTGCTTACAAAAATCCATAAAATGTCGGAAGAAACAGAAATTTAATATTTTTAAGACAAATGAGGCAAAAGTAAAATTAGCTCAGCAATGCCTGACGAAACTAGTATTAAGGGAAAATAAGGAAAAGAGTTAACTATTCTAATACCTATTCATAGCTGAAAATCTATAGCTACTCTCTACTGTTGAAAAATGTACTTAAAATGCATAACTCAATCTCTTAAATTCTTAGAATTTTTTAATTCTAGAAAAATATTACCAACCCTAATATGTCTTTGTGATTAAAAACAGATAATTAGTCTGAAGTTAAGAAACTACTTCAGTTGTAGGGTTCTTACGCAATCTATGTGAAGTGTTATGTTTGAATTAAAAATTGCTCTCGGACTATTATCCCATCTATTTTGAAATTATTTTTACCTAGCTATCTATTTCTACATATACACAGAACTATCTTTTGAATCATCTACATTTTCTATCATTGATTTAACAGGTAATACATTCATATGGTTTGAAATTCAAAAGGTACAAAACAGCATCCAGTAAGAAGTCTTCCACCTGCTGCTCTCTAGGTTCTCAGCCTCCTCCCTCAAAAGCAACCAATGTGACAAATTCTTGTTTATCCATCCAGGGAGGTTTTATGCATATATAAGAAAATTTTTTCTTCTTTTTTTTATACTTCTCTGTACCTTCCTGTCTTATTTACCTTTATATTAAAGATTGTTCTATAACGTATCAGTATATAAAGAGTTTCTGCTTTCGTTCTGCAATTGCATCATATTCCAGTGGATGGCTATACCATCATTTATTTAAGTATTTCCTTTTTTTGATGGACATATACGTTTTTTCTAATTTTTTGATCTTCATTTTTTCCCTAACTTGGTTGATACTATATTTAACTATACAGGAGTTCAAACTGTTTATATCATTGAAGTTGGTCATAACATTTCAAAATGTTTTAACCAAAACCAACTATAGAGAATATCCAGGTCCAACTTCCACAAATCAGATGAAGAGCCAGAAGTTTGATGAGATTAAGGGACTTGCAAACTACTGACAGAGCTGAGCTAGAACCCGCCTCCAAGCCCATTGCCACCAGGGTTCATCCCTGTCTTTTCCTGCTGCAGACCTCTTTACTGTTGGAAGGGAAGCTGCCCTTGAGGCTTCTTCTGACCCCATCTGTGCAAAAGCAACCAGGCTGGCAAGTGGACCACCATCTGCTCATGCGCTCCATTGATCTTTCCGTGCTGCCATTGTCACCTGCCAACTTCTCACAAAAACTTTGCTGTTTTACTTTTTCAAACACGAAAAATTCAGGTTTCCCACCCCTGAATGAAACATATACTGTGCAAAATAATTACGGGTTGTTCCCTTCACATGTGAAAAAATGGAACCTATTAGGTCAGCTGCCAATAACATCATTCATTGGACATTTATAGAACACCCAATGGGAGGTCACCTGAGAACCCCTAATTGATAAGAGTAAGCAGGAAGGTAACCAAAATTTCTCCCTTGTTACTGAAAAGGCTGTGACGTATAAAAGCCAAATGCACATAAAGAGATCTTTTAAATGCTATTCACCAAATATTTAAACTGATTCTTCTGTCATATAGATTTCTGCTGAGTTTTTACTTTCTTCCTTATAATTTTCCATATTTAGTTCTTTATATGTAGTGAAACTGTTCCATTCTTATGTAAATAATAGACATTCATTTTTGAAAACTGCAGGCTGTGATTTTAAAAATATTTTAATGCAGATGTGGGGTATTTGCATGTACTTAAGTGTGTGCAATGCAGTTCAATCTGCTAGTAACCTTGTTCCCAAATTACAACATATCTTTGGACGATCAGGAGCCAGGGAGTGATTACAATCTTCATCTCATATGGTTCCAGATCTCAGCCCACTTTTGTGTATAGGACCACTCCACAGTCATCACACACACACACACACACACACACACACACACACACACACACACTCCTCTCCATGTGAGGACTAGTTTCCACTTTGTGTGTGTGATTCTTGCAGACAAAGAAAAATAAAACATTACACCCTCATCTCTGGGAGGTCCTACATTATCATTTCTACTATCCCGTCATTTCCACCATTCCCATCATTCAGACAATCTTCAGTAATCAGACCAGTAAGGACTTACAAACTGGCTTCATTTTTTTCAAGGTTTTTTCAAGTCCACTAAGGAACCCACTGAAGTTCCTAAGGGGAGGCACTACAGGGCCATTTGAATCAAGCTACTGAGAAGGATTACATTTCCAAGGTCCTCACTAACCGTTTTTGAGCTCTTCCCCCTGCCACAGTCTGGGATTGAATTCTAGTCCTGACACTTACTAAATACAGTATGTGAGTACAGGACACTTACTCGGGCACATGACTTAATATCAATGTGTCTCACTCATTTCCTCACCTGTAAAATGGGATCTTTTCTGAAGTTGGGAAGATTAAATGAGAAAACTGAAACTTTCTAGCACAGTATCTTACCTTTACAGGGAGGAATTCAATAAATGTCTCCAGGCCTCACTTACTGTCTTACATTCTCCATTCTTTCTTTATTTCCTTAAATACTATCCTTGCATTTCTTATTTAGTTCCTTTGTTCTACTGCTTTCCTGATGCAGACACTGGCCCGCAGTGTCTGCGGCATTATGGATGAGACAGACAAATTCACACGGACTACAGAAATCCTGTGAAGGAAAGGGGATGACAAGGCCCGCTCTTTCAGTGAAACAGAGGGCCGCCCCCACCCCTTGCCTGAACAGGCTTTTATTGCTTTTCTGCGCACATTACGTTGAAGATGGTCCTCATTTACTATGCACATGTTCACTTTAGGTGGTTACCTTTTACAGAAAACAAAGCCCAGGATGTTCCTAATCACATCAAAAAAGGATATTTGCAAATGTAAAGAGAAAAGTGGTTGAACTGGTTACACTCATCCTTGGGAAGTTCAGCATAGATTTTAGGAAGTTACTTTAAAGATATGCAGTAAACAGTTTGTTGCCTCAATTCAGGGTGAGGGAGTTTTAGCAAAAGTAAGTCTCAAAGTGGCCTAGGTATAATGCAGGCCTGAATCCCCATGGGATAACCTATCTGTGGGTGTGGGGCCTGTGTGCTGGACCTGGCTTCCCACTGGCCTTTCTGAGTGGGAGCTGGGCCCACGCCGCACAGAACAGTCTCCTATATTTCCCCCCTTGTTTTTAGTTAGGACCACTATAGACCCCACAAAGCTTGCTACTTGCTGGTCTCTTACACGACACTGGAAAAATAATTTACAAATGCAGCAAAGTACACAAAGCATTGTTATTATCGGTAAGCAACCAGCTGCTCCAAAGACCCATATTCTCAGATTAAGCCCATCAAACCAATTTTTTGGGTTTAGACAGATGAGATTGTCACAGAGGGTTCAAAAAACCTCTTGCTTGGTTAAGCGTTGAATGTCCTCCAGCTGCTCATGTAATTCTAGCTGCAATTTATCAATTTGTCCTTTTAAATTGGTAGAAAAAGTCCCTCTTAGGTGATGTTCAACATTGCTCCAGGAGTACTAGCTGGAATTCCACTTCAGGGGGACAACACACAGCTTGCAGAATCCAGGATCAGAAGAGTTCAATGTGGGGGGAGGTGGGTCGCTGCCAGGGAAGCCTTTTCTGATATGGCTTCACCCTCTTCATCAACAGCTCCAAAGGTCCTTCTACAGAGAAAACACAAGCATACCCTCTTCCCCAAGTTAAGAGTGCAACTGGGCCTTCCCATCTTCTTTCCCCTAATGGGTCTTTGTATAAGACCAAGGGGTGTGGGGCTGCAGGCCTGTTTTGCACAAGATGTTTGTCTATGGGTGACTTTAAATTATCATCACAATTCAAAATATTGTAGGTAAATATTGCCAGCATGGTTAAATTCCTGGGGGATAGTGAGTAACATCTGTTTGCCAAATCATTCGAGATTGCAACCCTCTAGGGTTAACACTGAGAGCAGGGCAATGTGCATTCCCCAGAGTGAGGAGGTCCCTGCCCCAGATATTAAGTGGGGCAGGAAGGACATAAGGTTGAATTAGTCCAACTTGCCCATTTGGACCAAAACATTTAAGAGACTACACACTTTTCTGGGGTTGAGACTTTCCTTTCCTTTCTTTTTCCCTTCCCCTCTTTGTCTACTCCCAGACCACCATGCAGCCTTCATATCACATTGTTTTCCTGGAAAAGTTCTAACCAAAGTTCATGGGTACCTGACCATCTGATACAAACTCCCCCTAACAACTTTCTCAGAAAGTACAGGCAATCCAATGGGAATATAAAGGCTGGAGGTTAGACTTGACATTCCATAGACCCTGCAGTAACTACATTAGGCACAGCACATCACATTTATCTCTGCAGAGTTGAAGGGAAAGCTGACATTGTCTTGCTTTTATTCAAAACATAACTAAGGAAAAACAATATCTGTGAGATCTTGGCATAGGATATAAGACTAATATCAAATGTGAGCTATTTGACACATAACTATTAACCATATGAACAATAAATATATGCATATAATTAATGACTGACTAATGTGCTTGTTTAAAGTAAATGTACTACCAGTCTTGCCTACACATGGTTCACAGAGTATGATCTTCTGCCAGAACTTAAAACAGCTGGAAGAAATTTTAGTTAGAATGTCTGGCTTCTATCCTACTTCTACCACTAGCTAGCTTTTGTCAAGTTAATACTTAAATAGATTTGGCCCTCAATTCCCTCATTTGTTAAAAGATGAATTTGGGCTACACAATCCAAAAAGCCCTCCCTGCCCATGAAGGCAATAGAATAGTTCATTCTTGCCTCTGATTTGTAGGAATAAGATGATGACAGTGTGTGCTACATCGAATTTCATTAAAGAATCATTGATCTGGCCCTTGATTGTAATTCCTGGGCAGGAAATGATAGTTTAGCGCCCTTTCTTTTTTGAGAATAACCACATGATAACACAAAATATCACAATCAATTACTCTCTGGAAACTGCCTGTCTTCTTCGTGTTCATTATCCACACTCGAATGAAAAGCAACAGTATATGTGAGTAAACATCTCTTTGGTTTATTGTTAATTTCTATCAAAACATAGATGATAAATACAAAAGAGAGGCAAAGTAGATAGCTATTTGATAGTCAACCTTCTGTCAGAAATCATTCACACCAATTAATTAGAATGCTGAGGTGTTCCATTTATTTTAAAACACTCATTTTCTAGCCCAGTAGGTTTAAAATTTCAGGAAACAGTATTTGTGTTCTACTAAACTCAAGGAAAATTATGTTTTTCCAAATGTCCCTGAAAAATGTAATAACATTTTGCTTAAAATAACCATTCATTTATTTGTTCAACATTTAATAATCATTTATGATTGTGTCAGGAGCTAATGACACCTATATGAATAAGATAAATTCCTTGCCCTCTGGAAGCATATGGTCCAGTAAAAGAGGCAGATAAGTATCCAGATCTTGACAATTCAATTTGACAGTAGAAATGTTCACAGGGAAGAATGGTAAGTGCCTGGAAATCAAGGAATTATTCTCAAAGAATTGACTAGCACAGTGCCTGGCACACAGTTAATGCATAATAAGCATTTCTAAATAATAATGAGTTGATTTTTGAGCTGAGAGTATAAAGGATATATTACAAGATAGGGAAGAACATCTAAATAGAGGACATAATTTCTGCAAAAAAAAGTTCTATTGCACACTGAGAAATGCAATAGTTTAGTGACATAAATGAATCCAAAGAAATAAATAGAGTCTGACCACTAGTAGCCTTGTATGTCAAGGTAAGAAGTTTGAGTTTTATCCTGATGGAGATGGGATCATATTTGCATTTTAGAAAAAATGACTCTAGGACAATTTTCTGAGGAAAAAGACAGGCTGCAAGTAAACATGTCAAAAAGCATATAATTATTTATGCAAAGAGGGCTTGAAATATAGCCTTTCCAGAAAAAAAAAGAGAGAGAGGTATATTGGAAACAGTTTGGGTGGTGAAAGTTGATCAGTAGCAGAAGGTAAGAAAGAGGGAAGCATCCAGAAAAATTCCCATGGCCAAAACCAAAGGGGGGTAAGATCAAGGGTGGGAAGAGGGGATGACTGGGGGTGGGTAGTGGGGGGGGGGATGGAGACAACTGTACTTGAACAACAATAAAAATTGTGGAAAAAATAAAAATAAAACTTGAAAAAGAAAGAAAAATTCCTAGGGTACTGGCTTGGAAAAGTCAGTTAACAGTGACATGACGTACTGGAAATTTAAAAGAAAATACACAAGAAAGGGAAGAGGATATACTAAGTTTTGAACATGTTCAGTTTCAAATATTTAATATTTGTATAATATCTAGGAATCGTACATTCAGCTTACAAGAAAAAATGGACATCAAACTAAAGAGGACAAACTCTGCTAGATATAAAGCTTTGGAAACATCATTTTTCAGATAGTAGTTGAATTTTAGGCGTTAAAGAGATCAACTAGGAATAGTATAAAAAGAAGAAAGTACAGATGAGACTCCAGGAAAGGTCAACATACAAGAAAGGGAAAGGTTAATGAAGGAATAGCAAGCTGAAGTCAAAGACGAGTGTGAGAAGACCCCCAAAATGCAGGTGTTACAGCGGGGAGAGAGAAAGGAAAGTTTAAAGAAAGAAACTTCATTTATTGAGGGGAAAAAAAACCAAGATCCCCTGAAAATTTACATTTTTACGCACTAGTCTAAAATGCAAAAAGGAGATAGTGTACTTCATGGCGTTGGCAGTAAAGGACTGAAAACCAGTGAGGGCAGTGTCGGTGTGCCATCAACAAGAAGATAGGCACAGAGAGAAATAATTTGTCCACAAAGCTTCCCCCTGACCAAGAAAATGTGGCACTTGGCTGAACTCACAGAGTACTCACAAAGGGAAGGAGAGGCTCGACCTGAACAATGCAGCCGCGTCCACCTTGTGAAATACGGTAATGCCTTGGTACCCTAGCCACACAAATAGGCTACAACGGCAAGGAAACCACTTATCCCTGCCCTCCCTCTCCCTCTACTAATGCATTTTCCACACTGCAGTCAGATTATATTTTTAAAGCTTGGGTCCCTTTATTTTCTCACCAAACTCAAATGAATTTTATGGCTGTCCACTATCTCTAGAAGTCTAAATGTCACAGCCAGGTATTCAAGTCTGTTGACAATATTTTCCTAAATTTGTCTTTATCTTTATCACACACACAGATTTGCAGTCCAACTAAAAGCATCTTGGCTCCACGTAGACACTCCGAGTTGCCGCTACAATCTTCCTTACATTTTTTTTTTTTTTTACCTTTTTTTTTTTAAATTTATTTATTGTTATTTAATTACAGTTGTATGCCTTTTCCCCCATCCCTTCACCCCACCCCAGGTGAACCCACTTCCCTCCCCCCTCTCCACCTTCCCCCTTGGATTTGTTCATGTGTCCTTTATAGTAGTTCCTGTAATCCCCTCTACCCACTGTCCCCGCCCCCACCCCCCCACCCCCGCCCTTGCTATTGTTACATTGTTCTTAACTTCAATGTCTCTGGTTATATTTTGTTTGCTTTTTCCTTCTATTGCCTATGTTCCAGTTAAAGGTGAGATCATATGGTATTTGTCCCTCACTTCCTGGCTTATTTCACTTAGCATAATGCCCTCCAGTTTCATCCATGCTGTTGCAAAGGGTATAAGCTCCTTCTTTCTCTCTGCTGCGTAGAATTCCATTGTGTAAATATACCATAGTTTTTGGATCCACTCGTTTGCTGATGGGCACTTCGGTTGCTTCCAGTATTTGGCTATTGTAAATTGTGCTGCTATGAACATTGGGGTGCACAGATTCTTTTGGATTGGTGTTTCAGTGTTCTTAGGGTATAATCCCAGCAGCAGAATTGCTGGGTCAAAGGGCAGTTCCATTTTTAGTTTTCTGAGGAAATTCCATACTGTTTTCCACAGTGGCCTCACCAGTCTGCATTCCCACCAACAGTGCACGAGGGTTCCCTTTTCTCCGCATCCTCTCCAACATTTGTTTGTGGATTTGTTTATGTTGGCCATTCTGACTGGTGTGAGATGATACCTCATTGTGGTTTTAATTTGCATCTCTCTGATGGCTAGTGATGCTGAGCATCTTTTCATATGTCTCTGGGCCTTCTGTATGTCTTCCTTGGAGAAGTGTCTGTTCAAGTCCTTTGCCCATTTTTTAATTGGGTTGTTTGTCTTCCTGGAGTGGAGTCGTGTGAGTTCTTTATATATTTTGGAGATCAGGCCCTTGTCTGAGGTATCATTGGCAAATATGCTTTCCCATATTGTTGGTTCTCTTTGTAATTTGGTGCTGTTTTCTTTAGCCATGCAGAAGCTTTTTATTTTGATGAGGTCCCATTTGTTTATTCTTTCCTTTATGTCCCTTGCTTTAGGGGATGTGTCTGTGAGGATGTTGCTGCGTGGAATATCTGAGATTTTCCTGCCAATGTTTTCCTCAAGGACTTTTATGGTGTTACGGCTTATATTTAAGTCTTTTATCCATCTTGAGTTTATTTTCGTGTATGGCGTAAGTTGGTGATCGAGTTTCATTTTTTTGCACGTAGCTGTCCAGATCTCCCAACACCATCTGTTGAAGAGACTGTTTTTGCTCCATTTTATGCTCCTGCCTCCTTTGTCAAATATTAATTGATCGTATAGATTTGAGTTTATTTCTGGGCTCTCTATTCTGTTCCATTGGTCTATGAGCCTGTTTTTATGCCAGTACCAGGCTGTTTTGATTACCGTGGCCTTGTAATACAGTTTGATATCAGGTATTGTGATACCTCCTGCTTTGTCCTTCTTTCTCAAAATTGCTGCTGCTATTCGAGGTCGTTTATGGTTCCATATGAATTTCTGCAATGTTTGTTCTATATCTGTGAAATATGTCATGGGTACTCTAATAGGGATTGCATTGTATCTATAAATTGCTTTGGGTAGTATGGCCATTTTGATGATGTTAATTCTTCCAATCCATGAACATGGTACATGCTTCCATTTGTTTGTATCTTCCTTAATTTCTTTCTTCAGTGTTGTGTAGTTTTCTGAGTACAGGTCTTTTACCTCCTTGGTTAGGTTTATTCCTAGGTACTTTATTTTTCTTGTTGCTATATCGAATGGGATTTTTTTCCTGATTTGTGTTTCTGCAGTTTCGTTGTTGGTGTACAGGAATGCCTTTGATTTCTGGGTATTGACTCTGTATCCAGCTATTTTGCTAAATTCATTTATTAGGTCGAGTAGTTTTTGAGTGGAGTCTATAGGGTTTTCCATGTACACTATCATGTCGTCTGCAAACAGTGACAGTTTCATTTCCTCCTTTCCAATTTGGATGCCTTTTATTGCTTTTTCTTGTCTGATTGCTGTGGCTAGGACTTCCAATACTATGTTGAATAGGAGTGGTGAGAGAGGGCATCCTTGTCTTGTTCCTGATCTTAGTGGGAAAGCTCTAAGTTTTTGTCCATTGAATGTGATGTTGGCTGTAGGTCTCTCATATATGGCCTTAATTATGTTGAGGACTGCTCCCTTTATTCCCACTTTGCTGAGTGTTTTTATCAGAAATGGGTGCTGTATCTTATCGAATGCTTTTTCCGCATCTATTGATATGATCATGTGATTTTTGTCTTTGCTGTTGTTGATGTGATGTATTATGTTTATTGATTTGCGAATATTGTACCATCCTTGCATCCCTGGGATGAATCCCACTTGGTCATGGTGGATGATCTTTTTAATATATTGCTGGATGCGGTTTGCTAATATTTTGTTGAGAATTTTAGCGTCTATGTTCATCAGCGATATTGGCCTGAAGTTTTCTTTCTTCGTTGTGTCTTTATCTGGTTTTGGGATTAGGATGATGTTGGCTTCATAAAAAGAGTTTGGGAGTCTTCCATCAGTTTGGATTTTTTCGAATAGTCTGTGAAGGATAGGGGTTAGTTCTTCCTTAAATGCTTTGTAGAAATCTCCTGTGAAACCATCTGGTCCAGGGCTTTTGTGTGATGGGAGTTTCTTGATGACTGCTTCAATTTCCTTTGCTGATATTGGTCTGTTCAGGTTTTCTGCTTCTTCTTCATTCAGTTTTGGAAGATTATATTTTTCTAGAAATGTGTCCATTTCATCTAGGTTTTCAAATTTCTTAGCATATAGGTCTTCATAGTACTTTCTTACGATCCTTTGTATTTCTGTGGTATCAGTTGTAATCTCTCCACTTTCATTTCTAATTCTGTTTATTTGGATCCTCTCTCTTTTCTTCTTGATAAGCCTACTTAAAGGCTTGTCGATTTTGTTTATCCTTTCAAAGAACCAGCTTCTGGATTCATTGATCCTTACAATTGTGCTTTTAGTCTCTATGTCATTTAGTTCTGCTCTGATCTTGGTTATTTCCTTCCTTCTGCTTGCTCTGGGCTGTCTTTGTTGTTGTTCTTCCAGTTCTTGTAGGCGTAGGGTTAGGTTGTTTGTTTGAACTGTTTCTAACTTCTTAAGGTAGGCCTGTATTGCTATGAACTTCCCTCTCAGGACTGCCTTTGCTGTGTCCCATAGGTTTTGGGTTGTTGTGAGTTCGTTTTCATTTGTTTCCAGGAAGTTTTTGATTTCTTCCCTAATCTCGTTCTTGACCCATTCATTGTTTAATAGCATGCTATTCAGTCTCCATGATTTTGAGTGTTTTGGGTTTTTACCCTTGGGGTTGGTTTCTAGTTTCAGACCCTTGTGGTCAGAGAAGATGCTTGATATGATTTCAATTTTCTTGAATTTGTTGAGGGTTGCTTTGTGTCCTATCATGTGGTCTATCTTTGAAAAAGTTCCATGGACACTTGAAAAGAATGTGTATTTTGCTTCTTTGGGATGAAAAGCTCTGTATATATCAGTTAAGTCCATTTCCTCTAGGGTATTGTTAAGTGACACAATATCTTTGTTAATCTTTTGTTTGGAAGACCTGTCCATTTTTGATAGTGGGGTGTTAAAATCCCCTACTATAATTGTGTTGCTGTCAATATCTTTCTTGAAATCCTCCAAGATTTTCTTTATGTATTTGGGTGCTCCTATGTTGGGTGCATATATATTTATAATGTTTATGTCTTCTTGGTGGATTCTTCCTTTGAGTATTATGAAGTGACCTTCTGGGTCTCTCTTTATAGCCCTTCTTTGGAAGTCTATTTTGTCTGATATGAGTATTGCTACCCCTGCTTTTTTTTCCTGTCCGTTTGCTTGGAAAATTTGTTTCCAGCCCTTCACTTTCAGTCTGTGTAAGTCTTTTGTCCTGAGATGGGTTTCTTGTAGGCAGCATATGTGTGGGTCATGTTTTCTTATCCATTCAGCTGTTCTATGTCTTTTGATTGGAGCATTTAATCCATTTACATTTAAGGTTATTATCGATAGGTAGTTATTCATTGCCATTATTTCCTACCTGTGTTCCTCTGTCTTTCTCTTTTCCTTCCTTTCCTTAAAGCAGTCCCTTTAGCATCTCTTGCAGAGCTGGTTTGGTGGAACTGTATTCTTTTAGACTTCTTTTGTCTGGGAAGCTCTTTATTTGGTCTTCTATCTTGATTGAGAGCCTTGCTGGGTAAAGTAGTCTTGGTTGGAGGCCTCTGGTTCTCATTACTTGGAATATTTTTTGCCATTCTCTTCTGGCTTGGAGCGTTTCCATTGAGAAGTCAGTTGCTAACCTTATTGGGGCTCCCTTGTATGTTACTTCCTTTTTCTCCCTTGCTGCCTTTAAGATCCTCTCTTTGTCTTGGAAATTTGCCATTTTAATTATGATGTGTCTTGCAGTGGGTCTCTTTGGGTTCCTCTTGTTTGGGACTCTCTGTGATTCCTGGATTTGGGTGACTTTTTCTCTCCTCAGATTAGGGAAATTTTCCCTCATTACTTTTTCAAACAGGTTTTCTATCCCTTGCTCTTCTTCTTCTCCTTCTGGTATTCCTATTATACGGATATTGTTACGTTTCATGTTGTCCTGCATTTCCCTTATTGCCTCTTCATTCTTTCTGAGCCTCTTTTCCTTTTCTTGCTCCTTCTGGGTGTTTTTTTCTACTTTATCCTCCAGCTCGCTGATCCGATCCTCTGCTTCATCAAGTCTGCTTTTAATTCCTTCTACTGTGTTCTTCAATTCAGAAATTGTATTCTTCATTTCCTCTTGGCTCTTGTTGATATTTTCTATTTCCTTTTTCATGTTGATATAGTTTGCAGTGAGTTCATTGTAGTTTCCTTGTAGTTTCTGGTAGTTCTCTTTGAGCTCAGAGAGCTCAGTGAGCTTCCTGATGACCATTGCTTTGAACTCAGTATCTGATAGTTGACTTGCCTCTTTTTCGGTTAGTATTCTTTCTGAGACTTCCTCCTTTCCTTTCATTTGGGAATTGTTTCTTTGTCTTCCCATTGTTTGTGAGGCTCTTCTTGTTGGCCTCTGCTTCTTAAATTGCTTTGTTCTGAATCCCTGGGTTTATGATATGAACTTCTATGGTAGAATGCCAATGGGATTCGGTGGTGCTGTCTCCTTACTCTCCTGTGCTCACTGGTCTTGAGCTGACGTTTATGTGTTTAACACGGTCTAACTCTAGTCTTTTCAGCACTCCAGGTTTTGTTGTCGCACCTGTGGGAAAAATAGAAAGGGGGGGAGAAAGAAAAGGAAAAAACAAACAAACAAACAAACAAACAAACAAACAAAACCAAAGATGGGAAGGAGGGAAAAAGGAAATAGGAAAGGAGGAAAGGAAGGAAGGAGGGAAGAAGGATTAAAGAAAGATCGGAGGCAAGATAAGAAGGAATTTTAACAAAAATTAAAACATAGAAATAGATAAAAGAAGGCAGGAAGAAGACATAAAAATGGTAAAGGATGGGAGGAAGAAGGAATGAAAGAAAAAAAAGAGAGAGAGAGGAAGAAGGAGTTCAGGGGGAAAGGAAAAGGAAAAAAGAAAAAAAAGGGGAAAAAAAAATCTTCTGTTGGCTTTAAACCGTTCAGGTTATTTCTGCTGTTGTCCTGTCTGTGCAATGGGAGGGGGTGGTTGGAAGGATTGGTTTCACTTTTCTTCCTTCCTGGGTCACACTCTTCACTGTTTTGTAGGTGTGGTCCCTGGCAGGCAATCAGGCCGTTGATCAGCCAATCCAGCAGCTTTGTTCTTGGGACTCTCGAGTGGCCGCTCCAGCCGCTTTGGCTCCGGACGCGTGCGCACGCAGCAGGGGAATCCAGCCGCTTCGGGTTTGTGACGTTATTTGGGCTCTGAGCGCGCAGCCGGCCGACCAATCGAGCCGCCCAGGCTAGGGAGGCTGGCGCGCTGCAAGCTGCTGGTTCAGCCGCCTTGGTGTTACGACTCTCGCCAGCCCCTTTGTGCTTGGGAAGTGCGCATCCAGCCGGCCCTACGCTTGGTGAGCACGCAGCCCGCCGCCGAGCCAGAGGCTCTACGCTTGGGGGCCCGATCCAGCCGCCCGGGGCTTGAGACTCTCGGGTGGGCGGGGCCGCCCTGGGACCGAATCACGCGGTACTCGGTTCCGAGGTTTTGGGTCTGTGGGTGGAGCAGCTAGTCTCTGCTCCAAAAGATCTCGGAGGTTTCAGGTGTGGGCGCCCCTCCGGGGTTTCATGTATGGGCCCGTTCGCTAATCTGCGCGCTCGC
This sequence comes from Desmodus rotundus, assembly GCF_022682495.2. Lineage (NCBI taxonomy): Eukaryota > Metazoa > Chordata > Mammalia > Chiroptera > Phyllostomidae > Desmodus > Desmodus rotundus. The sequence continues at coordinate 170,157,875 of NC_071388.1, forward strand.
GACCGCGCGCAACCGGACCTCAGGTGAGCGCCGGTGCTGCTTATCCCGCCTTCCGCATTCGCAGTCCAGGGGCGGAGGGGGGAGGGGCGCCAGGGGCCTCGGCCACCACCGAGAGTTCTCTAACTAGCCCCTGAGTGTCTCTATTTTCTTTTTCTTTTTGAGATATTCCTCCTTTTCAAGCCCCCCTGGTCCAATCAAGCACCTGGCTGCTCACAGCGCAGCCTGGCCCTCTCCCAGGACTCCTGCAGCAGCCCCTGCGCCAGGGCTGGCGCCTCTGCAGCCCTTGTACCGCGCGGTCCCGGTTCCCGGGGACCTTATTGTCCTTGAGCACTCTTCTTACCTCAGATCTTTCAATGTCCTCTATCTTTGGTCTCTAATCTTCGTATATGCTGGAGTACTGTTGGCTGTTCGCTCTGCTCCTCAGATCAGCTAGGTATTTCCCTGGCGCTGAGGGGAAGTGGATTCCGCTCCCACCTATGTTGCCGCCATCTTCCCGTCTACCTTTTGTTTATTCTTCCTTACATTTTTATCTGGAATTCCCTTTTCGCATGTCCTCCTGTGCTTCAAGCCCTTTTTAAATAGCACTTCCTCCTATAACCTGTTCCTAATTCCACATTCCTTGTCAATTCTTTCTCCTTTAAACAACCATTACTAGCTTTAAATTCATCTTTGTATACCATGCAAAAAAGAACCTTTAAAGCCTTGAACTCAATAATTTTATATAATAGAGAATTTAAGTGAATCCTCTCTTGTTAGAATAACATTCCTGGTATTTAAATAAATTTATTCCAAGCACATTTCTCATTACTTGGCTCATATTGATATTCACTTTGGTATTGTGAATGAAAAATAAAAGTCAATTTTATATAATGTAAGTTTCTCTTGCATTAGGATGCCTATAACTTAAAATAAAGTGTCTTTTGTCTGTTCAAAACTGCTACTTATTAACAAAATCACTTTGGATAACCATTATCCATGTAACAACATTAACTAAATGCTTGAGGTAAATATAATTAACTCATTAAAATCATATCACTGACTTCCATACTGTGTATTTACTCATACATTATGGTGTTTTACAATAAAACATGAGGAACATTTCCAGTGTTCAATAGCACAATCAGTCATTCCAGACTGTTTGCACTCTGATCTGAAGTGTGTTGTCACTAATTAAAATTCATACTGATAATCTCTCCTTGGACCATTAATGTCATACTAAACATTTGATTAATTACTCTATAAAAGCATGCTTTCTACATAGCTCTCAGCATTTGGCAGGAGTAAAATATTTCTACTAATAGCTGTATTAAAAATAAATATTGTAGATCTAAACTAAATAAAATTCCAAAGGCATTCTTATTTCTATAAAATTTATTTTGACCCTGGAACAATTTTCAGCTTTATGCAAAATAATATCTTTGTGAGAGCTTGCTTCCTTCAGCCCATGGAAGGTCTTGTAGAGGAGTGCATTTACTACATGCTGTTTGCAGGCTATCCGAGTGAAGATGTTGCTAAGAAAACCAGAGGTGTACATGTGGAGCTTGGGAGTGAAAGTGGATAAGGATTTAAGTGTATTAATCAGTCACGATGAAGAGATCATTGGGAGGTGGCGGAAGAAGTAGTGGGGGAAATGGAGACAACTGTACTTGAACAACAATAAAAAAGAAAGAAAGGAAAGAGATCATTGAAGTTATTGAAGCCATATGATAGTGGGACAATCAGTGTGGAAGAATGTATAAAAACTGATGGAAAAAAACATGTCAAATACAGTTTGTGGAAAGGAAGAAGAGAGACAACACATAAAAGAAACTGTTAAAAAGGTGAAACAATGAAATAGAAGGTCTTGGATGGCAGGGGAACAGAAAGTTTCAAGAGGACAATGAAGTATAATTATGCAGTCATGGATGACTGAAGAAAGAACGGTTTCCTAGAGTAGCATGGGGAGAAAATCGAGTAGATGGAATATAGATTTGGTTTTGGCGAAGAGAAGTGGTAAAAGGAAAATTAGAAGGGACGTAGCTCAAAGATATATCTAATGTAAAGAAAGTTTTTAAATTTTGGCTTTTAGTTTGCTTTTCTGTTTTTCTTTTGTACTTGTTGTTCAACTGTTGTACCTTTTCAGCCATTTTTGTTTTGATTCAGTTATATGTATATCTTTAAGTTCCTCTTATTTTCTCCTTAATTCATACCAGTCCCTACCACTTCCATCCCTACAACACCTCTGAGACTCTTATTGTTAAATAGCTTTTTTACCTCCATGCTACTAAATGTCAGAGATCACTTCTCTGTTTTACTGTATTTGAAATTGTAGCTGTATTTAAAACACTTGATCCATGTGTTCTATGGTGTTGTTCAGGTCTGCTATTTCCTTTGATTTTCTGTCTGGATGATCTATCCATTATTGAAAGTGGGGATTGAAGTCTCCTTCTATTCGTGTATTGCTGTCTATTTCTCCCTTCAGATTTGTCAATGTTTGCTTTCTTTATGTAGGTTTTCTGATGTTGGATGCATATATACTTAAAATTGTTATATCTTCATGTTGAATTCACCCTTTTATTAATATGCAATGATCTTTGTCTCTTGTAACAGTTTTGTCTCAAAGTCTATTGACAAAATGAAGAGACAACCTATAGAATGAAAGAAAATATTTGCAAATCATGTATCTAATATAGGGTTAATATTCAAAATATATAAGACATTCCTACAGCTCAATAGAAAATTTAATAATAATAATAATAATAATAACAATTAATAATGACAACCTGATTTTAAAAATAGGCAAAGGACCTCAATAGTTATTTCTCCAAAGAAGACATACTAATGGCTAATAGATATAAGATGGTGCTCAACATCACTAATCAGGGAAATGTAAATCAAAACAACAATGGCATATCACCTCGCCTGTAGAGTGGCTGTCATCAGAAAGAAAGAAAAAGAAGGAAAGAAGAAAGAAAGAAAGAAAGAAAGAAAGAAAGAAAGAAAGAAAGAAAGAAAGAAAGAAAGAAAGAAAGAAAGAAAAGAAATAGTAAGTGTTGGCAAGGATTTGGAGAAAAGCAAACCCTTGTGCTTTTGTTAGTGGGAATTTGAATTGGTGCAGCCACTATTGAAAGAGTATGGAGGTACCTCAAAAAATTAAAAATAGAACCACCACATGACCCAGAAATCTCACTTCAATATACATATCCAAAGGAATTAAAATCAGGATCTTGTAAGTATCTGCACTCCCATATTCATTGCATCATTATTCACAATAGCCGAGATAGCAACCTAAATTTCCATCAACAAATGAATGAAGAAAATGTGATAGATGATAGATAGATAGATAGATAGATGATACATAGATAAATAACTTAGTCTTTAAAAAAGGAAATCGTATCATTTGTGTCATGGATGGATGAACCTGGAGTACATTATGATAACAAATAAGCCAGACACATAGAGACAAACACTACATGATAACAATTGTATAAGGAAGCTAAAGTAGTCAAACTCATAAAAACAGAGAGTTGAATGGCAGTTGCCAGGGACTAGAAGTAGAGGAAAATAGGGAGGTATTAGTTGAATGGTACTCAGTTTCAGTACACATGATGAATTAGGCCTAGGCATCTGTACAGCACAGTACCTACAGTTAATAATGCTGTATTGTAGACTTAAAATTTTGCCAAGAGGGTAGATCTTGTGTTTTGTATTCTTAAAATAAGTAAGTAAATGGGTAACACACTGAATCCAGAATCTTTGGTCAGGGAGATACATATACATAGTGATATGTTCTCTTACCACTCTCAGGTTTCTTTAATATAAATTGGCAAAACTTATCATTTGGGGGCAAATATTGTATCTCCGCCTAGTTCACACTGTATACTCATCTTCCTGTCATCTATAGGGCTTTTAGTCTAATTACAGGTCTAGAAGAAATGAGTGAAAGTGGAACATAATTTTCAGAATGACCGGCAATTTTCAGAAAGATGATTACTTTAGGAGAGCTTCTCAGGGAGGTTCTTCATTCAAGAGGAGCCTAATCTCAGACGATGAAGAAGGACTGCTTCTATTGTCGAAGGAGGCCCATGGAATTTGAAAAACTTCAACCTGAAATCGTTCAACCAGAGCATTCTTAAAAATGTATTGCAGTGCCCAGCCTCGGAAGGAAGTGATGAGGGTGCTGACCTGACAACAGACAATCCAGCACAAGTTGTAACAAGTCATTTATTGAATGATTTTCGAGCACAATGGTCACCTTAAATTTCCCCCAAATTTCCCCATTCCGACCTAGACCTAGTTTCAATTTCATTTATGGGTGTGAGCGAAATTAGGACTTTGTTCTGTTTGTTAAAATGCAAATTTAAAAAGTTTAATAAGATGTCTGTTAATTTAAATGAATCAATGAGATGCCATCTTGATCAAGTTTTAAAGAGAAGACAAAAGAACAGAGAATGTAAGAATATTAAGTTCCTCACAGAAATCAATATAACAAAGAAGAAGGGGAGAAAAGAGACAAGCTATTCAGAAAATCTAATTACAGTTTTGACTAAGGGTGGCTGAATAAAGTGAGGGGGAAATTATGTTTGATGTCCATGGTGAAACATATAAAATAATTTAAAGTATCCTTATTAAATTGTCATAATAAAATTATTAGTTAAAAAAGTTCATTTTAAAAAGAAAAAATATTTCATTTTGTTTTACAATAAAGCTTTTAAACATTGAAACATAAAAATAAACAAAATTACTATAGAAGGTAATTGTGTCTTTTTTTAATTATATTTTGTTGATTATGCTATTACAGTTGTCCCATTTTTCCTCCCCTTTATCCCTCTCCGCCTTGTACCTCCCCTCCCACCAGCATTCTCCCCCCTTAGTTTATGTCCATGGGTTGTACATATAAGTTCTTTGGCTTCTCCATTTCCTGTACTATTCTTAAATTCCCCCTGTGTATTTTGTATGTGCCAATTATGCTTCTTATTCCCTGTAACTTCTCCCCCATTCTCCCCTCTCCTCCTCCCCGCTGATAACTCTCCAGGTGATCTCCATTTCTAGGTTCTGTTCCTGTTCTAGTTGTTTGCTTAGTTTTCATTTTTGTTTTTTAGGTTCAATTGTTGATAGTTGTGAGTTTGTTGTCATTTTACTGTTCATGGTTTTGATCTTCTTCTATTTCTTAGATAAGTCCCTTTAACATTTCATAGAAAAAGGGCTTGGTGATGATGAACTCCTTTACCTTGACCTTACCTGGGAAGCACTTTATCTGCCCTTCCATTCTAAATGATAGCTTTGCTAGATAGAGTAATCTTGGATGTAGGTCCTTGCCTTTCATGACTTCGAATACTTCTTTCCAGTTCCTTCTTGCCTATAAGGCTTCTTTTGAGAAATAAGCTGACTGTCTTATGGGCACTCATTTGTAGAAAACTCTCTCATTTCCTCTTGCTACTTTTAACATTCTCTCCTTATCATTAATCTTGACTAATTATATTATAATGTGTCTTGGTGTGTTCCTCTTTAGGTCCAACTTCTTTGGGACTCTCTGAGCTTCCTGGACTTCCTGGAAGTCTATTTCCATCACCAGATTAGGGAAGTTTTCTTTTCTTTTTTTAAATTTTTTTAAGTATGGGGATTTTAAATTTTTTATTTATCTTTTTTAATATTTTTTATTGTTGTTCACATACAATTGTCTCCATTTTCCCCACACAACTCTCCCCTGCTGCACACATCCCCACCACCCACCCTTGATCCTACCTCCTTTTGGCTTTGTCCATGAGTCCTGTATACATAAGTCCTTTGTCCATGAGTTCCCTGATGATCCTTTCTCCTCTTTCCCCCATTAACCCCCTCCTCCTTCACCTGTGCTTACTGTCAATTTGTTCTTTATTTCCATGTCTCTGTTTATATTTTGTTTCCTTGTTTTGTTGATTAGGTTCAACTTATAGGTGAGATCATATAGTATTTGCCTTTCACTGCCTGGTTTGTTTCACTTAGCATAATGCTCTCCAGATCCATTCATGCTGTCATGAAGGGTAGGAATTCCTTCGTTCGTTCTGGTGCCTAGTATTCCATTGTGTAAATGGACCACAGTTTTTTGACCCAGTCATTACTGATGGGCACTTAGGCTGTTTCTAATCCATGGCTATTGTGAATTGTGCTGCTATGAACATCGGGGTGCATAGGTTCTTTTGAATTGGTGTTTCAGGGTTCTTAGGGTATAATCCCAGCAGTGGAATTGCCAGGTCAAAAGGCAGTCCCATTTTTTGTTTTCTGAGGAAATTCCATACTGTTTTTCCAAAGTGGCTGCTCCAGTATGCAATCCCACCAACAGTGTACTAGGGTCCCTTTTCTCCACAACCTTGCCAGCATTGGCTGTTTGTTGATTTGTTTATGATGGCCATTCTGATGGGTGTGAAGTGGTGTCACATTGTGGTTTTGATTTACATCTCTCTGATGGCTAGTGATGCTGAACATCCTTTCATATGTCTCTGGACCCTCTGTATGTCCTCCTTGGAGAAGTGTCTGTTCAGGTCCTTTGCCCATTTTTTAACTGGGTTGTTTGTCTTCCTAGAATGGAGTTGTGTGTGTTCTTTATATATTTTGAAGATCAAACCCTTGTCCAAGGCAAATATGTTTTTCCACACAGTTGGTTCCATTTTCATTTTACTGATGTTTTCTTTAGGTGTGCCAAGCTTTTTATTTTGATGAAATCCCATTTGTTTATTCTTTCCTTTATGTCCCTTGTCTAGGGGACATATCAGTGAAAATATTGCTGTGTGGAATATTTGAGATTTTTCTGCCTATGTTCCCCTCTAAGACTTTTATGGTCATGACTTATATTTAAGTCTTTTATCAACCTTCAGTTTATTTTTGTGTACAGTGTAAGTTGGTGGTCAAGTTTCCTTATTATTTTAAATAAGTTTTCAATTTCTTGCTCTTCCTATTCTCCTTCTCGCACCCCTATGATTCAGATATTGGGGCGTTTAAAGTTGTCCCAGAGGTTCCTAAGCCCCTCCTCATTTTTTTGATTTCTTCTTTATTCATTCTGTTCCAGTTTAATGTTTATTTCTTCCTTCTGTTCCAAATGGTTGATTGGAGTCCCAGTATCCTTCCTTACACTGTTGGTTCCCTGTGTTTTTCTTTATTTCACTTTGCATAGCCTTCACTTCTGCTTCTATTTTCATCCATACTCTATCATTTCTGTGAGCATTCTGATTACCAGTGTTTTGAACTCTGCATCTGATAGGTTGCCTATCTCCTTGTTGGTTAGTTCCTTTGCAGGAGTTTTGATCTGTTCTTTCATTTGGGCCATATTTCTTTGTCTCAGTGCACCCATCACATTGTAAGGAGCAGAGCCTTAGGTATTCACCAGGGCAGGGTAACCTACTCTGCTGCTTTGTGGTGTTGTATGTAGGGGAGGGATCAGAAAGGGAATAATGCCGCTTGCTTGGCTCTCACCCCGCTTTCAGTCACTTATCCCACTACCCATAAGCAAATTGAGCCCTTCTGGTGCTGATTCCTTGGTGGGTGAGTTTGTGTACATTCTAGGACCCTGTAGGTCTCTCCAATGAACTCTTCTGTAAGGCTGGGAGTTTCTCCCCCCACCGCAACCCTCACAGGTTTTTATAGCCAGAGGTTTTGAGGCTTTCGTTTCCCTCACTGGAGCTCTGGGTTGTAGAGTCTGTCTCACTCCCCAGTTGTTCCTCCCTGCTTATCAGCACGTGAATGTGGGACCACCTGGTCCTCCTTTCACTGCTTTGTCACCCATTCTCTCTAAATGAGTGTTTCTTCTTTAACTCTTTGGGAGTCAGACTTCCATACAGTTCAATTTTCTGGCAGTTCTGGTTGTTTTTTATTTTTTTTAATTTTTTGTTGTCCTTCTTTTGGTTGTACGAGGAAGCAAAGTATATTTACCTACACCTCCATCTGGGCCAGAAGTCCACTACAATGATGATAATTTTGTCTTTATAAGTCAAATTTGAATTCCACTTTGCTCCTTTTAGTTATTGATAGGATAATTTTCCCCTAATGATTTATTTAGAAAAATTTTCAATGGTTGGATTGTTTTTATGGCTCCCTCCTACCAAAAGAAAGTAAACATGATTTTTTTCCCAATAAAGTCATTTACCAACTGTTTTTTTTCTTTTGAGTAAAGTCATTTACCAACTGTTAATTGGTACAATTAAATTATCTGAGAGGTGACCACACAATTAGGAAAGCTGAATCTCTTCATGTGTTGATTAGGAGTATGAAAGAACTGATTTAAGATTTGACCAGCAGACACACAAATCAACAAAGTTCCCCAATTTTTTCCCACTAGTTATTATAAGAGACCCCAGGAGATATGAAAGAAATTGTAATCCCGAAAGAAAGTGCTGAGAAAAAATTGCCTGCATGATATGAAAAAGATATCTCAGTAAGGGAAAAGAGACAGAATTAGGATAAAGAGCAGAGTTTTCATAACACAGAATAGCTGAGACTAGTAATCCCCTACTGATATATGATAGGAAACACTGATGTAAAGTGCCTTTCAAGATACTGGCACTATGAACTGAGTTCATTGAAGAACATTATTTACCTGTGCTCTGCCTGTGAATGTACTAGGTAGAAAATAATGATGGAGATCTAAAATTTCAATCTTACTGCCAGTACCTAGGGATAATGCTGTAAGATTGTGCTAGCAACTTCACCTTAAATTCGTGCTTTCAATTGTTATAAATTTATTCAAAAAATAAAGCTTCAAGGCTGATATGTTTCAACTGGTCTCTTGGTAACCACTATAGGGAATATTGAGCAAAATCCATTCAACTGTTTTGTACATTTCATCTGGTAAATATTTATTATTTTGTAATATTAATACATAAACCTATCATCATACAGTTCCCCATACTGATCAAAATACATTCCCTGGGACCTAGCATTAGATATATTCTATAAGCACAATAAATAGTAAATTAAGGTTTTAACACAACAGAAAATGAAAAATAGAAGAGCAGGCAAGAAATGCATAATATAAAACATAATAAAATGTATTAGCCTTAGTCACCCTATTAGGTAAAACATATTTATTACCTTATAAGTCTATTCCCACCTCAATTTAATAATGTCACATCAAGAAAACACTGAAGCCTGCCTAAGGAATAAGTTTACTTGGATAATTTCACCATCCCTAATGCATCAATTGCTCATTTAAAAATAATGCTTTCCTCTGGAGAGGAAAGAATATAAGAAAATCAAACTACATAGTAGGCAAGTAGTATATTTGATATTTGTTATTTTTTAAATATGGCCTGCTTTAAAAGTACATTTTTATCTTGCTGTTTTAAATAATCCTGAAGAATTAAATATCTGTCTTTGCTATTATTGTCTTCTTAATATGTGCTTAGCTCTCTTATGATAATGTTTGAAATTACTACATTATTTTTAACAAATACCCCTCTTGGACTCCATAATATATCTCTTCTTTATCTGTTAATAATGAAAAAACCTGAACACTGGGAGAAATAAAAGCCAAGTATTTGTATGGGTGTTGAACACAGAGAAATGCAATCAAATTCCTCATCATTTAGTTGACACTCTCCTCTAATTTTTTGAGGAAATTAAAGACTATCTTAAGCTCTGGTTGATGAAAGGAAATTATGATAAATACTGGGAAGCAATTGTGTAAAGCATTAAGTTCTTATTAACTGTCTAATGATGATTTCATAGTAATAATATTAGTCTACTTGTATTTTTTTAAAAAGCCAAGAAAACTTGTTACCAACAAAAAAATTTTTCCATTATGAACCTAAATATCTAGAAAATATCTATCTGCCAGTCTACTAAAGTGGTAAATAGAGATAAATATATGCATATATACATAAGAATCATTAATCTTCAAAATACTTAACAATCAGAGATTTTGCATTTCTAACAAACTCCCAGATGTTATGACTTTGAAGGACTGAGGATCACACTACAAATAGCAAGGTTTAATAGCCCTCTCTGCACATACTGTATCAGAATCTTCATTTAGCAAGATCCCTGGTTGATTCGTACACGCATTAAAGTTTAAGAAGCACGGCCATCAAATGAGAAGGCAGGACCACATATAGTAAGGAATGATTATTATTTTTAATTTTTCTTGGTCCCTTAAGAGTAGGGTGTGATTTGCCTTTTGTTTATGGCCAGCTTCTGTTTTGATTGGTCAGTCTTCTTTTTTGATTGTCTTATGGTATATTGATTGTTAAGTAACTTGAATATTACCCCTTATTTTTATGTATATTTGCACATTTATCTATATATGCCATCTCAATAGAATTCTGGACCCAAAACTAGCTTTCAAAAATGAAGATAAAATAGAGACTTTTTGAAACAAACCAAGGCTAGGAGGTTTCATTGTAATGCTGCCAACCTGAAATAGAATAAATATTAAAGAAAGTTCTTCATGTGTCTGTTCTTATGCCAATACCAGACTGTTTTGATTATAGTGGCCTTATAATATAGTTTGACATCAGGTATTGTGATCCTTCCTATTTTATTCTGCTTTCTCAAAATTGCTGAGGTTATTTGGGGTCCTTTACAGTTCCATATAGATTTTTGAAATATCAGTTCTATATTTGTAAAAAATATCATCAGTATTTTAGTAGGGATTGCATTGAATCTATAGATTTGGGGGGGTGGGTAATATGGACATTTTAATGATGTTAATTCTTCCAATCCATTAAAATGGTTTATGCTTCCATTTATTTGAGTTTTCCTTAATTTCCTTCTTTAGTCTTCTGTAGTTTTCTGAATACAGTTATTTTACCTCCTTGGTTAAGTTTATGTGCATGTACTTTATTTTCCTTGTTGCTATTGTAAATGGGATTTTTCCCCAATTTTTGTTTCTGATATTTCGTTGTTAGTGTACAAGAATGCCTTCAACTTCTGAATATTGACTTTGTATCCTGCTATTTTGCCAAATTCACTTATGAGGTCAAGTAGTTTTTTGGTGGAGTCTACAGGGTTTTCTATGTACACTACCATTGCATCTGCAAACAATGACAGTTTTACTTCCTTCTTTCCAATTTGGATGCCTTTTATTTCTGTTTTTTGTCTGATCCGTGTGGCTAGAACTTCAATACTATGTTGAACAGGAGTGGTGAAAGTAGACACCCTTGTCTTGTTCTTGATCTAGTTGGAAAGCATTTAGTTTTGGGCCATTGAGTATGATGTTGGCTGTAAGAACAGACGCGTAGATCAATGGAACAGAACAGAGAGTCCAGAAATAAACCCACATATCTATGGTCAATCAATATTGCACAAAGGGGACAGGAGCATAAAATGGAGTAAAAATAGCCTCTTCAATGAATGGTTCTGGGAGATCTGGACAGGTACATGCAAAGAAAGTGAAACCAGACTACCAACTTACACCATAGACAAAAATAAACTCAAGATGGATAAAAGATTTAAATATAAGTTGTGACACCATAAAAATTCTAGAGGAAAACATAGGCAGGAAATTTTCAGTTATCCCACACAACAATATTTTCACCAATACGTCCCCTAGGGCAAGATATATAAAGGAAAAATAAACAAATGGGACTACATCAAATTACAAAGCTTCTGTATGGCTAAAGAAAACAGCTTTAAAATGAAAAAGGAACCAACTGTATCAGAAAACATATTTGCCAATGATACCTCGGACAAGAGTCTGATCTCCAAATATATAAAGAACTCACATGACTCTATCCAGGAAGTCAAACAACCCAATTAAAAAATTGGCAAAGGACCAGAACAGACACTTCTCTAAAGAGGACATACAGAGGGCCCAGAGACATATGAAAGGATCTCAGTATCACTAGCCATCAGAGAGATGCACATCAAAACCACAATGAGACACCACTTTACACTGGTCAGAATGGCCATCATAAACAAATCAACAAACAGCAAATGCTGGTGAGGCTGTGGAGAAAAGGGAACCCTGGTGCACTGTTGGTGGGAATGCAGACTGATGCAGCCCCTGTGGAAAACAGTATGGAATTTCCTCAGAAAACTAAAATAGAACTGCCTTTTGATCCAGTGATTCCACTGCTGGGATTATACCCTAAGAATCCTGAAACGCCAATTTAAAAGAACCTAGGCATCCCAGTGTTCATAGCAGCATTATTTACAATAGCTAAGTGCTGGAAACAGCCTAAGTGCCCACCAGTAAATGAGTGGATCAAAAAACTGTTGTCCATTTACATAATAGAATACTATGCAGCAGAAGGAAAGAAGGAACCCCTACCCTTTGCGACAGCATGGGTGGAACTGGAGAGTATTATGCTAAGTGAAACAAGCCAGGCAGTGAAAGACAAATGGAACCATGTGATCTCACCTATAAATGGAACCTAATCAACAAAAGAAACAAATGAGCAAAATATAACCAGAGACATGGAAATGAAGAACACACTGATAGTTACCAGAGGGGAGGGGGAGGAGGACAACAGGAGAAAGAAGAGGAAGGGGCGGTTTAGGGCACTTGTATACAGGACCCAGGGGCATGGAAAATGGGCTGGGGATTGACTGAGGGGGTGGGGGTGGGTGAGGCAGGGGAGAGCGATGGAGGAAAAAGTGGGACAACTATAATTGTACAATAATTTTTAAAAATCAAATGGAAAAAATAAGTTCTTCAGGCAGAAATGAAGTGATACCAGAGACAGGTGGTAAATATGTGGAAAAATAAAAAGAAACTATTTTATTTCTTAATCCTGTAAAGATAACTCATTATTCAAATAAAATAACAATAATGTATAATGATATTTATAACATATGTAAGGTAAAATCTGTGCAAATAATACCACAAAGGTCAGAGGGCATAGAAATACTGTGCTGTAAACTTCTTTCATCACAGTCGTAGTAGTGTGATATTATCTGAGGGCGGCTTTTTAAAAGTAAAGATGTATATCGGAAATGCTAGAGCAACCATCACGTTTTTTTAAAAAGTGATAGAACTAGTAAATCAAAAATGGAATTATTTCTTAAAACTCAGTTAATTAAAAAATGCAGTAACAGGGGACATGTGGTGAAAATATTCAGGACAAATGGTAAACAAAGATAAAGAGGGTTTTACATAATGAAAGAGTGATTAACTTATCAAGAAAACATAAAAATCCTAAATACATATTCACCCCAAAACAGCTTTAAAATACATGAGGTAAAAACTGATCATACTAAAGTGAAAAATAAACTCACAAATATAATTGGAGATTTAATACTGCTCTCTTAGCAATTGGTAAGATAAAAAGAAAAAGAATCAAGTAAAAAAAATATTAGGAGACTTGAAAAACATGCAGGATGGAATATAACCAAGAGACCATATACTGAGCCATAAAACAAGTCTCAATAAATTTTAAAATATTAAAATCATACAGAATATGATTTTGATCAAAACTTTTCATGAAAATAAACTATAAACAATAAGAGAAAGAACTCTGAATAATCCCCAAATATGAGTAAATTAAGTAAGATCCATGATTCAAAGAGAAAATCACAAAGGAAATTAAAAAAATATATATATATCTTTTTTATTGTTGTTCAGTTACAGTTGTCCCAATTTTTCTCCTCAGAGTCAGCTATCCATTCCATAACTGCACTTACATTCAACAGGCATTTCACTTCCAAAGCATTATTACCTTTTGTTTCTTTGCTGCACCTACATCTTGATTAGCCAATTCCCTCTTTCCAGTATCCGTTCATGTAAAATGTCGCATGGTTTATCAACAGGTTTCAAAGGGCAACACAATTACTTTTCATGAGTTAAATAGCATGCACACTAGAAAATCATCAACAGACTTTGAAAGAAATGACTTGTTCACTGATCATGATATTCCTCTGTTACTTATGTAGCAATCTGTAGACTCAAGAGCTGGCAGGGGAGTCTACATTTTATGCTCAGTTAATATGTTGTAACTGAAACTTGGACGGTGTTGTTGGTTGCCGGTATCAATTACCTACATACACCACGCTAACTAAAGATCATGCGTATTAGAATTGTGCAAAATAAGAACTGCCTTACTGAAATCTTAAATTTAAGTTATTTTGAATACTTCTGGATGTCTACCTTAAATATTAGAAAATTTTACTTACATTTATAAAGGTTTTTACTTTTGAAAGTGTTTTTATATTTCTTAACTCACTCTTAATGGTTTTTGGAAAATTCCAGAATTACAACTAGCAGGAAACTTGTCCATTGTATTATAATTACTTTAGTAATACCCTCAAATTTGCAGTGGCTAAATAGAATAAAAGTTATTTCTTACTCAGACAATAGCTCAGTAAAAGATGGCAAAAGGAGTTCTGCCCAATGCAGTCATTCAGGGCCCCAGATCCTTCTGTTTTGTGAACCTCCCCTTGTCCGAGGCTTTATAGTCTTCTACATTCAGCAGACAGATTAAGAAAGAGACATTTGCCTATGAGGGTTTTTATGGCCCAGGACTGGAAATGTGGTACATCACTTAGATTTGATTTGCCATAATTCAATGACATGGGTACCTCCAAATGCAAAAGAGACTGTGTGTCCAGCAGGGGAAAGGGAACTATTTGTTAAACAAAAGGTCCCTATTCAGTTTATGCCCCCAGGAGACCTCTAATTTGTCTGTTTTATTTACATGGAAGGCTTTGGGTGTCTAGGGAGGTGAAGGTCATGTAGTGAGTGAAAATCAGACTGGGACCAGAATTTACATGATCTGACTTCCATGTCAGTTGTCTTGCCTTTCTATTAAATGACAACTCACCCTCACTCCTATTCAATGCTCATCATTGCCTATTTGCCCTTTGAATTGATTTTAAAGTCCAAGACTAAAATGCATTCAAAAATAAAAAAATAAAATTAAGCTGTTGATAAAGTACGGAACCAAAAATTACTTCAAAGCCATGTAAACTGTAAGCTCATGAACATATAAATTATTGTATACTGTCTCCCTTAAATAAGATGTGATAGATGAATTGTATTTAATTGTATGCACAAAGATAACTCAGTTGTGAAAAACTTACCCCTTGGTGTTGACTCTTCTTGGACATCCCTGTGACACGTTTTCGTATTTTCTCACAAGCACTGGCCCTTCTGCATTAAACAAATATATCGCCTACACCTGTGATTACAATGCAACAATTAAAATCTTGGAATTAGAAGCATCGTTTATCTTGGAGCATACAGAGTTGTTCATCTTTCCAAACAACCAGAGGACAGCAGATCCTCACAGTTTATATGCTGTTTATGAAAGTAACACTGTGTAATTCATCACTGGATAAACCATGACAGGCAAGTTCAAAGAAAGCACTGGCATTTTAACTTTTGCTCCTGATGAAGCATGTGTGTGTATATATAACAGCAAAATACCTTCCAAAGGACTGTTTCGTGGTACTAATGCAGCATGAACTTTCTCCCACCTCAGGCCCCAGTTAACTTAACTATTAATAATTGCAGTATTATCTTCTACTGTTTTGCTTATTTTTCTATATCGCCTATATAAATAAATCTACTCTACATTTTCTTTGATTACTTTTCCCTAAAACTCACCATAATTTACCGTTATTTCCTTTTGCAATTAATTTTCCCATTCTTAGACTTCATGACACATGATAGACATGGTTATGACATGCTTTAGGAGGTCCAGACCCTTCTGTCGTACCTGAAAACTTGTTTTGTCCTCGTTAAATAAATAGATTTCTATCACAAAGGAATACATATGCTCATAAGTCAAAGACAAACTATCCACACGGGGATCCAAAGTGACCACATGCACAAAGTGTGCCTGCTCCCAGCTCAGATCTTCCAGACAGTCAATACAGATGAAATAAACCAAATCGCCTGGAAGCTACAATCTCTTTTTTTTAGGTATGCAATCTGTTTTTATTATTTTTTCTTTTTTTATTGTTGTTCAAGTACAGTTGTCTCCATTTCCCCCCACACCTGGGCCATCCCCACCTCCCAAGGAAGTTACAATTTCATAAAAAGAAAATCTCACCCTAAATCCAGCTTTCTGGAGAACCTCGAAGGGATAGTTTGTGTAAAATGTGATATTCCTCATCATTTCCAATGACATGGAGTGGAACCCAGCATAATATGTGGGCCTCTCTCACAAACACCTTACATAGCAAAAAGGGCATAAATAATTGAAATGACCTTGAATTCTACAAAAGCCCAGAAACATAAGTTATAAGGCAAAGACCACTCAGAAACCTTGGAAGTAATATCACTGGGGTAAAAATATAATACATAGATAGGTTGAAGTTCAGATAACATTTTAGAAATAAGTAAGTTTAATCATCTAAGGAACAACAGCCTTGTATCAAAAACAGAACCAAAGAACAAAAACACTGGAAAAATAAGTCAATTTAATGCTAATTGTCATCTGCAAGATAAACTTCAATAAATAGCTTGGAGTTGGGGGCGTGTCTGTTTGTTTTGAACAATGAAGATAACAGAAGCATAGTACTGTTCCTACACATTTGGTTGGAAACCAACCAGAATTAGTGTTATCATGGAGAAAGGCCTGCCCAACAACCAAAGTAGCCTAGGACCCCGAACCCCTTCCTGTATTATACTGACATGAAAGTAATAGAATAATGAAGTAGGCGTTCAAGCCTAGTAATGACACAAATAAGTAGCACTCTGAGGACTGTGCAGGACGTAGCAGATACTGTTCCTACAGTTGAAATGGGAGGAAACCTTGTGGAGACAGAGAGGGAACAACGAAGGGGGACGGCGTTGATCTGTGTTTGTAAAACCAGGTAGACCTGCCTACACGTCTCAAGGCTGCAGACCTGTGGGTGCTGCCACTGACCCAGCAGCCAGCCAGCGGAAGTAAATCAGTGTCATCTGATTGCTGTTGCTTCTCACCCTCTTCTCCTCTGCCCATCGGCACCTCTACAAATTCTCAGACTAAGAATCGGAGGAGGTAAGTCCCTAAGCAGTCGCTGGGAGCTGCATTTGCTTTGCAGCAAGCCAACTAACTTCTCTCCTGTCCCTTGTGAGAAAGGGTGAGATTGCCTAGACTAAGAAAGGGGAGGGGACAGCAATAAAAGACTGTAAGGATAGGACACAGAAGTCACAATGGCATTGCATGTTAGCTCTCTAAAGTGGAGTAATTGCTGGGAGGAAGTACTAGCCGAAGGAAACTTCAGGAAAACTGTAAATTAGAGAAACTGTAAATTAGGTTGATCTCAAATATCATACATGATTATTATGCCATTAATTATAGTTAGGTAAAAATCAAGAAAAAAATTCTAACTTTCAGTACTTAATAGACCTGCTTTATAACCAAGAAAATGTCATTAAATTGCTACGTTATCTTGAGAGAAACAATAATTTAGGATCTTAATTTCCTTATCTTGAAAATTGTCATTTTTATCAGGTTATCTTTCCAACATGAAAATGCTATAACTAGACTGAACTTAAATATATCAAACTTTCAGCAGCAAAAGAAATTCAGGGGTTCAGTCCAAGAGACTCAGGACTCGATTCTGCCCTGGCTGGTGTGGCTCAGTGGCCTGAACGCCAACCTGTGAACCAAAGGGTCGGTCACCTAATCGATTCCCAGTCAGGGCACATGCCTGGTTTGCAGGACAGATCCTCAGGGGGGTGTGAGAGACAACCACACATTGATGTTTCTCTCCGTCTCTTTCTCCCTCCCTTCCCCTCTCTCTAAAAATAAATAAGTAAAACCTTTAAAGAGAGAGAGACCTGAATGCTTAGCCCTTAACTTCAGCTCTGACATTAGATGCTCTAGCATCACATGTCACAATAACGACATGACAGGCTGATGAAATCATCAACTCCCTTTCCCACGTTTCTCCCTTCTTTGGTGTTTTACTGCCAAAGTGTCCCACATCACATGTTGATTAACACCAGGCAGTCACTGATGATTGACTTACTGGTCAGCCTATCGATTTCTGCGTAGCCTACGAATCTTTTCTGAATCTGGTCTGACACCTGGAGTTTTGGAAATGGCAGAGGGCCACAAGTCTAACATATTACAATCTGTGAACACAGAAAGAGTAACCTTTTCTCAAAGATTAAAAGGAGAAAACCAATATACCTTAAATAGCAACTTCAGGATATTATATACATTCCTGTAGAAAATAATTTTAAATGTTTGCCCTTTTCCACACACATGGACACATACACACACTCACATTCACACTTACCCACAGACCCCTGCCTACTCGACATTCTCCAGCAAATCCAAGTGCAATCTGCCTTCCAGAATCTTTTCAATGTGAGGAAAGACAAAAATATTACATGGAGTAAGAAGCCTGCAAAGGCAGTTAACAACAAGTAATCTGTAAGTTCCTTAGGAATAAATTCATGTGAATACATTTAGTAATTCTAAAAAATGACATCCATTTCCACCCTTAATTTTCCTACCTTTCAATAAAATGGCTACCAAAGGTAAGAGAAAAGTTTAAACTGTAATTTAAAATAAAAAGACAGACAAACGAAATAGCAAGACCTGGTAGACCAATTTTCTAGCCCTCTACCAGTAGACACACCATCCCTTCATGGCCCTAAACCCTCAGAGAAAACATTTCTATTTAAAACATAGAAAAGGGAACATGATATCAAAAGACAATATGATTTCAACTGGTAGTTACTGAGAGTAAACTGTGGGATAGTTACCATATATGTTGTTATAACCACACAAAGCTGCTCAGATCAACTTATACCCAAGCATAATATGGTTAAGGAATTAACTTTCAGAACATCTTGTTTGGACAATAAACAGATAATAGTCAAATGAAGACAATTTACATTACTGCATTATCTAGATACTCACTTTTAGAAAATTTCAGAGAATCAAGCATTCTGGCTGGAGGATTGTGATCAATTCCTTTCCATTTCTTCAACAAAGTAATTTAGCCTTTCTCTAGCCCTGACCCCATGGGATGGGATTGCACAGTGATCCTTAAACACATATGTTCACGTATGTGAACACACCGGCCAAGTACAAAGCTTCAGAACAAGTCTTTCCTCAAATGTATGCCCATAGTTATTTTATACTAGGAATCTATTTCTAAAGGAAAAATTGAGTTAATATACACATCCTATATCTTTATGGGGAGATCAATGTTCCACAAAGATGCTGAGCCAGACATCAACCTTCCAACAAGTTTAACACTTATAAAGCATACAATAAACTCAATGGGACTTCTGTCAGTAGTGACTGAGTAAGATCTTACCAAACCAATTCACACAAAAACTATAAAATCTGAGTATAATACAAAAACTGCTACTTGAAGGTATTTGCATATTTGTCATCTCCAATATAAGATGGTAAGCTTCTCGAAGGCATAGTATTTAACCACCTTCTTAAACCTTGAATTATTACATTTTATACTGTTTTTGCCATAGTAATTGTGCAATGTATATTTGTTGAGCTAAATACTCTGTACTCATTACATACAAGATGTAACTGATGTTGGCAGAGATACGGAAACGCCCCTTTCCCTGGTCGGATGCTATAAACATCATTCGTACAGGTGTACTTCAACAGACTCAGGTCTGTAGGCATCTTCTAAAACCTTACATTAGACAAAAGCACAGCAGAAACACCTTTTCCAGAATGTTCCGTTTCATCACAGATATGCCAACACCTTACTACAAAGAGGACCATCGCTTCACAGTACTCAGAATTCTTCCTAGCTAACCTTCCTGATTTGAGGGGAAATGAAAATATTAATAGCTTAGGAAAAAAAAACAAGGATTATCACAGAATCATCTCAATTCTTAACAATAAAACTGTGAAGAATAAAAGAAATATCGAAGCCACTGGCCAGTGTGACTCAGTTGGTTGGAGCATCGCGCTGGTGGCCTAAGGGTTATGGGTTCAGTTTCCGGTCAGGGCGCACGCCTAGGTTGAGGTTCAGTCTTGGTCCCTGCTAGTCCGATCCTCATCCAGGTGCATATGGGAGGCAACTGGTTGATGCTTGTTCCTCACATCACTGTTTCCTCTCTGCCTTCCTTTCTTTCTGAAAGCAATGAAAGAATGTCCTCTGGTGAGGATTAAAATGAACAAATAATTTTTAAAGAAGAAATATTAAAGTTTAACTTATCCTCTCCTTTTTTCTCAGGATCAGGTAAAGATAACAGGTCAGTCCTTAAGCACAGCCCGACTTGCAACCAAAATGTTTTGAAGACATTCTTCACAACACTAATGATTATCTTCACGTGGGGTCTATGGGTAAAATTTCTCTTAGGTTTCAATAGAAGAAATAACAAAGTCTACATCATGAAGCTGTCCTAAAGTTCAAAAGAGATGCATGCATTAAAGTGTTTAGCTCTCTGCCAGCACGTGAAGAATCTGTAAGTGGTAGTATTACTATTATTGTCACTAGATTCCAAAACAACTGCCATGCTCAGTTATGAGCACATATATCATAAACATCGTTTGTTCCCAGCTGCTAAAAAATGAAAAATCTAATATTTAGCCCAGACATTTAGTGACTTCCTACTACGTCCCAGGCTGCTTCTCATTCCATAGAGTAATTTACTTAATGTTAATGCTATGTTGCCAATACCTTATAACCACAATATAGAAAATAATTCAAGTGATCTTGTAGCCATAGGGTGAAGCAGTTTGAATGATACCTCAATAGCAACTGAAGGGACATATTAATCATCCTTCATGGATCAGCGCTAATAGTTTATGCATCTTTGTGGCTGCTTTGTTTCTGTTTCCTGTTATGTTTTTGTTTTCTTTTTTCTCCTTTGGTTGGATGATTTCTTAGTTACAGCATCATGAGGTGACGAGAGCTCTAGTGACAGCACACAGGACTCATGTGCGGAATGGGCAGGTTGGCGCACTGAGCTTCAGCCAAGGAAGTCTCTTCTTTTGACTGCTTTCTGTGAGATCAGCAAATTGTGGAAACTGTAAACTGGGAAAGGAACTCCGTAGTCCTTAATGCTAATATCTGGAGTGTGAAGGATAAAAACAAAGTTGTTTGAATCAAAGCATGTAATACCAAATCAAAAAAAAAAGTATGTAGGTGCTAATAGTGGTATTGAACAAATAAGGTAGAAGCAACCTCAGAACTGGGAAGTGCAGGGTATGATTTAGTAGGCCACTGGGGAAAAAGGCTGCCCCCCAAAAGTAAATGACTTTTAAAACCTTAGAGGAGAGGGACATAAAGGGCTTACTCTATTTCAATAAACAGACATTGCTACTGGGGTAGATGGTGAGAATGCATCTATGGAGAAAAGAAAAAGATTTCTTTCTGCTTGTTGCTTTGCCAAGTACCAAAACGTCATTAGTAAATACTTACGGATGAATCCCTTTTAATAAGCGGACTGGAAAACACAGAGAACTGAAACGTTATGCCTACCTGAATTGCCACTGTGGTGCTATCAAAACACACTGACTATATGTTATCAATGAAATTATCCTTTTTCCCTTAGTACAGTGGGTATAACCTTCTGCATATGGACAAAATCACCAAGTAATCCAGGACAATGAAGTTAACCAGGTTCTGGACAGCATCTGGCACTATGAGAACTTGTGTCTTTCACAAAACTTAACCCACTAGACACATGAAAAGATGCTCAACCCACTAATTATTAGGGAAAGGCAAATCAAAACCACAATGAGATATCACCTCACACCTGTTAGAGTGGCAAATCAAAAAGACAAGAAATAAGTATGGACGTGAATGTAAAGAGGAACACTTGTACACTATTGGTGGGAATGTAAATTGGTGTAGCCACTGTAGAAAACAGCATGGAGGTTCCCAAAAGAATTAAATACAGAACTACTTCATGAACGAGCAATCTCACTTCTAGAATATATATCTAAAGAAAATGAAATCAGTATTTTGAAGAGATAAAAACACTCCCAGTTCATTGCACCATTATTCACAGTTGCCAAGATATATATGGAAAAACTTAAGCATCCATTTACAGATGAATAAGTAACATAAAGCATAAGTTTTCTTTGACATTTACAGATGAAGAAATAAGGCATATATTTTGTTTAAACACACACACAATGGAATATTATTCAGCCTTAAATAAGAAGGAAATCCTGACATTTGCAACAACATGATGGAGGACATTACACTAAGTAAAATAAACCAGATGCAAAAAGATAAGTACTGAATGATTCCCTTATGTGTAAAATCTAAAAAATTTGAACTCATAAAAGTAGCAAGCAGCATGGTACAAATGGAAAGACGTTAGTTAACGGATATAAACTTTTGGTTTTGCAGGATGAATTAAATTCAGTAGATCTAATGTACAGCGTGGTGACTATAGCTAATGATACTGTACTGCATGTTTGAAATTTATGAAGAAAGTAGATCTTGTGTCCTCACCACAGAAAAATGAGAAGGTCACTTTATGCAGTGATGAACATGTTAATTGACTTGATTGTGTACTATATCAAAACATATTTTTCATTTTAAATACATACAATTTTTAATTATACCTAAATAAAACTTGGAAACCTTTTTAAAGAAATATATATTTGAAATTAGAAGGTTTTAATATCAGAGTTATGGTGTAAAAACTAGGATAAATGTTAATAAATTATCAATAGTTTTTCTTCTTTTTTTGTAAGGAAATATACTCCTCTACCTTTGGATATATTACCACTACTACTAAAAGCCTTATGTATGAATTTTTAAGAGTAGTAGTGCTTTTATAACCTAGAAAAGAAAAAATTACTTTGGAAATAAACATGTATTTCTAGTTGTAATGCTGTACGGTAATTATTAATATACTTAGAAGCTTATAATCAGATTTTACTTATAAATGCCACTGTTATAGCTGTTGATGATTAGATTCCCCCAGACTCCAATTATGCTTCCACAGTGCTGTGGTAACAGAGCAGAATATGTCTTAATTAAAGCTCTTCAAAGGTAAAGAACCATTACCATGTTCAAGTGCCAAGTTGTTAACTTGCCAAATTGTAT
The DNA here is from genome assembly GCF_022682495.2 of Desmodus rotundus. Lineage (NCBI taxonomy): Eukaryota > Metazoa > Chordata > Mammalia > Chiroptera > Phyllostomidae > Desmodus > Desmodus rotundus. The sequence continues at coordinate 170,180,756 of NC_071388.1, forward strand.
TTACAACTAATATTCAAATGGCAGTGGCACATAGTAGATATGTACAGGAAACGTAGTTTAAAGTGCGAACCTCCATTGATAATGTGGATTTGAACAATCCATCGTGCTTTCCTAGTCTTCAGCTTTCTTATTGGTAAAATGAGGTGATTTGAGTTAAATTCCAGGATCACTTCAAGGTGTAAAGTGCTTTGAAATAAAAAAAAGCTACAGCCTAGAATGTTCTTCTCCAATTTGAAAGTGAAATGATGACGCCAATTGAGACAAATTAAAAGTGAGACAATGACACTAATTGCTGGAGAAATAGATAGGACCACAAGATGTGGTGTGCTTACCGTTTTTATTGGGGGCCAATTTAGCATTTAATCTTTATTGCCAAAGACAGATGCTAAATGTCAATTTGTCCAAGTTGCATTAACAGGTAATTTCTTGGGACAGTGAGACTTCCCCAGTAATCTCATTTAGTCTTTTCTGTGTGCCAGAATTTAAAATGACCTTACCTTTTCCCCCCTCAAATATACTGAAAAATAGGAAGATTAAGTTTAAATGTCTCTACTGTTATTACAAGGATTAAGACAATCTCAGACCACTACAGACACCCATCATCTACTTGTGGGGTCTAATTACATCTTTGTTTGGAAAATTAAACCTAAGAAATGCATAGTTTATATATATACATCATTGTTCAGATTATAATATCTAACTTTAAAAATAAATGTTTATGTTTTCATGGTTATGATTTACTTAGTTTACAAGAAAACTGAATTAAACTTGAAATATACCCTCTTAGAATGACAAAATAAATGGTTTGTTAGCAGAATATGCTCCTCAGATAAGTATTAGACTTTTTATACTAGGGTAACTTCTGTGGTTTGAGAGGTAACGGCCAAGCACAGAGACGTGCAAGCCACAGGGGACATGTGCCCCAAGCATTCCTATGAAGGATTTACACCCAACCAACTCTGAGAGGTGTCATTTTTCCAACTAAATATAGCTTTTACCAGTATTTTAATCTGTTCTTACAGTGAAATACATGCCCTAAAATAAAGATGTTTGTCCTTCTGTTCTTGTCTCACCACAAAGATTAATTCAAGTTAAGAGACCAACACATATGGTGGGAATGAGATAGTTTATTTATGCACTTGAGCAAAAGCTACAAGTGGGCACCCATAAAATTGTTAGTAAGTTTGTTAATAAATTTGTTCTATACCCTTGAGCCAAGGCTACAAGTGGGTACTTACCTAATCTAAGTACACCAACTACTGGGGTTCAAGGGTTATATGGCTCAGCAGGCTTCCAGGTACCCCTCCTTCTTCCCCTTGGGAACAATGGACAGCTACAAAGCTTTCTTTCTCACTTAGTAAAGGCTCTTTGTCTTAGTGACATAGTTACAGATGCCCCTTTTCTCAGCACAGTCTCAAGGATTCTCCCCTCCTCCTGCACTGTTTGGCTTGCAATCATACTCAGGACACCTGGCAGTCTTATCAAGCCAAGCTCAGGACTGCTGAGTTAATGGGTGAGACATGTTTTCCTTTTGCTTCTAGCCTCCTGTATTAAGTTCTTTGTTACAATGTAATGGCAAATGCCCAGCCTTTACTTCCCCTCAGGCAGCATGCTCATTCTTAACCGCTACCTAATGCTTCTATTCTAATTCCTAAGTATGTTTGAATGTTTGAGTGTTCAACTAAAATACAACATGATGCTTATAATGTAAATCTACCAAAATACAATAGGATGTTCATAATGTAATTGAGATACAGTCATTATCATTTTTCTAACTCTACTACTGTCATAATTTTTGGTGATTTTAATATTCATGCAGTTCCTTGACCTCTATTTTGTCCATAATTTAAATCTCCACCCCTCTTAAGCAACACACTGTCCTAAACTGCACCTCTTCCACAACATAAATTTAATTATATATTTTTTATTTTTAAAGATTTTATTTATTTATTTTTTTTGAGAGAGGGGAGGGAGAAAGAAAGAGAGGGAGAGAAATATCAGTCGGTTGCCTCTCACACACCCCCAACCAAGGACCTGGCCTGCAACTCAGTCATGTGCCCTGACTGGGAATGGAACCAGTGACCTTTCGGTTTGTGGGATGAAGCCCAACCCACTGAACCACACCAGTCAGGGCCACAATGTTAATTTTAAAGATTACTCTCTTTTAGAACCCTCCCTGACTATATGTTTCCTCATTCCCTCTGGTACCAAATTTTCAACCCTTCTTCTACCCTCTAGAATCAGTGGGGGTAGTGGGGGGTTCATAGTTTACTGTCCCCATTATGTCCTAACCACCTTCTTTACATAGTTTAGATTCTACAGTCCATTTTCACAATCTCTTCCTCAATCATCTTCCTCCATGTGATTAATGTCAATCCCGTACTTTCTTTACACCTTCATCTACGCAGGTACAAGTAGTTGGAGAAAAACACACCCATATTGAGTGGCCTCACTTTAAATTCAAGAGCGTTATTCTCAAGTAGGCCCTTAATGGTGCCTAAGCAATGACAGCGTATTTTCTTACCTTATTCTTTGATTTTCCTTGTGCAGAATATTTCACAGTTTTTCACTTTCCTCAAATCTTTAACATCTCACCCCCACCCCAGATTAGGACTTGGCTTCCATTTCACTGAGATGCCTGAAGCAATTAGACTGAACTACCACAAGCTCTCCTCACCATACCTATGCACATGCCTGCGTGCCTGACAAAACAGCCCACCTGCTTGCCTTTCTTAGAACGACGTCTCTACTTATGCCTTAGATCTCAGCCTACTCAAAACTCTACCTGCTGGGAGCTCTCCTTGTTTAAGGCTTCATCAAATTTCTACTGAATCATTCCTCATTAGCACACAAAAATGCAGTAATATACTCCACCTATAAATAACTTTCGTTACCATGTATCATCTTTACTCTGCTCAGTTTATAGAAAAATTCATCCAACAATGTATTATACTCCCTGACTCTTCTTCTATTGAATGCAATCCAATATTGAAAGTCTTAGTAACCACTATTCATTCAGTCTTATCCAGTTACCAGCGATGTCCTCCTCCTTCTCAAGCCTCAGCGTACTTAACAGAGCCATGGCATTTAAACCAGTTAATCATTTACTTCTTGTGAAAACCCTTTCTTTAATTGACTTACATGTGCTTTTTCTTGATTTCACTTCTATATCACAAATTATTCTTTTCATCCTCCTTTCTTTGCTTCTTATTTCTCTACTGTCTTAACATTGGAATGTTCAGTACTTGACCTCCCTTCAATCTACACTCACACTATGGGTAATAGCTTCAAATATGATCTATATACTTATTGCTCTCAAATCAATAATCAACCCAGAGCTCTTGCCTGAACACAAAACTTTAATTAATGATTATATATATAATCATTAATTAAAAAAGGACAGAATCACAAAGCATTAAAGAACTTTAGGAACACTCTACCAAAAATAAAACATTTCCATTGTCTTTTATGGAAACCCCTCACAGGCGTGGGAGCGTGAGTCAGGGCTGAGGAAATGTCAAGTGCTCATTTACCACTCTGCCTCAACCACAACCAAGGCAGCCCTATTTTTTATTTTCTATTTTAAGCTTATACATAATGCTTTAATAAATATTTTGAAGATTTGAAACTTAAAAACTTGAACTCTAAAACTGGTGTAAATCCCCATTCACAGACAAGGAAATGGAGTCTTGGCAAATAAAATGAGTGAGCCCAGATCAAATTATAAGACTCTGAGAAAACCAGGGCTGACAGCCAGGGACCCTCAATCCTGTACTTGCGTGTTGCCAACTCCCAGCCACAGCTTCTCCGTGCAGAGCTGTTCATCAGTGGGTTAATGCTTGCATAAGATTTGTATTGTCTTTCCAAAGATCCAATTATTATTTCAGATTTAGATAATGACCATATCTCAGTTTCTTACACATTTTTAAAAATTTCAAATTCAATAATTACTCTTTCAGGTGGCCTAAAATAATACACATATAGTTCAGGCTTTCATAATTTTTCATTAAAAAAACTAATCTATATTCACATTCTAGAGCAGTGCAGAAGGCTTGATTACAATTCGCTATAGTTAAGTATTTTCCTAAATTGATTATATAATCTAAATTTTCTATACACTATTTCTCAGTTTCTCTCCATGTATTCATGGACAGACTCTTCAGTACACAGTCCACAAGGCTGAATTGGTTTGTGATTGAAACAAATGAGAAAGAAAATATATCACCCATGAGCATTCTACTAAGCTAACACAATGAATGTATTTCTCTGGCAGGTTTAGATTAACCACTGATTTGATGCATCAACTAGCCCATTTCTTGTAAATGGGTTTTCTTGTATTCAGGGTTTAGTAAGCTCCTTGTCAACAAGGTAACTCCCTCGGCTGAATAAAAGTCCCTTTAGACCCTGACAGCCTTGGAGGATTATTTGCTCACCAGTGATTTTTAGAGACCTCGGACAACTTGATTTTGATATAGTCTCCAAGAAAATATATTACCAACAACCCTAAACACTTAAAACATTTATACTTTTAAAGTCTTAATGTTCAGAGAATAATGGGAATCCTACCAGGACTTTTTATGGCTATTTAGAAGATGGAATATCTAATACATTTCTTCACTTATTACAAATAAGGTGAATTCAAGGCAGCAATAATTCATTTGATCCAAAGAAATTTTCAGCCCTGAAAGGCTGTTTATAGCTCCCATGGCTCGTTCTATGGGGGTAAAAATAGGCTGAGGGCAAAGAGTTGTCCAGTATGGGCTCTACATGCCATCTACATTTCCAAGATTCTATTTATTGGTAGTTGAACATGGAAACTAAAAAATAGATCATGTTTATGGCTTGGAGTTACAGTCCATATTATTTACGACACAAGAGAATTAAACCTAAAATCCTTACAATGGCCTAGAAGTCTTACATGATCTGCATCATCTCTCTACTCTCCCCCTCGGACAGTGAAGCAAAGAAAGGCAGGTGCTTAAGCTGCAATGTGGTCAGTGTGCCAGAAACTCCTGATGCAGGTGCAGATAGCTCAAAGCTGGGCATGTGACAATATGAGAAGGGACATGAAGAACACCTATTACAATGTATGTATTAGGTAAGGTAAAACTTGCTTTTGTAGCAGATAAAACCCCAAATCTCAGTGGCTTAATACAATAAGGCTTTATTTCTCACATAGAATTCAATCATAGGACAGTGTGGCTGAGAGAGGATGGAAGAGTGGCAAATGTGTTCCTTTAGTCACTCAGGAACCCAGTTGACAGGATCTGGTATTTCAACACCTGACTTCCAAAGATAACTTGTCTGTATAATCAAACTAACAGACAGAAGGGTAGCTTGTGTGGGAGAAACTGAAGTGTAAGATTACAACGCCACCCCAAAGCACAAGGAAGTTTGGGTAATGTTGTCCAATTGTGTGCCCAGCAGGAAAAGACAATGGATTGGTTGAATCTCTGCAGCGGGTGCTATGGGAAACAATGAACTCAGCCTGAAATGCTCAGGAAAGACTTGAAATCATAGGTGACCTTTAGGTTAAATATTGAAGGAAAGTGTGAAGGTTAGTTTTATGTGTCAACTTGACTGGGGCACAGGAAGCCCAGATATTCGGGTAAACATCATTCTGGGTTTCTGTGAGGGTGCTCCTGTCTGGACATTTGGAGTGGTAGACTGAGTAAAGTAGACTGCCCTCCCCAATGTGGGTGGGCCTCATCCAGTCCACTAAAGGGCTGAATAGAACAAGGTGGAGTAAGTGGGAATTAGCTCTCTCTACCTGGCTTTGAGCTGGGACATCAGTTTTCTTCCACCTGGCCCCCGCTGGAATGTTTACCACTATTTCTCCTGGTTCTCAGGTCTTCAGACTGGGACTAGAAATATACCATCAGCTTTCCTGGGTTTTCAGATTGCCAACTTCAGGTGCTGGGACTTCTCATCTTCCCTGACCACATGAGCCAATTTCTCACAATGAAATTTTTATGTGTATATCTCCTGTTGGTTCTGCTTCTCTGGAGAACTAAGACTCATAAAAAAGGGTAGAAATCTTTCATGCGATTAAGAAGGAATAATAGTTACTTTGGACAGAGAACGCAGCATGTACGGGGGAACAGAGAAGAACTCAAGACAGATTCAGAGAATGAAAGTAGATTTGTTTTGATAGGGCCCAAATTGGGTGTGGGTGTACAGAAAAATAATCTGCAAATCCAGACAGTAATCTGACAGTAAGCCTCCTGACTGCACCAAGAAGGAAATGAGGAGCTAGAGAATTTCAAACAAAAATATAAAGTAACACATGGCGTTTCACAATACTACTACTTTGGCCACTGCGAGAAAGATTGTAAGAGCAAAAGGATTTTCTGCTAAATATAGTTAAATATCAACTATCTTGAGCTCTGTGACATTTAACAAGGAAGGATGATGCATTTAGTCAAAAGTGTGTGGGCTTGAAATCAGGAAGACATGAGCTTAATGCTACCTGGTAAGTTTGTTATAAGAAATGGCATATATGTAAAGCTTTTAGCACAGTTTATTCCAACTAGTATGTGCTCAAAGAAAAAAATAGCTCCTTTTTTTCCTCTGAACAACCAAGTAGAAAGCATAAGTTTATTTCAAAACAAAAGAGAAATGAATTAAGAAAAACGAATTGGTTAAAGCTCTGGAGGTTGAAAACGACTTGATGTTATTATAGCCTTTGTGAACAATTGTGCCTTGTGAAAGCAATAGCCAACAATTTCTGAATCTGTAGCCCACAAACAAACAGCCTCTGAGTGGTGCTAGCCCATGTGTATCACTAACTGGTATTGAGACGTGTGCAGCAGAATATGATACTCAGTCCCCATATTAACCATGAGAAACACTGACAATTCACAATAAATTCTTAATAAAAAGAGCAAGAAAATACTTTTATATTGAAATTATTTGACTCTAACCAGCTGCTTAAGTATATTTCGTACACCCTATTCACTTTTTAATGAAGTATTTGTCTCTTAACAAGAAGTTCGAATTTCATAATTAGATATGCAATACATAATATGCCTTGTGACTCCCCACAGGCAGCAATTTATTCTGTATGATTGTTTAAAAAAATAGGCAATGTGGTTGAGAAAATTAATTTAAGGCATGACATTGAAAGCATGAGAAAAAGTCCCATTCAAGGAAAATCTGAAGAAGACCAACTTTATTTGATAATTTAAGACCCCAATGAATAAAAGCAATTTGCTTAAAACTAATAAAAATTAAATCTAAGTTTTTAAATAGTGATTTTTTGTATAACTAAGGAGTTAGTTCATTTCTGTGTTACTATTATGTCGCATCCCTGTTTACTTATACTCTGCTTCACAAATGTTAGATATATAACTTACTATAAAGCTTTCAATACGTACAGCAGGGGTTCTCAACCTCGGCTGCACAGTTAGAATCATCAGGGGAGCTTTTAAAAAGTGCTCGTACCTAGGCTTTACCTCAGAGCCACTAAGACAGTATATTAGAGAGTAGACAGTAAGCATAAGAATTATTTTTAACATCTCTCCAGCGATTTAAATGCCCTGAAGAGAACTTGTCAAACTTGAACATGCATATGGATCATGTGAGTGTCTGTTAACAAGATCTTAAGAGAAAGGTTCAAATTCAGTAGATCTTAAGTGATGCTCGAAATTTTACATCGCTTCCAAGTTCCCAAGTAATAGCCATGCTGCTGAGCCACAAATCGCACTTTGAGGATTAGGATCTCGTTATTATTATATTAACAAATTGATTAATAACTAAAATAAAATAGGCTTTTGTTATTTATAGCCTTAATGCAAACATAATAACATTTTAAAATAAAAAAAATAAAAGTACGTTCTTGCACACATAAGAAATTACACACATCCAAACATCCACACATACATATACACAAATTATCAAAGTACTGTAGAGTTCTTTTAATATTTCAATCATTAATCATTCTCTACAAATTTCACTCCACAGTTCTTTTTTCAGATTTCATCCACATCTTTAAATTATTTTCCTTCAATTTGAACTATAAAATTATTTTCAACCAATTAACAAGCTCAGATGTATTGATTGCTATACTACAATATACAAGGTTGGCATAAATAATGCCCCTTTTTTGTTACGAAATCTTTTATGACAAAATCATAAGCATGTAATTCTATAACATAACAACATCACACTCATGCACATCATATTACATTTTAGATGAAATGTTCAAATTAAAACTATAAATTATTATACCCATATTCTTACCCTACCAACCACACTCAAGTAGGCCTTACTTCTGCCAGACCTTGTATATTAAGACTTCCAGAGTAACTAAGAAAACTACTAGTACCACTTTCTAATTCTAGTACTTTTTAAAATTTTGTCTTCTTTTATTTCTCACATTTTACATTTAAAAAGTAAATTCTTCTCCTGCTGTTTAGTGAATAGCTGTGCTGTATAATATATTCAAGTAAACACATAGATGCTTCAAGAGCTCACAGCCTCAGGACAGCTCACAGGTCTAGTTTCATGAACAGTAGAGAGCTCTAGCCCCTTATGGACAGGCACTGTAAGATGCAGAACTTCTCACCTGAGCAAGTTCAAGGTCATAGCAACCTAATGTACCAAAGGTTAGCAAACATCACCAAAATATTTATTAAAAACTATAATTTAATAGGGTAAGAGAGAAAAGAGAGAAATGGAATGGGAAGATTGGAGAAATCCATTCTAACTTAAACTTGATTCCATGATCTCCTTAGCCATTTATTATTGGATTTAAAAAATAATAACTTCTCATTATTACAGCCTAGAAATGAGTTGTGCCATTTAGAAACTAATACATAACTAGTATTGTGTACTTACTTTAAATATCAATAACTGGAAACATATAGACTGAAAATAATTTCCCAGGAATGGTTGACAAATATTATTGAATCTTAGTTTAATTATGGTTACCTAAGACCATAACAACAAAATATTAACAATTTCGGTTTTCAAGCCTTCTTATTTCAGACTCAGCTTTCCTGGTCTCCAGCTGCAAACTTGCAACTTCTCAGCCTTCATAGTGGCCTGAGCCAATTCCTTATAGTGAATCATATACACACACACACACACACACATATGTATATATATATTCTTTATGATATATATGCATGTGTATATATGACACACATATACATGTGTACATGTATATATCATATATATGATGTATATCGTGTATGTGTGATGTATATATGATACGTATATGTCATGTGTATGAGATATATACATATGTGTGCATATGTGATGTATATATAATATATATATAATATATACATATATACACATACACATCCCATTAGTTTCTTTCTCTGGAGAACCTTTACTAATACAGTGTTCAATGGCTATAAATTTTCAGTCACACAAGATGAGAAAGTTCTGGAACTCTACTATAAAAAATTGTGCATACAATTAACAAAATGGTACTGTGTACTTAAAAAGTTAAGGGTAGCCCTGACTAGTGTGGCGCAGTGGATTGAGTCTCACCTTGAAAACAAAAAGGTCACTGGTTCAATTCCCAGTCAGGGCACATGCCTGGGTTGAGGCCAGGTCTCCAGTTGGGGGTGTGCGAGAGGCAGCCCATCAATGTTTCTCTCCCTCTCTTTCTTCCTCCACTACCCTCTCTCTAAAAATAAATAAAATCTTTAAAAAAGAGAAAGTAGATCTCACGTTATATGTTTTACACCATAACTGAAAAAGAGAAAACGAAAAATGAGGGCTTCCTTAACCAGGACCAATACATAATATTTTGAACAACGGCAGGCACTGAAATAGGCACACAAACTGCTAACGCTCTCGAAGTACTTAACACTCATTTGAATATAGAAGTTCTGAGGTTTCCAAATCTCCTCATTATTTTGTCAGTGTTTAAACTGAATTATATTTTAGTATTTTGGGGTTTCATCACTAGAAAATAAGGAGCTTGCATAGGCATTTAGATGTTTTAAGATTGGATTTTTTAATGAATATCAACTACACGTACTAAATTACGAGCCTGCAGCAACCATTCCCTGTGTAGTTATCCGTGCCAGATCCAGTGTAAACATCACGAGAGCTGCAGTTTTAATATTTAAAGTCATCACCAGAATCACAAACACATCACAAATTATTATACCTGTGAATCCTTGACAGTGTAACAAGAGAGTATTTCTAGCCTGAAATGCATTATAAGAAATGGAATAAATTACAAATCCGTCCCCAGTCTGAGATTAGAAAGCTCATGAATTGCTGTACAAAAGAGCCCCCAAGCCCTAGATGTTATTGTAAACCTCATCTACTTTGTTGTTATGCATGGAACTATTTATAATATCAAAATAATATGATATTTGGGATTTTCCCTGTAATTCCAGTGTTCATAATAGTTAGAGTTGGCTTTACAAACTATCCTTGAGAAAAAACACACATTAACGTGGTCATAAGGAAGTCGCTGGAGGACTACTGTTGCTTAGGAACATCAAAGAATTCTAGCGCGGGCTGAGGATTTATTATCATACGAGCCATTGAAATCAGCAATTGGCTGCTTTTCTTTTGATTAGATGCTATATATCAATGTGGCAGCTCTAATATTCCCCAGTTAAGCTGATGAATGAAATCAGTTTTACATTACATTACTCAGTGTCTGCTGTTTAATTTGAAACTAAAATTGTACACTTATAAATCTGAAAATATGAACTATAGAAATGTAAACACAGCATAACAAGTCACTGTTTTTCTATTATAAATATATTTACTATTTTCTAAGTTTTGCTCACTTTCATGCTTTTAGTTCTCTTCACCTTTTCTCTTTATCAGGAAAAACACAGGATTAACACATTTCTCAAAGGCTATTAATGCATAAGCACTTATTCAAAGGGCCGTTACTGACTACTAATGTATTATGCACCATGGAGATTTAAGTTTACAGCTGCAGAAATAAATAGGTCAGATGTCCAATTTTCATGAAAAAGATAAGCTCCAAACTCAGAATTTTATTATGTATAGCATTAATTTTAAAAGTGACATCTTAACATGGAAAATTTTAAAAAATGTTTCAACCATCTGTTTTGTAAGCTAACCTTTACAGTGTGTGCCAAATCATTTGTCACAGATTAGCTCAATGTATTAGTCAGTTTGGGAGGAGTGCAGCTCATCTTGTGTTCCATTTAAAACCTATCCATTGATGCAGAGCAGAGAATGTGTCACTAGAGTCTAATTGCTCCCATCCGCCACTTTGTATTTTGTGCATCCTTATCGTGATGAAGGGGAGGCAGGAAAAGGAGGGGAGGCGAACTGTTGGGTGAATTACAAAATTAATGTTTCCTATTGAATTTCAAATGCCAGATTAGTTATTAGAATAAGGTAAAGAACAATTTGCCACAATGTTTATAAATTTACGTAAGAGGGCATATCAAATATAAATCTAGTTGCAAGCTTAAAAATCATTACTTTCTCATATCAAAAAATAAGAAGTTGTTTAATAATCAAGAAACTATATCAAATCATCTGACACATAATGATTCATTCTTATCTCAGGAAAATCTCATTTCATTAACAGGTTCATTCATTTGATCAGTCAGTTAACAAGTATTTACTGAGCTCCTTAGCGTGTGTCAGGCACTATTCTAGATTCTGATAATAAAGCTGGGAAAAAATACAAAAATCCCCGCCTTCTTATAGCATTTCTTTTAGTAAAGAGGACAGGCAAGAAGTAAAGAGACAAATAATGCAATATTTGGCAATGAAAAATTCTTCAAAGAAGAGTAAAATAGGAATGAAATACAGATTATGTAGGACAGCTTTTACTTTTAGGGTGAATGAACAGAAAAGTTTTTCTGAAGAAATGACATTTATGCAGAGACCCAAATAAAGTACGAGAATGAGCCTCATGAATACCTGGGGTAAACACATTCCAGGGAGTGGGAGCAGCAAATGCAAAGATCCTGAGGTAGGAGTGTGCCTGGCATGCTCAAAAACAGCAAGCAGATCAGTATGGCTAGTAAGTGAGTCAAGAGGAAGAGTAGGGAAAAGTAGAGGTCAAAGAGAAAATCACATAAGTCTAACAATTACAAGAAATCTAATTCAACTGTTGAGGTAGGGGAACACTGGGGAAGTAGAAATAGGTTTGTATGACGGCTTTCTGTGTGAGGGATAAAATATCTATTTCAATCCCAAATAGAGATATTGAAAAAGACAGCTTGATAAATGAGTCTAGAACTCAGAGGACTGACTAAGGATATAAACATGAGTCGGTGAATTGATAGAAATCAAAGTCATCCAAAGGACTGGATGAAATGACCGGGGGAATGGGTATAACTACCTAGGGAAGGTATGAGGGACAGTAGAGAAGTTAAGAAGAGGAAATAGAGATGATTCTAGGAGAATGGAGAAAATGAAAATCCTGTTGGGTGTGTTTGGGAGAAAGTTGAGAAAGTTGAAAGTTGAAAGTAAAGGAAGAGTGACTAAAAACAACCCTTCTTGAAAGGGGTAAGAGGAATGGAGATAATAAATGGGCTACATGAAGAGGATCAGAAAAATCAGAGTGGTACCTGGAGGGCAATGTGAGGTGGAGGGGGGCTGTTGTTGGCAATGCTACAGCAGGGGGAAAGGGAATTGTTAATAAAGAAGAGAAGAGGATAAGTGTAGAACTTTTTTAGCAGGATGAAATCTAGTATGCAGATAGAAGTGGTGTTACTAATAAGAACTGAGAGAATAGGGGCCTTGTAACAAGTTGTAAAGCAGGGTATGTGGGTATAGATATAGAAAGGACCTAAATTTGCTAGTACAACAAAAAAATAAAATACTTATTTTCCGAGTGCTGGTGTACTGACTGAAATCTGTCTGTGGCTAATCAGTTAAGTCTGCCCGTTTAGTTCAATGCAAATCAACCTGAGGGTGCAGCCTGTATACCACTTCCCTGGCTCACTGATTATTGCTGTTCCGTGGCTAAAAACTATATCCCATGTTAAAGAGATGCCACCGTGCAAGTGCAAACCAGAGCACTGACTATGAAATCCTGAATTAGAAGAAAGTGAGTTAGTGAGAACCTATCACCATCAACCTATAGGTACCTCCATTTCGGGGTTACGATAGCCTGTTTCTTGTAGGCTCAGACGCACTCACTCCCTGAATCAGAGGAAGTCTTGTTTAATCAACACTATGTTGGGAGCTAAATGCGATTTAGAAATAGGTGAATTACCGGTCTCCATACTCAGACAGATGTGCAGGAGATAGGAAGAGAAGGGAGGGGAGGGAGGAGCAGAGGAAGGGTGGAAGGTGGGGGGATTCCAATGCCTGGATACTAAAGTAAGCATTAAGTAGCAACCTTACTACCTGCTGTTCAACCCAGGTCTCTGACTCTCCATGTCTGGAACAGCTGAGTTCTGATGCCGACAACCAATAAACACAGCACATGGACCACCTTACCTAGTTTCTCCCACCCTCTTTCCCAGGTACTGCCCCCCCACCACCTCCAATTCACATCATGAAAGTCCACAAGAGGTAACAATTGCTTAGAAACATTAATTCTAAATCTGGTTTCAATACTGACTATTAAAGCTGACCTACATTAATAGAAACTTGTTCTTCCCCCATGCCTCAACCAGCCGCTCTGCCTTGGATCATTTGAGCTCCCAGCTCCTTCCAGAGAGTGCTATCCTATTCATCCTGGTTTATTCTCTTCCTCCTCATCACCATCCATTCCTAGTCTTCTTTCCTTATTATTCTACTCCATTCTGAATGCCTATGCCCAAGTTGTCACTGATTCTAACAATCATTTTTATTGGAAATAAATAGGTCAAGTTCGTTTGCAATTAGTTCTCTACGTGTCTGTCCTTCAAACCTTGGAACAGTCCATTCACTATCTTATCTTTTGCCATACTGGATAGCTTGTGAGTTGCATAAATCTGTCATGTTATTTCATAATCCTTTGTCTCTTCCATTTCTTCATATTGTACATCTAAATAAGACTCAAGTCTTGAGTCTTCTGGGACCCCATCTCCAAATATCCAGATCTGTGGTTCTCAAACTTGGCTGCACATTGGAATCACATAGAAAGCTATAAAAATAGAACTGAGGCTTGGGACCCACCCTCAGAGATTCTGGTTCAGATGGTCTGGGGTTCCACCCGAGCGTAGGGCTTCGTAGCACCTCCCCGAGGGAATCTGATATGCAGCTGAAGTTGGGAACCCTAGTTTGTATGTATGCCACCTCCTGCAACTCCGTACCACTTCACTCGTTATCAGAATCTCTCCCCTTGGATAGTTAACTGTCTGTGGACCATATTTTATTAGACGTGCATCCTCAGTGTCTATTCCAGAAAATAGAGGGGTGTTCAACACACAGTCTTAGATAAATGAAGGAATAAAATCAGGCATACCTCATACTCGTCAGCTTCAGAACTCATCAAACCCTGTACTCGTCCAAGAAAAAAAATGTTTCAACATTCAGTGCTTGCTCCAACTTGTGGCACGGGCTAGAACTTGTAGGAGTCACAACACTGCCTCTCAAGGGGAAATTCTTCATCATTTGGTTCTTATTGGTTTTGGCACCTGTTGAGTTCTGGAACGAACTAACAACGAGTACTGAGGTACCACTGTATTTCATGCTTTTATATGAATGTTTTTACTGATTAATGAGATGAGAAAGCCTGAAGTATCTTAGAAAAATTGCATAAATAGAGAATAAAGGAAATAGTGTGGTTGAATGTGGTTGCACAGTACGAGGGAGATGTTCGTTTGGTGCCCTGAAAAACCTGGAATGATCCCTAAGTTGCGCATGTATGCATGAGCGTACACACAAATCAGCAGATTTTTTATAAAAATAACAAAATGTGGTGACTGCAGGTCACATTCTCTTTCCGGTGTCCTAAACGTGTAAACAGGAATGAATCTCTAGAACTGCTCTGGTGCCTGCTGTTTCCTAACTTGGATGATTGGGTAATATGTCAGCACTTTTAAACCTTATCTTGTCTATTTGATCCCGAATCGTGAAAATGTTTTTAAGTTAATGGAATCTAAAGCCCTTTATATTACTGAAGCACTTCATTATCCACACTCCGTCTTCCTTACTTATTCAAAGGTAAACATAAGAAGATAAAAAGGCAAAATGTTTAAAAACTTAAGTACAGTAGAATGAGCATGAAATAAATCCCGTTGAGCACTAGGAGGCTGGATATAACATAATGCCTAACATTATTTTATTGGAACAGTATGTAGTTATGTATTTTTAACCTTGGGTAAAAATTAACTATAAATTCAATGATCAGATTGTTATATAACATAACCTGATTTTGCAAAACAAAAATTGAACTTTAAGTTCATGCTTAGACATACATTATAATAACAATATTTTCTTAAATATGTAATCAGAAAAAAATGAAAAATTGGCGTACATATTATTTTCAAATTGAAGGAAAAGAAAACACTTTTAAGAAAAGCTGGCCCTGCCACTGAAGGTACAGTCTCCAAAGCTGACAGTGAGAATTCAACAGAAATCCATCAGTTTTCAGAGGACCTGAAGTTGCAACTGTTGATTTCTAAGATTACTAAGATTGCTCATTTATAAAAGTATGTGTTGTTACAAAATTGGCCAAGTTGAAAATAACGCTATTTACAGGACTTTAAAAAGTATGCTACCAGACTGAAGCTAAAAAAGAAAGCAGGTCATTTTTATCTCCTTAGGTCAAAATTGATATGTTTTGCTCTTCTCTGTTTTAACCAAGTATTATTTTTGTTATGGCAACAGTTCTTTTGCTTTTTAAAATAGTGGATGAACACATACCTGAGTTTGTATTACTATTACTGACTACTCTGATAGGCAATTTCCACATTTCACTCATAATTTAGGAAAGGAAAATTGTCTTGCCTAATAACAAATTCTTAGGATGGAGGCTTATTTCAAAGCTTGAAATCATAGACAATGAATAAATATTTAGGAGTCATTTGGGTAATGTAAAGGGGGGAAGGGGCCACTAGCACACAGGGCATTTTGGGAGCTAAAGAGAATTAGAAATCTCCTGTCCCCTATACAGGCATTTAGATTTTTATATTATTATTATTATTATCATCCCTAGTCTAAATTTAATATTTTATATAGTGATTTTCCCTAAAATTAGGAATTTTTATAATAAAATTGGTCAAGAAATCACACACAATAAACTTTTGTTTGTTTGTTTAGAGATAACTCCTTAGTCCTAAGCAAACTCCATCCATTGGCAAAATTGCACAGCTCAAGAATATTGGCACACAGTCACACAAAGAATGTTTTCTTGTTGAAATGTATTTTTTTAGTTTTACCCATTAACTAATAAACTTTGCAACCAGGAGGCAAAAATAAGAAAGTTTAGAAATTACAATGAGTATTTACTGAATACCTAATATTTCTAGACTCCATACCAGAACTATTTCATACGTTAGCTTACTTAATCCTCACAATAACATTATTAAATAGGTTTAATTACATCTAAAGTACGCATAATAAAACTTAAAAACATTAAGTGACTTATTCACAATCACACTAATAAACAACAAATTTAGGACTGAAACTCATGTTTTTCTGTCTTAACCCAGTCTCTTTTCACAGCATCATTTTTTTAAATTCCTTAATAAACCATTGTGATTATCATAATGGCATTAATGTTTACTTAAAAAAGTATATAGATATATTTTGAACTTCATTACCCAAAACAGTCTTCACTGACGTTGCTTTATTTGATAATATCTCTGTGAAAACATTGAAGAGTGAAATATTTTTTAAATGGATTGCTAAAGTCACTTTTCAACTGCATTGACATAAAGCAAACTGACTTTTATAAAAAATGTAAAATAATGTTACTGATGGAAATATCATTATTATTCTCTTGTGAAAAATCGCTAATAGCAACATTTGGCATCACAGAACATTCCATCATATAAAATTTGCACTAAAATATTATTCTGGAAAAGAGGTATTTCTCACTCTCACTCAAATATCAAACAGGAATAGTCCTCCAATCAGTTAAATGCTGCTTACTTAAAAACTAATTGCAGCACATTGCCAATTCAGAATTAAGATTCCAGCACCATCACAATTATGCCTGAAAACATGTGGACAACACACATTCCAATGGGGCCAAAAGTCACTTTTATTGTGAGAAAGCGTCCCTGCAATCTCTCAGTTAGATTTGTGTGGAACTATTGGGAGATGTCTCTCGAACACTGAATCTATTTCACACTTGAAAATAAATATTTTCTAAATATGTTTCATCATTTTCCTCTTAGAATGATTCAAGGTCCAAGAAGTACCCCCAAGTGAGAATTTAAGAGCATGTAGAGAGCAGATACATCATATATATTTTTTTTTACAGGTAATAATTATATATAATAACTATATGTATAATTATTAAATGCAGATGTAGAAAATGACCTCCAAATAACCTCAAATGGATGATATATACATGTTAGGAGAGAAAGAGAAAGGACTGAACACTGTAGCATTTGTTTCCTAGGTTTTGTCACTGTCATAATCAGAAAGGAGTGTTTTGAACAATTAAATACACATGCACAAACGCACACATAGACCCTTTAAAACCCTAGATGGAAACCTTCACCCTGTCTTTTGCTGTAGGAAGTTGGACTTTGTACCATCCCAGATTTTCATCCCAAAGAGAAACCTCATCAAAACAGAAGAGTGGCATGTATTTGCCCTTACAGGCACCCTTGTTATTTGAATGATACTACTTCAAATGAACCTTGTTCCCACACCCTTGGTTCTCTAGGGCTAACAAGCTTTGCTGCAATGAAAGCAGCCATTCCCATTCTTGCTGCTGCCTGAAGTCCAGACAACAGCTAAATCCAAGGCACCTTTTTCACTTGCTGGAGGTTACAGAGGCATTTATTATGCATGTGTAAACAGGCCAGTGCAATGAAGAGTTGTTGCTGTTGTGAGCAGCAACCCCTGCCTTTGTGCAAGAACTATAAAACTGACTCATACAAAGAAACAAAGATTAGCATCTCCATGATAATGTGTGGGAGCCAGCCTCCAGGGTGGCACCCAGCCTCCAGGGTGGCACCCAATGAACCTCACCTCTGGAATTTATACCCCTGTGTATTCGCTTGCCACAACAAACAGGACTGGACACAACAGAAGAGTGTAGAAATCACAGTATGATTTCTGAGGCCTGGTCACAAAAGCCTTTCTTTTGGAGAAATCAGTCCAAGGGAGCTGGCCACCGTGCATTTGGGGAAACTCAAATGGTGCTATGGAGCCATCCCTACAAGTGAGGAACTAAAGCCTCCTGCCAATTTCCAACACCAACTAGTCAGCCATGTCCCATGTGAGTGAAGCAGCCATGTAAGTGGACAAGACCCTCCAGCCCCAAGCAAGTCTTCAGATGACTACAGCCATGGCTGCCGTGTAATTGCAAACCGGTGAGAAAACCCAAGCCAGCACCAACCAGCTAAGCTGCCCAAGAATTCCTGTCCAATAGGAAGTGAACGAGATAACGTTTTGTTGCTGCTGTAAGCCACTAGAGTTAGAAGTAATTATTTATGAACAATAGGTAACTAATAACTAAGTGCTGTCGATTCTTAGGTCACAGCCAGAACAGCAGAGGTTTAGCCTCTGATTTTTCCCTGTTGACTGCACTGTAAGAATGAAGCATCATTTGGCAATGAGCAAACAGAACGGAAGGTGTGTTTACAGAGTCCCTATTAGGCATAGTATCGCTGTTGCACAAAACGTTTTTGTCTGGGTTTTTTTTGAAGCAGTAAAGCCTTTTTAATTAATGGTGAGTGGTTTGCATTGTTACTTTGGCTTTCTGCGAACTTATAACACCAAATCTACTCCACCTACACTGGGGGTGAAGCAGCCTGTAGGAGGAAAAAAAACAAATCAATTTAAAGATTTTACTTACCAAATGTTCTGCACTTAATAATTAATTAATTAATTTCCCTATAGGAAAACACTATGTATGCTAGGTTGAAATTTTAGTTTTAAAAGATTTTTTGACATTTATTTATCAAGTTTATCTCATAATTTATCTCATGAATATATTACTTGGCATAGCTCTGATGTTAAAAAGTAAGTATTTTCATAACTCTCTGGGGTGACTTGAGGACCCAGGGGTCCCAGCTTGCCTAGATCTCTATGTAGACCCTGATTTCACTAATTTTTTAAGTAAAAGAATTAAGAATAAAACACAATTTCTAGTGTATTTTTTAAAAATACTGAAGTAGTTTTATTCTTCCTGTCTCTCTCCTAAATTTCCCCTAAGCTGTGATTTCTTCAGCCTCATTTTCTTCCCTCCCATTCACTCCTCAACCACTGGGGAATGGTTTGTAGCAATCATGCTATAGTGTTGTTTAAAAGTCGCCAAAATCTCCCAACTCCCAAGTCTAGTAGTCTTTCTCTACGCCCCATTTCTTTAACTCTCTGACGCATGTTGTGATATTGCTGGGTGTCCTCTGCTAACTTCCATGACATTAATCTTTCTTTATTCTCTACCTGTCTTGAATTACTTTCCATGTCTAGTGCTGACTCCTCTTCTTCTGCTTACCTGTTAAATATTTCTTTTCTCAAGATGTCAATCCTCAACCCTCTTCTCTTTTTCATGTTACAGTTTCTCCCTGGGCAACATGATTTTCTTCCTGATTTTCATTAACACCAATATCAATATGATTTTTAAACTTCTGTCTTCAGCCCCAATCTCACCTTAGAGCTTCATAACTGTGCTTCCTCTA
Organism: Desmodus rotundus; assembly: GCF_022682495.2. Lineage (NCBI taxonomy): Eukaryota > Metazoa > Chordata > Mammalia > Chiroptera > Phyllostomidae > Desmodus > Desmodus rotundus. The sequence continues at coordinate 170,200,465 of NC_071388.1, forward strand.
GTCTGCTAAAAACTTCCACTGAAATGCCTTGCAAACAAAATCAGCCTCAATATGACCACAGCTATTGCCCCAAAGCTTCTCCTCTTCTACCTATCCCCTACTTCGGTTTGCGGTGTCACTCCCCATGCAGTCTCAGTCCCTGGTCTCTCTTCCCCGCACCCCTGATCACGGATAATCAATCACCAGACTCTATTTACTCTGTTTTCAGATTGTTTGTTAAATCTATACTATGCTGCTGCAATTTCCCCACCATTTCTTGTCTGTATTGTTGAATAATTCTCCCCAGCCTATTCCACCTCCAGAATTATCCAATGAACATATAAATTGTTCATGTTTCTCTCCTTTTAAAAATCTTTAATGAGGTTGAAAGAAGGTGAAGGGATTAGTCAAAGAACATACATGAATGACTCATGGACATGGACATGGACAACGGTGTGGGCACTGACTGTGGGAATGGGGGGAGGTTGGGTGGACGGGGTCAAAGGGGGAAAATTGGAACAACTGTAATAGCATAAACAATAAAATATTTAAATTAAAAAAATAAAAATAGAAAAAAATATCTAATGATTGTGTCAGTAGCCAATAGGATAAAATTCAAAAATCTTTGCTTACAAAACTCATTGCAACCTAGTCACATTTTAGCTTCTCAGGTTCCTCCCCTACTACTCCACTAACATATCCCTTTAAATCATTCATACAAAACGATTTCCTCTTGACCAATCATGACTTGCGTTCCACAATTTTACCTTTGTTCATTCCCTTCCTCTGCCTGAACCCTCTTTGCCACATATGTCTCCCTGGAAAGATTTTTTTTTTTTTTTTTAGTATTTAGGATAAACATCTCTGGAGTCTTCACAGGTGCTTTCCTCAGCCTAATTAGTGGTTCACTCACCTCTCTTCCCTCAGTTCATTATCTATACCAGTAGTAGAACAAAACATAATGTATTACATTGTGTGTGAGTTCATTGGATCTATTTTTACCTCCTCTCTCAGACTGTGACATTCCTAGGGAAAGGAATCTTGTCCTTTATTCCCAGTATTTGGGCCTGCTAAATGAGACATACTAGGAATTCACTCAATATTTGTTAAATTAATTAAGTAATTAGTGAAAGTTTGAATGCACTCTCTCTTCTATGTCTTTCTCATTCCTTCCTTCAACATTAAAATGGTCATAATCTTCTATTTGTTTTTCTTTCAATTGTCTCCTCAACCCATTCTTCCTTCATTCCCTCATTTGCATTGTCTGCTGGATACTTGGATGTAAAGGAACACAAAATTGGATAAGCAAGTGATATAAAAAAACAGAAAGGTTTTCAATATTTTTAATCCTATATGGGAGCTATGGCAGGAAAGAAAAGATTTAATACCTTAATATTGACACTTGGATGGATTCTGTATTTGACCACAAAATTTAAATGAACAATAAAATGATCTTTAGAATCTCAAGGTAGTATTTTTGTGACCTGACGCAGATCTCAGCCCGCAAGATCTGCTGTTGAGGTTTCAGTATTCCAATACACATACACACGGACAGAGGTCCCGTGGGGGAAAAGGGATGGCACAGCCACACTCTCAAGAGGAGACTGCCTCTGATCGCCTTGGCCACTCCCTCAAGGGGGCAGCACCCAGAGCCTTGCCTTGACCAGCCTTTATAGGTTTTTCAGGCCCTTAACATCAAAGAAGGTCCTCTTTTATCATACAAAGGTTTGTTTTGGGTGGTTATCTTTGCAGACACAGGAGAGGGTGTCGCTGAATACTTCAAAGGAGGACATTTGCAATGTAAAAGGAGAAATGGTCGAAAAGGCTAAGTCCCATACCTGAGGGTCTAGCCCAGATTCTAAGAAGATAAAGATACTCAGTAAACATTTGCTTCCTCAATTCAGGGTGAGGGAGTTTCAGCAAGAGCAAGTCTCGTAGCAGTCTGGGTACAATACAGGCCTAATTTCCCACTGGAGAATTTATCCATGGACGTGGGTCCTGCCCACCAACCTCGCTCCCCACTGGCTTTTCCGAATGGGGGCTGAGCCACATTTCCCACGCTTGGAACGGTTCCCCACAGTGACCCATAGAAAGTTCTGGATTATATGATAACTGAATATACAATTTATATTTTATGTTTTGCTATTCTAATATACACAGTGGGGCAAAAAATGTTTGTAATTGTGAGTATGCAAAGCAGTGTATTCTTGTATTATTATTTATGAATTATTGTATTATTTTCCAAACAAACAATTGTAAACCTAGCCTTGCCTGACCCTGTATCTAGGTTTTATCATTTCCCTAAGTTAGCTGTACTACCATGTCATTAGGCACTATCAAACAATACCTTTCTGACCACACTTCAAGACAACTCAGTCGCCTCTTTAGCCAATTTCTTACTATTTTCCAGTTCATCATAGCTCTTTGTGTTTGTAAATTTGTATGTGTATCTAACACCATTAAACATATTCAATGTGTTGGTAGAACTAATGTCCTAAAAACTTAGGGGCAAATCCCAGAGTAGTCTACATGCTTCTTTTTTAAGTAAAAGAATTTTAAATGATGTATATGGAAAATCTAATTGCATGGCTTCAAATGATGGGATTAAATTTCTGTCCCAAGTGGGAGATTTTCCGCATTTACATAAGTGAAGTGCAAATTGTAATTCTCCACCTGGCCCATCCACTACATATTCAGACTGGTGGGTTGGTTAAATAATTGCCTGCTGTCATTGGTGTTAACCACAACACACGAAAAAACAACACACTTATGTAAAGCAGATTCAAAACAGACTTTTAGTCAAAATACCATACTCATTACATAAATTTTCCAAAAGAGAGAATTGTTTCATTAATCAAAGTAAAGAGAGTTCATTTAAGTGACCGAATCTATTCAAATGATTAAAAAACAAAAAACTCTGTGCAAAATAATATCAGTTTATTCAACTAAGTTCACTTGATTTTTATAAACTTCTGTTTATATAGTATCTACCTGTTTACATAGTATGCTCTAACATACTTTCTTCACTTTTATAATGAGAAAATAAGAATGACTATATTTCCCATATAAATATTCTCCTATTTTTTTGTAGAATTCTATATTAAAATTTCATCTAAGATTTCTGCTTCCAATGTTGAATGAGTACTCAGTATTGGATTAACTATCCTGCTTTAAACAACTATAAAAATAAACAAAATATAGCAATCATCAAATGCTACATTTTGATTACAGGTAGCACAGAACTGTAATCCGTGACAGAAAGAAAATCCATGACAATGAGGTGACTCCCACCATCACCCAGACTTCCTTCTGCAGGCACTTTCCAAATCACTGCACAAAGGTACAGAACCCACGCAGAGCACAGAAATCTCCTTTGTGTGGAAAGCTGTTTGTAAACTTTGTGTGACAGTGAAAATATGCAGAATAGTCCAAATAACCTTGAAAAATAAAATGTAGGATTCACATTTCCTGCTTTCTAAACTTACTATAAAAATTACAGTAATCAAGGCACTGTGGTGTTACCTCAAGGATAGACAGATAGAACAATGGAATGGAACAGAGAGTCCAGAAATAGACACACAATTATATGTAACAGCAAGGACGTTGGGTCTGGGGAACCGAGCAGCTGGAGTCTGACTTCCCCTCCAGCCTGGAAGCATCATGGAGGTCTGCATCTCCTTCAGCCACACAGACCTGACCATCAAGATGCCAGATGGATACACATTCAAGTTCCGCAGCACATTAACCTGGAAGCCATCAACTAATTTGTGGCAGAAGAAAACGTCAAGATCAAGTGCATGGCCTTTTAGGGAAGCCAGCCAACCCATGGGCCCTATAAAGGTAGCTGCCTCTGTTCCCAGTGAAAGAAAAAAAAAGAATAACAGCAATTTGGAAATCATAAATAAGAGATGATTAACTAATAAAAGCATCCTTCCTGAAATTACTGGGAGTTACAACTAACAAACATTACTTAGGAAAAAAAGAATTCTAAGAATATAATGTATAATAACAACATAATAGAGCTTCTGATATAAATTTCAGTAATTTTTATTGCTCATTTCATAATCAATCCTTTGCCTTCATAAAAATTTTATTTTGAGGGTCTTATATGTGCTAGGCACTATATTAGGTGCTAGGGGTATAATGGTAAGGAAAGAATAGTAAAAAGAAATAATAGTGCCATCCTTGCACAAACCCTGGGGAAACATATCAATAGTCAATTAATTACAAATAAACAGAAAATAGAAACTATGAAATGATATATATGCTTTATGTATATGTGTGTATATACATGTGTGTATATGCCAATACACACACAAAGACTTTGGCTTAATCACATGCTTAGAGATGGTCTTGTGAGGAAATGACCCTTGAGCTAAGATCCAAATGAAAAATACGAGCTAATTAGAAGAATAAGATGATTATATTCATTCGGAACATCAGGGAGAGCATATATAATGCCTGTTGTTGGGGACGAGCTTGGGGAGCACATGGAGTCAACAAAGGCTTGTACAGCTGGAATAGGCAGTGAGAACAGCACAGTGGGTGATAAGAAAGAAAAATTGGGTTAGGAAGAGAATATGCAAGACGTTGCAGGCCTTTTAAAAGATTAACTTTTAACAAAATGGGGTGTTTCTATGTAGTGTTTCGTTTACAGGATATGCTGAAGAGATTGCGAATAAACTAGAAGAGAAACTAACATCTACTATAAAGTATACTTGGTATCTTCCCTTTAAGGGGAGATAATGAGTACATTTTTATACATGAGATAGTTGCAGTTTGCTGTATGATATAGTTGATATTGTCTAAATGTGTATAATTCAAATTTGAATGGTGTGAGCTCTGCTAGATAAGGTGTTGATACTCAACAGAATAATATTGGGTTGGGCAAAAAGTCTGTTTAGTTTTTTCTGCAAAGTTGACACATTTTTTTCATTTTCACCAATAACTTTATTGATTTGGATATTTTGAGTATGTCAGTTATCTCCTGCTACTGGCTTCTAGTGGGTAGAGGCCAGGGTGCTTCTAAATATCTTCCAATGCATACGACAACACAGAACTATTTGGCCAAAATGGCAGTAGTCCCAAGAAACTTCACAAACCACTTTGACATGTTCTATCCATCACAGCACCTTCTCCATACATTGCACAAATCTTTTGCATTTCAGTTGTGTTTTTACCTTTCTTGAAATAATAAAGCATGATACACTGAAAATGTTGCATATTTTCTTCCATCTTCAATATTAAAATGGGTACACAAAAATTCACCAATTTTAATAAGGTTTTTTTTAATGCATGCTGATATGACAGCTGTCACAATACAATCTAAGGATATTGTTTTGAATGAAGTTAAAGACAACTAAGTGCTACTGGAGCCACCTTACAGAAAAAACTAAACAAACATTTTGGCCAACCCAATATATAAGCTTCAGGACCATATGAACATAATACATCTTATATTTTAAATATACGTTGTTAGTATCATGAACACGTGATAAAAGGTATTCACCATCATCCTTGCCTTTCTAAACAAATATTCCCTAGTGCTTCAAGTACAAAGGGTCTAAAATCTGCATTTTCCAGAGACCTTTGCAAGCAATTTTTGTTTTAAATTTTGTAAAAGTGAGGCACTCTTATAAAACATGGAAGATTGAAGAGGAAGAGAAGAATTACTCACCCCTAGAAGAAATGTGTGAAATGTGTGTCTTAGACCATGAGCAAGTCTTTGAATACAAATAGCTTGTTTTGGAGTTGATCCAGGAACATGGGGAAAAGGTGAAGAAATAAAATGGGGAATGGAAGAAAGCCAAGTAAAGGAAATTGACGAGTGGATTACAACTGTAATCAACTGGGGCTAAAGCCTGCTTTAAAAAAAAACCCTGAGGGACTACATAGAACAATTCAGAAGTGTCCTACTTAAGGCAAGGAACTCACTGACGCTCAGTGGTTGCAGGTGGCTCCCAAGGCATTCACTTCCTGGCACTGATGGCTTGCCCTACATGCAGCAGGCCCCTATAGCTAGATGAAGCCCTCGCACAGAGAGGCACAGCTTCTGAATGTACAAAAATCGAAAGTTTCAGGGGGTGTTCTTGATGAGACAAAAATCTACAATAATAGCAGAGCTCTTATTGACTTGCATCAGCACTGCAGAAAATGGAAATCGTTGGCATCAAGTTCCCTATGATTCCTGCTTTATTAATTTTCTAGTACCAAAAACACTTCCTTCTGATCTTCCTTCTCCCAGATGCCCAACAATGTTGTATCTAATTTACTGTGTCAAATACCTTCCACCTAAAAATTTCTGTTTTCCTGGCCATGCTAGCTGATATGAATGAAGTAGAAATAAAGATGTGGAGGCATTCAAGAAATATTTAATATCTAGTAAAATTTGCCTGAGTCAATAATTGGATGGAATGGGACATAAAAGAGGGAAAATCTAACAACTAAAGAAAAATGTATATAAAGTAAAACTTGTTCAAGTTGTTCAGTAATTTTTTTTTCATATACCTCGAGTTGATGAGACTTGAGGACACCTAGACAGGAATTACATTTAGGAGGCATTTTGACAAATGTATCAGTCTGCATTTCAGAAGAGATGTTTGGGCTGAAGACACAGATTTAGAGGTCATATGAGATCCAGAAATATTTGAAGCTGGATGAGATTATCCATTAAGACTATTTAAAATGCAAGTAGACACAAACAGTAAAAGTACAAGAGGGGAGACCCTGAAAAGAAAATTGAAAAACAACCCATAAAAAGTAGAAAGAAAACTAGAAAAGAATGATGTCAAAGAAGCCACGGAAGGGAAATTCAAAATGGCAGCAGACTATGTGGATGAAGCACTCCCCTCCTCCCAATACCAAACTGGAATTACAACTAAAATATAAAACAAATAACCTGAATAACTAACTAAAGACTGCATGAATAGAAATCTTACAACCAAGGATTTAGAGAAGAAGCCACATCGAGGCTTGTAGGAAGAGCAGAGACGAGAGAAGTGATGGCCTCTGTTTCATGGGTGGTGGCTGAGATTCTAAAGGGATATCTCAGCTACAAATATTCCCTCTTAGGAGCATGGGGTCTTAACCCCACATCGGACTCCCCAGCCCAGGGCACCAGAGCTGAGAAGCTGTGCCCAGATAACATGTGGCTTTGAAAATCAGCAGGGATTGTGTGTCTGCTAGAGCCCTAGCCACTCTCCTAAAAAGCCAACAGACAATACCTTCTTCACAGTCACTCACCCTGGACTCTACCTGGAAAAGAGGATAGAGGAGACTAAGTTCTGTGAGGTGAGACTGTGTTTTGTGGCTCTGGGGAGAGATCTAAGGGGATGGTTGTTGGACCCCTGTACCAACTCACTCTCCTGCACTGAAGACACCAACTTTCTTGGGTGAAGGACTCCCCTCCATACGGCATCAGCCTGAGGAAGTACTATAGCCACACTCTGGACTTCCTATCATCCTACCCTGCAGAGATCACACCCTGCTGAGGAGTTAGCTGCCTAGGCCAGGGGGGGAGCAACCTCAGAGGGTGTCAAAGAATAAGTGGCTTGGCTCTGGGGTTGGAGCCATTTTCCCCACTTTCCAGTGGACCTGAGTAGCACTTACCCCTCATGGGAGATCCTATAGCCCCATCCTTTGGGCTCAAATTGGCCCTATCATATTGACCCCTAGTGGCCTCCCCCTACTTTCCCTCAAGTCTAACCAGCACCTCCCCATCAGGGAGCCCCAACCTCCCAACTTCTGGTGGGCACGCCCTGCTGAGAACCAGTGCCTGGCAGAATCTCGGAGAGATTGTGTTCTGTAGATCTAGGACTGGAGCCACTTATCCCTCACACACCCAACCGGTGCAGAGTCTTCCCTTCATGTGGCCAAATTTTGCTGTGTTTGGGCTTGATACACTGTTCTGGCCTCACACTGATGACTCCCTAACACCCCATCCCACTATAAAAGTCTGTGGGTGCCTGGCAAGTGGCTACTAGATTTGGTATACTCTGGGACATTTCCTGAGTGGCCTCAGACCCGGTGCTAGCACTGACTTTGAACCTGGTATCAGCCTGATGAACACCACTCACTCCTGACTGGTAACTCACAAAGAACCTACCTCATGCAACCTGAGTAACAGGAGAGGCTCTTTCGGTGACTGAGCCTATCAGGCAGCCAGGTGGAAGAGGCCCAGTGCTGGTAAAGGCCGGCCCCGGTGTATAGTTTGGTTCTTCCCACATATACACAGGCCCAGTAGAGGAAGCTACAAACTGTGGATTGTTTTGGTAGCTCCAAACAGGTTGCCAAGGGCCAGTCAAGGCAGTGTCTGACATTGGGTTGAGCCAGAGTCCCTCCCAAGAGGCCTCAGAACCAACATACTGAGTCGCCAGCTTCAGACAACCCCACAGCAAGGTCCAATTAGCTTTAAGTGGCATATCAAAAGGAAGATCTTGGCCCTGACCAGTGTGGCTCAGTGGTTGAGCATCATCTTGCAAAGCAAAAGGTCACCAGTTGAATTCCCAGGCAGGGCACATGCCTGGGTTGTGAGCCCAGTCCCCAGTCTGGGCATGTACAAGAGGCAATTGATCAGTGTTTCTCTCACATTTCAATGTTTTATTCCCTTTCTTTCTCCTTCTCCTCTCTACCATTTATCTACCATTTATCCTTAGATAAATCTGCCATTTATCTAAGGATAAATGATCAAAATCTTAAAAAAAAAAAAGAAGAAGAAGAAGAGTAAGATCTTGGCAGGCACCAAACCCTGCTGATGGGTATTCCTCTTTGTGTGGTCAGCACCTGCACAGCAGCTCATACACTGTGGTTGGGGTCAGTCTTCATAGTCAGCCAGCTTGTGAATTGACCCCACACATGAATGAATCAATAGTAATCAAAACTCAATTACAACAGGAGGGCCCACAAAAACACAAAAAAAAAGACAATTATGCAGCACTCAGCTCAGGTGATCAAAGAGACTGCACTACTGGGTCCCACAGGGTACCTACAACATAAGGCCATTCTACCAACACTGGGAGTTAGAGCAGATCTACCTAATGTATAGAAACAAGTATACCACTGTTGCCTTTCAAGCTGCTACCAAGGTGCTGGGGCTGAGAGGTACATGTCTGAGTAAAATTACTTGTTTTGAGAGAGTTCCAGCCAGGACAGAGGTGCAGGTAGAAACACTTCGCTTCCTCACACAACCAAAGGATAACAACCAATTTTAAAAAAATAAACAACCAGAGCTGCCAGAATATCAAACTGTATGGAACTCTGACAACCAAGGACTTAAAGAAACATTCACCCAGACTGGTAGGAGGGGTGGAGACAGGCAGCTGAGCGGGCAGAGAGGAACTGTGGCAAGGTGGCCGACAGCACAGGTGAGGCAGGGCTGGCAGACTGGGAAACTAAAAACTCAAAACCTCTAGCTATAAAATACTGTGCGGGTCATGAAGGCAGGATAAACTCCCAGTCTCACGGAGTGTTTGTTGGAAATTGGGGCTAGAGCACAACCAGCAGGCAGCATTGTTCCCTCTCTGACCCCTCCCCCCAGACAGCACCACAATGCAGCAAAGAGGGCTGCCCCACCCTGATGAATACCTATGGCTCCACCCCCTTACAACATAACAGGTGCAACAAGACAAAGAAATATGGCCCAAATAAAAGCACAGATCAGGGTGAAAATGGAGACAACTGTACCCAAACAAAAATAAAGAAAGAAAGAAGAAAAAAGAAAGAAAGAACAGATCAAAACTCCAGAAAAAGATGAGAAGATAAACAACCTATCTGATGCAGAGTTCAAAACACTGGTAATCAAGATGCTCACAGAAATGGTTGAGCTCAGTCACATAATGAAGGAAGAAATGAAGGCTACACAAAGTGAAATAAAGCAAAATATGCAGGGAACCAACAGTAAAGGGAAGGAAACCAGGACTCAAATCAACGATTTGATACAAAAGGAAGAGATAAATATACAAATGGAACAGAATGAAGAAAAAAGAATTCTAAAAAATGAGGAGAGGCTTAGAGACCTCTGGGATGACTTTAAGTTCTCAACATTCAAATCATATGGCTGGCAGAAGGAGAAGAGGAAGAGCAAGAAATTGAAAACTTATTTGAACAAATAAAGAAGGAAAATTTCCCCAATCTGGCAAAGGAAATAGACTTCCAGGAAGTCCAGGAAGCCCAGAGGGCCCCAAAGAAATTGGACCCAAGGAGGAACACACCAAGGCACATCATAATTAAGTTACCCAAGAATAAAGATAAGGAAAAATCTTAAAAACAGCAAGAGGAGCCCTGGCTAGTGTGGCTCAGTGGATTGAGCACCGGCTTGTGAACAAAAAGGTCACCAGTTCAATTCCCAGTCAGGGCACATGCCTGGGTTGCAGGCCAGACTCCCAGGAGGGGGCGCACAGAGGCAACCACACATTAATGTTTCTTGCCTTGACTTTCTCGCTCACTTCCCCTCTGTCTAAATATAAAAAATAAAATCTTTTTTTTATAAGTAGCAAGAGGAAAGGAGAGAGTTACCTACAAAGGAGTTTCCATAAGACTGTCAGCTGATTTCTCAAAAGAAATCTTACAAGTAAGAAGGGGCTGGAAAAAAAGTATTCAAAGTCATGAAAGGCAAGGACCTACATCCAAGATTACTCTATCCAGTGAAGCTATCATTTAGAATGGAAGGGCAGATAAAGTGCTTCCCAGATAAGGTCAAGTAAAAGGAGTTCATCATCACCAAGCCCTTATTATATGAAATGTTAAAGGGGCTTATCTAAGAAATAGATCAATAACTATAAACAATAAAATGACAACAAACTCATAACTATCAAGAACTGAACCTAAAAAACAAAAACTAAAACTAAGCAAACTAGAACAGGAACAGAATCACAGAAATGGAGATCACATGGAGGGTTATCAGTGGGGAGGAGGAGGAAAGGGGAGAATGGGGGGTGAAAAGATACAGAAAATAAGAAGCATAATTGGTAGGTATAAAATAGACAGGGGGACGTTGAGAATAGTATAGGAAACAGCGAAGCCAAAGAACTTATATGTGGAAGCCACAGACATGAAATAAGTGAGGGGGGAATGCTGGAGGGTGGGGGTAGAGGGCAGAGGGGGAGATAAAGGGGAGAAAAAATTGAGAACTGTAATAGCATAATCAACAAAATATACTTGAAAAAAATGAATATAGAAACAAACACAAAAATATAGCCAAAAATGGGGAGACAAAGAAGCACTCCACAAATGAAAGAGCAGGAGAAATCCCCAGAAAAAGAATTAAATGAAAGGGGGGCATGTAATTTATCAGAAATAAAGTTCAAAAAAATGGTAATAGGGTGCTCAAGAAAATTAATGAGAACTTCAACAAACAGATAGCAAACATTTTTAAAAAAGAAATAGAAACCATGAAAAAAGAATCAGTCAGTAATGAAGAGTACAATACCTAAAATGAAGGATACACTAGAAGGAACAAACAGTAGGTTGGATAAAGAAGAGGATCAAATCAGCAATTTGGAAGACAAGGTAGCAGAAAACACCCAAATAAAGCAGCAAAAAGAAAAAAAGAATATTTTAAAAATAAGAATAGTTTAAGGGATATTTGGTACAAAATGAAGCATAACAACATCCACATCATTGGAGAACTAGGAGGAGAAGAGAAAAAGGAAGGGGTTAAGAACTATTTGAAAAAATAAAGGCAGAAAACTTCCCTAACTTGGTGAAGAAAAAAGACACTCAAGTCTCAGACGTGCAGAGAGTTCCAAGCAAGAGGAACCCAAAGAGACCCACACAGAGATACATCATACTTAAAATGGCAAAAGTTAAAGAGTGAGAATCTTAAAAGCAGTAAGAAAGACAGTTAGTTTCCTACAAGGGAGCTCCCATAAGACTGACAGCTGGCCCTTGCCAGGTGGTTCAGTTGGGTGGGCATCCTAACACATACCCAAAGATAGCCAGTTTGATTCCCTGCCAAGGAATAAGCCTGGGTTGCAGGTTAAGTCCCCAGTTGGGGCATGTATGGAAGGCAATCAATCGATGTTTCTCTCTCATGTCAATGTTTCTTTCCTTCTCTTTCTCCCTCCCTTCCTCTTTCTGTAAAAAAAAAGAAGAAGAAGAAGAAGACATCTGACTTCTCAATAGAAACATTTCAGGCCAGAAGAAATATTCAACGTGACAAAACATGATGAAAAGCAAGGTCCTCCAAACAAGACTGCTTTGCCCAGTGAGGCTATCATTTAAAATTGAAGGAGAAAAAAGAGCTTCCCGAACAAGAAAATGCTAAAAGAGTCCGTTACCACCAAACCAGTTTTATAAGACTTGTTAAAGGGCCTTCCTGAAGAAAAAGAAGGAGGTGGAAGAGGAAGAGGAGGAAAGGAAGAAAAACAACAGAGGAACATAGTTAAAACAGCAAAATGGCAATAAACATACTTATCAATAATCACTTTAATGTGAATGGTTTAAATGCTCCAATCAAAACACATAGGTAGCTAAATGAATAAGAAAACAATGCCCATACATATGGTGTCTACACAAGACCAACCACAGAATGAAAAATTCACACACAGACTGAAAGCAAAGGAGTGGAGCCCTAACCAGTGTGGCTCAGTTGGTTGGGCATCGTCCCACAAACAAAATGTCACCAGTTTGACTGACAATCAGAACTCACGCCTGGGTTGTGTGTTCAGTACCAGTCAGAGTGCATGTGAGGGGCAACCAGTGGATGTTTCTGTCCCACACTGATGTTTCTATCCCACTCCTTTCCCCTCCTTTTCCCTCTCTCTAAAAATAAATAAAATCTTTCAGAGTAAAGGGATGAAAAAAGATACTTCATGGAAATGGAAATGGAAAAAAAAAGCTAGGGTAGCAAAACATACCAGACAAAATATAGTTCAAAACAAAGGCCATAACAAAAGACAAAGAAGGATTCCATAATGCTGAAATGATCTTTACAGCGAGAGGATATAACCTTTGTAAACATTTATGCACCCAACATAGGAGCACCTAAACATATAAAGCAAATCTTGATAGATGTAAAGATGTAATTTATCAAGATGTAATCTTTAAAAATGTAGAGATTGACAGTCACACAGCCATAGGAGGGGATTTTAACACCAGAATATTCATGCATAATATTTATAACTCTGTTTACAGAGTAGGGAATATTTTGGCTGGCAGCACATCTGTGTCAGACGGATGATTGTGATGCCCTGAATTGCTCTCAGCTGTTTGTCTCAGTGATCTCCACCTAAGATATACTGATTGCTCCATCCAAAATCTGTGCACTTTTATTGACCTTGATCTTTCTCTCACATCCACAGACAATCCATCTGCTAATTCTACCTTCTCTAATGTTGATATTCAATTCGTTTTTATTTTCATCACCTTTAACTTTTTTATGGCCCATTCTTTTTTTGTCAACAGGTCTAATTTCCTTTGTTTTGGGGTATCTTTAAAATACAACGGAGTTGTTCTGAGGTTTTTATTTCAATCTGACATTTTTTATCTCTTAGAAGCAAACTACTATATTTATAGTTTTGATACCATTTGTGTGCTGTCTTGTTTCTATTATTTTATAACAGGTTTTGCCTGATATATCACTGCTTCTTTTGTTTCCTAACTTTTTAAGATTATATTATATTGTTTATGCTATTATAGTTGTCCCAATATTTCTCTCTTTGCCCCCCTCCACCCAGCATCCTCCACTCCCTCAGACAATCCCCACTCCATTGTCCATGTCCATGGGTAATTTATATATGTCCTTTGGCTACCCTATTCCCTATGCTGTACATTACAACCCTATAGTCATTCTGTAACTACCGATTTGTACTTCTTAATCTCTTCACCTTTTTCACCCATCCCCCAAACACCCCTCCCATATGGCAAATCACAAAATGTTCTCTGTATCTATGATTCTGTTTCTGTTCTGCTTATTTGTTTGCTTTGGTTTTTAGATTCAATTGTTGATAGATACATATTTATTGTCATTTTCTTGTTCATATTTTTGATCTTCATCTTGAAGAAGGCCCTTTAACATTTCATGTAATACTGGTTTGGTGGTGGTGAACTCCTTTACCTTTTTCTTGACTGGGAAGCTATTGATCTGTCCTTTGATTCTAAATGAAGGCTTTGCTGGGTAAACTTGGTATGTTCTTGCTTTTCATGACTTTGAGTATTTCTTGCCAATCTCTTCCAACCTGCAAAGTTTCTGTTGAGAAATCAGCTGATGGTCCTATGGGAGCTCACTTGTATATAACCAACTGCTTTTCTCATGCTACTTTTAATATTAATTCTCTTTGTATTTAACCTTTGGCACTTTCATTATGATGTGTCTTGGAGTGGGCCTCTTTGGATCCATCTTGTTTGGGACTCTCTGTGCTTCCTGGACTTGTATGTCTATTTCCTTCACTAAGAAGGAAAATTTGTTGTCATTATTTTTACAAATAGTTTTCAAAATTCTTGTTCTTTCTCTTCTATTTCCAGCATCTCCATGATGCAAATGTTGATGTGATTGAAGTTGTCCCAGAGGCTCCTTACTCTATCCTCATTTTTTTGGATTCTTTTTTCTTCTTGCTGCTTTTTACTTCCTTGTGTTCCAAATTGCTGATTTGATTCTTGGCTTCACCCACTCTATTGCTGATTACCTGTAAATTGTCCTTTTTTTAATTAGTGTGTCCTTCATTTCTGACTGGATCATTTTTATGCTGCTGAGGTCTTCACTAAATTCCTTCAACATCTTTATAACTACTGTTTTGAACTCTGCATCTAGTAAATTGCTTGTCTCCATTTTGTTTAGTTCTTTTTCTGGAGTTTTGTTCTGTTCTCTCATTTGGACCATGTTTCTTTGTCTCCTCATTTTGACAGCCTTCCTGTGTTTGTTTCTACACCAACAAACATAGAGCTGCTATGTTTCCCTGGATTGATAGAGTGACTTAATATAGTAGGTGTCCTGTAGGGTCCAGTGGGACAGCCTTCCCTATTACCTAAGTGGGGTACTCAAAGTGAGCTCACTATGTGGACTGTATTCACCTTTGTCTTGTAGTTGAGACTTGATTGCTGTTGGCATATCCAGGGCAGCCATCATCTGTGTTCTGTCCAGGGTCACACAGCATAAGCTATAAAACAACCTGCAAATACCTTCTACTTGTGCTGGGCTTGGTGGTGCCCAGGAGAGACCAAACTGTAAGCCAAAGCCAACTGCTACTAGTGCAGGTCTGGGGCAACTTAGTGAGAGTTACAAGGCTCACTGAAGCCAAATGCTGCTTGTTTGAGATAATTTGGACAAATCTGAAGCATGGGCCAAGACAAGCCATTCATATGGAAAAGCCACTGGAAACAGCTTGGGTGGGCCTGAAAGTTGGGTGGGGCAGGGCCTCAGAGAATCATCAGGGTGAGGTGAACAGCGTGAGCCAGGTTGATGGAATCTCAGATAGGGCTCCCACCTGCCAGCTCTGTAGCTCTATGGCTTTGTGGTGCGAGGCCTCAGAAAAGGACAATGGCCTCTGCTAACATTTCTATCTGGGAGAAAGCTGCCTGCCCCCAGCTTTTGCCCTGATGCCAGACAATTCAGTTCCTCCCCATATGTTTCTGATGTCTTTCAGTCTGCTGCCCCTCTGCTGGAGCTCAGAAGGAGTGAGTTCATAAGTCTGTGTGCAGGCCATTTAAGATCAACTGCCTAGGATTCCAACAGTTTGCCTTCCACAGCCTCAATCCCCATCAGGTTTTACAGCCAGAAGCTATGGAGAGTTATTTTCCTGGCACTGAAACCCTGCACTGGGGGCCTGGTGTGTGGGGCTGGGACCCCTCACTCCTGAAATATCCTCCTAATTTTTATCTGCCACATGTAGGACCAGGCTGTTCTGCATCTTCGCCCCACTTACAAGTCTCGATATGGTTTCTTCTTTAATTCTGTAGTTGTAGGACTTTCATTTAGCTCAATTTCTGATGGTTCTGAGTGATGGTTGTTCTATAGTTTAGTTGTAATTTTGATGTGGTTATGCTAGGTTTGAGCTGTGTTTACCTATGCCACCATGCTGACCAGAAGTCTCTTGACTTTTATATATACCTTTTAACTCATTCTTTCTCTTTCTAGCATATGATAATTATTCCTATAGTTTTTTTCACACTTTATAGTTAACATTTGATCTATACTTTTGTTATTTTTGTGTCTTTTTTATTTATTTTAAGTTTTATCAAATTTATTGGGATGACATGGGTTAATATTATGTAGATTTCAAGAGTAAAATTCTATAATACATCATCTGTATATTGTATAATTTTGTCACCACCCAAAGTCAAGTTCCCTCTGTCACCATTTATCCCCCCTTTACCCATTTCTACCTCCTTCCAGCCCCTCTTTTCCTTTGATAATCACCATACTGTTTTCTGTGTCTTTGACGTTTTGTTTTTGTTTTATTTTGTTGTATTTTTGTTGAATCCCTTCTCCTTTTTCAGCAAGCTTTGGCCTCATTTTGAGGAGTATTAAATTTAGGGTCTTGTATTTATTATCACTGAGAAAAGTGACAGGGTAACAATTCACTTTGAATTTTGGCATTTGGGAAAGAATGTAAAGCAGGTATGAGCCTGACTTGAAGCATCAGCAGACAGTTATGACCACCAAGTACCTGAGATTCTGAGTGGAGAATCTATGCCTGAAAAGGGGACTGCTAAACAGAGAAAAGAAACCAGCCTCCTACATCTCTGCTAAGCAAGTAGCCACCCTCATTAGACACCACTTGCCTACAGAGCGAGAATCAACATTTGCAGGTATCCCACAAAGCTCAGAGCACCAGAAGTAGCCTCTTCTGCAATACTGTAATTTCACCTGATTGGATCTCCCCTTATCTATAGCCTCATACTCTTCTTGAAAGCAAGAGAGGCCTCTTGATGAAATTCAATCCATGGCAAGGCAAGAAGTCAGTTAGAAAATCTAATTTAATAGTAGCTTCAGAAAAAATATGGTCATAGATAAAAAGACTTATAATATTCATTTTAGTATAGCTTATAAAATAATAATAATAAACATTAGAAACAACAGTAAGGTCTAAGAATAGTACAATAGATAACATTGTGAATATATTAAGTTGTATTTTTATAAAATGCACAAATTCTGAGCTGTCATTTCAGAATGGTGTTGTACATCATTTAAAAATTGCATGTGAAGAGGCAAATTAGGGAAGTCTATTTTTTTATTTTTTATTAAATGTATTGAGATGACATTAGTTAATATGATCATATAGATTTCAAAGTTTTATTTCTATAATACATGATCTGAATATTGCATTGTGTGCCCACCACCCAAAGTCAAATCATCTTCCATCACCATATATATTTGGCACTCTTGACCCTTTACTACCCCTCACCCCCCTTCCCTCTGGTAACCACCATACTGTTGTCTGTGTCTATGAGTTTCAGTTTTTCATCCCACATGTGAGTGAAATCATATAGTTCTTAGTTTTTTCTGATTTATTTCACTTAGCATAATATTTTCAAGGTCCAAGGTCCATCCATGTTGTTGCAAATGGCAGTATTTCATCTTTTCTTATGATTGAGTAGCATTCCATAGTATATGTGTCACATCTTCCTCACCCAATCCTCGATTAAAGGACATTTTGGTTGTCTTCATGTCTTGGCCACCATGAATAATGCAGCTGACATGATTATTTATATAGATAATTCTAAAGGGAAGTCTATTTTTGAGTAACTGTATACACACACACACACACACACACACACTAATGCAAAATAATTTAAACCGGAGAAATGGCAGTCTCTGTGTGTTAGATTTAGCATATTTTTACTATGGTAAAATACATATAATACTTAGCATTTTAGCCATTTTAAAGTATATAAATCACAGGCACTTATTACATTCACAGTGTTGTACATCTATTACCACTATCTAGTCCCATAACTTTTATATCACCTTTTCCTTGGAGTTTATCTATGTATTTATTGTGTCATATGGTCATATGTAAGCAAAGCATAGGGAATATACTCAACAATATTGTGATAAGTACATATGGTGTCAGGTGGGGCACTGGAAATATTGAGAGAATAGTATGTAAAGTATGACTGTCTAATCTCTAAGCTGTACACCTGAAATCAAGACAAAATAAAACTGAAAGAAACAAAAGAAGCCAAATAAGAAAAAAATTTCAAGATTGATCACAGTATCAAATTGCACAGGTTTGGCAAAAGAAATAAGGACCTGAGGTGTCCTTTGAAATGGTCAATGATGAGATCATTGGCGATTGAAGCAAAAGCATTCTCAGTGGTATAACTGCGACAAAGCTTGACTGAAGTAGGTTGAATTTTAGAAATTCAGCTGTGAAAGTGAGAAAAGAGTGAGGGAAGTTGCTAGAAAAAAACATGTAAATGTCTGTATTATGAATTTCATAATAGATTCTTATGTTTTTCATTTACCTTTCTATACCGAAGTTTATAAAAATCATTATGAATACAAATAACAAGTACTTATTAAGTTTTTTTTATTTATTCAATATGTCATCAGTTCTTAAAGGCTTATTCATATTGAAAAAAGATAATTTTCTCTTGACTTATTAGGATAGTCATTTTAAATGTACAACTTTTCCTCACATTTAAGTAATATTAAGTAAAAAATTGAGCTCTCTTATATACTCTAATCATTTAACTTTTATGATCCTTCCGTGTTGAAAGTGATAAAGCTTTTAATACACTGGAGCTGACTACCAGAAGCTTAGAAATACTTGCATTAATTGAGAATTTGTCAGTTCGTTACTCCTGGGTACATGTGGATAAGTCACACTGGTATTAGTAGAATCAAAAAAAAATGTAATGCAATAAGCCTTTTATTTTTAATACGATTTGTGGCTCATGGCATGTGCTACTTCTTAAAATATGAATTTAGAAAATCTTAGGCTGAGCGCAGGGAAAGCAGCATATTTTCCTACATTGGAATTTACACCTGCAGTACTATCTAAAATAATTCTGTAGGTCTGTATTCAACCAGCAGTGCCAGATCCTACACTAAACACCAGAGGTACAAGCATCAGGAAGACATGCCTTGGAGTAATTTTTTACAAACCACATCTTAAGATCAATTAGCAATTTGTTAAATCAGTGTATTGGGTTGCACCAATATCTCTTAAGAAATAAAGTGGAATAGAAAATATCAAAGTACATTTCCCATAGTAAATATAAATATTGATAAATAAAATTTAATTTCAGTTGTATGCATCACTCACATAAAAACACATTTCTTACTATGGGTGAAGGCAAAACAATTGAAAGCTAATATTCTAGAACATCTCATAGTCCAGGACGGTGATTGGGAATGGAGAGGGTGTTTGGTGATACATATGTAAAGAGAGCATTTCAATATAATAATATAAGTGCTATGACAAAACGATGTTTAGGGTTGTATGGAAACTGGGGACGGGCATTTATTTAACCCAGCCTATAGAGAAACAGGAATCTTTAAGAAGGAAATCAACACAGTTATCTACCCATTATACTATTTAACAATGGGAGATTATTGTTAAATGAATTCTAAAGGTATTATGTAAAAATAATTTAAAGTACTGCTCTTAAAAATATTTTTATGCCTTATAAAATTTGGTACAATACTGATTAGATATTCAGACTTCACAGGTTACAATAATATGTTCTACAACCAGATTAGGAGGAAAAGGCTATATGATAATTTTTACCCACAAATTTTGTTTCAGAGTAACTTTTTAATTTATAATTATAAAATGCCCTAAAATAAGAATTATGTTGTTCACATATGGATACTATTTCAAATTTATATTTTTACTCTTTGAAGTAGGTAACTTCATATTAAAGAAAAAAGGAGTACAGATCCAAAATGCAGCATACATATTAAAACATTTCTCTTAGGCTTTCCTATATTATCGCCAAACAAATGGAGAGACTCACCTTCATTCAAACGTTGATTTTTATACCACACTACAGAGTCTCTGGGGATGGGAATGTTTCAGGTTTCAATAACCACTTACCTGGGGTTGATTCTAAGCCTATATTCAGTGGCAGATCCATATTTTCCAATATTGAACAGTTTCTTCTGAATTTCCCACACATATTTCAAATTCAACATTATCAAAATAATTTTTGTATTTTATGACAAAAATAAGATTTTCTTTTATGTACCCTACCTGGTTAGGGGCATCACCATCTAACTAGTCACTTGAGTCAGGAAACTAGACGTTATCTTAGATTCCTTCCTCTCCAGCATGTATCATTTTCAATTAATTCATCAGATCAATGAATCTCCCAAGCCAAATTCACCATCCTCTCTTTTTATTTGCCTTCCACTGTTTTAGTTCAACTCATCTCTTATAATAGTTTAGTAGCCTCCCTACTTCTTTCCTATCTTGGCCTTCTCTAATCCAAACCCTTCTGTGATGAAAGTGATGTTTCCATAAAAGAAATCTAATAATGTTTTTCCTCCACTTAAAGTTCTTTAATAGCTCTTAATGCATTCATTGGTTGCTTCTTTTATGTGCCCTGATGAGAGATCCAACCTGAAACCTTGCATATGAGGAGGATACTGAGTTACCCAGTCAGAGCAACAGCTTCTTATTTCTAAAAAATAAGAACCTTAGCATATGATGTCAGTCCAGAAGGTATCCAGCGTGTAATATGAAAAATAGAGATATTTATTGAAGAAGATACAAGAAATATTGTACGCAGGACAACGACACCTCAGTCCCCTTCAAAGTAGGTACCCTGGGACCTCACACAGTTCTCCCAATCACCATCAGCTGCCCCATTGCATTTTTCTGAATCTCATTGATGGTCTGAAATTTCTTCTCTTTCAAAGATGATTTTAGTTTTGGGAAAAGCCAGAAGTCACTGGGCACCAAATCTGGGCTGTAGAGGGGCTGAGTCACCTGGATGATTTGATGTTTCACAAAAAAACTCTGCATGAGGCATGATACATGAACAGACATGTTGTAGTGACAAAGCTGCCAATCACCAGTTGCCCATAGCTGCGGCCTTCTGAATCATTTGAATAGTTTCTGCAGAGAAATGTTCAAGCTTAACACAAAATTGGATGCAGAAGCATTGTTCTACTTGCTCAGTCATTTTGAATGTGATGGTCACACAGCACACATGCTCACTCAACAGCATCTACACCCCCACTGATTAATAAAGTTGTCATTGTCCATGCATGTGAATTCCCATCCACTCTCCTTGGCTTCCAGGTTACATCGATGCCATGCAAACCATTCAGGTTACATTAACAATGGCTGGACTTTTTCTGGACAGACTATGTACAAGACCCTACTAGTAGCTTATCTTCAAAGATAGTAAGCATATTATACATTATTATTTCTCCAGCTCAATAACCCATTAACATGCTTAATGTCAGCTGTCCCTTCTTGGTTGGTACCTGCTTTCCAGCTGCAACTCCCATTGCCACTTTCCCTTCATGTACACATCATTTTCTAGCAATACTAAGCCATTTGTGGGTGCCTGAGGACACAGTTCTGTCTCAACTTGTGACTTTTCACAGCCTAGTCCTTTTTCTTGCAATTATAGTTTTCCTTTACCATTTATGCTTCAGGGCTCAACATAAATACTCCCACATGGTTTTACACCTATCTTTTTTTCTGAACTTTGTGAAATTTTCTTTTCTCAAATCCCTGAATTATCAAGGCAAAGTTAACTATTGCTTCTTCTGTATTATCATTGTCTCCTGTAATAATATTTGAGAATTTTTAATATTTGTTGTATAAGTATTTTATTAATATAGTATAATAATTGTGTTATTATTATATTATAATGCTTATATTTCCATAGTTGTTTTTTTTATCCCCACTTTCAAGGGTTGGGGACTTATCCAATTTTGTACCCTGAGCATGGAGTGCAATCTGGCACCTAGGAAATAAATGCAATAAAGACCTGTTAGATAATTTAATTAACATAAGACAAAAACAGAAATACCATTAAGTGATTGTTGTTTTAAATATGTGCTCTCCTCCGTAAAGACTCCATGGCAAGAATGTGTGATTGTTATGGCACATCTAAATTAAACCTGAAGATGATTATTGTTGTTATATGTTTATACACAATTAAAACCTTACCGTTATTATGCTACTTCTGTTTATTCGCTATTTGAGAGACTACTTTCGACTTTATCAGGATCTTTTTATACACCTCATTATTCACTTTGCATCATGGAATCTCTTTTCAAAATGGAAAAGCAAATGGGGGTGGGGGATGGGCAGCCAGAAGAGAGGTTAATTTGGTATGAATAAATCTTGGCATAAATAGTGCTTTTTCTTCATGAATTATTTAACATTTCCTTGAACATTTTACTCAGAATTTATTTATCAGACTGTAATTTCTAAGATTCACTTTTTCCCTTCCTGAAAATTAGAAATGTTTCTTATCTTAAAAATCAAAGTTGATTATCTCTAGGCAATTGTTATTTCTCATGTTATTCGGCATTCCTCAACAAATCTCTGACAGTTCTTTGATCACATATATTAAAGGTGCTATTCATGTGGTTTTTAAAAAGTATGATTCAACCAAGGAGATGAATTCATTGAAATGACTACACTTTTATTTCTTACCAATTTCTGTTTGCTTTAAAATTTGAAGACCATTCCCTTTAAGTAGGCAAAATAGGAGAAAAATACAGGGATAGTTGGGGTTTTTCAAAACATGTTAACACTGTACCAACAGCCCCAAACAGCAAACCCACACCCACTTCATTCTCCTTCATCTTCTTACTGAAAAATGTATTTCAATTTTATTTCTTAATTATAGCCTATTTCAAAATGTGAATCTATTAGGAATTTAGTTATCCTAATTACCACTTCTATAGGCTTCTTGGTATGTATGTTCTTCCCATCTTCTATATATAGCCTTTAGTGTCTCCTTTTGGCATTTTATTCACATTGTTTTATTCCATTGTAGCTCCCTGTTTATTATCAATAGAATACATTGTACTTCCTGCACTTAATCTCAAACTTCTCAACTACCTTAAGTTCCTTTTCCATGTCGGTCTCCGACCATGGTTTCAAGATACTCTTTTTTTCCTCAATTTTTGAAATACTCTTTTCTAAAATCCACTGTCTATATTTGACTACAGTCTGCACCTTATAGACTTTTCTCTCAGGTGGCCCATCTGCTCCACATCACCAATCAATTCTTTCTTATTTAAAATTAACTACAGAATAATGTTCCCTGTAGTCTCTTCTGACCTGTTGAGGGATGAGATTGTGAGAAATATGTGACAAGAATTTATCATAAGATATGCTTTTACAGAATTTGATTTCTTGTAGATGCAGAGATAGATGTGATAAAGAGTAATATATTCAAAACAACTCTGAATTTCCGGGACTTTATGTAATGCTCTACCACTTATTATTTGTGGGAGTTTAAGAAAATTACTTATCAACTCTGATCCTATTTCTTTATCTGTAAAATTAAGTTAAAAATATCTCCTAAAATGGGGTGGTGGGGGATGGAATCAAATGAGGTGAAGAGATTAACAAAAGAACATGTATGCACAACCCATGGACATGGACAACAACATGGGGACTGGCTTGGAGTGGGGACAGGGTGGGGCTGGGTGGAGGTGGGGAAAGGGAGAAAAAGTGGGAACAACTCTAACAGCATAAAAAATAAAAATACAGATTTTTTTCAAAAATACCTCCTAGAGTTGTTATGAGGATCAAATGAAATGATTATAAGAATTTAATTAATATATGGCTGGTAAAATATAAATAATATTATGTATTATCAAATATTTTATTATCATTATCCTTCTTAAAACATTGATGAAGTATATGATATGATATTTAAAAGTCTAAAATAATTAAAATGCCAAAAAATCTTCAATATTAGAAATAGAGCAAAGCTAAAGGAAGAAGTATGATAAGCTAAATCCTTTTTTGTTCAGCTTTATTGAGGTATAACTCACAGATAAACACTGTGGAAAGATTCCCACCACTGAGGTAATTAACACACCCATCACCTCACATGTTTACGATTTTTGTGTGCGTGAGAACACTTAAGTTCTATTCTCTTAGCAAGTTTTTCAGATATGAAGTTTATGTCTTTTAAATATCTTCTCCCTATTTGCCCACTCCTCCGGCTGTGGCAATCACCATCTTCTCTCTATTTCTATTAGTTTCAATTTTTTTTTTAGATTCCTCATATAAGTGATACCATGCATAATTCATCTTTTTCTTTCCGGTTTATTTCACTTAGCATGATGCTCTCAAGGTTCATCTATGTTGTCGCAAATGGATGGCAGGATTTTCTTCTTTTTTAAGGCTGAAGAATAGTTTATTTTATTTGTGTCTGTTCATCCATCAGCCACCACTTGGTTTGTTTCTATGTTCTTAGCTACAATGAACACAGAAATACAGACATCTCTTCAACATAGTGGTTTCATTCACTTTGGATAACTATCCAGAAGTGGGATTGCTGGATCATACTTTAAAATTTTTGAGGACCCTCTACCATGTTTGCCATAGTCACTATCTTTGAGGAAACCAGAAAAGCACTCAATAGACACTATGACATTTGTGGCAGATTGACGTCATAGGTATCCACACCCTTTGCAAGATAATTTTACAGCAGTTCTCACCAAGAAGTAAAGTCTATTTCCCCCAACCCTTAAAGCCTTGGCCAGTTAATAATGTGGTGGAAGGGATAACGTGCCAGTTCCAAGCCTAAGATCCAAGAGTTCTTGTGCATTTCCACTATCACTTGGACCCAGCCATCACCATGAGAATAAGCCTTGACTAGGAAGAGAAACCAGGAGAAGCAAAGCGAAGCATCTCAGGCAAGGCCATGGCAGGCCAACCAGCCCCCAGGGGACCCCCAACTGACCACAGACCCATGACTGAGCCCAGATGACATCAGTCAAGCCCAGCCAAATTAGCAGATTAGACCAGCCTACCCACACATTCATAAGTAAAAAATCAGTGTATGTTTTGTGCCACTGAGGTTGTGTGGTTGCTTATTTCACGACATTATTGTGGTAATAGAGAACTGATACAGAACCAGAGTTCAGAAAGACTCCAGTTAAAATATACCAAAATCAGACATGACAGTTTACCAGCTCTTCAGTATCTATTTATAGAAAATTTTCAAGGTTTGCCCTGACTGATGTGTCTCAATTGGTTGGGCATCACCCCACAAAGCAGAAGGTTACAGGTTTGATTCCCAGTCAGGGCACATACTTGGGTTGTGGGTTCAATCCCCAGTCTGGGAACATATGAGAGGCAACCAGTTGGTGTTTCTCTCCCTTCCCTCCCCTCTCTCTAAAAATAAATAAATAATTTTTTTTTAAAAAAAGAAATATTCAAGGTTTGCCGTGGGAGTTTCTTTTATCTTGCTCTACTTATGAGAGGTGAGGCATGGAAGACAGTGTGAGAGGAATTAGACATGAACACCTAGAAAGCAAAGTTTTAGTTGGGGCTGTGCTGCTAAGTAACTGGGGCCTTGAATAAGATACCATATTTTTCAGACTATAAGACACACTCCCCCCCCCAAATTTGGGAGGAAAGTGGGGGTGCGTCTTATAGTCCGAATGTACCTTACCTGGCTCACTACAGGGTTTCTGCTTTAAAGGATGTTATTAAATATTTTACCACATTTTTTGCTTCAAATTTTTTTTTCCTATTTTCCTCCTCTAAAACCTAGGTGCGTCTTATGGTCTGAAAAATATAGTAAATTGTTTTTCCAGGACAGTTGTTCCCAAATCTGGCCATGGAATTAAAGTGTTGGGGAAATTTTTTGTTTGGAGATTTTTTTTAAAAAAATTGATTCGCAATAGGTCAGAAGTGTTAGCAGAAATTAAAGCTGGTTATCAGGAAAACATGGGATCTCAAAGCCTCAGCTTTCCTATTTCTAAGTAATTTCTATGGTTTGTTCCCCATGACTTTCTTTGTTATCAGTCTTTTCTTTGATGACTTATTTTTGTGAATAAATTTACATAAGAAGTAAGTGGTTTTCTTAACTTCAATGGTATTTGTCCCTCACCGTCTGGCTTATTTCACTTAGCATAATGCTCTCCAGTTCCATCTATGCTGTTGCAAAGGGTATAAGCTCCTTCTTTCTCTCTGCTGCATAGAATTCCATTGTACAATGGGCAGGGGGAGTGGGGAGGGGACAGTGAGGAGAGGGGATTACAGGAACTACTTTAAAGGACACATGGACCAAATCAAGGGGTTGGGTGGAGGTGGGGGAGGGAGGGGGTTTGGCTGGGGTGGGGTGGAGGGATGGGGAGAAAAGGCACACAACTGTAATTGAATGACAATAAAAAATTTTTTTTTAAAAAGTGGTGAATTGGCACCTAATAAATCAAAGGCCCTCTTTAGCAGTGAATAAACTGCTCCAATGTGAGAAGTTCTATTTATTTCCTATGTAAATTATGTGTAAATGCACAGCAAAAGTAGTCTGCTCTGGTAGGTAGAGTTCTAAAATGGTCATCAAATTACTAGCCCCTGGTGTACAAGCATGCCTTCTCTCGATTATTTAATCAAAAGCAATCTAGGGGCTGGTGTCAATACTTGTATTTTATAGATATAATTAAGGTACCAAGTCAGTTGACATAATGATAAAGGAATTATTTTCAGTGAGCCTGGCCTAATCAAGTGAGCCCTTTAAAGAAACCAGGTTCTCCCTGGCAAAGGAAATTCAAAGCGTGGGAGAAATTTGTGTGAGGGAGATTCTCTGCCGCTGGCTTTGGGTACAGAAGGGACCACACAGCGATGAATTTCAGTGGCCTCTAAAAGTTGAGAGTAGACCCTGGGCAACTATTGGCAAGGAAACAGGGATGTCAGACAAACAACCGTGCCCCCCGCCATGTGAGCTCCAGATGGGACCCGTAACTAGCATCTTGAACTGAGAATGCAGGTGAGCTGTCCCCAGGCTTTTTACCTATAGAACTATGAGCTAATAAGTGGTGGGTTTTTTTAAAGCCATGAAGTGTGTGATAATTTATTGGATGGCATTTAAAAAACTAACACACTGATGTAAAGAATTTCTTATTTGAATTTTGGAATTCAGAAGCTGAGTTTCCTAGATCCATAGCTATAATTGATTAATGACCAAAAACAAGCCAATGCGTTTTACTCTGTTGAATTCTATACCAGACAGCTTAAGTTACACAGTTATATATCTAGTTTAAAATAGCTCCTTACAACAAATACACAAGCAAAGTCTTTACTGTATTGGTCCTCTGTTCTGCTGTACGAAAAGACTCATCTACCTACCATAAAAAAGACTTAATTTTAATTATGAATTTAGCCAAAAAAAGTATGTTATTCCAGAAAAACCTCAGCTACCAATGCCGACATACTTTCTAGATAATATAAGTATTTTACATGTTCAATTTTTCATACCTCTGAAATATTTATTAATATAACATTTTATTCTTTTGTCTTAATGCTCTATTGGTAATGCTAAGCTAGTATTCCGGAAGAAATCACTGCTCTAAAGCAAGGGAAGGGAGACATCTATCCAGTTTGCCTGGTAAAATACCCTGAGGAATCTCTTTAAAGCACATTTGCACAATGAGATATGCGTATTTAGAATTTCAACAGCTTTTTTTTTCTTTTAATGATTGCTTTGGTGCTGACATTATTAAAATAAAGAGATCGCATTAAAATTATCATGATAAAAGAGCAACGGAATTTGTTTATTTTACAAAAAGTATCGGCTGCCATCTCTTGGACTTTCTGAGCATTGCACTTTTCAAAAAAAAACTATCAGATTAGGCCTTCAGCCTTTAACATTGCTAGAATTTCTTCAAGAAAGAAATAACAAAATTGTAGTATTATTTGCATGTCCTTGATTATCTCACTAAAAAGCTTGCTTATTAAGTATTTATATAAATGGTTAAATTTTCCTAGATGTGTTAAGAGGTTATCCAAACAGGTGGTGAAAAAATAAAAGGAATATGCATTATCCTAACTTTAAGCTCTATGTTTCTATTTTTTTTAATTTTTACTTTTATTACTTTTAACACCTAAGCACTGGTTTATTTTTTAAATTATTTTATTGTTGTTCAAGCACAGTTGTCTGTACTTGTCCCCTACCACTCCCCCCAACCCAGCCATCCCCACCCCCCTCCCCTGCTCCCCCCCCCTTGATTACGTTTCTATTTAAACTGTTCCTTGCCACCTCTGTCCTGTGACTCTTCCATCTTCTAACATAGCTGGTCACTTCTCTCCTTAATATGTAAGTTAACAAGGTGCAAAGGCCGATTCAGTTCTTCTGAAGCTTATGAGAGGATAATGTAAATCCTCAAAAGACAAATATATTTTATAAATATGAAATATATAATAATTAGAATCAAGCTTACTTTTATTTTATGAATATAATATAATTGAGACTAACAGGACAAAGAACAGGCTTCATTATTGGTATAAAACTACAGTGCAGGTAACTGACTCATTTAATATAAGTTAGTAATAAAAATCATATTTTAATCTTCTCAACACTCATGATTGCTTCTGTATGGCATATGTTCATTTATTTTTAATTTTTTTAAATTAGTGATTTTCTAAAATAAAGTATTTGAAATGCCATCATCTCTAAATATATATATTTAGTTTTATCTAGGATATATTTAAAGTGCAGAACTATAATATAAAAAATAAAATAACAGGATATTACAGCAAAAGCAGTTTATTATTTAAACAACTCCTACTTCTGGTCAACATGGCTCACCTCTTTGCACAACCACAGCAAAATTACAACTAAAGTATAGAACAACCATCACTCAGAACCATCAGAAATCGAGCTGAATGGAAGTCTCACAACCACAGAATTAAATAAACCACACCCATCCTGACTGGTAGGATGACGCAGACACAGAATGGGCTGGTCCCACACCCACGTGTGGTGGATGAAAATTCAGGAGAGATATCTTGGGAGCAAGGAGTCCCAAGCCCACACCAGGCCCCCCAGCCCAGGATTCCCGTGCCAGGAAGATAAGTCCCCACAACTTCTGGCTGCAAAAAACCAGCAGGGATTAAGTTAGAGGAAGAAACTTCTGAAATGTCAAGCAATTCCTCTTTTTTAATATATATATAAAATTTATTTATTTATCTATTTATTTATTTATTTTTAATTTAAAAAAATTGTTTAGAGAACCCACACATGGACTCACATACTCAGACTCACTCCCTTTGAGCTCCAACACCAGGGTAGCAGCTTGAAAGGCACCAGTGGCATACAGGGAGAAACTGAAGTATCCAGCATCAAGGCAGGCAGAGGCCATTGTCCCTTTTCTTTACCCTCACCCACAGAGCCACAAAGCCAGCAAGCTGGTGCCGTATCTGAGACTCCATCAACCCAGCTAATACTGTTTGACCCACCTGGGAGACCTTCAGAGACTCTGCCCCACCCAACTTATGGGCCTACCCAAGTTGTTTTCCCATATGAATGGCTAGTCGTGGTTCCTGCAGAACAACTTCCTAAGTCCTCTCAAATAAGCAACAGCTGGTCTCAGTGAGCCACAGGCCCAGCACAAGCAGCAATCTGCCTAGATTCACAGCTTGGCTCCCCTGAAAAGTCTCCAAGCTCAGCACAAGTAACAGACATCTCAGATTGCTTTGTAGCTAGGCAGGGTGGCCCCAGGGAAAACACAGGAGAGGCTGAACTTGGCCTGCACCAAGTGGGAAACCCCAGGGACAGCACCCAGTGGACAGCTACAGACCACATCAGAGCACCACCCCCCTGCCCCTGACAGCTGATCCTTCACAGAGGGTAGAGGTTAGTGGTCAGTGGTCACAGCCACTCCTTGCAGCTGACTGGCCTGGGTAAATCCCTTCCATTGACCTTCCAAAAGCAACGAAGGCTCAACTACAAGAGGAGAGTATATTCAGCCCACACAAATGGTGCACCTTGAGTACCTGGCTTGGGTGAAAGGGGAGGCTTTGCCACTGGACCCTACAGGACATGTAGTACATTAGGCCATATTATTAAGACGGGAAGTCATAGCAGCTCTACTTAATACATAGAAACAAACACAGGGAGGCTGCCAAAACAAGGAGACAAATAAACATGGCCCAAATGAAAGAACAGATCAAAACTGCAGAAAAAGAGCTAAATGAAAAGGAGATAAGCAATCTCAGATAGAGAGTTCAAAACACTGGTTATAAGGATGCTGTAGGAGCTTCATGAGGACCTCAATAGCATAAAAAAGATCCAGTCAGAAACAAAGAATACACTAATTGAAATAAACAACAATTTACAGGGACACAATAGTAGAGTGGATGAAGCTGAAAATGAAATCAATGATTTGGAACATAAGGAAGCAAAAAATAACCAACCAGAACAACATGAAAAGAAGTCCAAAAAAATTAGGAATGTATAAGCACCCTCTGAGGCAATGTCAAGCTTTCCAACATTCACATTATAAGGGTGCCAGAAGGCGAAGAGAAAGAACAAGAAGTTGGAAATCTATTTGAAAAAATAATGAAAGAGAATTCCCCTAATTTGGTGAAGGAAATAGACATGCAAGTCCAGGAAGCACAGAGAGTTCCAAACAAGTTAGATGCAAAGAAGCCCACTCCAAGACACATCATAATTAAAATGCCAAAGGTTAAATATAAAGAGAGAACTTAAAGGCAGCAAGAGAAAAGAAGTTAGTTACCTATAGGGGAGTTCCCAAAAGACCGTCTGCTGATTTCTCAGAAGAAACTTTGCACGCTAGAAGGGATTAGCAAGAAATATTCAAAATCATGAAAAGACCTACAGCCAAGATTGCTCTACCCTGCAAAGTTATCACTTAGAATCAAATGGCAGATAAAGAGCTTCTCAGACAAGAAAAAACTAAAGGAGTTCATCATCACCAAAACATTATTATGTGAAATGTTAAAGGGACTTATTTAGGGGAAAAAGAAGATCAAAACTATGAACAATAAAATGGCAATAAATACATATCTATCAACAATTGAATCTAAAAAGCAAGAGAACAGAGACAGAATCATGGATACAGAGAGTGTTTTGATGGTTGCCAGGTAGGATGGGGGTGTGGGGGAATAGGTAAAGGTGTGAGGGGATTACAAAGTGCAAACAGGTAGTTACAGAGTAGCCATGGGGATGTAAAGTGCAGTACAGGAAATGGAGTAGCCAAAGAACTTGTACTCATGACCCATGGACATGAACAATCGTGTGGGGATTACCTGAAGGAATGGGGGGTGCTTGGTGGTGGGGCGCAAAGGGGGAAAATCAGGACAACTGTAATACCATAATCAATAAAATATAATTAAAAGTATAAATAAGTAAATAAATAAATAAAGATAAATCCTGTAACAACCTGCAAATAACTAAATGAAAATTCTTAATCGATTATACTTTCAAAGTAATAAATGTTAATAACCTCAAACATCATTATTCCATTGGGCTCACTGTGTGTAAGAAGCAGAAATTTTTATTGGCAATTAGTAAATTGCATTAATGGAATGAAAATTTAAAAAACTTGCTTTCATTTTTAAAACTTGGGCTTTCTATGTTTAATGCGTTCTATTAAACTCTTTAAGAAGGTAAAAAGAACACTATTTCATGACATCTGAGGTTGTAACAATTGCTCGGGTATTTGAAACGCTCTAACTTTAAAGTCATTTCTATTATGTTTTTAAATATTGCATGTGCATGTAATTCATAATTATTTGCTTTCAGCACGTAGATCAACTAGGATGAGATTACAGAAAAATTAGGGATGGTGGGTCTGATACGCAAATCATTTTAAATTCAAACTCATTTGTTTAAGTAGCAAAATCCATTTTGCTTGATTTCTCAATTATAGGCAAAAACCTCAAGTGGAAATCCAAATGCGTGAGAAGTCAAAAATACGTGAATACAAAAGAATCCCAACAATTGCCACCAAGAGAGAAGAAATTTGGGGTGCCTGACTTGGCGTTGTAAAGTCATTGTGACACCTGGTGGACATTGTTAAAACTGCAAGTAATAGCAATATGCTTTCGATGCAGCCCCCGCTAAGCTACTACCTGTGTCCATTGAGCACTCGGAGTGTGCCTCACCAAACTGAGAGGTGGCGCTCAACGACTCAACATTTTTAAAAAAGGATTGTCTCACTAATAATGTTCTATATTGATTACATGTTGAAAGGATAATATTCTGGATATATTGGTTAAATAAAATATATGTTATTAAAGAGGGGGAATGGGAATATCTATAATGGTGTAAACAATAAAAATAAAGTTAAATATATACATTAAAATGAATGTCCCTTGTTTCTATCTACTTCGTCTTATGTGACTACTAAAAATTGTATAGTTACATATGTGCCTCACATTTGTGGCTTGGATTGTATTTCTACTCAATAGTGCTGTGATAGAGAGCATCCAAGCCTTAGATATATAAAAGGTATAAAATTTCTCAGCTCCTTTGTGAAAATAGGAAAAATACCTGCTATTTAAGATTGATATATGTGGTAGGCAGAATTTTAAGATGAGTACCAGTGATCTACATCCTTGTATAATTCCCTCCTTTTTGAGTGTGGGCATGATCTTCGAATACACTGGAATCGCATTCCCTTGATTAGGGTACACTATATGGCAAAAATATAGTGTACCCTCTACTATAAGGGATTTTGCAGATATAATTAAGGCCCTTAATTAGCTGAAATTGAGTTAATTTTAAAAAAGGGAGATTTTCTAGGTGGGATCTGCCCTAATTAGAGGAGCCCTTAAAAGAGACTCAAAGCAGCAGTGGACACTACCCTGTTGGCCCAGCAGCAAAATGACCTGTTGTGGAAGGAGCCACGTACCAGGGGATGGCAATCGATCGCCAGGGGCTGAGGGCCTTGGATCTTCGGCTATAAGAAACCAAATTCTGCCAACAACTGGTAAGCTTGGAAGAGGACCCAAACCTCAGATGAGGAGCAGCTATGTCTGACAGCTTGCTGCTTTCAAGACCCTGAGACAGGTCCTAGCTACACTGGACTCCTAATTACAGGGTAGTAAATATTGTTGTTTTAAACTAAAGTTTGCAATAATTTGTTATGCAACAATAGAAAACTAATACACTATGTCTTCAAGTCATTTTTTTTTACTTTACATTGTTGTTAGTATATTACTACTAGGCCATAAGATTATTTTCCCTTTTTCACCTAAGACATTCATAACTCAAAATCGGCAATGAAAATCATAACTTTGTTATAGCATATACTTATAACTTTATTGTAGCATATACTTTATTGTATATACAATGAAAACAGGAATAAATACAAGGAAATTATATAAAGTCTAATAGAAACCTCTCAGTAGAACTCTGCTACTATGTAAATCATAGTAGCTGCAGCCCACAGCTTTTACATTTAAAGTAGTAATACATTCTTTTTTCTTCATCATTTTAATTGTTTTTCATTTTATTTTATTTATTCTTAGAGAGAGGGGAAGGGAGGGAGCAAGAAAGGGAGAGAAACATCAATGTTTAGTTGCCTATCATGCGCCTGCTACTGGGGACCTGGCCTGCAATCCAGGCATGTCCCTTGACTGGGAATCAAGCCAGTGACCCTTTGCTTTGCTGGCTGGCACTCAGTCCACTGAGCCACATCAGCCAGGTCTTCATCATTTTATGCTGTTTTGTCACTTAAGGTCACTAGACTTCTAATGGCGAAGAAAATGGATGCTAGTAAAGGGAAACCCAGGGTTCATGGGGAGTTCTGAAACCAATCCTAATGTGTTCGTACCTAAGCTGTGACCTCCAAATAGAACTGTCAATGATTTAGAAGTTTATCTAGTATCAGAAAACTTTCACGCAGCTGGCTTGAGTTCCTGAAATTGATAGCATCGTCTTTACACACAATTCAAGTTGAAGATTAACTCAAAAAATAATGGTACACAGAGAGCTGTGCCCTAGAGTCTTGCCAATGATTCTGAAAGTAGTGGCTGTTACTCTAGCTCCTCCAGTTAACTTACTATTATCAAGCTCATCGTAATTTTTCTGTTATTCCGCCTTTGCACTTATGCTTTGCTTTTCCCAGAATAAATTTATGTTGTTTCCATGCCTGGAAAAAGTCACCTGTTCTGTGAA
This sequence comes from Desmodus rotundus, assembly GCF_022682495.2. NCBI lineage: Eukaryota > Metazoa > Chordata > Mammalia > Chiroptera > Phyllostomidae > Desmodus > Desmodus rotundus. Next base: position 170,234,464 of record NC_071388.1, read on the forward strand.
CCTTTCCCATTATCTTCTGCTGACTTCCTGGATAGCTTTTGCTTTTCCCCAGTTAAAGGTCTCTTCTACAGAGTGAGGCCAGCTAGGAGAACAAGTGTGACAACATTGTGTGGCGACTTTGTGATTTCTTATCTACACTGATTTCATGCGTTGTGAGTGAAGCTATAGGTTTATAAAAAAGTTCTCAGTTGCACAGGCTTGGATCTACATACTTACAAACAAAAAATAAAAACTGCTTCTCCTTTTGTTTCCTATACTGATTACTTCCCCTGGGATTGTATGAGGCCCAGGCCTTGGTTTCTCTATTCGCATGGTTTATAATACAGGGAGCTACCTATCCCCTTCTTGTTCTATCTCCCTAATGCCTGTTGGTATTAGGCCAATGGATGTGTTATCTCTTCTGGTTTTTGGAAGGAGTCTTTGTTTCTTAGTTTATTTTTTACTGTGTCAACATATTTCTACAATACAGTAAGACCTACCTTTATATTACATTACATCTCTTGTCATTCTAAGATAGAGTTCTTGGCACTGTCGTTTCAGAACACTTTGCAGGCTTCTGTTCCATAATTTACCATGTCGTACTACTTCCTGTCTATATTCACCATCAAACTAAAAACAGGCGCCATGCCTTATGCAACCTGGCCTTCATAATCTCTAAAAGGCAACAAAATAAAATATGCTACCTAATTTAGCTTAATTAAAACACTTAAGACAAACTTGTATTATCACAATAGTAAATGTCCTGTCCCTCTGCAATTATTTGATGTTTTAGTTGGCTGAACCATCGGAAAAAGAAGAGGGAAGAACAGGCATGAGATTCTATCTGTGTCTCCTCTGCCTCCAGCTCCCACAGAATTTAACCACTGTCACTTTGTAAGATGTCAGAGCCAAACTTCTTTGATAAGCATTTAAGAAATTGCTGAAAATGTGACTTCCCTGTAGGTACAGTTCACATAGATTGTAGAAGAAAGTGAGAGAAGGTGGAAAGAAGGATGTAGTTCTTTAAAAAAAAGATTAAAACTATTCTCTGGTTTTCCACACTGAAGGTCATGAGTACCCTTGAGGTATTTTGGTTAGCTTCACTTTTCATTACTGGTGATGTTTATTTTGATAATTGCAAAGTAGAAAGGTCTTTTTAAGTAAACATTTTTGTGACTGCTGTATTTATCTGAGTTACTATTTCTATATGAGCTTAGCTATTGTTTGAGCCTGTCTCAGCCCAGTGTATTGGCAATCAGAGTGTTTGCCAACAACTTAAGAAGCACTCATTTTAAACTAAAGTCACCTCAATCCTTAGATACAATCCTGCCTCAGGTTCATCAAGACAAATCAATAGAATCATTCAAATTTAACGTTAACTCTTATCTTGGAACCAAGCTCATCCTTACTGATTAAACTTTTATTTTTGCCTTATTATGAAGAATAGGACCTTGGGAGGACTATAAGGGTTTATGTCCCTTGTAATACCAATTCATATAATCTGTACTTCTAACTTCATACCAAATAGTGTATTGTCTTGTCGACAAGAATTATTCTTTTCCTGATTGATGGAATGCTTTTCAAATACCAACTATTTTTAGTATTTTTAAAAAATATTGGGGGAACAAAAGCAATTGGAATAAATCAGAATTGGTGCACATGAAACAAACACAGATTTTTATAAAATCAGAGAGGAATAAAGTGTCTTTGTGGGTGCTAATTTCTAAGAATTAATCTGTTTTTTAGGAATTTTAATTTACACTAGAGTTGCAATTGGCACTAGAAAAGTACTTGATATTTTATTCTCTCTGCTTTTTCCTCATGGAGTTTTGATATCCTTTTTATTTGGTCGATGATGACAAAAGAAAACATACAGGTAACTTTATTGTAAGGATAGACAATTCATGGCACAAGACTACAGCCTCCCAGAGAAGAAGGAATCCGCCACAAGACAGAGACAAGATGGCCACATCGACTCTTGCTCGAGTTTCCAGCCGGCCAGCCTGCCCTACGTACTTCAGGCTTTCTAGCTCCCAAAGTCACATGAGCCACTTCCTTATAATAAAATCTAAATTTTATGAACAGTGACATACATAATTCCCTAGTTAGTTTAAAACCACATGATGAAAGTTGGAGCAACTGTAATTTAATCACTTTTTTTAACCCAATTTCATCAAGATAAACAAAAGCACAGTGCCAAAAAGACACAATGTTGGTTAAACTCAACACCAAACACCAGTAAAATCTGTTACCTAATTACTTAATAGCCTGGCCTTGAAGAAAGAAGTGGTTTTTTGGCTCTTCTAATCACTGACTCTAGACAATTAATGTATTTTATATAAGCCTACATTTTCTTTTTTGAAAACTGGAAATTATTATAACTGTAATTTTAAAACCAGATCTTTTTTAATTGATGATGATAGAGAGAGTGAGGGGGGAGAGAGAGAAACATCAATTTGTTTTCCACTTATTTACGCACTCATTGGTTGATTCTCGTATGTGCCTGACTGGGGATCAAACCTACAACCTTAGCATGTAGGGATGATGCTTTAGCCAACTGAGCTACCTAGCCAGGGGTAAAACCAGATTCTTTTGTGAGCTCACATGAGGTTTCTTTTTTTTTTTTTTTCCTATTTTGATCCTAACATGTTTTTAGCTTCATCTCTTGTCACTGTCTCAACACATCTTCACCAAATTATTGTAATTCCCCCAAAATGTCATCTATTTTCACACATTCACATATTTGCCCATACTATTTTCTCCACCGGAAATAGCTACTATTCTCCACTCTGTTTGGTAACTCTACAGTCACAATTCAAACAGCACCTTCTCTAAGCTCCTCTCTGACTTTCCTAGGTGAGAAGTCATTTTTATCTACTGTGCTTCTACATCATTGTGTGTATACTGATGGTACGTGTTACCCACACATCATAGATTTTTTAGAACTGTTTCAATTTTGAAGCTTCTGTCTTTATGCCCTCATAAGCACATGGATAAATTTGTCAGATCATGTTTCCTACATTTTTTATTTCAGAAAATATAATTGCTAGTGACACAATTCTTGTCCTTTCCAGGAATCCCAGGATAACCTATTACAAAGAGAGACTTATCTCTTACAGAATTTTTGGAATATTTTCTGATTTTGTGTTGCAAACATGCATCATTGAAGATGGTGAGGTGTTATATCAAGCCCAGAACACACCTATTTTACCAGCATTTACATCTTTTCCTATGTTGCTCATTTCCCATTCACCGCAATGCCCAGCACACCACTACAAACTCCCATTCCACAATATGCAGCTGAGGTGTCATCAGGAGAACTGGGAGAACACACCAGTTACGGACATTTGTCCTCGAAGTCTCATCTATTAATTTTGCCCTGTACTGTGGAACCTTGACATTTGGTGACGTATAGCACATCTCCGTTACTACTGGGAAATTCCCCGGATGAGTCTGGGTGCTCATAACATCGTGGCGCAGCGGCTGTTATTAAATTCATCTTCAATAGATCAGATAAATATTAACATACCAAAACTCATACCCTCCTGCACAATAAATGGGAAAGAACTGTCAGCTCTCAGTCTAGTTCTCGGTCACCCATTGTTTTTTTAAACACATTTAGCGAGTTCCTTCAAAGAGACGGGTTGTGTTAGGCGCTACGAATGCAGTGATGAACAAGCAGACAGAATCCCTGTCCCTATGAAGCCTACATTCTGGGGCGAGAAACACCCAATTAAGAAGTCAACAAAAATACAATTACACATGTGACAAATGCTTTTAAAGTTATGAAGAGAGGGACAGGATAGAAATTAACTGGGAGCAGGGCATGGAGGCCCTTTAGATATAATGGTCAGGGATAACCATTTGGAGGAACTGGCACTTCAGCTGAGACCTCTGAGATGGAAATGAGGCCGCTCTGTGGAGATCAGGGAGAATACACACTAAAGAGGGAATACGGGCATACATACCTTAAATACAGTAAGTACTCTAATCACTCTGAATGAGTAGCCACGTTTCTGAGCCAACTCCAGAGTCAAAATTGCCCTACCAGAAAGCGTCCTCTCCCTAAGCGTCCTGTCACAGTTGCCTCGTCTCACTTTCCCTCCCTGAGCTTTATCTGCATGTATATCTTAAATGTTCCCCCAAACCCTATTTTTTTGTCGCTCTGTATAATCCCTCTCAAAGTTGTCTATTCCCATTGATACTGTATGTTCCAAAGTCTCTCCTGAGTTTCCAAGTCAAATATCCATATGCCACTGTATTTCTCCACATGGATGTCCTACTAGCGCCCTAAATTCAACAAAGCCAAAATCGGAAACATTATTCCTTGCCTGCCCACATACTTCATACATTGCCAATGTAACCTGCCTCGCCACCACCATCAGTGAACATTTGCCCAAGCTTAACACCTGAAAATTCTCCACATTCTTTTGCCCCCTCAGCTCCCACATCCAGTCATCCAATCGCCCAATTTTACATTATTATTATTTCTTGGAGTGAATTTATGTAGCAATTAATGAGTCAACACTGAATCCTTTACTCCTTTAGACTATGCCCTGGATTACACTGTGATATAAGCTAATTATGTGTTTACATGCGCCCCTCTGAGTGACTCAGCTACACGTGAGCTACAGTGTAACTATTTCTCTTCTATGTATAAGGAAACTGAAGCATAGAGGTGTTCAGCAATTGGCCTAAAGCTGCTTATAAAATGGAAGCCATGATATTTAATCCACAAATTTCTGACTCTAAAATCTAATCTAGAAAAGAAGCAGGCAATTAGCTCTCATAACAGAAAAATAAAGCATTTAACTTGACTTAAGACTATATTTTACATAAATATTCCCACATTTTTGGAATGTATTTAAACACACTTTATTACATAAAATGTTTTATCCATTTCTGCTTGTTTCTTCTTGGTTCATTTCTTGATGTTCTGCTAGCTGAAAAATGCTAGCAACCTACTAATTTTTAAGGACAGACGTGAGCGGGAAAGCTTGAAATTGAGGACAAGAGGTTCTTGCAATAGTCCTAGCAAGAGATGTGGCCCTGAAATAAGGTAGTGAGGTAGTGTCACCAAACAGCAAGTGGGGTTCTCCTGCCTGTCACTCACTAGGCAAACTCTGGAGGCAGAGGTTTGGGGGAAAAGGAAAGGGTTCGTTTATTCAAAGGCTCCACAATTTTGGAGGAATGGCAGGCTTCTTCTGCCTCAGAGCCCATTCCCACTAAAATGCCCAAAGAAGAATAACCCTGCCACCCTTTGCAGATTAGTTCAAAGCTGTGCCTGGAATTCCTTCACCCATTTAAAGTACTGTCCTTGGGAAACGCAGTCCAGCTGCTACATACTCATCCGGGTGGTTCAGCTGGTTCCCGGTCGCAGTCCAGCTTCAGGCCTCTTTCTGGATTTTGCGTGCTCCTGGGAGTCCTATGCATTGTGCACTGCCCTGTCTCCACTCCTGCCCACCGACCCAGCGTCTGTACCTGTCCCTGCAGCTGTTGGCTCACCACTGTGTCCATGCACCCAGCCGAGCAGGACCGCACAGTACCACGCTGGGCGCCAGCTCTGCCGCTCGCTGCTCCTTGTACCCGGAGGAGCCCAGGAATGCAGCCAGACAACACGGTCTCCAAGGCCCGGTGGCCTGGAATCACTCGGGCCCCTGACTGGGCGAACAAGGAAAATCAGAGGGGAAAAGCCTGAAGTCTGCACCCACCCTCTGTTTAAAAATCCAGGCCCCAAATCCTACGTGCTCCAGGAGCGTCCCACTTTTCAGCCAATTGCGACTAAACTGGCAGGTCTGCACCTCCCGCTTACCACCAGGACAAACTCCATAGCACAGTTGTTCCTGTGACCTGTCCAGCAGGCGAGTACTCCGTGCAAGCCTCCTCCTGCTGTGGCCCGAGCCAGGCTAGTTTGTTCACCCTTACCCGGGGGGAGGGAGATCCAGCATACACCTGCTGCAGCTTCAATCCCAGGGCCTCTGGCACTTCGTGACCGCTCCCTTGACCTGGGAAGGCGGGCGCTCCCACCTTCAGGGTTCCCTCCCCACTCCCCAGCGATTTAGCCAGATTGGCCCTGTAACAGTAGGAAGGATATAATTCGAAAGAAGCTTAAGTGGTGGAGACGTTGGGACTTGAGGGGACTTGGAGGTTAAAGGAGAAATCAACAATGACTTACCAAAATTTCTATTTATAGCAGCTAGATAGAAGGTAGACTAGTTTTTATTTGAGACTATATATGTAACACTATGAAAAGTTATAAGGCAGTAAAGAATGGTAGGTGGGGTGTGGAGGTAGGGGATAGGCAAAGTTGGCTTAACATGAGGAATATAACTAAATAACATGATATAAAAAGCAGGCCTTATTGGGCAGAAGAAAACATGGAATTCCTTGTATTAAATTCAAAGAGACATGGGAACCATTAGAAAGCTATTACTAGAGAGATGACATGATTGATGGGAATCATAGGAAATCTTTTTAGCTTCAATGAAGCAAGAAATATTTGGAAATTGTACATCTTGATTTCTTGACAAATGTCATAATAACTATTATAATAGCAGCAAGGAATACTTCAAATAGAAACAGATTAATCCTCTACGTAAGTCATTGATTTAAGAAAAGTTTGTCAGAATACGTTGAAAGTAAGGTTTACAGAATTGAAACTCAAACTGACAAGTTAGAAGGGAATTTACAAGCTCTATTGAAACACTGGCAAATCTTTTGTAATATTTTTGAAAAGAAAAAATATCTCAAAGTAAACTGCCTGCATTCAGAAGCATTCAATATCTAAATCAAAATACTTTCTAATGTATACAGCCTCAGCCCATAAAATGGATCATTTGACTAACATGACCAGTCAAATTAGTCTTGTCTTTAAGACAGTAACTTATTTAGATAAAATAGTAGTCTTGCCTCTGCTCACCATAATAGCAACACCCACAGAAGAGTTTGGTCCTTTATTAGTTAGGATCTGTATCAGTTTGCTAAGGCTGCCATAACAAAATATCACCAAGTACCTTAAGCAATTGTAGATGAAGAGTGGATTCTACAGAAGGTAACGTCGTGGTGATCTGACCATAAATTCCTAACCGGGAAGGGCATGGTGGGTAGTAACACCCCAGGTATATGAGGTCTGTCTGGAAAAAGTCCAGCCATCGTTAATATAACAAGAATGGTTTGTGCAACATCAATATGATCTGACAGCCAAGGACAGCGGACTGGAATGCACATGGGTGAACAATGACGACTTCACTGTACTAGTCAGTGGGGGCGACAGATGCCATTGGGTGAGCATGTGTACTGTGCAGCTGTCACATTCAAAATGATTGAGGAGTAGAGCAATGGATCTGCATCGAATTTTGTGTTAAGCTTGAACATTCCTCCCTGGAAACTAGTCAGATGATTCAGAGGCCACAGCTATGGGCAACTGCTGACTGGTAGCTTCAACATGACACCACAACCACTCACCCAACACGTCTTGTGCAGTTTTTTTTGGCAAAACATCACATCATCCAGGTGACTCAGCTCCCCTGTGGCCCAGATTTGACACCCTGTGACTTGTGGCTTTTCCCAAAACTAAAATCACCTTTGAAAGGAAGGAGATTCCAGACTGTCGATGAGATTCAGGAAAATACAATAGCGTAGCTGATGACAACTGGGAGAACTATAGGAGGTCCCAAGGTGCCTACTTTGAAGGGGACTGAGGCATCATTGTCCTAGGTACAATATTTCTTGTGTCTTCTTCAATAAATGTCTTTATTTTGCATGTTACGTGGCTGGATACCTTCTGGACAGACCTCATATTAACTTCTTTAGTAAAAGATTTATCTTTGCCTTAAGCAAAACCTGTCCAGTGTTTTTGTGCATCTAGGTTAACACACCTTCGAAATGCCTCTTTTCAAACCCCTCAGAATTGAAACTACCCTCAAGAGAGCATATAGTCTTGTTAACTACCCTGAAACCCAATCCTTTTCTTGCTTTATTACACCTTCATGTAATCTTCCCAATGTTTGCTTCTTAATTCCAAATGCATAAAAGAACCTGTAAACTGCTGTTCTGAGAAGCATTTTTCTTCTGTCTTTTGATATCTTGCCTCTAGGCACATCCTCTGTCTGGCTCAAATAAATGTATATAAAAATCTCTACAGGTTTAGACATTTCTTCTGTCAACACAATAGAAATTCATATTCTTACAGTTCTGGAGGCTAGGAGTCCAAGATGAAGGACAGGGTTGGCAGGGTTGGTTTCTTCTGCAGCCTCTCTCCTTGGCTTCCAGATGGCTGCTCTCTTGCTGGGTCCTCAGGCGGTGTTTCCTTTGTGCACAGGCATCTCTTGTGTCTCTGTGTGTGTCCAAATTTCTTCTTATAAGGATACCAGTTAGATTGGATTACATGCTGTCCTAACAGCCACATTTTAATTTAATCACCTCGTCGAAGGCCCTGTCTCCTAAGACAGTCACAGGCTGAGGTACTGGAGATTAGTACCTCAACATATGAATAGGGGGAGGGGAAGGAACATAATGCATCCCATAACAGAGTCCTTAGGTGCAAACAACTAAAATCAAGCCTAATTTAAGTTAAAAAAAGAATTTATTGGAAATATTGCTCACAGAATCTAAGGAATCCTGTAAATCTTAGGAAATCCAGAACCTTGGGAAGCCTGGAAAATCAGGTAGGAAAACAAAAGGAACAAGAGGTAACAGGAAACAATGTAATTACAGTCTCGTGCAGATGCGGTAAATGGCCTACCGACACTGGACTAGTAATACTTGTATTTTTCTAATGCCCTGAAGAACTCCTGATCTCTTCCTGAGTCTTGTCTCATTCCTTTGAGATTAAAAACCTTAGGCTTAGGTGGAGATGGCAGGAAGAATCTGCCTGCTAAACCCTAAATTGTGTAGCAAGGATTTGGTTCTGTGGGATAAGCAAAAGAGAGAAACCTGCCCTTCTAGCTTCTAAAATGGGAATTTTAACATAATGGGTAATCTCTTATACACTCACAGGAAGGGCCTCTAGGTTTTGTTGTTGTTGTTTTTATTGTTTTATTTTGGATCTTGGATCTTTATCCCTTTATTTTATCCCAGCGTTATTAAGATATAATTAACATATGTGTTAAAGATGTACAATGCAATGACGTGACACGTGTATATATTGCAAAATTACCACAATAAAGTTCAACATCCACCATCTCATATAGTTACTGCACGTGTGAGAGAGAGAGAGACAGACACAGGGAGACATTTTTCAAAGATAATGTGTTGGTTTGTAGAATAAGGGGGTCCATTCATTCATCAAATACCTTTTCAAACATGATCTACTTTTGTAATGTTAGTGATAAGACATTTAGACCTTGAAGTTACACTGTGAAAGTTGGAGTCCCTGGCCCGGCCTTTATCATGACCTTGGGCACGTTTCCTTTCTGTCCTTCACCTGGAAAGTGCGAGCAGCAACACCACCTACTTCGATGCCGCTGTGACGACTAAATGAAATAATGTGTAATGTATAATGTGCCAAGTAGTTTCCGGGCTTACCCAGCACTTAATGAAAGCTGTTGAGATGTGCTCTCCACTCTCAAATAAGTTTGATTAATTTTACATTGTAATTGGGATTTTAGAAAGCCTTTGGGCACTTCCCTGAAATCTTTAAATAACTTGATATAGTACATCAAAGGAGTCAAGTGCCTCCTTCTCTGGGCGGCCATCCCTGGCACTCTTCAAATAAAAGGAAACTTTTTTCATTTCTTCAAACACTTGGGCAGGAATTTGAAGCACGCCGCACCTGCCCGCCAGCCGGGCCCTTCCCACCAAAGCACAAGATGGTAACTGGTACCCCGCCCGCCCAAGCAGCCCTGAGTTGTTGAAGCTGCTTGGTGGTCACTCAGGATGGGAACGGCAGAGGCGATCACTAAACCAGCCGGCAGACAAGATCCCACGCGAGGCACAGAGATGGACAAAAGAGTGACCTGTCTTCAGCGGACGACAGTGCGGCTGGAGGACACGACTCGCACACCCACCTGAATCCTCAGGCTTGCCGCACCCCAGGAAGGGCCAGGTGGGAGAGCCACAGCGTTTCATCACGTGTCACGCGTAGTCATTTTCCCACGTCCTATCCCTGCCCCCTCCTGGCCAGACTTGGCAGAGCCGCACGCGCAGCTCCGCTTGTGGGCGCGGGGCCTCACTACCCACAATGCTCCGCCACCCCCACCTGTCGCAAAAGCCGCGTTTCGGCCGCAAGTGAGCGCCTAGTTTTCTGTGCGGTGCGGCGGCGACGGCGGCCCGCGTCTTCCTCCTTTTCCGGCAGCGGGGCACGTACCCTGTCGGTGTCCAGCTGCCTTTAAGTCTGGCCGGTGTCACCTGTCTCCGCAATGCCCCCGAAGAAACAGGCTCAGGCCGGGGGCAGCAAAAAGGCGGAGCAGAAAAAAAAGGAGAAGATTATCGAAGTGAGTACCCGTCCCCTCCCCCACTCACGCCGCGAGCCCTCAGGGAAGCAGCCTCCGGGTTCCTCGGTCCCCGGCTCCTGCTCGCGTTTTCCGAGGCCACGTGTTCCTTCCTTTGGCACAGAGTTGCCCACTGCCCCTTTTTCAGCCCCCGGTAACGCTCGCTGCGTCTCATCGCTATAGTGACGCTGCTGGCGCCCCCGGACCCAGCCTTTGCTTCTTTCTACACGCCTCCCTTCACTGACCCCAGTGCGAAACGACAGCTCCCCCTCCCTCACCCCATACCTGCCACCGGGTTTGGTCTTTCGGTAGTTCTCAAAATTAAAGATGTTTCTGGGCTCGTGTTTAAAAAAATAACGCTGGCTGGGCTTGGGCGAGATTCTTAGGAAGGCCGACTCCTGACAAGGCTTTGTATGCCTGATTTTCTTCACCCATCATCTAGAAGTAGTACCACTTTCGAGCCAGCAATTAATACTATGGCATCTTCATTCATCTCTAAACTGTTCCACGTTCCTTAAAGAGTGGAGGCTTCTTTCAAGTCGCAGCCCACCCTGTTGTACCAGACGTTTGCTACATATATTTTGAATTAAATTGGATAACGCTTCAAAAGACATTAGCTGTCAGTGTCACTAGCTGTGTTAAGTGTCGTACCCGAATTTGTTACATACGCGAGTTGGTTCAGTGCATTGCGCCTGTAGCCCTTTAATGGACGAGGATCGCAATTTACTTCTTAAAGGTTGTATATTTGTGTCCCAACGAATGTGTCAGTGAGATTCCTTAAGAGAGTGAACCATACTTAAGATTCCATAAACATATCACATAGGCCCCAAGGAGATATTTCTTCCCTCGATTCCTGCTATTAATCATTCTCGTAATTAAGTAGTTCCTCGTGTGGTTTGGGTGTAACTGGAAAAACCCCTGGCCGATTTTTTGCATAAAGTATACCTGAATAATGGACAGCTTTTTGTGGAATAGCTACTTTTTATTAAAGTGCCACCAAAATGCATGTTAGGTATCTTGAAATGAGATGTTTACAAGTTATTATGTTTTTAATCAATTCTTCTGATTTGATTTAATTAATATGCTTATGAAGAGTTCTGCTAATCTTGGTCAGGTTCCAAATCTGAGGCAGCACCTGTATTCTTATTGTCTGTCTGTAGTCATTGGGACTGTCCTGAAGTAGCATAGCCAGACTCCTGACACTTCCTTAGATCTCTGGGGATGGTGACCTGATGGCGTTCAGTGCGAAGTAAATGGGCGGCATTTTAGGGATGACATTTAATCGTTTTCCTTTACTGAATTTGAATTAACATGGTTGACCATGATGCAAAATCAAACTCCCATATAGATGTGAAATTGTTACATGAAAATTTAAAGTATACTTTATTCATTATTGAGCTTTAACTACATTAGTTCCCCCTTATCAGTAAAGGATATTTCCAGGACTCCAGTAGATGCTTGACACAGAACCTTTCTTTATACTTTATAAAGTATACTTCATATACTATTTTTTCTTATATGTACACAATACGTTAAAGATTAACTTATAAATTAGGCACAATAAGATCAACAACAATAATAAAATAGAACAGTTACAATGACACACCGTAATGAAAGTTGTGTGCATGTGGTCGCTGTCTAATAATCTGTCTCATAACTTAGCCTAGCTGGCTGCTCAGTGGCTGGTGGGTAGTGTAAACAGTGTGGACGCAGCGGGTTTCCCCCATATATAATGAGTTTTTTTAATGGTAGTTTTGCAGACTCAAGTGCTGCATGGATTTTTGCTACCACCAGAGAGGTCAATCAGTATTGTGAACTGTAATGTATATCATGTGCTGTGAAAGCTGTATAGAAAATATTCTATAAATTTTTATAGAATATAAGCAGCCTGGTAAGAAAACAACGTATTCCACTTTATTGAACACTATATGTGACTTCAAAAAAACAAAACTTACCTAAAGCCCCAGCATATGTCGATGGCTATTGCAAGGGGTATAAAAGTTAAATATACTTTATGGCAAACTCTTAATGAATGTTTTTGAAACCAGGTTCATACTGCTTGATTCTATCATAGTTTTTTTTTTGTTACTTTATAGTCTGTTTTGGCTTGTAAAGACTAATATTTACTTCAGCAATGGTTGGTTTGGAGAAATTTTGTAGTAATATGTCCTGAAATTCTAAGTTGTTCAAAATAAGTGGCTTATCTATCTACCTGTCCCCTATTCTGTACCTCTGTTGCCACCACTGTAGGCACTTGCTGTTGAAAAACATCTGCCTGTGGCTTTTGATAACTCTTAAGGAAAGAAGTGAAACAAGGCATGAGAGGCAGCATAATTTAATGTAAGAAGCACTAGCTTTGGGGTGACAGAAACCAGGATTTGAGTCCCATATTTCACATTAAAATGTCCATCGCGGTAGTTTTAGGTTCGTTACATGACCTATCTGAACCACAGTTTCTCATCAGCAAAATGCAGCTAATTCCTGTATTACAGAGCTGTGGGTTAAATGAGATGACATGTAAGGTATCTAACATGTATTCAACAAATAGCAGCCCTTCTTTATTAACATCATAAGAACTATCTGGGGGAAATAATCAGACTGACCTCTACTGTCTATATACATTGCTTACTTTTTGTCACCTGAAATACTTTATATTGTCTGCATTTTTTTCTTTCCCTCTTTAAACTCCCCGAAATTTCATGAATTTCCTTGTATTAATGTGTTTTCTTTCTGAAATGAGTATATCAAAAAGGATATTGTTCTGTTAGACGTTCATGCAGTTATCCCAAATGGCATATACCATTTGCTTTACTTATAGCTAAAATTTAACAAACTGAAATCAGCTTTGAGAAATGGAAAGCTGATTGTGGAAAGGGGGGATTAATTTTGGGGTTTAAGGCAAGCAAATAGAAGAAATCCAGTTAAGGACTTAGAGCAGCAAGGAAGTAGTAATACTTAGAGACCTGTAGAGAGGGGATCCAGGTGTGTGAAGGATGGAGAAAGAGAAATAATTGGTGATAATGAAAAACTTAGGCCAAGTCAACTGGTGATTACTTGACCAGCTGCAGAATGCCCATTGCATGGATAGAGGACAGAAATACATTAGTTGGGGGGGAGGGGGGAAGGGGTTAATGAAGTAAAACCGTGCTAGCTTCTGCCTTACCCTAGTGCTCCAGAAGGTAGACCCTAACTATCTCTGAGCACTATTCAGTATTGACCTGCTCTCCTGCCTTTTCCTTTTTTTCAGACATCTTATATGATTGGATGTTGGCCTTTAAAAGAAGCAGGATTACAAGGGCGGGGGTGGGGAGTCAGTTTTAAGTGAAATCTGGAATTCACTGAGTGTGAAGGCCTTTGGAGCCTCAGGGCTCTGAATTAGTAGCTGTTTTCTAAACTCCTTTATATTGAAATTCTGAGACACACACAGTTTCTTATAACCTAAGCTTTGGGATCTTATTATTTCCGTAGTTTTCTCTTAACCGTGATTTGGGGTTGATTGTAACCTCTTCCCACCTCATATTTCCGTTCCACCAGATCCAGGTTAATATTAGGTAAGAGTCTGTCCTAAACTAAAGAAAAAGGGAGAAAGGCCTTTTCAAGTATTCCAAATTGCAGAACATCCTGTTTTCAATAAATGTTGTTGGCATCCCAGATCCGCAGTGTGGTATTCAGAAAACTTTTTGTCTACCAACCAGTCCTAACTAGGTTTTTCTGGGCAGTAGTTTTTCATGGTGGAAAGAACACGGACTGTGCTTGGAATCAAATATACCTTGGTTGAGATATCATCTGTGTCGCTCAATAGTTAACACTTAACGGGCCAGACACAGTTCTCAGTTGTGTTGGGGAAAAAGAAAACAAGCCATCTGCAAGAGATAACTTCACACAATTCTCTCAGTGGGGTGAGTATTATTGCCATTTTTAAATTGAGGAAACGTGCACAGAGGTTAAATAGATTGCCCAAGGTTACTAAGATGGCAACTGACAGAATATAAAGATTCAAACCCAGGATATCTAGCTGCAAAGTCCTTACTGCTGACCTCTGTGCTGTATTGCCTCATTGTAGTAAATCTTTTAACTTCCACAAAAATCCTGAAAGGTTAGTGTGAGACCCACTTTGCAAATAAGAAAACTGAAAAAAAAGAAATTTGCTCAGTTCTGTTTGTAATTAGAACATGGGCAGTCTGACTCCAAAACTTAATATTTTTTAAGTCTCATACTATATAGCCTCCCCTTATTAACAGTGTTACTTCAAAGGAATTGTTGAACAGTTCTGAATTCCGATGTCTGCGTTTACAGAGTGATAACAGTATATCATAAGACTGTTAAGAGGATTCAGTAAAACATACAGGGTCTGGCACAAATAATGCCCCTTTTTTATTACAAAATCATAAGCATGTAATTCTGTAACATAATAGTATTACACTCAAGCACACCATAGGACATTTTAGGTGAAATACTCAAATTAAAACTGTAAATTATTACACACACATTATTACCCTACCAACCACACTCAAGTAGGCGTTACTTCTGCCGGACCCTGTATATTCAGGAGTTTATGTATAGTGACTGCTAGATAAGTAAGTGTCCCTCTGTCTGGAAAAATAATTTCTGAGCTCTAAACTAGAGACTTATTTGTTACCTCGTTAGACTGGTTAAATATGTAGTAAACCATGTAATTAAAACTTTTTCTTCTGGGATCTGGAGCTCACTCACCTCTACTGTTGTCATGAGTGCTTTTTTTTTTTTTTAATTGATTTTAGAGAGAGAGGAAGGGAGTAAGAGAAGCATCAATTTGCTGCAACCTTGGCAAATTGGGACAAGGCTCTGACCAACTGAGCTACCTAGCCAGGGCCATGGGTACTTCATTTTCTGGTTGGCCAGATCCCCTTGATGGACTCTTTTATTCCTGAGCCTTCATATATCAGTATCTACTTTGCTATTTGGTCTTTATTCATAATTCGTTTCTTCTCCGTAGCTACATTAGGGACATGGGGTGAACCCCAGTTAAGCTCTTCTCTGGCAAGGTATATGTAGATGCTGTTGTACTTTGATGCTGCTAATATTTTATGTAGAATTGTCCCCTCCTTGCCCACCTCCTTCCGCAATGAGAACTCACTTTTTGTAAAAGGAACATATGTCACTTGACACCTGGTTGCTGCATGTCATCATGCATCAAGCATCACATTACTCTTGATTATCTTTTCTTCTAATTGGATTGAGTGTTAAACTTCCTTTATAAAAACAAGGGAAGCCAGCCATTAAAAAAATTCAGTAGAGAGAATTTCAGCATATATGTGCTTGCCTTTTTTTTTTATGTGCGTAAGCTATAGAAAATTCATGTAGAGTTTTGTAATACAATGGGATATTAAAACATGATATAGGCATTAGAGGGGAGAAGTAAAATTTTGTATGGATGGATATAGATACGATGAGTAAAGATAGTTCTCAATGAGAATTACTCTGTTACAACTAAAACCCTCTTATAAACTCTATGATTTAAGAACATTGAAAGATCTATTGGTTTTCGGGATACTGTAAAATTATGCTGTGTTGGATGTGTTTAAATCCTAATCCTATCAATACTGTTTTCCATTTCCACCTTGTTCAGGTATTCTGTACCTATAATACTTCCTGTTACTCTGTCCCTTCCCTTAGAAAGGATACCAAAATAAAGATTATAAAATATATAATTGTCTTCCCTTAGAAATGATACCAAAGTAAAGATTATAAAATATATAATTGCCAGACTAAATGCCTTTCAGTGATTTTAGATTACTTTCAAAAGTAAAGACCTTTTTGCCTTTTGTTTTCCTTTCTGAAACTCACGCATAAACAGGAGAATAAGAAAGAGATACAAACTCTATCCTGAAATTAGGAGGTACCTTTGATTTTGAACCTCAATTTATGAAGATTGCTAATGGGTAAATGAGTTGGTATCTGGCTTAGTAGAGCAGAGCAGTCAAATCTATCTGCCCACCTAGGAGTGTGCCGTTGGGAAGCAAATGGATTTGCCCTACAAAATTCTGGAAAAATTCAGTAATGAGAGGAGTAGGTAATGCAGAAGGCAAGGGGCTGAAAACTAGGGGTTAAAAGTGTAGGAGCAGTTGATAGTTCTTTTCTCCCACCATTCGGCCAGATGATTACCCCTGCAAGAAACAAGGAGAAAGGGAATAAATCAAGAGGCCCCTCTGCTTCTGGAACTCTGGGCACAAAGGAGATAGGCAGATGTGGTCAAAATGAGCCTGAAAATGGCTGCTAAGGAGTCTGTGCAGTAACAGACACCCTCTCCCACCTGCTCTCTACTCCTTTTAAGCAGATTTATTGCTCTCCCAGCTAAAGGACCCTTCTTCAGAGAAACAGCAAATACCCAGTATTTGGTGGTTTCCTTACACCCTTGCCACCCATTCACTTAGGGTGAAACCTACTAGTCAAGTCTCCTCCATTAGTTTCCGAGGGCTGCTGTAACAAGTTACCACAAACCAGGCAGCTTAAAACAACAGAAATTTACTCTCTTACCAATAGAGGGACCAGATAATCTGAAATCAAGATGTAGGCAGAACCATGACCCTTCTGAAGTCTCTAGGGAAAATGTTTCCTTGCCTCTTCCTGGTTTCTGGATCTTCCAGTTATCTGTGGCTCTCCTTGGCTTATAACTGCGTCATTCCAGTTTCTCTGCCTTTTTCTTCACATTGCCTTCTCTCTCTGTCTGTTTGTCCCTTACTCTTACAAAGATACCAGTCATTGGATTTAGGGCCGACCCTAGTTCAGCATGACTGTATCTTAACTCACTGTGTCTGCAAAGACCTATTTCCAAATAAAGTCACATTCTGAGATTCCAGGTAGGTGTGAATTTAGTTTTTGTACTACATACGTAATGAATATGGATAGATAACCAAAGATCACGATTAGCATCTTGCACGTAATGAGTATTTCATAAATGAAAACTGCTATTACATTAATAGTTTCACAGATTACTATATTAATATTCACAGATTTAAGTGACATGTTGCTTTTTAGTTAAGTATACTTCAATTTTAATATTTCCATTTTAGTGAAAGTTAGGAATGAATGCTTCTCAGTAGTTTGAGTTCTTTAAATTAAAATGTTTTGAGAGAATAACTCTACCCCCCCAAAAATCAGTCCAAAACTTAATGTATCTTCTTAGGCACTATTCCCAAAAATATGTTCAATAGTACAAAATCCTTCAGGATACTCTAAGAAAATGCATTCTGAGGTGGAATAAGTTTTGGCATTGCTGCCTACTATATCCCCTGCGGTAAAGGCTCTAAGCTATCTTGTGCTTAAAATTAAAAGCCCTACTAATCAAGAATTTTCCTAAACTTACTTGACTTCAGGACTTCTTATTCCAGTATAGCAACTCCGCACATCCTGTAGAAGTGATAGTTCCACAACACGCTGGGAAAAGCATCGTAGAGGAACAGATTGAATGGTGATTGTTTCTAATAGGTATTGAATTGTAAAGAGTGCTGGAAGACGTTTGAGGTCATATGTTGCCTTAACTTTATGAGTCAGTGTTTTGCCTCTGTATAGCATAAGAAAGAATAAGTTTCTTACAGTAAGTAAATGAAACAATGACTTTTAGACATGATGAGAAAAAAGATGAGGAATTAATATAAATTGCTAAGGTATTTTTATACTCTTTCTCATTTAGGACAAGACTTTTGGTCTAAAGAATAAGAAAGGAGCAAAGCAACAGAAGTTTATCAAGGCTGTCACTCACCAAGTTAAATTTGGTCAACAAAATCCACGTCAGGTAAATAACTTAAATTTCTACATTTTCTTCATCTGAATGTAATACAACATCTATTACAAAAATACTTGGTATTATATTTTAAATTGGAATCCTACTCTACAAACTTTTCTGCATTTTGCCTATGTTACTCAGCAATGCCTCTCAGATATTATTCCAGCCATCTTGATAGAGCTCTTAATTTACCCTAATGGCTGTATAACACTCTGCGGTGTGGTGGGTACACTACATTCATCCATTTCATTACTTGTAAGTGATCGCTTTGTTTCTAGCCTTCTGATTCGGAGAACAGTTCTGTGTTCTTACATGCATTTGCGCTTTTCTTTCTGTGGCATAAATTATTTGGTGGCGCATTTCTAGATCAAATGCAGTGGATTTCTAATTTTAATAAATTTGCCTGATCACTTTCCATAGAGATACAGTACTTCACATTTTCCTTTGCAGCACATGAGCTATAGGTATCGAAGTTCTTTCTAATGGCTTTCCAATCTGATGATAGAAAGTTATAACTCAGTTTTACTTTGTTTCCCTCACTACTGGTGAGTTTGAATACCTTTTCACTTGCTTGTTGGCTCTGTGGGTTAGTGCTTCTCTGACTTGCCTATTTAAATTATTTGCTTTTTTTCCTTGTCAATTTATGAGGCATCTTTTGTCTATATTATAGACAGCTTGTAAGGTTCTATTACATTTTACTATACACAGTTTTTATTTTTTGTATTGTCAGATATGTTAACTTTTATATGGTTAAAAAAGTCTCCCTGCCACTAGAATATTTGCCTTTTTCCTACATTCTTTTCTAATTATTTTCACAGTCTATAATTTGTCATAAAAATTTATGTCACTAAATTTATTTTCTTTCAAATGAGTAGCCACTTATGCCAGCGTCATTTGTCTTACTAATTGAAATACTGCTATTGACATATTAAAGTCTCAATTATATTAGGGTCTTTTTCTGGATTCTTTTTTTCTATTCTATTTATTGTCTACCCCTCAACCAGTATTCCATTGGTTTTGATTACAGTGGCCTAGTAACATATTCTCTTAGCTATTAAGGCAAGTCATTTCCCCCAAATGATACTCTTTTCTGTTTTTCTTAGTTTTTCTTAAGCATTTATCCCATGTGAGTTTTGAAATTTTATTCATTGTGAGTTTTATTCATTGGTAACTCATTCAGAAAAATTCAGCCCCATTTTCTTCAGGCTCTTTAGATCTTTCACCTTCTTGAGTTTAAGATTTTATAGACATAAGAGTTTTATTTTAAAAAGAACTTCTGTCAGCACACTGTCTTCTTTTCCTTAACTTTTGGAAACACATTTTTTTTATTTTAAATCTGGGAATATCAGAATATGTTTTTGTGAGATTGTTAACCCCTATCTGAAACAAATGTCTCTTACTCATGTGTCTACAAATCCATACCTCCAACACTTTTTTTCCTCTTACACGTAGCTTGTTTCTAAAGCCCAAAACTGTTGATATTCCATACCTGGTTCAGTAAAAATGAATGCTCAGCCTTGGTGTGAGATCATCTTGGATATGAATCTCCCTGTCTTGTTAACATGATCTTAAACTGTTCAGTGACACTGCTCTTTATCGATACAGTGGAAGGGCAGTTACCCTTGCAGGGTTCCTATGATGGCTAAGTGAGAACATAATGTAAATCTTCATTCATAATGTAGGTGTGTAAGAAGAATTCACTTTCTTCCCTTATTCAATCCTGTTCCTCCCCCTATTTTTTCTTCTAGTGGGAAGTATGTTGACTGGTAATTTCAGATGTTGTAGAACGAAGAAAGCCGTAACATTTGTGGTGATAGTTAGGTTTGTTATACATTCAGTATTATATTTTTTATAATTTCTTGGGTACCTTACCTGGGCTTTTATCTGCAAACATGAGGTACACAACTACCTACCATATTTAACATTGGGAATGAGCAGCAGTCCTGCCATTAAAGCTGGGCAAGAGGTGCCCACCATAGGCCCTGTACCACAGAGGTTGACCTGCTCTGTTGCCTTCAAACATAGCTCTCCTCACAGCTAAGGAGTCAGTGAGGCTAGCGATATGAGGCCCCCCAGCTGTGCACCACAACAGCTCCCCCTCCACAACAGCTCAGGGCCTCAAAAGGTCACCTCACATCCATCTTAGAGTATACTGTGTTGCCAATGTTATAGAAGTAATCAAAGGGAGGGTGTGTGCTAGGAGTGCGGACCCAGCCTAGATCCTCACCATGTCCTCCCCTGCACCTTCCACCTTCCTGCGCACGGGGTGGGATGAAACTCAGGGTGGGAAGAGGAGGAGCTGGGGGTGGACTCTTGCTTTACTGCCATGCTCCAGCATAGAACTCCATGGAACCTGAGCATTTTAAATTTGAACCTGTCCATCCAGGTCATAAGGTATTTGTCAGTATTTAACATTAGTTTGATTTCTAACTTACAAATATTTGTAAAAATGGTCTGTGGATCTTCACTGTATTTGCCCTGAGCCCCAGAAATGTTTGAAATGGGCCCAATGAGCTATGGCTACTTTTACTAAAAAATAAAATGACTTAAATTAAAAAATATATATTTCCCATTTTTCTATTTAAATACATCCACTACATGGTCAGAGATGGGACTGCAAAGTCATTAACCTTATTATAGCATTTGGCCATTACCTTCCTAAAGTTTTTTCTTCCTGGTTACATTTTTGTCCTGGATTTTTAACCTATTTCTTTGATGGTTCTTGATCCTTTCAACAGGCTTTTTAGGTTCTTTAGGCTCATTTAATACTGCTATTCTTCAGGGACCTATCTTCTGCTCTTATCATTTTTTAAGCTATTCTTGAGTAACCTAATATACTCAATTATCTGTAAACTGCTAGTTCTAAAACCTTTATCTCAGAGCACCCCTTCTCTGTAAGTGTCAAGATCCACATCAGTTGCCTTGTGTGCTCCACCCAGATGCTCTGTAAACATCTCACACGCAGTGTGTTTAAAACTGAGCTTCTCTCCACCCTCTACCCTGAAACCTGTTCCTCCTGTATTCCCTATCCATTTCATTAACAGCACCACTATACATACGATAATCCTCCTAGTTCCTCCTCCTTACACTTCATGTTCAGTCAGTCCAATCAGTTCTACCTTCTTAAGAGCTCGCTCTCGCACCTTTTCTCCATCCTTACTACTAAAGCCTATTTTAAGCTCTTGTGTTTTCTTGCCTACAGCAATTACATTAGCTTCCTAATTTTCCTTGCCTTCATTCTTGGGCTCCTTCTGGTCTACCCTCCACAAACTTATCATCGTGATCTTTATAAAATACAATCTGATTGTGTCACAGGCTTACTTTAAACCCTTGAGTCTTATTCTGTCACCTGCTGATAACAGTCCAAAACTCTCATTGATGTTTCTCGTACCTTGTCCCTACTCTTCCCTGTATCTTTGCATTTGTTGGCTGTCTCTGCATTCCTTTTCTTACCCATCAGGAAAACGTATCTATAAATTATTAACTCAATCTAATTTTCTTAGGCATATAGGAGTTTCTTGTTCCCAGAGCACCATGTATGTTATAGTTGTTGACATGTCTGTCTTCTCACTAGATTCTGAGCTTCTTTAAATAAGCATCTTTGTCTTTTCATCTTTGTATTCCTTGTCATCTAACATAGGACCTGACATATAAATATATGGATGAATCCTCTAATCATATTAGGTATGTAAATTGTGTGCCTGGAACTATGTCATACGTAATGTTTGTTTTGTTTAATCTCCCACGTTGACTTGACCCAGTGTTTTTCCACAAGGGTACTAGAGGTATTTTGGGTGGTACTGTTCTTCATTGTGTGGGACTGTGCATTT
Organism: Desmodus rotundus; assembly: GCF_022682495.2. Classification (NCBI taxonomy): domain Eukaryota; kingdom Metazoa; phylum Chordata; class Mammalia; order Chiroptera; family Phyllostomidae; genus Desmodus; species Desmodus rotundus. The sequence goes on from NC_071388.1 coordinate 170,256,468, forward strand.
CAGGTTGTTTGCACCTTTGATCTTCCAAAGGTGCCCATGTGTTTCTGGGAAGTGGGTTGTTACAAGAAGAAAATCATAGGCGAGAACTATTTGCTAAAATGCTGGGCATGTAGCAGATGCTTAATAAATGCTTATGGCTCCAAGTGTTTGTATATGCTTTTAACTTGGCATGGTACCATTTATAGATCTTTTTTTTAAAGTAACTGCCACAAGATTTAGCGGTTTTGTTTAATAGTTTAACCGTACGATTTAATATATACCGAAAGGCCATTGTAAAACTGATACTAAGAGGTAAGGACTATATACATGACGGTGAAAATGTCTTTGTTACTTTAGTGTTACAAGATATATTACTGTATAGTGAAAACAATTATATGAATCAAATTTTTATATTATCCTGGGAATGTTATAGGTAGCACAAAGTGAAGCTGAAAAGAAATTGAAGAAAGATGACAAGAAGAAAGAATTGCAAGAGCTAAATGAGCTGTTCAAACCTGTAGTTGCTGCTCAAAAAATAAGTAAAGGTAAACGTTAAATTTCAGAAATACTACTTTCTTATCAGATGTGATTTGTGTTTAAAAACTTCTCATTTGTTTTGATGTATATTTTCTTCAGAGCTGTGTCCGCTCTAAAATTGATACTGCCTTTATCAACATGACCTATGTCAGCACCTTCCTTACAATCGCTCTACATATGGACACAGCTATGTCATTTTACAAGTATAACTCCAGCCTCTAGCCCCCTACTTACAGCAAAATTAAGGGTGTAGACAGTCTGCTAGGTGATCTATGATAACGATTTTCGGTAGTATACAAGGCAAAGCTGGGGTTGTATAAGCCATAAGACCCAAACTCGTGGCAGTATCCTTCCATGTATACTTGTATTTTCCTTTTGCCTCCTGCCCCAATTGCAACTAGACAAGTGACTGTGGAATAACTTCTGTGTTTGTTTTGTTTTCCATTTCCTGTCCCTTTTTTGGTAAAAATAAAAGAAAAAAAATGTATATAAAATACTACAGAAGAACTGGAAAAGAGATGCTGTACTGCCACCCCATAAGTGGTATTTTCCTCTCACATCAGCGAATAGAAGATACCAGGTTAACCAAAAGTAATTGTATCTCAGGCAGAAGCTATACTTTATGATCTGGCAGACTGACATACAAATACCTTATGCATTTGACATAGGCGCAGATCCCAAGTCTGTGGTGTGTGCGTTCTTCAAGCAAGGACAGTGTACTAAAGGAGATAAGTGTAAGTTCTCTCATGACCTCACTCTGGAGAGGAAGTGTGAAAAGCGAAGTGTTTACATTGATGCAAGAGACGAAGAACTTGAAAAAGGTATTTTTTTAAAAAACAACATTTTCTTAAAGATATACATCTCTGTCTCTGACTTTCAGTTTTTGTTACTGAAATATTTAGTGACTTGAAGAATATTTTAGTCTTGGTAGACTGTGTTTGTAAAAAATAATTATCTTTCATAAAATCTGAATTTATTACATATGCCCTTTGATTAAGTGAAGATGTTTAAAAACGATTGACTTATTTTGGATTTGACTCTCACCCTTTTTTACATTACTACCTCGTCATTTGCCTAGACTACTTAGGATTTTGGTGAATAATCTCACAGCACTGTTCATTCCTACCTTTGGTGTTTTAAAGGAAAAAGACATTAAGTCACAAGTCTTATAGCTTTCCTGTCTAAGGAAATATGTAGTGTGTTTTGGGAACAGCAGATAAAAATACAGTATTTAGTCTCCATTTCTCTTTTTATTTAGATACTATGGATAATTGGGATGAGAAAAAACTGGAAGAAGTAGTGAACAAGAAGCACGGTGAGGCGGAAAAGAAAAAACCAAAAACTCAAATAGTATGTCCTTTTCTTGAATTGAGTGGTATTTATCATTAGGGACAACAATGTGGCAGGTATTTGCTGCTATTTTGTATTGGATTATTCTTTAAGTTATTACATCTTTTCATAAAGATGAGATGTATTGAGCTTTGTTTTTGGAATTTTACAAGTGTAAGTTATGCAGAATTCTTGTTCAAAAGTAGCCTTTGAAAACTGCGTGACTGAAGTCCTTCAACCACCATTTTCTGAGGTTATCTTTCTCAAGTATGGATGAACACAATCACATACTCAGATAAGAACTCTTTCCTTATTTTTTGTGCAAAATGAATGGAAGGATAACTGTTAAACTAACCCACTTAGTTGATAATTTATTCTGTTTTAGTGGTAGGGAGACTTTTAAAATCATGTGGGTGAAAATATTGTTACATATGAATTGCAGGGTGCGTTTTTGGTGGGTAATGGCTCTAGTATCCCAGGAAATGTGCTTTTAAAAATTTGTGCCTAATTTTTCGGATGCTGTTCACATTTATCTGTAGTGCAATTACAGCATAAAACCTAGCTTGTGCTAGAAAAATTCTAAGTGCTAGTTTTACTTACATTCTTTACATTTCTTCAGGAAAGAAACACTATTTATTAATTTTTCCTTCTTATTTGCAAAGTTTATTGCCTGAGGCTTCAATACATTTGCATCTTGCACCCATTATGCTTTGCAGGGTCACTATGCTTTGTGTTCCTTTTACACCTTTCTCCCATCTTAGATGTAGGAAATTCCCTCAAATTTCAGATAATTCAAATAGTGCTTATATCATTACTGCATGTGATTAAGGTGAAAGTGAAACAGAATCATTGGTTTTATTTTTTATAACCATTTATGTTATCTCAGTTAAAAATCAGACTTTTCAACCCTGGCTGGTGTGGCTCAGATTGAGTACCACCTGCAAACCAAAGGGTCATTGGTTCAATTCCCGGTCAGGGCACATGAGAGGCAACCACACATTAATGTTTCTCTCCCTCTCTTACTCCATCACTTCCCCTCTCTAAAAATAAATAAATAAAATCTGTTTTTAAAAAAGTAGACTTTTCAGATTACATTTACAAAGGCTAAACACCGGCAAATCCTTTTGTAAAAGTGAGAATTTAGAACAGTGTCAAAGACAGATTTTATGTAGATTCTATCTGAAGAGAAGTTCCTGTTAAGTACTTCAAGATAATTTATACGTACCTGTTTGCACAGAGGATGCTCTATACAGAATGGTTAGCCTAAGGATGTGAATAAGAGTATACTTGCTCCATAGACTTAAGCATTTATCTTGGAAATGGTCTGCACTGAGCCACTACTTGTGAATAATAATTGTCTCTATAGGTGTGCAAGCATTTCCTTGAAGCGATTGAAAACAACAAATATGGCTGGTTTTGGGTATGCCCCGGAGGAGGTGATATTTGCATGTATCGGCATGCACTTCCTCCTGGATTTGTATTGAAAAAAGATAAAAAGAAAGAAGAAAAAGAAGATGAAATTTCATTAGAAGATCTAATTGAAAGAGAGGTAACTAGTATCTTTTTCCTACCATAGAAAGAAAAAGCAGTATTTATTGTGAAATTTTAATATTTACCACTTGGGGGCAACAGCATGTTGTTATAAAAGGAAAAAAATGCGGTCTTTTCCAGAAGTTGCCTTTTCTTTAATTACTATTATGTGTCTAAAATGCAAACTAGCCATAATCATTAGGTAATTAAGTCATTAATTTTAGGATCATGGCACAGTTCTTAAGTATTAGCCATTGGCTTATCAAATAAATTGTTTCATGATCAACATAGTAGTTTATCAGTTCATTAAAATATTTAGTCAGTATTCAGATTGATTGAACTAGAAGTTTCAGGTATTTTCCCTGATGTCTTATTTTTTCACCATTTTACTCATCTTTAACATTGTGTGAGAGGAGACAGCTCCTCTGCAGATTTTAGTTACATGTTTTATTAACATCCCTGGACTCAAAAGGAGAATGAATCTTTTTAAAAACAATCGGCAACTACTAGTCTCTGGCTCAGCACAAAAGAGTTTTAGTCTGTGAGTTAGTAGCTACAGTTTTGTGTGTGGTGCAGAATGTTGAGGTTATCATAAATAGATTTAGGGTTGCACATTTTAAACTATATTCATTTTGCCATGACTTGAGTAATTTTAAATGTATTGTGTAAATGTCTAATGTTGGGATTTTCTACATTTGTTCTAAAATGGATATACTGTTTGATGTCTCACACTGGAGGTGTAATATACTATGTTAGAAAATGTAGCCTTTGAAATCAAGTACTTAATACATTCAGATTGTTTGTATTCTCATTCTGCCACATATCAGTTGTGAACCTTTGGTAGATTTTCCGTTACCCTCTGCTTATTTGTGGAGCTCATGTGTAAGCATGTGTGTCTAAAGCATTAATGGTGAATACCTGGCAGATGTTCAGCAAGTAGTATTTTCTCTATATTTGTTACTTGATTATTGGCTGAGAGAAGCAGATGGTAGTTTTTGCTTACTTTTTTTCTCATCTACTGAGGAGCACAGATGAGACTTGGATATTGTCGTGTTGCTTTTCATATTGTTTTCAGTAGCTGACTTACATTAAAACAATTTTTCATGGCAAGTTTTGCTCACTTGAATTTTGTAAAGATATCTAGTTCAGAATAATATGCTTTATTTAGAAATGTTAATATCTGGACACTAATTTTGCTCATTGCCATGTGAAATAAAAATAAATCAGTTTGTTTTAATTTTATGTCTTCATAGCAGTCACAGGCAAGGGCTTAACTGCATTAAGAGAATGCTACTAAATACTATTATAGATGACTTGAGGAAAAATTTTGATTCTTTGTCTTTGCAGCGTTCTGCCCTAGGTCCAAATGTTACCAAAATTACTCTAGAATCTTTTCTTGCATGGAAGAAAAGGAAAAGACAAGAAAAGATTGATAAATTTGAGCAAGATATGGAAAGAAGAAAAGCAGACTTCAAAGCAGGGAAAGCATTAGTGGTATGTCCCAGACACACCCAAGTAGATTCTTTATTGTTTCTCTCATTTTTTAATTTCTGTGTCATGCAAGATTTTATCCTTATTTAATCATGTGTATGTCTAAAATCAGTGACCAAGAAATGTTTGAATTTTGTTCTGAGTTGATATATTTGTGCATCTGAATAGATCAGTGGTCGTGAGGTGTTTGAATTTCGCCCTGAACTGGTTAATGACGATGACGAGGAAGCAGATGATACCCGCTACACCCAGGGAACAGGTGGTGATGAGGTAAGAGGAAGTTTTGGCACCTCATCTCATGTTGATTGAGAAAGAACATAGTGACAATAGGGCAGCGTGGTTAAGAGTGCCAGCTCTGGGCCTCATTTCAAATTCTGACTCTAACCTAGGAAATTACCTAGACTTCAGGCCTCCACCCTCATCTGTAATGTAGACGTAGGATAATCCCTTAATCACAGGGTACTTGTGAGAATTAAATGAATTAATAAGTTTATGTTTTTTTATACAACTTAGGGCAGTGCCTGGTATATAGTTAACAGCTTACATGTATTAGCTATAAAAAGTATGTTTTACATACTTTTCTCCCTCTAAAAGAAAAAAATTAGTATTTTATACTAAAAACATGTGACAAAATATAAAAAAAATACTAACTAAAAAAGTACAGAGTAGGAAGCAGGAGACAATAGCAGAATCATTTGTTGCAGGCAGACTTATTAATAATAGAGACCTGACTGCTTTTTATAAGGTTATGAAATTCTGACTTTCGTTTTGCAGTTGAAAGATAAGAATATCGTATTCTTTGTGTAAAAACGTGATGTCAGAGGGAGAAGGCATTGCTGTTTTTTCGAGATGTTTAGAAAAGTAAATTTTGGCAGCAGTCATTTATTTTCTCTTGGCACTGGTAATAATTTTGTTTCATTAAGGTAAATGTTAGAGGTAAAAGGCATAATTTATGAAAACTGTTCTTATTAGTAACAACTTTTTTTTTCTATGTATTTTTAAAGGTTGATGATTCAGTGAGCATAAATGACATAGATTTAAGCCTGTACATCCCCAGAGATGTAGATGAGACAGGTATTACTGTAGCCAGTCTTGAAAGGTTCAGCACATACACTTCAGAAAAAGATGGTGAGTATCCTACTTTTTGTGTAATTGTAACTAGGAGGCTATCCAGAGAGGCCTAGACCAGCTTGGCAAACTTAGATGGCAGTAGATACCAAACTGGTGACATAAGTATGTGGTTTGACTGTATGTAGAAGTAGTGAGTGGTAGAGACTATAGAAATGGTTGGCTGGGAGATTATGGAAGCCATTAACTGAGTTTAGAAGGGGATAAAAATGAGTTTGGAGATACAGCTAATGAGTTCAGTTTGGGACCTCATGAGGTTGAGATATTTGATTATCAACAGTGGCATTGTCTATGATATTGTGTAGACATTCACAGGAGGAAAAGGTTTGAAAGTCATTTAGCTGAGAGTGAAAGAATTCACCCAGGTAAAATAATAGGATGAGAACATTCTAGAGCATACTTCAAACATCAGTGTTTTAGAGTAATCAAAAGAGGAAAAGCTTGGGGTCACTGAAAGGGACAGAGAAAAATTAAGAAAAGGGTTTCAGAAAAATCAAGCAGGGTGAATTGGAAATAATTCTTCAGTTACAATTAGGGAAGGAGTTGCAGGAGTAGGGTCCCAGAGTTCGTTGGGACTGCAATATGTGGAATGAGGAGAAAAATGAGTACAGACCTCTCACTTTGGGGAGAGACATGGTAAGCGGAGGCTTTTTAGGATATGGGAAATCCTAAAAAGTATATCTGTTTAAGTATATCTGTAGGCCAGGGGGAAAGGATCTGGGAGAAGAGAAAAAATTGAAGATGAAAGGAAGCAAGTAATAGAAGCAAGATCTAAAAGTATAAATAATGAGTTCAGTTAGGAATCAGAATGGAGGGAGGGCTGATTTGGAAATCAGAATTGTTGATACAATTTATATCTAATTGTGCCCCGAGTGAGGAGTTTGAAGAAAGAATTACAGTTTGGCATGGTTGCTATGAGAGAAAAAGATAGAAAGGATACTAGTTAAGGTAAGTGGAGAGAGAAAAAGCTGAACGTTATTTTAACAATAAAGGAATACAAGTTACAACTTGAAAAACTGGCCTGCCCTCCTGAGATCTGTGAATTCTGTCAGACTGTTGTCTTAATGCCAGTCTGCAGACTGGTTTGCTCCCTTTGGAAGTAGGGCGTTGGTGACAATAGGCCCATTTGCCAGTACTTCAGAGGTTATAATCCCCAAGACTTTGTCACCAAGAGATTTTTGGAATATCTAAAATCTGAGCTAGTCTATTGAAAATCATCTTTGTGTATGGTATCATTGAACAAGGAAAAGCAGCATTTTTGTTTTCTCATTTATAGCCTGTAAGGAAAAGTAGCTGCATGGCCCCATAATCTTTTTTCATAATTTGATGTCACAAAAGGTTTCTAGATTGCCACTCATTTTACAGTGTTGCAACTAGTGTGGATTAATTACGGCTTGCAAAACCAAAAGCTAAGTAGCTGCTTATGTCATAAACATTTTTTTTTCCATAACCATTTATTCAAACAAAATATGTGGATGCTAATCGCTAGTCATGTAGGGGACACAAAGTTGTGTAGGATAACTTTCTCTCAAAGGTATGAACCATTCAGTTGTCAAATATTTAAAAGACATTTTATACAGGTGTAGGTAATTGGTAAATTAGCTCAGAAGTGAAAGCTCAGTTCTTGCAGTAATCTTAGGGAAGGCTTTCATGGCAAGGGGGGGAAGAGGGAAGTGTATCAGTCTGTGACTGTCAGTTACTAATGGAATAGTGTTTTCTGTTTCTAGGCCTTACTGATTTCATTTTTTATTTTTAGAAAACAAATTAAGTGAAGCTTCCGGAGGTAGGGCTGAAAACGGTGAAAGAAGTGATTTAGAAGAAGACAACGAAGGGGAGGGACAGGAAAATGGAGTTATCGATGCTGTTCCTGTGGATGAAAATCTTTTTACGGGGGAAGATTTGGATGAACTAGAAGAAGAACTAAACACACTTGATTTAGAAGAATGACACCAAATAAGTCAATGAAAAAATTAAGCCAGCTCAGCATGAATTGAAATTGACATTAATTTTTCTCCACCTAGAATTCGTCAACAGGATGTTTATTTCCCATGCTGATTTTGGAGGGCTTACTGTCCTCCAAAAAAGGACTATTCTCCCTACGTCTTGTCTTCTGACTTTGGCTACATCTCATAGTAAGTTCAGAGTAGTTCATGATAAATTGAAAATTTGGTCATTGCAGAAAAGGATTGATCGTTGTAAAAATGATTGTTGTAACTGTCTGCTCAAGTAGGAAGTGTTACTGCTTTTCCAGCTTTTGGTTTTCATTGGGCATGTGTTACTACAAGGACAACATAAATTTAAATTTAAAATACCCTTTATTTAATGCAGTTTTTAATGGGTGATTTCGTTTCTTTTGTATTTATATGTTAAAAAGACTGCCTAAAATATGAAACTGTACTTCATAAAGGAAACTGCGTAGGCAGATTCAGTGTTGTATGTCCTTGGACAATTAGCCATTTAAAAGGAAACCTCTTTAATCTGACAGGATCAGTTGCAATGCCCTGTGATAGACTGTTTTACAAACCTATCCCTCTTCTTTTTTGCCAATAAAGTTGTAAATAAAGACCATCATACATTAAAATCCAAATATGGGCCTTTCTTGTTTTTTTAAGTTTTTCTGTGAAAGTTTTCTTAGCATTTCTAGGTTGAGGATTTTAACTAAATACTTGTTACAGTTAACTGTCACAGAAGGCACAGGCATTTAAAGAGTTTTCTTAATACTGAATATAGAACTATGCAGAGTTCTGACAGTATTGCTACAAGTTTAGTACACTAATAACTTAGCCTCAGAAAGACGCTGTCGGTCTGTGGTCCCCAACCTCCAGGCCACACAGCAGGAAGTGAGCTTGAATGTAATGCACTTGAATCATCCCAAAACCATCCCCCCACCCATCCCTGTCTGTGGAAAAACTGTCTTCCATGACAGTGGTCCCTGGTGCCAAAAAGGCTCCTGTAGGTGATGTTACATGAAAGGGTAATTCCCGAATTGATAGATCATCAACCTAATTAAATATCACCTATAGTTGAACCAAATACTGTGTCAGCATCATTGTGGAGAGCTATGGTGTTATAATAGTACATACGGAGGTTGATTATTTGAAGGAGTGTAAGCCAGTTCACAAAAAAACTGGTGGATATCAATGCCTTTGACATTGAGATCCCCAGAAAAATTACGGTAATACATTTAAAATGGACATAATTATGACATATTAAATACTAGTTATACCTTACTATTATTTTTGTGTAAGTATATTTTCAAATATAAGCAGGTAACTTGTTATTTGCAAATATAAGTGGATTTTAAGGCAACTAAAATAATAACACTTAAAATGTCAGGTCACATGGACCCTAATCACATTTCTGCTTCAGATAAGGTGTATGGTTATTAAATCTCTGAATCTTAGTTTCTTTGCCTGCATATAAAGTGCTTCTGAATTACAAAACCCAAGAAAACATGATTGTAAATCTTGTTAAATGCTAACAAAGTTAATAAAGAAATTGACTTCCTAGCTGTTCAATACTAGTAATGTAACTGGCATTTTTCAAACATAGAACATCATGAGCCATCTTTATTTCCCATATATAAAACAAGTATGAATGAAAGTGTACTCTAAATACTTTGTATATAAAAAAAGACTGCTTGAGTTTTAGTTTATATCCATGAAAGAGTGTTCTATTATTTTTTTAAAGTTTTAGATGTTATTTCTTGCAGCTTTTAATAATGAAGCATTTAAAAATAATCTCATGAGCTTAAATCTTCCTAAAACTGTACCCAAGCAATCTTTTTTCCATTTTTGAAACCATCTAAAACTTTTCCTAAGAATTATCTCATAAAAATTAGAATCCATTTGCTTTAGACCTTAAATCAGTTTGTTTTTTTAATGTGTATACATAGGCCTTTGTGAACAAATATGCTAAAGGCTTTTAGCTGTTTGATGTAAATTTAAAGTATTACTACCTTACGGCAAGCATGTGATTGTGAAAACCAGGCGATCTTTAATAAGTGAATCAAAGGGAAAAAAGCTATGGTGTGGAGGTAATTTTTGACACCTATAATTATTGAAATGTAGGATGGCCTTCATCTATCATGCCCTTAGGTTTCTTTTATTATAAATCCAATATATGCTTAGAGAATGCAGAAGCATTTTGATCTGAGAAAATCAAAATGGTAAATTAAATCTGCTTCTACAGTAACATAGAGTACATTTCAGAGGCCAGTAGGTGTAATTTATATGTTCGCAGTACAGTTACCCTGTATTAATACAGTAAGTCTGAAATTGGCTTTGTTTTTAAACCTATTTACACATAATTTTAAGTAGTTTTTTTCTTACAGGTTGCTCTTTTATGTAAGTCCCATTGTTAATATAGCAAATCTCTGTAATCCAGTTTCAGTTACGTAGCAGCTTCATTATAAAAGGTTTATGGTTTAGAAATTTAAGATGTAAGAACTATGGCTTTGCACTTACTTCCTTATAGTCTGTAAAATAAGATCATTTTTCCAAACATAAGAACTTTTCATTTTCTTATCTAGGAGATTACATTAGCCTATACTTTTATTTTATACTCGGTAACAATTACAGCCTTTAATGATCCCATGTTTGCCAAAATCTAATTCAAAATAAATTAAATTTTGTCTTATTTTTCCACAAGTGATGTATATGATACCGTAAGACTAATATAAAATTGCTTAATTGTACCATGTATTTTTAGTGCCTGAATTAGGTGACTAATTATTGATTTAGAAGGTGATAGGAATAAAACTACAGGGTCAGACTTTTAAGTGCTGCAGATCATTAAGAAAGCATCACATCCATCCTCAGATTTTAACACACGATGTGGACATAGGAAGTTGGTGACAGAAGTACATACAGATAACATATGGTATTGCGTAAGTGCTATTCATAGAGAACTTTCAGGATCGTAGACCACAGACCACTTACTACCACTCTTATGTTAAGTTCAGGACTGTGATTTTGATTGGTATACTATAGTACTATTATGTTAATGCTTACAGGTACTGAACACACCGTGTTCATACTGTATGAACTCACACATAATTGCAGTGCATGTACGAATTCCAGATGAGGGGGTGGACTACCAAAATACTGCATTGCGGGGTTTTGTATTTTTTAAGTGTGTATCCTACTGGTAATAGCTGTGTTTTATGAACAAAGATGACAGCTTGTTTCTCAATAAAAATGACAGAGGTAGAAATTAGTAGACATCCACAGCAGTTGAACTGTAAACTAGAGGTTTAACAACGTCTGTAAAATTTTATATCCTCAGAAACAAACCTTAATGAAATATTAATACAAAATGGTTTTTTTATATCCCCCATTTTAATTTTATATTTACCCTTTTGTAATTAGTTGCTTTCTGTTATATTCAAAGAAGAAAAACTACTAGCTTTCATTCAGTTAACATTTTGTGCCATTCACAAATGAGACATTTGTATTAGGCACTATATATAGCATAAACTGTGTGGCTTAGTTTAAGACTTACTCTCTGCCTGATCTGAGTATGCATTTATTTAGAAGAGGAAAGTCATAACCATGTAAGGCTAGAAAACATGAAGCTAAAAGTGAGTACCTAATAACCACTAATAGGAATACCTTTCAGTCAGACTAACGGCAGGCTTCTCAGTCATTTTGTATTCAAATTTCATTGAGTATTTAGGTTTTCTGTTTTAAAAATGTCCTTCGTGAAAATACTGTGGTGACCATTTTTCAGGTAAAAGTTGTGGGTTTAATTGTATTTGGTCCCCAGAAGCGTACATTTCTGGTTCTCAAACAGATGTATGATGTGTAAAATGAACTGGTCTGTGGAGATTTAAGCACGAGTACTTAGTTTCCTTAGCCCTGTCTAGTTGTTACAATACCGAACTTGTTGGCAGTCAATCTTTAGGGTGTGCCATTGTTTTCAAAGGAACATATATCAGTTTCATTCCACATGTGCAGCTGTGCTGTTTTCTACCTGTGATTTCTTTAAACTATTTTTATCTAAGTCTTAAGGAACTCTGTATTTTAGTGACCAAGGTTATCAGTACCACTTTACTACTGCACATATGTTAAGAATTTTGTGATGACGTTACCATATTTAATTGGTAGTTATTTAAGTAATCTTGTTTATAACTTTACAGCGTGTGTAGGACTGTAGTATCAAAGAATGTGTAATTGAAAGTATTTGAGTAACTGAAACCTCTCCAGTTAGAAGTATGTGTACAATAATACACAGTTGTGTGGATCCCTTCGTGATCGTGCATTATTGTAAACAGTTGACCCTTGAAGAACACAGGGGTTAGGTGCACCAAGCCCTTCTGGTCCTCAAGTTGAAAATCTGCATAACCACAATAAGCCTTCCACATAGGCAGCTTCCCAAGCACAGATTGAAAGTACAGGTGACCCTTGAACAACGTATGTTGGAACTGTGGGGTCCAGTTACAGTTATATGCGGATTTCCCTCCCACAGCTGAAACCTGTGTTGTTAAAGCGTCTACTGTATATTGCAAATATCTCACTAAAATTTAGAAAATTTCAATGTGGCAGATGTGGAATCCGCTACATTAGTAGGAATATTCATTCTTGAATTTTTACTCAGGATTGAATAGATAATGAAAATGAAGACTTTAGTAACTAAATTAACATGTGATTAAGAAGCCACTTAATTTGTGGAGATACACATAACTAAATCAGCTTTTGTTCAATTCTCTACAACCTAATTAACCAAATGAATTGGTGGTTCACTCCATGGACCATTTTCTTCAAACATGCTAATAATTATTAAGTATTTCTATACCTCTTGTACTGATTGCCCACAATAGAAGGAAAGGTAAATATTTTACGTAACTTTTATACTCCAGACCTATCTTCTGGGGGGGGGGGGCAATAATTGCTAGTGGCTTCAGCCTATTTATCTTCAATCAAAAAGTTACACTAGAAAGAGTAATGATATAATCTAGTTTGATCCAGTCAGTGGCGTTTTTAAATTACTTAATTGGTCTTTTTAATTGTTTTCCTCGGAGCAGTCTCCTGATGGGAAGGGTAAAAGCCTCAGCTATCTAATGTGCAGCCTTCAGGAGCCCTTAGAGGCACGGAATGGCTTGTATATGGGAGAACTTACCCACCCCTTGACACCTTCCCTACCCCTCTTCTCTCCCAGGCAGATTTTGGCAGCAAAGAATTATTTTTAATTATTAATCATTCAACATTAGAGATAACTAAAAAGATTATTTAATTTGTAGGTTTATTACACACCTGATTTCTGATTGCTGATATCTTTAAAAGTCAAAACTGTATGAAGGATGAACGTTTATAGAACTTATTTAAAAAATGCAGAATCATTAGAAGGGACAGAAGTATCAACCCAGGTGAGTTGTCTATAAGAAGACAATGTTTAGGAGGGTGGGAAGACAATCCCAGGGACAATAGTTCTGTAAAATAAACTGTAGACTTCTGTGTCCATATACAGCATGCTACACTACGAAAATAATATTCTTCAAAAGGACAGGAATGCAAGGACGAGTGAAACAGTTTACGATCAATTCGTGTGATAATTCATTTGCACAAAACCAAAGGTTTCATTTTTACAAGAGCATTAATGTACTTTTCACTCTCTATATATGAGTTTCATAGACAAAAGGAAAAAAGGAAATTATTTTTTATTTTTTTAGGCTATTACCCTCTGTTTTATTTTAATTACGTAATTTTTAAATTTTATTTTATTGATTATGCTATTATAGTTGTCCTGATGTTCCCCTTTGCCCCCTCCACCCAGTGCCCCCTACTCCCTCAGGCAGTCCCCCCACCATTGTTCATGTCCGTGGGTCATGAATACAAGTTCTTTGGCTACTCCATTTCCTACACTGTACTTTACATCGCCACAGCTATTCTGTAACTGCCTATTTGTATTTCTTAATCCCCGCACATCTTCCCTGGTTCTCCCGTCTGGCAACCTTCCAGTCTCTTGCTTTTAGGAGTCTCTTTATCTTTAACCTTTGACCTTTTAATAATGATGTGTCTTGGAGTGAGCCTCTTTGTATCCATCATAATTGATAATCTCTGCGCTTCCTGGACTTGCATGTATTTTTCCTTCACCAAATTAGGGAAGTTTTCTTTCACTGTTTTTTCAGATTTCTAATTCCTTGCTCTTTCTCTTCTCATTCTTGGCACCCCTATGAGGCAAATGTTGGACTTCTTAAAGTTACCTCAGGTGCTATTTATACTATCCTCATTTTTTGGATTCTTTTTTCTTCTTGTTCTGATTGGTTTTTGCTTCCTTATGTTCCAAATAGTTGATTTGAATGCCCTTCCACTTCGTCCCCTCCACTGTTGTTTCCCTTTAAATTGTTCATTTCAATCAGTGTACCCTTTGTTTCTGACTGGGTCTTTATGCTGCTGAGGTCCTCACTAAGTTCCTTGAGCATCCTTATAAACAGTATTTTGAACTCTGCATCTGATAGATTGCTTATCTCCATTTTGTTTAGCTCTTTTTCTTGAGTTTTGATCTGCTCTTTCATTTGGGCCATGTTTCTCTCCTTGTTTTGGCAGCTTCCCTGTGTCTGTTTCTACGTATTAGGAAGAGCTGCTCTGACTCTGTGTCTTAGAGTGTGGCCTAATGTAGTAGGCGTCCTGTAGGGTCCAGTGGCACAGCCTCCCCTATCACCCAAGCTGGGTATGCGAGGTGCGCCCTTCATATTGGCTAAATACATCCTCTTGTTCTTGAGCCTTTGTTGCTGTTGCCAGATCAATGGGAGGGGCTTACCCGGGCCAGTCAGCTGATAGGACTGGCTGTGACCACTGACCACCAACCTCTGCCCTCTGTGGAGGATCAGCTGTCAGGGGCAGGGGGGTGGTGCTCTGACATGGTCTATAGCTGTCCACTGGATGTACTGGCCCTGGGGCTTCCCAGATGGTGCAGGCCAAGGTCAGCCCCCACCTGTGTTTTGCCCAGGGCCACCCTGCCTGAGCTCTAACATATTCTGAGTTGGCTGCTGCTTTTGCTGGGCCTGGAGACTCCCAGGTGAAGCCAAGCTGTGAGTCTAGGCTGGCTGCTGCTAGTGCTGGGCCTGGGGCTCACTGAGGCCAGCTGTTGCTTGCTTGATAGGATTTAGGAATTTGTGCAGCAAGGGCCCAGACCAGTCATTCATGTGGAAAAGCAACTTGGATGGGCCCTTAAATTGAGTGGGGCGGAGTCTCGGGAGATCCCAGGCAGGTCAAACAGTCTTGGCCAGGTTGAGGGACTGGACTGTCAGATGTGGCACCAGCTTCCCGGCTCTGCCTGGGAAGGGTCAAAAAAGGGACAGTGGTCTGCTCACCTTCGTGCTGCACACTTCATTTTGTCCCTGTATACCACTGGTGCCTTTCAAGCTGCTACCCCAGTGGTGGAGCTCAGAGGGAGTGAGTCTCAGTAGGTGAGTCCATGTGTGGATTCTTTTAAGCAGCCTCCTCCACCAACTAGTTCCTCCTGGTTTTTGCAGCCAGAAATAGTGGGGACTTATCTTCCTGGCACTGGAACCCTGGGCTGGAGGGCCTGGTGTGGGCTTGGGACTCCTTGCTCCCAAGATATCCCCTCCCGAATTTTTATCTACCACATGTGAGTGAGGGACCAGCCCATTCCACATCTGTGCCCCTCCTACTAGTCTGGATGGATGTGGTTTATTTAATACCATAGTCAGCAGACTTCCATTCACCTTAATTTTTGACAGTTCTGAGTGATGGTTCTATATTTTAGTTGTAATTTTGCTGTGATTATGCAGAGGCGAGCCATGTCTACCTATGCTGCCATCTTGATGGGAAGTCTGGAAGGAATCTTTTTAAATGAGGGATTCAAGACTGGCTATAAAAAAACTCTTGCGCACTCTCTGGGTGTTTCAGTTGGTTGGAGCATCGTCCTGTGCACCAAGAGGTTCGCGGGTTCAATTCCTGGTCAGGGCACATGTGTAGGTTGTGGGCTCCATCCCTAGTCGGGGCACATACAGGAGGCAACCGATCCATGTTTTCCACATGGACGTTCCTCTCTGTCTCTCTTCTCCCCCCACCCCACCGTTCCTTTTTCTATAATCAATAATGTATTCTTCAGTGAGTATTTTTTTAAAGTCTTACTTGATTAATATGAATGAACATGTTGAAGCCCATCTGATAAATTCTGTTAAAAATGAAATGCAGTAATGCAATGTATAGCACTTTACAGAAAAACATAGTTCCCTGTCCTCTATATTTCAAATGTGGGGATGTCACCAGAGACCATTTCTGTCAGCTATCTACTGAAGAATAAGTTATGATAAAACCCTCAACATTGAAAGAACCCTGTGTACCTTGTTCAGATGTCTGTCTTTCTGCCCTTCCCACACACACAGTTTATGAATAAACACAATTATTCAGTGTAAACAAGATGAAGTAAGGTAAGCCTTTGTTGAAGAGAGAATACTAGTGGTACTCTATTGCTGTTTAGAAATAATTGAGTCTTTGGAGGAGTGAATTTCAGGGTAGTCAAATAGCCACACCAAAATGCTTTGTAGTTTGAAATGAGCACCCTGGAATTTTTCATGGAAAACTTTGAAAGTGCACTTTCAGATGTGTTTTTACAGTATTTTCATAATATTCAAATCTTTAAAAGATGGTTTTCAAATCATTTCTGGAAATTTTAACAAAACTTAATATGAGGAGATAGAGACAGTAATAAATATTTGCCACCACCCCCACCCCCCAAATGCCATTCCAGGAGTAGAGACAGCAAATTTGAAGTTTAAGTTTTCCTGAATGGGTTTAGCCAGTTGGCATTTTAAAATTAAGAGGTGTGCTTGACACAGTAAAGCCAATCATCTTAAGCTTCGATAGTTTTCATTAGAAATAGCACTTAACCAACTTTAATAGGGTGTATGTCGTCTAGAGCTCTACCAGTTTAGTTGAAGTGAAATAAATGAAAATAAGTAGAGAATTCTCAAGGTTTTGGTAATATGAGATGCATAATGTGAGGTCTCGCTGCTATCTGAGAAGAATGGCATGGTGCTAAGTTTTCAGAAGCCTGTCCACCTTTCTCATCTTCTCTCCCTTTGATAGTTGAAGATCAGAATACCAAATGCACAACTGACTGTCAGAACTTGTCCGGAGGCAAACAGTAGCAGCATAGGAAAAAATTAAAGTGAGCCAATGGGATTTCGGAGGCTTTGACAACAGACATAGGCTGCTAACAGGTTTATTCTTGTACCGGCATTTTTATACCTGACTTAATTGCATACGTATGAGTTATATACTTGCTTGCAGAATTGAGAATGGGTCCTTGTATGAGAAATAGAGCAATATTTAGGAATTTGCTATACAGTGGCTTTCACATAGAGATTTTTTGCTACAGTTTTAAATTTTATTTTTCAGATGAGCTTATATAGTGAGTTATTTAAAAAATATAAGCCAAATTTTAAAGGGGTTAGTTGATAGAAATGTCTGAATTAATTTCTCTGATAAAACTGAATGGCTCTTCATAGATCTTCATTAAACTTTTTAAACAGCAGTATTGAGATATAATTGACACAGTAAACTATCATATTTAAAGTATACAACTTGATGTTTGACAAATAATATACCTGTGGACCCATAACCAGAATCAAGATATAATGTACATATATACAATTTTACACAAATAGAATCATGTAATATGTACTATTACTTTTGTTCAGCATAATTATTTGGAGATTACTCATGTCATTGCAGATATCAGTAGTGTGGTTTTTGTTGCTAAATAGTACGTCTTTGGACAGAACACAATTTCTTTACTGACTCACCTTCTGATGGACTTTGGGGTTATTTTCATTTGGGGCCATAATAATAAAGTTAACTAGGAACATTTATGTACACGTCTGTGTGTGAATATATTTCATTTCTTTTTGTAAAAACGTAAAAGTGGAATGTCTAGTTCATATGTTTAAGAAATTTTCACAATGTTTTTCAAAGTGGTTACATACATATCATTTTGTATTCCCACCAACTCCCATTGCTCCACATCCTCAGTAACACTTGACGTGGTCAGTTTTAATTTGGGTCTATTACCCATTTGGGGTTAATTTTTTAATACAGCTCAAAGTATAGATAAAAGTTCACTGTTTTGCACATGGTGAATAGTCTTATTGTTTCAACATCGTGCATCGGAAGGACTGTCCTACATTGAACTGCCTGTGTGCTTTTGGTACATTTGTTGAAAATCCTCAGACGATCAGTTAACACTTCAACTTTTTTTTAAACTCTATTTTGTTTGTTTACATCAATACTATACTTTCTTGATAACTGTGGCTTTATATTAATAAAGTCTTGAATCAGAATAAGTCCTCCAACTTTGTTATACATATTTTACAAAGTTGCTTAGCTATTCTAGGTTCTTTGCATTTTCATGTGCATTTTAGAATTAACTTGTCCATGTTTACAAAAAAAAAAGAAACTTGCTGGAATTTTGATTGGGCTTGCATTAAATCTGTAAATCAGGTTTGCAGAGAATTGGCATCTGAATGTTGAATCTTCTGGTCCACAAATCTGGTATTTATATTTAGGTCTTGTTGAATTTCAGCAATGCTTTGTAGCTTTCAGTACACAGGCTTTGCACATTGTTTGTCATTCATTGTTGTTTTTATTTTTGGTGCTATTGTGAATTGTTCATTAATAGTATATAGAAATACAGTTGATTTTGCATTTTGATTGTATTCTGAAACCTAGCTACACTCATTCCAGTAGCTTTTTTTTGTAGATTTCATGGTCTTACACAGAGGATCATCTGATGGACTTGTGTGAATAAATTACGATATTACAATCTGCATACGTTTTATTTCTTTTTCTTGCATTATTGCTTGAGTCGGCAAACCTGTCTCTGTAAGAAGAGTTTTATGCAAACACATTTATGTATTATCTTGCCTGCTTTCATGGTACAATGGCAGAGTTGAGTAGTTGCCACAAAGACTGAATGGCTCCCCAAAGCCTGACTTAGCATCTAGCCCTTAACAACAAAAAAATTGGTCACGCTGTGCCTTACCGCACTGGCTAGGCAGTGGTTAAGAGCGAACAGTGTTGCCTGGTTCATAAGCTTAGGTGAAAAGCATTCAGTCTTTTACCTTTAAGGCATAATTTGAGCAGTACATTTTTCATAGATTCCTTAGGTAAGATTATGTTCCTTTCTATTCCTAGTTTACTGAGGGTTGGGATTTTTTGTTTGTTTTGTTTTAATCAGGAATGGATGTTGGATTTTGTCAAATGTTTGTCTAAGTGATCATATGGCTTTTTAAAATTTTTAATGTCATTTAGTGTGTTAATAGTTAATATTTAATGTTAACTAAAATATTTCCTTCTCTTCAATTTTCTGGGAGATGTGTACAGTAGTGTGTATTTCTCAAGTAGTTGGTGGAATTCACCAGTGAAACTGTCTAGACCTATAGCTCCCTTTGTGGGAAGGTTTTAAATAACAAATTCAATATCTTTTAATAGATACAGGGCTATTTAACATATTCCTTCTGTGAGCTTTGTTAGTTTGTGTCTTTCAAGGAATTTGTTCATACATGTTTTTAGTACCATAAATTTGTTCTTAATTTTTCTTTATTTTTTAGTATACTACTATATAATATGTAGTAATGCTAATTCTCTCATTCCTGATACTAGAGTTTATGTCTTCTCTTTCCTGATCAGCCTGGCTAGAGGCTTATCAACTTCTGATCATCTCAAAATAACAGTTTCGGGGTTTACTCCCTGTTGTCTCTAATTTTACTGTATTTTGTTTCATCTGTGTCCATATTAAAAATTATCAGTTTTACATGTGAAAGGCCCAGGGCCAGCCTGGAAAAATTGGTTGCATCAATGAGTAATAAACTCTGCATATTGCAGATTCCCATACTCCCTGGATTTATTTCACAACATTGGCAAAGAATCTGCATTCTTAACTGGATACATACACGTTTCTCTTCCAAGCAGGTATTAAAAGCACATCGTCTGCTTTTCAGAGAGTCACTGCAGAGTTGCTGCACTGTCTTTTTGACAGTAGTTTAAGGTTTTGGATGTATTGAAGTTGCTTGAAAAGATTCATTATTCCGCTCTATTTTCCTCTTCATAAATTTTACATAACTCCAATAGGCTGTACCATTTGCTTTCAGATATATGGAGAAATATGTGGTCTAGTTTAAAAAATGAATTTTGTTAGCCCTGGCTGGTGTGGCTTAGTGGGCTGGGCATCGTCCAGTGAACTGCACAGCCTCAGGTCCCACTTCCAGTCAGGCACAGGGCTGGGCTGCAGCCTGGTCCCCAGCTGGGGGTGTGTGGGAGGCAACCGATTGATGTTTCACACATTTGATGCTTCTCTTCCTCCTATCCTCTCTCTCTAGCAATAAATAAAAGCTTCTTTAAAAAGCGAATTTTGTTTAATGAAGGAAAACATAGTTAAATAATTGCAAAGTCACTTTTATCAGTCAGACTTTCATAAATTATGTATGTTATTGGTGCTTACTGAAACATCAAAGTTTTGTTTTTTGTTTTTTGTGGGGTTTTTTTAAGAGATAAGCTTAGAAAGCTTGCTGATACTCCTGTTTAATTTCAACTTCATGGACAGTTAAATGAAGTTTTTTGCATTTGAAGTGCTTTCATATGGCTTTGTTTTAAGGCAAAAGAATATGAATTTGCCTTACAAGATGCAAAAATTTTAAATACAATTTTTTTCCTTCATCAAATCAACCTTGAGATTAAATTCAAATGCCTTTTGGTATGTTTTTCCATTCCATATAGTAATTTTAAGGTGCACCTGGTGTTTCCTGAGTGAGATTTACATCTCTGAGTGAGTGAAACGGTGCCACACGCTCCCACACATGAACACTAAGCAAGGGGTTTGCCGGTATGCTCTGCAGCTCCGAGTACACGGATAGTATAGACCTCACTCGTATTCTTTAGGCTTCGCATCATCAGCTTCAATTGTGGAATAAAGCTCAGCTTGATAGTTGATGGCAAGTTATGTAGGAAATAACAATTTTATACGTATTTCAATGAACAAGAAAGTGCATGACAAAGGATGTAGACACTGCAGTGACCTACATCACCTGCTGCTGTGTTTACTTGAGTCGGTCACTCTAGTTCTAATCTAAATATATGTTTACAGCACTCAGGAGTCCACATTCACAAGAAACATGTTGATGAAAATGTCCTGAGTTAACAAGCTGGACACAGTTTGTGAAGTTGCCCGTTGGTTTCCTGACCAGCTAGCTACTTTCAGACTCAGCATTCACATGGGTGGTTGGTAGTTTTGACAGGGATCAAGATGGTCAAGTAATTATAGAAATATCTATAAACTGCCTATTAACCTCATTTACTATCTATAATTTGAGAGTTTTTCTAAATCAGTCTTTCTGAGATCCTCCGGGCCTCGGCTGTCTTTGATCATTCTCTGTTCCTTGGCGATCTCGTTGACTTGCATGATTTCAGTAATCACTTCCATATGGGCAACTGTATTTCCAATATTTCCAATAAGCTACCACACAGCTCAGTGTGAAGTCCTGCCAGTACGTCAGATTCCAAACTAAAGTCATCATTCTCTCTCCTAAGTCTTTTTTTTTTTCTTTTTTTTGTTCTTTATTTTCCTCATTGGTCAGGAAATGACTGGTCATTGTACAAAATTTGGAAATTACCAAAGGTACAAAAATAAATCAGTAAATAAATTAATCCCACTAGACCCTGAGTCAATTTCTATGAACATTTTATTTATTTCCTTCTAGTCTTTCTTCGAGACACACTTTCCTGTGTGGTTGAGAACATGTTACATATGATCTTAAGTTTGGAACCTGTCTTTTTTTCCCAACTTATTGTCATATGTTTAAAAACTGTTTTTTTGTTTTGTTTTGTTTTGTTTTTGTTTTTGTTTTTTAATTCTCCTAAGTCTTTTCTTCCTTTTTTCCTGGTTATTGAGATTTTGTCCAGCCACTTGAACTGAAAAGTACCGATTGATTTTTCTACCACACCATGTTTTCTCACATATCTACCCTTTCTAGTCACATTGTCACTATCCCACATTACTCAGGTTCTCATCTACCTTCCTATTTAGTCACATTATTTCTCTCCCAAACCAGGACGTCTTTGAGTGTGAAAGGAACATATGCAGAGTGAAGCTGGTTCTTTAATACTTCTACTAGGACAACTGGTTTACGTAAAGACTGCCCCTTGTAGACCTGGGCATGTGGTCACTGTACTCTAATTTTCACTTATTTCCTTTCTTCCTGTAACTAGGTCATCCAAAGCAATACCAGACCTATCTTCTTAAAGCATTGTTTTAATCATAAGGTTTCCATGTTCATAATTCTAAAATGGCTCCAAGTTACTTACCAAATAGAATCTAAACATTCAGACATGATCTTCAAAATCTTCGAGGTGGTCACAGCTTCCCTTCCCTACATTATCATTTTTTCTAGTGTTAATTGAGATAGAATTGACAGACAGCACTGTGTAAGTTTAAAGTGTACAGCATAATGGCTTGACTTCCATATATTGTGAAACGATTACCACAGTGAGTTTAGTTAACCATTTATCATCTCATATCAACACCAAAAGAAAAAAAGTTTGTCCTTGTGATGAGAACTCTTAGGATTTATTCTCTTAATAACTTTCAAATATACCATTCAGCAGCATTAGCTATAGTTATTGTGTGTTACTTTATCCAGTACTGATTTCATATCTTACAGCTGGAAGTTCGTATTTCTTGACCACCTTCCTCCAATTTCCCCAACCCCCACCTCCCACTTCCAGTAATCATAAATCTGATCTCTTTTCCTATCAATTTGGTTTCTGTGGGGTTTTTTTAGATTCCACATATAAATGAGGTCATACAGTTTGTCTTTGTCTTATTGCCTTTAGCATCATGCTCTGCAGGTCCACGTTGTTGCAACACATTGTCATTTCTTAAGTAACTCAGTGTTAACACTTAACTTTCCAGATCCTAGGTTATCTCGTCATAAAAATAGAAATTAAACTGTTTCTTCCTCAGTTGTGAGGCTGAAGTGGGGTACCGTATGTAAAGAATGTAGCTTGGTACATAGGTACTTCGTACTTGTGCCAAGTACTTGGTAGATAGCACTCAGGAACTGGTAGCTATTATATTTCCATACTGTAGTTTTTACCCTTTCTTCCTTTGTGAAACATTTCTTCCTCTTCCCTAGTCTCCCTATACCCCCGTTCCTAAACCCTTCTTATCCTTGAGTTCTCTGAAGACGTATTCCCTTGACACCACCATTGAATCCCCCCAAATTGGGGGTCATAAATTCACATGGAAATTAATATGTATGTATGCCTTTCTACCTTGCACGTCTATATGTATGTCTTTGCTTCCATGATGGAGTTTTGTTTGCTTGAGGACAGGAACTTCGTCACTCAGCATAGCGCCCTTCCCACCCCCCACCCCAGCACTGCACTTTTAGGCAATGAATATTGGTTAGTTATGAAAATGTTTATCATTGACATTTTAATGAAGTTCTTTGGAAATATGAGACCTATGAGTACTACATTTGCCAAATATGGTACACTCATATAATGAAATACTACGCAGCTGCTTAAAAGAACAGAGTAGACTTTTCCATGTACTGACATGAAAGGTGACTGTGACATTCTGTTGAGTATCAAAAAAGAAAAAAGGCAAGTATAAGAACTTTGTTAAAAAGTATGTATGAGTGTATAGTGTGTATGTGTCTGTATAGATCTTTTGAAAAAGATCTTGACGCTATATACCTGTCAACAGTAGTTGTCTCGGTAACATGGTATTTATGTAGTATGTTTGTGGTAGTTTATGGTAGGGAGGGAGTGTAATTTTAGAGACCCTAACCTTTCATATTTTTGCATCCCAAAAAACCATATTAAATTCATCACTTTAACCATTTGTAAGTGTAACAGTTCAGTAGTGTTACGTATGTTCACATTGTTATGCAACAGACCTGTAGAACTTTTTTATTTTGTAAAACTGAATCTCAATACCCATTAAACACTAATTCCCCCTTCCTTCTTACCCCTGCCCTAAGCCCTGGGCAACTCTCCCTCCTTCTATGATTTTGACTACTTTTGATACTTCATATGAGTGTAATAATACAGTATTTGACTTTTTGCGACTGGCTTGATTTCACTTATCATGTCCTCTTGGTTCATTGATACTGTACCATGTGACAAAATTTCCTTCTTTTTAAAGGCTGCATGATATTTCATTATATGTATATGTCACATTTTCTTTATCTGTTCATCTGTCAGTGGGTATTTCGGATGCTTCCACCTTTTGGCTATGGTGAATAATGGCACAGTGAACATGGGTGTGCAAATATCTTTTGGACATATACCCAGAAGTGGGATAGCTTGATCATAGAGTAATTCTATTTTTAATTTTTAAGGAAACTAAACTACATGCTATTTTCCACAATGGCCACGCCATTTTACATTCTCACCAACAGTACACCAATTTTCTCTGCATTCTTGGCAACACTTGTTATTTTCTGTTCTTTTGATTGTGGCCAACCTGTTGGGTGTGAGTTGATATCTCGTTGTGGTTTTGATTTTCATTTCAACTATGCATAGTGAGGTTGAACATCTTTTCATATGCTGTTCATGACCTATTGGGTTGGTCAAAAAGTCCATTTAGTTTTTTCCATAAAATAAAAAGACACATTTTTCATTTTCACCAATAACTATTGATTTGGATATTTTGAGTATGTCAGCTATCTCCCGTGTGGTATAATGTTGATTGTTCTCAATGAGTGTCTTGATTTGATTGCTGTCAACTTCAACTTGTCTACCTGACCGTGGAGCATCGTCCAGTGAGAAATCTCCAGCACCTTCACAAACCAATTTTGACACGTTCAATCAGTCACAGCACCTTCTCCATACACTGCACAAATCTTTTTTGGCATTTCAATTGTGTTTTTACCTTTCTTGAAGTAATAAAGCATAGTATGCCAAAATGTTGCATATTTTTCCCATCTTCAATATTAAAATGACTACACAAAAATTCACCAATTTTGATAAATTTTTTTCAAATGCATGATGAAAAGACATCTGTCACAATACAGTCTAACAAAATTGGTTTGAATGAAGTTAAAGACAACTAAGCACTACCAGAGCCATCAAATGGAAACACCAAATGAATTTTTGGCCAGCCCATATATATCTTTGGAGAATTGTCTACTGAAGTCCTTTGCCCACTTTTTAATTGAATTACTTTTTGTTGTTGTTGAGTTATAGAAGTTTCTTATAAATTCTGGATATCAGCCCCTTGTCAGATATGTGATTTGCAAATATGATTTCTGTCATTCCACAGGTTGCCTTTTCACTGTTGTTGTTTCCTTTGATACAATTTTTTTTTAAGTTTTCTATAGTTCCACTAGTCTATTTTTGCTTTTGTGGCCGTACTTTTGGTGTTATTCCAAGAAATTATTGTCAAATCTATTGTCCTGAAATTTGTCTCTTATGTTTCTTTTAACAGGTACAGGTTCAGGCCCTATGCTTAGTCTTTCATCCACTTTGAGTGAATTTGTTATGTGGTGTAAGGTCAGTGTCCCACTTTATGTTTGGCATGTTTCCTGACACCGTTGTCGAAGAGACCGACCTTTCCCTGTTGCGTAGTCTTAGCATCTTTGCCAAAAAGTATTGGCCATGTACACAAGGGTTTATTTCTGGGCTTTCTATTCTGTTTCATTGGTCTATATATCGGTCTATATATGACACAGTCCTGGTTACTGTTTCTTTGTAATTTGTTTAATAAAATATGTTTATTTACAGTTTCTAGCCTTATAAAGCTCATTATTTGATTCACATATTTATTTCTCTCCAGAGACTGCTAAGGTCATCTACTGCCAAAAAAACCACAGTATATTTTTCTCCATAAATTATGTATAATTATTTCTAATGTTTGATCATCGTGACCTTTCTAAAGCATTACTTGATTTTTTCTCCCTTTTTAATTATTTTTATTATTTTTACCTTTTTATTGTTCAGCTACAGTTGTCCCCATTTCCTTTGTAATATGGTATGAAGTCAGAAGATTTGAGGCCTCCAACTTTGTTTTTCTAGGTTGTTTTGGCTCCAAAGATTCCATATGAATTTCAGGAATTC
Source organism: Desmodus rotundus (assembly GCF_022682495.2). NCBI lineage: Eukaryota > Metazoa > Chordata > Mammalia > Chiroptera > Phyllostomidae > Desmodus > Desmodus rotundus. The sequence continues at coordinate 170,282,549 of NC_071388.1, forward strand.
TTTTTCTGTTTCTGTAAAGAATGTTATTGGCACTGTCATTAGAATTTCCTGAATCTGAAGGTTTTTTAGGGGCAGTATGAACTTTTTAACTTAATATAAAATGTTCAAATTATTTGTATCTCTTTCTATTCATTTTAGCAATGTTTTGTAGTTTTCAGTATACCTCCTTAGTAAGTTTATTCCTAAGATTTTATCCTTTTTCATGCTCTAATAAATGGGATTTTTTTTTAATTTCCCCTTCAAATTGGTCATTATTCATCTATAGAAATGCCACTGAGTTTTGCATGTTGGTTTTGTGTCCTGCACCTTTGCTGAAATTGTTTATTGGTTTTGACAGGGTTTGGGGGGGGGCTTTTTGCAGAATATTTAGGGTATTCTATGTATAAGACTATGTCATGTGTGAACAGAGATCATTTTACTTCTTCCTTTTCAATGTGGATGCCTTTTATTTCTTTTTCTGTTCTGGCTAGACTTTCGTTGCTCTGTTGAATAATGGTGGTGAGAATGGGCATCGTTGCCTTGCTCTGGACCTTAGTGGAATACCTTTCGGTCTTTCGCTTTTCAGTATGATGTTACTATGGATCTTTCATATATGGCTTTTATTATGTCGAGATACTTTGCTTCATTTCTCATTTGTTGAGTGGTTTTATTATGAAGGGGTATTGAACTTTGTTAAATGCTTTTTCTGCATCAGTTGAGATTATCACATAGTTTTTGTTCTTCATTCTGTAAATGTGCTGTGTCACTACATCGACCGATTTCCTCATGTTGAGTTCTCTTTCTGTTTGGTGCGTGTCTGTTTTGTCTATATCATTTTGACAAAGGTTGTGTGTTCTAAAATCCAGAAAATACCCAACTGTATTTGCAAGTGTGTGTTTGTGTATATACATATATATGAAGGACAAGATGAATAGCTTTACCATCTAAAAGTAAATGTCTTCAAAGTCAGGTGTGTTTATTTAGATTTATACTTTATTATAAATACATTATAAGTATTTAACTGAAGATAATAGAATGAATTACTGGATACTTAAAATGAAAGTATTTTAGAAGGAATTTTTTAACTAATTTGAATTTTGATATTATATTTAGATTTGATTTCAGTTTAATGGGGGTTCAAACCCTACAGATTTAAGAAGGAATAACATTCCTACATAGAAGCAGTAGTAGTGATGATGATGGTGATAGTGCTTTCTCTTTATTGAGCACTTCCTGTGACCCAGCTCTCGTGCTGAGTTCTTTACTTGCCCATCACATGCATCCCTCACAACAGCCCTGTGAGCTGAGTCCTGTTATCCTCATGTTGCATAAAAGGTAAATGAGTTTTGCAGAGGTTAAGAAAATGTCCCAAGGTCAAATCACCAGTGTGAGAAGCAAATTAAATCTCAGCCAGTCTTAAGGGCATTGTTATATGAATAGTTCTTTATTCTTGACCTTAACTAATATACTGTGGGGCTATTGTTACTATCAATAGAAAAATCAACATTACTATGATTTAATTAGAAGAATATCTGAGTCTATTCATCTATTCACTTTTAGACAATGGGTCCACAAGATGAATTAATTGGGCTAAGGTACAGCAGATTCATTCAACATGAATACCAAACCCTGGAGCCCGAAGGATTGTGCAATGACACCAGTGAACTCGTAAAACGAAGCTCAGCCGTTTAATGAATCCATTCATCCCATTCCTGGACCTACTCACTTCTTTCTCAGTGTGATGTTATCCTCACAGTAGTCCTTATAACTGGAGCTTTTTAATTAGAATGACCAGAACAACCCTCACTAATAACATGCCATCATTATGCATAACATTAGCTGGGTAAGGCTAACACGGACAACTTGTTGCTACAGAGTAGTTTACTGAGGTCGTTGTAGGAGAAAGAGTTAGTGTAGAAACCGCCCATTTCAGTGCTATGTCTGTTTAGCAAAGACTTCTAGTCCAGTCAGATGTGGAGGGGGAAGACCAGTAAGTCTCCACCGGTTTGTTGGTTAAGCATCTCAGCTTTTTCATTAATTTAACAAACACTTCTGCAACTACCATATGCAAGCATTAGAGAAGGTATTGGGGATAGTAGAAGTTAAATTTAAAAACAAAAAGCACCTGCCTCCACGAGGCCCCAACCTAATGGGAAAATGGAAAACTAAATGGATGATGTTAGTACATGGGATAAAGGTGTGTGTGGGCCATGAGAGCACATGAGGGGATCACGTAACTCAGGGAGGGTCACGCTTCTCATAATAATACTTTAAATCTTGAAGTGCGAGCAAGTATGGCTCAGAGTTCAGAATAATTGGAACTAGAAGAGAGAAGGTATCGTGAGAGATTTCTGATTTATGGTTGGAAACATTCTAAGCATGAGGAAACCATAATTAAGATTCAGGGTGGGTCCTAAAAATCCAAAAGCAAGCTTTCACAGTCAAATAACATCACTAAAAGCAATATTATAGGCTTGGTATTCTTCCCCCCTCCCCCGCAAAAGTCAAATTCTTGGATTCTTTTAAGGCTTTTAGTGACTTGAGTAAATTAGAACTTCTGGCTAGAAATTGAGACTTGAAGTCCTGAGGTACGGAGGTGCCTTGTGCAGGGAATGAAGACTTCAGGGAGGCTCATTCCTGAGTAGATTCTCCAGAGGACCCACAGAGCTCAGAGCTGACTAGCTTTTGCTTCTTAAAATGGTTGAACAGCCCCACTGCCCACTGAGCCTGAGGGGTCCCAGGGACGGCGACCTTCTTTAGCAGTCAGTTTTGTCAAACCCAAAGGGATGCCCAGGGAATTTTACTGACTATGTTATGCCATCAGAAGGGGCCAGGTTTTGATCTCCAAAAGGTTGATTTCCCCCCTTTTCTTGCATATCCCACCCATCTCAACTTCTTAATGAATTACTCAGCAGTAACTTTCAAACATAGTTGTTATTAATGTCTCAGTCTAATATGCATATAATTTGATAGACTTTAGCTCATTTATAGAGCATGAATTAGATTTAACTACATTGACTAAATTATATTTATTGGATTAGACAACCCAGAAAAAAGAGTCTAATTAACTTAATGAATTAAAATTTCAGAACAGATGATTAAGTTATATGTGTCCAGTATTTACATGCAAAATTTATCCTTGAATTGTTTTATATATTCAACATTAGATTAAAAAAATCTATTTCCAGAGTTTACCCCAATATCAAGTTAATTTCTATCAACTTAGGTTTTTTTCTTTCTGAAAAAAATAGCAAAATGACATGTTGGACCTTAATGTTTCCCATTAGCTTGGAGGGTGTAACTATAAATATGCTTTGGAGTTCCACACTTGAACGTAGAAAGAAGAAATGTTTCTCTCTCCTTATACTCCCCCATCCTGGCCCTCACACTATGTACAGACCACAAACTGACGCAAGTTGTATATTCCATGACTGGATAAAGAAGAAAGAAGAACATTACTTAGTCGTCATGACTTCTCACTTCTCAGCGTTCCTGAAAATTACCTCATGTCTGAACACATCCTCAACCATCAGACACCTCACCCTGTCTCCAGAACCCGTGCAAACAAAGCACCGCTGCCAGCACTCGGAGGGGTTCCTGACCCCGGGCCCTCAGAAGCCTGATTGGCGTGGAGAGCACCCAAGCGCACTGCACGCACACAGGCGCTCTTGGCCTCGGGAGTAAAAATTCATAGCCAGTGTGTCATCCCTCCTCCTGCTCAGCTGTACAACCGCCTTCTTTGCCAAGTGTTTTTCCCACCCGTGCACAGACACGGCTGTGTGTGTGTGTGGAAAGGTGTGGCTGATTTGGACTTGAGTAAACTTTTTCTTGGAATCTTTTAACTATGATATAACACCATGAACAACTGCTTGTTACAGGAAAGGAAAGCGTGGTAACACACTGGTGGCCCCAAATGGAGATCAGCTGCTATTGCAGATTCTTTAGAGAGCAGAAACAAACGATGTTACATAGATGGAAACACTGTTTTAATTGGCACAGCACAAAACATGAACGGGGGTGAGGACATCTGCAACAACAAATGAACTCAACATTGAGTCTAAAAAGAAAAGTGGGCATCTCGTATAGCTAGAATACCAATAAGCCTTGGTAGGACAGCTATCCCAATGAAAACCCCAAAGACAAATTATCTACTTCTTAGTATTTCAGTACTGGGAATATGCAAAGTATTTTGGTATAGATTCAAAGAATAGCAATAAAAAAGAATGTGTAAGACATTAATTTAGAAGACATTTAAAGGATTAAATGTGGGTTGGTTGTGCAAAGGATTGAAGAAGAATACCCGGCCTACCCTTACTTTAGTTCTTCCTGTTGTGTGAAGGAGGGGAGCAGGCCAACTTAGATGACTGATTTGTGCCGGGGACGTAGCTCATCGCAAATAGCTTTTGCATTGCCTGGGAGCTCACAAAAGAAAAAGGGTCCCTGAAGGATTTCTGGAGGCTGTGGGCTAGTTTGAGTACACCATGACTGCTCTCTTTGTGCATAGTCTCCAGCAGAGTTCAAAGCACAAATAGGCACTAAATAAATAATGTTCACTTGAGTGAATTCACTAGATTTTTTTTTACTGTAGTTTAATCTCTTTGGGACAAATATCAAGTTATCTTTCTTTAAATGTTTCTAATGCGATACGCTTTAAACCACATTTCACAATTTATCCACAATTTAAAAGTGAATAACCATAAATTCTTAGACATATACTATGCAAAAATTTTTGCTCACTAAAAATCCAGTTCAGGGGGACCCTTAAACCAACCCTTACCCTAGGTACTAAATTTCACTGCATCTGGTAAGACAGATGAGCTAATACATTCTATTTATAGTTTATGCCCATCCCCTGTCGTTGAATGGGTCCCAGGAAATATGTGGAATATTGTCTCTATGTGCAGTAGCATTTGATCATTTTTTAATTTGATACAAGTGCTGAAGGAAAATTTCTTCCTCCTATTTCGACAAAAGTCTGAGTTGCAAGATTTTAAGCTCAGTGGTAAAAACACTGCTACATATTATCACCCTTGACATTTGCAGACTGAAAAGAATTCTTTTTTCCACTTGGTTTCTGGCTTCACTCACTGCCTCAATAAACAGTACTCATTTATTGTAGAAAGATTTAAAGACCAAGCCCAGCATGATGAAAATGGCAAGGGGACACGCTTTGGAGTGACAGAGCCCTAGTCGCAAATCCTGACTATTCCTCTTAATAGCTAGATGCCCTTAACCTTTGGTTCCTTCCTCATCTGTAAAATGTGGAGAAAAAGATTTGCCCTGGGAGGCTGGATTTTAAAGAAGAAAACGAACATGAAACACTTAGCACGAAGCTTCGGTTTGTAGCTGTCAGCTCCCTTTCCTTCGCTGCTTCCCCTCTCTTCAGGTTGCACGATGTCATAACGTCTCTGGAAGGCAGTACACTTCTCCGTTCTTTATTTACACAAATTACAATTTATTTTTCTTCTGGGACTCATCATTACGCAATTCCATCACATTATAATATGAACAATAATAATTATGATTAAAATATACTAGTGATAATGATATTTTTCACACCTTCCAAGTTGTTCACCAGATATTGTAAGGAACTCTAAAGGTCACGATTGCCTCTTATCACAGTCCAAGGACAGGCCTGTCATTAGGCTTGATTTAGATGCTCAAGGGATGTCATCAAGAACCTGCTTTTGAAGTTTTGACTTCATAATCTTCAGGTTGGATCCTCCCCAGTGGCCCTGATGATGCAGGAGAGGGAGGAAAATTCTTTGAGAGACGAAGAAGGCTAGAAGGGGTGAGCGGAGACGTTTGAGCACGTGATGTGAGGGAAGACAGCCGAGCAGATACATGCACAACAGTAATGCAGGGGTATATTCGGGATATTGCAGAAACAGTAAGGAGGATGGTCTGCCATAGCAGAGTGAGCCTCACAGAGTGGCAAGAAATGAAGTCAGAGAAGGAGCAAAAAGCCAATTAATTTAGGGCCTTCTAGGCCTCTGTGGGGATATTGGCTTTTTTCCTGAGTAAGAAGTATAGCCATTGAGGGATTTAGAACAAAGGAATAACATGATCTGCCTTACCTTGTGAAAGGATCGCTCTGGTTGCTGTGTTGGACCAAGGGGAAAGCAGGGAGACTGGTCAGCAAATGTGCAGCAGAGCAGGTGGAAGATGATCGTACCTGGGACAAGGATATAGCGATGAGACACAGGGAAGATTGGGAATCTGAGTATATATTTTTTTAAACTTACTGATTTTAGAGAAAGAGAAACATCGATTTGTTATTCCACTCATTTATACATTCATTGGTTAATTCTTGTATGTGCCCTGACCTGGAATCAAACCCACAACCTAGTCATATCAGGACAACGCTCTAATCAACTGAGTTACCTGTCCCGTGCTGGAATCTGAATATATTTTGAAGGTAGAACCACCAGGATTTTCTCAGACAAGATGGGGAGTATTTTAGGAAGCAAAGAATTAAGGATGTTAGGAAAGACTACCAGAGGGGGAACGCAAGGGAGAAAAATTAGAATTCAGTTTTGAACATGTGACGTTTGTAATGCCGATTAGCTAGCAAGTTTACAGCTGAGTACTTTCTGTTCCAGACACAATTTTAAGTGCCTTACATAAAGGATCCGGCACAAATAATGCCCCCTTTTTATTACATAAAATCTTTTATTACAACATCATAAGCATGTAATTCTGTAATGTAACAATATCACTCTCAAGCACACAATCTGACATTTTAGGTGAAATGTTCAAATTGCTGTCCATCTCGTGTGAGACACTCACACACCCTGCCAACCACACTCCATGTTGTTACTTCTGCCAGACCCTGTATATGACCGCATGTCGTCCACAGCAGAACTCTGTATACTAAGTATTTTGAATGGACACATCCTCAGTTACCAACAGTATTTAAAGTGTGTATAGATACAGAAAAGAAGACCAAAGACTGAGCTCAGTACACCACAGTGGTTAGCACTTAGAGACGTGAGGGGAAATCAGCAAAGATCAAGAAGGAGTGGGCCTTAGGGGAGAGGAAAAACACGAGAAATGGGTGTCCCAGAACCAAGTTAAGTAAGTGTATCAAAAAAGATAAAGTGATCACTGTGTCAAAACTCATATTTTAAGTAAGATGAGGACTGAGAATTGACCTCATATCACTGGAATAGTGAGGGCAAAAGCCTAGATTCAAGAGACATGGGAAGAGAGGAACTAGAAGCAGCCAGTGAGCACAGGCAATTCTTTTGAGATTTTTTTCTGGAAAAGGGAGCAGAGAAATGAGGTGGAAGCTAGAAGGGAAGGTGAGGTACAGGGAGGTTCTTCGCTTTTTTGTGTTTTGTTTTTACATTGACTTTATTTTTTAGAGCAGTTTTAGTTCACAGCAAAATGAAGCAGAGGGTACAGAGATTTCCCATATTCCCCCTGAGTGTGTGTGTGTGTGTGTACACATGCATACATACATACATACCACCACACAGACATATACAAGGGTATATATCTCCCCAATTATCAAAATCCCACGTCAGCATGGGACACTCGTTCCAATCAATAAAACTATGTTAATACATCATCATCACCCAAAGTCCATAGTTAATATGCAATTCACTCTTGGTGGTGTCATTCCATGGGTTTTGGCAAATGTATAATGACCTGTATCCACCATGACAGCTCACACAGAGTATTTTCACTGCCCTCAACATGCTCTGTGCTCGGCCTAATTCTGTCCCCACCCCCACTTCACCCGCACGACAACTGATCTTTTTATCGTCCCCTAGTTTTGCCTTTTCTAGAATGTCATGTAGTTGGAAACACACAGTGTACAACCTCTCCAGGCTTCTTTCGCTTAGTAGTGTACGTTTAGGTTCCTTCCTTGTCTTTGCATGGCCTGATACCTCATTTCTCCTTGGCACTGAATAATGTTCCATTTTCTTAATGTACCATAGTTTAGTTTTCCATTCGCTGCTGAAAGGCTTCTTGGGTGCCTGCATGTTTTGGTATTATAAATAAAGCTTCTATAAACATCATTATGTGCAAGTTTTTGTGTAGACATCACTTTTCAACTCACTTGGGTAAATATCAAGGAGTGCAATTACTGGATCTTATACTAAGAAATGTTTAGTTTTGTAAGAAATTGCTCAACTGTTTTCCAAAATGGCTGTAACTATTTTGCATTTTCACCAGTAATGATGGTTCCAGTTGCCCCATTTTTACCAGCATTTATTGTTGTTAGTATTTTGGATTTTGACCATTGTAATAGGTGTGTATAGTGATATCTTGTTATTTTAATTTGCAATTTCCTAATGACATATTTTCATGTGCTTATTTGCCTTCTATATGTTTTCTTTGTAGGGTGTCTATTCAGGTCTTTGGCTCATTTTTTGATGCAGTTGTTGGTTTTCTTATGTTGAGTTGTAAGAGTTCTTTGTATATGTTAGGTAACAGTCCTTTAACAAATATGTCTTTTGCAAATATGTCCTCCCACTCTGAAGCCTGTCTTCTCATTCTTTTGACATGCCTTTTGCAGAATTCAAGTCCTTAATTGTAATGAAGTCCAACTCATCAATTCTTTCTTTCCTGATTTTGGTGTTGTATCTAAAAAGTTATCGCCGTACTCAAGGTCATCTAAGTTTTCTCCAATGTTATCTTCAAGGAGTTTTATAGTTTTGCATTTTGGTCTATAATCCATTTTGAGTTAATTTTTGTGAAAAGTGTAATTATTCTTTAAATGTCTGTGGGGTTGGTAATGATGTCCTTTCATGTTTCTTTCTTCTCCTTCAGGTACTGCTATTACGTGTATGTTACACCTTCCATAGTCATCCCACAGTTCTTGAACATTCTGTTCTGGGGTTTTTTCCCAGTCTTTTTTGTTTCTTTGTTTGCTTTTCAGTTTTGGAGGTTTCTATTGAATATCCTCAGGCTCAAAGATTCTTTTCTCAGCTGGGTCCAGTCTAACAATAAGCCCATCAAAAGCACTCTTCATTTCTGTCACACTACAATGTTTTTGAAGTCCAGCACTTCTTTTCCATTCTTTCTTAGAATTCCCCCCTCTGCTGACATTGCCCAACAATGCTTGCATGTCGTCTCCTTTATTTATTAGAGCTCTTAGCATATTAATCATAGTGGTTTTAAATTCCTGGTCTGATCATTCCAACATCCCTGCTATGTCTGAGTCCAATTCTGATGATTGCTGTCTCTTTGAACTGTTTTGTTTTGGGTTTTTTTTTCTTTTTTTTTTTTTTTTTGCCTTTTAGTATGCATCTAAATTCTTGATAGCTGAACATGATATGCTGAGTAAAGAACTGCTGGGATAGTAATATGCTGGTGAGGTGTGGGGGAAAGGAAAGCATTCTATAGTCCTGTGAGTAGGTCTCAAGTCTTTTAGAGAGCCTGTGCCTCTGGACTGTGAACTTCTGAAGTGCTTCTCAGTTTTTGTCTCTTACCCCCTTAGGTGGGACAGGATGGCTGGTGGGGAGTGGAGTAGCCTGCTTTCCTTTCTCGGGGTTGGTTAGGCTCTGATAAAATCCCAATAGTGTAGGCCCTGGTAAAATAGTTTCCCTTATAGGCAGGTCTTAACACAAGAGTGTGCTCTTGTATATTTCAAAGCGGTTCCCTTGCCTCTGCCCCTGCTAGAAGCACAAGAGGGTTTTTCTCTGATAACCAGGTAGGGCTCCTGGAGGTAAAACTCACAAAACTGGGTGGGAAGTGGGGGTTCCTCTATGACTGGGTCCCCCTGGAGTTTTAAACACTCAGATTTGCTGACACTGAGCCTCCAGCAATTTGGCAATGACAGTTCAAGGTTTCCTAGCCCAGCACTGGTTCTCACGCAAGCATCTGCTCCAGGAAATTGTGATTCTCTGTAGTTACTTGTCTGTCTTTCCAGTTTTGAGGAAACCTCACTTCTCTGATGGATCTAGAAAAGTTGTTGATTTTTCAATTTTTCCAGCTATTTACTTGTTGTTAGGACAGAATGACAGCTGCCAAACTCTTTCCATGCCAGACCTAAAACCAGAAGTTGGCTTTTGTTTTTAAGATAGGAGATACTACAGCGTATCAAAATACTGATGGGAATGGTTTAGTTAGGATGGCTGAGTTGATGACAAAGGAGGGGAAGAATTTCAAAGACAAAGTCCCTGGGGAAGTCAGGGGTGGGCTCCAGTGCACAGGAAGAAGCTATTGGATTTAGACAGGAGCACAGACACGGATCCGTGGTAAACGGCCAGGCGGAGTAGCTGGGACCTGATGCAAGCAGGCCAGTAGATGTGGCGGTGGGAGCAGGTGGATGTTCTCTTCTGGTTTTTTCTATCTTCTCACTGAAATGGGAAATAAGTCATCAGCAGAGTGAAGATTAGAGAAGTGGTAGCAAAGATTTCAACAGAGAAAAGGTATGAAATAATCAACAAGTAAACTGACGTGGAAAGTAGAGTAGGCTTTCTGGGCTCTGCCAAGCCGTGAGTTTGAAGAGAGAACAATCAGCAAGGTTCTTCTTCTTTAGCCATGCTCAGCTTTCCAAGTTCAGGCAGGGAGGAGTACAGAGTTTAATGTAGTCAGGGAGGGGTTGTGCTGTAGTGCCCGAAGGCTGAGAGTGCGGACTCTAGAGTCAGGCTGCTTGGATTGAAATCGTGGTCCCGCCACTCTGCAGCTGTGCAGTCTCGAACACACTGTACTCTCACTGTGCTTCGGGCTCCTCATCTGTTTCCCATTTAGAGAGAGACTAGAAATTCCGAAGAGATCTGTGACATTCTTCTCCTCGCTCTCCCAGCCTGCCTGCATCTGGTCCATGTGTCTGCTGTGTACTCTCAGGGTGTTGTCGAGTGAACACCTGTGTATAGTGCTTAGAACAGTGGGTGACACACTACCTGCTAAGAAAGGAAGATGGAGGAAGAAAGTAGCAAGAAAGCTGAGGGAACATACAATGGAGTGACCTAAGTGAAAAGTGCGGAGTGAGGAACTGCCTGCTTCTTTAGATTTCAAAAGCAAAAAAGTAGAGGGAATTCCATTTACTTCAGGGAAACCCCTTCATCCAAAAGAGTACTGTGGAATTTGATTTGAACCCAAACGAGAATGAGGCAACCCTGAACACATGGCCTCTCGTACAGTTCAGTGGTGAAAGAAGCAATATGTGCCAAGAAAGTGACAAACAGTGCAAATCAGAGAAGTTCTGCAGCTTTGTTGAAAACGGTCCTTGTCCTGCTATAATTACGTGAGTGGTGTGGGATTGATGATCATCCCTGCTCAAAAGCCGCCTTGGAGCTGTTTTCATACGACCTGTTTCAGGCATCTAGAGTGACAGGCGGCTTGCTGTGTGTCTTAAGTATTCCGTGCTCGCTGGCCACAAAATCACTTCCATATTCTTATTGGCTGGAGAAAAGACAGTTTCGGTGGCTGTCCTTACAGAGTTCCACCAGAGCTTACTTTCCTGTTCATTCAGTGACTAGATCGTGTTTGCCAGGAGGGCCTTTCTTTCCTGAGGTGTCATGAGAAGGCAGAAGGGAATGGTTTTAGGAGGTAACAAGGCATTTGGCACTCATTCATACAAATGAGCAAGTGATGTCCAGTGCTGAAGAGCATGGCCTCTGAGAACAGACTGCCCAGGGTCAGCTCTCGGCTTCCTTCACTCCAGTTAGCTGCACACCCTTGGAGATTTCCCTTGGTTTTCTCATTTGTATAATGGGTATCACCATGGGGTTAAGGATGAAGATTCAGGAGCTAATATGTAAAATATTCAGAACAGTTTTTCACACAATACACACTCAGTATAAATACTACATGCACAATCAAATAAATCACACATGACTGGGCTGTAGTTTTTTCCTAGGTCCCGTGCCTTGGGATTCAGCATGACCAAAACACATTTGAATACCTCTATCCTTTTTTTTTTCACTTTCTCAAATAACCCTGGGCTTGCCCCTGCAAAAACCGTCTGCTGTCTTTAGGATAGCTCAAGTATGTAAGGGGCAGAAAAGACAAAGCAGAGATTTTCAGGTGGGATCATGAGTTCATACATTCAATTATATACTCTGAGTTGTTTTTGAATTAGAGTTGAGTTTGTATGTGTAAAGTGCTCAGAACAATGCCTAGCTGAAGTGTTTGTTATCTGCTAGGAGAAAAAGAGGGAGGAAGAGAGTAGCAAGGAATCAGAGGGAGAACGATCTCCAGTCACCCAAACCATCACCAAGTCCTGTCTGTTTTCTCCCGCTGTGGATGCACCCCCCCCCCCTCCGGTTCCTGAGCACGCTGCCCCTTTGCGCTGCAGGCCCCCTGCGGGTGCTGTTGTTCCGCTCGAAATGCTCTTACCACTGGGAACCTACCCACACTTTCCCTTTGCAGCCCCTCCCCCCCTTCAGATCTCAGTTCAGGGGTGGGTTCTTCCTGCAAGAAGCTTTTTTTGACTCCTCAGTCAGGTCTTTCATCCTTTGTTCCTTTGTTGCAGGGAGACTTCGCAGCACGTATCTTCAGCCGTAATCATGCTTCTGATTGTTCGGTTGCTCTGTCTGTCTGTGGTTAGTCTAATACATGGTAAATAATCCGTAAGTATTTATTAAATAGTGAATAAATATTGCTCCCATTCTCACACTTTGAAAGCTTTCTCCTTTTTCCTAGGTTTTTCACCGTTTGTTAATGGTTGGACAGTGACTAAAGAAGCAGCCAGAGGAGGAAAGGGGCTGGGCCTGTACCAGCTACTGGCTACCTGACTGGGGCAAACGCAAAAGGGCGGACAGTTCATTGAAAAAAAGCACAGAATGCAGGAGTTGGCAGTGTTCTTACAGATTATCTTGTCCAACCTTTGTGGTGTCGACAACACAGGAAAATCCACCGTTTAGAGACTGAGCTAAGGACTTTAGCGAGCTATCCGGCAGACACTGCTTCATATACAAATAAAAAATGTGTTTCAAACTATAAGATTTCAAATGTGACTCGTTAACATCTGCTTTCCTTAAATATTGTTTTCTCAGAGACTAAAAACCACCTAAAGGATAGAACACATTCTCACAACTTCACACACAGTAAAAGACAGGCTTTTACGCCCCTGGCTCTTCAGTCCCCTCACGTTCCAGGTCCCACGACTTTGTCACAGGACTCTGGTGAGGAGCGTTCCAAAGGGTCTCTGGAATCATAGCGGTAGAACTGTTTGTTTAAGTTTGCTTTAACAAGGGAATGATCAAAGCAGCATCTAATTTCGGTGGAAAACTGTCACCTTCCGACTTGATGAGCAGCCCGGATATGAGAGGACTGAAAGAAGTCTGGGCTGAGGGGAGGAAAAAACCAGTTTGTTTTGAGAGTGTTCCCTTTTTGTCTTCTCCTTTCGTTCCTCCTGACAATTTGCCCTGAAGCTGCTTCCTTACTACCCAAAGCCCTCCATAAAAGTTCTTCAAGAACACAGGCCAGGTGCTGTGTCTCAAGCAGGCTTTTCTTTGCCTCTACCCCTCATTTTCCCCAATAAAAATGAATGGCAAAAACATTTAATCAGAGAACACAATCATTGTTGATGTGTTAATAAGCTGTATCCAGTCTCAACAAGAAATAACATCCTTCACCCAGTTAAAATCCACATTCCCAGAAAGTCCCTTAGAAGTGACTCATGGAAATTTCAGTCATGGCATCAGACTTCCCGGATTGAAATGTGTTTGAGCAGTTGAGCCTTTCTTTCCTTCTCCTTCACGGAACTGTGTAAAGGGCTTCCTGTAGCTGACTGTGGGCAGGGTTGACCCTGGAGATCAAACAGTTCGTTACTATCAGTAAAACAGCCTGAGAACCAAAGAGTGCTAGAAGTTCTGCACAAATGAAACATTGTTTCCTACAGTAGTCACCTCCAACCATGCTGAAAGGCAAAGGATAGACATAGAGAGCAGTAAAAGAATTAGTTTCTAGACTATCTGAAGAATTTCTACAAATTGAGGAAACATGAACTATCCAATAGAAACGCAAGTAAAATTTATGAATTGGAGATTCACATAAAATTAATATAAATGATCCACAACGTTTGAAAATGTGGTCACCGTCATCTGTAAGCAGGAAAATGCATACTGAAAGAGCAATGAGATGCATTTTCATCTGCCAGAGCAACAAATATTTAAAAGTTTGATTTTACCGAAATTTGGATAGGAAGTAAGGAAATCTTTCTTTTTTTATATACTACTACTAATGCTCATGACAGTGTACAGTGGCGATGCCCTTTGGAAGAGGATACAACATTTAAAATGTGCTTGCTGTGGAAACAGTTCTGCATTTCCCTATGCATCCCGGAAAATACTTCACATATGCATAATGAGGCTTCCACAAGGGTGCTGATTACATCATTTGTATAGCAAAATATGAAATGGTATTGCTCAATTGTCTTATTCCCCAAACTGAAATCAAAAGGTGCTAGCCCCCTCACATTCTAGAAAGGTCCCCTAAGGATCCCTCAAACTCAGGACACCTGAAACTGCAGCTGTGATATTGGGGTCATGGGGGGAAATAGCCAAAGAGGACAATCCAACAAGCAAAGAAGGAATCGGGTCTTTCAGGATATCAGTAAGCCAATGCTACTAAACGGTGGAGCCCTTCTCCCTGGGGATTTCCGGTTTTGAGGGAGTCAATGCCTGTTATTGAAGACATTGTTCGTTTGGCTTCCTGACAGTGCTCAGCCAGCCATCCACTCCCCCTGAAATCTGCTAACATCTTTCTTGACTTCAGTCCTCCTTGCAGTCTTCTCCTGCACCTTAAGCCCTGTCATCCCCCCAAAGTCAGACAGTTATGATTCATGAAAATGCTGAAAGTTAACATTAAATCTTAATAAAAACTATACTTTGAGCCCTTAGTAGGTATCAAATGTGAGACATTTTACATTTACTATCACATTTAGTCCTCATAACAACTCTGAAAGTTGGGAACTAATATGACCCTGATTTTACAGATGAGCAACATGTGGAAAGGTTTTGTAACTTGCACGGGGTCACCTAATTGGAGATAGAGCTGAGCTTGGAGCCAGGCCGCTCTGGCCAGCCCCCTGGGTCATATTCCTACAGAGCCGTTCATGGTCCTCCCTGCTTTCTGGGCTTCCTGCAGCAGAGCTCCCCTCCACTAAGCGCCCTCTGCAAGGCCTCCCTAGACTGTGTTTCACTTGACATTCCATTTGCAAGATCTCGACCCCTGAAAATCCACACTTAAACTTCAATTTCTTCCATTGCTGCATGATCAGTGAACTTGTTTTTAATGCTCACGGTATCCATTTGTGTCTTGAATTCTCTTTCCTTTACTGTATCCTCCCTTTTCCAGGTTCATTTGTTATGTCAGTCATATACTATTAACCTCCATATCACATCCTTGGCCATTGTTCTCTTCTCTCCTTCCAGCCTCAGCATTATCAAGCTTCAGATAAAATATACTTTGTCTGCTCCTACTCCCTGGACATTGAACATTTCTAGAAAAAGTCACTAGAGTAGATCTATTTTCAGTGTATTTCAGCCTAGCTCGCATTACTTCTCAGAGATTATTGTATTCAGCTACAGCCAACTTTCTTTTTAAATTTTTTTCAATTACAGTTGACATACAATATATTAGTTTCAGATGTATAACATAGTGATTGGACACTTATATAACTTATGAACTAACTACCCCAATAAGTCTAGTATCCACCTGATACCATACATAGTTATTACAATATTATTGACTATATTTTCTGTGCTGCATTTTATATCCCCATGTACAATTTGCAACAGTAGCTCTTCCATTTGGTTCTCCTTGTCCTTCAGTTCCCACCCCCTTCCTGGCAATCTCTGAGAACATAGTGGTCACTTTCTTGCCTGCCTGTAAGATTCAAGATATCTGATGGAGGCCTCATGCAATTCCCTTTGCGCCCTCTCAGTATCTCTTGGTCATCTTAATCTGCCCACGCCTTTGCTTTACCCTTGCCCCCAAGAAAGATGTGCATCTCTGCCTTAATAAAGCTCATCCTAGCCTCTATTCCCATTCTTCCCTGTTTTCTCTATATTCTTATTCCACCAAGGGCCTCTCTTGATGGTGTTGTCATTTTTTCCCTGTTTTTAGTTCCTACAAAGATTCTCTCTCCTTATAAAGATCTTTCCCTTGACCTTAGTACTTCCTTTTTTTTTCTCTTCCTTGGAAACATCTTTAAAACTAAGGCTACCAACGTAACTTCCATTTTTCTGACGCCCACTCCCCACTTCCTCAGAATCTAGATTTCACCCTTGATTTACTTTCTAAAACCATTCTCTGAAGGTCACCAATTACCCCATAACTAGCAAAGCCTACAGGTTTTCTCAAGCTTTTATGCGCCCTTTGCAATGTTGAGCATCCCCCTCCTTTCTGTAAGGTTCTCCTTCCTTGGACTGGGACTAGTGCCATTTACTGCCGGATCACTAAGTTTCCCTCGTGTGCTCTTTCCTGGCCTCTCAAGGCTTTTCAGCCCTCCTCTCTCCCTGTACTCCCTCAGGGCTCTCAAGCATAGTCTGTATGCATATGATTCCAAAATCCATACCTGAAGCACCAACGCCTCTACGTTACTAATACACAGAGCAAACTGCCCTCTAGATATTTTCAGTTTGTATTTTAAAACATCTGTCTATCCATCTACCTGATTTTCTAAGTGAAATAGGTATCGAGGAGATTCTTTTAAAAACCCAGCTAATGGAGAGGTGACAATTATCTACCTAATGTGACTGTAGCACTAGTAGTAGTAGTACTAGCTGTAATAATAATAGCGATATTTAGAGTCTTGACTGTATGCCAGTTATTACGTCGAATACACTCCAGAACTTTTTAAATCTTCACAAGTCTGTTTGGGAGCTGTTAGTACTATCCTGTTAAAAAGTCCTGTGCATAGATCATCTCATAAGTCTTTATAACAGTGAGGTTGTTGTAGTTGTTCTTCTTATCCCCCTTTTAAACACGAGCACACCAAGGTTTAAAGAGGTTACATAATTGCACAGCTAGTAAATGACAGCCAGTATTTGAAGATGACTCTGTAAGGATGGTGGTGAGAGTGACAGCTCTCTTTCCTAGCAGCTACCACGTGCCAGGACCCGTGCAAGATAGGCACACATGCTGTCTGACTTTCAGGGTTCAATGACATAGCTTCTCATTTTGACAGATTAGGAAACTAAGGCTGAGAGAGATTAAATAAAAAGCCCTCGGTTACAGAGCTAATAAATTGCAGAATTGGCGTAGTAGAGTAAAAGTGGCAACAAATTCTTTGTAGTTTCTGCCATAAAGAGGTAGAGTCTGTTTCCCTGCCAGCTGAAGGGTGGAATGGAGCCAGAAGTGACTAGAGTCATTCACTTAAATGTCCCAGTGGCATCTCAAACTCAGTATCCAAGTCTGAGTTCATTGTCTTATCCCTTAAAAAAAATCTTTTTTTAAATATGTTTTAGTTTGATAAACAGATGCTTAGTATCAAACAAATAGGGAACTAAATCTCAGCTCTACCCCATTCACTCCCATTCCCCACCTCTGAATTGAATCTGCCTTATGTATCATTGCCTGATTAATCTTCATTAAGTGCAACTCTAAAGTTAGTGCCCGTTCAAACACTTGTAGTGGGTTTCCACTCTCTGGCCCAAACATGTCCAGCATCTTCCCGTACTTCATTCTAAATTTCAGCCGGAACGAATTACTTGTATCTCCACAGATGGTGCCTTGCTGCCCGCTGTCTCCTGACATGCTCACACTTTTCTACCTCCCTGGTGTTAAAATGCTTTCCCCACTGCATTCAATCTGTCAAGTCATAACCATTTTATTTTTATTTGTTATTTAATCTTTCTCGAATTTTTTCCATTACTATTTAGTCCCCTTATATCTACCTCTCCCTGCAATCAACACACTGTTTTCAATGTCCATGAGTCCTTTCCCCTTTTTTGCTCAATCTCTCCATCCCCTCACCTCCCACCCACTAGCTGTCATCCTGCTCTCCATATGAGTCTGTCTCTGTTTTACTTGTTAGTTCAGTTTGTTCATTAGATTCCACATATGAATGAAATCATAGGTATTTGTATTTTTCTGCCTGGCTTATTTCACTTAGTGTAATGTTCTCCATGTCCATCCATACCGTCATAAAGGGTAAAATTTTCTTGTTTTTTTTTTTTTATGGCTGAGCAGTATTCTGTTGTGTAAATGCCCCATAGTTGTTTTATCCACTCATCTACTGGTGGAAACTTGGGCTGCTTCCATATCTTGGTGATTGTAAATAATGCTGCAATGAACACAGAGGTGCTTATGTTCTTTCAAATTAGTGTTTTGGGTTCCCTCTAATATATTCCCAGAAGTGAGGTTGCTGGGTCAAAAGGCAGATCTATTTTTAATTTTCTGAGGTACCTCCATACTGCTTTCCACAGTGGCTGCACCAGTCTGCATTTCCACCAACAGTACAAAGGTTTCCCCTTTCTCCACATCCTCGCCAGCACTTGTTTGTTGATTTACTGATGATGGCCATTCTGACAGGTATGAGGTGGTATCGCATTGTGGTTTTAATTTGCATTTCTCTGATGATTAGTGACATTGAGCATCTTTTCATATGTCTATTCTGTTTTTTTCTTTTTTTGTGTGTTGAGTTTTGTAAGTTCTTTATAAGTTTTGTATATTAACCCCTTATCATATGTATTGGCAAATATATTCTCCCATTCTGTGGGTTGTCTTTTTATTTTGTTGATAATTTCCTTTGGTGTGCAAAAACTTTTTAGTTTGATGTAGTCCCATTTATTTATTTTTCTTTTTTTCCCCTTGACAGTCCCATTTATTTATTTTTTCTTTTTTCCCCTTTTTTCTGATAATTTTCTTAGTACAGGTCTTTTACATCCTTGGTTAGGTTTCTCCCTAGGTATTTCATTCTTTTTGTAGCAATTGTGAATAGGATTGTTTTCTTACTTTCCCTTTCTGTTAGTTAATTCTTGGCATATAAGACAGTACCATGTTGTAAGTGATAACCACTTCAAACACTATGTCTTCCATTAGTTTTTTCTTGATGCCTCCAGATTAAAGTGATTTCTCCTTACTCTGGATTTCCAAATAAAATTTGCTTTTCCTATTTTAATTATTTATCTTGTGTTATAATTACTTTTGAAAAGTTGCCATTTCTTTTACTAGATTTCAAGTTCCCCGAGGAGGATGATTTATCTCAGCCATCAGCACATCACCTGCAGTAACCTCCCAGAACCTTACACAAAAAAATGTGGAGAATCTGGAGACTCAGTAAATAATGTTATTGTCCCATTGAGTCAAACTGAGAAAAAGACATCAAAGTCATATTGGTGGAGAAATATTGCTTTATTACTGATGAAAACTGTACTGGAAAATGTGACCAGATGGCTTGATATTATACTTCTAAAACAGTAGGCTTATCATCTACCCCATCGTGGAGGAGCTAGACAAACTCAAGTCTTCCTCCCGGCCCGCAGGGCCAGGCCTGACTGCTTGGAAGAGAGCAGGCCCACAGTGCACCTGGTTGGCACAATGACAGATCCACTGACCACAGAGCCCAGGTCCTTCTCTCAAACCTTCCAGGAGAAGTGAGTAACACAGCAGAGACCTGAGGTCGTAGTTCACCTGAGGTCCCTCCACACAGAAACATGAGGATTAGCCTTGATGAAGATGATAAAATCTAAACGGAAACTTTGTCTTCAATTATCACCCACCCAGAATCATGGACAAGGAAAATAGAAGAAACATGATTGAATATAAAGGAATTTAGAGATATATGTAAATGTAACAATAATAGCAATGGTGGCAGTATATACTAAATTTTATAATAAGTTAGGGCACTGTTCCAAGCTTTTTCATTGTACATAACTTAGTTATCATCTCCATGAAACGTATATTAAATACTAATATTATCTCCATTTTATAAACAAAGAAACAAGAATACAGAGAGATTTAAAAATCCAGTAAGTGGTAGAAGTGGAATTCAAATACTTTCTCTTTAAACCTAACTATTTATAAGGTGAGAAATATTGATGACACTTTTCTTTTTTTATTTATTTATTTTAACATTTTTTTATTGTTGTTCAAGTACAGTTTTATGCCTTTCCCTCCCCACCTCCCTCCCCTGTTTCCACCACCCCCCTTGTTACTGTCCATGTGTCCTTTATAATTGTTCCTGTAAACCCTTCACCCTTTTCCCCTATAATCCCCTCCCCTCTCCCCTCTGGTCACTGTAAATGAATGGATCATAAAACTATGGTACATTTACACAATGGAATTCTATGCAGCAGAAAGAAAGAAGGAGCTCCTACCGTTTGGGACAGCACGGATGGAACTGGAGAGCATTATGCTAAGTGAAATAAGCCAGGTGGTGGAAGACAAATATCATATGATCTCACCTTTAACAGGAACATAATCAACAAAACAAACAAGCAAGCAAATTCAGTGTCTATAACCAAGGACACTGAAATTGACCCTTTTCATATTGCTACGCTATCAAAACCTCCCCAACTCACACTCCACTTCCCTGTTCAGCAATTTAATAACTTAGGGTTTCCCTTTGTCACACAAAAGGTTATTATTGGTTTAATAGCCTACAGATGAAGAACATCTGTTACTGTGTGATCAAACCATTGTATGGCTGCATCACTAATGAAACTCCAGATTGCTTTCCAGAATCCAGGTGCCTTCTACAAGTAGCAAAGAGCATCCTCCCGATGTTCAATTTTTCATTGACTTGTTTTTCCATTGTTCAATGTTTATTTAAATGGCGAAGTCTCTTGCCTAGAGATGCCTTCTCTCCTCCTTCACTCTCATGTCCCAACCCATGAATGTGTTGGTTTTTTCCCTTTAAAAACTTCAGTGTATTACTTAGACAATGTATTGCTTAGCTAAGAAAACATAATAGAGGCTGTGTAGCACAAAGGCCTTAGCCTGGGAATGAAAAAATTCCTTGCCAATTAAATGCAGGCCTAGCAGACCAAAATGATTGTCTCTTGGGATATGCTGAGTTAGCATTAATCAAGAGCAATGTGTTATGAAAAGAAGTAGGTATACATAGCACTCAGTTACTGAGAACAGTTGCCTCCTATGCTGCTCCCAGTACAAAACTCAAGAAAGACACCTCTGCACATGCCTAACACCAGATAAAAAACTCCACCCCGCATTACTGCAAGCAATATTACCTTCACTTTAGAAATCCCAGAACCCCCTGGGATGCTTGAGCAGGGAAAGTTAGGGAGGGACGCAGGATAATGTGAAGAGAGCAAGACACAGGGACTGATTTTTATAATGCCACAGTCATTCAGCTATCGTTGGCTGCTTTAATGAAAACAAGATTTAAACTATCTTTGGAACGTGGACAAAACCTGGTTAGAATCTGACATGCCTTAACACACTTGAACAGCCCCTCCTCAGCCACAACCAAGGCCTTGGACAGACTGTAGGAAGAGTCAGCAATTTCACTTAGATGCTCAGGGATTGTCTCTGTATCTGCCTCTGAGCCTCCATTCCTTATCCCACTTGCTATGTTTTGGCAAATCCAGTGCCATTAGTACTCAACAATGTTTACTTAGCAAGGTCCTTAGATGGCCAAAATAAACCTAGCCCATACTCGCATGAAACCTGCGGCCCAGACTAGAGGAGAATACACGTTCCTGCGTGAAGTACCTAGGCAATCCCAACCTCATGGTATAAATGCTGTACAAATAGTATTACTTCTCTTGCCTGAATTGCTCTCTCTGTGTATTCCCCTTAGATTCATATCTTGGTTGGACTTTGATCTTGCTTCTTGACACTTTCTGGTATTATCCTTAACTCCATGTTCCCCAGACAATTGGTCAATTTCTATCATTCCCTCTGTCTCTCTCTCTGTCTCTCTGTCTCTCTCTCTCTCACACACACACACCCTTCCATTCCCAGGATCAGTGCTCAGGTCTGGAGCCCCAGATTTAAATGGATACTTCTCAACCTTTAAACTGATTAATTTACACCTTAGTTACAATTGAAAGGGAAAGAAATTAACTGTCCTGCTCTGGAAAAATTGTCAGCTTTCAGAACACTAGTGTGGGCCTGTCTGCTAAAAACAGACTAATACATGATTACAATTAATTACTTGAAATTTTGTTTCCATTTAAAACACTGTGTTGAATGAGCAATTGTTCTGTTGCGGGATGGTATACATCTTTCCAGTCAGCAGGATATTGTTCAAAATGTGTTTCTAAAAAATAATGAGTTATGATGGTTTAACACTTGCCAAAAGAATTATAATTCCCGTTTTGAAGCCAACAGAAGCTCAAATGCTTCTGACTGTGTCAGATCTGACTGGAAACAGAGCCCTTAAGTGAATGAATCATTGAACAAAATTGTTTATTAATACTGACCGTATGTAGGGCACCGTGGCAGACCTCTGTTTTCTGGTAGCTTGTGATATGACAAGGAGGCAGGACAGATGTACATATATGTGTGTGTATGTATAAAAATGAACAACAAAAAACACCCTGATTTATATGCCAATGAGTAGGATATCCCAGTACTGCTAAGACTGTCGAAACTGGACTATAGAACAATCACTGGTACCCTTTTATTCTTAAGAGAATTTCACACCTGTGGCCAAAGAAAGGGTATGTTTTCTCAGCATTCCTACTGTATCTACTACAGTAGCATCTAGTAGCATTTCAACAGAGCCTACAACACATGGCAAGATAAAATAATGGAAAATGTAGTAAACATTTTTTGTCTGGCTGCCCAACCTCTATGTACCCTACTTCTGGTAAGAGTCCACCATCTGTTTGGGGATTGACCCCTTCTCACTCTCCAGGCATGCAGTTCCTAAGCAGCGGGCTTCACTTGCAGCTCTGGAGGGCCAGTCTTGGCCAGAACATCATTTTATATGATGTCTGTTACTAATTCACAAGCAAGTCAATCATGCTAATAAGACTCTCAGACTGTTGCTGGAGCCATCAAGGTGGCAGACTCCTTCTTCCTGCTGGACTCTCACTGGAAAGGTCGAGCGGCTAGGGCTGCTACAGCTTTCTTGGCACCATGTGGAGCCTTAGAATGAAGCCTGAGCATGGATCCTGATGTGGAGATTAGAAGTAAGTGAAAAGATGACAGAAGCCAAGAGCTTCCCGCCCCTGGATTTTTTAGTTACGTGAGCCAGTAAATTCCTATCTTACACAGTTTGTGTTTGAGGGTTTTTTTGTGTTTTGTTTTTGCCTAACACAACTTGCAAGTGTGGTTTATTTTATGTTAGGCAAACAGTGGCTAAATCAGGAGCAGGTCCTTAAGGAAATTCCCTTCCTCTCAAATCCATTGAGTCAGTGCTATTTCTTCTCCAGAAGCCGTGACTCATATGGCTGCAGCCAGCCTTGTTGCTCCTTCTCAGGTCAGGTTTCCTCCACCACCCACTCGATCCTGGGAGTATCCCAAGAGCCAGTGTGGGTGGGACTCTATCGCCTCTCCCCACTTCCCACCTCATGGCACGGCCATTTACCGGCTACAGGACCTTGGGAAACCCTGTCCCAGCCTCCACCTCTCTCCTCCCCTCTTGCTGCCACCACTGCTGCGGGCCTTCCTTTCAGCCGTTTTCTTGTGGCCATCCTTGAGGAAGGGTCTTGTCTACCCATGCAAAACATGGGCATGAGCTCCTAGTGTTCTGTTCTGCGGGCATGTGATAATTGTTAACATATGGTGAATGCATATTAAGAGACAGTTACAGCTAAGAGCTTTATGTAGATTACCTCATATAATCCTTTCAACAACCCTGGCCTGTGGTCTAATGTTATCCCTGCTTTACAGATCAGGAAACTGAGCCATAGGTCAGTTGAATCAATTTCACAAGGTCACACAACCGAGAAGTAGCCGTATCACAAGGTGGGAAGGAATGTTACATTCTCCTGTGAATCTTGGCAGTGACAGCTGCAGGACCAGGGAGGGAAGGGGAAGAAGATCCCAGGGTCAAGCACAGACCAGATGATTCAGTTAAGTAGAGATAAAGTAGAAGACTATGTGTAAGATCTATCTAGGGTGAAAAAGAGCAGAATGATATGAATAATTACTGATGTCTTCCAATTTGCAATTGCTCAAAACAAATACTATTTGGGAAAGATGTGATGCTTTACACATTCATTCATGTGTCTTTCATCTTGGACAGGCCTCATTCTGGAAACCGTGTCTTGTTATATATTCTCTCAGCATTCTTTTCCTATCAGTCTCTATATATTCATTTCATTAACTAAGCAAACATTTATTGCTTGTTTATTATGTACCAGGCACTATGCCAGGCACGGGGGTACAATTGTTGCAGAAAAGTCAGTGTGCTATCCTTAATGGAGTTTATACCATCAATGTACATATTACACAAATAAGTGTTAGCTTACAACTGGTGCTTCAAAAGAGAGACGGATGGTCACATCTGTGAGAACCTACAATGGGTGACGTGGCCCGGGAGGGAGGGAAGGCAGAAGAGAAAGAAACAAAAAAGATATATATTTGTAAAATATTTGTTCAGGTCCTCAGTCCCATTTCTTCCGGTTGAGACAGACTCCTCCATTATTTTCTTTCTTATTCTCAACTTCTCTGCACTGAATGCCCCTCTACCACGCCCCCCTACACACACTGCCTAAGCCAGCCCTCCCTTTCCCCTTCCCAAGCTCTGAGTCATTCTCCAGCCCCCAGCTCCCAATCAAAATATATTATGTCTTTATGTCTGACACATTCCCCAGGCCTTGTTCTGTTTTAGAATTATATAGCTGTGATCACACTGTATAGATGTGGCAAAGACTGCCAACTGCCTGGCCAATATCCACTGGCCCCTTTTCCTTGGTATTAGAACCTTGATGTTATTTGATTTATTAATGCACCTCACTAAAAATAGTAGACTTTTAGCCAACCTGGAAGCTAGTTGTGACCATATGACTAAGTCCTGGCAAATAGTACATATAAATGTTGTATAAGGACTTCCAGAAAACTTCCTGAAAAGGTAACTGGTATGGGTGGTTTGCCTCTATTTCTTCCACATGTCTTTCTCTTTTCTGCTGGCTAGTTTATAGATGTGGTAGGTAAAGGGAAAAAGAAGACACTCCTGTCATACTTTCTTGGTGTCTACTCCTCATACTTCACATTCACTCAGAATACTCTACAGCACTTCTGACATCAGATGTGTGGGTTTTCCACACACCAACCAATTCTGCAACACCAGATGGGTGTCCTAAAATTTAACTGCATTCTGACACTGTCTACCTGCGGCTGGCATCAGATCACACAGGTAAATGCTCAGCCCCACGAGTCTGCCCTGCCGCTCCACCCACTTCACACACCAGGTAAGTAAGTCCAGGTTTCCCCTGTGCTGTAAATCAGAGGTTCCCACAACCCCCTCCTTGGATTCAATTAATTTGCTAGAGTGGCTCACAGAAATCTGGAAAACAGTCCACTTACTAGATTGCCCATTTATCATAAAGGGGTATAACTCAGGAGCAGCCAGATGGAAAAGGTGCATAGGGCCAGGACATGGGAAGGGCTCAGGGCACCCAGGCCCTCTCCAGGAAAGCCACTCTCTCAGCACCTAGTCAGGGTTGGTTTCCCTGGCAGCCAGCCCTCCTCTTTAGGGGCTTTCCAAAAGTTACCTCATTACCATAAACTCCTGTAAGATTGAAAGATGTTTTCATGAATAATAAAAGGCACCTTTATCCTCCTATCACTTAGGAAATTCCAAGGGTTTCAGGAGCTCTATGCCAGAAACCAGGATGAAGACCAAATATATATCTCTTATTATAAATCACGGTATCACATGGTGACTGGGGCTAGAGCAGCAACTATACCTGGCACATCCCTAAGCACTGTAGCCCTTATCTTATTTAAGCTTTACCAAAACCATATGGGGTATATGCCTTCATGGTCCCTATTTCACATAAGCAGATATCCAAGTTTCAAAAAACAAGAAAATGGTTGTGGTGGCATAGTGAACTAAACTAACAGAGAGCCCTTCTTAACAATACTGAGAACTGTCAGGCAAAATAAAATAAATTATGTTTTAAATACCTAGCTGAGCTAGCAAACAAAGAATGGGAAACCACAGACCCTGGGAGAGAATAAAACTTGCTGTGCTAAGTGAGCTGAGGCTACGTCCGCCCCCCGGGGTGATTCTAAGTTTGAAATAGGCCTTAAAGACTAAGAAGATTCAGACCTTAACATTCGACAGAAACAAGAGACCAAGTGAAAATCTGAAACTGAGACCTCTATGTGGACTCAGAAGCACAAAGGTCCCCACCCTCCATTACAGGAGACCTAGAAAAAGTCTGCCCAGAAGCCCCCAGAAGAGCTGCAGGAAATTTGTCCCCGCCAGGGCAGTTCGATTCTGGACGAGAGGGGTGGTCCCTGGTGCCTGGTGGGATGAGAGGAAAGAGCCTTGTGAGCAGCACTTCCACAAACAAAGCCACAGCATGTCTCCACAGCAAAAGCGATCTCTGGTGAGTCCCAAGATACATGAGAAAATCATCTTATCACGAGCGAGAGTCAGCAGATTCTGGAATTGGGGAGACCAGCACCTCCATGAACTTGAGAAAATAGAATCAGGTGAAATAGGCTGCAAAATAAGTATTTTGAAAATAAGTAAGCACATGAAGGAAGGAAGAGAAACATAAGGAAAAAGAAAAAAGAATTGGTAGATTTGAAAATGGACCAAAGAGAAAATCTAGAAAAGAAAAATATGGTCAAAATATAGTCAGTGATGTGAAGTCATTCAGCTAAAAAGTGACAGAACTGGAGCTTAAAACTCAGCTTTATCTGTCCCACACCGTGTTCTAAACACCAAACCACCCCAGCTCCCTACGGATCAATATCTAAGCCAGTGGATTCTGCAGGAAAACCTTACTCATTTGGTTTGGCAAAAACCTCTTTAGAATGGGCATATCACTAAAAATCACAGGCAGGGCACCGAGGTAAAACCAAAGTAAACCCTTGATTTTCTGTAGAGAATCAACGAGTTACAACAAAAATGGTTTTGAAATTGGTAAGGTCAACGGGTAGATTTTTGTAAATCACCATGTGAACAGATCCATTAGCAGCTTGAACTTGAATGACACAGCTCCTCTCTTTTCCTTTAAGCTTCTGAACTGTTTGCCATTCGTCATGCGCGGTTATTTGGATGAGTAGGATAGGGGTCCGGGCGCGATCGCTGGGTACAGATGGGTCCCTGAGCCGCAGAGGCGATACTTCTCCGGTTTGCTGTCGCCTTCTCCTTCCCAACTGTTCTACCAGTCCTGACAGTCAGGCCATTTAGAGATCATTACTCCGACCTGAACGGCTACGCGCTGAGAGTTGGCCCAGGTTTGTTGCTCTAGTGGACGGCAGTAACCAAAGGATGGAAACAGTTAGTCTGTGCCACATCTAGGCCATGGAGTTAGGTTTTTTGTATCAAACTTTTCATGTGAGATTTGTTGTATTGGACCTTAAACAAATACATCATTGTTTTCAGGGAATATGGTCTCCAGGGCAAGGACCTATGAAGGTCATTGGTAATGAAAAACTCATTTTGCCCTTCTCCTAGGTCAGCACTACACTGTAGGTATTTCTCTCTCCATTCCCAGGGTGTCAAATGCGGTTAATCTCTCACACTGTTCTTTCTACACTTTTCATGCATGAAGTGTTCCAAATGTTAGCAAACACAAAGGAGAATCTAAGTGAATGAATTCCAAAGAGAAACCCTACTCTTTTTACTTGGCAAATATTACTAAAATTATGAGTTATGTGGTTGATGCCAGGTGGTAAGCTGTAATGAAAAGAACTTGATGCACACCCCTCTTTCTACCTAATGCCTGATTACAGGGTACATCGTGTCTCGTCTCCTCCAGCTATGCAAGAACTCTCAAAAGGTGTTTATTAAACTCTGAATCATGCGAGCAGGGGTTTAAATGATCTTATACAGCCAACGAGGACTGGGCTTGTGTTTTCTGATTTTGTGTTTTCAGTGTGTAATTTGATTTCAGTTTTTGTCAGGCAACCAGAACCTGGAAGATTTAAGGGCACTAACCGATATTGGGCGATCTGTTCACTCCAGGACGAGCTTGGCCACAGTGCAGAGCTGATGAGGCAGATGAGCTGCCCTGGAAAAGTGTCTCCCTGGAATTAGCCATTCACTAAGGCAAAGTAGTTTGGTCATCCTTTCAGGCCATAATTACATTCTCTTCCAGTGGCCAGTGCTCATTAAGTGTGCTTTGTGCCCAGTGTAAAAACAAACGAACACGGGAGAGTGCAGTGTCTGGTAAACGGCACCGGCATTCTGGGAACTGAGGCTCGTTACTTTGGAAGGTGTAAAGGAAGTGAAAGCTGCACTTTCTCCCACAATAATATCAGGTCGTGAAGGGCAGACGACCTGTGAACCACCCCCAGTGAGCCTTTAAGTTTGGTCACTTTTGACAACACAAACAGAAGCTTTACAAAATAAAGCATTAACATTGCTTATATTCTCTCAAAAAAAAACGTATTATCTGTACAGACCTACCCAGAGTTACACTTACAAACGCACTTAGGGAGGAAGACAAATTAAGTAATTTGCAATGCACTAAGGATGCATTGAGTGTAGAATCACCGACTGAAGGCTAGAGGACACGATGTGATCCTTTATTTCTTGATGGAGAAGCTAAATTCAAGGGAGCTATTAGGATTTCTGTCAAGCCAGTCAGTAGCAGGCTTTGGATCCAAACTGCAGCCTCTAAAAGTGAGTCAAGAGCTCTCTGGACGATGCAGGACGGCCTCAGAGCAGGGAAGGAAGAATAATTCATTTCCCCTGGTCTATCTAGGGCCCGGGGGAACTCAAAAGCAGTTAACATTGTTTTCTTTATAATTAGACTTTTCATTTCTTCCTTAATTCAAACATTTTCATGCAGCTAGTTGAAATACGATTGTAGTGTTTTTCTCTTGTTACTTCATTGAAAGTATTCTAGACTTTAACCACTGAAGTCGTAAATTGAGTGATTTTTGACATATCTGCATATCAAGTCTACTAGGTACTTTTTAAAAGTGTATCTAAAATTTAAGAAGATATATATTCCTGCCATCAATGGAAAACAAAACAGACTCATTTGCCACAAATAGCAGGTAACCTTAGAAATGAATAGAAAACAATGTCACTAAATTCTCAGTACATACTATTTTCTACAAAAGATCCCCAGTCCAAGGTCTGTCCTTGTTTACTAAAAAGGAAGAGTAGCAAATGTGAGTGGGGATGTGAACACAATTTAACACCAATTTGAACCTGACTATTGTTGTGTTCAGAAGGACTGAGAGCCAGTGAAAAACATGAATAAAATTCTTACTGTGCAGTTTGTAGAAAAATACTACAGTTAATGCATTTACTATCATTAGTGTATAAAATTAAGGTCCTTTTAAGATTCTGCTATTCCCTGCAAACACGGGGAAGTGCGGCGTAGCAGAGTGGAGGCCCTGCACACTTTCAAAAGTGTGGTAGCTACGCTGTACCCAGGGTTTCACCTCTAACTTGATTTGTGGGGATACATATCCTGGCCGTGCTACCCATTTATCTGTGTGACTGTGGGCAAGTCACTGTTCTCTAAGCTTCAGCTTCTTCATATTTAAAAGGCAAATAGCAATAGTACTTGTTGGAGTGATTACAAAGATTTAATGGTCTAACACATATAAAAACACATAGTAAGTACTTAATATTTTTAGCTTAGCTCCTGTTTTATTGTCATGGTATACACTGTACCACTATACTGGTGGGCTAAGCTTAAGACAATGTGTACAAGCCCCTCATGGCAGCGAGAGTAAACTACCATGGTTTAGAACAAAACATTAATTTTTTTATTTATTGACTTTAGAGAGAGAAACACCAATTTCTTGTTCCACTTATTTAAGCATTCACTGGTTTCTTCTTGCATGTGACCTGACTGGAGATCAAACCTGCAACCTTGGCACACTGGGATGATGCTCTAACCAAGTGAGCACCCAGCCAGGGCTATAACAAAACGTTTCTGGGGGGCTACTCTGTACACAGGACAGATGAGGTTAACTTCCTCCTCATCATGGGAGACTGCTGTTGCCTAAGAGCCACTTTCTACTTGACCCTCCCTTAAGCAAAAGTGCTCCGAAAGGGCACGTTCAACACCCAGAGTTTAACGTCTGCACAATAACTTGCCACCCACCCTCTAAAGGTCTTGTTGTGCCCCTTCTGAGCCAACTGTTCCCATTGGCAGCCTTTCAACTTGTTGATGGAGCCACCCAGGGTCAAGGGCAGGGGTGGGCTTCTTAAGGTTGTTTCCCAGGGCATGGTAACTACTGCTGGAGTGGGTGAGGGAGGCTGGCCAAGTGAAAGGTCTGGCCACAGATTCTAGAATGTTTGGGTACAAGGCGGAGAATTGAGCAGAAGAGTGATGAAGTGTGTAGGCTTAGGCACATATGAGAGAAGAGAAGACAATGCATGATGAATGAAGTGGACCAAAATAAGACAAATGAAAAGGAAAGAAAAATTCTCTAGGGTAACACTCCAGTGTAAAGTACAACAAACCCCAAAAAGCTGAACAATTCTGCAGAAAAAAATATAATTTAAGGAAGAAGACAGAAAAATGGATGACACTAAGCCCTGGCTGGTGTGGCTCAGAGGATTGAGTGCTGACCTGTGAACCAAAGGGTCACCAGTTCGATTTCCAGTCAGGGCACATACCTGGGTTGCAGGCCGGGTCCCCAGTGGGGGGCATGTGAGAGGCAACCACAAGTTGATGTTTCTCTCCCTCTCTTTCTCCCTCCTATCCCCTCTGTCTAAAAAAAAATTTAAGAAAAAGTGGATGACACTAAAGTAACAGAACTAGAAGAAAAAAAAGTGAGGTGTTTGATTAAGAAACAAGGCTTTTGTAGATTTCCCACAGCTAATTTTATGTCACAATCTGTTCGTTTTGGGTAAATATGTGTTATATACATGCTCTAGTCTTATCAGTCTCTTGGAAGGCACACTTTTACTTTTGTTGACATGTCTTTATGGGAAAAACAAGGACTTAAAGATTTAATTTTCTTCCTTAAGTCACATTCCTTGACTCTAGCCAAACCTCACAAAGAGTCACAGACGATAAATTCCAATCTTTTCCAAGCCAGACCAACTCTGAGGTGATGGCTGTTTGGTTTCCATTAGAAACATTAAGAGAAATAAATTATTTTAGACTCATGGGGAAAAAATGTGTGTTACAGATATAAAATTTCCAAATTTGGAAAATATTTAGTGATCTAACAGTTAAAATAGGAAAACCTATCGCTTTTTTCAGTTGCTTAGAAAGCATAACTGCAAGTGAACACGTTGAAAAGACTGCGGTGGCAACCCTTCACAGGGCCGTCTCCCAAAATCACAGCTCACGGTCATAACCGCCCTGCCGATTTTGTTTTTTTAAAGGCTCTGCCTCTCCGCCGGGTGATCATAAACACTAAGCAGTGCCAGACTGGATTCATCAAAGACAATGGTTCTCATTTTGGCTGCACACTGGAAGCACCTGAGGAGCTTTGAAGAATACTCACAAAGTTTGAGAAACATGGAAAACCTTGTAACTGAAAAGTGTGGTCCACGGACAGAGCAACGCAGTCACGTGGGGGCTTGTTAGAAATGCACAACGTCAGGCCCCAGCTCAGGCTGCCAAATTAGAAGCTCAATTTTGCC
Source organism: Desmodus rotundus (assembly GCF_022682495.2). Classification (NCBI taxonomy): domain Eukaryota; kingdom Metazoa; phylum Chordata; class Mammalia; order Chiroptera; family Phyllostomidae; genus Desmodus; species Desmodus rotundus. Next base: position 170,314,101 of record NC_071388.1, read on the forward strand.
AAAACCCCCATGGGGCTTATATGCACTTTAAAGCTAGGAAGCGCTGCTCTAAAGAATTCTTGTCATTGATAATTTTTTTTTTGTTTCTCTGATGGTAGACAGTAATTACATGATTAGTAAGAGATGAAAGAAAAATAGTTCAACTTTTGTTCTTTAAAACTCCGGAAAACGGACTTTCATCTCTGACATTCTGCAGAGTAAGAAAGGTGGACAGTATGAAGCGAGATCCATACCCGTAGGGTTGTCAGATAATGCAGGATCCCCAGGTAAGTGTAAACTTCAGGTACGTGACTTTTTTTAGTAAAAGTGTGTCACAAATAGTGTGTGAAACTTATATGTAGTTTTTTAAAAAAAGGTATTCATTGTTCATCTGAAGTCCAAATTTAGCCAGGCATCCTGTGTTTTTGTTTGCTAAATCTGGTAGCCTTGCATATATTCCTGTGAGTGTCTCTTTGCTCTCTAGGGTTTCCCAGTAAAAAGGGGGAAATGATACCATAAATGGCCAAGTCGCTGCCCCTTAAGCTGTCTAGACTGATCGACTGTAATGTTGTTTCTCATCCTGCCCAGACGGCCAGGGCTCTGTGACTCCCCTAGAAGGGCGGGTGACTCACCCAGTGAGAGAGTAATGGGAAATTTACTTGCTGACTCAGGAAGACATAAGCCTTGGCAAACTTTTCCTTCACTCTAAACCAAAAGAAAAAATATCCAAAGCAAATGTTAAATAGAGTAGAATATATTTCAAACAGTAACTTGAGGTAGCAGGCAAATTCAGGGACTTGTACTCACATGTTTTCGATTAGTTGATTAAAAAGACATTTTCATGGTTTGTGCCACTACTACACTCAGAAGCTGGTATTTTTCCTAAGCATTACTGCTATTTAAGCCCCTTCAGAGGCCACTGTCCAAGAATACATTTTAGATCCCTTTTCTCAATATTGTGTGTAGTTTGCGAAAGCGGGAAATTCTTGAAGCCGAGATGTGGGTGTGCATTGGATGGCCCTCGTGGGTTGTCACTGATGAACAATAAGCTTTGTAACTCCAGGTAAATCTGGTATTCAGTTCTTCCTCCTGAAACGGTTGTTTGATTTTATAGTCTGTACCTGGCTCCTCAGGTTGGCTTCAGTTCCTCTTTACTCTGTCCCACCTTTTACCATTTTAAAGTAAGACCTTTTGCTGTTATCAATTCACCAAATGATCAGCTATATCAAGAAACTAAATTTACATTAGCCAATTCTGACTTTTTTTTTAATTTAGAAAAGGCTTGAGCAGACAAATCTGAATAAAATAATTGTGAAACTATGCAATCTTGTCATATTAATGATTTTTCTTAAATAATTTCATAGTTGCTCTGGACTGGGTTGAAAATGGAAGTGTAGATACACACTCTTTGTGAGTGTCTGTCTTTTTCTGCTGAGGTCAGACACATATTTGGTGAGTCATGATATTGACAAGCCTGGTTTCAGGACCTGAAAGCAAACCAGCTTGTTTCTAACAAACATAGGAAGAAACTTCCATTTAAAAGCAGAGCCCACAAATGCCATTTTTCAGGAGTTTCATAACCACTTCAATTCAGACATGAGGATGAGGGCTAAAAGTATTAAGTACCTAATATATACTTAGCAATACACTGCAGTGTGGGGGAATAGAGCCATGCAAGCATTACAGTTTTCCATCAAGAAATGGAATCTATTTCCCCACACTTTGAACCTGGTCTGACCTCATGACTTGCTTTGACCAATAGAATGCAATGGACATGATGAAGTGCAAATAAAGCCTCGGCCTCAGGAGAGCTTGCAGCTTTGACCTTTGCCTTCCTGAAACACTATCTTGAGAATGCAACCTAAGGAAGTCGCTCCTGGTTTCAGGGGCAAGTAGAGGGTGAGAAACCATGGAAAGAACTGAGGCACTCCACTGACATCCAGCACCGGCTGACAAATAGTGTGTGAATAAGGCCATGTTGGACCTTCCAGTCTAGCCACACCTCCACCAGATCAAGTGAGCCAGGAAAAACTATTAGCCAACCCTCAGAGAATTGTGAGAAATAATAAATCATTACTTTTGGCCCTTATGTTTGGAGGACCAGGAAAGGAAGGGGTTGTTACTGAACAACAGATAACTAGTGGTCCCCAAAGGAAGTTGCTAAGAAGGCAGATCCCAGGTCCCCACCCCAGAGGTTCAGATTCAGCGGGTCTGGCTTGGCATCTTGGTATCACACTTTTCCCACCAGGCCCCTACATGGAGGTGATCCTCAGACCACCCTTTGAGAAACACATCCTAGCAAGATTCCCTTCAGTACTGAGCAGGCCCGAGACAAGTGGCCTCATAATAGCGCTTCACACCTGCCAGTGGTGTTCCCAGAGTTTTGCAGGAAACTTACACAGTATCCAGGTACAAATAGAAGCTTTTAAAAAAATGTTTGTGTGAAAAACTAGAAAGAAGATACACACACACGTATACACACACACATATACATATATATATAATTTTTATTCTTTTAAACTTGTAAAATAGAAGTTGAAAAGTTATTTTTATCCTTTTCCATTTGCCTAATATAGATTAATTGTGGGAGCAGTAATAGCACAGACCTCCTGGGGAAACAAGATTTGTTGGGAGATTTTGAATGACATTGATTTGGGCTAAAGTCTTGAAGTAGGAGGCTAGATATAAAAATGCAGCAGAGTTCAGGCAGATACAAAGAGAGCACAGATTTCTGAGCATTGTGAAAGGAGGAGACGGGAGAGTAGGGAAGGCAGATGCTCAGGGAGGGTTATTAAGTGGAGAATAACGTGAAGTGCTGGTGAATATTCTGAGGCCACTGTAGAAAGATGAAGGTGAATCTGCCTGAGAGAAACAAGCCTTTTACTTGTGTGTACACCCCCCACTGACCCTGAGATAGGTGCAACATAAACTGGTTTGAAGTGTTTAAAGCCTAGGCTGTGGTTGTGCTGGATGGTGACCCTTGGAACTTCCGGTTCCTGCTTTTATCTGTCTTGTAAAAGCTGCTAAGATGTCATCGGAAGAGAGGGTTCCACTGCCAACATATATTTGAAAACCAGTGAGTTAAAACATGAAGGCAATGTTATTTAACTGAAGAGGAAGACTCATTATCAGACAAGTGTTATTTTAGTCTCAGAAGTGGCTGCTTTAAACTTGGTGGTCTTGTGGATCTCTTTTGCCCTCAGTGGGTGATGAAAACCTGAAAACACTCAACAAATGATATCTTCCCCAGGATCTTTGGTGAGGTCAGTCTGCATTTTCTTTGCCACAGTGAAAGTGAAATCACTTGTAGTAAAAATTCCAATTTCTAGTATAGTAACCGAACATACTCAGATATCTCCCTTTTGAGAAACTGTTTGTGAAACTTCAGTTGCTGAGATAAAGAGTAAGAAAAAAACCATCGGTATTTACGCATAGTTGACTAGTTGACAGGAGATCCTTCCTGGCTTGTAGGGGTTTGAAGGCTCTGACACTCATCCAATTTTGATTTTTCCTCCCTTTCTCTTGGGAAAAAGATGGAATTAAACTGTCACCCTCAGGGAAATCATACAAATATATGTGTGATTTTGTCTAGAATATAAATGATAAATCTTGTAATAAGGGCCAATACATAATATTTGCGTAATTACAGTGAGAATTTTTTCGTTTATAAATTATGCAACTTAACACATCTGTATTCGTCAGCATTGGCTAAGATGTATTACATTATCCAATTAAGTCACAAATCTCAGTGGCTGAACCTAACAAAAGCTCGGACTTCACTCTGTTGTGTGTGAGACCCACTTAGTAAAAATGTGATGCAAACATAAGGTTTTTTACATTCCTTTCCATATACCAAGATGGCATGGGTATAAAATAACATAAATTATGGTTCCTAGCCAATAAAACTCCTATAAATATAATAAGTTTTTCTGTCAAAGCTAAAACAAATTGTCTTCTAAATATAGTAGCAGCCAAAGTATGTTAAAGCCAAGGAGCGGTTTTCAAGCTGTCACAGCCACAGAACCAGGGCTAAGTGAGGGAACGGCTGGTTACGTTAACGGTTTTCACAATATCTGAAGATAATTTAAAATTTGTAGTACAGAGAAAAAGCTTTAAGCCAACATCACATTTTGACCATGAAAATATTATACCAATGATCAAATAGTTTTCACAGTTTAAAACTAACAAAACCAGATTGACATAACAATAAGAAAGAATGGGGGGGTGTTTTAATGTTTTAAAATAGAGATAATTGATTAAGACTGAAACTAAAATTTTGGGCCCCATGTGGGGGTATTTCCCCCTGACGTAGGTACTAAGATTTATATGGGAAAAACTCCTTGAGGACAAGACATATGTTAATATCAATCCACAGTGAGCATATATTATATGTTGTGTGTTTATGTTTTTCAACCTCTTTTTAAATTCATACAGTTTTCCTTTTGAAATGATCTGTTTTCCAAATGTTTGTCATGCCATTATTCTAGTGCTTATGAAATATGTTCCATTGGGGACAGTATTATAAGTGGTTGTCAGATTCTCAGGCATGTTTACAAAATCATATGTAACCCATATCATTTATGGCTATAATGGAAATAAATTATTTTCAAGAGCCTAGCCTCCTAGTTCCCATAATACTTTTTATTAGCTTTATGACTGTGACCAAGTCTTCCCTGAAACTCATTTTTCTTATAGTGAAATATAATTATATGGCATATATATTTATACAAAAATGAGAAATTTTTATTTTAAAATCTTGAGCATGAATCTTTTTTCAGGGTAAAAAGATTTTTTTTAACTAAGATTTTTATTCGAAAATTTGAGTCTGGCAATGTAAGTGCTAAAGATGGTCACAGAAAACAGAGCGAAACAAAGAGAAGCTTGAATTGCTTAGAATACAAACATGAGAGAAATGGAGATGTGGTGTTTTCCCAGAAGGAAGAGGTGGGGGCCCTGGTAAAGAGAAGAAGAGATGAAAAGAGGGTCTGGTGAAGGTGGGCAGAAACAACAGAGGGGAGGTCAAGGGTCTGAGAAGGAGACATAAGCAGGAGAAGTTCCCACAGTAGGGATGCTGAGGGCTTTGAAGAGCAGGGTTAATATTCCACTGCACCCTAGCCCGCCTGCCATCACCCTCAACCTTTCTCCAGAATTCTGCTACATGCACCTGCCTTGCATTTGGGTTGCTTTGAGGAATCAATGTAAAAGCTGTCCTGTGACATGTTTAGGTTGAGAAAGGGTATGTGCAGGGTTGGGTGAACAGACCAGATGCAGAAGTGAGGTACGAGTGAGGTAGAAAACTCCACGTCAGCTGAAGCCCCTTGGAGAATCCTGGGAAACGTAGGAAAGGCAATAGTGGGAATTACAGTCCACCAGATACATATCTTACACGTGCAACTAAAATCACATTATTTTCTTTAAGATCATCTTGAATCTGACTTAGAACCCTTAGTGCTCCTGTATGACCCCAATGCCAGTGGCTCTGCTCCTTCTAAGCAGTGAGATCTTCAGGGAATCTGGAAGTCTCAGCATTTAGGTATGGTCTCCACAGCCTATTACCTAGCCATCACATCGAAGATAAGAGAGGTGTCCCAGAAAGGAAGGGCTATTGAAGGCGGTAAGAGGGAAAAATCAAGAAGGACAGAAATGTTGGTGCCAGAACAGATTCTGGGTTTTTTTCCCACAGCACTTGGCATGTTGTAGTTCTATGATGACTAAACTAATGAATGAATGAACTCTAGATATTAAAAACAGGGAACATTTGGCGTACAATGGAGTAGATAATGGAGAAGAAATAAAGTTTAACCACTCATTTTTGCATCTATGGTGATATAAAGTTGGAAGAGACTTTAGAATCCAACAAATACAATCCTTTCAGTTTTGTAAATACCATTTATAAATATACTGTCCAATTTGGGAGGCACTAACCACACATGACTATTAAAATCAAATAAAACTGAAAGTGGAATTTCTCAGTCATATTGGCCACATTTCGAGTACTCAGTCACCACACCTACCTAGTGCCAGCATTTGGGGCACCATCGGGACAGAATATTTCCATTGTGGCTCAAAGTTCTGTTAGACATCACTGATCTATTGCACCCCAGCCTCAGCCTGAATGACTTTCAGGGAGTGTCGTTCCCTATTTGTTTGGGGTCGGACATAATTGTTAGGCATCCTTACAGCTTTCTTCCATATATTCATCCTAGATTGTTTAGATATATGGAAATATTTATTCTCTACAGGAAGCATTTTATACAGTAATGGTTTAAATTTTTTGTTAAATATAAAGATATTATAAACTAAAGTAGAATAATTAAGCTGAAATAGTTAGAATTTAAAAGTTAACTTGGTTTCTTAAAGATTCTCACTTACGTCTAAAGAAGAGCATTAATTAATGTAACCATCTGCAAATAGTAATTATTTGTTCAAAACTCAAAAAAAAGCATTAATTGTAGAAATAACTTTAGGCTTGACAAAAAATGCTGAATATGCACCACAACTTTTATTTAATTCTTTTATGTTTCTATGAGCTAAACCTGGTACAATTATGGGGTTAACAGCTCTGCATGTTACCCCTCAAGTGAATGTAATCATTTCCTATTAAATCCAAATATTTAACATTTCACAAAAATTCCCTGTCATATTTCCATAATGACTGAAAGGTGGAAACCTTTAATTAGTCTTCAAGTATTTAGAGGAAGTAATACTGGAGAGTTTAGAAAAACCCCTAAGTGAATCATTTAGAAGGGACAAAAGTGGTGAAGGCACCAACCCATCTAAAGGAGTATTGCTCACGAGAACTTAATTCATACTTGGTTTATTAATACCAGCAATTGAATGAGCTTTCATAGGACATACACAACCCTAATAGGCATTAAAAAGTGAACCAACCTGCTTTCTGTAAATAATAATAACATTGTATCATCAAGGAAACTGTCAGACAATACTTCTGTTTAAGCTACTTAAAAAGTAGGAAGAGTGACAATACAGCCAGAACAGTTTCTATCAAAGTACGGTAAGAATACAATTGTTTGGTACTCAAATTTAAACCTATTGTTTGAGGAATTAAGGTGGATGTGTTAGTAGGGATTAGTTGAGTTAAGGTATAACTGAAAACCCTAGTAGTATCTGCTTAAACAAAGATGAAGGCATATTTTTTTCTCACATATTATAGTCTTCAGGTTTACAGTCCAAGCCAGGAATGATGGTCCATGGTTACCAGAAACCCAGATTTTCAGCCTTGTCATCCTTAGGTCATGACCTCTACTACTGATGAGGCTTCCAGCTGCAACCCTCTCATTCCTGTTTCAGGCAATAGCTGTAAAGAAACTGCAGAGGAAGAGGGGACCTGATCACTAAGCTAGCCCACTTTCCTCAGCTTTTTCAAAGCTTTCCTAGTAGCTCCATCTGATAACTCCTACTGACATCTTTTGGTCATTTTTAAGGGAACTAGGAAGTATAAATTCTTTTGTTTTGGGGTTTTCCCCCCAGCTAGACATATTATTGCCACCACACAATATAGGGCTTTCATTACTAAACAGGAAGAAGACAATGAACGCTGGGTAGGTAGCAAGCAGTCTCTGCCAGAGAAGGAGGATTATCCCTCCCCTGTGCTATACTTGCTTTTTTGGACTGGTCACATTATATATACTTATTTATATCAGAAACAGAATTGCATACCAATAAAGAGCATGAGCTATATAATTAGAGTGATGCTATGTCTCAGTTTGCCCTAGAAAATTCCAGTGCATAGATGCTATGCCCATATAATTATTATCAGCATCCTTATTACTTTCTAAAGTGACCCAGTTGGATAACAAATCATACAATCACTTTATACATAATACACTGGCTGGAACATCTCTAACAACATCCTAGCCCTGTGACCTCAGCAAATTCCGTAGCTTCTCTAAACTTATTGTACTAGTTATGTATTGCCGAGTAACAAATTATCCCCTAAATGTATAGGCCAAAGTGATAATCTCATCGTTTCTGGGGGTCAGTAATTGAAGAGCAGCTTGGATGGATAGTTTCCAGCTCAGGGTCTCTCTGAGGTCAGATGAAGGCCTGACTGGGCAGAGAATACACTTCGAACAGCACTCCCGTGGGGTTAGAAGGAGGCCTTGGGCCCTCACCCCGTGGGCCTCTCCACAGGGCAGCTTGTATGTTCTGATCACACTGCAGCTGGCCTCCCATCAAGAGGGAGCAAAAGGAAGCCACAATGCCTTTATGACCTATCATAAAGTTGTACAGATACTTTCTCTTCATTCTATTCATTAAAAACAATTCATGAGATCCAGCTCACACTCAGAGGGTGGGGAATTAGGCACCACCCCTTGAAGGGAGCATATTTTAATATCACCACACGTAATTGTTCTTATCTGTAAAATGGGCTAAAGTTACCCACATGCAATAGTAATTGTTATGAAGATGTATGATTCATATAAAGCATTTTAATAGAGCACTCGGCACATAGTAAAACATGTCGCTTATAAATGTTAGCTAATATTACTTCCTTATTTGTCTAATGAAACTGTAGGTTTTTCACACGGGGTGTGTCTGATTTCTATTAGTAATTCAAGCTCCAGTTTAAGTGTTGAGCATGTAGAGGGGATGTAATAAATATTTGATAAATAAATAAATGATTAACATTCTTTTAAAAAAAATTTATTTATTTTATTTTTAGGTAGAAGGAAAGGGAGGGAGAAAAAAAGGGAGAGAAATATCAGTGTGTGGTTGCTTCTCATGCACCCCTTACTGGGAACGTGGTCTGCAACCCAGCCATGTGCCCTGACTGGGAATCGACCCCGTGACCGTTTGGTTCATAGGCCAGCACTCAATCCACTGAGCCACACCAGCCAGGGCTTGATTAACATTCTTTAATAAGACCAGTTAAGTGGAATATTCCCATAAGTGGAAAGAAACATATTACAATAGATATTTGGATAAATTCATGTTTTCTTTGTGTGAAAAATCAGATTTTTATAACTCATTATAAAATAGGGCATGAAACATGCATACTAATGCAATGTGTACTAAGTTTTGTAACTTAACTAATAATAGTCACTAGTATATAATGCTATTATAGGATCACCTTCTTATGTTCTTGAAGTTAAAATTGCTCCAGCAAAATCATGTTTTATAGACATATATCTAAATATGTCTTCTTGAGCCATGGAGATTTTATTACTAAGGAAAATATTTCAATAATCATTTAAGTGACATATTACTAAAAGTAGGATTAAAGCATGTATCTAAGGAGAGCATTTCAGGAACTGTATGTACATATGTATTACTATATTGCTAGTGTGTTTTGTCATAAATGATACATTTTCTTGTCATTTTTTCCAAGGGAAAAATAGACATATATGTAACTTTGTAGACAATTTTTAAAGATCTTTCAGTTGTGTTTCCATGTACCATAAATCTGAAGAAAAAATTTAAGAGGTTTAGTTTACAGTCTCCAGTTCCCACAGGGCTATATTTGTACCCAATAATTAGCAGGAGGAGAGCATCAGCAATCATCTGTCAAGGCCAGAGACACTCTAGATTATGCTACATGTCTTCTCTTATGACTTATGGCATAAACAAAACATAATGATTTTGAAAAGTTCTCTGTTTTCTTGATGGATTTCATATTTTAAAATGTTTGCTAATTCTGAATATACCCCAAATATTTTGTTTTCTGTATTTAAGCCTCTCATTTGACTTTTCAGTGATAGAAGACTAACATAGGCGACATTACCCTCTTCCAAACACGGATTTTTTCTTGTGGTATAAGCTCCTTACAGAGAAATGTGATTTATTTCTTAACACCCATCAGAGCACCCACCAACACTTGAAACTTTTAAAACAAATTAAATCCTTAGTAGTTAAAATGGAAGAAAATGCTGTAATCTTTCATTAACTTTAATGGAATACACAATTTTCCTTTTACATTTTGCGTGTTAATCCTTTGACGGAAGTTCTCAAAACCACCAGGTACGTCCTCGAAGTAAAGAAAGCCTTCTGGAGAGCACAGTGCTTTTTCACAATGCGCTGCAGAGAACTTCAGGAATGCACAGGACGCTTCTTGCTATTCGTGATTCATTTTTGTCTCCTTCATAACCCCCAAACAATAATCCCAGATTGCAACAGGGAGTGAAAAACAGCTACACTATGTTAGAAACACCAGGTGAGATTTGTAGGTATCCTGCTTCTTTGCCAGTTATGAAGTGAATTATGTTCCTGAGCCTTTCTAGTTCTTGAAAAGTACATATTCATTCATTCATTTGTGCAAGAATACTTAATGAGTTATTACCTTCCTGTATTCAATTTATAAAGGTGGGAATAGCTTTTTTTATTCATACATTCATTCATTTGCTCTTGAACAAATATTTCTTGGTTTCCTGTTATTCAGTAAGAACTGTGTTGGGCACTGTACATTTGCTGATGGATAAGATCAACACGTCCTTTACAATTTTATTTGTCAATTATACCTCAAGAAAGCTAGGGATGGGGGAGATCAACATGTTTGCTTCTCTCATGGAATTTACAGGCAAATCATCAACGGTTCTTTGTGATTTTTAAAATATAAATTCAGCTCTGTGTTCAATGTTATGGAAGAATATATACTTCAATAAAACATAGCTCCTATTTTTAAGGAGCTCGTTATTTCACTAGGAAAAAAATACTATGATGCTTGAAAATATCAATAATTAATATCACAACCAAGATGGTGGTATAGGTAAACACAGATTGCCTCCTTGCACGACCACATCAAAATTACAACTAAGCCATATAACAACCATCATTCAGACTGTCAAAAATTGAGCAGAATGGAAGTTTTACAGCGACAGAATTAAAGTAGAAACCACATCGAGACCGGTCAGAGAGGCAGAGCCCTGGAATGAGCTGGTCCCATACTGTGTGGCAGGTAAAAATCGGAGGGATATCTAAGGAGTGAGGGGTCCCAGCCTCACACCAAGCCCCCCAGTCCAGGGTTCCAGTGCCAGGAAGAGAAGTTTCCATAAATTCTGGCAGCAAAACCCAGCAGGGACTGAGACGGTGGAAGACAGAGACTGCTGGATTCACAGGCAGTCCTTCTTAAAGGGCCCATATGTACACTTACACAGACTCACTCCCTCTGAGTTCCAGGACTGGGGCAGCAGCTTGAAAGGCACCAGACCAGGCAGTTAGTGCTAACGAGTGTGAGCTTGGAGTCAGACCATCATGCATTCAAAATCTGCCTCTGCCACACTGCCTTTGTGACCTTGGAAAAATTGCTCAATCTCTAAGAAAATCAGTCTTTTCATCTGTGAATTTGAATACTGATAGAACCTCCCTGGTAGGGTTTTATCACTAATAAATGACTTAATATATACACAAAAGTCTTAGCACAGTGCCCAGCACAGAATCAGTAAACTTGATAATAAAATGCTAATTATCATGAAGACTCCAGACAATGGAATTAACTCCATCATTGAGCTCAGTGCGGAGCACGGAAGATACAAAAACAGTGAGGCATGGTTCCTGACCTAAGGTCTCTGGAGGACATGATGATGCCTGACACACATCTTGAAAGGAGAGCAGGAGGTAGCCAGGTAGAGAACATATGTAGTAGGTTTGTTTGTGGCAGAAGGATGAGAATGAGGGCAGTGGTTCAGGAGACAGGCACCATTTTCTAGGAAGTTAGAACCCTATGAGCAAAGATAGATTCTGAGGAAGCTACACGTAATTACTATGCTAAAACTACTTTGTGAGGTAGTTTGTGGTGAGAGCTGAGAGCTGAGAGCATGACAGTGAATGCGATCGCGCAGGCGGTGTGTAGGCAGAGAATTGTAGTGAATCGGGGGAGAGACCCAGACAACCCTAACAATGAAGCCTTAGATTGGTTAGACAGCAAAGCCCAGGAAGAAGACAAGTTTCTTGCCTTCTCTACTTTTCTCACCCATGGAGCACAGGTGTTAGGAATCATTTGTGATACCAGATATGAAAAGGCAGCACTGGGTGTGGGAGTGGGGGTAAAGCCAGAGAGGCCAAGTTGATCTCCCTAATACAGAGCTGGGAGAGTTGGACAAAGAAGCCACAGCGACAAACACTGTAGCACTGGGTTTAGTGGAATAAAAGCTCTGAAACTCAGGGATGAAGAGTGGAAGAAGGGGATTTCAAAAAGGTTTCTGTGGATTATGAACTGAATCCCCCTGATGTTCTTTGAGAGATAAAAATTTGAAATCATTCTTAAATTATTTTGGGGTAACGGGACTGAGCTCCTTTTTTTGTGCAGAGACAAAGCCAAGTGGAACCTTGGTTTGATTAGGGTTATTAAAGGAACTGCTAGGTAGATACTAAGAGAACTAAGAGAGTTCAATAAAGCCATACGAATTTGCTACTACTGTGCTCAACTAATAGTAGTAGCAGTATTAATGGTAACGAGTATTGTTCAATTCTACGAGGTAGGTGCTATCACCATTCCTATTTTATAGATTCGAAAACTGGGGTACAGAATGGTTGGAGTGATTGTCCAGGGTCACACAAGTAACTCTTACTTGATGAAGCCAGGAATCGAACTCAATCACTTCAATTTAGAGAAACCAATGGAATCTATTTTAACTAAAGGACAGAAGCACAGAGGGTGACATTCGAAGTCAAATTCTTTTTACTATCTAATATTTTATTTTCTCTGTTAGAAAGTGATGGTACTTAATGTAGATATATTATGCAGTTCTTTTGAGTTGGAAAATCGTTAAAACATAGTTTAAAGAGTCCTGCCATGGAGATGGGAAAGGGAGGACATACCTTTTCTTCCACAGAATAAAACACACTTTCTCCTCTCCCACGCACGCAGTACCTGGCACATTGTGGATGCTGAATAAGCACTTGCTGAATTGATATATACTGTAAGTGGATATGCACTGTAATAAATTGCCTCAAAATGCAAGGCGCTCAGTAGGTAGAAGACTGCTCAAGCATGACTACTCTGTTACAAAGGTGCATGCATTTGTAACCTGGGTGCCTTAAGGCACTGGGCTAGTCTGAGTCACTGTCCCCTAATAGAAATGTGGTTCTGCTGCACTTAACTTTTGGTGGGCACATGGGTGTTGCCATTGCTGTTCTTTCTTCCTTTACCTGGCCTCATTTCTTCCCTCCCTTCCTCTGGGCTGTTGGACTTCTGTCCTGGGTCAGGAGTTGGGCAGTGTGGGAGGGCTTACTGGGTACAGCCAGAGAGTACACCTCTTCGGCCTCTGCTATCTGGACTGATTGGAGTGGGGGTGGGGCGGAGAGGTACCTTTGTGTTTATATGTAAGTATTTGTGAAGGACGGCCTCTCTCCTGGTAATTTCCTTTAGGCAAGTTCTGGGCCATGGCTTGTGAAACAAGCCCGCGGTTTTGCTGCATATCTCTTAGGCAAATTTAAAAATCAAAGTTTATAAGTTTATAATGAGATTAAGTACTGTACATTCAAATCAGACCTTTCATTTTTTAATTTAATCTTTATTGTGTTTTCCATTACCATTTAGTGCCCTTATGCCCCCTCCCCCCAGCAATCATCACACTGTTGTCCATGTCCATTGCATTTCAATTTATTTTATATATATATATATATATATATATATATATATATATATATATCTCACTTCACAGGATTGATAAAGAGCTTTTTAGGTTAATATGCATTGTGATTGAGTTTTAATAGTTACTTTGGAAGAACAATCTGAATTTACTCTTCTAGTGCCTGTCGGTTTTTAAGGTCCACACAATGTATTTATACCCTCAGTCTGTTCATTAACTTCTTTATTTAATTAATTAAAAAAAATTTTTCAATTACAGTTGATGTGCAGTATCACATTAGTTTCAGGTCAGTGATTAGATATTTATATGACTTATGAAGTGATCACCCCATCTGACACCACACATACTTATCACAATATCACCGACTACACTCCCCACGCTGTACTCTACATCCCGTGACTCTTCAGGAACTACCAGTTTGTGCGTCTTGCTCTCTTCACCCTTTTCACTCACTGTTCAACCCTCTCCCATCTGGCAACAGTCAAAATGTTTTCTGTATCTATGAGTCTGTTTCTATTCTGCTTGTTCATTTGTTTTTTAGATTCCACATATAAGTGAAATCATATGGCATTTGTCTTTGTCTGATTTATTACTTTCTTTAAAATATTTTATTTATTTTTTAGAGAGAGGGTAAGGGAGGGAGAAAAACCCCCAACTGGGGACCTGGCAGCAGCCCAGGCATGTGCCCTGACCACAAATTGAACTGGTGACCTTTCAGATCTCAGCCTGGTGCTCAACCCACTGATCCGCACCAGCCAGGGCTGTCTGATTTATTTCACTCAGCACAATACCTTCTAGGTCCATCTATGTGATTGCAAATGGAAAGATTTCATTCTATTTTATGACTGAGTCATATTCCATAGTATATATGCACCACTTCTTTATCCATTCATCTACTGATGGGCACTTAAGTTGCTTCCATATCTTGGCTATTGTGAATAATGTTACAGTGATATATGGATGCATATGTCTTTTTGATTTAGTGTTTCGGGTTTCTTCAAATAAATACCCAGAAGTGGAATTGCTGAGTCCTGTTTCATCTCTTGTTACAGCCTTTGTTTTAAAGTCTATTTTGTCTGATATAAGTATTGTTTACTAGCTTTTTTGTCTGTTTCCATTTTCATGAAATATCTTTTTCCACCCCTTTATTTTCAGTCTGCGTGTGCCCTTTGATCTGAATTGAGCCTCTTGTGAACAGCCTATATAAGGCTCTTGTTTTTTATCCATTGGGCCATCCTATGTCTTTTTAATGGAGCATTTAATCCATTTGCATTTAAATTAATTATTGATAGATATGTATCTATTGTGATTTTATTATTCATATTTTTTAAAGATTTTATTTATTTATTTTTAGAGAGAGGGGAAAGGAGGGAGAAAGAAAGGGAGAGAAACCTTTCATGCGCCCTCTACTGGGGACCTGGCCCACAACCCAGGCATGTGCCCTGACTGGGAATTGAACTGGCAGCTCTTTGCTTCACAGTCTGGTGCTCAACCCACTGAGCCACACCGGCCAGGGCAATTACTATTATTCATATTTTAATCTTTTTTCCATGTTCTTGTTAAAGAAAACCATTTAACACTTCTTGTAATAATGGTTTGTTAGTGATGAACTCCTTTAGCTTTTTCTTGTCTGGGAAGTTCCTTTATCTGTCCTTGATTCTAAATGATAGCTTTGCTGGTATAGTAATACTGGTTATAGGTCTTTGCTTTTTATCAATTTGAATATTTCATGCCAATTCCTTATGCTCTGCAAAGTTTCTTTTGAGAAATCAGCTGACAATCTTATGGGAACTCCCTTGTAGGTAACTAACTGCTTTTCTTTTGCTTCTGTTAAGATTCTCTCTTTGTCTTTAACCTCTGGCATTTTAAGTATGATGTGTCTTGCTGTGGGCCTCTTTGGGTTCATCTTTTTTGGGACTCTCTGCACTTCCTGGACTTGTATGTCTATTTTCTTCAACAGGTTAGGAAGTTTTCAGTAATTATTTCTTCAAGTAGGTTCTCCCTTTCTTGCTCTCCCTGTTCTCCTTCTGGTATATTTATGATGCAGATGTTGTTACGCTTGATGTTGTCCCAGAGGCCCCCTTCATTTTTAAAAATTATTTTTTCTTTTTGCTCCTCTGATTGGGTGTTTTCTGCTATCTTGTCTTCCAAATTGCTGATTTGATCACATTCTTCATCTAATCTGGCTTGATTCCCTGTAATGTATTCTTCATTTTTGACTGGTTCTTTTTTATGGTTTTCACGTCTTTTTTTTTATGCTACTGAAGTTTTCATTAAGTTTTTTGGGGCCTTCTTATAACCATTGTTTTGAACTCTGCATCTGGTAGCTTGCTTTCCTCCATTTTATTTAGTTGTTTTTCTGGAGATGTCTCCTTTCTTTCAGTCGGGACATGTTTGTCTCCCCATTTTGGCTGCTTCTCTGTGTTTTTCCATGTATTAGGTAGATTTGCTGTCTTCCAGTCTTGGTAGGGTGATCTTATGTAGTGGGTGTCCTGTAGGGTTCAGTGGCAAAGCCTCCCCAGGCACCCGAGCAGGTGCTTTTGGTGCTCTTTTCATATAGGCTGTGTGCACCCTTCTGTTGTAGTTGAGCTTTGATTGCTGTTGGCACATCAATGGGAGGGGTTGGCCTGCAGGCTGATTAGGTACAAAGACCAGCCATGACTACAGCGGAGCTGCTGTGCAGTGGCCAACCCCACAGAGCAGAATTTGCTTCAGTGGAGCTCTGGTACCTGGTGAGTATGCCCCTTGAGTGTGTTGTTCACGGAAGTGGTTAGGTGGTGCCCTGGCATAGTCTGAAGCTGGCCACCTGGTGTGCTGACTCTAGGGCCTCCTGGGAGGTGCAGGCCAAGGTCCACTGGCTGTGCCCTGCCCAGTGTCACCTGGCATGAGCTACAAAGCAATCTCCAGATGGCTGCTAAGTAGCCACCCAGGTCCACAAGTTGCTGGACCTGGAGGGGCCCAGGGAAGGCAAGCAGTGAATGGAGTTCAGCTGCCATTAGTGCTGGGCCTAGCGTCATGTAGCAAGAGGTGTGTGACACACTCAGGCTAGATGTTGTGTGTTTTGGGTTTATGAACCTTTGAGAGAATTTAGGAAAGTCCGTTGCATGAGTCAAGACATACTACATGCTGGGAAAAGCTATTGGAACAGCTTGGGTAGGCCCTCAAGTTGGTGGGTTGGGGTCTCTGGGAATCATTAGGGCAGGAGGAACAGTGTGGGTCAGGTTGATGGAGACTCAGATATGGTCCCTGCCTGCACCTGCAGTGGGAGGGCTGAACAAAGGAACAATGGGTTCTGCCAGGACTTCTGTCTTAAGAAAGCTGCCCATTCAGCCCTTGCCCTAAAGCTACACAATTCAGTTCCTCTCCATATGTCCCTGGTACCTTCTGAGTGTATGTTCCACTCTGTGTAAGCCTGTGCACAGACCCTTGAAGAGGAAGGCCTGGGACTCCAGTAGCACCCTGTCTTACTCACCCACAATCTCTGCTGGTTTAAACAGCCAGAAGTTATGGAGACTTCTGTTCCCAGTACTGCAACCCTGGGCTGGGGAGCGCAGCATGGGGTTGAGACCCCTCGCTCCTCAGGGGGACCTCTACAGCTGAGATATCCCTCTCAATATTTAACTCACACACAGGTGTGTGCATGCAGTCCCTTGCATCTGCCTCTCTCCTACCAGTGTCCACATGACTTCTTCTATATAATATTAGTCGCAGGACTTCGTCCGGCTAGATTTCACGTGGTTCTCAAAGATGGTGGGTCTGCAGTTTAGTTGTAATTTTTATGTGGTGTGGGATGATGCCAGTAACAGGTTTACTTACTCTGCTTTTCTGGCCCGAAGTCTCTTGTTCACCAGATTCTTTAGTGAGTGATATACAATATGGGAAAGTCACTTCTCTGGACAAGTTTACTCATCATTTCATGTTCATTCATTCCTTCTTTCTTTCATTCAACATTTTATTGATGGCTTACTCTCTGCCTGGCAAGGTGCTAAGATTTGGGGATATAAGGATAAAGGTCAAGGTTCCTGACCTCAAGGAAGTTTCTCAGTCTCTGGGCGTGGTGCAACATACAAGGGCAAGCAAGCCCAAGGGGACTTATTTCATAAGAAAGGGGTGCATATTCTTTCTTCCTACTCTAAAATTGTGTTTCTACACAAATGCTCTAAATCAATGAGCATAACAAATCATACGACTTCAGCTAATAAAGTAGGAATAAGGTTTTAACTAGTCTGACTTGATTTAAAATTATTTTTGCCGGTTCTTTGCCTTGCCACCAGTCCTTTCCTGGACCATTGAAGTTAGGCTTTAACACAACTCCCCGGGAAAGAGGCTGTGCTAGCATTCTGCAAGTTTATAATTAAGTTCAGTGTTTGTGTGTGGGATTGAACGGGGAGGAAAACGACCACTAATTATGGAGTTTCGTTTGTGAGAGCCCGCTAAGGCTTTTAAGTAGCAGAAACTCGAGAAGTCGATAAAGCTTTCCTCATTTTAAAATAAAAGTCGCACGGGAGTTCCTGGCAGGAGCAGGGGAAGAGGGGTGTCCTTGGTGCTACTCAGGACGCAGGCGGGTTTGGACCACCAGGAGCGCTGCCCACGCCAACGCGGACTCTGAGGGTCTGGGGCCTCGGAGTACAGACGCCGGGTGCATGGGACAGGAGGCGATAGCTCGCGAGGAAGTGCAATCGGTCTCGCCCCAGGGGAGGAAGACTCTCCACCAGCACTTCCTCCCGCAAGGCGGCTCAGCCTCCCGGCCCGGCTCCTCCTCCTCCTCCGCCTCCTCCCCCCGCTGCCGCTGCACTCCGGCGGCGGGGGGGTGCGGCGCTCGCTCCCGCAGTCCCGCGCCCTGCGCCCCACTTCCCGTGCCGCCGCCGCAGCCGCGAGGCTCAGCCCTCCGCCGCCAGGGCGCCGTCTGGGACCGCCGGGAAGCCAGGGCCCGCAGTCTCCGCGCGCGGGCGGCGGGCCGCGGGCACAGTGCGCTCCAGCCGCGGTGGCCGCGGCTCCCGACTCGGCGCCCTGCACGCACTTCAGCGATGGCTTCCCCGCCGCGGCGGTGGCTTCGCCTTCACCCGCGCCGCCTTCTGCTCCTTCTTCCCGGATTCCTGCTGCCTCTTTGCGGCGCCTTCAACCTAGACGTGGACAGTCCTGCCGAGTACTCTGGGCCAGAAGGAAGTTACTTTGGTTTCGCTGTGGATTTCTTCGTGCCCAGCGCGTCTTCGTAAGTGGCCCCTCTGGGAAGGGGAGTCGACCCCCTCCCCCACTGCGCGCACTCTCCCTGCATTTCCCCGGAGGCAAGAGGTCTTCGGGAGAGATTGTCTCCGTGGGGGAGAGATGCCCGCTTTTGTGTGTCCGCACCCCCCACCCAACCCCCACAAGCTGGTTTAGCTTCTGGGGGGATGAAGCATTTGGGGAGATGAAACCCCCCCAAACCCTGGCACCCATCAACCACCTGGCTCCCTCCTCTCCTCTCCCGAGAGGGAAATCTTTGAAGCCGACCTGTGCTTAAAACTCAGGGAAAGTGGAGAAGCAACAAAGGCTGGTCCGGCCGGACTCCGCGCCGCCTCTCCCAGTGTCCGGGATGGGGTCAGTTTCATCCCCGAAGTTCTGTTTCTCCGGGACCTCTCAGCCTTCCCGGTAGCCGATTTCTGCTTCATAGACTGAACACGGGTTCTTTTCGTTTTCCCTAAACAAGCCCTCCCCCGCCTCTTTCCGCCTTTCTGGCTGATTCGTTTCTCCTCATTCACTCCTTTTCCAGACATCCTGATGACTGAAGTGACCGTAGTGTCATAGTAAATTCATTGTCCCCTATCTCTGGGATGTCAGACCTTTGCACATTTGAGGGCGAGCAGATGCATTGAATGTGCCATCTGTTCTTTTTATAGTGATTCATTATTTAGGTCATGGTTCAGAAAGAAGGGTGTTTGCTGAGTTTTTACTCACTACAGGTCATTTGAATACTGCAGAATTTAAGAATTCGCTCATGTTTTCAAATTACCAACGTTGCAAAGACATGATTTGTAACAGACATATGGGTATTATTGGACTAAAAGTTGTCTTTGACTTTACGGAACGCTGACATCGTTCTCCCTACCCCACCTCCATATTAGTGATTTAATAATTGTTCCTGGGATGTCTTCGGATGTTTAAATCTTGTTTTCAAGAGGATGAATTTCTAAGTTCTTAGAAATTGTAACAACATAACGTTGCTAGTTGTTTTAAATGATTTAAAGTGCTGTTTTGGGGGGGGAGGGACGATCGTTTTGATGGTTAGTAGTTGGATCGGAGCATTTTTACAATTTATACATGTTAATTTGAAGGTGATCTGAATATTTTCCCATGACTGTTAGAACAGGTATTCAGGGTTCACTCTCATAGTCTTTCTGGATGTTGTGGAACATCCCTCATTTTGGTGGCAACCGTTGCAGCAGCGAATAGGTTGGAAGCAGTTAGTGGAAGCGGATGTTGTTTTATGCAGTGAACTCTCCTGTTTCCAGCTTCAGTGCTTTCTGTGAGACCTGAGCCCAGACTTTCCAAAATGATCAAAGTAATCATTAACTTTAGGCGACTTTCTCTCTCTCTCTCTCTCTCTCTTTTTAAACTACCTTCTCTTTGATCTAATCATTTGTCAGCTTTATCCTTTTTCTTGGTTCCAGATATTTTCCAGTTTATGCCTTTAGGCTGCAGAGGATTGTAGTTGCTCCCAGCGTTGCTCTTTTAGATTTAATTCAAACAGAAATTCTAATAATTTTGAGAATGTATCGTCTTGTGTCAAGAGTTAGTACTTAGCAAGAGTTAGCACTTACATACTTCATAATTGATGGAGTGTTTTGCAAGTGTTGCTCTTGATGGGTGGCAACCCCCTGAGGTTGGAAGGGTAAAGGTACACGACAAGAGGATGAACTTCAAGTGTTTTTACTGTGGGAAACGCAGTAATATCAAACTGTGAGCCTGAGGTATTTACTGTTTTTGGTTAGGAGGCTGGATGACTAATCTTTGATTAGTCATTGTAGTTGTTGAATATACTATGACCTCACAGGTTTACAGCACCTCCCACGTGGGCCTTCAAAAGTAAGGTAGAATTAAACTTGGTTTGGTTTCATGTAATATCTTGAAATTTTCATCAGTGACTTTGGTACTGCTAGACTAGTAAACTCTAGGTATAGCCTAATCTAAACAACAGAAATCAACTTTGAGGTTTTTTAAAAACCAAAGTATATATAAACAAAGTAAGTAAGCTTTTCAGGTTTAACAAAGAATAATGCAAAATTATGCTTAATTTTGTAAAAAGGCACTTTAAAATCTAGCAAGCAGTGGAAGCCAAGGTACATAGGATGCCATTTATAATACCAGCAGCTGCGTTGTTGTAGTTAATTGGTGTGATCATAAACTTCTAAAGGAAAAATGATCCACATAGTAAAAAAGTGTTTAAGATTCCTTTCTTCTGAAGAAAGAATACCTGGATTAATGAGGAAGCAATGGTAATAAAGTCTCTCTGTGCTCTTCCAGTTTCTGTAGGTGTCCAAACGCTGATGGCAAGCTACAGAATTGTTTTATGTCTTAATTTTTCTTGTCATAGAAAATCATTATTGAATTATTTCCATGTTGTGAAAACTGATGAATCAATGTTTATTAAAGAAAAGGAAAAACAAGGCACTAGTTAAAAAAAAAATTAAGATGACTCCTCAAGAAAATACTCCAGAAGTTTTAAGTATGAAGCAAAAAGTCGTAAAAATAGTGATTTAAAAATTATGTAGATAAAAATAAGCATTTACTTATTTTTTTCCTGTATGCCTTAATTTATGGTGGCCATATTGCCACACTTATATAGAGTTTAAAGATCATTTATGGGCCAAGAGGTAAAGTCATGTTTTTCTTGTCGAGAATATTTGGAGAAATTAAAAATTGCACCCTAGGTTGGGTGATAATAGTGATATACTACATTGGCTAACCTATTTTATAATATACAAAGCACTTTCACTTAGGATATCTTACTTCACTTTATGCACAAACCACCAGGGGAAGCAGGGAAGCAGATAAACTCATTCTTACAGATGGGGAAGCTGAGGCCAGAAGAGTTTACAGACTTTAGTTGTTTAGGTTAGTGTGTGGGGTAGGAGGCAAGGTGTGATCAAAAGAGATTGTGTGAAATTCAACTTCCATTTAACTTTTATATTCAGATTTTAAAATTTTAGGAAGAAAGGTGAACAGTTTTCTTATTTATTCTCCAACCATGTTACATTAGTTTTCACTTTACATATATATTTATTTTTAAATAATGCTATAATTAGGAACACTGGATTAGAATTCTTGCCTTTTCCCCTATTAAACACTACGGGAGCCCATTTACAGTTGCTTCGCGTTTCTCTGACACCAAGGGCAAAGTGTGGGTGAGTGTGCTTTGGTCCCAGAAGGTCCTGCAGAATAGTCAGTGGTTCTCAATCCTAACTTCCTGTTTGCAATACCTGAAGAGCGTTCAAAATAAAACTGCTGCCCTGGGGGCATCTTAGATCCAAAAGTAAGGCACTAACTTGATATCCTAACAGCCCGTGGGTCATTTCTGCTTGACTGGCCAGTCTTACCTCAATCTGACTAAAAATGAACTGTTTTTTCACCCAGAGATGTCAGTTACACCTCTGTTTCTATTAATGGTGCCATCATTTTCTCTGTCGCCCTGGAAATAATTTCATATTCCTCCCTCTCATTTTCCATTTTTCTTTGTTTCCATAACTGCACTCTCCTAATATTAGTTCGTGATTAGTCACCAGGCAGAAGGTCTTAGAAATTCTTCCTTGTTAATGTTTCTTGCTTCCATCTCTGCTTTCCAGTTCTGATACCACCTCCTTATTTCAGTCATCACAGATATGGCCTGTGGCAGTCAGGTCCTCATCTCTTTGCCCACCATTTGGCTCTTACACCTGCAACACATCTTACATGTTTTTGATGGTTTTATCTTTCTGAAGCATCTTTTTGATCCTGGTATTTGGCTGCTAAAATTTCCTCAGCAGTGCTTCGTCCATGGCCAGAGAGAGAGCCCAAACTGCTTAATGTGGGTGAAGACCCCTTTCAATTTGTCCCAGTCTGCATGTACTTTTAAAGTTCACGTCCCACTCAGGCCGGGTGGCTGAGTTGGTGGGAGTGTTGTCCTCATTCACGGAAAGGTTGAGGGTTCCATCCTGGTCAGGGTACTGTGCCTAGGTTGTGGGTTCAATCCCCAATTGGGCACATTTGAGAAGCAACAAAGGGATGTTTCTCTCTCTGTCTCTCATCTCTCTAAAATCAATAAAACATATCCTCCTGGGGTGCGTATTAAAGAATAATAAGTAAATAAATAAATAAAAGCTCACGTCCCATTTCTCCCCTCACCATTGCAAACACCTTCAAAACTCTTTACAAAATGACACCAGCTCATTTTCATGAACTTCACTGTGGTTCTGGCTATATTCTTTTTTTCTTTCCATAAACAATATACATGCATGGAGTATAGACTTATTATTTAGAAATTAATTCCTATGTTGATTGTTCCAAATTAAGGCCCACGGTTTGTAAGACATTATAAAAGAGAAGAGAAAGATGTATAGAATTTATAGTTACTGCATCTGTTACATCATAAACAGATTGACTCTAGCGGTTTTTTAAATGAAAAGCAAATAGCTCTGAAGTAACATTCAGTTCTAAAATTTTATACACATTTCTTTTTATAAAGTATAAAATAACTTTTCAGAAGTCCCTTTTGGTGAAAGCTCATTGGTCAACCCAGAGTCAGCCAAATATATTAAACAGGCTTTCTCTTGGAGAGAGGAATCAGTGCTGAAAGCAGCCAAATAACTGAGTTCATTTGGAGGGTTTAAAAAATGTGCTTGTCATTGTTTGGCTGGTTGCCTCTCCTTGGTAGTCAAGGTCACATTCCCTGAAACAGCTGCCCTTAAAGTAATACTTTAGGTAGGAAGTGTACCCAAAGGGCATCCCCCTAGTTAGTTTCTCTGATCCTCTGGCCTGGTTCCTTCCCTCTCTTTCCCCTCCCTCCCTCCCTCCCTCCCTCTTCTACTCCCCTACCCACACCCCAAGCAAACACTTTGCCCTTTATCTTTTAGAATTTCTTGGCATGCTTGTGTATGTACATCTGAATTTTGAACTCATTTCATGGAAATGTCTCAAGTCCTTTAAAAAGAATGGTGAGAATGGGGATCTTGCTACTGTTCTTGGGCAAACTTTTTGGAAGGAAAGGTAGTTTGTCAGGAGAAAGTTGCAGGCACAGGAAACTAAATTGCTGAGCTTCAGACTGCCATGTTAATCAGGGAAATCTCTGTCAGCCTCAATTAACCCTGGGTATCTTCCCCAAGCCTTCTCATTGTCAGGAAATGTCGCAAGCCAACTATTTCCTACCCTTCTTCCTTTCTGCTTGAGATTTTGCATTTGAGTTAATTAATGACCCTTTGAGAAAACCAAGGAAAGAAAAGCTCTTTTAAAAATAGATTTAAAAATATGGACAGACCCAGAGAGAGCAGACTGACAGCTTTGTGGGGAGGTGGGAAGATGGAGGGATAGAGCAAAAAAGAAAAAAATAGACAACAGGGTAGTGATTTGGGCAGGGTGGAAGAGGGTCTGGGGGACAAATGGCAATGGAAAAATGCAGTAAAAATAGATTTTAACTGTTATATTTCCTGTGTTGTTAGGGAGTGTTTTATTAATTGTTTTTAGTTCTGATGCCATTATCTCTTATGTTTATGGTGCTTTCAGATTTTCTAAGTGTGCTTTTATCTACTATCCATATTCTGAAATTTATTTCTTTAGGTAATTATAGTCGGCATTGTTATGTCCGTTGAACTGCGATATCGGAGCCTGAGACTCAGATATTTGAAATGACTTCCTTAGTTGATTTATACAGTGATCGTAGCCTTTAGTCCCAAACTGTGTCCCTGAGACAATACTGCTCATATTGCAAACATTTTTTTTCTGGTCTGCCACTTCTGTTTCCCTAATTAAATTATTGTAGACATTCATTAGATATTGTTGGATGAACTTCAAGTAACAATTATTTAATTTCCTACGAGGTGTTTTATTAAGAGGCTTATTTTGTTACTATGTCAAAACAAACATGACATCAAATACACCCTCCCAACACATTAATAGGCTTTTGTTTTCTGTAATGTGTTGTTTTTATGTTTCTTCAATTTTTCAGATAGCACCTTTTACCATCCTATAGCTTTTATTCTCTACAAATATTTAATTTTTTCTCTGTACAACTCCCTCCTGAGACTTTAACATTTGTCCAAGGTAATTTTACTTTCTCCATCTCTCCATTTTTCTGTTTTAAAAACTTTATAATACTCTGAAAAGTAACTTAGCATGTTGACATTTTAGGCAAAGAACTTTGTTCCTCAGCTTCTTTCCCTCCATTAAGCCAGCATTTGGGAACTGACAGTGCTCGCACATCCCTTTTATATTATCCTTCCATTTCTGTAGCGTTTCCCCAGTGTGCACGGCTGCACACGAAGGTATGCTTGGGAAAAGTTGGTGACCACCCATATTAGTGCATCCAAGTACCATCATTTCATGCCTCTGATGTGCAGATGGTCTGAGGAAGAGCAGCAGCCTTGTCCTTGGTCTCATCCAGGGAACTCAGGCTGCCGGGAGAGGAGCTCGTGCTGCAGTTTTCATTCAGAACCCGGCCGCCTGTTATCTCCAGCCTGTCTTACAGTGCCAAGTAGAGAAAGCATGTGAAATCCAAAATAAACTAATTTTACAGATAATTTACATGCTCAGATGTTTATTAGAGGATAGTTTCTTCATCTGCTAGAGAAGTTAGGAGTAGTAGAAATGGCTTATTTATATATGGCTACTTGAAGTTTTAACACCTACAGCTATCAAATTTACTTGCTACTCAGCTGTCAGCTTAAAGTATTTTTCTTGAGTGCTTATTATGTGTCAGATACGAAGATGAATTAGAGTCCTCTACATTCAAGGAAGTAATTTATTGTAAAGTGGGAAGAACAGCTTCGATGAAAAATTGTAGAGGATTGTGTAACATGGTATGTGATGACAGTCCAGAAATAAATTTTGCTTGTAAGTTTTTTTTTTTAACCTTACCTGAGCACATGCTTATTGACTTTAGAGAGAGGGAATGGGAGGGGGAGAGAGAAGGAGGGAAATGTCAATGAGAGAGAGAGAGAGAGAGAGAGAGAGAGAGACATTGGTTGTCTGTCATACGGCACAGGCACACCCTTACCTAGAACTGAACCCGCAACCTGGGCTTGTGGCCTGACGGGAACAGAACCGAAACCGCAACCAGGACGATGCTGCAACTGAGCCACATGGGCCAGGGCTGCTTATGGGTTTTTAGGCATATTCTGAGAACCAGCTCTCCTGTCCCCATCTCCTGGAACCTGGGCGTTGTCCACAACACGGAAATCATATGCGAAGCTGTGCTTGTATCACGGTTATTAGGACTGGTGCAGAAATGCCCCTCCTCCTTTTTACCTGTAGTCCCTGAAAGTACACTTGTCTGAAATTTTCTTTTTTTTCCATGTTGCACTCAAAAATAATTCAATTCATGTGAAGAGGGTCAGTTGTGTGGTACATTTTTTACCTGTTGAAATGAAAAATTTGATATATATATACAAAATTAAGCTATTACCCAGCTCTGTTGTAGAAAAGAAGGGTGTGAGACAATGAGCTGCCTTCTTATTAATGGCAGCTGGGTGGGGGGTGAGGGCTCTCTTATTCATAGTCTAATTTTTTTTCTTTTGAAAGTTTTTGCTGAATGAGAACTAAGTTGATATCTTACCCAGAGACACTTAGCTGTGAAGAGAGAGTGCGAGCATCGGTGTTTTACTGATGCCAAGTATGACTGCATAAAGCTTTATTAAAGAGGGTGTGGCTTTGTTGGGAGTTTTGTCTATTTTGAATATGGAGTTTGCAGATTAGCGTCAGATAGCAGGATATTCATAATGCAGCAGTTCAGCCAGCCAGCTCTTGAACACTATACTTGACTTGGCAGATACCATGCACAAGAAATGAAGCTGAAAAATAAAAGTTAAAATGGATGCATTCCATATTTAAGATTGCCCAAGTAAGAACACCCAAACCTGTAGAGAATTTTTATTTGCTTGAGCCAGACAGGATCCATATGGAAGCAAGATCTCAGCAGACTGAGTAAAGTATTTCCCAGAATGGCAGTTTGCAGCCTTTTTAATGCAATTGAATTAAGCGGAGAAATAAGGAAGATGACATGAAGGTGGGAGAAAGTAAGGCAGGGATTGGGTTACCAGGTAATTAACTAGACTGTCTGCTCTCTTGAGGCTGATTTCCATTCTGAGGGGTCTGAAAAGAGGCATTTCAAAGGTGTGTTATGCTAGATGCAGGGGAACACTGGACAGCCCTTGCTTCAGGGCTGGATAAACCTTTTACTGAAGAAGTTATATGACTGGGATGTGGCTACCGGCCATGACCTGCCCAGTTAGGAATTTATGATCAGATCACCCTGCGAGGTTTTCTTCCGCTCACTGGACTTGGCAAATTATTGTAAAGCCCCTTTTCTTCTCCACAGTAGTAAAGAACTAAAGAGATCTCTTGTACTTAAAAAATTGACTCCTGATTACTTTGTCTTCCTATAATTTTACCCTGATAAGAAATTTGAATAATGATCCAGTTCTTTGGCTAGGGATTAATTAGATTAATGTTGTGAGGAGAAATTTATTAGTCACTATTTTTTGAAACATTGAAGTGCAGTAGTTATAAAACAAGTTTTGCAAATTAAAAAATGATAATATTTAGAACTACCATACTTCAGAACTGTTTATTTAGGATCACTTTTTTCTTTTAACATTCAGGATATAGAAAGTGTATAGCAAACACACACACACAAAAAACCAAAAATTAAAACTTCCATGGCCCTAGCTAGTATACATTTTTAACAGCTCTAATGCAATATAATTGACATATAACAGGCTGTACCTAATTAAATTTGACGTGCATACATTTTTAAGTGACATGTAACCCTGAAAGGAAGTTGCCTTATAATATGTTCTTACGATGAATAAACTATATTGGATAATGTATGTAAATAAGAGAGCTCCAGATGAATAATGAATATTATGCCCTCAGTGGAGAGTTTAAAAAAAGAGGGTAGGGCAAAAGTGGGTTTACAGTTGTGAATACATGAAAAACCGTTTATTCTTGTATCATTACTTATTAGTGATTGTATTATTTATCATACGGACAAATGTAAACCTACTTTTGCCCCAGCCTGTATTTTTGTGGATAATATCAAGAGAACTATTGCTCCTAAGTCATAGGATATTGTTTATGCTTTGTGCCATTTTTGAAATCTCATCTTCCCTTTTGTATTTTAGCAGGATGTTTCTTCTGGTGGGCGCACCCAAAGCAAACACTACCCAGCCTGGGATTGTGGAAGGAGGGCAAGTCCTCAAGTGTGATTGGTCTTCACAGCGCAGGTGCCAGCCAATTGAATTTGATGCAACAGGTAGATGTTGATACAATGGCCTCTTTTCTTAATTTGTCATTTGACTTTTTTAATGTCACTTAATTTTTAAAAGCACTTGCTTCAGTTTAAATGGAAAAATTTAATAAAATAATGTACAGCACTGCAAATCCCCAGAGAAAGTTATATAAAGACAAATGATTTACTATATGACTCTCCCCTAATTTTGTGGCGTGTAAAAGCATTAAAAATACATTGCATTTCCACTGCTTTGAATGTCTTCAACTTTAAGCCGATCACGTCAGTCTGCAGAAATCTGGGGAAAATCTATTGAATTGTTTTTGCACCTCTTCTGAGAAGAGGGAGGTCGTGGATACGGCAAGGTTGTTTTGCCCGTTTTCTGTGGGCAGAATTGAAGCATGACTCACCTACAACTGTGGAAGATCAGCTCTCTAATCGTGAGTATATCTTAGGCTGGGTTGCGCTACCAAAACCAGTTGGGGAAACTTTTGCATTACAGAGGATGTTGACTTTAAAAATATTCTTTTCCAAAATTTTTTGGAAAAATAATGGGTTATGGTTCTGTTAACATTAAATTTTATCTAAAGGGGCAAATTTTAGTGTCAGGCATGATTGTGACAGTAAGGAGAAAAATAGCATAAGGAAGATGAGAAATAAGAAATAACTTAAGTTTTACATTTAGATTGGTGAAATAAAATATACCAAAACAAGTGTTTTGGTATATTTATGTATATTTGTGAAAGCTTAGAGAAACCTCAAAGAAATAGTGTGGCCTTCTTCAGGTGCAATAGTTTTACAGTTTTTTTTTTTTAATGATTCTGGTTTGCTGGCTGTGATAGAATATTTTAAGATAAGTCTACGGAAAATTAGTTCTTTTTTCCATATTGTTACTTCCTGCTAGTTCTAAAATATATTCGTTCTGGGAATTGTAGCGTCAGTGAAACAGGAATTATGATGTGGTCTGTTCCATCTGGCATCGTGATCACTGACACTCATTAAACCAGCTCTTATAGGAATCAGGGCACATGTTTGTTTTTTTCCATTTGAGACCATCTACCTTAAACCCTGTGGTTTTTTCCATGTATGGCTGACATTTGGAAAACCCCAAAAGTATGCAAATAGGCTCAGGTTTACCACAGATAGAGAAAGACCTGTGCTGTAGAATATCCTAGGTCAGGGCATTTGTATCTTCTAACGAAATATGATTACTAACAAGATGAAACCATAGTTGAGTTTTGATAATTTGAAATGTTCAGATATGTTTTTGATGTCCACACCATAGGTTTCTGTGCAGCGCAAGATAATTTATTCCCCTCTTTTTTGAAATTCGGCTTTATATACTATTTTTTTAAATTGAAAAACAATATATGCCCTTGGCATACAAAATTTCAAGCAGTCCAAAAGGGTATACGATAAAAAATAGGACTGTCTCACATTAGCCTGCTCAAAGGCAGTCACTCTAAACAAGTGTTTTGATCCTTCTAGAATTTTCTTATTCATACGAAAAGGCAACTCACAAATAGGAATATACTAAATATGCTGTTAGGCTCCTGACTCCCCCCTACTTTTACCCCATACCTACCATAGATCTTTCCATATTGATATATATTGATTTACCTCATTGTCTGCGAATTACTGGTAGTGTTGTGTGGTGTATGTAGCCCAGTTTATTTTACTCATATTTCTTATTGATAGACACTTGGATTGTTTACTCGTATTTCTTATTGATGGACACTTGGAGCGTTACTATAACCACCACTGTAGTGAAAAGCTCATATGCAGTAGGTGTGTGAGTGTGTGTACAGGATAAAGTCACAGCAGGGGATTTTTAGATCAAAATACCCCGCATATGTATATTAAAGTTTTGGTAGATAACTACAAATTATTAACAAAGGTTTACACACCTGTGTTTTGTGATGCCGGTGCCAATGCCAATTATCAGCATTTAAAAAAAAAGATTTTATTTATTTACTTTTCATAGAGAGAGGAAGGGGAGGGAGAGGGGGAGAGAAGCATCTGTGTGGGAGAGATGCATTTATTGGTCGCCTCTCACACGCCCCAGCTGGGGAGCCTGGCCCACAACCCGGGCCTGTGCCCTGACTAGGAATCACACCAGTGACCTTTTTGTTTGAAGGCCGGTGCTCAATCCACTGAGTCGCACCAGCCAGGGCAGCATATTTTTGTCTTTGTCAATTTTATACTGTTACAATATGACTATGTCCTGTACCTGCGTGTAATATATATAATGTGACATTTTATTATTTTATGTTGTCATATTAATTTGCATTCCCTTAATTAATAGTAAGACTAAGTAAGCACTTTTGCATTTGTAAGCCATAATGTTCCTTTTCCCATGAGTGACTCTTAATATATTTGTACACATTTTCTATTGATTTGTGAATTTAGAAAATGAATCTCAATTGACAACACTCCATCCTTTGGGTTGCTTAGGCCAAAATCTGGGATCATGCTTGACATTAAATTTGTCAGCAAGTAAGAAATGCAACCGCTACTCGGCATTCTGCTACTGACATCCTGCTCCGAGCCACCATTGTCTCTCACCTGGACTGTTGCCCTAGACTCCTGAATTAGTAAGGGTGCTGCCA
Organism: Desmodus rotundus; assembly: GCF_022682495.2. Taxonomy (NCBI): domain Eukaryota; kingdom Metazoa; phylum Chordata; class Mammalia; order Chiroptera; family Phyllostomidae; genus Desmodus; species Desmodus rotundus. The sequence continues at coordinate 170,344,691 of NC_071388.1, forward strand.
GAAAAGGGGTAGCTCCCTGAAACTGGGATCGTTGGAGGAGCTTTCAGTAAAAGGACCATTGACCAAGGATTGTGCAGGGTCCTATGGATCAGTAGTGCCCAGGCACTAGTTAAAATTTGGCCCCTGGGCCTGAAGGGAGCTCCGAGCTCTGGAAAGGAGCAGCTGCCTAGACAGAGCACTAGGTGGAGAGAGCCTCTTGACAGGAGCTGTGGCTTTGGCAGAGAGCAGTAGCCAGCCCAAAGGGGCCGGAAGGAAGCAGCAGGGGAATAAAACCCTGACCTCACTTTCCTTCCTCCTTTTGATCCTTTGTACCTGCTCCCCTCTGGCTGAATCCAGTTGGGAGCCAGTGGGCAGCAGTGCATTTCACACTGGTCAGCGTCCTGGGCAAAGAGCAGGCTAGAGAACGGTGGACAGGAGACCTGAGAGGCAGTTGGCAGGGAGCCCACACACCTCACTGTTCTTTCCAGTTCTTTCCTCACTGTTCTGCCCTGGATACTGTGATTGTTTATTCTCTATGGCACCAGAATGATCCTTTTAAAATAGGCAGATCGTAACACTCCAGCTCAGATTTTACCCATATGTTCCCATCTGTCTCATAGTAGCGGAGAGGACTTTTGCGTCTTTCAGTCCTATATTTCTTTTCTTTCTTTTTTTCTAGAGAGAGGGGAAGCTTCTGATACTCTCATGGAGTTTGCCCTTTGACTCTTTGTTCTTCACTCACTCCGTGGTTGCTCCACACCGTGATGCCATGGAAAGGAAATGGGCCTGGAGTCAGACAGACTTGGCTTCAAATCCAGGCTGTCATTTTTCCCGTGTGACTTTGGAAGATTACCTACCTTTTTCATATTCTATACTACATTCTTGGGATGATCAAGAAGAGTTAAAATTGATTGGTTTGTCTGCTTTATTTTGTTTCTGAGTTCAGAATAGACGTTAATGTTTCAGGGGTTCCATTCTTTTTTTTATGGGAGAAAGAAAATTATAAAATAACTTTATTGAAATTAGCTGTGATTCTTACGATGTGGTAGATATTACAGCTATTCATCCATACCGTGTTTCTAAAACTTCTGGGAAACCCCTCGAACTTAGTTATGCCTATATGACTTTTTCCAGCTGATAAAACATGAGCAGAAGGGTATAGGAGTTGGAGTATTATTCTGATTGGTGATAGTTTAATGATAGATCCTCCATTGGCCTGGGTCCCAAAGTGAGGAAGACATGAAGCATAAACTCTCGCTGACCCACAATATATGTGTACAAAATAATCTTTTGTTCTTTTTGACAACTGGATATTGGGGATGCTTGTTACTCCAGCACAATGCCACCTAACTGAATAATCCATATAGGGATATTACAATGGTATATTATCAAATCAACTGTTGGGAAATGGTTATTAAAAGCCTTTCCAATTCTACATGCTAAGTTGATCTTCTGTTAAGTTTTTCGTTCTATTTTATAGGGTCATGAGTGGCTAAGCAACTATTTAGATAGTATTGCTTATGCCAAAAATAGTTCTGGTTGGTAAATTGCATTTAGACTGGGAAATACTATAAATAGATGATATGTACCTGATGGGGATGCTATAACTTTGGGGTTCCTTGAGTACAGTGACTCTGATCACTGGCGTGTTCTTCGCAGGAACCCTAAAGCTAAGCTATAGAATCATCCCAAGAGATGTCATTCCAGGGCGGCATGACTTAGAGCCAGGGTCGCTTCTGTCCCCACCTGATCTCGTTTCTTCATATCTGAGCTGTCATCTGCTGGGGCAAAGAGAAGAGCTCTGGACGGCTGTGTGCACCGCTGCCCAGGGAAATTCGTACAAGGACTCACATAGCAGAGGTGTGTGTGGTTCTGTCCTACATCCTCTGAGTAGACTGGTGCTACATGGGTGGCCTTTGGTAGTGTGTGAGTCTGAAAGTGTAGCTGAGCCATGGGAAGCCCCCGAGGGTGGTTGGGTCAACATTTGAAGTTTGTAACTATGAAATACTTTTAGCTCATTTGTTTCTTATGCTGTTTCTCTTTTAAAAGTTGTTGTGGTTTTTTTTTTCTAAACAACTCAGCTAACTCCAGAACCCTAATGAAAATCTTTATAGTAAGGTTCTTTTAAATGGTGGTTGTTAAATATCACAAGTCCTCTCCCTTCCTCCTCCTTGTAGGTCAGCTTCTGCTCTACAAGCAGTCCTAGTCACGAAGCACTGCTCTTTTTCTTCATTAAGCCACCATTTATGTTGGTTTTCTTTCTTTTGTTTTTCTTTTCCTTCTGCGTATGATATGCTTATTTTCCTGACTAGATTGTAAGCTCTCCAAGGCAGGGAACAAATTCATTTCTGCTCACTATTGTATAACATGGATTGCACATGTGTATATGTTCTGTGCAGGTGTTGGGTTTTTCATGAAAAGTAATAAATACAGATTCTGGCTAAATTTAGCTGAACAGGAATTTACTGTAAGTATATTGGTAACTCAACCAGTTGCCTGAAAAATGGACAGGAACCAAGAGATGCTAACAGAGAGAGGAACCGTAGTGCTGGGTTTACTGCTGCTGGACTCGGTACTGCTCACTGGGGAGCAGCATCGTGAGAATAAGTCTCATCCCTGCCTCTCTGCATCACTCGCTAGAGATTCAAAGCTTTTATGGTAATAGCTGACTGGCTGGGTCTAAGTCTTATGCATTTGAAAGTCAAACCTCTTATCTCACACAGAACTAAGAAATGATAGATTATGAGCTTGTACAGGGAACTAAAGCCTAGGATCCTTCAGAAGGAAAAAAAAAAAGGAATAATAGGGTGCCTTTTTCTCTTCTTTGCAAAACCAGGTAATAGAAAGAATCCTTTATGAATACAGTGTATATCTATTACTGAGTAATAACTCATAGACTAATTTTACTTTAACAAAGATGCACCTGGGTATTAGACAGTATATATAATTTATTAGAAGGCCATTTTACTGTGGTTTGTTCCATGCATGTAACAGACATGTAGTAGAGGCTAAGGAAGAAAGTCTGGATTTTGATTTTAAGGTAGCATAACACTTGGTTTCTTAGCTCTTTAAAGAAGAAAGATGAATACTTACAGTGTGCTTTTCTTTCTACCCCAGGGCATGACTTGGGGTAGTGGGAGACAAGGGAAGGGTTCAAAAATATGTTTGGAAAACCAATCTAATTTTATTTTGCTTTAATTCTGGGCAGTAGAGATAAATAAATTTATACCAAAATGAAGGAGGCATAACTGGAAATTATCTAACTGTCTGGAGACATTCAGGAAAGCTTCCCAGATATGTTGTTGACATTTGAGTAGCTAATGAAAAATGAGATGGAATTCGCCAGTTATGGAATAGGGGTCCAGGTAGAGGAAACAGTTTTTGCATAGATTAGTAAAAGATGTTTATGAATGAAAAGCAAGTAATTCCTTGTGACCCACATAGAAACTTAACTCTTGTTTATATTAGTTAGCCTTATGGTAAAATTGGTTTTGTTATGCATTGTTTAGCTTAGTCATAGAACTTACCAGCAACGTTAAATGAGGACTTCCCATATAAGTTTTATAAGTGTATGGCAAGGGTAGCATGGGTATGATAGGAAGTGTAGCTGGACTTGGGGTGGTGAACACACAATACAATATACAGATGCTATACGAATAGAATTGTATTCCTGACGCCTATGTAATTTTAATAACCGGTGTTATCCCAGTAATTCTAATAATAAATAAGACAGAAAAAAAAGAAATGAAGCTGGAAGTAAGCTAAGGGAAGTTCTAAATGAATTTTAAAAAGATACTCTAAACTAACAGTCTAACCAAATAAATTTACCGTAAAGCCTAGCACATAAAGCACTGTATTAAAAATAAAAGGATCTAGTCCTGGCTGGTGTGGCTTAGTGGATTGAGTTCTGGCCTGTGAACCAAAGGGTTGCTGGTTCGATTCCCAGTCAGGGCACATGCCTGGGTTGTGGGCCAGGTCCCCAGGTGGGGATGTGTGAGGGGCAATCACACACTGATGTTTCTCTCCCTCTCTTTCTCTTTCCCTTCCCTGTTCTCTAAATAAATAAATAAATAAATAAAATCTTTAAAAAAATAATAGAAGGATCTAGAGCTCGGTGGGTAGAGCTTGGGTCTTTGGTTTCTGGCCATGCTAAATAGATTTGACATGAACAGTACAGTGTATGTAGTCTACTAATTTTCCTAGTCATTAATTTTGGTATAATTACATGAGTTATAACATTATCATATGGGTATCTTTAAAATATTGTAGATGTGCCTTTTAAACAATTAAGGGAAAATGTCTGTGATGAGAAGTTTAATTTACTAGAAAGTTCAATCCAAGATAGCAAACCAACTTGCTGCTTTGATTTTTTTGAATTATATTTATGCATTAGTGAGCCTACAGGAACAGAAGGAAACCTCAGTCTAGATTTATCTCTTGGATTTGTGAGAGCTGCAAACCATGCTCTCTTAATTTTCTTTCAAGCTTGTCTTCTTTATTTTTTTTTCTGCTAATTTTCTTGATATAATGTGTATACAAAGCCACACCTAGGATGTGAAAGGAAGGCCTACTGTCTTATTTTACATGTTTGTGTAGTGACTGAAATATTACAATTTGCGTTGATACAGTAGTTGCCCTGTTGGATTTTTAAAGCCTTTCATCTCATCACTTCACCCAATTTGTAGTTTTAACCAAGGTTTGCATAATGGCTGAGAACCAGTGTTTCCCTAAATTGACAGAATCATATGACCTTTGAAGAATCGTGGAATTAGGAAAATGGAGAGGTCATTTTGGGATAAGATTTGTTTGTTTTACACCAAGATGAGTGATACATAGAAAACACTTAGTTTGGCTGAATGTGGATATGGAAAAGTACACCTTAAGCAAAGGTTCACATGTGATTTAGTTTTAGGATGAATGATCTATGTATTTTAGGAAGTAAATACACTCCAACGGTATTATGTCAGGATGCAAAACAATGTTGAGAATATTCATGTAACAGGCGTGGGGTGGTCTGTTACTTCAATTTTGTCTTCATGCCTGAATTACTTTCTTACAGCTGTTGTAATAAGTGACTATAAACTTGGCTTAAAAACAACACACATCGATGACTTTTAGTGTGGGAGGTCAGATGTCCAAAATGGGTCTCAGTGGGCTAAAATCAAGGTGTCTCCTGTGCTTCGTTCCTTCTGGGTGCTCTGGGGAAGAGTCTGATTTCATGCCTTTTCCAATTTCTAGAGGCCACTCACATTCCTTGGCTTGTGGCCCTTTCCCCTGTCTTAATGCACAGCAGTGGCTACGATCCCTGTCTTTCTCAGGCTACGTCATCTGACACTAACTCCACTGCCTCCCTGTTGTGATTGCATTGGGCCTGCTGAGATAATCTAGAGTAACCTTGCATTTCAACGTCCTTGATTTAATTACATCTGCAAAGTCTCTTTTGCCGCAGGTGGATGAAATGAGGTAATGTCCATGAAGGTATGGGAAAAATCCTGTCCTTGCAACGTGCTTTCCTTTTCTAGGAGCAGATGTTACTGACACACTGATTGTGCCCTGTTTTCTCAATACTGAGTGTTTCTGAAAGAAATGGACTGATGATCTGCCCGAAGGGGCAGAACAGGCAACAACTGGCCTGACCAAGGCTCAGGCCTGCCGGCGTGATGGTTAAGAATGTCCCTTAAAAAGAGGAGGTGATTCTATTTTCCAAATCCTGTGAATGGATGTCACCTTTCACCAGTAACGTCTGTCCTAGAGCAGGTCAGAAGTCAGGTTACTCCCCCACCCACCCAAACCGGCTTGCTGGAATACTTCACCACTAGTTCCCGGAAGGGCTTGGCTCTAGCCTGTGGGCAAACCCTGGCCAGGCCAGTTCTCTGGTCAAGAAAAATGTTTTGGAGTATTTTCTTGATATTACAAGACTTTGTATTTAATAGAAAATAGAAAACATTCAGCTGCTCTGGAGCCTCTGTGCCACATAATTTCCAACTCATCGCCATTAAAACGATTAGGCAGACTCTGAAACAGCTTCTGAAGTGTGACTTGGTCCTCTTGGTGAATTGCCTGTCTTTCAGAGTTGTGTCTAGATATTTCTACAGTTGCAACATTGCAACAGTCTTTAAAAACAAAGAAACATAGTCTCCCTTCTCTTGTTAATATAAGTTTTTATTGAACTAAGAAATTTTCTTTTTAATGAAACTGTTTCTCCAGATATAATCTGGCATCCTCTGTTATAGAATGATGCAAACGGAGAGCTGGTAGGCAACCTAGAAATCAATTAATCCCATTTCTTTATTACCAGGTGACAGTTTTAACACTTTAAATGTTTTCCCAAAACTGAATCCATATGGTCCTTTAAAAGCCTCTTCCCTGGCCACTTTGACTGCCCCATACCCATTTTTTAAAGACTTAACATTGACTTGGCTTAAAAAAAAATCTTCAGCAAAGAGTTTTTGTTTTAAAATGTTAGATGCTTTCAGGATCATTTCCTTCTCATCACTAGAAGGAAACAAACCAGCATTGATCAGGCCATGGGTGTTTTCAAAGGGCCTGTATTCTCTGCTGGCTCCAGCAGCACCGGCAGACTTCCTCATGGAAGGAGCGGCCAATTTTGATTCCCTGTCCCCTCTGGTAGTGATAGCTCAATAAATAAATAAATACTGATCCCAGTGAAATGAACTTCATCATATTTTTTCAGGCTCTACTTTTCTGATTCTTCTTGTTTGCTTTTGGGAAAAAAATTACATCTAATTTCATATAAAGGGTGTTTCTGGGCAGCTGTATGTAAATTAGTAACACTTCCTCATTTTCATAAATTATGATTTTAGAATCTATATCTATATTCACAAATGATTCATTTTTCAGTAATCTGTGACTGCAAACATTTTGGAGTTAGGGACCTTTGTCAGTTGTCATTTTCAATCAACAATTATGCTTCTAGAGACATTTTAAAGACACTTTGAAGTTTACAAGTCAAATCATCCTTTCATTAATACAAATATCTAACTACTGACTGTTAGACTTTCTTATTTAAGGAACTATTTTTTAATTAAGTTAAAAGAAATTAATTTACTTATTTTTTCAGTAATATAGAATTTTGATTTTTGTAATGAATTGTGTTTTGCAATATACTACTTTTAATAGTTTGACTCTGAGACATGGAATCGAGAAACAGGAAGGATAATGCTCATAAAAATTGCCAGGTGGAGCTTTTTCAACTTCAGTGTTCTTGAATTTTAGGAACTACAACTCCTCTGTGTGGGGGATGAAATATAAACATAAAGTTAATTAAGAGGGGATATGGAGGCTCCTAACTAATTTGTATGTGAAAATTAATGGATACATATCCACACTACTTTTCCCCCCACCTTTTAAAACATTGTACAAATAATGCAGAATTATTTATTAAAAAATGAGAAAACACTGAAAGGCAAAAAGGGAATAAAAACCTCCCAGTCCCTCCACCCTGGAAACCAGTGGCAAGGAAGTAAAGTGTCTCTCCCTGCACCTCCATCTTGGTCAAAGTCCAAAAGACTATTTTCTTGGCTCCTGGTCAAAAATTAGTTGACTGTAAATGTAGGGGTACTATTGATGTTAAAATGTACTATTTATGTGCTTCTAAAAATGTGCAAATTATGTCACCGCCAACTGTAATATACATTCATTTCAAAGATGTTAATTTCTGAATACTTGCAGCTTTGAACCAATGAAGTACATAATTTCACATTATCACTAGGGTACAAATACATCATACCAGCAGCTGTCTCACTACCTTTTCATCGTTTTCTCTCCAATTTCTCTTATAGCATTTTTGACTCTCTGAAATAATTTTATATAATTAGTTATCATTTCTCTCCCTTGACAGCAGGGCCCTGATCTGTCTCATCTACTGCTGTATTCCTTGCATTTAGACATAGTAGGTACCCATGATTTATTTATTTAAATGAATGATCAAGATGTTTCCTTCTCTGACATGTTAAGTTTCAGAGAAAGAAATAAGCAATATTGGGAGGTTTCTGTTGCAGGCAAAAAATAAGAAGTATGATTGAGCAAAAGTAATGTTTGAGGTAAAGAAGCAGTTTAAGGAACTCTGCAAATTGTTTTATTAAAGGACGAATGTGGGGTGGCGTCGTTGTGTTTTTATTTATGTATAATTGACGTGTAACATACCAGTTTCATGTGTATAACGATGATTTGATACTTGTGTATATTGCAAAATGATCACTGTAGTAAGTCTAGTGAACATCCATCACCATGCATAGTTAGAATTGATTTCTTGTGATGCAAAATATTAAGATTTACTCTCTAGCTATACAGTGTTAGTAACTCTAGTCACCATGCTGTACATTACACTGTTTTAGTAGCCACTTTGGGGGGCAGTAAATAAGCTCTCTGAAGACCTAAGTTATTTCATTTTTCGTAGAGTCATATAGTAATGAATGGGAACCGAATGACTAAAAGCACAGGTAACTTACAAGTATTTCCAATGCTTTGGCATTCTTCTTGACTTTGGCCTTTTCAAAAAAGATGACATCATCTTGTTGCTCCAAAGGATATTCTTTAGGCAGGAAAACAAGAAATAAAAATTTAGCTTTAGGGTGATAAGGTAACTCTGTCCTAAAAATAAACATTCCTGTAATTATCCAGCAAGTTGAATATTGGAGAGTGTGTTTTGAAACACTCCAAGGACATGAAAAGAGCTGGCTGAGTCTAAAGTTAGGACAATTTGCTCTGCTCCGTAGGCTTCTGCCCCTTAGGCTACAATCAAGGGAATCTGATAAAGTCCAATTTACAAAACTAAAAGACAACAAAAATAGACATTAAATCTTCAAGGGTCTAGTGATTTACTTGCTAATTAGCTTCAAATTTCTCCGTCAACATTCTCTGTGTTTTTGAAAGTGAGAGTATGGAGTGTCATGTTAATTTATAGAATATGGGGCATTTCTTCTCATTTTTACCATTGTTTGAAATACTCTTTAATTTATTTGGAAGATCAGAGCAAATATTCCAAGGTGTTTTACAGAATTATGGACAGAAATTTTTGTTCTTTCTTGACTGTTGCGTGAGGAAGCATTTCCTCCTGCTCTGGAATTTCTGTAGTTGTCTGTATCCAATTTCCCTTTTGAGCTTGGTGACATGGTCCAAGCAGCTTGTGGAGTTCTGGCATTACTAGAAATGGTGACTTCAGGGCTGTGACTCAAATATTTGCTTCACTCATGTGACCCCGATTAGCTGCCAGTTCGGCCAGGTCATGAATGAAGTCCTCAGTTTGTTTGGAGAGCAGGTTTTCCTTTTCTCCACCGCTCCCGCCCCCCTGCCGCCCCACCTCTATTCCCACTTCCCCTAAGTAAAACTTCTGCCTGATGGTGAATCAATACAATACACTTAATCTCTGGGGGAAAAGTTCTGAGTGGTAAAAAACGGAACTTCCTACTGAGCAACCTTCTTGAAAATACAGTGATTTGAGGTTATGACCTTGTTGAAGCTGAAGACATTCAAAGCAATGGGTGATACATATTTTTTTTTAAAGACTTTTGACTTAAGTTTTGGCTTAAGTATGCCCAGTGCATTATATCCAAATATATTTGACTTGTTTCATTTGGTAATGTAATTGAAAACATTTAATTGCATGATGCTTTCAGACATCCTTGTTTTTTCAGGCCATATATAAGTGTTAATAAAACTCTAGGTTTTTCAAATGTACTTTTTTTTTATTATCAGAAAGAGCCATATTGCCTGATGTTTTGTCACCTTTGATTAGTGCTCCTTTATTTTCATTAAATACTGTTGGCACACAGCTTGCCATGTGGAAAGAACTGTAGAGTTTTGGGCTCTACAATACTTCATGATAAAATTAACACCAAAGAGATATATAAAACTTGTACTTATTTTTTGTCCCATTTTCCAGCTTAAGTTAAACCTGATGTCCACAAAGGCAGATAGCCATAATTATTATGACACAGGATGTTTTCAATCCGAATAGAACATAGAACATGGTAGCAATGAGAAGCATATGCTACTAGACAGTGCCGTGCCTGGCTTATCTCACTCATCATTAATGCCCTGCAGGTCCATTCATGTTGTCTCAGCTGGTGGATTCCTTTCTTATGGCTGAGTAATACTCCCGTGTATGTATACAGCACATACTGTTTTAACTCTTTTAATAGAACTTATTAGGGTGACATTGGTTCATCTTGTGTGGAACTCTCTGCACTTCTTGGACTTGTGTATCTTTTTCCCTCACCAGGTTAGAAATGTTTTCGGTCATTATTTCTTCAACTAGGTTCTTGATCCCTTGCTCTCCCTCTTCTCTTTCTGGTGCCCCTATGATGCAGATGCTGTTACACTTCATGTTGTTCCAAAGGTTCCTTAGACTGTTTTCATTTTGAAAAATTCTTTTTTCATTTTGTTTTTCTGATAGGGTGTTTTCTGCTACCTCGCCTTCCTAATTGCTGATTCTTTCCTTTGCTTTATCCTACCCCTTGTTTATTCCTTCTAGCTTATTTTTAATTTCAGATGTTTTATTCTTGATTTTTGACTGGTTCTTTTTCATGTTTCTTTGTTGTGTTTGATGCTTTTGAAGTTCTCACTAAGTTCCTTGAAGTTCTCACTTAGTTCTTTGAGCACCCTGATAACCATTTTTTGGAATTCTGTGTTTGATAAATTGCTTGCCTCTGTTTCGTTTACCTCCTTTTCTGGAGATTTCTGTTCTTTCACTTGAGGTGTGTCTCTTTGTCTCCCCATTTGTGGGTTTGTGTCACATTGTATAGTGGGTAAATATGTTATGTTTCCCAGCCCTGGCAGGGTTGCCTCATGTAGTAGGTGTCCTGTGGGACCCAGAGACACAGTCTCCTTGATCACCTGCGCTGGATACTCCAGGAAGGTCTCTTGTGTGGGTTGTGTGAGTCCTCCTGTTGTAATTGAGTCTTGATTGCTGTTGGCTCATTCGTGCCTGCGATTGTCCCTCAAGCTGGCCGACCGTGAGGATTGACCCCGGCCATATTGTACAAGCTGCTGTGCAGGTGGGTACTGGCCACACAAAGTGGAACTTGCCTCAGCAGATTCTGGTGCCTGCTGAGGTCTCCCTTTGGATATGCTGCTTGTGAATCTAAGTTCCACCTGAGAGAGATGGTGTCTGTAGTGTGGGAGAGGGACTCAGCACAGGGATCCTGCTGGCTCTCCCTTTAGCTCTCTCCCCAGAGGTGCAAACCCCAGTCTCTCCTCACGGGACTCTCGTCTGCTCTGCCTTTCCTTTGCTGGAGCCCGGGATGAGGATCTGTAAATGAGTTTTTGTGTGTTGGCTGTTTAAGTGGGTACTGTGTCTCTAGCAAACTTTCTTCCCTCCCTGGTAGACAGAATCCCCACAGATGTTAAGTGGGTGCCTCTTCCTGTCTCTGATGCTCTTGGGCTAGGGAGCCCTGTGTGGGCTTGAGACCCCACACTCCTCAGGGGGAGCCTTTGCAGCTGAGATATCCCTCCGGCATCTCCGTCAGTGCCCATGGGAGAGGGGGCCAGCCCTTTTCGCATCTCCGCTCTTCCTACCAGTTTTAACATGGTTTCTTCTGTAAATCCCTGGTTATAAGACTTCTCTTCAGCTAATCTTCAGTTGGTTATTCTTGTTGATTGTTATGTATTTTAGTTCTAATTCCAGTTTGGTCCTGGGAGGAGGTGAGTGTACCTTCCACCTACTCCACCTCCATTGTGTATCCCCATATTTTCTTTTATTCAACCATCAGTAGACATTTAGGTGGCTTCCATGTCTTGGCTATTGTGAATATCGGAAGTATGGATATCCCTTCAAGGTAGTGACTTTATTTTCTTTGGATATATATCCAGAAGTGGGATTGCTGGGTCACATGGTAGTTCTGTGTTTAGATCGCTAGGTCACATGATCTGTCTTGAGTAACCTATATATCTTTCCATAATGGCTGTACCGATTACATTCCCACCGACAGTACACATCTTTTTCTCAATATCTTTCCAAACACTTACCTTTTTTCTTTTTGACAATAGCTGTCCTAAGTGGAATGAGATGATATCTTTTTGTGGCTTTCATTTGCATTTTCATGAGAATCAGTCAACTCATATCCGCTCTTAATTGTCTTGAACTGGGAACAGATTTGAACTTGAACTGCAACTTGTGTTCTTAGCTTTTTGGCAAGAACTAGTTGTGTGGCTTTAACCTACCTATGGAAGGATGGGAAATAAGGGATTGCATGGAGTATTTGCTGATCTGTAGGTCACTGATGTGTACTGGTTTGCATGGGGACAGTGTGGTGAGCATAGGCTTCAGAGGCAAGCCAGCCATTGTTGGGCGACCTTGATTTTCATGGTGAAGGGCATATATTATGTTAGCTGTTCCATTTCTCCTCTTCCTTTCTTCTACTTATAAAACGGTGCCTTTGTGACCACTGACAAAGAACAATGGTGTTTGGACTGCAGATAGAGAGAGGCCTTTGGAAATTGACACATTAAAAAAACTTTTGAAACAATGAAAAAGTTCAAAGAGTATTACGATGACCAAGTTTTCACCCTTCACCTTGAATATAAGACAACTGGCATTATTGAAATTCTCATTAATCGTTTATACTTATAACTCTTCAGTTAGTGTTAAGTCTTCAAAATGGAATTGAATAACCACAGTACTACCTTAGATGGGTGAACTGCAGGGAGCAGATTTAACCAAACCTTTTGATGATATTTACATGTTGGCCTGCTTTCTTAAATTGACATATCTGCTATATTTGTCCAATATACTTATAAAGAATGATTATTATAAAGAGATTTTAAGTGGAACCAATTAGAGTTTAAAAATTATTAGTCTCTTCTTACCAAAACACCGGATGCAGATATTTCTGTATTTTTTTCCTTGACCAAATGAAGAGCTTTACTGGGGAAAGGATTTTTTTATCTTTTTTTTTTTTTTAATACATTGCTTCACATGAGTACCTGGTACTTTGGGAATAATTTTCTCAATAATGTAGCCTGAAAAAGTAATGTTTGCATTTCTAATTCCAAACCTAATTCTTTTTCTTGCCAGCCACATCACATCTTCTGGATTCTAACTCTCATACTACAGTGTCATTGGCACCATCTTGGTCTTTGACTTTGTTCTTTTACTGCTGGTGTTGTGCACAGGTGTTCCATAGCCTTTTGTTTTTGTAAACACCTTTGTGCCACAGAAAGAACTTCTGGGAGTACAGTAGGCAATCATAAGTATTTGTTCAATAGTTAATTATGTTACAGTTTAGCAACTGGAAAAACTTCAATTGCTATTACTTTTTCACATCTCCGTTATGATAACTGATGAAGTTAATAAAAACCCTAAGACGTTTCTGTGTCATCTTGTATTTTATTTCTCTGATTAGTTGAAAAGTATATGAGATAAATAGCCAATGTGGTATTTGATTTATCAAAGCCACACTATTCTTAAACCTTGCTGAATGAAAATAAACTCGTGTTATACATCGATTATATATTTTGTTTCTCATCCCTCACAATATTTTTTTTAGGCAATAGAGATTTTGCCAAGGACGATCCATTGGAATTTAAGTCCCACCAGTGGTTTGGAGCATCTGTGAGATCAAAGCAGGATAAAATTTTGGTAAGTCTTTTGGATACTTATTCATAGGTGAGTTTAGTCGATTTATATGAAAACAAAGAAGTTTCATCTTTAAAAGCTGATGGTAAACCTCAGTGTGCTCAGAGGCACAGGGTACAATGAGGTAAAGTAGCTCTGATCCAAGGCCACCCTGCCTCTCTTGTTCTTCACAGGCTGGCTGTCTGCTCCTTTCTGCCTTCATTCCTACATTTGCATTTCTCCCACCTCACTTGATAGTTCCCATCAGTTTGTTTCTATTCATTCAGGTTAAGGAATGGTGTGCCTTTGATTAATCAAACCCCCTAGTACCTGCTTCTTCAGAAATACAACAGCCTTCTCTTTGCCTCATCTTCCCCTGTGTCATGGCCCCAAACCCTTGCTCCTCTTTTCAGAAACTTTTAGAGTTTTCGATAGTAACCATCTCTCTATCTTCACTGTGCATTTTCTTCCCAGCCACTCCAGTCAGGCTCAAGTAGGCACAGGCAAGGTCACCCTTGACTTTCAGGCCCCTGAAATCTACTGTCCTTAGTTTTATTGCCCTCTCAGCACTGTTCAGCAAGGTCAGTTGACACATTCTTTTTGAAATAATTTTCCTCCCTCGGCTTCTGGGACACTGCACTCCCCTGCTTTTCTCCCATCTTGCTGATTACCTTCGCAGTCTCCTTTTATGGCTCCTCTTCTTCTGGGTTTCTAATGTCGGGGTGTCCCTGGGCTCTGCCCTGGGCCCCATATTCTCTAACTAGACCATTTACCTAGTTTTTATTTTTCATGGCTGTAAATACAGGGGGTGGAGGATGGGGCAAAAGTAGGTTTACAGTTGTGAGTAGGCAAAACACAGAGTTTGTTCTTATATTATTATTTATTAATTTTATATTATTTTCCATACGAACAACCCTAAACTTAGTTTTGCCCCACCCTGTATCACCTGCATGTCGTAATCCTCAAACCTGAAGATTATTTCTCTGAGGTTGCCTGGATTGTCTGAAACACTGATTTTTTCAGAGGATTTTTATCCTTGGACTGCCTCCTTTGATTTCAGGCCTGTGCCCCACTGTACCACTGGAGGACTGAAATGAAACAGGAGAGAGAGCCGGTGGGAACTTGCTTTCTTCAGGATGGAACAAAGACTGTTGAGTATGCTCCGTGCAGATCGAGTATGTATAGGAGGCTGTCCCAGCTTTTAAGAGGGTTGGGAAGCCTAGTGTGTTAAAAATGTGAGTGTGTTTGAGTGTATGGGTGGGTGTTAATATTTATTGACGTACTGTGACGTTTGATGACAGCGAAATGAAGACAGTCCTTTCAGTATAAAGTAATTACACATGAGAAGTCAGTAAGCTTGTCTCACTAGTAACTAATTTTCATCTTTCTTGGTTAGTACTAATTGATATATGCTTTTGGGAATCTGTATTTTTAGCCACTTTTAGTCAAAAGATGCTCCATTGAGCTTTTCTAACAGAGATGTTAGAGATTCTGATTCAGTAGGTCCATTTTAAATTCTTTCTACAAGGTGATTTTGATGGATACTGACGTTTCAGAACTTTATAATATGGTTTTATATTAATAGTTATGTTAAAATTTTGTCTTAAATTGTCACAGTTTATATTGGAAGGTGAATCATTGAGCTCAGGATTCTGAGTCTGAATTTCCTTGCTTTTATTAGAGTTTCTTTATCAATACATTATGAAGCTTACCCCTATTTTGATAATCTAAAATAAAAGATCTCACACTTTTCTCGAGTATGGTTTGAAATTTCAAGTGAAATTGATACTGTGACTAAAGACGATTTTGAGCATTTATAATTTTCATTGTACTTTTATAAACTCTGTACGTCTTTTCCCCCAGAGAGTCACAGATCCTTTTGCCTTCCCACCCTTGTTAAATTGGCTGTCACTCCAGGTCCTCCTTATACCAGAACGTAAGAGTAGCCTGCCGGAATGCAGTATGGATCGCTTCTCGGCCTTTTGGCTCAGATCCAGTGACCTGCAGTTGGTGTTTACACCTAGAGCGCTTTTTAGGCCGTTGTATTTTATGTTCCATTGGTCACCGGATAAGTACAACATGTAAGACTTTTACTCTAGATTATTTCTTCCATGTTGAATGGCCTATGACACCAGGTCAAAGGAACTACTCAGTTCTCAAAATTCTAAGCAGTTGAACCTCCGAGAAATAACAAATGATTTCATGCAACACTCCTTTCTAGCCTACCGCCATGACCCTACTTGTTGTAACTGAGAGGTTGACATCAAAAGAATGATCCCTCCCAGAACGGCATTGCTAATTAGGATGGGCTAGAAAGCAATCCCTGCACAGGACAGAGGGGGCGGGCAGGTTTATCCTCAGTGCTGGATGCCGTGTGTGTCACCTTCATACTGGTGTTTTGGTCTTAGCACTGTCGTCTTTGTGGTGCGTGGGAAATGTGAGGACGGAATTGGTTTTAAATTTCTGTATGGCAAAAATGCTCCTATTGTGAGGAGATAATATTGTAGCTACGAAGAGTGAGCTAACTCTTGTGTGCCACGTTTGTAACTTACTTATATGGCGCACACACACAGTCACCCTTACGCACCTATGTCAGATGTGGGAATTGAGACTCAGACAGTTGAAGGAATTTTTTTTTTTCTGCGTCTTACAGTATCAAGTGGTCTCATGAGGATTTGAACCACGTCTGTTTTATTCCAAAGGAATTTTTCCCCTGTATTATAACAACAGAAAATGTTTTCTGGTTCAGTTGCCTCTGTATTAAGCACAGTTTTTCTACAAAGGATACATCCTGCTTTCACGAGTACAGGTTTGGATAATTCCTGATATATAAGAGTGCAGAGAACCCTTCTGATAACAAGCATTCTGATGATCTTCCCTGTGGATATACTGCCATGTTAATCTAGTAGTTTTTGTTATTTCGTCTCTTCAGTAATAAATAGTTCTTTACTCACCATGCATTTGAAGGAATAAGGCAGTGTTTGCATGATCCATCTGTTAAGTAATGCATTCATTTTTATTTGATTTAGGCACAAAAGTTATAAAATCTTCCAAAACCTTATTTTCTAATGTATGTAACATCCAAGTCAGGTCAGCAAACTGTGGCTGTGAGCCCCTCGTTTCAGAGGAAGTTTTCTTGGAGCACAGCCCTACTATTTGTTCACAAGTTGTCTGCAGAGGGAGAGTTGAGTATCGCCCCAGAGACTATACAGCCCCTAAGCCTAAAGTGATTACTGTCTGGCCCTTTACAGAAAAGATTTGCTGATACCTGATCTAAATAATAAAACCTCAAATCTTAGAAAAAGTACAAATAACCACCTCAAAACAGCGAAGGAGATGCCTCTCTTCCCGCTGCACATGGCTGTCTGGATCCCTTGGTCGTTGTGCGCGATTTCCCACTCAACTTCTGGACATTGAGCTACTACCTACAGGACCCAGTCACAGGGGCAACCCGCCCAGATAAAAATGCTCACAAGTGGGAATCTGAGAACTTGGGTATAGTCTCATAATCTGCCGACAGCCTGCCTGTAGCTGTAGGTGATTCACTTAACCTCTGTGGGCCTTTGTTTCATCGTTGGGAAAACGCTGTTTTGCACAAAAGACTTCAGAGGTATGAATTTAGTATCTTGTGTCATCTTCATCCTTCAATACATCATGCAACCCAGTGAGTGATTTTCCGTGGGGGCTCCAGCTTTGTAGAGGTGCACTGCTAACGTCTTGATACCGTTGCTTGTTTTGGTGGTGGTCATTTGTGGGGGGTTTCTTGTTCGTTTGCTTTTGTTTTTAACATTAACCCATGTGGACCCCCTGGGCATCTAGCTTGACTGTCTGTAAATAGCTTACCTTATTACTGATGGCATTTGCTTTTTTCTTTTTATGACTGTATGCCCACTCTTGGCATTACACACTAGGGCAAATGTCTTTCTGTTCTAACTTAAACACTCTTTCAGTTCCTTGCTCAGACTGACTCTTTTGTTCCTTTCTGGCTTGTATACAGATTTTTCTTCGTTTTAATTTCTAGTTGGCTTTTCCTTTTCCTTGAAGGTTCCTCAGGGAATTCCAAATACATTACTGATTTGAGGTATTGCAGCCTTCCGGCGTAGACGTACCTGGGCTCAGATCCATGCTCTTATTTACTACTAGTTGACCATGGTCAAGTGACTTCACTTCCTATAGCCTTAGTTTTCTTCTCTGAAAATTGTGAATAATAATAGTATCTCTCATAGGATTGCTGTAAAGATTTAAAAAGATAATGCCAAGGAAAATGCTTTAGAATAGTAAGTACCTGGCTCACACTAAGGGCTTGATAACCATTAGTTGCTCTTACTATCATAATCAATAATATTATTATGTCATTCAATCATAATATTACTGTGTAATCAATATTATTATTATCAGGTTTAACAAGTAGGAGGAATATTAATAGTCCAGAGAAGTAAAAAGAAAAGCCTTCAGTGAAGTAGACTATAGTCAACATAAAATTCTTAACATTCTCATAAACACTTAGTTTAATGTGTACCTGTTAAGAAAATTGTAAAGGAGAGTAGTGTTAGATGTCCTGGGAAACCATATAAAGCATGTAATTGTACAGTATGATAATAAGAAAAGGGTGTCTTTATAAATAGCCTGAAATAGTTCCCCAGATGCAACTTGAATAAAGGAAATAAACGGCTGGCTTGAGGTCAGAGCAGAATTCCTTAGCGTGAGTTCACGAGACACTGGAAACCCCAGCCCTGCATTTTCCCAGTCCCTCTTGGTTAGAAAAATTTACACTGGGGTAGCATTACACTTCTGAGGGTATTTTCTTTAAAAAAAACTCTAAATTTAGGTATTAAATGTGTAATCTTGGGGCAGTTCCTAAGTTTATAAAATGGGTTTAAAATTTTTGATGGGAGTATTTGACAGAAATTCTTGCAAGTTGTCCTAATGACTTAAAATAGAGTTTTTTGGTTCCTGTATTTGGGTGGCAGATACAGTGAGACTATAGCATAATTATTTCTACATTGTAACATTGGCTACAAGAATTCCTTGACATTATCAGAATGGGCATTTCATAAGGTGGTTGTCTAGTCATTGTTGTACACCTAAAGCTAATATAATACTGTATATCAATTGTAATTGAAAAATAAAGAAAAAAATTCCTTGATAACTGAAGAGTAGAGTTTTTCATTCTTCCTTGTTATTAAAATAAAACAAGGGAGAATCTTCAGGTTCATCCTTACCTCTGTTCTGGGCACATATTACTCATGGTTAAACTTTATTTTAATTAATTGACCAGTTGTCCAGAAACTATCTCTTTCTGTGAGAACCACAAAAAAGGGGTAACTACAGAAGAGTAGAATGACTGAGTCTGTTTGCATTGGGAGGTCCTTGGAGACGCCACGAGGAGAGACACTCACTTTTACGAGACCGCAGGACTAGATGTGCTGTGAGGGTAGGTTCGTGTTTGCCTTTCTCAGAGCATTTCTAGGTTCTGGCTCTCTCCTGAAGCTTTGAACTATGTTTTTTAAATCATGTTTTTTTTTTCTTGTTATTGTTGTTGACCATAAAAATGTACAGAGGAAATGTGTGTACTAGGGATGTATATATTGCTTTACTAGTGTAAAGACCTAAAACTATAGTATAATAATAGTAAGAAATAGGAATTTTAAATTGGAGTTTTTAACTCACAGATCACAACTCATCGTTGTTTCATGAAATCAAAATAGTGGGTCATAATCAGTAATTTAAAAAAATGGAATGAAATATAATACAAAATATTACAGTATATTATTTTGTAAAATTATTTTATTTATATGTTTGTATGCCAAGTGAAGGCTTATTCAGGGCTGTGATATAAAATATAACCTTGCTGTGGTTTGTGGTTAAAAATAAGATGTTTGAAATTCACTCTCTTGGGTTTTCTTTGTGTTCCCTGGTGACTTTAATCTCTCTCTGTTACCATATCTGAGAAAATGGAGCTGATAACATGCATGCTTACTTTTTTAGAATGTGGTAACTCATTAAGTGCGTGGCTGAATGAACACTCCCAGAAACTAGTACACTATCTTATGATTGTAGTGATATCAGATTTTTCTCTTGTTTTGTGTTGTTTGTTTTTTGGGTTTGTGTATATTTCCAATCTTTTTATTTTAGAAAATATTGATGCTGATGGACAGGGATTTTGTCAAGGAGGATTCAGCATTGATTTTACTAAAGTAAGTTCTCATTCAAGACTAAATGAGATTCTAATCTACCTTGTCTAAATCATGGTTAAAAATTGGTCAGTATTTCAGCTTCTCTGTAACTATTACTTGTTTTATGAAAACAGCTAGTGAAAATGACCCATGCGTTTTGGCATTCTTTGCATTACATAATTCTTTTCCCTAGATGTTGCTTTATTGAAGTTGACATCGCAATGGGAATGGAGGCCAGTAGGAGATCTCTTCAGTGGAGGACAGACAACGGTTATGACTTAGTATCAAAGTTGCCAGTTAGATTAGTTTCTAGAATATTAAAGTTTTTCGGTTTTGGTTAAAGTTGATTTTTTACAAAAGCTATCAATGGGAGCTTTGTTACAAAATTAGAGTGTGGTTACATAAAAGCTGAGAGGCATGCGTATTTGCCATCTATCGTATGCCTACAGGCACCCAGTAAAACTGAAGCAATTTAATTATTATAATGGACCTTATATTCAGGATTCTGTGTATTTTTAACTAAGTTAATGTGCTTTCCCGAGTTGATAGTTTTTATCTAGTTTTCTAAAATAAAAATTGCATTTACATTTTCAAAGGAAAATTTTCTCGACTACTTTCCTTTATGTAATTTTGTATGTGTAATTTTTTTTTGGTGGGGTGTGTGAACACTTTGAGTATCAAATTGAGAATATTAATTACTTTTTAGAGAATTCTCAAAATTACATTGATTAAAAGTAGCTTCTTTGGAAAGCTTAATATGGCTTTCTTAGAAAATGCAAGTAAAGAATGCCTTAAATTTATTAAAATAATAGCAACTATAATCATACGATTCAGAAGAACTAATAAAGCATTTTTTAAAAATTTACATTTTATTAAAAAGTTTTAAACTAGGTCCTGATAGTTCTACTTAGCTCTCCTTGCTAAGTAATTGATTTTAATTTAGTCAATGTGAAATTCATAATTCAAGATTTAAGGAAGCAAAACAGAGATAAATGTTAATAAATATTAGGTTTAAATTTGCATGATATACAGGGTCCAGCACAAATAACGCCCCTTTTTTACAACATAAAAATCTTTTATTACGGAATCATAAGCATGTAATTCTGTAACATAACAATATCACACTCAAGCACACCATGTGATATTTTAGGTGAAATGTTCAAATTGCTGCCCACCTCACGCAAGACATTCCTGTACCCTACCAACCACACTCAATGGCGTTACTTCTGCTGGACCCTGTATTTTCAAATTGGTATTGTATTTTTTTAAAAAAGTGTTGATGTTTTGTATACCTATGCCTGCACAACTGTAACCCTAGAAATATTCTCACATGGTGAAGAGTCATTGCTAAATTAACTGTTTACTTTCTTCAACTCATTTCTGAAAAAAGGGAGTCCTTTTAAAGCAGACAACTTAGGAGTCTCTATTCCATAGCCAGGGCAGGAGATTGTCTGTTGAAAGTTTGAATGGGCTATATGAACATTTGAAGCGGGAGGTAATTTTTCTAACCTCCAGCAAGAAGAGGTTGCTAAATATTATGCTTAAACACTAAGTACTTGGAATTAGGTACATAGTTTGTTAGAGATATAAGAAATGTTAGTCAAGTGTAACTTGTATATATAATATACCCTGAAAAATGTACCTTTTAACTTCACTCCTGTTTTGAGCTGCAGGACACTAAAAATTTCCCTATAGATGAAAAATTTGTAGTGATTGTTAGTAATGAAGTTTGCATATGTAGTCACAAATGTAATACACAGTATTAAGGAGGGACTTTTTCCCCTTATTGTAGCCCTATAATTCTTTGCAGTAAGTACTCAGCACCAAATTTGTGAAACAGCCAAGACCCATATTAAAAGAATATATCATAACTTTCCATTTTTATTTTTATTTTATCTTATTGTATTTTACAAAAGGTACAATGAACATAACTGAAACTGAGTTAGATGAGTTTGAGATTTATGATTTTGTTTGCTTTTATATATATATGTTATAGTCATATATATGTGTGTGTGTATATATATATGTAGCTTTTGTTGTCTATAACAGTGCTTTCAGTTTTTAAAGCTGCCTGGTTTTAAATATGTATCTTTTTGTTGTTTGATTTAATCTAGGCTGACAGAGTACTTCTTGGTGGTCCTGGTAGCTTTTATTGGCAAGGTAGGTTAATGGTGTTTAAATTACCCAGTGATGACTGTGCTTAAAACTTATATGTCTTGCCCTGGCTGGTGTAGCTCAGTGGATTGAGTGTGGGCTGTGAACTAATGGGTTGCTGGTTTGATCCCCAGTCAGAGCACATGCCTGGGTTGAGGGCCAGGTCCTCAGTGGGGGCCATGTGAGAGGCAACCACACATTGATGTTTCTCTCCCTCTCTTTCTCATTCCCTTCCCCTCTCTCTAAAAATAAATAAATTGAATCTTTTTTTAAAAAAGGGCCCATCTATCTTATCATGTGCCTATGAGATTTTTCAAATTATTTTAAAGAAATACAAAAATACAATTTAGATGTAAAATCACTATACTATTATTATATTTATATGTAGCATTTTATATATAAAATATATAACATAATATATTACATAGTACATGTACTCCTAGTAGAAAATAATCTGACTACTTTAAAAGTAAATTACAAAGTAAATTATGAAGTGATCTAAAATAATTCATTTCCTCGTTTGTGGGGCAGACTGCTCCGTCTCTGCTCAAGAGCCGTGATGTAAGTGTTAGGGAGTGTGTGGAACTTAGCTGTAACAGGTGAACTGTAGCATTCTGAAAACTCGTGGTTTTAAAAGTATTTTGAATATGCTCATTGGGATTTTTAAATGGTTACTTTATCATTAATCATCGACATCAAGAATGATTTTTGCTTGAGTTTTAAAAATGAGAATCTTATTAAGTTTCAAAAGAATATAATTACACTGGCGTTGCTGATTGATGTAACAGTAAAACACTACATTCTTCAGTCATTGTGGGAAGTCTTAATGAAATTACCATTGGAACAAAGTATAATAGATCATTATTTGCTGATAGTTTGAAAATAAGTAACTAAATCTACTTAGATACACATATTTATTTCATATATTCACATGCTTATTTCTTGCTAACAAGTGCTGTTTACAAGGTTGGAACTCCTGTTTCTTGGTATTCTGATAATCCAGCATTATCATTATGTGGAAGAGCAGGAAAACCTTTGAATATTGACTTGAAAGTACTGTCTGATACTGAATTTTACTTCCATGTTCTCCACTAGGCTTTCCTTCCTTGCTTCTTTGTAGGAAAACCCGTAGTTTTGCTTTATAGAAAGGGAAGCTAAAGGAAGACATTTCCTGAAGGATAATAGGATGAAAGGAGCATGAGAAGGAATGAGAAGTGGGAATCACTGAAAAGTTGAAAGGGATGGCAAAGGAGAGAATGAAAAAAAATCAGGCAAGGACTAGAATCAGTATGAGAGACATTAGCTAAAACTACAACATTTGAATTTCTGTAAATTATATATCTATTGGAAATTGGAATGATTTAGGGAAATTATGTTTGACTTTTACAGAGAAAACAAAAATAGCTCAAATTGCATATGAGAAAATAAATATGAATAATTATGTTAATAGGTGTACAACATAGACCTGTTTTTCTTCTTCATGGCCAGGCGTGTCGTGTCGTTCATTGGAGGGCAGCGTCTCCTCAGCATGTGTGGGAACCAAAGATAGATTTTGTGATTCTCAGTCAGGGCTGCTTGTTAACTCTCTGCCTTTTCAAGAGACACAGCTGTGAACATATTTAAATCACTTGTTCTTTTAATACCTTGAGTATTGCACAATCTATGCATTCCTAGTTATTATACATTCAGACAGATATAGACACTATTAATATTGTGTTCATTGGAGTTTCATCATAAATGGCATATAGTATGTAACTAAGAGATTCAGTGACTGAGTAGAGAAAATGTTGTTTTAATAAGATTAAAATCAGCAGGCTTCATCCTGAATTAGTATGTTAGAATGAATTTTTCCATAGATCTCAGAGTTGTCTCTGTAAGAGCAGAGAAAATGATAATGATGTTTTATTCCAAAGAGAGGATGGATTTTCCTGTGTTCTTTGCTTCAAAAAATATTTAATGAGTTTCCTCCTGTGTGGTAGGTACTGTTTAGGCACAGAGGGTCAAGTGGTGAGCCAGACAGAAAGTGTTTCTGCCCTGTAGACTCCATGCACGTGGCTGGATGAATTGGAACAGGACTGAAGTTGCTAACTATTATGGATTTCGTTCTAAAACAGCAGAAATGAAGAGATTATTTTTCTCATGTTATGGAGATGGCATTTAATAAACCAGTCTACCTTTCCTGGGGTGGGGTTCAGTCTGATTTTTGTATAGTTGGCTAGATTTCTTGTTCCCCTAATTATTTAATATTGTGAAGAGAAAGGAACTCACCCCATTGAGGCCGCTTCATAAAGGTATCCAAATAATTTGGTATAGAAAAAAAAATCAACTGAACCAATCATTTTTTATTATTAAGGTAAAAATATTTAATTACTGCAGTTGATTTTTCAAGTTTTCATGAATTTGGTTGAGAAACAGCCCTTGATTTTATTATTCCACTTATTTAACATTGATTTCTTTAGTGAATTAAGACATTCTATATTTAGAAATTTGTGCTTATTAGCAGAGAACAATTTTAGGTACTAAGCTGTATAGAAATAATTAAAAATAATACCAAATTTCTGATGTAGTATTACGAAGAAGAGTTATTTAAGGCTAATAATTAGAAATACTAATATTTAATGCTATTTCTTTCATGCAAGTGCCATCCATCATCTGTTTCACAAAGTTCCCATAAGAAAGTTATTTTTTATATATATATATGTGTATATATATTTTTTTCCAGGTCAGCTCATATCAGATCAAGTGGCAGAAATTGTATCCAAATATGACCCCAAAGTTTATAGCATCACCTATAACAACCAGTTAGCAACTCGGACCGCACAAGCTGTTTTTGATGACAGTTATTTGGGTAGGTAACGCCCAAATATGGGTTCATTTTCTGGAGTGGGGGTGGATTTGTCCTGTATTTGCTGCTTTAAGTAGAAAAATCTTTTATGTAAAGTAGATTAAGGGTTTTTTCCTTAAATATAAGGGACATATAACTTCAAATTGTTAATGAGTACTTAGGTTATATCATATTTCAGTAGCTGAAATGTAAGAGCATGATTATTTGTACTATGATGATAGTAATAGATATAATAGGTAACCTTTAAGATATGCTTGCTGTATTCTGGGTATTGTACTCAGTACTTTTCAGTACTATTAACTTATTTACAGTTATTATTCCCATTTTCCATAAAGAAGCTCAGGCAGAGAGGCAGAATAACTTGCCTGAAGTCACTCCCTTACAACTCTTGTTGGTTGGTTTGTTTTACTCACTACAACCTGCTGGTTTTTGAGATTCAAACCCAGACACTCCCCATGGACTTCTGTTGTTGACTATATTAAACTGTGGTTTTGTTCTTTAGGGTTTATTAACTCTTGTTCTCTTTTTACATTTCTCTTATTCATTAAACCAAGTACTACTACTTCTACTTGACAGAAGTAGTACTTTGCTGATTGAGAAAATCTTTTTAAATAACTCCTTTGTAAAATTGATAAACATTATTTTTCTGACAGAGCTATACTCTTTGAGCACTTAGCTCAGTTATTTTCTTGGAGACACGTTTATCACACACACGTGAATATAGTGCCCCTTGGGGACAGAATTAGAGGGATTCTGTGCAGGTAACCTCAAAGACAGCGGAGTCAGTGAGCGTGCCGAAGCTACCTGGTCTGGCCCTGACGGTGTTGCACCTTTGCTTCCCTGCTTAGGTTACTCCGTGGCTGTCGGCGATTTCAATGGTGATGGCATAGACGGTATGATGTGCTTGAACTATATTTAATCCTTTTCTAAAAATTTAGTCTAAGCTTTTGAAACTAGTGGCATTGAAAATTTCAGGAGTTAGGAGTTGTCAAACCATTGTTACGGAATGTAACAGGAGAAATGAGGGAGCCATCCCTGCACGGACACGAGCTGGGTCTGCCTTACACTTCCTCCTCAGTAGTGGCTGAAAGTGAGCAGTGCTGGGGGCCTCAGGCGCTTCCCCACCTGCTCTTTTCTCAGCCCTTTCAGTTGTATCTTTAGTGCCTTCCTCCTGGCTTCTGCAGACTGGGTCCTCCTGGAGAGACTTCGTTTCTGTACCCCACCCTTTCTCTGCCCATCATCCCTCAGAGCTCAATCCGGAAATCATAGACTTGACCTGATGTTAATCACATTTCTGTGTAACTGCCACCTCTACCCTATTTCATTTGCTCTGTATTGGTTTCCATTGCTGTCAATACAGCTTTTCCTTCTTAGATCAGTCGATCTTACCTGTTCTTTTTAACCAGATTAGAAATGCCTTGAGGGCCCTCTCGAATCTTTCTGTTTTGTACACATTTGACTTTGTGGTTAAAAATGTACTGTGGTTATTATGGAATACTAATTGTAAAAAATCTTTTACTACTTATCTTTTGAAATAAAACTTAAATCTTTCTGACTATCCCCTTTCTTCTGCAATTTCCAATATTGGTCTTAGAAATGAGTAATTTTAAAATCCATGGAGCGCCCTGGCTGGTGCGGCTTGGTTGGTTAGAGTGTCGTTTGCAAGTGAAAGCTTGCAGGTTCGATTCCTGGTCAGGCACATACCTAGGCTGCAGTCTCATCCCCCGTCCAGTCACGTACAGAGGGCAGCCAGTCTGTGTCTCTCTCTCTCCCTTCCTCTCTCTTTCTAAAAAGCTATGGAAAAATGTCCTTAGGTGAGGATTGAATTCTTTTTTTTCAAGTGAGTAATTAAGTTTTTTTCTTTTCAGACTTTGTTTCAGGAGTTCCAAGAGCAGCGAGGACTTTAGGAATGGTAGGAGAGTTAAAAAGTGTTTTTTTAAAAAATCTCTGGGTTATCTTATATTTTCCTATGTTTCATATAGTTTTGTTTTTCCTGCACAGGTTTATATTTATGATGGGAAAAACATGTCATCCTTACACAATTTTACTGGTGAGCAGGTATGCTTTTAAAATGATTTTTTCACTTAACATCTTAATATCAGCATTTCCTAATGTCTTAGAATTTTTTTTGGCAATATCCTAATGGTTTAATATTCAATGTATAATAAATATTGGCTCAATATTCAATATTACAGATATAAAATAGGCTTGAAATATTTCATATTTGTTTTAACCAAAGTAATTTGCTTAAGCAAATACTTTTATAATTGCATATTATGGGTTTTTTTTTTTAAAAAAAAGGAAATACAAAATCAAATCACTTACACACAAAGCCAAAAACTTCCTTTCTCTTTGCTGATGACATTCACTTCTCCTTTAAGGAACAATCTAAGGCTTTTCATTGTATTAGATGCAATTTTATTAAGTAAGTTAATAATGATAAAGGAAAAGTAATTAGTACCAGAGGAAAAACACTTCTAGTTTCCAGATCGGGGGTTCAAGTGCACTTCCTGTTCAGTTGAGATGGTGGGGCTTTGCAAGAGCATTGATAGGATGAGGAACTAGACCCAAGGTCGCCAGAAACCTCTTCCCGTTTGTGGGGCAGCCAGGGTGGATGCACAGAGTTGTGTTATGGGGGTAGGTGTGGGTATCTCTCTGTGCTGTTGTGACTTCTTTAGCTTAAGGAGCGTCGCCTGCAGGCAGTCCCAGATCCTCCTCAGCTGCGTGTGGGGGAAGCTTGGGCTTTGCTTTAGGACCATTAGGACAGTACCTGGACTCTCCATACTCAGTATTGCTGCCCTGGACACGGGGTTTACCACTGTAAATCCCATGTCTCCCGTGTAAATACAAGGATGCTGGTAACTTCCTCATGAGGCTGTGGTGAGAACCAAATGAAAGCATGTCAGTCATAGCGCCCAGGACAAAACTTGTCTCGGTAAATGGCATCCTTCCTTTGTACTTTCAGGCCACACACCCTGAGAGAATAAGGCTCAAGCATAGTATTCTGTTAAATTTCAGTCATCACATCAACATGGTACCCCAAATACAATACACTTTATTTTTCATGTTCTTATCTTGTACTGGAATACAGAATGTGTCTTTCATTTTCTCTATTACACTGTATCAACCCAAAATAGGTAATGTAGGAATCCCCCTAATCATGCCTTCCTGGCCTCTCTGCTAGTCAAATTTTGAAAGTTTTGCTAACTTACTCTTTTGGATTAGTTCATCTTTAATTTGTCATCTCTCCTAGTTTTGCTTTGCATGGTGGGTTCTCTTTAGAACTTTCCTTTTCCCCACGTGTTTCCAGCCAGGCTGCTCTGTCTGTGATGAGCGGACCAGCAGTCTGCCGTGGTGGGGAGAGGACATTCCTTCTCCCTCTGCGTAAGAAGCCCAGGATAAACCCAGGCACATTCGTACTGTGTGTAATTCAAAAGCAAAACCACTGGCATGTAATCAATTGAAACGCGAGACAAAGATGAGTTCTATTCCCTATCTTTCCAAATAGTAATTTCTTTGAAGTTGAAAGAGTTTCATAGAGGGAGAGCTTATTATGACCTACGGGTCATTATTATCTATTACCTATACTGCATAGACATCCATTTATAGCTTCTCGGATTCAGGGAAAACGTTTGTCTGTGACTGAATGTCTTTCTGACAGTATGTCTGCGTCTGGTGTGTTCTGGATAGTGGAGAAGAAGGGACCTAGTAGGTCAGGTCTGGGAAGGAGCGCTGACTTACTTGGACTTAAATGGTATGTTTAGGCCACTGAAATGACATGCATGGGTATGTCTTGCTCATAAATCTAGGAAAATAAGCCTTATTAACTGATTGTCATTGTGTTGGTAGGATAAACAAAAGAGAAGACATTTAGACTTAAGTACTATATGCAGAGAAAAAAAACCCTTTTTACTTGATAAATAAATATACTACAAATATCAATAGTTAAACTGGTTGGAAGAAACATAGACATTTCTTTTTCTTCTTCTTATCCAGATGGCTGCATATTTTGGATTTTCTGTCGCTGCCACTGACGTTAATGGAGATGAGTAAGTTTTAAAAAATGTTTCCAGGAAGTTTTCCTCTCGTGTTTGTGAACACTTTGCTAAAACTAAACATTTCTTCTTCCGTTTCTCTGTCCCTTTCCTGCTAATTTTTCAATTCAGGGAACCAATTTGAAGCAACCTTACCATGAAATCTAGAAAACCTCTATGTTTTCCATAATTTCTTTCAATAGCTTTGATAATAATGAAGGAATGAAGTACTTTTGTGAATTATGCATAGTTTTGAAAGAGTTGAAGGAATGTTCAAATTCGAAGTGATCATTTTATGCTTCAGTTTGGCTATGGGAGGTGTGGAAAGAGGGAGTGGAATTTTAATAAGGAAGGGATCATTAACAGTCAGATGGAATGTGATCTGGCTGTCATGCAAACGGTTCCGTTCTGTTAGCTATGCAGATGTGTTCATTGGCGCACCTCTATTCATGGATCGTGGCTCAGACGGCAAACTCCAAGAGGTGGGACAGGTCTCAGTGTCTCTGCAAAGAGCCTCGGGGGACTTCCAGACGACCAAGCTGAATGGGTTTGAAGTCTTTGCAAGGTTCGGCAGTGCCATAGCACCTTTGGGAGACCTGGACCAGGACGGCTTTAATGGTAAGACCAAAGTCCAGCAGCTGTGGGTCCCCGATTTTCTGTGTCCACTTGGAAAAGTCCTGTACTCCCATGAGCAAACCTCCTTCCTGGAGAGAATTTAAGTGACGGTTAGTGACACACTAGGTTAAATGTCAAGTTGCTCTTCTTCATTAAAAATAAGAACAAAACTTAAAAAAGTTGATTCTCATGAGTTATTCAAGCAGCTTCAAAATTAAGTGTTAGCATAGTTGATTTCTGAAAGGAACTTGCTTTGGCTTGGAGCCCCATTGAGCTGGCGATTTTGTCTCCTGCTTGGTGACAGTGCCCTCTGCTGTCCATTTGGGTACCAGTGTGAAGTAAGCTCCCAGGCACACTGTTCTGTCCGGCCAGTGCTGCCTGTAAAGTGTACTTCAAGCTATAATTTTGTTGTGACTGTCCAAAATGTTTTGAAAGAGGTTATGTCTCCCTTCATGAGGGCAAGTAAAAGGAATAAGCTCATGGTTTTATACTAGTGCCATTTAATAATGCAATTAATAGCTGTAGATATTTTTAAAAACCTACGTTGGCTTTGCTGTAGAATGAAATACAGATTACACATTACCAAGATTTAAAAAAAAAAACTATTAAAAACTTTTCTAAAACTCACAGAATAGAGAGTTGAACTGTTAGTTGTGTGTCATCAACAGTATGTAGGGGTGTGCCCACTGAAGTTTAAAGAAAGTTATAAATTAAGAAGAAAACTTCAAAAATACAGAGGACCTATCTCCCAAGAAGTAGCAGAAAAGGAAAACGTCAGTTTGGCCTCAAGACACCACTCCTGCTTCTGGGTTGTGTTTGTCACGCCGTGGAAGTGTCACCTGTAAGATTAACCCCAGAAGTTTTCAATGTTAGGGAAAAACTACTCTAAGGCACATTTTGCTTCCTAAAATAGAGTCTTAATTTTTTACTATCATGAGAACATAACATCTATCAAGTGGAACTCTGGTATATAAAGTTCAAAGTAGAACTTGGAAAGAACACTGTAGAACACACCAAATCACTACTTTTTGATAACAAAACTACCTAGAAAACATAGCGCTGGCTGTGAGGTGGTATCTCGAATGAAGTGGGTTGTTTGCTATCACCCGGCGTCTGTCTCCAGGTGTTCCGGGAGAGCCAGGGCACCTTTGCCATCGAGTGAATGTCCCCGCCACTTGACACAGATTTTCCTTAATGTAACGGTCTGGCCAAAACCTCATCCTGCTGTCTCTGTTTTTATTGAAATGTATCATCTGTGAGCACAACAGTTAAAAATAGCTAAAAAATATTGAAGGTTAACAACTATTTTACAGAGAGGTTTTACTTCTAGAGCTGGATACCACAGAGCATCCATTTTCGGCCCTTGTCATCTCCATGGCACATAGAAACTAAAATTCTGTGACACACCAAAAACACGTGTTTTGTGCTGACCTGACCAAAAAATAGGTTAATTTTTACCCATTCCCACAGGATGGGTATTGTTGCGTTGGCTGTTGTCCTTTTTTTTCATTTGGCAAAGGACAGGAGGTCGGTGCCCTGGCTCGGTGATCAGGTAGTGCGTGTTTGAGAAAGTCTTGTGGTGCTGCAGCTGGAAATCGCTGCCGTGGAGGAGGATTTTGTTCTCCCAAGGTTCCTTCTGGGGTCTTATTGTCCCAAATAGGAGATTGTAGATGGTAATGTCTTTAGTGCAGAATTATCTGAGCTGTGTTTACGTCAGTACCTACATTTATGTTTTGTATGTAGCTATAGTTTATACATATAAAATGAACTGTCACTTATAACCTGGATCTTTTCATTTTTCCAACCTGATGATATTGACCCTTTGTATTCCTGTATTCCTCCCTTTCCACCTGCACCTACCAGGGAAACCCCAGGTGTATCAGCAAGAGGGATACTGAAAACAAAACAAGAAAGTTAGGTTCCACGGTGATGTGCAGTTTCTCTCAATACCCCTCCAGAAAGGCAGAATGAAAGAAAGAAAAAAAAAACCCACAGAAAAGAGCAGCTTAAAAGATCAAAGAGAGAAACTGGTTGCACGAAAAAGCAGGACTCTCCTCCAGTCTAGACAGATGCTGGCCAGGAGAGAAGATGATTAGAATGTATAAAATAGGGAGAGTCTTGGAAAAGTCAGAGATCATTTTTATTGGAACAATATTTTAACACTAGAGCCATCTTCTGTTGGGAAATGATATTTTAATAACTACTTTCTTAATGCTTATGTCAATTTCAGAGTTATGCTCATCTTTTGAAACTTGAACAAGGATAATGTAGATATTATTTACATAATTCAATACCACTTTTTTAAGGATAAAAGATTCTTAGTTGGTGCTAACTGCAGGCCAACAACTGTTCTAGGTGCCAAAAACGAGAGGATGAAGTAGAGCCCATCCCTGTCCTTAGGGAGTTTAGCATCAATATGGGCAACTTTTATGTAAATGAGTAAATACTAGAGTGTGATCACCACAGTGTTGGGGATATTCCTGGGCATAACGGTCGTATACAGAAGATGAATGAACAGGTTGTCTTTGTTGTCTCAGGATGCTGCACTGAGGAGGCTGAAAACGTTTGGGGGTATTAAGTAAACTGAGGCAGTTTGGAAGGGCTGGTGCATAAAGACTGTCACAGGCAATATGGACACGTCTTGCTCTCATGAAACGTTTTTGTGGAAGAGCCATCGAGTAAACACACAGTGGAGAAATTCAGGTAGTGAAAAGGCTGAGGGTTTAGAACAACAAAAGGGCAAGGTAATATGAAAGAGAGGGTGGTTGAGAGGCGAGAATGCAGTGCTTCTTAGTGTGGCCAGGGAGGACCTGGCTGGCCAGATGGCATTTGGTCTATGATTTGGACAAATAGAAGGAGCAAAGCTTGGAAGGCTCTGGAGTGAGAGCCGTTAAGGCAGAAAGGAACTGCAAGTATAAACCTAGAGATGGGAACTAGCTTGGTGTGTTTAAGAAAAACGCTAGGATTGGTAGGAAGAGTGAGTGAGGGTTAGAATTGGGTGGGAGTTGCAGGGAGGCAGGATTGAATCGAAAAACCAGGTAGCATGTAAAGCTTTGGGGAATAACTGAAGGACTTTAAGAAGGAAGGTTACCTAACATTGAAGTTTGGCAGCTTGAGAAGAATGGATTATAGGAGCAAGAATAGAAGTGGGAAGCTACTTGGTCTGCTTTCGGGATCCAGACCAAGGATGGTCTAGAGTGGTACCAGCAGAGGGAAGTGGACATATTGGTAAAATATTTTAGAGTTAGGAAAGGTCATAGTGACTATTTGGTGTTTTTTTTCTTTTAAAAGAATTTCAAACTTTTTATGTGTTTATTTCAGTGTCAGTTGAACAAGCTTGTAAATTCATAACTTTCAAATTTCTGAGTCAGATTGACATCTGTTTCAAAAAAAACCCCACACCATGCCCAACTAAACTAGAATGTTGAAAGCTAGAATGAACTTTACAGGAATGTTTTGATACATCACCCTCCCCTCCATTAAAGGATGAGGTATTTGAGGTCCAGAAAGGTTAACCGATTTGTCCAAAGTCAGGCCCAGAATATCTGGCTCCAAATTAATGTAATTTCCATGCAGTTCTACTTGAATTTCCTTCAATTAGATTGTTGCTTTTGTATAAAGAATACGTTACTGAACTATGCAATATTTATCTTGATAAATGGATCTTATAAATATTAAGATCTTCACATAAATAATGATAAGTACTAAGACTTCCTTCTTTCCATCCTTCCTGTCTCCTTCCTTTTCCCTCTCCCCCTTCTTCTCTTTCTTTCTTCTCACCATCTCTTCCCCCATCCATTTTTCCTTTTTCTCTGCAGATATTGCGATTGCTGCTCCCTATGGGGGTGAAGATAAAAAAGGAATTGTGTATATTTTCAATGGAAGATCAACGGGCTTGAATGCCGTGCCATCTCAAATCCTCGAAGGGAAGTGGGCTGCCCAGAGCATGCCGCCAAGCTTTGGCTATGCAATGAAAGGAGCCACAGATATAGACAAAAATGGATATCCAGGTGCTTTCCTAGAAATCTATAGAGCTTCGTAGATTTTTTGGTCCTAGTAGCAAATAATTACTGTGCTCTTGATTTATGTTATAACTTACTTCAGTTCAATATTTCAAGCACAGTGTAAGGCCCTACTGTTGTTTAAGGCGCTGTTCTCATTGCTGCAAGGGATATGAACTAAACACAGCTCTGTTTCCTGGGAGTTTCCAATAAAAAGCACATTCTCTGAGTTCCTTTTATTGTTTTGAGGTCTGTGATGGAATGTCAGAGAAAAATATTGTAGAAGTTATAAACAAAAGCTGAATACTTATTTTAAGTTTTTGAATGTTACCCTTTTTTTTTGATTTTCAGTAATTAACATTTTTGTGGACTTGACTGATCATTGTGATTTTAAAATATTTAATTATCTCAATAAGGCTTGTGAAGAATATAAGCTAGTTCAGCTCACTATTATACCATTTTCTGGGTGAGAAAAGAGACAGAAAGGTAATTCGCCTAACTTTTGCCACTGGTTTGAGCCAGTACAGAAAGTGAGATTGTTTTTCCTGGATCATACATACTTGGAATATTATAATGGACCTAGGATCATAATGGGTCTATTCTTTAAATAAAATGTAGTGTAGAAAATTAGACTACCTTTGCTGTTGAAGCGGTTAATATGAGCTCGATATGCAAGTATGTAGAAGTGCGTTTAGAAATAAGACAGGAAGTTAATTCTTACCTATGTCAGTGTTAATTCAAGAATTTTTTTGAGTAAGTGCAGTAGAATTATAGAACTTTTAGAAAATACTGCAAAACATTTTACAGTCTCAGTGCATTCATCCCCATTTTTTAGCAAAACAGAATGCCTCGTGTACTATTAGCATATTAATTCAATTGACACATCAGAAATGTTTCCTCAAGTTATTTTTCTTCAAAGACTTGAATTTTATATTTTCCATTTTCTTAAATGGCTGTATCATATATTATTTAACCTTATTGTGGGGCATTTATATTCTCATATATAGTTCTGGTACATATATCTGATTATTTCCTTGGAACAGAGTTTTAGAATTGCTGTATCAAAGCTAAGCACTGTTGTGTTTTTTTTAAGTTTGTTGATACACATTGTCAAATCACATTCCCCCTCACTCCAAAGAAGGTTTTTGCAACTTTTTAAAGCACTTACCAGCAGTAAATGAGTGGTCATTTTTGCACATTTGTGCCCATATTAGGTGTCATCTTTTGTTCCTTTGATTTTTGTTTTATTATTTTTTAAGATTTTATTTATTTACTCTTAGAAAAAAGGGGGGAGGGAGGGAGAAAGAGAGGGAGAGAAACATCAGTGTGTGAGGGATACATTGATTGGTTGCCTCTCATGTGCCCCCAAATGGGGACCTGGCCCACAACCCAGGCATATGCCCTGACTGGGAATCCAACCAACAACTTTTCAGTTCTCAGCCTGGCGCTCAGTCCACTGAGCCACACCAGCCAGGCCTTCTGTTCCTTTTAAAGTAACTTTATATGATACATGGAAAACATTGTCTCATTTTATAGTTTTTGATTATTAGTGAGGGTAAGCATTTTGGTTTTTTCGCATATATTTACTTTTGTGAATTTCTTTTTTTACATCTTTTTCTCCTCTGTTTTTATTGGGATATTTTTCTTTCATTAATTCATTTTTTTAAACTTGTGGTAGTGCCTTAAGTATTGCGGATATTAACTCCTTAACTCATACATGGGTGGGGCAAAAGTAGGTTTACAGTTTGTGTGGAAAATAATACAATAATTAGTAAAAAATAATACAAGAATAAACTTGGTGTTTTGTGTGCTCACAACTGTAAACCTACTTTTGCGCATCCCTGTATATTTATTAGTTTGTCACATTTACTTTTTGGGCATACATAAGTTCTTAACTTTGATGTAATACAATCTGCCTGTCTTTATGGTTTTTTCAGGTACTTTTCTACCTAGATAGGGGTCATCAAATTGAGCATGGTTATGCTGTGAGATGGAGCTCTGATTCCTTTATTTCTAACTGTGAATCATTTTTACTTCTTACGTATAAAAACTAATGCATTCGTTTTTTTTTTTGATTTGAGTTCTGTCTCCTGTCATTCTAAATATATGTAATGTGCTTTTTGGTTTTGTTTGTTTTTACATAAAGTAAAGAAAAATTTGTAAAAAGAAGTTTTACAATGAAATTGTAAAACCCACAAGTATCTATCTGTACGGCCTTTCCCTTTGGCGTACATGTGTTTGGGGTTATACTTCCTGTTGTTGCAGAGTTTCACTTAGTATCCATGGGAAAGATTTTTGTCTACCCAAATGAAATACTAGTTTTATGGGAGTGTTTGCCATTGATGAAAGCTTATGTCGAATTTCCATATTTTAGCCTTTTAGAGGTTATCTTAAACAACCTAATGAGGACAGTTTTGAGACTATGTCTAAATATTGTTTGTATTGAAAGTTTTATAGATGGTATGAGAATTAAAAAAATCATCATTATTAACATTTTTTTCTATTCTCTTTTAAGACTTGATTGTAGGAGCTTTTGGTGTAGATAGAGCTGTATTGTACAGGTGAGCATGTTTCCATATCCTGTACTATGGTGAATTACTTGAAAGTTTTATAGTTGAGTACCAGTATTTGAATTTTAGTTTAATTTTCTTGAAGTAATGGTAAAATATTTTTGTTCTTTAGATTTAAGATTTATTGCAGGCAAATAGTATTTATACAAGGAGACCCCAAAGTAGAGAAAGTTGTAATTTTTTATTTCAAAAGCATTTAGAAATTCCATCTTTGTTTCTGAAATTATGTCTAGAGATATTCTCCTACATTTTAAATTTCTCCTAAAAAATTATAGTTTACATTTTCCTCTGAGAGATAAGAAATTAACGTGGTGTTTGTGCCACCGCGTCCTGTGACTGCAAAGGCAGTAATGACTTTTTTTAGTTCATCAATTGCTCATGCTTAAGAATATCATCTGACATCTCACATAGATTCAGTGTTTACTCTCCTACGGGCCATGTTCACACCTGGGAGGAAGGCTGACATAGAACCTGTGTAATGGAGTTGATGATGGGTCAACTAGATGGGGGCTCTCAGGATGGCGTGTTTCCGTACAGATGCCAGGGTTTACTGTGATTGGACAGGCATACTCTCCTGAGCCTAGTGTATTTTTAAAGTTGTGCAACTGAACTTTGGAAAAGTATTTTAATTTATTGTTTCAGTTTTTCAGTGGCCATTAACAAAGTAATCCATGCATGTAGTAAGTGTTCAAATAATGTAAAAAGGGCACACAATGAAAATCTCTTCTCATACTAGTTATTAGTTTATTAGCATATCCTAGTAGAAATGTTCTATGCGTTAAAAAATTGTGTGTGCATCCTTTGTACATTGTGGGTTTTTTCCCTGTGACACCACGATTGTATCTTGGATCTATCTTAGAGACCGGCCTGAACAGCACAGGTGGATTTGTGGATGTACGGCACTCACTTTGGCCTCTCTACTGCCTTGTATTGGGTGCTTGTCCCATGACGCGTTTAACCATTCTGCTTTGATGGACAGAGTTCAGATAGTTTGACTAATTGTCCCAATTTGCTCGGAACCGAGGAATTTAACAGGTCATGGGACTTTTCAGTGCTAAAATCAGGGCAGTCCTGGGCACACTGGGACAGTTGGTCATTCTGAGTTTAAGTTGTTTCTTTTCTTTTTGCGTTTGTAAACAATACTTCAGTAAACATTGTACTAAGTATGCAGTGAATGTGAACCTAAAAGGCCTAGATCAATGTAACTTTTTAAAATAACTTTTTAATTTTTCTTTCCTTATTTCCTCTCTCTCTTCCTTTCTTCCTTCCACCCTTTCTCTCCTCTCTTCCCTCCCTCCTTCCTCCCCTCCCCTCCTCTTCACTCTGCTTTCCCTTCCCCTTCTGTCCCCTTCTCCTTTTCTCCCTCTTCCTTTTCCTCCCTCTCTCTCTTTCAAACACACACTCTCTCTCTTTCTCTCTCACAGAGCCAGACCGGTTATCACTGTAAATGCCGGCCTTGAAGTGTACCCTAGCATTTTAAATCAAGACAATAAAACCTGCCCACTGCCTGGGACAGATCTGAAAGTTTCCTGGTAAGAGTATTAGTTTAATGATAGTTACTATTTTGATTATTGGTTCAGTTATTACAAACTATAGAAATGATCCCTGAAAGTATAGTCTTCATTATTCGCTCAGTTATTACAAAAACAGTTAAAAATGAAGGTGGGGGACTGAAATATTGCTAAAGTAGTTTCTATGGGTGTATTCTGTTTTCATGTCATAGATTAAATTACAGAAATATCGTTCCAAAGAAGATACGAAGAAAACTTTACAAATATGCTAAAAACCAGTGTAAAGTTTTTAAAAATGATACATACTCATTGAATAATTAAAAAAGAAGGAAAAGCTAATAAGATCTCAGAAGTCATTTATATTTAATTCTAAAAAGGCCCATGAACAGTTTAAGTTTTAATAGATACGATCTTTTTCACATTTAACATATGTGAGTAGCTGTATGAAAAATATTATTTTGCTCTAATATACCAGTTTTCTAGTTGTTCCTTTACTAGTTTCTAAATAAAAAGTATTTTTTTGTAAATTTAATGTGTGAATTCCTCTACAGTCCAGTGTTTCTCAGGTCTCTGTTATTTTTATACTATTCTTGCTATATTGTATGAGTTCGCTGTATTTTCGTTCTACCTATATTTATAATTTTCTTACGATGTTTTTCTTTAAATTGACCTATGTTTTGCTTTAAAACATTTTAAAATAGAGAAACAAGTATCTTTCTCATACATGTCAAAACAAATATAACCTTAGCAATGAAAGGTCCTGACCCACACACTGTGAATCACCATGAGCAGCCCGCTTTGGGAAACAGTGTTCAAGTCCCTGGCACACGGAAAAGTAGAGAACTTACAGATGAAAGTAGGACTGGAAGCTGGGAGAATTTTGTTTCAAAAGAGCTAATGAAAAAATATTTTTCCTGATTTTGGTTTTGAATTAGTAGTACAGTTATTAAAATCATTTTTCAAAAATTTTATTTCTTTCATTTGATTGCATTAAAAATGCTGTAATATTTACTTTTTATTCCTACTCATTGGTAGTAAAGTTGTCTTCAAGATTTTTGACTTTTAAGATTTTCTGCCTTTCTTACCTTCACTCATCCTAGCAAGTTCCTGTGAAGGTGCTGATAATATGCTTATAATTATGCCAATAATTTGAAGGCTTTCGATATACTGAAGCAGTATCTCTTATATGTTTGCGATGACGACACATAGTACAAAATACATTTTGCATTATAATCCACTGTATGCATGTATATAATCGAAAGAAAAGTTTCATGAAATCTTAGCTTTGGTACTTGAGTAAATTTTATTTATGTAATTAGTTTTTTTATTTTGCTGGACATACCCTGTTAAACTGATTCCAGGACTCATGAGTAAATTGTGAAAAACACTGTCCTACCGGAGTTTGCTGGTTAAAGGAAGCTTCGGTGGGGCTTTTTATTAAATGTGACATTATTTAAATGTGGACTGTCATGTCCCTCACTGAGATTAACAGCTTCTATAAACTCGAGAGGAAGTTCGGAAGTTCTTTTGTTTTCACCCTCATCGAGGTCCCGTGAAAGATAAGATTATTCGGTATAGTTTCATGTTATAAATATAGTATAAAGACATGGAGAAATAGATAGTTTCACAGTATAAGCTGTATGAGAAATGTGAGATTTTTGTGATGTTAAAAATGTCTAAACTGAATTATAGGATTTGTATTTTCTTTTTCTACAGTTTTAACGTCAGGTTCTGCTTAAAGGCAGATGGCAAAGGAGCACTTCCCACAAAACTCAGTAAGTGTTCTGTGGAAAAACTGTTATTTTGGTGATGCTGCATACACGGCACTTAAAAATGTTTTAGGATATTTGAATAGTCATTCAAATTGTTGTTAATACTGCTTTTTTTTGAATGTTTACATTTAAAGCCATTTAATATTATAACATAATTACTTTCTTGGAAACTCTTAACCCAATTCAGAAATAATACATTTACTTACTGACATTGTGAACAAAACAGCCCACTGAATTGTAAATATGTTTACAAAGTTGGGCAGTTACCAGTGTGAGAAAAATGAGCTTGAGGGGAATGAGTGTCACTGTTTATAAGTAGATGATCTACTGAGAACTTTATATTTTGTGTCTTAGAGAAGTCCCCAATCTCTGGAAGAGAGAGGGTTTAGAAATAGAAGAAGGAGAAAAAGTTTTGGCACTAAGTTTAACCCAGATAGCAAGCTCAGACTCTTCATTTCCAAAATATGGTTTATGTGGTCCTGAGAGCAAGGCGGGGGAGTTAAGTAATTGTTGCCAAGACTGTCTGTATGTTAGTGGCAAGTGCTAAGGTGTAATAATAGCAGGGGAAGAGGACTGAGTCTTTTGTGTGTGTGTTTCTGTGTGAAAGTTCATGTAGGGTGGCAAGGAAAGGAAGGAGCTAGGGGATGTTTAGAGGAGCATTTTACATAGAGGAAACGGCAATTTCAAGAGGCCAGAAGTAAGAGCATGCTTTCTGTGTTTGAGAAACAGCAAGGAGGGCATTGTGGGTGGGTGGAACAGAACTAGAAGCAAAGTAATCCTGGGTTTTCACCCAAATTTGACATGAAGTTCAACATTTAGGGAAACTTAAAAGATTTGTCAGTTTAAAGATCTTTACTCTTACCTCTTTGGAAGAAACTACTTAAAGACCTGGATCTTAGAAGCAGTGAGCCTGACAACTGTGCTTCAGACTATTGGCAGCACATGCATTTTAAGGCGATTCTAGACCCAGACAACTATATTTGGTCACTTGCTTCATCAGGGACATACTCTGTCACACTGTGATACGGTAGCTGTTCATTCATTGTGTTGAATATAGTGGTATGCATGCATATTAGTAAATATTTCTTGGTCCCAATCATCAAGAGTCCTGCTACTTGCATTGATGGCTCAAGTCTCAGTTTACATATATTTCATGCTCTGAGCTTCCTCCTCTTCGCTTAATAATTTAATACAGAAATTTCTCCTCTATCTTATAGTTTTACTACCGTCACTATCTGTTGTCTGAATTAATACATTACTTTGGAGACAGTTGGATTAATTAATTACTAAACATTTATTCAGAATTAATATGTTGTGTTCCCATGACAATGTATAGACATCCTTAATGAATTAGGAGCCAATTACATAAAGGAATAAAAACCTCTGTTTATATGGAAACTCATGATATCTAGGACAGATAGGTGTCCATAAAGATTATCATGGTTATAAATCCTTTGGTTTGTATAGATTTCCAGGTGGAACTTCTTTTGGATAAACTCAAGCAAAAAGGAGCAATTCGACGAGCACTGTTTCTCCATAACAGGTCCCCGGGCCACTCCAAGAACATGACCATTTCCCGGGGGGGCCAGATGCAGTGTGAGGAGCTGATAGCCTATCTGCGGGTAAGAGCTATTTCTCTGCTCCATTGTGTTGTCTTTTTACTTACTGTTTTTTCTTTGTAGCTAGATGGTTTCCACATTCTATACGTTTTCAGGTATTAAACCAATAGGAAAGCACATAAAAATAATCTTGAGGAAGTGTGGCTTTTTAAAATGTCAGGCCTGAGTAATGGACTTCTATTCCTGGTAGACAGATAGTTCAAATAGTCTTCCCAGGATAGTGCTACTGAATACCTTAGGACAAATGTATTTCTTAAAAACGGCAGTGCTCTCAAGACAGTACAAGAAATTTCTAGGGTCCCCAAAATGAACAACCAATTAAAAAACTTCGTTGGCTAAATCGTACTTGTGAGTTGTAAGCAAACGTGTCATCCAGGCTTACTGGTGTGGGGTGGAACCAGGGCAGAGGGTGAGCGGTAATTGCAGACACCGGCATGGGGGTTCAGACTTGCCTGGGGCCTTCTGCCAGCCAGGGGTCCGAGCCTCCTGCTTTAAGTCTGCACACTTGCACAAGGCTAAAGTGTTTCAAGAATGAATGTACAACTTTCTCCTTGCTGGGGTGGGATGGAGGGATGGGGAGAAAAGGCATACAACTGTAATTGAATAACAATAAAAATTTAAAAAAGAAAAAAAAAAAGAAAAACTAATAGGAAGTGGGGGTGGGAGAGGGGAGCGCAGAGAGGGAACCAGAGGTGTGCGGCTCAGGCAAGGGGAAAAAAAAAAAAAAAAAAAAGAATGAATGTGCAACTTGACTTCAGCAAAATTAAATGCAGAGCCTCTCTGTAACACTCTAGTATGTAACACCCTAGTAACAATTATTTCTACAGGTTAAGTTAAATTAAATTTATTTTTTAAAAATGCTAAAAAAAAAAAAAGAAAAGAAGGGTGCTTTCAGAATATATATTTACATAAACTGCTTTTATTGTCTCCAGAAAGAAAAATGGAGCCAACTCTGAACTGTATATTCAGTTGTGTTGAAAACTATATTATATTCCCTTTTACTCAGACTTGCTTTCTGTCTTAACATAAACAATTGAGATAATAATAAAAATACCAGATCTGAGAAAAAAAATGCTAAATACAAGCTATTAGAAAAACCAACAAACAGATATTAAACTTCAGAGGCTTGAGATGCTGGAATTATCGGTTACAGAATATAAATTTGTGTAAAATGTTTAAAACAATCAATGATGAAAGTTCTAAAAAAAAAAAAAAAGACCAAAATATTAGGAAGGATTTAGAAGATGCATCATTAATAGGCTTGATTTAACAGACCTACATGGAACTTGGCATCCAGCAATTAGAAACTATAAAAATTGATCATTTATAGGTCATAAAGAGGTTTAAACAAATTTCAAAAAGTTGGTATCATAGAAAACATGCTATTTGATCACAGTGCAGTTTTTAGAAATCAATAACAAAAATTTAAATTGGGAAGCAGGAACTGTGATTTTAAATAACGTGGATCAATGAAGAGATCATAATGGAAATTTACTTAGAAGTGAACCATAGTGAAAACACTGTATATCAATATGTGTGGGGATCCAAGATGGTCGCAGAGTAGGTGGATATTACACTCACCTTTTCCCAGGACTAAACTGGGATTACAACTAAAGTACAGAGCAAGCAACCTGAATAACCAACTGAAGATTAGCTAAAGAGAGTCCTTTTTTCTTTTTTATTGAGTTTATTGGAGGTGATGTTGGGTAATAAAATTATACATAGGGATGCACAGTTCTTTAATATATCACCTGTTAATTGTGTGGTGTTTGTTCACCACCACAAGTTGAGAAATGTTAAAACCAAGGATTTACAGGAGAAGCCACCTCAACACTGGTAGGAAGGGTGGAGGCATGAAAAGAGTTGTTCCGCTTTCACAGGCAGCTGAGATTCTAGAGGGATATCTCAGCTTGGGGGTTCCCCCTGAGAAGTGTGGAGTCTCATCCCCAAGCCCGACTTCCTGCCCAGAGCACCAGAGCTGGGAAAGGAACCCACATTATGTCTGGCTGTGAAAATCCTAAGGCACCCTCTTAAAGGATGAACACACAAAAACTAGTTCCAGCCACTCACCCTGGGCTCTGGCAGAGGGAGGGTGGAATGGAATAGAGTTGTGTGAGGGGAGACTGGGGTTTGTGGTTCTGCAGAGAGAGGTGAAGGGACCGCAGTCAGGATCCCTTAGCTGAGTCACTCTCCCACTCAACAGATGCCATGTATCTTCCATGGAGCAATCCCTTCTTTAGGGTTTCAGCCTGGGGGAAATGCAAGAGTCCCATGCTTTGGACTCCTGCAGAGCTTATGCCCTGCTGAGGAGTCAGCTGCCTGGACAGGGGTGTAGAGGTCTGGGCAGACTAAGGGGGTTTCAGTGACTGAGATGAGGCTTTGCGGCAGAGGCCATTTCCCCCACCTTTCCTGTGAAACAGACTGCCACCTTCCCCTCACAGGAGATCTGCTAGCCCCATTCTCCTGACTTTTAGTGGCCCCACCCTTCCAACTCCTGGTGGCTCCATCCTATTGGTTTCTAGGCAGAAGCTGGTACAAACTGAGTTGTATGGCTCTGGGGCAGGGGCCACACCCCTGAGGATAGTGGCCCCTTCCTGGAGGATACATATCCAGAAATGAGCTGCATTTTTATATACCAATAATAAACTATCAGAAAGGAAAACTGAGAAAACAATCTCATTTACAGTTGCACCAAAAAACCCCCCAAAAATCTAGGAATAAATTTAACTGAGTATGTGAAAGACCTATACTCAGAAAATTATAAGACACTGAAGAAAGTAATTGAGGAAGATACAAATAAGTGAAAGCATGTATCATGTT
The DNA here is from genome assembly GCF_022682495.2 of Desmodus rotundus. Classification (NCBI taxonomy): domain Eukaryota; kingdom Metazoa; phylum Chordata; class Mammalia; order Chiroptera; family Phyllostomidae; genus Desmodus; species Desmodus rotundus. The sequence continues at coordinate 170,388,363 of NC_071388.1, forward strand.
CATGGATAGGAAGAATTAGCATCATTAAAATGTTAATCCATACTACCAAAAGTAATCTATAGATTCAGTGCAATTTCTATCAAGATAAAAATGGATTATTTCATAAAACTAGAACAAATAATCCAAAAATTTGCGTGGAATGACAAAAGACCCTGAAAAGCAACGGCAATGATGAGAAAGAAGAACAAAGTTGGAAGAGTCATGCTGCCTGATACAAAACTAAGCCGTAGCAATCAAAACAGCATGGTACTAGCATAAAAACAAACAGATCAATGGACAGAATAAAGGGCCCAGAAATGAACTTATTCCTTTATAGTGTATTAATATTTGACAAAAGAGCTAAAAACATGTAATGGAATAAGTCTATTCAATAATTGATGTTGGGAAAATAGGACATCTACATACAGAAAAATGAAACTAGATCACCTTCTTACACCATACATAAGAATAAACTCAAAATGGATTAAAGGCTTAAATGTTAGACTTGAAACCATAAAAATCCTAGAAGAAAACATAGGGAGTACAATGTAGGACACGGTATGCATGTGTGTGTGTGTGTGTGTGTATGTATATGTATATGTATGTATATTTGATATATCTCCTCAAGCAAGGGAAACAAGAAAAAAATAAACGTGGCACTACATCAAACTAAGAAGTTTTTGCACAGCAAAGGAAACCATCAACAAAATGAAAAGACAACCCACTGGATAGGAGAACATATTCGCCAATGATACATTTGGTAAGGGGTTAATATCCAAAATTTATAAAGAATTTACGCAACTCAACACCAGAAAAACAAATAATCCAATTAAAAAATGGGCAAAGGACATGAACAGACGCTTCTCCAAATAGGACATACAGATGGCAATAGACATATGAAAAGGTGCTCGACGTCATTAATCATCAGAGAAATGCAAAATGAAACCCCAATGAGGTATCACCTCACAGCTATTAGAATGTCTATCATCAGTAAATCAACAAACAACAAGTGCTGGCGAGGATGTGGAGCAACGGGAACCCTCATGCGCTGTTGGTGGGAATGCAGACTGGTGCAGCCACTGTGGAAAGCAGTATGGAGTTACCTCAAAAAATTAAATGGGACTGCCTTATGACCCAGTGTTCTACTTCTGGGAATATATCTGAAGAAGCCCGAAACACTGATTCAAAAGAATATATGCACCCCTATGCTTATTACAGTGCTATTTACAGTAGCTAAGATTTGGAATAGCCCAAGTACCCATCCGTAGAAGAGTGGATGAAAGAGCTGTGGTAAATTTACAGCTTAGAATACCACGTGACCATAAAGAAAGAAATCTCACCTTTTGGAACAGCATGGATGCACCTGTAGAGTATTATACTAAGTGAAATAAGCCAGTCAAAGAAAGACAAGTACCAAATGATTTCACTCATAATTTGGAATCTAATGAACAAAATAACAAACTTGAAACAGGCTCATAGATACAGAGAACAGACTGACAGTTGTCAGAGAGGAGGGGGCGAGTTGCGTTGAAAAAGAAGAGATTAAGAAAAAACCTGATAGAGACAACAGTATGGTGATTACCAGAGGGAAAGGTGGGGGGAGGTAGAAGAGGATAAAGAGGGGATAAATGGTGACAGAAGGAGACTTGACTTGGGGTGGCGAATTCAGGTATATTATTGATTATACACCTGAAAGCTATATAAATTCATTAACCAATGTCACCCCAATAAACTCAATATATATTTTTAAAAAAGGAAAAAAGTGTGTGGGGTGTCAGTTTACCAGAATGTAAAGGTAAATACATAGACTTAGATGCTATTTAACTGAATTGAAAGATTAAGAAAAAAATTAAAGGAAAAACACTACAAAATTAGCCGTTGAAAACTACAGATAAAAGAGGGAACAAAATTTCACGCCAGTCTTACACAAAGACATAGATGCAAAATTACTAAGCTAATTAAATTCTAATAGTTTACTAAAAAGACAAATATACTAACTTTGATTAATCCTAGGATGGCTTAGCATTAAAAATACAGAAGTGTAACTTAACTTATAAGAAAAACCATGACCATCTTAAGTGGAGAAAAAGCTTTTGATTAAATAACTATTCATGATTTAAGCAGGACAAGTACCTCAAGTTATAATTATGAAGAAATACCATCTTATATTCACACAGAATCTACCAGTGCCTGTCAATTGGTGAAGATGTGAATTAATGAGAATTCTCACACATTGCTGATGGCAGTGTAAATTGTTTTGAAGACTTTGGAAAATAATACGGCATAGACTGACAAACTACTTGTTGCTGTGTAGAGGAAGAAGCATCACAACATTTTTTTTTTTCTAATAGCAGAAACAAAGAGCACTAAACCATCCAAGTAACCTTTGAAGGAGAAAGGGCAAATAAATTTTGGATTTATTATGTGATGAAATATTACTCAATGGTAAAACTTAACCTCAGCTACATGTAACAGCATGGATGAATCTTGGGTATTGAATGGAAGGAAGCAAATCACAAAAGAATATATGATCTCATTTTAAAATAAATAGGAAAAGCAAACAAATGAACACATTGTTTAGAGACATATACACTGTAATAAAACTACTGAAAGTAAGCAAGAGAAGGGCAAACCTAAAATCCAGATTAGTGGTTATGTCAGAGAAGGAAGGCAGATGGTGAAAACAGAAAGTAACTTAAACGATATCAGTAATATAATCAGTATTATATCAGTTATAATACAGAGCGTGCATTTGAGTGCTCATTTTATTTATATGCCCATTGTATTTTTGTGTGAATCAAACACTACATTATAAAACCATAACTTATTAAATGTTCTCAATGAATAATGATAATCTTTCTGGATACTCTCTTCTTACGTATGTAGTTTTACAGAGAGTTTTGGTGGTATTGGATCAAAATGAATAATACAGCTGTTTGTCCAGAGAGTTTGATGTCATAGGTTGATGTCATCATTAATTTGAAGCTTTTTCATTTCTAGGATGAGTCTGAATTTAGGGACAAACTCACTCCAATCACTATTTTTATGGAGTACCGGTTGGATTACAGAACAGCGGCTGACGCAACAGGCTTGCCGCCCGTCCTTAACCAGTTCACTCCCGCCAACGTCAGTCGACAGGTACCATTTCTCACTAATTTTATACTTTCATTTTTGTTATGGTGTTGCAGTTCACATTGTAAAATATCATAAGGGATTGCTTTTATAATGTTGGGATTTTAGTCAAAGAAGTCAGTGGGGAAGGAATCTGGACTTTTAGCTTAGAGATATTTAAAGCCGCTGAGATGTTAGTGATACGGGAAGATGGGTTCACGTAAAACAGTTAAATAATTCAAGGAAAACAACAAAATGCCAATTTATTTATATTGTATTTTACTATTTTATTATTTTGCTAAACAAGTTTCATATCTGCCTTATCTTTGATTTACATTTTAATCATAAAAAATACATATATATGTATAGTACATAAATTATTTTAATAAAACCAAATATATAAAATTCCATAAAAACTATTATAATATTTTAGAAAATTTTATGTCAAACACATGTATTCAAATATTGTGATTATATTTCCTATTTGTTCCTCTTACTACATGTTCATATTTTTAAAATAATATTTTTTCTCATATAGAATGCTTTATGTTAAATTTTGGATGTTATTTCTTCTTTGTCTAACACTCTTGTGTGTAATTTGAGAAAACTATATTTGGTAGAAGTATAAGGCAAATTAAAATACATTTTAAAGTCTTTCACGACTTGTATATTTTAACAATGTATTTTATATTTTATTCTGCAAATAATCAGAATATATGTGCTGCTTTCTATTACCCATTTATATAAAATAGGTATTTATATAAAATATGTATATAATATTTATATATGTATTTTAAACATAGTTATGTGTGAGTTTATATTCTTTACATTTCTTGTTTTTAGTGGATCCAACAGTATTAATAATTTAATAATGAATATCTGAGCCTCTTAGAGTCTGTTATTCAGTTTTATACTTTTTAAAAAGTTAATTGTTTCTTGTACTTTTTACATTATGTATTTTGATTTGGGATCAAATTATTTCCTTTTCAGAGTTTTAGAGTTTTTGAAAATCATTTATCAGTGCTGACATTACATTTGACTAGCCTACTAAGTCCAACCGTCTCTTTAATGCCAATACAGTTTTGTGGCCAGGGCATCGAGTAAGCAAGCTGACTTTTGAAATCCTCTGAGAGAAATACTAACTTGAGTAATATTTGGCTTCCTTTTTTCCTCCTCTTGCTCTTGTTCTTCATTATTTGAATGTTTTTTTTCTTTGAGTCCTTAATTTATTTTAACAATAACATGATTCACCTTTAAGCATTTTTCCTTCTGCATTTGGATCTTTATTATTTACTCTCGCTTCTATGTTAATTACCCACCATTCTTAATACTTACTTCTATTTAAAATGGGACCTTTATTTCACTGGTCACATTACCAACTTGTTGACTGTACTCTCCATAGAGTCCTGCTGTCCAATAGAAGGGTAACAGGAGCCACATTTGTAATTTTAAATTGACTGGTCAGCAACATTTTTTAAAAAGGTAGAAAATTGGCAAAGTTAATATTAATGATGTGTCTGTATTAGTTTGCTAGGACTGTCATAAACAGGGACTACAGACAGAATGTTTGGCTTAAACAAGAAAAATTTATTTTCTCACAGTTCTGGAGGCGTGAAGTCCAAGGTCAAGGTGTTGGCAGGGTTGGTTCCTTTCAAGCCTCTCTCCTTGGCTTGCAGATGGCCACCTTGTCCCTGTGTCTCACACGGTTGTCCCCCTGTGTGTTTGGCTGTGTCTCAGTCTCCTCATAAAGCACCAGTCATATTGGGTCAGGTTCTACCCCGATGATGTGATTTAACTTAAATTACCTTGTTAAAGACCATATCTCCAAATGTAAGTCACATTCAGGGCTTCAACATATGAATTTTGAGGGAACACAAAACACTCCATGACAATATCCAAAATATTATCATTTGACTATGTAATCAATTGAACAGTTATCAGTGAAATATTTTACATTCTTTACACAGTTTTTTTTACTATCTTCAAAGTCCAGGGTGTATTACACGCTTACAGTATGACTAAATTCAAATGCTAAATCTTCATCACAAACATTTTTTCTGTATTTTGAACTCATAATTTGCAGTTGAAAAAGTAGGTTCACATACCCAAGTTGTTCTAAACATACTAAAAGATTTTTAGTAACAGAATCAAGTGTCAGTTTTTTAATTTAAATTTAAATCAGTTAAAGTTTAATAAAGTTTAAAAATTAATTTCTTAGTCACACTAGGCACATTTCAAGTGCTCAAAAGCCACATGTGACTCACTAGTGGCTACTGTACTGTACAGGGTAGCTCTGGATTACGCTTTCTGCGTCCTAATATTTTGGAGTTACAAGTTTCATGCTTTCTGCAGAGAGATTAGCTTGATTTCTCTCACCCTTTATGCATTTATTCATATACGTATTAAGTTCTTACTCTCTGCAAGATGTTAAGTATATGACTGTAGAGATTTAATTCTCTGTAAATGGAAGACATTGCCCTATGCTTTTCCATTTCTGAAACTATCTTTCTTAATAGCATAATACTTTAGCTGCATCAATGTCAGCTAAGTCCTTTTTCTTCAGTGTAGAGTTGCAGTTAGCCAAATACCCTTGTACCACAGTTTATTAATATTTTATACATATTTCTTATTCCAAACTTCACATGGTTATAATTGAGGTTCTTAATAGTTAATGTACTCTCTGCAAAGTCCACACTTTATATTTGAACTAAATTTAGCAGTAATTGTATTTGGTATAGCTTATGGAATCACCACAAAGTTCCTCTACTGGTTCTGCCCCTTAACCCTCTTCTTGAGGTGCACAGAAACTGCTTTCCTTTAGGTTATTGAATTAGTTTACATATATGAGGTCTGTATGGAAGAAGTCCAGCCATTGTTAATATAACTAGAACAGTTTGCACTACATCAGTGTAACCTGGCAGCCAAGGAGAGTGGACTGGAGTGTGCAAGAGTGAACAATGACAACCCTGTACTAGTCAGTGGGCGTGGTAGACACTATTGAGTGAGCATGTGTACTGTGTGGCCCTCATATTTAAAATGACTGAACAAGTAGAGCAAGGAATCTGCACAGATTTTGTGTTAAGCTTGAACATTCCTCCGTGGAAACTATTCACATGATTCAGAAGAATCATCTATGGGTAGCTGGTGATTGGCAGCTTCACCACAACAACATGCATGCTTATGCATCATGTCTTGTACAGTTTTTTGGTGAAACATCAAATCAGCCAGGTGACTCAGCCCCCCTACAGCCCAGATTTGGCACCCAGTGACTTCTGGCTTTTCCCAAAACTAAAATCACCTTTGCAAGTGAAGAGATTTTAGACCATTGATGAAATTCAGGAAAATATGACAGGCAGCTGATGGTGACTGGAACTGTGTGAGGTGCCACGGTGCAGACTTTGAAGGGGCTGAGGTGTCACTGTCCTATGTACATTGTTTCTTGTATCTTGTATCTTCTTCAATAACTGTCTCTATTTTGCATGTTACATGGCTAGATACCTTCTGGACAGACGTTGTATTACTGGGTTTCATCCCCAATTAAATTTACATTTATTGTCTATCATATAATTTTATTCCGGGTAGCTGCATATCCCTTGTAGTAACTTGGAAGCATACAGTCATCTTTTTTTTCTTTTTCAAGGAAGCCTTTCATTATTTTTCCCCTTTAAATCTTTTTCTGTCTTTCTGTCTGGCTTTGGACTTGAAGCCCTGTGGATGTTAACAATAGACAAACCAAAATGGCTTCATTTTTTTTCTCTTTTCTTAATTTTGATATTCTTTCAAATCCTCCTTAACCTCTTCTGCTTCCTCCCACTAGTCCTCTCTCTTGGATTTTCCACGCTGCTCAGCTGGCACACTCATGACCAGATTGAGAGGAGAAATTCAGGTTTTTGCTTACTACACGTCTCCTGGATGGGCTAACTTGAATGAGTCTAGATCTTTTTCCTTCACCTCTTTCCATGTGGCCATGCGTATGCTGGATTCACTTTGCCCAGTTTCTGTTCCCTTTCGTTTGCCGGTCTGAATTGCAATAATATGCACAACTGCTTTTTCTGTTAAACTCTGTAGCCACATTTCCACAGTGTTGGCAGAGGCATAGTCTGTCATGAGAAACTCTTAAGGGAGTTTATGTTGCCTGGGATCACACAACTTAGTGAGCAGCATCCAAACCCTCATTTCTTGACTGTTACTTTCTCTTCTACATGACACTTCATTCCAAAGTTGTAACAGCTTACTTTGAGATAGAACTAAAAGGTTCCAGCTAATTCTGTTCTGTCCTGGGAATTTTTTTTCTTCCTTATCATTCTTGAATATTTACTGACCTGTTTAAGTAGCCAGGATTCCTTTTCCCTTTAGGTATGCAAATAAGTTGATGAATTTATATAAATATGTGATTTTGTGTGTGTGTGTATTCACATGCTTCATATCTATTTTGATACATGCTGCATGTTTGACATGTATTGATTTTTTTTCATGTAGGAAAAATAAATTGCTTTTCTTTCCTAGGCACATATTCTCCTTGATTGTGGTGAAGACAATGTGTGTAAACCCAAACTGGAAGTTTCTGTAGACAGGTAAGGACGGTTCCAAATAATAAGCCATATAATAAGAAATTTAAATGGAAGAGCTTGTTTTTGTACTTAATAGTGTATCTTAAGGAGAATTAGTTATAGTAGAGTACAATATATGATTTTTTATAATAGAACTATCAACATTGAGCTTTAAAAAATACATACTGTGTTTTCTTAATTGCATAGGTTGACAGACCTATTCCCATTCTTCATTGAGTAGTATTAACAAAGTAACATTATATCCTCCTAAAGGTACATTTCATTATTGATATCCTCCTAACTAAAGGAATCTGATTACCATTTATATAGTATATAAATAATAAAGAATTTTGTGGGAATCATGACAAATGATTAACTCAGTTTTTTGGAAGAAGTCAAAGAATAATTATGTACAAAGAAGTATAAAATTGCTGTAGTAATAGATACGAATGATATGAGGTACTAGTGGCATCCACATTTTCTGTCACTTAGAGAAACACTGCATTTGCACCCAGTGTGCTATTCCCAGTTTTCTCTTGAGCCGTGAAGCAGTCTCAAAATATCTGGAGATGCTGTTGAACATGACAGCGCTTCTGTGTGTTTATCCCGTTTCTTTGAACAATTGTGCTATCCCTGTGCAGTCCTTTTCTCATTGACTGGATTTGTGTTCACCTGTAGGGATCAAAAGAAGATCTATGTTGGGGATGACAACCCTCTGACATTGATCGTTAAGGCTCAGAACCAAGGAGAAGGGGCCTACGAAGCTGAGCTCATTGTCTCCATCCCACCTCAGGCTGATTTCATTGGGGTTGTCCGCAATAGTGAAGTAAGCAAGCTGCCTCTTTAAAAATCGAAACACGCTCACAGGTCTCATTAACATTAATGAACTCCTCTCCTATGTAGAGCAAGCTTAGCCATTCTACCTAAGGCTGAGTTGCTAGACAATAGAGTGCCTATCTTACGTAAGTCCTTTCAAGCCTAATACTTTGGATAATGCATTGATAATGACGTTTTTAAAATTGCTAGCTAAGTGCCTGAAACAAGGTCAGATAGATACAGTGTCTAAGCCTGTCCATCAAATTATTTGTCAGAGGTAACATGGTTATATATCTAAGTCCTCAAGGGATCTTTCAGAAATACTTCTACATTTATATGTGGCAATTGTGCGCAATTCTGGCTTCACCCCGCCACCTTACCTCACCCTGCCATTTGCTCAAATAGATGCATTTGCTTTGTAAATCAAGAAACTTAAATATCCAACTGCATGACATTGTCTAGGAGTTTTTTAGTCTTACGGCTTCTGCTTTTTAAAATTTTTTGGTAATTAATTAATTTTCCTTTTAATCTTTTTTTTCTGTCTAAGGCCTTAGCAAGACTTTCCTGTGCATTTAAGACAGAAAACCACACCCGCCAGGTGGTATGTGACCTTGGAAACCCAATGAAGGCTGGAACTCAAGTAAGACATTTTATTTTGTTTCATTTTTTATTAAGATTTTATTTATCTGTTTTTAGAGAGGGGGAAGGGAGGGTGAAAGAGAGAGAGAGAGGTAGAGAAACATCCATGTGTGAGGGAAACATTGACTGGTTGCCTGTTGCACCCCCCCCCCGGGGGCCTTACCCACAACCCAGGCATGTGCCCTGACTGGGAATCAGACTGGCATGCTTTCGGTTCTCAGGCTGATGCTCAATCCACTGAGCCGCACCTGCCAGCGCGAACTAGGACATTTTAATTAAAGGGATTTTTTTTTTTATCCTCTAAAGAAAGCAGCACATTTTTCTATGGGTTTGTCCATCTAATTTTTTTTAATAAACACTTTAAAATAGTAACTTTGAATTGGTTTTAATTTAGAGTGCAGTGATTAGCAGTGTTTTGTTTAGTTTTGACTAAAACGCTGAAATAATGGGTTGTGTATTACACTGTATTCAATACACTGGTTTGTACACTCCCTTCATTTTGGTAAATGGATGAAAACATGGTTTAAGGACTGAAGTGGTAACTTGCCATTTTAAACGAATGCTTTCATGAATATTCACAGCTATTTGGACAAATGCCAAGACTGTCATTCTTAGGTGAGATAGAATTTCTCGTTAACTTGAAACCTTCATGGCTGTTGAGAACAGGATCAAGGAGCCACAGGTGGTTGAATCAGGCTTCCCTGCAGGTCCGGGGGCAGTTAGCCCAGGAGCTTGAGAGAAGCACTCCATGGGTCACTTCCCCAGTCCTCCAAAAAGTGAACAAGATACAGGGTGGGGCAGAAGTAGGTTTACACTGATTTGTATGGAAAATACAACAATTAATAAATAATAATACAAGAATAAACTCAGCGTTTTGTGTACTCACAACTGTAAATCTACTTTTGCCCCACTCTGTGCTTTATGGAATTCTTAGTATCAAGGAAAAATGGCAGTATATTTTGTGTTACTTTTTCAGTTGACCTAGATGTTGGCAATTTGAAGATCTGTGATAATATGGGGCTACGTATTCCACATTTACTCTTAAACACCATCCCTCCTGGTAAATGTAGTGAAAGGATACAAACTTGCAACTAGCAGTAAGTCCTCGAGATCTAATGCACCCTACTGTGAATATAGGTAATAATATTGTATCACAATCATCAAACTTGCAGAGAGACTAGATCTGAATTATTCCAGCACAAAAAAGAAGTGATAATTGTGTGCCGTGATAGAGGTGCTATCACTACAACAGCCATCATATTACAGTTTATAAATGTATCAAATCATGTTCTACACCTTAAACTTATACAGTGCTATGTATCAAGTGCATTTCAAATCAAAATGAAATATTCCATATTTCTGTAAGTATATTTTCCATTAAAAGTCATTACTTCTTGATGTATGAGCTCTTAGGTAATAGGACTTGAACAGAGTACCTAGACTTACATTTTTCCACATAATTTTAACACAATGTTTCATTAACAAGTTGAACATATTTTTTATTTTTTCATATTCTCATTCTCTCCAGCTTCTCCACTCATAACTCATTCATTATGGGTGATTCCAGGTTATTTCAAATGGCCAGCACCAGGCTTTGTAAAGTGGAGGGCAGTTTGAAGTCCCCAGAAATGCCTTTTCATGTGTTATTTATGTGATCCCAAAAGCCTTCTTTCCCTTATCTTGTAACTCAGTTGTTCTCTTTAAAGTAACAGTTTTCCACCTGCAGAAGTTAGGATGCTTGGTGTTGATGGAGTTGTGAGCGGTAGGCAGAAATCCTAGCTCTGGTCCTGTTTATGCCTTCTTTAGTCATGTTCTCTTACTCTTATACACCGTCCATTTCTTCTTCCCGCTCCATTAACACAAGTTCAGTTGTTGTCTTCCTGTAACCAAATCATTGTGTGTAAGTGTTTACTTTCATTGAGTCAACAAACATTTACTTTTGCATTTTTTGGAAAGATAATGAATATTATAAGAGATGTAATTAATAACTGCCATTAAATAGACTCCATTTTAGATGGCCCAGGTATCTTAAAAGAGATTTGATCAAAAGATCAGATTTAATTATCTTTGTTAGAATATTTTATCGTAAGCTCTGAAGAACTCTGTTTTAGAACATTCTTTTTTATTTGGACATTGGATTTGAGATTTCACTAATTAGATACTATTTTAACTAACATAACCATCTTTTCTTCTTCCTTCAGCTCTTAGCTGGTCTCCGTTTCAGTGTTCACCAGCAATCAGAGATGGATACTTCTGTGAAATTTGATTTACAAATCCAAAGGTATAAAACCAACCTTTTTAATTTATAATAACTGTTGAAATATTTGTCGTAAATAGGTCATGCAGTATATTTTAAAATGGAATAGAATTTACTAAAATTTCAGTACTTGATATACCATTTTTAAATCATTGTTTATATCATAAGAATAATTTTGTCAGTTTTGAGTTTATGAAACAAAATTTAAAGTTAAATAAAACTTGACCATCTTCTTGGAGTTAAATGCTAATGGAAATAATTATTTTATTTATGCTTTTTTATTTCTTCATTGCTTTTAATTTGTTTATTTTAGTGTCACTACATTTGCCTCTGTATAATTTTGGTGATTATGGTCAGTTCATTACTAAATATATATATCTTTTTCTTTTTCAGCTCCAATCTTTTTGACAAAGTAAGCCCGATTGTATCTTACAGAGTTGACCTTGCTGTTTTAGCTGCTGTTGAGATAAGAGGGTCAGTATGATTACCCAGGGGAGTATCTCTTTCTCATGATTTAAACTACTTTTCAAAAGTAACTACTCGGCCCCCTATCTACTTCTGGATAGTGGGCACTACGTGCTTACTGTGATGGTTTTAGTAGAGCTATAACTTCTATAGAAAGAATGTTCTAGGTGTATGTTCCAGAGCCCCAAGTATTTGGTTACCCTCTGGAAATAAACCATCCATGGCAACAGCAGGCGCAAAATAAGTGTACTGAACTTTTATGCAAGTTGACATCCATTCACCTATTACGTTAGATTATCAATAAATAGTTGTGTGTGTGTGTGTATACACACATGCAGGTTTTTTCTTTTAACTGTGTAGTGCTTCTTTTTATTAGTTCAACTTTTATTCATTTGGATACAGGATACTGTAGGAAATGAACTGACTGTACCATTTTGATATTTATGGTAGGTTTCCTTTGGTCATTGTTTAGGGTCTCAAGTCCCGATCACATCTTTCTTCCGGTTCCAAATTGGGAGCACAAGGAGAACCCCGAGACTGAAGAAGACGTTGGGCCAGTTATTCAGCACATCTATGAGGTTTGCGGTTCTTGGGTTTAACTGCTACCTGGTGGAAAGCCGACAAAGAGAGGAGCAGATAGGCTGCTTTTAAAAGACAGGTGTACTTAATTTTTATGTAAACTATGCATAGTTGACCAGAGAGATCTTTGAATTTTTCCCCTATTGTATGTAAGTTCATTTTTATTAGACAAGTAACTTCAAGAGGTTAAAGAAAGCAGTTCAAATAAATTGTTGCTTAAAATCAACTAGTTCTACTTGAGTAAAAGTAATAGGTCATTGCATATCTTCACAGGGACGTTCAGCAGTTCTGACTAAAAACTGAAAACACCCATAGCCGATCGTCAGTTTTGTTTCTGCGGGAAGAAAATTTCCTGTGCCATCTTTCACCAATAACTTCTTCATCTTTTCTTCTTTTGTTTATACTTCCGCCGTAACACAGACTGCCCCGCGCTTGAGGCGCACACTGAGTTTGATCTCTCCTGCGTGGTAACAGCCACGCTGTAACGTTAGGGTGACTATGGAAACTCTGCTGCTTCCAATACTGTTGCTAATGGTCCCTAAAGTTGATCTCGGGGAAGGATTATAACATCGATTTTTGCCCAAAGGGTTCACATTGTCTTTTTCTCACTAGCTGAGAAACAACGGGCCAAGTTCATTCAGCAAGGCAATGCTGAATCTTCAGTGGCCTTACAAATACAACAATAGCACCCTGTTGTACATCCTCCAGTACGATATCGACGGGCCGATGAACTGCACTTCAGATGTGGAGATCAACCCTTTGAGAATTAAGGTAATGGCTTAATGGCAGCTCTTCATTATGATATTTTTTTTCCTAAACTGACAAATGCATGAAATAAAACAACTATTTTAATCCATAAACCCATTCTGCAACAATATTTTAGTTTGTAACCCGTACACTGGGGATTAAATTGTTTATTTCTGTAATGAGGAAGGACTGATCCTGTGAAGTCCTAGTGAACCGTGTATTTCTGTGGTGTTCATGGAATTCTGTGTACTTGTGGATGTGGTCGTCTCCGTCCTAGCACGGACATTACACAATTTGGACACAGAAAGTTAACAAAGCAAAAAATACATGCCCATGATTGACATTTCTTGCAGACGGATCCTATGACATTTCAGGCTCTTTGAGGATGTTCTATCAGTTTCTCCGCTAGACTGTGCAAGGGGAGAAAAATCATGGGTAGGCATAGGCAACTTTTTTTTTGTTTTTACATATTCAGGGCTCGTGCTTATTTTGTCTGCTTTTCACCACATATATTAAGTAGTGGATTTTCTGTCGTATCAAATTTTCAGTCACTGTGCTTTAATTAACTTATAACAGTTTATGGGAAAAGGTCCATGTAAAATGTTTGCTGTTATTATTTACCACCAGTTTATTGATGTAATCCTAGGTTTCAAGTTCACAAACAACGGAGAAGAATGACACCCTTGCTGGGCAAGGTGGCCGGAACCATCTCGTCACTAAGCGGGATCTCACCCAGAGTGAAGGAGGTGTTCACACTTTGGTAAGTGTCATTTTGACAACAAGCGCTTTAAACATTTAAAAATATGTGATGATAGAACTGATGCCAAAGTACATTTCGAAAATAACAACAGCTGTGCTTGAAAGAACTACATATATTTTCACACCATTCAGTTCTCTTAACTTTTCTTGTTCCTAGTCAAATTAATGCCAGATTTTCTTCAAGTGATCTGTCTTTGTAGATTGGTAACACACATATTTTATGGTCCAACTTTGTGCTCTGACTGCACTTCCTTTAACTGGCCTCTTTCCGGGTCTCACCCTGATCTTTGAGACTTCAGTGCAATCCTGCAGGAGAGTCCCGGAGACCTCAACAAAAATACATTGCAAGAATAATTTGAGTTATGATTAACTTTTTTCATTTTATTATTATTTTTTATTATTGACACTATTACAGATGTCCCCCAACTCCTCCCCCTTCTTTGCTCACCCTCGCCAGGCCCCGACTCCCTGTCCCTCTGGCTACCATCACACTGTTGTCTGTGTGTGTGTGTCATACATCTGTGTTCTTTGGCTGATCTCCTCCCTTCTATCCAGTCCTTTCCACCTTGCACCCCTCTGAGATCTGTCGTCCGTTCCATGTATCCATGCCTCTGCTTCCATTTTGTTCATCGCTTTATTTTGTTCATTAGTTTTGTCTTTCTCTGACGAGTGTCTTTTACTTTAGCATAATAATCTCTAGGTCCATCCATACTGTTGCAAAAGGTAAGAGTTCTTTCTTTTTTATAGCCATGGACTATTCCACTGTGTAAATGCAACACAGCTTTGTTATCCACTCATCTACTGGTAGACACTTGGGCCGTTTCCAGATCTTGGCTGTTGTAAACAATGCTGCGATGAACATAGAGGTGCCTATATTCTTTCTGATTGGTGTTTTGGGATTCTTAGGGTTTTGTCTACTTCAGTCATTTGTTGCTGGCATATATGTGCACGTATGTATATGATTAACTTTTGTTGAGTCAGCCTAGATAATGATAATAATGTTATGAAGCAGCTTATCAGTTAAGTTTTTGAAACTTAATAGGTCTGCAAACCATCTCCTAGCAGAGAATCTGATACAGTGTTTATCATCATTAGCAGTTACCAGTTACTTTCACATTCCATGGTCCTTGTCAGTTCTTTGCTGATGATCAACTGCACGGTGATTTTGCACAATAAATCACCTCTTCCTTTGGGAAGCACTCCTCATTCACTTCTAGAACACTACTCTCTTCTGGTTCTCTGCCTACCACAATTGGTTACTTCTTAATCTCCATTTCCAGGCCTTTAGAGTATCTCAGGGCTTACATTTCTTGTCTGCACTGCCTACATTTATTCATTAGATCTGTGCTGTCCAGTCTTATAGACGCCAGCCACATTTCAGGGACTCAGTGGCCACTACTTGCAAATGCAGGTGTCTCTATACTGACGATCTCCTCATTGTCGAAGGTTCTGTCGTGCAGTGCTGCGCTATGTGGTCCCACACTCTTGCTGTAAATACTGCCTCTGTGTGCATGACTTCGATTTCTATTTCCAGCCTGATCCTCTGTATTGAACGCCACACTCTGTTTTTCAGCCTCCTACTGGAATACCTCTTAATAGTTAATAGGAGTCTTAAACTTAATTCTAAGAACATAACCTTGACTTTTCCCAACTCTGCTCTTTCTGTAGTGTTCCATATTTTAGTAATATCAAGTTCATTTTCTGTCTAAAACCTGGGCATCATACTTGGTTCCTGTCTTTCTCTTAAAGCTCACATCCTGTATATCAGCAAATTCTGTCACTATCTACTTAAAAAATATCCAGAGTCTGGCCCCTTTCACCAGTTCTGCCACTGCCACAACCTGACAGGTCACCATCCTCTCTCACTCGGACTATTGCCCAACCTCTAGTTGGAGTCCATGTTTCGCCCTCTTCCCCGCTGCAGTTTATTTGCCACACAGAAGCCACAGTGATCCACAGAAGCCATAGGTCACATCAGGGCCTTCCCACCTATCTCAGAGCACCAGAACCTGCAAAGCCGTTAAGCCCAAGGTAATAGAGGCTCTTGTGCCCTAGGCCTGTCTTTCCTCTTCTTACTCTGCTCCTCCCATTTTGACTATCTTGTCTTTCCTTGGACAGACAGCCCCAAGCATGTTTCTACCTCCAGGGTTCGAAAATTTCTCTCCCATCTGCCTGGAATGCTCTTCGCCCTGATATCCTTGTGGCTCACCTCTCCATCTTCTGCTCTCCTTAACTGACAGTACAACAGGCCATTCCTGACCAACCCATGTGAAGTAGAAATTACTTTCTACCCCCACCTCCCTTTGGACCCTGAACTCTTTATCCTCCTACAGAATTACACCTTTGAAAAAACTGAGATAAAACTTACGTAACATAAAAGTCACCATTTTTCAAAAGTGTACCATTTAGTGATTTTTGGTGTATTTACATTGTGCAACCACCATCATTATCGAATTCTAGAACATTTCATCAAAAAGAAATGCTGTGCTCGTTAATACCCATTTTCCCCTACCTCCAACCCCTGGCAACTATTAATCTGCTCTCTCTCTAAGGTTAGGTCTGTTCTGGACATTTTGTGTAAATAAAACCATGTAGCATGTGGCCTTCTGTGTTCCGCTTCTTTGATTTAGCATGATGCTTTTGAGGTTCACTGTGCTGTAGCATGTATTATTACTTCAATCGTTTTTAATAGTTCATTTTTTATTGTATTTTTTCCATTACCATTGATCCCCCCCATACCCTCTTCCATCTCCATCCACTCCCTTGCCCCCAGCAATCACCACTCTGTTATCCATGTCAATGAGTTCTTTTTCCTGTTTTCTCAACCCCTCCACCCCCTCCAAATCCTACCCCTACCCAGAGCTGTCAGCCTTGCTCTCTATGAGTCTGTCTCTATTTTGCTTGTTAGATCGGTTTGTTCATTAGATTCCACATGTGAGTGAAATCATGTTATCTGTTTTTCTCTGACTGGCTTATTTCACTTAGCATAATGTTCTCCAGGTCCATCCATGCTGTTGTGAAAGGTAGGAGCTACTTCTTTCTTTCTGCTACGTAGAATTCCATTGTGTAAATGTACTAGTTATTTTATCCACTCTTCTACTGATGGGCACTTGAGTACTTCCAAGTCATGACAATTGTAAATAACAAGGCAGTGAACACAGGGGTGCATATATTCTTCAAATTAGTGTATCAGATTTCTTCAGGTACATTCCCAGAAGTGGAATCACTGGGTCATAAGGCATTTCATTCCCAGCTGGCAATGTATAATGGTTCCAGTATCTCCCCATCCTGGCTATCACTTGCTGTTGACTTTTAAAAACATATTATTTTATAGTCATCCTCATCAGTGTGAACTAGTATCTCGTTTTATATGTAGTTCCTAATGACTAACGATATTGAACATCTTTCCATTTTGTATATCTTCTTTTGAGAGATGTCTATTTAAATACTTGGTTCATTTTACAAGTGACTTGTCTGCCTTTTATTGTTGGGTCGTAATGCTTTATAGAGTCTGGATACTCCTCTCCTCAGAGCTATGATTCACATATTTTCTCCCGTTCTGTCAGTTTCTTTTCACTTTCTTGATGCAAATTTTTGTATTCTTTGATGGGGTTTTTTTTAATTTGAAGAAGTCCACATTTCTTTTCTCAACTCTGTTTCTTCCTTTGTTGCTGGTGTGTTTGCTGTCACATTTAAGAATATGGACCTCAGGTCCTGAAGATTTACACCTCCGTTTTCTAAGTCTTATACTTTTAGCTCTTTCTTATGTTTACATCTCTCTCTCTCTTAAATGGTCTTTGCAGTCTGTTGAAAATGAATTGGCCATAAATGTATGGATTTATTTCTGAGCTCTTAATTCTCTTTTATTGATGTACATGTGTATCCTTATGCCAGTACCAAATTGTTTGAATATTGTAGCTCTTCAGGAAGTTTTGAAATTGCGGAGTGTGCGTCCTCCACGTTTTCTTCTTTGTCAACCTTGCTTTGGTTATTTGGAGTCCCTTATAAATTTATATTCATATAAATATTCATTTGAATTTTTGGATCAGCTTGTCCATTTCTACAAAAAAGGTAGTTGGATTTCTGACGAAGATTTTATTAGATCTGCCAATTTAGGAATATTGCCATCTTAGCTCTTTCAGATCTTGAACACGAGATATCTGTGTGTTAATTTATGTCTCCTTTAATTTCTTTCAAAAATATTTTGTGATGTTCAGTGTACAAGTCTCGTGCTTCCTTGGTTAAATTGCTTTACATATTTTATTATTTTTGATGCTATTTTAAATAGATCTCTTAATTTCAGTTCATTTAAGTTGTTTAATTTCATTTTCAGATTTTTTAGTGCCATAGAAATGTATATTAATCTTTTATTCTGTACATTTTCTGTACTTGTTTTTTAGCTCTAATAGTTTTATTGTGGATTCTATAGTGTTTTATATACATAAGATCCTGTCACCTAGGAATAGAGATAGCTTTACTCTTTCGTTTCCAGTCTGGATGCCTTTTATTTAACTTTTTTCTTGCGTCATACACTGGTAGAGCCTTTTGAACAATGTTGAATAAAAGTGTCAGTGGGAATCTTTGTCTTGTTCCTCGTCTTAAGGGGAAAGTATCTATTCTTTCACCGTTGAGTATAATGTTAGCTGTAGGCTCTTCATAGATGCCCTTCATCAGGTCGAGAAAGCTTGCTTCTATTCCTGGTCACCAACTGGAGGTGCCACTTACTAGATGCCATTGGTGGGAGCTATGTGCATGTGACACATTAATACAGTTTAGCCGGCCCGTAGTAGTGAGTATTTGTTAGCTTTGGCAGCCTGCCTTTAAGTTACTGATAAAAAGACTGAATGTAGCAAAGACCATCGGCATGCCACTTGATTTTTACATGAAATAACTGTTAAAGATTCACTGTTTTTCTTTTTAACAGGGATACTATGGTCTAATTTTTATGTCTTACTAAAGTCACCATGTTCATCGATTCTCAGAAGAATGTTGAGTTCTAGCCATAAAAATAAATCTTTTAGTATTATAGATCTTATCCTTCTATAACAAATTACATTAAAACAAACTCATTTTTAACGAAAATCATTCACATACTTGAATATAAGCCTGTTCATTTTAAACATTATTCCTACAAGGCAAAAGGATCTGGGTCATCTCTTTGGCCTTCCCATGAAATGAGTAAAATGTGTGATTTTCAAATGTTAAAGAGATGACAGAACGACCTTTTCTTGTCAGTAAATGTCATGTTTGGGCAGGGTTGTGGAATCGCCGAATGCTTGAAGATTGTCTGCCAGGTTGGGCGACTGGACAGAGGCAAGAGCGCCATCCTTTATGTGAAGTCTCTGCTGTGGACCGAGACCTTTATGAATGTAAGCGGCCAGATGCGGCACTTAGCGAGCTTACCCTTCTTTTCAGAGAAATAAAGTTGTACATTTAGGAAATCATTTCACTGTTACTTCCATACAGAAGGAAAACCAGAATCATTCATACTCTCTGAAGTCATCTGCTTCATTTAATGTCATTGAGTTTCCTTATAAGAACCTTCCCATCGAGGATATCTTCAACTCCACATTAGTAAGTCATTGATTTGGGGAAATGGAGTAAATGTACTCAGTTTAATGCCATTGATACTTTTAATTTATTTTAAATAATGGCAGGTTAACTATTTTGATAATTTAAAGTAATTAAGAGTTATTGGACAGGATTATAACGTAATTTAATATTATTTTACTCCCTCATCCCAGAATTATTAAAGGTAGAGCTTTTATTTTACCATCTTGTCCTATGTAAGAGATTCTTCGTATTTACTGAATTTCATGAAGGGAAATTTTGGGGAATTCATTCTCAGTAAGTTAGAAAGTTGGAAATTAACTGCAAGAAGTGAAGGCATTTTAAAGATCTTTAACTTGAGGATTAAAAATTGGACCAACATGTGTTGGACCAGTTTATGGATTGAACTATATGAAAATAATTTCACAGGTGGCAAGGAGTTCACCTGTTATTGGGAATTTTATGTGTATATGTGTCTGCTATCTATGCCAGATATGTAATAATAAATGCAAGAAAAGGAAATCATGTAAATGCCACTAAAATAAAAAGTAGTAGGCATTCAGATAGTTGTTGAATAAGTCAGTAAACTATTTTTAAAATGCAAAAACCTTCTTCTCCCCCAACAGGTTACCACCAACGTCACCTGGGGCATTCAGCCAGCACCCATGCCCGTGCCTGTGTGGGTAATAATTTTAGCAGTTCTAGCAGGGTTGTTGTTGTTGGCTGTTTTGGTGTTTGTGATGCACAGGGTAAGTAATGGGCGTAGGAAGAGAGGGAGGGAGGAGGAAGCAAGAAAAAAGGGGAAGGGAGGGCAAGAAAGGAGGAGGAATGGAAAAGAAGGAAGGGAAGGAGGTAAGGGATCTTTGGTGATGACGATGCATGATGAGCATTACATATTATTTGGAGGAAGACATTTTCTTGGTGATAATATAGTCAGAGTATTTTTAATATTCTTCGCTGATAAGGCAATAATGTTAGTTTTTCTTTAACTGACAGATGGGCTTTTTTAAACGTGTTAGACCACCTCAAGAAGAACAAGAAAGGGAACAGCTTCAACCTCATGAAAATGGTGAAGGAAACTCAGAAACTTAACTGTGATTTTTTAAGTTATGTTACATCCTGACCCATTAGAATTACCAACGTCACAGATTTCACTTTCCTTCATGAGGACTGAAGTTCCAAGACTTTACTGCTGATGGTGCCCATTGGTATTAACCACAAAAGGAGAGAGCAATATGTGTCAACTTCTTTATAAATTAGTTCAGACATACATTTAATACACATCAACTGACTTGTGTTTTTAGGTATTTACATAATAAAATTTGAAGTGATAGTTCTTTAATGTACATAAGACAGGTAGTGCCTGAATTACCACTTTGTGTAAAAAAGTACCTCCTATAATTCCTGTTTCTGGTTTGTATGTTGGATTTTGTTTGTTGTTGTTTTTATTGTTTTTGTTCTAAAGCGATTCGTGTTTGGACCTTAGCACCCACATCTTTGTACAGGTACTTAATGTTACTACACATCACACTACAGTTGAGTTCTCAAGTTACTAAAGACTTTGTAGCTCCATGAACTTGGATTTTAATATTACCTATATGGTGAACTTAAAAAAAAAAACTGACTCCACTAAAATTCTTTCCTGTAATAGATAGGTATAGTTATTTTGTTTTAATATGATGTTTGGGTACATGCTATTAAATTTTTATTTATTTAATCCACAGTCCATTTATTACATTTTAATTATTTAAGTTTAAGCTGTATTCCAAATCCTTTAAGTGAACCTATACTAAAAACTAGTTCTTAAATCAGAAAAGCCTCTTTTGTTCACTAGCTTAATTTCAGCTAAACATCATGATGCTTAAAGCCATATGGAGTTGAAAATCCATTTCCAAAGTACATTTGTTCCATTGTATTAGTCCAGCCATTTAGAATACAAAAAAATAAGCATTTGAATTTTAAAAAACTCTGTTTGTAGCTCTTTGATAGAGTTGCTTATTAATAGTGTGTTCTTAGATTAGAGCAAGACTTTTTAGTTGAGGTTAATTTATTTTCTTCATATATATGGGTTTTTTTTTTTTAATATAGTTCCAAAACTATTACTGAGAACAGGTCAAGATTAATGAGGAATCTTTACAACTTCAGGAATCTGCATCCAACCCCTACACCCCATGAGAAATCCTTGGAATTGAAATTCTTAAAGTAGCAATAGTATAATACCACATACATGGATATTACCTCATTCTGAGCAAGGTGTAATATGTAAAACCAGTCTCAGCTATCAGAATAACTTTTAAAAGGTACTTTTATAAGCAATTCAATTTATTGGAAACATTTGAAAACTTTCTTAGGTTTATTACCAAAAATTACTTTTCTAGAACTTTTTTAGTAAAAGCTGCACAGGTGGCAAATTGTATTTTTATATGTCTATAGGGTGATGAGTTTTTAGAGGAATAAGTGATTTATTCACAGTCCATCAAAGCCTAGGGATGACTATTAATTATAACTATTTTTGTGCAGTTACATCATGTTATGCATTAGAAATTGAGAGTTCAATAGCTTTTTAACTGCTGTCTTCACTAGTCAATGATAAATATTTCCCTTAAATAACTGAAATTTACCTTGCCACGTCTCGCGTTGTAATTCCCTACACAAGTGGCTGTCGTTATAAAATAGAGGCACATGTGGGTGAGTTACACAGTTAGAACATTGACAAGACCCTGTATTTAGCTTTAGTGAATTTCACAATTAATAGACTTTATAATATAGATTTTTTCCAGTAGTTCAAGAGGTCATAGTCGTATGCAATAACCAATAAATTCAAAATGTTGTTGAGGAAAAAGTATTTTTGTCCCAGGGCCTCCCACCAGACAGGCACTAAGCTGTTCTGTGACGACTTCCACCTTACCTGTTTTCCCGTGTACTGACAGTCATTCCTGAAAATCCTTGGACAGAAATTTACTCTTTCAAAAAAAGAGTTTGCTTTTGCACAATCTATTCCTATATAGCCTTTATTTTAAGGTAAAATCTTGTATAGCAGATAGGATGTTTTCATTGGAATTTAACATGATGTTTTAAATTGCCTTTATGAATTGTAGCCTTAGGCAATAATATGTTTTTAATGAAAAATTTATATCTAAAAAAAATCAGATGGTAGAAGTATACTTTTAAAAGCCTACTCTTTGAGGAGAATGTTTGGATTCTTTTAACCCTAAAGTAGCACGTGAATATATTTGGTTGAAATGTCAAAAAAATAACCCTATAAAAGCTTTTAACTTTCAGATATTTTAGATACTATTGTGTGATTTATTGCAAATATCTGTTTTGAGTATAAAACACTTAAAATGTAATTCAGTTTAAAAACACAGAAATGAGGTAGAGAATATTTTAAAGCATTTGATATTGGTAAGAAATATTGATACTGTTGTTAATTTCTTATATAGGCATTTACTTGAGAATTGATATTGTGAAAAACATTTGTGTGAGACATTTTTACATTTTCTTTCCTTTACCCTTGTCTTGTAGTTAATTATTGTTATAAATCTGATTGAGTAATTATTATAATTCTAATGAGTTCTTAATTCTGAAGTGTAAAACAGTCCAAATGTTAGTGCCACAACTGTACCTGTGTTATGAAACCACTTAGTCATAGTAAATTCTCATTAACCCTTATATTTATATAAAGAGAAAATTTACGTATTAGGAAAAGAAACTGCACTGGCTTCTTTAAGAGGGCTGTGGAAGACCTTTTATAGTGAGTCATGACCTGGGGAGAGATGCATGCGGCAGAAGTAGAGTGTGTGTGATCAGCAGACAGTTCGTAAGTGGGTAGACATCCCTGTGTTGCAGGATGGAGTGCCAAACGCGGTGAAGACTGAGTCCGTCTTGGAACACCTGTGTGTGACCATGGCCTGTCTCAGTGCCACCTTGGTTGCGCTCTTGGATAGCTTGTTTATGTTGTAGTTTAATATATAAGAAAAAATACAAAAACCGAAAACTGAATATAGGATCAGAAATGGTGAATGACATGACTTCATACTCAGTGTTTTGGAGAGTTATCCCTTTAACTTGTCAGCAGGCCAGTTGCAGTGACGAACCTGTGGACGTGCAGCATGCATAAATGCTTGTATTTCATTGTAGTTTCTGAAATACAATGAATTTCCTCGGAGAGGTACCGAATCCTTCATTTTTGTTGTCATTGTTCTCAAGTGCAATATAACAATGTAACCAAACCCAGATAATTTCCGACGTATTATTCATTTAGTAAGCCTAATCTAAATTGAGATTTATTAATATTTTGTTAGCAGGAAGAAGTGATTCTATTGTACTATGGATATACAAATGAAGTTACTTACTCCTAAAAGGTACATTTCTATGTTTTATTTCAGGCTGGACATGAACTGTTCCCTACTAGTTTTGAAACACTTTGAAATCTCTTGAAGTAACTTAGAAACTGTGTATATCAATTTAGCTTGCTACCTAAGTAACATAGATTTTCTTTATTTAGCTTCTCTTCTGATCACCCACATTGGGTGAGACATAAAATGAATGTGTTCTAAAACATGTCATTTGCTAACTTGATTTGAATTTGTGAAAACTGGTACGATGTTCTACTTAGTGCCCCAAGTGTAACTTGTGACTGTACAATAAACTTGAGCATATGGTGCCACTTTTGTGTAGAGACTATACTTGCCTTATATGATACTGTTTTGTTTTTAATTCACATGACCAAACACTGATGCACCAAAAAGATGACCTCAGTGAGATGACATGCCTCTCGAAATGCCTGAATTCTTAAGAGTGTTAGTTATTTGAAAAAAGGTAACACAAAAGAATTGTGTTCAGTAGATCAATAGGATTCATCCAAACTGAAGCACAGAGGAGAGGGAGGGAAGGAAGGAAGGAAAAAAAATAATCTCAAATTATTTTTTTCAAATAATCTTTGAAAAAAATAGTCTGTCTCTATTTTAGTTAGTTAAGTTAGAGTCCACATATGAGTGAAATCATACGGTATTTGTCTTTCTCTGACTGGTTTGTTTCACTTAGCATGATGCTCTCCAGGTACATCCGTGCTGTTGCAAAGGGTAAAGTGGCAGGCTGTAGCTCTGGGTTGGGGGTAGGGGTGGAGGGATCGAGCAAAAAAGAAAAGGTCTCATGGGCACAGACAATAGGGTGGTGATTGCAGGGCGAGTGGGTTAGAGGAGGGTGGAGGTGGAAGAGGGTGTAAGGGGGATAAATGGTAATGGCAAAATACAATAAAAATTCTCAAGCTTGTGGGCATCTAGATTTTTTTAGTTATTCTTTATATGTTCTATACACTCTTTGATATGTATGATACACTTCATAATAAAAATGAGGTTTAAATAAATTTTTAAAAAATCTTAATGACCCACAGGACAATCTAGATACAAAAGGAGTCTTAGGAGAGAGAAAATGGATCAGACAAAATATTGGAAGCCAAAAAGCTTCCAAATTTGATCAAAAATAGCAGCCTACAATTTTGGACACTCAGTGAGCTCCAAACAGGACAATGAGCGAAAACATTGTCTATGCGCATCGTGGCCAAACTGCCGAAACCCCGGGTTAGAAGGGGCTTACTTACCTCCGCTACTCGAACGTTCCTAATCTCATCGTCTAAATTCGGTGTGGGGAAGGCTTGGGTTGTGGTCTGTCCTGGGGCACAGTTCCTCTCCACATTGGAGCTGTGAAACTAAAGAAACAAGTTACCTGCTTCCAACATAACAGGGTGGGAAAGGCAAATGATAACAATTCCAGACATTCCGATTTAAAGAAGGAAAAAAGAAGAAGCCACTGATCCCAAGCAATGTTGAAATCCAGCTGGGCAAACTCCATTTGGTTTCAAATAGTTCTGTGAATAATTCTCTGTGGCTCCTGGCTCCACACTGAGTCTTTTTCCCCATGACAGAGCACGTTTGCAGCTGAGTATTGGCAAAATTTTGTGGGTCCAATATGCTTTTTCTTTTGTACTCTGTCTGTCATATACCAAACTGGCAGTATTTCTGCTGATACACTATTCACGTGAAACTTGTGGATCTCCGATCTCCAGTGGCTACTAAAGACCATACATATGTGGATGTACTGCTGGGCTCCCTCCTCTGTTCCACTAATCTGGATGCTTGCTTTTATAACATTACCACGCTGTTTTGACTACTAGAGCTTTGTATTGTATTTTGAAATCAGTTAGTGTACTATGCCCAGCTTTGTTCTTTTTGCTCAAGATTGCTTTGGCTGCTCACGTTTTTTTGTGGTTTTATATGACTTTCAGGATTGCTTTTTTCTGTGAATTTTTCTATTTCTGTGAAAAATGCCATTGGAATTTTGATAGGGATTGCATTGAATCTATAAATGGCTTTGGGGAGCATGGGCATTTTAACAATATTCGTTCTTCCAATCCATGAACAGGGGATAGTTTCCCATCTATCTGTGTCTTCTTTAATTACTGTCATCAGTGTCTTATAGTTGCCAGTGTACAGATCGTTCCCCTAAGGCTTTTCTTTTAATGTTATTGCAAATGGGATTTTCTTAATTTCTCTTTCACATAGTTCATTGATAGTGTGTTAAAACAACTAATTTCGTATGTTCATTTTGTATCCTGCAATTCTTCTCTATTTGTTGATTAGTTCCAACAGTTTTGGTGGAATCATTTAAGATTTTTTATATGTAAAATCATGTCATCTACAATACAAACAATTTTGTAATACTTCTTGCTCTTGGATTTCGATGCCTTTCCTCTTCTGCTTTTCCCTCCCTCTTTCTCTCCCCGCCCCCTCCTTCCTCCTCTCTCTCTCCTAACTGCTTTGGCTAGGACTCTAGTACTGTATTTAATGGAGGTGGTAGGAGTGGGCATCTTTGTCTTGTTTCTGGTCTTAGAAGAAATGCTTTCAGCTTTCACTGTTGAGTAGGATGTTAGTTGTATGTTTGTCACATTTGGCCTTTATTCTGTTGAAATACATTCCTTTCATACCTAACTTGTTGAGAGGTGGTTTTTTTTTTTTTTTTTTTGTATCGTTAGAGGATGTTGAATTTTGTCAAATGATTTTTCAACATTTCTTGAGATGGTCATATGATTTCTGTCCTTTATTTTGTTAATGTGGTATGTCACATTGATTGATTGATTTGCCAATGTTGATGGTGGGGGATGGCCTGCACCCTGAGTCCGTGGAGGCAGTCCTTGACCCTGGGTTCACTGGAGTCTGGATCTGTGGGTGCTGGTCTGGTACTGGGGTGGTCCTGGTGCCTAAAGCCACAGGGGCAGGCCTGGAGTTTGGGACCATGGGGGCTGCCCTAAAGACTGGGCCCAAAGGTGCTGGCCCGGTGCCTGGGGCCTCCGGGGGGAGGGGTGTGGAGCCAGCCTGGCATTGGGGCAGGCCTGGAGCCTCAACTGCAGGGGTAGGTTCTTTCTTAATTCTTGATAACATTGTATTTTTTCCCAGGATTATTTGGCTTCCCTATAATATTTTATCCAATCTTTCTTACCTATACCAAAAGATTTTATCCAGTTTTTCTTACCATATATATCACACACATACATGAAGTTGATCCTCATTATTCATGATTCCATATTTCTGAATTTGCCTTTTTGCTAAAATGTATTTGAAACCCCCAAATCAGTACTTTCACAGTTACTCCTGAAATGTGCAGAGCAGTGAAAAATTTGTTGCCGACATGCACATCCCCAGCTGAGTTCAAACAAGGTGAAGCTCTTCCTTTTGGCTGTCACTGTAGATGCCAAGTGTCCTTCTTATCGCCTATTTAATGACAGTTCTTTTTTTCCAGTTTTCTACGTTCTGTTGGTGATTTTGCTGTTTAAAGTGACCCCTAATTTTGTAGTGCTGAAGTGCTGTCTGGTGTCCCTAAGGAAGGCAGTCGTGTGCCTTCCGGAGAAAACGCGTGCTCGATAAGCTGCTTTCAGGGAGGGGTGGCAGTGCTGTTGGCTGCGAGCTCAATGGTAATGAGCCAAGAATATATAATAAATAAGGTGTCTTTAAACACACACATACACAGCAAGGTTATGTATTGAAGGGTTGATGAAAATGTTGTGACCAGAGGAACCTAACTATTCCTCCTGGGAGCCCCGGCTCAGTATTTGCTAATTTAGTGTGCAGAGTGACTTTATAGAACAGAATTACCAAAAAGAATGAGAATGGACTCCAAATGACAATGAAATTTATATACATTATAAAATATATGTAAGTAAAACAATAACCATATATAAAATTACCAAAAGAAAGTAGCAGCTGACATTTACCAAATAGTTTCCATACCAAGAAACTCTAAATATTTTACATTATTTCATTTTGTTACCTCCTTTTGGTGCTTCAAATTCTCCCACTATCCAGTTGAAAAAGCTGAGGTCTGGAGCCCTGGGTGGCTGGTGTGGCTCAGTGGTTGAGGCTTTGCCGTTTTGATTTCCTGGTCAGGGCAAATGCCTGGGGCAGGCTAGGTCCCCAGTAGGGGGGTGCATTCTCTCTCCCTTCCTCACTCTCTAAAACTAAATAAAATATTTTAAAAAACTCAGTTCTGGAGTCTTAGGTAAGTCACTCGGCTGTGAGTGGTGTGAGTGGTGTGTGTGGTGTGAGTGAGTGGTGTGTGTGGTGTGAGTGGTGGACACCAGAACACTGGTTCCAGAACCTCCAGAACCAATAGTTCTTCCTCTTAAAACTGACTTACTGATTTCACCAAGCCACTGAACAGTGTTAGACGTAGGAGGGGCTGGAGACACAGCTGTGAACGTGATGGCTCTGGCCCTTGTGGAACCCACACTAGTGAGGATATAGGCGAGTAAATACCAATTTTAAATGGAGTACTAAGGGGAAATATGAGATGTCATGCAAGCTCACAAAGGGGCATGTAATCAAAGCTAAGGGTGTCAGGAAATATATAAGACATACTGATTTTTATGTCTCTTACCAACTTTTTTGATTCACCAACTACTAGGCCTTACTGCATCAGATAATATGGCTTTTGTCTATTGCACAGAAATTAAGCACAAGCTATGTGAGCAATGGAGCATTTAAAAACCACATAAAATCCATCTTGACTGACAAAATTCTCTCTCGACAGTCCATAATATTGAAGGATTTGCTGTGCACCCTCTTCTGGGGGCCATAGAAGCAGTGGCTTGCCTCCAGAAGGTCAGCTGCTAACGCATTAGGGACGACTTGGCCACCGTGCAGCAGGATGGCAGGAATCCTGGCGGCACTCCTTTCCTCGTGATCTGCCAGTCAGGCTTCTGGAGCCGTTTTTTCCTTCCCTCTCTCCCGCAGTAGGGGTGAATTGGAAGAAAACGAAAAACAGTTCGATGGGACTAATGAAGGCTCTCTGCATTCAGCCCCCCCAGCGCCCCTGTGCACACAGGTGAGGCAGAGCGCCCTGACGGCACTGGTGCTCAGTGGAAGGGCCTCACTCCGGCATTTATTTTCCGAGTAACTACCCATGTAGTTTATTGGGTCTCAAAATCACTTTTAAAAAGCAATACAAGCTATTGTAAAACTTTCAAATTGGGTAGAAGGGTAAAATTACACATAATTAGTGTATCCTTGGGTGAATCAGTAGCCTCTGATCTTCAGTGTTTCTATTTGCTAATTAAGATAATGTAGCTAATTTGTATGATTGCTCTGAGGATACAATGACTAATGTACCTAAAAAGCCTACTTATTATTATTATTGTTATTATTATTTAACTTTATGGCTACATAGGCACTATCTCCACACCCTTGACAAAGAATAATTTCCCACTACTGAGAAGCTGGTTCTTTTCCAGCAAGGTGGAAACATTGGGAGGAACACATAAGAATGGTGAGGGTAGAAAGGTACTGTCCATTCAGTCAGATCAGCTGAATCAACCGTGATGGTAAACGATGCTGTGATGTCACAGTGAGATCACAGTGACATTATATAGCACGTCACATGGGCCCTCTAAATGCAGAGATTACAAATGAACAAGGCGTAGCTGACCACTTATTCTGCAGTCTGTATTATCACTTAATCTTGTTAAGGTCATAAACAGCCACCCAGGATCTCAATCTGGCAATTTGGGTGTCATACCAGACATACCCATCTCTCTCCTCCCCAGCCCAAACAATCAACGATCTCTGTTAATTCTAGCCCTAAATACTGAATTTCCCTCTTCTTTCCTCTCCTTCCCAGTCTCACAAGCCTTTGGCATCTCCTTGTGGGCTTTTACAAACACCTGCGAACCGGCCTTTTCCAAAGTATTCCCTGTAATCCATCCTCTGTACTGATAGGAAAGTGACAATGAAATTTATATATGCATACTGGTAGCAATTCCCTTCCCTGATTAATTTCTTTCACTAACTCATTACCACTTTCAGTGTAAATTTCAATTTCCTTATATAGCACCCAAGATTATTACAAGAGTTAACATATATAAAGTGCTTGAATGGTTCCTGGCATGAAGTAATTGCTATAGAAGTGTTTGCTATTTTTTTAATGACCTGATCTCCACTCTCCTTTTTCAGTGGAAAACAGCCACTCTGTCACAATCATTGCTTACTGTTTTCTAAGCCCCTCTGGGCTTTGCACGCATGCAGACCACACACAGGCACACACAGCCCTTTTTACTAGACCTGCTCACTCCCATCTCTGTGTGGAGCTCATTCTTTTTTAAACCCCACACCCCGCAGTATTTCATAGGTGCTTCCGTATACCACATAGGTAATTTCTTCCAATGCTTTGCGATCTCTGCACATTGTAGTGTTTCTCCAGTGGCAACCACCACACTGGGTGGCAATTTGCTTTTATGTACCTCTGCCCTAACAGGTAGTAAGCTCCTAGAATACAGGGGTTGTATCTTGCTTATTCCAAACACCTGACCAAATGCTGGTATGTGGTAAGCACCTAGTACTCATTAGTAAAACATTTTTCAAACAAATGAAAAATATCAGCTACAATTAGACAAAATGTAATTAAGAATACTTTATATAGAAAAAATCCCATTTGAGCACGAATAGGAACTTGAGGTTAAAAGACCCTGGCTTCTCCATCCGCTGCTGCTACGTTAAGATTTGTAGAAGGGTAATCAATGTACAACATATTCTTCTACTTTGGGACGAGGTGGGGGTAATTTTATTCCATTTCCTGCAAAATTTCCCCGGGCCTCAGTAAGGGCTGGAGGATATGATGGCCTAACAGCCCCTAGAAAAGTTCTCCTTTCTCTTTTACCTTTAGAGGCCACTCCCCGCACCCCCCCAACCCCCCCCCCCCCCCCCCCCCCCCGCCTCTCTTTCCCGCACAGCGCCCTGCACAGCTCGGAGCGCTCCCCCTGCCCGGAGCAGGAGGGCCGCAGGTGACAGCGGAACGGGGCCCAGGGTTCTGGACTCGCCCGCTCCGCCCCACGCATCACGTGCGCGAGGATGCTAACTCCCCCTCCTCCTTCCCCTGCTTCCCCTCCGCCTCCTAGCCTCCTCGCCTCCTCCTGCTGCGGGTGCGGGTGTGCGAGGCAGACGACGCGAGGGGGAGCGAGCGGGCGGGCGCTACCGCAGCCCGCAGCCCTGGAGCCTGTCGCCGCCGGGAGCCCCGCAATATGCCGCCGCGGCCCTCTGGCTCTCGGCCATGGCGAGGCTCAGCCGGCGCGTCCCGTGCACCCTGCTCCTTGGCCTGGCAGCTGTGCTGCTGAAGGCGCGGCTCGTCCCCGCCGCTGCCAGAGCCGAGCTCAGCCGCTCGGATCTCAGCCTCATCCAACAGCAGCAGCAGCAGCAGCAGGAACGGCAGCGGGAGGAGACTGAGG
The DNA here is from genome assembly GCF_022682495.2 of Desmodus rotundus. Taxonomy (NCBI): domain Eukaryota; kingdom Metazoa; phylum Chordata; class Mammalia; order Chiroptera; family Phyllostomidae; genus Desmodus; species Desmodus rotundus. The sequence goes on from NC_071388.1 coordinate 170,419,585, forward strand.
AGGAGAGGCCAGAGGTGCCTGGGGCATCCTCCACCGTCACTGTTCCAGGTGGGTCCCGGCAGCCCGGCCCTGCCTTTCCATCTCTGCGGGCGAGCTCATCTGGCGTAGCTGGCTACCTCGCCCCTTCCCAACCGGATAGCTTCCCATTGCCTCTCCCTACCCATCCCAATCTCCCTGCTCAGGACTAGGGCTCTGCTTTGGTTTCGAGAATCTGCCCAGTGGCTGAAGAGCTTTCTGGGAAGCAACGAGCTCTGCAATGGGGTGGGGAGGGGGCAAGAGGGGTGGGGGTGAGCGACTGTGTCCATTGATCTCTTTTTCTCCCTCTTCCTTAATTCTTCCCTCTGCCCTGACTCTACACACACACACACACACACACACACACACACTCACTCACGGCTCTCAAACCCCTTTAGTATTCTGTTCTTATCCTTTTCTCTCCTAGAGACTGAAAAATTTTGTAATAGACACCCACATACCCCTTTTCACCATCTCGCCCCGCCTGCCTGCTATTTTTAAATTTAGACTTGGAGAAAGAAATATTGATTTATTTTGCTTATTTCTATCTCTTCTTATCCCGGAAAGGGCTTAAGGCAGTTTGCAAGAATGCCTTCAGTATAAGATGTAAAAAACCAAAATGAAATGGGAGTTTGTAATGGGAGAGGGGGGCAGATAAGATGAAGTCCGTAGTGATGTTAGTGCAGCAAAGCCTGCCCCTAGAGAGGGGAATCTCCTTACTTGCTAGTGGAACTTAATGAGGCAAATTCTTGACACTGTTCAGTGGGGGTGAGGAAATAGGCTATAGTGTACGTGGTTATAAAGGTCCCTCAGTTCCTGCTTCATTCTACCCCATTAAATCCCCAGGCGAAGCAAATAGCTGGATTATCCCTTTTAAAAGCCTCTCCCCACCCCCACCCCAGTTCCCTTCCCTACTGTAGATACTGCCTGGTATTTGGGAAGCAAAAAAGCCGTCATTTTCTTAGTAAATGGACTGAGGTTTTTGCAAAACCAAACTGAACTATAACATTTGTTTTTATTTTAGAATTCTGACTAGTAACATACAGGATGCTGAAAATGAGATTTTAAAGAGTGGAATCAGCATCTTATTTTACACTGCTTGATCATCATCAAAGAGCAATATTCAGGCATGCCAGCTGTGACTCATGACACAGCCAGGGTGATTGAATTTGTCAGCGTGCTCTGAGCGAAGAATGAGATCACCAAAGTGTGCAGGAAAGCATGTGTTTCTGACACCTTCTTAAAGCAATTAACATTCAAGTGTGGTTCCAAGTCCTGAAAAGTATGTAGTATATGGTGGTTTTCCTACCTAGGTGGTTTTTTTTTAATTTATTTTTTTAACTGAATTATTGGGGTGACATTGGTTAATAAGACTGTATAGTTTTCAGGTGTGCAGTTCTATAATGCATCATCAGTATATTGTGTGCTCAGCACCCCAAGTCAAGCCTCCTTCCATCACCATTTAATTCCCCCTTTAGCCTCTTATCCCTCCCCACACCCGTTTTCCCTCAGGTAGTCACCAAATTGTGGTTTGTGTCTATGAGGATTTTTTTTTTGCATAATTCCTTCTTTTTCACCCAGCCTCCCCAAACCCCCTTCCTCTGACAGTTGTCTGTCTGTTTTCTGTACCTATGGGCCTATTTCTATTTTGTTTGTTAGTTTATTTTGTTCATTAGATTCCACAGATAAATGAAATTATATGGTATTTGTCTTTCTCTGACTAGTTTATTTCACTTAGTCCTTAAGGATGGATCTTAATCTCCAGGTCCATCCATGCTGTTGCAAAGGGTAAGATTTCCTTCCTTTTTATGGCCAAGTAGTATTCCACTGTGTACATGTACCACAGCTTTTTTATCCACTCATCTCCTGATGGGCACTTGGACTGCTTTCAAATCTTGGCTATTGTAGGTAACTCTGTAGTGAACACATGGATTGATATATTCTTTCAAATTAGTGTTTCAGTTTTCTTTGGATATATTCCCAGAAGTGGAATTGCTGGGTCATATGACAGTTTCATTTTTAATTTTTTGAGGAAACTCCATACTGCTTTCCACAGTGGCTGCACCCATGTACCTAGGATTTTAGAACTGAAAGTGCTAACAGTATGGTTGGGGCTGGGCCACTTTAGTATTTGCCAAACTTGAGATTAGAGGTAGGAGAGTGATTGAGAGCCTATCTTCATTATGATAGGGGTTTCATTAATTAGCCACAAGAGAAGCCAAAGAATGTTGGTGGATTTTATGGTTTGCATTATATTTTTATTTTTATTTATTTTTCAGGAATGTTAGTTAAATGGTTTTGACTATTACAGTATAGATGTGTGTGATGAGGGTTTTGAATAGCTGCAATAATATGAAATCTTATATAGATAGTGTGCACATTAAAATATTTATTTGTGAGGGAATGTTTTTGAAAATGTTCAATATTTGGGAAACTAGCAGTTTTTGTCCTATTTACCTATTACATTACATTGGATAAAGGACCCACAATCCAAAAGATCATCCTAGAGCCTGAAAAGTAACATATAATGACTTTTGCTTTCCCTCAAAAACTCTAGCTCCCAAGCCAGTGGCAAACAAGAGAACACTCAGTTGATTGCTATTTTAATTATTGGAGTACCAAGTGGTATAATGAAACAAGACCTACAAACAAATGAAGTGAAAATATTCCTCTGAGGCCATTGTGATCTCTAAATTGAACTGGTCTTCCTGCTTTAGCCTTTGTTCCTCTACTGTCTGTTCTTCTCACACAGAATGATCTTTTTAAAACATTAGTATCATTTCTGCTCACAGTTCTATAGTGGCTTTCCATCTTTCTCACACTAGATGCCCAGATCCTGGAATTGGCCTACAAAGGCCCAGATCCCCTGTCTGCCTATCCCCTTCCCATCCCCATCCCTATCCCCATCCCCATCCCCATCCCCATCCCCATCCCCATCCCCATCCCCATCTCCCACAGCTTCTCCCTTCCTCCCTGTGTGGTAGTCACACTGGTTCCACTTTCTGACTTTGCAAGTGGTCTCTGGCATGGGGCCTTTCTACCGGTTCTCTGCCTTGAATTCTGGAACTTCACAGCCTCCAGGTTTGCTCAGGTGTCACTATAACAAGGAAGCCTTTCCTGACCAGCTATGTGAAATTAGTCACCCGTGTGCTGTTTTGTAATGTTTCTCCCCCATGGGCACTCAGTGTCCTCAGCCCTTCTTGGAAGCCTTATATTTATTCAGTTATTATGTGTTTCTTTTTTAAATTTTTAGAGAGAAGGGAAGGGAAGGAGAAAGAGGGAGAGAAACATCAATGTGTGGGCTTCCTGCGTGCCCGGCACTGGGGACCTGGCCCGCAACCCAGGCATGTGCCCCAACTGGGAATTGAACTGGCGACCCTTTGCTTCGCAGGCCCATGCTCAATCCACTGAGCTACGCCAGCCAGGGCTATTATGTGTTTCTAATACCTAGAAGAGCACTGGTATGCATAGGCAAGCAGAGGTTTGTTGAATGAATGAATGAACGAACAAAAGTCACTTTCACTGAATCTTTGATGTAACATCTTGTGAAATTCTTCACTGGAATTTAGCAGGAGATACATACAAAATAAAAAAAATGTTAGGTAGAAATATTTTTAAGTAGAGGTTATAAAATATATACCTTTTAGATTTTTAATATTAGCTATTGAGTATTTATCTTATGCTGACCGTAGAGAACTGGTTGATACCAATACCTGAGTCCTATTACCAGGTTCTGTCAAGAAGATTCCATACCCATCTGTACTTCTAATCCTCTTACGACCCAGGAGGGTGTTAACATATCTTTAAATAGCTGTGATTGCGCTGGAGTTTATTCTTTGCCTCTATCTGATGTTTCTGATTCTTTGGACATGTTATGTGAAAAACTAAAGTACTTTCCTCAGGCAAAATCTAGAAAACTAATAAAAACTCTTAAGACATGCAGTTACTGTTATGTGCTGAGCATATTGGTCTATAGTTGAGAAACTAACAATTGACCGTGGTTAGTCATCTCTGGATTATTTTATACTGAAAACTTATGTCTCTCTGACTGCTGAGAAATAAGAACATGAAGTTAAAAAATTGAATATGAGATTTTAAAATCTGGATCTAAAAGCAGTAAATTCTTATTTTCTCATTAACTTATAAAACACCATTTTTAGAGAGTAGTGAGAATAAAGATATGTTGAAAATCAGTTGTTTTCTCAAGAGTATGCGGCAGCTCTGAATTCTCCGTTGGTAACAGTATTTGTTGGAAATAAATATTTGAGGGTCCAGGGAAGAATTAATTTGGGAGCTGGTGGTAGCTGAGGCAAGCATATCATATTCCCTCCGATGGCCCATTAGATGGGAGGCATGCTGGGGGTGGGGAGGGGGGGCAGGAGGAATAATGAGCTCCACTTCCAGTTCTCCATGTGAAGCACAGGCACAAAGAGGTCTCCACAGATTTCAGTAAATGCCCCCTGCAGACAGAGAGAGTTTTAGAGACGTATATTTTTTATGGTATAAAAATGGTTGATTGGACATTTCACCGATATATATTTTTAAACTTTTTATTTTGGAAAATGTCAAATATATAGAAGGTAAATAAAATAGTATTTAAAAAGCCATACCCATCACCCAGCTTTAACATAGATTAAATTCTGCTGTAATTTTTTTTTTTTTTATCTACACTTCCACTCATTTCCACTCTGCAGGCTTCTGTTTTTTCTTTGAGGTAAAAATACATTGAAATGTGCACACTTTAACTGTACTATTTTGGCAAATGGATATAAACATGTAACCATCACCCCTATGAAGACACAGAAATTTTACATCTTCTTAGAAAGTTCCCTCATGTCCCCTTCCCAGGCAATTCCTGCCTCTTACCCAGAGATAATTATCTGATATTTTCATAATATATTAATTTGAATTTTCTACTTTATAAAATGAAATCATATAGCATGTACTATTTTTTGTCTACCTTCTTGAGCTCAGTCTAATTTCCATAGGTTGTTGCATGTGTGATAGTTTAGTCCTTTCTACTGCTGAGTAGTATTTCATTATATGAATTGCCGCTGTTTGGCTTTTCACGTCTGTCGGCGGATGTTTGGGTTGCTTCCAGTTTTAGGTGTTGTAAGTGGAGCTGCTCTGTGCTCGTGCAGATCTTCATGTGGCCACGTGCTCCTGAGTGCGATTGGAGTTGCTTTTGGAAGTGGAATTGCTGGGCCAAGTGGTATATACATTTGAGGTTAAAAAAATTATTTTTCATATTCTATATAGGTGGAACCTACCTCACTTAGTGAAATTAAATTTAAAATAATCAAATTTGATGTAGATTATTCCTGCATATTTTTTATTGAATTCAAATAGCTTGATTTAAACAAGCCTGATTGAAATCTCCCATCCATGAAAGCATTTATTTGTTTTTGTTTGTTTTGTTTTGTTTTGGTCAAGGAATTTGAAAATCAGTAGGAAAAGTGGGATTAGAAATCGATTGTTCTATCTAATGTACTCATGCTTTAAAGGCCATATTCCCAGATGGGGTAATTATGATTTCTTTCCAGGATTTTAATCACCAAAGGGAGCTATTTCTTAGTGTCGATTACAAGTTGAAAAACACATGCCATTGTGTTGAATTCAGTCTAGTTTATTTTAGTGGTAGTTTCTCCATGTTCTTAATGTGACTGAACAGAAACTACCAAATATTTCTCTGAAACAAAACTCTTCCCCCAGAGTATATAAACATTGAACTTGATTCTCTTTCAACGTTCTGTCTGACTAGGTTAGCTGCAGTATTGCGGTCATTCATTCACTTGGCTTAGTGTGATGCGTTTTAAAATTTCCTTTTGTCCAAGTTGCTTTAGCTAGGCAACGGATATAATATTTTCCATCTGATATTGGTAAAAAATGTGCTTTGGCGTATTTATTGGAAAATTGTAAAACTACGAAAGCTATGTGTTGTAATGAAACACAACATAAGCTTAAGAAAATGGCTTCTGTTTGCTTTGAAGACTCTGTTTGGGGATGTGTCTTTAATTGGCCTGTTGTGTGAGCACAATCTTTATGTACAAAACATATCAGATTCTCTGTGTAAGTTCTTTTTCTTTTATGACTGTGTGCCATCAGGACTAGGCACTGTTCCTAAATGCAGGGTGATGGTGCCTGTGAGCACAAAGGCCAGTTCGCTGGGCCTGAAATGAGGGAGTGATTCCGAGTGTCATTTCCTGCAGGGTTGAGGGTGTCAAGGAAATGGTAATCGCTACTAACATGTCAAATCCGTCTTGATGACCTAGTGAACCGAGACTGTAAAAAGCTTCAGTGATGTACTACAAGTCTGAAACCTCGAGTTGATAATGCCTGTTAAGCTTTCTAGAAGGTTCTATGTCTTGTGCAGAAATTAAGACTTAAAATTAATTTCATTTATATGTAAGTGAGATTTAAGTTGCTATTTGATGTGTTTTTCCTCAAGTGTGTTTCTCTATCATAACATACTTAGGGAATAATTTAAAATTAAGCACTTGCCAGTATTATCAGTTCTTGTCCTTTATTTTTGTTTTTATTCAGTATAGAAATATTTTTTTATAAACTATATAGTTTTAATGCATTTGTCAATTTTGCTGAAATTTAGAGCCTTTCGATAACTAAGCCAATAGCAGTTTGTGTCTGCGCATGTAAATGCCAGCTGGGCTTTAGGTGACTGGGAGAAGCTGGGAGAAATGTCCGGCCTCAACCTGGGGCTTATGCTGCGAGCCCCTGGCTGATCTCTGGGCTAAGTGCTCCAGGGATGTTATTGAAGTCCATGTCCTTTGGCCTTCCTAAAACAAAATAAAACCAGTGTCCCTGGTTTTATTCCTACCGACTTACTCCTTTGCCTTCTTTTGTACAAGGAACGTGACACAGAAACAGGATGGGAGGGTGGATGATTTGTTTTTGTCTTGTTGGGTTCACTGTAAACAGGAGTTAAGTAGCAGCTCCAAAGTCCTGGGTTTTGTGACTGTATTTTGATACCGATGCCACTCTTGCCTGCTCCCCCATATTTTTGGAAAGGACAGAAATTAAGCTGTCAGTCTGTTTACTGTAAAAATCAAACAGAGGGAGGCCACACTTTTGTATAAGGGTAAAATGTCACCAGAAATAATGAGTATAGTAGGATTTGTTTAACTATTTTACTAAGTAAAATGAACCGAGCATGGGTCAATAAGAGTGTGTCATGAAACTTGGATTATGATAATTCAGTTTGTGTAGAATCTACTTATATTTAAATAATGGGTGTATTCCAGATTTTTTTTCAGTATTTGCATGTAAAGGCAAATAACTTACCTTCATAAAATAAGTACTCCCCAAAGTCTAGTTTATAATATAGTTGTACTATTAGCTGGACTTTTTGCAGAAAAGCTATTATTTAATATTTCCCCAAGATTTCAGTGTTTCTTTATATTAATCTGAGTTTTCTCGTTCATAATCATATGTAATAAAAATATTTTATAATGTATTAAACTAATCGAATCTAATGCTATTTATAATGAGCAATGTCATAAACTAAAGTATGTCATAATTAAAAAACAAAAGTTTTCACAACACAGAATGTAATAAGCTGTTTTGGAATCACAGACTCTTCTTGGAATAGAATGAGGTAGAGATGACCTTTTCCTAAGAGCTGTGCTCTGGTGCTGTTTGAAGAGTGTGTGACATACCCGCATCACGAAAGCAACGTGGTACCACCTGGCCTTTTCAAAGTCCGATGAAACTGTTAGTTAAGAATACTTTGATGACTTTCTTCATAGCAAATTTAACTATTATGAATGAGCTTTTTCATAATTGAAGCCTTCCGTACTTACTGATTCAAGTTTGCCTGTCAGAAGAGTTAAAAGAAGGTATTTTTAAAAATTACTTCTGTATCATAGTATTTCTAATAAGGAAATATTCTTGTGAGTCATTGAAGCTTACTAATAAATGTAGGAGGTGAAGACTTTGGAGGTTCTTAAGAAGAGAGAGTTAGGGTCACTTGCTCTGACAAGTGTCAGAGGGGTTCAAGGAAGTTCACGGGGGAGGAAAGTACTCACAAGTGGGAAATCTATTTCCCCTCCTGTATGTGTAAGGGACTCGTCCTCCCTTATACCGTATACACAGAGATTCTAGGAAGCCAATGGAAGGGGTGTAGGGGCTTCATGAGCACCTGAAATTAGTTATACAACCTGCAATTATCTAGTGTTCAGAGCATCTGTAACAGTTTCAAAGGAATCCTTGACCCCCACCCCACCCCCACCCCTACCCCAGCCCAAACAGTTAATAAAATCTGCTGTGGTTAATTAGGCTTTTGTAAGTGAACTCAATAAGACTAGAAGTATTCAAACTCAAAAAATGTTTTTGTGTTTTAACATGTGAAGTGTTTCTGTTATTGTGTATGTGTAATGGGTAAAATTAGTAAGTGTGGCAGTAACATAACCACCCTGCCAGAAGGCAACCCTTAAAAGAACTGATTGCATAGTAGGCACCTTGGCCAATTCTTCCATCCGTTGGCTTTTTCATTCTGTTTGTAGAATGGCCCTGAGAGCACAATCAATATCTTTTGATAAATCACATGACTCTGAATTGGGTTATATCCAGGTTTCATTATAGAACAAACTGGAGGGATACCTTATACCTGAAAAAACCCTCTGTTCAGAAATTTTTGGCAGTCGACCCAGAAACTCTGCATCTTGGCTCCTTGCTATTCCACTGAAGGATAGGGTTACTGAGATTGTTAATAACCTTAATGAGGGCTCCCATGACTTTGTGAGTCATCCAGTTCCCCCAGGCCTGACCATAAAGCTCAGTCCATGTTAGCAGATAAGGGCCTGCCTTGGTTGTTATTCATTTCCAAAGAAGGCATGTATAAAAACCTAAGCCATCCCACACCTGCTGAAACGAGTCTTAATCTTTGGTCTTTAAACAGTTTTGGGGTCAAAATAGTAATTTCAGACTGCAGCAACTTAAATCTGCCTTTGAACTTGTTATTTTCATCACCAGTGCTGTTCCAGGCTTTCGGAATTAATAATATCACCTCTGAACTCAGAGAAACCCATATTTTCCTCACCTTTTTGATCTATACCTCCTCTGGTTTCACTAATAACTGATTACATTGGAAGAGCAAATAACAGAGTGAAGCATTTCTTTCTTTTGAGACCTAGATTTATCTTGCAGAATTTTTTCTTTCATTTGAAAATCCCAATGGAGAAATTTGTATTCCAATACACTCTGATGTTCCAAAGATAAATAATAGCATGTGTTGAGACTTGGAAAGCTGTAGCTTCAGAGAACAGCATGGGGCACAGACCCGGAGGTAGAAAACATTTAGGCATCCTTGACAAATCCAACTCTCAGTGTGCCCATTGTATATAAGTCCTGTATATAAGGACTGGCTCACAGACTGGGACTCTGTGCAGTGACAGTATGTGGGGCCCATCATGGATCCAGCAACGTCGAGATAGGTATGACAAAGGTAGGTGAAAATACGGCGACTAAATTCACTGCCCTCTCTTTCCTGTTAATATTCCTTATCAATAATGCAGTATCAAGCCTATAAATCTTCAATAACATGCTTTACAATAATGGTATTTAAAATTTAATATTACAATCATGAAATGTTCGATAGTATAATATATAGGTTATTACTATAATATTTGGGTTATTAAAATATCTTTATATTATAAAACTTAAAAGTAAAAAAAAAAGACGGTTTGTTTTCATGTTTCTTTTAACATTCTCTGACTCTTCTCACTCCCCTCTCACGAGGTGATGTCATCCACTCTGGTGGCTTTAAATACCATCTATATGTTAAGACTCCCCAGAGCTTGCTCCTGAATATATCTACCAGTTATCTTGACATCTTTATGATGACTTTATCACAGGTATCTCAGTTTAAAATGTCTAACACTTGAGTCTTGATTTCCCACCTCCCTTCCACTATAAAAAAATCTTCCTTATTGTTATTAAAAACCAATAAAGTGCCCCACTGGCCAAGAAAGGAGATTCGAGGGTGCTGTCCTTGCCACTTCCTCTGCCTTCCCCTCCATCTGTTCAGTCGTCACACCGCAGCCAGTCTATCTCATAAGTATGACTCACCTGTTATTTTTCTCCATCTTCAGTGCCCCTGCTGAAGGTAGCTCACATCACTCGTCAGGTCACCAATATTAATTCGGAAATCCGAACTCCCCAGAGCAACTATGGGGATTATCCACCTGTCCCTAGAGTGATTGTTTCATTTTTAAGTACAAATCTGATCAGGCTTCCCATGACATTGAGAACAAAGTAAAGGTCTTTTTTTTTTTAAACTTTTTATTTATTTATTTTTAGAGTGAGGGGAAGGGAGGGAGAAAGAGAGGGAAAGAAACGTCAATGTGTGGTTGCCTCTCGTGCGCCCTCTCCTGGAGACCTGGCTCACAACCCAGGCATGTACCCTGATTGGGATTCAAACTGGGGACCCTGTGGTTTGACAGCGGCTGGCACTCAATCCACTGAGCCACACCAGCCAGGGCTGAAGGTTTTAAGATGACCTGTAAGGCTTTGCATGATTTGCCACCCCAGTCTCAGCTCCAACTTCTCTCCTTTTTCATCACTGTGTACCATTTCTCTTACCTTGAGTGTGACAAGCTTTATACCTAAGGGCCTTTACACAGACTTCTCTGCTTGTAATACTTCCTTGATCCAAAACACACACGTGCGCACACACACCCCATTCACATGGTTAAATGCATTCCAACCTCAGATATTAGCTTAAATGCCACCTCTTTTATGCAGGTAGTCTTTGACTTTCCGACCTGTGCTAGATTTTCCTATTATATTCTCTCATAAGCACCTTTTACTTGCTCAAGGTCTGTGATTGTTCTGTAGGTAGGTACTTGTTCCATATTTCCATATTTGTCTTCTCTAGATAGGAAGCCAGATGAGGCCAGGCACAATGTTTTGCTTAGGGATGAATTACAATATAAATAGTTACTGAATGAAAAATGAATGGCTCTATATAGATAAGTATTTGTTCAACTGAATATCTTCTTTCATTCTAAACTTGAGCTGGCTTCTCTAGAGAGTATGTATTTGAAAAGGGTATTATGTAGGGAAAAGGCTGTAGGACTTTTGGAGTAAAGTGGCCAAAGAATATAGGTTTTGGACCAAGAACGATGCCTGTTGTAGGCAGGAAAGAGGAACTGTTATGTATTCAAATTCAACACAACATATGTTGGTCCATATATGGAGCTGAAGATAACATATGAGAATCCTGCAGTGACTGATTTCACTCTTTTTTTTTTTTAAACAAAGCTCATTGGGTACTATTTGCCAGGCACTTCATCATCATGGATGGCAGAGAACACCCAGCGTGGACATAGATGATAACAGAGTGTGATAAATGCTTTGTATCAGGGGGGTATATGGACACTGTGGAAACATGGTTTTGGAGGAAAGTAATTTGGCCTTTTTCCTGGAAGTAAGTGTACTGAAAGTGATGCATGTGGAAAAGCAGAAGGATATAATTTTTCTTATTTTTGATCTAAATCCATTTTTCTCCATTTCTTTCATGAAAACAATATATGCTCTTTACCTTTAGCTTAATTATTCTCTAGAATTCCTTATATTTCTTCCTTTTATGGCTCATCATTCTATATTGTTAGCAAAGAAAAAAATATGTATCTTCTACATACTCACATTTCTTGAAGACCCCCCTTTCTTAAATAAAGCAACTGAATTCAGTATTCAAACACATGCCTTGATTTCTATCACCTCAGATCTACCATAAGCTAGCAGTTGGTACCTTTTGTCTTTCCATCCACATGCAGCATAAACTCTTTCATGTGCCATTAAAACTGTGTGACACCACCACCGTGACCAAACTGTGTTCTTCTCGGTCCTCAACACGAAGACGACACAGGCCAGTTGTGTCTTGATGTCCCCTGTAACCTCCTCCCCCACCACCTGTGCCAGCCTGCTGGCCGTTTCCCCAGAAACAACCTGTCTTCTCCTCCTTTCCCTTCAGCAGCCCCAGATTTCACTTCACACACCACCACATGGGGGTGAGTGATTTAAAAATGTATTTTGTTAATGATTGTGGTTGCACCATCTGAATTGAGACTTCCAAAAACTGTAATGGCACGTAGCATTTGCCTGGTTTTCTGTTAAATCAGAACGTTTATGAAAAGGGATAGAAATCTTAGGTAGTTATGAAGTTTTTCTCCATTAAGGTTAATCTAGAGATGTATTTAGAGCAAGAGGGCATTTACCCAAAAATGACCAAAGCAAGAGGGAGGGTGTCCCCTTCACTTTGAGCTATATACAATTGACGTACTCTTGGGAATACAGTCAAAATTTGCGCTTTCCCTTTAAAGCGCCCTGCCATGTAGGTTTTGTACTTTTTTAAATGTCTGAAGTTCTGTAAATCTTCCAGGCTAGAGGAGCTGAGACACTGGAACAGGTGGCTTAACAGGGGGAACATATGGGCTGACTGGCTGTTCTCCCTCGGGCTCTGGCCCCAGTGTGCTCACCTCTCAGGGTACTTATGTGGGATGTTGTCTTTTAGGCTTCCAACGACTAAGGAGGATATTAAGCCACATACGCCACCATGCACAATGCGAACTGTATTTACGTGGAGAGGCAATATGTAAATCTATTTAATGAAAGGCATTGTCTTAACTCAACAAATCTGCTCCCACTTTGGACTTACCTGTTTCCATCCTTTCTCTAATCGTCTGACCAGGAGAACCTGCAGTCATCATTCATTCTGTCTTCCCAGTTTCCCACACTCACCTGTCACTCGCTCAGCTTTTTTAAATATCCGTCACAGCCTTTTAGTGTTCATTCCTTCTGTTTTATTTTCACAGTTTCTTTATCCTGTCCCCCACTCCATCAGTTTGGACTGTTACACTGATCTATTAGGTCTCCCCATTTTTTCCTTCCTCTAACTCAAACCATACCCTTATCGCATTTTCCTTCCTTTTTTTAAGCTTTCATATTGTCGTTGAAATTTGAAGTCTTCTGCCAGTCTCCAACCTTTTATAATGAGTCTTTTGAAATATACCAAAAATTGAAGTAGTATAAGGAATATTCATGTATCTTATACCAAGATGCAGTAGTGTTAAAATTTGTTACGTTTGCTTTATCTCTGTCACTGTCTTCCTGTGCACACAAACTGTACTGCAGAACCAATTGACACGTAGTTGTATTCGTCTTGACTGTTCATCCCTGCGAGCTTCCGCATGCCTCTCTGAAAATCCGAGTAACGTTCAGTGAGCAAGTAATGTCTTTGAAAAGGTAAAACAATTATTTACAACTTTTTAATGAGCTATGTAAAAATGAGGAAAAGGTATATATAGAACTTCAAGTCATGAACGAATAAATGAATTTTATAGATTTTTGTGGCAGATTTTTAAGGTTTTACTTCTATTGGCTTGTGTTTGTGCAAATAACATTTTATTGATGTTTGTGCAAATTAATGTGTCCTCCAGGTTGTGGAAAGACTGACTTTTGTATAAAGGTAGCATTTTAGCTATGTTGCTCTATGTAATGGGAGGTTCTGACAGGCTTTCCATTTATTTTGTTGTTTTTGTCACTTCCTACCAATCCTGGGTCATTGTGCATTGGTCATCTCTTTACGTGTAACTTTTATGGTGGATGTGTATGCATTTACTTATCTGGTGCCTCTTTTCCCTGTCTTTGTTTCTGCCACCTGCATGCACCCGTATTTGGTCATGGAAGTGGTAGATGAAACATGAGCACTGTCATCAGCCTCACTCCCCACCTCGTGGGAAGTGTGCAGCCTTTGAGCAGAAAGGGTGAAGCCAGGGCACGGAGGTGGAGCTCCTGGCTCCAGCCATTCCCGAGACCCAGTGGGATGGTTGTGTTTCACGAGTTGATAAATTTCTACTTTTGCCTCAGCAAATTCTGGTTGGATTTCTGTTCAACCCGAAAGTCTTAACTTGCTTAATAGTTTAGTTTCTAAACTAAGTCCTAATTCCAAGCAAATTTTAAATGTGTAGATACTTTTCTCTCCCGACTGGAACTGCCGTACCTCTGTCTATCCCTAACTCCACCAGAAACCGGCGCAGCTCTACTTTCACCATGGAGCTTTTCCGGTCCACAGGTATTTTTCTCTTACTAGATCTTACCATCTCTACTTGATGATTCGATCCTTGATAATAGTTCTTTTAAGTTAGTGTGTAATTGTTTCTCGTGTTTATTTTGTCTCTCACGAGTGTCTGAATTCCTTCTGAGCCCAGATGTATTCATTCACCCATTTCACATTCCAGGGTGCCTAACACTCAGTAAGTGCTCAATAAAACCATGTTGGTTCATAACATGCTATGATTGTGTATGTTAAGAGACATATCTAAGGAACTAAGTATCTTGTGTTATTTATATGCTTAATCCTCATGTTTATCACAGTGCTGGACATATAATAAGTACTTCAAAATTCATGCAAATTAAAAACTGTTCTTAGATTTATGAGTTTGGGACAAATGATGATGTGTTAAAATGAATTGGAAGATGATGACTTGAATAATGCTATATGATGCTTCAAGATTGAGAACTGTCAGCCGTGATATTGATATTAGTATACCAATGTATAATTCTTAAACCTGGAGCACTTTTTAGGGTCATTTTCCTTCCTTTTCTGCATTTTTGTTTCTTTCCACACCTACCTTTATTTTTTGCTCCTCATTAGCACTTAGTTTTGTCACCTTTTGGTCCAGGATGATAATCTCATGCCTCTCACGCCCGCTCCCCTCCTTTTCTCACCTCCATCTTTCCTATCACTTTACAGTACGGATTTAGAAGTTTAGGGTTCCACAGAGGAATTTTTCCCCCTCAAAGTACCGCTCCAGGGCCTCTGACTTTTAAAAACAAATTTCTAAAACTACATTGTAAACAAGTACATTTAATTAATTGGTCCTCAGTAATTATCAAATAAAAAGTTCTCTTTGCCATAAAAAGCAGCATAAACGAGGGCAGTCAAACTATTTTCTTGACACTTAAAAACCTGGTGCCTGGCTGAAAAGTAGTTCATGACTGTGATGTTGCAGAGGGAAGGCCTGGGTACATTAGAGACATGTACGAAGGCCAATGTGGCTGCCTGGAGGGGGTGGGCCGAGGGGGCTGTGGGACAGGTTGTGAAGGGAGGAGGGCCCAGGTATGGTTGGTCAGGGCAGACCCCTGGTTTCGGCTTCTGTGCCGTCACACGGGCTCTTTAGTGGTCAATGTCTTCACCAGGGAAGGGTCATTGTAGGGCTGTGTGGTTTGGTGGCTAGAGCATGGGCTTTGGGCAACTGGACTTCAAAATCTAGTCTCTTCTTAGGTGTGTGCTTGAGCATGCTTATTAAACTTCCTCTGAGATAGATAGATTGGGACTCACCTTGCAAAACTGCCAAGATTTAGAGTTGATGTATGTGAAAATAACTTAACAGGTACTTATGAACTATTGTTACCATTAGAGATACTATTTAGTATATTAAATATTTTAGAGGTAGGAATGTTGTCTTTATTTAAATTCTGATACTAGGTTAGTAAAGGTGGCATAGGTAGACAGAAAAGGTAACACTCCAGTTTTACAACTTTCTAGTAAATGAGGCTGGACTTGTTTTTATTGTTTTATTGTATTTCCTGTAAATTGATTCTAAAAGTACATAAACGTTTATGTAATATGATATATTAAAGCATCTTCTGGAATAAAATTACTGCTTTTCTTTTAAAACAGCCTAGAAACAACATTGTCTTTGGAACATTAGCTAAAGCAAGCAAGCAGGCGAACTCTATTTGAAAGCCAAAAATCGGAGTGGTGTGTTGTGAGCTCCAGGTTTTCACTATTATATTGATTCCTTTTGTTTTGCTGAGAAGACAAATTGGCTCTAACAAAGGCTGAATTGAAACAGTAGTTTTTATTAATCTTTTTTTTTTGTCCAGAAAATCTTAACATGAGCTCGAATATTCTCAGCATACATGTAAGCCAATGAATACTGGCTCTGGTCCTTTTAGAAAACTTTGTATTGAAAAGAGCGTTTCTTTAGGGAAAAACAAGAATGTTTTGCAGCTCTCCTTCTTCCTCTTTGCTAGGCTTGGCGTTGTGCTGGTGAGAATTATCAGTTCATTAAAATGGTGTGTCTTGAAACACTCATTTTAGGAGAGAATTCTGCTCCAAAGCAGATGAAGTCTTACTTATTTTTGAAAACACACCTCAGAGGAGTAGTAAATTATTTCTCTCTAGTATTACGGTTACTACTTCTCAGCAGAGAAGGGCATTCACAGCCTAATGGAGACAGCTGATTGATTAACATATTGATTAGATTTAGAAGATTGGGTTCTGTAAAATTCCAGGCTGCTTGAATTTTCAAATTGGTATGGCTGCTGCGTCTAACCAGTTTAAAATTTTCTAATGTTAACAATATTCACAAGCAAAACAACAATTTAAGTTTTCTTTAAAAGATGGGATGAAAGAATGGAATAGAATTATAAACTACACATTAAGACAAAAATGTTCAGAAATTTTTTGTCATTTTTATTTCTCTATATAGGAAGCAGGAGAAAGTCATGAATTATAATGTCCAAATTGAATTCATGAGCTGTTAGTAAAAATTTCTCATCACAATATAGGTTCTGTCCAAATTAAAGCAAAAACAAAATAAACACGAAGGTTTCAAAAGTTGGTAGGACAAAAATAAATCAGAGCAAGTCGTTTAGGAATTATTTTTAGTGCACTTTGAATAATAAGTAACTGAAAACAAAGGCTTCAGCCTGTCAAATAGATTTTTGCTTTATACTTTTGGAGCCTGGCAAACGTCGGGAAGGCCGCCTCGACCTGGATTGTATTGGGATCACAGCAACCGCTTCCTGAGTGGTTGGGTCGATGGCCAGATGTTTGCTTCCTGATTGGTTAGGTGGAATTAATTGACATGTGTGGCAAAGGCTAATAAGGCAGCTGTGTCTAAATTGATGGCTGAATTAAGATTTGACCTCTGTCATGAGTTCTTAACCTAAAGTAGTTTACGCTTTCCTCGCAGGCTTTGTCATAAGAGAAGGAATTAGAAAAACTTACTTTAGAGGTGGTAAGTTCTTAGTCTATAAAGTTAGTAATTAAAGTTAAGTATGGTATACTGAAATTCTCAGGTGGATAATTATTCAAATGGTCAAATAGAGATGGGCATGTATACACTTAAATTCAGTATAGCAAGTGCAGTTGAACATTTAATATACAGTCTCTGACTTTTTGAAGGAACTTTGAAGAGCAAGCTTTTTGCTCTCAGGATACCCAGCGATTGTAGGCAGAGAGAGCATAAACGTATGTAAGTGTAAGACAACATAGCATAGTGTGCCCACTAGGGTTTCAGAGTGCTGTAACACGGAGGGAAGGAGAGACAAACTTTCATTTATTTAGGGACTGAACTGTGGCTTAATTACCTGCTTGTTAACCAGGTAGGTTTAGAATCTACAAAAAAGAGAGTGGCTGGGAAGGAATAAGGAGAATTTCTTTTTTCTGAGTGTCTCTAAATGGAAGGCTAGGTGGTAGAATTTAAGGCAGGGAATAGAAATTAAGATTTTGGTTTATATTTTTATATTACTCACATATTTACTGTAGGAATAAAATTTCCCATTTTTATTATGTTTTCATTTAAAATTTTTTCATCCTAATTATGGAAGATTCTAAACATATAGAAATGTAGTTGGTATAATAGACCCCAAATACTCATCACTGAAATTAATCAAATATTAGCTTTTTTCTCTATTTGCTTCATATTTCTGTCCCTCTTTTTAAGAAATAAAGATTAAAGATAGAATCAAACTCTCCTCTCTTCCTTTTCCCTCATTACCCAGAATTAATTACTGTCCTGAAATTGGTGTCAATCTTTCTGTTTAAAAAAAACTATAATAGGTGTATGTACATGTTATAATACCCTTTTGGAATTGGGTTTTTTCATTCAGTGACATGCTTGGGGGACCTCCCATGCTGATACACTGACATCTCATCATAACATTCCATTGTATAAATAAGCCAAACTGATGGGCAGTTAGGGTTTGTCCAGTGTTTTGTTGTTATGCAGTGTGCAGTGATCAGTCCAGTAGGTGTGTCTCCCTTTTGACGTGTATAAGAATTTCTCATACAGAGAAATGGTATTGCTGAGCTATATGGTGTCTACGTTTTCAGTGTTTCCAGCTCTGTACAAATTGCTATCAAAAGTGGCTGTAGAATTTGCATTTCTCTGGTTATAGATAAGGGTTGAGGGGGAGCAGAGTTTGCCCAGAATGTATCCAGCCATGTACTCTGAAAAGTAAGAGACATTTATTGAAGAAGATACAAGATACAAGAAACATTGGACATAGGACAATGACATCTCAGTCCCCTTTAAAGTAGGCACCTTGGGACCTCAACAGTTCTCCCAATCACCATCAGCTGCCCTGTCGTATTTTCCTGAATCTCATTGACAGTCTGAAATCTCTTCCCTCTCAAAGGTGATTTTAGTTTTGGGAAAACCCAGAAGTTGCAGGGTGCCATATCTGGGCTGTAGGGGGCCTGAGTCACCTGGGTGATTTGATGTTTTACCAAAAAACTCTGTACAAGACGTGATGCATAAGCATGCACGTTGTTGTGGTGAAGCTGCCAGTCACCAGGTGCCCATAGCTGTGGCCTCTGAATCATCTGGAGGAATGTTCAAGCTTAACACAAAATCTGATGCAGATTCCTTGCTCTACTTGTTCAGTCATTTTAAATATGAGGGCCACACAGTACACATGCTCACTCAATGTGTCTACGGCCCCCACTGACTAGTACAGTGAAGTTGTCATTATTCATGCGTGAGCATTCCAGTCCACTCTCCTTGGCTGCCAGGTCACATCGGCATCACTGAAACTGTTCTCATTATAGTAACAATGGCTTGATTTTTTTCTGAACAGACTTCATATGCCTTTTGACGTATGGATTATTTTAAGCTGATTACTTTTAAGAAACAAAAGGCTCAGGAGAAACCCTTGACCTTCCTCTAACTTCCTAAATGATATTAGGTAGATGACCTGCTCTAGGAAGGGAACTACCATCAGAGACAACTATGGTTTAATATGAACTAGTGTGTGATAGGGAGGAACCTAGCATCGCCCATTTGATGAGTCTTCCCTGCGTTCCATTGTTTCAGGATGGCCCAGCCAACATCTTGTAAATTGCCGTGCTTCCCTTTGAAGTCCTAGACCCCTACTTCCCCTTCCAGATGACATATGTACCTCATTCTACCTCTGTCTTTGGAATTTTCCTACTTATGTGAATTCCCTGTGTGCACATATTAAAATATGATTTTCTCTTGTTAATCTGCCTTTTGTCATTTTGATTACTAGTCCAGCCAGAAACACTATCTGAGAGTAGGATGTAAAATGATTTTTCCTTCCCCAGCGTCCAACATTATTTCCTGTATTTCCTCTTCCACTTTCCTTTTCTGTGAGTTGTCATTTTTTATGCATTGTCTGTTTTTCTCTGGGGAAGTTTTTATTTTCCTTATTGATTTTTTAGTTCTTTACATTTTCTAAATAGTAATCTTTATAGTGCATATGTTTTGTAGATTCCTTTTCCAGTGACTGGATGTCCTTTAACATTGTTTTTTCAAGTCTTTTGTAGAAAAAATTTTTATATTTTAATGTAGCAAAAATTATTAATCATTACATTTATGTTCTGGTTTAAAAGTTCCTCTCCTAATTGGATGTAATTAAAAAAATAAAGCCTCTGCATTTAATTCTGTAGTGTTGTTTCAGTTCATTTGTGTTTAATTTATATGGAATTTGTTTTCGTGTAAGGTGTGAGTTAGAGGTATGAAATGAACTATTTCAGATTTTTACCTTCAATGTTATATTAGGTTCAGGCGTGTGCATAGTGGTTAGACATTGGTATAGCTCACGAAGCAATTCCCCTGATAAGTCTAGTGGCCCCCTGGCACCACACATAGTTATTAGAGTATCACTGACTGCATGCCCTATGCTGTACTTTACGTCCTTGGAGGTAAAATCATTGAAAAAATCCTTCAAAGCCTGTATATATTTATTCTTCAGTTCTCAAGGAATGTTAGAAACTTTAAACCGCACCTCTACTTTTTATTCGGTATTTACAGTTACTTATATTTGGTGCATCATAATTTTTATTTAAATATGTATTTTGATTCTCTTATTTTGTTTATGAAGTAATGTTGCTTTCAAAGCATTCAAAATGAAAATGATCCACAAAGAAAATGGTATTCCTAATTATTTCATACCCACTATTGGTGTGAAGGATGCAGTACTAGTCTTAGAAGAATGTTATCAAAATTATTAATGTAAAAAATAAAGTGTTTAATATATGCTAGGGCCTGAACCTGCCTGGTTTTTGTCAAAGGATGAGACCACCATTTGCTCTCTGAAACAAAAACTAACACGCTGAATTATTGCTTCCTTGATAGAGCGATGCTGGAGAGGCACAGTTTCCGTCCACAGAGCTGCAGACTGACCTTACACGGGGTTTTGGGAAAGCGTTGAGTTCTGGCATTGGGGTACTTTCAGAGGTGGCGGGGGGATGACACCAGCAGAGGAAGCTGGCTTCTTAGGTGAGACTTGCTATTTGGTTAGCACCCAGAGACACCATTATTGGAGTGAGTCCATTCCCATTGTCTGATGCTCGGGAGTGTTTATCACTGATCGGCTGCCTTACAGAAGTGAGTTTGCTGAGGCAGGTTGTCAAGGGTTGATTGACTGAACAGGTGTTGTACGAGTTTTGTGGTTCCAAGGCTATATAGCACTGTCATATATTGATAAGCATGTTTAAAGCCTGTTTCGGTGGCTGCCTATTCTCCCAGTTACGAACTGTCTGTCTGAGGAGCGTGAGAACTTATTTTATTCTTTCATGTGTGATTTGTTTTCAGGTTGAGGACTTCAGAAATTGGATCATTATATAGCTTCTTCAGGGACACTTGTATTTGCATTTGGGGTGGAAAAAAGCAATGTACTTGGTTCTGTAATAAATATGCCTCTGTACAGCTTTGGAAAAGAATTACGTACAAGTCCATCTAGTGTTCTGGAATCCTCTGTAATGGCTGATGTCACATCATGGGATGCCATCAGTTGTTCTGTTTGAGAAAAAGTAATGTTTTCAGTTGAGCGTCACACTGTCTTCACTACTTTCTAGCAGTGAGACCTTGAGCAAGTTACTTTTTGAATCCTATTTCCTCATTTTTAATTGGGAAGAGTAGTACTTAAAATGGGTTCGTGAGACTTGAGATAAGTTAATGTATAAAAGACACTCAGAACACTGTTAATTGCATAGTTAATATTTAACACTTATAATTTCCTGTTTGGCCTAGACTTCCTTTTCTTCCAGGTTGTTCCAGGTCAGATAAAGGTTACACTGTATGATTAATATCTTTGTCTACCAGAAATAATGAAAACAAATCAATTTTTCCTAAGTGGTAATTTACAAATATGGATCACTTAATCAGATTCACTCTATGACTTTTTAGTTAATGTTAATTATTCTATTCCATTATACATATATACTTTGTGTTTGATGCGAAAGTATTTTACTGAGGTTGTTTAGCTTCATGGAAATAAGCAGGCTTCTTGTAAACGATTCGAACCTGGTGTTGGAAGCGGTCTTGGCTGTCAGGTGAAGAGGTCTGTTGATTGGTCTGCGGCCTGCTTTTTTCAGTCCACAGGGTGGTGACTCTCGCAGCCTTGTTGTGTGTGGCTGTCAGTGCCTATCACCTTAATCAGCAATTATTAGGGACTCATTAAATAATTGTTAAATAAAAGAATATTATTTGTTCTCCTAGTCATTGAAGCTCAACAATCTCACATTTTAAATTTCCCTCAATACCCCCTATCACGTCATTCGCCAGATCCTAAATGTTTTTGCTTCTGATCTTTTCTTTGACACTGCCTCTGCTCTAATTTTGACTTTCTTTACTTGATCCCAAACTATTTCTATAGATACCTGCAGTTTCTCACTATCCAAGTCCATTTTAGAAAGTGCTCCCAGAGATGCCTTTTCATACTTCTCTTAAAAAGGTCTTGTCACACACGGCCCACCCTTTCGTTACATAGCGGATGGAATGAAATTCACTCCTCTCCCATTGTTCTCAGATTTTTTTCTTTCTTGTTACAACTGTCTATCATTGCTTTAATATGGAATTTATTTCCTTTTTTTGTTAACCTCGGTGTCCTTTATCATGCATGCTGTCCTGAGGTGTCCTCGCCTCACGTCTGTATTTTAAAATTCATCTGCTTTTGCTACTTCACTGTAATTCATACATGAAAATACCCCACATTCCTTAACTCAGAATTCACATTTCCATTTTCTGTATATCCATGATAGTTCGTTCATATCATTTCTGTGTGCTTTTCCCACTAGGTTTTCAGCTACTTCAGACCTGAAATTGGGTAACGTTAAATATGATAGCGTAACATAAATGTTTAGCATAGCGTAATTTCTGACACAAAGAAGGCATTGAATACACAGAATTTATGATATATGCTCCCACTGCACCTGGCACTTTACCTAATGCCTGGTCAGTATTTAATACATTTTGAGGGGAATTTAATTGATACCAGGATTTTTGAAAATTACTGTGACATTACCTCTGAACCTTTTTTTATACAAAAGGTATACTGCATATGCATTGTCCCATCTGCTTTTGTCCTTTGAGATTTTTCAATTTTATGGGTTTTTTTTAACTAAAAAAAAATAAATTCATGAATCATTCATTTTGCTTAAAATTTCCAGGCCTGGCAATATGTTGGCTAGCTGCTAACACTAGGCTGCATCCCATTCATGCTGCGGTGGGTTCATTCTGTGCTAATGCTCTAGGCACTGGATCTTCTAGCCCTACTTACTGGTCAGTATTCTTTGCGTATGTCTTAACTACAGGGGAAAATGCCACACTTTGCTAAGGGGTCAGAGAAGCGTTGGAGAAAATGCTGGGTCCCATTCTGTTCAAATGTAACCACTCTCCCAGCAGGGCGGGTCTTATCTGCTTGAACGAAATGCTGACAGTGGGTTTCAGTCCCTTTCTAAAAGACATGCATGTCTGGCAGGTTCTAAATAAGGTCTGTTTTTCTCTCCATTGATTTAGACATTCTTTGCATGTGGAAAGAACAAAGAGAGAAAGAAAGCCTCCTCTAAAAGGGAAAATGGAGGTTTTATTAAGTCCCTTTCACTTCATTGTTCTGTGAATAAACTCCATGAATTCACCCATGCAATCCCAAAACAACTAAATAGTATGTATTGGGCTTTTTTTTGTCAGTCTGTTGTTTTTGGATTTAGTTTTCTTCCTAAGAGCTTCTCTCAACCTATCAAAAGGGCATGAAGAAAAAAAAAATGGTGGGAATGAAAGGTAAAATTAAAATAGAATGCTTTCAAAATGTTACTGTACATTGTTTTTCATATGAACTCCCTGGGGAGACAGAAGCAGCCATGTTGAAATATTGACTACAGTGCCATCAATTATGGATAGTCTCTTGTTTACAGAATAAATTGGTATCACTTTCTGGAAAGCATTTTAGTGGAATACATATCGAGAAGCTTTAAGCAGTTTATGCCTTTGACCTATTATTTCTCCTCTCAAGGAAATAATAACTGGAAATTCAGATGAAGATACACAGGGTGGGGCAAAAGTAGGTTTACAGTTGTGAGTACATGAAACACAGAATTTATTCTTGTATGACTACTTATTAATTACTGTCTTTTCCATATAAACAGCTGTAAACCTACTTTCGCCCACTCGATATGTACCTGGATTTCTAATTAAAGCATTGTTTGCAAATGTGAAAAATTAGAAATGACTAAACATGCAGTAATAGAATAGTAAAATAATAACAACCCATAGAATATTTTTAATAATGAAATTTTATAATTTTGAAAAATATTTAGTGCCATGGATACATGTTTACAATACAATCTTAACTGAAAAACACAGCTTACATCATTCTTTATTGGCTTGTGTTCTATTTTCCTGCCTGCCTATAACGCATGCTCGCCGTGTGCATTGTACCAAGTTGCTTTCACACCTGCTTCATGTTGGCATAAACACGTGCACAGTGCACAAACATGCAGTATGATCTTAGTTTTATAAATCTACTTTTTAAAAAGTACTGGGTGAAATCCAAGTTACTCTGAGAAACTAGGAAATATTTATTTTCCTCATCTTTTTTGTATTTTCTAAATGTTATATATAGAATATGAAAAGGACTAATGAAAAATACTCAGTGAAACCAAACCCTGAGGTAACCAGGTACTTTGCATATGAGAGGGAGGCAGAAATAAATTACTAGAAAGTGGCAGTTATCGCTGATTAAATAATATTATTATTATTATTATTATTAATTACCAAGGTCAGCTTTCTTTCCCGTCAGTATCCTGCATCTCTGATTCTCTGGGTGCTTGTGCCTCCAAGAGTGAGTGACAGAGGGAACAGGGCAGCCTTAGATAAATGTGCATGCCCATTTCAACCAAAGATATGTACTTTAATTTTTTTATATTAAAAGAAACAGATGAGTTGAATGCAAGAGGATGACTTCAGGTCATCCTCCCACTCCCTTAGGATATAATCACTTTTTATCATAGGTCAGTGTTTCTCAACCTTGGCTATGCACTAACAACTATGTAGGACCTTTTGATAATGTGTTTCCCGGGACCCCATCTGCAATGGGTTTGGAATTAATTGGGCTGGAGTGAGACCTGGAAATATAGCAAAAGTTCCCTTGGTGATTTTAACATGTATACAGGGTTGAGAACCTGTGCCCTAGGCCAAAAGAGTTAAGCATACTGGAAACAGTAACAGTAGTAACACATTATGTAAGTTGGTAATCTTGAGGTTTAGTAAATATTTCATTTAATATTTAATTTATTTGTTCATTCAAGCAGTCATGCATTGAGAAAATAGACACTTGTGTGTACAATACTAAATGTGTTTGTTTCCCAAAGAAAAATTATTTCCTGAAATATTCTTGCTAAGACAATAAAGAAATCAGGTGCTTTTAAGGAAGATGTGCACTGAGAGTTTACATATTGAATCATTTCTTACTTAACATTGTTAACCAGTATAATTTAATCATGTAGTGTTCTGATCCTTCAAACTATTTTTATGCACTTTTCTTATTATTATCACTCTTTCCAATTGACTTTTATGTATGTATTTGAAGACAACTAATTTCTTGGTGTTTCTCATAGTGACTAATACAGATTTTGCGTATAATAGGTGCGTGATGAAAGTGTAGCATAAAATGACTGCCCAAACACAGACGTTCCCAAACATCTTCGTTTACAACCCTTTCAGTATATCAGTATTTTTTTGCTTGTGGCCAAACGTCAACTTCCAGCAACTTAGTAATCATTTTAAAAATACATATTTGCTAGTTACTTAATGGTATATATTTGTTAGACATTGCTCAAGTTCTAAGATCTTGGAATTTGGGATGAGAATGAATGCTACCATGGACATGTCCCTTGGTAGAAGGTGGAGGCTGCTATTGGTCACCTCAGTTGGTAGAGTTGGCCCTACCTGAAAGCCCATTCTGGAGAAGTGGGTTAACATGCACTCCCAACAAGGAGTTCTCTCTTACCCAGGTCCCTTGGTTTAGAGTTGTGTACCTCAAAAAGGTAATCACACTTTATAGTTATTTGCTATTTGGGGCTACTACATCCTTTCTAGAAACTTAGTGGAAAATATTTTGGGGGGCATTTTCAGTTTGGTACGCTCAATCCTTTTCAAGATATTAATTATATAAAGAGCAGTGGTGTGATTCTACTTTTGGCCTGGATGCCATAGTTCTCTCCAGACTCTTCCATCAATTATGCTAAGTTGGGACTACTTAAGGACATCAAGCCATTAGGGTGAAAGGAGGCTAGAGTACATGGAGCCGAGTTCAAGTAATACACTCTTAATTCATCCCCAAGGGGGTACTGTGCCTGGGCTAACACCTAACATGACTTCCAGAGTTAAATTCACTGGAGGGGCCATTCAGTGGTGGCTCTCTAAAGCTGGTCTTGTCACTCTCGAGTGTTGTACCATCATCGATATGTTTGAAACACCTGGGAGGAAAACATGTACTACTCAAAGATTCCTAAGGGATTACTCCTTTAAAATAGCAATCAAGATACCAAATTTTGTGTGAAATGGATTTTGTAACAACTTCATATTTAAACTTTTCTTTAATATTTTCCCTACTGGGGCCTTTTCCTTTACAGCGGTTTTTATGTTATCATTTATATTACTTGTTTCCATTTTTATTGCGAACTTCAATTTGATTCCTTGGTGATTTACTACAGAATGTTTTTCCGATTAATTATTTAAAGTTGGGTAATGACCGATAGAACTTAATCTTCATACATGTAATTATGATTCCAAGGAAAAGCAACAGGGATTGCCCTAATCCTGTTTTTTGAAATTCTTTCTCAACATCATAAGAATGAATCTGTTAAATAAGTAACTGAAAGAAGTGGTAAAGAAACAAAGAATTTGTACTTTGCTTAAAGGGTATAACTCACAAATGTTCTCTGCACGTTCTCTGCACAGAAATGGTTGCTTACACATCTTCCCCTTGTACCACCTTCTACTTGGGGGCTTATCTACTTCATTTTATATATTTGCATCCTTCCTGACAATTGTTAAGTGATTCTGAGCCAGTGGTCTCACTTAATGGTAGCAGAATAAGGAATTCATTTATTAATTCAATCATTCAGTCAAAAATACTCATAGAAATTGACATTTTGACGGTACAGTAGTAAGTGAAAAAGTATGACCTCATATAGCTACCATTTCAGCAACCAGAAAATGAACATAATGAGTAAATTATATAGTGTGTAAAAAATGTAGTATGGAAAAAATAGATTAGGTTGTGAAGGGAGTGTTAACACAGCAGATTTGGTTGCCCAGTTCTTGCCTGTTTCCAGGGGAGCCTGGAACCTCGACTGCCCCTTGGCCAGCCCCTGGGGAAGTGGCCCTAGGAATGTTCTTTCCATTACTCATGAATGATGGTGTTTTATATGCTCCAGCAATGAGGCACGCCATTCCAGTCTGTCAAGGCTGCTTAGCAAGTTCATGCCCCACATCTGGTGTATCTATTCTTCGGGTACCATAGCTGGCTACCTAGCAGAAATGAGTCTGCATGACCAGTGCCCCCATGCCAGCCTTGGACCTTAGACTCTGTTGGCTGCCCACTCACCCCATTTTCACCAAGAGACACTTTGCATGTGTCCCTGCACCTGAGAGAGAGCTTGTGTTCTGCACTTTTCCAGCAGAGGAAGAACTTGGAACCCCAAGCCTGCCCTGTCTGGGCTTCACTGAGGCGTTTATTTTTCCTGTTGTTTTCACTGCTCATTCTTTGCTGTGATAAATCTTAGTTGTGGGTGGCATGAGACTTTCTGGTGAGTCATCAAATTTAAAAGTGGTCTTGGGACCCCTGAAACTTCGGATAAGGGGGCTTGGGAGGGTAGGAGTTAGAAGAAGTGTAATTTTTACGAAGATTGTAAGGAAGTGAGGGAGTAAGCTACTGGGACATCTGGGGGAAGATAATTTTAGGGAGAAGGAACAGCCTGTGCGAAGACCCAGAGGTGGGAATGTGCCTGGCAAGCTCAAGGCAGTACCCAGGGGCAGTGCGGGGCAGAAGGAAGAGAGGATAGAGGGCAGAGTGAGCTCAGGTGCGGTGGACACAACATCAGACAAGGACATTCTTGAGGGCCGATGGTGATGGCCGTTAGCATGCGTTTCTGGGACGAAATGCAACCTTCCTGTCTTTCCTCTTTGGGGGAGATCTGTTTCTCATGCTTTGTCAGCTCACTGGTTTCTGTTTTTGGCAGTCTTCACATACTCTTCTTAACCTCACTGTTCTTTCTTCAGTCTTCAAAAAGAGTTTGCTGAGTTCCCTCAGAAAATAAAATCTCACTTCTTTCAGTCTTCAGTTTTTCATCTGTGATGTCAAACACAACTCTGATCACTCAGGGTTGAGCTGTGATGCATCATACAGAGGAAGAGGAAACGTAGTTCCTCTTATCCTGCACTATACCCCCGTGCCTGGAACCGGGTCTGCTGACCCCAACAAGGTCTCAGTGTGGAGGGGATGTCGGAGCTGAGTCCTAAGGATGAATATCAGTGATTGAATTCCAGGTTTTAGGGGGCTATGCCATTCAGCCCTCCCCAAACCCCCTCCTTCAAAACTCAGTTCTGGTTTTTCCTCCACAGAGCAGCCCTCTCATCCACCTTAGTCTGAATTAGGTGCCCCAGTACTTACTTCCTTGGCAGCCAGGACCAATGCATTTTCAAACACTTAAATTAAAAAGTGATCCTTAACTTTCCCTCATTAGGCTGTAGATTCTTCTGTTGCTCCGTATTTTGTGCCTACGTATATATACAGTAATACGTGTATGTTGAATAAATTTGTGAGTGAATGAATGAATGATTGTAAGGGATTCCAAGGCATGATAAAAAACTGGGAAGAAAAGATAAAAATGAGAACGATAAATGCCTGTGGAGTGAGCTTGGACATTATGTTTTAGGAGCTTGAGCCTGATTTGTTTCCATTGAGGAAAAGGGCCCTTTGGGTAGGCAAGAAGAAACTGAGTCCAAATACTAATGGCTCGGCTCTCTCATTTGTCCCCTGCTGAGTTGACTGCAATGTATTCATTCTTACGTTGCAAGGACTCTTTTTACATCATTCATTTCATTAGCTTTGGGGACTCACACTCATTTAAGCTTGTAGTCCTCATGGAGAAAATATGTATTTTATTTGCACCATTACATTTTTCACCTTGAGATCAAGTCCTTATTTTATCTTAGTCTTCTTAGATTTGACTTACTGCAAATAAGTTTGTTTTTGTTTCAAACGGGCACAGATTTATTTTTTTCTGATAAACTCAAAGCCAGTACGAATTTTGGATTCAATCTGGTACTTGAACAGTGAAAAGGAGGCTTTTCTACTCTCCTATGTTTTTTTTCCCCTTTGGTTCAGCACCCTTTGTTCCTTTAAAAGAAGGAGGCTGTGTGTCCATGTTTGAAATGCTGTAAAGATTACACTGTTGAAGCCCTTCCCACTCTGCTTTACAGGATGTAGTAGAATAATGTGGTCCTTTTTCTTTATAAGGTCCTTTGTTGTCCTCACTCTTTTCTAAACCTTCAGCCTTCTTTCCTATTAAATAGGAGATTGTGCTGGTACCCTGGGAGAAAGAATTGTAAAATGACTTTATTGCCATTGTTTGGTAATTGTAAAAGTATATTTTTAAAATTTAATCTTTGCTGTAACACAGATGCGTGGTATTTACTTTGCAAATTTTGCTAATTACGTATTCTCCAGTTGAAACCTCCAAGTTAAATGTTCTTATGAAAAAGAAGGAAAAGTCGTGTTAATTTCCAAAAGTAAAAGGAATTTTAGTATTTATTTGTTGTTGTGATGGATATAATAATTTATTTCTCACTGGCAATTGTCGGATTAAGCTCAAAATTTCACTGAATACTGGGGCTAGAAAACTGGCTAACTTCAAGTGGATATCCTACAGTTATCCCTCAGGCTGCTTAGCCACTTCTCATCTCTATTTTCCTTTCTCTACCTCTCTCCCTTGGCTTCTTCTCTCTCTCTTCTTCTCCTACCCATCTCTTCTTCCTTCCCTTCTTCCTCTCTGCTTTCCATTCATCTGGTACCCGCATACTAAACCCCGTACCAAACTGCAAAACACAGGCTGAGTTTGAAGCAATACTGGCTATCGAGAAGCTTGCTCTTATGGAGAGAGGAGACAAATATACAGAAAAGTGAACACACACTAGCATCTGTGATGTGCTGTTAGACCAGTCAGTGTGGAAAAGATGACTCCATCTGACTGGGGAAAGGGCAGATTTATTTGAAGAGGGCGCATTTGAGCTAGACTTCGAAGGATGGATTAGAATTTTGACAGATAAAGATTGAAAAAAACCTTTTTGGATAAAAGAAAGGAAGAAATATGTTAGCAGAAAGTGGGTTGGTCTTAGGTGATGACCAGTGACCGATTTATGTGCCGGTATAGAGCAGAGGTCCCCAGGTTTTTTTCTGTGAAGTGTCAGGTAGTAAATAATTTGTCTTTACAGGCCACACAGTCTCTGAAGCAACTATCAACTCTTCTCTTACAGCAAAAGCGGCCATAGGCAATACATAAATGAATGATGTGGCAGTGTTCCAATAAAACTTTATTTACAAAAATAGGCAGTGGGTCAGAGTTGGCCAGCAGGCCATCACTTACCAATCCTGGATAAAAGAGTACAATTAGATAAGCCTAGAAAGGGAAGTGGTGGCCGGATTTTAGATTTTGAATGCAAAGCTAGTGAGTTGGGAATTAATTGAATATTCTCTTAGTGAAATGATGATAGTTATGTCTCTACTAAAGGTTTTAAATATATAGATGTTTAAATTTGGAACTAGATGTTTTCTGTTTACATCTTAAGGTATTTGTATAGCTAGCTCTCAACTAAGGTTACTGTGATTGAATATTGTATGAAAATGATGGGTGAAGAGTGAACTAGGCCTCTGAATGCCTCCAGTAAAGGCTGATACGGGTTAGAGCCAGAATTTTGGCATCTTTTGCGTTCTTAATCATCAAGTCAGATGAAAAACAGGAGAGAATGAATGGGCAGGACCTTTGGAGATCTGAACTCAAAATGTTGGTATTCTTCCTATTCAAATCATGATGTTGTGAACTGATTCTAAAGTCTATTAGATCCACATTTTTTATACTTATTTTAATTTTTTAAAAAAGATTTTATTTATTTATTTTTAGAGAAGGGAAGGGTGAGGGAAAGAGAGAAGCATCACTGTGTGGTTGCCTCTCACATGCCCCCTACCGGGGACCTGGCCCGCAACCCAGCCAAGGGCCCTGACTGGGAATGGAACTTGCGACCCTTTGATTTGCAGGCCGGCACTGAATCCACTGAGCCACACCAGCCAGGGCTGATACTTATTTTTTTAAAACCACTTTATTAGCATATGATTGACATGTAAAAAGCTGGACATATAAAATGTCTGTAACTCAAGTTTAGGGATAAGTACACATGCGTAAAAGCATCACCATCATCAAGGCCGTAGGCATAGCCATCACCTCCCAAAGTTTCTTCCTGTCCGTATTTATTTTGGGGGAAGAACGATTAAGAAAGATCTACCCTCTTAGGGAAGTGTAAGTGGATAATACAGCCTTGTTAGCAATCTGCACTATGCTGTATGGGTCTCCAGCACTTACACATCTTGCATAACTGAAACATCATACCCTTTGGTCATCAACTCCCCATTTTTCCCCTCCCCCAGCCCCTGGCAATCACTACTCTCCTCTCTGCTTCTATTAGTTTGCCTATCTTAGAGTCTATGTATAAGTCAGATCATACGTTGTTTGTCTTTCTGTCTGGCTTATGCCACTTAGTATAATGTTCTCCAAGTACATCCATGTTGCTGCACACGCCAGCATTTTCTTCTTTTCAGGGCTGAATAATATTCATTGTGTATACACATCATATTTCCTTTATCTGCTCATCCACTGATGGACATGTAGGATGTTTTCATATCTATTTTGCTATTGCAAATAATGCTGCAGTGAACATGGGAGTGCAGGCATCTCTCATTGGGATTGATACTTATAGGAATTGTTAAACATTTTGACTCTGTATTAATTTGTACATAATTTCATGGCAGACTCTATTGGGTACTACAGAAAATTCTTCTCTTGTCTGTGATTTGATATTGCTTTTTAAAAACCTCTTTTATGGGGTGATAGGGAAGGGTAGGGGGAAAGGGCAGAAAACTGTACTTGAACAACAATAAAAAAATGTTACAAACAGCAAAAAACCCTCTTTCATGGTAGTAGCAGATAATTATATTTTTCATACATTGCTTCCTCAGAACTTCCTCAAGTTAAGACTATGTCTTATTAATGTTTATGCCCCCTAATATCTAGCTAATGCAGATCCGGCCAACAGTAGGCAGTCAATAAACATTTTATTGGGTGAATTAATGTAGCTGAACATTTCAGTTGTTCCCAACCATTTCATTCCACTGTATTTTTGTGCTCTTCATTTTTTCCAGATTTTATTAGAATGTGTAAACCTCAGTATAGTTTTTTGAATTCATTTATTTTTGAAATATTTTAGATTTAAAATATTTGACTTGTTTATAAAGCTTTAAACACCTACTGTATTGTTAGCATATTTCTAGAGAAGTGAGTATTTGTTGTATATAAAATGAAATTATTGTAGATGCTTGAAACACAATGGAAAAAAGGCTAGTTTTTGTAGAGAAGTCTGAAAATAAGTGGTTTCTCCATGGGCACAGTTGAAACCTGCATAATGGTAGCTACATAATAAGATGATGTCAAGTTCTTTTGAAAGGAAGTGAGGTGGTAATTTATCAGCTCACCCCACTTCAAGCTCTAGATGCCATCATCCAAATAAGTTAGCAATGTTTTTAAACCTCTCTTGCACTTTGAATTACCTATCTGGATCCTGTGGCAAAACCATAATATATTGTTGGTTCTGATGAGCTTTTTCAAGAACATTTCTTTATATGTATTTATTATTACTTTTTGAATTTTAGTGATTCTGACTCCTTAACAGCACTTGTAATTATGTGCTAGATACTTAAATCTCTCCCAGCAACTTCGGGACCTTGCTTATGGATGTGTATTTTATTGTTACTTATTTCTCTCAACATTTAGATTATATGTTTTCTAAGGGTGCAGTTGAAATCATTTGATATTGAGCCATTTTAAAACCAATGGTGACATATTGAAAAGAAGATTATGTGGGTAAGATATAATGATTATAATTAAGTGACAGAGAAAATAATATGTGCTTAGAAAGCTGAAAATACAATGGAGAAGAGTGAGTAGATTATGGAGACAAAAGCACCTCTGGTTGAAAAATCATATATTTAATCACAGAATGTGCCCAGTCAAAATGCCAGTGTATTCTTGCTGGAGGAGAGAACCAGTGGGGGGATTGTTGTGGATGTGCACTGCTTCTGGCTGCCAGCCTCGTTTGCCTGGTCAAACTCTTGACATCACAGGAGTGCGAATCATCCCATTTTTAGACAGGGGCAGGTAACTCTTTGTACCTTTTCTTTCATCTGGAGGAAAAGAGTTGTTCGAGCCCCTTTAATTGTTTTGACCAGGCTTTCAGTTGAGATTTTTGGCTTGGTTTTGTTTTAATGCTATTTTTGCTGCTGTTTGTGGGATGGGGAGTGTCTCACAAACCAGGCTGAGGAAGGAGGGTGAGTGACCTGGAGGGTCCATGAGGGAGCACTTCCTTCTCAGCACTGGCTGGGAGGCTGTGAGGAGATGAGTAAGCCAGTAAATGATGATGAAAACCAAACTCCTAAGGTTCTCAATGAGAGATGTGTGGATGAAATGCTTATGACTCAGAGGCAGAGGAATCCATCTGTTAACCCTGCTGATTGATTTCTTTTTTTTAAATATTTAAAAAAAGATTTTAGTTATTTATTTTTCGAGATAGGGGAAGGGAGGGAGAAAGAAAGGGAAACATCAATCAGTTGCCTCTCACACGCTCCCTACTGGGGCCTGCCCCGCAACCCAGGCATGTGCCGTGACTGGGAATCCAGCCAGTGACCTTTTGGTTTGCAGGCTTCACTCAATCCACTGAGCCACACCAGCCAGGGCTCTTTCTTCACTGTGCAGTTGTAGCCTGTTTCCTTGCAATAAATCAGGGGAAATGTCTTGCACATTTGTATTAAGATGAACCTGGATACTTTCATGGTTGTATTGTTGTGTAAAATTTCTAGTCCTGGATGAGGGGTGTGTATCTCTGAAATATCAATAGGTTTTTCCAATTTGAGCTAGAAAGACACCCCTGGTCAGGCCTTCATTGTGTGCTAACCCTATAAGGTGCTCTAAGGCAGCGGTCCCCAACCTTTTGGGCACCACAGACTGGTCTTTCCATGGAAGAGGTGGGCAGGAGGCAGAGCTCAGGTGAGCTTCCCTCACAGCCGGTTCCTAACAGGTCACAGACCAGCACAGGTCCACGGCCCAGGGTTGGGGGCCCCTGCTCTAAGGTACAGATACAGGGGATCTCCTCAGAGATGAAGACTGATTTGGGTAGCCAAGATTTGACCTTTGCAAATCATTTTTTCTGATCTTGATATTCATTTTCTCATCAAATTTATGATATGAATATTATTATTGCATGTGAAAAATACATTGTGGATTAAGAAACCTTTTAGAAAACATTTTATAAATCAAGCAGCTTCAGAACGTCAAGAGGTTTTAGTGTGTCTTATTTTGGCAACGGTACTTTTGCAAGGATGAGACAGATGGAATGTGCAGAATTTTTTAAAAGATGAATTTAGCTTAAGATCTTACTATATACTGGAATTTGTCCACAAATCCAAAGGCTCTGAGAATTTTTGAAATTAGTCTTTGCAGCAAATGGATTAATCAAAATTCTCTATTGAGTTCCATTCCTGCACATGCTATTGAAGCAGCCATTATAAGTATATTTAGTTTAAATAAGACTCATTATCCCGATTCCCTTATCTTTTAGTTACGTGCTGTCTTCATTGCATAGATCATATTTCTTGGTACATAACATTATTCTTTCTTCCTTTGCCTTCTCTTGTAAGAGAGTAGCCTAGTAAATATCCTATATTTACAGTTGTACACTATCATTAAAGTTCTTGCTTTGGAAGAGGGCAACAGAATCTGATTCTGTCTACAAGAAGTAAAGGGACTTTGGGGAGGGCTTATGATAGAGCTCATGCATCAGCAGGTGGGGCTGCACAGCCCAGCTTGTGGAAGGAGAGGGACCAGGGAAATGCTGGAAGCCTAGTGGGTAGGAACTCAGACTGTCTGAGATGGTTCAGCTCCACCAACAATGAGCCTCTGTGCCTCTTTTTTTGTTGTTGTTTTTTGTTTTCATTTTCTCTCCACCTCTGTGTTTCTTTAGTTACATTTCGAGGTCCTTACAAAATCTATCCGACCCATATTAGTCAATGCTTTATACCAGTGGCTCAATAAATTTTGTCTAGGAAATTCAGGGCAGGTGGCTGGGAGAACTCTTTTGAATTGAGCAGCAGCTACTTGGCCTCTACACATAAATTGTTTTCTGTACTAAGTGGACTCCTGCAGTACATTTAGTCTGGGATCCATCATGTCATATATATTACAACCTTCTGTTTTTTACTTAAGAGTTATATTTGCCATTGTTTTGAAACCATGGTTTGGCATCAGTGTGAGTATGGGAATACATTTGCTCCCCTTTTTAATTGCTGTTATCATATATGAATTGAAGTTTCAATGATGCTTACGGTCATACATTCGTTGAGTTCATTTTAGTAGTGTGACCACCAAGACTCACTGTAGCGTGGTCTAAAGATGGCTTTGGAGTCATTCACCGGGACTTTGGAAAGCTGACACAGCCTTTTGATGCCTGTGAGACTTGGAGCCGTTTGCATCACCCGTCGGAGGTCCCATTTCTTCATTGGCAAAATGACTTATGTTCTGTATTTTACAAAGGGACGTTCAGGTTTGTGTGTGTGTGTGTGTGTGTGTGTGTGTGTGTGATAATATACATGATGATATGTTCCTTGGCACCAGCAACATGTATTTATTCACAGCCCTTTTCATATTTTGACTAAGTTATTACAAACCTGATTTTATTTATTTTAGTGAAGTCATAGTAATGAGCCAAACTGCTGATATGGTGAGAACGTAGTTAAATAATGTGAAGAATAGTTGAAATTAAGGAAAGGCTTAGTTGACCTTTTAGTACCTGATGCTTTTGAATGTATGTACTAAAAGTAATGATGGCGATGACTACTCACAAATAATTTAACCTGCCACAAGGCCGTCTGTTGTTAAAATTCTGAGAAAGCAGAGGTGTGGATAAACTTCAGACATTTATATTTTGCCTTGTAATCTATTCTGCATATTAACATTTGAATATATACAAGATTATCGTCCTGAAAATTAACATTTTCCAGACAGACTAATGGGACATTTTAAGGTCTTACTGTTTAGGATATAATCCTCCCCCTTTTTTTCCTTTTCCCAATTAATTCTTCCTACAGTCTGAACTGGGACTGGAGTTGCTTTTAAGACTGTAATCAGGCAATTGCAGTGCCGTGCTTTAAGAGCACAAGCTTGGCCCGTTTCCTCCAGCTACTGTGGGTTGGCCGTAGCTGATTGACAAACCTCACTAACCTGCCCTCACCAATAGATGAGGAAAACAATAGTATCTCTCTAATGAGGGTGTTTTGAAGAGTAAATGGAATGATGCACTTAAAAAACTAACAATGCCTGGCTCTTTAACCCACAACATATTTTAGTTCTTACTGTGGTTATAATTATTATGTAAGAAGAAATGCACTAAAAATATGATTGTGTCTGAATATATAAAGAATGATATTTGGGTAACATTGAAACTCGTTTTAGATTCTTGAAAGGAACAGAGCCCTCGTCTAACTCACAGGATGGTTTCTTACCAGCACTGGGTAATTGTTACTGTGGTTCCAGTATTTGTATTTAAAATGCAATTTAAAGTCTAGTTTATTTTAACAAAGTTAAAGTAGATAAGGCATAACAGCAGTTTGGTGGTGATACTATTGTGGCTCAGTCAATATTGACTGGGATATATTTTTTTAACTTGATTGTTCTTACTAAAAATTATTTTGAGTAAAAATGACTTGTATGCAAATGTATAGCACTATAATCAATCCTTATGAGGCATTTCTACTGATGTACTCTACTGCTTGTGAAGTGGCCTCCAATTGTGAAGTAATACTTTTTATTATTAATAATGATATTAAATGACAGCTAGACACTATGCTGAGCACATTATTTGCATTATTTCATTTTATTTACTTTGTAAAGTGGTCACTATGCTCTCAATTTTGCAGATGAGTAAATGGACTTCGGGAGGTAACTTAATAAGGTCATGCACCCAGGGAAGGGCAGAGATGGAGCTTCACTGGCTCCAAAGCCCATTTGCAGTGAAAGAGAAGGCATCTTTGTCAAAGGTGTTGTGATGCAGGCTTTGCAAAGGCATTTCTGTGGTGATATAAGTTCTTTATCAAAGTTAGACATTATCACTAGTAAACCCATGGATATTTGTACTTGAAGAGTAAGGCTGGAGGTTTAAGTAGAAAGCAGCTTTAATTTCTCATTTTCTATAATGTTACTGTGTTTCATCATATATTTAATGGATAATGCTTTTTGATTATTTAGGGAGATTCTTGTTTGATGTTTTGCATGTTTGGACCTGAAAAACACCTCCTGCTTTCCAGGCAACAGAACAAAATAAAGAAGCTGACCATGCAGTAATGGATTTGGTTAGATGCCATTTATCCTGAGAACTTTGACTGGATTTTGATGTAATGTTAAATCTCTGTAACTTGATAGAATTAGAATAGTAAAACATAGTAAAAATGTATTTTCCTGAAGAGAGAACCTATGTCTTCCCGATACTCACTGCTCTTCCTTCTTTTAATTGGCAGAAAAAATTGGAGTAATAATTCCATGCCTTATTAATAATAAATTCAGATTTATTCAGTTTTAAGAATAATGAATTTGTTGGAATGTTTTTACACCTCTTTCTATTGATCCATCCTTACATATATATTTCCTAAAGTATCAGCAGTTTTGTACCATTACTCAGATGTCTAAAAGGCATTTAAATTATAGTGACATGTATTCTGTATTCTGGGATCTAACATGCCGACATTTCTGGCCTTTTTCTCTTCCAGTGTCTGTATTTATGCTGAAAGTCCAGGTGAATGACATCATCAGTCGCCAGTACCTGAGTCAAGCAGTTGTGGAAGTGTTTGTAAACTACACGAAGACAAATTCGACAGTAACTAAAAACAATGGAGCAGTGCTGATAAGAGTGCCCTATAAACTAGGACTCAGCTTAACCATCATTGCTTACAAAGATGGCTATGTGCTGACACCTCTGCCCTGGAAGACCGGAAGAATGCCAAGTAAGCGCTTAAGCAGTGTTCGCCTTCACTGAGTGTACATGATTTTTTTTTTTCCTTTGCTGTAGGAATCTCTTATTCTGGTCAACTGAAAATGAGAATATCTATGTGAAGTCAATATGAAGTAGATTAGAAAGGAGTGTCAGTTTGAAGAAAACATTAGGGCCCTTTTTGCTCCTACAGAGGCTTGGAGGAATTTTGAGCAAAGCTCTGGTATAAAGCTTGTGTGCAAGTCACATGCCCCAGGGATTACTGGGAAGCAGGGCGAGCCAGGTAAAGGGGGGACAGATGATGAAAGGATGTTCATGAAAGGTGAGGCAAACAGTTTAGATTTATGTGCTGAATAATAAGCCAGTTGTGATTGTAGATTCTTGAGCACAGTGAGTATAAGTTATTTGGAAACTGAATTTAATTAACAGTGTATATAGTCAATAGGCCGACAGCAGGTTAAAAATGAATTCAGGGAGCCTGACTATGAAGCTGTGGTTGTGCTCCTAGTGGAAATTAATAATGGAATTTCAGCAGAGTTACTGATTGCAAAATTACCATTGGTACAACAAATGCATGTTGTTAAGTACCAGAAGCAATAACTAGTTAGGAAAAATGATGCATTTTTTAAAAACTTGGCAAAATAATTTTCGAATGTGAGTCAGTCCAAATTTAAAAAAAAATAATAAATTTTGAGGAATAAATGTGTAAAAATTCCTGGGAAACTTGTTTTGCTTTTTCCTTGCTATAATTACTCTTTATTTTTTAATTTTGATTTTCAATTACAGCTGCCATTTAATATTACTTTATAATAGTTTCAGGCATATAGCATAGAGGTTAGTCAATCATATAATATATAAAATGATCTCCCTGATAATTCCAGTACCCATCTGGCACCATAAATAATTATTACAATACTGTTCCTTGTATTCCCTATGTTGTACTTAAAATCCGCATGACTATTCTGTAACTACCAATTTATACTTCTTAATCCCTTCACCTTTTTCACCCAGCCCCCAACCCCTCTTCCTCCTTGCCTTCCCCCTCAATCTGGCAACCCGGTATATTTTTTGTACCTATGAGTCAGCTTCCATTTTTTCTTTGTCTACTTTGTTCTTTAGATTCCAGGTGTAAGTGAAGTCATTTGGTGCTTGTCTTTCTCTGACTTACTTCACTTAGTGTAATGCCCTCCAGGTCCACCCATGTTTTCTGTCACAGATGGGAAGATACCATTCATTATGGCTGAGGAACATTCCCTTGTGTATGTGTACCACAGCTTTACCTACTCATACTGGGAATCTTGCTTTAAAAGAAGATTTACTAGAGGCAATCTGTAATTCCAGATAACTAAACTATTATAGAGTTATAAAATTAAAACTAAAATATACAGCTACAAAATTAAAACCATATAATATTATACTGTGGTACAAATCAGATACTTATATGCATTAAAAGAAAGTAACCTGTGATGAGGTACCATTATAAATCATTGAAAAGAGGCTAAATATTCAATAAATAGTACTGGGATATTTTAGTGAACGCTCCAGAGTACATTGGTTTGGATCCATATTCCAAAGTATATTGCTCAAGAGTTCAAATGTGGGAAACTGGATATTAAATATAAGAAAATAATAAATGATCTGATTTTTATTAGGATGATCTGATTAAACTTAAAAACAATGAAAGATTTCGTAAAAGTAGATTCGACTATAAAAAGTAGAAAAGTATTTTGAAAAAGCAACTGTACATCAAAAATCTAAATTAAAGGCAAACAAGAAGGTAGGAAAATATGTGAAACAATAAGGGGTGATATTCTTAACATGAAAAAAACTCATACAAATCAGTAAAAAAACAAAACACCAAGACCCTGCCTAAACAAGGTAAATGGACAAAATCAAGACCTATCAATTTTCAAACTAGGAAGTTCCAATGATTAGTAAATGTGACAAAGTACTTTTGTCACCTGAGAGTCTAACACTTGTGTAAGGAAATACACATTTCTATCCCTGGCCAGTGTGGCTCAGTGCATTGAGCACCGGCCTATGAACCAAAGGGTCACATTCCCAGTCAGGGCACATGCCTGGGTTGCAGGCCAGGTCCCCAGTCGGGGGGCGCTCAAGAGGCACAACACATTGATGTTTTTCTCCCTCCCTTCCCTTCTTTCTAAGACTAAATAAGTAAAATCTTAAAAAAAAAAATACACACTTCTTAGATTTTTCATCTTAGAAAAGTTTTTGGAAAGTAAACATAGTACCGACTGAGTGAGGTAGGATCAGAATTCTCAAACACTGTTAATGGAAGTACAAATCAGCAAAATTATCTGGATATCAGGTTTGAAATGTGTTAATGACTTCAAAATCTTTGTAATCTTTGACCCAGTATTCCACTGTTAGTAATCTGTCCTAAAGACATACAAATAAAGTTGACAGATATTCATGCACAAGGATGTTGACTTAAATAAGAGTTTTTTAATAATAATGAGAATGTAAACAGTCTAAATTTACAGTATTAGTGTAGTAGTTAAGTAAATCGTTTACTTCAGGAAATGAAATATATGACCTTGAAAATGTTATGAAAAGTTCTATCGAGGGACAGAAAGGCTTATTATATTATCTTCAGTGAAAAAGCACAGTAAAACTATTCTGTATACAATATCATGCTCCCTATTTTAAAAAATCACAGGGAGAGCTGGAAAGAGGTGTGCTAATTGTGACTAATGGGTATCTCGGTGGTGGTGGTGTGATGACCGTCATTTCCTTCTCACCCTTTTCTGTATTCCTCCACTTCACAGGGGATATACACCCCTTTTATAATCAGAAATGTTTTTTTAAGTGAAAATAAATCCGAAAGTAAGTTTTAGTGAGGTTAAGAAAGATTCCCCTCAGGTTTAATAGCCTGAAAATTCTGCCAGAGCTGCCCCTTTTAAGCCACCTATGACCGAGAAAGTACCCAAATAGGGAATGGTGCCCTAATTAGATTCACCTTCAGGTCCAAGCTCCTGCTTCTTACCTCCTTTCCAATCTAATGAGTCCATTAATCAGTCTAAATGTTAATGTATTCTGAACTGAAATTACACTTTTACTTGGTAGTTAGTCCTCTTTTCCTATTGTAGAAGAAAAGTATATTTCATTTAATGTCCATCATACATCATTGTATGCTTTTGCTATTTTATCTTGTCTTGTTCATTATAGCTCTTGGAAATATTTTAAAATATTAAAAATTTCCCCATTCAATGTTTTATCCTCTCATATGATTTAGGGATATTATGTTACTTCTATTAAAAGTGCAGGAGAGGGAGATAATGAGAATTTGTGCTTTGTGTAACTCCTCAAAAAACTTATTTTTCTAGTGTGCGATTGGTAAGCTTATTGGATTTGTTCTTGCTTACAAAGTGACAGTCTTTTGTCCCAGCTTCTTGGTCCTGATCTTGAAATAATTATTAGCTTCCTGGCCATCTGCACTTTCTCATCTCACAAGTTATTTCAGGTGCCAACTCTTACAGGCTGGTTCAGCCCCATCTGAGGTACTACTCCTAGGAATCTCTTTGTGTTAAACTGTTTCCTCCTTTGCCAGGTCAGAGCCTATTTAGCAAACCACACTGTGTGAAGAGCATTGCACATTTACATGGGATGTTAAAAAAGAAGTGTGGGTGTTAGAGAACCTTGAATCATGGAGCCAAGAAAAATGTTTTTAAAAATTATAAGAGGGAAGTAAGTAACAATGATAAGGAGAAAATAGAGGAAAGTTGTTCAAGTATTTAACTTAACCCTAAGTCTGGGGATAGTTAGAGAGCATTATTAGTCACCTTGGCAAACTACGGTACGAAATGGAAAAGATGATGAAAATAAAAGAGAGATGTCCAATCTTTTCTTAGCATTTTTCTGTAATCTTTTTTCCTCCATCATATTTTATGTTCATCCTTCCTTTTTTTTTTTCTGTCGCAGTTTGTTTTTCCCTACTTTTTATAGGGCCTGCTGGAACAGAACTATGTTTGTCTGTCCCACCCCCCATGTTTAATAAACTCTTTTAATTGTGCTATATTTCACAGTATATTCATCAATCACACTTTCACTGTTCCCGCAAAGCCAAGCAAATATATGGCTATTTGAAGACACTGTTTTAATTACTGGAAAATTAGCTGGTAAGTATAACACTTTACTCAGCTAGTAAGTGCTTAAAGTGGTTATTATGTAAATGGCACTTTTTCACTAATGAGTCAATCTTGATTATAATGTAGGAAAAATTGAAATTGATCAGGGATTGTCAGTACTGATTATAAGTTGATCTGAACTAAGTCTTATTTAACTATTCAAATGTAGTATTTTTGTGTGTGTGTAGCAGGAATCATTCTCTCCTTTTCTAATTTAGCCTCCAGTTGAGGACATTCATTAGACTTTTGGAAATACTGGAAAGAGCTTCTGAACCTCTTTCCCAATCTTCTCTCTCACTGTGCTTTGGCGGTTGGTTGAACTAGTAGATGAGCTCAGCCCTTTGGGGCGTTCTCATTTGCACGTCACCTGTCTCTGGCGTTAATCTTGCTGCTTGTGTGGCAAAGACCTGAGACCAGGCAGTTAAGTGTCTGCCCTGCGTACTTGATTTGCCCATTTGCATATCCTAAGGGGAAGGATACAGGAAGCCTTATTTGGGGGCTGGTTTCAGCTGTGTCCTCCAGTTTTGCTTTGACAACCATGAAGGTGATAGTTTCATCCTCACCTCCTCACCTCCCCTAACTAGCCCTTAAGGGAAAACCCAGCGTTTTGTAACTCTTACTGCGTATTATGTAAAATG
Source organism: Desmodus rotundus (assembly GCF_022682495.2). NCBI lineage: Eukaryota > Metazoa > Chordata > Mammalia > Chiroptera > Phyllostomidae > Desmodus > Desmodus rotundus. Next base: position 170,462,302 of record NC_071388.1, read on the forward strand.
TCTATAAATGACAATTTATTTTGTAGTGGGGAATTAATGTTTAGGATTAAAGCATAATAGGAACAATTGGTAAAGGCAGTAAATGCTCAAAATAGAGTTTATAAGAGAGTCGTGGTAAAAAGTATTGTTTTGGAAGTTCTCTTTTTCAGAAGCTATGTTATTTATTCCTAAAGCGTTAAAAAAACACCCCTAGTACTATTATTTGGGAAAAAATTAAACTAGGACTTGCAGTAGAATCTCTTACTCTTGAAATGCTAAGGCATTTGGCAAAATTTTGATCTCGGGTTTGCTGGTGCATGCAAAATAGGTGGATGTGGACCTGTGTGTAGAAGGATGAAAAGTAAGAACGAACTACATACATGCAGAGAGAAGCTATTGGGATGGCCAAAAAGTTCTTTTGGTTTATGCCATAAAATGGCTCTAGTAGCGCTTAGTTGCCTTTAACTCCACTCAAAAACAGTTTTTTTAGATTGTATTGTGATAGCCGTCATTATTAGTATTTTTTTAAAAATCAAAATTGAATTTTTATGTAGCCATTTTAATATTGAAAGTGAAAAAGAGAAGCAACAATTTCACCATATTATGCTTTATTATTTCAAGAAAGGTAGAAATGCAAGTCAAATGCAAAAAATGATTTATGTAGTGTGTGGAAAAGGAGCTATGACTAATTGAATGTGTGAAAAGTGGTTTGCGAAGTTTTGGGCTGGAGATTTCTCTCTGGACGATGCTCCTTGATGGGGTATACTAGTTGGAATTGATAGTGATCAAATCAAGACATTAATTGAGAATAAACAATGTTATACCATGCAGGAGATAGCTGACATACTCAAAATATCCAAATCAATAAAGTTATTGGTGAAAATAAAAAATGTGTCTTTTATTTTATGGAAAAAACCATACGGACTTTTTGGTCAATCCTAACATTTTATGCTCCGGGGCCTTTGTGGAATCAGGTTCTCCACAGTCCCTCTTCAGTTTGTTGTTTTGGTATTGTTTTGACACATTCCTCCTCGTTACTGGCCTCTTCAACCCCATTCCAATTGTAATTGCTGCTGGAATACATGAAGTAGATCAGTTGTGAGCATGTCCGTGTGCCACTCCTTTGCCGCTGTACCAAGCAGTAGGGAGCTCACCTACGTCTGGATTACATCGCCCAAGCCTTGACATATCTCCATGACAACACTGAACCCTCTTGAATTCTCAGGGTGCCTCCTTTTACTGCTTTATTTCCCTGAGAATTGACATATTGGTAGGGCCAAGCAGGAAAGGATGGATGTTTCTAATAATGTTAACTCATTCCTTAGAAGTTACACATCCTCACTTCCTTAAAACATTTGTTTTTACTTCCAAGATTTTATCAGGAAGGTGTTCAGTTTGTATAGTGAAAATGTGTCAATATATTTGCAATGAAATGAGCAGGAGAAGTCGGAAACTTCGGGAAAGTACAAAACCTTAGAGAAGGGACATGTTCACTAGATATTTCCCTTAGAGAACATGCTTTCAGTTGTATGAAGTTTGGATGATCAACATCATTTCAGTCACACAATGTACGAGGAAGTTGTAGTGATCAGAAGGCATTGGATTGTGCCCTCAAACAGCGTAACCAAGCAACGATGATATCTCATAAATGCACTGTTTGTTGCTGTATTCCTTAGCTGTTTGTTTACCAAGTGTTACTACTGTTCTAGCTTATAGAAGTTAGCTTATAGAAGTTATAGAAGTTATATAGAAGTTAACTATACATTGATTTTGTGAATTATCTTACATTATTTCATTTATTACTTATTGTCATGTGACACTTTAAAAACCAATACTTTTTGTATCCTAATAATTTTAATTGATTCCTTCTCTCTTTATCAGTGATCCTTAAAAAGTCCAAAGCAGAAGCTGATGTGTAATAATTTAAAGTTTTAATGATTTGGGTTGACCTTTGAATTGTTAAATATGTCGATTATAGAAATACCAATATGGCCAGAATTTTGACTCCATAAATTACATTGGAGGATAGTTAATTCAAAGTTATTAATATGAGATAATATTTATAAAGTCCCTGGCATTCAGAAGTAAATGACTGAATCTCAGCAAAGCCACCTTCTGTTTCAAGTTGCTGAAAACCTGATCCTAAATCAGCTTAAGCCCAAAGGTGGCACTTATTAATTGTTCACATAATTGATAGGTATAGGAGGCAGACCAGCTTTAGACATGGCTTGATCAGGGCTTCTGCTGAGATAACTGAGAATTACTTTTCTTCATTTCTCAACTCTTCATTTTTTAAATATTGTCTCAGTCTTCAAACCAGCTCTCTCATTTTTGGTCAAAAGATGGATTCTGCAACTCATGGACATATATCTGATCATATAAAGTCCAGGGAGGAAAAAGCAAACCTTTTTACCCCTAGAAATCCAAGCAAAACTCACACTGCATCTCATTAATTGTAGTTGTCACAGCACCCATCCCTGAACAAATCAAAGTATCCAAGAGAATGAGAGATGCTTTTGATTGGTTTCATCCCATTCCGGTATGCACCACTAACTCTACTCCCATTATAGAAACGAACTCCCACATATGTGGTTCCCTAGCATGAAACCCCAAAAAGGGTGAAGAATTTCTGGGCAGCAGAATCAAGGATAAAGGTTCCTTGTATGTTCTAAAGAAAGGTAAATCTCTAATTTTTTCAGTTCCAACTTTAAAATAGTAGTTATATGAGATGTTGTAATGTTTAGAAATAATTATAACTGCTTTACTCCTTTAGAGTAAAATGTCCTGGCCAATGATACTGTGCTTAATATGGATTTGTTTTATCTATTTGTAATGAGGGTTTTTTTTTTCTTTCAGATGCCAAATCTCAACCAAGTGTTCAGTTTTCAAAAGCCTTAATCCAACTGCCAGACCACCATCACATTAGCAACGTTACAGGCTATCTTACAGTTCTGCAGCAGTTTTTGAAAGTGGACAATCTTCTGTATACATCTGGAATTACTCTTAATAAATCAGGTATTGTCTCATTTTTACATAATATAATCATGTACAAGAAATAGTGCATAGATATCTCATCAAATACTGGTGAAGTTATTAAGATTGGATAGTCATTTAAGCTTGTGGGGATACATGTCACTTTTGCAACATAAATCTAGTTGTTAAACATGTGTAAGCAATGAAAGATTATAGTCTTCAGCACATACATTATCTCAAAAGAAAATTCAATTTACTGGATACTTTTATCTAAAGGGGTTTTAAAAAGGTATAAAATAATAATTACACAATAGTAAATTATTATGTAACTGCGAATTAAAAATACATTTAAAAATGGAAATTTGATTTAAGAAATTCAAACACACCGTTTTATAATTTGGCCTTCTATTCATTCTTATCAAATTGGTCAGAGTATCAACAATTACTAAATATAAAAAGTTTATAGATTGGAGTAAACAATTGTGTATTTTTTCATGTATATTTACTATTCTCTATGAGTAAAGTATATCTATTCCATATTAACAGTACTAATATATTTAAATAAGGCTTTCAGGACCTACCAGTTAAGGCAATGATGGAATTTTGTATTTCATTTAACGATCCGCCTATGAATGACATCCACACTGTGAATACACTGGTTCCACCATTTTTACCACTTGTTTCAACATAACCAAAACTCCCTGTTTAGAATCACCTCAGACAATCTGTAATTTTGATGGTTTCAGGTATGTCAAAATTTTCATTCATTTCATTTGGGAAACAACTGGAAATTAGAGTAATAAGGGCATGTTTTGGTTATGTTGAAGGTTGTTTGGAGGTTGGTTAGTTTTTTGAACCTGCTGTAGCTGATGCTATCAGTACTCTTTGCCAGCTGATCCTGACTCCTCTGTAACCTGCCTGTGCCTCCTGGTGCACACACCTGTGACTGCCTGAGGGCCTTCCCTGGTCCAGGAAGCAGGCTGGGCCCTCACGTGTGGCAGGTCTCAACAAATAACAGATGAGAGTACATAAATACTCCAATTTCTTTGCCTTGATTCTTTGTTTAAAGTATATTTTATTGATTATGCTGTTACAGTTGAACCCAATTTTTCCCCCTTTGTCCCCCTCTGCCTGGTACCCCCGTTCCCTCCAGCAGTGATCCCCCTTAGTTCATGCCCATGGGTCGTGCATATACATTCTTTGGCTTCTCCATTTCTATACTATTCTTAACATCCCCCTGTCTATTTTGTACCTACCAATTATTTTGTCTTGATTTGGTCCTGAGCCAGATTCTGTCCAGTGAGATTGAGCTGGAGTCGCCACAGAGATAACCTGCTCACTAACACATTCTGTGCTGGCTCCCTGTACTCCCTCAGTGGGGCGCAGCTCAGGGTCTGTTTCTTAAAGAAGCCAATCAGAGACACCTGCTGAAATTTTCCAGCTGTAAATTACAGGATGCTCAAAATAAATGCATTGACAAGAATGGTACAAATGAAGCTCATGTTGCACTGGAAGGGTTTTATGGATAAGATGCATTAGATTCAGTGGAAGGGATCATCATGTGCTCTGCCCTCCAACATTCTACCACCTGCTTTTGAGATTATTCATTCAGTGTTTCAATTATCCTGAGAATGCTGACATTTAAAAAATTCTGGAGCAGTGCTGTCAAACAGGATTGTTCTTCTGTTCCATCCACTATGGTAGCCACTAGGCACCTGTGGCTATGGAGCTCCTGATATATAACCAGCACTGAGAAACTGCACTACTCCTGTCACTTAAGTGTAAATTGTGCCCTGCTGTGGGTGGCTACTGTATTACATTGTACAGTTCTAGAGTTCGGTGCATATGAAAGTCTCCTTTCCCCCCCTTATACCTTCTTCCTCGTTTCTTTCTTTGAGTTGTCCTTATCCCAAGTAGTGGGCTGTCTCTCTCAGCAGCTGTAGCTGCCTTTGGTGTCTGGAGTCACTGACTGCATAAAGCTGGGGGGTGGGATTAACAGCAGTCATTTCAGAAAGCCAGCCAGCCTTACCAATGATAGTTCGATGTCAGAGATTGTAATTACTTACAAATTACCTAATACTTTGTGCTCACATTGGATTACTAACCAGTGTCCTACTCCACAAAATTTGTATTGCTCATCTTCTGATTTATGTTTCAGGCAGTTTGCAAGACCTAATTTTCTTATATTTAAGCTGAGAATTTTCAGTAAGCCAGCAGTCAACTTGTCTGATACGTGGTAAACACCAGATGATGTGCAATAATGAGAATTCTTTTCCGTGGTCCACCTCTCTGCCCTCCAGCTCTTGGCTCTCTCCTTTCCATCCCCCCTCCTTCCCTCCCTCCCTTTTCTGACTTGGGGGCTTTGCTTCTGCCTAGAAAGCTGTGCCCTGAGGTGTTTGCATGGATGGCACCTTCTCATTTGGCCAGAGCTCAGACATCCTCTCCTCAGAAGTGGCCTTCCTGACTACCCAATTACATTGTCTCTTCAGATTCTCCTTAAAGCACGATAGTATCTTCTATCAAGCCTGAAGGCTAAAACTGACAATGAGTAAAGACAGGGAAAAAAAGGATTTTCAATAGTAATGAAACCTGTGGGAAAAAATATTGCAGGCAACCTGGGAAATCACGTGTTCACTGTATTTCTGGGGCCTAGATGGGTGCTGGTCTTGGTAGGTGAGGTAAATATTTGTTAAATGCATAAGCAAAGACTCTAGCTTTTAAGCTGTAGAGTCAAAAGTTTAGCCACAAGGACCAAATAATATATAATAAGTATACTTTATTCAAGTATTTCTGTGTTAGTAAATTACTTGGAAAATCTGAAATTATCAAATTACTTGTAGAAAATTTACAATTTTAGCATTTATAACCACATTATTTTATTCATTGTAAATATTCTGGTGTATATTATAACTTTGGCATTGCTAATATTTCAAAAACAAAACAAAGGCATTTTTTTGCTTTTCTTTCCTAAATAATAAAAAAAATATAGAGGTAGCTCCTAATATTGAAGAAGGTATCCTATAACTTGTATAGTCAAATTTTTAAAACTTTAGGCAAAACAGCATAATGAATTCTCCTATTAATCTCCTTTCCCCTAGTTTTCAAGTTTGAAGTCTAAATAATATTGCAATATTAATTTTGAAGTCTTAAGTTTATATTAATTTTTTGAAATATAGTATTAATCAGATATATATCAAGGACTATTTTATCAGCTAATCTTGCATAGCAATTTTGTTTGTCAAACTTATATACTAAAAATTGCATTTTGAATCAGAATGCTTTTTACATAAGGTGACTTTGAGTATAGGCAAGTGTGTTGGTTCCAGTTCTTGAAACAGATGGCTTTAGGAAAAGGAGAGACAGAAGTTTCAGACCAATATTTGCACTGATGGTGTGGTAGGGCAGACTCTTTATTCAGCTGTACTAGTAAGATGTGCGGTGTTTCTGGTTGCTGGTTTTGTAGGTTTTTAACAACAATGAATTGGACTCCATTGACTTTAACTCGGATGACTGGGAGAATTAGATCTCTAGGCTTATATGTTTAGGGACAGATGTGTCAATGTTACATGAATATATCCTACATTAGCATATGATACATTTAAAAAATTTTTAAATCCTTAATGAGGATTCAGCATCCATTTGAAATTAAAGATGGATAGCCCTGGGTGAACTAGAGGAACTAGATATTATAGGCCAATATTAATTTGTCATTAATATATAACTACAACCTGTGTTTTACATAAGATTTTAATAAACTTTTTTTAGGTTTTGAAAGTATTGAATTGACTCCTCTTGCTGCAGTATGTGTGAAGATATATTCTGGAGGAAAAGAATTAAAGGTGGATGGATCTATTCAAGTTTCTCTCCCCCTTCTACATACAAATGATATGAGTGCAGGGGATCACATCCCTGCCTGGACATTTGATATGAACACAGGTATGTGAGCTAGATACAAATATTCTGAATATTTTTCTTTGGAATGTTTGCTCTTAGAAATGTTTCTGTGTTTTCATTTTTTCAGCTTTATTGTGGTATAATTGACAAATGAAATTTCTATATTTTAATATAGAATAAAATAATTCAATATGCCTTATTTTTGAAAACATTCAAATATATCACTTATATTTGAATGTTTTATCTTTAGTAGAGCATTAAATCAGTAATGTTACAATTTTAAGTACTTTGTCAACCACTAAAATTGGCCCCCCTTTGATTATTGTAATACAACTATGCAGAAAATTATATCAGTATATTAACAAACAGCATTATTTACTGACTATCCTGTTTTTAAAAAAATCCCCTAATATTTTGAGCAGAAACAAATTTTTTAAAAGATTTCTACTCTTATGGGTGTTTGTTTTGATAGGCAATATGAACTCATATCTAAAAACTTGGTTAAAGCAATTAAGATATATATGCTATATTCATGAAAATCAATAATTGTGTTATTAAGAGATAGGAAGAGTGGTTGTTTCTCAAAAAAAATTTTTAGGTACCAATTTTGTTTCCTGAATTTAACCTCCAAAATGGCTGCTGGAATTACTTTTTCTCCTCTGATTCCTTTGGTTTTGTTTTTGTATTGGAATGTAAATAAGGTGGGAGTCTTTAAGTTAAGGCTGCCACCCACTCCATAAAAGGAAGTGATCAGTCTACAAAGTTTTCCAGGACTTGATTTCTCTCATATCTCATCTGGGAACCAAGAGGCCCTTGTGGTCAGCCAGTGAGATGCACAGGTTTATTTAGGCTTAGGTCACAGGTGTGAGGAGGGAATGGAGCCCAAAACTAATTGTGTGGACAAAGAATAGGGAGCAGTTGATCCTTAAAGGAGATTTGAAATGAGATTTCACAGTAACAAGAAAGTAGATAGTGTGGGCGCTAAAGAGATTGTATGGAAAGTAACCTTAGAGGGTGATGTGATCATAACTCCTTCCTGGGCAGGTCATGGCGGGCAGTCATGCTCTAAGGCACATGACTTCATTAGTAAAAGGCTTACCTTTGTCTTAAGCAAGCCCTGTCCATGGTTTATGTGCATCTAGGTTAATACATCTTTGAAATGCCCTCTTTCAGACCGTTCCTTCTCATATGTGACAACCCTTAAGAAAGCACAGAGCTTTGGCTGGATGGTTCAGTTGGGTGGAGCATCGTGCCATACACCAAAAGTTTGCAGGTTTGATTCCCTATCAGGGCACGATCCCCAGTTGGGGTGCAAATGGAAGGCAACCAATTAATGTTTCTTTTTCACATCAATGTTTATCTCTCTAAAATCAGTAAAAACATATCCTAGGGTGAGAATTTTTTAAAAAAGAAAAAAAAGCATGTAATCTTACCTGTCCTGAAATCCAATCCCCACCTTGCAAAACCTGAGGAAAAAAAAAAAGAGATTTTCCCAGAGAGCTGGGAAAGAACCAAGTGGCTGCCTTGGTCTCCCATGGCCCTGACTGTTCATTTAATTTACCAGCATTGCTTACTCATACAATATGACTTACAAGTTTTTCCATCACTTATTTTACAATGCTTCCCATAAAAATTAACATAAAAGACAAGTCTTTTGAGGTGTTCCATGGCCCCTAATGGAACAACGCAGAGTTATTCCTACATATTTTGAGATTTTAATCCTTAATACCCCAATATCTAATGAAAACTGAGAAGTAAGCAATTAGCATTCTTTAGCTTGGCAGATTTATGGAGACACTTTATAACCTCCAGAAATACTTCATGGACAGCAAACTCAATTGTTAACATGGACTTACTTTTGTAAAACCCAGGCAAAGTAAAGAAAGGTCAGTTTTACATAAACCAACAAACTCAAACTAGCGTTTATGCACTAAGGATTACTCTTAGATCACATGAACTTGAACAATCATTTTGAGTTAGTTTCTATATTTCTGAGAAATCTAGAATACCCGATCCTTACAAGCTCTTGCCTTTGAATTAACTTTAGTGATATTATCCCGAGGCAGAAAGCTACTTCACATTCACAACATACGTACGAGTATAGAGACACGCAAAGACAGAGACCTTTTAGCCATGAGAAGACTCACTAGATTTTTATCAAGGAACGGTTGGATCCAGATTTTGTTTTGAAGGCATTTACAATTGATATCTGTCCTTGACAAGTCAAGTTCCAAATGACCTCCCCCCTCTTAAAACAGGGACAGCCATTTGTAATACCTCAGAGAATTGGGTTGACATCTCAATAGCTCCAGAGGTTGATCCACTTGCCTGGGTCTTCTTTTTGTAGTGTTGAGACACCCGCGAAATGTTTTCCATATACCCTGCCTAATTTTGTAGCCTGTTTCTCCGGCTGTCCTCACAGAAGGTTAACTCGGAAGTATCTAGGGATCCTCATCTCAGCCACCTTCCTGCATCAGTGTTAATGGGAGGCTGACTGTCGTGGGGCTTGTGGGCCTTGGAGGCACGATTTTCCATGTTCATTTTAAGATCTGTAGAGTCTGAACAAACTTCTAGAGAAAGCCAGCCTTTACATGCACGTGTGCACATCTCTAGGTGGGCCAAATGTGGTGAATATCCCTCCAGGGCTGCTTCACTCCCTGGAGGAAATGTTTCCTCAGGTAGCCTCACATAGGTTCTTAGTCATCTAAGAATACCCGAGCAAGGGCCAGCGAGAGCTCACTTGACGCCACCAAAACCGCCCTGCTTTCCAAGGCTTGCTTGGGCCCCTCTCTCGGGGTGAACCCACTCCAGGGCACCCTGCCCTTCTCCCCAGGGCTCTGGCAGGCTTCTCTGGGGTTGGCTGCGTTACCACACTGGACGCCTCGCTGTGCCCATCTCCACCACTCTGGATCTGCGGATCTGCAACAACTATCATCACCCCGTCGACTATTTGAGTTGGAGAAGCCAGTGTCCTTTCCCTTTCAGAAATCCTTTATTCTCTCATTTAACCAGCCTTGGTTTTGTTCAGACAACACATTTTTCTTATCCTTTCCTTGGGTTATTTCAACCTTTATCTACACTGAGGATTTTCTAAGAACAGCTCAGATAAAGTCATGGACCTGCTACTTAAAGCAAGGAGGCTCAGGATTTTTAGGTCTCCCCCAAGTTCGCTGGACTTGAAGTAGGAAGTTGGTGGGGCATAATGGGCTCCTGCTCGTACCTAGTACTGGGCCTGGGTCCGGGTCCTCAGGGTGGTCCTGGCTGGTGGGCTTTTTGGGAATCCAGCTGTACTGTGCCAAGTAAATGACAACATGAGAAATGACAACCTGTAGAAAATTTTGTGAGTTTACTTGAGCCAAAATGGACTATAGTTGCCTGGAAGTGAGATCTCAGATGCTGCAGAGAACAGTTTGCAGTTTCTATTATGCATTTGGAGTTAATGAGAATGTGGGAAAAAGCAAGGCAGGGATTGGATTACAGTATTATGAGCTTTCCTGAGGATGGTTATGCTTTGGAGGCATATTACTTTTTGCATTTCAAAGGTGTGTTAAACTAGAGGAACAGAAACAATGGGCAGAGTTTTCTTAAAAACCTTTCAGTGAAGAAGATACAGGCCTGGGCATGTGACTACCCACCTTACCTGTCCAGTTTGGAATTTACAATGTATTTCAGTCCCCCTTTTTCATCCACAGGGAAAACCTTTTCATTTAGTTTCAACAGTACGTTCTATGCTCAGTACTTACTTCTGGTCATCAAACGTTGGGAGAGGGGGTGTTTGTCCCACACTGGGCAGTTCTCAGAAACCAGCTGGGTATCTTACAACTCAGTTCAGACACTGTCCGTTTGGAGTTTGCATCAGATCCCACAGGTTAAGGGCTTAGTCCCACAGGACCGTCCTTCCTCCTCAGATGCCAATCACAAGTCCAGTGTGTGACCTGTGCTTCTGACTAACTGGCTATAAACTGGAGGTTCCCATTACCCTCTCCTTCAGTTCAATACTTTGCTAGAACAGCTTACAGGAAACCAGTTTCCTTATTAGATTAACAGTTTATTATAAAAGGCTATAACTAAGGAACAGCCAGATGGAAAACATGCATAGGGCCAGGTATGGGAGAAGAGGCGCGGAGCTTCCATGCCCTCTCCTCTGAGTACATCACCCTCCCAGCAGCTTGATGTATTCACCAGTTCTGCTCTCGTTACCCTGTAGCCCAGGGACTTTTCTGGAGGCTTCTTCGTATGCAGGCATTACTGGTTAAATTATAGACCATTGGTGATTGAACTCAATCTCCAGTCCCTGTTCTGTCTCTGGAGGTGTGTGGGGGGTAGGCTGAAAGGTCCAACCCCTCAAATCACTTGGTTGTTTTCTTGGCAACCCACCCCCCCAGCCTTGGGGACTTTTCAGATACTAGCTCATGACAAACTCAATTGTTGTTGAAAGCAGCTTGCTGTAAATAACAAAAGACACTCCGTTCACCTTTATGGGTTTTATCACTTCAGAAATTCCAAGGGTTTTAAGAGCTTGGTGCCGGCACTGGAGACTAAGGCCAAAAATGTATTTCTTACTCTAAATCAGAGTATCCCAGTAGTATGTATACTGTTGTAAATCAGTGGATGAAGAGCTGCAAGACCTGGATTTCTAGCCCACTCACCAGCAGTATGATTTTTGAGCAAACACCTTATTTGAACCTCAATTTCCTAATATGTTGAATGAGAGAGTTGTTTTAAAACACTTTAAAGAATATCTGCTTTGAGTCCTGAATTCTGATTGTTCTTTCTGGTGAAGGTCTTTGTCTGTAGTGTACTGTCCAGTGACAAAATTTTTGAATGGATTTATCACATATGCAACATTTATATACATTGTATACACTATCACTGTTTAATCAGAAGCCCAGAACAGGTTTCAAATAATGACCTATTGATAAAGTTGGATTTCACTACTCATATATCCTTAAGATATATCTCAATAGGCACAATTTAAACATTATTTGGAGAGTCCTGATTTCCTTAAATATGCTTACAGTCTTTATTTATAATGAATTTATTTCTTATAGTCATAAAAATCAAATTATTTTATTTTATATCTCATTATCATATGTGCTATATTACCACGTAATATATGAAGTACATATTACCCCACAGTAATATATTGTTACAGCTTTCATAGTCTTTGAAAAAGTCCTGCAAAGTAGTCTGTACTTGACTATCAGCAAACTCCTATCGGCTCTACAGAGATGTAAATAAAAATACCAGGCAGTTATATTTATCTTTCTTTTTAGGAACTTGGATAAATCATGGCCGGGGAATGGTCAAGGAATATAATAATCATTTAATTTGGACATACAACGCACCACATTTGGGCTACTGGATAGCAGCTCCACTTCCAGGAACTCGAGGTTTGTAAAAGTGAAACAGGAAGTAATTTAAAACGACAACAACCCAAGTAGTCATGCTGGAATTGAGAGCAGCACATCTCAGTGATAAGCACTGCCACTTACCTGCTGTATGACACCGGAAAAAGCTTCTAGTCTCTTGATCTCAGCTTTAAAGATTAGGCTCCATGAACTCTAAGGTCTCTTACAGCTACAATATCTGGTAAAGTATGAAGTTGGTTCAAATCAAGTATTTTCTTTTCTTAGTTTACTTTAAGGAAAAAAATAACTTCTACCCAGATCAGTTAGAGCATTTGGATGCAATGAGCAGGAATAGATTTTGGATAATTAAAATAATGTTAGGACGTAGGGAGTTCACAGGATGCTAGGAAGGCTGTAGTAGCGGATTCTAAAAGGCAGGCAGAAATCCCAGGGGCCCCCTTAACCAGCCTCCTGCTGCCTGACACCTACTCCAGCCCTTCGCAGTCCTTGCCTCACACTGTTCCTGACCATTCTCAGGATGCAGAATTTGCTTGGCCTAGAGTTGGATCGCCAGCACGCCCCGTGATGGAGGAAGGGCTGCTGAATGATAGGGTCCCCAGACTGTTCCCAAGACCAGAAAAGTGATACCCCAAATGAAGATTGGCCTGACATGAACAGAGGTGGACACAACCCAAGAACTATCCATTAGGGATGATTTGTTCATTTTTCTAGATTTAACATTTGTACTTAAGGAAATTCCACATTTATCTGAGTTGTGTAACTCTCTCAAAATACTCAAATATTGCATATTTCATCTGTTAAGTTTTCTATTAGAAAATTCTTCTAGTCTGCTGTGTTATAGTCTGGTTGCACTGTGGGCCTTTGGGGTGCTCGCAGGTATAAAGGGAGTTGCTTCTTGACCTTCCCTGCTGCCAACTTCGCTAAGTAACTTTCCAGCCTTCTTATTGCTCTTGTGCCTCACCTCATCGTCCTTTAACCTATGGCTTTGTCATCTACAAAAGCCAACAAAGCAAAACTTTCAGTGCCGGTTCGGTGAAGTTTGGGAGAGTATGGAAGTGGAATGCATGTGTCATCTCCAGTCATGTGTCAGAGAATTAATTCTTTTGGTCAAGTGTCTTGGCTCCCAGCTGAGAGGCAGCTGTGACCTGGCTGTTTTGTGCTGGTCAGGGATAGTCCCAGGGCACGTGCTGATCCAGGATGTAGAAGATGTTTGCATACATTTCTCTGCAGCATTCTCTCATCTAACTTACTGTGGCTCTCCATTAATGTGAAGACTCTCCCAGTTTTCCTGAACCTTTTTTTTTTTTTTTTTTTCCTGAACCTTTTTTTAAAAAATAGTTTTTAATTTTCATTTTTTTGTTGACAACCTTTGAATTTTAAACTGTGCAACTAATAAGACTTTTTAAAATGAATCCAAAATTTAGTATTCCGATACAAGAAATAGAAGCCATTAACTATATATGATCAGAAGGGATGTTCTCTCTGTTTCTATTTTGAACTTAGTACTTACGAGATTATTTATTCAGAAACCAGAGGGTGGTTAGTTTTATTCTTCATGATGTGAAGTATCATGCAGTCTTGCTAGCTGTCTGGCCTTATCCCATTCTAGATTTGCAACTATAATGAAATATTGATGAAAAAGCACAATTAATATTTAATGTAGTACTTCAGCTCAACTAAATCCAAGTTATTTCATATCTAATAAACATAGCCGAAGGAGCACTTGTGTTTTATAGAGAAGTGTACCTTCCACTAGACATGTGCCTGAAACAACCAATTTATATAGATGACCTTATGAATTACGAAAGCTGAGTAATTTTCTAAAATAGGTTAAATTTTTGTTTCAGCTTATATGTTGCAAAAGATTTGTGTGAATCAGAGTAGTAAAATAGAAGTGTGGGATTCCCATGTAGTCTGAATAAATACCTTCTGGTGATGCTTTTATTCTGCAAGCATATCACAATCTAAGGAACACTATACTAGAAATGTGCGCAACTCGGTTGTAGCTCTGGCTTTGCCAGTGACTAACTGGGTGAGTTTGAAATAGGTCCTTATCCATCCTAGTATTAGTTTTCTTGTTTCTAAATGGTGGGTGTTGGATACGATGATCCCCAATACCCCAAAACATTTTAGGATGTGGGTGTTACCTTAAGATCAAAACTGCTCTCATGATGGGCTAGCTACTATGCTGGAGCTGCTTTAGTAGCAATTTGGTTAATATAGAAATCTATTGTTTTAAATAAATCTTAAATAGAATTCTAGAATTCCTTAAAAAATATTAAGTGCAAGAAATTAGTTTTTCATAGATTGTTCTTGGTAAGTATGTGAGTATAGAGTTTAATAAACAACTTATTGTTCTTAAATATTCACTTTCAAATGTATTTGAATTTAAAAAATGTATTCTAATTTTCTGCCTTTCTAATCCCTTCTAGGCATACATACACACATGCAGATTCATAATTTTTTGCTCTTGTTGTACATATAGGATTTGGGACAAACCCAATAGTATCAGCTTCCTATTTCCAAATGTGAGTTTCATTGGACTCCCATGGAGTAAAAATTGCTAGCATTTTTTTTGTGTGTGTGTGGAAACAAACACTCTTATAGTCTTAGGAGAAGTTGAGTTTTATCCAGCTTTAATCAAACTTTACTCCTTTGCAGCTCTGGATCCTCACTAAGAATCTACAGATAGAATTGTTATTCTTATTTCTTTTTGTTTGAAGAAATTTCCTATTATGTACTGTTGTAGTGGGTTGCCTGTTAGATATGATACTTTATTAGTAGTAACCATGTATGAAAGTGTGACCAGTCTGGAGTGCCTCTTCATACATAACCTTGAAGCTATACAACTGTGTAGTATAGCCAACACCTAGTGAGTGCTTATTCATGTGCTCAGCACTGTTCTAAGTGTTTTAGAAGTATTATTTAATCCTAAACAACCCATGTGGATTAGGTAGGACAGATATGAACTGAGATACAAAGAAATGGAACTTGCTGAAGACCACACAGACACAAATGGTGAGGCCAGGATTTCATTTCAGGCACTCTGGCTCCAAAGTCTGTGTACGTGTCCATAGTGCTGCTTCTCCAAATCCTTCTGCTGTTCCTGTACTTTTGTTAAATTACATGCTGCAAAATCTAATGGATGACCCTCTGTCCCTTCCAGTGTCCTTGGCAGAGGTGAGAGTCTCATTCTGGAGGTTTCCTCTTGGCAGAGATGACCAGATAACCCCTTGTCTCACTGTCCTCTTCGCCTTTGCATCCTGAGACCATATTACAGTCTATGAAATGCTGATCAGTGGGGTGGTTATGTATATTGCTTAACAAAATGAAGTCTTAGTGATGCTGAAAAGATTTCCTCAAGGTTAGTCGCCCAGTCGCATTGATTTTCATGCAGAGTCTTTTCACAAGTAGCCTACACTTGTCATTTTAGAGTATTTGTCAGCTTTTACTGCAGCTAAGCTTCTCACAGCAGCACTGTCTCTACGCACTCTCTCAGAGGGGATGGTGGGTCAGGGCCTCTGCTGGGCTCAGCTGACTGGGACCATGGCACCTTCTTATTCTACGGCCCGGGCTGAAGGAGTTGCAACCTTTCATCCTTCAAGTCTCAGAATTTTTGGATTCTCTCTAGTCCTTTCATCCCTGCTTACTTTGGCACATTCTATTTTGAATTTATTTTTTAAACACTTTTTAATTGAATGCAGCTAGTAACAGTCCAGACTCACTACTGATATTTTATCACAAAACCTCTTTGCACAAACCTCAAACTAATTGGAAATATTTTCTCCCAGTTTATGCCACCAAATATTTTGCTGCTACATGACCTGGGTTACCGTTTTTACTGCCTACTGAAACCATTTCCTCACTGCTCACCGCCGGGCCTGAAGCCAGGGTCACGTATTTTAGGGTTTTGTTATAGCAGCATTTCAGCATCTCGGTACCAATGTCTATAATAGCCATTGTTGCCATCACAAAGAAATCTGCAATCTCGATGGCTAACAATGGCAAACATGTGTTTGTTGCTTATGTTTCAAGACTGTTGCCCTTGGCTTTGTTCACTTCAACATTTTTTATCATTCCGGAACCTAGGATGATGGAATACCAGCTCTCTGGAATGCACTGTTGGCATATTAAGAGGACCTTCTGCTATCCTCTAGGAGGGATGGGCCATATCATGCAAACTTAAGTTGCTCACCTATCACCAGGCAGAGCAAGTCAGGTGATTAAGCCCAAAGGGTCGAGAAGGTGTTCTCCACCCACAGGAAGCCTGCCTTTGGAGGAGGGTAAACAGTAAAAGTTTGTACACATACAGAATCTGCTTCACCCAGGATGGGGCGCAGTTGGAAATTTGATCTAAAGTATATTTTCTTTTTGTTTGTTTGTTTATATTGAACCATTTAGGTTCAGGTATAAACGGAGACCCAAAGGATATCGCTGCCTACCACACAGTGTTTCTCACAGCCATATTAGGAGGAACAATAGTCATTGTCATTGGATTTTTTGCTGTACTTCTTTGTTATTGCAGGTGAGAAAATATGAATGCATAGAAACCCAAAAACCTATCATGCCAGTATGTTCTTGTATTACAAAGGCTTTTTTGTAGAAATCAATGGGTACTCTCTCAAATATGTACATTAAAATAAGAATGGTTATATTCTAACAGCATTGCCTGACGTACATATTGTAGGATGAATATTTAAATGAATCTTCTAGATTTTACGTGGTAAACATCATTTGCCTTTTCTTCTACTCCAGGGATAAGTGTGGTTCTCCGCAGAAACGAGAAAGAAATATCACCAAACTTGAGGTCCTCAAGCGAGACCAGACAACTTCAACAACACACATCAATCACATCAGTTCAGTCAAAGTTGCCCTAAAAGCTGAGGACAAGTCACAGTTATTCAATGCCAAAAACTCCTCCTACAGCCCGCAAAAAAAGGAACCATCAAAGGCAGAAGCAGAAGACAGAGTTTCCATGGTAAAAACTCGGGACAATTTTAAAATCTACAGTGAAGATGTTTCATTTCTATCGGCCAGTCAAAATAATTACTCAAGACACCCAACCCAGTCTTTGGAGTCCAGCGTAGGGTCCAAGCAGCCTAAACATATTAGCAACAATCTGTCTTCCCTAGGTGAGGCTCAAGAAGAAAAGAGGTATCTCACAGGTAATGAAGAGGTGTACGGGCGTTCGCACATTCCTGAACAGCTGATGCATATCTACAGCCAGCCTATTGCCATCCTTCAAACATCTGACCTTTTCTCCACTCCAGAGCAGTTACATGCTGCCAAGTCAGCTACTTTGCCAAGAAAGGGTCAGTTAGTCTATGGCCAGTTGATGGAACCGGTTAATAGAGAGAACTTTACACAGACCTTGCCCAAAATGCCAGTGCATTCGCACACACAGCCTCCAGATGCCAGGGAAGAGAACGTCCCACTTGAAGGTCAACAGAGCTTGCCGTCCCAAACTTCAGACTGGAGCCGGTATTCGAACAGCTTACTAGAATCTGTTTCTGTTCCCGGAACACTAAATGAAGCTGTGGTAATGACTCCCTTTTCATCAGAGCTTCAAGGAATTTCAGAACAGACCCTCCTGGAGCTGTCCAAGGGAAAGCCCTCCCCTCACCCCAGAGCCTGGTTCGTGTCTCTTGATGGAAAGCCAGTTGCACAAGTGAGGCATTCCTTTATAGACCTGAAAAAGGGCAAGAGAACCCAGAGCAATGACACAAGTCTGGACTCCGGCGTGGACATGAACGAGCATCACTCAAGTAGAAAACTCGAGAGGGAGAAAACTTTCATCAAAAGCATGCATCAGCCTAAGATTCTTTACTTAGAAGATTTAGACCTGAGCAGTAGTGAGAGCGGAACCACTGTCTGCTCCCCTGAGGACCCAGCTTTAAGGCACATTCTAGATGGAGGGAGTGGAGCTATCATGGAGCACCCGAGGGAAGAGTCCCCAGGCAGGAAAAGCACTGGTGAAGATTTTGAAGCCAGTACATCCCCCACTAAAAAAAGGGGCCGACCACCACTAGCCAAAAGAGATAGCAAAACGAATATCTGGAAGAAGAGAGAGGAACGCCCACTGATCCCCATAAATTGACAGCAAGGATGGTTGTGTCTCTGCTCCCTTGTGCTGTTTATTCTTGCTTCTTGTTGTAAATTGCGGTATGAACTTCTTAAGGAGGTGAGACTGAGAGATCCAATGGGCCCTGGACATGTCTCAAGCAGAGTAAATAGTAAAATGGTAATTCAGTAATGAGAGAGAAAGTTACTAAGGAATGTTCTTTCTGACTTACTCTTTTGTTTTTGGGTGCTGAAGTTGAAGTATCCAGGAGTTCAAAATGTCAAATAGCTTCAAGATGTTAGTCATCTGAAAATGTTGCTCAGTCAGCCAGCTCAGTCCTGACTCTTAAGAATCACATTGTGTAACCCATACTCCTAAAGTTTCTCCCATTTAAAACCGTAGCCTCTGCTTTGATGACTACTACCCCTGTGAAACATTTAGAAACGAAACTGTATTCTTCAGGCATCATATTTGTGTGATAGTACTGTTATGTTCTCCACTGCCTATTCTTGAAAATAACTTGATAAATGTTCTGGACTGATGTAATTCTAAAGTTTAAAGACCAAACAATTTTTTTATTTTATTTTATTTTTTTTTGCTATAAACAGCATGCATAGTGTACCAGCCCCAAAGTAAATCCAATATTCATATAAGATGCGCAAGAAGCTACTTGGTTGTTAGAGAGGGAAACTCCAGAAATTTTGTTGTGTTTGGATATAACTTCATAGAATAAATGGTAATTAATTTGTTATTTGGAAATCAGAAATGAATGATCTGATATTAAATTTTTACTTAAAATTTTCTCTTCCCCTTCCTCAAAAGTAAAGTGAGCTTAGCTGTCAAGGAAACGTGTACACTAACCTGGGCCCTGACTGGTGTGGCTCAGGGGGTTGGGCATGGGCCCGCAAACCGAAAGAAAGATCACTGGTTTGATTCCCCATCAGGCACATGCCTGGGTTGCAGGCTAGGTCCTTGATTGGGGGTGTACAAGAGGCAACCAATCGATGTTTATCTCTCTCTCTCTCCCTCTCTTCCTCTCTAACAATAAATAAATAAAATCTAAAAAAAAAAAAAACCAAACCAAAAAACTTTACACCGTGTAATCTGGAAAATAAAACAATAGAAACCCTGGTCTTTAGTTTAATACTCACTGATACATGTAAAATCAGTTTTAAGAGGGGTCTTCTATTTAAAAAAAATTCTGGCATTGAAATGCTATTGATTTAAAACCAGGTAGTTGCTTATGAACATTAAAAAATTAATAACATCTGGAGCTAAAGGAAATAGACATTTCAGTCTTTTCTTAAATATTGAGCTAAAAAAGAAATGCCATTTCCCTGAGACTCAAATACACCTTTAGGATATTAGGTACCTGTATAGATTTTTTTCCTGTTAACATTCATAAAAGATGTTTGAGAAAAACAGTTTCAATTTTATGGGAAAAGTAAAAATTTTTTCTTAAATCACAGCCTTTGCAACATTCCTCCCTCCCCCCAGTTTTGGAAGTAATATATCCATATTTTCATCATAGCAAATAATTCAGTGGGAACACATTCAACAGCTGCTTTTAATTATAAGTGTCTTCAACTCTGAATTATTATTCATATGTCCTAAAAATAAATCTCTTTGTTAATTAAAATCAATTCATCCCATTTTTCTTAAAACTTCCGTGAAGGCAAATGTCTGAAGCAGATTCCCCTTTCCCTTGGGGGGAAACGTGGAAGGAAATTGCTTTATTTCTCATCCCCTACTAATCAACATGAGAGCAACATAAAGACCCCAAGACGCATAAGTTTGAAAGAACCAAAATTAGCCACACTAGCTTTAGTCAAGTTACAAAGTGATGGACAATGACAGACCACAGTCTTCTTCTCCAGGTCATAGACTTCAGCCAATGTTCTTCCTGTAACCACTTCTGAAGCACCTAACCTGTCAGGTGATATTGTTACCTTTCTGTATTAACCCAAAGAACTTAAAGACCAAGGTAAAAGGTTGCTATATTTTACCCCAATCCATAGAAGAGACAGAAATTTTGGTAATAACTAGGTTTACATTAATTTTTGTGGGGTGTAGTGATAAGGCTCAAAATTAGAGGAAGCTTCTTAATTGGTCTTGTACAGAAAGATGCATTAAAAGCGGCATAAATAAACGTCCTGGAAAAGGTTAAGGAGTTAGTGCTCTGCTGAAGTGCCTTTGATACAGACTTGCTTTATTAGAAGGATATGATAACATCTTTCTTAAATGTACATTTTCTTTTTGTAAGCCAAATTAAGCAGATGTTCAGTTTCTGTTAAAAAAATATAGACCTGGTGTTTCACGTTGGAATAATGAATTTTGCATGCAGGTAGCATTTATCTCTTTCTTTTGTGTATTCAATTCCTTTTCGAATCCAGTTTATGTTGACGCATAGTGAAATGTTGTACTTCAATATTTCAAATGTATATTTCTCCCACCTTTAAGTAAAAATGTTTCATCTCTCAGCTTAGTAATGGAAAACACATGTTGATATAAGGGCATACCATTCAGGTATGCCACCTACTCATTCTTGTGTAAAGGAAATGAGGAGATGTATCCCCAAGGGCTTTTCTAGAAATACATTCTTTGGTTTCAGAATAAAACCTTATTTTTTTATACACTGCACATTCTGTTCTCAATTGGGAAGTATAGGCAATTTATCTTTTCTAATGATTAAAAATGTGTAACTTCTCATTTGTGAGTAGTTCACAAATTTCCTGTTAAAAAGCTGAAGCCATCTACTTTTTCCTAACCCAAGTGATAATAAAACTACAATATTTACAACTTTCTTAAATTTTTAAATTGAAAACCAACGCAGTTTTTTGCAAATGTACACCTAGAAAATTTTGGTCACAAATTGTTAACATTTGTGGATCCTTTGTATATATTTTGCATATATCTTAAAAGCAAAATTATCCCTCAATTAACTGATGGATTCATTTACTAAAGCACAGCTATATGTATTTTTGAATACATATTAAGATCCTGAGACTTTATAAAATCGGTTTTTATGACATTTGGGCTGTTGTATAGGGATCGCTCCTTTTAAAACACACAGTGCACCACGAAGGTCACACGTGTTGAGGAAAAAAAGCACTTCCTTGCTTTGGCAGTCGTTTTCAGGTCGCTCCCTCTGTGTTTGAGTCCTCTGGTACCAGCACATAGTGTAGAGCTTTAGGTATCTGTGAGTCAAATAATACCCCTCAAAATGTCCCAGAAAGGGGAAGCTCAAACTTACATAGTCGTTTATAGGGAATGAGTTACTTCCCATGTACTGGCTTGGTAAAGAATTTGACTGTGTTAATTTTTATCTCAGATGTAGAGTTGACATTTTGCCCTGTTTCCAAGTGTTTCTATTTTTTGTATTCTTTCCTCAGAGGAATCTCACATTTCAGTGTATGTTTATTGCCATTACTACTATATTTACTGCTGAAAACTGTAACAATTCAAAGATTTGTAAAATGTTAAACATAGTTCATTAAAGATAATAAATCTAAAAATGTACTGGTGCATTATTTACTTTGGGTAAACTACACACTATTCCTTTCTAAATTGTCACTTAATCTAATAAATATTCAGTCATTACTTTTTCATTTATTATACTCCCTATAGTAAAATAAGCATTATGTATTTGAATACCCTTTTATTTATATAGTTGAACTTGATTTCTCTTTGCATGCCATGTTCTCCGAAGTCCACATTTTTACTGTTAAAGCTGAGCATAGACATATTTTCCTTCAATGAGAAGACTTCTTAAGATAGTGTGATAGAATGTAAAATAAATTGCAATCCCCAAAATACCTAAGTGAGAATATGATACGGTATCTCCTTCCCACCTTTAAAAATATCCTTTGGACTTTAAACTTAAGACTAAATGATAACGAAGGCTATTACCACTTAGAATGTTAGATCTCCTTCAGGAGCCCTTCTGCCTAAGTTCAGGCAATTTGCATTCGGGGCTTTAAAATATCTCTAGAGTCATTATCCAGGGTGCCCTGTTTTAAGACATTTTGCATAACTTATACCAATTAATGTGGTACTAGAAATGCCATATTATTTGATCAGTTCTAATGGGATTTGTGCTCTGAATCCACTTACAAATACAGTGGAAATTATGACACCCCCTCTGCCCTGCCCCCACAACTCCAAACACTGGCATTAAAGTAGACACTTCCATGTGAATCCCTGCCAAGTACAAGCCAGCCTGTGGCTGCCTTTGTTCCAGGGGCTGTTCTCCATCTAGGAGAGTCGGGAGTCAACAGAAATGGTGCAGCCCCTGGAAGAGTCATGCCTGGAACTGGTTATAATAGAAAACATTTCATAAATCTTAATCAGAAACTTAGCTGCCAAACATGATTTTCATGAGCTGGTCATCACATTCTCATCGCAGAAGGGAAATATGAGATGACTAATATGTAAGAACTATAGCAAAGGTAGTTGGATGGAGTTGGGTATTTTAATGAGTTTATCAAAAGTGATTCACTTCTCTGCACTTTCATTATTATGGCAGCTAGTCAGGGACCCTTCCTTTGAACTACATGCTGGAAAAATGTTAGACTAGCCCACAGTGTTGCTTTATCTAGGCTTCATAAAATAATCTTTTGGCCTTTTTTAAAAAATAGGTACACTATAAAATAGGTATACAGTGAGGCAGCTTAATCCCACCTGTAAATTCTTTCTAAATCAATTATGGGGTAAATTTCTTTTGAGAAATCTGCCCTATTGTCTTGGACTTGGATTTGGTTGCTCCATTAAAATAAGTATTTCCTTGACTTCATTCTTATCTTTTTCCCTCATTGGAAGCCTCTTTATTTTGGGACTGTGGACTCTGTCCATTGAGTTAAGTATTTTTTTTCTTTATAAAAACATTTTCAGAGTTTCACTAGAGGAAAATCAGCTAGAAATCAATCACAATTTGTAATGTTAAATACCAAAAATGCTAATAAACTCAACTATACATAATAGAAAAAACATTTTCATTAAATATATATGTAATGAATGTAGGGATGCATATATCTAAAAATAAATGTTTTTAAGTATTTCGGGGGGTAGATACCTAGAAAAGAAGTTGCTGGATCATATGGTAACTCTATTCTTAGTTTTTTGAGGAACCTCCATACTGTTTTTCAGAGTGCCTGTACCAGTTTAAATTCCCACCACCAGTGAGTGAGGGGTCCTTTTTCTCCACAACCTCTCTAACACTTGTTATTACCTGTCTTGTTGATAATAGCCTTTCTAACAGGTGTGAGGTGGTATCTCATTGTAGTTTTGGCAGAGGGGAGGGGGCAAGGGGTGGGAGAGGTTAAAGGGGGCCAAATATATGAAAATGGAAGATGATTTGATTATGGGTGGTGGGCACATGATACAGTATACAGATCATGTATCATAGAAATGTACACCTGAAACCTATATGACCCTATTAACCAATGTTACCCCGATAAATTTATTTAAAAATATATATGTAGCACATTTCTTAGGGAAAATATTGTGTTAACTATTTTCTTTCTAAAATAGCTAAGCTTAAAGTTCACACCTATGTTGTTTTTCAAAATATTGCAGTAATACTTCTCTACTTTTTTTGGTATAGTAGATGAATATCTTATTTCTGTTGGAAAGCTCACACATTGAAAAGTATATGTTGTTTTTTTCCCATTTGTTGACAAAACCTTTCCTGTTTGAACCCTGCATTTCCTAGTTTTCAAACCTATGCTTCCTGTGGTTGTAAACGATATTCCACAGTCCTGTAGGGATACCCCAGTGTCCCAAATGATTAAGTCTTTTTTTCCTTCAGGTTTACTAGGAGTTTCATAATTCATGTGCTGACTGATTCCAATCCTTGTAGACCTTATTAAAACACTAGACCAACAGCAGACAGTCTGATTCAAAACAAACCAGGTAATTACATTCCCAGGAGTCTCTGAGTTTATTACACTTGACAATTTAGTTAAAAACATTTCCTAAATACTGTATTGAAAAGCATAATTGTGGCTATCAATAAACATGGAGTAGCTATCTCAAAATAATTTTTGTTTTATATATTCCCATATTTCAGCCCAGAAAATAAGATATTTTTGTTTTATGTAGAAAGTACTTTTTAAATTTATTCAGCTGAATAAATTTATCTCTAATATACAGTATTCTGTAGTAAATACTATTTTGAAACCTTGATTTCTAATTTAGGTAACTTCTGAGATTTGTGTCCATTAAATACCTAAATGTTTATTAACATGTACTTTTACAGATATTTTTATTCTCATTAATTATTTTTTATTTTGAGAGCACATTTATTAAAGCTGGGGGCAGTGAAAAAAGAAAGGGCTTAGGTTAGAAGAAGCAACAGAAGAAGGCCTATGTGGGGCTGCTTTGGCTCCCTAGAAATGTCGTAGGGAAGAAACGAGCCTCTGTGGGCTCCTAAGGCTCACTGGAAAGTCAGGGGGAAAAGGGCCTTGGAGACAGGTTCGGGGGGTTAGCTCAGGACAAGTTGCTGCTGCTGATCCCTCCCCTGGTTGCCAGTCCATGGGGACTCTTAAAATTTAGAAGATGCACACCTGAGGGGGAAGAAAGGCATACACCCAGGAGAGAGAGAGTGCGCCTCATTGTTAATTTTTCACTTAGTGTTTACTACTGATTATTGCAGTAACTAGGGGACTGGAGGAAGGATTGAGAGGAGATCTGCCCTTTTCTTTTGGATGGTTCCAATTATAAGGATCTGCAAGGCATCAATGGAATCAGTCTTGGGATGGCTATTAGGGTAACATCAGATGTTAGATCTGATGCAGGCAGTGGAAATTTTGGGATTTCTAGATGGTTGTTTGAAGCTTCGAGAATCACTACCATTATTTAGGGTATTTAAAAAGACTGGGGTGGTCGGCTCTGCTGCTCTCATGCATGTTTACCTCCGATAGTTCATATTAAGTCTCATGTAAGTCAATGACTGCTCTGCTCCCTAGAACAACTTAGCAACGATTGTTGAACAGGGGTGCCAAAGAGGGTTTTTATGGGCCTGTTATCCAGGGATTCATGAACCAAAGGCAATGGTTATTTTAAACATCACTCCCATAGTTTTTTTCCCCTAAATTTTTATTAATCTAAGGTGTAAGTTATACAATTTCAAAGTAATTATCTATTTTCCTTCAGAAAAAAATGGTTTCTAGAAAACTGATTTTCTTCTGGTCTGTCTTCACTGATATTTTTAATGTATTTTAAAATGTGTAAGAGAATGGCCCGCGATTTAAGGATGAGCTTTCTTGTTAGCCTGAAGAATAAAGTCCTTAAAACAAGAAAAACAAAAAACACAAAAGAATGTGTTTTAAGTCCAGAAAATCCTCAGGTATTAGGCCTACCATCCCTTTGAAGTGTTTGCTGAGAGCTGCCCTTCCAGCAGAATTGGTGCAAACCTCCACGCAACCTCCCTCCATGTCCTTGTGTAAGAGGAGGACCGGGAAGCAGACAAGTTCCATAACTGTGGAGGAGGTGTATTTATGAACAGAGCTATCCCCCACCTCACCTCCTGTGATGGTAACTGGTACCTCCCAGAAGCTTGGATCGGGGGACAGCAGGGTCGCTGGTGATGTTTGGGAGTGTCTGCGGCAAGGGGACACAGACATCTCTTTGCACGATCAGATTGCTGCCCTGTCCTAGTGCACACGAGGGGAAAGCATTGGGGGAGATGGTGTGGTGATGCCTCCAGGTAAGGTGGGAGTAAGAAAAATTAATCCATTAGCAGAGAAGCCTAGAGTTTAAGGACTGAAAGAAAATTGAGAGATCCTCTTATTTATGAGGAAATGCAGGCTAGAGAGTGTCGGTGGCTCATCCTAGGCCCCAAAGCCAATGAGAAGCCAAAATCTGACAGGAATCAAATTTCCTTATTTTCAGTCCACTTTATTCTTTCTCTCAGTAATTTGAACTCTTCCTCTCCTGTCCTTTTAATTCAGAGATTTTAAAGTAGTCTAGATTACACCTAGAGAATATTTTATGCAGTCTACACTAGAAAAACATTTTTTAAAACAAGGTTAACTTATGTTTATAGATAATATCTTCATGCATATCATTTGTAAAAAGTTGGCAAGTGAAGCCATTTTAAAATGAAGTCAGGGAAGCCATTCCAGAGGAACCGCATGTAACTTCTTACTCCTTGAATCTTTGGAATGTTTGAACTGGGCAAAATCACCTCTGGACTGGGCCCGAGCAGCATTGTCTTCCAAATGACAGTTTGTAAAACTAACAGGAAAGCAGACATTCTGTCTACAGGACTGAAATTAAGGACATTCTTTAGAATTATCACCAGTGTGTATAGCTAAAAATAACTTATTTGTACCCATAGAAATGCTTTACTTAGTTTATTATCACCTATAGAAATTCTTTCCTTCTATTCATGTAATTATTTTCCTTCCCTTTCTCATCAAACCCCTTGCCTTTACCCCAACATCAGAACATTATTTGGATTGTTGCCTAAATCAGTATTTTCCAAATAGCTATTCTTTGATCTCAAATAAATGCTTGTTGCCTCACTTTGGCTTTTTATTTTTAAGGTAAACACATTATATCCCATATCCCCTGCCATTAGGGTTTTATCAGTCCTCTTCAAACTTGGTAGCTGTGCCACGTAAGGAATTTTTTTAAATGTTTTGCGTCCTGATTCTAGATATTCTGAGTAGGTGGGCCCATGAAAATGTGTTTATTAGAAGCTACAGGTGATTTTGATGATGAACTAGATCTGGAAATCTAGTATCTCTCTAATGTAAGTGGGTTCCTACCACTGTTCCCCACACTGGAACAGTATATCCTAGGCACACTTTTAAAAAAATATATTCTTTCAGACTTTTAAGGTGTTTCCAGCCTTGGGATGTTGCATTTGCCCTTACCTCTTTGGAATGCTCCTCCCTGGTTCTGATCATTGATGTTCTGGTTGCTGCTGGATTCCTGAGACCTTCTTTTACCCCATCTAGGTTGGCTTCTGACCTCCAATCCCTTGGCACTTCCTATCATATTATCCTGCCCTTATTTTTCCTATTTATTCTCACTATCTGAAATGATCTAGGTTGCCTGTTTAACTCCCTTCCCTAGTAGATAACCTTCTTGAGGATGAGGACCCTCTCTGTCCCTTGGAACAGAGATTCAATAGCATGATGAGTAGTTAATTGGTTTTCTGAACAGTTGTATCAAATTTAAATTGTTTCTGTAGTTTTTAATTTACTTCTTGAAACTAACACTTTCTTGAAAACCAAAAGTAAAGGCTTCAAAATATACATATCTGGGAGCTATGTCAGCGTCATGGCACAGTGAGAAAATCCCTTGTATCTTCCCCCTAAATCTACACCTAGTCAGATATCTATAACCCAACAAAGGTTCCCCTGCTGAACACACTAGGATGCCTGAGACATACACTGGTACCTCTGAAGTTAGGACTGGAATGTGTAGGGGGGCAGGATAGGACAATGAACAGGGATAGTGCCCGCAGATGCAGTTCCCTGGCTGCCATGGCTAAGCCTGTGGCCCCAGTAAGTGCAGTAGTGATGCAGGAGTCAGGGTGTAGCCTCCACACATTAACACCTCTCCACCATGACGTCAGAGGAACAAGTAGTGCGAGTAAGTGAAGACAAAATCTTGGGCTATAACACCATCTCTGGGAAGAAATAATGCTAATTATCAACTTGTTGAGTTGTTAAAGTAAAAATGTTGCATGAAAGAAAGGTGTTCACTACTCCAAACATGCCAGCAGTGGTACAAACCATCAAGCACCATGAACAACCAAGGTAACACGGTAACACTGAAAGAAAGTGACAATTCTCTGAAACCAAACTCAAAGTCATGAAGGATTGTGATTTAAATAACAGAGGATTCAAAATAGCAACCATGAAGAAACTCAATGAGCTAAAGACAGCACAGAAAGGCAGCTCAATGAGCCCAGGCATAAAATTAATGACAGAAGGAGTATTTTACAAAAGAGATTGAAACTATGAAACAGAATCAAACAGAAATTCTGGGACTGAAGAACTCAATAAATAAGATGGAGACTGCATTAGAAAACTGGAAATAGAGCAGACCCTGGGAAGAGAGAATTCATGAACTCAAAGACAGAAATGTAGAAATGATTTAGGTGGAAGAGGAGAGAGAACTAACACTTTTAGAAAATTAAAATTCTACAAGAATTATCTGACTCCATTAGGAAGAACAACATAAGTATAGTGGTATCCTCTAGGGAGAAAGAGGGAGAAGGGAACAGAGAACCTGTTTAAAGAAATAATCAGTGAAACTTACCAAACCTAGGGAAGGAACTAGACATTCAAGTACAAGAAGCTAATAGAACACCTAATTGTTTCAGTACAAAAGGCCTTCTCCAAGACATGTTAAAATTGTCAAAAGTTAGTAATAAAGAAAATTCCCAAGGCAGCCATGGAAAAAAAGATAGTAACCTACAAAGAAAACACTGTAAGGTTTTCATCAGCTATATCAAGAGAAATGCCACAGTCCAGGAGAGAGTGGAATGATATATGCAAAATATCAAAAGATAGAAACCACTAGCCAAAAATTGTATCTCCAGCAGAGTTATTCATTATATCTGAAGGAGAAATAAAGGCTTTCACAAACACAGAGCTGAGGGAATTTACCACCATTAGACTTGCATTACTAGAAGTGTTAAAAGGAGCTATTCTATCTGAAACAAAAAGACACAAGAACCCAAAACTTTCAAAAGGTTATAGATGAAGAGAAGCAGAAAATTGCAAGAATAGGGTACTAAACACTAATTATAACATAAAGATCAAGAGAAAAAGGATTAAAAACAACTATACCTACTCCAATTTGGTAACAAACACACAACATAAAAAGGAATAATTTATGATAACAAAAACATAAAAGGGGAGATGTAAAGCATGGAATGTGGATAGGCAAATGAAGATATGATGCTATCAAAAGAAAAAAGAATAATTTATCTCTGAGATATTTTATAAAAATCTAATGTTACAATCACAAAACAGAAATTTAGAGCCGAGAAACAAAATATTTTTTTAAAAAAGAAAGGGAGACAAATATAATAAGAAACCACCAAACAAAAATAGCAGACAGAAAGACAGGAGTAAAGAATCTATGGTGATACACAGCAACCAGAAAACAAAAGTTAAAATGTCAGTATTAAGTCATTGTATATCAATATTGCCTCTAAATATAAATGGACTGAATTCACCAATCAAAAGTCACAGAATAGCTGGATGGATGAATGAAGAAGACACAACCAACTGTTGTCTTCCTGAGACCCATCTCAGCTCCAAAAGCAAACAGGCTCAAGTGAAGGAGTATAGGATGACACTTTAAGCAAATGATATCCAGTGAAAAGCAGGTCTAGCCATGCTTAGATAAAGTATACTTCAAGTCAAAAAAGGTAACAAGAGAAAAAGTTATAATAAAATGAACATTTTATAATAATAAACAGGACTTTGCATCAAAAAGACATACAAAAAGAACAAAAGAAAAAAGGAAATAATAAAGATCAGAGCAGAAATAAACAAAATAGAGTCTAAAAAACAATACAAAAGATCAATGAATTCAAGAGCTGTTTCTTTGGAAATACAAAGAAGATTGACAAACATTTAACCAGATTCATCAAGAAAAAGAGAGGACCAACATAAATACAATCAGAAATAAAAAAAGAAGCAACTACCGACACCAAAGAAATACAAAGGACTAAGAAAATATTATGAACAACTACATGGGACAATCTGGACAAATGGATAAATTGCTAGAAACATATAATCTTCTAAAACTAAATCAGGAAGAATCAGGGAATCTGAATAGACAGATTACAATGAATGAAATTGAAGCAGTGATATAAAAAACTTCCAACAAATAGAAGTCCAGGACCAGATGGCTTCACAAGCATTTCCCTTAAGATCAGGAACAAGACAAGGATGCCCACTTTCACAACTCTTATTCAACATAGAACTGGAAGTCCTAGCCACATCAATAGACAAGAAGAAGAAATAAAAGGCATCCAAACTGGAAAGGAGGAAGTGAAGCTGCCATTATTTGCCAATTACATGATGCTGTATATAGAGAACCCTACATACTCCACCAAAATACTACTAGAATTGATAAACTCAGTAAAGTAGCAGGATACAAAGATAACTATCCAGAAATCAGTTGTATTTTTTATAGCAATAATGAACTATCAGAAAGGGAAACTAAGAAAGCAATACAGTATACAACCGCATCAAAAAATATAAAACACTGAGGAATAAATTTAACCAAGGGTTAAGACACTGAAAATTGTAAGACACTGAAGAAAGAAATTGAAGAAAATGCAAATAAGTGGAAGCATATACTGTGTTCATGGATAAAAATAATTAACATCATTAAAATGCCTATATTACCCAAAGCAATCTATACATTTGACTCAATTCCTATCAAGATATCAAAGGTGTATTTCACAGAATGAGAACAAATATTCCAAAATTTTATATGGAACTGCAAAAGACTCCAAACACAATAGCAATGTGAGAAAGAAGAACAAAGTTGGAAAATTCATGCTACCTGATATCAAACTATGCTACAAAGCCACAGTAAACGTAACAGCATTGTACTTGCATAAAAAGAGGCATACAGATCCTTGGAACAGAATAGAGAGCCCAGAAACCCCCACACCTTTATAGTCAATTCATATTAGACAAAGGAAGCAAGATCATACCATGGTGTAACAATAGTGTATTCAATAAATGGTGTTGAAAAATCAGACAGGTACCTGCAAAAAATGTTAACTAGACTATCTTCATAATCACACACAAGACTAAACTCAAAAATGGATTACAGACTTAAATTTTAGACTCAAAACTATACAAATTTTATAAGACAACATAGGCAAGTAAAATCTTAGACATTTCTCTTAGTAATATTTTTCCTGATATATGTCCTTGAGCAAGGGAAACAAAAGAAAACACACACGTGGGAATATATCAAACTAAAAAGGTTTTTGCACAGCAAAGAAAACCATCCACAAAATTAAAAGACAACCCACTGAATGGGAGAATATATTCACTAATGACATGTCTGGCAAGGGGTTAATATCTAAAATTTATAAAGAACTTATAAAACTCAACACCAAAAACACACAAACAACCCAATTAAAAAATGGGCAAGGGACCTGAATAGACACTTCTCCAAAGAGGACATACAGATGATCAATAGACATATGAATATATGCTCAATGTCACTAATAATCAGAGAAGCGTAAATGGAAACGACACTGAGGTATCGCCTCACACCTGTCAGAATGGCTGTCATCAATAAATCAACAAACAACAAGTGCTGGTGACAATGTGGAGAAAAGGAACCCTTGTGCCCTGTTGGTAGAAATGTCGATTGGCCAGCCACCGTGGAAAGCAGTATGGAGTTACCTCAAAATTTAAAAATGGGACTGCCTTATGACCCAGTGATTCCACTCCTGGGAATATATCTGAAGAAATCTGAAACACTAATTCAAAATAATATCTGCACCCCTATGTTCATTGTGGCATTGTTTACAATAGCCAAGATTTGGGAGCAGTCCAAGCGTCCATCCATAGATGAGTGGAAAAAGCTGTCGTATATTTACACAATGGAATACTACTCCACTGTAAAAAAAAAAAAAGGAAAGACAATCTTACCCTTTGGGACTGTATTGATTGACTGGGGGAGTATTATGCGAAGTGAAATAAGCTAGTCAGAGAAGGACAAGCACCATATGATTTCACGTATATGTGAAATATAATGAACAAAATAAACTGACCAAATAGAAATAGACTAATAGATAGAGAGATCAGACTGATAGCTGTCATGGGGAGGGGATTTGGTGGGGCTGGGTGAAAAAAATGAGGGTATTAATCAAAACAAACAAGCTATAGAGACAGGGAAGAGTACAGTGATTACCTGAAGGAAAGGGAGGTGGGGGCAGGTAGGAGAATGTAATGTGGGAGTAAATAGCAATGGAAGGAGACCTGACTTTAGATGGTGAACATGCAATACAATATACGGGAGAAATATTATAGAGTTGTACACCTGAAACCTATATAATTTTATTAATCAATCTTATCTCAATAAATTCAATTTAAAAAAGATTTATAAAAAAGAAACCATAACATATGGAGCCACCAAAATATATATGGCAATTTTTAACAGTACTAGAAGTTAAAAAACACAGCAACAGAACGATAGTAGGAGCCTTTACAACCCCACTTACAGCAATGGATAGATCATACAAACAGAAAGTCAACAAGAAAACATCAACCTGAAGTGACACATTAAAGCAGATGATCTTAATAGATATTTCCACCCCAAAGTGACAGAATAAACACTCTTCTCAAGTGTACATGAAACATTCTTAAACATAGACAAAAACAAGTCTCAATAAATTTAGCAAGATAGAAATCATGTCAAGCATTTTTTACCACAACCATAAGAAAGTAAAAATCAACTACAAGAAGTAAACTGAGAAAAAAAAATCACAAATAAATAGAACTTAAACAACATGCCGACAAATAATTGATGAAACAAAGAAGAAATCAAAAGATACACACAAATGAAAGTAAAATTTTGACATACAAAAATGTTTAAATAAAGCAAAAGCAGTACTAAGAGAGGAGTTTAACCAATACAAGTGTACCCGAAGAAACCAGAAAAATCTCAGGTAAACAATCTACCATTACACCTTAAGGAACTAAGAAAATAAGAATAAATGAAGCCAACACTCAGTAAAGGAAAAATAAAAACTATAGCAGAAATAAATAAAACAGAATAAAAGGACAATAGAAAGGATTAATAAAATGAAGAGCTGGTTCTTTGGAAAGATAAACAATATCAACAAACTTTTAGCTATCAAGTTGGACAACCTAGACGAAATGGACAAAATCACACAACCTTCTCAACGGAGTCATGAAGAATTAGAAAACCGGAAAAGACCAATCACTACCAAGGAAACTGAAACAGTAATCAAAAACCTCCGCCCAAATAAAAGTCCAGGGCCAGGAAGCTTCTCTGGTGAATTCCACCAAATATTCAAAGAAGATTTAGCACCTATCCTTTTGAACTCTTCCCAAATACTGAAGAGGAGGAAATACTTCCTAACCCATTTTGTAAGGCCACCATTACACTGACACCAAATCTAGGCAAGGAAAACATAACAAAAGTAACTTACAGGCCAATATTGCTGATGAACATAGATGCAAAAATCCTCCAAAAAATACTATCAAAACAAACACAACAAAACCTTAAAAAGGACCATATATCAGGATCAAGTTGAGTTCTTTACAAGGATGCAAGTATAATTCAACTTCTGCAAATCAATTAACATGATATGCCTCATTAACAAAATGAAGGAGAAAAATCATATGATCATCTCAATAGTTGCAAAAAAGTCTTTGACAAGATACAACATGCATTTATGATAAAAACTCTCAACAAAGTGGGTATAAAGGCAACCACCTCAACATAATAAAGGCCATATATGACAAGCCCACAGCTAACATCACACCCAATTGTGCAAAGCTGCAAGTCTTTCTTCTCATCTCAGGAACAAGACAAGACCACACATTCTCACTACTTTTATTCAACATGGTGTTGAAAGTACTGGCTGGAACAATTGGGCAAGGAGAAGAAGTAAAAGACATCCAAATTGGAAAGGAAGAAGTAAAACAATAACAATTTGCAGGTGACATGATATTATTAATGAAAACCTTAGAGAATCCAAAATATTATTAGAACTAGTAAATAAATTCAGTAACATTACAGACTCCAAAATCAATACACACAAAAAAGTTGTGTTTCTATAAACTAATAATGAACTAAAAACCCCATTTACAATGGCATAAGAAAAAAGAATAAAATACCTAGGAATAAATTTAACTAAAGAGGTAAAAGACTTGTATATAAAAAACTATAAGACATTGATGAAAGAAATTGAAGACACAAATAAATGAAAGAAATGTGCTCATGGATAGGAAGAATACTGTTAAAATGTCTGTACTACCCAAAGCATTCTACAGATTCAATGCAATCCCTATCAAAATTCCAATGGCATTTTCACTGAAACAGAGCAAACAATTCTAAGCCTTACATGCAACCACAAAAGACCATGAACAGCCAAAGCAATCTTAAGAAAGAAGAACAAAGTGGGAGGTATCACACTTATTTCAAACCATATTATAAAGCTATAGAAACAGGAAATACAGATGAGATGATAAACAAGTTAGCTTAGGTTTTTACGCTAGGTCTTAAAGACTTCCCAGAATTCTTAGATCTTGATAGTTTTAAGGGAATAATTTCCCAGACCCTCAACATTTTCCCAGCATCTCGTCCAAGCAGTCCTTGAAGTTTTACTGATTGGGGGTTAATGGACATGAATTCATTCTCTCTAGAAATGCTATGGAGTTCCATGGCTGCTTCCCCAGCCCCTGCCCAGAGAACATTATTGGGCATCATCCATACACCCTCAAGATTCTCCATCTCAAGGGACTACAGTGACTCTTGACATAGGATGGGACAGGAAGAAGGAAATATAACATTACCCTGTAAAACAAACAAACAAACAGTGCTCTTTCTTAACATTGGTATATCTGAGTACTATTCCTTTGTGGGAAATGTGGCTCAGCCCCCACTCGGAAAACCAGTGGGGAGCGAGGTTGGCGGGCAGGACCCACGTCCATGGATAAATTCTCCAGTGGGAAATCAGGCCTGCATTGTACTTAGACTGCTATGAGACTTGCTCTTGCTAAAACTCCCTCATCCTGAATTGAGGAAGCAAATGTTTACTGAGTATCTTTATCTTTACAGAATCTGGGCTAGACCCTCCAGGTATGGGACATAGCCCTTTCAACCATTTACATTGCAAATGTCCTCCTTGGATGTATTCAGTGACTTCCTCTCCTGTGTCTGCAAAGATAACCACCCAAAACAAACCTTTGTATAGTAAAGAGGACCTTCTTTGATGTTAAGGGCCTGAAAAACCTATAAAGGCTGGTCACCGGCAAGGCTCTTGGCGCTCCCCCCTTGAGGGAGTGGCCGAGGTGCTGAGAGGTGCTCTCCTCTTGAGAGAGTGGCCGCGCGTCCCTCTTACCCCACAGGACCTCTGTAGTCCGTGTGTATGTGTATTGGAATACTGAAACCTCAACAGCAGATCTTGCGGGCCGAGATCTGCGTCATTCCTTCAGTCTGCTTCTTTTCTAGTCCCCTTTCATTTTACAAACTCTTACTAAACAAAGGCACAACTTTAGAAAGCATAATTTAAAAACTATTTGCTGATTCTCTTTTACTTGTAAAAGCTATTTTTCTAGGTTTTTTTAAACTGCAAAACAATTATGAAAATTGCAAGTGTTATACACATTGGCAAAAACTGTGAAAAGGTTTTGAAGTCTGAATTCAGTATAAAAATTATTACTTAAAAGCATTAACCGACAAATGGCTTTTTGTTTTACCTTCGAATATCTACTGCAGTGTACTGTTTATGTCAGATCAATAAATATTGACTATATTTCATCACCTGATTTATTTCACAAATGGAAAATATTAAACCTCAAAAATATTTTACAATATTTTCAGCCCAGTCAAAAACACATCATCATTTGGCCCTATACCAACAGAATATTTTGGCACTAAATTTTAAGACTAATTTCATCAAATCTCTGTAACAATAGAAAAATAAATGTAATTGTGTGTGTTCTTTAATGTATTTTCTAAATTGACTCAGTTTCAATTATTATTTTAGAAAATACAACATTTCAAAATGTTCAGTGTAAATAATTGCTATTTCTGTAATACCTACTAATTTGTTTTTTAAATAAAATTTTATCTTATTTTTATCATAAAAATTCCAATGGCAGTTTTCATAGAAATAGAACAATACTAAAATTTGTATAATACTACAAAATACCCTGAAGCCTAAGCAATCTTGAGAAAGGAAAATAAAGTTGGTGGCATGAAACTTTCTTTTCCCAAACTATTACAAGGCTATACAAGTAGTTGTCAAAACAGTATGGCATTGGCATAAAAGCAGACACAGATATCAATAGACCAGAATAGAGAGCCCAGAAATAAACTAAGGCAAATTAATTCATGACAAAGGACCCAAGAATATACCATAAGGAAAGAATAGTTTCTTAAATAATGGTGTTGGGAAAACGAGACAGTGCATGCAAAAGAATGAGAGTGAACTGTTTTCTTACACTATATACACATAATCAACTCAAAATATTTTAAAGACTTACATGTACACCCTGAAATTATAAAACTTCTAGAAGAAAACATAGGTGGTAAGCTCCTTGATGTTAGTCTTGGCAATTACTCTTTTTGGATCTGACACCAAAAGCAAAGGCAACAGAAGCAAAAATAAGTGAGACTACATCTAACTAAAAAGCTTTTGAACAACAAAGGAAAACAACAAAATTAAAAGGCAACCAAGAGGTGCAGGAAAATATTTGTAAATCATAAATCTGTAAGGGGTTAATATCCAAATATATAAAGAACTCACACAGCTCAGTAGAAAACCCCCCTAAACAATCCAAAAAAAAAAATGGGCATTTTCCAAAGGAGACATAGAGATGGCCAACAGGCACCTGAGAAGGTGCTCATCCTCACTAATCATTAGGGAAATGCAAATCAGAACCACAGTGGAAGATCACCTTACACCTGTTAGAATAGCTAGTATCAAAAAGACAAGACATAAAACATGTGGGCGAGCTATGGAGGAAAGGGAGCCCTTGCGCACTACTGGTGGGATTATAAATTGGTGCCACTATGGAAACCAGTATGGAGGTTCCTAAAGAATAACATGTTGTGGTGACTGCAGTTGATAACACTATTACATAATTAAAATTTACTAAGAAAGTGGAACTCAGACATATATAAAACATATGTCACGAGATGGGTGGAATATTTCACAATGTATTTGTATATCCATCATCACAATGTAAATACACATTAAATATTTTACAACTTTGTCCATTACACCTCAATAAAGGTAAAAAAAATAAGAAAGTTAATTTTTAGTGCATTGTGTGGAGAACCACTAGAAATTATATAGCTAAATTTTCATACAGAACATTAAAGACATTTAAAAATATTCTTTGGGTCATTTTTTTCTCAAGACAACATTCTCTTCCATTAAATTATGTAATAATTTCTTATTCAAGTGTATGATTCTCTGGCTTCTAGGAAATCAGTATTGTCATTTTTATATCTTCCTTTCATATAATAAAGGCATTCGGATAGATAGAGAACACATGTGCTTGTGATATTTTTCAAATTTAATTTTAGGACACTTTATACAGCAGATAAAATACATATTACTCAGGAAATTTGGGTGCATTTTACACAGTTTACAATATAAAGTAACATACAGGGGTGGACAAAAGTAGGTTTATAGTTATGAGAATGTGAAACAGAGTTTATTCATGTGTTACTTATTGCACTATACCTCTAAACCTACTTTTGCCATCCCTGTATTTTAAAACTGCCTATTGTCAAAATAATCCATTGAGGGTTAAAAATATTACTTTTGAGACTAATCAGTATCATATTCTTTTTGTATGTGTGTACAACCCTGATAGTGCTATAGTAAAATCAAGAACTGGGATTTTTTAAATTATATTTTTTGAAAGAAGTTTTCTTATAAACAGAAGATTACAAATCATTTCTAGCACCATATTTATTTTTAAAATCCATGCTCCATGTATAATGGCTTCATTATTTTATTTTGATGTAACTATATAATTTATATTACAAAAAATAGAAATATTCAGGATCAAGGTATTCTAATCATTTTTGCTTTTCTTCAAAATCACTAATTTTATGAAAATTTGTATTGAAAGCATGACCATTACTATCTTATTCTATTTTCTTCTGCAATAAACATTTAGAATTTTAGAATTTTAAAATCATTATCCATAATAGTGAGGAAAGTAAGCAAGCAAATTGTTTTTATTTTAAATATCAGTAACATGGGTATGTGAAACTTTTAAAAAACAAAAATTATATTTTGGTTAGTTTATAGAGAGTAAACCCCCCCCCTATTTTATTACTTCTGATTTACACATGTTTCTCCTAAAGTTATAACTCATATGGTGGCATATATTGGAAAAGAGGAATTTTTGTCAGTATATATTGATTGTCTGATTCAGATATCACTCAAACATAGCTCTATTCCATTACTGACATTTTTCAAATAAAAGCAACTACTTACAATATTTAATTTTCTTTGCTACCTTGCTCCTTTGTACTACGAAGGTGATATTCTAGCATATAACTACTACATTCAAGTGGTGTCTAAACACAATTTGATCTTTACTGTTACATCTTGCAGTACTTACTGTCAGGATTTCAAATATTTGGACAGGCATACATGTTGGAAATGAATTTCAATTATGAAACAGATGGCCACAAAACAGTACAACTTATTTACACACTGAAGTCCTCTTTCAAAGACTAGAGCCTCTCCAGTGATTTAAGCCTTTGCCATATGTCAAATTGTCTTCTCTAGGAATCCATGTTTCCTAGTCAAGCTTGAAAAATGCTCACTGTGCCCCAGAGACATCAGTCACTTTCCCAATAATAATGACATTTTAACTAAAAAAAAAGGTTATCCTCCTCAAAAAACATCAAACTGAAGCAGGACTTGTTTCACAGTAGTCATCACTTAGAAAAAAGCAGTTCCATCAGTTTGTAACCTTCTAATTGCTTTTGGAAATGTTCCTGCCAACATGTACCCCTGAATATTTCATTATAATGGCTTCTTTGAATAAAATATTTATTACCATATGTGCAAGCAACATACATTATATATGTACAAATTAATCATGATACTATTCATAAAGGTATTTGCTTAGTATAATCCTTACTATATAAATATATTTATGTATGTATATAATGCTATTGTTAAGAACAATATTCTGCCTTCATAATCTCCAGAAAATATTCTTTAGCCACAGTAAAAAAAAGATTAGTTTAAAATGGGATAACAATATTGGGTTGGCCAGAAAGTTCATTAGTTTTTTTCTGCAATATAGCTCTAGCAGTGTTACCAATGGGAAACCTGAGTCAGGAGGTCCCCCTCCTTCATCTTGGTTCTTGTCTCGCTCCCAAGACACATATAGTGGAAATGAAATAGCAAGTTTCTTTATGAAACACACACAAGCACAAAGCTGCAAGAAGGCACCCAGCTAGTCTAAATGCCCCACATATAGAGGAAATAAAGTTATTAATAAGTTTGTTTTATATACTTGAGCGGAGGCTACAAGTGGGTACTTAGCTAATCTAAGTACACCGACTATTGGGGTTCAGGGATTACATACCTTAGTTAACTTCTAGACGTACCTCTCCTTTTCCCCCTTCTAATCCTGGGAATAATGTACAGCTACAAAGTTTATTTTTTCTAACTTAGTAAAGGCTCTTTGTCTTAGTGACAGTGTTGCAGAAGCCTCTTTCCTCAGCACAGTCTCAAGGTCTCTTCCCCGCCTTCTGCAATACTGTGTTTGTAACACTCGGGACACCTGGCAGTCTTATCAAGCCGAGCTCAGGACTGCTGAGTTAATGGGTGAGGCATGTTTTCCTTTTGCTTCTAGCCTCCTGTATTAAGTTCTTTGTTAGGTTGTAATGGTGAGGGCCCTACCTTTATTTCCCTTCCAGACACTCATTCCTAGCAGCTACCTAACGGTAGTGCTTAGTTGTCTTTAACCTCATTTGAAACAATTTTGTTATTGTATTGTGACAGCTGTCATATCAATGTGCATTTAAAACTTTTCAAAACTTGTGAATTTTTATGCAGCCTTTTTCATATTGAAGATGGAAGAAGATATGCAACATTTTTGGCATATTATGCTTTATTATTTCAAGAAAGGTAAAAACTCAACTGATGCAAAAAAAAAAGATTTGTGCAGTGTATGGAGAAGGTGCTGTGACTGATCAAACATGTCAAAAGTAGTTTGCGAAGTTTCTTGGTGAAATAATTCTTTACTGTGGGGCTGTCTTATGCACTGGAAGATGTTAGCTGCATTCCTGGCCTCTACACACTAGAAGCCAATAGCGGGGAAATAGCTGACATACTCAAAATATCCAAATCAATAAAGTTATTGGTAAAAATGAAAAATGTCTTTTATTTTATGGATAGAGCGTAACAGACTTTTTGGCCAACCCAATAATACCCCATCAATACAGAGAGATTCAGGGGCAGGGTGGAAGATAAAGGGAGCATCAGACTAGGAGCTAGAAATGTGTACTTTTTTCCCCTCTAATTTTGGCTCCTCATTTTGGTTGAGACATGAAAACCCTTTAAACTTCATTCTTCTACTAAAGATAAAGAAAGCAAGATCTCCAAAAATTCTTTCAGCTCTTAAACTGTTATTCTGATAAAGGGACCGTTAAGGGAAATGAAGAGAATGCAGAACTTTCGGCAATACCCCTGAGCCTCATAAACTTGCCACTGATTGAGGGTAAGGAGTATAAAGTGCTGAAACTCGCATTCACCTGTGGGTCTCTCCACCTGGCCACAGCCAAGCAGGAACTAAAGTTCTTAACACTCTGCCGCAAACTCCCATCCTTGCTCACTTCTCAAGTCCTAGCTGGTTCCCTCATTCGTCTCCATTCTACTTTGTATTTTCTTCTCCTGTAACAACTTGTTTTTCTGCCCAACCCACTCTCCTACATTTTTTCCCTGGACTTCTGATTCCACTACTATGAGCTCCCTACCCCTGTGAACTTTTCATAAAATATTTCATTGTCTGCCTCCCCTGGTGCCTTAACCTGTGTTTCTCCTCTTAAGGACTCCACTTCCCTGCACCCTATCAGAGAAACAGATTTATTTTCTCATACTGTCCTTGTGGCAGGATTGAGGGCTGGTGTCAGTTTTCTCCCTACTCCTTGTTCCCATTTTCAGGTCACAGCTGCCGACATTCTTATAAAATGCCAGTGCTCTCGAGGGGTTCACCCTTTCTTTGTGCCTCTCCCTTTATGCCTCCTCCTCTGTAGACATTGTAGGCAGTCCTGTCCTGAGGACTTTTGGCAACAGGTTTACCACCTTTCTGTCCTCCATAACTCCTGTTATCCAGATGGATGTTAATGTCTAGGAGGCTGACCCACCTCTGAAATCTCTTCTTCAGCCATGACTTTCTCTGATCCACACTTCCTGTTTGGCAGCTTGCCTGCCTAAGTACTCTTGTAAAACCAATCTTTGTCCTCTGATTTGTTTACGCATTTACTTTGCCCTGCATCTGCCTTCTCCGACGTTCTCTTCTAATCTAGTTTAGACTGAGTCTATCTCTTTAATGTCTCCTTGTTGTGGCCCCAAATTTTCTTGTTCATTTTCCTTCCATTGAAACTTCCTATCAAAATTCCAACCATAAATGAATTAAACTCTCCAACTTCTCTATGGTTGCACGTAGATTACTTTTTGCAGCTAAAAATCTCCCAAATAAATCAGATTGGCAACATTACACACGTTCAGAGCCAACAAACTTAAATGAACCTTCAAACTGAACTTCCATCATGTTTCACTACTCGGTTCACTTTCCATTTCTCTGGAGAAAGTAAGTTCCTTTAGGCCTTTCCCAAAGACGTCTATTCTCTATTCACTCTCTGCTGACATAGACTGCAACTTCACCACCTCCTGCCGGCAAAGATTCAAGCCTGCCCACGTCTGCACTACTTCCCCCTCTCTTCCTCTGTCCTGTTGGATGCATCCCTGCATCCTACTATGGGCTGTCCCGCCACGCGTGCTCTAGATCCTGCTGCTATTACCAATTATCACACACACCAGCTTTCAAAGACATTTAAACATGTTCAAGTCTCAGTTTTTAAAAAAGTCCCTGAAACAAGCATCCCCTTCCAACTACTTTTCTCCCTCTTCTCACCCATAATCTCCCTGCTAATGTAATGGATGCTCCCTGTTTCCATGCCCTCACCTGCATTCTCCCCGCAACCAAATCCGACCTGGAGTTTGCTCCCACCACTCCACTAAAACTCTCCTGGCTAAGGTCACGGGTGCATTCATTCTTCAGTCTGGTCTTACTTGACCAATTCCTGCAAGTTGACCACATCTTCTTTCTTTAGTTTTCTAATACCACATTAAAAAAATTCCCTCTCCTCTATGGCCACTTGTCTTCATAATTCAAAAGTTCAACAGATATTGCAGAACATCCACAACGTCAAGGACTGTATGATGAACATATGAACAATGAACAAGACGACAAAGTCCCTGCACCCAAGAACCTTATATTCTAGTGGAGTAAATAATTTCATTTAGCCTTCAAAAGAGTTACTGAGAGGGTAGAATAGTTAAATATTGTTACATCTCAAATTAAAACATTTCTCTTTCTTGACCTCCTTTGCTAGCATCTTCTCCTGAGTTTTAAATGTTAAAGCTCTTCAGATCTCGGTCCAGTGTCCCCTATTTACTCTGCATTCACTCCTTGCTTGATATTATCTAATCACATAGCTTCTGTCAACATACCTATGACCCCTAAATTTACATGTTCAGCCCAAATCTCTTCTGAGCTCACAACTTATATTTCTGTGCTTACCTCGAGCTACCGGAGGCTCCGCTCTTTTGTTGCTGTACTATGTGGCTTCCCCATCCTTGGCTGGGAAGGAGAGACTGAGAGGCACAGGAGCTTCTCACCATGTCCAGTTCCAAGTGCCAACCTTCACTTTTCCTCTCATTTCATTCACCTGAGCTACCCCTGACTACAATGGGGCCAGGAAGTGTGGTTTCCCAAATGTCCAGACAAAAAACCCAGATATTGGTTCATTTATCCAAGTTATATTTACCACAAAAAGAATTATTTTAGACTTTTTTTTTCCTCCTTGCTCCTACCAATTACCCCCTCAATGTTTTTAATTCAATAACATTACCCATCTATACTTAAACAGGAGATGCGTTGTTGGGATTGGCCAAGGAAGCACTTGTGACTTCAGCTGCTAATGGACGTGTGATCAACACTTGGAGGGTCTACAGCTGTCAGCTTCTTCAGTCTGCCCCAGCCACGGAGCACTGCCTAAGACAAAAGCACATCCTCCCTGGGATGGCCTCCACCCTATTCTACTTCTCCTTCTGCCAATTTTGGTTTTCTTTCCCAGGGAAGGGACCAGGGTGAGGAAAGACAATGAATAAAACATCAAAACTTCAATAAAGATAAGATCAGCTCCTCCTTTGCATAGGTGTTAATGTTTAATAAATAGCTGAAACACCAAATTCTATTTAAGCATCTGCCTTTGGAACAAATAACCTGTATCTGTTGGTAATGGAAGGAGTCTGAGAAAGTAGGTGATAAGCTGGGGTTTGGAAGATAGATCACGTTCAGCCCAGGTGGCAATGAGAGCCCTGTCATTGGTAAGTGAAACACAGGCATCCTCAGGCATAGGTTTATGTCAGATTATTAAAACTCTCCCCACTGGTGAGTTATGATGGTAAAGGGGGTGTGCGTTAGCTGGTGTGAAGTATCAGAACTTTGAGAAGTACTGGGGAAGCGATAAGGGCAATGGGGACCATGCTACTACCCTAGAAAACGGTCATGAAAAGTTGTGGGCAATGGAACATCAAGCAAGAAAACCATTAGTCCTTCATGCTAGCTTATGAAAATGCTCTCCTACAGTAGGAAGGCAGAGAAAGCTGAGGACTAGGAGCTCAAGGAGGGATAAAACTCCAGTTAAGGTTAAATGCCTAATCGAGGCAGGTTAGCTATAACAAGATCAGGGCCTGTTGGGGGAAAAAACGGGATCCTAATATTTGGGAAGAGAACATCTGGGTATATGACCCTGAACATTTATTTATTTATTGATCTTTAGAGAGAGTTAGGGAGAGAAAACATCAACGTGTTGTTCCACTTATTTATGCATTCATTAGTTGATTCTTGTATGAGCTCTGACTGGGGATTGAACCTACAACCTTGGTGTATCAGGATGATGGATCCTGAACATTTTGAACACCTGCACTCTTCTGAACTCTCTGAAAATGCAGAAGTGAGCTGACCTTTCTTCTTAAGGGCAGGCTTATCCATCCCCTTTGCTCGAAGGTACTTGTAGGGAAAACAGAGTCAGTCAGGCTCCCTCACCTGATGTCTGGGCACATGTAACTTATCAGTGTTCATATAACCTTGAGTATGGGCCCACATGTGTATACTGAAGCTCTGTTATATAACCTGAAGGTCAGTATTGGCCCTGCAGGCTTTGTATGCACTTAGTATATACAGGAGTTGGGATTTCCCCACAGTGCCACATGTGCTTGTGGTGTG
Organism: Desmodus rotundus; assembly: GCF_022682495.2. Classification (NCBI taxonomy): domain Eukaryota; kingdom Metazoa; phylum Chordata; class Mammalia; order Chiroptera; family Phyllostomidae; genus Desmodus; species Desmodus rotundus. The sequence goes on from NC_071388.1 coordinate 170,506,836, forward strand.
CATGGATGGACCCACCCCAGAACCAAGGCATGTTAAATATCCCAATGGCTCTCTCGAATTTTCTTCCATCTGCTGGAACCCTGTGTGAACCTGTCCAGCCTTGACTATTCTCAAGACAGTACTACAGGGTCCTCTCCCCACAAATCATGTGCCTCCCTTAAGGATCTGCCTTTACCCTGTGTTATGGTAACTAGGCCTCCAATTAGCTTAAGTCACAGTGTAACTCAGCCAGGCATATGCTACTGCTCATGAGGCCTAATGTCCTAAAGAAGCTGCAAGACCTAGTTATTATGTATTGGCAGATCCTGGAAGAGAACCTGCGGGTCTGAATTCTGAGAGTGCTTAATCAAGGGGACCACAAAATATGATTGGGCAGGGAAGGGTTGTTGACTTGGAAGCATTTTAATGATACTGGATTTAACAGTTGGTGAGAACCATCCAAATGAAGGTGCACACTCACTATTGAGATGACTCTTAGAGATATGGAAAAACAATGGCCAATGCTAAGTGAAGGTGAAATACCAGAATTCCATGGCAGACAGTAGACCAGGGATTTAAAAAGTCATGGAAGCCAGCATGCTGAAGTGAATATACTTTTTAAGGCCAGGAGCCTCACCAAATTATGTCCAATGGAAAAGCCTTTAAAACACACCATTTACCAAAGCCGTAAACAATGCCCTGCTGAGAGGCACCAGAATCACTAAAAGTTCAATGGTGGCTCTCCTCTGCAACCCAGGGCTGACAGTAGGAGAGGGTATTTTTACTAGGCTCAGTGCTATACATGAGATAATTGGTCCCAAATAAAGGGCAGGTGGTGGCACTTAATTGCCAAACTCCAGGTGGATGAAATTATAGTAATAAGTGACAGGGTCAGAGTAGCAGCAGCCAGGAGGCCTGAAGCAAGAGATGAAGATGGTTAATCAAAGTCACTAGGGGCATAACAGATGGGAACCCAACAAGGGTATCCCACTCAGCTTGCACTATTATAAGATTCAAGAATGGTCCTGGCTGGTGTGACTCAGGGGATTGAGCACTAGCCTGAGAACCAGAGGGTCACTGGGTCAATTCCCAGTCAGGGCATGTGCCTGGATTGCGGGCTGGGGGCCCAGTGGGGAGCATGCAAGAAGCAACCACACATTGGTATTTCTCTCTCCCTCTCTTTCTCTCTCCCTGCCCCTCTATCTAAAAATAAATAAATATTTAAAAAATAATGGATGACCAGGAGCCAAGGGAAATTGTCCTATTAAAAGTCACAATGCAGTTGCAAGTTTCTGTACCCAAGGTAGTTTTCAGAACCACAGTTTATTGACTGAAGAGGAGACCAAGTCCCTAATAGGAGATAAATTGCAATCACACAGCAAATGTACTCAGTGATGACTTCCCCATTCCTTCCTCAAAATTCATTCACTTGGGTAACCATGAGAGTGGCCAATATCCCAGTGTTCCCAGAAGTAAGGTACTTCTTGACACATGGAACCTTTTTTTTTGTAAATTGGAAAAGTCCTCAGTAAACTGATTACTCAGCAAATTGGTTACCCTAATACTATGTATTGGGGATAGGGGACTAGCCAAACATTTCAAGCACTGTTGAACACAGTCTGAATTGACAGTGATACCCAGAAAGCTGAAGCACCATTATGGTCCCTCTATTAGAATTGTGGCCTATGGAAGCCAGGTAATAAATGGAACCCTGAGAAGCATCTGGCTTGTGATGGGTCCACTATTTCTTCAGATCCATAGCAATTATTTCCCCAGCCTCTGGAAGTATAACTGGGAATAACATACTAAATAATTAGTACACATCCCACACTGACTTCTTGGCTTTTGGGATAAGGGCAATCAAACTCACATGGAAGCCCCTAAAACTGTTCCCCAAACTCAACCAAGAAATAAATCTAAAATAATATTACATTCCAAGGGGCATGGTAGAAATTAGCGTCACCCTTAAGAATCTACAGGTTGCATAGTTGTTGGTTCGTATCAGATATTCATTTAATTCACCACCGTGGCCCTTGCAGAAACCAGAAGGATCTTGGAAAGAGGACAGCAGACTGTTAAACAACAAACTCAGTGAAGTGGTAATCCCAACAGCAGTGGCTGTGTCAGATGTGACGTTTTTGCTAGAGGAGGTCAACATGTCTTAAGATACATGACATAAAGCCACTGGTATGGTGAGTGCATCCTTTCTATTTCAGTGAAAAAAGAGGTTCATAAAGAGTTCTCATTCCATGGATAAGGCAAAAGTACACATTTATATTTTTGCCATAAGGATATGTTAACTCTCCTGTGTGAAGTGAACATTGTAAAGCAATGGTTAATTATTTTAGAAATAGAGCGGTTTTTAAAATGTAGGTCCTTTAATATTGTATTAAGAAATTTGCTAATACTTAAAACCATTATAAATGTGCATAGCTTATGGTATTATAGGTACATTTTATTTTTATTTCATGTATAAGAAAACTAAGGAAATAAAAAACTGCCATCTGGAATTACTTATAGATTTGTGGTGATTATTATTTTTAATTTTTTTTCCATTAAAAAAATTTTATTGTTCAAGTACAGTTGTCTGCCTTTCCCCCCAACTCCTCCCACTACCCCAGCCATCCCCACCTCCTTCCCCTGATTCCATGTGGTGATTATTACTGTAAGAAAATGTAAAACATACACAAGTACATGGAAAGAATCCCATTATATGTTTTCAGGTGGAATGTTTGAAAACAATGATTCGATGCAAGGAAAAAATATTTCCTTAAGTTAAGCAATAATGATTATTTTAATCGGTGTAAAATGAGACATAAAAGTTCTAAAAATTATTCATAATTAATAGCATCCTGAACATACTCATCAAGACATCTAATGCCTTAAGTCTTATAAGGAGTGGGCTAATTTCCTTTAAGTGTAGACAAGTAGGCAAAATGACAAGAGAATTTTATATATATTTGTCAAAAGTACATAGTGTTTTATGTTCTACAAATAAAATCTTTTATGTTAAATATCCAAATATTAAAAAAATTCTAATGTTGGTCTAAAGTATATTTTCATAACTGAACTCCTTCCAATGTTAAATACAGCTCAGGACTTCTTTTATTTAAAGGGTGAGATAAAGACTTTCTGCATAGATGACATTTTTGTTTTTTCCCCATACAATTATCATGCTTTACTTAGTTGTATCCCAATTGACAATAAGACTTAAACCTTCTGGAAGTATTTGGCCTCCTATTTTACTTTCATTTTAGTACCAAGAATCTTCTTTAAATTGTTGTTAGCATGTTTACCGCCTTTGGTCATCTTTTGGCTTTGACCACTGTGGTATTTTCCCTTGATACATGTGCTTTCTCTTCCACTGAGATACATGCTTGGGAGCAATAGAAGGAAAAAATGTTTGAGATAATATTCTCCCAACATTTCTAGTGGGTAAATCTTGAAGATACCTGGGGAAATGTTGGCTAATTTTATATTCATAGATTAGTTTTCTTAAATTTGAATCATCTAATTTGACAGATGAGTGTGGATCATCTGTTGTTATATTCTGATGGCTATCTGTGGAACTTTGAGGTGTATCCAACATTGCAGAATTATGTTGATGGATGCTAGGTAAAATTCCAAGTCTATTTTGCTTTAAGACTAATCCAGTACCAGGAATAAAAAGTCCTGATTCTTCCTGTTTTGTCAGAGGACTGATGGCTGTGTTTGAAACAGAGTGAGGTACGCATCCATTCACTGCTGAATTTTTCCAGATTAAAGGATTATATATAACGTGTCCATCAAGAGGGCATGAATTGCACTTGTAGAATAACCAGCTGTCAATACATTTCCTATGAAACTTAAAAGAAAAGGTTGTAAATTAATCAGGGGTATAATTATCTTATTTCTAATGTATGTTATCTATGTAAATTTTCCTGTTACATTATTGTGTTACTATCAAACTAGCCAAAATAGAAGGTAATTATAATTTATCTAGTTTTGTGAAAATATTTCAAAGAGGTTCTCTTAAATATGTTATTGGTTATGGGTTATAAGTTTCTTGAAAATAAAATGGTAAAACCATTATGAATGTGGCATAGCTTATAGTATTATAAGTATATTTTATCTTTATAAAATATATATACCTATATTAGGATGTCCATTTTCAACATTAAAGTGGAAAGACTTCTATGGATATAATTTTTGTAATTTCACTTAAAACTATTTATTCAATTTACTGCCATTAATTTTACTGTCTCCAATAAATAAAGATTAAACAATAAAAAGTCATAACCAACTAGAGTTGAAAATTGATCTGATGATGGTGATATATAAAATCAATCACATCCCTGGGAAGAAAGACTATCGGACATTTCAGCTAAAGGTGACTCTATAGTTATTATTTATTGAAACAATTTCATGTCACCAATTTGTACTTCTTATTTCCTTCACCTTTGTTACCCAGTCCCCCAGCGGTGCCCCTCCCTTCTTGCAACCATCAGTCTGTTCTCTGTATCTGTGACTGTGTTCCTTTCCATATTGGTAGTTACAAAATGGTTACGGGGATGTAAAACACAGCATAGGGAATATAGTCAATAATATTTTATTAACTATGTATGGTGCCAGGTGGGTACTAGGAATATCGAGAGAGAGGATACTTTGTAAAGTATATGATTGTTTAACCACTATGCTGCACACTTGAAACTAATACAAAAATAATAGTGAATGTACACTGTAATTGAAAAATAAAATTAAAAAAGAAACAAGTTTATTTCAGAGAAAACCTGGTTACCCACTGCACAGTGATTAAGCAACATAAACTTTGATTCCAGTGATTTCATTTAAAATAATAAATGATGTTAAATTAAGCATGTTTCATCCAAAGAATCACAAAAATACATTCAAAATTTTGTATTCTATAAGCTTTTCCTTTTTTACAGATAACTAAAGTAGATAAAAGACTCTAACTTAAAGGGCCACTTTATCTTTCGTAGATAGTGTATACAGAAACGGGTCCTCATGAAGAGGAATCCATTCTCAGGGGCAAAGCTGCCTTTTCAGTCGTCTCTGCCGCAGCTCCTCTGCACATACTGTTCAGTTTGAACATCTGTAAGTAATACAACTAAGAAGTGCAAGGCTTTGTCACTTTATTTGTGAAAACTGGCCCTGCAGGGAAAACCAAAGTAAAATGTGACTTCTACCTTGTGAGTACATGGGAGCAATCTTATATATTGACCAAGACAAAACGCCTTCAAACAAAGTCGACACTGGTAGCCCGGAGCGAGCAGCATACTGTTCTTTGTGACCACTAAGAGAGGCAGTGACTTTACCGCGTGTTTTGGTGTGTAAACCTGGCTGAATGAGAGTAAGCAGAGACATGAATGTTCATATGTGATTACAGATCAGGAAGTTATCCATAGAACAGGTAATAGCCTCCATAAAAACAATGCATATAAACCCAATATTTTCTCCTGAAGATAATAAATCTCACACATATAAAGTTAAAAAAAATCTATAGTTATTGATCCTGAACACAATGGATCCAACTTTAGCATCAACTTTTTAAAGAACCAAATTTAGTCATTTCAAATAAAAATACTAACCTGAAATTTTTTGATTTGTGCTTTTTAATGTAAATGACACAATAATAGAATTTTGATAAGAACCACATACTCAAATTACTACAGTCTGAGCCAACACTTAAGCTTTTTAAAAAATTTTATGTTTTTAGAAAAATACAACCCAATCTACTCTGTCATCTGATAGGAAGGTGCACAGTAAGCCACATTAAATATACTAGTTCGCTAAGATAAATCGGTAGATCATAATCTATAAGGAAATTCATTCTCCCTTGGGATATATGCTTACTACATTGGTATTGTTAGACTGTGTTTACGAGCCTCTAAAAGTACAAAGCCCATTTTTGTACCCAAAGTCATAACCAATATAACTAAGATCATACATGTCAATTAACTGCTATTTGATGCCCTTAGCAACTGATAAAACAGATATTTAAAAACAAAAGCTTGGCTAAACAGATGCATTCCTATTATTCAAAAGTCATTCAGAACAAACTTCAAATATATTCTTCAGTAAAGCTTATGCTTCTTATTACTTCACAGATATACTTTCATCATGCTACAGAAACTGCTTTTACCACAGGGATCTAGTTGTCAACTAAAACCTGTATATTTTTATTATTATAGCTTGTTAACCACTCTTATTCATTTTGAAACTCTCTCCTTTTACTACACTTTCTCTGTCCTTCTACCTCTAATGTTCTCTGTCCTCCCCCCACAAATCTCCTAAACCCGTAGTTACACAAATTGTCATTCTGATAGGTGGAAGTGTGCTACCTACCCAGGGCCAAGGGAAAAGGAGATAGAGAGCCTTTGTATGGGCTCATTCTATACCTACAGGCAGAAACTGCTCCATGAGAACTGTGGTCTCTAATGTGTGTGACGCACCCACAGAGCATGGGCTAAGTATCTACTGGGTTGGAGAGAAATATGTATGTCTATATATGAACGAGCACATTTTTGTTGGGTTAATTCACTGAAATTATTTTTAAAAATTATTTGTTTTATCCCATTTGTTAAAAATGATCTTTTGTGTATATTTTACAATGTACCTAATATGTTAATAAAAATAGCAACTTTATTATCTTTTAATTGTTAAGTAGTATGACAAAAGGTCTGAGGCCTGTCCACTAGCAAATAGCCCAATCTGTGCTCGGAAGTACAATCAATCTGCTTAGCACTCTTCCTCCCAGGGGGTGGAGGAGAGGGGGAACGAGGCAGAAGAGACTTCCTTCCCCTGGAAGCCAGTTATTTCAAAGCAAATCTCAAATCCCCAACTATTTTTTTTCTTTTTATCACTCGTCAGTTTTAATTTTACATTTATTAAGATGATCATTAATTACTGAGGAAATTGCTATTTCCCTAATACCCAATACAATTTCTGGTAGAATGAATAATAATTATAGACAACATTATTTGAATATTTATGGTGTGTATTAATTCATCTCATACTCACAAAATCTCTGGGAGGCCGGTTTTAGAATTATCCCCCTTACAAAGATGAAGAAAATATGGCAGAGAGAAGTGACGTGACTAGCCCAGGAGTCACACAGCCAGCTTGTGGTTGCACCAGGCCTGAATTTAAGCAGCCTGACTCCAGAGCCTTGCTCTTCACTTGCACACAGTAATGTCACCTAGTACATAGTAAGTGCTCAATTTATATTTATTGAATAAGGAAATGTATGAAATTATATAAATATCCCAAGTCCTAAAAGAAATACAAATTTCACTGAGAATCTCACCCTTGTTTTTCTTGAATGTGTGGCATCTTTTCTTCCACATCATTTTTAATGTCTATATTTACAATTTGACTTGATCTTTTTTCTACTGATTTCCATCTTTGATTTCTCTTCTGTGATAGGTAAAAAGTAAATGTTACTTTGCAACTCATAAAAATTTTTATTTTGTGGATTAGAATTAATAGGGTGCATATCAATAACATGATGTGATACGTCAATTGGTAATGTTGAAGTCTTTTAAAAAATGAATTTTCAAGCTTGATGGCTTATGATTTATGTATAATATTATGTTTGTTATTGTGTTGGATTTTATAAATTACAAATATAAGAACTGGCTGCCTTGTACATCCTTATGAAAAAGAGTTTCCCAAAAATTATGGTCTTTGGTTTTTACTAAAATTCACTTAACTCTATTCCCGAGTGTTATCTATTTTTATTATCTCAGATTTATTTTACAATAGGACAAATACGATATGAAATTCAAAATGCATACTGTACCTCACGAAATGTGAATGAGTGAGAAAGATGGCAGCAGCTATCAAAGCACTTCTGGCATAAATGATATTCTATACATTTGGTACACCTAAAAATGCAAAACATACAAGAAAAAATCCAATTATTTTGATGGTTTTTGATGAAAAATTCTGGGCAAAATTTCCTGGGGACTCTGCAGATATGACAAAACCCATCCTGAATGCCTCACCGTGTATTAGTTTCCTATAGCTACTGGAACAAGTTACAACACATTTAGCAGCTTAAACAGTACCTATTTATATTTTCTTGTTTTGGGAGATAGAAGTCTGACATGGGTCTCAATGGGCTAAAATCAAGGGGTTTGCAAGGTTGCATATGTTGGATGCTCTAGACAGATCTCTTTCCTTGTCCTTCTCATCTTCTAGAGGCTGCCCACCTTCTTAGCTTATCTTCCTTCATCTTTAAAGCAAATAATACAGCATCTCTCTGTGCCTTTCTTTCATAGTTACATTTCCGTCTGACTCTCTTCTTCATTTCCCTCTTCTAATTCTAAGACTCCTTGAAATTATACTAGGCCCAGGTAATCTGGGATAATCTATTTCAAGGTCAGATGATTAGCAACCATAATTCCATTTGAAATCTTAATTGCCCTACAATATGTAAGCAAACATACAGGTTCTGGGCATAAGGATGGAGACCTATTTGGGAGGGCATTATTTTGCCTACCACATATTTCTTCCATAATGTCTCCCTGGGTACCTCAGCTTTCATTTATCTCTCTCTCTAAATTCCCAGGATTAAACAGCCTCGTAGGTATTCTATCATTTAATTATGCAGTGTTTTCCAATTGTTTCATGAATGCTAGAGTTATACTTAGCAGGATACTTCTTGAAAACAAGAATTGTATTATATTCTCTCTCTTCACAAAATGGAAAGAGGCATATATATAAAGTTTTCAATAAAAATTACTGACATATTTAAAACTTCACTTTCCACAAAAGTTCACTCACAGATTTGTATCATTTATAAAAATGTTGCCACAGCAGAGAATTCTAATTTACTTGTAGCAATATTCACTAATAAAGTAATATTTTGAGCAAATAACTAATTTTCTTATTCAAGTTACCTAAGCTTTAGAAGACTATTTCCATGAGAAATCTGGGAAACTATGTCCTTCAGTCATCTTAGAAGCAGCAAGTGTTAATTTATTCATTATTACTGTTTATACATACAGGGAAGATTAACAATTAACATTAATCAATCAGAGCAATGGTGTAATTAATTTTATAATGCAAATGATGCTGGGCTACCAAAAGTTAAGCATTTCTATATTTTCATCTAACTATGATATTTTTGGTATTAGCTTCTGAAAAGATAAGTAGCTATAATGTAAAACTCTAAGAAGGACCTGAAAAGCTTTCCAGTTTATCTTGTCTCCTACTCAATCCATTCCAAAAACTACTGGAAATAGATTTTTTAGGCCAATAACTGATATGTTAGCATTTGAAGAAATGGAAGTTAGTGAAGTCAGAAATGTTGGAAATTTATTCTTTTATTTGTAACAGAGGCTTGATACAGAGGTGAATGACTGTGAGTTAAACCGAAGAGAAGTTACTTTCAAAGGAGAGTGTAGACAGCATCAGACAGGGAGCGGGACAGTGGGGAAAGCCTGCATTGAGGGGTAGTGAGAAGAATCATGTATGATGAGAACAGAAAGGGCAGTCAGCTCAGAGTGACAGAGGAATATACACACACAGTCATTGACAAAATACTCAAAAGCAAGATTTAAAATCATCTACCAAAACCACACATTAACCATTTGAGGGACACATTACTAGAAAGAGTGAGAGGTTTACACTGTGGCTTTCGTATGTTCTTATCCCCCACAGCTGTTCCTCTGAACATTTATTATTTTTGCCTGTAACCTTAGCTCTTTATTTTTCTGATCCATTCTTCTTGAAAAATTCAATCACTCAGACAATGGCTGCTAATGCCAGATATGAAGTCTTCCCTTTTTCTAAAACCCTTTTAACCAACATTCCTAAACCTAGCTGAATACCTCCTACTAAACCTATATAAACACTCTGCCCGTCCTCCTCAAGTGAAATACTCCTTCGTAGTCTTCTCAGGTCAGCTGCTTTCCGATAAAGACTTTTGCTAATGGTGCTCTAGTTAATTTTCTTCTATGTGACACGCGGAGAGAAAAAGGACTAGGAGAGTTCAAAGGAGAAAGGTTAGGGGGATGAAAACAGTTTCATGGTTTCGTTAGCAGGCTTAAAAACATATGTATTGGACTCATTATGTAATTCCACGAAGACTGAAAAGTAAACTGATGTATTTTAGCAAAATATTTAAGCTTGAAATAAAATATTTTCTTCGTAACACACAGTGAACTTAAAATTTTGATTAAGAAAGCACAATTTCCAAAGCAGAGCAATTAACTGATGTTTTAGGTGGCAACTGTGGGGGAAGTCTGGAGATCATTCATGAAAGTAATAGAAATTGCTTTCTCTAGTAAGTATCATGTTGAGGTATAAGACAAAAAAGAAAACAAAATAATGCACGCGCTGCTATTTGGAGCAGGGGAACTTGATTAAATATTCAGTCAATCTAGTCAATATCCCTCTGGCTCAATCCTAGGCAATGATTTTGGCAATGATCTAATTGGTAGTTCAAAGGAAGTTACAGAGGGTGAGCAGTCTGTCTAGCAAGCTCTGGAAATTTATCTAGGACAAATTCACAAAGCCCGTGTCTGGAATTTCCAGGCCAGTATACTACTTCAGACTCCCAATCTGGACAGGAGTGCAAAGCCAATATCCTTGTGTAAGTGAAGAAAATAAAACAATTGATGATCTCAGGTACTGGGATGACATAAATTACTAGACTGGAAATCCTAAATAAGTGCCCAGCAATGAAGGAAAACACACTAAATAAAGGAGGAAAGGAAGAAGGCAGGCTAGATGACTGGTACTCTGACGCTCAGAGTTTCCTAAAGTTAAAAAAAAAACCAACTTGCTTGTAATTGTACTGATGACACTTACTTATAACACTTTCCCTCAATTGGAAATTGTTGACAGTTATTACAGGGGATTCCAAGTTGTCTGTCCAGTTGCTCTTTCTCAGCTGCAGCTACAAGTTTGCTCGAGTTTCTGAATTCCTCCAAAATAAGTCTTAATGGTGCAAACTCTTTCCTACACAGAGGACATTTCAACATAGAAGTGTTTGATATTGTATCCTGATAATTAGCTAAGATCTTCATGCATTTTATATGCATATTATTGCCACAGCCAAGCCTGTTAAAATTAAATAATGTTACCATTTGTAAATGCAAAGTTATATATATTATATAAATAAAATTTTCTCTGTATCATCTTTACTTCCCATAAAAATAGACTGATTTTCTAGATATAGCTTGATTACATATGTAAACACATACCCTATCTTTTCTTGTCTGCCTAATCTAGCATCATTAATTTAATTTAGTATATCAGAATTCCAAACAGATCCCCCCATTCCAATAAAATTATGGTTAAAAATGTTCAGCACTAAAATATTTTTCATTTGTAAAGTGAGAATGCAATAATCTTAACAAAAAAGAACATTATAATAATACTCATTGCTTTCTAAATAAAAAGCATCCCCGAAGGCAGAGGAATAACCTTATTTTTTCTAGAAATCACACAATATGTGGTAGCACCCAATAAATATCTACTGAGAGAAATAGTATTTGGGGAAATAGTTAATACATTTTAAATATACAATAAAAACAGTCATATGAAACACTACAATGTGGATGAAAATTTTGGCAGATGATTGGGAATAAATGAATGAACAAGTTCAACAGCAAACAGTTGTCCAAATTTTGCAAGTCCAAGTGTATTGAATTGTTGACTATGACACTCTCAATAAACATTTGTGTGAAGTTTTGAATGACTTAAGTTTAAAAGTATGGTTCAGAAAAACTGAAAAGAATTTTTATCATTTAAAGTAAAACAATCTTTAGTTTCAAAAACTCTTTGTAAATACTCTATACCATGGCATGTGTTCATGTGTTAAAGCAAAAATGTAAAAATTACTCCACTTTAATAAACTTAAAGTGAAAAGGGGAACGAAGTGGAATTATGTTTTAATTTTCACCCTTTAAAATGTAGCCCAGAAATATTTAAAGAAAGAGCAGGACCTCTCACAACCTGTATGTTAGGAAGCAAAAGACCAATTGAACATCATTGTTTAAATATATACTCTTTCTCTATCAACATGTCTCATAATGGAATAAATGATAAAAATTAAATTAGAATTTTTTCATAAGTTTTAATTTTAAAAAATCACCTGCAAAAAGTGACAGGAAGCCTTTTCTCTAAAAGTATTTCTTGACAAATAGAGCAGATATCATCTGAATCAATTTCCTTCTGTTTAATGTATCCGTCTTCTTCGATATGTGAGTTTTCATCATTTTCTATTTCTTGGGGAACTTTAACTTGATGTGTTCCCTGAAGCAAGTCATTGATTTCTCCTTCCATGAGACCTAACTTCAGTGCATCTAGTGAAAAGTCCCAAAGTATTAAAATTCAGTAGCAAAATTAAAGACACAAAAATGTAACAATTTATGCTAAAAGTTAACATTTTCTTTCAAATATCAGAAAGACAGTTTTGGTTGAATTATTACACTCAACTTTACCACTTTTTTTGTAGTCCTTTCTAGCTAAACGGTCGGAAAAGAGTCTTTTATAAAAAGAATGGAAGTTGCCTCATTTTTCTCACTAAAAATGGTCAGTGCAACTAGTGCATTATAAGGGTTTTGGATTATTAATTTTATGATGCTGTGATAGTGTTCATCTTTGGATTGGTTATAATTATGTCTTACATTTTGATCTGCTCACTTTTCCATGAACAAGTATTTTGTCAACATTCAGAAATATCAAAAGAAATGGGGCATGGACACAAAGGGAAGTAGGGGTACTTGGATAATATTAATGTAATTAGTATTTGTTAGATTACTAAATAATAGGAGAGCAAGACTCCAATAATTGTGCCTGTTCTCTTGTCTCATTTTTGTGCCCCTAAAAGAGTGTGTTGGCTGCCACATCCTTCACAGTTTTACTAAATATTCCTCAGGACAATCTATTAGAAACTATATTGCCTGTACCCTTGGGATACACATTCTTTGAATTCTGAATTTTCTCTGTCTTGCTGTGTTTATAAGAAATTGCATTCTAAGTACATATAGCTTTGATCAGGGCATCCAAAATTCCTTTATTTTCTCAGCTATCCTTATGGTTCTTTTGCTTTTCCTCTCCTAAGCATGCCATAATTTAAATGCCAGCTGTAATTGGTCCCCTTGAGTTATGATATTCACTTTCCACATTCTTTAATACACATAGATTTAAATTATTTGCAAGATAATGAAAAAGCTTCATTTCCTGGTAACTCTTAAAAACTGAAAATACTGACAACAACAGTTACATTTCAACACAGACATCTCTGTTCCCTGTCTGAGGAAGGGTGGCAGGTGGGATGTAGGAGGGTATCAGACTTTAATTAACAATCACTTCGGAGGATGGGGGTTATTTGTCACAGAGACACAGCAACAGCTGCTCCTTCAAAAAATGGGGAGTAAAATGAAGAACAAAAGATTGTACTTTTGAGAACATAGATTCTGTAAGTCAGAAGAAATACTGAAACACAGAAGTGCATAGGAGAAGCTGGTCATAAACTTCTACATGGTATAACATGAATTGGGGAATAAAAGGGAGAAACAAACTCTTTTCAAATTAATTTGAAAAAAATTAATGTATGAGACTATGAAAGAATATACTTTTAAAGAGAAGAGCAAGGCAGCTAGTCTTATGAGATATCACAATTTCTTACAAAACAGTAAGTAACAGAACGCACAGAATAATAGCCACTTTGAAACAAGGATGAAGAGAAACACTGTTACACTATTCAGTTACTGATGTTGAGTGAGATAACTGGGAAGCAATATGGAAAAAATTTAACTAATTCAAACCAAATATCAAACTCCAACTTATACAAACACAACTACATATGGATACCATAATAAACAACAAAAATAAAAAAGAAACTAGTAGAAAAAACCTCCAAAAGACTGTTTATCTATACTATGGAAGAAGGACAACTTTCAAAGTATTGAAGCAATACACGTAAAAGGTAAAATGATCAGATTCAAGAACTCAAAAAATCCATATGTATAACAACATTTAAGAAAGCCATACATAAGAGAATTATGACATTAGGAAAATATTTGCAAAGAGGTGTAATTGCTATATCTAGTAAGAGTTTGCAGTTATCCCAATAAATAAATAGCCAAAGTTCACAAAACTCACACATGAAGTACAAATAGTAAAAAAAGACAACAGAAGACATTCAATTCCATTAATATCAAGGAATGGTGAGTTAAAATAAGAATGAGGTGCAGATACAAAATATAACCTAATGAATAATAATAAAAAATACATAGAATGTTATATTTTATTTGCTTATGCTATTTCTTTTTGTATTTTAAGTTATTTTGAAGCACCCTAATCTTCTACATTAGATGCATGGGAAAATGGAAACCATTTTCTTATTTAATTTACTAGGTATGAATAGATTACTATGTATCTGGTATTTGTATCTGGTATTTTATTCCCACTTTGTGTGACTAAGTTGTTTTTCCAGCATTATAAAAATATCATTACCATTTCAAAATATTTCTATATATCTTTAATTATTTCTTTGGATGTTTAAATATGTTGTTTATCTCTTTCATTATATGTGTAACCAACATGGTTACATATGTCCAGAAAACAAACAAAAGTAGCAGAAAATTGATATGTTGCCAAAACTGTAAATCAGCAAAAGTATTTTAAAGACAAACTTGGAAATACATATGTGTAGCATGCTTAAAAGTATTAATACTTAAAAAACAAAAAAACCAAAACCCTGAACTTATACAGAGAACAGATTGGTGGTTGCCAAAAGCAGGGTTGGGAGGTGTGAGAAATTGATGATGGTGGTCAAAAGGTACAAATGACCAGTTATAAAATACATTATTCATGATGAATATAGCTAATAATATTGTATTGTATATTTGAAAGTTGCTAAGAAAGTATATTTTAAAAGTTTTCATCACAAGGAAAAGATTTATAACTTGTGGTGATGGATATTAACTAGACGTATTGTAGTAATAATTTTGCTACATATATACATTGAATCATTATATTGTACACCAGAAACTAATGTTATATGTCAATAATGTATAATAATATAATAATAACAATGATGTTATATGTCAATTGTATCTCAATAAAATTTAATACTTTTGCTCTGAGATCCAATTAATGAGATTTTAGGCTAAAGAAATAACTGAAAGAATAAAAAGCTTCATTTACAAAGAAAATAACAAGTAGAAACAAAAAGCAGGAAACAGAATTCCCATAGGCTATTAGGTATACAGAAATACAAAGTCAAAAAGGAAAATAAAAAATAAAAAATTTATTATATATTTGTGGTGGGAATTGTAAAAACTTTCCTTTAATACAGTTTTTATTGTATCTATAAATATTTAATTTAAAAAGGAACAGATGGTTTTGCTAGACATTTAGAAGAAATTATTAGATGAGACACCTAGGTTTTGCTGGGAAATAATTTGTTGGGTGATGGGAAAGAATAATCAAGTGTTCAAACTGATATAAAATTCCTGTGTATTCATTTCTGTAGGTCTTCAAAAATAAAACTGAGTCTCAAGTTTCTGATATGCAATACTAGGGTGCAAATAATTGTTCCAGATTTGGTTTAGAAAAGAATCTATGAATGACTTTCAAAAGATTCTTCCTTCATTACTAGTCACCATCTCCTCCACACTTATGTAGACACTTACAGATTCTAATGAATAACTGTTTATGGCTTTCTTTGAGTTACTTTAATTTTCATGTATATTTATTCTAGCTTTTGTTGAAATAATACATTTCAAGGTCATTAAGACTTCTACTTTCCATGAATACTTGTGCACAAAGAATTTTCTCCTTGTTGCCGAATTGAAACTTCTTTTCAAAATAGGAATATAAAATATCTTCTATTTTAGTAGGAAATATAAATTTTCAAAATTTATATATGGAATTAATTTTAAGCATTAAAAAAATTCCCTATTGTGCACTTATATATTTATAAAAAGAATAAGACAGATTCTGCTTTCAAAAAGTATAAAAAATCATACAACATGAATACATTGATTTATATTAAAATTGCTACTTTTATAGATGAAAAATCTGAATATTCATAATTTACATGATATCATTTATAAAAACTGCCTAGCAGAGCTTCTGACTGATATATGGTGCAATAAATATTTGTTGAATAATTGGACAGAGCTGCACTGTCCAATGTGGTAGCCACCAGCCATATGTGGCTATTGAGCACTTGAAATGTGGCTAGTGTGGCTGAAAAACTGAATTTTTAATTTTTTTTTTGAGAATCATAAATGGATAACTGGTCATCTATAGTTGTTAGACAATTTATATGTGTAAATATTTGGGTATTATGGGAATCTATTTTTAACTGAATATCTTATGAAGTCTAAATGCAGATCTAAAGTATTCTAATGAAAATATAGAGTCTGAATTGACATGTTGTAAGCATAAAGTACACATTACATTTTGAAGATAGTATAAAAAAGCATTAAATATCTCATAATGTTTAGACTGATTACATGTTATCATGATGGTATTTTGATATGCTACATTAAAATAAAATATATTTAAAAATTGATTTCCAGTTTCTTTGTATTTTTTAATGATAAACATGGTTACTAGAAAATTACATACATGACTCACATTACATTTCTCCTACATGGCCCGATCATAGGAGGCTTGTGAAAATGATATGGAAAATAATGCACAGCAGCTAACATTTTGCAGAAGACATTAACTTCCAAAGGATAAAATGGAATAACAGAGAATAAAACAAATCTGTATAAAATCATGCAACCTAATCATTGTGTATGAAATGACTGGCAGAGAGGATGAAGGACAAAATAACTGACATTTCAGAAATAAATTTATTTAAAAATAGATTTTATTTATTTAGTTTTGGAGAGATGGGAAGGGAGGGAGAAAGAGAGGAAGAGAAACCATTGACCTTTCCACGTGTGGGACTGTGCCCAATCCACCGAGCCACACCAGTCAGGGCCAGAAAAAAACTTTTTGTCTATAGTGTGAAGGAGGAAGCAACAAAGTGAAAGTGCTGGAAACAAAGAAGCCACAAAGAATAGTATTAAGGGCTGATGAAAGTTGAGCAACGGTAAGACTGAAGATGGAGAGATAAGAACAGCATTGAGAAGTACAATAGGTAGGATGTCAACATAAGCAGGATTTGTTTATGACGGAGGTGCTTAAATATATGAGAGAGAAAATAAGAGAAGAAAAATTAAGAATCCCAAGGTTTCTAGCTTTGCAGACTAAAGAAAAAAGAAAGCCAATATGTGAGGTAGAAAATATAAAAGTGGAGCATATCTGTAAGAAATCTAGTAATTAAAACGCTATTGGGACATCCATAATTGAGTTGCCCATGAGGCAGCTAGAAATACTGGTGTGTTGATCTCACTGGTTATAATGGCAACAGCTGGAGACATAAAAAAAAAACCCCAAAAACAAAAAACAGGAGACATTTCTAAGAGAATATGTAGAGCAACAGAAGAGTACAAAAGAAATTGAAAAAGATACATATAAGTAAATTCATGTTCTATGTTCATGGAAAGGAAGAATTAACATCATTAAAATGTTCATGCTACCTGAAACAATCTATAGATTCAATGTAATTCCTATTAAGATACTAGTAGCATATTTCCCAGAACTAGAAAAAATATTCCAAAAGTTTATATGGAACCACAAAAGACCCAGAATAGCCACAGCAATCTTGAGAAGGAAGAACAAAGGTGGAAGAATTGCACTACCTGATATCAAACTATACTAAAAGGCCATAGTAATCAAAACAGCATGGTAGTGGCATAAAAACAGGCCAATGGAACAGATTAGAGAGCCCTGAAATAAACCCACACCTTTATAGTCAATTAATATTTGACAGAGGAGGCAA
Organism: Desmodus rotundus; assembly: GCF_022682495.2. Classification (NCBI taxonomy): domain Eukaryota; kingdom Metazoa; phylum Chordata; class Mammalia; order Chiroptera; family Phyllostomidae; genus Desmodus; species Desmodus rotundus. The sequence continues at coordinate 170,524,681 of NC_071388.1, forward strand.
AAACATACAATGGACTAAAGATAGTTTATTCAATAAAGGGTGTTGGGAAAATTGGAAAGATACATGCAGAAAAATAAAACTAGATCACCTTCTTATACCACACAAAAGAATAAACTCAAAATGGATTAAGGACTTAAATGTTATACTCAAAACCATAAGAATCCTAGAAGAAGACATAGGCAGGAAAATTGTGGGCATTTCTTGTGGCAATATTTTTTCCTGATATATATCTTCAGGCAAGGGAATCAAAGAAAAAATAAACAAATAGGACTACACCAAACTAAAAAGTTTTTGCACAGCAGAGGAAGCCATCAACAAAATGGAAAGATAGCCCACTGAATGGGAGAACATATTCATGATACGCCTGATAAGGGGTTAATATCCATAATGTATAAAGAATTTATAACTCAACAGCAAAAATAAAATAAAATCTAATTTAAAAGTGGGCAAGGGACCTGAATAGATACTTCTCCAAAGAGGACATACAGATGGCCTATAGATATATGAAAAGATGCTCGATGTCACTACTCATCAGAGAAATGCAAATTAAAACCACAATGAGATATCACCTCGCACCTGTCAGAATGGCTGTCATCAATAAATCAACAAACAAGTGTTGGTGAGCATGTGGAGAAAAGGAACCCTTGTGCACTGTTGGTGGGAATGAAGACTGGTACAGCCACTGTGGAAAGCAGTATGGAGTTACCTCAAAAAATTAAAAATGGAACTGTGTTTTGACCCAGCGATCCTACTTGTGAGAATATAATATCCTAAGAATTCCAAAACACCAATCAGAAAGAATATATATACCCTTATGTTCTTTACAGCATTATTTACAAAAACCAGGATTTGGAAGCAGCCCAGGTGCCCATCAGTAGAAAAATGGACAAAAAAGCTGTGGTATATTTACAATGGAACACTTGCTACTCAGTTGTAAAAAAGAAGGAAATCTTCCCTTTTCTGACTGCAGGAGTGGACATGGAGAGTATTATGCTAAGTGAAATTAGCCAGTTAGGGAAAAACAAGTACCATATGATTTCACTTATATGTGGAATCTCATAAACAAAATAAAGTAACAAACATAACATAAACAGACTCATAGATACAGAGAACAGAGTGACAGCTGTGAAAAGAGAGGGGAGTTGGGTGGCTGGATGAAAAAGTGAAGGGATTAAGCAAAGAAAAACTCATAGGCACAGACAGCAACAATATGGTGATTCCCAGAGAGAAAGGGGTTGGGGGTAGGTAGAAGAGGGTAAAGGGGAAATAAATGGTGATGGAAGGAGTCTTAGGATGGTGGACACACAATACAATATGCAGATGATGTGTTATAGAATTGTACACCTGAAACCTAAATAATTTTATTAACCAAAGTCACCCCAATAAGTTCAATAAAAATTTAAAACAGAAAAATCCCTGTGGAACACTACTATTAATTTATTATCCAGTATAACTTTTAAATAGCTACAGTGGTTGTACTTACATAATAGCTGGGGGTAAATGTACTTGTCTTAATAGAATTGATACTCTTTGAATTAAAAGAAATGAAAACTGATTATCACTTTAATGCTTTATGTATATTCTGAACATTTACTAATAAATTTAAAATGCTGTTGCAATTCTTAGATGGGTATAGTATAGGTCAAATAACTCACTGACTTCAGAAAACACTTATAATGACAGTATCTTAAATATAAAGTATAAAAATTTAAATAACCTGTACTAAAAATATATTTTTTTCATTTTTGAGGGCTCTAGAATTTAAAGTTACACAACTCTATGCCTGATTTTAAACTCAATTTAAGTACCAACATAAAAACTATTTTCCTTTAAAATATGTATATTTTTTTGCATAAAAACTTCAGTCAGTAAACATTTTTGAATGAAATTATGTGTCATGTCAACTGTCTATTTCTGGTACCTAAAATTATTTTTTATCATAATTAAAATAATTTAATACAGAAAACTGTGAATTTTTGCTTAGAACCCGAGAGAAATTTTTTCTACTGAATAATTGCCATTGTTTTACCTCTTTTTTTAAAGTGTCTTTGAATTTGAAAATGCCATATGAAGTTACTGTTTTTTAATTAAATGGGGAAGAAAAATGTTCTAGCTGTCTTAATTGTAACAAATTGGGCTATAGACAGCTGTTAGATTGTCTAGAAAAATAACTGTCTAAATTTAGAATATATCTAAATACAAATTATTAAATTTACTAACCTCAAATTAGTAAAATAAATACAAGCACATATAACTTACATTCATGATTCCTTGGAAGCTTGAATTTTTTCAACAAGACCCTAAAGTCACATGTAGAAAAACAAAATAACAACAAAAAAAGCCATTTATTTTTGATATAACCTCAAAAGATATTTTTTTCATTTTAATTTTAGAGTAGGAATGACATTATAGAATTTGTACTGCTGAATGTGTAGGGATTAACTCAAAACTCTCATCAGTTTTCTATTATAGCAGTAGTTAAATTTACATTTTAAAATAAGCGTATGTAAAAAAAGTATGATAAATGGAAACAAAAGACATTTACAGTAAAGAGATTCTGCCAGGGAGAGCCCATGCACTCCTTCATGATATAAAGTCCTTCACAGAGAGAGGCTAGTGAGGGAATTCAGGTATTCACAGTACTTCCTTGAACTTTCCCAGAAGTCTCCTACTCCTAGAAATGGAATACTTTTCTGGATAGAGTAGCAAATGATTGTTTTCCTACATACACTATTATTATGTATGAGAGAAATATTTGCAAATATCACCAATTAAAATAGAATATGGCAAAAAATAGAATATAGCTATTTTTTAAAAGTGGAAAATATATTGGGTTGGCCAAAAAGTTTGATTTTGTAAGATGGCTGAAGTAGCACTTGGTTGTCTTTAACTTCACTTGAAAAAATTTTGTTAGATTGTGTTGTGACAGCTATCATATTAGCATGCATTAAAAAAAACATCAAAATTGGTGAATTTGTGTAACCATTTAAATATTGAAGATGGAAGAAAATAAGCAACATTTTTGGCACATTACGCTTTATTATTTCAAGAAAGGTAAATACACAACTGAAGTGCAAAAAAAAAAGATTTGTGCAGTGGATGGAGAAGGTGCTGTGACCGATGGGACGTGTCAAAAGTGGTTTGAGAAGTTTTGTGCTGGAGATTTCTCGCTGGACGATGCTCCACCATGGGGAAGATCAGTTGAAGTTGATAATGATCAAATTAAGACATTGATTGAGATCAACGTTATACCATGCGGGAGATAGTTAACATACTCAAAATATCCAAATCAATAAAGTTATTGGTGAAAATGAAAAATGTGTCTTTTATTTTACAGAAAAAACTAAGTGAACTTTTTGGGAAACCCAATATATTGAATTCTTACTGACTATATTAAGTATATTTTAGTATATTAAATACTTGGATTGTATTTCCATCTAGTTTATAGTTAATACACAGGGAAAAATGATTTATATTACATAAATAACAGAACAGAATGCCCTTGCCCTGAGGTAGCTGGCATAAAATAAAAATGGGAAAAACCTATTTTAAGTATAATAATAAAACCAAATTGCAAGCTTTGAAAGGACCATATTTTACATCTTTATGCTAACTTGAGTAAATAACTTATATTAGTAGGTGCTCAGTAGAAACTGGTAAAACAAATAATTTGGTAAATAAAAGCACAAGAAATAACAGATATTACAGATTTTTAACCTGTAAACAAAAGCACTGGAAATATGAGATACACACTATTTTTTTAATTTCTTGATTTTTTTCTCTCAAATATCAATCATATGTATTCTATAGTAGTATAATTAATGAGTTGTTGGTATAAGTATAGTAGGTAAACAAAATGAATTGAGTTAAACTAAAAGCAAATAGGTTTTTTTTTAATTTTTGGGACTCCCTTACAAGTAGACTCTGACACTAGGGGAAAAATTTCAGATTTGACAGAACTAATCTTCAGTGAAGTCCTACTTCTATCTGAAAGACTCATAGTCAAATGCTTATTGAAAAAGGAAAACAATAAATTAAAATATATACATAACAAACCACACACTTGTCAGTGATGTCAATCAGGGAGTTTTTTCCTGTCTTATAAGTTAGATTTCACATTTGTACATAATAAGAACCTAAAATTGACTTTTTCTTATTAAAAACATTAACATTCAAAACATGTCATTGTGACAGTATGTTTTTCAACTGAAATCTTACTTAAAATACCCTAAAGTATATTGATAAGCTAAGACCACATTACCTTTATATTTTCCCAGCACCAAATTTCTTTAATCTTGCAGTACTCAAACCATGAAAAAGGTAAAACATGTAATATACTAAGATGTTCCCTTGTGGAAGATCTTCATTACAAAGTCACTCACCAGCATATATGCCTACAGAGCTCCCCTTTTTTCTGAAATGTGGGACAGTTACAAACATGAGGATTTCCTAGAAAAACCTTTAAAAGAAAAATGCAGACTTTTAAAAACTCCAGTTAATTTTTAGAGTTGGAGTAAAACTAAATTAATAGATAACTAGATTAAAAGAGATTTCAAGAAGTAACTTAGTTTAGGTAACTCTGAAACATTGAATATCATCTAGAAGAACATCTTATTTCTCTACGCCAGTCTGATTTTGCACTTACCATATTCTTTGCCCTGGTTAACAACTTGCATTATCAGTGAAGAGTGTTTTTAAAAGATCTACACTTAAGCAAGTGGAAAGAAATCTACTTTTAAAAGCTTTAAAAATCTATGATTATTTTTTACTAAGAGGAAATTTTACCTTGCAGTGAAGCTAAAGACTTCTTTTGGATTTTGGGTTCTTTTTTCGTGCACTTGACTTGGTGTTTACTTTATTTAATTTTATTAAAGGAGAATAATTTTGTTCATCAAGTCCATACTGGCTAAAAACATGTATTAAATGCAGTGTTGTGAGCAACAAAGTGACAAAAGGATGGGTAAATAAGCACAGGTTAGTGACCTGGACTCAGTACTTAAAATGCCTCACTGAGTTACAAATTTCCAAGTCAGCTACTGAGAGGCAGTGCGGTGGCTGATTTTTGAGTCGTGAAAGTAGATTATGCTAATGTTTGAAATATCTGTGGTCTTCCAGCAAAATTAAAAAAGAATTTTTATTCACTAAGATCTTTCCAAGGCACCACCACTTAAATACTTAAGAAAAGAATCTTATAGTTTCAGAATGACTAAAGAAAAACCGATTTGCAATATTTAGGAAATATATACAGTATGCAGATTGTAGAATTTTCATTTCGTTTCAGTTACAGGGCTAGTGACTGCTGACAATGAATCCCTGAACGTACGCAAAGCAAGCCGTACAGTCCTAGGACACGTCTCATTTTTTCAAGCCCAAAGATCACAGAGCCATCATCTTACAAGAGCTGGACGCAATCGGGAGCCCTAAGCTCCAATAACGACGCTTGTCTAGCAAATACTAATTCCCTCTGCAATACGCGCGTCTCTAGAGTCTGGAACACTCGCGGGGTGGGGGCGGGGGAGCGGGGGACGGCGGCAGAGGGTAGCAGCGAGCACTGAGAGGGCGGCTGGACGCAGGGGAAGCTGGGGGCACCCCGCGGCGGGAGGCCGGTGGGCTGGGCGAGGCGGGAGGCAGTCGGGGGAGGTAGTTACTCGAAAATCCCTGTTCTCCGGCTCTTCCTCTCTCAACAGGAAGCCGGTGGGGCCAGTCTCTCTTAGGAGGTAGATGCTGCTGCTCAGCGCCAGGCGCTGTTGCCCCCTGAGGCGGTGGTTCGAATGTTTTCTCTTTTTAGAGGTCGTAGGGTCGCTGCGGAGCATCTTGGCTGAGAGGAGGCGTCCGCGGCCGCGGGAGACACAGTCAGAGCCGCCCGCTCTACTTGACAACCGCTGGCCCTCCGGTTGCCTTGGTGACGGAGGTTGAGCTCCGTGGTGTCCCGGCGTGCATTGCGCCGGGCTTTGCTGGAGACCGAAGTGTGGGTGGGTGTGGCTTCCTCAGTTCGCGCCCGCCTCCGCTCCTTCCTGAAATGATGCTCGTGAGGGAGTATTTCTACCAATCGGCTGGCTGGTGTAAAAGCTGGCTGCGGAAGGCGTAGCCGTCAAATCCCTCGCGTTCCTTCTGCTGGTTTCTCGCAGACAAGTCGCACAACCCGGATACAGTTTGGGCTCTGAATGCTAAAATTATCCTGTTTATCCCTTATCTTTATTAGAAAGCCCATACCCATGGTTAACGTTCAACAAAATTCGACAAACATTTCCCGATTGCTCATTATGTGCATAATCTGAGCAGTCGCTGGGGGAGATCAAAGGTGAGGAAAACAGGAATCTAACCTATGAAGCAAGACCCTTAAATCCGGATGTGTGCACGTGGTGTGTGTGTGGTCTGGAACCTGCATGTTTGGGTAAGAATGGGTTTAATAAAGTACAAGCAAAGAAGCTATATTACTGGAATCTCTATGAAATTGAAATCAGGAGATAGCCTCGTGGTAACATAAAGATGGAGGATATTTGTCCCATTTTATCAGGGGAGGAAACCACAACTAGATTATGTAAAGAGCAGGCCATGAAAGAAGAAGATGGAAATGGCAGCTTTCACATGAGATATCCAAATAAGCACCGCCAAATCCTAGGACTATGGTTTTAATGTACTAAATTTTATTTCTACTCTCTTATTCTGACTAATAACAACTAACATACCTATTACCATACTCCCAACTTTACCATCAATTTAATAGTGCTAGATGTTAGTTAAAGTAAAACATACACCAGGTAAAAAATCATATTGAAACCAAAAGAATATAAATTGAATTTACTTAGTTTCTTTATTAATAGATATAATTTAAAAACTTCAAAATAGTAACAATCTACACTTTCTGTATAACAAGGTTAAAAAGTTTCAGAGTGAAAGCATTTTATTCAACCATCATTCCCTCCCTTTCTTTTTCTCTATCTATGCATCTAGTCTGTCCAGAAGAAGGCTAGCCACTATTAATATAATGAGAATGGTTTGCACAACATTGGTGTAACCTGGCAGCAAAGGAGAGTGGACTGGAATGTGCATGCATGAACAATGATGACTTCACTGTACTAGTCGATGGGGTCGGCAGACGCTGTTGAGTGAGCACGTGTACTGTGTGGCCCTCACATTCAAAATGACTGAGCAAGTACTGCAATGAATCTGCATCAAATTTTGTGTTAAGCTTGAACATACCTCTGTGGAAACTATTCCGATCATTCAGAAGGCTGTAGCTATGGGCAACTGGTGACTGGAAGCTTCATTACGACGATGTGTCCACTCATGCATCACATGTTGTGCAGAGATTTTTGTGAAACATCAAATCACCCAGGTGACTCAGGACCCCCACAGCCCAGATTTGGTGCCTTGGGACTTCTGGCTTTTCCTATAACTGAAGTCACCTTTGAAAGGGAAGAGATTTCACACTGTCAATGAGATTTAGGAAGACATGACAAGGCAGCTGATGGCAATTGGGAGAACTGTGTGAGGTCCCAAGGTGCCTACTTTGAAGGGGACTAAGGCATCACTGTCTTATGTATAATGTTTCTTGTATCTTTTCCAATAAATATCTCTATTTCATATTATGTGGTTGGACAGATACCTTCTGGACAGACCTTGTATGTTGTGTATATACATATACACACATATAAAACTCATATATCTCCATATATATTCTATATCTCCATGTATATTATATATAATATATAGTTATCTAAGATTACCTTGAAAGTAGCTTTGAAAAAATAAAGAATAGTAGACAACTGTAAAACTGTTGTGTTTTACTTATTATAATTAGACAATGATACTCCATGTGTAAGTGACAAACAGCATTTTCAGAAAGGTTACATGTTTAAGACACAACAGTCATGTAAACTGAATATAGGTTTGTAAATTCCATTTTAGGTGATGGTAACAGTAGCAATATTCATGTTTTCATGAAAATTAAAAACAAAGCACAGATTGCTAGACAGAACTTCAGTCTAGCCGTAAGACATTTGTTTTTGTATCTGTCAGTTAAGACTTTAAAAACATTTTAAAAGCCAGGTGACTATCCCATATGTTTGCTTCATTTCTTAAGAATGTATGACAGGAGTAATATTTTGCAAATATTAAAGTATTAAGGGAGAATTAAATTCTCCCTTAAATTCACAGTGTTCCCCTCCAAGTTACATTCTGAAGCAGATTGCTGCAGAAAAGAGGAAAGTGGTTAGTTAGTGCTAGAAACAAATCATTAATGAATTTTGAATTTCATTAATTATGTTTTAGCCCCTTTATCTATACAATTTGGTCTTGAAAAAGTAGAATTAATAGGTTACTGTTGCTCCAGATTAAGATATAAAAAGCTGGACCTAGAGTATTGGATCTTGGAGTTGTGTGGAAGAGAATGCCCTAAGGAGGTGGAAAGAAGAGTAACAAGTCAGAAGTCAGCTACCAATCTCAACATGGGCACGTGTGTGTTGGTGTGAGGGTGCAAGTATGTGGCGGGATGGATTGAAATATTGAAATGGGTTTGGGAAGCCTGAGAACACCTGGGACGGGTGTGTGGGGAGAGTATGCTTACTTCTGGTATAGTGTTAGGGAGGTGCAGCTACTAGGAAACTTCAGCTTTTGGCTTAGTGCCCTAAGACATGGTAAGCGATATGCAGAGGTGCCAATGGGAAGAAAGATAGGTAAATGAACTCACTGTAATGCTGTCCTGCTCAAGGAATAAATACATCCAAATGAACATAGGAATTTGTGTTTACCCATAGAGAATGGGCACAAAAGAAAGGCATGATACCAGTATCTGACAAAGAGAAGGCTAAACTTAATGATTTCAAGACTAGAAGCAAATTGAACCAAATACTTAATAGTGACCAAGCAAGTTTTAACATTCTTCTCTGCTTGACTAAACTTGACTAAACTTTATTTTATTTTTTTTCTAATTTTTATTTTATTTTTAATTGTTTTTCAAGTATAGTTGTCTCCATTTTCCCCTCTCCTCTCCCCCCCCAACCATCCCCACCTCCCACCCTTGATCCTATCCCCTTTGGCTTTGTCCATATGTCCTTTATACATGTTCCTTGATGACCCTTCCCCTATTTTCCCCATTACCCCTCTCACCCCTCCCCTCTGGTCACCGTCAATCCATTCTTTATTTTAATATGTCTTGCTTGTTTGTTTTGTTGATCAGATTCCACTTATAGGTGAGATCATATGGTATTTGTCTTTCGCTGCCTGGCTTATTTCACTTAGCATAATACTCTCTAGATCCATCCATGCTATTGTGAAGGGTAGGACCTCCTTCTTTCTTTCTACTGCATAGTATTCCATTGTGTAAATGTACCATAATTTTTTGATTCATTCATTTCCAGATGGGCATTTAGGTTGCTTCCAACACTTGGCTATTGTAAATTGTGCTGTTATGAACATTGAGGTGCATAGGTTCTTTTAAATTGGTGTTTCAGGGTTCTTAGGGTACAATCCCAGCAGTGGAATTACTGGGTCAAAAGGCAGTTCCATTTTTGGTTTTTTGAGGAAACTCCATACTGTTTTCCACAGTGGCCTCACCAGTCTGCATTCCCACCAGCAGTGCACTAGGGTTCCCTTTTCTTCACAACCTCTCCAGCACTTGTTGCTTGTTGATTTGTTTATGATGGCCACTCTCACTGGTGTGAAGTGGTATCTCACTGTGGTTTTAATTTGCATCTCTCTCATGGCTAGTGATGCTGAGCATTCTTTCATATGTCTCTAGGCCCTCTGTCCTTCTTGGAAAAGTGTCTGTTCATGTCCTTTGCCCATTTCTTAATTGGGTTGTTTGTCTTCCTGGAGTGGAGTCGTGTGAATTCTGTATATATCTTGGAGATCAAACCTTTGTCCCAGGTATCATTTGCAAATATATTTTCCCATACAGTTGGTTGCCTTTTCATTTTGTTGATGTTTTCTTTAGGTGTGCAGAAGTTTTTTATTTTGATGAAGTCCCATTTGTTTATTCTTTCCTCTATGTCCCTTGCTCTAGGGGACATATCAGTGAAAATATCGGTGTGTGAAATATCTGAGATTTTCCTGACTATGTTATCCTCTAGGACTTTTGTGGTGTCGTGACTTATATTTAAGTCTTTTATCCACTTTAAGTTTATTTTTGTGTATGGTGTAAGTTGGTGGTCAAGTTTCATTTTTTTGCATGTAGCTGTCCAGATTTCCCAACACCATGTGTTGAAGAGGCTGTTTTTACTCCATTTTATGCTCTGTCCCCTTTGTCAAATATTAATTAACCATAGAGATTTGGGGTTTTTTGGGGGGGCTCTCTGTTCTGTTTCATTGATCTATATGTCTGTTCTTATGCCAGTACCACATTGTTTTGATTTCCATGGCCTTATAATGTAGCTTGACATCAGGTATTGTGATCCCTCCTCCTTTGTTATTCTCTCTCAAAATTGCTGCAGCTACTTGAGGTTGTTTATGGTTCCATATAAATTTTTGAAATGTGTGTCCTATATTTGTGAAATATGTCATTGGTATTTTAATAGGGATTGTGTTGAATCTGTAAATTACTTTGGGTAGTGTAGACATTTTGATGATGTTATTTCTTCCAATCCTTGAACATGATATATACTTCCATTTATTTGTGTCTTCCTTAATTTCTTTCTTTAGTGTTGTGTAGTTTTCTGAGTACAGGTCTTTTACTTCCTTGGTTAGGTTGATTCCTAGGTATTTTATTTTTCTTGTTGCTATTGTAAATGTAATTTTTTTTCTTGATTTCTGTTGCTTATTTTTCATTGTTGGTGTACAAAAATGCCTTCAATTTCCTTCAAATGCCTTTTGAATATTGACTCTGTATCCTGCTATTTTGCTAAATTCATTTATTAGCTTGAGTAGTTTTTTGGTGGCATCTATAGGGTTTTCTATGTAGACTCTCATGTCATCTGCAAACAGTGACAGTTTTACTTCCCCCTTTTCAATTTGGATGCCTTTTATTTCTTTTTCTTGTCGGACCACTGTGGCTAGGACTTCCAATACTATGTTGCATAGAAGTGGTGAAATTGAACATCCTTGTCTTGTTCCTGATTTTAGTGGGAAAGCTTTTAGATTTTGCCCATTGAATATGATGTTGGCTGTAGGTTTTTCATATATGGCCTTCATTATGCTGAGGTATGCTCCCTCTACTCCCACTTTTCTGAGTGTTTTTTATCATAAATGGGTGCTGTAGCTCATCAGATGTTTCTTCCACATGTTATATGATTATATGATTTTTGTCTTTCCTTTTATTTATGTGATGTATTATGTTTATTGATTTGCAAATCTTGTACCATCCTTGCATCTCTGGGATGAATCCCACTTGATCATGGTGTGTGATCTTTTAAAAATATTGCTGGATGTGGTTTGCCAATATTTTGCTTGGATTTTAGCATCTATGTTCATCAGCAATATTGACCTGTACTTTTCTTTCTTTGTTGTGTCTTTATCTGATTTTGGGATTAGGATGATGCTGGCTTGATAAAAAGAGCCTGATAGTCTTCCCTCTTCTTGGATTTTTTTGGAATAGTCTGAGAAGGATAGGGATTAGCTATTTTTTTAATGTTTTGTAAAATTCTCCTTTGAAAGTGTCTGGTCCAGGGCTTTTGTTTGCTGGGAGTTTTTTGATTACTGCTTCAATTCTGTTAGCTGTTATTGGTCTGTTCAGGCTTTCTTCTTCTTCACTCAGTTTTGGAAGACTATATTTTTCTAGAAATTTGTCCATTTAACCCAGGTTTTCAAATTTCTGGGCATATACTTCTTCATAGTAGTTGCTTGCAATCCTTTGTATATCTGTTGTGTCAGTTGTAATCTCTTCTCTTTCATTTCTGATTTTATTTATTTGGGTCCTTTCTCTGTTTCTCTTGATGAGGCTGCTTAAAGGCCTGTCGATTTTGTTTATCTTTTCAAAGAATCAGCTCCTGGAATTATTAATCCTTTGAATTGTTCTTTTAGTCTCCGTGTCATTTAATTCTGCTGTGATCTTGGTTATTTCCTTCCTTCTACTTGCTCTGGGCTGTCTTTGTTGTTGTTCCTTGAGTTCTTGTAGGCATAGGGTTTGGTTGTTTTTTTAAAATGTTTCTATCTTTTTAAGGTAGGCCTGTATTGCTATGAACTTCCCTCTCAGGACTTCCCTCTCATTGCCTTGATTGTACCTAAAATGTAGATAACATTCTATGTAATAGATAATAAATCCTTCTTTGATGTAAGACCCAAGAAAAACAATAAAAACCTGTCTAGGCAAGGGTTGGGGCACTCTCCCCTTGAGATAAGTGGCCGCAGGACTCTCATCTTAAGAGAGTCCCTTTTTCTCCACAGGACTGCTGTAGGCTGTGTGCATTTGTTCTCGTCTTCAGCCACAAGAAGCAGACACTGCTGGCTGGAGTCTGCAACACTCCAGTGCTTTTCTACTAGCTCTCTGCAGGCTTCAAAACTCACACCTTTTGTTTCAGTATCGTTGAGCCAATCTCTCTTCCCTACTGCAGTCATCTTGAATTAAGTTTTTTTTTTTTGCCTGTTTAACTCTGTTCAGTGCAATTTCTCTTTGGCCATACATACCATTTATCTAAAAATATTTTAATTATTAAATTAGATTAAACTTAGAATTTACTAAGTTTTTTTCTTTTTCTTGTGGTCAAGGGAGGTTGGTTAGCAAAGGTGATTGGATCAAACGTACTTTGAATTTTTGCACATGCAAGTGTTATGTAAATCTGTAACCCACTGTGAGTATGAGTTGAACTTTTGGTGTAAGATGCCAGACTGAATAGATCATGTTGGTCCCTCTTTCATCTGAAGAGCCTATGGAAAAAAAAATTAAAAATATGTGAACCTCTGACATTGAAGAGAACTAGAGAGAGCTGAGATAGGCAAAATTCTAAAAATGACCCCAGTGACCTTTGTCTTTGTGTAATTCCCTTCACTGTGAATATCATGTTACGTGGCAAAATAGATCATGCAGATGTAATTAAGGTTACTATCAGTTGATTAAGTTAATTAAAAGGAGCTGATTTGGGTCATCCTAATTTAATCACACAAATCCTTTAAAAGCAGAGAATTTTCTTTGGCTGGTGGCAGAAAAAAAGGTCAGAAATGAGGCATGATTCTCTTGTTGGCCTTGAAGATGGAGGGGACCAGGTGACAAGGAATGCTGGGGGCCTCAAGAAGAAGAGAGCAGGCTCTGGCTAACTGCCAGAAAGGAAATTAAGAAAAAAAATGTCAGACCTTTTAGCCACCTCAAGTCATCTTGGTAACAACTCTTGGTGGTTTTTAGGCCCTTCCTTGTTTCCTTATGTGGGTCCAACCTGACAGTGCCCCAGTCTTGGTCTTCCATTCCTCATGCTGACCTGTTGTTGTTAGGTGTAAGGTGTCCTTCTGGTGACCAACTGTCCTGATTTTCCAGGGTCTGAGCGGGGTGCCTGGGGAGTGGGACTTTTGATACCAAACCGTATAAAACCACGGGCAAACCAGTACAACTGGGGCTCAAAATGCTGGGAATTTAACATCCAAGGAGAGGTTAATAATGGAGATGGGAACTGGTGGATAAATTATTTCCTCGCCTCAACTCCAGACTGTCCTGAAACAGACTCTGTAGATGGTCCTGCAAGGTGGAGCAATCAGCTGTGCTTGATGCCAAGTGGAGATCAGTTTAATAATTTACTCCCTCATCTTTGCTTATACTGTTTTCCTGTCCATTTCTGCTTTCCTTTATTCCTGCATCCCTGGGTTTTCACTCCCAACTAAAACACCTTAGGCTCTGTTTTCTAGGGAACCCAGGCTTAGAGACAAACAAATAAACACATATTTCTGTAATGATTATTAGTTCTAGTAGTAAAAGTATTGTACAGAAATGCAAAACATAATCATAGTTTACTACATGGCTTTCCTCTTGTTGACATTTACGTATTTGTGATATTTTAATATATTGAATAGTGACCTATCTAAAAGTTTGACAGAACCCTCTTGTGAGAATAAGCGGATGGGAAGAGTGAATATGCATGGTGGGATAGGGGTGAGAAAAAGTCAAACCTTTAAACTACATAGTGGGAAGTAAATAGAAAAACAGGATGTTGTTTGGTGACACAGGCATAAAAATGAAATAACCAACTAGAATAATTTAAAATAGCCTCTGAGAAAGGAAAAATGGGTGTAGAGGGAGCAGAGACCATTTTTTGGTCTTAATAAACATTAATTAAGTTTATTTAAAAGATTATTTAAATAATCCAATTTTTATAGTTTGGTGAGGTATTATTGAGATCCAATAGTATCTGCTTTCAAGTAATTTCTTACGAAATAGGCCCCAATGCCTTATTATCTTTTGGCACATATTTATGATACGTGTATTGCACACACACGCATGTGTGTATTATTTAGTCTACTGGTTAATTTAAATGTGAAAAGCTTAAAAATGTAAATTTCCCAGCAGCACTGGAAGCTCTTTTACTCCACTAGGTGTCAGCATAGCACTGTGAATAATTGAATGAACAATTACTAAATCATTACTTGTTCATAAACACGTTTTTTGTTTATCTTTCCAAAGATGATGATGGGAAGTTGAGATTTGATAATGCCCAGCTCATCTATTATAGTAATCATTGTCTGCTCAAATGTTCATTTTTGTTTTACCTATTCAAATTAATGTCAGCTGCTTAAATTAGTTAAGTTAATCTACAGCTTGGGACTGGAAAAAGAAAACAGTTACATACAAGAATGACAGTAATGAGGATGTTTCATGCATCTATATTTTGGGTTTTCAGTCAGTGACTTTTTCCTTCAACAGGTTATGAAAGAAATTTGGCCACTAGGGAAGATCAAAAGCATAACATTTCCCTTTTCTGTTATCTAATTTATAAATATGCTTTAAAGGATATGAGCAATAATCGACTAGCTTAGTGTCATGCTAAGTGGCAAGTCTTCTGTGTTAAGAGACAATGTTGGGTAATTTGTAAGTTAGATATTTTCAACTTACTTTTTTGCCCTCTGACTACCCAATGCTTTGCCTTTGTGTTGACCCCGATTCACTGGAACATCAGCTTCATCTTACATAAACAGTGGAAATGTGCTATAGGTCATATCTTCATAGGACAGAAAGAGCTAACTATTTGTGAGTTATTTTGTATGGAGTTCTGTTTTCCTTAGAACACAAAATTTTAGTTTTCTTAATGCAACTATTATTACATTTTAAAGGAAAAAATGATGTGATGAGTATTTTTTATACAACAATACATAAAAATTCATTGAAGTGTGCTGTTTTGGTCACTTTAAAAAAATGTGCTCAAAATTTTAATGTTTTCTGCCGTGGGAGGGGTAGGAAGATACTCAGTGGCAATGTAGTCTCATATTACTGAAGTATTATGAATCTTCCATTAATTTGGAAATTTATAGTTCTAATCTTCTGTTTTCTTTAAAAAATTTCCTCAGAATTCACAGGAAATTCCACTCCTTCGTGCTATTTTTCATAGTAAAAGGCTTACTTTCAGTTTGATTTACTCACAATATTAATCAATTACATAATAAGAAGCCAATATCAAACAATGTAAACTATAGAAATTTTGGGACAATAAATTACTCTATGCTGTAGGAAAAGAATATAGAGAATGTTAGGTAAATTGATATCTCTAAAAATCCTTTTATTTTTGCAAAATAATCTTTTAAAAGTTTAGATTGAAGAAATTTTATATGATATGACTCTAAGATGAGGATATATATATATATATATACACACACACACACCTATACATATGTATGTACATACATATGTGTATATATCTGTAAGTGTACACACATCTAGAAATACCAGAAAATGTCTAGCTTTATCTTCTGTTCATTATTATTAGAACAGTATTTGGAACATAATAGGTGTGCAATAAGTATTTGTTAAAAGAATAAATAAATAGAGAAGATATATACGTAAGAGAATCGGTCAATGAGACCTGGTCACGTTTGGAAGCAGAAGGCTGAGCAATTGAGAAACTCTTGGTGTTTTCTACGCCAAGAAGTTAGAGGCTTTGGTGGTGGCATTCCTGAACACTTGACAGTCTAGGAAGAATCACAAGTAGTCCAGGAAAGAAGAGTTCAGGTTTTGCAATTTTGAAGCAGTGTAAGCAAGCAGCAAAGTGAAGCTGTCTACCGGGAGCTGGTTATAAAGCACGTTCATTAAGTGGACATGTTTGAGCTGGAGATACAGAAGTTGTCATAATGTTGGAGGGGTCAGAGAAGTGGATTACATCATCCAGCAGAGCTGTTCATTGGGGACAGAAAAAAGCCCAAGGCAGAAACCTTGCAGAACAACATTTCAGGACTGAGATTTAAAAAAGACCTTGAAAAGCAAGCTGGAAAGGAAGGAATAAAGTGGTAGACATAAAGGGTAGTGAATATCATGAAAAATGGTGTGGCCTCCAGGGTCCAATGCTGAAAGAAGTCTAGCCATTTGAGCAATAAAAGAAGGTCATGGATATGTAAATTAGGAAATTGTCAGTGACTGTTAAATGAGTTGGTTTAGCAGGTTCATGGGAATGAATTACAGTTTACAGTGTTATTGAGGAGTAAGCAGAAGGTGAGAAAGTCAAGAGTGAATATAGACTGTGGACTATAATTTGATGGAATATGGATATTTAAAGAAGGGGAGCGAGAGAACCTGGCCCTCAATGTTTGTTAGAATCAGCTGACCTAACGGTGGGATTTTATGGGGCAGTGGGTCTGCAGTCTTCAAACTGAGATAACGTGCACCTCTTGAAGTCCACAGCGACTTTACAAAGCACATGGACTCGGAACAATTTTAAGAGCCAAAGTCCAGATCCCCAACTCCAATATTCATTCTTTTCTAATGTTCATCATTCTGAGAACTGTGGTTAAAACATCGCGCTTGTCTTCTTTTCCCACTTTCTTTTTGCAACCATACTTCTCTCACTTCAGAAAACAAAATCATTGTCTTCTGGATGTTCATCAGCACAGGATGTGGAAGTCACTGGGGAACCAAACAAAAGGAATTTTGTCTCTAATAGCCCAGAAACAAATCCTTTTAAAGGCACTTGAGACACAAAAACATTTGAGAATTATAAATTTCTTATGTTTCTAATTCTTTGCTTTCCAAGTGATTATAAGAGTTGATAGATAATTAAATATGCTTTTTGATAATAGATCAATATGTGATTTTGGCACAGAAGTTCAAATAGTTGAGTTCCATTGTAAGTACCAAAACTTCCTTTCCCATCTGTCCCATCCCACATTGTTATGTGAACAATTTTCTCAGTATTTATAAAAGCAACAACAATGAAGGAATTAAATCCACGCTTAATACTTTCTTCTAACATAAAATAATATTTATTGTTACATAAACTAATTTAAAAACAAAACAAAACAGTGAAAAAGAACTCCATCTGGTACAAAGGAAAGTGTTGGGAAAGAGAAGAACATTGGGAGCTAGGGGTGAGGAAGTGTTCAGTGCATATGAAAGGAAAGGTAACTAAGAGGCCTGAACTTTCTGATGAACTGGGTAAACAGCAACAGAATGGGATTACTGCCTCCAGGTTTGAATGTTCTTTGTAGATGCAGACAGAGGGCTCAGGTGAGCTGTTCAGTGGAGCCAGCTTCTGTGACTCTACTTTTTCCTCAGCATTCCTGACTTTGAGACAGGCATTTGAAACAATAACTGTAATTAGATGAATCCTGAAAAGATCCCTCTCATCAGGTGGTGTGAAGACATCAATACATCTAAGAAAACTCATCTTTTGGGGAATGAGAGCTTGACTATTTCCTTTAATTCAGTATTTTCAGGTTCAGAATCCCGCCTGACAGAGTGTACTCAAATATTTCCCCTTGAGTGAATTGACAATGATTAGAGGCAGGCAAGACTCCTGAGTCCTCAATCAGTAGAACAAAGTAGAGTTGCAAATTTTAATAAAGCCTATTTAAATTTATATATTATTGGTTCGCTCTATTATATAGAATGGAACAATAATAGGTTCCAGTTATATATTTATATAATTGAATTGAAAGTTCTCTTTTAAATAAATCTCACATTTTTTGTTAGCTAAAATAAGGGAGAGAGGTGTGACATATTACACAAAAAAGTATAATTCAAATGACAATGCTATTAAATTACACTCCATAAACAGTGATTAAATTTTTTGTTTATGGCAATGTGTGCTAGAGTAAAGAGTATTTGTGTGTTTGGATGATGGCAGAGAAATAATAGGCTAACACAGTTAATCAGACTTGGCGTCATGGGTTGAAAATGTCACAGATTTAGCTTGTGACAGAATGATCATGTAAAATATGACTCGTAATAATCTCCAGCTGACATTCTTGGGAACATAAGGATGACTTTGAAGTTAAGAACTATTTTTAGGTGAAAAGTCTTGACGATGTTTCTGTCAATTAAAATGAGTATCATTAACAGTAATTTTAGTCAAGTTATTTAATTGCAAATTATAAAAATCCAAATTTAATTGGTTTTAACCAAAAATGGGAATTTATTGGCCCACAGCAGTCAGAGACCCCAGGTACATGTAGATTTAGCACAGCTGGATGCAGGAGCTTAATAATGTCATCAAGACGCCCTCTTTCCTCCCCTCTCGGGTATGTTTTCTTTCGAGCTACATGTACTTCTAGATAGACTTTTCCTACTTGATATATAAGGGAGCTTCAAGGATTCAAGCTTGGATGGTACTTACTACCTTTAAGCTCTGAAGTAGCAGATGGGTCTTTTGCCGATAGTTTTAACAAAACTGTTGGGGTGTTTTCATGGTCCTGGCATGGGTTGTATACGCAGCCATGAAAAATTCATGATGGGCAGCACAATGCAATACTCTGAGTGACCAGATTTGGTTTTTCTGTATCCCTGTAGAAAAGTCATCCCTACCTGGACCATGTGGGTTGGAAATTCCCCTAATAGACAGCAGACAAAATAATATGACCTCTAAAACATTTTCACATTATATTTGTACTAATTAACCATATTACAAAAATTAGTGCATCAGATAGGCTAAACAAAAGAAAAATAAATACACAGTGGCTCAGACAAGACTCTCTAAAAACATTCTAGAGGTAGGCAAGCAGTTCAGGGAATGTAGGTGGCTCTTCTTTTTAAAATCAGTCAGAAATTGAGGTTCCTTCTGCTTTGTTGTTTTTGTTTCCTAGTGCTGAAGTTAGCTCTTTGGAAGCAGTCCACAGGTCAGGGGAAGGGGGACAGAGAGGAAGAAGGAAAAAGAGGAAGCAAATTCTGTTGAAGGAGATGGTCCAGAACTGACACACATTGCTCCTGTTCATATCCCGTCGGCCAGAACAAAGTCATATGACCATTCCTGGTGGTAGAGGAGGCTGCTGGGAAATACGATATCCAGCTGCGCAAACATGTGTTGAGCTAAAACTCAGGAGGACTCAATTACTGAAAGGAAGAAGGTGAGATTGTATAATGGAACAATTGTGCCCACTGCAACAGTTCTTTTAACTTTTAGATGTACTAATGGAAATAGAGTGAATATTAAAAATTACTTTCACAATGAAAAACATTGTTAAAATGTGAATTTATTAACATGGGAAAATGGGGGAAAGAGGATTTCTGCTGCTATAGTAAAAGAAAAAGTTGCATTTTTTCTTTTATGTGTTTTACTCATTTTAAAGTCCTTCACAAATGGTGGTACTGTTGAGGGTAGTTTTAATTTTTGACATTACTATACACATTTTGGAAACATTAACATATATTTGTTTTTGAAAGAGTGGATATTGATGCTCTCAGAGGGATTATAAATATTTTGATTTTCAACTCTTTATGTCATTGGCCAACATATTTACATTTTTAGAAAACATGGGATTTAGTATTTTCTTTTTTAGAGAATTAAATTGTTGTATCCGCTGTAAAAGAGTAGATTAAAAATTCAAGTCAAATGGAATTGCAAATTGCCTCTATTTCTAATGTTAAAAACTTACTGAACTGGAAAAAGTATAATTTAGCAGATCACTTGCATGCCAAAAAAAAAAAGAAAAAGAAAAGAAAGATGCCTGGTTTGGATCTCATCCAGGAAGACATCTGTTTGCCTTGAACTAATAATAGTACAACCCTAGTGATGTGCCAAATGAGTTATTTTAATAGAAATGCTTTGTTTGAGAGGTTAAGTTTGGTTACTCAGCAGAACTTCTGTGTTTATAAGGTATTATGTTTGAATTTTCCACTAGGAAACACACATCCCACCAAAGGCAACCCTGGGAAACTTGGTGGGAGCTGCTGCACATTTTAAGCTCAGCTGATGTAGTGCTCTTGACCACTAAATGTCCTCTCAAGGTTAATCACATTAGGAGAATGGATGCAAATCACC
Source organism: Desmodus rotundus (assembly GCF_022682495.2). NCBI lineage: Eukaryota > Metazoa > Chordata > Mammalia > Chiroptera > Phyllostomidae > Desmodus > Desmodus rotundus. Next base: position 170,544,996 of record NC_071388.1, read on the forward strand.
ATTCAAATTTTCAAAGAGATATTGGAAATTCTTCATTGCTCAAAAAGCACAAATATCCATTCAAATGCCTATCAGCTGTTTCTCAAAATTTACTCAAAATAAAAATTCTATTTGGTTCATTTTGGTCCCATTATTACTTACTCTGTTTTTTCCCCCCTAAAACATCAAAACATTTAGATAAAATGAAGAAGAAATATCAAGTATTTGAATATTTTTTCTATGTGATTTTAAACATCTTGATTTTTTAAATCATAGAAATGATGGAATTTATCAGATTATTTTCAAACTATATATTGTGTATACTTAACATGTTAGTAAAAACACTACCATGTGCAGTAAACCAAGAGGGATAATGTAGGGGAAGTAATTTATAAGCCTTTTAGGCCTGTTGCCTACTTTTAGTGATTGCTCTGTCCAATTCTTATTGTGTCAACACTGTTCTCAATTTAAGCATTAGACCAATGGCTAATACTCATTGAGAAATATGGCTAGAATTTTATCTAGTATGATTTTGGTTGTTAATTGAGAAGCACCATCCACACCGAAAATATGTATTTTAACAACATTAAGTTCTGGGCCTTAACTAGTGCAAGAAAATATTTAGTATTTTGTATTTTACTTTCTTGAACTGAGTATTGATGATATAATTCAAGAAGTATAAAGAGGCTAACACTGTACAATTAAAATAAGGTTTTCTATGGAAGAAATTGCTGTATAAATATGACTGCTATTATGTGTAGTTGATCATCAAATTTTTATATTAATTAACCATCTTTGATTCTGAATGCTGGGCACAGAGAGTGCAGCCAAATTAATATTTTCTGGCCAAGTCTAACTCCACATGTTACTTGCCATGGGAAATACAATAGATTTTGGTTAAAATAATGCTAAGATTATTCAGGTACTTCCTGGTACACCTAGTTTACACGCTTCCCCCTTCATTAATTATTCTTTACTGAAGTGATCTTTCAGGCCTAGGCCACTTTTGGGGTAGGGTCTTAAACGTTTTTGATTTAATTCTAGGTGTCCATGTGCAGTTTCAGAATATGCTGACAAACTCGGGGAGAAATAGTTATAGAGGGCGTTATAATATACACTGTTAATTGCCTTTACAAGAGAAATCTTTTCTGTTTATTCAAGTATAATTTACATACTTGAGTAACCCTCTAGATATACAATTCTATGAATTTTAACAAATTTAGATAACAGTTTAACTATCACCACAATTAAGATAAATAACATTGCCATTTTCTGAAAAATATCTTTTGTGCCTCTTTGTAGTCAATCCCCTTCCCTTAACTACAGTCCCTGAAAACCCAGATCTGATTTCTGTCTCCATACTTTTGCCTTCTTAAAAATTTCATAAATTGAATCATACCATTTGTGGCCTTTTGAGTCTGACTACTTTCACTTAGCATAATGTTTTTGAGGTTCGTCCATGTTATTGCATGTATCAGTAGTCTATTTCTTTTAAAAATTTTTTGCTGAGACTCACTCACCTTTAATGCTAATGGAATCCCAGATTTACCTGTGTAGACTCAAATGAGTCTGAGACAATCATGGCAATCACACTTTCCTTAGCCAAGTAGATCCTTTCCCATAATCCTTAGCATCTAGGAATGGCCACATGACTCTGTTGAGACAAATAAGAAGTAAGGAAAAATGTGTTGGAGAATAATAGGAAAGATTTTTCCCTCTCTTATAAAAAGGAAGGAAGAACACAAATTTATCATACTCTAGTGCCACTGCTCACTCTCTCCCGCTTCCAGATTCCTGCCTTGAGATAAATGATGCTCGAGCCATGGCGTCCATCTTGCAAGCGTGAAGGAAAGGCCTCCAAGAGAGCTGTATAGGTCAAGTCCCAGAATCTTAACATTGGCTTGTCAGCAAAGCTTGAATTTGCTCACCTGCTGCACCTGCTGGTTACTCATTGTGTGAGATAATTAATGTGTTTGTTGTTTAAGACATTTTATTATGTTATTTGCAGTTGATAGCATTCCTTGATGAGAAAGTATCATCCAGTCTAAAAGCCAGTTCAAACTGGAATTTGGGGCTTACAATATTAGAATTCCCATGACTATAATTAGAAAATCGCCACTACTTTCTAGATCTCTTCACACTGTATGTGAAATGGATTGGCCCCTGAACATCTTGCTGAGGAATTCCAACCTATCAGTTCACTGAAATGATGACAATTTTATACTTGTATGATTTGCCTTGGGATCCACTGACTAGGCTTGCTCCAGTGCTTTCTGGACTGTCTCAGGACTGTAAAATCTATATTTTTTACTGTTTAGAATACTGCAATTCTCTTCTAGAGTCAGATTTTAACACGACTTTCAGGTTATTCTCTAAAAAAGGGGAGAATTGTCCAGAATATTTTGAGTGTCAATAGAAATGCTGCCCATTATTGAGGTCTCATATTGGTTAATATAGAGTTTTTTACCTGATACACTTTATTATTTTAAATACATATAATCTCAAAATAAAAATAGAATATATCATTCACTTTGGAGAATTGAAGGAACATAATGTCTTTAAAACAAAGTAGAAAATAAATAAAAATTATTTTTAGCTAAACCCACATTTTTATCTAGGATCTATTAAATATATACTATTACTTACTATTAATTACTTGGGTCAAAGTTATTGCAAACCAAAATTGTTGTAATTTTACAGCCACTGAACAAGAAGTCCTGAGTTCAGAGAATTGTTCTCTCTGCCATTAATGTAGAGATGTGGCCACTGGGAATAGTCTGAGAGCAAAATAGGCTCTGCAGAAATATTGGAATAAGATAATATAAAAGTATGGAATGTTTTTGTTAATAAAACACTTATATCCTAGTAACTTAGAAGGAAGATAATTTTAGGTTTGAGTCTATTTTACACCTAACTCCTTTGTAAAGAAGGCTAAAGTTTTTGACTCAAGGAAGTGGTCATATACAACTACAACTCAAAAGTAAACTTGAAGATGTTAGAAATGAATTATTATTTTATATATAAGATATTCCATGAATTATTAAAATTAAATTAGTGCTAATAATAAGAAAGGAGTCTGGGTTTGAGATTGAATAATAAACTTTACATGTCTGTCAATATTTTCTAAGTCTGCACATGTTCATAGATAAGAAGCAATTTTGTGATTTTATTAGCCCTTCAACAAGCCTAAGGGACAACCACTTCGTTTTTTTCCAGTGCGTATAAAACACTCATTCTTGATAATACCCAAATCTTTGTTCAGTTAATGTTATAAGATTACTGGAGAAATGTAGCAAATTTATGTTATTTAGATTGCCTATAGGATCTTTTTTGAATTTGCCTTGAGCCTTCATAGGATTGTAACTCTTGGAACAAAAGAGGTTTTAGAGACCATTTATTTGTTGTCTCAAGTGCCCTGACTTACATACTGATGTATGTGTGTGTGTGTGTATTTAGTTCTAGGCAAAGGGGTGAAGTGACAGAGAAAGTACCAGGGATTGCTCATTATCCATCATGCATCTCATCTGGAGCGCAGTCCGCAGGAGACTGCTGTGCTGTGAGCCTCCATCCGCTGCATCTGCCTGAGAGTTTGAGAAACACAATCTATATAAACCACTTCATACAGCTGAGAAAGCCAGTTATCAGAAAGGTGAAATAATGGTATAAAATAGTTATTTAGAAGCATAGGATAGAGGACAAAGTTTTCAGATAGAAATCAGTACATTTTGATTCTAGCCTTATAGGTGCCACCAATTTGTTGCAAACAGAAACAGAAAAATGACTGTAAATGTGACGAGAGACTTAACAAAAGTATATCATGTATAGAGTGTCTGGGACACTTCCATTGTGTGTGTGGATCTGGCGTGCCTACTCACAGCTCCTAGATAGGCCTGCCCTTCATGCCTCAAAATCCTGGTTGTGGGCGACAATGACAGCTGACTCGCTATTAGTCGTATTGTTTGTGTCGTGGCTCAAGTAGGGTGATGAACCAATAGGGAAGGAGAACCAGGTAGTGGTGATTGTAGAGTCTGGGCAGTAGTTATGTTGAGTTGAATTGATTCAGTGTAGACAAAGAAAGAAGCAGAGATAAAAATATGATAGCTTATACACATGGGGTACATAATTATATGCATACTGTAAGTATTATTCTAAGAACTTTACATCTCTAATGTCAACTTACCTTGATTAGAAAGGTACTTTTTTGTTTCTATTTTTTAGATGGGGAACATAAGAATTAGATATACTAAGTATTTTATCCAAAGTCATATAGCTAGCAGATGGTAAAACAAGGGCTCACATTCCTAAGCCGTGAGAGAAGCAGAGATATGGAAAGTGACCTGATATTAATAACTTTTCAGTTGTTCTGGATGTGGTTTTCCATAATGTGTGTTCCCCAGTCTGTGGGGTTCTGTAAGATTCACAGTATACCTTTGTTTTCACCCTTAAAAAAAAAACACGTGAGCTATGTTTGCTCTTTTCACACACACATAAGCCTTTACTAAATGTTAGAAAACCACGAGCTGAGAGCAGGGACTGCAGAGAGATTTACCAACAGGGTCTTGACAGTATTTACACAGCATGCAAAATGCCAGACGGGGCAGTGTTTTAAAAAAAGTCATCTCTGCCGGAAGGTAAGAGATACAGATTACAGGAACAGTGCAAATATGGAGATAATATGGATTGATACGTAACCCGATCATGTTGAAAATCTAGAAATTCTGGGCCTGGATGTGTTAGATTTGGCTCAGAATTTTCAACTGTTCTAGAATCCAAGAGCTGGGAGTGGAGTGATGTGTCAGTTGTAGGGTGTTTCCAATAAACAGGGTTTCACTATTATTTGACATGAGAAACTGGTCAAAATATGATCAGAGTTACACATCAGATGACAGAGAGAGAATTATATCTTATAGGAGTAATACTTTTTAAGAAAAAGAATGGACAAGTTGATACAAATGCTAGTCTAATGATTATTCTTTGCATTATATCTTTGGACTGCAACCCTATCACCAAGCAAAATGATTTATGGGCTACAGGTACTTTTTACCTTCTTAGCAAAAATTTTAAGTGTATAGTACAGTATTGATGACTATAAGCACAATGTTGCACATAAGATCTCTAGAGCTTTTTCATCTTGCATGATTGAAACATTATATCCACTGAGCAGCAACTTCACGTTTCTCTAGCCCCCCAGCCACTGGCAACCACCACTCTACTCTCTGCTCTAGCCATCTCAAATAAGTAGTACCATACAGCATTTGTTCTGTGACTGGCTTATTTCACTTAGAATAATGTTTCAACATTCATCTCTGTTGTAGCAGATGACAAGATTTTCTTCTTTTTATGGCTGAATCGTATTCCACTGTATGTACATACCATATTTTTAATATCCATTCATCTGTTTGATGAACATTTAGGTTATTTCTATAACTTAGCTGTTGTGAACAATGCTGTATTGAACATGGAAGTACAGTTACCTTTTGGCGATCCTCATTTTATTTATTTTTTAAGTATTTTTATTGATTATGCTATGATTGTTTTCCCAATTTTCCCCCCTTTATCCCCCCCAACCCTGTCCCCATAACCCTCCAGCATTCCCCTCCCGCCCCGCTTAGTTCATGTGCATGGGTTGTACATATAAGTTCTTTGAGTCCTCTGTTTCCTATACCACATTTTGTCTCTCCCCATCTATTTTATGCCTAGCAATTATGCTTCTTATTCACTGTACCTTTCCCCCCCATTCCTCCCTTCCATCTCCCCACTGAAATCCCTCTGTGTGATGTCAATTTCTCTGATTCTGTTCCTGTTCTGGTTGTTTGCTTAGTTTTTGTTTTCATTCTTTTTGATCTTCATTTTAATTCTTTTGCATAAAGACCCAGAAGTAGGATTGCTGGATCACATAGTACTTATGTATTTTTAATTTTCGAGGAACTCCCATATTGTCTTCCATAGTGGCTACATCATTTTACATGCCTACCAACAGTGCACAAGATTTTCAATCTCTCCATATCCTTGTCAACACATTTCCTTCCTCCCTTCTTTCCTTCTTCCTTCCCTCCCTCCCTTCCTTCCTTCCTTCTTCCTCCCTCCCTCCCGCTTTCCCTTTTCCTCCTTCCCTCTTTTCCTCCCTCCCACCTCCCATATTTCTCTCTCTCTCTCTCTTTGTTTTGATGATAGCCATTCAAATACAAGGTGATATCTCATTGTGGTTTTTATTTGCATTTTCCTGATGATGAGTGATCGTGAGCACATTTTTATATACCTGTTGGCCATTTGTGCCTTCTTTGCTGGAATATCTACTCAAGTCTTTTGCCCATTTAAAAAATTGAATTACTTAAATGTATTCCTATTGAATTGTAGGAGTTCCCTACATGGTTCGGTGATAAATCCCTCATCAGATAGATAGTTTGCAAATATTTTCTTTGATTTCATAGGTTGCATTTTCACTTTACTGACTGTTTCCTTTTCTGGGCAGAAGCTTGTTAGAGTGATATAGTCCTACTTGTTTGTTTTTGTTTTTGTTGCCTGTGATTTTGGTGTCATATTCAAGAAATCATTGCCAAGACCAATGTCATGAAGATGTTCCCTAATGTTTTGTTTTAGGGTTTTTACAGCTTCAGGTTTTATGTTTATGTCTTTAATAATTTATTCAGAGTTGACTTTTGTGTATGATGTAAGATAAGGGAACAATTTCATTCTTTTGCATGTAAATATCCAGTTTTCCCAACATCATTTGTTGAAGACTCTGTCTTTTCAGCTTTGTGTATTCTTGGCACCCTTCTTGACGATCAGTTGACTATATCTGTGTGGATTTACTTCTAGGCTTTGTATTTTGTTACACTGATCTTTGGTCCATCTTTATGCCAGTGCCATGCTGTTTTGATTACTTCAGCTTTGTAATTTATTTTGAAATCAGTAGGTGTGAAGATCTCCAGCTTTATACTTCTTTCTCAAAATTATTTTGGTATTTGGGGTCCTCTGTGGTTCCACATGACTTTTAGGATTTTTGTTCTATATCTGTAAAAATGCCGTTGGAATTTTGGAAAAGATGTCACTGATTCTCTATATTGCTTTAAGTAGTATGGATGTTTTAATAATATTATGTCTTCCAACCCATGAACATTGGATGTCTTTCTATTTATTTGTGTCTTCTTTAATTCTTCTAGCCATGATTTGTAGTTTTCATCTATAGAAGTCTTTTGCCTTACTAAGTTTATTCCTAAGTATTTATCCTTTTGGCATTATGGTAAATAGAATTGTTTCCTTAATTTTCTTTCAGATTGTTTGCTGTTAGTGTATAGAAACTTAATTTTACATGTTAATTTGTATCCTGCAATGTTACTAACTTTGTTAGACTTATTAGTTTTCTTTTATATGTGAAGATGGAGATAAGTTGGAAGCAAGGGGATTTGAATGCATGACCATCAATATTTTGCCTAATGGAATCTCCTGGGAGACTGAATAAACCTAGTTAGGATGCATTGCAACTTCAGTGTGAGTAAAACATGTTTGGGTTATATAAACAAGTTCATAAAAATGTGCATTACTTCCTTACCCTTTAAGCACTTACTGGACTTTAGACTTAATTTCCAATAATCATAGGAGGTAAATTTTTTTTGGCGAAGAGCATTTGCCATAGCGATTGCAAGAGGATAATTTATTGCTTGTTACGCTTTTCTTGTTACTTTCTTCAGTTTATCTTGGTATGGTCTCATTGTCTGAAAGGGCTGAAATTTACAGACATGATTTTCTAGTGCCATGACAAAAAGATTAGCAATGACAGTTTTCTCAAATATATGTTTCCTACCAAAGGCAGCCTTCTCAGCCCGTTTCCTTTAATGATATCTGGGGAGGATCTGATAAGCTTTATTCTACTTTACACAGGTTAAAGGGCATTGCCTTCCCTTTCACTCCAGCAGCCAACAACAAAGCCAGGCATATGTTATTACGATCACACGGGAAGCTGTGGGCTTGCTGGTTTAAACAGAGCACAAATACAGGAAAAGTGTCAGGCAGGTTAAAAGCTGGTAGAGTTGTGCTAAGAGAATATTATGCTAATAATATTACAGACAGATCTAGAGCCATGTGACTAGATTTCAGCAAAAAGTACTTAGGATCCTTAAACATCTAAAAAAAACTGTATGAAAAGCAGTTATTTTTTCTTTCTCTTTTTGGAATGATGACCCCATTTTTTAAAAATAGGGAAATTACAGTTAAATTAAAACAGTTATGTTAGGCAATAGCATCATTTCACAAAGCATACACAGTTTTCTTAATAATTTAAAAATGGTTCCCATTTGTCTCACATGATAAAAAAAATTCCAATTGTATTCTCTTATTTAAAAAGAAAAGAGGATTTATATTTTGTGGCTAAAGTTTTGTCATAAATAAAGGATTTGTACCTTTTGGAAACTGAAGAACTCATTCAGGGATTTTATTTTATATACTGTAAGTAGGGTACGCATCTCCTTTTAGAGAGTTCTCTCAGTCATGGTGGGCGTATTCTAGAAATATCTACCTATGTAGTTCTATGTGTCATGGTGGATTTGTTTTAAAAAATTGATCTGTTTAGCACAATAGTTTCTAAATCTCTTCTTTTAAAAAAGATTGAAAAGAAAATGAATTATAAAAACATCTGAATAGAAGAGAAACAAAAATCATAGTATGTTGTCTCCCACTTTGACACAGCCACCGTGGGCATTGTGAATTCATTTGCTCTCCATGTACGTTTTCAAGATTGCAGTGAAATGTGTCTCTGTGTGTAAATGTGCAAGTGCGTGCATATTTATAATGTTAAATATCACTCTTTAAAAAGTTAATATTATATCATATGTATTTTATGGTTTTATGTTATTCATAATCTTCAGTTTTAATGGACACATACAGTTTCATTGATTGAACAAGCCATAACTCATTCATTCTGTGAGCAATTCCATGGGATGTACAAATATCTTTCCTTATTGGATTATTTCAAGTCTTCTAGTAACCTTAGGGACAGTGCCTCCCTATGTCTTATATCTTTTTATGGCCGTGATCAGGAAGACCTATGTCATGTGGTTTGACTATTGGATTTAGCAGACCTATGGTACTGCACATGCTCTCAGTATAAAGTAACTAAATATCAAATATTACGTTAACTGTTTCCAGAGAATAGTTAATGGGGTTCAGTAGGAAGTGTTGTGGTTTTGAGCAAATACAGGAACCATTTCCAGTTTTGATTCCAGCAGGAAGAGGTTGTACTGCTGAAGAGGCTTAAAATATCTATCGTTCAGGCATCAGTTGGAGCAGAATTATTCTGGCTGGTTCTCAGCCAAAGTATGGACAGAAAACTAATGTATGGACAATAAGCAAATAAGTAATAAGGAAATAATAGTACTGAATAAGTTAATAAGTTAATAGGTAAAAATAGTACAGAAAAAACAGAGTAGTAAAATTCATTTTTGTGTTTTGCTGTGTTATAAACCACATCAGACCCATATGTGATATCTATGTATTTTTTTGTGTGTGTTGGGAAAACTATGTTAGTTGTACATCTTTCCTCTTAGGATTACTATTAGGACAACTATAATAGTAATACATTGATTAAGTGTCTTCTTTGACAATTGCCAATGAAGAATCAAACAGAAAGTCCTAGTGCATACCACTGTTTATGAGAGTGCTTGCATCATCCCCGAGAACATTACTGTATGTCTCTGATACTAACAAAAGGGAATTACATTGTTGCCTTACACTTCTTATTCTTTTTTCTTCCTTTTTTTTTTTGTTTCTCTCTCCCCTCCCCCAGATACTTCTGTTTAAAAGAGAGGACTTGACCACCAGGTTTTAATAAAATCAAATATATTGAAGCTATTGAGTATCTTTTTTCATAGAGTATAATGTGGAATAAAGGGTCATTTCTTATCTTCATGAGAATAATATGTTTTAAAAAATCTTATTTATATCTCTAACTTTCTGTTCACCTTATTAGGTTTTTATTATTGAGGAACTCCATTTTTCTTATTTATGGACAAGTTTTCAAATAAGTTAATATTGAATAAACACATTTAATACCTTTTTCATACGAATTTTTTCTTTTAAAACCACAATATAAAGAAAAGAGAAGCCTACTACGACAGTTTGATTAAAAACAAATGCTGTCTTATTTTTATTTAGAAAAATCACATGGAAATATCAAAGAAAGAATATTATTTAGCTAGTTTAGCTTTTTGTTGGGCTGATGCTGGACACAACAACAAAGAGAAGAAAAGTCTCTGTTGAAGTCCAGATGTTACAAGGCTGTTGAACTTGGGTCAACTGACCCAGGAGAATCAATTGGCTGCTAGAAGGGCCCTGCTTCTGGCTTTGTGTAGTTCAAGGAAAGCCCTTTCAGCATGTCCAAGAGCCAGATCCAGGGTGTCTCAGACAAGCTGGGGAGCACTATGGAAAAATCTCCTGAGTTATTGTGTAATCTCTGACTCTGTTTTTTCCCAGCTGTTCCTCTCAAGATCACATGCTTAAATTGGGTCATGCAGCTGTCTGTGGGTGGAGTGCTTATGCTCAGAGCTCTTAGGTCTGATGGGTGTGGGTCAATGCTACACTATTCTTCCCCCACTCCCACCCTGAGAAAGTTTAGAAATAATCCCTTGAAGTTAGTTGGTAACCTGATCTGTTCCTTAATATTAAAATAGGGCTTACTTTTTTTGGGGGGGGGTATTTTCTTGGTAAATGACATTTAAATGACAGTTGTTAGATAGTTTGAAATATGTTTTACTTTCTCTTAAAAATGTAATGGCAAATGTTATATCAATAGATTTAGATCAATGAATCTTAAACTTAGTTGTCAGTTTAAAGAAGTCTACATTTCTGCAATATTAATTTTTAAATTCAAAGTTTTATAGATACTTTATTAGAGCATTGATTATTATAATTGCACAAAACCCCACTAATACTATATATTTATTTAACCATTTCAAAGTGTACAATTTAGTGGCATTTAGTACATTTATGGTGTAGTGCAACCATCACTTCTATCTAGTTCCAAAACATATTCATCACCCAAAAAGAAACCCTATGCCCACTACACAGTTGCTCCCCATTCCCTCCTACCACCTGGTGGGAGGGCCACCAATCTGATTTTGCCTTTTCCGGATGTTTTATATAGTGTACCTGGAATCATACACTATGTGATCTGTGTCTGTCTTCTTTCACTGAGCATAGTGTTTTCCAGAATCACCTACCAGAGTCATTGAAGTGTTACCTTCTGGAAAATTCAGAAGGCAGAAGAGACCCTAGATCTAACTGCACCCATAAACAGTGTACCTAACCTGAAGGCAATAAGGAGGTGTCTAATGATGCCTCAAATCCAACAGTGTAATACTACAATGAAAACAAAACATCAAAGAAATAAAATCATTACGCAAAGATAATAATTATCCAATAATTGAGCTCAAAGGCATGGAATTTGGAGATCTAACTGATAAAGAATTCAAGATAGCTGTTTTGAAGAAACTCAATGAGCTACAAGGCAACTCAGAAGGACAAATCAATAAAATCAGGAAAATAATACATAAACACAATGCAAAATAAGGTATTTACCCAAGAGACAGAAACCATAAAAAGCCAAACAGAAAACCTTGAGGTTAAGAATTCAATGAATAAAATAAATATTCAATGAAGATCATCTGCTCCAGAGTAGAGCATATGGAAAGTAGAATAAGTGAAGCAGAGAACAGGAATTTTGACATAACCCAGTCAGAGAACAACAACAACAACAACAACAAAGGAAGAAGAAGAAATATAAAAAAGAAAGGCCAAGGAAAACCTAAATGATATATGGGACTCCATTTAAAATATTAGAATAAGGTTGATGCAGATCCCAGCCAGCAGGACCCAGTGTTGTGGCAGCAATAGACAAATACACACGGACTACAGCAATCCTGTGGAGAAAAAGGGACGGTGCAGCCACTCTCTAAGTGAGAGAGGGCGAGAGGGCCAGAGAGAGCCCAAGAAAGAGCCGACCCCTGCCTGGACAGGCTTTTATGCTTTTCTGGGTAAATTACATCGAGGATGGTCCTCATTTACTATGCACAGGTTCACTGTAGGTGATTACCTTTTACAGACAACAAAGGACAGAATACTGCTAATTACTTCAAAGAGAAGGATGTTACAGCTCAAGGGGGAAAGTGGTTGAACTGGTTACACTCCATACTTGGGTGGTTTAGCACAGACTTTAGGAAGTTCAAGGTACTCGGTAAACATTTGCTGCCTCAATCCAGGGTGAGGGAGTTTTAGCAAAAGCAAGTCTCACAGCAGTCTAGGTACAATGCAGGCCTGATTCCCCATGGGAGAACCTGTCCATGGGCGTGGGTCCTGCCTGCCGAACCTCACACCCACTGGCTTTTCCAAGTGGGAGCTGGGCTACATTTCCCATGTGTGCAACAGTTCCCTATGTAAGGTGCCTTGCAGAAGGAGAAGAGAGAGAGAAAGGGGCAGAAAATTTATTTAAAGAAATAAGAGCTGAGAACATCCCAAATTTGGTGAAAGACTTCGATATTCAAGTCCATAAAACTAATAGATTACCCTATTTTATCAATGTAAGAAGGCCTTCTTCAAGACACATAATGGAACTGTCAAGAATTAAAGATAAATGGGGAATCCTAAAAGCAGCCACAGAAAAAAATATTAAAATCTACAATGGATCGCTCAAGAGGCTATCTGCAGATTTCTTAGCAGAAACACCCGGCCAGGAGAGGATGGAATGACATATTCAAAATGTCAATAGAAAAAACTGCTATACAAGAGTACTCTATACAACAAAGTTTCTTTCAGGTATAAAGGAAAAATGTATTTTCACAAACAAACAAAAACTGAGGATGTTGATCACCATTAAGCCTATCTTGCAAGACATGCTGAAAGGAGTTTTGTAAGCTGAAATGAAAATACACTTATCAGTGACATGAAAACATGAAAATACACCACACAATAATGAAGGTAAATATATAGTCAGACTACAGAAAACTCTAATTCTGGAACAGAATGCTTAACTACTAACTATAATATAAAGGTTAAAGGGGAAGAGTATTAAAAATAATTACAGTTACTATGATTTGTTAACAAATACGTAATTGAAAAGGTAAATAATAACATAAAAATTAAAAAGGGAAGGAAAAGCATGAAACTTTTGTAGGAAATCAAAGTTAAGATGCTGTCAGCTTAAATACACTGTTTTGTAAACCACATGGTAACCACAAAGCAAAAATCTACACTAGTTTTATAAAAGACACAGAATGGGGGGAACAGCATACCACTATGAAAAAATTACCAATTTATAAAGGTAGGGCAAAACAGAGAGAAAAAGAAATAAAATACAAAACAACCAGAAAGTAACTAATAAGATGGCATAAGTAATTTCTTACAAATCAATAATAACTCTAAATGAAAATGAATTGAATTCACAATCAAAAGGAACATTGACTGGATAGGTTAAAAAAATAAGAGACAACTATATGCCATCTTCAAGAGACTAACTTCAGCTTTAAGGACACATATAGGCTCAAAGTGAAGGGAGGAGAAAAGATATTCCATGCAAGTGGAAGCCAAAAAAAAAAAAAAAAGTAAGGATAGCTATACTAATATTGTTCAAAATAGACTAAGCCAAAAACAGTAGCAAGAGACAAAGGTCATTGTATCAATATAAAGGGGTCAATACATCAAGAAGATAAAACAATCATGAATATGTACACAGCAACATCATATCACCAAGAAAATACTAAAGTCTGATGGGAGAAATAGACAACAATACAATTATAGTAGAGGGCTTTAATATACCAGTTTTAGCACTGGATAGAGGATCCAGACAAAAAATCAATAAGGGAACATTTTGAACCATCCATTAGACCAAATGGACCTAACAGAGATTTCTAGAATATTTCATCCAACAGCAGCAGAGCAAACAGTCTTCTCAACTGAACATGGAACATTCTTAAGATCATATAATAGCACATCAAATATGTCCCAGCAAATTTAAGAAGGTTGAAATCATACCAAGTACCTTTTCAAGCTCAGTGATGTGAAACAAAGAATTATCAGCAAAAGAAAAGCTGGAAAATGTGCAGATATATGGAAATTAAACAAAATACTCTGGAACAACTAGTAAGTCAAAGAAGAAACCAAAAGAAAAATAAAAAATGTATCAAAACAAAACAAGAACCTATGGTATGCTGCAAAAGCAATTCTGAGAGGGAAGTTTGTTATGATAAATGAATATATTATGAAACAGAAAGATTTCAACTAAACAACTCAACTTTACAACTCAAGAAACTAGAAAAAGAAGAACAAACAAAGGCTAAGGTTAGTATAAGTAAGGAAATAAAGATCAGAGCAGAAACAAAAATGATAGAGATGAGAAAAACAATAGAAAAAAATGCCCAACAAACTAAGACCTGGTGTTTCAAAAAGATCAACAAAATTTTAGCTAGAATAACTAAGACAAAAGGAAAGAATGCTCAAAATAAAAAATGAAAGATGATACATTACTATTGATAGTGGAGAAATATATTGGATTATAAGAGACTGCTATAAAAATTATATGCCAAAGAATTGGATAACCTAAAAGAAATAAATGAATTCCTAGACTCATGCAAACTAACAAGTGCATCAGCAAGAAAGAGAACATCTGAGTAGACAACTAATGAGTATGGTGAGTAAAACAATAATCAAAAACAGAAAGCCCCAGGACCAAATGGCTTCATGTTGAATTTTATCAAACATTTAAAGAAGAATTAATGACAATACTTCTGAAACTCTTCCAACTAACTGAAGAGAGGGGAATACTTCAAACTCAACTTATGAGGCCAAGATTGACAATAAAATCAGATAAAAACACTACAAGAAAAGAAAATTATAGACCAATATCTCTGGTTGATTTAGATGCAAAAATTCTCAACTAAGTATTAGAAAACTGGATTCAACAATGTATTATAAGAATTATATACCTTGATCCCTGGCTTGTATGTCTTAGTGGACTAAGCACCAGACTGTGAACCCAAAGGTCACCCGTTTGATTCCTGGTCAGGGCACATGCCTGGGTTGTGGGCCAGTTAGGGGTGTGTGAGAGGCAGGTGATCGATGTTTCACACATCAATGTTTCTCTCCCACTTTTTCTCCCTCCCTTCTCCTCTCTCTAAAAATAAATAAATAAAATATTAAAAATAGAATTATACACCTTGACTAATTGAGATTTATCCCTGGGATGCAAGAATAATTCAACAGAGACAAATCAATAGATGTGACATAGCACATTATAGAATAAGATACAAATGTCATATGATCTTGTCAATGAATACAAAAAAAGCATTTGACAAAAATTCAACATTCTTTCAAGACTAAAACTCAACAAATTAAGTATAAAAGAAATACATATACCTCAACATAATAAAAGTCATTTAGGAAAAATTCACAGCTAACATTATCCTTGAGTGAAAAATTGAAATCTTCTTTTCTAAGTTCAGGAAGTAGACAAAGGTGTTCACTCTTACCACTTTTATTCAATACACAGTAATATGCAAAGTCTTAGCTAGGGCAATTAGGCAAGGCAAGAAATAAAATAATAAAGACCCTAATTGGAAAGGAAAATGTAAAATTGTCATTATTTTCAGATTATATAATCTTATATACAAAAATTCCTAAAGACTCAACCATAAAAACTATTATAACTAAAAAATGAATTCAGTAGAGTTATAGGATACAAAGTCAATGTACAAAAATCAGTTGCATTTCTATACACTAACAATGAAACATCTGGAAAAAATTAAGAAAACTATCCCATTCCTATTAGCATAAAAAACAAGAGCTCCAAATCAAGATGACAAAATAGAATGTTCCTGAACTCACCTACTCCCATGCACACACTGAATCTACAGTGACATGTGAAACAGTTCCCTCTGAAGGAAATCCAGAATCTAACTGAGCAACTCCTACATATCAGGTGAATAAGAAAAAACCAACATCAAAATAGGTAAAAGAGGTTGACAAAACTCTTGCCATAAACCTATCTGTGGCACGGTGACACACAAACGGGAGAAAATTCACAACTCTCAGCCTCCCCCTGAGAGTGAATGGTCTGGATCATATGTGGTACTGTAATGTTTAAGACTTCCAGCTAAGAGATCGGTCTTCAGAATATTCAGCTCTGAAAACCAATGGGCTTGTGTCCATGAGATCCGCAAAACTATAGTGATCTGAGGAACAGCTCTTAAAGGGTTCATGGATTCACCTACCTCAGGGCTCACCACAGAGAGAGCAGACTGAAATATGCCCACTCTTACCGTGAAGGAGGTGTATTTTCTTGTCAGCTTTGACCTGAGGGGCTGGCTTCTAATGTAACACATGTCTATGGGCTGACTGCAATACTCTCCAGAGACTGTGCAGACTGGCAGGCACCAGCTTAATGTTTTCCCTCTGCCTCACCCCAGGTTGCTCTCTGCCAGAAAGGAGCATGTGCCCATATCTGGTGTCCCAGTTAAGTGCCTAGGAGACACTTCTTGATCACTAGCTGCCACCAGGGGATGCCCTGTAATCACCTGGCTTTGGTGGCCAGCAGGGCTTATGCTCATGGGTTTCATAGGATTAAAACAAACAGAGAAACCACTCTGAACAGGCTATTTCCCTAGGACACAGCACAAAGGTAGCAGACAAAGACACACCCCTACCCTTTCTGTGAAAGGGCCTATTAGCTTATATTCATGGCTGTGGCCCAGTGGCAAGTTTCTAATTAAGCGTATATCTAGGGGCTGACTATAATCCTCTCCAGATGACAGAGAGGCCAACAGATGCCATCTTTGCACTTTCCCTCTGCTGTGCCACCGTACTCCAGTGTCTCCAAGAAAGGAGCTTGTATACATACATGTCTGGCACCCCACTTTTGTGTCTACTGCCCAGAGGAAGCATTCTTTGATAGCTTGGCTCTGGTGGACAGCAAGGGTTTTGCTGATGGGTTCAACAGGATGGTATCAAAAATGAAATAAAATAAATGGTTCTTAGTGGCTACCACCCCAGTAGTACGGAAGGAGCAAACAGAAATGCTCATTTCCCAGCATTCCCTGAAAGAGATATATTTGGACACTTTAAAAGCTGACTGAAAGTCTGCCATACAAAAAGCCTAAAATCTAGGCACTGACCAATCTCCCCCTTTGGAATACTGACAGGTCTTGGTCCACCCTTAACTCTTGGGAATCACTAAGAAATAAGTAGGCTTCCTGGATGCTCAAAAAGATTGAGAAACAACTGCTCAAGCAGGGGTTGAATGATAAGGTTAATCTCCTACACGAGGACACTTCGACAAGGCGGGGAGAGAAGTGACTGTTTTATCTAATGCATAGACGTCAACACAAAGACAATCAAGGAAAATAAAGGTATGGAGGAATATATTCCAAATTAAAGAATAAGATAAAACCTCAGAAAAAGGCCAAAATGAAATGGAGATAAGTGATTCACCTGATAAAAACTTTGAAATAATGACCATAAAGATGCTCACCAATTTCCAGAGGACAGTGTAAGTACAAAGTATGAATTTCAACAAAGACAGAAAATGTTAAGACAGTGCCAAACAGAAGTCACAGTGCTGAAGAATACAATAACTGAACTAAAAAAATACACCAGAGGGGTTCAGTAGCAAGACTAGATAATGCAGAAGAAAGGATCAGGAAACTTAAAGGCAAGGCAGTGGAACCCACTCAATCAGGGTAGAAAAAAAAATATAGCTTAAGGGAAGCTAATATGGGACAATATCAAGTGGGCTACTGTTTGCATTATAGGTGTTCCAGGAGAATAGAAAGTGAAGGAGAAAGTAAAAGAAGAAAACTTATTTGAAGAAATAGGACTGAAAACATGCCTAACCTGGGAACAGAATCAGACAACCAGTTCCAGGAAGTCCAGAAGACTCAAATAAGAGGAACTCAAAGTGACTCATGCCAAGACACATTATAATTAAATTGTCAAACGTTAAAGACAATGATAGAATCTTAAAAGCAGTGAGGGAAAAACAACTTATTACCATACAAGTGAACCCTCATAAGATTTACAGCAGATTTTTTTCAGCAAAAACATTGGAACCCAGGAGGGAGTGGTATGATATATTCAAAGTCTGAAAGAAAAATAAACCTGATGACCGAGAATACTGTATATGTCCTTCAGAAAAAAATATGGAGTTTTCCAGATATTCAGAAGCTGAAAGAATTTGGCACCACTAAACTGGCCTTACAAAAAATGCTAAAGAAACTTTGTAAAGATGAAGTAAGACTGCTAATTTGTAACAGGAGAACATATGAAAGCATAAGTTTCACTAGTAAAGTTAAATATAGAAATTCTAAATGTTGTAATGGTGGTGGCTTAATCACTTATACACCTAGTATAAAATTTAAAAGATAAAAGTAAAAAGTAAAAGTAAAAATAGTTATAACTATAATAATGTTAATAGATGCACAAGATAAGATGTAAATTGTGACATCAAAAACATAAAATGGGAAGAGTAAAAATTTAGAGCTTTAGAATGTATATAAACTGAACTTATTTACCTAATATAGATGGTTATAGCTATAAGATGTTTTATGTAAGTCTTATAATAACCACAAAACAAAAACCAATAGCAGATACAAAAAAGATAAAAGGAAAGTATTTAAGCATGCCATTTCAGAAAAATCAAATTACAAAGGAGGATATGAAGAGAAGAAGAAGAAATGAACAAAGATATTAAACTATAGTCAAAAAACAGGTAACAAAATGTGAATAAGTCAATTCTATCAATAATTATTTTAAATGTAAATGGACTACATTATTTAAACAAAAAACATAGACTGGCTGAATGGATTTAAAAAAATATCCAAGTATATACTGCCTATAAGAGACCCACTTCAGCTTTAAGAACCCCATAGATAGAAAGTGAAGAGGTGGGAAAAGATATTCCACTCAAATGGAAACCAAAAGGGAGCTGGGGTAGCCATACTAATGTCAGGCAACATAGACTATAGGACCAAAAAATGTAATAAGAGACACAACAGTTCATTACATAATACTAAAAGGGGTCAATACAACAAAAGGACATATAAAACATTTGGAAATACTTATACACCCAATATCAAAGCATATATGTAAAACAAATATTAACAAATGTAAATGGAGAAATACCAGTACAGTAAGAGTAGGGCAACTTGTTATCCACTTTCATCAACAGATAGCTCATCCAGACAGAAAATCAATAAAACTGGGTTTAAATGACATTTTAGACCAAATAGACTGAACAGAACATTCAAGAGAATACACATTCTCCAGGACAGATCATATATTAGATTAGAAAACAAGTCTTAAGTTTAATAGGATTAAAATAATATCAAACAACTCTTTTTTGACCACAATGGAATATTATTGTGTGGTGATAAAAATGAAGAAAATCCTGCTGTTTGCAACATGGATGGAATTTGAGGGCATTATGGTTAGTGAAATAAGTCAGACATAGAATGATAAATGCTGTGTGATATCACTTATACGTGGAATGAAAAAAATCCCTGAACTTACAGAGAACAGATTGATGGTCATCAGAGGCATGGCTTGGGGGATGGGAAAAATAAGTGAAGGTGGTCAAAAGTTACACACCCCAGTTGTAAGATAAATAAGCCCTGGAATATAAAGTACAATATGGTAACTATAGTTAACAATACTGTATTATATATTTGAAAGTTGCTAAGAGAGTTGATCTTTTTTTTTAATTTTTTTTATTTTTACAATTATATTTTTTATTTTACTTATGAAGTCTGTTAATAGTTGTATATTATTTTTTTCTTTTTTAAAAATTTTTACTGTTATTCAATTACAGTTGTATGCCTTTTCTCCCCATCCCTGTACCCCACCCCAGCCGATCCCACCTCCCTCCCCCACCTCCACCCTCCCCCTTGGTTTTATCCATGTGTCCTTTATAGTAGTTCCTGTAATCCCCTCTTCCCACTGTCCCCGCCACCCCCCCCCCCCCGCCCTGGCTATTGTTAGATTGTTCTTAACTTCAATGTCTCTGGTTATATTTTGTTTGCTTTTTCCTTCTATTGATTATGTTCCAGTTAAAGGTGAGATCATATGGTATTTGTCCCTTACCGCCTGGCTTATTTCACTTAGCATAATGCTCTCCAGTTTCATCCATGCTGTTGCAAAGGGTATAAGCTCCTTCTTTCTCTCTGCTGCATAGAATTCCATTGTGTAAATATACCATAGTTTTTGGATCCACTCGTTTGCTGATGGGCACTTCGGTTGCTTCCAGTACTTGGCTATTGTAAATTGTGCTGCTATGAACATTGGGGTGCACAGGTTCTTTTGGATTGGTGTTTCAGTGTTCTTAGGGTATAATCCCAGCAGCGGAATTGCTGGGTCAAAGGGCACTTCCATTTTTAGTTTTCTGAGGAAATTCCATATTGTTTTCCACAGTGGCTTCACCAGTCTGCATTCCCACCAACAGTGCACTAGGGTTCCCTTTTCTCTGCATCCTCTCCAACATTTGTTTGTGGATTTGTTTATGTTGGCCACTCTGACTGGTGTGAGATGATACCTCATTGTGGTTTTAATTTGCATCTCTCTGATGGCTAGTGATGCTGAGCATCTTTTCATATGAAGAGAGTTGATCTTAAAGTTCCCACAAGAAAAAACTTGTAACTATGTGTGGTGATGGGTAACTAAACTTATTGTGGTAATTATTCCAATATATATATACACACACATATATATATAGTGGATATAGTAGAATATATATATAAATCATTATGTATACATGTATATATATATACATAAATCATCAAGTTATACAACTAAAACTAATATGTTATATGTCACTCATATCTCATTTAAACTAAAGCCAAAAAACATAGTAATAAATTTAACCAAAGAAATGAAAGATTTATAAAATGACAACTATGAGACCTTAATGAAAGAAACTAAAGACACAAACAAATGGAAAGATATTCCATGTTCATGGATTGGAAGAATTAATATTGTGAAAACAATTATACCACCCGAAGCCATCTATAGATTTAATGTAATCTCTATCAAAATTCCAATGACATTTTTCACAAAAATAGAAAAACAATCCTAAAGTTTGTTTGGAACCATAAAATACTCTAAATAAGCAAAGAAATCATGAGAAGGAGTAACAAAGCCAGAAGCATAACATTTACTGATTTTAAACTCACTACAATGCTATAATAATTAAAACAGAATTGTGCTGGCTTAAAAAGCGACTGATAGAACAATGGAACCGAAATGAGAGCCCAGAAACAAATCCCTGCATACATGCTCAACTAATATTTGACAAGGGAGCCAAGAACACTCCATGCAGAGAGGATACTTTTTTTTAAAACAAATCATGCAGGAAAAACTGGATAATGGCATGAAGAAAAATGAAATTGAACCTCTCTCTTACACCACTTACAAACATTCATTTGAAATGAATCAAAGACTTAAAAATAAGGCCTGATGCCACAAAACTCCTAGAAGAAAATATGGAAGAAACTCTTTGACATCGGTATGGGCAATGATATTTTTGTATATGACACCAAAAGCACAAAGCACAAAAGCAAATATTAACAAGTGGTGCTACATCAAACTAAAAAGCACAGCAAAAGAAACAATCATCAAAATAAAAAGGCAACCTATATAAACAGAAAAATATTTACAAACCATATATGGAATAAGGGGTTAGTATCAAAAATATATAAAGAACTTATACAATTCTTCCAAATGACCAACAGTATATAAAAGAAGATGCTCAACATAAATCATCAGGGAAAGGCAAGTCAAAACCACAATGTAAATGGACTACATTCTTTAAACAAAAAACATAGACTGGCTCAATGGATTTAAAAAAATATCCAAGTATATACTGCCTATAAGAGACCCACTTCAGCTTTAAGAACCCCATAGATAGGAAGTGAGGTGGAAAAAGATATTCCACTCAAATGGAAACCAAAAGGGAGCTGGGGTAGCTTGTAGATGTAATGTCATACCTGCTGTCATGGCTGTCATGGCAAGGACAAGAGTTAGGCGTTGATGAGGATAAGGAAAACATGCAACTCTTGCACGTTGTTGGTGGAAATATAATTGGTGCAGCCACTATAAAAAACAGTACAGAGCTTTGTCAAAAAATTAAACGGAACTACTGTATTATCCAGCAATTCTATTTCTGGGTATATACCCAAAGGAAATGAAAATAGGATATTGAAGCCATATCTGTACTCCCACATTTATTGCTGCATTTTCACAATTGCCAACGTATCAAAACAAAGTGTCTGTCAACATGTGAATTAATAAAGATGTGATAGATATGTGTATGTATATGTATATATGTATACACACATATGTGTATATGTGTGAATGTATATATAATTCCACATATGAGAAAGAAGGAAACCCTGCTATTTGTGACAACATGGATGGACCTGGAAGGCTTTATGTTAAATGAAGTAAGTCAGACAAGAAAGGACATGCAGTGTGAAACCATTTATATATGGAATCTAAAAAAGCCAAACTCATAAAAGCAGATTAGAATGGTGGCTAGCAGGGGTTGGGGGTGTGGCAATTGGGGAGATGTTGTTTCAGGGTATATACTTAAACTAGTAGGTAAATAAGTCCTGGAGATCTAATGCACAGCCTGATGATTATAGACAACAATACTGTATTATAACCTCAAAGTTACTATGAGATTAGACCTTATTTCCACCACAAAACAGAAATTGCATTCTTAACTAAAGCTGTGGTGGTAATCATATTGCAATATATAAATTTATGACATCAATATGTTGTATACCTTAAACTTATAGTACAATTTTTTTAATGAATCATACCCCAATAAAAATAAATTTAAATGAAGAAGACGGAAAGTAGGTAATATTTAACTGTAAATTAAGTCTTACTTAAGTTTAATCACATAATGAACTCTTGTACTACTGTCTTAAAAACAAGCTACTAAGGACATACATTAGTAAGAGCTTATTGAATTTCGCCGTTTACTGTCTACCGAGAACTTTGGCAGAACAAATTTTCATTTCACAATTTCATGATGAAATAATCTGATGCTATGCAACCTTTGGCATGACTAAATCCCAAGGGATGACCATGTTGAATAAAATTAATTTTTAGAAAATGAAAAAGGCTTATATATATTTCCCTGACAAAGGAATAAGTGATTTTGTGACTAAGATTAATAATATTTACCCAAATGAGTATTTAACATGCATTTAGTATGTCTAGATTGATTTCCCCAAAATGGTCTTAGAAACTCTTAAGTATTGTTAGAAATGGATGTATGTGAGAAAATAATTCAGTTCTTAGATAATTAGAAATAAAGTTTTTATTAGTTTGGATGATTTTTGTAGCAAGTGGTAGAAATAATATTATTCTTACTTGAAATATTTTTCTTTAATATATATATGTGTATATATATGTATATATATATATATATTTTTTACCCTCACCCAAGGGCATTTTTCATTTCTTTTAAAAAATTACTAATTATATATTATTGATTATAGCACTATGGTTGTTCTGATTTTTCTCCCTTTGCCCCCTCCACCCAGTGTCCTCTACTCCCTCAGGCAATCCCCACACCATTGTTCATGTCCATGGGTCAGGTGTATAAGTTCTCTGGCTACTCCATTTCCTATACTGAACTTTACATCCCCATGGCTACTCTGTAACTATCCATTTGTACTTCTTAATCCCCTCACCTTTTCAACCATGCTCCCCTCCCCCCTCCCATGTGACAACCCTCTGGCAACTACCTTCTTATCTCTTGCTTTTAAGAGTCTGTCTTTATCTTTAAACTGTAGCCTTTTAATAATGATGTGTCCTGTAGTGGGCCTCTTTGCATCCATCATAACTGGGACTCTCAGCACTTCCTAACTTAACTTACATGTCTATTTCCTTTGCCAAATTAGGATAGTTTTCTTTCACTAGTTTTTTAGATACATTCCAGTTTCTTGCTCTTTCTCTTCTCCTTCTGGCACCACCATGAGGCAAATATTGGACCTCTTAAAGTTGTCCCAGAGGCTGTTTATGCTATCCTCATTAATTTGGATTCTTTTTTCTTCTTGATCTGGGTGGTTGGTTTTTACTTCCTTATGTTCCAAATCATTGATTAGATGCTAGGCTTCATCCATTCTACTGTTGTTTCCCTGTAAATATTCTTTATTTCAGTCAGTGTATCCTTTGTTTCTGACTGGGTCTTTTTTATGCTGTTGAGGTCTTCATTAAGTTCCTTGAGCATCCTTATAAACAATGTTTTGAAATCTGCTTCTGATAGATTACTTATCTCCATTTTTGTTTAGCTCTTTTTCTGGAGTGTTGATCTGTTCTTTCATTTGGGCCATATTTCTTTCTCTTTGTTTTGGCAGTCTCCTTGTGTTTGTTTCTATGTAGTAGGTACAGCTGCTTTGTCTCCATGTCTTAGTAGTGTGGGCTAATGTAGAAGGTGTCCAGTAGGGTCCAGTGGCACAACCTCCCCTATCACCCAAGCTGAGTACTTGAGGTACACCCTTTGTGTGGGCTGAGTACACTCTCTACTAATAGTTGAGCCTTGGTTGCTGTTGGCAGATTAGTGGGAGGTATTTACCCAGGCCAGTCAGCTGCAAGGACTGGCTGTGACAACTGACCACTAACCTCTATCCTCTGTGGAGGGTTGGCTGTGCAGAGGCAAGGTGGTGGTGCTCTGACATGTTCTGTAGCTGTCCACTGGGTGTATTGGCCCTGCGGTTTCCTACGTGTTACAGGCCAAGGTCAGCCCCCTCCTGTGTTTTCCCTGGGACCACCCTGCCTGAGCTACAAAGCAATCTGAGATGTCTGTTACTTGTGCTGAGCTTGGAGATTTTTCAGGTGAAGCCAAGCTGTGAATTTAGATGGACTGCTGCTAGTGCTGGGCTTGGGGCTCACTGAAGCTAGCTGTTGCTTGTTTGATAGGATTTAGGAATCAAGACCAACCATGCTTGTGGAAAAGTGGCTTGGGTGGCCTATAAGCTGGGTGGGGTGGAGCCTCTGTGGATTTCCAAGGTGGGTCACACAGTGTTAGCCAGGTTGATGGAGTCTCTGATATGGCATGAGCCTCCTGGCTCTGTGGGTGGAGGGCTCAGCAAAGAACAATGGTCTGTGTTCGCCCAATGCCAGACACTTCATTCTCTCCCTGCATACCACTGGTGCCCTTCAAGCTGCCACCCCAGTGTTGGAGCTCAGAAGGAGTGAGTCTGAGTAGGTGAGTCTGTGTGTGGATTCCCCAAGACGAACTGCTTAGGGCTTCAGCAGCCTCTCTGCTGACTCAATCTCCACTGGTTTTCATAGCCAGAAGTTGTGAAGACTTATCTTCCTGGCACTGGAATCCTAGGCTGTGGGACCTGGTATGGGTCAAGGGTTCCACACTCCCAAGAAATGCCTCCTAAATTTCTTTCCACATGGGTGTGGGGCCAGCCCATTCCACATTTGTGCCCCTTCTACCAGTCTGGATGGATGTGGTTTCTTCAATTCAGTAGTTGTCACACTTCCATTCAACTCAATTTCTGACATTTATGAGTGATGGTTGTTCTGTATTTTAGTTGCAATTTTCATGTGGTTGTGAGAAGAGGCAAGCCATGTCTGTCTACATTGCCATCTTGACAGGAAGCTCCCATTTCTTTTTGAGAGAAAGGAAGGGGGAGAGAGAGAAACATTGATGTGAGGAACATCTATTGGTTGCCTTCTGATATGTGCCTGGACCAGGGATCGAACCAATCACAACCCATGTATGTGCCCTGATGAGGAATTGAAGCCCCAAACTTTCAGTTTTTGGATGACACTCCAACCAAGTGAGCCACACTGACCAGGGCATTATGTAAAATATTTTAAAAATCTTTATAGTATAGATGAAAATATTAGATAAATGATTACCAAGCACAATAAATTAAAGCAACCTCTCTCTTTATATTTTATATAAACTCTCCTTAAACAGAGTATGTATGGCCTACAAACAAATTTCCTATAATATTTAATAGTAATAGTCATCCTTTATTGAGTACCTACTCTGTGCCAGTCACTATTTTTAGTCATTTGTTTACTTCTCATAATATCCCTAATATAAGTTACTATTCACATTTCACAAATTAGAAATGAGGATCGTATAGAAACCATAAAGCTAATCAGCCATGCACTAATAATGTCCCCAGGTTTGTCTGATACCAAAGCCTGCAATTTTCCCCTTTACACTGTAGATTTATGGGAATTTTCAGCTCATCCACTCTGTGTTAACCCTGCCTCTACATTCTCCCTAAACCACCCAGCACCTTTGACCAATCTTTGACACCCTGTCTGGCCACAATTACGTGGGGAAGTGTCCTTGTACCATAAGCTTAGACCCTGTTCTTCATTGCTTTCCACCTTATGAAGTCGTGTAATAATTGCAACCATGGCCACTCCTGCTTTTCTCAACTTTCTTTATCGATATAGCTATCCAGAAAGTGGTAAGATCCTAAATTTTATATTCACGTTTGTGTGAACGAAGAGGGTGGAGAATGAAGATCATGATAGGGAAAACAGATTGCCCAGCCTATTCATGGGTCTTATTCTTGACTTTATAAGTACAGCACAGTATTAAGTGATCCTTTGCTTGCTCTCATATTAATAAAGTGTCATTTGATTCTCATTCTTTCTTGGTCCTGTGTTGATTCCTCTGTTCCCCTTATGCCTCCCAACTAAGGGAGGAAACATGCTGGGCAATGCAGGATTTGTCCATTCCTGGATGCATGTCATACTACTCTTAAAACATCTTAAAAATTTGCTTCAAATGCACTATATTATCTCCTTTTTCTTCATCACAATCAAAATGTTTTAATTTTTAGAAAACAATATTTATTGTAAAGGCATTGCTTTAATAAAACATCAATCTGTATTTAGAGTTATTTCTTCTGACCTTTTCTATGTAAATGAATCATGGGAGAAAGAAAGTCTTGATGCAAATGTTTGACTACAGTGTTCATATGTCAATCACAATGAGACACCTTGGTTGATAGGAGAGACTATCTATTAATTGTGTCATATCTAATCTCTTCTTATAAATAGAGAACTCTATCATGGAGGTTTGGAAGTATTGAGATCGGGGAAGCCAGCTTGTTAAATTTCAAGAGGCCAAGAGGCTATGCAAAGTATAATTATGACATTGATGATTTCACTCTGGTCTAGCTTACCAGACTCAGAGACTCAATCTTGTCAATACCTTACAAAAAGTCAGATGTGTTCAATGACTCCCACTGACTGAACTTACAAGAGACTGAAATACATATATAAATCAGAAAGGAACCAGTGGGCTGTTTGATGATAAAAAATATAACAGCCGCCATAACCCAACACTCCATCCAGAGTGCTCTTTTCCACAAATAACCAGAAATGTACTTGGAGCTCATTTTTCTGACTTGGAATCAGAAAAAGTGACATATTTGACCTGAGAGTTCAGCAACATTTCTACAATAGAAATAAGTTCTACTCAACACTGCTTAGATGATGGGCTAACGTCCAAGTTGCTGAATTTAAAGGCCCTCCACAATCTGTCTGCTCTCTTTCTCTTTTTAAATCTCTGTTCACTTTTCAGCACTGTTCTGTCTGCCTGGAACAGTTTTTCCTCCCTTCTTTCTTTGGCTAAGTTTGGCATTATGTTCCCTGGGAGGCAATGGCCTTTCATGATCTCTGGGACCAGTGACTGACATTCTACTTTGCTTCATTCTACCTCGCTCTTCTACTTCTATCAAAGCATGTAGCCCACTGCTTTGAAAGTGTTTTTCTTATATGTATTCCACACTGAACTGAGGGATCATGTAAGGGACCATGACAATGATGTTCACCATTACACTAGGTCATAATCTAATATAATCTATAACACATTTTAATCATAATAGATATCAGCAAATAATTGGTGGATAAATTCAAGGGAAGTTTCAATGCTTTTTTTCTTTTATTTTTATTGTTGAAACTATTACAGACGTCCCCTTTCCCTCCCCCCCTTGGCCCACCTCTATCCAGTTCCAGCCCCCCTTTTCTTCTGGCCATCACCACACTGTTGTCTGTGTCTATGAGTTATGCATATATAGTCTTTGTTTAATTCCTTTATCTTCTTTTCATCAAATGCTTTTAATGATGTATAATGAAGTTCAGCTAGAATGCCACAGAATTTCATAATGCAATACAATACCTAATAAAGGCCTATAAATAGTAATAATGACAGTCCTGGGACTCAAGTGAAAATGAGTTTCATGATCTCTTATTCACATGTTTAATTTGAGGACTTTCTTCTTTATTTGATGCACTGAGCATGATTCATAACTCACCAAGAAGATCATTAGGCAACAACCTTTATTTGATGTTTGAAAATCACCTGAAAAATCTTCTGGGATGAAAATATGTCTGTATTTGCTAAAAGTAAACAGCATAAATTTGGAACTAGATAGAACTGGGTGTGTAATTGGATCCACCACAAACCATGTAATCCTGGGTGAGTTACTTCTTAAGTCTTAATTTTTTTAAGCTATAAATGAAGATAATCTAAATTTCATCTCAGGGATATCTGAAGGTTAAAGGGGAAAATGTCTATGAAGTATCAAATATAGTACCTGTTAAAGTAGGTGCTCAATACTTTTGCTTCTTTTACAATGGTGCCTATAAACTATACTATTTTGAGTTAGAGGGTTATATCTTCAGGAACCCCCTGTTAAATGCAAATATAGGATGTGAAAGGCAAATATTTACATTTTAGCTTCAATTAGTATGCGTGTGTTTATATATATGTTCTTCTCTAAAGTAACAGTACACTGCGAATCAGCCATGAGAAAAATGGATAGAGTGCCTTAAAAACTTTTGACATGTATGCGGAATGCTGTGATAGGTATGGAATATAGGACTTGGCTAAAGTGAAGATTAAGCATACATTTTAGTCCTAGGCCTCTAGAGAGCTTTGAATTCTTGAAAAGGAAGAACAAAAAGGCTCAGTACTAATGTTTGGGAGCGGTGGGTGCTGTTGAATAAGGAAGAGTACATCTAAGACAAAATTGAACCTCCTTATATTTTAACCAAAGATAGTTTTAACTGGTTTGTCTCAGGTGACCTCCAAGAACCTGAAAGGAAAGTTATGCTGAGGCTCCATGTCACTGTACACTGGAACACTTCCGAGTTTGGGTCCTTTGATGTTTTCAGGACAATTATCCTTTACTCCTACCATCCTCTTTGGTCATATCAAAAAAAAAATATTTGTGGAAACAAATGAATAAAAATGTGGGCCTTGGCTAAAGTCATTTTTAGTTAAATCCATCTGAAAAAATGTGTTGTTTTCTTTTTATCTTGCACTTTAGTTTTATTTTTATTTTAAACTATTTTATTTACTTATTTTTAGAGAGAGGGGAAGGGAGAGAAAAACAGAGGGAGAGAAACATCGATGTGCGGTTGCTCTTACGTGCCCCCTACTGGGGACCTGGCCCACAGCCCAGACATGTGCCCTGACTGGGAATTGAACCAATGACCCTTTGGTTCACAAGCTGGCACTCAATCCACTGAGCCATACCAGCCAGGGCTCTAGTTTTATTTATTAAGAAATTTAGACACTTAAAATATGTATTTTGAAATAAAAAGAGAAACAGAAAAAAGTAAATTTTTGACATTGTCACATTTTGATTAGTTATGATGAATTCCTCTT
Source organism: Desmodus rotundus (assembly GCF_022682495.2). Classification (NCBI taxonomy): domain Eukaryota; kingdom Metazoa; phylum Chordata; class Mammalia; order Chiroptera; family Phyllostomidae; genus Desmodus; species Desmodus rotundus. The sequence goes on from NC_071388.1 coordinate 170,574,676, forward strand.
TCAATAAATTCTTTTTGGATGTGTCTAGTATTTGACATTAAATTAATTTTAATGAACATTTATAACCTAACTAGGTTTGAGAAATAATAAGTTGCTGTTGAAACTCTTATGCAGCACTTACATTTCATTTATTTGTCACAAGAGGGAGCAAGAACTCCGCTAAATATTTCATATTTTCAAACTTTTCCTAAAATACATTGTGTGAAAGAATCCCCCTGAGTGGTAAAATGATTTTTCTTTTTGCTAATTGATCTAGGAACTCCTTTATCAGTTTTTAATTTTGAACTGACATGGCATTGTATCCAAATAGTGAAAGCCAAATTCATAAGAATATTAGAATCTTTATTTAATTAAGGATCATTTTGCATCTGAAGAGCTCTGAATGTAAATTTTATATATTTTATTAGTATGCCTGAGTTAGCCATTAACCTGTCAACATTTAAGTGATTGCAAGCAAAGCTGCTTTTTTGATAATGATGCAACAGAACGAGGAAATATGTTGCAAAAGTGAAAAATAATCTTTTAGAGGAAAATCTGAAATTCCTTTCCTAGGAGGCCTGTAACCTATGACAATGTGCTGTTTTCTGATTTTACTGTTTTCTTCAAGAAGCTATGTGCTTCGTGCACTCAATCATTTCATGTACTTTCCTACCCCATAGATCACTAGGTATTTTTTGGAGTAAAAGTTTAAAATATTTCCTGTGGAAAGTGCAACATTTCAGACCTTTGCAAAAGTTCTTAAGACAATAATTTGTACAATATCCTCTTCAGAGTGTGTGTGCTCAGAAGATCACATGAGTGTTTGTTTTATATTCTTACATAGAATAAATATAATTTCCCCTGTAGATTGCTTCTTCCAAGTCTTAGAAATACAAGTACCCAAGTGTCTTGTAGCTGTTGAAAGAAAGGACTCCCCATACTTAGTGTTGAATGGGTCACGCCTATGCTACACTTTATGAATACGGGACAGACATGATGATGCCACAATACATTTTTCAGTGTTAACACAAGCGCTACTGGGGTGGGCTGGAGGGGTGGGGAGAAAATGCAGACAACTGTAACTGAACAACAATAAAAAAATACAAGCTATAGATTTTCTTCTTCAGTCTGAAATTCTCACAAGAATGACATGTGGGGAGCAAGGTATTTACTAATATAAGATAAGTTACATAGCTTAATATATGAATCCTTTCTTATTTTTTTGTAAAATATATGGATATTAAATGGCCTAGAAATTTTGTTCTTTGGAATATTTATGAAAACTATTAAATAAAAATGTGGACTTTGGCAACAAGTCAGTTATAGTTAAATCCCTCCAAAGAATTTTGCTGCCTATTTTTCAATCTTTAAACTTTAATTTTACAGTTGAAATGATGAACTAAAAAATGAGCACTTGTTACTGTTTTTAATACCTTAGCTATTAAACATGTCAGCTAATTCCATGTAAACTTCTGGGAATCCTGAAGCAACACAGTACTTCCCCACTCCACCCACTACTGCTGAAGTTTCCCACAGTGTTGTATTTTTTTTCTCTCTCTCATGTGGCTTTAACTTATGAAAGTATGAATACCAAGTCATTTGTAATAAAAACTCAAAAGAAATTACTTTGAATACATAACCTCAGAGTAGTTATACCACAGTTACATGGAAGAATACAAGTTGCATTTATTTTAATACTACAATTCTACGGCCTCATAATACTAAATGAATTGTTGAATTTGTAGGATTATCTTCTGGAAAAAGGTTCATTACATAAATTATATTATATGTATAGAATAGAATACTTATATAGAGTAGCTATAGTACTTAGTCTTTGTTTTATCTATAATTTATGTTATTGAACTTATATTAATGATTGAAGGTTAGAGAATAAATAAGAATTTACCTAATGTAAGGAAAAAAATTTTAAAAAGTATATATGTAAATTCAATGTGATTTAAAATCCAGTAGTGTATTTCATTCTTCAAATTTTGAAAAGATACTTGTTCAACACCACAATTAGTTTAATCTTTTGTTTAAAAAAAGAATTAAAGGTGACTTACATAAATATAAATAGTTGAAGAAGAAAAAAACAACTCAGAATTAGTATGATAGAATAGATTAAGCAAGTAGAAATAAGGAAACAAAAATATGGTGGAAAGAGGACTTGAATATTTTATACAAGATAAATGCCCTGGCATTCTATACACTTATTATTGGTGAGTATACATTGTTTTTCCACTTTCTAACAGCCAGTGGGAAAGAAGGAAACCCAAACAGAATTTTTATCCCTTATAAGATAAAAATAACTCAATTTCTCTAAAAAAGCACAAGTATTTATGATATTGAGAGCAAACGGTGTTTCTCCTTTGGTTTCTCATGGAGACAACACTGTGTAAATAAACAATACCCTGTACAACATTTTTACAGTGACTTACTGCTTTCTTGCAGTCCCATGTTAAGCACTGGGGACTCCAGGATGATTTGGATCCAGTCCATGCTCACAGGGGAGTTGTGATTTAGCTGAGCTGACAGACCTATAAATATATAATTAAAATATAACACTAAGTCTTGTGAAAGAGGTAATATCAAAGTATTGTGTGTGCAAAAGATCTTGCCAGATAAAATATCCTTAATGAGGAATTAAAAGATTTTTGGTCTTATTCAATCGCATACAATGATAAAAAATAGTTTTAATAGGTCATAGTCTTCCCATGTTTAATACAATATTTAATTCTATAGCCACGGGTCTTCATTACTTTATTATTGAACTGGTGCAGTATCTCCTCGTTGGTCTTGACCCCTTCAAACTTGTCTTTATGTTACTTCTAGATTCTCATCGGACAAAAGCTCGCAAATGATTGGCAATTTAAAATTTGTTACAAAATAAATTGCAAACTCTTTACTCTTTGCTTAACTCTCTTTTATATTTTATTTTATTTTTGATTTTTAGAGGGAGGGCAAAGAAGGGAGAAAGAGAAGGCAAGAAACATCATTGGGAGTGAGAAACATCTATTGATTGCTTTCCATAAGTGTCCCAGGGAACCGAACCTGCAATCATAGTTTTTTACATGATAAGACCCCAAATAAAATTCCTATAAATTATAAATATTTTGAGAACATGAATAATTTAAAATTACAATATTTGCATTTTTCCTATTTTCAGTGTCTTCTCCAGTGCCTTGTATGTAATATATGCTCAAAAATACTTTAAAAGTACTGAACAAATTAATCCAGCTGATTAATTTATGTTCTTTAATTTTATATTGCAAAAATATATTAAGTACATAGTAAAATTCCTTTACTAATATTATGTCATGTTAGGAAAGAAATTCTTATTACATTTAGATTTACTAGAAGACTAGTGTATTTTTTTTACATACGTATGAAAATACACCAAGAGGTCTGCTATTTCTATGCTTATCGCTGTAGCATGTTTGTACACATATACAGACATTTCAAACGTTACTAGCTCACTACAAAACTAAGTGACATCAATGTAATTCCAAGCCAGATAAGGTCAAGTTAAAAGAATTCATTATCACCAAGCCTTTATTATATGAAATGTTAAAGGGACTTATCTAAGAAAAAGATCAAAAACTATGAAGAGTAAAATGACAACAAATTCACAACTATCAACAACTGAACCTAAAAAAAAAAACAGAAACAAAAACTAAGCAAACAACTAGGAGAGGAACAGAGAAATGGAGATCATGTGAAATATTATCAGTGGGGAGCAGGGGAGGGGGTGAATGGGGGAAAAGGTACAGGGAATAAGAAGCACAATTGGTAGGCACAAAATAGACAGGCGGAAGTTAAGAATAGTATAGTAAATGAAGAAGCCAAAGACCTTATATGTACAACCCATGGACATGAACTAAGGTGGGGGGAATGCTGGAGGGAGGGGGGTGCAGGGCAAAGGGATATGAAGGGAAGAAAATAATGGAACAATGGTAATAGTGTAATCAATAAAATATACTAACAAATGTTGAATAGTATTTTATATATATCTTAACCTGTGTCTAGGTTAATCAGTGTAGCAACTAGAATAATTGTAGCAGAGAAGATAAATAAAGATCACATTCACATATTTGTTACATAAAAGACATATTAAATATCTAACAGCAGTAATTTAATGTATTGCCCTTATTTTACAGCACCTTAGAATTATCTTGTTTTAAGTGATATGATTACATCAAAGATAAACTATTCAGAAAATGCTGAACAAAACAGAGATGATAAACTTTCATTGTCATTAGATTGTGATGTCAAAGCCTACAGACTTATTTCTGAAGATGTGAATCAGGTGAGAGGTGATATCTGATCATGGTTGTAATTTGCATTTCTCTGATGATTAGTGATATTGAGCATCTTTTCATATGTCTATTTACCATCTGTATGTCCTCTTTGGAGAAGTGTTTATTCAGGTCCTTTGCCCATTCTTTAAATTAATTTTTTTTTTGCTGTTGAATTGTGTAAGTTAATTATAAATTTTGGATATTAACCCCTTACCAGATGTATCATTGGGGAATATTTTCTTCCATCGAGTAGGTTATCTTTTTATTTTGTTGATGGTTTCCTTTGCTGTGAAAAACCTTTTTGGTTTGATGTAGTTCCATTATCTTTTCTTATTTCTCTTGCCCAAAGAGATATACTAGAAAAAATAGTACTAAGAGAAATGCCTGAGATTTTACTGCCAATGCTTTCTTCTAGGATTTTTATGGTGTCGAGTCTTATAGTTAAGTCTTTAATTCATTTGTGTTCATTCTTGTATATGATGTAAGAAGGTAGTCTAGTCTCATTTTTTTGCATATATCTGCCCAATTTTCTCAACACCATTTATTGAATAGACTGTATTTATTCCATTGGATGTTTTTGCCTCCTCTGTCCAGTATTAATTGACTATAAAGGTATGGGTTAATTTCCAGGCTCTCTATTTTGTTCCATTGATCTTTATGTCTGTTATTATGCCAGTACCATGGTGTTTTGATTACTATGTATCCGAAGAAACCCAAAACAGTGACTTGAAAGATATATGCTTGTGTGCACCCCTATGTTCATTGTGGCCTTACATGCAATACCTGAGCTATGGATGCAACCCAAGTGCCCCTCAATACATGAGTGGATAAGGAAGTTGTGGTACAGCCCTGGCCAGGTAATTCAGTTGGTTGGAGTGTCCTCCCATACACCAAAAGGTTGCCATTTCAATTCCCAGTCTGGGCACGTACCTAGGTTGTAGGTTCAGTCCCTGGTTGGGGTGTGTACAGGAAGCTACCAATCAATATCTCTGTCTCACACTGACGTTTCTCTCTCTTTTTGTCTCTCCCTACTTATTTCTTTAAAATCAATAAACATATCCTTGGGTGAGGATTAAAAATAGTTATGGCACATACATACAAGGGGATATTACTCGGCTATAAAAAGAACAAAATCTTACCATTTGTGACAGCATGGACAGATGTCTATCCTTGAATAAGTGACATATGACATTTGAATTAGAATTACTCATTCATTTATTACCTAACAGCTATTGGGCACCTTCTGTGTGCTCAGCAGGAGACAAGTGCTGGGAAAATAAACATGATTTATATTTTTATGTCCTCTTAAGTTCAAGTCTAAATATTTCTCGTGGGATATTTTGGGAGCCCAGGGAGAAGGATTTGGTGAAAACTTCTAGGACTAGCTGGTGTCCCAGCTGCTTATTAAATGAGGGGTGGGAGATAACCAGACGAAGAAGGGGAAGGAACCACAGGGTGGAACAGCTTGGATTGTCAGGGGAATTAGATACCCTTTGATCTAGCTGGAGAACAGATTGCTAAATGGGGAGGGGCAGGAAGAGAACAACAGTTATTCATTTACGTATCTACTTAGTCAGTAGAGTTTATTAACTGATATTTATTACTTAGGTTAATGTTGTGATGTTTGTTATTCATCAGAAACTGCTGAACTTCCAAAACAAGCATCTACTATCACATTGTAATTGGTTTACTGATTTTGAATTTTTCATTAAAATCATAGGATAATATTTAGTTTATTTTATGGCAAAAAGTGAAGAGAAAAATATGCTTTGTAGCTTAGGATGGGATGTAGACATTTAAGTGATGCAGCTGGGATCAGAATCTAAATGACTTCGGCTTCACTGCTTTTTTCCAATCAAAATTTTCTGCCTTAAAAACTGCATATCTCCACTTGCTTTATATAATTTTTACTAAAACTATATAACCAGCCTGACATTTTAATCCTTATGTTTTGATAAGTGACATGGAACTGTTTACAAGTTCAATCCTGTTTTTAATGACTTTAGTCTAAAACAACTCTAAACCTTTGTACAGCTCTTCTAGTAACTTTTTTCCTACAATTAACTTGCTTCTGTGTTAGGACTTCTTTATATATTATATTGCTCACACAATCACTGATAACTCTTTGTATCTACTACTACAAATGATATTTGGAAATATTTTGCTTTCAATCTCTGAAACTATATTGATCATTTGCTTGCAGTTACTTAATACAGTCACGTATTTGCATTTGAGATTCTAGTAACACTTTCATGAGCCTTATCTTCCTTCCTACCATAGAAATTTTTGTGAAAGGGATTCCTGGTGCTATTTCTGCCGTCTGCTTGCACACGTTCTGTTCCAAGAGGGCACACCCTGCGAGTGTGGGAATAAAACTTCTGGGCAGAGACTGCAGTGCAGCAATTATCTTAGATGAGGCTATTGGATTGCTGGATTTCTCCAGGGAGTTGGGTAACGGAGCTCAGAGCACGCCCTCTCCTGTTGCACGTCCAGCCCCACTTATTTCTCAATGCGACATCTTAGCATAATTATCTCACCTCTAACCTCAAATAAATAACATGAAGCTCCTAATTCTGACCTACTGAAGAAATCAATTCTGAAAAGACTTCATAATAATTTTATAGGGGAATTTTTGCTTTTCAACACTGCTTGTCAGTTGAAATACTTCTAAAACTCAAAATTTGAATATACCACTTTTTGACATTTCTTCATTGCAGGAAAGGAAAAAAGTTTGTTAACAGAACTAATCCCTGCTTTGGCTTACATTTTCCATTTAAATTAAGATGTGATTGAACTGGATGAATGGGGCACAGTTCTAGTGCAATGGAAGTATGAATACTAAACCTTCCATGGCCAAATTTATCATAAGCAATTCCCAACTTGTCGTTTTTAGGTTTAAATAAAAATGCAGAATTATCAGTATCTCTTATTGGTGATAAGAAACAAGACTGAATTGTTAATACAACAATAAGCATAATCTCCATGTGTCAGTATTAGGAATTATGCAATGACACAAAGAATAACACCTGGTTACTGTTTTTTATTTTCCTACTGGTCAGAGATGTAATCCAATTTGATGATTTTTCCTGCTACAAATAAATCTGAAGCAGTGGCCTGCACATTTAAACATTTTCTAGGGTGTAATCACATTACATGTCTATATCTATATCTATCTATCTATATCTATACCTGTATCTATATCTATCTATATATCATCTATATCTATCTCCTTAAAAGAAACAGAATTTCTAGCCATGTAAAGTGACTTTTTCTTACAGTCCTCATTTTTAAGACATTTTTTAGAGCAGTCTTAGGCTTACCTCAAAGGTAAGAAGGTACACAGATGTCTCACACACCGCTTACCCCACACATGCCTCCTCTCCCCCAGTCTCAGCATCACTCATCAGAACGGGAGATTGCGTTTTCCTTTACAAGGATGGACCTATACTGACACTTCACAGTCACCCAAAATCCATGGTTTACTTTAAGTTTCAATCTTGCTGTTGTGTATTTATTGGGTTTAGACAAATAAATAATGACATATATCCAGCATTATAATATCATAGAGAGTATTTTCACTGCCCTAAAAATACTCTGTGTGCTTACCGTCTTTAACATACCAATAATTCAGTAGAGGAACTAAATAAATTGCATATCTTCATAAAATAAATTCTCTTTATTTCACCACAGTTTTTCTTCCTCACTTTAATTCCCCTTTTTTCGTATTGCATGATTTGGGTGAGTCATCATAATTGCTTACTGGGGATAAATTAGGGATGAAAAGAAAGATGGCATATACAATTTATTGGAATCTATTTTTCATACATAATGTTTTTTGGTTTTCATGTGAAGAAGGCTAAATTTACCTTGTGTTGGGCTAAGTAATATGAGAAAGTTTGGGGAAAGCAGCTCTCAGAGAAACAGTGGTTAAATAACCAGGTTAGATATCATGATCAATGGCGAGACCTTGTGAACTGTCTTCTAACCTGCTGATGCCCTCTGTGAGTCCAATCTAGAGTTTCTTCTGTCCCTGGAATTTCTTTCAGTGTCTTCATTTCCATATCCATTTTTTCCTAGGTGATCATTTTTTTTATGTCTTCTGGGCTTCTTTTATTAATCCCTATTTTTTGTTTTAATTTTCGTGCTTGTTTTAAATGGCTGTATTCTTTGTTTTCATTTTATTTTATTTCGTTGCGGTAAGAACACAGCATGAGGTCTACCTTCCTAACAAATTTTTAAGTGTACAGTACGTAACTGTTGACCAGAGCTGCAGTGTTTGCACAGCAGATCTCCAGAGCACATTCACCATGCCTAACTGAAATTTTATGCCTCAAACCCCACGACAACCAAGATGCCATTCTTTGACTCTGTAATTGGATTATGTTAGATATTTCATATAAGTAGTATCATGCAGTATTTGTCTTTCCATGACTGGCTTATTTCATTTAGTATGTCTTCAAGTTCCACCCATTTTGTTGCATATTGCAGAATTTCCCTCTTTTATTTTAAAAGACCAAACAGTATTCCATTGTATGTATATTTTCTTTACCCATCACATACTGATGGGCGTTTGTATTGGTTTTCACATCTTGGCTATTGTGAACGGTGCTGCAGTGAGCATACGAGTGCTAAAAGGCACCTCAGGAATGGGAGAGAATCTTTGCAAACCATGTCTGGTAAGGGCTTACTCTCCAAAACATGTAAGGAATTCCTACAACGTAATTGCAAAATAAAAACTAGTGTGCAGATTAAAAAATGGGCTAAAGACTGAAAAGACATTTCTTCAAAGAAGACATACGAATGGCATATGAACAGCTATGTGAAAGGATGCTCAAAGTCATTAGTGAAATGCAAACCGAAACCACAATTAGATATCACCTCACACCTGTCAGGATGGCTGAAGGGGTCCATTGGCCTGTGCACATAAAAGTAAAATAAGACAGGAACAGGAGTTTGCAGCTAAGAAAATAAGGATATATTAAGGAAATGGCACCCTGTCTGGAATCATGGGTAGGTAGCTCATGATCAAAGACCTGGCTCCCCAATGGCTTCTAGGGGATGGACTCTATAGGGGAAACCATTAATCATGATGACTAAGGGAGTTAGGGTCATGGTCAGGGTCATGGTCTCTACTGATTGGTCAGTGCTAGGATAGGGGCTAGTTAGCTGATCATTGTATCTGGTCCTGATGTCAGCAATGGTGTTGCTTCTTGTTCTGAAGCTAAAACACAACTGAGACCTAGATGTCACCTCTAGTTTGATGGAAACTGTCTCTGAGGTCAACAGCCCAAGCTTTTGTTTCTAAGACTGTTGGATGCTGGCCAGAACCTCGTTGTCCTAAGTGCTTAATGATTAAGTGAGGGAGAGGGAGGTGGGTGAGTCAGGTCACTAGGTGAGGCCAGTTTGAGTCAAAGGAGAAAAATCAAAATAAAAGGGCAGATTAAAGAAAATAAGGTTCCTGCACATTTACAGCCTGCCCACCTTTCCCCCTCTGTCTCTCCCTGGCTACAGGTGTTGTTGTTTCTACTCATCCCTCCAGCTCTGAGTTCTGATTGGATCATATATAATGGCATTTTGGGCTTTTGCTCCTCAGCGATGTTGGAGACATCAGAGATCTACATTGTAGAGTGACTGGATGGTTTCAGCTCAGTTTCTGTTGGCATTGCTAAGTCTGTGTTCCCTCCTCTGCCCCAAGCAGCAGAACAACAGCCCACCTTTTTGTAAAGCCCCCTTTCACTAATGGTAGGGGAGCCCTGCTCTAGCCCCACCTTTAGTGAGTCTCAACAAAAGATACTTCAGTACTTCTTACCCTGCAGGATCCCAGTTCTGAGCTGCCACTTTCTGCTTTTGGTCTATGGAATTATTTGTATTGCTTTTGTTCTTGTGATGTCTGTTTCCTCTTTTACATTTTACTTTATTACATATTTCTGATTAAGTTACATTAGAACTCATACTCCCTGATTATTTTTATTAGTCTTGAATGTAAGCTTAAAATTTTTTTCCTCAAAATATTTTATTTACTATAGAAATATTTAATGTTAAAATACATGTTACCCTTAAATAGCATTTTTGAGGTACAATTGACATGTAACTTATTAGTTTCAGACATACAACATAATTATTTATTATTCATATATATTATGGAATGATCACCACAGTAAGTCTAGTTAACATCCATCACCACACATAATTATGAGTGTTTCTTTTGATGAAACATTTTAAAATTCACTCTTTGAGCAACTTTCAAATGTGCAATACTATGCTATTAACTGCAGTCACCATGGTGTACATTACATCCTCATGAATTATTTATTTTGTAACTGGAAGTTTGTGGTTTTGACTCTTTACCCATTTCACCCACCCTCCACCCTTGCCTCTGGCAACCACCAATCTGTTCTCTGTAACTATGAGCTCACTATTTTTTTCGAGATTCTACATATAAGTGAAATCATATGGTATTCGTCTTTCTTTGTCTGGTATTTCACTTACATAATGCCTTCAAGGTCCACCCATGTTGTTGCAAATGACAAAATTTCTTTTTTATGACTTATTAATAATCCATTATATATACATATACCACATTTTCTTTACTCATCTGTTGGTGAACACTTAGCTTGTCGAGTTTGTGTTTTTATTTTGATCAGATAAATGTCCCAAAGTGTAATTGCTAGATGATACGGTAGTTCTATTCTTAATGTTTTGAGGACCCTCCTTATATCTGCCCTTGTGGCTGCATCAGTTTAGTGAATGAAAGCTTCTTGAGGCACAAACCTTATTCATCTACATCTCACTAATTTCTAGAACAGTTCCTTAGATATAGGTGACTTTGTAAACTAATTCCAATCCATGATCTATTTTCTTTATAAATTGAATAAACACACAAAAGCTTAATATGCCAAAAGGAAGTTCCATATTCTAAGAAGTTTTTAGGAGATAATTTAAATAATTTCCTTTTACTTTCTGTTATTTGTTCTCACACAGTCAGCCTTACACTTCTTTCTGAATTGTCTTCTGAGAATACAAACATGATCTAGTAATTCTCATTTTAAGAAGAAAATCTCAGCCCTGGGTGGTGTGGCTCAGTGGATTGAGTGCTGGCCTGCAAACCAAAGGATCACTGGTTTGATTCCCAGTCAGGGCACTGAAATTATAAGTGCAACTGTTACTCACTTAGGGTTTATTTATTGCAGACATCTTTCTGTAATTATATTTGAAAAGTTTAACAATAAATAGTATTTTTTCTCTATAAATTCTAAGCTCAGGAACGTCATCTCTAAAGATGCTTTATGATGAGCGAATTTTAACCTGAGCATGAAGGAAACTACGAAATCACATGTGTATAGAGGTATTAGGGAAACCAAATTGACAGCCTCTAAATGTGCTAAAATTTGTCAGTTATGTAAACTCAAAAACAGTCGATTTTTCTTGTTTCTGTTCACTTGTTTTTCATGCCTTGTGGCTTATGAATAGGTCCACACATTGGCAAAAGTCACACTGCACATTTAACCCACATGGAAAATAGCCATCACTTTTATGCTAAATGATAAAAGTTTATAGCCATGAGCTATGCTTCTTTATAGATCTTGGGCATCAAAATTTTTGTGAGTGGTTAACTTCTTCATGCTCATCTGAAAATTTATTATAATACTTAATTCACACTCTAAAGTGAAGTTTTATGTTTATTTTTAAATGATAGTTTATTTGAATTTTGATTTATACATGTTTTGACTTGAGTAATTTATATTTTTCCATAAAATGTTTCCATGACTGTTGTAACTTAGGTATAACATGAGGAAAATTAAAGTTGTTTTTGACTTAATTAAACATCTCAGAAATAAGTTTATAAAAACTATTGTTACTTTATACCCTTTGGAAGCTTGGGCCTTCCTCTTGAAAACATTTTCCTCTGGGAGAGTGTTATATCTCAACAATGATTAAATAAGTTATATTATCTGATATTAGATCCTTTTTAAAGGTCAAGATGATTTGAAACTTTAAAAGTTATAAAATTTAAGTCCTAATTCAATTAAGAATTTAGTAAAATTCTTTTGGAGAGTTGATTTAAAAATCATGATTTATCCTGTATCTAATGATAGAAGAGACCGCTTTTACATAGTGCTATTGAATATAGTTTGTATCAAAATAGGATATATTGTTAACACACACACATACATATCATTTGGCAACTTTAAAGATTTTTTGTTTGGATGAGTGTTGTGAATTTTTAGGGAGAAAGTGAATGCTAAATAGACAATAGTTTTCCACTTTTCTGTCCAGAAACTATTTTGCTGCATAAATAATGTTATTGTGTGACTTTTATATGTGCCATTTTGGGGGGGAGTTAAAGCAGTGGTCCCCAACCTTTTGGGCACCAGGGGCTGGTTTGCTGGCTCCCCACTGCTCACCTCCTGCTGTGCGGCCTGATTCCTAACAGGCCATACTGATACGTGGCCCGGGGGTTGAGGACCCCCGAGGCAAAGCACAATTTAATGGGCTTTATGTTCCAGGTCCATATTTGACTTTAACAATAACAAAATCTGAAAGTCTTCATAGTTCATTAGTATTGTTTTTAATGAGAAAGTATTTTTAAAATGCTGAGTATACTTTTCATTCAGTTTACAAAGTATTTTAATACACTTAGTTTACTTAAATCATAATGAAATATTCAAGATACTTTTAAAGCAATATGTCAGATTTGAGAATAAAGCAGTGCCTTACCTGAGTAGAAAACAGAGTTGAGCTTCTGAGACCTCACTGCTGTGCCACTGCTCCCCGACCGTCAGGAGTGACATCTACACGTGTCACCCATTTATGTGGTGTCCTTTAACTCCGTTAGTGAGTCCTCATCCTTCGGTCTGTGTCTTGGTTTGAAATACCAGTATCTTCTCACTTTTTTCACACCCAGATGCTTATCTAAATAAAATACAAAAGCTTCTGGAATGAGTAAGAGCTTTTTAATATAATTTTTGTCTGTTACTCAAATGTTGCTAGGTAACAGCTTACTATTGATTAAAGCAATCTTGTACACAGGGCCACAGGAAGGATGAATGAAATTAAAGCTTGGGGCAGAGTTAACCTTTTCCAAGTCTAAAATGAATATAGAAATAAACCAAAACAAATTTTCCCTCTTTATGTTGCCTTGTGCAACACATGGCTATGTTTACTTGGTTTTTCACATGAAATTTTTGTGGTTTTCACAAGAATTTGCTATGCAGTTCTCAGCATGTTTCAGAATTAGAGATATTATAACTGTTACCAGAATGATTAATCATCCTTGTGCTTTATGTATGTGCTGGAAACTTGGTAGCTGATGGACTTCATGTTTAATTGGATAAAACTGTATTTTCCTGATTGACAGCTTCAGTTTGCATAATCAGATTTCAAGATTTTATTTAAGGTATCCAATCAGACATGTCATCACTTTGATCTGAGAGTCATACACTTGAAAAAGTTACTGGAGCAGGAGATGTTTTAGCCAGAAGAACAGATTTGGATGGAAGGGCATTAAAGAAACCAGTGTTTCTCTGCTTTAAGTGGGAGGAGCAGTTTCTCTCCAAAATCATGAAGAGCTGCTCTTGGTAACTTTTTTTTTTTTAAAACAGAGAAGAAGGTGGCTGATCCAGATGTCCCATATCTTTTATATATGCCCAGAGTAATGATTCATGTTGGTGCCAGAGCTGAAATTACCAGATATGCAATGGTTTGGGTTTAATCATGCATACAGTATACACTTAAAACTTGCACTGCAATCTCCCTCCAGGCAGACCAAAGGACCACATCATAATATGGTGAGCATGGAGGAGTTTCTCCTTTTTTACAGAGAAGCAAGTTGCATCCTCATTCCATATAGTCTTTCATACCACTTATTTGGTGAAGAGCAGCTACACAGAACACTATGCTGAACCCAACCCAACTGTGGCTTTGTGGGCCAGGGCTGCTATGCTAGATAAATGGAGCTAACAATTTGATCTAGTGGTTATGCTGAACACATTTATGTATCCCCCCAAAATCACAATAGTAGAAATATTCTAAAATACCCTGTCTTCTTTTAAATAATTTTTAATTATTTGTTTTATTTCAAATACCAAATATTCTCATATTTCTTATCTATGAATGACTTGCTACTTGTCTGTCAAATTATATTACTTTCCTCCAAAACAATGAAAATTATCTGCATTATACCCACAACTAGATGGTGTCTTCTTCAATAAGAGATTCAGCATCATTACAATATCCATACTAGCAAAGCAATCTATAGATTCAATGAAATTCCTATTCAAATAACAATGGCATATTTCACAGACCTAGACAATTATTCCAAAAATTTTGATGGAACCAAAAAGACCCCAAATAACCTCAGCAATAAATAAATAAAGAATAAATTTAAAAAGAATAAATTTTGAGGTATCAGATTACCTGATATCAAGCCATACTATAAGGCCAGGGTAATCAAAACAGCCTGGTACTGGCCTAAGAGAAGGCTTATAGATCAATGAAACAGAACAGAGAGCCCCCAAATACATCTATGCCTTCATAGTTAATTAATTGACAAAGGACGCAAAAGCGTACAATGAAGTAAAGATAGTCTCTTCAGTAAATGGTGTTGAAAAAATTGTACAGGTACATGCGAAAAAGAAAAATGAAATTAGACCACCAACTTACACCATACAAAAGAATAAACTTGAAAAGGTGAAAAGACTTAAACATGAAATTGAAAACCGTAAAAATCCTAGAAGTAAACGTAGGCAGTAAAATCTCAGACATCTTTCAAAGCAATGCTTTTCCTGATATATTTCCTCAGGCAAGAAAAACTAAGAAAAAGATAATAAATCAAACTGAAAAGCTCTTACACAGCAAAAGAAATCATCAACAAAATGAAAAGGGAGCCCACTGGATAGGAAATCATCTTTGCCAATGATACATCTGATAAGGGGTTAATTTCCAAAATATATAAAGAACTTATACAACTCAACATCAGAAAGACAGACAACTCAATTAAAAAATGGGCAAAGGGCCTGTATAGACACTTTTCCAAGGAGAACACACGGATGGCCAACAGACTTATGAAAAGATGCTCAATGTCACTAATCATCAGAGAGATGCAAATTAAAACCACAATGAGATAGATATCGCTTTACACCAGTCAGAATGGCCATCATAAAGTAATGAACAAACAAGAAGTGCTGCTGAGGTTGTGGAGAAAAGGCAACCCTAGTACACTGTTGGTGGGAATGCAGACTGGTGCAGCCACTGTGGAAAACAGTATGGAATTTCCTCATTAAACTAAAAATGGAACTGCCTTTTGACCTGGTGATCCCACTTCTGGGAATATATCCTAAAAAAAACAAAACTATTTTGAAATAAATATTTGCACCTTTATGTTCATTGCAGCATTATTTATAATAGCCAAGATCTAGAAACAGCCCAAGTGCCCATCAGTAGATGAGTGGATAAAAAGCTGTGGTACATTTACACAATGAAATACTACTTGGCCATAGGAAAAAAAAATAAAAGGAAATCTCACCTTTTGTGACAGCATGGCTGGACTTGGAGATTATTATGCTAAGTGAAATAAGCCAGTCAGAGGAAGACAAATACCACATGATCTCACTTAGATGTGGAATCTAATGAACAATATTGACTGACAAACAAAATAGAAACAATGGAATGGACACATGGGACAGACTGACAGCTTTCAAAGGGGAGGGAGGTTGGGGGGCTGGATGAAAGAAGGTGATGGGATTAAGCAAAAACAAAACAACAAAAAAACCCCAAACCCGTGTATACAGAACACATAGACACAGATAACAGTTTGGTGATAGCCAGAGGGCTAAGGGAGGAGCGATAGGTGGAGGTGGGCAGAGGGAAGGAAAATGAGGATGGAAAGAGACTTTGCTTGGTGTGATGGCCACAGGATGCAGGGTGCAGCTGTTGTTTTATTGTGTTGTACACTGGAAACCTATGTGGTTTTGTGAACCAATGTCACTTCAATAACTTCAATTAAAAGAAGGATTCAGCATTAATATCCAAAGGATTAAGCATTAAAATTCATGCCTAGTATACTGCTAGGCATGCAGCTTAATTTTTATTAGCATTATAATATTTTATTGACCTTTAGGAGGTTTTCTTTCCCTTAGATTGCAAACTTCCCAGAGCGGAGGTTTTGTATATTCTAATTTAAGTTCCATGGTTCTCAGACCGTATATGAAACGGGAAAAGACATCGGTGTTTGGGCTGCCTGTCACTACCAAACCCAATAAGCGATGACAGCGACTGAATCTTTATGGGCACTTTATTCAGATGGCCAGAGATCTGAGAAGATGGTGGGTTCCTAACCTAACAGACCATCTTAAATTCCATTTTATTTTATTTTATTTTATTTTTTTATAGTAGTTAAAATGTTTTATTTAGATAATTGATTTTTTCCATTTTAAAATGGCCCTTTTTATAAGGAGAACAAAGTGTAGGTAAGGGGTTTGGAATTCAGAGAAAAGTTAATTAGTTTGAAAAGAAACCAACTCCAGCATTCTCGCCCTGGGCGGTGGTCTTAAACTGTGCCCTAGGTGGTGGTCTTTAGCTGTGTCCTGGGCAGTGGTCATCTCACCCTGGAGAACAATGGCTCAGATATCATCCTGAATTGCTTGCGGTCCCCCTGAGGAACAAAGGTGGGAACTGCTTATGGTCTCCTGGAGTCAGGGTGGGTCATACCTTCAGTTCCTGGAACAAAAGCTTTTTACAAGCATCGATTACTAAGCTTGTTAGCTATTACTTGAACTGGAATTTTCCAACTCTTAAATCCCCTATCTTATAGAGCTGAGTGGCCTCCAGATTGTATACATTTATGCGGCTTTTCATGATTCAGTGATAAAGCAGCACTGTATTTCCAGAACCACCAGAAAAACCTTTTCCTCTGTTATGGGGATGGAAGTAACCAAGCCAACAGACACAAGACAGTTGAACAAATAGGATCAATTTCAATCTTTATCCATCTGAAACATGAAAAATCGTATCTCAGAGTACTTAATTAGCATGTTTTATCATGGCTGAACATGGATATCTTTTCCAAATTTTAAGGTCCATATATATACTTTTTCTGTGAACATATGTTTATATTTGTTTATTTTTATATTTAGAAGATATATTAAGACCTATTTTGCCTTGAATCTTAGGAGCTATTTTTATTTGAATGATTTATGAATTGTGAATACTTTCCCAGGTTTTCATCTTTCAACTATTTTCTTTTAACATGTAGTTTTTAAATGAGTCAAATCTATCTTCTTTTGCCATGTTTCTTTAATTTTTATTATTTATTTATTTTTAATTATTTTGATATTTGTTTAATTACAGTTGTCTGCATTTCTCGCCCACCACTACCCCCCACCCCAGTCAAACCCCCCTCCTTCCCTTGTTTCCACCCTCCCCCTTGTTTTTGTCCGTGTGTCCTTTATAGTAGTTCCTGAAAACCCTTCTCCCCACTATCCCTTCCTCCCTCCCCTCTGGTTACTGTCAGATTGTTCTTACTTTCAGTGTCTCTGGTTGTATTTTGCTTGCTTTTTTTCTTTTGTTGATTATGTTCCAGTTAATGGTGAGATCATATGGTATTCATCCCTGTTTATTTTTAATAACTGTCAAATATTCTTGATTTTGACAACTCTTGTGTTTTGTGTCATAGTTTGAAAGGTCTTTCTGAGGTTAAAAATATCATAATGTGATTTCCTTTTATAATTTTATAGTTTTGTTTCTCTATTTAAATCATGTACCCATTTTAAATTTATCAAGGTGTAAGATATAAGTATGAATCCAACAGTTGAGGAAACATTTTTAACAAATTTAAGTAGTTTTCTTAAGGTTGCTTATAAAATCTTGAGAAACTTTCACTTCAGCCTGATTCCATAAACTGGGAAAAGTATGACATCCTTAAGGCTGTACACATTATATATTTTTTGGAGAAAAATAACTAACTAGTTAACTAAGTAAATAAATAAAAATTCACATAAAAGAATCATTTCACAATGATACACTTTCAATTACCTTGTATGTAAAATAAAATTTATTCAAATTGTTATTTATAAATGTAGTCATTCATACATTTCTTTAAAGACATAATTTATGGATTAGTGTTTTATAATTCTATTAGTCTATTTTTTAAAACAGATGGTTTAATTCTTCCCTACATAACAAAATACTTTATAGTTCTTGTGCACAAGAAAACCTCAATGTTTCAAGTTGTGTTTAAAATTCTGAAACATATAAATTTGCCTGGCTGGATGAATAAGGTATTCATTCTTTGAAAGAATTCCCAAGTGATTTCAAAACCTAATTTAGAATCAGGGCAATTTTTGAGTTAAAAATTAGATAATATTAGGATCCTTACTGATGAGCTATTCAAATGACTATCCAGAATACCATTGACAATAATCTTTAGGTTATTTATATTAGACATTTTATATTGATCTGATGAAATATAAACACACCTGAGATGTATCAGTCTGAAAATAATTTACCTGTTGCTACCACTGATAGTCATAACACTGTTAAAGTTATGCCAGTTGGGTGTATATTCTTGCTACAATTTCTAAAGTATTCAGTATGGCTGTTTATTTATAATTTTGCCTGATCTCATTCTTAGTTTCCTTTTGCATTATATTATCCAGGTACATTTTTCTTTATCTAGGGACTAACACAGAGATGTCTCAGAGAGAACCTTTTAGCTCTGATAACTTGAATAACAGAACACATTAATAACATTTTTGTGTAAGATTCTGTGCAAAATTTTTTGTTTATTGATAAGTGATTCCATTATATATCTCAGCTTCAAGTGGAAGATGATATTAGAGATTGGAGCTTTTGCCACAAAACCAACAAAAATGTGACCTTCTGATTCCCTGTTCCTTCAGTGTTCCAAACCAACTTCTCCCTGACGGTGCCTACATGAATTAGACAAGTGTGTATGTGCAGAGCCCCTCAGTGTTTTCACCGCACAATGGGAGAGTTTGAGGCTCATGAGAATTGACACACTTATCAGCTAATCAGTCTGGTTTTATTATATATGTTAGGCTCCTTGGCTCCAGGGTTTTGTCCTCATCTTGGGTGGGTTAGGGGGAGGAGAAGAGGCAACTGGATATCCGAGAACATAAGGTTTACATAAATAATTTTGGACAACCTTTTTAGGAATTGAGAATTTTTCCAAGCAAGGGAAATCAAAGATCATAGATACGTCCCTAATTCAGACACCACAACATAAGCCTCCTCACTTCTGAGAGTTACCGAGAGGCCTAAATTCCTCTGGAGAGACAGAACTGCTTTGAGACGGAACCGAAACCAGAAGTGTATTTTGGCATAGGTCTGGGTGAGTACTTTCCGGCTCCCTAAAATAATTGACTCAGTCTGTAGAGTTTCTCTTTCACACAATTGATCCCCATGACTTCTTCCCTTTTTCTTCTTTAAAAAGTCTTTCTTGTCACCTTGAGACTCCATATTATCACCATGACTTGGTGTCTTCCTTCCAGAGTCATGTATTGATGACTCTAGTACTGATTTCTTTGCTATTCCAAACCCAATATACCATATTTCTCTTCTGATAGTTTTTTTTGGTAAGATTTTATTTATTTATTTTTACAGGGAAGGGAAGGAAGGGAGAAAGAGAGGGAAAGAAACATCAATGTGTGGTTGCATCTCGCTCGCCCCATACTGGGGACTTGGCCAGCAACCCAGACATGTGCCCTAGACTGGGAATGAAACCAGCGACCCTTTACTTCGCACGGTCCACTGAGCCACACCAGCCAGGGCTGATAGTTTTTTTTTTAAATCAGGAAAATGTGGGTAAAAATGGTGAAACAAGCGTTTGTTAGTCTCACTAATCCAAAAGTGTCTTTCTATGGGAAAGTCTATTTTTATAAAGTCACGCATCCCATAACGTCATTTCAGTCAGTGATGGACCACATATATGATGATGATCCATGAGATTATAATGAAGTTAAAAGAATTCCTATCACCTAGTGAAGTCGTGGGCATCAAATCATCGTAGCATAACACATTACTCACATATTTTTAGTGATGGTGGTGTAAACCTACTGTGCTGCAGTTATATAAAATCCTGCTACAATGTTTTAACTGCTTTAATGTTTAGGCATGTTTGATCCACAAATAATTATCATTGTGTTACAGTTGCCTACATAGTAAGTACAGTGACATGCTGTACAAGTGTGCAGCTCGGGAACAACAGGCTACACCATGTAGCCAGTTGTGTGATAGGCTGTACCACCTAGGTTTGTGCGAGCGCCCTCCACGATGTTTGCACAACAACAAAACTGATGCCGTTCTCAGAATGGATCCCCATCGTTAAGCAACACACGCCTGTATTTCTATTATATACTTTTAAAAAATGAAGCAAAAATAAGTTGTAGTACTCAAATCTACTATAATTTTCTTTTGATTTTATTTGTTTAACTAAAACTTTTAAACTACATGTGACTACAATAGCTAATATTAAAATGTATTCTATGTTAACAAATTAATAATCTGATTGCTTGATCAATGTTTTAAGACCTTTAAGTTGAAATATAATTCCATACCATATTTAGTTAGAGAAACTAATTTAATATTTAAGTTAAACCAAAAAATTAGTTCAAATTCTGAAAAATCAAGCAGCTTAAGCTAGGTAGATAATTTGCTTTTAAAAGTTATACTTCAAATTATATTAAAAATTTTTCCATTAAAGTTATACTTTAAAAATTATAATTTAAAATTAAAATTAAATCTATCTATATTTCATGACATATTGAGCATTTCTTTTGCTTATTAAGTCAGTGAGGGTACATAAATCTCATGTTCATAAAAGTTTTGATAGTTATAAAATTCAAAGAAGTAATCAAAATATGAAAGCAATGCAATCAAATAATTTTATAATAAATAAAATCATGCACAACTTTTCTCATACAATCAAGTAAAGTAGAAAATTGCCAGAGTTACATAGTTTGATTTTAGAATTGTGAATTATTTCCTTTTTATACAAATCAAACATACAGGGGCTAGCAAAACCTTGACTTTATTTTAGGCGGCTGTCCTGAGTTATAAATATGAAAGAAAACTGCTGTAGCTTTAAATAATTTACACAGGCTCTCTGGATAAACATATCCTGCTGCTTTCTTCCTTACTCGCTTATCAATGAAGAGTGAAGTGTAGAGGAATTCAGAACTACAGCAAATGACAGAAAGCTCTAGAAATCAGAACTGAGAGGGACGACTTTTTTTTTCTTTATATAACAATCAGTGTGGGCTCATGGTAGCTGTTCAATAAATATTTCTCGCAGATTGAGAAGTGAGTTGGGAATGAATTCCAAGAGTCCTTGACAGCTAGGTTACGAGTTGCCTCTAGCTCCCATCAAAGAGAAACAGGCTTTGAAGTGTGTATTTGGCAGAACCTCTGGTGAAAGTTTAGTTGAAAGAAAGTTCTTTATAATAAAAGACTCAAGCTACTTTTAAATAGCTTGTCCACGAATGATTTACTCTTTCAATGACTAAGTAGTAATATCAATGACAGAAAGGTTTGTAAATTTTCAAGTTTGATAAAATTTTTTTTAGAAAGCATGTCTACTTGTCTTGTTATGAAAATTGAGATTGCTGCTATAACAAAGATTTGTGCTCTGTAGCTGGGAATTCTAGCTTTCTTCTCACACAAACAGTGCAACTGTTCTTTATCATAAGTTGACTAAGTTGGGTAATGAATATACTTTTATGTTTCCTTCCACTTCCTGAGGCTCTGTCCTTTCTTTTACAGTTTCTTATCAAAGCCAGCAGACATCCTATGTCAGTCTCCAAACTCCTACAGAGTTTTGAAGTTTAGGAGGAGTTTCATATGTGGTTATCTCTCTTTGCTTCTTGCAGCCTGAAGCCAAATAATTTGGGTGTAAGAAACACTAAAAACAAATAATATATTGTCTCATGTCTTCAGTGTCTCTTCCTTTTCTAAATAAGAGCCACATTGTATAGTGTGTCTGTGGAATTTTACAGTTTCCTACAGTGAAAGAAATGCTGAGCAGACCTTCACTATTCAGATATCCTGGATCCTTAAGATAATTGTGGCATTTGCACTTGGAGGCAGCTACATTCTGGAGTGAGTGAGAGGACTGAAAATGTTTTGTATAATTTCAAAAGTATTTTTTTCTTTGTTGGACGTCAGGTGCTCTCTCTGCTCCTGCATTAGGGGTGAGACAATTGGGAAAACACCCTGAACTAAAGCACTCACGCCCCTCCCCCGCCCCATTCTGTGTAGGATTACTCCGTTTGGGGCAGCAGCCCTGCAAGGTTTAAATCAGTCTACCTATGTGAGTACCTTAATCCTAGAAATCATTCAGCAAAAATATCAAATAGACATCTGATATTTCCTAATAATTTTTTCCTTTTACTCTCCTTTAGTTTTCTGTAGCATTATATTAACACGAGCAGCGTCTATGTCTCTGTCTTAGCACAGGCATGTATGACTCCCCTCGGGAGAGGTGAGAGCACCGAATCAGAAGGGGCGGTCACCTGTGTGCTGGTGCCAGTTTCTCCCCTGGTTAGCCCTCATGCCCCTGGGCACATAAAGTCCCTCTCAGTCTGCTCCTCGGTCAGGGGAAGGCACACATCTCCCCCCTGCTTCCATCACACTGTTGTTGCCGTGTACCTGTCCATATTTTGAGATGTAACTTTCTCTACAAACATTAGTACAACAAAGGGTGCATGTGTCCGGCCTTCTCTTGCAGCTTTATAAACAATAATGGACTCCTACTTGAGGGGTACTGTCAGTTCTATCCCTTTATTTTAAAAGAAAATTTCTTCAATTTATTTACTTTATGCACTTAAATAATATTTTTTGGTGAAAATTCTTTTTGATAACTAAGATTTTAAAACAATTCCCTAGTGACAATTTTTTTTTTTTAATGCAGGATCCAAGAGACTTACAGGTTAGTTTAATCACATCGCCTTAATTTGCCTTAAATTCTTCCTTTGTAAAATAAAGGGATTACATTAGTAGATTGCTCTTCAGGATTTCTCTGTTAGCATCACCCAAGTCTTTTATTCCGTGCCATTGTCTCTGATTTCCTACCTCTATGTCTTATACTGATGGGGGGATTTTTATCCAATTGGGTAATGAAAATTCTTACTGGGTGGGGAGGAAGAAACGTGGGGTGGGCTGAAAGAAGACAAAAGAATATGGCAATGATTTTTTTGGCAGTTATATAGTTACTAAAAGGCCAATTTTGTGATTCTGGGGGGGAAAAATGTGATAAGAAATTGCAGAAATGTATCTATCCCAAAACTAGGTCAGAGGAAGCTTGGTACTGATTACATTCCTGGTTTGTTTTCTATGTAGGTTCATTGTCTGTGTTAGTGGCTTCTGAACATTGCTCAGCTTCTACTTCCTCACCGTTAGGGAAAGAAGCTGAATTTTTCACCGGTGAATTTTTCAATGGAACACTCACTCTTTAGAAGTCTGATGGAAGAAGCAAAGCAAAATTGATGCAATAGTAACTAAGTGGCCAGACCAAGTTGGTCCTTTTTGACTGTGTCAACTCTTGTTACTTTAGGCTTGATCTCAAATCTCTGACCCTGGATCACTTTCCATTGTGAACTTTTTTATTTCCTTGGATGCCCACTGATTTAGGCAGTTTCTTTTTCTGTCCACCCCATTAGGATCAATGATTACCTGCTTGGCCTTTGCTCAGCTTTTCTCTGGGGCCTTGGCTGTTAGTCATGGGGGTTTGGACCCCATATCTGCTCCTCCCTTCTGGTTACCAAGGCCCTGGCTCTCCTACCCTGATATTCCAGTGTTCCAGCTCCCACTTGTGTACACGGCAACAGTTGTGAAAATCAAATGGTGGCATTGCCCATGATAAAAACTAGTAATAAATATTAATTATTTAGAGGAAGAAAAGACATAGTTGGAAAAATTCTTTGAGAATAAACAACGGGGGCAGAGAGCTAGAGGGGTTTTTTGTTTTTAAGATTTTATTTATTTACTTTAGACAGAGGGGGTGGGAGGGAGAAAGAGAGGGAGAAAAACATCAATGTGTGGTTGCCTCTCACGTACCCCCTACTGGGGACCTAGTCTACAACCCAGGCGTGTGTCCTGACTGGGAATTGAATCAGTGACCCTTTGGTTTTCAGGCCAGAGTTCAATCCACTGAGCCACACCAGCCAGGAAAGAGAGGTTTTTTGATACTGGGGTAAAATGAGAGGGCTGAAACCAGGGGCCTAAGCAGGATTGCATGTTGGAAAAATTTGACTTTGATACAATTCCACTTATCTTCTCAACCTGTCTTATCAAACTTATCTTTTTATTCCCAGGTCTCCCCCCTCTTTTTCTCCCCCAATTACCAAGTCCTTTAGTTCTTCATAATGTACTACTTTAGTCACTAATAATCTCCTCCTATCAATTGTTCTCAGTTATAAACACTCTCTTCCCTATTTCATCACAGCCCTCTTTCCCAGGTTTGCCATCTCGGCCTCCCATGAAGCCATTGACATTAAATTGGGAAAAACTGCTACAATTATTCTGCCAGGAGAATATTTCATTGTAGAAGAGGAAACTACCAATCCAAATACAACTGTAATTTATACACTGTGTCCATGAGAGATTTTGAGTGTGTGAAAATCCTTCTGTGCCCCTTTCCTAATCTCAGGTGGTTGGCCTAACCCTCTGGGTCATACTCTACTCAAGTAGTTTTCTAGGTAATTTAAACTACATGAAATTGACATTGTTATGAAGCATAACAGTCAACATGTATATCTGACTCCTCCTTACATTTCCAAGTAACTCCACACCCTTTCTCAGTAACCTTGACAGCTTCGGCAGAAGTGTTGGTAAGAGAAAAGCAAACCATTCCAGACTTTTTGTTCCTATTTTAAGATATGGGTTAAGTTGACATAAAATTACCAACACTTATTTGTGGATGAAGTTCACTCTCTGTCAAAGTTTTATTCAAAAACAGAGAGCAAAAGCTAGTTAGAATGGCCTGTTTGGTGTACATTTAAGTTCTAAAATTTGAGCATTTAGCATTTCCTTTTATTCCCAAGTAGAGCCCTGAAGGACATTCTGACAATTTTTATTATAGAAACCTAGGTCACAGTATTATTTCCAAAAACAATCTCACAATATACTGTAAACCTCATACATGACCTTTTTATTATTCAAATATTCAACTTGAGCAAATCGTGAAACTGTTCAAAGTCCCAGTTTTTTTACCTTTAAAATAGAGTAGGGAAGCCCTGGCCGATGTGGCTTAGTTGGTTGGGCATCATCCTGCAAAGTAAAAGGTAAGGAGTTCAATTCCTGGTCAGGGCACTTGTCAAGGTTGTAGGTTTGGTTCCTGGTACAAAAGGTAACCAATTGATGTTTCTCTCCCACATCAATTTTTATCTCCCTCTCTTTCTCCCTCCCTTCTTCTCTCTCTCTCTCAAAAAAAAAAAAAAAAATGGGGTAAGGAAGGTTAAATGTCAGGATGAAGGTAAATCAAATCATTTGGTATATAGCAAATGCCTAGCTATTATAGTTAAGTATGGTAATACTAATATAATTTTTCATTAAGAAGCTTACATTAAGTAAGAACTATGCCATGCTCTGTGAGAGTACTTAATTACTGGACATAAAATGCTTTTAGGAAACTACTCTAAAGAAATCCATTATAATTGTGAAAAATATATAATAATGTAAATATTTAAAGAGAAAATTAAAATGTTATTAAGTTTCCATTTTCATAGGGATGCATAATTAAGTGTTTTATTATCCTCAATTTGCTAGCATAAAAATACCACAATTTCAGGGATCTCTGTGTACCATAAGTTTAGAAATTCATTGAGGGCTTAATGAAACATGCGACAATTTTGAAATAAAGTTGTAGAATGGTAGAGAGAGACAAAAGAAGGGGAGAGAAGAAGAAAAAGACAAAAGAATGGGGGGAAATTAGATATGTTTTACAGGATATAATTTGAAAAGCTTGCCTCATTAACAAGAAATTCAAATATCAAAAGTACTTAAAATATTTGTATAAGTTTATCTTTTAATAATGTTTGGATTTTAAATAGTGCAATAAAAATATCTTATAATTAACTCTTGATGGATGAATGTTAAAGTATTTTAATTATCTTAGAATGATAAAATATTAGAAAGGAAAATAAATTAGATATATAATCCAATATAAGAACATTTACTTTTTCAAAGCATAGACTTTGCTTGCATTTGTTTGATTTTTCCCAATGTAAATTCAGTGTTTTCTCTTTGAAGAAATCAAATTTTTAGAAAAGCATAAAAAAAAAGAAAATAATCATTCAAATCATACATAGCTATCATTTACATCTTGATATTATTCAAAGTATTTTCATTATGTATGTGTACATACATTTACAAAGGCAACTTTTTTTGTCTTTACCAGAGGGCATGTTTATTGATAGTTTGAGAGGTGGGGAGAAGATAGGGAGAGAAATACTGAAATGAGAGAAGCATGGACCTATTGCCTCATGGGCGCCCTGTCTAGTGACCAGTTCCCCAGCCTAGGCTTGTGCCCTGACTGGGAATCAGACTGTGTCACTTCAGTTTGTGGGATGATGCTCTGACCAACTGAGCCACACTGGCCAGGGCAAAAATATCTTTTTAAAAAGAAAACTGAAATGATACAATTTACATATATTATTTTAGAAATTTTAAAAAGAAAAACAATGTAATATAGACTCATGAAATCACAGGAGTACATCAACATTTTCAATAGTTGCATTATTATTCAATGCAAGTATAAATGTGCAAAGTTTATGTAACTTAATCTCCTTTGTTGGCTAATTAAGGTAATTTAATTTTTCTGATAGAAATTTTTCTGCTGTGAAAAATCCACACATATTTTCTCACTAGTCTTCTCACTAGATCCTTAAGAAATTCCTGAAGTAGAATTCTGGGACTCAGAAAGTTTAGTGTAATAAGTATGTCCGTGTCTGTATCTATTTCTAAATCTATTCCCAAATCTACAACTGCATCAATGTGAACAATGAGTACTTCAGAAAAAATCTCAGGATCATATGTCCATCAATACTATATGACAAAGCAAGGGATATTTCTCTTTTGGCCCAATTAATTAATTAATTAATTAATTGATTTTTCTGCCCTGAAATGTTAAATGTTTGTGGTTTCTGTCTTGGTATCATGCCTGGGAAAACCTCCCCTGGTCTGACTGAACTCTATTTTGTTGGCATGAAGAAAAATATTTTACATGTCTCTCTAAACTTCTCAACAGTTTAACAAATATCATAGAAATGGCTAAGCATGGAAATTGAGGCACAAATTAAGACACATCATAATTAAAATGCCAAAGGTTAGAGATAACGAGAGAATCTTAAAGCATCAAGAGAAAAGCAGAGAGTTACCTACAGGGAAGTTCCCATAAGACTATCAGCTGATTTCTCAGAAGAAACTTTGCAGGCTAGAAGAGAGTGACAAGAAGTATTTAAAGTGATGAAAAGCAAGCACCTACAACCAAGATTACTTTATCCAGCAAAACTGTCATTTTGAATGGAAGGGCAGATAAAGTGCTTCCCAAACAAGGTAAAGCTAAAGGAGTTCATCATCACCAAGCCACTATTGCATGAAATGTCAAAAGGACTTAAGAAAAAGAGGATCAAAACTATGAACATTAAAATGGCAACAAATTCACAACTATCAACAACTGAATCTAAAAAACAAACCAAGCAAACAACCAGAACGGGAACAAAATCATAGATATGGAGGTCACTTGGAAGGTTAACAGCCAGGAGGGGTAGTAGGATAATAGGGGGAAAGGTGCAGGGATTAAGAAGTATAAGTTGGTAGCTAAAAAATACACAGGTGCATGTTAAGAACAGTGTAGGAAATGGAGAAGCCAAAGAACTTATATGCATGACCCATGGACATGAACTAAGGGGGAGGATTGCTGGAAGGACTGGGGGTACTGGGTGAAAGGAGGCAAAAGGAGAAAAATTGGGACAATTGTAATAGCATAATCAGTAAAATATATCAAAAAGAATCAGAAATACGTAAAACCTTGGGCAAGTCACTGAACTACAGGTCCATGCTTCACTCTTTCTAAAACACAGTCAATCCAGCAGGGCTGTGCAACCTTTTGGCAACTCTGGGCCACGCTGGAAGAAGAGGCACTGTCTTGGGACACCTATACACAGACAGTAATAAAAATTGATGAGCAAAAAAGGTTTTAACTAAATTTATGATTTTGTGTTGTCCATATTCATAGCCATGCAGGGCCACATGTGGCCCTTGGGCCGTGGTTTGGACACCACTGGATTAAAGGATTAGAGGGATGCTTTTAGTTTATAATTGAATTCTATTTCAAAAAGCAGAGTTTGTGACAATTTTGTGGTTCAGCAAACACGTATCACACTATAAGTTTTCATAAAATAATTTTCTAAATGTAAAACATATATGAAACTAAGTTATTGTGAAAATATAACCATTCAAGTGAATAATATTTCATGAGCTTTTACCATAATGGTTGTTTATATAGATTAAAATATGTTCAAATATGATCATTAAGATATATTTGCCTTTGTACTTTGCCAACATAGAGAGCCTGTTAATTTGTGGTCACACATTATTAAAATTACATGGGATAAGAGAAAATTAGCTAATCCAATTTTATTCTATATATACATGTATGAGTTTAAAAAATATGTATGGCCTACAAGAAAACTTTGCATGTTTTACAAAATTCAACAGTTTCAATATTTAATTTTTAGACTAAATTTTTCCCATTTATTTGTGAAAGTCATTTTTAGAAATAATAACATTCAAAACACTTTAATGCAGCAACTTAAAAAAAAGTTGGGTTTATTGGGGTGACATTGGCTCACAAAACTATGCAGGCTCAGTACACAACTCATTGAAACATCATCTGCCCACCATACCATGTGCCCATACCCCCCCAACCCAGTCTCTTTCTGTCTCCATTCCTCCTTCCCCGTTTGCCTACCTCTACCTACCCCACCCCCTTTCCCTCTGGCTGTCACCACACTTGTCTAGGTCTATGTGTTATGTACATATATTTTTTGCTTCATCTCTTCACCTTCTTCCATCCAGCCCCTCAGTCCCCCGCCCCTCTGACAGCTGTCAGTGTGTTTCATGCATCCATGCCTCTGTTTCTATTTGGCTCATCAGTTTATTTTGCTCATTAGATTCCACATATGAGTGAAATCACATGGTATTTGTCTTTCTTTGGCTGATTTATTTCACTTAGCATAATAATCTCTGGGTCCATGCATGCTGTAGCAAAAGGTAAGATTTCCATTTTTTTTTTTAAATTTTACAGCTGAGTAATCCACTATGTAAATGCCCCCCAGCTTTTTTCTGCACTCATCTACTGATGGGCACTTCTCTATGTGCACTGTGTCACTTACTCCTCACTACAAAATAAGAAGAAAGTTTTGTTATTCCCTGAAGAAATAAATGCAAAGAGAATTTGAGTTTCGTGACTAAGATCTCATAGCTGCTAAGTGGTTAAGCTGAGAGAAGGCTTCTCCAACTTTAAATGTGGTGCTCTGTGCCACTTTGCCCCTGAGATTATAATTTAAGGATATAACTTTGCCTTTTGCTGCATAACTTTGTTCAATATTTGAGCACTTACTGTCTACTATAAATATGTGTCCCTGAATATCAAAACTCTTAGCTTTGTGGTAACCTTTCCAATTTGCACTGTAACTTGTTTTTAAACTTTTGGTACCTCTTATGGACATAGAATGAAGGCTAAGTTTCATATTCCAGTTTTTAGATATCAAGCTCAAAAAACTCAGGTTGATTTAATTTCCAGACAGGAGTAAAGCACAAGTGTTTAATCGTGTAGGTTTTGGAGACAACAGACTTAGAATATATTCCAGCCAACATTACTTAGTTAGGTATCTTGCTTAAATCCTTTAAATATTAATTTCCTCATCTGTTATAGAAAGGATTGTATCTACATTAAAACATTGGCTGTGAAAATTAAATGAGATTAGTTCACTTAAAGGCTATATATGCTGACGTTTATGCTACTTACTGATAGCTGTGATCATTGTTTTTGTTTTTGATTTTGATTTTTCTTAAAGATTTTATTTAGTTTTTATTTTTAGAGAGAGGAGGAAGGAGGGAGAAAAAGAGGGGAACATCAGTGTGGGAGAGAAACACCACTGTGAGAGTGAAACCTCGATTGGTTGTCTTCTGCATGCACCCCGAATGGATACTGTACCCGCACCCCAGGCATATGCTCCCACCGGGAACGGAATGGGTGACGCTTTGCTTTGCGGGATGATGCCCAACCAACTGAGCCACACTGGTCAGGGCTTGTTTTTCTAATTTATGGTTGTCACAGGTAGTTAGATGGAAATGTGCTCCACTGTATCTATTGTAATTTTATCATAGACTTGAAACCAGCAAATCGTATTAATAAAATTTTTTCTGCTTTTAAATCTTCAAGTCTCTAACTATGAAGTGAATTATAAACATACAACTATTATCAATGGCATCATTTATGTGAAAAATATCTAGTGGTCATCTGAAATTCCATCTCCAGGTGATCCACAGCTTTTTGATTAGTTAAGAGCTCCCTTCAGAGTATAAGGTGAAATTATACTACAAAATGAGGGGTGCATTTGCATTACCAGCTTCTTTGTTTGGGAACAGATGCCTACTATCCTTAATTTGCCTTAATAAAGTCTCCATACTATTCAGTGAGATCCAATACCATAGAACCAGTCAGAGAAAATTCATAAATGAATTTCAGTAAGTTTGTTGTGAATACAAAGATGGCTCCAAAGCACATTTCTGATAACCTGCAGGGTTGGGCTCTGCAATGTTGTGTCTCAGAACTGTTACCTACTTGAAATTCTATGTTGCCATGTTATAAATGAATATTATGGGTATAACTCATGGGGAAGGAGTAATTTTCTATAACAACCGAGTCTAAAATAGCAAAGTGAGTAAAATCATAATGTGTCTCATATTACCAAAATACATAGAAAGGTCAATATTACAACGATATTAATTCACCTTTTTAAAAAAGTATAGATTTCTATAAATGACATTCCTATTCAACAGGAACTAAAGGCAAAGTGACACTCAAGATCAATCACCTATTTCAGAACAAGTAATGAAAATAAATAATCTGAATTTAAAAGAACACTTCCATATAATCTTTCTCTGTCCCCCCTCTTCTTCTCTCTTCTCTGTGTGTCTTTCTGCTAAAAGGTTTGAAATTATATGTAGGTTCCTCTGTTGAGTGAAGAGAATGGAAAGAACTGAAATGTTTGGTGATAGTTGTGGGAGTGAGCAGGAATTCAATGCTTCTCTCACTCACAGTTAGGCACTTCTCACCGGGACTGTGAATCTCCAATGTGGCCATCACAAGGCCAGTGACCAGAGGGAAACAAGCAGTATGAGACTGTAAGCAATGTATACAGTTAAGGATTTTTGAATCAAGAAATGTGGTTTCTGTGGATAATGGAAAATAAGAATATAGGGCTATGTGAACTTCTGTGCATAACAAAATGTTCTTTTTGGTATGCACATATAAATATTTTGTGCACATAAATATTTTGGAGAAAACTCTAATATTTACTGGTTATATTAGTATATTTTGTCATAATAACAGGAAAAGTAACTCTTGCATATTTTATTTACAAAAAAATTTTGGTTACAAAATTTTACGTATTGAACTTAAATATTCTGGGAATTATTGTAGAATTATGATAGTGCAAGTTTACTGCAAAATAAACACTAATGGAATTTCACACCATACTTTGCAGCTAAACATAATGACATGATTTGTTGGGTTTTCAGAGTTAAGAGAGCAATTAAAGAGTTACCTGTGACATACATTTAAAAAGTGATAATAATATAGAATAAATACAAATATGAGAAAAGTCCCTTTTATGGTGTTATGGTGGAGACAAACAGATATGCTATTATTTAGAAAAGTTTCAAGGAGAAATTACCAACATAAAAACTCCTGAAAAGTATTTGCCTAGTTTGGAAAGTATAAAGTAATGATGTACATATATACATATCACGTCTTACCCATTCAGTAATTGGGTGCTGAAGAACAATAATATGTTTTCAACAAATGCTTCTAAGAGTTTTCTAAATACCAAAATTGATTTGCATTGCATATTTAAAAAAATATTTTATTTATTTTTAGAGAGAGGGGAAGGGAAGCAGAAAGAAAGGGAGAGAAATATCAATGTGTGGTTCCCTCTCGTGTGCCCCCAAATGGGAGCCTGCCCTGCGACCCAAGCACGTGCCCTGAACGGGAATCGAACCAGCGATCCTTTGGTTCTTAGTCTAGCATTCAATCCACTGAGCCATACCAGCCAGGGCTGCATTGCATTTTAAATATGTATTTCCATTAAAAAGTCTCATCTATTGGGGACAAGTACTTTATCCATTCTTATGGACATTACTAGAGTTTACTGATTCTTAGAATTTAGGAAAGATGAGGCTAATTAATATTATATTTTGCTCATATATTTAGAGACATATATCTATAGACATTATTTAACATGTAAGAAAAAGGAAGAAGAGATTCTACACTTTCTATTATCACTGAAACCCATGTATGGAATATTTGCAGTAGTAGGGGCCTTTGATAGGTTTATAAGTTGAAATATAAGTAATTAGAGAAATGTTAGGCTGGACATTTAAGATATAAAAAACTATAGGGAACTACTTATAAATATTATTGCTTCAACTGCTTACCTTATTCCAACCAAAAATGTTAACAGCTAACACAGAACTGTGGCTCTCAAATTTTGACCATGTGAGGGGAAAGAACTAACATTTGTCTTAAACGTCACTCCAGTAATATCCTCATTTTTCATTTCTTGGTGGGGAAGATTAGGGTATTGTTCCTTCAACAAGACTTTAATACTCTCACTTCCTTCTTGCCAGACACTCTTTATTTCTTCCTACTGTTCTTATTTTTCCATATTATTTTTATTATATTATTTTCCCAACTACTTCCTTTTAATACACTGTATATTTTACTTACTTATTGTTTTTTACTTACTGTCCTTATTATCTAGAATGTAAGCTCCAACACCAGGGACCTTTATCTGTTTTTGTTAATTGATGCATTCCAAATATGTAGAAGATTCCTGATTCATTATAATCACGTAATATCTATTAACTACTTGAAGTGCAACAAGGCTTTTATTGATGTCATTAAACCTGTAAGCTAAATTACTCTTTGCTTCACTACATATGTGTGGTTTATTAAATAATTGTCAACAAATTGCACTTTTAGCAGGGAGCCTTACTGCCAATATGCCCGACCTTCTTGTCTGTTCTCCTACAGACTCTTCTCACCGTCTCCACAGAGGCAGCCCCTGACTGTTTCTTCTTCACTGATTTCTGCCTTCCACAGTCTCTCTGCCACTCACTCATCCTCCCCCCAGACCTCTGTGCATTCTCCTGTGCACCAAACTCTACCCTCTTGGTTGGTAAATGTCCTAAAAAAGGAGTTACTAGAGTTCCCTTCCTTGACCCTGGCTCCCTTTAAAAACAAATGTTTATAAATTGAATAGTCAAAAAGTTTTTGCTCTTCTGGAGGATTTGAAATGGTGTAGGAACACTGTTATAATGTTGCTTTAATTTTTACATGGCTTTATTTAGACACAGAATATTTCATTTTTTCTTTAAAAAAATTATTTCAATCCCTAAATCTGCTCTTCTGCTGTTTCAAACACTAGATGTCTCTCTACTCCCAGCCTCACTTTGCTACTTGGGCTAGTCTTGTGCACAATTACACTGGATTCCAGAGCAAGGAGACATTTATCTACCTGGGGAGACAAGGGCATTTTTTATAATGTGTATCTGTTCCGATTCTATGTGTCCATGTAAATACAATTTAGCTATGGCCCTCTCTGATTTACAGATATGACTGATAATACTCTTTCACATTTGTAAAGTAGTAGAAAGACTATAGAATCCTTTCATATGTATTATTTCATTTTGTCCTCACAGCAATCTTGTAAGCCAGGTATTATTATCTCTCATTTTACAGTTGAAGAAACTGAGGCTCACAAATGTTACAGAACATTTATAAGTTGACATAGTAACTAGTGACCGACCCCATATATTCATTCACTGATTTTCTGAGTTTAAATCCATTGCTCTTTTCTCTGCATAAGACCGCCTTTGCCTCGATGAGTACTTTTAGATGATTCATTATTACATATATACTTTGATGTAGTGCGGGTCAAATACATCCTTCCATACATTATAAGTGTGGACACATGAAATATAACCTAGGCCATCTTTAACACAGATGCTAGTTCTTTCCTTTTCTTTAGGAATGTAAAACTGATATAGTTTATTGCATTCAATTCTTTCATAAAACCCTACTAGAAGAACAAACATCTTCCATCTAAAACTTCTAAATTGGCTTATTGCTCAAATAATATCTAGGAATGAGACTGCCTCCCCCTCCCTTTAGCCTGAACGTTGGGTGACCCTGATTAGTGATTAGCTTTGAAGAGGCATACGTGTAAGCTTACATTCCTCTGTGTACTTTACTTGCTGCCAGGAGAAACATTGAATTTCCTGGTGGGAGAAAATTATCTTTAAAGGAAGAGTTCCACTCTTTCTATTGTTACTCAGAGGCTCTCTGATTGGTTTCAATCTCAATAAAGTACAAATAAGAACTCCCTTAGATTCTGATTAAATAAATATATACAGGAAATGTTCCTTCTCATTAAGTTTGTATATTTTACATGATAATAAATCAGTCCTTTTTTGATATGTTAGTAACACCCATGGATATTTTTGCCATTTGTTTTAGTAAAGTTAATGCTTTATTACCATTCTTAAAAACCACAGTAAAATATAGAGAAATATAGAGAAACTTAACTAATTTTGAAATCTTACACAAGGAATGAACAGAAGGCTGTTACTTGCTGAAGTTTAAAGTCCTGAGCACTTAGTCAACCTTCCAAATTTTCTCTTTTAATGTAAGAATACACATGTTACTTTTGAATTAGAAAAGGAGAAATGTGATCATTGTGTTATATGGGAAAGACATTTTAAATTAAAGTGTGTACATTTTCATGAAAAGTTCTAATATTTACTCTTCCAGTTTTATGTTTGAGTTATTTTTGCCACTGGCCAACAATGTGATGATACATTATTTCTACAGCATTCTTGGTGCTTCTTTGTTTGTCTTTCAGGTTTTCCATTTTCTGCTTTCTTTCTGCTTTTATGGAATGGATTTAGTTCTCCATCATCCAGCTGACAGGTGGCTTGCCTGGCAGTCAAGAGCACTGTCTTTGGAGACAGACAGACAGACAGCTTGTGTTTGAATCTCCATTTACTGATCATGGACATATTGCCTAACCGATTTGTGGCTCTGTCTCCTCACTCATTAAATCATGACAAAAATACCCAGAGTTGCAAGACGGGTTGGAGGCATGAGGAGTAGTATGTGTGTAATGTGTTTAGCGAAGAGCCTGGACTATGGTGAATAGTCAGTAAATGGCCCAGTTGTTACCAATGGTGCTTCTCTAGTAAAACATGCCTACTCCCAACATTTTATGCTGTTGCTATTAGCCAATCAGTAAGAGCATCTGAAATGCCTGTTCAGAGAATATTACAGTGAAGGTAAGATAAATGTAGATTATTCATATGTACCTATAATCTCTTTAAGGGAATATACAACAAAATTTTAATAAAAATATTTTAATTATCCTTCAAAGAGTTTATTTTTAGGGACCTATAAAATATAGTTTCATTTAAAAATGATATACGTACATCATAAGCAGGTAATGATAAGCAAGTAATTCAGCTATAAGCATAGCTGAATTGGCACTTGCATATCCATTATTGGTCATTCAGTGGAAGTGCATTCTTTAAAGTAATAAGAATCTATTGGAAAAGAGACCGTTAGCATATAACACCATGGTGTTGGCCTTTAAGCTAGGCTTCAAATTGATTGCTTGAATAGGAAAAGACATAGAGGAAAAAGAAGAAGAAGAAATACTCATCATAGAATCAAGAGACAAGCTGAAAGATAAAAAAGAAAAAAAAAACCATGAGGAAAATAGTTTAAAGACTAGAATAGACAAACAGAATTAATTTACTATTAATGTTTTTTGGTGGCAGCAAATTCAATAACAAAAGCTCATCCTTCCTCCTGACCCTGGTGGTTTTGTAGTGTAACATACATAGAGAAGAATATTCTCTGTTCTTCTTCTCTGGATTGTCTCTTACATTCCCCAAATAACTCCTATGAAACAAAGAGCTCAAATCAACAATCTTTTGAGTATGAGGTATAAATGTTTGATATTTCCTGTTAATCATATTTTTGGAAACACATGATGTTAATAGATAAATTACACTGTGATTAATTGAATATTTTACTTTTAACTACAATATGTTTGTGTAATATTGAAATAATTAAAACAATAGTTTCTAAACATCCAATTGTCTAAAACATAAGAACATGAGGCTTCATCTAAAGAAGGAAGGAGAAGTAAGTTTGAGTGTTTAATAGTTTAGTTTTACATCTTCTGGGGATGTGTATATAGTATTTTGGACATAAATGGAATAGCAAAAAGGAAATTTGAATAAATAAAAATATTTTTATTTCAAAAACATGATGTAAATGTTTTATTAAAAAGATGACTTAGTGAAGATTATGGATGTGATCCTTTCTTTTAAAATTATTTACAAATTTATGATATAAAAATAATAATTTCTAGCAATTTGAAAATATTTTATTAAAAAATACACATTCTCGGTTCTCTTCTTTCTCTCTCCTCTGACTCAAAGGTTAAAAGAAACTGAAACAAGTGACATTGGTTGATTGTGATACTTTATAACTAACTTTCCTCTCTGGAAATATGGGTTCAAAAGCATATTAAGACACAAATGGAATGACTTAGATGACCCCGATCTGTTCTTCTGTGATTTTCTTTGTTGACTTCATAATGACGCTTGCCAAACACTTTTTGGGAGGAGCCCACTGATGAAATAACAGGAGTTGAAACCTGCTTGTTCAAAACATAGCTTTAGCTACTACTGCTGTTTTCTCATTTTCTTTACTTAAGAAACTCAACAAAGGTTAGCCAGAGAACAGGGACCAGTTTTGGAGACAACCATGATGACTTGAAACTAGTTATAATTTGTGTGTGTGTGTGTACATGCATAAGTGTATTTACATGGTTACAAGTAATATTTAAATTAAAAATATTTTTAACAAAGTTTGTTTAATACCAAAATGGGATTTCCCATCATAGAGATTTAAGCGGAGAGGCTGTCTTAACTGAGATTGCCATAACAAAATACCACAGACTGAGTGCCTTATAAATACTGGACATTTATTGCTCACAGTTGTGGAGGCTACAAGTGCAAAATCAGGATGCCAGCATGTTTGGGTGAGGGCTTTCTCTTGGGTCATAGACTTCTCATTGTATTCTCACGTGGTGGAAGGAGGAGGAATCTCCGCGGGGTGTCTGTTATAAGTGCGCTGACTCCAGTCTTGCAGGCTCAACTCTCATTACCTGAGCTCATCCCAAAGACCTCGCCTCTTCATATCATCACACCAGGCATTAGGATTTCAAACTGTAATTTGGGGTGGGGGACACAAACATTCAGACTATAGCAGAACCAAAATTTGTAACTATTTCAACAATGTCATTGTTAATGATTTCAAATCATTAATAAAAAGTTAAATATATGTATATAAATTTATTTAATATATTAGTTTAACCTAAATTAGGAGCAAATAAGGCATTAACCATATAGTTTAGGAATGTAGTAGGCGATACCATCTAAGTTTATGTAACCTCACCCTATGATGTTTACATGATAATGCATTTCTCAAAACCACCCCATCATTAAGTGCATATTTATAATAAATGCTAAACTAATGAAATTTAACTAGATTTATATTTAAATCCAAATTTACTTCTTGAAAGATAGGCAGTAACAAATAGAATTTTAAATATCCAGTTATATAGTTTATAAGACATACACCTAAACACGATGATACAGAAAATATTGAAATGGAAAATCATATGCAGGCAAAGATGAGCAAACTAAATTCAGTTTCTAGTGATACTAATACGATGGTTTTAAAATTGCCCTGGTATTTTTGTGAATAGAGTTTTTATTTCACTTGAGTAAATGCCAAAGTGTGGTATTGCTGTTCGTGCTGTGGTTAAGCGTATGTTTACCTTTATAAGACAGCATTTTCTAGAGTGGCTGTGCCATTTTGCATTCCAACCTAGTATGTAAGAGAATTCCTGCCACTTTGTGTGTACTTGGTATTGTCATTTTTTAAAGAAAAAAAGACACTGTAATAAATGTGTATTGGTATCTCATGATTTTTACTCTCATATTATCTTTTTTACATGCCACAGGACTCGGTCTGAGTGTCTTAGTCTGTTCAGTCTGCAATAACAAAATGCCACAAACACAAGACTGGGTAGCTTATAAACAACAGACATCTATCTCTCACAGTTCTGGAGAGTAGAAGTCCAAGACCACGCTGCCAGCAGGTTCTGTGGTGGCTGGTGAGAGCCCACTTTCTGGTTTACAGAGGGTGTCTTCTGGCTGTGTCTTCACCTGGCGGAAGGGCCTAGAGAGTTCTGTGGCATGCGTTTAGAAGAGCACTAATCTTATTTGTGAGGGCTCCACCCTCATGACCTAATCACTTCCCAAAGGCTTCGACCTTTTAATATCATCACACTTAAGAGTTAAGATTTCAACATATGAATTTTGGGAGGAAACAAACATTCATAACACAGCATTGAAGATGGCTTAGCTTATGTTCATGAGGGACAGTGTTCTGTAGTGTTCTTGTGACATCTTTGGCTGGTTTTGGTATCAAAGTAATGTTGGCTTTATAGCATGAATTGGGAAGTGCCCCTCCCCCTTCTATTTTTACAAGAGATTATGTGGAATTGGTATTATTTGTTTGTTAAATACTTGGTAAAATTCATCACTGAAACCTTTTGGGGCTAGAGTTTTCTTTTTGGGAAACTACAAATTCAATTTTCTTTCTTTTTCCACCCAGCTTTGTTATGCCTAGTATTGGCCTGATACATAAAATATAATCTGGTACCTTTTTACATTCAGGTTCAGTCTTCTATATCCTTATGTATTGTATATTTGTTATGGACTAAATGCTTGTGTTCATCAAAAATTCATATGTTGTGGCTCTCACCCCAAAGTGATGGTATATGTTAAACTTTTTGGATCACTTATTATTACCTGTGAATGTTTCTGTTTTGTTTTGTTTATTTTTAACTTTTAGATTCTACATATAAATGAAATCATTTTGGTCATTCGTGTTTTTCAAGGAAGTGATCCATTTCATTTTAGCTGTTGAAATCATGGGTATAAGGCTTTATAGTATTTTTTATTATCCTTTTAATACCTGTGGAGTCTGGAGGAGTATCCCCCCTTATATTATTTACATTGCTAATTTGCGTTTTCAATCATTTCAAAATATGTCCAAGTTCTCTTGAGATTTCCTCAATGACTTATAGGTTATTTACTATTCAAATATTTAGGTACTTTGCAGATATTTTTCTGTTACTGATATTATTGAGAACCTAATTTATAGGATTTGAATTATTCTAAATTTGTTACATTTGTTTTATGGTCTATCTTGGTGAACGTTCCATGTATACTTGAATGTCAGTGAGGTCAAGTTGGTTGATAGTGTTGTTCAGGTTGTCTGTGTCCTTGCTGATTTTCTTTCTACTCGCTCTGTTATATGTACTAAGTGTTTACACATTGAAACCTTTCCAGAAACTGTTATAATTCTTGCTTTCATAAGTAATATATATTTTAAACTGAGAGAAGAAAAATAGTAACTTACAGTTATCTAGATAGTTACCATTTATCCTGTTTTGCTTCATTCCTAAAGTTCTAAGTTTCCTTCTGGTATAATCTCCCTAATTAAGTCCTTTGAGTTTAAACTGTTTGGGGGATGTTGAGACTCTTGAATTTTTTCTATAGATGTATGCTTCTCCACCAAAATTGCAAAAGTTATTCAGCCATTATGTTGAAAATTAGAAACTATTTAGACTGAAAAACAAGGAAGCACGACAGAGACTATAGTGAAAAATTATACTTAGAGGAAACATTTTAACCTTAGAAGAGGAAAAATTGAGAATTTATTAGTTAAATGTTAACTCAAGAAGTTAGAAAAATAATAAACCTTTCAAAAGTGAAGAGAAGTAATAATGATAACGTAAGTGAATCTAAAAACCAAGCCATAATAGAGAGAATCAGAGTATCATAAGGCTTATTCTTTTAAAAGATTAAAAACTTATACAAATATTCAGCAACATTATTCAGAAAACACAGAAATGCTGTACTAAATATTAAAATATTCAATAGTAAATTATTCATTTATAATTTCTTATAAAAATGTAGCACTAATGTACAATTTTCTACAGAAATACCGAGTTCTGTCCAGAAGGTATCCAACCATGTAATATGAAAAATAGAGACATTTATGGAAGGAGACACAAGATACAAGAAACATTGTACATAGGACAATGACACCTCAGTCCCCTTCAAAGAAGGTACGTTGGGACCTCACACAGTTCTCCCAATTTCCATCAGCTGCTCCATCATATTTTCCTGGATCTCTTCAATGGCCTGAAATCTTTTGTCTTTCAAAGGTGATTTTAGTTTTGGGAAAATCCAGAAGTCATGGGCACCAAATCTGGGCTGTAGAGGGGCTGAGTCACTTGGGCGATTTGACGTTTTACCAACAAACTCTGTGTGAGACGTGATGCATGAGTGGGTGCATTGTTGTGATGAAGCTGCCAATTACCAGTTGCCCATAGCTGTGGCCTTCTGAATCATCTGAATAGTTTCCATGGAGGAATGTTCAAGTTTAAATGCAAAATTTGCTGCAGATTCATTGCTTTACTTGCTCAGACATTTTGAATGTGATGGCCACACAGTATATATGCTCACTCAATGGTGTCTACCACCCCCAGTGACTAATATGGTGAAGTTATCATCGTTTATGAATGTGCATTCCAGTCTACTCTCCTTGGCTGCCGGGTTACATCAATGTCATGAAAACCATTCTCCTTATATTAACAATGGCTAGACATTTTTCCAACAGACCTAGTATAGCTTACCGAAGTGGATTCAAGACATACAAAAAAATGAACATATTTATAACTATGAAGGAAATAAAGCCAGTTAGTGGTAAAAAAAAAAACCTACAAAAAAAGTTTTAGAAGTATGGGTCACAATTAGTGATGTGGCTTTTATCAAATTAGCAGGGAATAGATAGCTACTAAGTTTTAAATATTTCTAGAGAAAAGGAAAGAAAGAAAAAGTATTGCCAGTTTGGGACACTTACTAGCCTATTTCCTAGATAAATGCCTAGAATTCTCATTTGCCAAGTGGGAATAATGACCAAAAAACCTATCTTATTAAGTTGTAATAATTCAATGACAAAAAACCCATAAAACAATGCAATGAAATGCTGAAAACAGTGTCAGACACACAGTAAGTGCACAATAAATGTTAGCTATTCTTTCCTCTTATTATTTTTAAGGTACCCGAACCAGAAAAGACCAATGCATAAAAGGAAAATACTATACCAATATATTAGCTAATTATATTTAGCAATGTAATAAAATATATCATTATCAATTAGT
Organism: Desmodus rotundus; assembly: GCF_022682495.2. Classification (NCBI taxonomy): domain Eukaryota; kingdom Metazoa; phylum Chordata; class Mammalia; order Chiroptera; family Phyllostomidae; genus Desmodus; species Desmodus rotundus. The sequence continues at coordinate 170,616,626 of NC_071388.1, forward strand.
GTGCATTCTAGGATTTCAAAAATGATTTAATATTAAAAATTAAAAATATTTGAATATATAATTATATTAATAGGTTAAAGGAGAAAAATTGATCAATTAATTAGATGCAGAAACCTATGCAATAAATACAGCTCTCATTCATGATGAAAACTTTTACTAAACTGGGAAAACAAAAAAACTGGCTCACCAACCAAAGTGTGTTTACCAAAAACCTGTAGCAAACACTATTAGAGGAAAAATTTTCTAAAGTTTCACCATTATTGTTGGGAGCTAGACAAAAATCATATAGGAGTTTGTAACTAGCATAATAAAACATGAAAAATAAGTAAGCTGAATGAGAACTGAAAAGGAAGAAACCAAACGGTCATTGTTTGCAGATGCTAAAATATAAGATGCCATAAAAACACATTATTTGAAGTTATAAGAGTTCAGCAGGTTTCTGGACACAGGATCAATATAGAAAAATCACTGGAATTTCTATTCATTCCCAACATCCTTAAATTATTACAGGAAAGAAGACCAAAGTCATAAAATTCTCCCCCGGATTGCAACACAGAAACCCTACCTGAGTTCCCAGCCCGCTGGCCTGTGAAATTCAGATTTAAGACTGCGATGTCAACTCCTACCTCAGTTTCCCGCCCGCTGGCCTGCTTTATGGATTTTGGACTTGCCAGTCCCCACAGTCTTGTGAGCTAATTTCTGAAAATTAAATCTCTCTCTCTTTCAATTATTCTCTCACTCTTCCTCTCTATCCTGCTGGGACTGTTTCTCTGGAGAACCTTGATTAGTACAGCTTGCTATTAGCCCACTGAATTATATGATCACTAGTATCAGAATTTTCCAACTGTTTTAACACATCCCATGCATACGAACTTAGCAAATACCTAGGAGGTAGTGGATAGTGGGTGATTATGACAGTTTTCATGCCTCGAATAATTAAACTGCATTTACTGTACAGACTGGAAAAGAGTTGCTTATATTTGAGATTTGAAGTTCACCAATGATTCAGTAGGGCCTAGGCTGAATGCCTCTATGTGACTCTCTCCCTGTAGCTCTCTATCCTTCCATGGCATATAATGAAAAGAATAGGGGGCAGTGGGTAGAAGGAGGTTCTTTGTCCAAAAGGGCTATCCTGATGGGGGAAAAGCTGTCATAAACATGAGCAAGGCTATTTCATAGAGATTAAAGGAAAAAGGAAGACAGAAACTGAAGGAGAAAGTGAATCTTTGGGATGTCAGTTGTCAATCATCAACAGGCAAAGAGAAAAATAACTTTCTAGTTTTTGCAAGACCTGGAGGTAAACCAGTGGGGCCTCCATACTTGTTCAGTTTGTGTGCACTGAAGTAGGAGTGGGAAAAAAGGCTTCAAACCCACTGCAGGAAAAAGGAGGATGTTAACAACTCCACCCTCTCCTTCTCCTTGTGCTTAAATCTTTCTTTGAGGTTTATCTTGTGATTTGGACACGGGAGGTGATTTTCTGGAAAGAGGAATTAGAATGTTTTCAGAGGGGTGTCGAGAGTGAAGTTGAATAATTGCAAATTTTAATTGGCAGAACACATGATTTACCAGGGTTTCCCACACTCTCAGTTCTGCCAATAAATATATGAACTCAGTTTTTTCATATGTGGGGAAAAGGAATTGGATGTCTCCACTGGATGATTTCTACAGTCTCTTCCAGTTTATAAGTTCTATAAAAATGGACAATGCAAAGGAAAAATAGTTCAGGTCCCTCATACTCCCTCATCCACAGAACAAACAGAATTAAAATTTGGTTTGTTTTTTCCTTATGAAGAACGGTTGATACAAATAAAGAACAAAAAAAATAAGTTTATTTTTTAAACTAAAGTAACAAAACATTGCTCCCAATAAACTATGGTGTCAGCCAGAAGTTTAATGACAGTATGTCTTTGGATTTTTGGCTTTTCAAATATAAAGCAAGATTTATATTGGTTAATTTAAAGGAAAGCCTTGCATAATATTTAATTTTTACAGGGGAATAAAATATTGTTTCAAAACCTTTTTTTTCATTTTCTGCCTGTACAGTTTTTGAAAAGTACCATAATTTTTATGAGCGTTAATTTCTTCATTCTTAAAATCATCATAACAACTTCTCATAAAGGTGGTTATAAAGATTAAATGAAGCATGATATTTAAAAGTTGTTAACATACCCTGAACATATGTTGAACTCTTCAAAACTTTCTTCTCCTTTCTTCTTCTATATCTCCCACTTGATTGTCTATCCATCAAATTTTCTCTTTTATCAAGCTATAAACCTGGGAGTTACATTAAATTAATATATTTAAACTGAAAATATAATCTATTTATGCCACCAATATGTAAAAATAGAAACAGTAAAATATAAAATATTAGAGAACATTGCTCATAGTAAAGGTATGTAGGACTTTGCAAAATTTTTGTATCATTAAAATGTATGTTTGTGCCCTGGCTGGAGTAGCTCAGTGGATTGACTGCTGACCTGTAAACCAAAGGGTCGCCGGTTCAATTCCCAGTCAGGGCACATGCCTGGGTTGCGGGCCATGTCCCCAGTGCAGGGCACTCGAGAGGCAACCACACATTGATGTTTCTCTCCCTGTCTTTCTCCCTCCCTTCCCCTCTCTCTAAAATAAATAAATAAATTACAAAAATGCATGTTTGCGTATAAGTAGGCATGAGGGAGGGAGGATCTTCCTGGTGTGAAATGTATTCCTTCATGTGGGTTACAACAAGGATGTATGTAAAACGCTGTCCTAGGATATGCTGTCTCTCTCCTATGTTTCCAGCTTGTCAATTTTGCTTCCTAAAAAAGCTTTCTCTTCTGTACCCCCTCCCATGTTCTCCCATTATTACTTTAGTAGAGTAAGCTCTAATCATGTCAGTTTCCTTGTCATCAAACTTCCATGCTGACAACTGATACTCAAGACATCTTTGTAAAGTGTATACCTAGACCACTTTCTTACACCAGGAATAAACTCAAAAATGGGTTAAAGACTGAAATGCTAAATTCGAAAACATAAAATTCCTACAAGAAAACGTAGGCAGTAAAATCTCAGACATTTCTATTAGCAATATTTTTTCTGTTATATCTTTTTGGACAAGGGAAACAAAAGAAAAAAAACAAATGGTACTACATCAAACTAAAAGGATTTTGCACAGCAAAGGAAACCATTAATAAAATGAGAAGACAACAGACTAAATGAAAGAACATATTTGCTGATGCTTCTGATAAGGGCTTAATATCCAAAATTTATAAGGAAGTTATAAAACTCCCCCCCCCCAAAAAAACCCAAACAACCCAATTAAGAAATGGGCAAAGAACCTAAATAGATACTTCTCTAAAGGGGACATACAGATGGCCAATAGACATATGAAAGGATGCTCAAAGTCACTGTCATGAGAGAAATGCAAATTAAAACCACACTAAGTAATCAATCACCTCAGACCTCTCAGAATGGCCATCATCAATAAATCAACAAATCTTGGTGAGGATGTGGAGCAAAGGGAACTCTAGAGCACTGTTGGTGGGAACGAAGGCTTGTGCAGCCACTGTGGAAAGCAGTATGGAGTTACCTCAAAAAATTAAAAATAGATCTGCTTTTTGACCCAGCAATTCCACTTCGTAGAATATATCCAAAGAAAGCAAAACACTAATTCAAAAGAATATATGTAACCCTACTATGTTCATTGCAGTGTTGTTTACAATCGCCGAGATTTAGAAGCAGTCCAAGTGTCCATCAGTAGGTGAGTGAATAAAAAGTGTCCATGCTATAGTTCATTTACACAATGGAATACTACTCAGCCATAAAAAAGGAAATCATACCTTTTGTGACAGCATGGACAGACCCGGAGAGTTATTATGCTAAGTGAATTCAGCCAGTTAGAGAGTGACAAGTACCATATGATTTCACTTAATTTGTGGAATCTAATGAAGAAAATAAACTAACAAAGTGGAGACAGGCACATTGATAAAGAGAACAGACTGCCACCTGTCAGAGGAGAGGAGGTTGGGGGTGAAATGGGTGAAGGGATTAAGCAAAGAAAAAAAGAAAGATCATGTACACAGACAATGGTATGGTGATTACCACAGGGAAGAGAGATGGGGGGAGGTAGAAGAGGATAAAGAGGGGATAAATGGTGACAGAAGGAGATTTGACTTGGGGTGGTGAACACAATACAATATACAGATGACATGAGGAATTTTATACTTGAAATCTATGTAATGTTATTAACCAATGTTATCACAATAAATTCTATAAAAAATAAAATGTATATCTAAACAGGTTAATCTTAAAATGAATACTACTTTTTAGGGTGAGAGGTCAATGTTTAATCACCACCACATGTACTGGCTGCGTTTCAAATATATGGTTGTAAAATCAATCAGTATCTCAGACAGCTTATTGGGTCCTCCAAGTACCGTTCTTAGGCTTGAATCTGAGGCCTGCCTCAAATTCAGGGACAGGTCCTTCCTTGCAGGATTCCACTTTGCAGTGCCATCTGTCCTCTAGTACGCATTGTTTTCTTTCTGTCCCCGTGCCTCTCTGAAGCTGTGCTGGGAGACTCCAGGGGGAGCCTGCTTGCCATGCGTGCATGTGTCATGGGCACATTCTTGCATGCATGTTTCGGCCCTGTGCACGTTGCCTGTGTCTGTCTGTGTGTGCGTACACGTGCATGGTGAAAAGGAGGCGTCCATCCAAAATGAGGGATGGGAGCGGCTCAATGAATGCCTGTCCTCTGTCTTTCATGGAAGATTCTGTGAGGTTTTCTACGCTTTCCTCAGGAAAACTTCAGGTGGTACTGAGCTCTAGCTACTAATAGCAGTGGTCAAAACCCAATAAAACACCCTGAATTTGGCTTTTCCCATTTTCCTGTTTCACTCTACCTTGCCCCCCTACTTTGCTCCTTGTGGAATCATCTTCCAAATAAACTACCTGCCCCAAACGCCTAGTTTTGGGCTCTGCTTTCAAAGGGAAACTAAACTCCCTTTCTCGATACCCCCCAGTATCTATACCATTTACAAGGTAAACAATATTTGCGCAGTGCAGCAAGAAAAAGTTTCTTGTAACATTTATAGAGTTTGGAGAATATAAATGCACTCAATATTTTAGAATAAGACCTCTCAAAATCTAGTCTCTACATGTCTAGCCTCATTTTTACTATTTTTCCATAGGTACTCCATGTTCAATCTTTTCCTGCTATTTATAGTTTCTGGACCATGCCTCATTTTCTCTTTCTTCTGTGCTTCTGCACAAACTGTTACATCAAAATTTGTTAGAGATGATGGGTTCCCAGTAAGGGAAAGAATCATGAATTATAGTCTTTATATTTTCAGCAACTGCCAGTCTGGCACAAAGTAACTGTCAAGAGGAAGCCTGTTGAATGAAGGGATGAACAGTTGCTCCTTACACACTGCATTCTGATTTTTGGTTTATTCATTTCTTCTCAGCTGGCTTGCAGGCTCTTTGAGGTCAGTTAATTTATCTTCTTCTTGTATACCTGGTTTGAGGCCAGGAACAAATTATGGACGTGATGAATGTTTATTAAATAGATGAATAACAGACTATTACTTAATGTACTGTGTTTTAATTTTCTGTTTAGCCTCCTATCTGACTTAATGGGTTGTAGGGTCACACAAGGAATTTGTAGATGAGTTCTGTACACCCATTGTACATTCAGGGGTTGGGACATATATTCATAATTAAAAAAAACTGTATTATGGATATTTCCCATGTTCATTACTAGAAATAAACTCCTTCACAGGAAATGCTTATGGATAACAGAGAATTAAACAGTACAAACAAATCAATAAAATGCAGCTTTATATCTGTAATCATCTTAATGTTTGATTTTGAAGTAATAATTAATTTGAATATTCTCATTTGATTGCCAGTACACAGTTAAAAGAAGCCGGCTATTGTCATGAAATTCCTTGGAGAAGGGTGGAGCTGTCACCTTGACGTAGTCGTATGGATAAGTACTCATCAAATTGTGACTATACGGTAGTGAAAAATGAAATGCATCAGGATTAGCCAGATGGAAGAGAAGGAGTAGAATCAATGCTTTTAGGAAAAACTATGCAAGCAAAGCAGATATTGAGGAGAGAAAGAGACTTCAGTGAGGCAGAGGGACAAAACAAGGAGAGAATGAAGGTTTTGGTTTTAGTCAAACACAGCAGGAGTCTTAACAGCAAGAGTTAAAGCTCAAATGCTCTATGAAACTTTGGGTACTTCCTATTCTCTCACTGACTTTGGAGAAGATGATGTTAGTTAATAAACTGTGTAATTAAAATACATTTTCTCACCTTTTCTTCTTGCTGGAAATAAATCTCATTGCTTAGTAACCAAAACTGAGAAAGGCAAATGCTCAGTCTCCAGCTGACTGTCTAGATCAATAGACTAGAAAAATTATCTTTTAAAACTTGAAGTGGGCTCTGGCTGGATAGCTCAGTTGGTTAGAGCATGGTTCCGATCCTCCATCCTTGGTGAGGGCACATAGAAGAATCAACCAGTGAATGCATAAATGGGTAGAACAACAAATTGAACTCTCTCTTTCTTTCTCTCTCCTTCCTCTTTCTCTATAAAATCAATAAAAGAATTTAATACTTCAAATTGGACCACTTTTCTTCTATGTCCAAGTAGTAATGTTGTTGGTGGAGATCAGCCTCTTCCATAGGATTGAGGAAAGCATTGATGGACCCATGCACTGGAGATTGTGGTATGGCAAGATCTTTTATTTGGATTGAACAGAAGCTGCCCCCTTGGTTTCCAATGTCCCATCTCCCCTTTTCTTGCCATGGGAAAAGCCCAACTTTGTCTTCAGCAAGGCCAAAACAAAAGCCAGAGTCCAGAGTTTCTGCCACATATTAAATCTCAGTCCTTTTGGAGCCCACGCCGTCTGCTGCAGGCCCCAGTGCTGCTACAGCCACATGGTGGCATGCTTCCCGGTGAGAGTGTGTGAACACACAGGGTGAGTGTGTTACCAGGTATTGAGCAAGAGAGAGATTCTTTGTTTCCCCTGGGATCATATTAACTGGGGTTTGGGATGGACCAGGTGCTTTTTCAAAATGACCAACTAGCTTCCCAAGTTTTCACAGGTTTTTTGATGTGTCCACCCCCTAGTTGGACTGATAGGCTTCTTTAGTCAAGTACCTTCCCCTGCACCCCTCAGCAATGGTTTGATCCCCCGGGGTGTGAAACTGTAGCTTTGGTGAAGCAAACAGGCTCATGGCCTCCAGTTTATTAAGCTCAATGTCTAATTCTTTTGCTTCTTTTTCTTATGACTAATATCTAACTAACTACCTATAGTAATGGTAATATTGGCCTACAGGTCTCTACATAATTGGCTCTGTTTACCTTTGTCTTATACTTTTTCTTTCCCCTTGATCACTCTCTTCCTGTCACAAATATTGTCTCTGTATTTATTATTATTATTATTGTTGTTGTTGTTGTTGTTTTAAATTAAGAGTTATAAAAGAACCCAAGTCTAACTTAGGATAAATATCTGAGAAAGGAAAATTCAAGTTGGGCTCACTCAGTGGCCCAGGGTTTAGTCAATTGTCTAGGCCTGAGAAACAGTGTCAAGGTGTCTTCATGGGAGCCCTCCCAAGTGTGCCTGACAGCAAGCTGATTATTGCAAACCACATGCCTTAGCAGATAGGATTTCTTTGCCAACAAGGTGATTATGGATTAGTACAAGATGGCTGAAGAATAGAATAATGGAGGCACGGCATCCATGATATGAGGGGTCGCGCGGCTTTGGGGCTCCTTCTGCCACACAGCTTAGGAAGCTGGAAAGCAAGACGTAGCAGCAATACAGAGCTCTCTTAGCAGTTTGGAAGAATGCAGGAGCGACGCTGTGGGAAGGACAGGGTTGAAAGGACTCCTGCTGGCGGGCCATGAGAAGGTGAAGTGGGGTTTTGGATTAAGAACTGGAGATCCCAGTGACATAGCTGATGGTGCTGGGAACCACAGGAGGCCTGCCAGTTGAGCACGGATTACTGGGAAGAACCAGCGCCTACCTGAGCCACGGACTTCTATTTCTTTTCCTGAGATACGGACTTCCAGCCAAGATGGAGGTGTAGGTAGACACACTGTAGACACACTGTGCCTCCTCCCACAACCAAAAGGACAACAACAAATTTAAAAACAAAAAACAACCAGAACTGACAGAAAATTGAACTGTATGGAAGTCTGACAACCAAGGAGTTAAAGAAGAAACACTCACACAGACTGGTAGGAGGGGCAGAGATGGGTATCCGGGTGGAGAGGACTTGCTGTGGCAGCTGGAGGACCAGGGCGGGCAAGGCGGCGGCTGGCAGAGTGGGCGGTTCCACCTCAGTGTGCAGATAAACCAGGAGGAACAACTGGGGAATGAGACAGACCCACAGCCCAGTGTTCCAGTGGGCTAAAAGAAGAAATAAAGCCTCAAACCTCTGACTGAAAACACCTGTGGGGGTTGAGGAGGCAGCAGGAGAAACTCCCTACCTCATAGGAGAGGTCATTGGAGAGACCCACAAGGGCTTAGAACTTACATAAGTTCTAGGTCTCTCCTAGAACTTACACAAACCGACCCATCCAGGAATCAGCACCAGAGGGGCCCAATTTGCTTGTGGGTAGTGAGGGAAGGGACTAAAAGTTGGCAGACAGTGGAGCGAGCAGCACTGTTCCCTCTCGGCCTCCTTCCCCACATACAGCGTCACAACTCAAGATGAGGGTTGCCCCGCCCTGGTGAACACCTAAGGCTCCACCTCTTACTACATAACAGGCTTGCCGAGACCAAAAAATGGCCCAAATGAAAGAACAGATCAAAGCTTCAGACAAAATACAACTAAGCAATGAAGAGATAGCCAACCTATCAGATGCACAGTTCAAAACACCAGTAATCAGGAAGTTCCAGGAACTCTCTGGGTACTTCAACAGCATAAAAAAGACCCAGGTAGCAATTAAGGTTGCATCACGTGCAATAAAGAAAAATCTACGGGGAACCAACAGTGATGGGAATGAAACCAGGACGCAAATCAAGGGTTTCAGGCAGAAGGAAGAAAGAAACATTCAACCAGAAAAGAATGAAGAAACAAGAATTCAAAAAAAATGAGGAGAGGCTTAGGAACCTCCAGGACATCTTGAAATGTTCCAACATCCAAATCATAAGGGTGCCAGAAGGGGAAAAGGAAGACCAAGAAATTGAAAACTTATTTGAACAGATAATGAAGGAGAACTTCCCCAATCTGGCAAAGGAAATAGACTTTCAGGGAGTCCAGGAAGCTCAGAGAGTCCAAAAGAAGTTGGACCCAAGGAAGCACACACCAAGGCACATCATAATTACATTACCCAAGCTTAAAGATAAAGAGAGAATCTTAGAAGCAGAAAGAGAAAAGGGCACAGTTACCTACAAAGGAGTTCCCATTAGATTATCAGCCGATTTCTCAAAAGAAACCTTACAGGCAAGAAGGGGCTGGAAAGAAGTATTCCAAGTCATGAAAGGCAAGGACCTTCATCCAAGATTACTCTATCCAGCAGTTATCATTTAGAATGGAAGGGCAGATAAAGTGCTTCTCAGATAAGGTCAAGTTCAAGGAGTTCATCCTCACCACGCCCTTATTATATGAAATGTTAAAGGGACTTATCTAAGAAAAAGAAGATCAAAGATATGAACATTAAAATGACAACAAAAACTCACAGCTATTAACAATCGAACCTTAAAAAAAAAAAACCCAAACAAAAAACTAAGCAAACAACTAGAACAGGAACAGAACCACAGAAGTGGAGATCACATGGAGGGTTATCAGTGAGGGAATGGGAGGTGGGGAGAGGGGGAAAAGGTACAGAGAATGAGTAGCATAAATGGTAGGTAGAAAATAGACAGGGGGAGGTTAAGAATAGTATAGGAAATGTAGAAGCCAAAGAACTTATATGTATGACCCATGGACATGAACTAAAGGGGAGAATGTGGGTGAGAGGGGATGTGCAGGGAGGAGGGGAATAAAGGGGGAGAAATGGAATAACTGTAATAGCATAATCAATAAAATATATTTTAAAAGAAGAAAAAATAATAGAATAATGGCTGAGGGACAAATAAAGATTCAGAACTTCAAGATCATTAGAATATTTATTTATAATTCTGGGGTGGGGAGGGTACATAATCTTATGAACTCAAATCAGAGAATTAAATGTTATTAAAAATCTCAAGGTCAACGTAGCCTGTCTGAAATAATAAATATGCTCCCCTTGGTCAGGTAAACTAAAGACTGAAACTTACAAAAAATAAATTAATTAATATTTGATGAAGTCAAAGAATACCATAAAATTAATATTTTGGTATTTAATTTTTTAATCAACATGATAATGTGAATATACATTGATTTATCTATCTAAAACTTTTGAAAAAATATGACAGATAAGAAACATATGTCGGCCCTGTCAAGATTTAAATTTTAACTATGTTGGAGAATTTTGTTGTATATTTGAGAAAAACTGATTTACATTAACATTTGGTCCATTAGATTTACAAAAGCTGCTTAAATACTTAGAAGTGATTTGCAAGTTGGGCATTTGTATTGTTTGTTCATGCTGTTGTAATAAAGTATCGCAGACTGGGTGGCTTAAACAATAGAGATTTATTGTCTCACAGTTCTGGAGGCTAGAAATCCGAGACTCAAATGTCGGCGGGGTTGGTTCTTTCACAGGCTGCCTTCAGAGAGAAGCTTATTCCATGTCTTTCTGTTGTAGCTTCTCATGGTGTGCTGGCAATCTTGGAGGTCCCTGCTTTGTGTAAGTGCCAGCATGACCTCTGCCATCACCTTCACGTAAGGATGTAGAGATCTCCCTGTGTGCATGTGAGTGCCCACAGTTCCCCTTCAGATAACACCAGTCACATTGGATTAGAGACCCCCTCCTCCAGTACTACCTGATCTTAACTAATTAAATCTGCAATGACCCCGTTTCCAAATAAGGTCAAATTTTGAGATATTAAGGATTAGGACTTAACCATATTATTTTGAAGGGAGATAATTGCATTCATAATAATAGCATTTAAGTGTGACTTATGAGAAGTTTGAAGTAATGAAGATCAGCTATATTACATTTAAAAATGATCAAGTAAAGCTTGCCATTCTTTTAAATACATGGAAGATTTTTTTTTTGTGTGTTGACATAAAAGATTAAGAAACCCTTAGCTTAAAATTTTGATATTATTTAATAAGTTAAAATATGGACAGTTTTGTTTTGTACGTATAGATCCTCCCAGATATTGAACACTCAGCTGATGTACTTCATCCGTCAAAGGCCAGACAACCATAACACACCCAGCACAAATAATGCCCTTTTTTATCACAAAATCATAAGTGTGTCATTCTGTAACATAACACTATCACACTCAAGCACATCATATGACATTTTAGGTGAAGTGTTCAAATTAAAACTGTAAATTATTCCACCCATGTTATTACCCTGCCGGCCACACTCAGGAAGGCGTGACTTCGGCCGGACCCTGTGGATGCCACAGCCGTGACCATTCATCACTTTTTATAGGCATTCGACTTGCTTCTACGGATAAATAACGTAGTTGGGGTATCTGGTTCACTCCAGAAATATCTGAATCAATATGGATTTGTCTTTATTTTGTAAATAAACCTAAGCTAAGTCATTAACTAAACCAGGTTGAAGTGGTTTATTTCTGCAATAGAAACTGGAACCTGAAAATTATTTCATTATTATAGCATTAAAACAATCTACAGGCCAATTATCTCACAATCTATATCGAGTTGATAAAATCAATATTGGTACAGTTCATATTATAGGACTGATGATAATTATTCTAATTCTGTTTACCAAATACACAAAGATTTAGTTTTTAAAAAAAGTCATATAATTTTTCATTAATAATTTTTACATGTTTTGAAATAATATTTTTATAAGTAGATGCTCCAAACTAAACAGAGTGGATCTGATTAAAAACCACACGCCTGGGTTTTTTTCTCAATGCAGTTCCAATAGTACCTTTATGTCTATATTGGGTTTATCTAACAAAAATATATTTGTGCTTGTTATAAAATGGACTAGGTACAGTCTATGCTGGATATGATGTCATGTACCATAAACCCACTTTATTAAGCAGATATTTGCCAAGAGTGCACTTCTATTTTACAGTACTGAAACTTGGTCCCTAGTCTCTTCATTTATTGCCTTTTGAACTATTCGTTAAAAATATACATGACTTTAGGTGTTCCATTAGTGCACTATTCTCACAATGAAAACCTTTCTTTCTTTAATGTTATTTGCAATATCAAGAGAAAATAAATTCTATTACTGAATAATTTTAATATCAAAGATATTTTTCAAATCTTTTCCATTAATATTGGCTATGCTCTTCAAATATTAGTATCGAATATGACATTTTGGACCTTCTGCTATGCTCTCCCTGACTATGTGCAGGCATGTGTGGAATGAGGTAGCATAACCCCTCTTTTACTCTGCATCCCTTCTTCCAGGATGAAAATCACTGAATTTGTTTCACTAGATTGTTGTGACAGCAGAAGTTTTTAATTTTATATGTGATTAGAACGTGAAGAAGTCTCTTTCCTTATTTGAGGATATCAGGATAAGGTCCAGGGGAAAATATCTCATTTTGAGGTATCGGTCTGAGGAACCGCGAGGCTTTGCGTATGTCAGAATCAACAGTGCACTAGTAACTGAATTAGGAGAGCACTGCAGCCGCAGGGAGCACTGCGAACCAGAAGGAAAAGTGGTGGAGGGCTAAAGTGCGGTGGGCAGGGTTTGGTTGGAGTGCATCACAATAATCATTATTACCTGCAGATAGACAACATGACTCCTATGGGAAGAGAGTTTTGTCAGATTTTGTACCATCTGGTGTTTTCTAGACAATGTAAGCCTTCAGTAGAGTCCTAAAGATGCTAATGAAAATATTGGTTATCTTCATAATAAATTGTTAGAGGGAATCGTTAGAGCTAAACTTTTAGGAATTCTAAAAACTTATGGATTAAACATTGAGATCATGGGAAATGCCATACATAAAAAATTCTATTAGAAGAACTAGCCTTTTGTCTGAGGCAAAACCAATATTCAGCAGAGTTTCCTTATCACAGTGCCCATCAGGTATAATTATCCCCATTGAACAAACCAGAGACCTGAAGGCTGAAAAAGTGATAGCATCTGACAGAAGCATACACCTAGTTAAGGGAAAACCAAGTTGGAATTTACTTCTCATTTCACAGCCCTGTTCTTTCCATCACACCATGCTGTCTCCCAGCGGCAATATTTGAAATGAGAAAATATTGTCCTTTATCCCCTTGATATATTAGAGTGACTGTTTTTTTAATAAATAGAAAAAAAGCCAAAACAAATACAATAAAGATTTCAGCCTATTTTTCTGATGTAAAGTTTTGATGTTAAAACTAAAAATGAAGTTTTCATTAAATAGAAAAGTCCTCAGGAGAGAACCACATGTTCCTCATGGCAGTCTCATTTATTTATTTTTCTCTAAGTGTGCATTAACTAAAAATGTGTTCTTCATTTTTTTTCTTTATTTCCCTGCCAAACTGATGGGGTGAAACTAAGAACAAAAGAAAACAAAACAAAAACTGAAAACAAATAAAAAAAACCGAAACCAAAACCAACTGTTTAAAAAAAAGACTTTGATTTTGAACTTAAGTTTATATCTCAAAGTTTTTATCTTGGCACTAAATGCTAGTGCCAAGCATTTCATTTGTATGTAAAGTGATGAAAAATTATAGAATAATAAAATGTATCAAGTAAGATTTTAAATACTAAAAAAACCCTTCAAGCAATGGAAGATGCTCATAGGTAAAGAGGAACTGAGACAAAGTGTCCCTGAAGACTAGCAGGCATGACATCATGCTTTAATAGAGACTACAAAAATGGATTGGGACTGGATTTGGCACTTCTCAGTGTATACAGGACTGCTGATGCCCTTGTTCATAGCATTATTTACGATCAAATTATCTGTATGTATTGATGTTGGATTTTTATGTTCAGATGTTGTTGGGAACTGCCCTGCCTGGTTTCAGAAGCTGTAATCCTCCATGGCTAAAGCTGAGTAAAAGACCTTGGTACCATAAGCCATTAAGGAGACAAAGCTTATCTTCCTTGCAGGGGTGCTGCCTCTGCCCCCTTTTACTTCACCCTGCTTAGACCGGGCAGATGGCTGGTTAGACAATGATGGATAAGATTCCTCAAAGGAGGGACAACCTAAGACAGGCATGGTCACGAAGGGGCCCTCAGGGAAGGAATTGGGAGGCTATAGAGAAAGGGGGTGATGGACCCTTGCCCCTTAGCTTTGATATAGCCTGAGTCCTCATTCTGTCTGCAAGAAGTCTCCTAATCTCTTGGCTGTCTTACTTCCCCTGCCTGACTTAAGCCTGAAACAACGCCAGAGGTGAGTGCAGCCCTGTGCTGGAAAGGGTGGGTTCCCTGGGGTGATCAGGCCTAAGAAAGAATGCATAAAATCCTGTAAAACCTACTTTGCTAATACCCTTAATTTAAATGATAAGGGTCCAAGCACGAAATGAGTTTGTTTCCCCAAAGTTTTATGGCCCTTTAGCCATCTGACCCTGACTCAAAATAAGCCCTCATAGTTTTCTGAATGTTATCTATTGTTTGATTATTTCTGCCCAACAATGATTGATGAGCTTTATGTATATGCCCTGTATTCCTATACAAATTAAACCCAGTAAAAGCCCATTGAGGAAAAGGCTCCTGGCCCTTCTCTTTTGAGAGATTGGCCACCTTTCCTCCCCAGGCAGATCATGTCTTGGTAGACTTATTCTCATCCATGGCATATGGTGGGGCTCTGTGGGCAGAGCCCACCCCACCCACAAGATGTAAATGTCCTTTCAGATAAGAAGGCTAAGCATACTCAATGACTTGTGGTTCCCCCCCCTCCCCACCAAAAGGCAGATCTTACAATGAAGTGGCTCACTTTGAACTGGGAAAATAAAGCATGAAGAGGGGTTAAACTATGGGGTTATTATTATTTTTCCCCCCAAAGTTAAGCTGTTGTGCCTGGAAATTTGTTATGAGCAGATTTATACCATGTCTAATCTCCTGATTGCGTTTGAGCTTACTACTTGAAAGTAGGGACCATATCTGTTTTATTGACCATTATTTATTATAGTGATTTCTGTGTTATCTGGCACATAATATGCACTTCTCTGTTTTTTTTTAATTGAGCTACAATTTATATAACAATGAAATATATAGATTTAAGAGTACAGGCTGATGGGTTTTGCCAAATTTATACATGTGTGTAGCCACCACTCCAGTCAAGATACAGAACATTTGCATCACTTCACAAAGTATCCTCATGCCTCTTTCCCATCAACACTCCCTCAGCTCCAACCCAGGCAATCACTCTTCTGATTTCTTTCAATCTTGAGTTAACTTTACCTGTAATAACAACAATACAGTATATATTTCTGTGATTGTCTTTTTTCACTCAGCATAATGTTCTTTACATTCATTCACATGTTTGTTGTATAAATACTGTGTTCCTTTTTATTTCTGAATAGTACTATAATGTGTGAAACAACCACAACCTTTCATATGTTGACGAACCTTTAAGGTGTTTCTAGTTTAGGCTATAATGAATAAAGCTACTATAACTGCTCTTTTATAAGTCTTTTTGTAAAAAAATAAGTATTCATTTCCCAGGTATAAATATCTAGGCATGAAATTGCTAGATAACTTGAGTAGTTTTATATTAAACTAACACACTTCTGAACACTTTCCTGAGATGCTTGATAATTTTACACTATCACTCAGCAATGCATGAGTAAGAATTGGAGTTGCCCCATAATCTCACTGAAAGATATATTTTAAATCTTTTAAATTTTAGCTATTCTGTAAGATGTATACTGCTTCCCGAAAAATGTGCTTTTTAAGATATTGATTTTAAGCTGGTTATTAAGAAACAAAAGACTCAGAAATAACCTCTGTCTCTCCCCCTGTCCTGCCTAAGACATGAAAATGGAAAGGCACCTCCAGGAAGGGATTCTTAACATATTCACCTTAGCTTTAGATAGGAAGGACCCAGGCAGGGACCTGTAAACTAGATTTCCTGATCTCTCATTGTACCTGCATTGTCTAGCTGGAATTTGCCTGTCATTTGTGGTCCATTCTTTTTACTTATCTGTAAATTGCCTATTTTTCTTTTTTGAAATCCTATTACTGTCCCCTTTCTCCTTTGTCAGTAATGGCATATAAACCTCAACTACCCAATACCTCTTTGGGTCTCATTGTGGCTCCTCTTGAATGTGAATTTGTATAATAAACTTTGGACATTTTCTCCTGTTAATCTGTTTTTGCTAGTTTGATTAGTAGCCCAGATAGAAGAACCTAGAAGATAGAAGGAAGATTATGTGTTATGTAGATTAGTATGATAATGTGTCATAGCATTGTGCACTTGAAACCTATACATTGTTAATTGGTGGTAGGTGATAGCTTCACCTTATTCTCTATTTTCTTAGCACTGCTATGTCTGTCCTCCCCACCGGACTGCTGCTACCTTGGCCAGGGTGGGAGTATGGAGGGAGGAGGAAAAAGAGGTGGGAAATTTTTTGTATGAGCCCATGTGGTGTCTGAGCTTCATTTCCTCTGGCCTATGATTGTTTGAAGTGATTCTTTTCTAGGGGTTTAGAGAACTACTCTATGACTTTCCTGAAGCCCAGTCCACATGGGTGATAATTCTCCTTCATCTGTCCAGTTGTGATTCCCACACAGCTTCTGCACCTGGCTGTCTACCTCCTTGGGGAGACTGTCTTGACCCTTCTAGAAAACTCTCTTGTACACAATTTAAAATCTCCTCATACTAGCTCTGCCTCCCATGTGGCCCACGCTTTGTCCCTAAGAAACCTGGCCCCTTGTCCCACTGTGAGATGGTCAATAGCTTCCCTAAGCAGACCTCTACTCTGCCACCACAGGCTGTTTTGACCAGTATCCTGCACCTCATACATCAGTCTTGAGTTGAAGACTAGAATGGATGTTCCCAAACTGTAAGGGATTATGTCAAACTCCTCAAGAAGTGGTCTCCTTGAAGCCTTGCTCACTTGACCTGGGACCAGGACCAAATTCCCACATGCCCCAGCATGCCTCCTCCAGCCCAACAGCAACTGTCTCTGAAGAAATCCTCTTCCTGTTTTCCAGTGTATCATGTACCTCTCCACCTCCCTTTAAAAAGCCAGAGATGTGAAACTCTACGGTTAGTTAAAACTGATTCACAGACAGCTCTTTGGCAGTCCTGCTTAAGTAGTCTAGTATTTCACATGGGAATGTTAAAATAGTTGGCACCTACTGTCCTGGACATCAGTAGAAATAGAGACAGGAACAGTTCCGTTCAGTATCTTATTACCATGGTCAGATTTGTAGATCCTGGAAAGTACACAGCCAGTGGCTAAAGCTATAGAAAATGAGACCTAGGCCCCGGGGGTGGTGTGGCTGGCAGGAATCAAGCAAAATACTGAATGTCAGATAGGCTGACATTCAGTGCAGAATTCCAGTGTCAAAAGAGGTTGTATTGTCTGAAGTTTAGAACAAAAATTAGTTCTAAGCCCTGGACAAAAGCAGATCTGGGTGGGAAAAATCTGCAGGCTGTTTGCTTATGGCACACACACTACCCACTGCTTGATAGTATATTAACTGTGTTTTTATTGTTTCAAGAACTTGATGTACAGGGGTGTTGATAACATGTGTTGAGCACCTGAATTGGCCAGGTGCTGTGTTAGGTGCTGGGGGAATGAGCTGGGTACCTAAAGTGAGGTCTCTCTCAGTCTACGTAGGAGTGGATGACATTATTGCTGCTATTTTGTCTTTACCCTCTTTGACTCTTCCATTTGCTCTGTCATATTTGTATTTCCAGTTTAAAGGGAGCAAGGGTAGAGAGAACTGGTTAAACTGAAGTGAATTCTTCTCCTTGTCGAAGCTTAGGTGAGATTTATGTAAGAATCTGGAAACAAAGTGAAGTTAGTTATCAGGGAATATAAATTGGCAGTGCTTCTATTTATATGAATAATTGGGTGCTTTCTAAGTCACTGGTATTGTAATAATTGAATCAGAAAACAATAGCTGAGTTTATTTGCTTTCTCAACAGTCTCAGGCATTAAAAGAAAAAAATGCTTTCTTGTCTTAGCCTTCTTAGGTTTCATTCTGTCCTGTTTTAGTGTTTGCTTTATTTCTAGAGCAGCTTTTGGCAGAAGGCCAGCTGCAGTCTGCAAGAGATCTGTTACAGTCTTTAGTGTATTAAGAATATGTTCATATTAATAGATTTCCTCTAAGGATATCTCACTTCACCATTCCTGAGCCAAGTTTAAAACAATGTATTTAATACTTTGAATACTTAAATTTCATGGAGGCAAAGGTGTCAATCTGTGCATATGGATATTGTTGGTTGCTGTCATAAAAGGGTTTAATTCCATTGAGTATGAAGGTGGTTCTTTGGTTTTGAGTCTCTATAAATTGAAATACCACTGATCAGCTAAGCATCTTAATAATTTTCACTTTTTGTTGCTGTAAGTAGCACATTAATGGAAATTTTAAACAGTTAAGTCTCCTGGAAACAAAAAGAAACGAAAGAGCACAGGATAATTCAGTGCTGAGATAAGAGAGAGGTTGGATTCCTTCACTTCCATTTTTGGAAATAAAACTTATAAATTTTTAAGGTTGGATGCAACCTTAGAGATCCTGTAATCTGATCATCCAATTTTACATATGAGGAAATTAGACCTCATAATGGAGACTTGACCTTGATTTACCCGAGCATATTTTAGAACATTATTAATACTCAGAATCACTTTTAAAACAGTGGAAGCCAGAGTGTCGTACGTAAGTGCTTATTTGAAATGGTGTCACATATACAGTGCTTATGTGAAAAGGTGCCATTGTTTAAATGTGATTATGATCGTATGTGAGGTTCATAAGAAAATTAACAATGGCTTGTATGTGTGTTATTTGGTCAGTCATTTTAGATCTGAAGTAGTAAGTTTGAAATTGGCAATTGACTCAAAACTGTCAGTTTTCTTCCCCTGTAGTATAACTTTAAATTGAATATTTCCAAAGGAAACCACACAGTCTAATCTGAGCTCTGGAAAGCAATCAAGGATATGCTATTCTCTATAAAAGTTCAACAAAGGCTGCTTTTGACTGAGAATATGATTATTATAAGAATGGGTGGGGGAGTTAACTGCCTTGGAGACCCTCTTCCTTTGGGCTGAGGTGGCTGTTAGTTCCAGGAGGCAACCCCTCACCAGGAAGCCATCTGGGGTAGCAGTGCAAATACAATCACTTAGGGTCCAAGTGAGGGTGCAGATCCATGGGAAAAGCACACACTCAAGGGAAGGCATTGCTTTCCTTGTCCTGGGAATTGAAAACTAGAATTTATATTATTTGCTCAAATGGAAACTGAGCACGGTCATTTTATCCTATCGCATTTTTCAAATACCTTTTTAACTTTTTTCTAAATCAAGAATTACTTTTTGCAAAAGAGAAAAGTAAAAAGCTACCCTTTGTTATTTCTTTTAATCACAATCATTTTAATTTAACTGACACCCCAGATATCCTAAAGCAAAAATATCTTTAAGGTGTTGTATAAGAGTGTGACAGTTTTGTGTAATTCTATTCAAGATTTTAAGAGCAATAAATTTCTAAAATGTTTCTGTCTCCACTGTTGTAAATGCTCTCATCTTTTCTGTTTTATCTTTGTGACAGATGCAAGGATTATGTGTTAGCAGAGGTTGATTTTTCTTTCATTCCTCTACCAATTCAAAAGAATAAATACAGTGCCAAATATATGAGTAAAATGGGAATATTTATAATCTGGCAATTTCATGTGCAGAGAGAAAAAAAATAAATGATTGTATCTGAAGAGAAGCTAAAACAGTCTTCTTTTAAGATATTTTATTAAAATACTTTATATCTCCAAGGCAATTTATACTTCCTGAGTATGTCCTGGCTTTACTCTCAGGGTGGGGAAGAGGAGACTCGTAGTACAAGCATACATAGTGATGTAAAACAACTTTTAAAAGAAACATCTGCAACTAAAAATAATAAGTACTTACCATATGCACCGCACAGCATTACATTCTTCACATATATTGTCTCCTTTAAATTTGACACCTCTACACTTAGGAAATAATTGCACTAGTTTTCAGATGAGGAATTTCAGTAACAGAGAAGTTACGTAAGTTGCCAAGCTAAAATTATGTCGTGTAAAGTCACAGTCAGAATTATAAACCAAATTTGCCTGACTATAAGATTGAGAGTTTCATGGAGAGAGATGAATGTGGGACTACATTTGCCTCTGTTTTAAGAAAAGCATTGACTGTGTACTTTGACAATTTTTTCTCTATTTTTGGCACAGCTGTAGGAAGTCACAGACACAGGTTCTACATAAGCATAATGAGAACAATGATTAATTATGAGGGATCGACATGACCCCTTCCTCTGCCCTAAGCCCCCATCCAGTCCGTAACCAAAAACCTCTCCATTCTCTAGAAAACATACCTCAAATATGTCTGTGTTTTTATTGTTCTTTTTCTTTTTATGACCCTCATCCAAATCACCATCATCTTTGCCTGGACATTCACAATATTTTCCTCATTCTCCCTGCTTCTGTGCTTGCCAACTCCAATGTATTCTTCAAAGGCTAGCAGGAGAAATTTTTAAATTAGAGCATGTCAGTGTGCCGGGACTCTTTAATATCTTCCCAATCTGTTTGGAATAAGATAAACATTTCTTATTTTGGTAGACAAATTCCTTAGTTATATGGCTTTTGGCTACCTCCCCACATCTTCATCTCATACCACTCTCCTTAACATATTCCAAACTTTACCCACACTTTGTTCTGCCTCAGGAGTTCGCATATGTTGCTACTTCTGCCTGGAAGGTTCTATCCCATTCCTTCTATAACTGAGTGTTTTGTGTTTCTAAAAAATTGTTTCCAGTCTAAGCTTAAATGTCAAATACTCAGGGAGGCTTTCTTTGATTATCCAAACTACTTTAAGTCCCTTATGTTTTTTCTTAACATTTAAAAACAATTTGTTGGGTGGAGGTGGGGGAGGGAGGGGGGGTTCAGCTGGGGTGGGGTGGAGGGATGGGGAGAAAAGGCACACAACTGTAATTGAATAACAATAAAAATTAAAATTAAAAAAGAGTAAAAGGAAAAATAATAAATTAAAAATAAAAAGTTTGTCATTTTATGCAGAGTTTTGTTTGTTTTATTGCATACCAAATCTACCTTAGTAAATTTTAAGTTTTAAAAAGTAAAGACTATATATTTTGGGTTTACTACAGTATATTCTGCTTTTAATTATAAGCTAGGTACAAAGTTGGGTTTCAGTTGAACAAATGAAATAAAATCATCATAATTAACTTTATGCTTTTATTCTGTGGTTCTTATTAATAAAATGAAACCTCAAATTTCTAAGTGTTGTTTTTGACCATTTACATTATGTCCAGTGTATTGAGGGAAAATTATGCAAAATATTAATTAGAGTGCACCAATACAATGCAAGTGCCCTTTCAAAGTTAAAGATAACACCATAAAAATGCAGAGGATGGAGAAAATGTTGCTTTAGGAATGAATTTACTGACTTAGTGACATGTAAACTAGGCCTTCATGATTAGTTACAACTTCCCGGGTTCAGAAGGCTGAATGGGGTTGGGGAATATTTGAGGGAGTGTGAAGGCATGGGTAGGTTCGCCCAGAGAAGGCTTTGAATATATGGCATAGGCTGATTGAAGTGATGGTGGGAGAAAAGCCCCAAAGTCACACTGCATTGAGAGACCTTCTACACCAGACGATGGAGTTTTTAATAAGGAATTGACACGATCCATATCATTTTATAGAAAGGTGGTCCACCAGGAAAATATGCTGAAATTAGAAGAGATTTATGAGAATGATGAAGACGTTATTGTGATCGCCTGCCTCAAAATGCTGAGCACCATAGTTGATTAATTAATTGACTTTTAACTATGCGACAGGCACTGCGATGTCTGTTGGAGATTTAGAACCACTGACCTAAAAAAGAGGTGTAAGTAGAGCTCCTTATATATTATTTATCTGGGACTGTATCAATTTTTATACTTTATTGTTCGACTCTTACACATTTGTCTTACATTTTGTTAAATATATTGCATTTGACAATAGGGTGTTTCTGTAGCAGATCTTATGCAAATGTAGGGTATAATGTAATGGAGAATATGGTCAACTCTATGGTGTTCGAAAAATAGGAGAGTGGAGAGACTTCAAAAATCATGTCATGCTTGAGCTAAAACCTAAAATATGGGGGCAGGTTCATTTCATGAGGAAGGAGCAGCAAGGCAAAGGCATGGAGGCATGATGTGAGCCAGAAATGAGAAATGAGGCAATATGCCTGAACTACAGAAATAACAAAAGTAAGGATTCTCAGGTGTCCATTGATTGTGGACTTTGGAAAAACAAACAAACAAAAACCCCTCATATGAAATACATTTCAGTTTTTATCATTTTGGGGCTCTATTTGAGCATGTTGTTATCTAACAGTGAAGTTACAGCTATAATTGAGCAAGTTACATGGTGCTTGTTTAAATGTAGCTGGATTCTCATCACTCCTAAGGATGCTCTCAGTGTTCTTTTTTACTCATAACAGTGGCTATTTTAAATGTTTCCACCCTTCTTAAACTCCAGCTTTGTCCTTCCCAATGTCTTGTATTTTATGGCTTTGAAGTGGGAGCTATCTGACATAAAATGAGGTAACTTCTGTCTTTTGGCTTCAAAGCGCCTCTTCCTCTGCCTATGACTCCCACCTCACATTCTCCATTCTAACCTCTGTTGCTCTGTCGAACTACTCTTTGAAAGAAGGAATAAATTTGCTGTCATCACTTTTTACCTCCCACTCACCCCTAACCTCTTATATTCCAGACACTCTCTTTACTGTTCTTTGGAAATTAATCTTTTTGTAATTTCTTAAATTCCAGGGTGAATGAACTTCAGTTCACATTTTAGCTTCATCTTCTTAACACTCTTTTCCTCCTTAGCCTGCATGCAAGACAACCTACTTATTTTCTTTTATTACTCCCTTTTTCACATCTCATCTTTTATATTTATGTGTGGATTAATTCTCAGTTATTTCCTTAACTGAATCTCTTTTTTCTCCAGATTCTTCTTTTTTTTTTTACTTTATTGACATCTACCAAATCAATGTCTCCCAGGGTCCAGATCCATAATTTAGAATTTTGGTTAAAAAATCTGTATGTGTTAGTTCTTGAAAATAAAGAATATTTATTCTTTATCCACCTTAATAAAATACATTTTTATAGTTTGTGATTCAAGACTTCTGTATAAGTAGATTTAATGGTAGGAGATAGAAAATTTCTTCTTGAAATTTTTATATTTTTTAAGTGAAAATATAGTCATGCATCAGATAATAATGTTTCGAGCAGCAATGAATTACATATACGACAGTAGTCCCATAAGATTATAACGCAGCTAAAAAATTCCTAGCAGCTATTGACATTTCAGCCATCATAATGTTGTACTGTAACACATTTCTCACATGTTTTGGTGATAGTGATATAAACACACCTACTGCACTGCCAGTCTTATAAAAGTGTAGCACGTACAATTATATGCAGGACATAATACTTGATAATATTGATAAATGATCTGCTTTATCTATGTACTATGCCATAGTATACTTTTATTATTACTTTAGACCATACTTTTTTTACTTATAAAAACAGTTTCCTGTAAAAGAGTGTGTCATGTTATGCTGACAGCAGCTTCATACATTTCTCATTTACTGCATCTGTTGATTGTATCATTTTTGTGTGTGCTTGATTTAATCTTGTCTTGTGTACAGTAACATGCTGTATAGGCTTATCGGCTAGAAGCAATAGGCTATGTACCATATAGCCTAGGTGTGTAGTATACCATCTAGGATTGTGTCTGTGCACACCGACGTACGCACAATGACAAAATTGCCTAATGATGCATTTCTCAGAAAGTGTCCCCACTGGTAAGCAGTTTTACTGTAAAAGCATGATGCTCAGCTAAGAATAAGGTAGCAACATTGGGTTTTGGAGAAATGAAATATGAATTGACCAAAAAATATAATACAGTCACAGGGAACACTAACAGGCCATTTGAAGTTTATAATAATAAATTTAAGTCAATATAATTTTCTGTGTTTCTTTGGCTACACACAGTGCCCTAGGTACAGGGGGTAGAATAGATGTCTTCACGAAGTGGGGGGTTTTTGCGGGGAGATAGAATGAAGGCAGGAATAGGGAGATGAGAACCCTAAGGATATGCAAAGGTAGTTAACATGATAAATCCTGGACTCTAATCCAGGTAAGAAAAGAGGTGAGAGAAATGAAGAGGGTTTGGGGAAAGAAGAAGACGTAGCTAGTGGACTAAAATCCAGGTAGAATGGAACTTGCGAGGTTGTGAGAATCCACAATTGCTCTGTTTCAGACTCCTAAAGACGTGACACTCCTTGGAGGGGGATTATAATGAAAAAATGATGGTGCCAGCAGAAACCTAAGACGTGAAGAGCCCTAAGGATGGCAATGGAATGAACAATAGCCTTGGTGACCAGGATTAAATATGCTGTCAGCCTAAAAGAATGAGAGTTGGGATTAAGATTTAATTTAAAGAAAAGAAATCAATGTAGAATTTCTTATACACTTAAGCATACATGTGTGTATATGCAGGAGTGCATATCTGAGAAAGGCAATAGAATTTTGAAAGGGTTAAAATGTATTTTCCCTTTAAAAATATTCATGTATGATCTGGTGTAGCTCAGTGGATTGAGCGCCAGCCTGTGAACCAAAATTTTGCTGGTTCGATTCCAGTCAGGGCACATGCCTGGGTTGCTGGCCAGGTCCCCATTGGGGGTGTGCGAGAGACAAACGATCAGTGTTTCTCTCACGTGTTGAAATTTCTCTCCCTCTCTTTCTCTCTCTCTAAAAAATAAATACATAAAATCTTTTAAAAAATTCAAGTATGTTATACAATTTTAAACATTATTTTAATTAAAAATCACAAAAGAAACAGGGCTTTATTAGCTATATAACTTGAATGCATTTGATATAGAGTATGCAGATATCTAAAGAAAGAAAGTCTCAATTTGATGCAAGTCAGTTAGTCATGGGAGCCTTTGGAAAAAAAGCAATGAAGGCAAATTTGGCATTTTCCATCCAAGCACCACCCAGGAGAAAAAGGCATTTAGCCAACAGCCTTTGAATATACTGATTCCTTTGGCAAGCTTATTTGAAGATGAATTCATCAGCAGTCTGAGCCTGATGCCATTAAGAATTGGATTCATCTAACTTTTTTTTTGTTTTGATTACACATTTATTAAACAACCTTCTGATTACTATTTGTCTTTCCATGTGTGTGCCTACAAGGACAAAATGTGTTGCTCATATGAGCTTCAAGTATTTTAGTCTCTGTAACAATTATTTCACAATGTAAATTAAGTCACATTCTGGTTTTGTTTATTTACCTCAGGAACTTGGATAATGTGAGCTTGTTCTTGAGAAGTGGATTTGCTTTTGGAATACTGACAAAATCAAGTCATTAGCCATGTAAACCTGCGGGCCAGTTCATGGGCCAGGTAAAGAATACCACTCTATGAGGCCCTTTGGGAGTCAGCCAGCCTTGCCCTTGGCAAACTCCAGTGTAAACACTGTGTACCTTGTCTGTACTTGGAACCCTGGCTCAAATTTTATTTCTTCTGTGATGCCTTCTCTGGGCTCCCTATGCACTTCCAGCTGTCTGGGGATGCAGTTTATAGATCCCACAATTTGCTGGGCTCACAGAGAAGCTTGCCTGCTCATAAGTAAAAGCTCTCCAGGAGTCATTATTTCTTCTTATGGGAAGGATACAAGACTGATTGATGTCTGTCCTTAGAATATCCCAAGCAAGTTATATCTTCATACTTTTGGCCCAGAAGAGAAGGCTCTACCTACATCTTTATTTAAATACAACATCTCAGGACTCTTGCAGGCCCTGCATGCAAGTTTTCCTATAGTGCACTTTTGTGCAGAGGTGGAATGATGTTTGGTGTGGGCAAGAATACACATCAGGATTTTTGATGTTAATAAAAATAAAAATTTTGACTACTGTCATGTGCCAGTTCTCAGTGAAAGCATGGCTATGGTAGTGGATATTCCAAAGCAATCATTTATGTCAATGTGTAAATCGAAGAGTGGCAATATAACTTATTCTTTAAACTGGGACACTTTTACAAATGAAAGTGTACACTATTGATGATGGCAGGGGGCCAGGTATACACTGTAACTGTTGTGGGTAAACAGAAGTGTTATCCTATGTAAGAGCTGGACTGGTAACGAGTCAGTGCAGGTGAGCACAGCATACTGTTTGTTAATGGTCGTCATCAGCTCCAGTTGGTCAGTACCTTGTTTTGGTATGTTATGTGCTGTGCTATAAAAAAATTTTAAATGTCATCCTGGCATATAAGGGTAAAATAATTTATAAGTAAAAAATTTATACTTGAAATCTGGCTAAAGTGAAGGAAGAAAGCTCAAGGGAGATTTTTTTAGGCAAAAATATAGGAAAATAAAGTTTATTCATAAGGTAGAATCTCATTCAATTATGAAATATTATATTATATTATATTAATTATATTTTATATTCTTTTTAATTATCAGGAGAGAGATTATATTACAGAGAGGGTGCATTAAAAATATGGTACTTTTGATGAGGAGCTATTTTTTTTAGTTTCTATATACAGGGGTGGGAGAAAGTAGGTTTATAATTGTAATACATATAAGTATACAATAATTAGTAAATAATAATAAAACAAATAAACTGTGTTTCATGTATTCACAAGTGCAAACCTAGTTTCACCCACCTGTGTAGTTATAGCTTTTTAAATAGTTACAAATTTGGTTAAGAATCTTTTTAATGTATTCTAATAGTAAGACAGCAAATTAACATGATTCAAGTATCATAAGACATTATATTCATATTAAAGCAAATCTTAGGTGAAAGTGTTTTAAAGGTTAAAATCACTATGTAATTATAAGGCAGTGGTTATTATTATTATATTCCATTATGTGGCTTTATCATATTATAAGCATTGGACCAGACATGCCAACATGACCAGAACTATGTATAAATGCAGAAATATTTTGCATGTGGGTGACATGAGTGTTTATAGTCTTTCATTGGAGTAGTGATGTCAAGAGAAAAGAATGAAGGCAAGTTACATTTGTATGATTAGTTTGCTTAGGTAAATAAATCACTTCATTTAAAAAGTTGAGGCTGAATTAACAAGCAAAATAGAGATGTACATAGAGAGCAGGCTGACAACTATGGTGGGGGAAGGGGTGGAGGGATCAAGCAAAAGGGGAAAAGGACTCATGGACGAGGACAGCAGCGTGGTGATCACAGGGGAATAGGAGTACAAGGGGGTAAGTGGTAATGGAAAAGTACAATAAAAAGTAAGTTAAAAAATTAAAATAAAATGACACCCTGCTCAGCACAGCCCTCAGGTGCTTATAGAGAAAATGAGTACATTATAACAAATAAAATATTACGGAACAACTTATAGCTTAAAATAGTTAAAAATAAAAAAAGTTGAATAGGTGTAGTGAAAGAAGCTTTGACTATAATTGCTTCTGGTGCTTTATTGTTGTGAATAAGGACATTAGTACTTTGGCGTGTTATTGTTTGCCCACACACTCTGCAAGGTCCCGGACTTCAGAAAGACTGTTGCAGAATTCTGTTTTAATTGCCCAGGGATTCTCCCGAGGCCCTTGAAAAAAATGATTGGATGGGGAATCTTTTCATAAATGAGAATTCTACCCCACAAGGGACAAGAAACATAATATTAAAACATGATAGTACAGAATCTCAACAAATTCTCATATTACTCCCATTTTCAATTTCCCCCCAAAGTGTCTTGGCATCTGTTAAAAGTCAGAGTTAAGAGGCAACAATAAGGGCCAATTTGGCTAATCACACAAGAATAGATTTTGCTAACTGTTGAGAAAGAGGGTGGTTCATCCATGAGAGTCCAAAACAATATATGTTGAGAATTTGTTAATATTTCCAAAGCCAAAGACAAAAGTTGCCCAACAGGCTTTCAAACATAAACAAGTAACAACTTACCTTCAAAACAAAGAGAATTAATTCTTAAATATAGGAGCAATGCATTAGAACCCATATAGGGTGGGGGCAAATGTAGGTTTACAGTTGTGAGTACATGAAACATGATTTATTCTTATATTATATTTATTCATTATTTTCCATACAGACAAGTGTACACGTACTTTTGCCCCACCCTGTGTATTAGAAATAATCATATTCCATGTGAAGGAAGCCAGATTCTACCTGGCTTCAAATCTGAATATTGTTTTTAGTCCAGGATATTACACTATAAGAACAATAAAGGGAAGTCGTGTAGATTATGAACATTCTGCCAAACAGTCATAAAGAATAGTAGAGTAGGAATGGTTAACTGGATAAAGGGAACACTTAGGGCTTCTGCGTAGTACTATATGAATAAAGAGCAGTGGATGAATTTTAAAGGGAGATGGAATTGAGTCCAATTTAAGGAATGCATTTACACACGTGCTTGTATCCCTTGTGCCTAAAGTTGTATCTGGCAAGTGTGAGTTCACAGGAAATGTTTGTTGTTGTAGATGATCAAATATGAATATATTAAGCTTTTTATAAAAGAATTGAGTTCATTGTCACTGAATAATTCAGGCAGAGGCTGTGTAAACTTTGAAGAAAATGCATAAAGAATTCTTGCATGAGAGTGATGTTAGATATGCTTCACTTCTTAGTTTCTTTCCATATTTATGTATTTATAACTTTATTTAAAATTTTTTTTTAAATTTAATAAATTTATTTATTTATTTTTAGAAAGAGGGAAAGGGAGGGAGAAAAAGAGGGAGAGAAACATCAATATGTGGTTGTTTCTCACGTGCCCCTCATCAAGAACCTGGCCTGCGACACAGGTATGTGACCTGACTTGGAATTGAACTGGCTACCTACCCTTTGGTTCACAGGGCAGTGCTCAATCCACTGAGCCAAACCAGCCAAGGCAAACATCATATTAACAATTTTTTTATAGGATATTCTCTTAGACAACACTTGGATATTTCCAAGTTATCTGACTTACAATATGTGAGCTTTGTTCACTCTGCATTTGCAAGTGTGGAAAGCTCAATATCTTCATGTCAGATGCATGTGGTTTTTCCTCTTTTCTTTTTTTTTAAATAGACTATTTTTTAGACCGATTTTCAGTTCATAGAAAAATTGAGCTGAAGGTACAGAGATTTCCCTTATATTCCTTGACCTTACACATGTGTAGTCTCTCCCATCACAGTGGTATATATTTTCATGATTGATGAACCTGAATTGACACAGCATTATCTTGCAATGTCAATAGTTTATGTTAAAGTTTACTCTTGGTGTTGTACATCTTATGGGTTTAGATACATTTTTAATGACATGTATTCATACAGAATACTTTCGTTGTCCTAAAATTCCTCTGAGCTCCACCTATTCATTTCTATCTCTTTTTAACACTTGGTAACCTCTGATTATTTTATTGTCTCCAAACTTTTGCATTTTCCAGAATATCATATAGTTGGAATCATACAGTATATAGCCTTTTCATATTGGCTGCTTTCAGTTAGTACTAGTATTTAAGTTTCTTCCAAGTTCTTTCCTGACTTGGTAGCTCATTTCTTTTTAGTGCTGATAGTACTTCATTGTTTAGATTCATCACAGTTCATTTATCCACTCACCTACTGAAGGACACCTTGGTTTCTGTCAGTCTGGCAATTATAAATAAAACTGCTATAAATGTGCATGCAGATATTTATGTGGGTATGTTTTCAATTCATTTGGAAAAATAAAAGGGGAATAATTATATGGTTAAAGCACATCTAGTTTTATTTAAAAAGTGCCAGTCTTTCAAAGTGGCTGCACGATTTTGTATGCCCTTGAGCAATGAATGAGAGTTGCTGTTGCTCCACATTCTCACCATCATTTGCTGTTGTCAGTGTTTGGACTTTGACAAATCTAATAGGTGTATAATAGTATTATATATTTTTTAAGTTTTTAAATTATTAATTATTTCTTCCCTAATGATAGATGATATAAAACAAATTTATATATGTCTGTTTGCTATCAGTATATCTTATTAGGTAATATGTCTGTTATGGCCATTAATTTTAAAAATCAGGTTGGTTGTTTACTTCTTGTTGAGTTCTAAGAGTTCTTTGTATATTTTGGATAACATTCCTTTATTAGATGTGTCTTTTGCAAATATTTTCTCCCTCTGTGTCTTGTCTTCTCATGCTATTGATAGTGTCTTTCACAGCAGAAACTTTATTTCTAATGAAGTGCAGTTTATCAATTATTTTTTTTATGGATCATGCCTTTGATGTTTCATCAAAAAGTCATTGCCAAGCCCCAGGTTATTGATTTTATTTTATGTTATCTTCTAGGAATTTTATAGTTTTGCATTTATGTCTGTGATTTTTTTTGAGTTAATTTTTGTGATGAGGACAAGGTCTGTGTCTAGATTCTTTTTTTTTTTTTTTTGCATGTGAATGTCCACTGATCCAGCAACATTTGTTAAAAGACCGTCTTTTTTCATTATATTGCCTTTTGCTCCTTTGTTAAAGATCAGTCAACTATATTTATGTGAGTCTATTTCTGGGCATTTTATTGTGTTCCATTGACCTATTTTGCTATTTTTTCAACAATACCACACTGTCATCATTGCTGTGGCTTCATAGTAAGTCTCGAAATCACATGGTTTCACTCCTCTCTTTTCTTCTTCTTCAATAGCTTGTGGACAATTTTAAGACTTTTGCCTCCCAATATAAACTTTAGAATCAGGTTGTTAATATTCACCAAAGAGTTTGTTGAGATTTGATAGGTATTTCATTTAATCTATAGATCAACTTAGGAAGAATTAACATCTTAATTATATTGAATCTCCCAATCCATGAACGTCGGCTATCTCTCCATTTATTTAGATCTTCTTTGACTTTTTTCATTAGTTTTGTAGCTATTCTCAAATGGATTTGGATTTTTCTTTAGATTTCTAAGTATTTCATTTTAGGGAGTTCTGAGGTAAATGGTATTATTTTTATTTTCAAATTCTACTTGTTAATTGTCAGTACATAGGAATTGACTCTTGTATATTAACCTTGTATCCTTCAAACTTGCTTTAATTGTTTATTAGTTCAAGAATTTTTATAAAAGAGTTCTTTTATATTTTCTACATAGACAATCATGTCATCTGCAAACAAAAACAGCTTATTTCTTTCTTGCCAGACAGTGGAATTTTTCCTTCTCTTATTGCATTAGCTAAAACTTCCACTATGATATTGAAAAAGAATAGTGAGAGGAGATTTTACCTTGTCCCTGCTCTTAGTGGAAAAGCTTCTAATTTTTCACCATTAAGTGTGAGGTTGGCTGTAGGATTTTATAGACATTCTTTACAAAGTTGAGGAAAAGTTCTCTCTCTTCCTGAGAGTTTTTATCATGACTAGCTATTGAATTTTGCCATATGCTTTTCCTGCACTATTGATATCTTGTAATTTTTCTCTTATCTTATTGATGTGATAGATTGATTGAAAATCAACATTAGTTGATTTTTGAGTGTTAAACCAGTTTTGCATACCTGGGTTAAATCTCACTTGGTTATGATGTATAATTCCTTTTATGCATTGTTATATTTAATTTGCTAATGTTTTGTTGAGGATTTTGCATTTATGTTCATGATAGATATTGGTGTATGGTTTTCTTATGTCATTGTCTAGTTTTGGTGTTAGGGTAATGCTGGCCTTGTTGATTGATTCGGAAGTATTTCTTCTGCTTCTACCTTTTGAATGTGATTGGGAAAAAAACCCTGCTATAATCTCTTCCTTAAATGTTTGGTAGCATTTATCAATGAACATATTTGGGCCTAGTGCTTTTGTTTTTGAAGGTTATTAAATATTGATTCAATTTACTTAATTAAAAAATGATTAATTAGGAGAGACCCAAGGTGGCAGATGAGTAAGGGGAAGCTACACTAACCTCCTCCCAGGACTGATATGTAATTACAACTAAATGGTAAAGAAATCGTCCTGAATACTAGCTGTAGAGGAACCTTATAACTAAGGACAAACAGAAGAAGCCACTTCACCACAACGTGACTGGTAGGGAGTGTGGAGGAGGTGCAAGTGGACTGGCTGGGCTCTCACTGGTGGCAGCTGAATTTACAAGGGATATTTCAGTGGCTGAAGGGTTTCCCCTCAGGAGTGTGGGATGTAAACCCCAAGCTGGTGTCCTCAACCTACAGCACCAGAGCTGGGAGAGGAACCCAGATAACATGCAGCTGTAAAAAGCAGTAAGGTTTCTGTCCACCAGGGAGAGAAAGGTGGAGATGCAGAGAGCCTCCTAAAGTGCCAACACACAAAATTTCATTTGCGGCCACTTATGCTGGTCTCCAGAAGAGGGAAGGCAGAGTGGACTAGAGATGCATGAGGAGAGTCTGAGGCTGGTGGCTCTGGGGAGAGAGCTGAAGGAACAGCCACCAGGATCCCTGTGCTGAGTCTTTCCCCATACTACAGGAGGCATCTTTCTCAGGCAAAACACTCCTTATCAAGTGACATCAGACCGAAGGGAAGCAATAGCCACCCCCTACAGGAAGTACTCTGCCACTTGGTGTGAAGCTTAAACCAGAATGCTGAGTACACCTTGAGGCTATATCATGGATTAAGTTTAACTAAATTGGATCTCTTGGAGCTCTGGGATATTAGCTGCTCATCCCCTGAGCATGGTGCTGATAAAAACCAGCTTTGATGTATAGCCTTGTTTTTTCTGCACACAAGCAGACCCAGCAGAGGGAGCCACACACTATAGATTGCTGATAGCTCCAAAGAGATTGCCCAGGACCAATTACAAACAGTGTTTGACAAAGGTCTGCACCAGAGTCTTTGCAGATTTACCTAACGCATAGAAACAAATACAAGGAAGCAGCCAAAATGGGAAGACAAAGAAACAGACCCAAAAGGAGTAAACAAGATAATTCCCCCACAAAGTTAGAAGATGTGGAGGTAAACTATTTATCAGAGAACTTAGAGTAATGATTATAATGATAGTCAACAGCATGAAAAAAGACATAGAAACCATAAAAAAGGACTAGTAAGAAATAAAGAATGCAATATCTGAAATAAATATACTGGAGGGAATAGACAGTAGGTTAGATGAAGCAGAGGCTTGAATCAGTGATTTGAGAGACAAGGAAGAAAAAAATAGCTAAGTAGAGCAGGGAAAAGAAAAAACAATTTAAAAGAAATGAGGAGAGCTTAAGAAACATTTTAGACAACATGAAACATAACAATATCTGCATCATGGGAATACCAGAAGGAGAAGAGAGTAAGCAAGGGACTGAGAACCTGTTTGACAGAATAATGACCTAAAACTACCCTAATCTGGTGAAGGAAAAAGACACGCAAGTCCAGGCAACTCAAACAAGTTAGAATCAAAGAGGCCTGCACTAAGACACCTCAAAATTAAAATTGCAAAGCTTACAATAAGGAGAGAATCGTAAAAGTCACAAGAGAAAAGGAGGTTGTTACTCACAAGGGAGCACCAATTAGACTGTCATCTGGTGTCTCAACAGAAACATTTTAGGCCAGAAGGGAGTGGGGTGAAATATCGAAGGTGATGAAAAGCAAAGACCTACAACCAACGCTTCTTTACCCAGCAAAGCTAGAATTTAAAATCAAAAGAGAAATAAGGAGCTTCCCAGGCAAGAAAAAGCTAAAGTAGTTCGTTAACACCAAACCAGTACTGCAATAAATGTTACGGCACTCTTTTTAAGAAGAAGAAGATGAAGAAAAAGAAAAATAGAGGAAAATAGTTTAAAAATAAAGTGCAATAAGTATGTATCTATCAATAATCACCTTAAATATAAATGGCTTAAATGTTCCAATCGAAAGACATAGGGTAGCTGAATGGATAAGAAAACAAAACCCATTTATATGCTGCCTCCAAGAGACCCACCCCAGATTGAAGATACACATAGACTAAAAGTAAAGGGATGGAAAAAGATTATTTCATGCAAATGGAATGGAAAAATAGCGGGGGTAGCAGTACTTAGATCTGACAAAATAGACTTTAAAGCCAAGGCTATAGTAAGAGACAAAGAAGGACACTGCATAATGATAAAGGGAACATCCAACAAGAGGAGATAAACACCCAACATAGGGACACCTACATATGTAAGCAATCCTGATGTACAAAATAGTAGAGATTGACAGAATACAGTCATACTAGGGGATTTTAATACCCCATTGACTTCAATCAATAGAACTTCTAGACAGAAAATCAACAAGGAGACAGCGGCCTTAAATGACACACTAGATCAAATGTATTTAATTGATATCTTCAGAGTATTTCAGAACAAAACAGTAGAATGTACATACTTTTCAAGCGCACATGGGACATTTCCTAGGATACACCACGTATTAGGACACAAAACAAGCAATTAATTTAAGATGATTGAAATCATATAAGGCATTTTCACAATGTTATGAACCTAGAAATCAATCTCAAGAACACCAAAAAATTCTTCCCCTCATTCTTGTATCATTGCTGTAATTCATTTAACTGATACATAAGTATATTTATTTATATTTATATACACTTGAGTATATTATTGCTATTATTTTGAACAAATTGTTATCTGATTGATCAATTAAGAATAAGAAAAATAAGA
Source organism: Desmodus rotundus (assembly GCF_022682495.2). NCBI lineage: Eukaryota > Metazoa > Chordata > Mammalia > Chiroptera > Phyllostomidae > Desmodus > Desmodus rotundus. The sequence continues at coordinate 170,651,398 of NC_071388.1, forward strand.
GGTTTTACTTGTACTTACTCCTCTCCATTTTTTCTTTTATGTATAGATAGATCCAAGTTTCTGACATATCTTTCTTTCTAAAGACTGTTTTAGGAGGGTGGAAGAAAGGGAGGGAGGTGGGTTTGGCTGGGGTGGGGGGTAGTGGTGGGAGGAAAATGCAGACAATGGTAATGAACAACAATAGAGTAATTTAAAGAAAAAAAGACTTTCTTTTAACATTTCTTTTAAGGCAGACTTATCAGCAACAAATACCTTCAATTTTTGCTTGTCTGAAAATATCTTTTGTTACTCTATCAATCCAAACCGTTATCCATTTTAGTTTCCTGGTTGGGGTTTGACTGAGAACTGTAAGTAAATGGAAACCGCCATTACCAACAAATTGAGAAATAGTTAATGATATTTTTAACGGGCTTCACTCTATACATTAATCATTTAAAAGCAGTTTCTTGTTTGAGCGAAGATAGAATTTATTTGATTTTGATAAGGCTGATAGGCTGTATACAGATTTGCATCAGACACCTGGTCTTTGCAAAGGGAGCCAATTGTGGAAAGAGGCAGAGAAGGCAAGTCAGAAATGTCCGAGGATATGTAATTGCCGGGGCTCATGTGGTGAACTGGTTCTCTGGGCTTCTGTAAGGAGGGGTAACCACTCTGAATTGTGGGTGCCCAAATACTAAGCCTGTGATGACTTATACTGATAATTCTTGATAATCCTCTAAACCTGTACACAAAAGCAAAAGTAAAAACATTATAATGGGTGATGTATTGGCAATTCAGAAAATGGCATATTGTGAATATGTTTGGGAATTCATATATCCTTTAAAAAGGAAAGAAAAGCTTTTTGTGTTCTTGTTCTCATTTTCTTAGATTTATCAAATTCTCTCCTTTATCTAATGAGACTAAATATCTCTTCAGACAAAAAATCATTAAATAATATGTCAGTATGTTCTCAAAGAAATGTGGAACAAATTGTCACATGCTTTTATTATTTAATTATTCATTAATTTGGTTATCATTTTTATAGAAACCTAGTAAATAATGTTATGAACTGTTCTAGGTACTAGGATACAAAGATTAGTGTGAACAGTGCATGCTCTATAAAATTGATTGGAGAAAGAGAAAGTTGAACACATAATTTCTGTGATGTAAAAACCACTATAATACAGGTCATAATAGTTACTAAGAAGAGAATGCATTTAATTTCATGGAGAGTGAAATATTTAACAATATATATTTTAAAGATTTTATACATTAATGTTTAGAGAGAGGGGAAGGGAGGGAGAAAGAAAGGGAGAGAAACACTGATGTATTGCCTCTCCTACGCCGGGGTTTGAACCCACAACCCAGGCATGTGTTCTGACTGGCAATACCAGTAACCATTTACTTTGCAGGACATCACCCAAGCAGTTGAACCACACTAGTCAGGGCTTAATAATATTTTAAAGATGCATATGTGTTTGGCTGGGAAAATATAAGAAGGGGTATAGGCATGTGCAAAAGACAAAACTAGAAAGAATATGAAACTTTCTGGAAACTGCAAATAGTTCAACATAGTCAAAGAACAGGGGTTGTGTGTGCGTGCACATCATAGAAAGAGATGAAACTGTGTGGGTGGGTAGAAGGAATGAGATGACTTAAGTCTTTATTTGTGTAAACTTATGTTACTTAAGAAGTGGGTGATTTTCTTATGCTTAGGAAGAGATAATGGTAGATTCTAAGTCAGGAAAAAATTTGATCAGATTTTTTCCTTTAGAAGGATTGTACTGGTTTTAGTATGCCTTTGTTGAAGTTGTGTGAAATTGGAGGTTGAAACTTATCTAAATTAACAGTGCAAGTTGACAAAAATCTGTACTATGTTATTGGTAATGGAATAGGGGAGAATGAAGATTTAAAAGATGTTTAGAACATAGATAACAGCTGAGAATGTGAGAACGTGAAATGAAGGTGATGGAGAAAATAACATGCTGTAGATTCCTGGTTTGGGCTAATGGACCAATATACCACTAACCTTATTAAGCAGGGAAGAATGAGAAAGCAGATTTGGGCGAGAAGGTGATGAACTCAATTTTTGTCATCCTAAGCTGAGGTGTCTGAGGGCATATTGAGTGGATACATCCAAAAGACTGTTATGAATGTGGTTCTACACTGGAGAGCATTTTGGGTGGAGTTAAGGAAGTCATCAAAGACTATGTGGCAGATGAAACCATCAGTGTGAGTATTGAGAAGAGAAAGCATGCCAAGTTGACACCATGAATAACATTAAAAGTTAAAGGAAAATGTTCCTGAAGAGGAATGGTTGTGACAATGGGAAAAAGTAAGAAAAGGTAGTGCTGTGGAAGCCATGAGTAAAAAAGGCATCCAAGGATTAGGAGTGGTCAGTGTTCTGAGATGCTGTTCATATCAAGAAATATAAAGATTGAAAGGAATCCACTGGATTTATCATCTAAAAAGTTGTTGGCATCTTTAACAAGAAATTATTACAGTGGTGATATAAGCCAAAGTACATTTTCAATATTCCATCAGTTAAGTATAATAGAGTCTTGACAAATTTATCGCAACATATAATTGTTTATTTTTCTTATTTCCCTTTCCCTTTTCTATGTCAGAGAATAAGAACAGCCAGCGAGGTACAGTTAGTGCTTTGGTTCAGGATATTTTATTCTTTTATTACCTTTTTAATAGAAGAAATAGCACAAAATGTAACCAGACTTCTATTTCCTCCACATAGGGCTAAGACATTTCTTTTTCCAAGTGGCCAATAAATGTAAAATAGAAGTGGAACCCCCCAAACAATGTACAATTGTTTATTTGTATCTAAATGCATTTGATTTCTTAGTTCTCTTTGTTTTATACTTGGAGGGCAGATATTTTTTCCAAAGATGGTTGGTGATGTTACAATTTATGTAGCTGAAAGCAAAACTACGTCCAGATGAATTATGATAAAAATGGAGCTATTTTACTTTAGGACAAACTTGGAACATATTAAAAAGATTTTGAATAGAGTTATGCCCACTAATTGACTTTAAAGTCAACATTTAAAGATACATCAATTGGTGGATAAAGATAGATGTTTTCAGAAATTTATGGAAAACCTATTATCTAATTCTTATTTATTGCATATAAACATTTTATTTTTATGTTTTTATGTCCACTACAATATTTTTGTTACATTATATTTTAAATAAAAACCAGTGGTCATTAAAATAAAAATTTCTGAATTCTATAGGCTACTATTTCTATCAGATAGACAAACTCTCAATTTCAATTATTTAACTTAAATATTTTTTTCATGTTTTGCCCGCCTTTCCTTTAACTCTGCAAATATTATTTTGCAAAATAATGTGATTAAGGAGGCAAGAATATAAATTTGATTAATAGGGTGTTTTTTGGCTTGCTTGTAGTAAACTCTGTTCATCGATATTTTACATCTTAAATATTTTTAAGCCATTCTGTTTTCATAAAAGCACTTTTAGTTTTTTTTTTTAAAAAAACCCGTATTTTGCCATGTATAATGTGCACTTTTATTGCCTAAATTATTGAGGGAAAAATAAGGATGCACATTATGCATGGGTATAATGATTACATACCATGGGTATAATAACCCCATGTATCATGTGCACGAAAACATGGTTTTGCATTATACACAAGAACACATTATTTTCAAAGTGATGCTTCAAGTTTTTAAAATAATGAATGAATACTGTGTTTCTTCTCTAGAATTTGGTTCCATGACCTTTTTTCTCAACTTTTGTTGAGAAACCAAATCTACAGAGCCTAACTTTGTTGTCTTTCTCATAATCTATCCCTGTAGATCCCGAGTGAACTTTGAAATACAGGCATTTGGGAAACTGTTCTGTATGTTATTCAATAGTCAGAATATGCATTGTGTTAGCAAATTTGGGACTAATTTCAACATGACTACTGAGAGATAATATTTTATTTCCTAATAATTTCCATCTCGTAGTGAAAAAGAGAAAATAATAGATGTTTTCTAGGAAGCAAAACAAAACACTGGTCCTCACTGGTCAGTGGAAGAGTGTCTCTAGGCAAATAATAAAGATTATCTGTTGAAAGCCACAAGCACAGAAAGCATACAGAGCAGTAATTTCTGATATTCAAATATGTTCAAAATATTGTTATAACTTCAATTGAACTGTTTGCTGCTAGTATAAAAATACATTTAATATTTTTTCCTTTTTTTAAATTTAATTATTGGTCAGGTGAATTAGTATTTAATATACTAGGTAAGTCATTTGATTCTGTAAAGTGATTTTTAATTCTTAACACAGTCACTATTTGAGGCAATTAAAGAAAGTAAAACATGAAATAAAATATGAACCTAGAATAAAACTGAAGATATTACAAATTATTTTTTTTCTGTTTTGTGTTACTTCATAATACTTGTTTTTTATGCATGAGGTATGATGACTTACTAAATGTGCCTTTTCCAGATAATGGTTTTCAATTATTTAACAAATGTTTACTGAGTACTCACTATGTACTAGGTACTTTACGAAATAAAGAATGAACCAAAAAAATATGGGGATTGTCAAAGTTATGAGAATCTTTTCATAAGCTTATTATTTACTACTTTCTCTAGGCAATTTATACATTTGAAAATATAAATATTTTAAATATAGATTGTTAGAAAGTTAAATTCACAAGACACAATAGATCAAAGCTGTTAATGGTATTTGGGCTGATGTTCTGTGGTTAAAGTTGAGAACTTTAGGGGGTTGCCACAAAAGTTCCTCTTGTTCCAATTCCTGTAGTCATTTTAAAAGGACACAAGCATAAAAAGACTGAAAAATAGATCAATTCATAACTAAAGAAGAATAACAGCAAAAAACCCCAAGGAAATCAATGGCTGTGCTCATCGTTGATGCTGTCAAATGAAACTTTCCCACCTCTACTCAAATTAAGCAGTTCTCTTCTCTTTGGGACATTCATATACAGATCATTTTGGCACAGAACTGCCGGTGTATTAGAAGACAGCTGAACAACATTAAAACAACATAAAATGGAGTTATAACACTTTTGGCAATTAAAATATATGTTTGGCAATTTTTTAAAAATATATTTATTGATTATGCTATTACAGTTGTCCCATTTCCCCCCCCACTCCACTCCATCCTGTCCACCCCCCTCCCTCCCACATTCCCGCCCCATAGTTCATGTCCATGGGTCATACTTATAAGTTCTTTGGCTTCTACATTTCCTACACTATTCTTACCCTCCCCCTGTCTATTTTCCACCTATCATCTATGCTACTTATTCTCTGTACCTTTACCCCCCTCTCCCCCTCCCACTCCCTTATTGACAACCCTCATGTTCTAGTTGTTTGCCTAGTTTGCTCTCATTTTTGTTTTATGTGTGGTCATTAATAACTGTGAGTTTGCTGTCATTTTTACTGTTCTATTTTTGATCTTCTTTTTCTTAGGTAACTCCCTTTAACATTTCATATAATAAGGGCTTGGTGATGATGAGCTTATTTAACTTGACCTTATCTGAGAAGCACTTTATCTTCCCTTCCATTCTAAATGATAGCTTTGCTGGATACAGTAATCTTGGATGTAGGTCCTTGCGTTTAATCTTGGGTAATGTAATTATGATGTGCCTTGTTGTGTTCCTCCTTGGGTCCAGCTTCTTTGGGACTCTCCGAGCTTCCTGGACTTCCCGGAAGTCTATTTCCTTTGTGTTTGGCAATTTTAAAAAAAGAAGATAACTGAAGGAAGACAAGCTGGAAAACTTTTAAACAGTATTTATGTCTCGAAGTAAGTAAATACCTTTAACTTTTTTGAAATGTACTTTACAAATTCTCTCACTTATAAATTCTCTCTCAGAAATCTACTGATGTAGTAGGAATATTTAAAAAATAAGTTCAGGATTCTAGAGTATAAAGAGTACAATATTTCCAGCTTATGCTTATTTGCTTGCTTCTTTTGACAAACTCCCAAAAGTACTCTTTTTAGTGTACTAAATTTATTATATTTGTTGTTGTGACCTATTATTTGAGATGGCTGGGATCATACTTAATTTATTAATGAACTGTTTTTCTTTACTACTGTCATGAGAAGAAAGGAGCAAATTGCATGTTTATTGCCATTAACAAAAAAAATTTAAATTCCCACGTAGAAGGCCAGGCCTTCATGTGATTGATAGCATCATTCTGGAGATTTTCTTACGTTGATTACCAGCAATAGAAAATAACTCAAGTTATGTTATCCAGAACCCAGTGGAATTTATTAAGAGGATCCTGGGTTATATCATGGAATCTGAGGGAAATTTATGCAACTGGTCCTTAGAAAGAGCAAAAACCAGGACAACACTGGAACTCTTAGCAGCCATAATATATTTAGTGGTTTCTTGTGAAAGGGTCTGGGGGAGGGACCTGGACAAACACTAGAGATCTAAATGTTCTCTTTGCCCTTCTGGCCCAGAGTTTATCTTACTAGCATACCAAGTAGAATTTCAAGGCATTTCTCCTGTCATACAGATAGCATAAAAATTGATACTGTAAAAATTATTACTTTGAAAGATAAGGACCAATAAACCCAAGGCAAGAAAGGTGAAGAGACATTGTCCAATGACTAGAGCACAGATTGCCTAAATTGTACACCCAAGCTTCTTCCAGATGGGGTGCATCTTCCTCATGGAATTCTCGCCTGTGGATTCATAATCTCTGAACTATTCTGAGGGAGTGCAAAAAAGATGATGGTTTAGGAGGCTTTGATCTACTTTTCAAGGCCAAATTACTAAAGATCAAAATCTCATATTTTGAAAAGATAAAATTCTTTTTGGATTTTTTTACTATTATTGCTTCATAATCTTCTAAGTTATGCTCTGTAATTTTTGCTTTCATTGAGCAGCTTAGAGGAATTCCAGCCCTACAGCTTTTTCCTCTAAATCACCAGAATGGCAAATGCAATGGTCACTAGCATCCCTGCATTTTGCGGCAGACCCTCTTTTCTCCTATCACTTGCCAACTGCTTTTCATCTTATCATTTCACCTTGACCTTATACTCAACCCTCATTTTTGCCTTCATGTTTTATTTTGCTATTTACTTTCAACCTTCATCCTTTAGTTTTTCTTCTTAATTTGCTCTCCTGACAGGCGTACCTATTTTGCCTTAGGCAGTTTAGGGTAATCACTCTCCAAACTAGCGGAGTCCCTTTACGTGGTGTTTCACCTGCATCGCCCTAGACTCAGTAGTGGAATCAACAATGAAATGGACAGTTCTAGAGGGGAATTCTTCAAGAAATATGGTGTTGAAACAATAGATAGTTACTTTAGACATTATTTTTAAATTTGTAGATATTCTCTGATAAAATACAATTTAAGAATTTCTGTAGTAACACATTCATGTGTAAAAATGTACAAAAATTGAACCCCTCAAGATCAGTGATATATTAACCTCCCAATAATTTTGGAATTGGTCTTTAAAACAACTATTTACTGTGCATTAATCTAGAATTTGGTTGAGATTTAATTGGTCATTAAATAGGGTTTTAGTTCTTAAATTATCAATAACTCAAATTTACCTAAATTATGACAATTTAGGACTACTGCATGAATATGGAAAGCACAGGATATTTATTTTAAGTTGTTTTCAGAACTCTGATTAATGTTTATTTATATGACAAGAATACAATTAGAATTTTAATTTATTCCAACTATAACATACTCATATTTGCTTAAATGTACTTCAAACAGTATAATGTCGTCTGAGCACAAAATCTGTTTCCTTTGAAAAAGATGCAAATAATATTTATCGACTCCTAGGATAGCAGCTTATTTCTTAAAAATATTAAATTTGGCTATTTAAAAGATAAAAGTTATAGTTTGCAGCAAGTTACATTGTAGAAAAATAAAATTAATCCAAATTGCAGAATTAGTGAAAACTGCTCTAAGTGGGTATTTATGACATTTTCTATTTGATCCACTAAAAGTTTCAACATTAAACTTATCAAGTGACAGAAAGAAAGTACCAGTAGCTCTTCTCTAGCTATTTGGCTCTGGGATGGGTGGTGGTGAGTAACTAGAATTTCCCCTGTTTTATCTGATTGGAAATACAGAAGGGGTCTCAGCAACTCCTACAGGAACTTTTGTTCACACAGGACTTCATGCTACGTGTTTCTTAAGGACTTCTGGAATTCTCAACTGAGTGAATCAAATATACAGAGAAGTGAGTCCAGCCATTTTGGGCATTGTGCCATTAATCCTGGCACTCAGTTTTTCCTGGCCACTGAAGTTATTTTCTAGAGTACAATAGTTTGCAAGGGTTTCAATGAGTGGCAATGTATTTCCTCAGATTTTGGTTCCTTTCCCTTCTCCTGATGCTAGTACACTGAAATCTAACGGGTGCTCTGCTTTACTAGATCTTCACGGTGCTAAAGCTGCCCCATGGTCTACAGGAAAGTGGATGGAGCATCATTATTAACGTTATGCCATCTAAAGGGTCCTAAAACAGCTCTAGTTTTACCCCTAGTGTTCCAGAAGGCCCAAAGCACCATTTTGCCTATTGATGCAAATGAGAAACATGAGAAATTATTAACATCTTGGTTTCATTTTTACTGTCTTGTGGTGTTTCTCTGTCCACCACTTTTAGTTTTCAATTTAATTTATGGAACAGTATGCTGAATATTTACCATTGAGATCACATTATCTTATTCTACGAGAGGAATTAAAGTGTGGTATAATTCCTGCCTCAAAGGTCTTACAATCTACTTGAGGAGATGTTTTATTCATTTGTTCAGCAAAGATTCATTGGAAATAAAGATGTGAGGTAATTGTTAACATCTGACAACAAAGTGTAGCCCTCATTCTAAAAGAAACAAGAATCATCATACAATTGCAAATAGCATCCGACTCACTGAATACTGGCCAAACCCCCAACAATATTTCACCACCTTCCTTTTCAGTCACAACAAAAAGAGTAGTGAGAGAGAGAAAGGACGTTGGCCTTGTGGGTTGAACGTTATTTTAGTGAAAGTTTATTACCTTTCCTTTATGGGTGTAGGTGCTTTTCTTTTATTACATGAAGCCATATTTTAAAAGAATACAGAAAAATAATTAGAGGTATCTAAACAAAGATATTGACGTCTAAGTCTCCAGCTGAAAGCATGATAAACTGCAAACATATAGGCCCACTCTGATGTCACTCAAGGATTAGAGTGTGTAGTGAGAGAGTCCTTGAAAGATAATTTTGGGATTCCAGGAATATGCGGTGATTTCCATTTCAGTTTCCTCCCTCTACTATTGAAAAGAAAAGGTATTGTTTCATGCCTATTTTCTGAAGTTGAGTAAGGAGGGCTCTTGAACTGTATTTGGAATACTCAAGGTCAGCAGGACTCGAAGGACTGTATAGAATAAATAGGGAAAAGTTTAAGGAAACTTGCATTATGGAAGAGGACTCCAATTCTACTCATAGCTTCATGTGAGGGATCAAGAAGTTACATGAGGGGCCTAAGCCAAGGGGCCACTGGAGGGCACAATTTAGCAAAAGCATTAGAAGTTTATCAAAAGCAGACACAAACATCCCAGAAGGAATTCTTAGCTTAAGGCTTTCATACAAATTAGACAAAATCACCAATCTGGATGTTTTTGACACAGCCTTGAGAAACTGAGTGGGGACGGGCGTCCTTGTGCCCAGCAGCAAGGAGTTTAGGGGCGATGCTGAACAGTGCCCGGAGAAAACCACCTGCACCAACTAGAAGAGCCCCATCGGCAGAGAACGCGTCAGACAGAACACGCTGAATCAAAGCGATTCAAGGACCCCTGTTACCAGTATGTGGGCAGTAACAATGCGACATGTTTGTCTTCTCTGCCTTCCTTCCTGCCTTCAACAGCAGTGCAACTAGCGCCCGGAGAAAAAAGAAGAGATGTCTCTGAGTCAGGCCTACCGTGCCCCCTCGATCTTAGTAAGCAGGGTGCAGTTCTCCTCTGATGTGGGGGCTGGGGGGTGGGAGGACGCAAACACAGACTTAGGTTTGAGAAAGATTTTTTTTTAAAGAAGAGCAGAACTGAATCTTCCAAATAAGATGAGACAGTGATAATAGCCAAGTGTAACAAGAAAGGGGTGGAACTTAGCCAGGAGATCATTAAGTGGAACATAACGTAGCTGGAAGGCAATTACTGGGGAAATTAAAATTATTTGATGCTCAAACCTTGCCTTGAGGACTTGAAACTCTTCAGTAAACTGGTTACACATTAAACGATGAGGGCTTGCATTTAAAATAAAGTTAAAAAATAAGTCTAAATAAACTGTTTAATCCTATTTACAAATTACCCAGCTGTTAGAAATATTATCTCCTCTCTCTTTTTCTACCTCTATCTTCCTTTTCCTTCTAGGCCATCCGTCGTGCAGATATCATGAGCCACTGCTCAGTCTGCACATTCACAAAGCCAAGTTTTCCGTTTTTGGATGTTTCCCAATAAGCCCTTTACGAACTTTGCGGCACCCTCAGACTCCATCCTCCTCAGCCTCCGAAATCTGGTCCTTTTGACTCGGGATGGCATTATCTTTTAATACAAAACAAAAATGCCCTATAAAAGAATACTATGATTTACAGATATATTTTAATGATCATCAGTTTCTCTAATGACATATTTTCTTATGCAATTTCTTTTTATTACTTGCCTTTGCTTTCAAATGGGAGATGAAAATGACACTAACAACTGAAAAATGAATAGAAAAATACTTAGTGAACTTTATTTTGTGAAAATTTTTTTCTTGGATCATTTGTAGTTCCAGTGAACTGCATTTTGGATTTCAGAAATTCAAGATGAAAACCTATGTGCATCAGATCCATTTGTTTAAAGTATTATTTTCATTAGAAGAACAATTGATCATGTTAATGTAACTATCTCCCAGACTCACTGGTTTATTTAAAAATGTATGCATCACTGATTGTTTCAAAGAAGTTCTAACTATATATCAACACAAAATACAATTCAAATACAATTTTTTGTACCAGAATTAAAAATACATATATAAATGCAGGTGGGTTTTGCCTTTCCATGAAGGAAAAGAAACACAGCTCTAATGTACAGTTGAAGCCAATATGAGTAGAGAACATTAGAATTAGTCAAACTACATCTCTTTTATATGATTTCGACACTAGACTTTGTAGTAGGTTTGAGAGGCAGCCTTATTCTCATGGGATGATATATTTACTTACCAAATACTACTGTGGATAATATCTTTGTATGGCTTATACTGTATTTGCATCATATGTTATTTTATATTTGTTTCAAGTTCAAGGTGAAATTGTTGGACACGATATCAAATTATGAGATTATACATTTCTTAGAGCTAATACGGAAACCTAAGTGATCAAATAAGATCTCCTAATCTGATTCACCACTTTAAGGATTATGCCATGTTTAGTGACAGAGCCTGAATTCATAGCAAAGAATCCAAACTTCTCAGTTTAGTGTTATATTTCCCTTAGCCCATGCTGACTTCTAAGGAAACATCTTTCTTTTTAACAAAAATACTGTAATTTGACTGAATTTAAAATGTGTGTCAGTTCTGTCACAGGTAAAGTTGTTGAAATACTAAGAAAACAAGAAAATTGTATGAAGTGATGGAAAATTGTCACTTAATATTACTTATCTCTTCACTTCTCCTTTCTAACATCCCTTTGAATCAAGCATTGATTTATGTTTAATTCTCTCCACCACCAACGCTAACTCTTAAGAAAGGAAAGAAAGAGGAAGGCTTAGAAAGTATATCATCCTATCGTATATTAAGGCTGTTAAATGAGTGAAGAGGATTTAAATCTTCAAAGAATCTAGGACACAGTCCTTCAGTTGTTATTGTGGGGAGAATGTACAGATATGTAGTTAAAATTTAAAATGGTCTAGGAATAATGCAGCCAATGAAGTCTCTAGCATTTTTGTATTATTGTTATAAAAATACAGAAAATAGTATTTCTAAAAATTAATGAAGTTCAGGGATATATAGCTCTGTGAGCAGGGGCATATGTGACTTCAGTCCTCAAAAACTGCAAGTTGCTTGAAGTCCATTAAAATCAGGATGAAAATACAAATTCCTTAACTTAGTAAATGAGAGACTTTGTGACTTGGCCATTTCTCCACCTCCTCAGCTCTGCTGCCAGCATCCTCCCACATCTCCCTGTACCTTCTTCACTCTGGAGAGGTAGTTTCCTACACTTTCTTTCCTCTGTGTTTTCCCCGAAGGCTATTCTCTCTGTTTTCCTGCAGCTCATTTAAAAAAAAAAATTTATTGTTATTCAATTACAGTTGTCTGCCTTTTCTCCCCATCCATCCCCCGCCTCCACCTCTTGATTTTGTCCATGTGTCCTTTATCATTTTTCAAGGCTCAGCACAGGTGAGAGCCACTCTGTGAAGTTGTAGCATTCTGTGTAATTCTCCATTTGATAGTTTTCAAGAGATTTTTAAAAATCTATTTGTCTTCCCATATGTTAAGTGAGCAAATATGTCTTTTACCCTTTATCTGAAATAATCTGCTGCATAGACTTTGCCCATAAAATATTTCTTAAATAGATACATAGTCGAGTAATGAGAAGGTTAAGAAATTCAAATGAATGGAAACAAAACATGTGTGTCTAATTAAGAGAAGTTACTTCCTTTCTCCAGCAGATAGGACCTTGCCTACCTTTTATGAGCATATCTTGTACTTTTTCTTTGAACTTTCTCCTGAAAAACATCAGTGCTATGAAAATGTTCTTGTGTTCACACATTATTCATAACAGAACGGCACACAGGGTTTAACAAACTGCGATGTCTTTGTCACACCCAGTGATATCAGCCAGGCTCACCTCTGACATCAGTGAGTTTACTATAGTTCATTTTGCATGGATGGGTCAATTTACGGCATTAAAGACTCCTGAGGAGTACAGACATTTCAGCAAAACAGATGGAACAGGATCACAGGGCCTCCTATCTGTTAACATAATCTGTGTTCTTACCGATGAATTTCAATTGGCCTCAGTAAAATTGGTGTTTGTTTACAGTTAAACCAGGGAAGAGACAGAAAACCTACACAAATGTTTACCATGTGCTAGCTCCTCACTGTTGCTGATCGGAGCTGTTGTCAGACATTTCAACTGGTTTTATTTAATGATGAGACACACACACTATGCCTGCATCCATCATCATGCGATTTGTCTCTCTAGTTAATTGTTTAAAAAAGAAAGCTAGACATTTTCTTTATATTAAGCTTTGGCTGAAAAAATACATGATCTTTACTTTTATTGGAAAAAGTGTCTCCTGTTCCAGGGGTGGGATTCTTTCATTTGTGTTGTTAACACTTGTATAACAGAAACATTTAATTTAAAAAACCCTCACAAATGAATAATTTTAGACTCTTGGCAATACTCTGATTTTAACTTTCTTTACACTATTTTTAATGATTCCTTATTTTTGCATTTTACATGAAGACTTTTAGGATGATGTGATTAGAAGAGATACTTATTCTTGCAAATGGAGGGGAAGACTTAAAGCAAGGAAAATACAAGAGCTAGGAAATCATCACTATATGAAAATATGAAATATAAAGGTCATCATTTTCATGTGTGTCCATTCACCCTATCTATATTTTGTTTCTAATTGATTGATTTTGGTTGTTTAGACAAGTAGTACTGAGACAGTACTCTCAGCATTAAGCCTGACTTTTATATCTTCCTTTGACCAATGAGCTTAAAATCAAGTCACAAAACCTTTTTGTTGTCTCTGATGTCATCATCATCCCCAAATATTTTTATTTAGAAGTTTCTGAAATCAGTAGATTATGCAATTTATCACGTAGATTAAGTTATGTTTCCCATGAGTCACTGCAAAGACTCAACTATGAAGCAATTTATTATTTTTTAGTTCTGAAAAAAATTTGTTCTTTCCAAGTGTGAGCATCACACTTGAACATCAATTTCCACAGCTAATGAAACACATATAATGGGCTCATTAAAAAAAATATTTGAGTGTAGAATTCCATTCCGATTCTTGAATCTGATTCTAGCAATTTCCACTTGCAATGCACTGTCACATGAAGGAGATACTAATGTCTAAATCCTAGATCATAATTTTCCAGAAAGATGGATTCTAATATAAACCTGGAGAAATATGACTTTGAGTTAGGTTCTTTATTTTCCTTCCCACTTCCCTATTACATTGTGTTTAAACAATAAATAACATTGTTTCTAATCTCATTTTTTTGTGTGTGAGGATGGTATGGATTGAATGTTTGTGTCTCCTTTATCCCAATTCATATATTGGAATTCTAAAGCCCAAAGTGGTGATGTTAGAAGCTGGGTCTTTGTGATGTTACTAGGTCTGAGGGTAGAGGTGGGTTAGTGCTCTCATTAGAGAGATCCCACAGAGCTTTCTGCTATGTGAGGATACAAGGAGAAGCCCACAACCTTGAAGAGAGCCCTTATCCAACCAACCATGTTGGCACCCTGATCTTGAACTTCCAGCCTTCAGAACTAAGGGAAATAGATTTCTGTTGTTTATAAACCACCTAGTCTAGGCCACTTTGTTATAGCAGCCCAGTAGCACTAGGGCAGAAGGGAAGGGGAAGAAACAGTGATAGTGGAGACTAGGGAGAAGGAATTAAAAGAGCAAAAATAGTATCAATGGCATAACCTCATAGAGTATCTCTTAGCTTGCTGCTTTTTAGTTTCTTCCTTTCCATTCCAAAGTAAGTTACTGTAAATAGTCATTCTAGTTTCATTTACTGGAATTCTGATAGTAATCTGTAAGTTGTGTTTTACAGGAAATTAAATGTTGCATAATAATATATAAGGTATACTGAAATTGGATATATGAATATATATATCTAATTCATAATTAGAGCAAATTTCTTCTGAACATATATAACATGTTACTGCAACTATATTGTCTCATAGGTTCAAATTATGTTATAGAAAGATTTTTTTACGAGATACATCTTGGCTAGAATTGGAAACGAAAGTCATTAGAAGTTGTGTCATGTTTAGAGATGACAGAAACAATTCTGTCTTGTGGGCAAAAATAAATCTTTCTTTTTCTTGTATTTCTGTAGCATTCTTTCTATATATCTGCTCTAATCTCATATTACTGGTGACTGGTTGATTCCTGGTTCTTTTTCTCTAATAACTTTAATTTTTCTTTTGTCATTGCTTCTGGTTATTTGGGCTGTAGTCCTCAAGGTTTCTAACTCTATCTCAATTTGTATGGCCTTCACTCTTAATTCATGTCTTCTCCTGGCTTCATCTCCTGCTGTTAACTACCTTGTTCTCTGTAGGCTTGCTATTTTAAATTTTCAAGAAATATTTGATTAGCTTAGCTCCTCTTTTGGCATCAGACCACGTTACAAATTTACTCCAGTCTTTAGATTCGATGTTGTTGAGTCCAGTCAACTGTAGATGTTGGAGTCACATCATGGGATGCAGTCACGTTCAGAGCTGACTTTGACTGTGACAAAAGTAGTATTGCAAACAAGGCAGTCAACTCTAAAATTTCAGGAGTAGAGGAGATTCTGTTTAACTTGTCAAGTTCTCTGCATAGCACCATTGGTAGAAGGAAATTTATAATAATCTTGATGGTCATTCATTCAAGTAATATTATTTTTTATATATCTTTTAATGACTATGTGTCAAACACTATTCTAGGTTCTGAAGTTGTAGTACTGATCAAAAATAAAAATAAGTAACCTACTCTTATGTACCTGCATCTTTGTGGAGAGGAGCAACAATAGAAAATGAAAAAAAAAAGAAGATGGTAAATGCTATGAAGATGGTTGCTATGAAAAACAAGCATTGTTAGGGTTGTTCTCTTTAAAAGATGACATTTGAATAGAGATATGACTCTAACCTCTCCTTAGCTAAGTACCTCTGACTGTTGTCCAAGGAGTTTGCTCACACAGATAAGTTTTAACATCCTTAAAATGAGAGAGGATATGAGTGGGATTTTTTGTTCTTTTTATTCATTTGTTTATTTGCTTTTATACTACTGAAGAAAGTGGATGTTGACAGAAATATGTTCTGCTCTTGTAGCTTATGTCAAATAGTGTGGAAGGTCAAGGAATAGAAATAGTTGTAGTACTGTGTGAGACAAAAAGAAAGGAATCTGAGTCCTCAATGATACCGAAAGGAAGGGAAGGGTGAAGCTTCACCCTGCACTTAACATGAGGTCTTGGGTCTTGGGTATTAGCTATATAATGGCCCGATGACATCTAACATAGAAGTCATCTTCCACCCCATGCCCATATTATATTTTATATTGTATTGAATTATATCAAGTCTGTTCAATTAAAATCTCACACTCAACTTCAACCTTATTTTCTCACCTCCTTTATTCACATTAGCCCCCAATTCCCATCTATAATCTTACAGAACTCTCTACATAATATGTCCACTGCTTTCTGTTCTTTTGCCATGACCTTTACCTAAGCCTTCATAATTTCTATCTTGAATTATTGCAACTATCATCCTTCTAATCTCCTTTTCTATCCCAGATCATATAGTAATCCTAGAGGCATCTTCTTAAATAGATAAAACGCTTCTTTCTTCACATTGACTTAAAATCTTCTGAAAGCTCTTCATTGTCTCATGTGGTGATTCCAAATATGGGCTCTGGTGTTATCAGACTTGGATGTGAATGTGTTTACCACTCAACGCTTTAGTTCTCTTACTTCCCACACCATGATCTGGAAAACACTATGATCTGGAAAACTCTCACCCTTCCTTCAAGACCCAGTTAAAATGTCACCATGAAGGTGAAAGAAAAATGCTGCCAACACACTTTGACTCCTGCCATTAGGAAGGGTCTCTACAGGCGTGACTTTTATGTGCTCTTGTTACATCTCTTCTTCTCAGGACAGGTGGAAGGACTCTCGGATTGGTGAGTTGGGGAGGAAGAACTGTGGATGCACGGTGCTGCTCCCTCCTCTCACCTTATTCTTGGGGGCTGGCCTATCGAGGCACATCTTTTCTTCTCTTTTTTCTGCCATGTGGTGAAAGGGCCTATTCCTATCTTTTTAAACCTGAGGCTCAGTATTACAAGCCCATTGTTACTGCATACATATATGAGGCATCTGGCATACATGAAGTGCTCAATAAATAAGTATCAAACCGATATTGAATGATTGGTGAAAGTGATATTGATTTTCTAATATCCTGCAGAACTATGACAAAGAAAAGCAATAGTTTGGTGTGCCCTTTTTCCATTCCAACAGTCGACTACTTCTCCAATATTCTTCTCCAATATCTTCAGAAAGTGTAAATTCCTCTTCAGTAGATATGATGGTCTGTACATTAAAAATTACCTTGGGGTGCTTGCAAAATTTCCCTACAAATTCATAGGTGACCCTCAAGATTGTATCATGCAGTAGTTTTGAAATCTAGGCCAAAATCTGCCCATTTTAACAAGCATCACAGACGAACCTTCAAATAAAGCTTGGCTTAGGTCCTGAAAGAATTTTGTTTATATCTCATTACTAGGTTTTATTTATTCAAGTGCCTGTTTTCCCTAGTAGATTATGAACTCATGGGGGGGGTTTGTGTCTCATCATTTCAAACACATAACACAGAACCCAATAGCTGGTAGTTAGTCAGTACATGTCGATGGAATCTGTGTTTATTGATAAAGACACTCAAGTGGCTGTGCTCCATTTTTTATATATAAAGCCAGCATTTTAGGATATTCAAAAAGAACACAATGAATGCATCATTATTCCATTAAATTAGCTCACTATTAGCTTATGAACAGTCTATAATTTTTGTTTTTCAAATTGCATAGCACTTAGCATGTTTCTTAAAAAATACTAAACATATTTTTATGCATAATTCATAATTCTACATTAAAACTGTCATAAAGTTCTTCTTTAAAAAACATAGCAAAATGATAAATGTCATAGGAGATCCATATAATGCATTTTCTCTATTTTGATCCTGAGGTTTGGCCATTTCAAATGTTCTCAGCTACCCGAGCTTTCACTTGTATATACTTTCATCTGACTCTAAGAGCATGTTTGCTGGGCAACAGAAAGAGAGAAGTCTTTCAAACATAAATCCATGAATTTCTCTGAGAGGAAAAGGCAATATTTGCTACATTACTTAGGGAGTGAAAAGAAAGATTTAACAATCTGACCCACTTCTTTGCATCCGTGTTTCAGTATTCAAGGCTGCACTCGGACTGGGTAAAACTTCTCTGATTATAAACCTTTGGCTAAAAGTTGCTCATTGAAAAAGAAGACTATGTCTTTGGGGATTCCTTCTGGCGATTTCAGTATTCAACGGATATACTAGCTTAAGCTTTATATTCTGAAAATAGCACGAAACATCTAGAAGCACTGAATTTCTTCTCATTGAAAATTCCCACAGTGAATTTGGGTGTTTCAAATGTATTTAGAAGTTAGCAAGATAGATAGTGTTTAGAAATATCTTAAATCTCTGTGTTTTATCCTAAAGTATAATTACTGTGGAAGTATGTTATTAGTATTACACTTGTATATTATAATTACAAAACTGATATAATTTTACACATGGTTTACAACCTCAGGTTGTGACACATGCGTATTCTTTTTAAGTCTGAATTATCAAATGACAAATATTTATGTAATAACTGTCTCATCTGTGTATATAAGGTGTACCCTGAGAAGAAACACACACACAAACACACGTTCTTTACTTCCTTAAAACAAGTCCTCATATCAGTGGTAAATAATTATGTCTCCTTTCATTATTTGTTAAACTGATACATATTTTCATAACAGTATTCACAGTTAACATTGCTAAGATAAAGTTAAGCAGTAATTGAACTACCTTCCTTCCGTAAACATCCATTGTCTCCACATAAAATTGAAATATGGTTTAGATCGAAATGTTCTAGCACACATCAATAACAAAGAATATCTGAAGTAAAAGCTATTTTAATGGTTTTGAGTCATGGAAACTGTTTTTATATCCAATGGTAGTACTATAAACTTTCATTGAAGTCATGGTGATTCCCATAAGAATTATTTTATAAAGACAAGCATTATATTTTAAAAAAACATGCAGGAAGAATTGTCAAAGTAATTGCACCTATGCTTTCAATATTGTTAAGTTTTGTCAATTACACTGACAATTTATTTTCCTTTTTTTAACTTAAGGTAAAAAGGAATACCTATTGAATTGTCTGAAAACTTTATTATTATTTTGATTTTTTAATTAATAGTACTGACTGAATAAAACATTTCCTAAAGACTCTGGGAATGTGTCAATATAATCATTATTAACTTTAATTAGAATAAGAAATTTTAAAAGCATAACAGATGGGCTCCCTAGATCTTTACAGCATTCCTTTCAGTTCTTCAAATACATTTATTTTGGTAGTCTTAAGAAAATATTTTATAATAGTCAAGTATACTAATTTTAAAGGTTTGTTTTATAAGTAATTTGGCAGAGAGGAGATATGGTAAATAATTGAGGACACATGGACCATTTTTTGAGAAATAAAGAACATGTGATATAAATTCTTGACTAGTGACCCTGCCGATGAATACTTAAGAAGTATTTGTGTTATTGTTGTTCTTATCTCAAATGTAAAGAAGACTTTTATTAACACAGACTACTAAGACATCAAAATACTTATTTATTAGTTTAGAGCATTTTTCAAAGTTATGTTGTATGTATTAAGTGCTATTTTCCACAATTTATAAAATTATATTGACTCTTTTTGTTAATCATCTTATATTTCTCTAAGTTGAAAGTGTAAATTATTATCAGTGAAGACAGCTTTAAGTTGTAACACCACAAAAGTCCTAGAGTAAAACAAGCAGAAAAATTTCAGGTATTCCACACAGCAATATTTTTGCTGATATGTCTCCTAAGCCAAGGGATATAACAGAAAGAATAAACAAATGGGACTACATCAAATTCAAAAGCTTCTGCATGGCTAAAGAAAACATCTACAAAATGAAAAGGGAACCAGTTATATGAGAAAACATATTCACCAATGATACCTTGGACAAGAGTTTTATCTCCAAAATATATAAAGAGCTCATACAACTCAATACCAGGTAGACAAATGATCCAATTAAAGAATGGGCAAAGGAACTGAACAGATACTTTTCCAAGGAGGACACACAGAGGGCCCAGAGATATATGAAAGGATGCTCAGCATCACTATCCATCAGAGAGATGCAAATGAAAACCACACTGAGATACCACTTCTCACTGGTCAGAATGGCCATCAAAAACAAATCCACAAACAAGTGCCAGTGAAATTGTGGAGAAAAGGGAACCCTAGTGCACTGATTGTGGGAATGCAGACTGATGCAGCCACTGTGGAAAAAAGTATGGAATTTCCTCAGAAAACTAAAAATGGAACTGCCTTTTGATCCAGCAATTCCACTGCTGGGATTATACCCTAACCCTGAAATACTAATTCAAAAGAACCTATGCACCCCAGTGTTCATAGCAGCACAATTTACAATAGCCAAGTGCTGGATACAGCTTAAGTGCCCATCAGAAATGAGTGGATCAAAAAGCTGTGGTACCTTTACGCAATGGAATACTATGCAGCAGAATGAAAGAAGGAGCTCCTACCCTTTGTGACAGCATGGATGGAACTGGAGAGTTTTGTACTAAGTGACAAAAGCCAAGTGGCCAAAGACAAATACCACATGATCTCATCTGTAAGTGGAAGCTAATGAACAAGAGAAACAAATGGACAAATAGAACCAGAGACATGGAAATAAGGACCCAACTGACAGTGACAGGAGGGGAGGAGGGAAGGGGATAACAGGGAAAGAAGGAGAAGGGTCTAGTCAAGGAACATGGTAGTCGACAAGAGGGTAGGGATTGTCTGTGGGAGCAGGAGGTGGGGTGGTGTGGGGCAGGGAGAGAAACAGGGGGATTTTGGGACAATGTAATTGAACAACAAGAAAAGAAAGGAAAAAGAAAATTAGAGGACTTGAGTTTATGTCTTAATTTTGCCATTAACCAGGTGCTGATATTTGTAAAGTGTAATTTCTCTCAGTCTCAGTTTCAACAACATGAAAAATTTTATGGAATACATAATTTATAATGTTTATTTATTTCTGAAACACTTTTCAGCCAACAAATATATGTATTTAACACTTATGATGGATGGGCCTGGTATCTATGTTATATGAGGCACATCCCTATATACTGTGAATATTGAGATAAAGAAGGTTAGATTCTCCCAGCTGTGAAGTTTACATTCTTGTGGGATTGACAACCAATAAACAAATAGTATATGATTTTAGACAGCAGTAAGAATAATGGCAACCAAGGCGGGAAAAGCAAGTGAATAGGATGGGGTGCTATTTGAGTGGCATTTTGTCAAAGCCAGGTGAGAAGGATCCAGTCATGCAAAGACCTGGGTGAGAGTTTTCCCTCTAGAGGGCAGAAAAGTAGTTTGAATTAGATGATGTTGGGTTTTGGTGAGGAGTTTAGATTTTATTTTAAATGCTATGGAAAGCCATTGTAAAGTTCAATTGAGAGATGTGGCATGATTTAATTTATCTCACAAAAACAAAATATTGTGACTGTGTGGAAATGACTTTTATACTACACGTTACAGCCAAATAACACATATATTTATGCATATACATTTATGGAAGTGAGTATGCATATACATATCTATATATGATGAGAATCAATTGACTTGATGAGAAATAAAATGAATGGATGAAGGATTAAATCAAATTTGATATGATAAATCAAATCAAAATGATTCTGTAAAAGTTCCCTTCTAATAATTAAAAAAATATGTCAACAAAAATGTAGTTGAATAAGAAGGGCATTTCAATGAAAACCTAGTTTTCATTTGTGTGGGAAGGTGGTATGAGGTACTAAATTGTAATTAGAGGTTGGATACCTGTTCACCGCTCCATAGGCAGGCAGCAGATCAGTAGTTCTGATGAAGGGAATGAAGATGACTATTTTACCAATAACAAAGCATGTAAGATGCTCTTTTTCTTTTGAACTGACCATGAGATTGAAGTTTTTAAATGAAGAGGCCTAAGTCCAAACAACTAGATTATGCCTGTTTTAAAAACAAAAGTTATAAAATTGAGATAGCTTGATGGAACATTGCTGGTAAATGTTATTGGAAAATAAGAATTTCATGTTTATATCTGAATGAGTTAACATGCTTTGATTTTAGATTATACATAGCTTTAAGTGACATCAATTCTTTTGAGAGCAACTGATGCATGAATAAGTAAAGTCTAGTTTCTAGTCTGTTAGTGTATTTTTTATCACATGTTTTAAAGAGAATATTTTTGTAACTAGTTACTGATTTACATTTACTTCTGAGGAATCTTGTTCTACTGGCCCTTTTTAAACCTGTTGAGTGTTATTAGTGGTATTTTTTAAAATTTCATCTGTATTATATTTTTCCCATTACCATCTCCCTTATATCTCCCCCCCCGCCCAATCACCACACTGTTGTCCATGTCCATGAGTCCTTTTTTGTTTTTGCTCAGTCCCTCCACCCCCTACCCTCCCACTAGCTGCCATCTGTTCTCCATCTATGAGTATGTCTCTGTTTTGCTTGTTAGTTCAGTTTATTCATTAGATTCCACATATGAGTGAAATCATATGGTAATTGTCTTTCTCTGACTGGCTTATTTCACTTAGCATAATGTTCTCCAGGTCCATCCATACTGTTGCAAAGGGTAACGTTGTCTTCTTTTTTATGGCCAGCAGTATGTTTTTAAGTCACCCAAACTCACAGTGTGAAAGCATACTCATTATCGTCTTCCCAGATTTTCTCCAGTCCCTCAAATTTCTATCCATTCTCTCCTTATGTTCCTCATTTTACCTGACTAAAGCTTTTAGAGCTGTGCCTGGTACCTAGTAACCAAATAGTAGTAGCATAGTAATATTGGCCATGATAATAGTTGTTATTCACACTATCTATATACTCTATCTTCCGACCCAGAAACTTACGTTCTTCTTCATGCATTCTTCTGCTGTGTTAAGTATATAGCCATTTCACAAACTTAATATTTGCTTGATATTACCTATTATCATATCACTGAGATCAAATCTCATTGATATAAGACTGGCCTTTCTTCTCTGTCCACTGCCATTGAGTTAGTTTGGGCCCACATCATCTTATCTTTGTACAAGTACCATCCATGTGAGAGAACCCCTATTCTGAACTGTACTCTTTAGTGGAACACCCTCTGAACCTGTGCTAGCCAAGCCTCCAAGGGTGAGAAATCTGTGGAGCCAACGGAATGGGCTTTCCTGGACCTTGTGTCCCCCACCCTTCCAGAGTATACTCCCCAAACCTAGGACTGTTCAAAGACCTCTTCCTTGGTTTTATCTTCCACTGGTTTGGGTGGGAACTCACAGGACTGAGCTATGGCCAAAAGTTCTTTATATCTTGGATATTATGGAAGTGGGTGGTGATGGTAGTAGATGGTTTTTTGTCTGAGATTTCTCGTGGTGAAGGAGAGAGCTGGAGGAGGGAAAAGAAGAGGGGCGCAGGCAGGGGCCTGCATCTGCATCCTTACCCTAGCCCACAAATGTTGGTGGCAGGTCTGTCTGAAGAAATACAACAATTTCTTGATTAGCTTTCCTCTCTCCAGTCACTTGCCTCACACTTCTTTCTCCAACACTTTTTGGTAGCTCCTCTTTAGTCACGGGAAAAGTTTAACCTTCTTGGCAAGACATATAAGGCCTTCCTATGTCCCAACTTCATTTATGTTATGTCCCAACTTTATCTTGTGGCCTCAGTATGCATCTCAATCTCCAGACATTCTACTTTCAATCTCCTCTGAGAGTCATATAATTTCCCCCACACATTTGCTCTTTCGTGTCTGTATGCAAAAAAATGCATACTTTTGCACTTCCTGGAAGTTCTTTCCCATCACCCTGCCTTTAAGAATATGCTCCCTCTTTAATGAACAAATGCATATTTTCTCAAAGGTTGAGTAATGTGTGTGTGTGCTTTTTTACAACAAATATGAAGTAAGTCCAATTCTCACAAATATTAGTCAAATTAAAAAAACCTCATTTTTGAAAAGGTACAAATGTAAAATTTAGAAAAATAACTAGAACTATGAGAAGAATGTTTACCAGCAAGTTCATTAATTATTTTGGATCTGGAACTTGTTTTTGTTTTATTTTGTTTTTTTCCCTTTAAAAATGATCTGTATATTGCATTTTTGCCTACCACCCAAAGTCAAATAATCTTCTGTTGCCATGTATTTGGCTTTTACTATCCCCCATCCCTTCCCTCTGGTAACCACCATACTGTTGTCTGTGCCTATGAGTTTGTTTTATATCCCACATATGAGTAAAATTGTGTGATTCTTAAGCGTTTGGTTTTTACTTTTAATAGTGATAAGAATGGTGCAGAACTAGGAAAATTCTGGAAAATGTTGATTTTACTTTAAAGTGAGAGTTTGGTGTTTCTGTATTTTATTGTTCTCACTAAAACTTCATAAGTGTTTTTGAACTATTTGAAATAAAAAGAGAATATGCTCATTTTTCAAGATCCAGGTAAATACAAACTCTTTTATCAGTTTTTTTTATTCCTTAAAGCCTTTTTTTTCTCCTCCATACAGTTTCCCACTTTGTACCTTCTTTGACTACAATGCTTTCTATAGTATATTGTGTTTATTTGTTTGACCATCTGTTGTCTTTGTGAGAACCAAAATTATTCAAGGACAAGTATCACTTATCTTTCTAAGTCTTTATACTGTCTCCTCCTCGACATGCATCCTGGCTCACTGTATGGTTTTTAAAAAATGGGAGAAAGGAAGAATGGTGCATATCACCTTTTGCCCTGCTTTCCCTGTTGAGGCTGTTCTGTTGTTCATTTGTTCCATTTCTTTGATTTGAATTTATCTAGTCCTTTGCTGTATTGATGGAGATGGACTATGCCCCTGCAACACTTCTAGTCCATGCAAATTTAAGAATAATTTAAAATTATTTTCTTAAAGCTCTCTGCTTCATTTGTCAGAATTGACAGTTATAAGGAATTATTACTATGTAAATAATATATGAATTAGGGTTTTTTTTTAATAAAAGAGGGAAAGTATTATTTGCCAGCTTTCTTATTTTCCTTTGGCAAATTGCATACTACATTCAAGAGCTCAACACCAAAATTGATTTTTATTCTTAGTCGAAACTAGAGCTACAAGACAAAGAGTTTCTGTACCCTGTACCTTTGGACCTTCAATAAGGATATTTTATTGTGAGATGGCCACAGCAAACTCTAGAGACAGCTACGTATTATTTTCATGTACATTCTGTAGTTATTTGGGTATAGTCGTGTTAGTAAAATAATCTGACAAGTCCCTAACTGCAAAATTTGAGAGAGTTTTAATATAGGAACAGATAGTTCCTAATTTTCTAGATTTTTTAAGAAAAAATATGCAAGAAAGCAATTATTAAATAATGGAGATAATGAAATAATTATTAAATACTTCTTTTAGAGTTTAAAAAATTCTGGGGAAACAATGGAAGCTAAACAAACAAGAAAAACCC
Source organism: Desmodus rotundus (assembly GCF_022682495.2). NCBI lineage: Eukaryota > Metazoa > Chordata > Mammalia > Chiroptera > Phyllostomidae > Desmodus > Desmodus rotundus. Next base: position 170,676,880 of record NC_071388.1, read on the forward strand.
CCAGAAAATGTCTGGGAAACTTAGAAATGCCTATGAAAGGAACTGAATTTAGCAATACCTATGAGGTACTGTATTAAGTACTCTGCATAACATTATTTTATTATTTCCTTTAATCATCATTTATTATGATAGTGTTATCCCCATGCTACAGTCTAGGAAATGGTTACTTGAGGAAATTAAGTAATCTGTTCAAAGTCACAGGGTTAGTACTTTTGGAACCAAGATTCAAAGATATTTTATATGGCTAAGAAAGCCTACGCTTAACCATTATACTGTAAATCTTAGACTGTACTAAGATTTACTAATCTTTAGACTGTACTAATCTAAATACTACATGAAGGCTACACAAATTGTATGGAATGCCGAGAAATTATTAAAATGATATGAATATCTTTGAGCTACATCATGCTTAAAAAAGACAGATCATCATCTATCATCATTTTCACTCTGAAAGTTTTCAGTGTGTCTTAAAATAGCAATAAAGTTAAGGACACTTCCTGGGGATTAAGGACTGGTTAGAATTAAAGGCCAAATGCTTTCAACAACTTCTCTTAATCAGAGATAAAATCTCCGGAAATGCCTTGTGTCCTCATCATCATTGTTTAATTGGAAGTTCCTTACTTGAGTTTAACCTACTAACTTCTTCAGCTTTTGTTAATTATTAATATTGAAGCCACAGTAATGACTAAACTTTTTCTTTGACTTAGTATCCATATATTCCTCCCACTCCCAAATACACCTTCATGGGGAAAATTTACTTAATCCTAAAATATTTTATAAAATGTGTATATTAATTCTTAAATGTAAATATGACAATATTAATTTGTTACAATGGGATTCAAAGCAAAATATGATTTATATGTTACCACTCTTCAACCTATAAATGACATCATTGACTAATGCAATGACAATATTAATTTTCTAGTCATTTTGAATTTAAATCCCTTCCTGCGTACGATCTTATTTATAACTGTAAGAAAAACCGCTAAAAGAGGACAACCAAGACAATTTGCTTTTACTTTTTGATAAATAAAAATCCTGCAACTGCTGAATGATTTGCTTTCATTTGAACACTGACTGAAAATTCCACGCATGAGGAATGGGAATGCCTTATTTTTAAATTACAGATGACCAGGTATTTCTTTCAGTTTCCCAGCAGCTAAATTTTCTTTTGATATTTTAAAATGGAAGGTCATCTTTAAGTTGTTTCCATTGAAACTTGGCTCATGTAAGAAATGCAAACACATGGAACATGGTATACATACATGATTTGTTGCTTCACAGTATCATTCTTAGTAGCTGCCTTTTACATGTATTCTTTAAAAAAATGTAGTTTACCATCCCTTCCACTGAATCCTGAGAGTAGAAAAATAATGAAGCAAAGCTCAGGAAATGTCAGAGGAAGGTGCATCCTGGGAGTGTTAGGCCATCACTTTCAGGAAATGACAATCTAGTCCTCTATCACGCTCCTCTGTCCAGGCTTTCTCAATGTGGCAAGCTTCCTCCGATTCATGCCTCTGTAAGTGGTTGTGGCTCCAGTAGGAGTGGCTTCAAACTCCCCTTCTAGGAAAAAGTTTCCATCATTCACCATTTCCTGCAATTGTTATACCTCAAGCTGAAAAAGCTGTGCCTAGCTGGGAAAAGGCGGGAATCTGGAACTCTCCTTTTCCTGTCTATCACCTGAATTAAAGCCAGAGGGAGGGGAAAGGGATATAGCACATTATGACATCTCCACTGAAAATGGAATTTTACAAAAATGTTTTAGAAACTTAACTGCTAATTCCTGAATGGATGCTTTAATTTTTGTAGAAATAGAACCAACAAGGGAATGTGATCATTTTCAAAATTATAGTCTTATAGTTTTTTGAAATGTTTTCTCCATTCTACCTTTGTACACGTCCCAGCATTCTAAGTCACTTTATTTGAAAATGATTGAACAGAGCTGGAAGAGAATCACTCCATTTTTCCTCTTGGTTTCCCATTGTCAAATGGAGCCTGCTCAATGTTGCTGAGCCGATGGCCAGGTGTAAAGTCTGGGTTGGACTGTTCCAAAAAGCGTTTGCACGTATCTCAGGCGCCCTGTAAACTCACTTGTTCTTTCTGCAGTAATTATTGATAAAATGGAGGTAAAAAATGATCAATACCCTATAAATTCTTCCTGGTGATATGCTATTATAAGAAGTTGCACAGGCTACTACTTCGTGGACATTTTTCAAACCTCTAGCAGCCAACTCCTGTAAGGAAATCACACTTTTCTGTTACCCAAGAGAGAAGGACTTTTCGTGCTGTCCATCAGTAAGAAAATAATCTTTAAACCAAGGATGACTCTTGACCTAATTTCAATGTAAATGTATAACATCTATGTCTTCTATTCAGCATAAAAATAGAAATTATATGATTAAAGATTTCCTTTTTATTATCACAGCAAGTGGAGATTAACTCTTTAACATTTTTTCATCAGCAATTTTCACGTGTGGGTAAAACTTCAAAGGTCACAAGCTAATGCCCCTTTTTGAACACAGAGGAAAAAAATCATTCTTTCTTCTTCTTTCTAATTTATCCATTCAGTGTTGGATACACTAGACAGAATTATCAGTTATACAAAAATATCAGAGAGAGAAACATAAACTTACTTATAGGCAATTCTCAGACTGTTTTCTCTTGGTTAAATATGGAAACAAAACTGATGAATACTTAATAGAAATATTTACATATTTTTTCCTTTAGGCTCTGGCCCCTTTTTCTTGATGATTCAGAGAGAACAGTAAAGAAAAAAATCCTTTGTCATGTCTCCTGTTTGCTTTCTTTCTTTGTAAAATTAAAATGTTTCCCCACACTGAGTGATTTTGTTTAATCCATTCTGGAGGGAACTTCAGTAGCTGAGATGGCCCCGTTCTCGAGTTTCTTTAGCCACCAAGGGATCCTCCAGAGTAACAGCCAATATTGCTGTGCCAGCTCTCCTAAGCTCTTTGTGCAACAGTCCAGCTGGGCGCAGTGACTTTCTTGGCTTTTGCTATTTTTTTTTTCATGATATTTCCTGGCCTCATTGTGAGCACTTTTTCATTGTCAGCCAGCTTGTGAACTCTCAGGAACAGACATCCTCACAAACAAAATGACATTATGAAAAACAGTCCTCAGATATTGGCACATCAGCAAAACAGATGGGGATGTAGAAAAGGAAGAAAAAGGGAGAGAGGGAGAAAAGAGAGAGAGAAGGAGAGAGAGAGAGGATTCTTCTTTGGAAAGATTGGCATGGCTCGACTGTATACATAATGTTCATCCATTCTGTACCATCTAAAGCAATACAATTGTTAACTTAAACAAAGGAATTGTAATATAATTACATTAAAAGAGAATATAGTATATGAGTCTATAGAAGGAATTCAAACATAAAATTTTAAAGAAGTTTCTTGGCAAATCTCTGGGCTATTGTTAATGAGTTTACATTTAAAAACTTCAGAAGCTCCATAAAACAACTGAATTAAAATTTATATAAGATTTGTTTTATGTATATTAGATATTTATTTTGATTAAAATCTTTAGTTTTCCTAATAAACCAAAATTCAAAATAATGATTGATTAAAAATTGTGAAATAATAAAATAAACTCAAAATGGATAAAAGACTTAAATATAAGTTGTGACACCATAGAGGAGAACATAGGGAGGAAAATCTCAGATATTACATGCGCCAATATTTTCACCAATATGTCCCCTAGAGCAAGGAACATAAAGGAAAGAATAAACAAATGGGACTTCATCAAAATAAAAAGCTTCTGCATGGCTAAAGAAAACATCAGCAAAATAAAAAAGGAACCAGCTGCATGGGAAAATATACTTGCCAATGATATCTTGGACAAGGATTTGATCTCCAAAATATATAAAGAACTCACATGACACCACCCCAGGAAAACAAATGATCCAATTAAAAAAATGGGCAAAGGACCTGAACAGACATTTCTCCAAGGAGGACATACAGAGGGCCCAGAGACATATGAAAGGATGCTCAGCATCACTAGCCATCAGAGAGATGCAAATTAAAACCACAATGACATACCACTTCACACCAGTCAGAATGGCTATCATAACCACGTCAGCAAACAAGTGCTGGTGAGGTTGTAGAGAAAAGGGAACCTTAGTGCTCTGTTGGTGGGAACGCAGACTAGTGCAGCCACTGTGGAAAACAGTATAGAATTTCCTCAAAAAACTAAAAATGGAACTGCTTTTTGACCCAATTTCACTGCTGGGATTATACCCTAAGAATCCTGAAACACTGATTCAAAAAAACCTATGCACCCCAATGTTCACAGCAGCACAATTTACAACAGCCAAGTGCTGGAAGCAAACCAGGTGCCCCCTTCATCAACTATTAATTGACTATAGACACATGAATTTTTCCTGGGCTCTCTATTCTGTTCCAATTATAAGCCAAAAAACTAGACAACCTGGATGAATTTGATAAATTCCTAGAAATGTACAACCCTCCCAAAATAAATCAGGAAGAATCAGAATCTGAATAGACAGATTACACCTAATGAAATTGAAACAGTAATGAAAACAACCCAATAAACAAAAGCCCTGTACCCGAAGGCTTCACAGGTGAATTTCACCAAATATTCTGAGAAGAACTAACACATTTCCTTCGCAAACTACTTCATAAAATTCAAGGAGGGAAGACTCCCAAAATCATTTTACAAGGCCAGCATTATCCTAATTCTAAAACCAGATGAAGACACTACAGAGAAAGAAAATTATAGGCCAACATCCCTGATGAACAGAGATGCTAAAATCCCCAAGAAAATAATAGCAAACCAAATACAGCAATGCATCAAAAAGGTCATACACCATGATCAGCTAGGATTTATTCTGTGAATGCAATGATGGGTACAACACTTGCAAATCAATACATGTGATTCACCACATAAACTAAATGAAGAATAAAAACCACATGATCATATCAATTGATGCAGAAAAAGCTTTTGATAAAACCCAGAATCCATTTATGATAAAAATTCTCAGCAAAGTAGGAATAGAAGGAATACATTTTGGGAGTCTACATATAGACAAACTCACTGCCAGCACCATACTCAACAAGCAAAAGCCACAAGTTTTTCTCTTATGATCAGGAAAAAGACAGGTATGTCTGCTGTCACCTCTCTTATTCATGGTAGTACTGAAAGTCCTAGCCACAGCAATCAGACAAGAAGAAGAAGTAAAAGGCATCCCAATTGGAAAGGAAGAAGTAAACTACCTTTATTTGCAGATGAAATGAAACCGTACATAGAGAATCCCAAAGATTCCACCAAAAAACTATTAGAACTGATAAATGAATGCAGCAAAGTAGCAGGATACAAAATTAATATTCAGAAATCATTTGCACTTTTATATGCCAATATAACTAACTTTTTATATGCCAATAATGAACTAACAGAAAGGGAAATTAAGAAAGCAATCCCATTCTCATTTGCTTCAAAAATAATAAAATACCCAGGAATAAATCTATCCTAGGATGTAAAAAACCTGTACTCAGAAATTTATAAGACAATGAAGAAATAAATTGAAGAAGATAAAAACAGGTGGAAGCACTTACTGTGTTCATGGATGGGAAGAATTAACATCATTAAAATGTCCATACTACCCAAAGCATCTATAGATTCAATGTAATTCCTATCAAGATTCCAATGACATATTTCACAGAACTAGAACAAATATTTCAAAAACTTATATGGAACCGCAAAAGACCCTGCATAGCAACAGTGATCCTGAAAAAGAACAACACAGCCTGGTACTGGCATAAAAACAGACAAAGATCAATGGAACAGAATAGAGAGCCAAGAAATAAACCCATACTTTTATAGTCAATTAATATTCAACAGAGAAAGCAAGCACATACAATGGGCTAATGATAGTTTATTCAATAAATTGTGTTGGGAAAATTGGACACGTATATACAGAAAAATGAAACTAGACCACCTTCTTACATCACACACAAAAATAAATTCAAAATGGATCAAAGACTTAAATGTTAGACCTGAAACCATAAAAATCCTAGAAGAAAACATAGGCAGCAAAATCTCAGATATTACTTGTAGAAATTGTTTATCAGATATATCTTCCCATGCAAAGAAAACAAAAGAAACAATAAACAAATGGGACTACATCAAACTAAAAAGTTTTGCACAGCAAAAGATATCATCAACAAAATCAAAAGACAATCTGCAAAATGGGAGAACATATTTGCTGACATATCTGATAAAGGTTTAATATCCACAATTTATAAAGTACTTACAAAACTCAACATCTAAAAAACAGAAGACTCAATTAAAAAATGGGCAAAGAATCTGAAAAGACATATCCCCAAAGAGGACATACAAATGACCAATAGACATATGAAAAGATGCTCAATGTCACTAATCATCAGAGAAATGCAAATAAGTACCACAATGAGATTCCTTTTCACACCTGTCAGAATGGCTATCATCAATAAATCAACAAACAAGTGCTGGCGAGGATATAGAGAAAGGGGAACCCTTTTGCACTGTTGATGGAAATACAGACTGGTGCAGCCACTTGGAAAGCAGTTTGGAGATACCTCAAAAAGTTAAAAATGGATCTGCCTTTTGAACCAGCAATCCCACTTCTGTGAATATATGCGAAGGAATCCAAAACACTAATACCAAAGGACACAAGCACCCCTATGAGCACTGCTGCATTATTTACAATCGCCAAGATATGAAAGCAGCCCAAGTGTCCATCATTAGATGAGTGGATAAAACAACGATGGGACATTTACATAATGGAATACTACTTGGCTGTAAAAGGAAGAAATTTTTACCTTTAGCAACAGTGTGGATGAACCTGGAGAAGAACATTATGCTGAGTGAAATAAGCCAGTCAGAAAATGACAAATACCATATAATTTCACTCATATGTGGAATCTAATGAACAAACTGAATTACAGAGACAGAGACAGACTCATAGAAGAGAACAGATGGCAGCTAGTTGGGGGCATGGTTAGCAGGTGGAGGGATTGAGCAAAAAGGAAAAAGGGCTCATGGACATGGGCAACAGTGTGGTGATTGCTGGGGAGAGGGGGACATAAGAGAAGTAAATGGTAATGGGAAAATATAATATAAGTAAAAAAGTAAATAAAGTGTTTTGTGAAAAATAATTGAAAAATTGGAAGAGATGGCAATGAGGAGATACAATGCATTTTCACCTGATAATTAGCTGAATGTGTGCCAATTCCTAACCTAGCCTGAACTTATGCTTACTGATCCAACAGGCAAATGGAGAAATACAGTGTGATAATAAGCACAGTAGAAAGGGTTAAATTTCATAGATAAACCAGTAAATTACTATAAAGACAAGATTCCAGTTTTTTCCATCAAATAAAGATTAAAGTAAATAACAATATCTAGAATTGCTAGAAATTAAGCATTTAAATAAAATAAATATTGAAAGGCTCACTCTTGCTTTTGGTAGAAATATTACTGATACAAATTTGGGGGCAAACCAGTAATACGTATCTATGGGGGAGAAAAGAATTCTTTACTATCTTTGGGTCTAAGAATTAAACTGACATGAGAGAGATGAACAGGGGAAAAGCATACAGAGTTTGTTAAATTTTTACATGTAAATAACAGCTTTCACAGGAGAATGAAGACCTGAAGCAGTGACCACAGCAGGAATCTTTTATACCTTTTTGACAACTTTGCATAATTCTGCTTGTTCTCTCTTGCATCTCTGCCACTGCAATGAGAAGAGTATGACCAGGTTCGTCCACTTGTGCCTCTGAAACAAAGCAAATGGCCTCAGCTGACTCAACCTAGATTCAAAGACCCTCAGCTAATCTTCAGCAGAATGAGAGAGCTAAGGTGAGGTTGGCAGAGCTGTCCAGCCTTGAGCTGCTGATCTTTGAGATACACAAAAAAATAAATGTTCATTGTGGATTCCACTGAATTTTTAGGTGGTTTGTCATACATTAAATACTAAAGTTTATAGGGACTTTTCAATGAGAAAAACATTCATACATTCAAGCACAACAAAACATTTTTTGGGGGGAGAAAGTAAATAATTAACTGAGATTATTTTAGCTTTATAAATATGGACTGTTAAATATTTTCTTTATATTTAATTATATTCTAAAATATTTATACAATAAGTATGTATTATTTTCCACACATAGAGTTTTAAATAAAAATGGTAGATAAAAGCATTATTTATCTTCTGTCATTACAAAGAGAACAAATTGCTGTAGGAACTTTCTTATTAATCCAAATAAAATTTTCCCCTGGAAAATAAGGAATAATTCCTGAAAAGTTATAGGAATAAAAGCATATGAATCAATTACTCAATATTATAACCTCTGGGTTTGGTGGCTTTAGAGATTATATTTTGGGCCTGTAAATATATCAATGTAATGTTATATCTAATTGTAAAAAAACTTTAAAAGTAAACTAGATTTCTGTTTCGTAGCCGAAATATGAGTAGTGTGTTTTTTTTTAGTTTAAAAACTTTATTCAACTTTTTCATGGCTAAAGATAATTTTCCCTTAGAAAAAGTTAGAATAATGTTTTAAATGATACTATGGTACCTGCTAAATGATATTTGAGACAAATTAGAAGCTCTTTGCATTTGATGTAAAACAGGCAAGATTAATTCATCCATAGGTTTAAAAATTTATCCTGGAAGAATTTTAAATTTTGTGTTGTTATTTTCACAATGATTATTTCAAAGTCTGAGAAAATTTGCAGGTTATATTTTATATTTCTCTTTTCCTGAGTCCATACATCAACCCATCAGCAAGTCATGGTGCTACTTCTTTGCACGTCCACTTTGAACATTATACTGTCAAAGTATAATGTTTAAAGTTAGAAAGTTGACTTTTTTACCAATATCAACTGAGGACCTTCCAACCATTTTAAAACAATAATTAATGAGGGAATCAGCAGAAAGGTAAGTGGCTGAAGGAACATGTAAAGAAGAGAGTGTGATATAGTCTATTAAGAAAGGCATGCTGAAATAAGTTTTCAAATTTAGGGACAAAACTGGGCAATATTTTAATATTTTGCTACAGGGTAATAAAATTTCAACCATTGGGATTGCCATTTTTCTGGAAAGAAATTACTTACATCTCTAATGGAATGATCTACAAGTACACATGTAATTTCATGACTTCTTATCCTTTATCAATAGTAAATAGCAAAGGAAGCAAAGGTACCTCTAGGGATTTAAGTTATTGCTGGGTGATCCTGTTAGACAATGCCCATCAGGGTGCTGAAATTACATGTAACTATACTATTGATTTAGTAGTCCAAAATATGGAGACTATTCTTTGGGGATTGTGATCACAAAAAAGGAACTGTTATGAAAAATAAGAATATATCAAAATAAATTGCATTAGATAAACTGTGCCCACAAATTCTTTTCTGTTTTTTCCATTAAGTCATATTTCTTCCTTTTAAACTTGGGTTGGTTTTATGACTCTTTTAACAAATAAAACTAATCAGAAATGGGTGTTCTGTATCTTTTCACTACTGGATCTTATCCGAATGACTCCTATCTCAATAAATATTTGCTGCACAAATGAATAGAACTTAAAAAAAATTTGACTTGACCATGTTTTTCCAGTTGACAAATGAATTGCCAAGACACATAACTTTTATTGAAAGGAGATTGTGATTTACCTCTGTGCAAAGGAGGTTCCTACGTAAAGTTCTGGAGTGAACAGTTTGCCTTTACCTTCCTGTCTTTCTGAGGCATGTTCTCTCCCAGTTCAGAATTCTTGTGCTGCCTCTTCTCATATGATGGCAGCAGCCCAAGTTGAGTTCTTAATTAAAGGTATCCCATTATTTTTTCAGATATCTTCCTTATTTTTTGTTCAAACCTCTTTGAAGTCTGCCAAGTCATCATGAGTAATGAGTTAATTAGATAAACCAACCTCTGCTTCAGTATTAGCTCTGTAAAAGAAAGCACAGAATAGAGAGCCTGGGGTTTGAAGTCAGACTCAGAAATATTAGTTGTGAGTCATAACACCACCCTTCAGTTAATACTTGTATGAATTTCGATGGGTTATTTTATTTCTCCAACCTCCATTTTCCCATGTGGAAACTGAGGAATATAATACTACCAAGTGAAGCGGTTGTGAGGATTAAAATGTACAATGTATACATGCAACAGTGGAAAATTGCAACCAACCTCACCATTCTTTTGACATTGTGTCTACAAATGCTGACTCTGACTAATAAGTAGCTTGTAGATAAACAGCATGTTTGCATAAGAATCCTAGGAACTAATTTCAAAGGTAACAGAATCTGACCTTCAGGTATCCCAACTCCAGGAGATTTCCTGATCTTCAACCATGGATGCAGGATGATGAAAACCAGGATAACGTGTACTAGACCATTGCTTGACCAGTTTTGAGATTCTCGTATGAATGGATTGTGCTTGTCTACATGTAGAGAACTTTTCAAACCTCTCCCCTTGATCTCTTTGTTCTGCTTTCTCACTCCCTTCTTATAAAAACTTCTGCCTGCACTGAGAGGGGGAGATAGGCTATGAGAAAAGAGTCCTGTGTTTTCTCAGGGGGCTGGCACTTGAATAAACCACCTTGCTTCTCAGCCGCACCTGTCTCACGAGTTTCGCTTTCATTGCAGCAGGCAGCCAGACCTGGGTCCAGTTACATACGTAGTTCCTATTTTACGGCAAAGCATTAAGTAATTGTGGCTATTGTAAGGAGTGAGTTTCCCCACCTCATACGTCATACTGCCTTTTACTAGATGTCTTCCAAAAAGGTGAGGATTTTAATTGTGAGAGACGGGAGAGATTTTGGGTTAGGTGACTTTTTCCTGGTAAGTCAGCCATCTCTATCTTCTCCTTCTAGGGCAAACTCTGCTTACTTTGGAAGGAGACATTTCAAGGCATAAATGGCCAATTAGCCCATTTTGGTTGACTAATCCTAGCCAAAAAATCAGCAGAAATTTTGATTACTGTTCCAAGAAAAGCTACAATTTTTAAATGTAATTAAATTGTAAACTTTGAAATTACATGCATGCTAGATATTTAACAGTTCTGTATATATAACACAAAAGAAGTTTTATAGGATTTCTTAATGTAATTAAAAAACTGAGCCCTCCCTTTCAAAGAATCTCTAGGTGTTGTGACAGTTTACATGTCTAAAAGAGAACTAAATACAGATTATGCTTATAGAGAACATTTAAGACAATAGTTTTTAGGCATTTTGGATATGGAATCTAAACAGGTTCCTTTGAATAAGTGAGGTGGAAGTGAAATGCTGGATAAGGTGTAATTTAAAGCATGTTGAATTAATTAATTAATGAACAAGACAAGTAATATTTTTTGGTCCTTGGGAAAATGTAATTTTAAAGATGTTACCTTCTAATTCCTGAAGCTTGTATTATTTGAAAGTGAATTTAAATCTTAGAACACATTTCAGATGATTTGGTTCATCTAGCCTCAGCTCAAAAAGATGCCATCAGGACTTCAATAGCAGATTAACTCCTAATTAATTGAGATCCGTATTCATAATTGAATTTCCTTTGGTCAAAACCAGTCTGCAAACTTTCAGCTAATGATTTTATTTCCTGTTACCATATTCTACAACTAAGAGCTTAGTTTTGAGGCTAAGTTTTATATTTATACCTTTTTCTTATAAATTCAGAACATAGTTCAACCACACATTTGAAGTATTTGCTGTTAAAATATATTTACTTCACTTTAGAAAGAGTATTTTAGGTTCTTTTGTTTTTCTGGATCTTATTTATGCATAAAGTTATACTTTAGCAAAATAAGAGGTCCTAATTAGTTTCGGAGTGAATTAATCACTATTGGAACTTAGATCAAACTCATTCTCTTCCTGAATAATTATTTAGGGGTCTATGTTACCCTGGAAATCACTTTAACTCATTCCATTTGGTTTAGGAACAGCCTGGCATTGTTTAAAAGAGCATACCTTTAGAATACTCAAATTTTCCATGAAAATTAATTTGCTCCACTCTATTTAAAAGAGTCAGCTGTTCTATCTTTGTTTTAGCCATCCCCTGCTATGCTTACTCTGGTGGCAGGAATCACCTTTTAAAGGTCACCCAGAGCCAGTAAAATCAATTCAGCCAGTGCCAGTAGTATTCTGGCTCCTCTGTGACCTATCCCATCATTAGTCAGTGCTATGTTCTTGAAATCCATTATCCATTCAGTAACAGTATGACATTGGGGGGAGGGGCATTTCCTTTCGTTTAAACAAAATAGACTAAAATTCTTTGGTTTTTGTGTACGTGAAATATATTCTAAGAGGTCCATCTAACTAGGTCAGCCTTTTCTCACTCCACCAAGCCACAGTCTTCATACATTTGCAGCATATTATCCTTTTCTGTCATTGCTTATAGCTTAATCAGATATTAAATGTGTTATTTTTCTTCAATCACCTTTTAGTAAAATACTAATACTGTAATTGATTCTAAAAGTTTTCTGATACTTAAAAGCTAGTCATGATGAGACTAAAACTATGTTCTATTTTTTTGTAAGTTGAAGCCAAAATGAAAAAAGTCATCTACTCAGTAGAAACTTAAGGTTGACCTTAGGGCACCTTCATTGTCTTCCTAATTTCCATTGACACTCCCCACCCGAGGTGCACACGCACATGTGTGGAGTGATGACTTCATCAATAAAAACAATTGGCATCTCCTTATCTTTTGTAAGATATTATGCAAAGGCAGCATCCAAGCTAGTTTCCTAATCTCATCCCTTTCTAAATCATTTTCTACTATAGTTCTCCCAATGACCATTTAGTCCCTTTATACCCCTTGCCCCCACCACAGCAATCACTACACTGTTGTCCATGTCCTAGAGTTCTTTTTCCTTTTTACTCAATCCCTCCACTCCCTACCTGTGCACCTCCCCACCTTAGCTGTCATCTAGCTCTCAGTCTGTCTCTATTTTGCTCGTTAGTTCAGTTTGTTCATTAGATTCCACATCTAATAGTGAAATCATCTGGTATGTGTCTTTCTCTGACTGGCTTATTTCACTTAACATAATGTTCTCCAGGTCCATCCACACTGTTGCAATTGATAAAATTTTCTTCCTTTTTATGGCTGAATAGTATCCCATTGTGTAAATGTCCCATAGATGTTTTATCCACTCATCTAATGATGGACACTTGGGCTGCTTCTGTAGCTTGGTGATTGTAAATACCGTTGCAGTGAACATACCTCTTCTATATAAACATTTGGCAACTATCATTGATATCACTCTCAAGTTCCTCAGATGTTTTGAAGATATTGAATTAGATGATAGATGATTCCTTACACCTTTAAATTTCTGTACAGAAGACCTTCATCCAGCAGTATTGCTAAGTGTAAATATTAAACTATAAAATTTCCTGCAAATAGAATGCATGTATTTGTGTAGGAAGTATTCAGATGCCATTTCAATGCTTTCTCATCAATTGAAGTTGGCAATAATCTATTCCTAGATTTTGAATAAAAAGTTGTCACTCATTGATATATAATAAATATAGAAAATACATTCCTTTAAGGATATCTTTCTCTTCTGGAGGAGAAAGGAAAAGCACTGTATGTTGGACTTAGGAAATGGCAGTCAGCAAAGCTGATAAATATAAAACATAGTTCCTGTTATTTAACAGCCACTCAATATGCATTTGTTGAATTACCTAAACATTTTTTGTCTTGTCAAAAATTTTTATTGAGATATAATTTATGTATAGTATCATGTTAGTTTCAGTACAATACAATGATTCAATGTATGTATATATTGTACAATGATCACCACAGTAAGTTTAGTTAACACCCTTTATCATACCTAGTTATATTTTTTCTTGTGATGAGAAAGTTGTGATGAGAAAAATTCACATATACAACACAGTATTAACTATCGTCACCGTGCCCTACATTGCATCTCCAGGGCTTATTTATTTTATAGCTAAAATTACCTAACATTTAGGAAGACCTGTCATTTGATTATTCTTTCTGTGTTCTTTATATTACAAAAGTGAGATTAATACCTAGTTTACTCAAACCAGAACCCTGGATTCCTTGGTTCTCATCTCCACATTGCTCTCTTTGATTCTCCGTATCTGTCCATTTCATTTACTGAACCTGCCCACTTCTTGCCACTCCCACTAAATTGCCATAATTCAGAAAACAGTAATTTTTCTCCTAAATTAAAACAACAGCTTAGCGAAGCAGGATTTTTTCTTTTGTGCTACTTTACAACTTGCCTCCCAAGCTCCACTCATGGTGAAGTTTTTTTCAGTTTCTAGAATTCCCTATAGTTTCATATTTTTGTACCTGCTCGCTCTCTCTTTTTTTGCTCCTGTGATATATTCCCTTTATCTCTGGTAAATTTCTCAACTTTGATATAATTTATTTCTGGTAATTTTTCTGAGACTTACAATCTTGGTTAGGTGTCTGTTGTACATGATTATACAGAATATTGTACTACCTCCATTTTTACAGACATCATATTATATTTTAATTGTCAGTTTATTGATATCAGTGACTAGACAATAAATTCTGAGAACTAAGAAACTGTTTTGTTCATTGTTGCATCTTCAACACCTAGCATGATGCCTGTTGTAGTTATTCAATAATCATTTATTGAATTGTTATATACAGGGTAAATGTTGGCAAACTATTTACAGAAATATCATTTTTTTGGAAAATAGATATGACCATTAGTTTATGGATTGTCTACAGTTTTTTGAACCACAACAGCAGACACGAGAAATTGGAACAGACATTCTATGGTCTGCAAAGTCTACAATAATTATTATGTTATCTTTTGATGAAATGTTTGGTGGCTATTAATACAGGGCCATGTAGGTTTTTTATGTTTTCTTGCATGAGCTTTGGTAATTTTTGTCTTTCACAGAATTTAATCTCCTGTTAATTCAAGTGTAACAGTTGAGAATTGTAATCCACCCCACCATTCTCTTGACACTGTTCCTGTAAGTGCTGACTCTGACTAATATGTAGTTAGAGTAAACTTGTAGATAAACAGCATGTTTGTTTGAGAATCCTAGAAAATAGCTTCAAAAGATACAGGATCAGACCTCAGTCATCCCAGCTCTGAAAGATTTGCTGGCCTTCAACCATGGAGCCAGGATGGAGTGAAGCCAGGATAATGTGAATCTGGGATGACTAAATCAGGTTAATGCACATCAAACTATCACTTGCAAAATGCACAGAGTGGGTGACTTAAAAGACAGAAATTTATTTCTCATGCTTTTTTGAGAGCCGGAAGTCCAAATGAAGTTGCCTGCAATGTTGGTTTCTCATGAGGACTCTTTCCCTGACTTGCTAATGGTCAATTTCTCATTGCGTCCTTACATGGCATTTTTCTCTGTGTGCATGCATCCCTGTTGTCTCTTCCTCTTCTTCTATGGGCAGTTTTATTGGATTTAGGCCCTCCCCTTATGATCTCATTTAACTTTAATGAACTCCTTAGAGGCCCTATCTCTATGTACGATCACATTGAGCTTTAGAGCTTCAATCCGTGAATTTTGAGGGAGACACAATTCAATACATGACATTTGATAATGTCCCATTGGGAAAAGCGAAGTCTGTGACCAAGCCCAGGGTCAACATGGGAAGGCACCACATGGGGCAGGAGCACTGGAGGTGTGGCTCGACAGGAGCCCACCAATAGTTTGCAAATTGGGGGAAGATGTAGCTACAACTCACGAAGTAGCTGCACTCTGATAGTAATTTTTTTTTAAATGTATTTTTTTACATTTTGCTCCTTTGGTCTCCTTTTCTATAATAGAAATCAGTATGGCATAGGTTACTTACCATTTAACTGCTTTACAAGATACACATTAGTCTTCTCAAAGGTCAAAATTTGTTTAGCAAGCAATTTATATACAGAGAGGGAGAAATGGAGATTATTTAAGAACAAATTAAAGCTCTGTCGTTGCCACTACAGCATTATGGAGGTGGAATAAGTAAGTCTTCATATTTCATTAACAGAAATTATCCTAAATGATTTGATCTAATGTTATTTTGAGGAAATTTCAGTAATTCTCGTCAATGCCCAAGCCTAAGACTGCTAGGACTCATTTGCAGTTGAGCCACTTGGGTTTATCAGTCACTACAGTGAGGGAGAAAGCACACCATGAGGGATGAAGAGGTACCATGGTAACAGGCTGGTAAGAGGGACTTGTTATAGGGTTTGGGCTTTGGTTGGGTGATTTCAGAAAGGGTCCAAGGGATTGGGGGTTTGCTATAGATTGGCTGTTGTCAGAAAGAGGGGGAAATTCTTACTTTGAACTTCTATGACTGCGTTCAAAATAAATCTGATAGAAAGGGTAGATGAGAGCAAGGCTTAACCATTTAATGTAAAGCACTCATATTGGCTGGGAGTGGGGAATGTTTGAGATTTTGTGCTTAATAGTGTACTCAGACATGAGACAGAGTGGTCTTGTTTTTACCTTGATCCATTATGGACACCGAGTGGACTTGTCTGACATTGATGTTCTGTGTGACTGTGTTCAACAGGAGAGAACCAAGGCCTTGCTGTCAGTCCCCTGGCATCTACTGGAAGTCAGGGGCTGCATTTGCTTTCTCGTTCTTTTTTCCTTCATTCCACCTTGGATGGGGACATAATACCTGATAAAAACTTCTGTTTCATATGTTCAAAGTAAATATGCTTTATATATGACAAATAAGAAGCTTTTTGGAAATTCTATATACTAGTTCCAAGTTTTATTCTTTTAATTTTTTGGTCTGGACCCAGAGTGAGCCTCATGGAATCCACAGAGGAAATCCCTGTGCGTCTCTCCCCTTATTCTGTAAGCATCTGCACACACGTCCCCAGGTTTCCAGAATCCAGACTCTGCCTCTGAAGCTCCACCCTCAGTGCGTCCTTTTGTGCTGAGTACTTTGGATCTTTCCTCCTTAATTACCCATCAGGATATACTTGCCCTGCCTCATTTCCTCAGTTCCCACAGCTGCATTAAAAATTTGGCTAACAAATCCTTGTGAAAGCTTTATTACCTTTTTAACATTTCATGACAAATCCTGTTTCATTGTGGCTTCCTGGAAATAATCCTTGACTTCAAAATGCTAAGGCTTTCTAGACTAGAAGTTCAAGAGTTACTTGGGGCCAGACAAAGCGTTTCTCTCCTTGAAATTTCCCAAACAGAACTGGTGGCTTTCTCCTGTGTCAGTCTCAGTTACAGGCTATTCCTCTTAAAAAGTAGAATGTTTCCTTATTAGTGATCTGCCAGGCCTTAGAAAGTATAAACCCTAGGAGCCTAATTCTGGGAGGGGTGTAAAGGACGCTGATTTGGAATGCTAGTTTCTGGTAGAGGTTAGAGGAAAGAATGTTTCATTATTTTATTGCTGATTTTCCAACAATAGGCTAGCTCTCTCTAAATCATACCTTTGATGTGTTTGAGATATGGGATTATTCTGATTTTAGTGCGAAGTCCAAATAGTTACGTAACTCAACAGATGGTTATTATCATTCTCTTCAGCAAAAATCTAATCTCGCTTATCAAAGAGTAAGTGACCTGTGGAGAGAATTCAAAGAATAAAATCTCAATATTTGCAGGGAAATTATTTTATCATATCAAAGAGGATTTTACACTCATCCTAAGAGTATCACATGACCTCCCTAATTGTTAGATTTCTTCCCGGGGATGAAAAATTTAAATAGTTTTACTGCTGAGTAATGTATTTAGCATCTGTGCTAGAATGATTTCCAGTTATTATTGCAAATTATCTCTTTGCAGCACTGATGCAAAAAAGAATGAAGGGCTTTCGACTGCTGCAGCAGTAAAACAGATGAGGTGACTCTCGTTACTGGGAATGTTGGCTCTACTTGAAGGGTGATGGTGGGTAGCTGTTACAGGATATATTAAAATATTCCGTGCAACTGCTGCGTTCCCAGGAAAGACAGATGCTTTCACCCTGGCTTTAATAAAGAAATTTCCAATAAATAAAAATGGAGACTACAGCAGAGGTAATTATTCAAATTTATTTTGAGTTTCAAAGATTTTATTATTAACTAATGTAACACATCTGGGTAATTTACTTAAGAACGAGAAAATACAAACGTCATAACACATTGGAAAAAAGATATAACGCAAAACTAACCTCCTAGAGAAATGTATGATATCATGTACAAATATGCCCCCAAAGTAGAGATATCTCTGACTTTTTCACTGGCTTCAACTATATTAATATTACCAAGAAAAAGCTGTTGATAAGCTTAAGAAGCTCCAACATGTCTACTCTTTAATCTTTATAAATAAATACATTTAATTCAAGAGCAAGTAATTGTTATCAATTGAATTTTGTCCTCCCTTAATCCATATGCTGAAGTTCCCACCTCTAGTACTTCAGAATGAGACCTTATTTGGTTGGTAATAAGGTCATTGCTGACATAATTAGTTAAGATGAGGTCATACTGGAATAGGATGGCTCCCTAGTCCAATACAACTAAGTGCCCTTATTAAAAAGAGAAATTTGGACACAGAGACACACATAGAGAGAATATCATGTGACAATAGAAACAGAGGTTGGAGTGAAGAAGTCAAGAAATGACCCAAATTGTCAGCAAAGCACTGGAAGTTAGACAAGAGGCATGGAAGATTCTCTCTCACAGCCCTCAGAAAGAAGCAACCCCGCTGCTACCTGATCTTGGACTTCTGGAGGCCACAACTGCGAGACATAAATTTCAGTTGTTTAAGTCCCTCAGTTTGTAATACTTTGTTATGGTAGGTTTAGCAAACTGATGTAGCAACTAAAACATCTTATTTGTATTTTTATATTAGATGATTGAGCTTATGACCTAAGAAACTTAGTTTAAGGTTTTATGTAACTTTCAAAGGATCAAGCAAATGATCCAACAAAGTGCAGTTTTCCCCATATATTTTTATGTTGTTATTTAGCAGAGAAAATATATGTATCAAAAGAATAAATTGACTTTTCCTGTTTAGTGTGACTTTTATGGAAGCATAATTACTTTTAAAAAAGCATCAATCATAAATATAGGCCTGGATGAATTTTAAGACATATGTATATAATATATGTTATGTAATTATACCCATATCTTTAGCCTTGTTTCTTGATCAAGAAACATATTAGTGGAACCCACTGTCCTCATTTTTTTTGTTGTGTTAAAATTAAATAACATGATATTTATCATTTTAAGAATTCCTAAATGGCATTAAATACATTCGCAATATTGTGTAACCACCATCACTATCTACACCCAAAACTTTTTCATCACCCCCATCTGTACACACTAAACATTACCTTAACTTCTTTCCTCCCCCCTGTTCCTCGAAACCTTCTTTATACTTTATGCTCCATGAAGTTGCCTATTCTAGGTACTTCATACACGGAATCATACAGTATTTGTCCTTGAGTCTGGCTTATTTCATTAAACATAAGGTTTCCAAAGTTCATTCATTTTGTATATATAAAAATTCCATCTCTTTATGGCTGGATAACATTCCAGTGTGTGTATATATCCATTTTGTCCATTCATGTGATGATGAACACTTGGATTGCTGCCATCCTTTGACTGTCGTGAATAATGCTGCCGTGAGCATTGACAAACATCTTTTCAAGTCCCTGTTTTCAGTTCTTTTCGATATATATCTAGGGGTGAAATTCCTGGGTCATATGGAAGTTCTATGTTTAACCTTTGGAGAAACTGCCAAACTGGTTTTTATAGCACCTTCACCATTTTACATTCCCACCAGAGATTCAGGAGAGTTCCAATTTCTCCACATCCTTGCTAACGCTTGTTATTTTCCACTCTTTTTAAGTCATCTTAGGTGTAAAGTGAATATTTCATTATGGTTTGTTATTATTATTATTATTTTTGCTGCTGAATATTAGGAGTTTTTTATATGTTCTGAATCTTAATCTCCTATTAGACAAATGATTTCCAAATATTTCTTATGTAGATTGTTTGTTTTCACTTTTTAAAAAAACAATGTCCTTCAATGCACACGTTTTTAATTTTGAACTCAATTTATCTATTTTCCCTTTTGTTGCCTGGGGCGCCATATCAATGCAATCATAGCCAAAGCTTAAGTTTAGGTCTTTTGATACAAGATTTACCTTGAAGGAAGATGGCGGCAACATAGGTGGGAGCGGAATCCACTTCCCCGCAACGCCAGGGAAATACCTAGCTGATCTGAAGAGCAGAGCGAACAGCCAACAGTATTCCAGCATATACGAAGATTAGAGACCAAAGATAGAGGACATTGAAAGATCTGACGGTGAGACAACAAAACCTGGAGTGCTGAAAAGACTAGAGTTAGACCGTGTTAAACACATAAACGTCAACTCAAGACCAGTGAGCACAGGAGAGTAAGGAGACAGCACCACCGAATCCCATTGGCATTCTACCATAGAAGTTCATATCATAAACCCAGGGATCCAGAACAAAGCAATTTAAGAAGCAGAGGCCAACAAGAAGAGCCTCACAAACAATGGGAAGACAAAGAAACAATTCCCAAATGAAAGGAAAGGAGGAAGTCTCAGAAAGAATACTAACCGAAAAAGAGGCAAGTCAACTATCAGATACTGAGTTCAAAGCAATGGTCATCAGGAAGCTCACTGAGCTCTCTGAGCTCAAAGAGAACTACCAGAAACTACAAGGAAACTACAATGAACTCACTGCAAACTATATCAACATGAAAAAGGAAATAGAAACTATCAACAAGAGCCAAGAGGAAATGAAGAATACAATTTCTGAATTGAAGAACACAGTAGAAGGAATTAAAAGCAGACTTGATGAAGCAGAGGATCGGATCAGCGAGCTGGAGGATAAAGTAGAAAAAATCACCCAGAAGGAGCAAGAAAAGGAAAAGAGGCTCAGAAAGAATGAAGAGGCAATAAGGGAAATGCAGGACAACATGAAACGTAACAATATCCGTATAATAGGAATACCAGAAGGAGAAGAAGAAGAGCAAGGGATAGAAAACCTGTTTGAAAAAGTAATGATAGAAAATTTCCCTAATCTGAGGAGAGAAAAAGTCACCCAAATCCAGGAATCACAGAGAGTCCCAAACAAGAGGAACCCAAAGAGACCCACTGCAAGACACATCATAATTAAAATGGCAAATTTCCAAGACAAAGAGAGGATCTTAAAGGCAGCAAGGGAGAAAAAGGAAGTAACATACAAGGGAGCCCCAATAAGGTTAGCAACTGACTTCTCAATGGAAACGCTCCAAGCCAGAAGAGAATGGCAAAAAATATTCCAAGTAATGAGAACCAGAGGCCTCCAACCAAGACTACTTTACCCAGCAAGGCTCTCAATCAAGATAGAAGACCAAATAAAGAGCTTCCCAGACAAAAGAAGTCTAAAAGAATACAGCTCCACCAAACCAGCTCTGCAAGAGATGCTAAAGGGACTGCTTTAAGGAAAGGAAGGAAAAGAGAAAGACAGAGGAACACAGGTAGGAAATAATGGCAATGAATAACTACCTATCGATAATAACCTTAAATGTAAATGGATTAAATGCTCCAATCAAAAGACATAGAACAGCTGAATGGATAAGAAAACATGACCCACACATATGCTGCCTACAAGAGACCCATCTCAGGACAAAAGACTTACACAGACTGAAAGTGAAGGGCTGGAAACAAATTTTCCAAGCAAACGGACAGGAAAAAAAAGCAGGGGTAGCAATACTCATATCAGACAAAATAGACTTCCAAAGAAGGGCCATAAAGAGAGACCCAGAAGGTCACTTCATAATACTCAAAGGAAGAATCCACCAAGAAGACATAAACATTATAAATATATATGCACCCAACATAGGAGCACCCAAATACATAAAGAAAATCTTGGAGGATTTCAAAAAAGATATTGACAGCAACACAATTATAGTAGGGGATTTTAACACCCCACTATCAAAAATGGACAGGTCTTCCAAACAAAAGATTAACAAAGATATTGTGTCACTTAACAATACCCTAGAGGAAATGGACTTAACTGATATATACAGAGCTTTTCATCCCAAAGAAGCAAAATACACATTCTTTTCAAGTGTCCATGGAACTTTTTCAAAGATAGACCACATGATAGGACACAAAGCAAGCCTCAACAAATTCAAGAAAATTGAAATCATATCAAGCATCTTCTCTGACCACAAGGGTCTGAAACTAGAAACCAACCCCAAGGGTAAAAACCCAAAACACTCAAAATCATGGAGACTGAATAGCATGCTATTAAACAATGAATGGGTCAAGAACGAGATTAGGGAAGAAATCAAAAACTTCCTGGAAACAAATGAAAACGAACTCACAACAACCCAAAACCTATGGGACACAGCAAAGGCAGTCCTGAGAGGGAAGTTCATAGCAATACAGGCCTACCTTAAGAAGTTAGAAACAGTTCACACAAACAACCTAACCCTACGCCTACAAGAACTGGAGGAACAACAACAAAGACAGCCCAGAGCAAGCAGAAGGAAGGAAATAACCAAGATCAGAGCAGAACTAAATGACATAGAGACTAAAAGCACAATTGTAAGGATCAATGAATCCAGGAGCTGGTTCTTTGAAAAGATAAACAAAATCGACAAGCCTTTAAGTAGGCTTATCAAGAAGAAAAGAGAGAGGATCCAAATAAACAGAATTAGAAATGAAAGTGGAGAGATTACAACTGATACCACAGAAATACAAAGGATCGTAAGAAAGTACTATGAAGACCTATATGCTAAGAAATTTGAAAACCTAGGTGAAATGGACACATTTCTAGAAAAATATAATCTTCCAAAACTGACTGAAGAAGAAGCAGAAAACCTGAACAGACCAATATCAGCAAAGGAAATTGAAGCAGTCATCAAGAAACTCCCATCACACAAAAGCCCTGGACCAGATGGTTTCACAGGAGATTTCTACAAAGCATTTAAGGAAGAACTAACCCCTATCCTTCACAGACTATTCGAAAAAATCCAAACTGATGGAAGACTCCCAAACTCTTTTTATGAAGCCAACATCATCCTAATCCCAAAACCAGATAAAGACACAACGGAGAAAGAAAACTTCAGGCCAATATCGCTGATGAACATAGACGCTAAAATTCTCAACAAAATATTAGCAAACCGCATCCAGCAATATATTAAAAAGATCATCCACCATGACCAAGTGGGATTCATCCCAGGGATGCAAGGATGGTACAATATTCGCAAATCAATAAACATAATACATCACATCAACAACAGCAAAGACAAAAATCACATGATCATATCAATAGATGCGGAAAAAGCATTCGATAAGATACAGCACCCATTTCTGATAAAAACACTCAGCAAAGTGGGAATAAAGGGAGCAGTCCTCAACATAATTAAGGCCATATATGAGAGACCTACAGCCAACATCACACTCAATGGGCAAAAACTTAGAGCTTTCCCACTAAGATCAGGAACTAGACAAGGATGCCCTCTCTCACCACTCCTATTCAACATAGTATTGGAAGTCCTAGCCACAGCAATCAGACAAGAAAAAGCAATAAAAGGCATCCAAATTGGAAAGGAGGAAATGAAACTGTCACTGTTTGCAGACGACATGATAGTGTACATGGAAAACCCTATAGACTCCACTCAAAAACTACTCGACCTAATAAATGAATTTGGCAAAATAGCTGGATACAGAGTCAATACCCAGAAATCAAAGGCATTCCTGTACACCAACAACGAAACTGCAGAAACACAAATCAGGAAAAAAATCCCATTCGATATAGCAACAAGAAAAATAAAGTACCTAGGAATAAACCTAACCAAGGAGGTAAAAGACCTGTACTCAGAAAACTACACAACACTGAAGAAAGAAATTAAGGAAGATACAAACAAATGGAAGCATATACCATGTTCATGGATTGGAAGAATTAACATCATCAAAATGGCCATACTACCCAAAGCAATTTATAGATTCAATGCAATCCCTATTAGAGTACCCATGACATATTTCACAGATATAGAACAAACATTGCAGAAATTCATATGGAACCATAAACGACCTCGAATAGCAGCAGCAATTTTGAGAAAGAAGGACAAAGCAGGAGGTATCACAATACCTGATATCAAACTGTATTACAAGGCCACTGTAATCAAAACAGCCTGGTACTGGCATAAAAACAGGCACATAGACCAATGGAACAGAATAGAGAGCCCAGAAATAAACTCAAATCTATACGATCAATTAATATTTGACAAAGGAGGCAGGAGCATAAAATGGAGCAAAAACAGTCTCTTCAACAGATGGTGTTGGGAGATCTGGACAGCTACGTGCAAAAAAATGAAACTCGATCACCAACTTACGCCATACATGAAAATAAACTCAAGATGGATAAAAGACTTAAATATAAGTCGTAACATCATAAAAGTCCTTGAGGAAAACATTGGCAGGAAAATCTCAGACATTCCACGCAGCAACATCCTCACAGACACATCCCCTAAAGCAAGGGACATAAAGGAAAGAATAAACAAATGGGACCTCATCAAAATAAAAAGCTTCTGCAGGGCTAAAGAAAACAGCACCAAATTACAAAGAGAACCAACAGTATGGGAAAACATATTTGCCAATGATACCTCAGACAAGGGCCTGATCTCCAAAATATATAAAGAACTCACATGACTCCACTCCAGGAAGACAAACAACCCAATTAAAAAATGGGCAAAGGACTTGAACAGACACTTCTCCAAGGAAGACATACAGAGGGCCCAGAGACATATGAAAAGATGCTCAGCATCACTAGCCATCAGAGAGATGCAAATTAAAACCACAATGAGGTATCATCTCACACCAGTCAGAATGGCCAACATAAACAAATCCACAAACAAATGTTGGAGAGGATGCGGAGAAAAGGGAACCCTCGTGCACTGTTGGTGGGAATGCAGACTGGTGAGGCCACTGTGGAAAACAATATGGAATTTCCTCAGAAAACTAAAAATGGAACTGCCCTTTGACCCAGTAATTCCGCTGCTGGGATTATACCCTAAGAACACTGAAACACCAATCCAAAAGAATCTGTGCACCTCAATGTTCATAGCAGCACAATTTACAATAGCCAAGTACTGGAAGCAACCCAAGTGCCCATCAGCAAACGAGTGGATCCAAAAACTATGGTATATTTACACAATGGAATTCTACGCAGCAGAGAGAAAGAAGGAGCTTATACCCTTTGCAACAGCATGGACGAAACTGGAGAGCATTATGCTAAGTGAAATAAGCCAGGAAGTGAGGGACAAATACCATATGATCTCACCTTTAACTGGAACATAAGCAATAGAAGGAAAAAGCAAACAAAATATAACCAGAGACATTGAAGTTAAGAACAATGTAACAATAGCAAGGGCGGGGGTGGGGGGTGGGGACAGTGGGTAGAGGGGATTACAGGAACTACTATAAAGGACACATGAACAAATCCAAGGGGGAGGGTGGAGAGGGGGGAGGGATGTGGGTTCACCTGGGGTGGGGTGAAGGGATGGGGAGAAAAGGCATACAACTGTAATTAAATAACAATAAAAAAAAAAAAAAGATTTACCTTGAAAAACACCCCATATTCATTTCCGATATTTGGTGAAAGATAGATCATCAAATTAAAAAATGTAGTGTTTTTTAAAAATCTAGCATTATAAAATAATGAACCTATATGTTTCATTGTATATTTTGAGTTCTATCCTTTAATCAAATTAGTCTTCCACAAGGCTACAGTTTTGGATAGGTAGCTTCAGAAATATCTTTACTAAAACATTATTGATAGTCTCTAGGATTTAACAAAGTTTGGTAAACTTGACTTTCTTAAAATGCTTTAACTTGCATAAAAATTTAAAATGTTAATCATTTTCTCTTTAAAAATATTCAATTACTCTTATGAAAGAACTCATGAAATAGTTATCTTTGTAAATGCAGTGTTGATGAGTTCCTTTTTTTACCCTTAAGTAGTTACTATATTACCTTTTTTTAAGTATAATTTATTATGTTATTGCACTTGTCCCAATATTTTCTCCCCTTTATCCCCCACTGCCCTGTACCCACCACCCTTCTATATTCCCCCCTCCCTTAGTTCACGTCCATGGATTGTACATATGAGTTCTTTGGTTTCTCCATTTCCTATACTTTTCTTAACCTCTCCCTGTCTATTTTGTGCCTACAAATTATGATTCTTATTCCCTGTACCTTTCCCCCCATTCTCCCCCTCCACCTAGCCAATGATAACCCTCCATGTGATCTCCATTTCTGTGGTTCTCTTTCTGTCCCAGTTGTTTGCTTAGTTTGTTTTTGTTTTTGTGTTTTAGGTTCAGTGGTTGATGTGAGTTGGTTGTCATTTTACTCTTCATAGTTTTGATCTTCTTCTTTTTCTTAGATAAGTCCCTTTAACATTTCATGTAATAAGGGCTTGGTGATGATGAACTCCTTTAACTTAACCTTATCTGGGAAGCACTTTATCTGCCCTTCCATTCTAAATGATAGCTTTGCTGGATAGAGTAATGGATGTCGGTCCTTGCCTTTCAGACTTTGAATACTTCTTCCAGCCCCTTCTTGCCTGTAAGGTTTGAGAAATCAACTGATAGTCTTATGGGAACTCCTTTGTAGGTAACTGTCTCCTTTCCTCTTGCTGCTTCTAAGATTCTCTCTTTATCTTTAAGCTTGGGTAATTTAATTATGTTGTGTCTTGGTGTGTTTCTTCTTGGATCCAACTTTTTTGAGACTCTCTGAGCTTCCTGGATTTCCTGGAAGTCTATTTCCTTCACCAGATTGGGGAAATTTTCCTTCATTATTTGTTCAAATAAGTTTTCAATTTCTTGTTCTTCTCCTTCTGACACCCCTATGATTTGGATTTTGGGACATTTAAAGTTGTCCCAGAGGTTCCTAAGTCTCTCCTCATTTTTTAAAATTCTTGTTTCTTCATCTTGTTCTGGTTGGATGTTTATTTCTTCCTTTTGTCCCAAAGCATTGATCTGAGTCTCAGTTTCCTTTCCTTCACTCTTGGTTTCCTGTATATTTTCCTTTATTTCACTCTGTGTGGCTTTCATTTCTTCCTTCATTTTGCTACTGAACTCAATCAGTTCTGTGAGCACCAGATAAGTAGGCTATCCCTTTGTCACTTAGTTCTTTTTCTGGAGTTTTGATCTGTTCCTTCATTTAGTCCATATATCTTTGTCTCCGTGCACCTGTTATGTTGTAAGGGGCGGAGCCTTAGATATTCACCAGGGTGGGGCAACCCTCTTCCACGCAGTTTGATTTTCTGGCAGTTCTGGTTGTTTTTTGTTTTTAAATTGGTTGTTATCCTTCTTTTGTCTGTGTGAGGAAGTGAAGCATTTCTACCTATGCCTCCATCTTGGCTGGAACCTCTCCTATATTATCTTTTGTGAGATGGTAATTACACAATCCCCATGTGTTTCTTTTTCTTTCCTTTTTTCAGGGACTTCTAGAAAGCTCAAGCTAAGTTTCTTGCTAAATCACATTAGTTAGACCAGCCTCAGTGGCCACACATTACTACTGCTTCTTCCCATAGTTTTCATTTCTTTTTTTAGAGACTTGTTATATATAGTTAATATAATATTTTATTTTGTGCTTGAGAAATGGACTATTTGAATTATGTATTTGTGGATCAATAATGTAAATATAATAAGACTGATTTTTAAGTGGGGAACATGCAGAGCTGCTTTACCAGACAATGCAAGTTCCCACACAAGTCAGCAGCATGTTTTAGATGTAGGATTAAAGGTATTGTTATCATTTTGATTATGTAGTGTGCTCTGTGTTTGTACAGATACAAGATAATAGTGGCTTAAACAATCTCACCTTATTTCTCACGTATGTAACAGTTTAGCACACGGAGTCCAGATCTGGTCACATGATTGCACAAGGACCCAAACACTTCCTGCCTCCATGCTCTTCCTAGCCCTTGTGTATTTGCCAGAACTGTGCGAGTAAACTGGTTTTTTTGGGGGGGAAAAAAAACGCTGATTTTTGTGGTGCAATTACTCCAAATAGCTGTTTTTTAGCCACTAATAATTTAAATGCTGGCTTGTAAAATTCCCTAAAATTTAGGTCAGCTTTGAAAATTTGGTATAAGCTTAGTTCCAGCATAGCACTGGGTGTTGCTCTTCCCACTGTGGTCCCGAGGGCAACCCAGTAGGGCCACATCCCAGTCAGAGCCAAAAGGCCCTGCTCTGAGGAGTGTGACTTGGTGTTCCACACATCTTTTCTACTTCCATTCTACTAGCCACAAGCTAATCACGTGCCTACACCTAGCAGACAGATAGCCTAGAAAATACTGTCTTTATTCTGTTTACTTAATTATGTATCTAGCTGAAAACCAGGGTTTTCTTCTTATGGGAAAAGGAAAGAAGGGCATTGGTGAATAATAGCAGATTTTGCCACAGACATACACTAAAAACTAGTGTTATTAATTTATACTCATAACTCTAAGGATAACAACAATGACTATAAAACAGAAAGTTTCTGTGAGTTAATATATGGCAGCTGTATATTTGAAGAGCTTTCTGTTTCAATGAACAATGGAGGGAGTAACAGCCATGGAACAATGCAAGACTAACCAAAAACAGTGACAAGGGCAGATATCACAGATCTTTACAGGCGTCAGATATGATCTTTGTACTTATCCATTACCATCACACATTTTACAAGGTGACCTGACAGAGCTTTTAAAAAGTTGTTAAAAATTACATGTTAATAGAATGGATAGAGAAAAAAATAAACTTTGAGAAGACTTTCCCTCTCCCCAGCTTTCTACTTATCAAAATATGAGAACAATGGCATTTGAGAATTTTATAATCCTAAGAGTTCAGATTAAAGAATGAGTAATCTATGAGACGTTGTCTATAAATTACAGTTTGAGCAACTTGGCTATGTTTGTTTATAAAGAAAAATAAATAAAGGTACCCATGACAACCAGTGTATTTCATTTAAGATTTTAGAGTTTATGTTAAAAACATATTTATGAGGTCTGTCCAGAAAAGTCCAGGCATTATTAGTATAAAGAGAATGGTTTGTGTGTCATTGATGTAACCTGGCAGATGAGGAGAGTGAACTGGAACGCACATGTGTGAACAGTGATGACTTCGCTCTACTAGTCAGTGGGGGCGGTAGATGCCATTGAGTGAGCATGTTTATTGTGTGGCCATCGCATTCAAAATGACTGAGTGAGAAGAGCAAAGAATCTGCATCAGATTTGCATTAAACTTGAACGTTGGTCCATGGAAAATATTCGGATGATTCAGAAGGCCACAGCTGTGGGGAACTGTTCCAAGCGTGGGAAATGTGGCTCAGCCCCCACTCGGAAAAGCCAGTGGGGAGCGAGGTTGGTGGGCAGGACCCACGTCCATGGATAGGTTCTCCAGTGGGAAATCAGGCCTGCATTGTACCTTGACTGCTATGAGACTTGCTCTTGCTAAAACTCCCTCACCCTGAGGCAGCAAATGTTTACTGAGTATCTTTATCTTCCTAAAATCTAAGCTAGACCTTCCAGGTATGGAGCATAGCCGATTTTGTCCATTTCTCCTTTTACATTGCAAATATCCTTCTTTGATGTATTTAGCGACATCCTCTCTGTTGTCTGTAAAAGATAACCACCCAAAACAAACCTTTGCATAGTAAATGAGGACCATCTTTGATGTAAGGGGCCTAGAAAAACAATAAAAGCCTGTCAAGGCAAGGGTCGGGTGCTCTCCTCTTGAGAGGGTGGCTGCGCAGTCCCTTTTCCTCCACAGGATTTCTGTAGTCCGTGTGTATGTGTATATTACAGCCACAACACCGGATCATGCGGGCCGGGATCCGGGTCACACAGCTATGGGCATCTGGTGACCGGCAACTTCATCGTGACAACACGCTTACTCATGCATCATGTCTCATGCAGAGTTTTTTTGAGAAACATCAAATCACCCAGGGGACTCAGCCTCCCTACAGCTCAGATTTAGTACCCTATGAATTTTGACTTTTCCCCAAACTAAAATCATCTCTGAAATTAATCTTTAGATTAATTGTAGATTAATTTCATTTAAGATTTTAAGATTAATGTCGCCTCTGTTGCAGCTTGTATTTGCTCTTTTCATGTCTTTGAGCCTCAGTTTTCATGGTTTTAAAACATAAATAACAATCTTCACACAGTAAAGATTTGTATGCAAACTGATTGACATAAATACATCACTCCTTTCTAGGTATAACCCAGACCTCCCATTGTTAGTTTATTGCTAGAAAATTTTAGCAGCCATCGCTTCTCGGCCTTTTGGCTAAGATCAAGTGGAGAAATTTAGCACCAAACATATTTAACTATAATGCATGTCTTAGATATCAGAAATAATAGTCTAAAAATTCCATAATAAAATCACTGTAACAATTTATCAGTGGACAGAAGAGGAATGTATATTCACTACTTGATGTTGCCTAATTTTACCCCTGTCTTTTTTTGCTATTATAAATTTAGGATAATAATTTGACCTTCCCCTTGAACTTTGATTTTTTTCTTGTCGTGTATTTTTAGGTCTCTGAATTAACAGGAAAATAATTAGTACCGTTTCTCTTCTCCACAGCCCTCATTTTGTTCACATTTCCTATTTGACCCCCCATCTCCCTTGGCAACAAAGCAAACAAAGGAAAACCTTTTATTTTCAAAAAAATTAAAATAAAGAAATTAAGATAAAGACTGAGGATTAAATCTGGATTGTCCCTTTAGATGCTTATGTAACTAAGAAGAAAAACTAAGCCATCTCCCACTTAAATTCTCCTATTTATACATGAGTTGCTTGCCTCTCAAGAAACCCTCTGCGTAAAGCTGACCCCAAGGTCTCACAGCTGAGAGCATGAAGAGCAATAATTAACTTTTGATTTTAGGCATCTCTCCACTTCACATTTCTTTATGTTCCTTTTTTCTTTTTTAAAATGTGAAACCATATATGTTATCAAGACAAAAACATTTCACATGTTCAAAGTAAACAAAAGTGCTCATTCTCGTCAAACATCTCTCAGAAGTTTCTTCCAGGGAAAGTCCAGAAAAAAAACTTTAAGTAATTTTTCAAATCATTATCTTAATACATTTGTAATGATTTATTTTTCATAGTTCCTAAAAATTTGCTTAAAAGGATTTGGTTCAACTCAAGTAATCCCTGTTATAATTTAAAAAGAAGAAAGAAAAATACCAGTGAAGTCTGTTAAGTAAAGTACCAGTTCTGGACTAAATCATTAGTCAACAGTGTTCAGCAGATTGAGTTTGTAAAGCATGCTTATTGGGGCTTGGGGTTATAGTCAGGGCATCTGGAGTCATATAAAAAAAAGCTTCTGCAATTTATGTTCAAATTACAGCAATATTTCTCAATGTCCTGAGAAACTATTTCTTTGACCTTTGTATACTATTAGAAACCTTTAGCAATTTCAAATCAAAGTTGGCAAAAATAAGTCAGGAAAACAAGAAGGTCATGGTTATGCTTTTTTAAAAAGATTTTGTTTATTTTTTTTTTTTTTTAGACAGAGGGGAAGGGAGGGAGAAAGAGAGGGAGAGAAACATCAATGTGTGGTCGCCTCTCACGCACCCACTACTGGGAACTTGGTCTACAACCCAGGCAATGTTCCCTGACTGGGAATCGAACTGGCGACCCTGTGGTCAGCAGGCCGGCACTCAATCTACTGAGCCATACCAGCCAGGGTGGCCATGGTTACTCTTTTACAACAGGACAGTGGTTCATATATTTTAGGGGTAAGCAAAATATTTTTTTCAGTATAAAAATAATAAAATCCCAAAGCCACATGATCAATTAGAAATATCATGCCAGGAACTTTAAAAAACAATTGTGATAAATTTATTGTTTCATTATACAACATGTTTTTCACCTTGAAAAACATTTTTACTTCATATCCAATTTGTAACTTAGTCATCATTCCAGCTATTAATGAGAAGGATTTCTTCTGGGAACCATTATATAATTATGTTATGAAATGAGTCCCTGTCCGTAGATCACACTTTACTCACGTCTGAGGCTGGCAGGTAACCCTTTGATTATCCATATGCGTTCCACTTGTAACCACAAGCTTCTACATCACTGTGGCTACCGCGGACCAGCTTAGTATGCCTGGGTGGATTAATACTGTAGATGACTGTTATTTAATGAGCACCTATTATGTGTCATACTGTGTGCTAGGTGGTTTAGAAACATTTCCAATTAGTTTTAAATATTTAGTATGTTTTTCTAGTAAATATGCAAGAAAATGAAAACTTGGGGAGGTTAAATAGTTTGCCAAGAATACAAAGCTATTAAGTGGCAATCCTTATAAGTGGGATTGAAATACAAATCTCATCCCTAAACCCAGGGTATTTCTACTATAAATTACTGTGGACAGAATGAAACATTCACCAGGAGTGGAAGAGGTAGAAATAGCCTATTTCATGCTTCAAGTATTGTGACATTAACTTTTGGTAAATCATTACAGGGCAGTCATTTCTTTATTATTATTAACTTATAATGTTACTATCAGGTTTCTGGCTGTGTGACTGATAGAAGAACCTGTCTGAGAAAACAATCATTCAGTTTAAATATGTTTCAATATATTGAACTTATTATGGTACTTGTAAGATATCTAATTTGCTTTCTAAAATCCAGTGTCAAGGAAACTCTGTAAATAATCAATAGCCAGGTGTACTGAAGGGACAGGGCCTTTTGACGTCCTCTCAGTGTAAACACAGAAATCCAAAGACGGTCTTTTTTGTGTTCTTGAGTGTCAGAGTGAATTACCGTAAAGGGACAAACTTAATGATTGTCGGAGCTGCCAGCTTGAATCTTGAGGAAATTCTGCAGGAAGACAATGCCTATGAATGCCTTCGATTGTTTATGACCTGTAAAAACGGTGGATAATTCATTCTCAAGAGATTATTACTATACCTGGATTGTTTCAGTTGTGTGAAGGTACGCTTCTCATTTCTTGTGGTTTGTGGCTCTATGACCTTCTGAACAGAAGCCCTTGTCCCCAGGCAACTGTGCAATGAAAGGACTAAAAGCTAGTTGGTCCCACGTCCCACAGAGTAGCTTTCATTTGTGTTGTGAAGAATTACTTTTAAAAAGATTATTTTACTCACTTGCTTCTACATTGTTGTGTAACAGACTATTTCCCAATTATCCTTGGCATTATACCAGGCAAATACATAGATTACAGAGAGTGATTCATTAATAAAAATAGACAAGGCAGAGCACACATGTATAAAGTTATGTGGCTATAAATTATCAAAGTTTTAAAGCAGATATTTGGTTTTCAAAACTGTAAGTAAGAGACATCTGGATATCAATCTTTGACTGCTTTTATAATTTACTTTGAAAATATGTATTTAATAGGATCTCTTTTCATGGTAATAAAAATGTGAAGTAGTTATATTTTCCTGAGTTACCAACAGGTAGTGCACAGAATCTCCACAGTTCTATAAACTGTCCTTAAACACTGAATCAAACACAAGTAAACAAATAATTTTATTGTAACTACCATAAAACATGTAGAAACCACTTTTTAACCTATGCTTTAACATAGCTCACATATATAGCTCATATATCTAAATAATTTTTAAATGTTGGAGCCTTTTCAACACTGTGGAAGACCAGTTTTACCATAATAAAAAATTTTGACTGTTGCATTTAAAAATTAACACTTTTAATTTAAATGTTTTTTCCTCTTCACCACAACAAATACATATCTAGTTGTCAACTTTTCATACTGACTTACAGCATGATGTCCATAACAAGTTCATTTAAAGGTCATTGATGTTTAGCTTTCCAAGTATAGTATTTCAGTCTCATTAGCTGTTGTACATTGTAACAGAAGTTCAATGTAAGATGATGAAAGCTTTGTATAAAATTAAATGGCAATTTTACATGGCAGAAAATTACGAGCAATTTTAAATACAGTAGTTTAATGTTTTCCATGTCTTCATCTACACATTAAATGTGAAATGTCACATTTCAGGCGGCATTTTAAAAACATTTTCTGGAAATAGAAAACCTAGAGAGTACACGTGATATGAAATATTCAAAATGAAAGTTATCTGTGAATGACTTTTGATTGGTTGACTGTCCCTGTAGCAGAAAGTCTGTGTGGTTTATAGAACGTAACACTTCATTAATATCCTCCTGTGGTAAATGAGCTCAATCCTCCTGCAAATTATCTTGAGGCATTTAAAGCACTTGGTTTTACACTTTCTGGGTTGCAGACTCCTTTAAGTTTCTGACAACACCATTCCCTTACACAAGTGCCACCCAATGTACAATGGCAAAGATGTCCAGATGCCTGAATCCTGCAGACCATCATGGTGAATGTTTGTGTGTCTGAATGGGGGAACAGACATCTTAGTGGGGTACTTTCAGCTTTTGCATCTGTGAATCACATTTGGGTACATCCACGCTATATCATACCATGGTAGTTTCAGCTACAAAAGGCAAAAGAGTCTCCTGAAAAGAACAAGCACCCTGAATCTGCTGCATGGGGTTGGCCATATTTAAACCCCTCCTTCTTCAATTTTTATTTCCTATGCCAGTCTTCTGGAAGCAGCATAGAAGCAAATTGCTTTTATGTTTGCAGAATATGTGATAGGCTTTCTAGGTAACCTGATGATAGTGCATTTTTAGTTACATCACTCTCCTAAGACCAAGAGAGCTTTAATTTTATCTTAAAGAACAAAGGAATGAGAAAGCAAATGTATTGCCATCAAACAAAATAATTTGTATTTAAATTTATGAACACACTGAGAATGTTGTAGTAAGTGAAATAAGACAGGACGCAGAAGATAAATACCATATGATCTCACTGATAAGAGGAGCCTAATGAACAAAACAGACAAACACACAAAATAGAGCCAGGGCATGGAACCAAGGAACAGACTGACAATGACCAGAGGGGAGGACGGAGGGAGAAGAAGGTGGAAAGAAGGGGAAGGGACTAGTCAAGAAACACGTCTGAATGACCCATGTCATACACAACAATGTGGGGATTGACTGTGAGAGTGGGGGGTGGGCTGGGCGCAGCGGGCAAAGGGGGGAAATTTGGGACAACCGTAGTAGACCAACAATAAAATATTTTTAAAAAACACAATGCATTGAAATGAGATAATAAAAGATCATTTTTATTGTTTCAAATTTTTATTCGATGATGTTAAGAACGGTTAGTTGAGATGTACCCTCTTAGCAAACGTTGAAGTGTACCATACAGTACTAACGCCCACTGGAGGTGCAGCGCTGTTCTGCAGGCCTCTGGAGTTGCCTCCTCTTGCTGAGCAGACACTTCCCGCTGACGATCGGAGCTCCCGGTTGTCTCTCCCCCTCGTCCCTGGGAGCCACCGCCCCATTCTTTGATTTTATGAATTTGTCGTTTTGAACTCATTTTTAAAACTTCACCCAAAGTTTCAAGTAAAAATTTTTAAAGCAATAAAAAACATTTTAGAATGATATGAAGTTATATTAAGAAGATTAGATCCAATGTTTGTAGTGTGATTTTAATGTAATCATATAGCTCAATACAGATGTCTTTATCACTCAGTAGGTTGTGGAGAGCACAATTACTTTGGTTGAAAACTACTTCCCTAAGTTAGTTAGGATTATGTTGCAAACGTTTATTAAGGGATACTGTTCCAGCCTTCATGTAACTTATTCCTGTACTTGGATAAAATATGCATACATTAATAATTACTACAGTACAAACCAGTAAATCCACTACCCTCTGAGCTTACTTATGAGACATACTTATAAAATTAAGTGGATTGTTAAATTGGGAAAATAAAAAATAATGAAAGAACTGTATGCGTGTGTGCTATATACTATGTGCTTTAATATGTGAGCTATCTTACATTTGGAACCATTTATTGATAAAAAGTTCAGGTGAAAGTAGAATTTCAACATATTCAATAATGTAATCATTATTAAATGTTAAGGGCATTACCAATTACATTAACCCAGTACTTTCTGGTTTTCCAGCTGATGTCCATGGTTAAATCTTCAGAAGATCTGTAAGCAACCTGAAATTTTAATAAAAACTTTTATGTCTGTGTATATATACATTTTTTTGGAGAAGCAATCCTTAGTTTTTATCAGTTTGTAAAATGTATCTGTGACCCAGAAAGTTAAGGGTACTACATTATCTGTCCTGATTATTCAATGTAAATTAAAAAACAAATACATCTAAAAGATTGTTAAGATTATTACCAGAGTTTGCTTGAAATAAAACTAGAATATTTTTTTTCTGGAAAGGAATTACTGAAATGGTCAGTTTTCTATGATCCCAATAACCCCAGTGAAGAGAAATAGAAATCATAGATGATGACATTGATTTAAAGTGATGTTTTCTAGTGGAAAGATCCTCATTAAGAATGAATACAATTTCCCAATATTTCATCCAATCTTTATTTCTGTTAGTTAGCTTTTCCTTCCCACTATAGTCTTGTGCTAATCTTTTAAACAACCTGTATCATCTAGTAGAGATATATATATATATATATATATATATATATATATATATATGAAATCATTGGTAATAATTAATTAGGTAGATATTGTCCTTTATTTGTTGTATTATGAAAATATGCAATAAACCACTTCCCAATAAACCACTTTTATGCAAAATTTTCTCAGAGTCTGATTTCTAGGAACCTCAAGTAAGCCTTTATTAAGGAGTAAATTACTGAAAATATATAGTCTATAAAATGGGCTCAAAAATACAGTTACATAGTAACTATGTTCAAAAAGGCATGTGTCTCCTCCTAGGATCTAACCAAACTTGATTTACTGACTAGTTAATCATGACAATGGTAGGAAGTGTCCCAGGATGAGACTCTCCCACTGTTACTGTGATTTCTACAAAATGTTTCCTCTTTGATACTATGTACTTCTTTGTGATGGATAGCTTAAGACCACTTCTTGCTCTAGGTATAATACACAGAATTCCCTCTTTTATTTTCCAATTCTTTAGAAAAAAATTTCTTAGTAATATTCTTTGATTGTTTAATAAATGCTATTTCATGTAAAAAAAGTCTGATTTTTATTCATAAAATACATTAGTGTCTGATTATATATTAGTTGAACTCTTAGTTGGGTTTCATGTTGTAATGAACTACTTATTTCTGCTTTAACCCTTGACCAAATTCTAACTTTAGGTCGCTCTGATTTATTCTTTCTTAGAATCTACCAGTGAATAAAAACATGTCACTGTTTAATCCTCTTTTAAAAGGCAAAGTTTAGTGGTATTACATAGTGGTAATAAACCTATTTGGAAAATGAAACTGTGAAAAACACACTACAAATTTGTTTTAGGCTAATGGCTATATAAAAGTGAGAACTTTAAAACTGCATCATGTAGATCCACTTTGAACTTTGTTTACAGGAGGGTGAAATAATCTGGTTCTGTGAGCCAGCGGCTATGCAACTTAGTCCCTTGGCCATGCTGGTCCTTATTTGTCTCATTAACAGAGTAAGAAAATTGGACTACATCATTTTCATGGGTGCTGCGGCTCTGTGATTCTATGATTTGCCTTTTTAATTTTTTATTTTTTACTTCATGAGTGGACTCCAATGTTTATAGACAAAACATATCAAAGGTACAGCCCCATGT
This sequence comes from Desmodus rotundus, assembly GCF_022682495.2. Classification (NCBI taxonomy): domain Eukaryota; kingdom Metazoa; phylum Chordata; class Mammalia; order Chiroptera; family Phyllostomidae; genus Desmodus; species Desmodus rotundus. The sequence continues at coordinate 170,714,482 of NC_071388.1, forward strand.
GTAGGACTTTCTGGTCTAATAAATAATTTATTGAATAAATGAATAAAGGGTACTTTGAAAGGGAATCAATATAAATTATGCCTCTCCGTCTTTGAACTTGCTCTTCCCTCTGCTTCGAAATCCTGTCCTCAGTCCTTCACATGGCAGACTCTTCATCAGTTTTATTGCAGATCAAATATCACTTCCTCTATGTTGTCTTTTTTGATTGCCTGTCTCAAAGAAGTAATGGAAACCTTTATAAAAGTCCAGTTTATTGCCTGATAAATAGGTTTGTAAAACCTATTTGTTTTGGGAAAATTTATTTTCCCAGGAGATTTATTTGGAAAAAGTTTTATAATGACCCTGTTAATTATAAACACATTATTTTGACATAATGAATTAAATAGTGTATTGGAAGGAACTGAGCCTTCAAATATAATGAGTTTAATTGATTAAAAGTGTTCATTTGGGATTAAGTAATAATTGCAGATGTTGAAATTACTGCTTGAAATATGTGCTGATTCAAGGAGCTTAAATGATGAAAGCATTTGATTATTAAATGCTATAAAAATAAGAAGTGATTGATTCAATTATTTTTTGTCAAACATGTAGCATTAATAAAAAGATTGATAAAAAGTTGAAGCTCTATTAAAGTAACAAGTTTACCTTGTAAAACTGGATCGGTCACTGTAACAGAGTTAAGATCATCTAGACTGTGACTTTCCTTGTTTTTGATCATTTTGGCAGTTTTGGGGAGTGCTGACAAGGAATCTTTCTCAGTTTGGGCTGTTCTAATGTTTTCCTTGTAGTTAGACTATAATTATGTTTTTTTTTAAATGACCACTATGATGAGATGCCATTTTCATGTGATAGAATTTTGCATCCTATTGGGCCATCACTCTACATAATTATCTGAAATTATGCTATACAAATTGATAGGAAGATTTTATTTTTTGCCTTTTTCCCTTTTTGTTTTATTTTCTTTTGATAGGAAATTTTTTAAATAAATTTATTTGTTTGGTATCTGCTTTCCAACACAGCAGAAGTTCAGGTCCAAAGCAATGATTTGGCAATCCTGTCCATCACTCCATCTCTAGAGTCTTAAAGAGTGTAGGACATCTATCTGATTGCAGTCGGGGAGTGTGATGAACATTCACTGAGTGAGTGTATAAATGAGTGACTGTATATTGTGTGTAGGTAGCTGAATCCCATCTCCACTCCATTTGAATGCTGTGGTTGATATGTTGAGTAACATATTAAGGCAAGATCTCTACATTTGGGTATAATATCTAGAACAAGTCACCCTTTGGGCTATAAACTAATATGTCAATAGATAGTAGTTGAGATTAATCACTTACTGGGGTACACTAATTTGAGATGTGGTCTTAGATTGGAGGATCCTCTAAATCAAATCAAGAAGATCTGAGTTCACTTAAATCCAGTGATGGAGACCACTGTATATCCTTTTGGAGGTGTTTCGAGTCATTATCTAACCAGAACAATGAAAACAGAGGGAACTTAATACTAGCAATTGGCTACTGAGATGTTAGAAGTTTGAAAAGCAAAAATAAGGGGGTAAAAATAAGGACTAGCACATGGTGCTACTCCATTAAACTGGAGAAGCAACAGAGAAAACTTCACTACCTGTGGCCCATGATACCTGTGCCACTTAGGCTGTCGCTCCTGGAGCTGAGCTGCCGGTGTGGGAACTCGGGATTCTGCATTTGCCTGTTGCTATTTCTGCTTCCACTGTAGCCACTGCTAGAAGCAGAACTACAGCCTCTGGAGCTGGAGGAACAGCCTCTTCTTTCCCCCTACCCTTCAATCTTTGGACAGTGCCTCCACTGACAAGTGACTCACAGGTAGTCATATCTGCAAAGGGAGTCTAGGCAATGTATTTACTGGCTTTCCATGACAGGAACAGAGAGAAGGCTTGGTTGAAAGACACCAGTCGCAATGAGCACAAGAAGAATGACTGAACTATAACTTAGATGTTATACTATCATAAGGTCAGTAAACTTTTGTTGAAAAACTACTATACCCCTAGCTGGTGTGGCTCAGTGGATTGAGTACTGGCCTGCAAACCAAAAGGTTGCAGGTTCGATTCCCAGTCAGGGCACATGCCTGGGTTGTGGGCCAGGTCTCCTGTAGGGGGCACATGAGAGGCAACCACACATTGATGTTTTTCCCCCTCTCTTTTTCCTTCCCTTCCCCTCTCTAAAATAAATAAACAAGATCTATAAAAAAGGAAAAGAAAAACTATTGTAGAGAAGATATACAAAATGTAAACAATGTATTCTAAATGTTTGGGAAAACCAAAATGTATAAGATATAAGTCCTGGCTCCTTATAGGAGTTACTGTAGTGGGAATAGATGCTTTTATATTTAAAAATATGCAAGGCAGGTTGTAACAAGTATCCTATCAGGAGTATAAACAAAGTAGTAATTCAGGACAAAGAGAAAGTTATTAACTTTAATAGGGGAGACCTCTGGCTAAAAGGATTGAACTATGTAACTTAGTTGGCTTGGTTCAAATTCTGGTTCTGCTATTTCTTTTCAATGTAACCTTAGGCAATATTTTTAATGTCTTTGTTTTTCACTTCTCTCTTCTGTGAAATAAGAATAATGATCAAAATAATAGCACCAACTTCAACATATTATGAGAGTGTGATGGAGTCATTTATATAAAGCTGAAAGTAAAATATTACACAGTTCTGGGACTAAATAAGGGCCTGTAAATGTTTATTAGTGTCTTATAAATGTTTTTATTATGAGAAAAGAAAAGAAGAGGACTTGGGTATTTTCCATTGATCTCTGGGCTTCTAAAATGGCCTTTGGACACAGTGCTTTGGTTGTTATACACAAGTATTGTACATTTCTGGAGAGGTATGTGTTTCTAGTGGAAAATCAGATTTTACAAATCAAGAATCCATTGGCATTTAATAGAAAATTTATTATTAGATTAGTGATTTTGTTTTTACGCAAAATCTTACACATATTAAAAATCTAACTCTGATTGCTCTCAGTGCATTCAATATTGGAGATAGCCGATGCGTTTGTTAAAGAGTAAATAAAATTGCTGCCAAACTGTTCCTTTGTTTTTATGAAGTCATAGAATTTTAGACATATATGAGTTCTAAAGACTGCATTATTCAACTTTACTCTCCACAGCTGAAGCTTGGAAAGATGAAGAGGCACATTAACTTGCTAACAGCTATTTAGGTAGGCATTAGCAAGGCTGAGAACAGATGAAGTCTTTCATTTTCTGTAACTGTGGGTCTTCTACTATTTAATCTTCTCACTTACTGCTCATACTTCTTTTTTTTAAAATACAAATTGGAAATGTTTCTTTGATTATGTTTTTACTGTTTGTTTACCAGTCATTTCTCACAACTCTGCTTGGTAAAAATTGTTTTGTTTTCCCCTATTTCAGTGTGGGCCCATGCTTCAAAAAAAATTTTTTAATAGCTTTTTTTATTGTTGTTCAAATACAGTTGTCTCCATTTTCCCAAAATAGTGAGCCTAGTCTCTGCATTAAAAAGTCAAACAATTCACACACAGGTTTATTGTGTGTTTTTTTTAATATTGTTGTGCACATGGGAATTATGCCCAATTAATGATTTATTCATATTTTCAATGTAATTACAATGAAAAAAAATTGTAAAAACTCTCATATCTCACCTAATCTACATCTTAAATTTTAAACTCAGCAGCCGGTTATAGAAATTGATAGTGTTATTGGAAATGTAAATGAAGAAATATATCCATTCCATGTAGGCAAATTAATGTTTCAAAAAATTGAATTTGAATGTCACCCATTTTAAGGGTAATCAAGAAGAAGAACTTTCATTGACTTGGGACAGCATTTATAAGCAAGAATTTTTGACCATTTTAATTATGAAGCAGTAAGTGAAAAAACAATGTCACTTAAGGCTTAGATTTGCTTAGCCTATGCTGAAATATATTACTAGTGAAACAACGAAATGATACTTTTTGAGGGAAATGGCAAATAAGCACAGACAATTATGGACAGGGTTGGTTAATAACTCAAGCATCCCCTCCTCTATTATACCCCCAAGAATACTTTCCTTATTGACTTTCTCAGGAATTGTAAGGATCCATTCTTTGTGGCACTATCCTACTTTTGAATTACCTCCAACATATTTTTTATTTACTGCCTCTGCTTTCCTCAGACTGGGAGATCATTGTCTTTCTCTCATTCATTCATCCATCCATCCACCCATCCATCCATTCATTTACCCAATTTACCCATCCATTCAACCATTCATCTATTTATTTTTGCATTCAGAAGATATTTTTTGAATGCCTACAATAGACAGTCAAGTTGAGGCTGATTATGAACACATTGTGTTTGAAGTCTCCTATAACTTACAAAATAGGTCCCAGGATAAATAAATATGGGAATATAGTTCAAGTAGTCGGTCCATTATACACTACTTATATGTCCCACAGACCCAGGTCTTAGGAACAAGAGTGGACTCCATATTTCCTGTGATACTCACATGCTGAGCTTCACCTCTACCCTCTGTGGTTAGTACTCTCTTAAAACCACATGGAGCAAGCTGTTCAAATCTTCAAACACCCTTGGAACCCGAAATTCAAAACATAAACACTGGCTACAGGAAGCTTTTTGATATCAGAAACCAAAGTAATTCATTATATAATAAACCTTGATTACACCCTTCATTCTTACCATATGTATCCATTTGCCCTAAGAGCCAGAGGTTAAAGAATTTATACCAAAGTGCATTGAACATTTCTCTATCAATTCTTAACCTTCTTCTGCTATATACAATATACTAGTGAAGGTGTCAAATAGGCATTCGAATACAGGAGTCAAGTTCAGAGGCGTACTCTAAACCAGCTATTACATACGGGAATTGCCAGAGTATAGGTGGTATCTAAATCCACCTGACCAAAAGAGATAATCTAGGGCGTGAGTGTAGATTAAAAAAAAAGTTAGAGGATGAGGACTGACTCTGAAGCCCCTCATTACTTATCAATAGAGAGATGAGAAATAGTGAACAGAAGGGAGTGAGAAGAAGCAACCAGTGACTAGGAGAAAAACTACAGGAGTGTGGTGTCTTAGAATCCAAGAGGAAAACATCATCCAAGGAGAAAGGAATGATAAACTGTGCCAAATGCTGCTGAGGTATCCTGGAGAGAGACCGGTTCATTAAATTGTAATAAGGCCATCATTGTCTATCTCGGGAAGAACACTATTATACGTTTCAAACAACACATGTCTGTTTAACATATGCATCTTCACTTGTACATTTAATAGGTATGAAAAGCTCATCTAGTCCAAAATTGAAATGCTAATCTGTCCTTCCAAATGTCTCTTTCCACCATCTTCTCCATTCAAAATATTGTACCTTCATCTTGCAACTGTTTAAACCAAAAACCTTGAGGTAATTCTTGACTTTTCCATTTCTTTTATATTCACATCCAACCTATCAGCAAAAACCATCTGCTTTACCTTCAAAATATATCTAGAATCCAACTACTTTTCCTAACAGCTTTGATCTAGATTATTTTAATAGTTTTATAATATTTTCCATAAATTTCCTTTGCTCTTACATTTAACCCAGTTAAGACATGTCAGAACATGCCACTTTCTGTACCATATCTGTCAGTGGTTTCTAAACTTTTTAGTCAACCTAAATTGCCCTAAATTTTATTGCCCAGGTTTCCTTGTCATGGGACCACATCTCCAAGAAATGTCTCTGTGGACAATTCTTTTTCATAGAATGAGCTATGACCTCAACAAATCTTTTTGTCTTCTCCAAATATTCTTAGCAAGAGAACCTCTTTAGATGTTACAATCACTGTGTACAATAGATTGTGGGTTTGAGCTATTACAGTTAAGATTTTGTATCAAAAAACAAGCCCTGTGTCTTGGAGAAAGTTGCATTAACACAGTTTGTTTTTATCTGGTCAGGTTATGGATTGAAGTAACATGAAAAAGAAACATATTTTTCCAAAAGAAAATAAAAACAACACCACACATTTGCTTGAAGGCAGTTGCCTTTTTCCAATTTGTTATAAGAAGTATTTATCTTTAACTATTTGCCCAATGTTCTTTAAGTTTCTTGTAGTCCGAGTGGATGCTCAATATTCCCTAGAAATAGATTTAGGTTAGAATATAGATTTAGATATGCACTTTTTCCCTAACAAATGATTGAGAGTTCTATAGATCTCATTTATAAATACAACTATAAAGAAATCTTAGGTACACTTAAATGGTATATTTAAAAATAGAGGCACTATGTAGTTCACTAGATTCCACATATGAGTGAAATCCTATGGTATTTGTCTTTCTCTGAACAGGGAGACAAGGAGAACTAACAAGGAGAATGGGGGCAGACTCAGAGATGGAGAGCAGGGCAACAGCTAGTAAGGGGAGGTTAGTGGGTGGAGGGACAGAACAAAAAGGAAAAAGAACTCATGGATATGGACAGCAGTGTGGTGATTGCTGGGGGAGGGAAGTATAAGGGGACTAACGGGTAATGAAAAAATGCAATAAAATTTTTTTAAAAATTATGCCCTGAAAAAAAAGAGAGACAAAGAAGTCAAAGGTGCACCCAGATGCCAAAAGCTAAATAACCAGGATGGTCAATTAAATGAAGGAGGAGAGACTGTTTGGGGAAGGAAGATAGTGAGCTTAGTTTCAGCCATACTCAGTTAAAAGTAATGGTAGAATCACCACATGGAGTAGAGGAAATTAGATATTTGAACCTGAAATTCAGATTTGGTATGAAAGTTGGCTGGAAATGCTGATTTGGGAATGACTATTACAGATCTGGAGGGAACATGTGTAAAGGAAAAAAAGTTGAAGCCGAAGGAATGGGCCTTAAAAAATTAATCAGATGATGGAGGGGAGTGAAAGGAGAACATCATTAGGAACAAAGAGGGGATGGAATGGAAAGGAAGAAATGAACCAAGATACCATGTGCAAACAGGGTAAATGGATTTCATCTCATGTGCCAATTCTGATTAACTGGCAGTAGCTGCCTGGGGTGTTTTGTGTAGGAGGACTCCAAGGCCAAGGCCAAGTTCAGTGAATTGATGTCTACCCTGGGCACTGCAGGAAGACCTGATAGCATGGCTTACAATTACCTATCACCAAAAGATGAAAAATAAAAATAAAAATAGGCATTATCTAGTATATTCACTACTATTTAACACTTGAAAAATTATAAGATACAGAAAGTTATACAATTTGAAATTTAAGGGAAATAATTACATTATTTTAAATTTAATTTTAAATGCCAATTTTATTTCAGATCTTTGGCTTGTCAAGACTATATTTATTTATTCAGTCACATTATTACTAATAGACTAAATACATGACCTTGTTTATAGTTTCTTCTTTGAAAAACTTAATTACAGGTGTAGAATTGAGTTCCTTAAATATTTCACACAAGAATATTTGTAACCCCAAACAATGCTAAGATATGCTTTACTTTTAATGTGTTATCTGTTGTTGCCACTTTTTGTATTAGTGCTTGGGAACATGAGCTGTGTCTGTGTGTATTCAAATATATATATTCAAATGAGTAATTATAGTACATAAGACCTGATTATGTTTTTATGGGCAGCATTTTATAATATTCCACTCGACATTTGAGTAAAAGTTCACCAACTGAGAAATTGATATAGAAAGATAAGGTCTTATTTCATGGCTCCACCCAAAGCAGCTGATGATTACATTTCAAAAGATTTCCTCTGCTGATTTTCCACTGCCTTCACAAGAGCTCTGAAGCACTTGGGATGAGACACTGTTTCCTTTAGTTACGGGAAGCATTGCTAAGTTGGGGCTTCTATACTTACCAAGACATTTTGCTTCAGAAAGATAGGAGAAAGAAAAATAACCAAAACTTTTGGCAAAAGGTTTCTGTATGATTATGAAATGGTTACCTGAAAAATGGTGTGTTCTAGGAGAATACAAGAGTGAAAACAGAATAGTTATGTTAATCATTGTTCTTAGATATTCTGGGCACTTCTTTAACTGGAGAAATTTCTAATTTTATTTTAAATGTTATTATTAATAATATTTGTAATAAATTGGCACACAAAAATTTGAGATTAAATGTTAAATTATGGCTTCAAAGAATAAGGCTGTGGCTCATCCGGTCAACTGACCACTCTTGATTTCAGCGCCATTTGAGACAGGCCCAGTGAAGTCACGCAAGAGAGCAAAATTGACATCACAACAAAGGTAAATTTCTCCCCATCTGAGTTCTTCTCTATTTGCCCTAAATATACATAGAAATATCTCATTGATTCAGGAATAACTTCTACACAGTATTCACAGAACCCAGAGCTAGTGTTTGTTTTGTCGTGCACCTGTTTTGTTAGCACATGTCAACACTATTTAGCTCACACCTTTCCATCCAGGAAGCCATTTAGGTTTAATTTTGGGGTGCCCAAAAATTATTAGTAACAAAAAAACCAAATTGGGAAATGACGTACACTTTTTGTCACAAGGAATTAATGCGATTAGGGATGACATTTTAAATAGAAATTCAACTCACATGTTTTATTTTCATAGTAACATGAAATAACACTTTCACTTTCACCAAAATACAAACATAAAAACTAAAAGGAGATAAATGTGTATTTAAATGGATATTTAGTTATTTACACTCTAGATCAAGAGGTCATCTCAGGTTGTGGAAAAATGGAATTAGATTCACATAAGGATAAAACCAGATTTTCTTGAATATAACTGAGAGTAATTATAGTAAACTATAAGTACTTTTAAGGAAACCAAATGGATAGAAATGTATGAAGACAAAATAAAATTAATATGCTCAATTACTTAATGCTTAATATGCTCAAAAGCTTATTTTTTAACTTCTCCTACATTATGTTATCACATGGAAAGGGTAAAATAGTATTTACATCACAAAAACATTAAGACAGAGAAATGATTCTTAATCAAGAACCAGTGGAAATCGTTTCAGCCATTGGTTTGATGAATGATCTGGAGATGAGGTACCTGATGAATTTGAAACATCACTAAAATATCAAAATTGTCAGTTTACAAAGATGTCATTTATAAAGGAGAAAATGAAAAATTATTGACCCAGATCCACATGTAAAATAATTTTAGCTTTTTAAAAAAAATTGTTCACTTATCTTTAGAGAAGGGAAGGGAGGGGGAAACAGAGGGAGAGAGACATTAGTGTGCTGTTGCCTCTCATTCGCTGATCACTGGGGACCTGGCCTGCAACCCAGGCATGTGCCCTGACTGGGAATCAAACCAGTGACCCTTTGGTTCACAGTCCGGTGCTCAATCCATTGAGCCACACCAGTCAAGGCTCATTTTAGCTTGTTTTTTCTTGGGCAATATATGAAAAAGTGAACTTGAGTTTTCTAGAATATAAAAACACCCCACAGAAAACAAAAATACTCCATGCACTGAATGGAAAGAAAGAAAGACAAATTAAGGGAAGGAAGGGAGAATTGCAACAAGAGGAGAAAGTTACACATAGCAAGAGAGAGAAATACAAGAAGAAAGAAAATGAGGTGAAGGGCTCCCACGTGTGCAAGATGGAGAGTCCTCAGTGAAAGATTCAGGAGAGGACCAGAATGTAAGTGGCAAAGACAGAGGAGATCTAAGTAGTGTTGTTTGTTCGTGCTTTTTACTTCTGAAAGCAATTTATCTCTGGTTGTGTTAATAAAGACAGTGATGACAAGAGCTAACATTTCAAAGAATTTACTGTGCTAAGCACTTCATGTGTATTATGAACACTCAAAATAACTCTGGAAGAGTTTACAGATGAGTTAATTAATTAATGGTCAGAAAGATTAGAAAACTTTTGCTTGGCCACATGGCTGGTAAAGGTTTTATAAAGAGAACCTATGCATGGCTGGTTTCCAACTCCAATGCCTGGGTCCTTATTAGTTTTGCCCTGGTCTCTCCCCAAAGGCTCTTCAAAGCTGTTCTAAAAGGAACAATAAGTTTAACCTACTGACTATTTGGGGCAGGTGGCAGGCGGTGGTTAGGAATGCTGCAGCACTCATGCTTCTAGCTTGGTTAAATCTGAGACACATGTTTCCGTACCTCTTCTAAAGTATCCCTGAGCTTTATACCAAAAGGGTATTTGTGAGTGGAAGGGTAGGAGAGGCAAAGAGGCACTCAACTTTTGCAAAATGAAGAGAAGAAGAAAGGAAAACAAGGAGAGAGGAAGAAAAAGACAAAGTAGAAAGAAGAAAATCAAGGCAGAGATGTTAAAGTCCAATAAAAGTCTAACATTTGGGGAATGTTAATTAGAGTTATTGTCTTGCCGAAAGGGAGAGGCTTGCATAATTTAAGTTTGATGCCAGCCACATAGTTATGTGAGATAAAAAAAAAAAAGTCTGTGAAGTAATAGCTAATACCTAACACGTGAATTATCCTTCTAATCTGTATTAACCAGTTTGAAGTAAATCGATTCTATGAACTAAATTCTATTATTATTCCTACTTAACAGAGGAGGAAACTGAATCTAGAAAAGTAGGTGACAGCCACCAAAGTCCCACAGCTAAAAGTGGCAAAGCTTGAATACAAACCTAGATTGTCTTCAGAGTCTACTTAAAATGTAAAAATACAAATATTAATTAAAGTCAGTAAATCTCTTTACTCCCTCCACTCAAGCATAGTAGCTTTGAGTAGGGACAGAACAATTCTTTTCAAATATTAATGTCTATACAAATCTCTGCCAAGCCTCACTGTAGTGCAGATTCTGATGAGTAGATCTGAAGTGGGGCCCACGATTCTGCATGTCTAATAAGTTCTGTTAAAAGTGATGAAAGAAGATAATTTAGGTGATACAAATGAACTTCATTTAACACTTTATGAAACAGGCTGCCTGCTTGGGAGAACTGCAAAACAGGGCAAAAAGCAGGAAATTTTTATAGGATAAAGAAAAAAGAACAAGGAAGAGACAAATATCTGACTGGCTGGGGCCACACAATCAACTTTGGCATGAAAAGGAGGAAATAAATACAGAGCGCAGAGCTGGCTAGGCTCTGGGGTTCGGCTGACTGGGTAACTGCATTTGTGGTGAAGCAGAACATTTACAGGGGCTTGACAGTTATCTAAGTTTCAGTTTGTCTTGGTGGCAGCCCCGGGGAAGGAGTGGCTCCATCTTGGGCCTGGAAAGTTCTTTAGATAGTTTCCAAGTGACACCGATGTTGTTGGTTCACAGAACGGGTCTGTAAGTAGTAAAGGTTCCTGAAAGGAGTGGGGGAGGGGGCGATGTGAAATGAGCAGGAGAATGGTAAGGATAGGTTCAAATCACCATGGTAGAGTTACAACAAATGACTATTTATAGATCTTTGGAGATGTAGTCTGAGAGGTCATCACACCAAATTAGTTACTCAGCCATAAGAAAAGATGAAATACTGCCATTTGTGACAACAGGGATGGATCTTGAGACTATCATGCTAGTGGAATAAGACAAAAAATTAAGAATCATATAATTTCACTCATATATTGGATCTAAAACTGAAACCAACAAATGAACAAATGAAATCAACAAATGAACAGACACACAATGGCATGGTGGTTACTAGAGGGAAGTGTGGTGAGGAGTCATAAAGGATCAAGGGTTCAAATATAGGGTAACAGAACAAGACTTGACTTTGGGTGGTGGGCACACAATATAATATACAGATGATCTTAGTAACCAATGCCACTCCAATAAATTTAATAAAAAATGAGGTCACATTTGAAGAGACCTATGGCTTGATTACACAGCAGGTCAGTGATGACAACCTGTTTATTCTGCCAGAGCAATTCTGAAGGATATACCCACTCTCATTGTCTAGCTTAGTCATTAAGGAGGATTGATCATGCCTAGTTTTTTAAAGGGATTTGAGGACTTTTTCTTCTACCTTCATTAAAATGCATACCTGGTGTGAAATGAGTTACAAATGAGAGGGCTTTGTGTTAGTAAGCATTCTGAGAGAAACAGAACCCACAGGAAAGCTATCTATCTACCTAAGTATTCATCTACCTATGTATTACCTATCATCTATCTATTTATCATCTATCTATCATCTGTCTATTTATCATCTATTGTCACCTACCAATACACATAATACACATACATACCCACACACACACATGTAAAAGCATTTATTATAAAGAAATGGCTCAGGCAATTTTAGAAGATGAGAAGTCCCAAGATGGACAGTTGGTAAGCTGGAGATCCTGGACTGTGTTGGTATAATTTTTGGCCTGAAAGCCAACAAACACTCTTGAGACCAAGAACTGATGTTTCATTTTCAAAGTCTGGAAGAAACTGATGTCCCAGCTGCAAGCAATCAGGTGGGAGGAGTTTCCTCTTAATCATGGGGTGGTAATATTTTTGTTCTATTAAAGGTCTTCATCTGATTGCCTGAAGAATGCATGTAACCAGAGGACAATGTGCTTTGCTCAGGGGACTAATTCAAATGCAAATTTCATGAACAAGAACCCATACGGACACCCCTAGAATAATGTTTGACCACACATCGGAGCACCCCATAACCCAGTCAAGTTGACACATAAAATTAACCAGTATAGGCTTTGAAAACTTGACTTAATATATTAAAAATAATTCATATATAAATATGACAGTTTTATATATAGTCACAACTAAGTTTTGAATGAATCAAGGCTGTAAAAATCCTGAGAAACCATAAATAGTCTAATTTTATAATTTTAGGTATCAGCAATGAAAATGCTGTTTTTTTGAAATTCCTTTTTTTATTTTTAAATTACAGTTGATATACAATATTATATTAGTTTCAGGTGTAAAACCCAGTGATCAGACATTTATATAATTAGGAGTGATCATCCTGATAAGTCTAGTAGCCATCTGACACTATCCATATTATTATAATCTTATTGACTCTATTCCCTATGCTGTACGTCACATCCCCATAGCTATTCTGGAAAAGAGCAGAGTGAAATGTATGTCCAAAAGTAGCCATAGGGTAGTGGCCTGAAAAGTGGATTAGGAGCTAGTGGTTTCATATTCTAGTCAGCCTAGGCATTTTGAACTTAAATGAAAACTTACGTGCTTCAATTTACCCAATTTTAAAGATAGTTAAAAACAGCACAAACAGACTGAGAATGTGAACCTACCTTCTTACTTACCCCAAATTCCTTGATTTAAAAGGAAAAAGATATGTCTTATAATGAAGAAGTTCCTAGCCTGGTGAGGTGGCTCGGTTGTAGCATTGTCCTGTGCACCAAAGGCTTTGGGGCCCATCCTCCGTCAGCGCACATACCGAGGTTGCGGGTTCCATCCCTGGCTGGAGAGAGTATGGGTGGGGGGGCAACTGATTGATGTTTCTCTCTCTCTCTCTAAAATTGATGAGTATATCCTTAGGTGAGGATTGAAAAAAAAAAGAATAAATCCCTAAAGATTTTAGAAGAAAGTCTCTGGTCCACAAATGTCAAAACCATTTGTGTGTGGATTAATGAAGGAACTCATGGTTCTGAATTCATAAACTGATATCTACTTGGGGGATCCCTGTGGTTTTAGAAGCAGTTCAGGTACGTCTCAAGGGCAGCAATACTAGAAGAAAGAGGATGGTCCTAGGACAAGGATACTAAACTGTATATATTCATGTGGAGAGCCCAAGTTTAATTCCCCTTCTATACCCAGTAAACTTCATGTAGGAAATAAAAAAACAACATATAGAGAAGAAAGAGAAAATGTTTCAGCAACACTTGAAGCAATACTGGCTTTTGTGAGGGTGAGTCATGGAAGTTCACGGAGAGGTAAATAGCATGATTTGTCTCCTTAACGTAATCAAATACAAACAACAAACTGTCTCAGGGTGAGTGAAAGTGCATCCTTGGTGGGAATATAAAGCAGTGGGACAAAAAGAACAAGTTATCCATCCTCAAAATGAAAAGATATTTGTTTAAGTTAAAATTAGCTAAAGTCAGTTCACACTGCATGATTGTAAATCCAATGAACGCATCCTGCATGACTTTCTGCACTTGATGAAGTAAATATTACCATTACATACGTATGGTGATAGTTTATTTTCTTTATTTTTTATTCTTTTTAATTGTATTTTTTCCATTACCACTTAGTCCTCTTATACCCACCTCCCCCCAGTCAACACACTGTTGTCCATGTCCATGAGTCCTTTTTCTTTTTGCTCAATTCCTCCACCCCCCAACCTCCCCCCCACCCTTAGCTGTCAGCCTGCTCTCTATCTATGAGTCTCTCTATTTTGCTTGTTAATGCACTTTGCTCATTAGAGTCCACATATGAGTGAAATCATATGGTATTTGTTCATAGTTTATTTTCTTTTGCTATGTCATGAACATAAAATAAGCTTTTTGGGTATTCTCTGTGTAGCTTTTTATTTGTCTTAAAAACTTGAGTTTCCCTTGATTCTCTCTTTCATTTATTGTACACAGTCAGTCACTGTGATTTGTTCAGGGTTGCACATGTTACCTTTTGCTCATTTACACAAAGAAAATCTCAAGATTGTTGTAAAATTTACATATAAAAAGAAGCTCTTGTTTTTTATAGGTGTGGAATTACGAGGCTGTTAGACTGGAGCGACTATTGCAACTTCGTCATAATGAGAAAAATATGCCTGAAAAATAGAGCTAAGTTGCGGGAAGTGAGGCTGGGATGTGGAACCAGTGCAACGCATGATGGCAGCATCACCGGTGCCCCTTACCAATTTGCACTTACAGGTGGGCTTTTCATTCCCTCTTTGCTTGTGGCATTTGGGTTGGGTTCCCTTTTGCTTGGAAGTGAGAGATTCCTGACATAAACATGATTCTCCATCATTTTTCCTTTTGATTAGGATTTTATCACTTCTCTCACAGATTGCTCTGACGTCTCCCTACTGATCTCTCCTGCTGTAACATCTGCCATTAGTTCTGCCTGCCACACAGCCCTCAGAATGACATGCCTAACACACAACCCTGACCTTGTTGTGTCCCTGCTTATGTCTTTTCTGACTATAGAATAAAGGCCAGTCTTTAACCTTGTGTGTGAATCTCTACAAGATAAACCCCACCTAAGTCTATGACCTAATTTATCACCTTTCCCCCCCTTCTCTCAATTTTTGTGTGTCAGCAGCATTGAAGAGGAAGTGGATTAAATGTATTTTTCTTACAAATACACTGTGGTGTTTTTTAATAGCTTCACTTTACTCTTTCTCCTTCTCCTCCTTCTTCTTGCATAGAATATCCTTTCATCATCCATGTTGCGGAGCCTAACCAGTATTATTCATTCTCCACTTAAGAAGCAAATTACACATATTAGAATTCCCCTTACTCGGCTCACATTATTTTAAACCTAGGTGAAGTGTTCTTAACTGTTGCCTCAGAGCCTAATTATTATTTTTTCTCATCATATTTACCATATTGTATTGAAAGGTTGTGCTCATCTCTAATCCACCCCCTTTCTCTCATCACCACCCAACCCACTTATAAGACCATGTCTTGTTTTTCTTAGAATTACTAGCATCTTGATATATTCTTGGCAACTAATGCCCTATAAATGTTTATTGAACAAATGAATGTGTAACAGGAAATCACCACCTTGATACTTAGCTCTCCCATTACAAGACTCTGTAGTTGAACAGAGACCATGGAAATATATTCCCATAGAAAACAATATTAAAGGGAATGCATATTTCAGTAGATGAAATTTAAGATCAAAATAATTCTTTGCCAGACTCAAAAACCATGATTGCAGCCTCTTCGTTCAACCACTGCAAAAACTGTGATATTTAATTCTGCAGAGAGAGTTTAGTATACTGGTACAGTTTGACAGAGGCTGAGTATGTACATCAACTAAAACTAAGTTCATACCATCTTTCCTTGCAGATGAGTATCTCTTCAATATTCATCAATTAAAGTCAAATTGACACTTCTGTTTTCAATTAGCTAATGCATCGCATTAAAATTTTCTAACCTCATTATACTTTATGGACATCCTAATGACTGCTATATATTTCAATTTTACAAGAACAGGAAGAGCAGGAGCCTATTCTAAATTTTATTTGATATTTACTCCTTTCCATATGACTGCAAGAAGTGCTCTTTTCCCTATTGTTCCAGTAGGGATTTTCCTATTTCTTCCTCTATATTTCTTCTTCCTTTTTTGCACAGCAAAAGCCAGTACTGCCCAGTCTCCCCACTTCTCCCAAATCCCTACCCATAATACCTTCAATTCTTAATTCTTCACTTTATGCCAGCGTTATATCAGCACAGTGTAGGTTAAGGTGCAATTTCAAAGGTCTGGCAGGATTTCTGGGTAAGGTGAAAGAGGGAGAAACCCTTTGTGGTGCTCGTTCCCTTCTGTCCAATGCTACAGTCCCACCCTGGTGCTCTATTTCTTTACATTTTGATTCTTAGATGATTGTAGGTGAATTCACAAGACTCTGAAAGTCAACTGAAATTAGAAGAGCATTTCCCCCTCTCTTTTTTCCCTCTCATATCGTAAGCTAGAAATTTAGTCCACATTCTCTGAACCTTACCCTCTGTGTCTTTTTCTAGTTGCTACCCTTTTTCCTCTTCATCACCTTCAAGAACTATCAAAGCATAGATTATGATCTCCTCTCCTTTATCTTTCATTCATTCTTTATCATTAATTTTATTGTGAGATGCAGCCTACATAAAAAGAATGTAGAAAAATATACATTTATTTTGAAGAGTAATTATAAAACACCCCTGTTGCCACCATCCAAGTCAACAATAAGACACTGCCAAGCACCCTGTAAACAGGTGCCTCTGCAGTCACGGACACCTCTTTCCTTCTGGGAGTTATCCACCAGTACGATTTTTTGATAATAATTTTGTGACTTTTTAAACTTTACTACCTTAAAAAGATACATAAAAAGATGACTTAATTTTACCTATTTTTCTATTTTACTCATATATAATCATAGAGTATGGATGCTTTTTTACTCGACATAGTGTTTGTGACATTCATCAGTTTGTCTTGTATAGTATTATTTGTTTAATTGTGTACATTTTACTAATGAGGAACAAGGTGAATGTTCTGGTATATATTTCCTGCTTTGAATAAAAGAGCTTCTCTGACTTATTCAGCTAGGATAGACTTGTTAGCTTATAGACTATGTGCACCTGCAACCTTCATAGATAAGAACGAACTGTTTTCCAAACTGGCTATATGGATTTTCAATCACAACTCTATGAGAGTTGATGTTGCCAAACCCTCACCAGTACTAGTTATTACCAGATTTTATACTTTTTTGCAAATCAGCCTTTGAAAACTATCTTAATGGTCATCTAAATGTGCCCCTCTTACTTCCTTCTCTTTGTTTCAATGATAGAAACAGAATCCACAGAAATAAGAGACACAAAGCTAGTAAAGTGGGTTGAATGGTGACTGCCTTAAAAGATATGTCTCCCCAGAACTTTTGAATATGGTCTTATTAGGAAAAATGGTTTTTGCAGATGTCAGTAAGGTAAGGGTCTTGAACTGAGATTATCCTGTGTAGCATTGGCCCTAAATTCAATAACAAGTGTTTTTATAAGAGAAAGAGGAAAAGGAGAAAGGACATGCAGGAAAAAAAGGCCACGTAAAACTGAAGCAAAGATTGGACTATGCAGTCCAAGCCAAGGAACACCTAGAGCTATCAAACAAGGAAGGATTCTTTTCTAGAAACTTCATAGGAAGTACTGTGGTGGCAAAACTGATTTTGTGGGTCTGATATCCAGAACTGTAAGAAAATGCATTTCTGCTGTTGTAAGTCACCTAGTTTATTTAAGAGATATAAAGAAGTCATGAGGATTTTCTATTGCTGTTTAACAAATTAGTTTCTATTGCTGTTTAACAAATTACTGCAAATTGAGTTGCTTAAAAATGGTGTAATTTATTAATTTACCATTTTGGAGGTCAGAAGTCTGTAATGGTTCTCACTAGCTAATATCAAGGCATTAGCTGGACTGAGTTCCTTCTAGTTTCTAGGGGAGAATCTTTTCCTTGGCCTTTTTTTCTTCTAGCATCTGCCTCTTGTCTTGTGGCCCCCTCTGTCTTGAAAGCCAAAGTGGCCAGTTGAGTCTTTCTTACCAAGAAAGGGAAGGAGACACAGTTCTGAACTACCAGAAGAAATGACAATGAAAATACACAATTCTGATAAATTCACAAAAAGAAACAAGTAGGCCTGGGAACATGGACACTGGCTGGAATTTCCCACCCCCCACCTCTGCTCCCCACTGTGACCTCTCACCCTCCTGACTCACATCCCAGGCTGCTAGAAGTCTTCTCCTGTTGCATAATATCTGCCACCTATGTTCAAACTAGTCTTTGTTCCCACTAATGAATTCCATGAAAATTGACGTCAAAAAAACAAAATCTTGTATAATTGATTGAAAATGAATAAAAGGAAACTTACTTGCGTACAAATTATATTACTTTTCTAAATCTGCAATTCATACTTTCCTGTTTCAAGTAATTATTTCAATGTGTTTTATTCAAATATGGGTTCATAACATACTTTTGCTATTTAACTTAATTTGTTTCTTCATAAATTTCTTCTTTTCAGAGAAATAGAATACCAACACATTCTGGATTTAATCATCACAGGTTGCATTGCTATTACCTCTAAAGCTAGAAATAATTAGTGAACATTTTACCAGGTTGGGGTTTTTTTTTGCCTTTTGAGACATGAAACAAAAATTAAATAATGTTATTAGACTATAATATTTAAATTAAAATTTTAAATTACAAATTAATATGTAGAATAGTAATTGATGGAAGCATGGATAATGAACTCTCCAGATTCCTTCTCAAAGAAACCCAAAATACTAGCTGTTGTAAATATCACTGAAAACATACTACTTAGCCATATTTTATTTTCATAAAAGAATACCAGCTAAGAGGCAGTGAAACATAGAAAAAGTTTTCTGTTTATGATACATTTACTCATATAAGATACTTTGTCACATATTATCTTGTGGGATTATCATAGCAACTCTGTAATGTACACAGGATACATAATATTGTCCTAATTTTACAAAAAAGAAAATTGGCCCAATAATATCCTAGAACTCATAGCCATGTCTTTTAACTGTCTGCATTCTGTGACCTTTTACACCATAATGTTTAATTCAAAATTCTAAACTACAAATAAGTATATAGAATAGTAACTGAACTCAGATAAAAACTTTGTAAATTTGAAAATGTTTGAAAAAGGATGTATCCAAATTAATGTAGGAAAAATTACTAAAATTTTAGTCTTCTGGATTCTAATCTTATTTGCAATTTTATTAAGTTTGGGGTGGAAGGTGGTTTTCAATTATGAACATTTGCATGTGAGAGCAAAGTATGACTAGGTGATGGGAAAAGTCTCGCTTGATTATTCTCCCATCACTGATATCATTACCTTTTTCAGAAATTATACCTATGCTGCAGGGAATGATGAAATGCAAATGGATCATCTCCTTCCTTCCTTCTCCTTCCTTCCATCTCTCCTCTCCTCATTAGGGAGAGGTCACATAATGACGCTTATTTGTCCAGCTTCTCTAGGAGCCATCGTTAGGAGGCCTGGCCTCTATGGGCCTGGGAGACTCCTGCAGTGAAACTGGAAAGATGATGAGCTTGTGACTGCTAGAAAACCAGTACATCCTCTCACTTATCCACCTTCTTCCCCAGTACTTCCCAGAAACGTAGAAGAGAAAGATCTGTGTGAAAAGGATCAGTGGAAGTTGCTTAACTTGGTTTAGATCAATAACAACGGCAAGAGATGCAAGATCCTAAGCCATCCCTTATTGCTAGCAGATTGAAGAAAATGCACAAAAGAACATGTTGATAATTGATTATCCAAATGTCTCAAATTTTATATACATTTTAATAGAATATTTAAAGATAAATAAAATAGTCATATTTAAGCATTTAGTGCATTTTATTTTATTCATATAATGTTTAAAATTTTAAAATAAAATTTTATTTTTGCATAATATAGATTAATGGATTTTGTTGTGTTAATCACAAATTGGATACATTGTTTACAAATAAAATTGTATACAAAGTTTCACATGACTAATAATTAAAATTATTTTTTAAAATGTAGCCTCAAATTGAAAACAATAGGCTAGCTGATAAATTACATTTTCAATGTATCTGGTTATTCATTATTATTGTTGGATACTATGTTAATTTCTTAATTAAATGACTACTTTTTTAGAACATTTCTAAGTTTACAGAAAATTGAGCAGATCAAGGTTGCCATGTATTCCACTTGTCCCCTGCCTTTGTTTCCTCTATGAACAACTTACCTTAGCGTGGCACACTTGTTACAGTGAATGAGCCAGTACGGATACACTACTGTTAACTAAAATCCACAGTTTATACTAAGGTTCACTGTTTGTGTTGCATAGTTCTATGAATTTTGGCAAACACATATCACATATCCACCCTATGGCTTTAAAAATTGCCAAAGATGGAGCCTCCACTCTAGACGATGGCTGTAAATCCACTGACTCTTAAAGCCAACAGATACCAGAAGGGTAAGAAATCGAATCTATTGAATTCTATCTTGTTTTTGTTGTTTTTTTCTAGAAAGTCTTTCTTACACTATAGAGTCTGAGGAAAATTATATCTAAAATCAGAGGGCAATGAATATTTATATTAAACTAAGTGAGCTCCTAAAAATCCAGCGATTTGATAATAAAAATCCTTTGGTACTAAGTGAATGAACCAGTAGCTGCTAAAAAGATACACTGTGATGGAATCGATGATGAGATTCAGAGTGAAAAAATGTGGTCTATTCAAATGATTCACCTGCTCCAAAGACCCATGGCATCAGGGACAGCAGATAAAACGGAGGACAATCCTCGGTTCATTGCCCGACTGTCATTTTGCCAAAGTGATCGGATCTACTCATCTCTTTAACACTGGTTTTTCTGTGTCCTACAAGCTGCAACAGACAGGGACATGGGGTGAATATTAATGTGGCTTTGATGGTAACTAAAATGTGTTCAAGTGATGGTGCAGAGACACGGTTACAAGAAACCTTCAACACTGAATAATACAGATCTGAAGATTTTACAAGTTTAAAAAATTCATGGCCATAAGTTTTCATTTATTTTACAGTTCTTTTTTTTAAAAAAAAAATTATTGTTATTCAATTACAGTTGTCTGCATTTTCTCCCCACCCCTCCACTCCACCCCAGCCAAACCCACCTCCCTCCCCGGCCTCCACCCTCCCCCTTGATTTTGTCCATGTGTCCTTTATAGTAGTTCCTGAAAAACCCTCTCCCCAGTATGCCCTCCCCACTCGCCTCTGGCTATTGTTACATTGTTCTTAACTTCAATGTCTCTGGTTATATTTTGTTTGCTTTTTTCTTTTGTTGATTATGTTCCAGTTAAAGGTGAGATCATATGTATTTGTCCTTCACTGCCTGGCTGATTTCACTTAGCATAATGCTCTCCAGTTCCATCCATGCTGTTGCAAAGGGTATAAGCTCCTTCTTTCTCTCTGTTGCATAGAATTCCATTGTGTAAATATACCATAGTTTTTTGATCCACTCATTTGCTGATGGGCACTTAGGTTGCTTCCAGACCTTGGCCATTATAAATTGTGCTGCTATTAACATTGGGGTGCATAGGTTCTTTTGGATTGGTGTTTCAGGGTTCTTAGGGTCCAAGCCCAGCAGCAGAATTGCTGGGTTATTTTACAATTCTTATGCAATAAACATATTTTCTAAATCCTTTACAAATCACATTCTATATACATATTGACTCTCTTTATATCATGAAACTTTAATCCTGTATATCGTCACAGGATTAGACAAATAAAAGCTCTAATCCAAAATATTTGGAGAAAGCATTAAATTTAACTAGTATTGTTCTGGTTTTAAATGCTGATTTAAAAAAAATAAAATATGTAAAAAAACAAATTAATTGTGGGTAGTGCTCAAAAAGGCATTATTATCATTTCAGATATAGTAATGTATAGTTGCTTGTATGGTGTCTATGGAGACTCTAATACTCTTGATTACTTAGCTTCCTTTCTACTTGAATGATTTCATGTGTTCCTCGCGTAAGCTATCTTTTCACTCTATACAATGTAAGTGATTTCTTTTATTCTATTTTTCCAGTGTTTTTGGAAAGCCATCTCCTTTTCGCCTTCTTCTTCACCTTAGCCCTGCCTTTTCCTCTTCCTCCACAAAATCACTCAGCTATTTGAAGTTCAGATCCGTTTCTATTTATGGAGTATTCACCGATGATTCATAGTTAATTTAATTCAGCAGTATTTGTGTGCATGTTAGTTAATCACCCCCTAATTATATCCAAATTATCACTGTTTTCTACATCTTGTACAGTGCTGCCATTCTTTCTTCTACATGCACGTCTTGTCTTTCAAATCAGATTATAAGTAATTAGAAGTTGGGGTTAAGTTAAGAGCACACCACAACAGACAGATTCTTGTGTGATTTTTATATTTACAAATGTGCTTGCCATGTTACATGGAATTTATTTTATACTGCAAGTGGCTCTTTATCCATTATGGGCTTTGGATACGTTTCTGAAGCATGTGTAAAAACATACTTTTGTAGAAAATTTACTTCGGAGGCAACATCAGCAAGCTGAAGAAGTAGGAGACATCATCCATTGCCCTCCCACCAAAAACACACCCCAACAATTAGACAGTTATTAATGAACAAATAGCTGCCCTGGGAGGGCTCAAGAGTCTAATTAAGAGCCCGCAGTCATATAAGGGAGCAAAACATGAAAAATAACCACACATAACTGGTTGCTGAGGCGTTCAGCACAGCTGAGACGTGGACAAGGCGAGTATTAAAGAAGGCGGGGGGGGGAGGGGGAGTGTCAGGATGAGCCACGCGTGGATGGCACTGCAACCCCAGCGGCCTGCTCGGTGCAGGAACCTGTTAGCTGTGCAGCTGAGGAGCTCAGCAGCTCCCGCCACAGCCACGGACCCCACAGCTTTCACAGCGGGGACACCGTGATGCACATTAGCAAGACACCTGTGGCTTGCTGGTTAGAGCACACCGGCAGTTTTCTCCACTGAGGTAACCAAGAGCCATGGTGCTGCTCTACCCCCAGGAAGGTGCCGCTGCTATGCCATCCTGGGACAGGGGCTGCCGACCTTTTCCCAACCCCACGCACTACCCGGACCCCAGAGCCACAGCCACTCCATGAGCACCTGAATTCTGGACCCTGGTTCCATAGTCATTTCAGAGGGAGACACTGGAGCCATAGCCACTGCGAACTAGCCGGCATCCCAAACCTCAGGGTTGCTATTGCTCAAGATGTGCTCACACGCCGGACCCCAGCTCTGCAGCCGCCCCCACCCCGTTCCCAACGCTGCAGGAAAGGTGCCTGCTCGTGAGACCTCAGTGCCACGGCCAGGGCTGGCAAGCCCTTCGGAAACACCAAAGGTCAGGGCACAGAGACATGAAACAGACCCCAAAAGAAACAGTAGAGAAAACCAACAAAAGCAGGCGTTGGTTTTGTTGAAAAGACAAAATTGACAAACCTGCAGCTGGATTCTCTAAGAAGAAAAAAGAGAAGACTCAAAAACACAGCACTGTAAGTGGAGGAGAAGACATTGCGGTGGGCCCCACAGAGCCACAAAGGCCGCCTGAGTGAGGAGGGCTCACCTAGAACCTCACTTTAACACACAGCTCTCCGTCTATGTGAACGTCGTAACCAGGTTATTCAGTCAATGGCGTTTTCAGTTTTCATGGTCACAACATAGTGGCCACATGCACATATTTGTTAGAGGTATTTAACATCCCTCCTTAAATTTTTCATATAAATTTTATTTTACCCAGTGTCTTCTGAATATCTTCTTCTGGGTTGACAGTTGAACATCATTAAAGAATTCAATGATAAATATTTTGAAGCCTTTACTTGTTCTTTTGGTGGGCTTCAGAATTTTCTTTTTCGCAGACTCGTGCACAGAGATGCCATCTAACAATTACTTATAATTTTTGTCTGCAGCTTTAATAGTCGCTTGGTTGTAGGAGAACATTTTCCTATAATAGATGCCAACTGTGAAATCATATGTGGTAGGGAATGATCTACTTTAAAAATGTGATAAGCAAATAATATCTGTGAATAACAACTTTTATGTTCTGCTCATATTTTTAATATACACTAAATAAACATAAATTTAGTATAATAATGTTCTTCCTTTTATCTCTTATAATTACTTTACTCTTATTTCCATTATTACAACAGCTATGCAAGTTTGATAATTTTATTTCTCTAATAGTTGATGTTCAAACACTGTCCCTTGATAAGGCAGGTTCAAAAGTTAAGTTGGATACAGAACCAATCACGACAACTAGGGTTCACGGTCACCTTATCCAAGACAGAAAGAGGCAATTTTCACTCTGTTTCCTTAGTGACTTAGTGATTCCAGCTTGGTGGAACGGCCTACTGTGAACTCTGGTTTGAGGGATTTGAGGACCTAATAAATCCAAACTATTTGTCCTCCAGATCCTTGTAATGTAGCTGCTCCAACCCACACGGCTTGACAGTTTCACCCTTAGAGCAAAAAGATAATGGCATCTAAGAAATTGCTTGGTTTGGAGGAATGAGCATGGAAAGAGAGAAGTTTGGGAAAGTACAGGATATAGTCAAAGCACGTAAAAACCTGGAGAAGGAGTTTACACCATAGCTTGCAAACTTGCAAACCCAATGAATATACCGTTTACTCTCGGGGTGAGGTGGGGTAAGGAGACTGGAAAGAGAATCGAGAAAGCAGCTCAAGTAAACTTTACCTAGGGCTGGTTGTAAAGACTGTAGTAAGGAAACATTTCCTTCAGACACCTAGGATACTTACGGTAGCTGGCTGAGTATCTTCAGGCTTAATGCTTTAGATGGATTAACACAACTATCAGTGACTGATTGAGTGCAGGGCATGCTGAGCACTGCAGATGCTCCAGCTGGAACAACACATTGTACTGTTTATGTCTGGAAGATATAAACTTTGTCTTTTCTTTGGGCAGGGATAACGTCAGCCCTGCACGGTCTATACCTTGTCTTTCATTCAGGTGAAAGGAGGGGGCGTTGGTGCTCTACTAGTACAGAGAGTTCTCATGGGAAAAGAGAAACATTGGCCTGAGGAATGAGAACTGCCAGACAAAATGATTTACAATTTATTGTTTCACTCTCTGAGTCCACCCAGTTATGTCATGGAACAGTATATCATGTATGTACATATACAATGGAATTTGTATTCAGTATAACAAGCACTATTTTCTTGATTATTTCAAGTATACAAATAGGAGAGGTTCATTTTTCCTTATTTTGTTATGGAAAAAAGATTTTATCTGATGTAAGATATATTAGGTCAAAGTATCATTAGACATTTTGTTCTTTCTGAAATTATGAGTGCAAAATTGTAGGAATTAGATTGGCTACATTGTACTGGTCTTTGAAAACTTAGTACTTAAAATATTTTCATGGTGAACAATGTATTCCCGATATTTCTTTATCCTTGTTATATCAAGCACTATTTTTTCTATTAGGTTGAAAGAATATAGATTTCTTTCAATTTATAAAGCTGTGAGTGAAGACCTTATGACATTTAGAAGAAGAATATAATGACAGTTAATTCATTTTGCTGTCATTTTTTTTTCAGTTGAATGAAAGCAATCTTTGTTGAAAGAATACTATATAGTGATAATGGTGACAAATGTTATAAAATTTGGTTTATTTCCAAAATACATCTTTTTGTTTATATATTAAAATTTTCCCCATATTTTATGTAAACAAAGTATTAACTGGGAACTGTGTTCTCATGGCTGTAAAATGTATGGAAATTCATTTTAGTTAAGCTTTTTATTTTTATTTTTATTTTTGGTTTCAGGAAATCACGTCTTAATTAATTTAGGAGATTACAGATTTATTGGAAACATATCTATGTATATATGCATGTGCATACATATGTATACACATATATATTATGTATATATGTATTCTATATATGTATATGTACATATTGTATATATATGTATTACATATATTTTGTATATATACATGTACACACATACACAATCCAAAAAAAGCTGGACACACAAAAAAACTTGTTAGAGTTGAGCTACACATAGGTCTTTGAACTAGCAGCTTTTAAAAAATAATTGAGGCACGGCTGTATATTTCTGTATGGTACATCTCCCTTTACCAGTTAGCTTCTTTATCCTCTTCTTTTTATCTTCTCTCTGCCTTATTACATTCACTTACTTATAATTTTGTTAGTCTTATAAATTAAATTTATCAAGCCCTTACCATCCACTCCTCTGTGTTCCCTTCCTTATGACTGTTCACTTTCTGCATCTGGCATTGCTCTTCCACAGTCACTTGACACGCTCAGTCCGACAATCGTATTGGCTAATCCCGCCTTTCATTCCAGACATCGCAAATGACTCTTCAACCTCTGGCCTGGTTGCCCTTGGATCATATGTCCATTTGCAGTCCAATCTTTGTCAGAAGCTATGTCACATGGGCTAACAGTGCATCAGAGAGGAAGCTAGAGCATTCTCCCTTAGGAGAAACTGTAGATTAGGAAGAAACAATATTGGATAAGATTGAGATAAGAGATTCTGCCTCGTCTAACACAAAGGAACTTTACTCCAACATTATGCATTATTTTTCATTTACATTTTCTATTTTGGCACTTAATTCACACATGATACATATAAACTATTAATTTAGGGTAGAATATATTGAACTTTATATTTCTTCCTAATCTAAGAATAAGGGTAGTTTATCTAAGTGATTTATAAAGAAAATTATCAGTGATACTGACTGCTGATATGTTTATTTTTAAAAAATATTTTATTTATTTATTTTTAGACAGAGGGGAAGGGAGGGAGAAAGAGAGGGAGAAAATCATCAATGTACGGTTGCCTCTCATGCACCCCCAACTGGGCACCTGGACTGCAACCCAGGCATGTGCCTTGACTGGGAGTAGAACTAGCAACACTTTGATTCACAGGCTGGCACTCAGTCCACTGAGCCACACTGGCTGGGGCTGCTGATATGTTTCTTGAAAACCAGGTAGGTCATTAGTGATCTTATATCCTACATTTTACAAGGTAATATATCCACCACCCATTCCATTTATAATCTTCAGAAAGCTTGCTTCCTGATAAGCATATATTTCTTATAGGATCACACTCCTTGGTATTTAGCATCCTTGGATATATCAGTAGTGACCCCTGTAAGTGCCTTTGTCCAGTGGGATGTATGCTTCTTTCTAATCTGGCTTTTCTTGGTATATTTGCAAGTGGCAGTATTACTGAATTTACTATTTCCATTTTTATAATCATGGTTTTCCATTTCAAGATGTTCTTGGTACTCAGTGCTGCACAGAGATTATTTTTTAAAGATTTTATTTATTTATTTTTCAGAGGGAGAAGAAGGGAGGAAGAAAGAGAGGGAGAGAAATACCAGTTGGTTGCCTCTTGCATGCCCCCAACCAGGGACCTGGCCTGTAACCCAGGCATGTGCCCTGGCCAGGAATCAAACTGGCGACCTTTTGGTTCACTGGCCAGCACCCAATCCACTGAGCCACACCAGCCAGGGCAGATTCTTTATAATAAATGAATGGCAGTTCTCAATTGATCTTTCTTGTTTGTTTTCCATAAAATGAGAATAAATCCTGTATGAAGTATGCATTCTGATTTTAACACAAATCATTAACATAAACACATTAATCTTGTAATTCAAGTTACGTGGCTATTATTAGCAACTGTGTGTGGCATTCGAATCTTTGATTGTATAGACATATCCCACAGTATTATATGTGCTCCTAGTCCTTCATTGAAATTGTAAATGTTTAATCATGTAATTCCACATTACAAAATTTCAATCTGAATTTATAATAATACTCCCAAATTGTAATTAATTCATTCACTGTTTCCATAAATATTCTTTGAAGTTCTATTCTTTGGGCCTTTACGTTACAAATTAGAAATATGGATATAAAAATGATTGTCCTAGAGCTTCACAGGAGGTTCATAAAATGTGTAGCACTTGGCAAGACAATGGAATACGTGCTATAAAGAGAGTGTGTGCGTGCCCTGTGGGAGCTCCTGTATGGTCACATAAGTCAGATTGGCGAGAGAGGTGGTCCTGGGGAGTTTCCATGTGAAGTGATTTTTAATCGATTTATTTAGGTATAATATACATATAATAAAATGTACTCATTAGTTAATATAATAGGCTAACTAATTAATAGGTTAACAGTTAATTAATATATTAACTAACTAATATAATAGGTTTAACTGTTTAATTTTATGCTAATCCATCTATTATTGGAGGCTCTAAAGAAGGCAACTACAAACAGAAAAATCAAAGCATAGAAAGAAAACATGGTACTCTGAGCTATGGTTCTATATTTTATACAGTAGTAACTAACAGGACATATCGTCCTGAATCATGTTTCTGTTTTACCTGTTTTCACCTATTTCAATTACAGATGCTCCTTGACTTACCAGGTGGTCACATCCTGATAAAGCTGTCATCAGGTGGAAATAGTGTACCTGGAAAATGCATTTAATCCACCTTACCTGCTGAACATCACTGCTTAGCCCAGCCTACCATAAGCATGCTCAGAACACTTATATTGGCCTACTGCAGGGCAAGATCACCTCACTGCCACTGCCCGGCGCCGCGAGACAGTCCATTCTACCACCTGCCACTAGCCTGAGGAAAGATCAAAATTCAAACTAAGGCTTCTACTGAGAGTCTGTCATTTTCCCACCATTGTAAAATCAAAACATTGTAGGCCAAAATCAGGAACAGACTGTATTTTAATTCTGATATAATTTGTACTAAAAAATGTTCCTGAAAGAGAGAGACACCTAATGTAGTTAATATTTATATAAGGATATAATAATATAGGATCCCTTCATGAAGATGTCTATAAAATTAAAGTTAGATAATTTAGCCACTTAAACAAGAAAAGTTATAATAGGAGGTCAATAACAATAGTTCAGTTCTTTAAGTTGGAATTTATTTAAATATTAAAATTTCTTTTCCATTATTCCTTACTCATATCTTAAACTCATCACACTGCAGATTATTCATTATTAAAAACATACAAACAAAAATGTCCATGTGAACAAGTTTCTACCGTAGAACCAAGCAGCAGCTCAGAGCAGAATTGGTGGATGCCACTGCCTTGCTGAGAACCTAAAGACAGTGATACACTTTTTCCTAGGTGTCTCCCTCCCTACCTGCTGATTAAAAAAGCAAAGAGAGTGACATTGCAAACTACATGTGCATCAAAAACATGAACCTGAGACGTTTTTCTTCCCAGGAATTCTCTCAGAATGTATCTTTTGGAAATAGGAACAGATGTGTACATAGAGGTGTATATACACTAATTGTTATAGCATTGTTCATAAGGAGGAAAAGTTATAACAGCTCATGAGGATTTTCACTTTAAAAAAAGAGGTATAGTAACCTCGTCAAATAAGTAACCATTGTTTAGTAAAATAGGCAGTTTCTTGAACGAAGCAGGAACTAATTAAATAATTAGTATTTTCAAGTGAAACTTGAAAACTGAGTTTGTTTAGGTTTAGTTTAGTTTTTTCCAAGATTCAAAATCAAATATCATTCATCTTTAAAAATCCTATCTAGAAACTGGCCAAATTGAGTTACAACAGTTTGTTCCGATTTCACTCATTTATGCAACAAACATTTGTTGCATATCGGTTACCTCATGGGCACTGTACCAAATATTGAAGATAAATAAATAAGAACACTGTTCTTTAGAGAAACAAGACTCTTATGAGTGATTGCAATAAAAGTGATAAGAAGGGTGGGATTATTTTTTTTTGTTATCTATAGTCATACATGACTGTGAAATATAGTCACTATTAGAATTGCAGATATTTTCAAACAAATATATGAACTATTAAAGAATTGCCTTATTTTCTTATTTAAAAAGGTTTGTATTATGTCTTATGCGATATACCATAATAAAATCTAGCCCACTCTCAAAAGCAAAATACCCATGCTGCTCCGGGAAGACTGTAATCAAAATAAAATAAATTAGCTGAATTTTCCAAAGTAGTAAAATAGAGTATCTATGGGGATAAGTTAACTTTTTTCATGATTTCTAACTGGCATGTTTGACCTTTCTCACAGAACACTTTAGTACTCTACTTCTTACTTTATAATGTTCATGCTATTATTAAATTTGCTTATTGTCACACTTGTATAAAATATTTTATTTGTGCATATTAAAGAATAATTCTTGCCTATTTTACACACCAAATATTTCTGTCTGATGTTGAAATTAAGGTCTAATATTTTCTCAAGATTTACCAGGCCCTCCCTTTAACTTTTTAAAGTCATAGTATGACTTGAACCAGTAACTTACTGAAGTATATATTAAAAATCAGGAAAAAACATGTCTATTAAATTCTTGCCAATGTTATCAGGAATGTCATCACCGAAACTGCAGGAAAGGGACACAAGATAAAGGTCTACTGATATGATCCCCGTGATTTCCACTCATGCCCTCCCTTTCTAGAAACACTTTACACTTTTTCTTTACCTCACCCACACATCTCCCCCAGCTTAAAAAAAGAAAAACAAGAATGCTTTCGTTAAAGTACAATGTAGCTAGCTACTGAAGAAACTCGGAAGACTGTCTTGCTCTATCACAAGGAAACAAATGTGAGAAAAGATAAGAAAATCCAATGAGAAAGCAGTAAAAAGAATCTCAGGAAAAAAATCTAAGCAACAGAATGGCACAAGAAAAACATACACTTAATAGGAGGAAGCAGGCCCAACTATTGAGAGGTAATTAATAACAACAGAGGCCACCTACGTTTTTGGACTTGGAAATGATGCTTCACAGAATAACACTTAAAACAGAAGTTTTTGTAATGAACAAGTTTTAAGTAAACCCCAGAGTGCACAGTTTTCCCTGCAGCTCCCCACTCCACTGCCATCCAAGGATAGTCACACAGTGACATTGCGTAAACAAGGGCTGAGGAAACTGCCTCAAACGCAAATACCTCTGTTAGTCAGTCTATCCAATGGCTGAACTGCAGGGCCCACGTTGCCTTATCCCTCCATCTGTGCTGAAATACCACCCCCTTCTATAACTTCAGTGCTCTTACTCTATTAAATATCTCTTCTTGGCATCTTTCATTTTTACTGGCCCAGAATTTCATCGGCTTTCATCCCAATATAGCACATTGACTACTCCTGGAGGAATCACCCCTACTCACCCTGTGTGGCTGTGCAGGGACCAACCCAATGCCCAGCCCTTGGGGGTAGGTACAACCACTGTGGCCAAGAGGATGGAGTGTACTGACTTCACAATTATGGACACGTAACTCAGACCAGGTCCATGAGACATAACACTAAATCTTCTGTTGGAAAAGTGGGAAAGAATTCTCATCTTGCTGGGAAAACTAGAATATATGCCTAGAGCTGAGAGGGACCACTTCATGGCAAGGAGTAGGAGTATGGTTATCTAAGAATGTTGCCTTCACAGAGGAAAACAGTCAGGAGAAGATGACATGATTTGAGTGTCTGCACTCAGCCATTTCCACAGCCAGGACCACCTTGGTGGTGTGTAAGCCAATAAGTTCCCTGTTGTTTTTTTTAAAGAAAAAGAAGGATCTCCTTTTTCATGATTTCTTTCCTTCCCTCTCTCTCTCTTTCTCTCTCTCTCTCTTTCTCTCACTCCCCTCTCTCTTTTATGGTCTCTATTTCCTTTGCATAAAACTCATCACTTATTTCCCATTAAGAAAAAACTCCCGCAGTTATACAATTTTCTATAACACTATTCCCATCTGTTTTCCCTCATATTCAAGCTTCTTCAGTTTTCTATATGCATTGTTTATATTTCTTTGTTCTCAATCATGTCTCTGCATTTCAGTCTAGCTTCTCCTATCAAAGAAACTACTTTCTCTAAAATCACCATGGACTACCTAGATTCAAAACGCACTGAAAATATTTATTCCCCATTCTACTTCCTCTCCTCCATGTTGTTTGTGGTGCCATTGCACAACAGCATTATGGAACCCACCAGTCTTCGATTTCCAAGGTATTGTTCTCTGTTACATGCCTCCCTGTCTTGCTGCTAGATATACCTTTTTTGTTTTTCTCCACTGTTCTATCTTTAGCCCTCTTCTGCTACTTACTTACTTTCTCTCTGGTTTTAATAACTATCTATGGACTAATGATTTTATATTTTTCTCAACAGTCCACATATCTTGTCAGAAATACAGACCCATATTCCTACCAGACTTTATTAAAACCTGGAAGTCACCTTGGTGCTGAAATTCATCATGGCTGACACTGAGCTGGTCATTCCAATGCTGTTTCTCTTTCTATTGTCATTATTTCAGGTAATTACATCATCTAATCATTTCAGTTGGAAATGCTTCTCAGTACTCTTTTTATTAAATCCTTCCTTTAATGATTTATTATTAAGCCCTATACATTCTACTACTAATTTTCTCTCAAATTGGACACACCTTCTCCTCCATTATACAGGCCTCATTATTTTTCATTTGTATTATACTTCTAACTGCACTAACTTCTCTAGCCTCACCTTCCTATACTCTCTGATAGAATCCCTACTTTCAATCATGTGCTTTCTTTCTCCTTCTTCTAAAAGAGTTAACAACTCACAGGCCTGTGAAAAACTCATTTCAAAATGTATTCATCCTAGGAGTGCTGATGGGGAGGGGTCCACAAGCAAAGACTGTAAAGGGTCAAGAGAATTTGGCAGAATATTGAAAGTTCTGTATCTTGATTAGATGGAGTTTACACAGCTGTCTGTATTTGTCAGAGGTTCATTAACCTATTATATTAACTAATGAGTACATTTTATTATATGTATATTATACCTAAATAAATGTAGTTTAAACAGTTTCTGAATAGCACATTAGTGAGACTATTTGGATACATGAGAAATAATGGTAAGATTTTGATGGAATTCAAGATAAGGACCTAAGATTTCATTCTCGTGCTGAATAGTGTCTTTTGTCTCTCATCATTATCCATGTGTAGTCTCTTTTTAACACCGGGGCTCGGGGCTCGAAGGCTGAAAACTAATCCAACACTCCTCAGCTTTCTGTTACATTACACAACTAGGTGGCAGTGGTGGAGATTGGAAGGAGGCAAGAAGTACCATTTCTTTTCATTTGTTTATAAAGTGGAAAACTCCTATGTTTTTCTAAGAGAACGGGAGGAAATAACACCCCTCCAGCAACGCAGCCTCAGACTTGATAACAGCTTCTTGATCTCTGTGTGAAAGTCCTTTTCTCCCTTTTGCTTTTCCAATACCATTTATACTGGTTGTCCTTCAGCACTATCAAAAGGTTTGTAACAACTTTATTACTTAAGTTGTCACTCTCTACTGGCGTTTCAGAATTATTTTTTCCATGGCTGAACATTGACAGATAGGGTTCTTGGTATTAGGAATGAGATCAGGAAATACATCTACATAGTCATATATGATTTGGGAGTTGATCTAACTGGATTTAAATACAGGGAAGACCTCATTGCTAGTAGAAAACTGGAAGCTGGTAGTTAAAATTATGGAGTGGACAAATAGTTACTTTCTGTGACTCTCTTGTATGAAGTGCCTAGTGAAGATAAAATTTTGGGGGTACCAATCAGAATGTCAGAATGATTTTTTTTTCTTTAGCACTGCCTAATTGTTCAATTTCTAGGACAGAAATAGGTGAGGCACCTTCTAAAATATTGATCGATATTAAAAAAAACAGCTGTAGACCTACCTCACCAAAATAGGCATTATTTAATTTCAGGAACCTAGCCATTTTGCAAGCATCTGCAGAACAAAGACCTATACAACCTCTGAAATGAAGGTGAGACCAGAGTTCACCTTGAAAAGGGATGTGACACCACAGCTATGTGCTGCAAAATTTCCTCTGTGTTTTTCCCAAAGTGGCCATTTTTTAGAATTATCGTGCATTGAAAAATGGAAATACCTACCAGGGGCATCCAACTTGTGGCCTGTGGGCTGCGTGCAGCCCGGGATGGCTGTGAATGTGGCCCAACACAAAACTGTAAATTTACTTAAAACATTCTGAGGTTTTTTGTGATTATGTGTTGCAATGTATTTAATGTGTGGCCCAGAGACACCAAAAGTTTGGACACCCCTGATAGACCTTAATGGTCTGTCATCTTCTTCCAGGGTAGCACAGAGAAGCTAAAGCTTGGACACCCTTGATAGGCCTTAATGGCGTTACTAGAACAACAACTTTGAATTGGCTTTAATAGCTGGAGAGCTGAACAATCATTATGGTCCACAGATCAGAGAGGGGAGTTATTGATGAAAGGTATTAAATGTTGTTTGGAACTAATTCTATCTCATAGTGGATCCAGCAGGTCTGTGGATATGACTGTTGTTATTTTCCCTATCTGTAATGAGTTGTTGCAAGGTAAGTAAGTATTTAGCAGCTGCCACAATGTTCCTAATCTGTGGAGTAAGAGCTATTATAAAAAGAAAGGTCATGTAAAAAGCTTTGAAATGATGCTCCTTCTTAAATACTAAACCAAAAACAATACTCTCTCCTTGGCGGAATTGAAAAAGATCAATGCCATCATTGAAATCTTGAGAGATACATGTATGGTTACACTCCCATTTCAGTTGTACTCAATTATTTACCATGCAAGAAAATTACCTGCAAAATAAATACATGCAAAAGGTGGTCACGTCTTGAAACAATGGCATTTAATTATCACAAAATTCATCACACTGAAGACACTTTTCCAAAGGTGATCTCTTTATCTGGCATATTAACACTGTCTTGTTGGTATGCACTGTTTTTCTTCCTCTGTCATTCCACCTTCTGCATGTTTGAATGGTACGAGTAACAGAGGGTCATTTTGCTAAGATATGGCTCTGGGTAGTCTGGCGGAAGGTATTTCTTTCATTTTTCTCTTTGAGCTTAATTACTATTCTATCAACTTCCTCACCTTTTATATATACTTCACAGTTTGCAAAGTTATCTCATATGTTTACTTTGTCTTTAAAATATATTTTGAAGTAGATATCTCCTTTTCATTTTCCTGATGAAGGAACTAATATTACATATATAATTTTCCTACAGTTTTTCCATATATATTTAATAATTTCCCCAAGGGGAAAGTGTACCTAACCAAGCAAAGGATACTTCAATCAAAATTTTCTTAAGTGAATCCCAGATTCTGTGTGTGTTCAGTGAAGAAAGGTCAAAGGGCATGTGAGGGGCCCATGGACGCCTGCATCGGTATATCTCTCAATACGTAAGCACTGCTGTGTTAAATAATCAGCATTCAGACATTTCACATGAAAATATTCGAAGTCCTATTCTTCGTGTCAATTAAAGATGTACTTTTGTGGAACAGCACCTAATTTATGTCTTGAGAGTGAGTGTCTTTAAAATGTGTTTTGCAAATCTTCTATAGACTCGCAAATTATAACACAAGTTGCCGAAGCTTCTGTGTAAATATTAAAAGTGGAATTTTTTAAGCTTAACTAACATACATTCTCAGTTTTCTGTTTTTGAAATTATTTTAAAAATATGAACTACATCAAATACACAACAAAAGTAAAATAAATAACAAAATAAAGCAAATTACGTAATCCAGTGATTAAGAACATGGCCTCAAGAGACAAAACTGAAGGGTTCAAACACAGTTCAACCTTCATTCGCAGTACAATTTTAGACAGAGTACTTGACTTCCCTGTCTCAGTTTTTATTCTACAAAACAGAAAGAATAGGGTACTTTCTTATAGGTTGTTATGATAACAGATGTAAAGGACTTAGTAGTAGTTGTCAGACTTTAATAAATGTTTAATATGAATAATATTCAGTTTTGTTAAATCTTTATATTTGGCCATATTTGCTCTAGCTGTCATTTTTTAAGAATTAAAATATTGTATGTGGTTCAAAGTCCCTCAATTGTTTCCCCTTTTTTGTTCCTCAGAGGTGAAAAATGAGTTTGGCTTTTATCATTCCCATGCTTGTTATTATAATTTTTTATATTTATGAAACTACAGTTCATACATATATTTTATATACTATATTAAAAATTTCACACTTCGTATTAAGTTTAATAAATAAGGTTGTTAATTTTTCAAAATGTGTGCTGTTTAAATCACCTTTTAAAAGAAGAATAGTGCAATTGTAACTTCTATTGAGCAAAAGTCCAGTTTTTTTATGATTTAATGCATCAGATAATAGATTAGACAAATAAATAGCCTTAAATTATTTTTCAGAGGGTATGTTATATCATTCATTTGTTAAAATATATCCTACTGTTATAAAGCGATTACACTTTAAACACACGGGTATTGTAAATAACAATCTAGTGTCTTAAAACTAAAGTATTTGTTTTTAAATAATCTTGGACTAATATAGTTAATTCCTATCAAGCTGAAAGATAGGCTTATGTTTAGAGGTGTACATGAGGAACTGATGAAACATTAATTATTGCCATGTGTAAAAAAGATCAGTAAATATTATAATAATCTTAAGGAATGGCTGAGACAAGAGGGAGAGGGAGGGGAACGGGAGGAATGGAGAGAGGAAGTGGTAGAGTGAGAGGAGCAATAGCTTCGGTGAGACTACCCAGAGACATCTTAGCAAAATGAGCTTCTGTTACCAGTGCCGTTCAAGAATGCAGGAGATAGATATCATGGGAATAAGGAAAACAGTGCCTGAATGGTGCATCAGTTTGCCTTGATGGACCCCTAGGGCTTTCTTGTTCTTGTATGAGAATGTGCTTCTGTGTTCATTCATCAAAGGTGGTGCTATAGTGTTTCATCATAACAGAAACATCGTATTTTTAAATGAAGCGCCCGTGGAATCTATTATAAATGGTCTCTTCATAAGACACATATGGTTTTATGTTTTTGCTTCTAAGGTGTTCTTATGTAATTCACCTTGAATTTTGTTTACTCTGCTTAGCCCAGTCATGTTAATCTCCAGAATATCATTGCCTAATGAGGTCTTATGAATCAAAATAATGAAATCTCAAGCTAACAAAGTCATTTATTTTTTGAATTAATCCCATCTTATTAAAAGATTGTCCAGAATTATTTTTTAAAATAACTGGCAGTTTTTCCTCTTCTTTTAACCCTTTTTTTCTTTCTCATTGTGCTATTTTCTGAAAACTATTTTAGACAAAGGTCTGTGCTATGAAATTCAAGTGGTTAAAAAAAAGTAATTATATAAACCATCTATTCAAGTATCTTTTAACCTAAGGATAGAGGGGTCAGACAAACACAGAAGGAGCAATATATACAGCTTAAAGATGTTAGGGATCTTACCATAGAAAAAACAAACCAGTGTCAGAGCACTGAGGAGGGATAGAGCATATGAAGGAATAACTAAAATAAGAAAGTAAAATTAAAATAGTGCAAAAAAATGATGGAAATTTAATTAATAAAGATGGAAGAGAAATAAAGACACACATAGTAATTTTAGGGGGGAAACAAAATCCACGTTGGCTGACATAAGAAATAGGAGGAAGGGTAGTGAGAAGTAAAATTAAGGCGGATCACGAGGAACCCTGAATATCCAAAGTCTGAATTTCAGTAGGCGATGGGGAACCTACGGTGTTTGAGTAACTGACTGCATGTTACTAGACAAGTTTTTAGACAAATCTTCTGATTTTAAAACATTTGAGACTGTTTTTGTGTTTTCTAAATTTAGAAATTGCATAGACTTGTGGCTAAGGAATGTTTTCAAGATGTCCGAGTCCTCTGTTCATTATTCTGTTATTTCCCTTTTTACTGCATTGTGGTCAACTCTGCAATCCTGGTCTCTTACTTTGTTTTGCATTCTCCATTTTCTCATTTAAGATTCCATGTATTTCTAAATAAGTCTCAATTATTCTGCCCTTATTCTGGTTGTCACGGGTCATATCATTTTCTACTGTGGTCTGTCAGTCAAGCAGTAGAGAATTCAATTTCAAACTTCTATTTTGATTACATTAATCCCACACTAATGATCATTTAATAACTGCTCATTGCTTAACTGCTTATAGGTTTAAATAAACCTCTTTTATTTTTTTACCAAGAATTGAAGTACCTTCATGATCTGACACATGTCTTTACATTCAGCCTTACATCCCACGTCACTTAGAACTTTTTTTTGTCCTGTCGTGAAGAATTAATTTCTTTCAATGGAATGCCATTATGTTTTCGAATTTACCATTGTTCCTTCCCAAAATGCTTTAATCCTCTTTGTCTGTTTTTATATCTTTTGTTCTTCCTTGATAATGCACTGCAAGTATCCAAGAAGGTCCTTTTTTTCTCCTAACTTCTATAGGCACAATTACTTCACCTTCTTCTATCATTTTTTCATATAACTCTCACCATTTTTTCTTTTTGAAAGGAAGCAACTTGAGAACCAGTATATCTGTTTCAACAGACTGTACATTCTTGGATTCAGTGCCTTCTCTACTATAGGATAGTAGCAGGTATATAGAAAACACACATTTTTTATTGGATGAATCCATTATCCATTTTACAGAATAATAATGGGTATGTAGTAAAAATGAATATCTCTTGAGAGGATAAATGGGTAAATATCCAGGGCATATTATGGTTTATTTTGCACACCCTCAACTTGCATGTGTTTATTATAATTAATTAATATATGCTTATTTGTGATTTTATTTCAAATTCTCATTTAACTGTAGATCATTTCTGACATTTGGCACAGTTGAAATGATCATGGGAATTGGATAACTTTGATTTCTACCATTAATTTAAATGTAGACAACTACAGTGCTCCATCCTATAATTGTATAGATCCAGGATGCTGAAATATAACATAAATGGCAATTATTGCTATATTCAGGGATATAAAAGATGGCAATAGTAGAACCTAAAAAGTTAATTCTAGAGAGAGCCTAACATTGATTCTTTGCTGCAAGCTGCAAACCAAGGTGCCTGTAGGTCAGAAGGGGGCAGCAAAGTGCACGCAGTCCGGGTCAGAAATCTAGATGGACAAAATGGCCTGAGGTAAGATGAAGAGTATTCCTGAAACATGGAGGTTGGGTGCAGCATTTAGCAATGGAGAAATGTAGAGGACCCAGGAAACTGATCTACCATTGTTGTGCCCAGGGAGAGTAGCCTATATAGTAGATAAAAAAAAGAATATACCAATGGCATTGTTTTTACCCCATTACACATTATAGCCTTGAAACAATTCTCTATGATATGGATAACTAGTTACCACTTGAGGGAAATAGTGCTCAAAGAGGGAACTACTGGGAAAGCATAGAGCCAGGATTTCTCTCAGATAATGCAGCCGAGATGAGCATCAGGAAGTCAGATTGATAAGGGGCAGAGCCAGTAAGAGTCCAACAGAGAAAGCAAAGGCCAAAGGCAGGGTCCAAGTATTAGAAGTCAGAGGAACAACAAGAGAACAGAATTAGGAGACAGATTGAGAGTCTCCTTTCGTGATGGCTTTTGAAAAGGATGATGAGATGGATTCAGACATCTTAAATAGCGTTTCTCTTGGATAAATATGCTTTGCCATGCCCACATTGTGAAACTCCCTACAGCTACCAGGTCTGTCTTGCTGGAACTCTTTGTTGCCCAAACTTATAGCATGGCATTTAAAGTTGAGTATTATTTATAACTTTAGCTATCTCTAGTTACATTGCCTTCCTCTCATTTGGTACACCTACAACATCTTATGTATTTAATTTAAAACATTATATTAAATTTTGGTTGAACTGAGTTTAATTGCTCAGTGAGGGATAGGGATAGGATGTATAGTAGGCTCTCTATGAATGCAGTTTTTGTTGAATGAATGCACTATTAGTTCTCACACCAACATAGATGAAATTTTTGTAGCACTCTCACGGAACATAGAGTTTTGCAACTGAATCGTAGTTCAGTCTCTACTAGTAACTGAGGTAACTATTACTGCCAAAATTAACCTAATTGTTTTCCTTTTGCCATAGCAGAAGGTTTCTCTGAATCGAGGCCTTATTCTGTTTTTATTTTTGATTACAGTTGGCCTTCGATATTGCTTTATACTAATTTTAGGTGTATAGTATAGTGGTTAGACACACATACTTTACAAAGTCATCCCCCTGATAAGACTAGTATTCATCTGGCACCATAAATAGTTATTGCAATATTATTGGCTATATTTCTTATGCTGTATTTTATATCTCTGTGACTATTTTATAATTACCAATTTATACTTCTTAATCCCTTCACCTTTTTCACCTTGCCCCTCAAACCACCTTTCAGCGGGAAGTCCTCAGTTTGTTCTTTGTATCTATAAGTTTGTTTCTGTTGTGTTTATTTGTTTACTTTGTTCTTTAGATTCCACATATAAGTGAAATCATATGGTATTTGTATTTCTTATTTCACTTAGCATAATACTCTTTAGGTCCACCCATTTTGTCATTAATGGTAAGATTTCAACCTTTTTATGGCTAATATTCCATTGTATCTATATACCAGGTCTTCTTCATCTGATTATCTATTGATTAGGACCTTGTTCTTAAAGGAAGTAGGTGCTGAGAGGTCTCATCTACCCTACAGGTCTATGAGTAAACTCCCAATGCGAGAATTTCAAGACTTTCTGCCATTATAGTCACATTTGCACAAGGGCACAATCAGAAGGCCCCTCTAAAAACTACACATTACCAGCACTTCCTTACCCATCTTCTCTCCTCCTCCCTCATCTCTCTCCTACTCTCTCTCTCTATTTTTTGAGGCCCCGTAGGCAGAAGAGAAAATTTCTTGTACCAAATGAAATTGTGATCATTTCCTTTTTACTCATAAACGTGTTGTTCCCTTGGCCCACATACAATATAAATATTTACTTATTAATTATTTGACTCACATTTTGTGTTTTCTAATTATTATATTTGTTTATATTTTTCCATCTTAAATTTAATCAGTGTGTATGGCACCCAATAAAGCAGCATGTCTAAATGTTATTGGTACAAAGCAAAAATCAGTGTTGCTCAATTGGGAGATTTAATTTCTAAGGACAAGCTTTACCTAATCCACTGTTTTAACTGATCTAAAAGCAAGTTCATATACCACTATACAGTTGAAAAGCATGTCTGAAAGATATTATTTTAACCACTTCATCACCAATAAAAAAAACCTTAGGATGTTATCTAATTTTAACATCTATATTTCAAAAGCATATCATAATACTCTGTGGATTCACCAGTTGCTCTAAGAAAATTTTGTTTTGTTTTTAGCTGTTGTAACAAAGTTCTGAGATGACTAAAAGTAATCACGGTAGTATAGAACAAAATTTATTCCTAATAGTTTTATTTTAACCCAGTCTATAATTATTTTAGTAATTATCTGGACAATGGTTTTGTAATTAAGATTTTCAAATGACAAAACCAAAATCTGCATGTTGTATAAAAAAATAAAATTTCAGTTTTAATAACAATACATTTACAAATGTATGCTTAAGCATGAAATGTTCAAACATTATATCTCTACAATTTAGTCAGCAAATTAAGGATATATATATATTTATATTCTACAAATACTTATAGTTTCTACTTCCAGTATCTAATTATTGGGAAAAAAATGTATCCAACTGGAATTAAAATA
Organism: Desmodus rotundus; assembly: GCF_022682495.2. Lineage (NCBI taxonomy): Eukaryota > Metazoa > Chordata > Mammalia > Chiroptera > Phyllostomidae > Desmodus > Desmodus rotundus. The sequence continues at coordinate 170,756,050 of NC_071388.1, forward strand.
TTTTACACTTGATTCCTAAGTTTTCTATAGATCATCATATAGCAAAATCATGTTTTCTCACTACAGAAATACATATTTAACATGGAAAAATAAATTTAAATGAAAATTAAAAATTGACCTGAGGAAATAAAAATATTCTTTTTAAGTTTTCATCATTCACATATTTTACAGAACTTTTAAATTTTTTCTGTTGTAGGAAAAATTGGTAAATATTGCAGATGTTATATTGATACTAGAAACAGATACCCATTCACTGCAGTGTGTATTATTTTTGAAGCTTTGATTTAGTAAGACTAAAAGATTTTTTAAAAGAACAAAAAATCATTCAGAATATGCATCTGGACAGCAACAGCTCCATTTAGAGCAAACACAAGTGACCACCAGAGCGCTTTTCTGTGTGGACTCGCTTTGCATGGCAGAAGTTCAAAAGCAGCAGGACTTTCCCATCTGCTTGCAAGCTGCCCTGGACCAATTGATTCAGAGAAATTTCACTTTTCTTTGGTAAAAAATACATTTCTCTAAGGTTTGAAGAGATTTAGTGGTGTTCAGAAAGAGAAATAGCTACACAGTAGTAAACTTAATAACGCTTTATTTGGTAATAAGAATTTTATTTAAAAAATACAAACACTAATAGAGTGTTATTTATTGGAGAACTCAGAAGAAGCAGATAAAAGAGTGTGGAGTCATTCAAAAGCACCGTATTCGTGTGATAAAATGGATTACAAAATATGTAAAGGATTCATTCAACTGCTGACAGCCTTTTGGAGAGATGTGTACGAGCTCATGTGTGCACCCATATGCGCGCACACACACACACACACACACACACACACACACACACTTCCTTTTCACAGTGGAAATGTTGCTCTGGTAGTTAGTACCCAGTTTTATTCTATTGTTTTTGAAAACCAGGATGTGATTCATTCTAAAAATAGTTTGCTGCAGTATATAATGTCTGAATAAAAATAGTTTGTTGTTGTAGTATTCAGGAAAGTCTCAAGATCTTGTGTGTGTGTGTGTGTGCTTGTGTGTATGTTTTAACATTAAGCAGCCTCATAACATTGCTAAAGAATCGCCAGGCTGTAGAGTGCCATACACACGGAGGAATCAGTCAATCGCTTGAGGTGTCAAGGACACAAAGAATATATTGGTTCTTAGATATAATGCTTACCTGGTTTAAATGTCTTTTAACAACTAAACATAGTTTGCTTTGTTTTATGTAATACCACTTAATAATAATAACCAGGAATAAAAGTTTATTCCTTAGATAAACTTTTAAATAAATTTCATATTTTTTCTCTTTTAATGTATACTACATTTTGTATATTTTAAGTAAACCAACATTTCACTAGGAAATGTTTCTATATTTCATGTGTTTCATTATTATTGTTTGTTGTACAATTTTGTAATGATGCTTTACTTTCAACAATTTTTAAATATAGGAGAAAAACTTTAAGGCAAAAAAGCAAGGAGAAATTGTGAGTTTTTGTTTTACTTTAAATAAGAATGCATTTAATTTTATATTACAGCAACAGAGGATTTTGGAGTTTTCTGAATTCAACAATACTGTTAACGGAGAGTCTGAATGAGGTTAGACACAATATTCATGTAGTGGGAATTTTACACTTGATCTTGGCCAAAAGGCTGAAAAGCGATCATGTAGTGGGAATTTTAATAAAGCTTTTCATTTGACAGTAGTAATTATAATTTATCTGAAAAAGACTTTGCTCAGCAAAGCAAATGAAAATTCTGTCATTAAGATCTGAGTGTTGACAATGAAGCACATCTTGTTTTCAATTACTAAGAGAATATTTACTGTTCTAGCAGTTTTTCTGCTGAAGGACTTTAGTCCGCTTAAGAATTCATTAAAGCGATTTTAAGATAATACTTACTAATATTAACACAGTAATTTGTATTTGTGAATGACAATGCGATTTCAGAGCATACTGAATATTTCAGACTAAATTTTTTTGAGATTAAGGTTCTTCATTGATATTTATAATCGCACTAGTTCATACATTTTTAATCATTTTTCTTCGTCCCCTTCACAGGGAAGTTTTCTGTCATTAATTCTGTACAAGTATAATTCACTGTTCAAAAGCAGGAAGCAATCATTAGGAGTGGGCCAAACTCTGTTGTATATTAGGAGAACTGAGAGTTTGCTTTGTCATTGTCATTCTATTTTTGCAAATAGCAATGAATATTCATTAAATTAGAATATTCCTTAAGCTAAGGAATGATTTGCCAGCTGTGAATCTTTGCAAGCACGTTAGGCCAGCAGGGAAACAAAAACTATACAGGCGCTATTTATGTGTGTCATAAGGATAAAGAAAATAAGCAAGTGAAAGTATTCTCAAGGAGAAAAATGTTCTGTTAAAACTTCACACATTTTAGAGGAATATGTGCAGCTCTTGTGCAAAACTTGTTTGCAGAAATTTTTCAAGATCATCTTAAAAATGATTTAACAGAGAGTATCTCATAATTGTACCAATCTTTAACTTTATTTCTCTTCTGCTGCACTACAGGGATGTAGATAAAGTTTAATTTTTTTTAAAACAAAATGTGAGACTATTTGAAGTAAAAACTACTTTATGTTATATATTTAGTCAATATGAATGGGGATGGGGCACTTCTGTCTTATAAAAATCATATATTGTTATAAAAATCTGTGTTAGATTTCTGGCTATTATTTTAATTATTTCTTTGTTTTATGTTGAAATGTTGACCACATTTAAGCTGAAAAGAAATATGCTCACATGTGTTAGAAAAATGTTACCTGTACTGACTGGATCATAGTATATTTTTAGACTTTATATTTCTTTAGATAGGAATAGTGCTACATTTTAACATATTAGCCTAAAAAGCAAAATTTGAAAGTTTTAACTACTTTTTTCTATATTGCAGAGTGAGAATTGATAATTATTTCAAATCTCTGTTAATATGTATTAAATGTGCATGTATTTGTTTACTTGAAGTCATAATTTGGAATAGTAAAGTTGTTATTTTGTTCTCAAAATACTTAATTTTGTATTGAAAGTCTTTTATCTTGGAGAATATTTAGTTTCCCACAAGCCAGTATCAGCTATCTGGTTCCTTGGCACCATTCAGTTATGAAATGAGGAGCAGATTAAAAGGGAAAGAAATAACCCATTTAAATCACCACTTTAGGCCTTTTATGGCAATTCGGTTAAGGCATTTTTTTTTGTTGTTGTTGTTCAATTACAGTTGTCTGCATTTTCTCCTCACCCCTCCTAAAACAGGCAGTGTCTGCCTTCCCAAACCATTGTTGCCCAGATGGTTATTCTTGATAAACTGCTCCATCTTTAAAAAATATTGAGATATAAAATTGACATATAACATTGTACTCACGTAAATTATTCCTTAGTTCATAGATTTATAGATTGTTTTTAATGAAGTGTAACTGACATAGAACATTATATTAGTGTTTACTGGACAACGTGATGACTAAATATTTGTATAACTGCAAAATGATCCCAACAATAAGTAAAGTTAATATCTGTTAGCATACATAGTTATAAAACAATTTTATGACTATAACCACGTGTAGATTATTTTTGATTTACTTACTTTTGAACCAAATGTGCACATGCTGAATGACAAACGCATGACCAAGAAATTTGTTTTTGTAGCTATTTCGAAAGGTCCCTCTGCTTTATTGATCTAGGATTTTTTAATATTTTAAATGTTTCTAGGCAGTCACATAGGATGAATGATATCTTGCTCTGCCGAGTTTTAATTAGAGATCTTGGGCAAGTTACCAAAGCTCTGTGAATCTTAGTCTCTTCATCTGCAAAATGGAGACATGATAACTGAAAAAGTATATTGTGGAGATTAAAAACTATGTTTAGAAAACTTAGCATCACGTTAAGCTCATAGCATACCACCAAACAAATGGTATTAATTGTTCTTGATTTTTTTTTTAACAGTCCAAATTTTAATTTACTCTTTGGTTGACCTCAGCATTTCTTCTTACTCTTACATGGCCATTCCTCTTCCCTATCAAGTCAGGTGAGGTAACACACATGAAAACACTGGTGACTCACAATGCACAATACACACACTATAATTTTAAAATTCACATTAACAGCCTCTCTACTATGACTATTATCATGTTTGACCTTACACCATCTGTTTTGCTTTAAATGTTCTCTCACTATTCCGTCTTGTGTATGACTTCAATAATCATCTCTCCAGACCCTTGGGCATGAAAGGTCAGTCTTCCCCATCTCCTTCTCTCACTGTTTTCATAATTAAAATCTTGCAAAATGTCTGAGAACATTTTTATTTAACTTGTCCCCTATTATCTATCCTAGTAGATAATTCCAGGTGAAAGTTTCAGTTACATCATGCAGTTTTCTTTCAAACAAATGCTCCTTTGTTTTTGGTAAACATGCGACACCTAAACCTCAGACTGTCTTATTCCTGCACTTTCAAGTTCATTGCTGAAAACCACGAGGTCCTCAGATTCCTCCTTAAACATATGAATTTTCTTTTTCTCTACTTCAGCACATACCCTCTTTTTTCTTTCAATTTATGTTAAAAAATTGAATAATTTTTTTAAAAAATTATAAATATATTTATTGTATAACACTTGTAAAAATACAAAAAAACTTAAAATGAAAAATAACCTATAATCCAATCAAAGCAATAAAAAAATCCCTGTAATCCAACCAAACTGTTTTCTTATCACTTTCCTTGCCATATGTCATATATCAAAAAATTGAATAATTTTAACATGCATTTGAATTATTGACCATTTTGAACAGTAACAAATGGTATAAATATTATTTTAATATTTATTAATGAATTAATGATATTGTCTTGAAAATTAAAAGCCAACAATTTTTTATTCCTACAGATTTAGTAAATTCTAACTTCAGGCATAATCATTATAACATCATTTAAATATGTCTTAGAAATTATTATCAAGTATAAATATACATAGGTATATTTATAATAATGTAAGAGCCATAGTTTTTAAACAAAAAAATATTATTTTAGTACACATAAAAAACCACATGTACAGAAGGAAAGATGTTTTCTGGCTACATGTGTTTGTTTAACTTACTGGACAAACAGTGGCTGGGAAAGTACGATACGATCTGTGACTCCTTTAAAATTGGGAGTGATTCCAATTTGATGAAACAGAAAAGGGGAGTGGAGGAAAAGGAAAGGTTTGGAAACGTTATTCTACAGGCATTTGTCTTCGTTGATAATCTTAATTTTGCTATAACAGATCCATAAACTGGTGACATTTTGAGTTGGATTGAATTCAGCTGTTTAGAGGAAAGCAATTATGATTATGGTCCTCAAGCCAAGATAACAACACACCAATTGTGACGAGCCAAGGAGCCTGGAATTCACAAACTGCTTTATATTTATTTATTTCCTCATGTTGGCTGTTTATCAGGAAGTGACTTCAGTGAAGACAAGAGTAATTCATTTATTAAGTAAACTCTCACAGCTTTGAGAAGGATGGTGCATTTGCTTTATTCAGAAACTACTCTTTCAAAATACATATATGTGGACATTCATTGTATTTAATTTGACTAGCATTGTTTACATAATTATTGTGAAAAATAAGGTCATGATGACATGGGTAGATCTGATATTTAATTTCATAGTTTTTGTTTCTGGAACAATTTATTGATTTATATATAATACCTAACAAGATATAATATATCCTTTGCTGTCATATATAAAGGATATATATATATATATATATATAATAACAGCAATATATATATGTTTAAAATAATTTTTCCTCAATAGTAAATTTAATGTTGATATAGAATACAAATTACAATTTTAGGCATCCTTAAGCAAAATTCAATGTAAGGTTTATATGAACAAATTGAAGGCAAGTCTTGATTGAGATGATTTTGATAGTTGAAGAACTAACAATAATACTTTCCCACAAGTTGAAGCTAATGGCAGGACATCTAAATGACAGAGAAAGTTTTAATTGCTCCTTTACCTCTATTCCACATACTAATAAAAAGCAACATTTTTAAAGTGAATTATTATTTTAAATATTCAGTTTTATTTTGGAATATATTGACTATTTTTTTAAACTTGGGTCCTCAAAAGTACTTTTAATTATTACTTTGGAATTATTTCATTTCTGATCTCATGCTCTCTCTTTCTCTCTCTCTCTCTCTTTGTCTCTCTGTCCTCTGCTTTCGTGTTTTTAAACTTTTTGGTAATTATATGTCCCCTGGAGAATCTAATGACTGTTACTGACTCTTTGTCTCACTCTTGGTTTTTCATCTGCACACCTAGATGCATGTTAGCAGGAAGAAGTAACCCACCAGTAAACCACAGTGAACGGACATGATGGCCATGTTCATTGGAATTGACTTGAAAAGTCTATGCTTTTGCTTAAGGGCTTCTGTTTTAAAGTTCTTGGGTGAGTTTTACATGTATTTTATACTGTCATGGAACATTCTTTTGGAGAAGAAATAAGAAAAAGAAAGTCCTTATCTACATTTCTAATATGAGTTTATTGAATTTGTGATATTTGCACTTTCTTCAAGATAGGCAATGGTGATGTAATTGCATAAATAATATTCTTCCAATCTCCTCCCATCCATCCTTCAAAGCATTCACATCCCACTCATTAGCTATTTTAACTACTGAATTTCCTAACTTCTTTCTTTTTCACTATATATGGCATACTGATTTCTCTTTTATATAAAATCTAATTTGTTTATTATAGGAATTTTTATGATATGTTTTTAGTACTGCAATGTTTTGCAAATCTCTTGGCCAACAGTGACATAATAATAGAAGACTAAAATACTGTGAGGGCAAGCATACTATCTTTCGTCACTACTGATTATATCTCTTGCACAGTGCCTTGCATGATATAGAAACTGAATAAATATTTGTTGAACAAATGAATAAATTAAAAAAGAGCCTGATTACTAATTGGGGAGAATGTTGCAATGGATATTGAATAGAAATTGATTACAGTAGCCCCTACTAAAGTTTGGTGTTCCTGAATACTAACTCTTTACACTTGCAAGGAAGTAGAACAGTCAATTAAAATACCTACAGTATCTTTCATAAGAATTCATCACTAAAGCCTATGATTTTATTCTCTAAAAGAAGCCAACAAATTCTTCACTGAGTGATATGTATTCTTTACAACACAATTATAACACATAGTTTTCAAGCCAAATCATATTTTTACATTATATGTGAATAGACTGTAATTTGTAGCCTTAGCAATAGCAAGAGAACCCATTTCAATAACCGAAGTTGAAGGTGTGCAGCATTAAGACTAAGAAGGGGATCTAAGTAAGAGATGGCATTCGTGCTGATGATGCCTGCATGCCTGTAAGGTGGCATGCAAGTCATATTAGTGATCATCACTTGTTAACATCTAAACTATTTAAATAAATTATTTTAAACAAATTTACATTTGGTAAAATTAAGTTTTACCAAAGTTTTGAGCTAGTATAAATCATTATTGCACTGACCACTGTCACATTAAGCTGTAAAGAATGTGCAATAATTTTAAAAGGATTTCTGAATAAAATTTTGGCATGTAAATGTTCATTTATGCATGCAAAATTCAAATTATTATATTATTATATAATTATTAGGGATGGAGACACAGATGAATAAAAGTGTAGTGGAATAGACAGATACCAAAGTCGATTACTGCTGTAGCATGTAATCACTGATATAATCACTATGTGAACATGAATTCTCTGGGAGGAAAAGAACACAGAACAACTACTTGCCAGAGGGAGTGAAGAAAGGCCACGAATGAGATACACTTGAACTGGTACTAAATGATGTGCAGAAGTTTGCCACAAGGAAAGGATAGAGTTGGGTATTCCAGAGGCGATGTTTTGAACATGTGTCGTGTGTCCAGGGTTCCAGGAGGAAGTCAGTGTGCTTAACACAAAATCATGGGAAAGGGAGGAAAAGATGGGCAGAAAAATACACTGCGGCCAGGTTGCAGAAGGCACACTTAACATTCCGTGGAAAAGACTTTTAGCTTTATACTTCAGGGAAGGAAGAGGTCTTACATAGAAAAATGAAGTGATTCAGTTTGATCTGGGTAAAGAATATGAAATGTTGCCACTTGGGACAATATGGGTGAACCTAGAGAATATTATGCTAAGTGAAATGAGTCTGACAGAGACAGATAAGTACCATATGACCTCAGTTATAAGTGGAATCTAAAAAATAAAATAAATGAGCAAACAACAGAAACAAACTCAGATACAGAGAGAAGACTGATGGTTGCCAGATAAAAGAAGAGTTGGGGGAGGGGTGAAATGGATGAGAGGATTAAAAATTACAAGTGACAGTTATAAAAAATACAGGGATATAACATGGGGATACAGTCAATAATACTGCGATAACTATGTACGGTGTCACATCGGTGCTAGACAGGTCGGGGTGATCACTTCATAAGATACATACTCAGAAATGTCTAGTCACTCTGCTGATACCTGAAACTAATACGACATTGTATGTGAAATGCAATTGGAATTAAAAAGAATATTAAATGTTGGGAGTAGCATGTGAATAATTGCCTAAGACAGAGGAGAAGAAGGAGGGCAGATAGAAGGAAAAAAATAATGCTCCAAGTGAAAAATTTTGGGGAGCAAACGAAGGCAGTGGAGGATATTCCTGAAATATTGTGAAATAAATTTTAAAACAAGATTTTGAAACAATTTTGAAACAAGATTTAAAAACAATTGTAGGCTTCGATTTTAAGATTTGCCCTCAGCCTTTCTTTTCTTTTTTCTTTTTCTTTTTGGCAAGCAATGCTGTTGTACTCATTTACAGAGTGGAGCCCCTGGGCTAGTTGCATCAGAATCACCTGGGAACTTTTTCAAAGCGCAAGTTCTCAGGTTTCCCCAGACTCGCTGAATCAGAAACTCCGGGGATAGGGCTCAGCTGTCAGTGTGGCCGCAAGCTGTCCAGGAGATTCTGATACACACTCAGCTTGAGAACCTTCTCCATTCTCAACTGTGTCTTTTCACTGTTTTGTGCATTGTTGACCCATTGGCTATATGGTGAAGCCTGTGGGTCTTTTGTTAAAATGTTTTTAAATACCCATGATGAAATACACAGATTTCTAATGAAATAAGTGATATTAAAATTCAGTTATCAAAATATTAAAAATAAATGTGTGACACAGTAACGCGTGCACTTCTTTATTAATCTGTTTAACAAGATTCATGGGGGAGTCTGATCACTATCATAGTTATAAAATATTGGTGATCAACAAAGTTATTTCCAGATATCTACAACAATCACAATGTTATATGACTATAACTGTGATTTATGTTGGTGACAAAGTCACAGATATGAGATATATCCAGAAAGTATCCAGCCAGCCATGAAATATGAAAATTAGAGACATTTACTGAAGAAGATACAAGATACAAGAAACATTGCACATAGGACAATGACACCTCAGTTCCCTTCAGAGTAGCTGCTTCGGTACCCCACACAGTTCTTTCAATCGCCATCAGCTGTCCTGTTGTATTTTCCTGAATCTCATTGACAGTCTGAAATCTCTCCCCTTTCAAAGGTGATTTTAGTTTTGGGAAGAGCCAGAAATTGCAGGGCACCAAATCTGGGCTGTAGGGGGGCTGAGTCACCTGGGTGATATGATGTTTTGCAAAAAAAACTGCACCAGACAGGATGCATGAGTGGCGCATTATGGTGATGAAGCTGCCAATCAGCAGTTGCCCATAGCTGCGGCCTTCTGAATCATCTGAATAATTTCCAGGGAGGAATGTTCAAGCTTAAGGCAAAATTTGATGCAGATTCTTTGCTCTGCTCACTTAGTTATTTTGAATGTGATGGCCACACAGTACCCATGCTCACTCAACAGTTTTTACTGCTCCCACTGACCAGTACAGTAAAGTTTTCACTGTTCACACATGTGCATTCCAGTCTACTCTCCTCGGCTGCCAGGAGTAGACTTTCATTGATGTCACAAAAACAGTTCTTGTTATATTAACAATGGCTTGACTTTTTCCCTACAGACCTCATATTACTAATACTATTGTTGTTTATACCTACCTCATAATTAAAGGAAATATTGAACTTCAGCCAGAAGTTAATGAAAATGAAATTGTGAGTTTTCTTTGTCTTTAAATTCATGGATCCCTTGAATTTTACCCACAAACCACTAGGAAAAAAGAAGGCTTACCAGATGGGCAATTTCAGCCCCTCTTAGAAATGCTTATCTTGTAATATGATAAATTTGATACCTTGTAAAACAATGTAGGAGACAGGATATGAAAAAATGTGTTCTTCTCCAGGGCACCTTGTGGTCTAACCCCTGTGCATAATAGATTTATCTAATGGTTACTAGAAATTACCAATAGTGCTGCATACTTTCTTGGTTAGTCATATAAGACCTTCATATTTATGATAGCTTAAAATTTATTTCCACATGCTTTGCAAATCTTTACCTTTCATTTTATCTACTAATTGACACCTCCCAATTCTTCAGCTCCTCTTAGAAGCAACGAGTTTTCAAGCATTCCCTTCATGTTGCCACTGCTAGCCCCATTTGAGAAAATGGATACTCAGCAAGGATCACATGAACAAGTCAAAGTTACAGAGTTCCATACTTCTTGTTCCATGCTCTGGCCTTGCTGGCCATGGCTTCGGAGAGGCAAGCAACCAATGAGACCTGGCCTGGCCATCATTTGAGATAGCCGAGTGGTGATATCAGTTGAATGAAAAAACCACCACAAGAAAGGGTTCTTTCTATTTCAGCCACTGATGGCAAACTACTCAAACAGGAAATAACCACAGTATAAAGGGATGAGTCTACTTTCATTATGAGACCAAGAGACAACAGACTGTCACGAAAGGAACACGTTCCTGATTTGTAGATGGGACATTATACATATAAGAAGTTTTGCCAATTCAGAGTTTCAGAAGCCAATATTTTAAAACCATGTTGTTGCCTTCATCTCATTTTGACAGATTCTTCTTCTAAACCCTAATTATCAAAAGAAAGCAAAAAGTTTTCTACGAGGCTTTCTTATAAAAATGTTTTCTTCTATGTTGTTTCTTGTTTGTAGGAACAGTGATACTGTTTCTACTATCAAACACTGACATCAATTTCTGGTCTTTATAATTTGCAACAGTGTGGCCTTGACATAAATTTTCAAAGACTCAGTTTTATTAAATCAATTGAGGATTATATTTGCCCTCTGATTCAAATATAGTTTTTAATAGGTGAGGGAAGAGGAACAAATATTTATTGAGTGACTACTATGTATCAAGCTCTCATAATATAAAGGAAGCTGTATAATACAGAAAGGAAGGTAACACAGCCATGAGCAGGTGGAGTAGAGGAAAAGAAAGTGAGTCCCTGAGATGTTACGCTATTCAGGGGGTCATAGGCTAGCAGTGACACAGAGACCGCAGTGCAGGAAGAACCCGTGAGCATCTTAGTGGGGTATAAATACCTTTAAAGGATTAGTAGTAGTAGAAATCAACTAATGTATGGTATTTGGTTAGAAGGAGTTCAGAGTTTTCTCCTTTATCCTTTACTAGGAGTGTAAGGAATGTCTTCAAGCAGCTGCAGATGGGAAATGTAAGAAAGATGTAAGACATCACCAATCTGTCTAAAATAGAAAACTGACTACATTTTTACAGGGCAAAGAAGAGGGAGAGCAGTGTTTTTTGTTAGTTTTTATTTGTCACACATGAAACATACATTTGAAGAGTTGAATAAAAGCACAGAGGAGAAAAGCCACAGCTCTATGCAGGAAGGAGGGGTAGGGTCCTCCGAGCTAGGCACTTCTCTGTGGAAAATGGTGTCACCAGGAAAAGAACTGCTCTGCAGACGCCGATGCTTCATTCAGTGTTTAGGAATGCAGCAGATATTTATTATCATGTCCATGAGAGGAAATAAGGAATTTTAAATGATCTATAGGACAATGGGAGGCTGGTTTTAAAAATGTACCAGCGGAAGACATTTATGACTTCTGGTGGAACCCTTCTGTAATTCCACTTTCGGGTCAAAGATGAAGGTTGTTACTTACTTTCAGGAGTGGCTAATGCTTCACAGGACCATGCAGGGTTAATATTTGATTGATAGACTTATTAGAATAATACTGGTGAAACTAGTTGTTTTTATGGCTTTTGCTAAGCATTGTTAAGATGTGTGTAACAGAAAATAGCAGGTAAATGTGGAGTTTAGTATATATTTAAAAAAGCATGAAATAATTCTATGGCAAAAAAGAAAAGAAAAGAAATGGTTCACCATCTAATGGGTTCTTTTATTGGGGTCAGGGAAGTTTTAGAGCAGAATTGAATAGCAGAACATATTCTCTGTCCAAACAAAGAATGTTTATTTAGGAAAATTGCTCAGACACAGCCCTAATATCTTTGGAGCCCAAGGCAAGAGTACAAATTGAAGCCCATATATTTGACATATTTCAAGTATATACAGGAAGCCACAAAATTATCAAGGAACTTTGTATTTATATCTTTACAAATATTCAAAATACCCAGGAAGACTAGTTTCAATTTTAGGTGTCTTGTAATTCTCAGAATCCTTGGTGCTCTGTGCAGGAACATGCTGGCATGGCTGAGCTGGTGCCTGGACCCTGGAAGGTCCATTTTTGCCAACTCTCAGTATTTTCTTGCACTTGTTGGGGCCTCTTATGTGGATGTAAGTGCACATTTCAGCTTGCAAATCTGAGTTCTGCCTATTGCACAATGTAAAAACCATTCTGTGGCCACTCCTCGAGAATAGGGGTGGGTATAGAAGAGTCATGGTCTATCATCAAAAATGGTGATCCAGCCAAAAGTCTCATGCTGTTCCTGGGTAGAAGCATAGGGCACATGGGCTGGAAGCTCCGGGGTCCCAAGTTAGCCAAGATATGTTTGGAACAGGAGGATTGAACTCTAGGTGAACCTGTTTCTTCGGCTCAAATAATTTTTATCACATGGAAAGAGGTTAAGCTACAGCAAGGCCAGAATTGGGGTGTCTAAAGTGCCAGGACAAGAATAGGACCCCTTTCTCATGGATCTGAGTCCAGGACTGCAAATGCTAAGAATTGATGCCAAGATGACAAGCAACAACCTAGCCTCTTGAGCAACTTGGGAAGTATGGTTCCCCTAAAGTGCATGGAGTGCACACTGGAGTGTAGATTGCAGTCTGGAAAATTGTTCTGGGTGTATCGACCTGAACCAAACAGGTTCTATGTAAAAAGAGTTCTTTTATATGCTTGGAGATGAAGAACATTCTTTTACACACTTTGTGTGAGTAACAGTAAAAACAAGAGACAGATACATACAGCTGGGCAAACTTCCTGGATACAGAATCAAAGGGATAAAAAAACAACCCGATGAATTTGTTACATGAACTTAAGAAATAAGAGTTTGAAGTGAACAAAATTAACTTGGAAGAGGAAGAAGTTTGTGGGGAAATTGGATATCCTATGAAGAAAAATCAAGAAGGCAGCTGTCATCAATGGTCTGGAAATAGACATAAGCAATAACATAATGTTTGTTGAACTCTTACTTCAGAAAAGAAAGCACTATCTAATTTACAGGAGAAATGTAAATTTTAGGGGTTGTTGTTACATTCTGTACACTTTATTATAAGGTAATGGATAGTACACAGAGAACTTCTACTAAAATAATAGAATGTTATGAATTGAACATTTGTGTGCCCCTCAATTTCATATGTCTTGAAGCCCTCACCCCCAGTGTGTTATATTTGGAGACAGGGCCTTTAAGGAAGGAATTAAGGTTAGATGAAGTCATGGAGGCGGGGCTCTAATCTGATAATATTCATGTCCCTATAGAAAGAGATACCAGATAGTTCGAGTGGTTTCTCTTTGTGTCCCCAAAGGAGAGGTCATTGAGTGCACAGCAAGGTGGCAGCTGCCCACAAGTTAAAAGAAGCAGCCTCAGGATAAAACCGTTATCTTGGTGCCTTGCTGGGACTTCGATCTGGGCTTTCTAGCTTCCAGAATGGGTAAAAAATAAATGTTGACCAAACCACCAAGTCTATGGTACTTTTGTTATGTAGCCTGAGTACACAAAGACATGCAGTAAAAACAACAGGCTGGGGATTATATATGTGAACATGTTTCTGGAAAATTTAAGATGATAATGGGATAAAATATAATATGTAGCCTGAGATAAAATAAAGAGAGAGAGGTCAAAAGAATGTTAAAAAAGTTGTGAAGGAAAAACTGAAGTAGCAAAAATATCTAAGAAACACCCTAAAACAAATTATATGATAGAAATATTTGCAATTTCAGGATGCCAGAGAAATTCCCTTTAGCTGGGGATTAACACTCCTCTCTTCTCCCCTCTAGTACCCGATTGCCAGGAGGGAGCAGGGGAAGACAGGCACATGCTCAGCAGGTGTCAAAATGGCACAGGAGAAGGAGCTGGACCAAAGAGGCCTACCAGTCTAGCCTGGGGAAAGAAGGGATTGGTTAGAGGGTAGGCCCATTCAAAGCTTTCAAAAGCCTGCAAAATTAATGGGTTCTTTTGAAAAGACACCTGGTCCATCTCAAGCCCAAACTAATATAATCCCAACAAAGAAGTTTCCTCTCTCTCTCTCTCTCTCTCTCTCTCTTTCTTGCCCTTGAACTGCACTCTCATGGTACACTTGCCTGTTCTCTCAATGGCCACATGTCCTTAGCAGCCACATGGCCCTTGGCCATGAAACTTCACATGCAGGCTCCAGGAGGCAGCCTGAATTGGACTGCAGCTGGAAACACACGCTAAGCTAGCTGGATGCTGGACCAGACTGTACTTTCATATGGAGCAGAAACTTTGGACCCTGGCTTTTGTCTTGGCCTTATTGAAGACAAGATTGGACTCCTTCCATGTCAGGATAAATGGAGATGGGATATTGGAAATCCAGAGGGAGAATTCTATTTCCACCCGAAAAAATCATAGTACACCACAATCTCCCATGTGTGGGTCCTTGGAAGGCTTTCCTCTTGATCCTGAGGCAGAGCCTAGTTTTCACTGACGATATTTGGTAAGCCAGGCAGGAGGTGATCCCCGTTAACTTCACATCATCAATAAGCCACATCACAGATCCCCATCCTCTCATGTTGGTCTCAGGAAATTCTTTTTCTGACAACACCACAAGAACTTGATTTCTACCAATAACAGTTTGGCATCCATGAATATATTAAGTCACTGAAAGTATTTGTAAAATATTATATGCTTATTATTATAACTTGAAAAAACAAACAATTGGCATCTCCATTTCTTTTCCAGTTAAAAATTAATGAGGAATATTCTTGTTTTTTTCTACAGACCTCTATACTTAATAGGTAATAGTTTCAATGTATTTCCTTCCTTATTTATTTATTTATATTTATTTTTTAAAGATTTTATTTATTTATTTTTAGACAGAGGGGAAGGGAGGGAGAAGAGAGAGATCAAGAAACATCAATGTGTGGTTGCTTCTCACCACCCCCACCCCCTGGGGACCTGCCCTGCAACCCAGGCATGTGCCTGACTGGGAATTGAACCAGAGACCCTTTGGTTTGGAGGCTGGTGCTTACTCAACTGAGCCACACCAGCCAGGGTGCATTTCCTTTTTTAAAGACATGAGAGCAAGCTTTACCAGTTGCTGGTACGTAGCTTGTTAATAAGCCCACTTTTTACACTTTGTATTCCAGAGGCAGCATATTTTTAAAGAAGAGAAAGTGAGAAAACAAAATTAATGATTCTCCGAGTGAGAATGTCATTGAACTCCTGTTCTGATTCCCATTCCAGTTATAGCAAAACACTTTGACAGAGTGGCCTATATACACTTTACCTCTCCTTGTTCTCTCTGTCCTATACATGTGCGTTACTACTGTTTTAATTATGGGGTTACTTGATATCTATTAGCGCTTATTTCCTACACCCCTTGTTTATAGCTTTTATGATTATTTTTATTACCCCATATAAAATTTAGAATCAGCACATCTGGTTTCAAAATAATTGACTACTATTATTTTCATTTGAATCATATATACTTTATAATTTATTTAGGAGCAAATTAATATCTTTCTGATGATTTTCCTGTTAAAGAACATGGTGTGTCTTTCCATGAATTTTTCCTTTGTTGTGACTGCTAGTGTTTAAAATGTATTTAATTCCTTTCTCATTTAGTGTGTTCCTCTACATTATCTTCTCTTGATGCCATTACAGATTTGCTCCTTTTCCCCAGTGCAGCTTCTACCTGGTTGTTACATGTGCATATTGATTTGTGTACATTTACTCAAATCAATATGCACATGTATATTGCTATGGTTCTGAATTCTCCTATGCTCAGATTAGCTCTAGGTATGTGCATTTTATTACCAGACAATCTTGATAGTTTTCTCCTATTTCCATATTTATACCTCTATTTTGTTTAGTTGGATATTAAATAACAGTGATATATAAGCATTCATATCTTGGTCATACCTGTAGCGACAAAGTATCTAGTATTTTTCTACTGACACGATGCTGACTGTGGGGCTGAGGTATCTTCCATGAAGCCTGTCCAGAAAGTATCCAGCCACATAATGTGGAAAATGGGGACATGTATTGAAGAAGAGACAAGATACAAGAAATGTTGTACATAGGACAATGACGCCTCAGTTCCCTTCAAAGTACTTATGGTGGGACCTCACACAATTCCCCCAGTTGCCATCAGTAGCCCTGTTGTATTTTTCTGAAACTCATTGAAGGTCTGAAATCTCTTCCCTTTCAAAAGTGATTTTTAGTTTTGGGAAAAGCCCCCAAGTTGCAGGGCGCCAAATCTGGGCAGTAGGGAGGCTGAGTCACCTGGGTGATTAGATGTTTCACCAAAAAACTCTGCGTGAGATGTGATGTATGAGCAGGCACATTGTCCTAACGAGGCTGACAATTACAAACGGCCCATAGCTGTGGCCTTCTGAGTCATCTGAACAGTTTTTGAGGAGGAATGTTCAAGCCTAACATAAAATTTTATGCAGATTTGTTGCTCTACTGGCTCAGTCATTTCAAATGTGTTGGCCACACAGTACACACACTCGTTCATCTCATTCATTGCATCTACCACCCCCATTGACTAGTACAGTGAAGTCATCACTGTTCTCCCATGCACATTCCAGTCCACTCTCCTTGGCTACCAGTTTACATCGATGTTGTGCAAACCTCATTATATTAACAATGTCTGGGCTTTTTCCAGACAGATCTTGTATTATCTTATGATGTAAGCAGTATAATAAGTCTAGTAACCACCTATTACCCTAAACAGCTATTATGATATTATCATCTATATTTCCTGTGATATACATTACATTCTTTTGATTTATTTACTTTATAACTGGAATTTTTTACCTCATTCCTCTTCTCCTTTTTCACCCATCATTTACCCCTTTTCCTTCTGGCAATCATTAGTTTGTTCTCTGTATCTCTAATTTTTTCTCCTTAATTCCATTAATATATTGTATTACGTTAATAGATTTTCTAAATATTGGTTCAGTTTTGCATTCCTGAAACACATTTTACTTGGTTATGAAATATCTTTTAATATGCATTGTATTCTGTTCGCCAATATTCTATTTTAGATTTTTATCTATCAATGTTAATACAATGTTAATTGTACTTTAAAAAAAAATTACTTTATTGTTGTTCAATTACAGTTGTCTGCATTTCCCCCCCCCACACACCCTCCCACCCCAGCCAAACCCATCTCCCTCCCTTGCTTCCATCCTCCCCCTTGGTTTTGTCCATGTGTCCTTTATAGTAGTTCCTGAAAATCCTTCCCCCCACTGTTCCCTCCACCTCCCCTTTTGCTATTGTTAGATTGTTCTTAATTTCAATGTCTCTGGTTATAGAATTCTACACAGCAGAGAGAGAGAAGGAGTTCCTACCCTTTGCGACAGCATGGATAGAACTGGAGAGCATTATGTTAAGTGAAATAAGCCAGGTGGTGAGGGACAAATACCATATGATCTCACCTTTAACTGGAACATAATCAACAAAAGAAAGAAGCAAACAAAATAATTGTACTTTTTTGATGCAATAGTAGATTGTGATTTGATATTCTCATTTCATAAGAAAAGCTTGGAGCGTTTGCTTTTCTAAATATGTTAGTTATGTCTTTTCTGATATTTTTGTCCACTTTATAGTTGTTGAGAGAGGTAAAGTCTCCTACTACATCTGTGTTTTTGTCCATTTCTCCTTTTGTCTTCTGTAATTTCTGTTACATATTTATAACTGCACAGATATTCATAAGCATCATGCTTTCTTTGAACTTGCACCCTTTGGTATTATAAAGTGTCCTTATTCTTCTCACTTGATATCTTCTTAGAAAACTGAAATTCCTCCATGATTAATATTAAGTTCAGGACTGTTACTTTTTCATTTTTTGTTTGGATTTTTCTAGTATTTTCAAAATTTCTGAATTAAGTGTTTAGGTTTGTATTTTGTCTACCTCAAAAAGATAGTTTTACTTGTAGTTCAATTTGAAAACTTATTAATATGTAAGTTAAGCCCATTGCTTATATGCACCAGATATGTCGGATTTAATTCTGCCAAATTATTTTTATGTCATATTTTCCCTATTTTTTATCGTTGTTCAAAAAAGTACTTTAAGATAATCTATTTTTCTGGAATCCACTGAAATCAAAATTTTGTCTCACAAACTCCACTAAAACTGGTCTTGTTGGTGTTACTAATGACACCCATGTTGCCAAAAACATTAATGATATTCTCAGCTTCATTTTGGTTGAAGCTGTAGCAGCATGTGACAAGGCTAGCTATTCTAAATTTTTGAAACATTTGTTTTTAAATTAGCCTCTGACATAACACTCATCTCATGTTCTTTCTACCATACTGATTGCTCTGTATTATCCTCCTTTACTGGTTTCTCTGCCATATCCCACCTTTTCAATGTTGGGGGAAGTGACCCAAGAACTCAGGCCCTGAGTTTCTTTTCTCCTGTATTTACTTGTACTTCCAGAATGAATTCATCCAGCCTTAATGTTTTCAATACCTCCAATGTGTTGACAATTCTCATGTTCATACCTCAAGTCCGCCAGTCTCCTGGTCTTCAGACTCATGGACTGAATAACCTATTCCATATCTCTTCATGGATACCTAATAGAATCCCACTCTTAACATGATTAACACCAAACTCTTGATTTATCCAAACAGTGTCTCATACTTTCCTTTGTTAATAAATAGACACTTCTCTGAGGAGGACACACAGAGCTCCCAGAGACACATGAAAAAATGCTCAGCATCACTAGCCATCAGAGAGATGCAAATTAAAACCACAATGAGATACCACTTCACACCTGTGAGAATGGCCATCATAAACAAGTCAACAAACAACAAATCCTGGCTAGGTGGTGGAGAAAAGGGAACTCTAGTACACTGTCGGTGGGAATGCAGACTGGTATAGACACTGTGGAAAACAGTATGGAATTTCCTCAGAAAATTAAGAATAGAACTGCCTTTCAATATAGCAATCCTGCTACTGGGATTATACCCTAAGAATCTTAAATCACCAATTCAGTAGAACCTATGCACCCCAGTGTTCATAGTAGCATAATTCACAATAGCCAAATGTTGGAAGCAGCCTAAGTTCCCATCAGTAAATGAGTGGATCAAAAAACTATAGTACATTTACACAATGGAATTCTACGCAGCAGAAAGAAAGAAGGAGCTCCTACCCTTTGTGACAGTATAGATGGATCTAGAGAGCACTATGTTAAGTGAAATAACCCAGGAGGTGAAACACAGATACCATATGATCTCATCTATAAGTGGAACCTAATCAACAAAACAAACAAATGAGCAAAATAGGACCATAGACTTGGAAATAAGGAACAACCAACCAGAGGGAGAGGGGAGGGAGATGACGAGGGAAAGAAGGGGAAAGGGCAAAAAAAAAGATCGCGAATAGAAGACTCATGGGCATGGACAATGGTGGGGATTGACTGTGGGAGTTGGGGGGGCCAAGGCAGGGTTGAGCAATGGGAAAAAAGGTGGGACAACTGTAACTGAACAACAATGAAAAAATAAAAATTCACAGTGAATGTGACTGCAATCTCCTTAATGCTCCAGGAAAAAGAACAACAAAAAACAGAATAAAACAAAATTGAAACCATCCTTGACTCTTAATTTTATATCCACTCAAAGAGCATATCCTGTTGGCTCCAGTTCTGTGTATATCCAGGATTCTTTGACTTCCCACGACCTTTGCTAATGTGCTATTTTCAGCTACCATCTCTTGCCTAGACAACTACAATAGCGTCCGAACAGTCTCCCTGATTCCACCCTGTTTCTACTCTGCTTTCACTCTTGTCATGGTGTAGCTTATTCTCCACCCATCAGTCAGAGCTAAATTTAAAGTTTAAAAAAATATATTTATTTTTTTAGAGAGAAAGGAACAGAGGGAGAGAGAGAGGGAGAGAAACACTGATGCAAGAAAAACAACAACCAGTTGCCTCTTGTACACACCCCGACTGGGTATGCAGGCATGTGCCTTGACCAGGAATCCAACTGCCAACCTTTTGCTTTGCAGGATGACACCCAACCAACTAAGCCACACTGGTCAGAGCCAGAGCTAAGGGGATGGGGGAGAGGGATAAGGGGGGAAAGAACAGGAAGTGTCAAGTCAAAGAACATGTATAAAGGACCCATGGAAAAGGACAATGGGTCAGGAGATTGAATGTGTGAGTGGGGAGTGGGCAAGGCAGGGGATAGCAATGGGGGAAAAATGGTGACAACTGTAATTGAACAATAAAAATAATGAAAAAATACATGTCAGATTATTTTATTCCTCTTTCCCAAATCCTCCTGTCCTTCTAGAGAATAAAATTAAAAATCAACACCTTGGTTTTCAAGCCCTGGGTGATATAGTTACTAACGACCCACTCTGTGGTCTTATCTCTTTCAGTCCCTCCTTAACCAGACTCCACCACCTTCCTGAGGTTCTTCAAACTATCCTGCAGTGGAACCTGTGTCCTTATTGCCACGGTGCTGGCAATGCCTCCCACCCCCAATAACTGTACAGCTCTCTCATGTCTCTGCTTGAATGGCACCCCATCAGGGAACCCTTCCTGAACACCTGATTAAAAATAATACTACTCTTATACAATAAATATTTGCTGAATGGCAGAGTGAATTCCTAGGTAGATCTGAGGTTTAAGCAAGGTTTTTATCTCTTATCCCACGATACTTAAAAAAAAAAACAAGAATAAAAATGAAAGAAAAAATAAAGATAATCCCCTGGTGTTTGAATTGAAATAAGTTGCTTATTTTCTGGGTGGATCCTGTTTTGTGTAGCATGAACGTGCAGCCAGAAATGTGGAGTTTGTGAAACCCTGTGTGAAACCCTCTGTGGTGGGTAGAGATGTAGGTTCACTGTTAATCCTGTAGAGTTCTGGCCACACACATGCAAGCAGAGCACATGCTCCATATGGCGACAAGGTAAGATAGAGGCGACTCTCTGTCATCCTATTTTTTCTATTTGCATCCTTTGTTTCTTGCACGTTGTAAGCTGTGGTAATATTTCTCACTATCTAGCATAATGCTTACAGCACTTTTGGAATAAAGCAGTAGGGAATTTTGATCCAAGGGAGAAGCTGTCTCTGGGTTAAAGTCTGGGACTCTTTGATGTAGTCTCCAACTGGAACATAGAAAACTTTATTTTGTACTTGGGAGCAATAATACCATATTTAATTCAAAACTTTAAATTCTACATCTGCTCCTTTGAGCTTTGTTTAAAATTATTTGTATAGCTTCAATTGTAACTCTCATAATTTTAAACAAAGATTATGCAATGATAATATTTACTGTAGAAATGTCTGTTTGAAAGTAAGGTGAAACATATTACATTTTAAAATACCATTTAAATTGTAGAATCTGCATGGATGAACTCC
The DNA here is from genome assembly GCF_022682495.2 of Desmodus rotundus. Taxonomy (NCBI): domain Eukaryota; kingdom Metazoa; phylum Chordata; class Mammalia; order Chiroptera; family Phyllostomidae; genus Desmodus; species Desmodus rotundus. Next base: position 170,777,967 of record NC_071388.1, read on the forward strand.
ATTAAATGGCAATGTTCCCAGTAGTGTGCTCTTTAAATGGATGCTCAATACACTTGTTGATATAAATTTATTTAATAATCTGATCTCTATTTTAAGGTAACGTTAGCTTGATATTGTGAATTCAATGCCATTTACTAATATATATCACACTTGATATTTCATCAGGTGACATACCTTCAGAGCTGATAAGTGATTACACAATGGGTGTCATTTATTCTGATATTCCAAACTATTAATGTAAACTACCAGTAGATCTCACAGGAATATGATTTTCTTATTTGGAATGTGGAAGATTAGATTTATTTAAACCCTAAGGTTTTAAAGTATTTATATATATACATCATCAATAACTACAAGGAAGTCCATGAGTAAAGCAAAGAGAATAGAGGAAATAAAACTGGCACCAAGATGGGTGTGTTGCATTTTGCAAGCAAACACTCTCCTAATGCAAATGTCTGAAGAGAAATATACTATTTATTTTGTAAAGTTTTATTTTTTGGTTTTTTTAGTGTGCTTTTTTCCATTACCATTTAGTCCCCTTATACCTCCCTCCCCCACCCCCCAGCAATCACCACACTGTTTCCATGTCCATGAGTCATTTTTTCTTTATTGCTCAATCCCTCCACCCCCTAACTTACCCTCCCCCCTTAGTTGTCAAACTGTTCTCCATCTATGAGTCTGTCTTTGTTTTGCTTGTTAGTTCAGTTTGTTCATTAGATTCCACATATGAGTGAAATCATATATTTGTCTTTCTCTGACTGACTTATTTTACTTAGCATAATGTTCTCCAGGTCTATCCATGACGTCATAAAGGGTAAAAATTTTTTCTTTTTCACAGCCAAGTATTATTCCATTGTGTAAATGTCCCATAGTTGTTTCATCTACTCATCTACCGATGGACACTTGGGCTGCTTCTATATCTTGGTGACTGTAAATAACACTGTAGTGAACATAGGGGTGCTTATGTTCTTTCAAATTAGTGACTTGGGTTCCTTTGGATATATTCCTAGAAGTGGGATGAATGGGTCAAAAAGTTGATCCATTTTTATTTTTTTGAGGTATCCCCATACTGATTTCCACAGTGGCTTTACCAATCTGAATTCCTACCCACACTGCAGAAGAGTTCCCATTTCTCCACACCCTCACCAGCACTTGCTGTTTGTTGATTTATCAATGAAAGCCATTTTGACAGGTGTGTGATGATCATTTTATAGTTTTCAAAATAGTGGTTTTACAAATTTCCTCCATTACCTTCTAAATTTGGCTTTTACCTCCCCCCATGGTTCCCCTTTCTCTTCATTTATATTTCTGCGAGTAAAAATTATGAAAGACTTTAAAAGGGTTAAAATCATTTTAATGCAGTATAAGCAATTAACACACTATAAAAACACATATACATAGTGATGCCTCATCTCGAAATGAACTTTTACTAGTTGAAAGCATTTTGTTTTTCAGATATTTCAGTGGAAAATAACATCAGGGAAACTGAATCCAATTTAAATGTCACTTTAATTCATTAGCAAGCCTCTATTCCATCTTAATTTAATTATTTCATAAACATCTGACAACAATTATTCTTCCAGACTATATTCAAATCTTTCACTGACTTGTATCATAATATATTGTAGCTCTATTATAATATTAAAATACTGTATTTGATATATATTGCATTCCTATAGTTTTTAAAATAGCCTAGAACACTTCAAAAGCTATATGTCTTCATATACTATGTCAGAAAATTAATATTTTTAATAGGGCAAAAACTGTAAGATTAGTGAATTGGCATTTTTTATAGTAGGAGTTGCTTAAATTTTCCGGATTAATGTAAGTGCATCATCAAAATCAAAAGAGAAATATGTCAAATATAGCTATTAAAGTATGAAATACCAAGTTCAATAGAACAATGGTCTTGAGATTGTTTTTAATAAATATTTTATATCTTATCATAGATATCTCTGTTAGTTCTCAAACTTCTGATGCTGGCACCTGGTTGTCTTTAAAATATTTACCAAATATGAAATTCCAGACCCTATTTTATTATAAAATCAGCCCAGACACAGTATCAGATATTAAGATGCATACATTGTTACATTATGTATTTGTTTTAAACATTCTTACCTAGTTTGCATGTATTTGGTTTTAGGCTATAAGACAGAATAACACAGTATTTACAAGCTCATCTTTCACTACAATTTTTTTACAAACTTCCAAGGTAATAAGAAACCCTATATCAATTAATATTCTTCATGTAAAACTTGCTAATTTATCTACACAGTAGAAATGGAAGGGGCAACATGGTTATCTACAGATACAGGGAAACCGATTCCCTGCCAGTTATGTAGTGAGATAGGAAAGCAGCAAGGTAGGAAATTAACTGATAAGGTTTTTTTGTAGTATCAACCAAGATGGATTCCTAATTATGCCAAAGTAGGATTGCATGTCACATATACTATTTATTAAGTCTCAAAAATGGATATGGCACAGGGTATAATTGTGATGTATCAGCAAATGAGTACCCAATATAGGAATTCTACTCGGTTGCCTTTGTTGTGAAGAAGAGGGTAAGTTGACAGGAATAATTAACTTTTTTTATCTGCTCCATTTGAAAGGGTAAATACAGGAAGGGTTAGAATATGCTGAGCAAAAAAACCAACTTCACCAATGAATATAAGATAAAGTTTTTAAACAAATGAAAAGCTAATTTTCCCTTCAAGTCTATAAGGTCTTTGCTAGGTCTCTAGGCAGAAAGAGTCAATTCATGCCCAATATGCATATGAAATTTTCAGTCTAATTTCTACACGAATGCATGCAGTAGTGTCCTAGAACTGGTTTATTCAGCCACAAGAATTGATTGTGGTAATCTTTCCTTATTTCCACATTCAGTGATGTCAAGTTGGCAGCTTGAAATCAGCCATGGTAGGACTATTTATACCATAGAAAGTGGCAAGCGTTACAAATAAGGGTTTTCCCCCATAGAGCTAGTTGTGAAACATTGACCAAAAACTCCTGAATTCATGGGAGTGTTTCTTTGTGGCAATCATTTAACATTGAAGTCATGGATCTAAGTCCTTGAGTTAGGAGTGGCACAAAGTAGTTACACAGTACTGCCTCTATTGTAAAATATAATCATTTAACTTCTCTGATTTTAAGACAATATTTTCAATATCATGGATGCTTTTCCCATTTAAGTGCTCACTGGGAAAGTCATGGCTGTAGCCTGTGCCCTCACTGATTGTGGACACCGTGTAAGATGCACTGCGAAGAGCTTCGGAGTGGGAAAAGCTTTTTCCAAATTGAATTTTATATTGATTCCAGTTTCTTCTCAGAATTGCTTGAACCTATCAATCCAAAAAAAAAAGAAGAAGAAGATGAAAAAAGGACAGGAACAATACATTATTTAAAATGAAGAGATTGTACAATAAAATAAGTTATGTATTATAAAAATATTTTAAAAAAAGCATTAATATTAATTAGTGAACAATATTACATTTTAAACTTAATTTAAAAATTAAATTGAGTGAATCATCTTTTTATTGCAATTACTTTGTACTTGTAGTTTCCATTAATATTTTTCTTTCCATACCTTATTTTTGAAACTTTAATGTTGAGTATAAATGTATTGTTGTGAAACAAATAATTAACCCAAACCCACTTATAAACATTTGTGTGCAACATTGAATTTTCTAGCAATATCTTTATAAATAGAATGAGAGGATGAGAGAGAGTATAAAAGAAGAGAGACAAGAGATAAAAGAAAAAGGAGAGGAGGTATAGGGAGTAGAAATTAATGTCATCATCATCAGCAGCAGCACCACACTTTTATTGAATGATTATTTTATGCCAGGTATTATGTTACATTCTGGGGAAAAAAACAGAACAGGGTTTTTGTCCTCATGGAGCTTACTAACCAGAACAAACAAAGTATTGGACAGATAATTACAAATGAAATGAGTATTGAGGAAAATGATATAGGTCATAATAAGTTGACTATGGTTTTAATTGAGCATAAGACACTAAGGTAATCTTCTTTACACTGATTCAGTGAGGGCAAATGAGAATATACAAATACATCTCCAACTTGATAAGCTGGGCATTTCCGGGGGTCTGATGAGTGAGGAGACTGGAGTGGTGGCCATCCATTTCTAGGTTATAAGTCTGTAAGCCATATTCCTGGGGCCTGATCTTTGTCTTTCCAAAGCATGTATAGCTTTAAAATTATCTTTCTCAAGCTCTCTACTGCTCTTTGATCTGTTCATTACTTCCACGAAGAGAATCGGAGTGTCTAAAGGCAAATCTCCAGAAATTTATGTACTATAAACATGCTAATGCAATAATTGTTTAACTTTTTACTAATTATATAAAATTCCTCAATTGTTTACTCAGTATATTCATGTGTATAAGTCAATATTAAATTTAAAACGGGGCTGGCTAATTTACATCTTTTCATTTTCTTGTTTAATAGATCAAAAAACCTTTGTTCTCCTAATTACAACCTCTAGCCAATAGGTATTCCTGGGTCGTGTGTGATTCTGTGGGGATCTTCAAAGTCCTGTTTGAGTCGCCCAAACTCTGTCACTTAAAATCACATTTCATGTTTGAGCATGTAGAAAAACAGTAGCAACAAATAGAATTAATGAGTTTCTTTAGTCAGAATTTAAAATGAGTTATTTCCTAGTAGCTTTTATCTGTTCTATAACTCACAAATTATGTAATGAGAAATGCAATACATTTGTTTTAAAAGATACATTGTTATTAAATTCAGAGCTTCAAGACTTTCAAGGTTATTTCTTTATATATGCTAAGTATACTTGAAAAAATAATTTTAGCCATATAATTTTTTAAATAAAATCATTTATAAGACCATAAATATAAATATCATGTAAACAATTATACTTTGTTTCCCTTATGGTTTAATAATATATTTCTAAATTCTTTAAATAACATATTTAAATTAAGGTAATTAAAAAATAATATTTGCATATGTAATATCTTCAAGAACATAAGGAAATGACAAATGCAATGGCTTTAGAGTATGACTTTTAAATAAATATTCAGAGATTTAAAACAAAAATGACTTTTTTCTAGATATTTCTAGATAAATATCTAGATATTTCTAAAGGGAATTATTTTTGACCCAGATTTTTATGCTAACCATTTCCTTACACTTCGTTACTAAATGATGGACTGGCTGAAGACATACACTATATATATTGTGGTTGAAAGGAAGTAGAATGTCTACGCAGCAGAGAGAAAGAAGGAGCTTATACCCTTTGCAACAGCATGGATGGAACTGGAGAGCATTATGCTAAGTGAAATAAGCCAGACGGTGAGGGACAAATACCATATGATCTCACCTTTAACTGGAACATAATAAATAGAAGAAAAAAGGAAACAAAATATAACCAGAGACATTGAAGTTAAGAACAATCTAACAATGGTCAGGGGGGAGTGGGGAGGGGACAGTGAGGAAAGGGGATTACAGGAACTACTATAAAGGACATATGGACAAAATCAAGAGGGAGGGTGGAGGTGGGGGAGGGAGGGGGGTTCAGCTGGGGTGGGGTGGAGGGATGGGGAGAAAAGGCACACAACTGTAATTGAATAATAATAAAAAATTAAAATTAAAAAAACATAAAAAAAGAAAGGAAGTAGAATGTAACTGTGTAGAAAATATTCCACATGTTATGAAGAAGCTGACAGGAAGTACTATCTTAGCTGTGAATGTAATACTTACAGTCTTAAGAGGGAAAGCTCAAACTCTAAAAGCCAAAATGGCTTTTGAAAAATCCGTTTGCTCTTGAACTGCTTTGATTAAGATTATCACCTTTTTTCTTCCTTGCACTTAAATCATCAAGCAACAACAACAAGCCATGGAAATCCAGTTTCCTTGAAGGGTGGGGACTGACTTAGGTTAAAAATGAGCCTAGTTAAAACCTACAGGCCTTGTAGACATCAGTTTGTATATGTAACAAACTGAAAACAATGTAATGTTTTCATTTGCTTCCTTTAATATAATATCACACCTGTTCAACAGAATTAAAGTGGCCACATTTAATGTACTTTTAATGAGAAAAATTTAATAGTGAAAGATAAGGAAAGTTGCCATTGGAATGGAAGGAAGATAGCCTGATGTTATTGAAGATATTAAACTGTTTTTCATTATTTTACATGGGTGTTATATAAATAACAAGGCCAACTGTTTAGAATATAACATTACAACTCTCTGTACCCTGTAACACCTGGCAGGGAACTAACTATACTTCTAACCTCACTCAATTAAAAGATATTAAGTAGGGATTCATTACAAAAATTCTACCTAGTTCTCATTATGGAATATGAATTTTGTTATGCTCAACAAAATTTTATTGACTTTATGACCACATCTATTCTCAGGTGTTGTTAAATGTGCTCCTTAGATCGGGAAGGGCACTTCTGATGACTAGAGTCCCTAGTTTACGCAGACAGTGCACAATTTTTGTCTGAGTGGACAAGAGATTAGGTGAATGTGGCCTGAACACTCATCAAGGCACAGTTATTTAACTAGTGAGAAACACAAATAGAAATATTTTGCCTAAAAATAAAATAAATAAAATGTGAGAATAAAACAAAAACACAGCCACTAAACTAAAGTAAGCTACCTGACCTAATGTGGAAAGCAAGAGGAAACTAAACCTTAGCAAATGATTTTAATACATGATGTAGTTGGAATCACACAAAATGAATTTGGCAGCTGTGTTTTCATGTCATGAGAGCGGGAACAACTAAGACGGAGACAATAAAGGCGGGGTTATAGTATTTCTCAAGATGAACATGAATCATACATAAAAGGAATTATATCTTAAGAGACAAAGAAAAGGGGACAGATACTGGAGAAGTGAAGAACTGAAAGATTTGGCAACAACTTGGCTCCAAGATTTTGTATTATTATAATTTTCCACTGCCAAAATTGTCTCAACTGTGGGACATGGCAGAAGATCAAGGTTGTGTCTCTTTTGCTTCCAGAGTGCAGCAAGAGTGTTAGGCAGTAGTTTAGATATTCCCTGGGCACTTTTTTCTAAATTAAAGGGCCAATTTGAGATATGAGCCCAACTAATGTTACCATTTGTTCATGTATTTTTGAAAATGAGTGACTCAGCAAATCTTATAATGATCTATAATGTATTGAGTATCTTCTGAGGGTGAAACATGGTGCTAAACACTTTATATATTCCTAGCTTATTTGAATCCTTGTGAGACTTGTGTGAGGAATTTGCTTTTACTTGATCTCAATGAACTTAGACACTGAAATACTGGGAGGTTCAGAGTTTTGCCCAAGATATATCGCAAACAGGAACACAGTGAAATCTGTGGGCTTAAATGCATTGCTGCAGCCGAGCTTTTATCTGACACTTCCACCTATTACAAGATATTTTATTAGTGATTATGTTTTGTACATTTACAACTTACCCTTTATAAAAATCAAATGTGTTTCTGCCGATGCAGTATATCTTTCATATTTCACACATGTTCTATGTGTGTTGTCCATTTCTCTATCATCTATGTTTAACTGTAAAATCCTATATAGGCAGTGAGTAGAATTATCTAATGCAGTTTATTCAATAATAAGTTTATAAGGGTACATAATTTCTGTTAGAATTTCTTATCAAAAATGATTTGTTTATTTTTCTTATTTGCATTTCGGTCTATACTTCTCATTGGCTTTAGAAAACAGTCGTTCTATCCTCTGGAGAGCAGAAGAATCATGGAAGTACCACTTAAAGATATCAAACATAGCCTGTTGTCTGACAGTCCTACACCACATTATCAGTAAATAAATATGTAACCCTGGCTGGTGTAGCTCAGTGGATTGAGCGCCAGCCTGCAAACCAAAGGGTCACCAGTTCGATTCCCAATCAGGGCACATGCCTGGGTTGCGGGCCAGGTCCCCAGTATGGAGCAAGTGGGAGGTAACCACACATTGCTATTTTTCTCCCTCTCTTTCTCTCTCTCTTTCTCTCTCTCTAAAAATAAATAAATAAAATATTTTAAAATAAATAAATCAATATATAAAATAAATAACTATATTAAAATTAAATATATTTTAATTTAAATTAAAAAAACAAATAAAGTTTTATTACATGCTAAGAGAAAGAAGTAAAATATTACTTAAGCAGAGGAAAGCAATATTTAATAATTTTTCATATGTACATGATTTCCATTATTGATTTGTGTTAAAGAAATGGTTGTTATAAAGTTATGCTAACTTTATATGTGTTTTCCATCTAAAGCTTTGTGATAAGCTTTGCTATTACCAAGTGTCCCAGTCTCACTCAGTTGCTGTCTGGATTTCTAAACTTTGTGAAAGTTTGCCAAAATCCTCCAACAGGTTAAATTTTCTCAAGTGGGTTAAAAACATATAGAGCTAAATCAATATAGTTCAAATTGCTGAGCTATAACACTGTTCATATGCCTAAGAAATATAGTACTACCAGTTTCTAAAATCCCTGAAACTTTTCAGTTAGGAAATACTTGGATAACAATGTTGAAATACCCAAGACTACTTCCCATGTTGCAAATTAGAGCACGCTAATTCTCTTAAATTTTCTAATCTACTACATATCTTTCTAATAAAACAGAGAGTTTAATTTTTAAAAATCTTTTGTATCTGTTGCCAAAGACCAGATTGTGGGCCAAGCAGGAAGAATTAAAAAGAAACAGAGAATGGGAAAATAAAAATGGGCCAATTCATTTTTCTGTTAGAGAATATGCATGTCCTATGAGGTTAAGGATTTCCTAGGACTGCACATAGGTCAAAGTTCAAACTTAACGGTTTAAAAGGTAGGTCAAAAGACTAGATAAATAAAATTCATTGATGAAATACTTTAAAGTGAGGCTGAACTTGCCCTAGCCTTGAACTCCAAAATATCCCAAACTTTTGGAAAGGAGAGTTGCATCTATGAAAAGAGATTCTATGGTTGTCTTTCCTGATCCAAACAAAATTTGAAATAGTTGTTCCTAGAGCATTCATAGTTCTATCTCATTTTTTAAAGAAAAAAACATTTTGCCAATATAAAATAATAGAAGGAATAACAACAATCACCATACCTCTCCATTAAAGAAGCAGAAAATTGTAGAGACCAAAAGACCCTGTTTAAAAAAAAAGAATAATATGATTCCAAAACAGAAAAGATACAGTACATTATTTGCAAGCAGTTCACTGTACATGCAGTCAAAAGTAAAACTATGTGGAAATTTAATACCAAATTTCTCAAGCTGCATTCTGGATGTAAGAACACCAGCCCCATACCTGATAGTGCACAAGAATGTGCATGATGTAGTCGTATACCTCCTCTGCAACCCTGCCTTCCGGTCTCCATGGAAGCAGCACAAATTCAATGCCCAGCAATGGCACCAGGATCAGAGTAGCTCTCACAGCTTTCATGTACAGATTGGATTCCACTTGGTGAGTGACTTTTAACTTAGTGACAAGAACACGTACAATATTTAATAGAAAAAAAAGATTCACCTAGAAGAAAAAAAAACGGCATAAGAAAAGTATTTCATATTTAACATTAAAGAAGCATTAGTGAAGGCTTTTTGATTTTATAAACCTTAGAATATGTTCAATGTATAAGAATGTGATATAATTTTATACTTCTGGAATTGTGATTTATTAATTTAACAAGTACAATGATTTTAATGGACTTAGCTTTTAGAAAAGTAAAATTATGGTAGAATTATTATGAAACACATTCAGTTGGGGGATATCTAAGTGTTTTTCTTAGCTCATTTTCTTATACAATATTTTTGAATTTTGCTCAGGTTCAAAAATAAAACTTTTAAATATTCTCAGCTCGAACGAAGGAAAGATTTGTTTTTAACAAATTCTAATTTTTAAGTATCTCTTCTGTATCAGTTCACATTAGGTACTTTCTGAATATATATTATACCATAATAATCATTTTCAGATTTTTGGTTTATTCTTTCTCTGTGTGTGTTTTTTGTAACGTTTTCCAAAGTCCTCCAAGATATTGCTGTAATACTCTTTATCCATAGAGTAGGCTGAATCACACACTTGAACTAGTTAATATTCAACTTTCCTCATTCTAGAGATAAACATTTGGCAGCCCACGGGGCCTTCTTATGTTAATTACTTTCTATAATTACATATTGACTATGTGTTAATGACTTTCTCCAAGAGAAAAAAAATTATCTTTGCAAGGGAGACATAAAACTTCAAAAATAGAGTGTGGGTAACTAAGTTACTCAGAAAATGGACAGAATTTTGGTGGAATATCTGTCCCTCCCCTGAATATTACATTCTGCCTTTCCTATATTGAGCCAAACAAGCATTGTTTACTTTCATCTATTTTCTCTCTGCCTGTTCTTTATGACCACGGACATTAACTCCAGAACAGCCCCTTCTTATGCTATTGTGCCATTGTCTTTCCCTTTTCTCTCACCCAGACTTGCTGCATCTGCGCTTGTTCTAATAATCCAAAACATTTAAATTATATACCAATATATAATTTATATCCACATACTTTAATAAATTGGAAAATAATGGCAGCATCTTATTTAATGCAGAAAATAATGAACAAATAACAGACGTTTGCTGATTTAAGACATGTGCTATGAAAATAACTGGGCATAAAAATATTCTGCTACTATTCTTAGAGAATTCCATGGGACATATGCTTCAAAACATAGCTCATTATAATCCTGATGGAAACACATCCACGAAAAGCAACGTGGTTACAGACACAAGAATGTCTCTGCTGAAGATGAAAGCAGAATAAGCCATTTCAACAGCTGTAAGAATGCCCTGACTAATCAACACATCAGCTGTTATTCCAGCCATACCACTATATTCTCTTCCTAAGCATTCAGTGCTCTTTTAAAAGTTTTGACTAAATAGAAAATACTACCCTACCATAGAAAAAATGATAACAATTCTCTTTTATCTGCTTATAAATTTAGAATATCAATATTGTATAATTATTGCAATTAGTACAATTTATGCAAAAATCATAAATTATAAAAATCAATAGAAAAGCTGCAATTTAGATGCCCATCACATAAAAATTTCTAAATGCAAAGTGCTTCTCCAAAATGGCAAGTCTGGTGTAAGGTATGAAACTAGAAACTAGGAAGTCATCCTACTTTATTTTCTGCAAACATTTCCATTTATTTTAAATAAAAGCTAGAACAATAATTTTAAATTTCAGATGAACTGTACCTGAATCTCATCTATCTTTGAGCAAAACTAAGTAAGAGAAGTAAGCTGTGTTACTACAGCACTCACAAAGTCCACACCCCTAGTAGGCACAACAGGCTGTTTTCAATCACAATGCCGCCGGAGGTCACGAAGGCAGGCAAGGTGAATCAGTTCATTGGTGGTGGGAGGAGTCTCAGGAGCCATTGCTTTGCTAGAACAGCCAGCAATCATTTAACTACGCACCAAAATGATCTAAATATCTCTCACTGAACCCAAATTAAATGTATCTCTTCAAACTTCCCCTTAGTAGAATCTCGAAAATGGTGTGGACACTCCAATACCATCCTGCTCAAGAGGAAATTGTGACAGAGGAAGTCTGAGTGGAAAGAAACTGATTGTGGTTGAAATCTTACTTATAAAAATTATATAAATATATGTGATCATGTAAACAATTGCTAGAGCCCCTCCCTGGACCTTGGAATTGACTGGGACCAGTGAGGGGCCCTGGAGCTTAAATAAGAACAGAACAATTTATCCTGGCAGAAAAATAGACTCCCAATCTTTTTTTAGGACAAGATTATGAAAAAAGTTTTATTCAAATAATGTGGATTTTTACTTCCTTTTTACTGAGCAACGTGGGCTATATTCCTATGTGATATCTTACCTTAGCGGCACTACCTACACTTTCCTCTCAGAGTTGATGGTGACAGGTTTTCCCCAAATTGTGTTATTTGCTGTTAAAATTTTTAATTTGCTAGGTGCTTTTACTTCTTCCTGAAGCTCTCTGATGTAGGCATTGAATCACACTCCGAATAGTCAGATCTCTTATAGTACAATTTCCCCCTGTATTTGATCTGTGAGCTCCTGGGTGGCCCAAACAATGTATCTCAATTTTGGGGGGGCTCTCATCAGAAAAGAATCATGCTACCATGTAGAAATGAGAAGTCAAGAAACCTTTAAAAGAATTTTTTGAGAATGTATTATATTCTATGTACTGTGTTAATTGCTTAATAGGACAAATTTAATCCTTACAATGTCCTCTGAGATATTTATTCTTATTATTCCATAAACACAGATGAGAAACAGTCACCAAGAGGTCAAAAACAAAACCAGCCTGAGATCCACATCAGTAGTGGTTAAATGAGGTTTCAATGCTAGGTCTTCTGAGCACAGAGAATACACAGCTAGAACATTTCAGGGTACAGCTTAAACAGAGCGTGTCATGCATGTCCCTAGGATGTGCAGGGAGAAAGAAAAGAAAAAAACCTTTTGCCTTTGAAATTTTCACTAGATTCTACACTAAGGAATACTAAAATTTCCATGAGACATAATAAATTCCATATTTTGATTTTTTGAACTGGTTTTCTTGTGTGGCTAGGCAAAAAAACAGACACTGGACAAATGCTACATGTTTTATACATGCCAGGCTGCGCACTTTTTATGTATTAACTCACTTAATTTCTTGTTTAAAAAATTAAGAGTCACTATTATTACACTCTCTATCTTACCAGTGAGGTACTTGAGGCAAATAGTGATTAGTTTAATGCCTTACAGTCGCACAGCAAGTAAGAGGAGGAGGAAGAATTTAAACCTAGGCAATCAGCCTCCGGAATTTACCTTTTTGAGATGGCTTAGCAATGATACATTTGGGAGTGGCTTGACCTGAGTTCACACATAACAATATACCAAATTGCAGCTAACAAATACAGTAAAATAACAGAAGAATATTTGTCTAAAAAACGAATCTGAAAATAAGGGTTAGGACACTTTGGATTTTGGCTGGGACACATATCACCTTTCTCTTTTTATATATAACCAAATGTCATCTGTAATTACACTCATACTATAATTACATGTTGTTCTTTAATGCATCATGAGAGAAAGAATATTATTTTGAATTTATTTCCCCAGTGAAACAACACAATAAAAGCTTTAAATGTGACTTCTGTTTCTTTGCAGCAACACTTAAAATGTGCAGTGCACTTGCAGTAAGTGATGATCATTATAATAATAAGACAACAGTTTAAGCAATACTCTCTTTTTTCAGATTAAAGTATTTTCTTTATTGGAGTTTTACTCTCATTACCGACACGGCCGTGCAGGCTTTCCTTGTTTGCCGGCCCTACTTCATGGATGGGTCCTCTGCCCTTCTCTGTTGTGCTCTGCGCCCAGGAGGCCCTGAGGTTCCTCTGACAACTGCCACCACCCTGGCTTTCTTACCCTCTGACATTTGCCGCTTTTGGCCAGTGGGAGGAACCAAGAAGCCAGAGCATGGCAAGGGAGAAGAGTGTGAATATTTCTTCCCCTCCTCTTTCCCACCAAGCCATGGTTTGGTCAGTGTCTGTGTTCCTCTCCCCAAGACCAGAGCTCCTGTGGGGCGACTGCTCCCAGAACATGTTCCCATCTCGTAACTGCACTGTCCCTTCTGCCCGCCTCTTGTTGTAGTGACAGCTTCCACTGTTGGCCCCTAGTGCTGCACCACCCCTTCGGATTTAGTCCTTTACTCTTCCTGCCAACACCTTTAATAAAATATAATGTAATGAAATGTAATGTAACTTAAAACACCTTCATCAAAGCCTTTTCAATCAAACACTGTGAGCATGTTGTCTGTGTCCACTGGGAACCTGAAGGATACTATAGACCAGATGACTCAGGATATGAAGTTAAATTTGAACGGTATTGAAAAAAGGAGAATTCTAATCACATACCAGGAAAGCAGCACAAATAGGGCCGTGGATAATGTAGAGAAGATGAGTATCAGAACTGATCCAGCAGCTGGGGCGGGGGCGGGGAGAGAAACAGAGAAATCTTGTTGAGGATTTGTGTTTCACTTAGGTCCAATAGAAATCAGAAAGAGATATTATCTTACTTGTCGTTATAATATAAGCTTCTGGCTACGGCATGTATACAAGCAGGAATCAGTGGAAATCCTGTAAATATCAAAAAAAATGTATAGGTGATCACTACAGATGGAACTCCTGAAATATGCTATGCAATGTGAAAACTCAGAGATTCTCTAGGAACAAAAATAACTGGTCACTTATGTTTATTGAGTAAATATTATCTGTATAGTCAACCAGTAAGTGTGGTAAAATATTAGCTATTTTTATTTTAAGGTTTGTGTGTATGTGTTTTCAAAATAAGCCATTTTGAATCAGTGGACTCCGGAGGCTACGTCTATGCATGTGCTGCCTCAGCCCTAAGGCTTGGAAGGATCCAGCATTCACGTATTTTCTGTAATATGGAATTGCCAATGTTTGGTAGATGGTCACCTGTGGAAAAACATTGAGACTGACTGACTATACAAAGAAAAGTGAAAGAAGAGAGAGATGTTTTTTGTATCAGAGATTTTGCATGTTCTGAACATTCTAAATCAGATCTTTCAAATACATGTTTTATAAAGATAATCTGAATGTACGAAAGACTGTGTATATGCATACATAATTGCACATGGGTGTATCTATGTCTATTGTCTGACAGGTTAGGTAGATAGGTACATAGGTAGGTAGGTAGATAGATAGAGAGAGAGAGAGAGAGAGAGATGGATAAATAAAGTATAATTTCAGTTATGTTTCTGGAAACTAGTCCTATTGAATTTATTTTCAGCATCTTGTATTTTGCATTATTCCTGTTTTATTTAAATGTTAGAAGTGTATCATTGTTTGCTTTGTGAATAATATCATGTCAGGAGATTTCATGGAAAAAATAGTTACGTTTCATGTTTTTTTCAATAACTCTTCCCTTTACTCTTAAATAAAATGACAATGTTTTTAATTTTTTTTTAACAAACATTTTAAAAATGGAAAGTCAAAGCTGGCTAAGCCCAATGTTCTCATTTTGCACACGAGGAAAAAGGAGACTCAGAACAGTACAGAGACCGGATCCTAATTCATAATTCTAATTCCATTGTTTTAGTCATGTAGTTAGCCAAGATACACATTGAAATATTAAATGGAAAAAAATTATTAGTAATTGACTTGTGACTACTGAAAACAATGAATCAGTGGTACTTTATTTAAATTTACAGCAGTAAGCAAAGGTTAATCACCTGGAATTACTCAAAATGATTAATAATACGTTTTTATTGTTTTATTACAAAGGAACTCTGCATCCTCCAACAGATTTCTTAATGAGGTGAATTAGCAGACATGTGTAATGAGACTTACCCCAGCCAAGAAAATAATACCACAGTAAGTGCTGCTTCTCCACAAACACAGCCACCACAATGAGTGTGTGTAAGTAAACCCCTTCGCAGAGCATCCAGAAGTAGTTACATCCCATCAAGTAAAGATGCATGAACTGGAACACTTTACACCCAACCTGTGGGAAGAAGAATGTAAAGCAATCAATATTCAGTTGTTTATCAATTTACATTTAAAGTGACAATCTAGTTTAGCTCAGTTATATAGAAACATGGAATTTTCTTTTATCTACACAAAATCTTACACACAAATGATTCAGATTTGTAAAATGCCAGTCTTCATTCTCATCTAATGGTACCTCTAAAGTTTTAGCCATTGACTCCAAAGATTTATAATGGTGTATTGAAAAGGAAATGTGTACATTCCAAATCTACTACATTTTGTGGATGCATTTTTCCCAACGTGTTTTAGTTATTATGTAATTTTGAATGTAAAAGTTTCATACATGGATGACTAACATCTATTTACATTTATTTTAATTATGTCTTTATGAACTCTTTGATTGTTGCATTCCATTGGAAAAAATCTGAATAATATATTAATAATTATAAAGGCAATTCATGAAAAGGGCCAAACACTTGGAAAGTCTTACATATTACATGCAAGATGTAAATACTTATTAAATATAATCTAATGACCCTATACTTTATCTTATCCAAATATAGGGTTTGAGGGTTTCATGTAGGTAAAAGGAAGAAAAAGTACTGGCTTTCCTTCCTCTTTTCCTGAGTTCTCCATTTTCTCTTGTCTACTCTTAAAGAGACAGGAAGAGGGAGATCCAATTTGGGGTAAGGAAAATACAAGGAGCAGGAGGTATAACTCTCTCAGCAAGGGACCTAAATGAAAACCTCTCCCAGAAATACAGGGCCAATACTTCCATTCACTCCAATGTCCAATCTGGAAGTCCATAAATATTTAGTGGCAATTATCATCATTTTTGAAGTAAATGTTTTTTTCACTAAAAAGAAAACTGGAAATGAAATGCACTGGAAAATAAATGTTGCATTATCAAAGAATAGTAATAACAACATTTGCATATGAGTTAGTTAAAAAGTATTTTAATATATTTATTTTAATTAATCCTTAAAATAATTCTGAGGCATGAGTTATTATTAATCAACCATTTCATAGATAAAAACTGTACCAAAAAGAATAATGACTTGCTAATATTCATACACTTCAATTAAAACTATACCCTCATTTTAAGACTAGTTATAAGACTAAACACAAGTCTTATAATTCAATTTTGTTTTCATGACTATACATAATGCCTTCTGATTAAAGGACATTTACAAAATCTATTCTTTCATCAAATATATTTTCAGATTGCATGACATTAAATTTTAAATAACATACCTTATGTCAAGCATAATACCATAAGCAAACTTCCATTATATTACAGAGAAATGATCGACTTCAGCTTCAAATTATCTAGTTTTTAGCTATTCATATTAATTTATTATTTAATTCCTACTTCCATTTTTAGAGTTAACCCATAAACTGTAGATAAAAAGATGAAAAGAACTTAAAACATGCTTCAGCAAAATATTTTTATGCTGGGTATTGATGATAAATACAGACAATAAATTTTCCAATGATATGTTAAAACTAAATATATGTAGTTTGTAATTCATGAGCTTGTATATAAATATAAGATTTAAAATCTCTTGCTCTGCAGCTTCATTACAGAGCTCTGAATGTCCTTGCTCCAGAGAAATTCACTCCAAAATGACAGAACATTGGCTGTGTTTTTCATACAGTTAATTATAGCCCAGCGTGTTTCCTCACCCCGTGACTTCAGAGTGGAACCTATAAAAAATTAAGCAATCCGGATGCACGTGCGCAAACAATGCAGGGAATTTTAGAATTTTGGAGATTACCCTAAAAACACACATAAAACACATACAGGAGCACTGTTTATTGACCCACCGAGTGAAAATTCCTTCTCTTCCCTGATTTCAGTAACTAGATAACTTAATCTTACAGTGTTCAAAACACTTTATATATACATATATACACACCCTTCCACAAATCCATATAATATTATAGCATAGGTATTTATATACTTTATGAAAATATGATTTTAAAAGCTTGAATATATTTGTATTTGTGCAGATATTTTAATTTAAATATAGCTTATGTAGATATGCACCTTACAAAAATATATACATTTGTATAGGGAAATGTTAGCTTCTTTTAAAAATACACTTATATTATGACAGTCTCTGTGCTTAGTTTTGTGTATCTTTTGATACCTACCCTAAAATTTTGTGCTTCCAAAGAAGTTGTAAGGAAAAAAGTATAAATGCTGAGACGTGGAGACTTGGTATAGCCCTTTAAAAACTTTATGATAATAAAGTTTAACAATTATATAGGGGATGTGTAACTCATTTCTCTCTGCTTTTACTAACTTTTTAAAGTCAGATACCCAAAATGTAATTTAAATTTTCCATTTTCATGTATCTAATTCCGTTTCCACTTTTCTAACTATATAGTTGATTTTTTAAAAATTTGATTGAGTAATTGTTATATAAACTCTTACGTCCTACCAGTAACAGGACTCTATCTATAAATTGAGGTGAAGATATGCAAAACATATATAGATAATTGAATCAAAACAGTGTTCTTCTTTTTAATATTCAAACATTATAACTTGAGGAATATTGAGATGTACTTACCTTTCTAGACTGAATATAGCTACATACATCCTCTGTATGACAGACCTTGAAATATACATGAGTACTGAATGACTTAATTACACACATAATCTTTACATCAGGACCTCTCATATCTCCCCTCTCACATCTTCCGTCTTTCTAGCTGACCCTTTGAACCTAAGGACACACCTCCTTTTACTTACAGGATTTGTGGCTACTAAGGCCTGGTTGTTAGCCACCACAGTGAATTGAATTATTGTTACAATAGAGTTGCAAATGAAGGAGAAGAACAGATTTTTGTGCAAAGTAATTCTTTGGCAACTGAGGCTCCTAAAAGACAAGAGAAAACAAAGTATGATGACATCATAATTCCACATTTTTAACCAATAATCATTCAAACAAGATGCATTCATAATTCATAAAAGAGCTGCTCCAAATTTGGAAGATTTTTCCCCCAGATTCACTCATGATAAAATCATAATTAGGGAAAACCTATAATTTCTTAAAACACAGAGATAAATGAAGTAGTTTAGGAGAGTAGACATATATAACACATACATAAAGATAGGAAATTTATCTGTACAAGGCCTCTACATAAACTTTTGTTAATCTTCAATATGATTAATATTTTAATTCATTCTGAAAATTCAGAAAGTAGGATTCAGTAAAGTTGATACAAAATGCAGCTAGTTAATTCTGAGAACTTTGGATTTGTGTGTCAGATTCCTACACAGATGATGATCTTTTTATTATACCACAGAGGTTGTTCTGTTTATATAGCAGCCACCATTAAATGAGTCTTTAGAATATCCCAAGCACAGGAATAAGACTTTATATCTCTATTAACAACCCCTTGGAAGTATCATTATCCTTTAATAAAATTGAGGTAATTTGCTCAAGGTTACAATCTTATTAAGTGATCTGTTGAATTTGAATGTTCAAGTTATTAAGAAAGTAATAAGGCTTTTCTTTTTTAAAAAATTATTTTATTGTTGTTCAATTACAGTTGTCTGCATTTACCCACCACCACTCCCCAACACCCCAGCCATCCCCGCCTCCCTCCTTTGCTTCCTTATAATATTTATTTAGTCACTTGTAACCATGTATTCATGAATAAGTGATACTGTATTATGTACTATGTTTAGATAATGGGAAAAAAAGTTTTGAATAATACAGAGCAAGATCCAAATCTTATGTTATTCATGTGACAGTGAAGGGTAAGTAGGCATGTCAATTACATAAAGTAATTCCAGATAATGTTATACACTTTTTATAAATTAAAATAGGATTAGGAAGTAGTTGAGGACTGTGGCCAGAGTATGAGGAATACAGATCTGAAACAGAAGATAGGGGAGAAAAATTCTAAACAGAGAAGGCATCCTGACTCAGTTTTTTTTTTTTTTTTTTTTTTAGCTAATGTTGAAGCTGAAAGTTTTTGAAGGGCAAGAAGGACAGACAATGTTAGTAGAGCATAAAGCAAAACTTCACATTGTTGTTTTCCATTCTAATATGAAAAAACTTAAATGTAAAGAGCATAATTTACAGAATGGCTTTTTGATTCTGAAACATATAATCGTTTGTGTTAGCTCTTAATGTTCCATCAACAAATGTTAAAAGCGCAATATCCAGTCATTCTTGGCTTTCGTTTTTCCAAGTTAGTAAAAAGCTGCTACAGTTTTCAGGGTTTACAGAGATAGTCATATCTTTCAGTACAGTCTAGCAAAATAAACTGTGCTTATAAGAGTGGAAAACCAAATTGCAAAATGTATTATGACTTTGAGAAAAAAATGCTATATTACTTACGTCTTGTATTTCATTTTACAAAGTTTTAATCCACTCAAATAAGTACATAGTTTTTACTCCAAACAATGGGTCATTAGTTATTTTGAAACAATTTGTCATTTTATTCTCATAAAATTTAGTTACGCTTAAGTAGCACTTATGTTTCAACTGTTCAAGCAAAACAGATAAAATACACTTATAAGGAAAGAAATTTCAACAGAAATATGTGATCTTTAATATTAACTTATAGTTTTTAATAACAAAATTACTGTTTAAAATAAGTCCAAATTCTTTAATTCAGCTTTACTTCCTATTTTCATTGCTGGGACTCTTCTCCATTAACCAGTAAGGCGATTGCATTAGAACGGGTTTTTGTTAAGAGTATGTCGACTACTTCTCGCTTCACTCTGTCATTATCAAATCTGACCCTCCAGCGGGGAAACGCAATACCTGTATTCTGTAATTGCAGTGGGCACATTTAAAAAGCTTTCCCACCAAGACTTGCATTACTGAATAGATATGTTTTCAGCTCTCACCACACTCAGTTTGAAGATGATGGATTTTATGGCACATTTATTAAAATGCATAAACTTGGAAATAGACCTAATAAGTGTAATCCAATAAAGTATTACATTAAAAACATAGTAATTAAATAATATCCAATGTTAAGCTGGAGGAAGCCATACAAGAGAATAGGATCTATCTCAGAAGCACAGTGCACACAAACTTACAATGAATGAGCACCAGGAGAGCTGAGAAAGCAAGGATGATTGGGGAAGGCACTGAGATGGACTGACTAGAAGACTATTTCTGAACTCAGCCATCGTCAAACCTCTGACAGTGTCAATATGCCACATTAAAGAAAAAAAAAACTTAAGTAAAAGTTTTGATTTGGCAAAACCTCAGGGTATGATTTACAGAGTAAGACTGTTTGCTCTCTGTTTCAATGTAGAATGTCTTTAAATAGTTAGCTTTGTTTAAAATGGATTTAAAGATGCCGTCATAGACGGTTTTCAGGAGAAAAATTATAGTTAAAAATGTAATTATGTTTATTCAAGAGAATAAAGAAACCACAAATGAGATAAAAGTTCACAATATTGATTGAAAGTATTCAGATATTATCTAAGAGAAAAGGCGAGAATTTGGCTCATTTGTCCTGAAAAGCAAAAATGTAAAACATTGAAGATTATTTTATTAAATTAAGAGTGCTTTGGCCCACCAAATGAATAGATTTTTTAAATTTATGCTAAATTTTATTTTGGACCTTTTCTCAACTACTAGAAAGGATATCATTTTCTATATACTTGTAAATATGAAACTTGGTTTTAAATTGGAATCAGTGCCTGAAATGTCAGCAAAATTAAGATGTTAAAAGAATCACTTTTTCCTCATACAAGTCAGATGTTATATGCACTCTTTTATGTGCAATAAGATAGAGCTGTTTGGGTTGAAAGAAAAAGCAGGATTTGCTATGCTCTCAGATTCTAAACAGTAATTAAAATATAATTTATGACTAATTCCAGTAAAGTTTATTTATTTATTTTTATCTAAAGGGTTCTGTTTTGTTTTCCCATTATGAGCCAGAGTCAGTGCTTTTCAGGGCTTGGCAAATCCCAAAGTTCTGTCTTTCTCTTCCCCTCCCTTTCCCTTTCTTTTTATCTCCTGCTCTCTTTCCTTTAATTGGCTCTAATATAAAACTGAAGTATATCTGATAGTGTTTCACATTTTCTGTTTCTAATTTAAAGCATGGATGAGTAGTATACTTTCCTTTCTCTAGACAAAAAAATAAACTGTATCTTAATTCAGTTTTTTGTGTGGTTCTTAGTTTTTATTAGGATGCATCAATTAGCAAATGGGAAAAAATGCCATCGCTACCAAAGACTAAGCAAGAATGACAGCAGTATGAAGAACTGGGTTAAGAAGTAGAAAGGAGCTATTGGTAGACGGTTTTTACACACGATGATTTTATGTGAAACATTAGCTCCTCTAGGAATTAGTTGGAAAAAGCTAACATTTCTATTGCTCTTGACTATATGAATATGCTTCGCCAGCCGTTCACTTCAGCATTTTCTGAAGTGGCCTTGGTCTCCCTTCAATCTAACTGCAGTGTCCAAAATTGTTTCACACAGATGCTTCTACTGATTAGCATTTTAAGGAATCTCAGTCTGATGATGGGACAACAAAGGCCACATAAATCCAAGGGATTGAATATTCTTATGCAGAATATTCAATTACAGAATATGTTGATGATTCTGATTTTAAATAAATTACATTAGGAAGACTAAACTTGTTAAAGCCAAGGATAACAAAATCAGGTCTGTATTTGATCTAAATCTTTGAAACTATTCCAGCTCAATTGTTTAGAATTGGACAAAGGTCACAAAAGTAGGCTTACTGAGGCTGATGAGACAAGGCCGGTGTGGTAGCACAGATACGAAGCAAACTGGATAGATTGGAGGTGTGTTAGGAGGTTAAATCCACAGAGCATGAGGAAAAATGATGGGGAAATTGAGAATGTGTCACTGAATACTCCTAAATTTCTGGCTAATAAAACTAAATGCTAGTGGTGTTATTTGTGAAGACGGGTCACGCTGGAAGAAAAACTGCTTTGGGTTAAAGAGGTAGATGTTATGAATTTGTTTTCAACGAGTTGATTTTGCGATACTTTTATGATTTCAAGAACCATAAAAAGATATATAACTTTTGAGCCCAATATCCCAAGTTTCCAAGAATATAGCCTAAAAACAGTGCAAAATATGGGAAAATTATGTCTGATAATGTCCATTATAGTGTTTTTTATAAACAGGAAAATTTGGAAGCAGTGTTAATGAGCAAATGTAGAGGAATGACTCAGTCAACTTTTGTCAACTTTAACTGATATATTATATACAAAATAAAATGGTTGTTTTAAAAACTCTTTAGTGACATAGAAAGTATTAATTATAAACACTAACATAAAATAGTTAAAATAATTTGTGCCTTACAATTAAAACTGTAAAAAGAAATGAATATGACACAACACTGAAAAAAATACAAGAAATTGCACAATAGAATATTGGAATTACAATGTACATATTTCTTAGTCTTATTTAAAATTAGTAACAGGCTTAATCTGTTTTTGATTTATTAATAATATTGCAAATTTAAATGCAAGTATTGTTCCTCAAAATTATACTTTGATTGTTATTAAGGGTTTCATTCTTTTCCCCAAAGTTAGAAATTTTTAAAACAACTTTTTTCTCAAGAATTTTGTAAAACAGTCTTAAAAATTCTTATGATTTCTATTTTATGCCTTTGGAGTAGAGGCTGGTGTACTTTATACTCATTCATAGTCTGATGTCCTCATGGTAAAAAAACTTCTAGCTAATATTAATTACACTTAAATCAAGTCTCTGTGTGTGTGTGTGGTGAATATGCAATTTTTGTGAACTGCGTTGTTTTTAAACTGTCTGGCCATTTTATTATACTAAATGAGAATTTGACATTTTAATTTCATTTGGTGTCTTTAAATTTAATAAATTAAATATTATCCCAGTTGTAGTGTCAAATTTTTACCAATCAGTGTGTTGGCATCAGCAACATTGTTTCGCTCTGTCAATTAGCATCAATATCACTGAGGACCTGAGTACTTTATTTAAAAATCTTCACTTTGTAAAATAGTTTATTTTCCATTTTTAGAACAGATATTTTTATTGTATTAGACAATCATACTACAGTTATTCTTACTCTGAAGATAATGTTCATTCCAAAAATGTTTTATAAGCTAAGGATGTAGTCAAGAATAAAGACGTGAAATTTCAATAAACTGTAGAGAAGCAACTGATATGCCACAACTAATTGGAGAGTCAGTGGCACAACTGGCAACTTGTTTTCAGCAAGAACCTTTTAGTGACTTCTTGAAAAATATAGTATCATCAATTTATCTTTAAGAAATGTTTTACATATTTTAAGATAAAATTTTCTTTCAACTTATTTTGACAAGTTTTTATGCAATTTACTAAGGAAAATAAATTGCATTTAAAAATGTGGCTTTATTCAGAGTGGATTTTTTATTTTTAGTCCATTTCCAGTGGTGCCTAGTGAATGTCATATATCAAAAATACTATTAAAAGGTTTCCATGTAGATTCCCTTACGTAACCGATGTTTAGGTTCTTAAGAAGATACAGGTTTCCAGAAATGGCAATTCTGATATAATTTCTAAATCCCATGACTTTGAACCCAAGAGAGATGATGGTTGGTTGGCGCATATATTATTTGATATACTCTGAATATGTGATGGACTATGGGCTAAAAGCTGACGCTCCAGTTACAGAGGTACCTAACATCCAGCTCTCTGATAATTTCTGGATTTGGATGATTTTGATGTGCCACGACTCTATTTGGTTCTAAAGCTGCCAGTGTTCCAAGATGATAGTAGAAGGAGAAGAAAAAGAAGGGGAAGAGAAGGAAGAGAATGAAATAGTGATGAAGCTGCAATAAAATGTAGCTACTCACTTTTCACATTGCACTATATAATTGTTGGTGGTGATCAAAACTATGAAAACCATGTTAGAACATAAAATATTATACATTTTGGAATTTACTTTCCTATCAATTAAAAACATCACTTATTGAATCAAGGAACTGGAGCTGACTCTCCCTCCCCAACAAAAAGAACTGTTATTTTAAGTAAAATTCAAGGTATAATTTAACCATTTAATGATGATTCCCCTAAACCAGAAAAAATAACCTAACCATAGTACATTAAGATTATTATTTTTAATAATAATATTTAAATGCTATTGTTATCATTCACACAAAATATCAGTTCCTATAATGCATAGTGTATACTGATGCTAAAATGGACCAAAAAGTTGAAAATTCAATTAAGAAAACCTATAATATCTGACAGTTTCCAAAGCAAATATACATAGATTTACATATTGATTTTGGCTCCTTTCTTACTGTATGACTTCATTTTTACATGCATACTAATTTTGTGAAGTTAAGCCGAAGATATTTCATCAATCTCCTTTCTATATATATTACAAAGTCAAGATAAAGGCAACACACTTCAAACATTCAATTCATTTTAAACATTACAAATATTCTATATTTCATAAACATGACACTGCATTCACCAAGGACAATTGGTACATTGAAAATACTTTATATGGACTTACTTGAAGTAAAAGAAAATGCCAAGTGATATAAGCAGCGATGCAATAGATAATCCATGTCCAATTATAGTCAGGTAAAACAAATTCAGTGCAGTCTACAATTTGTGTGAATAAAAAATGAAGGCTCATATTAATACTATAATCCTACATGTGTAGAAGATCAAATTCAATGCGATAAATTATGTATTTAAAAACATGATTTCATGGCCTTACCACTTAGCTTGCAAACTAATAAATACACATATACATCTGGAATGAAGACTATATATGCAAATTTATCCAGTGACATAAAAATTAATAAATCATATGCCCTTTTTATTTAAGAAATTAGAACTCACATTAAACATATGAAGGAATAAATTTATTGATCTAGGCTGTGTAATATACAAAACCAGCATTGTATTTGGAAGACACAGACAATTTTCACTATCATTTTGTGCACCTTAATTCAAATGGTATTTGATGATTTTCTTTTTGTTCTTCACTTAAATGCCATATAAGGCTTTCTTTGTCCACTGGGTCTCAGTTTTTCCCCTGGCAAATCTGAAGCTGAGACAAATATCCAAACAGTAACTCATAGGAGCCTATGATCTGTACATTCTAACTTTCTCCTGGTTTAGACCTTTTCTCTTTGGTTATTTTCTGTAATTCATTTATCTGTAACTTACCATTTTATTTTGTATTTTTATAATTTCCTTCCACCTGTTCTCTGAATAAGCAAAGAATGAATGAGTTATAATTATAAAGACAGCTGACAGTTTTCAAGTGCTTCACTATATGCTTGTTGGTTTTCTCAGTGTTTTCCTTGTATTAAGACAATCAGCATGAAAATTTTGAGGGTGGGTTTATTGTTATCCTCTTTTTATACATGAGAGAGGACTGAGGCAGAGAGAGGTTATGACTTGCTGAAGGTCACATAGCTGTTAAAGTGCAGAAACAGGAAGTTTAATCACTGTGACAAACTGCTTATTTATGTATATTATGTAAAGTGTGTAATATATAATTTACATAATATACAATATATAATTTATAATATATATTACATATATGAGAGATCTGTCTGGGAAATACCCAGTCATTGTCAATATAAGGAGAATGGTTCATGCAACAGCGATGTAACCTGGCAGCCAAGGAGAGTGGACTGGAATGCGTGTGAACAATGACAACTTCACTGCACTAGTCAGTTGGGGCGGTAGTCCCCATGCAGTGAGTCATTGCATTCAAAATGACTGAATGAGTAATGAATCTGCATCCAATTTTGTGTTAAGCTTGAACATTCCTCCATGGAAACTATTCGGATGTTTCAGAAGGCTGAAGATATGGGCAACTGGTGATTGGCAGCTTCATTAAGACAACATGTCCACTCATGCATCATGTCTTGTGCAGTGTTTTTTTGAGAAATATCAAATCGCCCAGGTGACTTAGCCCCTCTACAGCCCAGATTTGGCACCCTGTGACTTCTGGATTTTTCCAAAACTAAAATCACCTTTAAAAGGGAAGAGATTTCAGACTGTCGATGAGATTCAGGAAAATACAACAGGACAGCTAATGGTGATTGGGAGAACTGTGTGAGATCCCAAGATGCCTACTTTGAAGGGGACTGACACATCATTGTCCTGTGTACAATGTTTCTTGTGTCTTCTTCAATAAATGTCTCTGTTTTTCATATGACATGGCAGGATACCATCTGGACAGACCTTGTACATGTGTAAATATATGCAGCCACATTCTGTCAAACTTCTATTGTTGTGACAAACTGTGACTAACCTTGACTTAATATATGGTATTAAAAGCAGGAATTGGAGTGAAGGTGACCTACCAAGCCAGTCAGAATAAAAGCCTTCTGCTGAGGGACAGACAGAACTGCTTTAAAGCTCCTGGACTTGTATACAGGAGCACAGTTTGAAAATGTAATTCTAGAAATTCCATCACAAATACAAATTTTCTCTTTTATCACACTTTTAAAGTATTTTCTTTGGAAATTTTCATATTCCAGTCCTGAGCCATTGACTTGTAAATACACTATTACCTGGCAGAACTGCTTCCTAGGTATTATGATAGGAAACTAGTTAATTATTTCTACAAAGATATTGTTCTTATTGTTCTTCTCCAAGAATACCATGAAAAGGCTTTATGATGAAATGGAACACTAGCTATATTTCCTCCAAAACTGTGTTGATAACTATCGTTTTGAATAGATAGTGTAGGTTAAATTTCTTTTATAATTAGTACATACCTTCACTTTCTCATGTGTGTTAATATTGCACAGGGTATAATTTGTCCATGTTCTGTTGCTTAATGGATGTCTAAACCAGTTTCCATCTTGGTCACAGACCTTTGTAACTTTTTCTTTAAATTAAAAAGAAGAAAGGAAAATAATTTAGTTAACCTGGCATTCATTAAATAGAAGTCAGGGAGATGGTATGTACATTTCTGCTATTACCTGTGGGATCGAAGTCTTGAAAGTAATCAGGGCAGTGCTGCATGGACTCTGTGCCTGCAGCAACATCGTTCCAGCACAGCCACCCATCCCAGGTTCTGTTGCAGTAAATGCCTTAAGGGGAGGATAAAAATTAGGAATTACTGACTCGCGCTAGATATTCATGCAGACATAGAGTCTTAATGGGGGGTTCACACTGACGCAGAATAAAGACTATCTACTGAAAACGAAGACATCACGGCAAATCTATAGTGATGCACGGCTTAACGACGGGTGTATGTTCTCAGAGATGCATCATTAGAGATTTTGTCATTGTGCCCACATCACCTTTAGGTTTGTGTAAGTGCACTGGCCTGCTACACACCCAGGTGATGCGGTACACCACCTTCATGCATGCAGCTCTTGGCTGACGGGATCGTTATTATGTGGTACATGAGTGTACAGCAATTACTTGAGTTTTTCACCGTGCAAGTATTAGAATAACTAATTTCTAATTTTAAATTAGAAGCATCTGAAAACAATATGTAAAAATTTTAGCTATATACTCAGTAAATCAAATGATTTTTATGGGTTGTCCTTAACCATAAAGTAGTGATTAATCTGTGACCTTACACTTAATTTTTTTAATTATGGGAAATTAGAAATATTAGAAACATGTTTTATTTTAGAAACTGTGTTTATAGAGTAAGATGTTAATATTTTCTGAGGCAAATGAATGAATATTTCTATTTTACCCTTTGAACCCTGACACATACTTCTGTCGGCCACTCCACCAAATTCTAGTTCTTATGTTATTTTTCAAATGGTGCAGAGCGTTTAATATGCTCACATTTTTTCTCTTACCAATCTGAACTTAAACAATCTCTTACCAGAAACAGTAAATGTTTTTTAAAAAGTATAGAAGTATTAAATGACCAATTTTCCCAGTTTAACAGTCTTTAATCAAAGAAAGTAATTTTGTACCTTGTCAGGTAAACACACATTAACAGAAACCTGAATACTACATGACATGTTTAGTATTTTAAATTCTAAATAGATTTACACAGCAATCTCAGAATTAATCAAGCCCTTATGGAAGTAAAAAAATAATCTATTGGCCTGAGTGTCTAAATAATTCTAAGTTAAAAAAAAACTCAAATAATCTCAATTTTCTTTCCTGTGACTTTCAAATAGTTATTTAAGTAGTTTTTATCCATACATTACTAAGTAAAATGCATTTTGCTGCATATCAGAGAAAAATTTCTTGATATTACTTGAGAGACCATCTGATTAGCAACAACACTGGCAGCATCATAGATGGCAAGGTCCGGGATTTTTCAAACTGCATTGAATGGCATTTGAGTGAGACATGAGTAGGTAGGGATTCCATTAAAAAAGTTTCTGTGGTCAAATAGATTTGGGAAATACGACATTAAAATAAAGACAGTTCCTTATTGCAAGTCTTTCTAGAGTATTTAAAATTACAAAGTGCACTAATTAAGTTATAATAGGAAGACCTATTATGCAGTAATCCTAAACTTTATCAGAAAATTATTTTATTATGAAACCTTCATAAAGATACTCCTATTGTTAGCAATTGGATTTGAAGCCTAGTTTGACATATATCTAGATGATTTTGAAGGGGTTAATTTGATAGTTTAAGCTAATTACACAGATTTTAATGGAATAAAATGGGAAGCTAGATCAGTTAACACAGAATTTATAGACAAATATTTTAATCCTTAATAATTCACCCCCTATTTATCCAATATCAGATAATTTGTCATTGTCTGGCTTATTTATTTATTTTTCATCATATTTTTTATTCCCATTTAGCCACCTTATAACACCCCATCTCCGCTGCAGTAACCACACTGTTTTCCATGTCCATGGGTCTGTTTTCTTTTTTTGCCAGATCCATCAACCAGGCTTATTTTAAAGATTTTTTAACTGGATAAATGTCTTATAATAAAAATTTTCAAATAGATATATCCAACTACTACTTCAAAGATGAACAAACTATATTGTTCAGTTATATTTTTTAAAAGTTGACAATTGTAACTGAATAAAAATAAATTAATTTAAAAAATAAAATTAAATTAAAATTTAAAAAATAAAAATAAATAAATAAAAGTTGACCAATATGGAAAAACCACCTTTTTATCTTTATCATAGTGAGTTCATTTTGACAGTTACAAATATTAAAAATAGTCTACTTTAACATTGTATTATCAACATTGTATATTGAACTATCAAATATTTTTAAAGATTTATATTTTTTAACTGATAGTTTAAAAATATAAAATATCTAAGCTTTATATTTTGCTTTGTTTTATTGAGTCTAGCAATTTATATTTAAAGACAACTTTGTCTTTAAAATAGTAGATAAAATACAGGGCCTACTTCTGTTTTTTTGTTTTTTGCCTAATCTGGCCACTCTACTTGAGTTGACTCATCTTTATATCTTCAGAATGGAGGTGAATATCTGGCATTTAGTAGGCCATCAATAAATGTCACAAAAATATCTAAAGAATAACTTAATGGAAACAGAAGCACTTAGACTTCATTAACTTTTCTGCCAAATGTACTATCCAAAGTATAGGCTATGCAAAAAAAGTGTCATTTTATGATGCGAACTCCTATCAAGCAGCTTGTTAAAAAACACAATTATAGAAAATGAAGATCAGCTGTCATTTAATTCAAGACATATACTTATTTGATATTTTAAATATCATAATACCATAAAAATGTTACTAAATATCCTTATTGTGCATATTTTATGAGAATTTTGTAAAAGAAGAAAGTTTGTCATGAAGTATTCTTCATAAGGAAATAATTAAAACTGCCCAATATATCAGAGAAATTAGCAACTGACACATTTTTGCAAGGGACCTAAAAAACCCATAGTGAGGTAATGGGTTGGTTTTCTTTTAGAAATATCTCAAAGCATTTATAATTAAATAGTCATGTTTACCTTCTATTTGTTGAATGGGGTCTTGCATAATTTTCTGGTAACATTCAAATTGAGCCGTCATAATTTTATTTCTAGTAACACGCAACTCATTTTGTTGTTCAGGGCTCTCTTCTGATTCTGCTATGACAAGAATCTAACAGATTAAAAAAAATAAAATTTCAGAATTGTGAAAATGTCCGTTGTAGGCAATCTGTCACAGTGGAAAACAGTAAGTGCAGAGCTTGGTCAACTGGCTTTGGGGGAGATCCCTAATTGGTAGTATTTGCCAATTTCCCCAGTGAACCAACATCTCCCATATCACGTCCTCCTTCAAGCAATGTAAAGAATGTTGCCAACAGCAGAGAAGGGAAGAATAGTCTTGTCAATGCCTGGTTCTCTAAAGCTGCAGAGGCTGGCTTCAGGACTGGTGTGGAATGCAGACAGGGCTGTATGCATAATTGGCCACTATTTTTTTAACCTGTTCTGTGAACATAGGCAAGATATTCAACCCCTAAGCCTCCGTTTTCTTATTGTAAAATGGGGTAAAAGAATATCAAGATAAGAGGGCAGAGTATCTGGCACAAGATAATGCTCAAAATTATTGCCATTTTTATAATTATATTTTAATAATCAAAATAATAAGAAGTTCATTTGTGATATTGGTAAATAGAATATTTATTGTATGCACGTCAATAAAGGTTTTAGATGAGGTTTGTGCTGTGTTTATGTTCTTCCAATGTAGTATCACTATATCAAGCTTCACTTCCATTTTAAGTTGAATTTAGTCAATTCTAAATAGTAATATCCTGTGTGTGGCACCTCTCAGGTTTACCATCAACAGAACCCCATTGAACATTAACTCTTTCATTCTGCTATTGGTTTTAATTTCCTAATAAAGATTTATGCAGCAACTTTGCTGCAAAAGTATAAATGGAAATCCACAATGTCAAAAAATTAATACGTTTTTCCTGCTTTCAGTAAATTTATAGAATTGCATAAAATCAATATCATTTTTATTCTTAAAATAAAATCTCAGATTTGCACACTGTCTGAGGAATGGTCACAGTTCCTTAAACCACAGTAATCGGAGTGGTAATCTGGTACAGAATTACCTGCCAGGAAGCCAGTGTTGGCCTGTGCAGCTCATTGGCATGCTCAACGGAGGCTGGGAGCTGAAGAAACAGGAGTCCTGTTTCTTGACTTCTAGTGTATTTACCTATGATAACATCTAAGAAGTACAGAATTTGAACTGCTCCTAGATTAGAGAATGTTTTCAAATACAAATGCTGACAGGAATGTGGCCTTGCTTTTTACCAGTTTAGGTTTTCTATATTTTTCTTTGTGGGGTTTGCTTGGAAACACCACAGGAAAATTATTTGCTGGCACAGAGTTATATGAGATTATGTCTCTCAGCTTCTCATACATATAGTAAGATAAGAGTACAGTCATGGGTTTAACCTGAGACATTCTAGGCCATGAATGGGGTGGGGAAATAAAACTTTACACTGGCTTTTCTTTCTTTCCCAAAGATTCTATTAGAAGTAAGGACAGCACTTTGCAAGAAAAATTCTAATTAATGCTGTCACGGTTTTACTGTGAGACAGAAAAATACAAACAGTATTTCTGCAAATAAACATAAAATTAAATGTGTAAGGTATATGATGCCTCCAGTATTGCAATTGCTTTTTAGTCATCCTGGTCTACTCTCCACCTCCAGCCCCACGATCCCCGCAAAGACATGCAGGTGCACTTAGATGCACCTGCTCATGTACACACCTGCCCCAAACTTAGCATCAGTGCCTGCCACACAATACTTATTTGAATAAATGGGTGAGGAGATTAACTTAAAATATAGTGAGTGCATGATTCTGAATTGCTTTTTAATTAATGTAAGTCAATCAGTTGGCAGAATGGGAGAAAAACCAATAGGTTAGAATCTGCTTTTTTAATAGTTCTACCTCACAATCGACAGATCTTGTTGAAAATATTTTATCTACTATGTACAACAGCACTAAGAGTAGCTCTATTTTTGTTCAAACTGACAATTATTGGATTGGCCAGAAAGTTTGTTTCTTCCACAAGATAGCTCTAGTAGCACTTAGCTGTCTTTAACTTCATTCGAGACAATTTTGTTAGACTGTCTTGTGACAGCTGTCATATCAGTGTGCATTTAAAAACCATATCAAAATTGGTGACTTTTTGTGTAGCT
This sequence comes from Desmodus rotundus, assembly GCF_022682495.2. Taxonomy (NCBI): domain Eukaryota; kingdom Metazoa; phylum Chordata; class Mammalia; order Chiroptera; family Phyllostomidae; genus Desmodus; species Desmodus rotundus. The sequence continues at coordinate 170,810,546 of NC_071388.1, forward strand.
GTTTTAATATTGAAGATGGAAGAAAATACACAGCATTTTTGGCATATTATGCTTTATAATGTCAAGAAAGGTAAAAACACAATGAAGTGCAAAAAAAGATTTGTGCTGTGTATGGAGAAGGTGCTGTGACTGACTGACTGTGTCAAACGTGGCTGTGCTGGAGATTTCTCGCTGGACGATGCCCCACCGTCGGGGAGACCAGTTGAAGTTGATAGCGATCAAATGGACACATTGAGAACAATCAACGTTATACCACACCAGAGATAGTGACATACTCAAAATATCCAAATCAATGAAGTTATTGGTGACAATGAAAAATGTGTCTTTTATTTTACAGAAAAAACCTAAAGAGACTTTTGGCCAACCCAATACTTTCCTCTGGTGTTTTGCATATTTGTATTCATTTCCTTTTCTCACTTTGACATTCTCCACCCAACTATGCTACCATCCTATAATATCTCCTATGGGCCAAAATATCTTCAGGTATACACTGAAAGAAAATACATTATTGCTGTGTTGATTGCAAATAAAAATCTACTTGATTTATGCATCAAATAACTGCATGACATTTTGTTGTGATTCACCTTTATCAACTATAGATATATTGGAAGTTAAAATAGAAATAATCATAGATAGGGAGATACACCAGAAAAAATTATGCTTACCGTAAAAAGAGACAGAAGAAATAGAAAATACAGCATACATCTTTTCTCCATCATTATTAATGCCAAACTAAAATGTTATGTAATACAAATCAAACTGCAAAAGAAAATGAAAAAATTTAACTCACCAATGTTTATGTAATAAATATACATGGTTCTCAATAGAAAATTTCTTTACACAATACTTTTCCTTTAATGATTTGATTAATAGTCTTATGTATTATAAATTTTAAAGCATTATGGCCTAAAATACTAAAGAAGTTAATTAAATACATTTTAATTTGTTTTTACTCATATTACAAACATGAATGCTTCTTGCATATATATTTTTAGTAATTACAAAACATCATGTTTTCTTTTACTTTACCAAAATTACCATAAAGTAATTAAAGTGTCAAAACAAATAATTTTACAAGACATAAAAGTACCAATTTTGATAGCATATTTACTTAAAAACTTTATTTTCTATAGATATTAATTTTATTTTTAACTTTCTAAATCTTCAATAATTTATGGGGAAAATTGTTGGCTAGTTTCTTGAAATGGCCTTGTAATTTAACAGAAGCTATTCTTCACTGAAGGATTCAATTTTTTTAAATAAGGCAATAAAAAAATCCCCTGAGTCACCTGCATTATTAAATTTTGCTTGCAGAAGATGGGCAGTACCAAATGAAAGTGTTTCTGTTAAATATTTCTAATGATAGATATAATTCTGACAAATAAAAACCGGCCTCTAAAACACCACCCCTTAGCTTCTTAATTTTAAGAAACAACATTTCTGGGGTGCAGTGTATAATGAAATGCTTACTCCCTACAAGGTGCACAGGCAACTGCCTGTCATAGTTTTTATGAGCTATAAATTACCCTGGTATTGCCATAAGGCATAATATTTATTTAACTATAAAAATGTTTTCAAAGGAGATAAAAAATTTTCAATCGATAAGAATTAGCCAGTGAACTATGGACTTAGCCTTATTTTATTAGGAAACTTGTCACACTTTTTCTAACAGGGCAAATGTTAGAATAAGAATTATGGAAACCTTTTCCACATGTTTTGTTTCTTGTTTTTATTATCACATGCAGTGAGAGCTCGCCATTAACCAGCAAATAGAATCTATGCCGTTGCTTGCCCTCACCAATGACTCACCTGGAAGCAGCTCGTCTTTTTAATTGTCGCAATCTCCCAAAGAATGTTTTCTCTTCTATCTGCTATACCGAGTTTTTATTATTAGTTGATTTTAAGAAAAATATAACCAAAAAAATAGAAACATTGTATTAATTTTAGATTTTAAATATCATGCATGTTGTAACAGAAGGAGAAAAAGAATCAAATTTTTACAATTTGCTAATTAATGAGTTGATATTTTAGTTTTTATTACATTTTACCATGAGAAAATCTAATTTTCCAATTCTTACATGCACAACTGTCTCCAGACTCAAATCACATTTTCTCTTGGATCATATTCAACGTTGTCCTGAAAAACGTCTTAAATCCTGGGGTCATGACCTGAAATATTGATTGATATAATGATTAATATTATTTTAATGAGCCAAAAGCATTTCCATGATAAATTAAAATAAAGAACATTAAAATGAAATTTTATTAAATTATTCCAATTTTTAGTCTCTGTTGCTTACATTATATTTGAGTTTTGTCAGATGTATCTGTTGTTTTCCATGAAATAAACATCAATTTTCATTTATCTAGGATACCTGGGACACTGAAAAATCTAACAGTATTTTATCTAAGTAAATTTCAAAAAACTATAATATGATAAAAGATTTTAAAATTAAACTATAGTTTAATCTTCCTTTGAATAACTTTCTTTGTCTAATCATTTATTGGAATGTGGTGTTACTAATCTTAGTTACATGTATCTATTTTCCTTTCTAGTATGGTTTCTCAAAGCCAGAAACCATATCTGCTTGATCTTTGTATTCTTTGTGACTGGCAGTTAATTTACATTTGCTGTATAAATGAATGAAGAAATGAACCAATAAAGTATTTTAAGATTTTAAACTTACAATCAAGAGCAATAATTGTACTGTCATTTTTTTATTTTAGAAGGTTTTACATAGTGTTTGAATCTATACTGACAATAAAAATTGGGGGAAATTTCTTATATAGGCATGTTTATTTTCTTACAAAATGGAATCCTAAAACTAATCAGATTTTGGGTTCTGTACTGGTTTGGACATTGAACAAACTGTAGTTTACTGTACTGATTTTGAAAGTCATAAAGGTTAAGCCAAATTTAAAATAGTATTTCAAATTTTTCTTATTGAATATACATAATACAGAAATATACAAATAAAAATGTGAAGAAACAATATTCTACTTGGAAATCAGGTAGGTATTTATGAAACAATGATGATTTGCACATGAGTAAATATTAATTACCTTTAATATGTACATGTGCTCAAAAAACAAACAGGAAAGTGCATCAAAAACATGTTTGGATTTTCTCAGACCCAATATATTTGAAAAATATTTCGCCCAGCACTAACACTTATTTTTGTTGCTTATCTAGTAAGCACAAAGATCAGAGTTCCAAAAAAAGTATCTTAGTGAAATATCTCTTAGTGTTCACTACATCATTCTGGCACCAATATTTTAAGAGGACTTTATTCAACTCATAAAATATTTATCAATGCAAATAATCTCACTTTTATCCACCTTTCCTCCATTCCCTGGCAATCTGGAAAGTGGGCCACTAGGAACAAGGGCATATGTTGCACTGTGTACACTTGTAGCACTCCTACTCCAGGGGCAGGTCTATGGTCCCCGGGGTTATCAAGGATGCAGCAGCAAAGTTAGGTGGCAGTCTTTCAAACACACGGTGAACCCCTGTACTCTCTGTGAGATCTGGCAATGTCCATTGTACGTTGTGATCCGATTCACTTGAGTCTTTTGCTCTGCGAAGGACCAAATGTCCCTGCCAGCAGCCACCGTGGCCAGTGGTAGTTATAGAGGAGTCACCCCTTTCAGGAAGAGTTCTGTAGATCAGTAATGGAAGGATCATGACATGCAGATGACACCATTGCAGATACATCTAAAGGTCAACTTAATTTCAGTCTCATATTGGTAAATGTAATGACATGATTGTTATCAGGAGGTGTATGTTTTAATGTATGGAGATACATGTTTAATTGTATTCCTTGTTTTAGCTCATTGGTTCTTTGTGTACTGCCTTTCACATGTTCATCCAGCAAGTGGTCCTTTCCTCTGTATTTAGCTTATTCCAAACTTACTTTTACTGAAATACATCTGATAGTAGGAAACCAAAGTTGTTAAGCAGATCATTGCAAATCTCTTTCAGATCTTATTAAATTCTTTACTGACAACTGAGATGCATGTTGCCTCGTGAAATATAGTAGTCTTAATTTTGAGGACAGATCAAGTATTTAATAGAGGAGGTCCAGTTGAATGACTAAATCTGCCAATGAATTTTTCAGGTGTGTTTAGGTTTGTTGAGTGAGAAAAGAACTTCCTAAAAATTGAGAATGCTCCATTTTAACTCAAGTGAATTTGGAACACAATGGTACTATTAGCAGTTTACTGGCATTTTCTCTAACTGCTAGCTAGCCTCATAGCACTCATAAGTACTATTGATATTTTATTTTCACCACTCAAAATTAAACAACCTGGAAAATTTGGTTCCACTATTAGAAACAAAATAATTTTTTCACTGTACACATGAATAAAAATAGCTTATTTCTAAATAGACTTTGTGGTGCTTGCCCAAAGAATCACCAACATAAAATAAAAATGATTTATTTCATCAGAGAAAGAACTTTGAGAAATAAAGCATGTCCTAAAATCTCAAATAACTTCCTAGTCACTCAGGGCTTTATTTTTCACAGACCTACATGTTCAAAGAGACAAATTTTAACCAATCTTCTTGGCTTACTTCAATGTAAAACCATGTCTTATTTTACATAAAAATTAAAAATAAATGTGACAATCAATGCTGATTTATCAGAACCCAAATATGTAAACCCTATAAATGCATACCAGTGCCTTGCAAACATGCTTCTTCTTTCCACAAATTGTCATTGGTCCTATGTATACTTTCCATTAATTTACTTTCCTTTATAATAATTCTTATTTTTAGTTGTATTGCCTAACCCTAATTCTAAAAGTACAACTTTCATCTTCCACTACTCCATTTCCAAGATATCTTAGATTATGATAGGCCCCAAGCCATATTATTTTCTCTATTTATTTATCCAGTCACTATAAAATTGGCTAACAGCAGCATTTCCTACATCTATCTTATTTGCCATTAAGTATCCTGAACCTTTGTGTGAGCAAAGTGAGGTTATTCCCTATCTAGTATGTGCCTTCGTTGATGGTCTATTATAAAAGCCACATTTCTTCTGAATCTAAACAAGGAATAAGCACTCATCTCCACCCCAATATGCCACACCTGTATGGCAAACAGAAATGTCTCTGTCATTCTCCACCATGTAGAACAGTTGTGCCACTGTGAAAAATGCAAAGTGAATTATCCTGATTACCTTCTATTCTCTCCTCACTGCTGAAATGTTTTGGCAAAGTATAAGTCTTTGTACTAGAATTATCCTTGCAAAGTACTGTCTTTACTTCCAATAGAATCTTTGAGAAAGAAATGCCAAGGTAAATTTTCATTTCTCATTCCCATCACAGCATAGAATGGCCCTAACAGTTTCAATACATGAAGTGGTAAGAAAAACAAAACATAAAGAAGCTTCCCTTTCTTAAGAATCTGTTACTGATGTAAGAAAGTCAAACTATACACCCTTTTTTATACACCCTTTTTTCTATAATATCGTTTGGGGCATGCATTATTTTTAGGTGATTGATTAAAGAGGTACACAATCACTAATGGAGCATAAGGTGTTCCTCAAAGTGTGGGTTCACAGCTCACTTCCATCAGAATCACCTCCTGAACTCCCTGAACATGTCTAGGTCCCACCACTGACCCTTTGAATAAAACTCTTTAGGAGACCTGGGAAATTTCCAATCCCAGTTAATAGCTGAGGAAATCGTTGGCCTGTTACCTTTTGGGAAATACAATATAAAAACATCATCTTCACTGGGCCATGCTAAAACCTGGCCATATTTATATTCCTCTGTCTCTAAGCACTGGCCAGAAATGTTTAAAAAGGACTATCAAGTATAATACAAGCAAAATATTCGGCAATGTTCCCAGGCACAACCAATGTCTTAGAACTACCAGAGCAAGTTAATCAAATATGTATTCAACAGTGCATCATGTACCGTTGTGATTGAGTGAACACAGTAAGAATTGGACACGCATCAGGGTCATTTCATGACTCATAACCCTAGCAGAGTGGGGGCACACAGAGGGTTTTCAGAAAGGGTGGTTTAAGTATATTACTTATAGAACGAGTTTAATGAAGTTGAAGAAAGATCATTGCCTGGATTCTGCTCAGGGAAATTTGGATTTAGTTCATTTTGACTGGGGCCCAGTGATAATATAGGCGATAAAGGTGGCCCTCAAGTGAATATCCAGCAGGGAAATGGGATTTCAGATATACGACCACAAAGAATTGAATTTGGCCAGCAGTCTCAATAAGTCTGGGTGGGGCTTCCCTCCCAGACCTTGAGAAGAGAACACAGCTCTGCCAACACCTTGATTTGGGCCTCACGAGACCTGAAAACTAGACAAGCTCATAGGACTTTTGACCTATAGAATTCTGAGATAGCAAATGTGTGTTGTTTTAAGGTACTAAATTTGTGGCAATTTGTTATAGCTGTAATACAAAAGTAATAAAAATCCTTACCTAATTTTACTTAACCATCCAATTTTTGCATTATATTTCACATTTATTCATCAAACACATTTGTATTTTTCTTCTATTAATTCATGTTCTCAGTAATGTGCCATATATATATGTATATATAAAATCTTACATTAATAAATGGTTTGACAGTTCAAATTTGCCATTCTGATAATGCACCAAAATAAAAACCACATGAACTGTCTTACTTTCAAGCACTTCAAAATGCACTTCATATTAAGAAATACTTCTAGAAATTCAATTAGTCCTCTTATTTATTGAGCATCTACTTTCATCTAGTTATATAGGGATATAAAGAGACTATATGTTAAGGTTTCTACCCTCAGTGAAAATATTTCTCAGGTGGGAGAGCAGCAACGTTATGCTGAGTTTAGGGACTTCATGCATTATTTTAAATGCAGTCTGTAGGGATCATTCTCGATCTCGATTTAATAGGAAGTTGGTCCTGAGCCTCAGGTACTATTCCATCATTCAATGAGCTTGAACAAGTTACATACCTTCCCAGGTATCTCATTTGTAAAACAAGGGTAGGATAAGCCATATTTAAGTCTTGAGTAGAGGTTCAAAATTTTATGTAAAGAAAAAAAATGGTTAGTATATAGAAACAGTTTTGTTCAAAGTACCCCAAGTCCACAATATCCTTGAAACCATGTAATTCCTGACACTATTTTTTTCTGGCTCAGAGATTCTTTCCCAAGGTCTCCTACTGCACTTGAATCTAAAACAGTGAAAAGTGGACCATTTGGCTAGATGATTTTGCTTTTGTTATATTCAGGAATATAACAAATTCAGGAATTCAGGAAAATTGTATCTTGGCCAAAAAAATTATATCTAGTTCCCCATTTTTCCATACTGCCTGTTCTTAGAGATATTCACACTTTCGAAAGGGCATTTGGGGAAAGTGTAGTTCTCTATTCTCCACTGCTGAAAAGTGACATTGGAAAAGCAAATATACTTCTTCATAAGTCTCCTTGGCAGGCTTCTCAGAATGGAAACTGATCAGTTCATATAAATCAAGCTAAACTTATTGCCATCATCACTGGAGTAACCTTAATGCTCCTGGGATTGGAAACAAACAATTTTTTTAATTTTGGCTACATCGGTTTTTTATCTCTTTTGCATGTATCAGAAAATGAGCTAGGTAAAAATGTAAAAATAATGGAGTGCCAGAAAGTACAGGACATGTTAAGAAATGATTCAACAATGCATAAAGTCAAAAAGTAATCAATACAATAATAAGAAAAATTATTAAATTTCAGTCATCAAAACCCCATGAATGACCTATTACATGAAAGTATATCTAATGAACAAAATAAACTAGTAAGCCAAATACGGACAGACTCATAGGGAAAGAGCGGGCTGACAGCTGTTAGGGGGAAGGAGGTACTAAGTGGGGACAGTGGAGGGATTGAGCAAAAAAGAAAAAATAAAGAGAAAAATTCATGCATATGGACAACTGCATGGTGATTGCTGGGGTGGAGGTGGAGGAGGTGGAGCAGGGTGCAGGAGGGATTAATGGAAATGGATGGACACTTGACTTGGCGTGGTGAACACACAATACAGTGTACAGGTGATGTGCTGTAGAATTGTTCACCTGAAATGTATAAAAATTTGGTAACCAGTGTCACCCCAATAAATTCGATAAAAAGGAAAATAAAAAAGGATAAATCTAATAGTTAATTTTAAAAAGTCAACTTAAAACTATGATAAAAATTTCCACAAAGTTTTTGTTTTTTGAAGAGACCTGAGTTTAATTATAACTATTAATTCTACATGTAAGAAACCATATATTATAAATATTGTAGCTTTGATTAATGATACATTTTTCCTTTTTCCAGAGAGATATTGAAATAAATAAAGTAACATCCAACTGAAATTTAATAATTAACATAATAGAGGGACAATGTGTGATACCAATCGCAAGTAGAGGCAGTATTTGCACTGGTTATAAATATGAGTTAGACTTCCTGGTTTTTAAAACTAAATAAGCATCATACTTGCAAGTTAAACCACCTCTGCGAAAATAGTTTTTTCAATTGTAAAATAGTCCCTAAAGCAGAAGGCTAAATGAAATAATGTACAAAAACTTTTAGACCTCAGTAAATGTTAAATATTATTATTATCATTATTGTTATATCACATTAAAATAATTAGATATATAAGTTTATGCATGTTTTAAGCTATTTGCCATAATTTCAATAGCACTGTAAGTGAAATTAACCCTTATTTCAAGGTGGTGGTCATACTCATCTTGAGTTTTTTATCTTCTGCAGAAATAATATGATTTTTTTATTGTCATTTAAGTCAATTATGAGAATAACAAGCAAAACAAATGACAATAAGTATCAGTCAAGGTAGTATAACTGCGTATTTCTTAGTACTGAGCTTATATAAACTAAAGCTCTAGCACAGTGTTTGAATACATTATAGTTAAACAGCCATATCTTAAAGACTATAATATGCTAATCCAAATAAAATCAAGATATTAAGCCTTCCAAATTTGACTTTAATTTAATGAATTTATTTTTTATTTTATTTTTTTAGAGACAATGACTCTGGAAGGTAATGACTTTTACCTCATGACAAATTTGACTTTAATTTTAGGTTGACTTCGATAGTCAACGATGAATTGGGAGATATATATACACACACACACTTTCTCTCTCTCTCTCTCTGTCTCTCTCTCTCTGTCTCTCTCTCTCTCTCTTTACTTGTTTGTCTAATGAGCATTCCAGGTTGAATACTTAAAAACTATTAAAGAAGGATAATACTGTAATTAAATTTGGGACTTGATTTTACACTCTGAAGTAGTTTTGGAAATAATTTTACCATAACTAGCCATTTTGGGCATAACTAGCCATTTTCCAGTAATTTTGATCACTCTCTTTATATTTGAAAGAGGCAAGTGGTCAAAATCTCAGTTCTATTAGTAAAATGTGGGAGGGTGCCTGAGAGAAAAATGCTTTGTACTTTGATGGAACACTCTCCCTCCAGGAAATCTAAAATGGAAAAAAAAATGCCTCCTAGAGGAATATTGAAACAAAATACATCTTTCCAGCTCTTTGGTCTAAGAGCTTTACACCTATTTCCCTTCCACAAAGTCAAATTCTATGTGAAAACATGTTTTCTTTCACAGACAGTAAAATCAGAAAATATATAATTCTGCTGGAATTTTAAGTAATGTAGTAGTAGACCATCATCAAAGTTAGGGTATTTTTGTTATTTAGAGCTTCCAATCTTTCTCAAAAATTTTTTATACAGTGCCTACTAGCAAGCCTCAGCATTTGGGATGCATGGGAACTCTGTTGGTACTGGGGATTCAGCCCACCTTATCTCTTCTCACAAAATGAGCCTCTCCTTCCAACAGGAATTCTATTCCCTCTGGTTCAAGTGTGGCTGCCCTTCTGGTCACTGAGGTAGGAAGTGACTGAAATCTGGTCAGACTAGCACAGTCCTCTCATTTGGGTTGGCTTAGGCACGGAAAAGTAGTCCAAGCCATGCCACCAGAATACTCCCTGGGACATTACCGTTAGTGTTATCAGGGAAGATGTTCTCTGTCTGCAAAGCAAGTAGGGCATGGTTATTGGCCCATGTATCTTTTCTACCATATAAAGAAACCTATTAAAAAAAAAATAAAGCCAAACAGAGGCATTCAGCTTATAGAGCCAGGGATTGGTGGAGAATCCTATGACATTACTAGAGTCCTTGAATCTGGCCACACCTAAAATCAGCTACTATAATAGACTTCCTCATCAGTGTAACCATTAAGTTACATTTTATGCCTGAACAGGGCTGATTTGGAGTGTTGTCTCTTGCAACCAAAATGTTTGTAACTAGATTGTGAAATGCCAGTGTAGTGGAAAGATTACAAAGGTTCCATATTTCATTCTGCCTACCTTACAGAGTCTGAATATTCTTGGGCTAGTCATTTTGCCAGGCCTCAGTGTCCTGATCTGTGAAAGGATGACTTTGAGCTTCCTTCAATTTTGTAATCTAAATATCTATATATTATTTTATTTTTCACCAAAATAGGGCATCATTATTCATTCTCTAATCATATTCCAAGCCTAGCCAACAGGAGTTCAGAAATTAATTTTTCCCCCAACAAGACTATGGAATGATTGTTTTTTCTCAGTTGGAAATAGATTTATTAATATATGCCCTTGAATAATCCACAACTATTATGTTTTGTGGCAAGATATTTATAGTCCGCTCAAAACATAAATGCAACTTTTAGATGAAAACATATGAATAAATTTTTATGACTTTGGTTAGCAATGTTTTTTTAGATATGATTCCAAAAGCACAAGTGACAAAAATAGATTAAATAGAACTACATCAAAATTAGAAACTTTTGTGTAAAAAATGATACCATGAAGAAAATAAAGAGGCTACACAGAGGATGGGAGGGTGTATTTGCAAACCACATATTGAATAAAGAACTTGTATCTAATATATATATCTATTACATACTATATATAAAAAGTTATGTATATATAACATATAAATCTTGTTTTATATATATACATATATATATAAAACTTTTACTACTAAGTAATAAAAAGAAAAACAACTCAATTAAAATTGGGCAAAGGATCTATGTAGACATTTCTCTAAAGAAGATACACTGATGACCAATAAGCACATGAAAAAATCTTCAACATCTTCAGTCATAGGGGAATGCAATTCAAAACTGTGGTCAGATAGCACTTCATACCCAGTAGGATAGTTACAATAAAAAGGATAGACAATAATAAGTGTAGAAAAGGCTGTGGTGAAATTATAACCCTTATATCTTGCTGGTGGGAATCTAAAATAGTGCACTTGCTTGGAAAATAGATTAATAGTTCTTCAAAATGTTAAACATAGTGTTCCTATATGGCCCAGAAATTTCATTTCTAGGTATATACCCAAGAGAAATAAAAACACATAGCCAAACAAATTCTTATATATGACTGTTAATAGCAGCATTATTTTTATTTTTATTTATTTTTACTTAAAAATATTTTTTATTGTTGTTCAATTACAGTTGTCCCAATTTTTGCCACATTACTCTTCCCTGTCCTACCCACACTACACCTTCTACATTAAACCTCCCCACTGTTGTCTTTGTCTATGGATCCTTTATACGTGTTCCTTGATGACCTTTCCCTTTCTTTCCCCATTATCCCCCTCTCCACTCCCCTCTGTTTACTGTTAGCTTGTTCATTACTTCAATGCCTCTGGCTATATTTGGCTGGCTTGTTTGTTTTATTGATTAGGTTCCACTTAAAGGTGAGATCAGATAGCATTTGTCTTTTACCACCTGGCTTATTTCACTTAGCATAATGCTATCGAGTTCCATCTATGATGTTGTGAAAGGGTAGGAGCTGCTTCTTTCTTTCTGCCTCATAGTATTCCATTGTGTAAATGTACCACAGTTTTTTAATCCATTTGTTTACTTGATGGGCCTTAGGCTGTTTCCAGCACTTGGCTATTGTAAATAACACTGCTATGAGCATTGGAGTGCATAGATAGTTTCGAATTAGTGATTTGGGATTCTTAGGGTTATAGTCCCAGCAGTGCGGTTGCTGGATCAAAAGGCAATTCTATTTTTAGTTTGTTGAGGAAATTTCATGCTGTTTTCCACAGTGGCTTCACTAGTCTGCATTCCCACCAACAGTGCACCAGGGTTCCCTTTTCTCCACAACCTCTCCAGCACTTGTTGTTTGTTGATTTGTTAATGATGGCCATTCTGACCAGTGTGAAATGGTATCTCATTGTTGTTTTAATTTGCATCTCTCTGATGGCTAATGATGCTGAGCATCTTTTCATATGTTCCCACAGGAGTGGGAACCTAAAAGCCTCTCAACTGATGAATGGATAAACAAAATGTAGTATATATATACAATGGAGTATTATTTGGCAAATAAAAGAAAGGAGCCCTAGTACATGCTACAACACAAATAAATCTTGTAAACATAATATCTTAAGTAAAAGAAGCCAGTCAAAAAAGACACATGTTTTATGATCCCATTTATTAAATATTCAGAATAGACAAATCTTTAGAGACAGAGACTATATGAGTAGTTGCTTAGGGCTGAGGGATATTACTAATGGGTACAGGGATCCCTTTAGGGTGACAAAATGTTCTAAAATTAGATTGTAGTGATACTTGCACAATCCTGTGATTATACTAAAACCATTGAATTGTACACTGCAAATTGGTGGACTATATGGTATGTGGTTTATATTTTGATAAAGCTGTTTTCCTTAAGGTAATGCCAAAAAAGTATATGTGAATCTAAGGGAAGGTTTCTGCTGAGAGGAACATCCAGTTTTCTCTCTTTCCTTTGTCAACAGGCAAATAATGTTCACATTGTAAAACAAAACAGAGTGTCCAGAAACCTATGTATGTTAACGAGCATCCCATGGATGTAAACTCTGAATTGTTCCTCAATTTGATGCATTATTTCATATAAACAACAAAAGTTGTTTGTTGTTTATTCCATAACAACAAAAGAGTAGCTATTTTACATGCTTGAGACTTTTGATTTGTAAGAAAAAGGATATTTCCACTGAAATTTGATTTCAGAACCTACTTTTTAATTAACACTAAAAATATTTTCTCTCAGAAATAAATTTTAGCTTATAAAAATTATTATTAGATATAGTTGAGGCAAAAGGTATAGTGGTATAGAAAATTTCCCTTAGGATTAAATAGGATCTCTTTTCTCCTACCAGTGATTTCTTCTTTTTCTCCTTTTTTTACATTTTCTACAGTCTTTAATTTCACTTTTTTATAGAGGTGAAAAATTGACAATTATATACAAAAAGTAGATATTTTTACTCCACATGTGACATATTTTAATTGTGTTATTACAAACAATAATGACAAAACAATAAAAACAATATGGAAATATTATCAAGAAAGAGAAGAGAAATTATTGAACTTTAGTTTATTATTAGAAATTTATCAGGATTGAAAATCTTATATTCCAACTATTTCCCTCATATGGAGTTATTACTAGATAAAATAAAATGAAGGAAGGATGGAAAGAAGAAAAAAATGAAGGAAGGAAGGAAAGAAGGAAGGAAAGGAGGAAAGGAGAGAGAAAGGGAGGGAGGGAGAAAAAAGGAAGGAAAGAGAAATCAATGTGGATGTCTTAAGTAAATGCACATTTCATATAAAATTAACTCTATTTTCCATTATTTTTATAAAGAAGCAAATAGAATGTTGGTAATAATGAAGTTTGTTTCTTTTTTTTGAAATTTGTTTTTTTATAGGATTTTTATTTCTTATAGTCATTAAACATAATTCCATCTTAGTATTTGTAATTTATTTATTTTTCTTTTAGGCATATTTATTTAAAACCTAATATATTCCAAAAGCTACATTAAGTACCCTAGATCCAGAAATGCTATTATTTCTGCTTTCAGAGATAATCAAACCCTGATAAGGGGGAGACAGACATGTAGAAATATGAATGATAAAGTATCATAAGTAGTAAATAAATAATTTTAGTGCCTGATTGATCAGATACAATGATGCAGTTTACATGACAGAAATATCTGTGTGCATGTATGCATGTGGAGAGAGAGAGGATATGAAATTTAAATGGAGTTTCAAAAAAATCAGTAATTTGAAAGTGCTAGGTGATTGAAAAATACAGTACATAAGAGACGGGCCTTCCCGGCAGACAGGGAATCATATTAAAGGTGTTCTCTTCTGTCCTTCTGAGGAGGTTTTCACCTAGAATACCGCTCCGATTTAGTGGTGGTGCAGGCAGGACTGCTGTACGGAGCAGCGCTGAAGCTGAGTCTAGGCTCGGGGAGAGGGACCTGATGCTTCAGTAGCGTCTGGCACGGGCGCCATCCTGAGAGAGAATGACGTGCATTCCAATATGTGCTAACATGGTTGCCAAAAAAGAAGAATAAAAACTATAGGGGGATAAAACAGTAGAGCACTATGACAAGTTTTCATTGTAGAAATTGAATGATGAACTCAGAGGGCAACAATGAGGGCAATGGTAGAGAGACAAATTGAAATACTGCAGTGACTTCTAAGTGAGTGAGGCAAGAAAATAATCATAAAGCCTGGAACCTGGAACTAAGAACAAAAATAATAGAGACAGAGAGGAATATTTAAAACTCAGAAATATTAAAAAGGTTTAATCTATGAGGATATATGAGAACTTAGTATAAGAAACCTAAACGAATTCCCCAAATTCTAACATGAGTATCTGGGTAGGTTCTAATTACTAATACAGAGGATACAGCAGAAGAAAAGGGGTGGTGGGAAGATGCCTGAGTGCAGATAAACATTTCAAGAAGAAAGCGTTTGGGAGTGTTTGTCTTTCAGGGGTGCCCGACCTGCGGTCCGCTGCCACAGGCAGCCTAGGATGGCGGTGAACGTGGCCCAACACAAAATTGTAAATTTATTTAAAACATTATGAGATGTTTTTGTGTGTGATTATGTGTTGCAATATATTTAATGTGTGGCCCAAGACCACTCTTCTTCTTCCAGTGTGGCTCAGACTCCAAAAGTTTGGATATCCCTGGGTAGTTCTGGAAATCAGTAAGAGAGGGCCTCAAAACAGGAAGTTCACATCCATTATCACAGAGTAGAATAGTAAATGGTGACATTTTGTCTAGAAATACTGTCATAATGGGAAGGGAGTAAACAGTGTATTCAAAGAGCTGTATATATACATTGAATTAGAAGACATTTCAAAACATCAGTATTTAAGGAATTAAAAGTGATAAGAATGTGTGTTGATAGAAGACAGAGGTGGAGTTTTCTAGGGGCAAGGACTGGAAACAGGGATGATCAAGGCCTGTGTGGGTGAAGGTAAGGGTGCAGTCTTGGGAGGAACTTGAGATTCCTTGGGAAATTAATGAATGGAAACCTAGATATGTGACTTGAGACATTTGCTAGGCACACAGTCCTATGATGCGTTCTACGCACTGCTTTAATTTTGTGCAATCTGAACTTGGCTTATTTTTAATTATTTACTCCTGTGACCAAGTCTGGATTGCAATGTAAAAATAGATTGTCCAGTGTGAAAGAAGTCGCACAGGAAGATGCTCCTTACTGAATTAAGCTGTGTTTAAGTGAGAATTACTGCTTAAGAACAACACGTTCCCTGCGAAAAAAGGATGGCAAATCCATCTCAGAGACTCTAGCCTTTATGGAGAGCTCTTATCAACTGAAATGTATGTTTTTTCCTGTTTCACAAACATGTTCCCAAAAGACTTTTAAAATAGCTTTCTTTCCTGCTAAACAGTTGTGCCAAGCACTTTTTCTGAATCTCAGTCTTAACTGGACCAGGATGTGTTAAAGAAAAAAATGCCCTGTCACACGTGACATGGTGTGGTAGGCCTTAATAACTACAGTAAAACATTTTCCTAACCTAATTGTCCCCTCTTTCACTGATCCTTAAGACAGTGCATTTTCAGGAAAATGCAAAATACCCCAAGGAAACAAAGCAAGAACACTTTTGAAAACACCATCATTTTAAATCTGAAAAACCTGTTCACTAAAATAGAATTTTCTCCTAATGTAAGTGAAAACCATCACGACAGAAAATGTGTTTCTTTTTAAGTTAAATAACCTCAAAAATATGTAATGGTTCTTAGGTAACTAGTAAGTTGATTGGTTTTTTGAGCAAAAGAATCACAGCATCCTGATACCTGTTCTGATCCCTTTAAGACAAATCTCATGCATTGTTGGAGCATGTTTCTCAGACTACAACTCGGGCTGCAGTCCTAGGTATGCCCTGCCTTTCCATGAAGTGTTTCCCTATCAAGAGTCTTCTCTGAGCAGCACGAACAATAGCAGCCTCAGGGGAAAAAAGAAGATGGAAGTAGCTAAAAGATAAACACAGTCTGATGTGATGGACACTGTAGTAGAGGCTGTGGCTGGAAAAGTTGCATGTGGCTTTCTGGGGCGGGTGTTAATACATCTATCTGAACAGCATGCTGCTCTTGGCAGCAGATTACAGCAATTAAAAAATTACAGTAGAGGACTTGTTTCGGGAATAAAAAAAAAGACAGGAAAACAATAGAAAGCAAGATGCAGAGCAGAGAGCGCAGGTTTTTGTGTGGATAGTCTGGATACCGGCTGCCGTATTTACTAAGAGAATGGAGGCAGAAACCTAACCTGCGACACTTATGTGTGTTTCTGTAGCTCTAAGAGGGGCACAATACACCACTTAAAATATATTGTGGGGGTTAAATGTAATAACCAACATAACCTACCACCGTCGGGAAGGTGGCAGGAGAAGTGGTCTCTCTCTCCCCTCCAGCAGAAAGGGAATGGCTTGGTTTATTTAAGTTGGTCCCAGGGACAAAATATGTACTTTTGAGTAAAATTATATGTGAATATTTAACAATGCCAACTCCCTCAGCATTTGTACTATGGACACTGTCTCCAAAATCACTTGTCCTATCAGAACTACTTTGCCCTTCACTTAACACCACCGGCTTGCATATATGGTAATAAACCCCAGTGCTGGAGTCTCTGCTTTCCTTTAGGTCACCCAGGATGATGCTATTAAGGAGGCGAAGTTTTCTATGCTTTGTGAGCACATGCCTGGGAAGACTTCTGTGTTTGCATAATAGACTGTTGGTTTTTGTTTGCTTAATCATTTTCTGGAGTAAGAAAATCTGTGACACAAGAGTATCAGATCCACTACCTGGAAATAGCAGGGGTTATTAGCTGGAGATAAAATGTAAATGGTTCAAGGAGAAAGAAGAGCCTGCGGCAGATATTAGTTAAGCTTATTTTGTTCTCCAAAATAATTAGGGCATACATAGTACCACCATAACAGAATAATTAAAACAAAATAATTAAGTTCCTGTTATTAATTTAATTAAAATTATTATTTATGTTTTAAAACCTAACGTGGCCTTTTAAAATAAAATATCACCAATATGGGGCTGTAAAGCAGCTGGGTTTTATCATGTCATTTTGTATTGTCACAACTTGATTCTGGACCCCTCCACCACCATTGCAAATAAAAAAATAAAAAAAGAAAGACAGAAAAAAACTGATAAGCTCTAAAATAATTTCCTATGTTGTAAAATTGCATATATTTTGATTTAGCTCTATTTTACAAAAATTATTTGTAAGAAAATGTATTTTTTAAAACATGGAAATAAATTCTTTCACTGGTACATGCACAGAATATTCAATTCACAATTCAAACATAAATTTTGTGTTAAATATGTTTGTTATGAAGAAAAACTGAGGAGCTTAGGAAGATTCTGCCTCTGCATGGCAGAGGATGCCTGTTGGTAAAAAACAGAAGAGTAACTACTGGGAAAACTAACATTACTTGTCTGTTTGTTTATACCTATGATCTTTGGAACTAAGCATTGGTTGTAATGCTGTGGTTGATACTTAAAATGAGTGACTAATAAGTTTTTCCGAAAAGGTATGGTTTGATCTCCTTTTGCAGAGATTGTGTGTGTGTGTGCACTTACACATGAGAGACATATAAATGGAAGGCAGAAGGACAGGTGTCCCTAATTTATTTCCTATTCAGGGAAGGAGTGTTAGAGTCAGTGGCATTAGACATCAGATGTAAGAAGAGCAGGGTTTTGAAAGATGTAGAACTGTTTTGTCCAATAATGCTAATGAAGCTTTGTGAGGGATCTTAACTACTGCCTTTACAGGACTTAACTGTGGCCCTTCCATCCTCGTGAGACTGAGAACCAGGGGAGCAGTGGGTGTCAGCAGCTAGTTCCGGGCTTACCCTTGAACCTGTCTCCAAGGCCTCCTTTTCTCTGACTTTTGAGGGAGCCAACACCAGCCCCACCTTATCTCACTTCTTTCCTATAACATTTTGAGAGAACCAAAGCAGAGTATTATCTAGGCTCTCTCCTGTTGCTCTCCTGTTGCTTCTTCTGCTCTAAATCCTTCCTTTATATGACTGTCCCCAACTTTAATAAATGTACTCTCAAAATCACCTGACTCGAGTTGTGAAATCTTTCCTGCACAAATTCAAGCACACACACACTACCGGCTGGACTGGGGATCCTCTCCGCGCCCTTTCCTGTGACAAAGCTACCAAGAAAATTTTAGTAAAAGAAATTAAGTAATTTAATTATTTAAAATGATTATACTTCAGTGGTAGCTAAAGAATGCTAAACCAAGGGAAAAGTAAGATATACAAATGTAGCATTTTCTTTAACATTTTATTTCATTCTCTCTTCCTCCATGCTCTTCTTATACAGTTAGTAATTCAAAGAACATTTCATGGGAATATAGAATTTGCTTTTCCCTAAAAATTAAGTAGCAACTACATTTTAAAGAGAACACAAATAAATTAAATCAGGGTACATAAAATGTTTACAATTAATCTTGGTTAAAAGTCCGAAGTTTTTTTTCTCCCTTCTTTTCCTTCCCCCTCTCAGTTTTCTCCCAGGACTGTGGCAGTCACTTACAGCGCTTTCACAAAGGAACGGTCCACCTGGGAGTGCCTTTCATTGTTTGCCAAACAATGATGGCGAATAGCTCTGAAATCCCTGGGAAAAGGTGTATAACATTCAAGTCTTTTCCCTCTATCCATTAAATCAGCTTTTTAAGTTTGTTTTGATTTAGGAACTAATCTTAGCAGAGAGTAAGAATTTTCCTCTGTACCAGTAAAGGAGTTAATATTGCGATGTAAGCATCTGTGTGGTGGGAGTGGAAGGGAGAGGGAAAGGGGAGGAGGAGGTGGAGGACGCAGAAGAGAGGGAGAGAGAGAGCTAGAGAGAGAACAGTCCATATCCCACATAGGGGAAGTAGCACGGGTAAAAAAATAACAAAGACAGGGGCGGAAAGCATGAACATCAAATGGGCATAATATTTACATCTCAGAATTTCAAGTTTCAAGTAGATGAAACATTTATGTTGTTTCTCCTGACATGATATATTATTATATGTGATTATTGTCAGCTGTTATATTTTAAAACTTTATGTAAGGAAAATGCTTTCTGTCTGATTTTTTATCATAATGTTTTATCATATTTTTTACCAGTTAATTAAATTTTATGTTTCCCTTCCCAAATGAGGAAAGCAAAAGAATGTTACAGGACTATAATATTATTTAAGATATTGTTATTCACATACCAAAAGGACAAAAGTAGGTTTAGGGCAGACTAAGTGTCTAGCAAATAAAGAAAATTATTCTTCCCTTTAGTAACTGTGACAGAAACACTACCTAAAGTAATTATTATCAGTCTGACCTTGAAATAGTCTTCTTTATTTATGCTCTAACTCATGTGTTGACAGCACTGGGGCAAATGTAAACAAACAAACAAACATATTGTGATTTATGTCTCAGTAAAAAACAAAGCAAAACAAAGCAAAAACACACAGGGAAACCTAGTGTAGCTTTGCTCACATTTATATCTCGGGAGAAGTGAGAAAGATTATTTTTTATGGAGTTAGTTGCTGATTGTGTCTGATTTAAAGTGATAATATCTTTGCAGCTATATAACTCAGGCAATTATTTTATTCCTCTTATCTTGATATTCACATAAAATGGGAATGATTATATCATATTTAGGGCTGATATATTGCATAAAAATTAGTCTGTAGTGAGCTAAGAACATTTTCTGGCACATTAATAAGCACTTTCCTTTACATCAGCACCTGCCTCTCCAGTACTGGTTTTCCAAGCAGCAAGCAGCTGGACCTGCGTTCAGTTACAATAATGCAAATTTCATATTGAATATCATCTACTCTCACCCAGCAGGAGAAAAGGAAAGCTGGGACATCAACACAGAAAATATTTTATGTATGTGAAAATGTTACTTGTGGAAAGAGAGTTCTCTTTTTAATTATGTTTTATTAGGGTGTGAGTATGGGAAAGTTATATCACTGTAGTTGCCCAAGAAAGTCAACTAGCATTTTTGTGCAAGGATGTTTTTGAATTCTTCCATGTCAGTCAACAATGATTCATTCTTAAATATAAGAGTAACTTTAAGTAATCCAGTTCTATGTAGATAAACACATTTTAAGGCTCACATATTAATGTAGGCAGCATCTAATCATAATGGATTCATTTAAAATCCACTTTGTAATAAGAGAGGTCATAGCTATTAGTGGCTAAACCTGTAAGAGGTTGAAAACACTATCTTTCTTCTATTATAATAGAATAAGTAATGCCTAAACTCAAAGTACATATGTGACTCGTGGCTAAAAATGGCATCTGACTGGCAACTACGCACTTATACGCTATCCGCTATCTTTATGGCAACTACACATTGAATGCATAGAAGAAAATCCCATGGAAACACTGACATTTAAGGCAGCTTTTTCCCGGGACTGTGGAGTCATACCAGTTAATGTGGAGCTGGACTCGGGAACAACCAGCGCCTACCCAACAGACAGAAAGTCGGCACACACATCATCCCAACCTCATTAACAGCTCTGATTAGTAAATGTGTTTTTGTTTTTGTTTTAAGGCAGCCAGAAAAACGTGTTCAAACTTTTTGTGTTTCATCCAGGAAATTTATTTCCCAGAAAGAAAGAAAACCATTTTGTTTATTTTTTGATTAACTGATTGACTCAGGAATAGATACTGGGGAAGGAATCATGGGGCAATAAGAGCAATACAATAAATACACTGAAGTTCCTGGAGAAGGGGTTGTTGTGCACTCTATTGGCCAGAGTGTGAGTGCTCCAGATGACAGAATATGGGATAAAGGGGATGAGACAATCCCACACACAGGAAACTAGATAAAAGCGTACAGAAGCAGTTCCTAAATATTGGGGCTTTGGTTAAAAACTATACTTATATATTTGCCTTTGAACTGATGACATGAAAAGGGATTTTGATGAAATCCTAGAGATCAGGGAGAACAGCCAAGGCCAATTCTCAAAATGTGTCTATTGGCAATAATTGTATTTTCAGATCATGAGCAGCAGACAAAATAAAATAAACACATTTGTTTTTTTAAAAAAGCACATTCTTGAAAAATAGTGAAGTATAAAGGAAAGAAATCCTTTTGGAGAATGTGAGGGAAACTAGAGTTTTAAAAATATACTCATTAATATAGAAAGATATTTATAAACGATTGTATCTGATAGTGTCTGTGACAAGGAACTAGTAGTGTTTCTGATATCAGTTCCACATTCAGCCATGAAAGGGTTCTTAAGTGCGAATTGCTCATAAAATATTTGGCTGAAAAATTCTTACCGCAGGGCTGATGGGTAAGACAATGTTACCTGATTTAAATTTGGGGATTAGTGACATGCAGAAGATATGGATGATTATTTTTTACTTAAGGGAATGAACTCAGTTATTACTGTGATAACTTAAAAATTTTCAAAGTGCTCCTACCTATTTCAACTCCATCTTCTTTGAAATAATTTTTTAGAAACCGTTGGCATTATGAATGAACTTATTTCCCCTCCAGACATATATGTTGAAGCCCTAACCACAACGTGACTGTATTTGGAGATAGGCCATCCAAGGAGGTGAGGGTAAATGAGGGTATAAATGTGGGTCCCTAATACAATGTAATTGCTGTCATCATGAGAAGAGGAAGAGACACCAGGGATACTAGCACCCAGAGAAAAGGCCAGGTGAAGACAAGTGACACATGACAAGCAAGGAAGAGAAACCTCAAGATCAACCAAGCCTGCCACAACCTTGACCACGGACTTCCAGCCTTCAGAAATTTTAATTATGCTGTTTAAGCCACCCAGTCTGTGATATTTCTGTGTGTAGCCCTAGTGGACTAATACAGTTGGGTTGAGTCAGTTCTTAGGACTTGACTCTATACTGAAACCTGGAGAAAAAGTTCCCAAAATTTTATAAATGGTATTGTAAAAATTATTTCACTTTAAACACATTCTAATTAATAAATAGACCATTTGATTTCTTAAAAATTAGAACAATGAGGTATATTTTAATTCACAAAAGAGCAATTTATATTAACTAAAGAAGATATTTACTGTATGTGAGGTTAGATTTAACTGAATTAAAGGCCTTCCTTAGATTTTTAAAACTAGAGATATAAATCTACCCCTAAAGAATCTATGATACCTGCCTGAAGGCATTATGAAGATGAATAGCATAATATTAAGTCATTAAATATAACAGTTTACAAATGCTATGAATATTAGTTCTGGAAACATATGATAATTCTTTTGGAAGCAGAAACTGGCTCATATGTCAACTTAATCTTCATTTGCCCCACTAATCATGGAACCTTGACTGCTACTGTCACGCCAAACAATACATTTCTGTTAGAAATTACTCCAAAATCTACTAGATGAAATAGATGCTAACATTTCTAAGACAGGTTTCAGAATAAGATCATTAAAAATCATTTTCATGTAGTAATTGAAGTTAAAACCAACTGGTAATATTTCATGTTTTTGAAAGAGCATATCTTTCCCGGATACAGAATATAAAGCAGAGGTTTCTGGTTTTTTGCATTGAGTCATTTTGTTTAAAAGTATTTAATAAACTAGTTCTGGAAGAAAGCCAAGTTCTTTCATGATATTATGACATAATATTCATAATGTATCTTGGAAAATTCTCTTATTTATTGAACCACTGTTTTTTCAAAGTGCAAAAATAACATTATAATGAAACTAGTTGAAAGTTTAGCTCTGATAGACTGAAGTCTTAACCATATTACTTCTTCCTTTGAAAAACTTTTTTTAAAAAAGAAATGAACCAATAGGGAGAGGCAGCTGTCCTTGTGGTGAAGATCATTATGTGAGGTCTGTCCAGAAGGTGTCCAGCCATGTCATATGAAAAACCGAGACATTTATTGAAGGCACAAGATACAAGAAACATTGTACATAGGACAATGATGCCTCAGTCCCCTTCAAAGTAGGCATCTCGGGACCTCACACAGTTCTCCCAATCTCCATCAGGTGCCCTGTTGTAGTTTCCTGAATTTCACTGATGGCCTGAAATCTCTTCCCTTTCAAAGGTGTTTTTAGTTTTGGGGAAAGCCAGAAGTTGCATGGCGCCAAATCTAGGCTGTAGAGGTCATGAATCATCTGGGTGATTTGATGTTTCTCAAAAAATACTCTGCATGATATGTGATTCGTGAGAGAACATGTTGTGATGAAGCCGCCAATCACCAGCTGCCCATAGCTGCAGACTTCTGAGTCATCCTAATAGTTTCCATGGAGGAATGTTCAAGCTTAATGCAAAATTTGATGCAGATTCATTGCTCTACTCACTCAGCCATTTTGAATGCAACAGCCATGGAGTACACATGCTCACTTAGTGGTGTCTACCACCCCCACTGACTAGTACTGACGACTAGTGAAGTCGTCATTTGTTCACACAGGCACATTCCAGTCCACTCTCCTTGGCTGCCAGGTTACATTGATGTTGTTCAAACCGTTCTCATTATATTAACAATGGCTGGACTTTTTCTGGACAGACCTTGTACAACATGATGCCTTTGCCAGGTTTCATGTACTTGCCTATAGCTACAAGACAGCTGAGGGCAGAACAAACAAAATCTACTAAAAGAACACATTGAAATTTCTTATGAATTCTTGTCAAACACTGCCAAGAGGAAAACAAATATTTAAGGGCTGTATACAACTTAATTAGGAGTCTAAACTTGACAGGAGGTAATATAAATTTACATTTCAGGAATATATACGTATCAGGGGTACCTTGAATGTAAAGGAAAAGAATTCTGAAATGTACATGTAAGGGATATCAGAGAGTAGAGGTGTAAGCTAAAGCCAGTGTTCAGA
This sequence comes from Desmodus rotundus, assembly GCF_022682495.2. Taxonomy (NCBI): domain Eukaryota; kingdom Metazoa; phylum Chordata; class Mammalia; order Chiroptera; family Phyllostomidae; genus Desmodus; species Desmodus rotundus. Next base: position 170,834,726 of record NC_071388.1, read on the forward strand.
AAGAAGAAGTAAGAAAATGTCTCGGGCTATTTATACATTCATACAGTAATAGTACATGTTTAGGAGTTTATTTTTAAGAAGACAACATATCAGAATGCTCTGCATGGGTTTTGAGAAAGTTTTGAGTTAAGGGGTTCAAGGCTATAGGAGAATTTCCTCTGAACACAGTAAAGGTTATCTGAGAGTGTGTATTTACAGGAATGTACATGTTGCCTTTAGAACTATCTACACCAGGAACAGATTAATTCTTAGGATTACATAAATCATCAGCAAGACCTCCCATGTGAAGGTAGCTATATTCATTTTTCCCATCTGAAAATAACTTTATCAGAAACATCACATACTTTCTTATTGCCGGATGACTCATGCGAAAGCACAAGCTACTTTAAATTAGATAGGTAATCCCGTAGTCCAATTACTATTTTCATAAATTCAAAAATTTGAAACCTACTCTTGGTCCTATACTATTTAAATATTTATCTTAATCTTATCTAAATAAACTCTTCCATGTTTATTCCCGTGACTGAAATCCAGTCAGGCCCCAGGAGCCTCCGGGTACCAAGTCATATTACCAATAATCCGCAGGTTCCCGGTTTTATCTGCGTCTCAGCACTTGGGACCTCCAGCACCCTTTCAAGTCCCAATTTGCCCTTGAAAATCCCTAAACAGATGCTTCATAAACTAGTCTCTTTTGTAAGAGCAATTCACAGCACTCTTTCCCTAGCACTCTGACCTCTTTTGGGTATGCCCTCTGCCCATAGAGTCTCTGGAAATGACTTTACTTTTGCCATTTCTTACTACTTCATCCCCAAAATTGTATCAGAAAGACTATCTCTTGAGCTTCTCAAAGTCTTCAACTCTCAACTCTCGGGGTACTAGAGTCCTGTTGTATGTGCAGAATTGGTAGAAAGTGGCCTTTCACTTTCTATCTGCTGTATTGTCCCCTGGTCACCAAGACAGCACAGTTCCTGGCCAGAGTTTACTAATTCTGTCATGAAAATATCTCCTCCATCTTCAGCCCCCTAGATACTGCAGACCAGTTCAAAGGACCAGTAAGGCATAGGCACCATGTCACCCTCTGAATTTAAGTGCCCATCATCATGGGTCAGATCCCTCAGACCAAAACAACCTCTTATTTCCTTCTTCAGCATCAGAGTGCCTTTGCACATTATTTCAAGCATATAGATGTGGGTGGAGAGTAGTGGGAAATGGGGAAAAGGAGCACTGTTTGGACTAAGCATCCCATCCTGTTTCCAGTAACTAAAAAAAGGAGAGCAGAAATTGCCCCAAATTCATTGAGGTAGCATTCAGAAATCTATGAACAAAATATCAAAAATATTATAAATTATCATGAACCAAGGTTTAATTTGGTATTTTTATAACAATTGATATGAGAATTAAAAATAACTGAAATAGTAACAGCTACCATTTATTGAGTGTTTACTGTGGTCTAAGCACAGCCGTAGGCAGTGAGAGCCTGCTATCACTTTCAGTTCTAAGGTTAATGAACTGTTACACTCTCCCTTTTATGTATCCAGACAAGGAAACTAAAGCTTAAAGTCCTCTCACTAATGAAGTGGGAAAGCTAGGATTACAACTTGAGACTCTCTGACTTCTAAAACACATGTGCTCCTAACCAGAACTACCTCTGGACCCAGTGTATTTCACTCCCCCAAATAGTCACTGGCTGTAATATTTTGAAGTTTAGATGAAGCAAAACCATCACTGAAAGGCCAATGTTTGGGGAGCATTTGCTTATTGTGAGTCCACCACCATGATAGATCCTAGAGAGAAGATATGGAAATAAATAATCCCCATTGTTCTTTTATATTCAAGTCAGTTTCCTTTATTTTAAGAGCATAACAAATAAAGTATGCTTCAGGAAAAGATGGACTATGTTAAATAATACTATGCAGCTTTTGCCTTGAAACTGCTCATTTTCTGAGTAATCACATAAGACTTGAGGTCTTTCTGACTCAATAGTATCTCTTTTTAGAGTAAAACAGTACACAACATGGTCTTTGGGAGATTATATATAGTGGGGGTTTTCTTGGATAAGTCACACATGTGTGACCAGTTAACAGTTTAGGAGAATGGATCCTAGAAAACGTTTTTGACTGGTATTTTCTCTTGAAACTAATTATACACACAGTAAGTACCTTTTTTTTTTTGCATGTAATTCTTGTGAAACACAGACCACTTGAAATGATTCAAAACCGAACATCAGGACCCAAGGCTTAGCTCATGCCATGGATAGCAATTAAAGTTTGAGGAACCTAATAATGGTTCATTGAAAATAGTAATAATAGTTTTTATGTGATGAAAACCAATTATATTCATTTTTACTTATTATTTTGTTTAAATATTATTTGTTCATGTTATGAACAAAGTCATCTTGGTAACAAAACCTTTTCTTATCAATGAGGGCACTCAGAACCAGAAAAGTGACATGTTTTGACTACTCTCATTCACCTGGTCGGAAGCAGAGGAGAGACTGGAAACATGTCCCCTAACTCACATCCCTTTTGGTGACCCCAAGCTGTTTCTGAGAACTTACCTCAGGGATGTAAAACCCTGTGAAACAGCCTCCTCAAGATGAAGCACCAGCGCATAACTATATCCACAAGCGGTCAGGCATTCTTCATCACAGAGATTTTGATTGAAAATCAGTGTGTTTTCGAAAATATATTTACATATGGTTGAGGTAGATTTAGAAATCAATGACTAAAAAAAATCAGTGACTGTAGAGTTACATTTAGTGAACAGAATCTGTGCTTTGGCTTCTTTTCTATCTCACCAGTATTTGGTGTTTGTTAATGAGTCTGGCTTCATCTTGTGTAACGGAATATATTTTTTCTTCAATCCTCTTTCAATATAAAAACTTGTGTAGTTAGTTTCAATCAGTTTCTTAAGGCCTTGTTGTTAGCTAGGTCCAATTTGCTACATAAAAAGAGAAAAATACAATGAAATGGCCATTGAGAAGCCTGAAATAGAGCGCCCCACAGTCTCTAAGCACCTGTGTGCCTCTCTGTTCATTGAGCAGCCCCTCCTCACGTCAGGATACGGAGAGCAGTTTCAGGTCATCTGACAAGGCAATGTTTCTCCATGGAAATGTCAATCACACTGCTGGTTTGAACAGGGGCTGCACTGAAACTGTGAGAGATGTTGTCACAACCTCTCTCCTGAAATTTAAAATAATACATCGGCGTGTTATGTGCTCTCAGAACCTGACAAATTCCATGGACACTGGATTGGATGTGAATTCAAAACAGGGTGGTCTCTTGAAGTTTAGATTTAATAATATGTGACTATTTTTTTGAGAGCGTAATGAAAGATTTAACAAATCTGTCTAATAATAGTGGGGATATTAGAGCAAATATCAGAGAATATTTTATTAAGTTTTAAGTTTAACAGATAAGAAAATATCCAGAAGAATGTGGGGAAAAAGTAAATTTATGGAAAAAAATAGAGTATTTCTTTTAGATAACTCTTTTTTTGGCTTAAAACAATGCAAATTTATTCTTTTACAGTATTGGTGGTCAGAAGTCTAAAATCAAGGTGTTGGAAAGGCTGCGTTTCTTCTGAAAGCTTCAGGGAAGAATCTGTTTCCATGCCTTTTTTAGCTTTTAGAGGTCAACTTCATTTCTTGGCTTATGGCCTCTTTTTCCATCTAACTTCTAAGATGCATGATTAGGTGGTCTGTGGCCATTTATACAATAGTCAAGCCAAGTGTTTGAACAGAAATAGATACTAATTCTGGTGGTGACACCAGGTTACTATTTTGTTTCTTTTAGCCATCTTTTTATTTGCCTGCTTCTCTAGTTTTTATTTCAAAAAATGTACAGGTTGTATAAAAAGCTATAATAAGGATCTTCTAGTTCTATAAAGTTTTAAAGTTAATATATTAGCTTAACAATAACCCACAGCCTTTGGACCAACTATAAAGTTAATATATTAGAAGATCAAATATGGGGCTTTTTAAAGCTTTATGCCCAGAAATGGTACCAAAGAGCTCCAGGTTAGAGAGAGAACTGAAATTAGAACTCACTTAACACATTTAGAAAGGACTTATAAGAGAAAAAAAATACTCTCCCCAATTTACTGCTAAAATTTTTCAAAGACAAATTTGACCTTCAAGACAGTTAAAAACAACAATAACAGAATGTAATAGAATTGTTCTGGCTACAAAGATGTAGTCCTTTCCTAAACCAGCCACTAGAAATTGTGAACTAAAAAATATAGTCTTATTTTGTTCTTAACTTAATACATGTTTGTGAACAAACATACTTCTTTCTCTTCATTTTTATTGCATGGATTTTTTTCTCACAATGTGTTTTAAATCAAGGACATGTACTTCAAAGTACATGTATGTATGTACGTATGTATGTACAGGGTGGGGCACAATGAAGCTTACAGTTGTTTGTGTGGAAAACAATACAATAATTAATACATAATAATATAATACACTGTTTTGTGTACTCACAACTATAAACCCACTTTTGTCCACCCTATATGTATTTTGTAATCATACATAATTTTCTACAAAATGTCATGCGGAATCTGAGATGTTATAAAACCAAACCACTCAATAATATTTCCCCTGTGAAGAAAACATAACACCTACCTTAATAGGATATTATAGAAAAATATTTTTATGATCTGAATGTAAAGACAAATTCTAAGGTCTGCTATGATTCAGAAATCTTACTCTTATGGTGGAAAAAAATTGTCTAGAGCATTTTGTGACTTGCTTGTGTGTGTGTGTTACTACATTTTCCAGCAATATGGCAGATTATGTGGCACAGCACTGTTTCCTGGATGCTTTGTTGAATGTCCAAAGGCTTTAGGAAAACTGAGAGTAAAGAGGGAATAATAAACTTTTTCAGGAAATAAGCAACTAAGATTAGCATGCTTTTTAAAGTGGAATACCAAATGATTTGAAGAGAAGTGTTACTAATTATATAATAAAAGTGAAAAACAAGTTTATGTGTGAGATAATAAAAAATGATAGATTCAGCATGGCCACAATTTTTTCTTCATATATTGATACTTTCCTGCTTAAAATTTAATTAACAATAGCCAAATTTGTTTTAAAAAACATGAATATTCCCAGTGAGGAAATTCTTTACAATGAGAGTTGATATTTATTAGTTACTCAAATTTCTCTTATTTTTTATTTAAGGTGATCTTTGGTGTCATACAGACAAAAAACTTAACAGAAGTGTTGAATTTTCATCTGGAGGTTTGGGAGTCATGGAAAAGAGGCCACAGCAATAAGAGTGGGTCCAAAGTCTTGCTTGAGTTAACTAATTGTTGCCAGTCCTATTTGGCAGGCTTATTGAATCACAGCTTTAGTTTCCTTTAAATCCAGGGTCTGTTTATCATCTGCAGGAATGTTTTAGATTCAGCATTTTAAAGCTACAAGTATTAGTGTTGGGTTTTCCTCTGTCTTTATCTCCAGCAGTCTGGGTGAGCAAAGAACTTTTAGCTACAGCAAGAGCTTCCTGTAAAATACAGTAAATGACCGTGCTTTCCTCATCTGCCACATAGTTTCTTTTTCTTAAGTCCTAGTCACTTCTCCACTAGTTTAGGTAGACATTTGCTCACTTTCCCAGGAATCAATAAGTGTAAATGTGTTTGCATTTTTTATAAGTAACTGGTAGACATGTAAGTTACGTATCGTTAAGTATATTAGCAGGACTCTATATGTTACTGCTACAAGCCACAAGGTAGAAAGGTTTCCCATCTAGCCATTTATAAGTACATCATGACTAATGGAAAACACAGACAGGAAATTAGATAATCTCAGAAAGATATAAATATGGACAGTTTAGGAAGGGCTGGCTGGAAGTTAAGTATAAGCAGATTTATAACTCTTGTAGGTATAAATGAATTGTGGCTTAACCTGATTGATAATTTCACTTGGTCACATTCATGCTAGGCTCTGCACAGTTTTGGAAGATTTTATCAAAACTGATGCATTCCATAAAAAAGAACTAATTTGCTTTGATAGCTTGCTTAATGAAGGCCTAGGAGATAGGATGGGAGATAATAATAAAATGTCTAAGTGAAACAAGGATTTTTTTTGTGAAAGGGAGCAGTGTTTTGTTTTGTTATTTAAATGGAGTTTTGCTACATAGAGGAAATCTACATCTAATTGACTATTTCATCTGGAATGTAACAGACTCTGGCTGATTCTTAATCATAAGTACGGGCCTATCCTACTGGACAAACTTTTCAAATATGATTGAAAACCACTTTTAAGATAAATACTCTGTGTTCAACTAATTGCTTATTTTCTGGGTCAGTGCGTCTTGGCAAAATACTATGTAGTTTTCCCACATCTAATAACAAGCTCTTCTGTTTTAGCAAATGTGTAATGTTCTTCATTATAAAAAAAAAACCCCTTCATTATAAAAAATAAATATAAGCTGCTTATTAATATTCATACATCCCATATATAAATCATTACATATATACCCCAGTTGCAAAGGAACTTTCTTAGCATCCTGATAATTTATTGTCCTTAAAACAAAAAAGAAGCCTTTTTGATATCTTCCAACCCATTCATTACTTGCAAAGCCTTACATTTATTTGCTTCGAAGCAGAACCAACAGCTGATTTCCACGATACATATATAGTTCCATTGCCTTGTATCCAATAGATATTTATAGATATAAAATAATTTTTTTAGTATGTAAAGGCATATTTTTACTAATAGATGCAAAACCTAAAATGTATAAAGATGCTTAATTATCTACCAAATCATTTATGAATGTAATGTAGTCATGGTAATGAATAATTCCAAAGTTTAACTGAAAATAAATAAATGAACCCCAGTATGCAAACTCATTGTGTTAATAAAATTTAGTAAGTATAACAATTTACCTAAGTTTCAAATCAATGATAGAAAAGATAAACAATTTAATGAATATTGTCCATCAATTTTGGGAAAAAATTACATCTGAGATTCAGTTTTAGTTGGATTAAGATTTGAATGTAAAAATGGACTTATTAAATTATTATTATTTTGGAGTCAGAAAGAATTTTCAGTAAGATTATTAAAATTTAGTGATACTTTGTAATCCTTCTACTTTCAAAATTCAATTTGGCCAGAGATATTCTCCTTATTTATTTTTATCTCCCACCTTTTATTCATTTGTCAATTTCCAGAGTCTAGTGAATAATTATGTAAATAAGCAATAAAAATATTTTAAGTTAGAAGAATTGAAGTATTACAAATCCCATTTGTTACAAAGAACTTCGGATGACATTTTATTTCTAGCTTGTATCTTTAATTCAGTATAGTTATAGTCAGAGGTTCAGAATCTCAGAGAGCTTGAATGGACCTGAGAAGTCTTACAGTATAAACTGCTCATTTTACAGATGTAAAAAGTAAGAGTTCACACAGGTCTCCACTCCAAGAAGACAAACAACCCAATTAAAAAATGGGCAAAGGACTTGAACAGACACTTCTCCAAGGAAGACATACAGAGGGTCCAGAGACATATGAAAAGATGCTCAGCATCACTAGCCATCAGAGAGATGTAAATTAAAACCGCAATGAGGTACCATCTCACACTGGTCAGAGTGGCCAACATAAACAAATCAATAAACAAATGTTGGAGAGGATGCGGAGAAAAGGGAACCCTAGTACATTGTTGGTGGGAATGCAGACTGGTGCAGCCACTGTGGAAAACAATATGACATTTCCTCAGTAAACTAAAAATGGAACTCCTTTTGACCTGGCAATTCTACTGCTGGGATTATACTCTAAGAATCCTGAAACACCAATTCAACCTATGCATCCCAATGTTCATAGCAGCACAATGTACAATTGCCAAGTGTTGGAAGCATCCTAAGTGCCCATCAGTAAATGAGTGGATCAAAAAAATGTGGTACATTTACACAGTGGGATACTATGCAGCAGAGAGAAAGAAGGAGCTCCTACCCTTTGCGATAGTATGGATGGAACTAGAGAGCATTACGCTAAGTGAAATAAACCAGGTGGTGAAAGACGAATACTGTATGATCTCACCTATGATTAGAACCTGATCACAAAACAAACAAGAAAGCAAAATATAACCAGAGACTTTGAAATTAAGAACAAACTGACAGTAACCAGAGGGGAGGTTGGAGGGGATCATGGGGGGTAAAGGAAGAAGGGTTGCCAAGGAATACATATGAAGGACACAGGGACGGAGCCAAAGTGGGGTAGGATTGAGGGTGGGAGGTGGGGATGGCTGAAGTGTGGGGTGAGTGGTGGTGGTGGAGGAAATGGAGACAACTGTACTTAAAGAACAATAAAAAAAGAGAAAAAAAAGGTAAGTAGAAGTTCAGGAGAATTTGTTGATTCCCTTCATGTCTCACAGTAGTAGATGAACTAAGACTAGGAGTTCCCTTACCTAAGTCTCATCTCTGTGATTCTTTCATTAAGTTAAAATTAAACCATCTATGAGTCAAGCTAATATGATAGCAAACTGCAATCCTGGTTCTCAATGATATGTTTTACTTTCCCCAGAGATAAGTTTTCAACCCCTTTATGCTGGATTTTGTCATATACATTTGCAGCTTAAACACCTTAAATTTTACATTTTAGAAGTAAAATTTTTTAAATTATAAAATGGGCATATATATGTATATATAAAGTATGTATATATCTACACATACACACACACACATATCTTACCAATAGTGTGCAAGTCAGAGATCAATCTAATGAAGAGAAAGAAGTTTAAATTTGGATCTTTTATTTTTTAAACTACTTCCAATTCATTTCCTTCAAACTATTCAAAAATATTAGAATTTATGAGTTGAAAAGATACTTAGAAAAAGTACTGTGTACTTCTCTTAATTTCCACATGGAGATGACTGTACACAGAGAGTGGAGGCCTAGTAGGTTCTTTGCTCTATGTCTTCGTTAAGCACAATTGAGGCCTTATAAAAACTGGTCTGGCACCACTTCACAGAGAAACATCCAGGAAGAGAAACCCAGCTGTCTGATATAAGTAGGTATTTAGAGCATTCGGACCTTGCTTGAAGGAACAGTGAGTCATATGAAGTGCAATGTGCAAAGGAAGCTGACGCGTAAAAGGATAAAACAACAATGATGAGCTCCCAAAGACATACTGAGGGACAAAGAATAATTATAGAGGATCTATTTTGGGGTCCAACAGAATGACTTGGGAATTTAAAAATCAGAAGAAGAAATTATGTCACTCAAGTTTGATTTAAAATGAAATAATTTAGTACCATTTACTTATTATTAATGCTATTATAGTTATTTGAAGTTAAGTTATATATAATTCTGAGAAATCTTTCTCACTATTGTTGACGTGTTCATATTATCCTCAACTTCAGTGGAATTCCAACACGTTACTTGGAAGTCATGAGTGTTCTGCTGTAACATATGCAATACCTGAAAGTAGGGCCGTCCAGAGTTTTGACAGGTGGCAGCACAAGTGGTGGGTGTATCATCGTAGTACCCTGGACGACAAGAGAACATTGCTGTGAATTGGGTTAAAATGTGAATAGTGAGTAGTGGAATTTTACAGAACTTAAATTTTTGTAGTTTTTTTTGTTAGAATCTTAAACATTACATATTTTAAATGCTGATTTTAATGGGAAGTTGGTTGCCACCATACGAACCTGCAAGTAAACCAGAACTTTGTTCTTGGGACCTTACTAATTAAGAACGAGGGTAGCAAGGAGCACGAACATAAAGGATGATCCCTATTATCCAAAAGTTTAGCACTAGGAAGGAGGGTGCCTTAACATTTTCAGGAGAAGGTTGTTTCTGGAAGAAAGAGTAACCTGGTCAAATGACTCAAAGGAAGAAATGATGGGGGTGGTTCAAAGTGCAGAGAGAGGATCAACACGATCAAAGAGGAATTAGTGAGGGGGAAAGAGAGACAGAGACCTTGCCGCAGTGGGAGGCAGAGGCTGGACCACATCGGTAATGAGATCTACCTTTCCTTAAATATTATCAACAAGTGAGGTTCATCCGCTGCTAAACAAAGACTTCATGTGCATAAATGTGTTTTATGTGCATCTTCTCGGACTCAAACTGATGCTGAGATCAAGATATAGGTATAACCTAGTTTACCTTGTTTCACATTTACATACTGTTTAGACTTGCAGAACTTCAAAAATGTCAAAATTGCATTTGCACATTATTTATCTTCATTAGCTTTTTGGGGATTTGAGATGCTTCTATTGATTTACCCTTATGAATTACTGATTTCTGCTAATTCTAATAATAATCTCTGAATTATTCTGAATTATTGCCAAGGATTTCTATGCAGTCAACATGGGTCTTTAAGTGAAAACTCAAAAGCAGTAAGAAAACCTATGTTAAAATCAATCTAATCTCTGCAATCAAATATTTTGTGATAAAAATATTTTAATTATTTCATAAAATAACTAATTTTTACAACTTTATTTTAATAATTTGTTATACAGTATTACAAATTGTATAGTTTATGTTACAATAGGTTCATGATCTGATCATATTAAAGATATGTGTATTTTTACATTAACGAGCACTGTATTATATTTAGAATCTGGATGTTCTACAAGCTATTTTGAAAAAAATAAAACTCTTGTCACTCTCAGCCTTTGCTGGTATATGTATGGCCTACAGAAGGTTCAAAGTTGAAATTTATTTTGAGCATTTTCCCAGCTTGCTGGAAATGGCACTAGAAATAGAAATGACATGACATGTTATTGTTTTTTCTTTTCTGCATAGTTCTAGAGGTTTAATTTGTCATCGCAGCTGAAAATGCTGTGAAATAATCTTTCTCCCCTTTTGGTGATTTGGAATAACTAGAAAACAAATATGTCAATGGTTACCTCTGGCTATCAGAAAATTTGTTAATGAGTTAATTTTGGTTAGTACATGTATTTTACATATTAATAAAATAATGTACATGTCATCATGGTCTTCCACTTTCCTGTGTATCAGTACCAAAAAATATTAATATTCAAGAAGAGAGGATACAGAAAAAACATTATAAATTCTTAGTGAAAATAACAGAGATACCTACAACTATAAACAAGACAAAACAAAACAAAACAATCCAACTGATTTTGTTAAAGCAGCCCCATTGGCTGAAGAGATTACACAATGACTAAAATCAACTAAAACGTAAAAACCCAGAAAAGAAATACAGCAAATAAGAAAATAGATAAATCTTTATCAAGAGAAAATCAGAACCTTGAAGAAATATATTGGTTAAATTCAGCTAATGGGTATAAGAGCATCAAGTGGTTTCCAAGTTGAGGAAGTATATGAAAGACACACACTTTAATGCCTTCTGTGATGTTTTCATGTATAGGAAATAATTTTTACCACAGTAGAAAGATAATACCTCTTTCAAGAGATTTTAAGTGAATAAATTATTTTAAATATTCAAAAGATTATAAAAAACACACAATACATGCCATTACACATTTGTGCAAACTCATAGAATGTATAGCACCAAGAGTGACCTTTAATGTAACCTACTGACTTTGTGCAATCATGATGTGTTGATACGGGTTCACTGGTTGTAACCACTGCACCGCTCCCATAGAGGACACTGAGGACAAGGGAGGCTAGGCATGCATGGGGACAGGGGGTATATGGGAAATCTTTGCTCCTTCTCTTCAATTTTGCTGTGAACCTAAAAGTGGTTTAAAATATAGTCTACAAAACACACACACACACACACACATCTGAATGGAACTATTCACTTCCTTCCTCTTTATTTTGAAGGAGGTTTTGATATGTATTTGATGGGATTTTTGAATAAAGGGAAATGGGATGTTAGGAATATGGTTCTCAGCGTTATTAATCTGTGTCCTTCTCCATGATGAGAAGTACTGTTCATGCCTTCCCAGTTCTGAGAGCAATAACACCTATTCTCTCTATTCCCTGGGTGTGCTAACCAAAAAGAGATAGTCCTTCTCTAAATAATTATAAACAAAAAGTGGCTTAACCATAATTCTCCAAAATTAAGTTACTGCTATCCAATTAGAAACAAATGTTTCAGAGGGAAATTTTAATTCATTTTACATACCAATCTACTGGGATTCACAATTAAAGCAATGCATATTAAAACTACAAGATACTACAAACACCCACCAGAGTGAGGAAAATTTTATTAAAAAGTTTGTGACAGAAATACAAAGTCTCAGAAAGGATGTGGTGCGATGGAAAACTCATACGCTGTTGGTAGGAGTATAACTGGTATAAGCACTTTGAATTCCTAGGACCCTGAAATCCCACTGACAAGTGCATTCCTTAGAAAAACTCAGGCACATGTGCACCAAGACAAAGTATAAAAAACTGCTCATCACCTCATTGTTATGACAGCAAAATGGTGGAAGCACTCCAAATGCCTCTTGGCAGAAGAAAGGATAAATACCTGTGATACATGCATACTATGAAACTCTGCAACAATGAAAACAAAAGGACCACAGCCCCACTCATTAACCGGGGTGCATCTCCAAAACACAGGGCTGAATGAAAGAAGCAAGTTTCTAAAGACTATATTCAGAATGATTCCACTTCCATAATAGTAAAAAGAAAAACAGCAGAACTAAGTTGCTTAGAATTCATGTAAGTGTGGGGAAGCCATGTAATAAAGCAGGAATGGTAAGTATAAGCTTAAGAGAATTGTTTACGTCAGGATACGTGTATGTGATGATCAAGAAGGAACAAGATAGACAACTGGGGTCTAGGTATTGGGCATTTATTTATTGAAACTGTGTATTTATGCTCTACATAAACTATACGTATGAGATTTACAACTGTTACAAAGTTTTTTGTAGAACAGTATGAAGATTATGATTCCTTACTTTGGAATTATATATTGTTGTGGACTTATGGATCAAAATATAAAAATGCAGTGTATTTGGGATAGGTCAGGGTGGAAGGGTGGAGGATGGGACTGTCTGACAGTACAATCCAGGTAGAAAGTTTACTTCTTTTTGTCAGAATATTGTTTAGATCAGACCTCTCACAATATAAACCCTTAACATTTTACCAATACGATTTGGGTGTGTGAATTCTATTTGGCTTTAGGTTACTTTCCAATTTATACAGAGAAAATTTTGGAACACCGATGATGAACACCTAGGACACGTGTGTGTATTCCAATGAAAGAGGGGCCAGCAAAGTTGTACTTGCATTTTTACCAAGTTCCTAAGACTTAAGTTAGGATATTCAGACATGGGAAGTGTGCCCCCGAATCAGAAAAGTAATAATTCTCAAAGCAAGAATTCGAGAGAAAAGTAATATATATGAAGTCTGTCCAGAAAAACTCCAGCCATTGTTAATACAGAGTCCAGCAGAAGTAATTCCTGCTTGAGTGTGGTTGGTAGGTGATAATATGGGTGTAATATTTAGAGTTTTAATTTGAACATATCACCTAAATGTTATATGGTGTGCTTGAGTGTGATATTGTTATGTTACAAAATTATATGCTTATGATTTTGTATTAAAAGATTTTGTAACAAAAAAATTGCATTATTTGTGCTGGACCCTGTGTAATGAGAATGTTTGCACAACATCCATGTAACTAGCAGCCAAGGAGAGTGGACTGGAATGTGTGTGTGTAAACAATGATGACTTCACTGTACTAGTCAGTGGGGGCGGTAGACACCACTGAGTGAGCATGTGTACTGTGTGGCCATTGCATTCAAAACGAGCAAGTAGAACAACAAATCTACATCACATTTTGCATTAAGCTTGAACATTCCTCCATGGAAACTATTTGGATGATTCAGAAGGCTGCAGTTATTGGCAACTGGTGATTGTCAGCTTTATCATGACAATGCACCTGCTCATGTATTATGTCTCATCCAGAGCTTTTTGGAGAAACATCAAATCATCCAGGTGACGCAGCCTCCATATAGCCCAGATTTGGTGACTTGTGACTTCTGGCTTTTCCCAAAACTATGAGTAAAAACACTTTTGAAAGGAAAGAGGTTTCAGACCATCAATGAGATTCAAGAAAATACAACGGGGCAGTTGATGGCAATTGAGAGAACTGTGTGAGGTTCCAGGGTGTCTACTTTGAAGGGGACTGAGGTGTCATTGTCCTATGTACATTGTATCTTGTGTCTTCTTCAATAAATGTCTTTATTTTTCATGGCACATGGCTGGATGCCTTCTGGACAGTCTTTGTATGTCTTATTATTTACATGTAGTTCAGTGTGAATTTGTGTTTATCATTTCATTATTTAGACATGTGTTTGATCACTCCTTTTTATTGTTATTGTAAATTTGAACATAATCATGTTATTATGTTTTATTCTAACAACATCCAGAGCTCAGTAGAGAGAAAACTGTTTTGGGGGCACACAGGGGTCACCTGAGCATCACCTCCCTCTGTATGCTGAGCACGCCCTGACTGATTCCATAGGTTTGAAATGAGCAAGGGGTTTGCATTTTACCAAACAGCTCTGCGACTTTAAATGCGGTGTGATTAATGGAGCCCAATTTCTGGACTACCTTTTGAGAAACTGTCCTAGACAGACTAAGTCTTGCCAAGGACATGCAGACGCTATGAACTCTCCACTTTAAAGGTAAGTCCTTATCTTGACCAGTTGGGTCCAAGCCTTAGACCCTGACGACTATCCAGGAGGTGGTGTTTGCTTCTCACAACTTCTTCACAAACATTCCTCCCCACTTATCAGAAGTAATAACCCCGAGATTTAGCATTCAACCCCATCTCTGCCAAAAAGATAGAGAAAGTGTTCCTATCCTAAATGCTAGGGCAAGCAGCTGGACGGCATTTGCATACTAACGATTTGTCCATGGCAATGGAACCAAAGTATCTCCACATCTTAACTGATGCAGTTCAGTGCTGTGTTTTTATTTCCTAACCTTTCTGGCAAATACAATATGTCTTATTGGACTAATTATCTTTTTTATAGCCTCTCCTTTTTTAACTCTCTCTTGCTGTCTTTATTCTATTCATCCCCCATTCTTTCTCCTTTTTATCCCCCCTGGTTTCATTTTCTTTTAAATTCCATCCCTCACTTTGCTTTTATTCAGTATTTTTCACTTGGTAAGTAATAATTTCTAAGTTAACTACATTCTTATAGTCATATATCTTTATTTAGGTGAAAATTTTTCTGAATCGTCTCTGTTCTCTGTTTTCCTAATTGGTCCTTAATTCCCTAATCTTGATTCTTTTAGTTCTACTTTCATCAACTTCTGGGTGAATCTCTAAGCCCTTCACCTTGACATTTACCAAGACACCTGTGATAAAATGAGGTCTTCTGGCTTCACTGCAAGGAAACAAAGTTTAGGCTGCATAAATTTTTAAATTTTATGTTAAAATATTTTATTTATTTATTTTTAGAGAGAGGGGAAGGGAGGGAGAAAGAGAGGGAGAAGAACATCAGTGTGTGGTTGCATCTTGTACAGCCCCCACTGGGGATCTGGCCCACAACCCAGGCATGTGTCCTGACCAGGAATCAAACTGGTGACCCTTTGGTTCTCAGGTAGGCAATCAATCCACTGACCTGCACCAGCCAGGGCTAAAATTTTTAAATTATATGATTAAAAACATGCAATTAAGAGAGGTGTTCCATGAAAACAATGGGAGCCATCTACTCCTTCAGAAAAAAAATGAGGTGAGGATGTAGTACGAGGAATTAGTTAAAATAGGACTAATCAGAAAATTGTTAATAACATTTCTTTGTGAGCAACATAACGATATACAAAATTGACTTATGGTTATATCACATGCTGTAAGTTAGCTGGTTGCGTCTCCGACATCACTATAGATCTCCTGAAACAGAGAGAGTTAACACAGTCAAGGTGATCCAGAATGTGTAAGAACTGAACAACTAAGATGAACATGAATTTTATTCTAGTTAATTTTACCTCCTTAAATCCACCGAACAATGGCAAGTCAATTGTAATATTTTGTGAAACTTTTCACAGCAATTGATTGTTAACGGTTAATTTAGTATCAGCTAATTACTCAGACTTCAAAACAGTCTTTTCATCCTACAAGTAACATTCTATTACAAAAGTCTCTCAGACAGAATGCGTGGTGCCTCCGGAGAATCTAACGGAGAGTGAACAAATATCTTGGCATTGCTTTTTTTCCTGAACAGGACTACTAGGAGTACCCACTTGTTACTGCAGGGACTGATACTAGCTTGAGAAAGTGTGAAGTATTTCTTCTCACCAAGAGAAATTAGTCATTTTTGCACTTCAGTTTAAAGTGCAAAGTACTGGAAAATTCTGTCAAGGCATTTTTATTGTAAAGTTTCAGTGGCTTTTCCACTATTTCATCAAGCTCATTCAATTAGAAATTGTCACTCTTCTCTTTTTAAAAGTAGAGCTGTTGTATCTTTATTATTATTATTTTTGTCTATTTTAAGCTACTTGGGACAAAGAAAATGCATTGTAGAATACTGGGTTGCAATGCTGTATATACACATACCAAAAATAAATTAAATGTAGAGTAATTCTTAAAACAAAATACAATTTTTGTTAAGGCATTATTATCATTGAGGTTTTGTAATAGTAACTTTATTGTAAGTATATTGTCCAATAATGACCACATCAAATAAAGTCAGAAAGTTCAAAAAGTTGTTTTATAATTTACTTTATGTTTTGAGCAATACTTCATTTAGGACAGAAAGTTTAATCTAAACTAGTTTGTTGCTTATGGTTTCAAATCCAATCAGTGTCTTATTACATAATATAATGAAGGATAATAAAATTACAACCTTGATGCATTTTATATATGTATTTTCTTGAATGCTAGGGATGTATTTTGTGACTGTATTTCTCAAAAGAAAATTGCCATCTTCCTGAAAGACATATACATATCTGGGCACAGATTCTGGGCGGATGAACAATCAGCACTTTGTTTTAAAATAAAATTAAATTAGCTATGTAAGTCTCAGACATATGCAAACTCTAAATTGGAAAAGAAAAATATTATTATACATTGTGAATTGTGTTACTCAAAAGGAAGGTCTTGGCAATAATCCATCATGAGACTCTCAAACAAATCAAGATTTTATTTAATAACACATGTATACATGTATAGATATTTCAAATTATAAAATAGTACTTTGGCTTTAAGTATGGAAAACTTCCCAAACTATCCAATGATGAAAGGTCATTCACAGTTGGTATTATGTTTAGAATTATCGTTAAATATTTAACAATCAACAGTTTTAAAATACCTGATAAAGTATAGATTAACAACCATGTACCTTATCACTTATCAAACAGATGTACAATTTTTTGGCAACGACACAGAATTTGTGTTCCACCATATTGCTTTTTCGCAGGACTTATTTTCTTCTTACAATTTCACTGCTAAGTTTTCTTTTTTACCCTCCTTCTATAGACTTTTTGTGTTATTGTCCAGAAAAGTAATAAGTAATGGAGTAAGGCTTTTGTTGGGAGGCAACAGTTGGCAAGTCTGCCAGTTTCAACAAGAAATTCTGCCAATTTTAGCCAGTTTGGCCATTTGGGGAAATGCTTCAAAATTTTGTGTTAAAATATTGAGCAACCTTCTCATGTACCCTAGTTTGAAAGGTCACTCTTTAGAATTCAGTGAAACCTAACACTAAATATATTACAGAGGCATCTTTGCTAATTTATTTTTCTTAAAAAAAAATGAAGGGATAAATATTAGGTTGACCTAAGAATAATAAAATGATAATTAGTTTCTGAATATTTTCTTTTTGGCAATGTGTAGTGATTCTAATATCTCCAGAATTTCAGCTCGAGAGTCTATATATACTGCATAGAAAATCACATAAAGTCTCTACGCAGTTTTTTGTGGAGACTAATATAATGAAAAATTTTCATTCATATAATCATTTAAAAATTATTAAGTTTATTGGGGTAACATTGGTTAATAAAATTATATAGGTTTCATGTGTACAATTCTATAATACATCATCTGTATATTATGGTGTGTTCACCACCCAAAGTCAAGTCTCCTTCCATCACCATTTATCCCCTTTTTACCTTCTTTGCTTCCCTCCCCAACCCCAACCCTCTGGTAATCACCACGCTGTTGTTTGTGTCTGTGAGTTTTTCTTTTTTGCTTAATTGCTTTACCTCTTTCACCTGGCCCCACAAATCTCCTCCCTCCTAACAGTTGTCAGTCTGTTTTCTGTATCTATGATCCTGTTTTTATTTTGTTTGTTAGTTTATTTTGTCCATTAGATTCCAAAAATAAATGGAATCATATGGTATTTTTTTTCCCCTTGACCGGCTTATTTCATTTAGCATAATGCTCTCCAGGTTCATCCATGCTGTCCCAGAAGGGAAGATTTCCTTCTTTTACATGGCAGAGTAGCATTCAATTACGTATACGTACCCCAGTGTTTTCCACTGATGTGTGCTCGCACTGCTCCCAAATCTGGGCTATGGTAAGTGACACTGCAGTGAACACAGGGGTTGCACATATTCTTTCTAATCAGTGTTTTGGGTTTTTTGGATATATTCCAGGAAATGGAATTGCTAAATTTTAAGCATTTGCCAATTGCAGACATTTATCTAGGTCCTAAGGATGTATTAGTGGGGAAAAAATAAAAATGAAAACCAGGCAGAAATACTTGTACTTGTAGAGCTTACATGTTAGTGGTATGGAGAGAAAATTAAAAATAACATAGAAAATACATCAATTATACTAAGAGGTTTGTTGCAAGGTGATTGTTGTTATAGGAAAAAGTTAGGACAAACTAAAAAAGCTGAGTCTGAGTAAGATGATTGTGATGGTGTAGGTATAGGTTTTTAAAAAGTGATTAGGATAAGCCCCATGGAAAAGTTGGTATCTCAGTAAAGCCTACAGGGAAGTGAGGGACTCAGGCAGATGGATATCTGAGGGAAGAGCATTCTCCATGCTCATTAAAAATACCCCACAGACAATTTTAAATCCTCTTTTAGATAATATGCTTTCCTTTAAACTTCTGCCAATTGGCATTAG
The DNA here is from genome assembly GCF_022682495.2 of Desmodus rotundus. NCBI lineage: Eukaryota > Metazoa > Chordata > Mammalia > Chiroptera > Phyllostomidae > Desmodus > Desmodus rotundus. Next base: position 170,853,688 of record NC_071388.1, read on the forward strand.
AAGTACTACTAAAAAGTAAACTTGTCTGCAGGTGAAAGATGCGATAAAAAGAAGAGACACTAAAGCTGGCATCCTGGAATCATGAGCCAACAAATAAGAAAGATTATCATTTTTTTCATGTTCAGGTGCTATAACGATCGATATGTAATGAAGAGTAGGAGAAGAAGATATGACAAATTTATAGTTACTCAGATGATTTATTCAAATAAATGTTTCCTCATTAACTTCTATTATGTTCTATATCAATAAAGTAACATGATACACATTGATCTTTTTTGTTTATTACAATTTAATTTAATGCCAATGAGTTATTCAAATTGGAGTTGATATACTGTGATAGCTCTCCAGATAAGAAAGCTAAAAATTGTATTTAGAGACTTTTCCTTCCATGATTATAACATTATGCAATTATGTCTGGAAGATAAACATACACCAGGATGTAGGACAATACTTGAAGTCTAAACAAATTTGAGTAATTAAGAGCAAAGTATTGTCTAAGTGCAACAATCTAACTTTTTTTAAGCGCATGCTATTTCTAGACTTACATCACAGACTTAATGAAAACCTTTGAGGACACACTGAACTGGAGTCTCCTGTTTCTAAGTTAAGAATCCACTAGACATATTTAGCTTATTCAGGCCTTTAGCTTCGGAAACTACACATAATGTTATAAGTTTTGAACATGTAGTCTTTTATGATGCATTTGGTACTAGAATTGAGATAGTTGAGAATTTATAATCTCGAAAGTGCAGAATTTTATGGTTACTGGTGTCGTGGCGGTTGAGAACTCGGTAAACAAACAGCTTTCAGGTTAATCTGAAACATTGCACAGTTAGTGGATTTTTCAAGGATGTTTGAGTTATTCAAAAACTCAAATATAAACTCTGTTAAATTTGATATTTTTATTTGCAAGAAAGTATGCTGGAATCTGGTCATTAAATATGCACATATATTAGTTTTATGATCAAAAGACTTTGCAAGTCTTTAAAAAAAGTTTTGGGCTGATAACATGGAATGCAGAAAAGGAAATTTTTTGGAAAATGTGTAATTAGGGAAATTAACTATTGTGAATAATTCAATTGGGTAAACATTAACAATATTTAGGAAAATTGTTATATGGATTTCACTCTAGTCGGCTTGTTTTAGATGTTAATACTTGCTCACATCTCATTTGAAGACCTTTCTCTTCAAATTAATAAAAGCAAACATTCTGCAAAGTTTTATTCTTAAGAATATTACTTTATTAACCACATTTTTGTGTCTTGAAAAATATTTGATACGCAGGTATGACATCGTTGGTAGATTTAGGGGCAAGGAGTTCTTTCTCTTAAATCATGGAAGGTCAAATGTGGTGGGTCAATATCTTCATTTGACTTTGCATAACGTCAGCAATAGAAGGTCTAAGGTGTATAATATATGCAATAGCACAACAGAGTAGTTAGGTTTAGGGTCACAGTAGACATAGTTAAAACCAGAGCTTTTTCAATGATAATTGTTTGTCTTTGGGCACACCATGTAATTCTCTGAGCTTAATGTGTAAAAGAATGAAAAAATGGTTCTGTTTAATATACATTTTTAACTTGTTAGAATGAAGAAACTTTTTAAGTACTCAAGTTTTATAGAAATTGTGATTAACAACATTAGTTTCATTAGGTTCCGGAATATATTCCATGATGACAAAAGTGTGACCACTCTAAAAGCTTTAGTTACAAACCACACTTGTTCACTTTCCCTGTCTTTTGCAGAGGTTGTATTCTGATTGTCTTTATGTTGATTGTGGAATGAGTTTTTTGCATAGAAATATGTTACATCTTCAGCACTGCTTACAAAAGGTTTATGATAAGCACTATAAATTGTCGAACACCTACTAAGTCTCAAGTGCTGGGCTAAACATTTCCCATGAATTGTTGCATGCACTCCTCTCAAAACCTTATAAAACATTTGGATTATCGCTACCATTTTACAGATGAGAAAAGGGAACTAACAAGTGGTAAATCTGGGCTCTTATGTAGATAACCTGAGTCCAAAGTCCATTAAGTTGTACTTAATATAGCTCATATTTTAACTATGGTTTTCTTTATTTTTAATTTTTTTTGCAATTGATAAGAAAGTAGGAAAAAATAATTTCTTGCTGAGCACACAATCTCATGGATTAACCAGGAAACCTAAGATTATTTACTTTACCATTGTTTCAATACAATGGGACATTCTACAGTTGAACCTAAGGTTGTGGGAACAGCATCTATTCACACTAGGGATGACTAGAGCAGCCACCAATTGGAAAAGGAAGCTGAGTGGTTAGGAGCATGAGCTCTGGGGCCAGATGGCTAGGATTCAAGTCCTGGCTCTGCCACTTTAGCTATGAGATCTTGGACATGTTACTTAGGATCTCTGTGCCTCAGTTTTGGAGTTTCTTATCTGCAAACAAATATAACAATACCCTTAGGGCTTTGGGGAAGATTAAGTGAGTTTATACCTTAGGGATTAATAATGGACATGGCACATGGCAAACCCTCCACACTAAATAATCTTAGCAGTAGCAAGCCATGCTTTAAAAGGGGTTCTTTTGTACGAGTACAGTGTGGAAAAATTTACCCACTGCTAACTTTGGGAGAGAGTGTTATAGCAGGGAAGGCAGACTCTCCTGTTTGAGGTAAAAAAAAAAAAAAAGAAAGAAAAAAAAAAATATATATATTTGTCCCTCAGATCTCAGAGATATGTACCCAGCAATGTATCCACCATCTAATAATATTAAGGACCATGGGGTAAAGCTGAGGATAAATATATATATTTACCCAAATAAACTTGACAAGTTCCAAGATAGTTTAGTTAGTGAACTGGGAGTGTAAGGAAATTGTGTTTCACACATCAAAAATGTAGCAATGTCCTTACTACCTATGACATGAAGGCTGTCTGTCTGTCTAAGGTGTGCTCCACTCCAGGCAACTGCTCCAAACAACGGTACCTAAATTTATAATACAAATGCATGTTTTAATTTGCCTTAGCTAATAAAGCACATTGTCGTGTTTTTCAAGAAGATTTAAAACCAAAAGGTTTCATCAAAGGCAAATTTTTAAAGAAGACATATGTGTTGTAGATTGGTTAATAAAAATATGGAAATGTGTTACTCTGATACAGGTTTCCATTATCTAAGTAAAAACAAGTCTCTTAATTTGCTTCACACTTGAAAGTAACTATGGAATTCACATCCACCCCCCAAAAAAATCACAGTTTTATATTGACATTTTTTTTTATTTAGGGAGCGAGAGATGAAGGAGAGAGAAACATCAGTTTGCTCTTCCACTTACTCAGGCAGGCATTGGTAGATACTGTTATGTGTCCTGACCGGGAAGCACGCAGCCTTGGCTATGGGGACAGTGCTCTAACCAGCGGAACTACCCAACCAGGGCCTTGACAACACTTTTTCCCCATAGTTGTCATCCTCCTTATTTTCTCTTATGACATTATATATTTTTCTCCAGTACTGAACCAAAGTTCCAATTTCCCCTTTAAAGTATCCTGGGGAAGGGATGAGAAATGAATTTTTATGTACAAACCTGACTTATCAGGTTAATTAATGGACATAGGTTCAAATTAATTCTTATTTTTTAAATTTAAGAAATCAGTAATTGGAGATAAGACAAATTTACTTTGGCTTTGATTGATGAGACCACACCTGTGTGCTCATGGGTATGTGAATGACCCTCCATGTGACGGCACTGTAGGGAGAGGGGTGCCCTTACAAGTCACCTAGTTGTGACTTAGCTATATCGCTACTACTTAATACATTTAATGACACACTCAGAAGTTACTATGGTTTCATGAGAAACACATGAGCTCAGGTTAACCTAAAAGTAACAGAGAAATAAGTGGAAATTCATGCAAAATGTTATGCTACATTTTTTTAATTAAACATGTTTCATGTTAACAGAAATAAAATTTCTCTGAAAATTAGGCTCCATCCAATAACCCCCATAAAGCACAGAGCTGTAGCATCAACACCGCAGGGGTTGTTTATTTACTTAGATTTATGGTGGGTTGAGATGAGATTTTTCTCCTTTTAATTTCAATAAGGTAAAATATAGCATACATTCATTTTAAACACTATAGCGACCACTTTGAAAACAATAATATGTTGGTGAGTTAGTTTCACATAATACTGTTTCTTTCAAGTAGGCAGAATAATTTAAGGAAGAATCATGTCCTACAAAATATTTGCAAATTAACATCTAAAAAAATAAGAGTAGTATTGTAATATACATGAACCTAAACTCAGTTCACAGCAAGTGACTCTAATTTATTTTTTAATAATAAAGACTTTTATTGTGTTTTTTAAATTAATTTCTTGTTTTTATACAATAAATTCAAATTAAAAAATTAATTTGATTTTGAGATTTCTCAAATATGGGAAAATGCAGGGATTATTTGATTTAATGAACAATATTATAATCTTAATTTGACATAAAAATAACCTGGATTATTGAAGACTTTTCTGTTTAAATTGCAACTGAAATACGATGCACAAAATATTCTCTATTCCTTAAATGGATTTTGTTGATATAATTGTCACATTTAATTCATAGGTTCTTTTTTCTTAAATCATGCTAACTCGATACTTATATTCCAAATTTTACAACTAAGTGTGTTCTACTTATTATTTCTTCGATTTTTTACTTTAAGGCTATGTATCTTCAAAATTATAACCCAACTTACAAGTAGGTAAACTAAAATTAAGGTGTGAGAACTATCCAGATACTGAGTTACATATTTGCTATTGATGAAAGAATTTCGGCAGGAATGGTTTTCTATGGGAATAAAATAGAAAAAGGATTGAGATAGTTGGTTAGTATGCAGATCTGATCTTGTATTTCTGGTAAATATTTATTTTATACCTAATTGCATTAGGACATTTTCTGACATTAAATAAGAGGATTTGTTGAATCATTTAATAGTGCAGTGTGTTAGACATTCTTTGGTGGAAAAGAGAGCTTCCCTGAGAGATTATAAACATTTCTAGTGCATACATAGACTTCAAAACCAGACACAGACAAGTGTTTTAAATGGTTGTGCACAGGTTTTGCATTTTAAGTGTGTTCTCTGACATTCTAAGGGAGTCAAGAAAAAAGAGGAGCTACAAAATTGACCCTCTGAGAGTTTTTCTTAACATCTTTGCAACCATACAGCTTATGTTTGTGGGTTAAAAGCCTCTCTGAATCTTAAACAAAGATAAGGAACAAAGCCAAAGACTTCCAACAATATTCTTTGAATATATTTGTTTTCTGAAAAGATGACAGCATAACCATTATATCTCTAAAAACAATTAGTTTTTAAAGCTGTATTCAAATTCATAGAGCATGAAGTAAGTTTTGTTTAGTGAATACATATGCTAATAATTTAAAAATATTTTGCTAATTTTTCTATGAAGTTCTAGAACAACCCTTAAATATTAGTTACTGATTTTAACCATGTAGAAAAAAACTGAAAGCAAATTATGATCTAGAAATATATAATGATGTATTAACTAAAGTCTCATGAGTTTTTACGTGCTTATCAAAGAACTTTTCCACATTAACACAAAGCACATAAGGTAATCGTTTTAGTCATAATATTATTTTTTAACTGAAATTAAAAGTTCTGTTATGCTTGAAAAAATAATGGAAAAAATGATTTTCATAACTTTGCTAAGGTGTTGACTCCATTTAAACCTCATTATATTTACGCATCACCTGTGAGTAAAATATATATACCTTGGTCATTCTTTAACATAATTTTAAAATTATAGGGAGTGGGTGATGAGGTGGGGGGTTTAAGAAGTACAAATAGTTACAGAGTAGCCATGGGGATGTAAAGTACAGTATAGGAAATGGAGTAGCCAAAGAACTTATATGCATGACCCCAGACATGAACAATGGTGTGGGGTTTGCCTAAAGGAGTGGGGTTGCTGGGCACAAGGGGTAAAATTGAGACAGCTGTAATAGCATAATCAGTAAAATATAATTTAAAAAAATTACAGGCCCAGTTTTAATATTTTTATTTTACTGTTCTGTTTTTTCAAAACATATTGTAAACATTTAGATATTTTAACTAATAAGAATAACATGTTAGCATATGCTAAACATATTTTTTAAAAGACCTTGTAGTAATAACCAAAGCATATTTCTTGAAGATATTTGAATATTGCAGGTAAAACATAATTTAGCTCACATTATTCACATAATTTCTCAACTCTGTCTCATTTTACCTATTTAGAACTGGCCTTACGCTCTGTGCTTGGTTTTGTGATGCTACAGGTTAATATCATCTAGAAAAATAAATTAATTCTTTATGGTTTGAAAGCATACTTTGATGCTCTCACATTCTCTTATCAATGAAAAAGCAAACAATATAATAGTGTGAATTTTTACTTCATGCTTTCAAACATTTGAAATGTTTATTTCAAATACTATTTTCTCAAGTAATAAGTCTTTGCCTAATGACTGTCAATATTCATTGCCTAGTGCTTTACAACAGTATTTTTTAAAAATAAAGATGACAATATTATTAATACAATTATAAAAATTTAATTATGCAAGGAAATTATAGGGTTTGGTTAGCAATTAAAAGAATTTAGAGAAGTTTGGGGAGTTCCAAACTCGATATTAACATAGTACCTTCTTCTAAGAAAATAACCTAAATTAAAAATAATGTGTTTTAATTTTTGTTACTAATGCATGGCATTGGGTTAGCCATTTAATGTGTTCTTTCCATATCCTCTTCTAATTTTCTAATGGCTATTTACAAGGTCACATTCTAAAAACCCTTTTTCCATTTCTAGCCATGTGTCAGGGAACTCAATACAATTAATAATACAAGGGAGACAGGAAATCAGCCGCAGTTGTTTAAAAGAATCAGAAAAATAAGACTGAACTGAAGTTTACATTATTTGGAGAAATGTGCGGGCGGGGGGGGTGGAATGAACATAAAATTACCAAGGACTTACTCAGACAGTGAGTTTGCAGCCTACCACTAACGTGCTGGATCCTGGGTGATTAAGCACAGGGTTTCTGCACTGCAGGACATCTTGCAGAGTGTGATCTCATTTAGGTAAGGAAGTGTATGCTCATTACATCAGCCAACGTAATTGAACCCGAACCTGACACCTACTTTTTATTAAGCAACAACTTTATGATATCTCTATACCAACAATATATTAAGTAGATTCTATAGCTTTTTAGCATCCAGGACAGCTGTGCTATGGAAAGAAGCATTAACAGATGTTTTATCTCTACATTTCAGTAATATCTATCCTGAAGACTCTTTCTTTAAAAATGCAAACTTTAATTTCTGTTTATTAATCGGATACACTCATTTGGAAAACGTTTGCTACTTTCCTTTATCCGCAGTTGGTTACCTCACCATCACACTCTCCCCTCAAAAACTGGCAGAAGGTCACCAGACAAATTGCAGGAACCCATTCTCTTAGCTAAAGACATTTGAAACTAGAGTTGACATAGAAAGCTGAGCATTTTCTCAACCCCAGCTGCTTTTTTCCTTTGTAGTCCACCCCACTATCCAACACAGCAGAAGCAGTTCAGGCTTAGCAAAAGAGTACTTTAAACACATCTGGCAAAAATGAACAATGAACATTCCATTAGTCCAATAGTTGGAGATAAATAGAGGTAAAAGAAATACAGGAGGCAAGTATAATAAACCCAAAGCAATTACTTTCCTTTGAATTCTTCCTTATGTTCAATGACAGAGTGAGCCTCTGAGACCCCAAAAGGAGTTATTCTTTCACCCCTTTCTTAGAATACTGATTATATGGAAAGTTTAAAGGTACTTCCTGAGGGGAAAACTATTTTCCAGCTGTTAAAATTCAAGCTTAGCTATTAGGTAGGGCTAATTTTGAAAGGCATTGTTCCCTGAATAAGATATTTCTTTAGAAGTATGATTTTTAATCCACCTAGATTTTTATTACTTGCTAAATTTATTTTCTGGACTATCACTATACATGACACTGTCTAATAGTAAAACTATTTTGTCTACATTTTGGGGTAATATACTGTGGTTTCTTTAATGTGAAATAAATGAGAATATGTGTCAACATCATTTCAATGTCACTGAATTCTACAGTAGAAACATGGCCAAATTGCACGAGAATACTACTCAGAATAAATGTACTTATTTTGAAGAATGCACTTACCCCCAGCTCAGCTCCTAAGGCAATTCTTGCTGAAGTCTTCTTAGGAGGGAATTTGATCTGAGATTCCACAGAAGAGATTTACCCCCAGGCAAGGTGGGGAAGCCTGAAAGCCTTGCAATGGGATCCTGCAGGCAGCGTGAGGTCCAGTCAGCAGAGCTGGAGGATCCTAAAGCAGGAGGTGACACTGTCTGCTGGAGAGAAAGGGTTGCTCTGAGTGGATTGGAAGTGTTGTCACATTGTGAGTGCTCACAGCAGAAGGGGAACATCAGAGCTTCCTGTTACATCACTCTGACCCCGCCTGCAGTTAGTGTTGGGTTACTTTCTTTCTCAAATCACACACCTCAGGAGAGCAGCACTCCTTTCTTATTCTGAGACAAGAGCAAGAAGCAGCCTGATCAGACAGAGATCATATGCTGTATGAATACACTGTTAGCAGCAAAAACTGGCTGGATTTCACCTTGACTGTTAGAACTTGTCAAACAGAGCCGCCTGTGATTTGAAGGGATTCTGAATGTAATTTTCTGTTCAGAATTAAAAGTTAGGGGAGTGTGTGTGTGTGTGTGTGTGTGTTGAATTATACTTTACAATGTATCCAAAGAAGTTATTTTCTTCATATGTGAACGCAGAAAAATATTAACTACATCCATCATCATTCATTCTCTGATCCAACTCTTATTAATTTGGAGCTTTGATACTAAGGGCTATTCCAGGATCAGTTTTCCACAAAAAATTGAAGAAACTTTATTCTGTAGATTTTTAAACATGTTTTGTTTCCTTTTGACATTAGTATGTGTGTGTTTTTCATAAACAACACCACTGTGTGTGTACATGTACATGTGTAGAATTATTTTTCACTGTATGTGTATTAGAGAAAATATACTTGAAAACATATTCATAAATTTAAATAAATTGCACATATATTTAAAATCTGATGTATCATTTATAAAATTAAAAACTATTTTATAATACAACATTTATACCTCAAAGAGCCTTAACAAAAATGCATTTAATTTATATACATGATATTACAAAACAAAGTTTGTAACACGGAATTTTTTCAAAAGCTTCACCTCAAAAGATCATTTTTTCATATTTGTTTAATAAATCATTGGAGAAGAATGTTTTAAATTTGAAATGTGCTTGTCTTTTGATAATATGGTAAGTGGGTGAAGATGCACAGTAATCATCATTCCTAGAACCTAAGCAGCATTAAAAACTGCTTAATTGATCTGAGCTTCAAATTTCTTATCTGTAACCTAGAAAAGATGGAACAAATAATATCTAAATCACTTCCATCTCCAAGACTTTGAATCAACAAAGTATGTAACATTGAGAAAGAAATAAGATATTATGATGTTCATTCCATTCTTAGGAACCTTGGGATCAGAGGCACCGAGAAATTGGTGAGTTCCTGCAATTCTGAAACAAAGTGAGATGCTCACACTGCTTGTAGACAGACCAACAGAGGAAAACAAGGCTACAGGAACTAAAGGGATATCATGTTTCTGAAGCACTATGCTCCTGTTCACATTTCTATTACCTGGACCCATGGAATAAACAGTCTTTGATTTTACGATCAATAGAATCAAAGCCAGTAAAAATATACACATATAAAAATAGGATACATACCAACCTCTATCAATTATAGTTAAACAAGTTGTAAGAAGCTGAGTTATACCTATTTGTTTCCTGGGAGATAGACAATAATCAATGGGTTACATTGCCAGGTTATTGAATATTGTATTCCCCATCATGGCTTGGTTTGCTTTGCCTTGGGAGGCTGGTGAGACGCTGTTTAACTTTGGGCTATTGCCTTCAGCCCCTGAGAAGAAAAGTCAATGGTGCAGGTTATTAGTGGCTCCATTAATCAATGGATCTTTCATCAGAACACCAATGTGAAAAGTCCTAGGTGAAAGAAAGCTTTGCTCAGTTCTGCTGTGGAGAGAGCACACTTCTCAGGGAACCACTAAGGAAGAAGTAGAAAGCCCTCGGATTGGACCACGAGACATGAAGTTCCCATCCTGATTCTGATCCTTTCTAGTGTGACCTTTGACAGAACGTTTGATGTCTTGATGTTCCAGTCTTAAAATAAGGAGCAGAATCAAGTAAGAGATTTTAATATTGGAATCACTTCTGTTCAGGAATTCTCGTATCCATGATCAGTGTAATCTGTTCTAGACAGAGATCAATCCATAGCTTTGAATTTGAGTTATGGAAAACTTAACTGATTGTATTTGTCTAACACTAGTAAAGTCCAGTGAATGAAAAAAATTATGCTATGAACTCATAAGAGTCAAATTTTAAATGAATGCTCTTTCTCCTCTACTATGCATCAAGGGTATACTATCTGGAAAGGCAACAGAAATTATAGTATTTACATTACTATATGTATTTATATTACTGCTCTCTATATAGAATGTCTTTTTAGTATTTTAAAATGTGTTTCCCCAAGAGAATCATACAACATATCAAAAACAATTGACTGAAAATCTGCCAATTCTGTTCATTGATCCTTAAGTTCCGATGGATTTGGTTCTTCCAAGGAACTCGTCATTTTCTCGTAGACCGTCATGAGCTCTCCCTCTCTAAAAGGGGTACATGCTACCGGATGTAAAGAGCTGGCACTGGCAAATGAGGTATGTCATGGACCAAATACAGATGAATATTTAAGTACAACCCAATTAAAAGGGCTCATTTAAATGAGGGTACAAAATGGACTTCCTCAGGGTGAACACTCACAATTAGGGTGAGCATATGCTCCAGAGTGCTAAGGCCGTCCCAGTTCATATTTCCATGCTCAAAATGGTCCTGGTTTGGATAAAAAATTACCTACGGTCACCCTCGCCATACTTATCCAAGTGGTACGTAAATATGGAGAATGAGTCATTCATTTGGGAAACTCAAATCCCCTTTCCCCGAAAACTTTAAAATAGTTCTTCCTAGTTCTAGGCTAGTTTTAGTTGGCCTTGATAAAGATTGCCCTTTCATCTCATGATATGTATTTTGGTGAATATATTCTGAAATGCTTCTTATTTGCCGAATATCAATCTCAATCATGATCTAAATGATTTATTTAACTTTGCATGTATGCATGTTGACCTAAGTAGCATTTGATTAAATGGTTGTGTCTCATACTTTGCTTGAAAATTTAATTGTTAAATTATAAAGATGCCAAATCGTATGAATGTTTTCTCAGTACAGACAATTTTATTCAGCTATTGTGATATAACTTGTAAAATTATTTGCAGTTGCGATTTTTCTCTTCAATAACTCATTCATGTTTAACCTCAATCTATTATATACAGTGAATGTTTTTAAATAAAAAGGAATGTGAAACTATACATAATGCATACATTAAAGCATAACATGATGTATTTGCCTAAAAATTCTTAACCCCTTCAAAAAAGCATCAAGTCCTTTTTCTATGCAGAGTGAGTAGTCGGGCAGCTATGGTCTCATCCTGCCATCTAGTGTTAAACATTCCCAGATTACAAAAACTTCTCCCTTAACTGAAATCATCATAAAATTCTCTCTCTCTTTTTTTTTTTTGTATAATGAAAAATCTCCCATCAACTAGGGAAAACTCCTTAGCAAATATTTTGATGCACATGATAACTAGAGTTATATTATATTATAACTCTAGAGTTATATTATAGAGGTACTTATTGTAGACTATACAACTCAAGTATCAGCTTACACATTGTGGAAAAAATATGTTTCATAAAATATTTAGATGCAAAGGCAATCTTGAATTGAGTAAATGTTAAAACATAAGTTCAACCATACAAATTAAAATGACATTTCACCTTTTGCCTTTCAATACATGCTTAAATATTTGAAATGATCTAAATGTAGACAATTCTGAAGCCCCTGCCTAGGCTATAGGACTAACTCCTACATACCTGGTGGGAGATACAAATCAAATCTTCAAAAGCCTACAGTGGAGTGAAAGGTGTCTCTCAGACCTGGAAAACAGGCCCTTACAAACATGGAAAACATTTGTTCTATCACTGTATGCCAGAAAAAATCAATCATTGGCTATAATCCTGTTCTAACTGAACACAGCTGACATTTTAGAAAGACAGCATTTAGGTGCATACTAATTATCTCTAAGATACATCTCTATAAACATACGTTTTTCATCAGAGAGCAAAGACACAGCCATCCATGGACACATAGTAATTGATCATATACCAGGTGACGTATGTTTGGACAGATACTGGAATCCAAAGATTGGAAATAAGGACTTGACTCTTGCTCTGAAGGAAAGTACTTTCTACCCCAAAGTAGACATTTAGAAAACTATGCTTATTATTGCTCATGCTGTTCAAATACTCAGATCGCTGAGAAGTAACACACTCAGTGACTGAAAGAGATCAGGAATAAGTGGATAGGAAGGCAGGATGAATGGAGAACCTACTTCTTATAGAGAAATGTTTTCTCTCACGGTGATAATTAGGTGCTCTGGAACCTAAAAGGCAAGAGACATAAACTGTTTCACAGATTAGAAAGAAGTGGTTCCTTGGTAGAGCTTCTCAGAAGCAGAGACTGAGAGAAGGGTTTGGGTGCCCATGGTTATTGACGGAGCGCTCTCTAGATTTTAGAGAAGAACATTAAGGGAGTGAATGAAGCAGGACTGGGAATACTAATGAGGTGAGCAACCATGTGACCTCAGCTAAAATCTGGGCTTGGCCTAATTCAAGGGGATAAGGGTCTGGAGTGTAAATTGCAAGTCAGAGTTGTCCTCCCTTGAGGCAAGGAGATGTGTTTTTAGAAGCTCCTTGTTAGTCAGTGTTTGTATGAGGCACTCTGGGGGTGGGGAACATTATTTCTAGGGAAAGTAACTACCGTCAGCTGAGGACAGTTTGGGGCAGGATGAAGCTGGGAGGTATTGGCAGCCAATTCCCCCAGCAACTAAGAGATGAGTGCACCAGCTCAAGAAAGAGTATGTGGGAGGGGCATCAAAACAGAAGACATCTGTAATAGTGTTGACAATAAAAATAAAGCAAAAAAACCCAAAATCAAAAACAGAGTTTACTAGGGAGACTATTAAAAGTAAAGAACACCTGTTCGAGTGTTGCACCTAGGTTGTTCCCAGGGTCTGGAGACCAGTGAACAAGAAGAGAGACCCATGTGAATACATCAGGACTTGGGATGTAGGGCCTGTAGATTGTGGTAAGAAGTTGTATTTTGCCCTATGTACAATGGTCCATGGAGTTTAAGTTTCGTGCTTTCTTTGGGCATGGCTGGGTGTGGTGGAGTGGTAGGCCTGGGGTGAGTAGCCAAGTACAAAAACCTGTCCCTGGAAAAATTTCTATGTCTTTCAGCAAAGTTATTAGTTGAAATTAATGTCCACAATGCTATCCATATGGTATTTGTAGATATTCAAAAAACAAAAACACTGCATTTGGAGATTCTCCTTTAGGGGGATTCATTATAAGAAAATGTAAAAACATTCAGTTTGGGGGTGTATTAATTAAAGTATTTAACACTATCTAGTAGTACTTTCTCGGTTTCTGTTCTGTTTTAGGGGAAGTTGAGGAAGAAACATAACATTGTTGATGATCGTATTTTTTCCAGAAATATGCTGTTTTAGATGTTTTCTTTAACTATGTGAAGATTTTATTTCAACTTTTTAGATGAGGGAACTGAATCTTAGTTTATACAACAGGAACTTGGTAAAAAAAAAAAAAAAGGAACTTGAAACCTAAGTTGTTTGGTTTTTAAATCTGTCCTCCTTCTTTATAACATGATGTGCAAAATATTTAATCTGGCAAACTCCTTCAGATATTTTTGTAGGAAATTACATGGCATATAAGTGAAAGGATGTTAGTTACTGGGGTTTCAGTGAGATAAGTCTCACTGAGAACAAGGAAATAACGGGAACTGGCCCGAGAGGAAGACACAGCACAGTGTGCAGCACTTACATTGCACGTCACCACCAGGTCAGCTGTCTTCCTATTTCAATATGTCTGAGGTCTGGTTTCTATCCAGATCACACATTTCCAACACTATTCATATTTGGATGACAGTGTACGTTTCGGAATGCTTGGAAGAATGGCACAAAGAACGATGATCATTTTTAATTTAAAATTTCTAAGAAACAAAAGATATTGAAATATATTTAAATGAGTTCTACACAATGAACATAGATTTATTAGAAAAATAGAACATTCACTGATTTTGCCCTTTTGTATCCATGTCCAAAATTTCATGTTAAAAATATTATTAGCATCTCTTAGGCAATTACCTCAAAAACGTTGAAAATTTTTCAAATTAACAAATATATGTAATTTTTATATTTTCCTTAATCTTGTTAACAGAAAAAACACTTTATATTTATGCTCCTCATTCTGCAATTTATAAAATTTCTACTCCACCAAACAAAGTTTATCTAAAAGTTCCTTCTCGAACTTTCCATGCCTGACTTGTTTGAATAATTGTTACAGCTGAAAAAGACTGTTTTCTAAATTTTGAAATGTTAAATATTCAACAGGTGGTAACATCAATGGCTGCCATTGTGTTGAATACTTACGATGTAGCGAGCACTACGCGAAGTTCTTTATGGGTGTGCTCATCTTTGCCGTCACAACCATTTCACAAAGAAGAGAGAAGATTAAGGATACCGAGGCTGAGTGAGCTAAAATCCAAGTTAATTTGAAGCCAAATCCCATGTTTATTATTGTGTTTTGTTTGATGTTTTACTTTTGTTCCACAATTCTTAAAAATATTCAGTTGTGTCTGACAGTTTATGGACTGCCAGCAGAGACAAGAAAAGCTGTGTACTGGATATCAGAGATTTTCTCCACAAATGACCTAGATGGTGGGCGCATTCAGTGTGTGTGTGTGCATTCAGTGTGTGTGTGTGTGTGTGTGTGTGTGGCTTGTAAAGGAGAAAAATAAAAGGGAGTTAAACAAAAATTTTGCTAACCTATACTTATCTTTAAAACTTTAAACAATTTATCATTGAACAGTGGCAGGTATTTTGAGTAGAAGAAATTTTAATTGTTTATTTCTTCATCTCTGGAAAAGCCATTTCTTGGCGAGATAGATCATTTAGGTATCTCACAGCTGTTCGCGTTTTGAAAGTCTCTGCAAATCTCTCTAGAGTGATTTACAAATTTTGCGGAACATTCTGTTTAGAGTGGGGAATATTTTTAAAAGAAGGAAGACTATTGGAAAGTCAAAATTCTTGCATTCCGATTCCAAAAATTTACTAAGGGGAAGGAAGTAGCAGCTTCCTCTGGCTTCTAATTCCACTGCACCTGCAGTTTAAAATAGAGAGTTCCATAAATTAGAATCGCACCCTCTGAGGAAATACAGATTAAATATGGATAAAGACCCTGAAGACACAGGTTTATAAGTGACTTAGCTGGTGTTATCTCATAGTGAGAGAACAACAAATCATCAGTAATGTTGCTAAGAATGGGTTAGTTATGGCTTCTTAGGATTTGCTTAAAACTTATTAGAACAAATTGTAGATTGAAATAAAAGAATGTGGTACTAGAAATAATTTATTCTTCACTAAATTTTGCTAGCTCTTTGAAGAATGATTTTAAAAGAGAATAAATACTTTAAGAAATGTTTCAAAACTTTCCATGAACTTTAAGTGCCTAGATGGCAGTGTAAATTGGAAGCACATGTATCATTTTCTTTAGAATGTATGTAATATTGACAGAGAGAAAGTTAATCAGAAATGTTCTTCTAATTGTAAATAACCCCCAAATGTTAAGTCATTTGGAATCTCTCAAAGTGAGTGGGTCCCTGTGTAAAGTAGTAACTTGGACACTTATCATAAAATCTCTTGATGTTTGGGGATCAGGCAGGCACTGAAAAAGGAAATCTGTTACAGGTGTCAATTTGTACATGGCAAATTGCATCGGTATAGGCTACTTTTGAAGAAATACAGCAGATCACCGAAAATGACCATATTATGCTAGAAGAATGTAGTTATGACCAAGTGAGGAGCTTTGCCAATGTTGGTTTTTTTATTTTTAATCAGAATATTTTTTACATATTTTATCTCACTGTTGGTGTTGGATACATTTAACTAGAGAGCATTAAATATTTTATATTTATTTTAATTAATATTTTAGCAAAGCCCTATAGGAACATAAGTGAAAGATCAATTAGCATTAAAGGCTAAATAATCTGTCCCATTTTTGCCATTAAGATGTACATTTCCATCTTTATTTCTACTTCCCTCTTGTATGTGACTTATTCCCCCACATTCTCCCTTGTCCTTTGTGAATTTTCTCTTCATCACTAGTATTTGAAGTTCTTTGTCTATCTGTGTAGAGGATGGGTTGAGTGGCTTTGCTTTTGTTGGAAACAATACATTATTTCAATAGAGAAAATCTATGTTGCTTATTCTGTAAAGTCCCCCTCCCCTCTATTTAGCTCTTCTATTTTTTCCTGAAAACTCTGTAACTTCAAGGATTGGCTCCTTAATTGATATCCTAATTTTCTCATTTTTTCCTATCCCATTTTCCTTTTCTACAGCTTTTTCTTTCAATGGCTTAGAGATTTTCTTCACTTTTCTTCTAGCTACTGATTTTAAATAAATGTGAATTGTTTTTAACATTTTTCCTTTTATTAATAATACTCACCTGAGGATATCTTTATTGATTTGAGAAAGAGAGAGAGAGAGAGAGAGAGAGAGAGAGAGAGAGAGAGAGAGAGGCACTTTGAGAGAGGCTGCCTCCTATATGTTCTTTGACTGGGGGCTGAACACGCAACCTTTTTATTACATGGGACAATGCGCCAACCAACTGAGCCACCAGGCCAGGCCATCTTTTTTCCCTTTATAATCCAGGGTTTTTGTGTCTTTTCTCTGCATATACTAATTATAAGGGTTATAGTAAATAGAAAAATACTTAGGTTTTTATGTCTCTTAAGAACATAGTATTTAAATTTTCTTTATGGAGTTTTTCTCTGAAAGTTTTTTATTCATCTTTTGTGTAATTTACTGTGAGGTATGTTAGTATATGTGTTCTGTTCTGTCTAGCACATATTCTCTATAACTTTTCTATTTGGTATATAGTAATGCCATTGATTTCATATGTTAAAATTGCATAGAGCAATGTGCTGAACTCCAATATTAATTCTAATTGTTGTTTTAGATTCTCTTGGATTTTCAGTTATGACAACAATATGAAAATATATCCAATGCAAGGTTTGTACCTCATTTCTACTTCTTATCATTTTTTATTGTCTGTATATTTATGACTGCCTGGATATGTTGAATGGAAAGCATCTTGGCCTTATTCCTGGGTTTAATGGGAATTTTTCTAAGTATTATATGTTTATCAGATTAAGGAAGATCTCTCTGGTTTTCAAAGTTTTATCCATGAAACAAGAGTTGAAATTAATCAAATGTTTTTCTTTATCCATTGAAAATAGTAATCTGACTCATAATTTTTCATAGTTTTAATGCTTTATTACATTAAATACTGATGAAATTTGAACCATCTTTACATTTCCCAATAAATCATCAGTATTACAGTATTACAACCTTTTCTTTTGCCTCCTGTACCAGTTTAGCTGAGGTACTAATCCTTTTTTAAAAAATTGAAATTTTTCTCATCATGGATTTTTTAGTTAGTTTGAAAGAATTTTTTAAAAGATTTTAAAAATGTATTTATTTTTAGAGAGAGGAAGGGAGGAAAAGAGGGAGAGGAACATCAATGTGTGGTTGATCTCGTGCGCCCCCTACTGGGGACTTGGCCCTCCACCCAGGCATGTGCCCTGACTGGGAATCAAACTGGAGATATTTTGGTTCTCAGGGCGGCACTCAGTCCACTGAGCTACACCAGCCAGGGCTTGAGTTAGTTTAAAAAAAATATTTCTCTTAGCTACTCACATTTTTTATGTCCCCTCAAACTTTGTGCCTGGAGCAAGTGCCTCGCTTGCCTCAGTCTAACCCCAGCCCTGACCATCATATCACAAATTTCAGACAGTGCTTATCCCAGCTGGGAGTGGGATTGTGAATCAAATGTGGTCAATCAGTCTAAACATAGTGTTCGGGTCAAGTCTAGTGAAAGGACATTTGGGTCAAAGACAGTGAGGCCACGATTTTTTTTCTTCTTAATGAAGACTTTAGTTCTTACAGCAGGTATAGGTTCACAGTAAAACTGAATAGAAGGTTAGGAGTTTTCCCATGTATCCTCTACCATGACATGTGTACATAACCTCCCCCGTGATCGCCATCTGCACCCGAGCGCTACGTGTGTTATAACTGTCGACCTGCACTGACATATCACGACAACCCCAAGTCCACAGTTTACCTGAGGGTTCCCTCCTGGTGGCGGACGTTCTGTGGGCTCGAACAAAAGTGCAGTGGTGTGCTCCCACCACTGTGCTGCCCCACAGAACAGTCTCACCGCCCCAAACTCTGCTGTGCTCCACCTGTGCATCCCCCCCAATGCTTGGCGTCACTGTTTGTTTTACTGTCTCCATAGTTTGCTCTGTCCAGAATGTCATATAATTGGAACCATATGGTACATACAAAGCCTTTCCTGATTAGTTCCTTTCACTTAGTAATGTGCATTCAGTTTTTTCCATGTTTTTTCATGGCTTGGCAGTTCCTTTCTTTGGGGCACTAAATAGTATCTCACTGTCTGGATATATCACAATTTATTTAGCCGTTGACCCACGGAAGCACTAAAGGGCATTTTAGTTGCTTCCAAATTTTGGCAATTATGAATAAAGTTGCTAAAAATCTGTGTCAGGTTTTTGTGTGGACATAAACTTTCAGCTCCTTCAGGCGAATACCAAGGAGTGTGCTTGCTGAAAGGATTATTAAGATATGTTTTAGTTTTGTAGGAATCTGTCAAACTGTCTCCCAAAGTGGCTAAACCATTTTGCATTCCCACCAGCAATGTATTTAATATGAGTTGCTCTTTTTCCACGTCTTTGCCAGCATTTGGTGGTACCGGTGCACCTAATTTTGACCTTTCTAATGTGTGTGTAGTAGGGGCTCATGGTTGGTTTCCTTTGCATTTCCTTGATGACAGAGGATGTGGCACACCTTTTCACGTACTTATTTGCCACCTGTATTATCTTCTTTGGTGAGGTGGTTCCTAAGGACTTGGCCAATTTTTAATAGAGTTGTTTTCTTACTCTTGACTTTTAAGAGTTCTATTTATTTTGTCTATTAGTGCTGTGTCAGATGTGTTGTTTGCAAATATTTTCTCCCTCTCTGTGGCTATATCTTTACCTCTTGGTGATGTCTTTTACAGAGCAAAAAGTTTTAATTTAATGAAGTCTATCTGGTCAATTATTTCCTTCATGGATAGTGCCTGAGGCTTGGACTTCAATTCTTTGAGGTAAGGGAGTCCAAACTTTTCAAGAAAATGTTTCCCTAAAACAATGTGGGCCTTCAATTCAGAAAGTATCCTGAAACTTTGTGAAATTAGAAAATAAAGGCAAAAATATTTGGCTGCAGAATCAGGGGTAAAGATAAATTGAGTTTGATGACAGTATGAAGCCCTGATCTATCCATACTTAAGTCAAGTACTCTGGCCTTTTCATTTTTGTGGTTAAATATATCTGTTTTGTTTTTGACTGTTTGGGTCAGAATTTTTTTCATCTGTGAGCAAGTTGATGAAATCATATTCATTGTCCTAATGCTCTACTTTATTTATTGTCCTATGATTAAAGATATACAAACACCTCCCTTCTCCCTCTCCCTCATGAAATGAATTACCAGGTATCACTGCTCACTTTGAAAGTTGTCTGAATAATTCCAGCCAATTCACCAATGTGTGTTTAGAGTAGTTCTCACATTGGATGTGAGGGACTGATAAGATCCAGGCTTCCTGCTCTGCATAGCAGAGTGTGGGAAAAGCAATTGAGGTAGGTCTAAACTAAAGCCCTTGAGAAAGAATTGAAAGTCAAAAGTGGAAAAAACTAAATCGAAATTATTATTTCATAAAAACCAGACAAAAGCAGAAATGACTGATAAAAAATCCAAAAAGTTCCCTAAATAGGGCAACTGTAGTGTTGTTTTCTTCTTTTTTCTGGTATAGAAATGGGCCGGACCCACTTCAGCAGTCAGGCTGGAAGTCATTTATGTAAGGTATACTTCCATGACATATATATTGAAGTATATACGTCATGTTTATAAAGTTATGTGAGATGGTTTGTAGAATTGCAAACATAATGGAGTAAGTGTAGAACATGTGGACTGTAATGCACAGTATACTAGTTTGTGTGACAAATGTGAAACATAGCATAGAGATGCACATGTGTAATTAAAAGGGAATTATTAGGAAATTCAAATGAAAGGAGGTAAAAGTTGATTGGATCTAGTGGAACATTTTTTATTTTTGTCTTTGGACATTTTATCTTTGTGATAACTGAAGAACACTACATTATTTTTGAACTATGAGAAACTTCATGAATACAGCAATCATACTTTATTATTCAAAATGTATAATTTTTTCTTATAGTGTAAAATATACAATCATTTGAGCAGTTTTTAGAAATGACTTTTTAAAATTTTGAGCAGAGATAAAGTATGTAAAATTGATACATGCTATATAATGTAATCCTTTACAAATTTATATTTGTATGCATTTGATTTGCAAAACAAAACAAGACAGTACTTCCAGGGGGCTTTTTGTTTAAAAACACAGTAAAAATAATATCTGCCTGCATTAAACACTGAAGCCATCTTGATATAAGCTTCTTTCTTAAGATTTTACTTCTTTATTTTTAGAGAGAGGGGAAGGGAAGGAGAAAGGGGGAGAAACATCAATGTGTGGTTGCCTCTCACGTGCTTCCATCTGGGGATCTGGCCCTGGACCCAGACATATGCCCTGACTGGGAATTGAACTGGTGACCCTTTGGTTCGCCAAATGCTCAATCCACTGAACTACACCAGCCAGGGCTTCATATAAGTTTTTTCTGACTAAATAATGACCCCGTGAATGTTTATTAGAGAAAACAATTAGTCAACTTATTACCAAACTAAAGAGGGGTTCGGCTACCTGCTGCCATCAAAAGGCAAACTCTGGAGGCAGAGGCTGGTGAGAACGGAAAGGGTTTTTATTCAAATGCACAAGGATCTGGAAGGATGGGGGACTCTCAGTCATCAGGCTCATCTTGTCCATATCACACACACACAACCCCACCATCCCCAGCAAAACCAAAAAAAAATGGCAGTGTCCAGAGTTCCTGCTTCATTTTAAAGTACAATCCTTTGGAGCCCAAGGCAGCTAAGTGGTCATCCAGGTAGCTTAGTTTATTCCCAGCTTCTGTATGGCTTCAGGCTCCCTCCTGGAGTCTGAGTGGGGTGCCGGCACCACCATTGGCCATGTGGCTTCTGGCAGCAAGGCCCCATGCTCCTGGGTGGTGGAGCTGGCAAAGGCACTGGCAAATGCTCCACTAGGTCAGCAAGAGAGAGACCACTTCCTGGAGGCCATGGGCCACACAACTACAGTCCCATGGCCCATGGAGAGGGCAGGTCCCTAGCAGCAGACATAAGAGAGTTTCCTTTGTCTTCCTGGGTTTATATTAGTTTCAGGTGTGGAATAGACCAGGTGATTCCACATAATAACCAATTAACTTCCTAGATTTCTGCATGCTCTGCAAAGGTCCACGCCCTGACCAATCCCTATTTTTTCTCCAGGCTAGACTGACAGGCCTCTTTGGTCCAACACCTCTCCCTGTTGGCATTCTGACCTCTGTGGCCCCTGTGCCTGCCTTCCCCAGTATCACACCCAATCAGGTACTGGCAGTGCGTAGGAGGGCTTTCCCCCTATTGAATTATCTTGCTCGGCTTGCGTGTTCTCAGTGCAAAACTTCCTTGAAATTCAACATCCTTGTCATGGCCCCGGGTGGTCTGTGCAGCTATTGTCTGGCCACTCTCCATGCCCTCAGTGCCTGGATGAGGAGCATGGCTAAGTGCAGAAGTGGCTCCAGCTGCATCTCCTGGGTGGCCCCTCCTTTTCCTGTCCTTAGTCTGGACAGGCATCTATTGGTATCAGATTCACCAGTGTGCTGTTTATATGTCCTTGCTGGCAACTTGCTACTTGACTGAAGGAGACTTTACCCTTTCTTCAAAGCTGTTACTACCCATGTATAAATGACAACAGAACAGAGTTTGCAAAGGATTTCGATTTCCAAAAGTCTCAAATTCTCATTTTAAGTCAGTTATTTGTGTGCTGGATATTTAAAGATTTAAAACTGTTCTTAGGTGGACAAATTAATAGTATTTTGCAATGCTGTAAGTGTGATGCTGTGGGATGAAAGTGATTTGTGAATGTATCCTAGGACTTGTCCTGTTGTCTTGAAACATCAGCTGGATTTTATAGCTTCCATCAGCTGGACCCTGACTTCTGATGAATGGTCTGGAGAATGTCACATGTTTCAAATGGAAAACAGCATGAATAAGCTGGGTGATTAAGAAATATTAAATGAATAGTGAATGCCATTTAACTAAATTGAAGAAGATAATTCATATCTTGAAATTAAATCATGGGGAGTAGGGTGGGATTAAGCGCCAAAAGTGAGTCCTTGGAGGATTTTTAGTGGAGAAATATACTGAATTAATTCATAGGAATTATCAATACTGAAGTGAAGAATGAAGTAGAGGTAAAAAACCTGGGAGTTGAATGAACTTCATGAAAAAGGAAGCAATAGTGATTTGGGATTGATTAGATGTAGAATATAAGAGGAAATATGAAATAAAAATTGGGTTCAATCTTTTGATCCTGATGAACAGAAAGAATAATGATACTGTTGCTAGAGAGTGGTCATTAAGCTAAACTAAATGGATGAAGTGATTAATTGTTTCTAGATGACAGGTTCAAAGTTAAATGTGAAGTGTGAGGTGAACAGTACAGAAAATGAAATGTGTAAGAGGCTGTAGAAAAATATAACCAGAGACTTTGAAGTTAAGAACAATCTAACAATAGCTGGGAAGGGGGGGGCAGTGGGAAGAGGGGATTACAGGAACTACTATAAAAGACACATGGACAATACCAAGGGGGAGGGTGGAGGTGGGGGAGGGAGGTGGGTTCAGCTGGGGTGGGGTGGAAGGATGGGGAGAAAAGGCATACAACTATAATTGAATAACATAAAAATTAAAAAAAAAGAAGCTATAGAGATGCCAGATTGTGTGTGGCTCAGCAGAAAAGGAAGAGTGTAGATCCGGAATTAGTGCATTAACTCCAGAGAAATGCTAAAGCCCCAAGAGTGAACAGTGCGTGAATTTTGTAGCAGGACCTTTCTGAGACTTTTCTTTTCCTCTTCTATACAAATAACATGCTTTTTTAAAAAAATTAAGAATTATTTGTTGCATGCACAAAATCTAATAATGAGTGAATGAGTTTAAGGAGGTTTAAATACTTTTGGTAAGAAAAAATTTTTCTTAAACAATGAAATTAGGAAGTACATAAGCCAAATTTCCTTTAGCCTGCCATGAAAAACTTCCCTTTTGTAGGAAGTTTCTTCTTTTCATGATGTGTATTTAACACATAATTTATTCAACCACCTTTATTGATATAACGGGTCATTAGTGAGCAAAAGAGAAAGTTAAATCAGACAAAATCAGGCTGGCAAGTGACAGAATTGACGATTCTTTGTTCGAATGTGGTTTGGCTCAAGATCCTTTGATGCCCATTTTTTAATTGGGTTGTTTGTCTTCCTGGAGTGGAGTCGTGTGAGTTCTTTATATATTTTGGAGATCAGGCCCTTGTCTGAGGTATCATTGGCAAATATGTTTTCCCATACTGTTGGTTCTCTTTGTAATTTGGTGCTGTTTTCTTTAGCCATGCAGAAGCTTTTTATTTTGATGAGGTCCCATTTGTTTATTCTTTCCTTTATGTCCCTTGCTTTAGGGGATGTGTCTGTGAGGATGTTGCTGCGTGGAATGTCTGAGATTTTCCTGCCAATGTTTTCCTCAAGGACTTTTATGGTGTTACGACTTATATTTAAGTCTTTTATCCATCTTGAGTTTATTTTCGTGTATGGCGTAAGTATAATAGCCAAGTACTGGAAGCAACCGAAGTGCCCATCAGCAAACGAGTGGATCCAAAAACTATGGTATATTTACACAGTGGAATTCTACGCAGCAGAGAGAAAGAAGGAGCTTATACCCTTTGCAACAGCATGAATGAAACTGGAGAGCATTATGCTAAGTGAAATAAGCCAGGAGGTGAGGGACAAATACCATATGATCTCACCTTTAACTGGAACATAATCAATAGAAGAAAAAAAGCAAACAAAATATAACCAGAGTCGTTGAAGTTAAGAACAATCTAACAATAGCCAGGGCGGGGGGGGGGGGGGGTGGGCGGGGACAGTGGGAAGAGGGGATTACAGGAACTACTATAAAGGACACATGGACAAAACCAAGGGGGAGGGTGGAGGTGGGGGAGGGAGGTGGGTTCACCTGGGGAGGGGTGGAGGGATGGGGAGAAAAGGCATACAACTGTAATTGAATAACAATAAAAATTAAAAAAAAAAAAGATCCTTTGATGCACTCGTCAATGCAAAAGGAGAAGTATGTCTAGGGAGGGTAGCCTATAGTAGAAATCTACTGTTACCAGGTCTTTCCAAATGCACGAGTGAGTCATCTTTGTCAGAAGAAGGTGCTTGTCACCATTTTAGATGTGAAAATCCAAAAGTGCTTGTTTTTAATGGCTACATTTCTCACTCTGGGCATGGGCTCTGCAGGAGATCATCCTCATGTACATTGTATATACATGTAGGAGCAAAACAAAGAAGTGACAACATATTATGAAATAGATGAGGACCAGAAAGAAAAACAGACTGATGTGATGTGGCCAGCCCTCTGATAATTTGTCGTTAAATGGTAAATAGAAAGGGATCAAGAGAATAAATAAATTCATAGTAATCATTTAATAAATTATAACCCTAGAATTGAGTAGATTGGAAAGGAATGCTGATGAAAATGTATTAATAACAGGAAATATATGCATAAGAAATTCATGAAAATATTAATTAAAAAGGATTTTAAAAAGTAGAAATAATAGTGAAAAGCTTCATCTAAAACATTTAGATGTTGTAATGATATCCTATTTCCACTGAATGCTTCTTTCTTTTTCTTTTAACTTTGTTTAATCCTCCTTTTGACACTTTTTTGATGAAACCTATAAAACGAAAAGAAACAAATTTATGCATGATAAAATGAATATAAAGTGCTTCTCAGATAAGGTCAAGTTAAAGGAGTTCATCATCTCCATGTGCTTATTATATGAAATGTTAAAGGGATTTATCTAAGAAAAAGAAGATAAAAATATGAACAGTAAAAATGACAGCAAATTCACAGTTATTAACAACCACATCTAAAACAAAAACAAAAGAAAACTAAGCAAACAACTAGGACAGGAACAGAACCAGAGAAATGGAGATCACATGGAGGGTTATCAACAGGGGAGTGGGAGGGGGAGAGAGGGGAAGAGGTATAGAGAATAAGTAGCATAAATGGTAGGTAGAAAATAGACAGGGGGAGGGCAAGAATAGTGTAGGAAATGTAGAAGCCAAAGAACTTATATGCATGCCCCATGGACATGAACTATAGGGGGAGAATGTGGGAGGGATGGGGTGGGCAGGATGGAGTGGAGTGAAGGGGGGGAATGGGACAACTGTAATAGCATAATCAATAAATATATTAAAAATGATTTATTGTGTCACTTTATCTAAAATGTCCTCATTATCTTTTAATATTTAACATAACAAATGTGACTAGTTTAAAAGCCTCTATTTTGTCTATATCTTTGTACAGGACAACCTATTTCTAAGAAAGTCAGTTTGCAGATATCAAAGTTAGGTAGAATGAATCAACATGTTTATCTTTATCATTTACTTTCAGTTAGATGTTCATGATCATTTTATTAAAAACATAAATGTGTGGCTGTGTATGACTGGTGGAGTATAGATGATTTTATTTACATCATCAACACTATTCTATAAATATGTAATTTTTATATTCAGAAGAAAATATTTAATTTTGTTCATTATAGAAAGCTTAAATATATTAATATAATCCTTTGAAATGGAAATTTGGTGTGTAAATATTAAAAGAATAAAGTTACTTTTCCATTAATTATTTTTCTATGAAGATACATTAAGAGAAATTGCAGGTAATATCCAGCAATATTCTCTTAATGTAGTTGAAAAGGGAACATTTATTAGATAAATTATAACACTTTGTTTCTTATAATAAATAGAACTAATTTCACATTTTTCATAGATTAAAAATTCATTTATCCTTTGAATAAAATTGTTTTCTTAACAGTAGTGAATTAATGCTAAGAATGTCTTCTCTACCTTTTCTGCAAGCCCTCAGACATGATCTTTTGGAAGTAAAATTGTTTTCATTCCCTCCACATCCACTGTAATTAAATGGGAGACATGTCCCAGTAACTGAATCGTAGTAGAATCTTCTCACGTTTGCTTTACACAATCCTCTGTCTGCTGGGGTCAGACACCAGGAGGGGCTGCGATAGCCTAAGAACATGAAGAAAACATAGTAAGTCATTATATGATTGTTAATCTGAGACTTTCATGTTACTGTTTATAGATGAGTGCTGTGGCACTTATATGTGAAACAGTAACCTAAATAAATAAAAGTAGTACTTAGTGAAATTCATGTATTTCAATTCCATGAAAATGCTTAACCAATCCCTAAGCATCTGCTAGACTGAGACCTCCAATAGATGAAAAACCAGATACATTTGCTAAGGGAAAGAACTATGAGTACTGTCTATATATATAACAAAAATCTAGTACATAACAAAAGCAACAACTATTAAACAATTTAACTTCTGATAGTTTGTCAATGATATACCCTAAAAACTATTAATATTTCCATATCATTTGTTCAAGAATCAACTTTTAAAAAGTCCCGATGAGCAGCACCCTTACTTGTTCATGAAACACTGTCTAGAATTGAAAAAAATAGAAATAATCTACATACCTATACATGAGTAATGGAGTGTACTACATTAAACATCTGCAGTTGATTCAAAAAATATAATACTGTGCATATGTTTTAGAAATAAGGTGTACATATGAACAAACATAATAACATATCTAGCAAATAGGATCAAGTATAATCATAAGACATAATGGTATAGTAATATATGTTTGCATATGGGAAAATTCGGGGAGAAGATAGGTACCAAACTATTCACAGTAGTCTATCTGTCTTCTTCCCCATTTCACAGGCATGCCTGTAAACACAAAACTGTCTTATTTTTCTCAGACCGCCAGTCCTCATGACAATTCCAGTCATGTAAGAGGCACACGATATTTGTTGAACTGAAGTTAAGTACAATGTCTCTACCTCAGGTTGGAAACATAGGTTTGCAAGTCCTCTGATTTGAAATAAGATTCAAAGACACAAAACATTTATTGATATTTTATAATTATGTTTTAGTTGTATCAGTGTTTTATGTTATTTCAGAAACTCATAATATTAAGTAATTAAATGCAGATGCTTCAAATCAAGGCTTTAATTGTATTAAAATTATCACTAATAAAATATGTATAAATAATACCTCTGATTGTTGTATTTTTTCCCATTATCAATCTCCATTGACACTAATCATCATCATCAATTATTAATACTTTTAGCTCTTATTTTGTGTTAAATAGTAAATTAAACATTTTATATTTTTCATCTCAATTCCCAATCTTCACTAAACTTTATGAGGTATTGCTCTCCACATATAAGAAATGAAGAACCTGAGGCTGAGAGTTGTGTGATTTTTTTAAAGGCCACAGAAAGTTGGTAAATAGAAGAACTAGAATTTAAACCCATATCTTTCTGCGCATAAAGCCAACACTCTTAACCACTATGATATGTCATCTGAAAACTAAGAAGAAAATAAAAACAACTAAGCAAAGATATTTTTTGATTATGAAATAAAGTTGTCACAACTTTCTCTTTATACTCGATTTCCCAAATTTCTCTTCTTTAAAGCGTAGGTTCGGAATGTCTTTGAATGTCTCAGATGCTTCATACCCTCGGCTACCTGTGTGAAGTTGGAATGTACCCAGTTTGAAGAGGAGAAAGATATCCAATCAAAATAGACAGCAGACAAGAAGGCGGCAAACAAGTCTGAGGAGCAACGGCGCTGAGCCGAACAGTATTCAGAGTGCTCAAACATTTAAAGGCAAGGAGTACTGGGTTGTCCTGTTCACTGTGGACTGATTCTAGAAATGATAGACCAGACTTCCTGGCTTCTGTGCACTCTGTGATCATATTTGCATGGCCAGCCAGATCCATTTAGTGGCATGAAGATGTGACAGAAAACTCAAAACCTCATTCTGTAGTGTCCGTAGGGAAGATAGAGTTGGGATGTTCCTAATCAACACATTTTATATCAATGCTTCCCAAATTCATTCCTGCAGAGATCATCCGGGAGTCAAGAAGAAAAAGGGCAGTCGTTACTTTATACACAACATAGAGAAGCTTTTCTGACTTGTTCCCACCTCATTCCTGACTTGCCGTATAATAGTCAACACTGAATCCATGTATAATAGGGAGTTTTTTTAGCAGGAAACATGTGCCATCAAATTAGTCTTATTAATTTATAATTAAGTTTTTATTTTATTTTATTCATTTGTGGATCGGTTTTGAATTATAGCTGTATCACAGTCACAGGCGTAAGAAGTTACTTTCTACTATCTTACTTGTTCATGTAAACTTAACGTCTTCCAAAATTACTTGGTTTCCAAATTGGAAGTCTGTGATTGTTCTCTTTTAAAGATACCTGCATATTATTTTAAGTTTTAGAAATACTTCTCTGGACAAATCTTATGACCAGGGCAAACATTCATCTTTGTTAAACACCAGACACGGTCCAGGAAGAAAGGGATTAGCTAAAGTAGTCAGTGGTCACCTTGGGGACTGGGTTTTGATGGCAGCAGTCTTGGCAGGGAAGTGCTATATTTTTGTTTCTCACCATCTCCTCTGACAGGAAGTAGAAGGTCTGATGGATCCTCTCCACAGGTTCTTAGCTATTTTTGGAAAGCCAGCTTGTCAGAAAATCAGCATGTGAAACCCCAGATTCACCACGTAGGCATACTGAGATTATGAGGGAAGTTTTTATGCTTCCTGGTCTGAGAACACGTTATGAAAAGTAGAATTCTTCGCTGGGACTGTGGAAGTGAGTTGTCAATGAAAAGGGGCTTTTCAGAAGCGTGGACAGTGCCAGTGGCTCAGCGTGGTAGGCAGCTGACTGTCTACCGGGGGTGGGGCAAAACAGGTTACCGTTGGGGGTATTCTTGTGTAATTATTTATTAATTATCATATTATTTATTATTAATCTACTTTGGCCAGCCCTTGCATATTATATTTTTATATATTATATATAGTATATCTGAAGTACACATCTGATCTCTGTGATCATTTATCTATCCATCCATCCCTAGCTATCTATATGATGTGTATGCCACCTGGTTTTCCTGAGTCAGTATCAGATTATGCTTTTTTTACCCTTTTTGTTGGGGGGGTATATTGTGTCTCTCCATATATGATTTTCAAAAATGAAATAATTTAAAAAAACTTTTACATATCCTTTTTCTACAAAATTTTACAAAGTCAATTTTCTGTCAATACATACATATTTAAAGTAAGTAAAACATTTTTTAGCATCCCATGTTCATTTTCATTAGTGTCCCAGTTTGGATTACACATGACTGCTGAGGTTAAACTACATACAAAGGACTGATGGTCTGAACAAAGCAGGTAAGACTGAGAATGGAAGAGACAGGAATAGATGTTTCATTGGAAAAAGCCGTGGAATATAATGACTGGCTAGAAACAGAGAAGTGACTAAAGTCTGCCATGCCCTCTTCTGGAATAATTGGGAAAATGGTGTCAGAACTCTGAGAGTTTGAAAAGGGATAAAAATTCCAAAAATACAAGTCTTTTGTCTTTGAAGCCTGTGTTTCTTCTTTGTGCCAGGATTCTTAGCTCAGACAATTTGCTCTCACCTGTGCACAGGTGCATGCTCAGAAAATATGGTGTAAAAATCCCTTCAAGACAGAGTTGTGATCACCCAAGTAGCCTATTAATACTGAAATGTGGAAGTAAAAGGAGAAAATGAAACCTCAATTATGCGTAGTATGAATTCACCTATCTCGACTGTAGGGGGCTCACTGGAAAAATTATTTTCCCAAACTCACTGCAATATTATGGAAGTTAAGAATAAATAACAATTAAAAAGAATTACCAACCATTTCTAGTAACATTGAACAGAACTTCTAAAATGCTTGTCCAGTATCATTATGAAGGAGAACTATTAAAATTATATTTATGTACATCTCACTTAATAACTGTAACACAATCTAGCTACATTTTTGGAATATTCATGTGCTCTGCCTAAGGTTTATTACTTAATGTAAAGAACTTTAAATGAATGATATTCTATTTATATTGTAGACCATGTACTATTCCTATAAACTGA
The DNA here is from genome assembly GCF_022682495.2 of Desmodus rotundus. Classification (NCBI taxonomy): domain Eukaryota; kingdom Metazoa; phylum Chordata; class Mammalia; order Chiroptera; family Phyllostomidae; genus Desmodus; species Desmodus rotundus. Next base: position 170,884,318 of record NC_071388.1, read on the forward strand.
GTCAAAACCTTAAATAATTTTATATCATTTCAAAAAACCTAATATTCAGAGAACCTTTCACATTGACTAAAACCTGGAATGATATCAAAAGTGGCTTTATAGACCTGAGCAAAGCCCTTTGAGGAGTGCAGCAGGACTAACCTAGCTGTAGAAAGGGCAGGGCACGGTTGCCTTGCTCCCCTCTGACACTTGGATGGGATAGAGGAGGGATGTTGTCGGTCTCAGATAACAGAGCGGGACAGCTGCACTCCCACCTTCTGCATCTTGGATGAGGAAGAGAAGGGATTATGCATGTTTTAGGACGAGTAGAGACAGACCTCTGTCGTCACCCTTTACCTGGTAAGCCACCCTTCACACCGAATTTACTGAAGCATTGCAAAATTTTCATGTTTTAGATAAGAATGTTTACAAAACAAAAGAAGAAGAATATATCATGCTTACAGAAAAAGAGGGAAAGGGATCAAATTGGGTGGAAAAATTTAGATTTTGAAGCAAATAAATATAATAAAGTAGTTCTAGATAAATAAAGGAGGCAATACGCCCTAATTTTAAATGAAGATATTATGAAAGTATCATCCCCTAAGTGTTTATTATTTTAAATAAAAATCCTCTTAATTGAGCTTTCTTTTAAATTCAAGTTGTGAATTTTTATGGCTTCCTTCATTAATCGTTTACTTTCGCAACTGTTAATTTATTGATGACTATTAGTGCACGTCTAATAAAAGCAGAGAGAGGGCATTTATCAGATAGCATTTAAAAGTCATTTATTGCCCTGGCTGGTGTGGCTCAGTAGTTTGAGTGCTGGTCTGTGAACCAAAGGGTTGCTGTTTTGATTCCCAGTCAGGGCACATGCCTGGGTTGCAGGCCAGGTCCCCAGTGGGGAGTGAGTAAGAGGCAACCACACATTGATGTTTCTCTCCCTCTCTTTCTCCTTCCCTTCCCCCTCTCTAAAAATAAGTGAATAAAATCCTTTTAAAAAGTCATTTACTGCTAAAAATAGCTGAGTCATACCATATGACCCAACAATTCCTTTTGTGGGTATTTATGCAAAGACAATAAAAGCACTAATTTGAAAAGATATATGCACTGCTAAGTTCTCTGCAGCATTATATACGATAGCCAAGATAGGGAGGCAACTGAGGTGTCTTTGATAGGTGAATGGATCAAGGAGATGTGGTATATATACACGATGGAATATTATGCAGCAATAAGAAAGAATAAAATCTTGCCATTTGTGACAACATAGGTAGATCTAGAGGGTATTATGTTAAGTGAAATATCAGACAGAGAAAGACAAATACTATATGGTTTTACTTACATGTGGACTCTTAAAAATCAACAAACAAGCAAAACAAAACAAATACAGACTCATAGAAACAGAGTGAAAACAGGGAAGGGGAATACAGTCAATGGTATTGTGACAAATTGCACAACAAATGATCACTAGAATTAGTGGGGTGATTACATTGTAAGGTAAAAAAGTTCCAATCACTATGCTGTACACCTGAAAGAAATATAGGCAATGTAAGATTGTATACTAAGTTCACTCAAATAAAAAAATAAATTTAAAAACTCATTTACTTTCTCAAACTTATTTTCTTTTTTTCTTCTTTTTATTTTGGTAGTGTATCTTCAAAAATCATAATTTTCATAGAGTTCTTTATAAAACTTGAAGGCAAAAGCATGCTCTAACCTACTCTAATCTTTTTTAATGATAAATGCCAACATTCTCTATTTGAATTAGTACAGTGACCTGAACACAAAATATTGAAACATACTGAAAACTGATTTCACACATTTTTTACTTGTAGTTATATTTCATCACATGTATATTTAAACCCATTTATAAGTTTGTCATTCTAAACTCTCACACCTTTCACAGCAATAAGATTGAGCATGGTTCTCAACACGTGATATTTACCTGGACGAAACAAAATGTCATTGAAAGACACAGGGCTGGAAGGATACATAGAAACAATTCAATGAAACTATTTAGTTTTAAAGATAAAAAATCAAAACTACAAAGCTATTTATCATTATTTCAGACAAAGTGGTCTTTAAAAATTTAGACTCAAATCTGGCATTGAATTCCCTGCTCTCATTGTAGACACTAAGGACCTTACGGCCTTTTGGATACGCCGTGCGGTTCCAGTCGCAGCGAAATGTTGCGTGCCCTTTATGACATCCCCCGCATGTCAGAACGTGGCCGAAATGCCTACACTTTAGAGGATTTCATCCTGAGGCACTCAATTCATTTTTGAAACTAACATTAAAAATAAATACAGGACGAAATTTATGCTTTAGATTTCATACATTAATATGGATTCTTAGGCTGCATGGTGGGAGATAAGGAAAAATGGAGATGTGGGGTGGGGGTGGGTTGAAATGGCCAGGACTGCGGGTGAGGCACGAGCAGAACTTAATTCTCCTCTAACATGACAGTGTTTCAAGTACAGAGAGCATTCATGCTGTTTGCTCTTGGATGTCACGTCTCCTTACACTTTCCAGCCCTGCTGTACACATGTTCGTGGTTCTCAGGGCTCTGTGACGTCTAAGTTCTGGCATTCAAGGCTGAAGCAAGTCCCACAGACATGATCGGGTCTGTGTGGGGCTGAGCTGACTTTTAGATCCCTCATTCCGGATGAGTCATAGTCAACAATTTGCAGTGCTTTAAATCCATCTGGGAGAATTGTTGTTTACTTTCTGTTTGCATACTTGCTTATTATTTTGTCGTAAAGAGAGATGCTCAAAGACGTCCTGACTCTGAGCCCCGTCTGATTCTCACGGCCAGGGTGGAGAACCTCGGGCCCAGACACTAAGTCTCTTTTCAGCCTCAGATTGCAATTTTAGTAGCCACAGAATGCTTTCAACTCATGCCAAGTTCCCATTTCACACTTGCATATGGACTAAATCTAAGTAAAATCTCCAGTTTCTGAATGACCACGTGATCTTTTAAAACTTGGGTAGAAGTAGGACCTTACATTTATCCCATTAATTATCAGCTTTTTAGGCTGTTTTGAACTTTTCAGATATTTGTGGTTTCCACTTATATTTTCCAGTGCTTTCTCTATTTTCACAGCTCTGCAATTTTGTGGGCATAGTTCCTCTATGATTGTTTAAATTTGAATAATAAGTTGACAGGGTAGAGCCCAGAAAATAGTTCTGCACAAGTCCAAAAGAAAATTTTCTTCAAAGTGACATAATCTTTGGGGATAGTTATTCAAAAAATTCTTAATTTGTCCTGGGACTAACAGCAGAGACTGGGTCCGATGTCACATGAAGAGCACTTACATCAGCCTCTGACACACTGCTGCCATTGTGATTTGAACATCAGACATTGAGATGATAGTTTATAGAATCATTTTATAAATTAAATTTGGCATAGACTTAAATATCATGTGATATGGAATCAAAAGCCCATTTCAATGCATATGTAAAAATAGATTAGGAAAATTATTACTTTTCTGATATTAAATGTCTTAAAGATTTTGAATCTCAGTATTTTAACACACCTATTATTCAATAAAAAGAGAGGTATAATTTTTTTAAAAAATCATAGTTCTAATATGCATTCCACTTTTATTGTTAATATGACAATATTTCTCTGGCAGCAAATTAAAAAATAAAATAAAATTCTTACCCAAAGTTGTGATAGGCTTGGTAGACTGGGGTGTCGAGTGGCCATTATCGACAGGAACAGGCTGGGTGCTGGTATTGTTCACTGGAAAACATACAGTCAATTAAAGTGTGAGACACCGTCACAGGCTCATAAACAAAAGCACAGCACAGCTGTTGTGGTAAGAAAAGCAAGCTTTTAGAAGTTTTATTCACATGGCTATGTTAAATTAGTGTGCAGTGGGTCTTTTAAAAAGTTACACATATAAAAATAAGATAACATTTTCATGAGTAACTTTGTGATTGTTAGTAAAAAAAAAAAGCATGAGGTTGAATGTTTAAGTCAATCCTTCAATAAATTTTATGGTCACATAAAACCGATTGATTTTAGGTGGAAGTTTCCAAAGAACTACTTGCCCTCAAATTTCTATAAACTTAAGGATTTCAGCAGTCCTACTCTTGTGCCTAAATGATAATACAGTTTTCTCAGGTAAGAAAATTAAATAATGTAACTTAAAAATACTCTGTTGGATTTGTGGAAACAATTGTCCTTGTAGTTAGATTTCTTAAATACCTGTGTTTAAATATTTTTTTTAACATAATGACTAATTTCTATCAGATTTGCGTGGCTAAAACAAAAGCTAAGTAAACTTGAACATCCTGTAAGATGTCATGTTTTTCAAAACATGCCTATAAATGAAGTAAAGTCAAATGAGAAATGAACTTACATGGATTCTCACAGGTGTTCTTGCATTCTTCCAGTGATTGGAAGTTGTTCATGTTGCCCAGGCACCCACCGTATACGAAGCTCTCACACTTCTTTGACTGGTTGTTATAAAAATACCTAATGAAATAGGCTCGACAGATTCCAACCTCTTCTTCCAAAAAGCAGAAATCTGGCTTTTCTAGAAATTATAAAATATCAGAAAACAGTACCCCTTTTTATAAGTAATTTATTTATGTTAATTAAATTTATAAGAACCTAGTTGTGTTGAAGTTACTTAAGGAATAAATATGAAAAATTAAAAGTAAGGTAAAATAACTTTTCAATGCTACAATATTAAAATTATTGTATTTACTGTGACATTTAGAATAAGGAAGATGCAACTACTGTCACGCATTTTGCTATTTGAATTTCAAGTCCTAAAGTTTTCACAGTAAATTAACAGGGCATTAATTATCAACTGTTTTCAAAATTTGAGAGAATAGAAGATACTGAGATATTTTTACCCTTGGATTGGAAGTATAAAATATTATTAGGCAAAAATTAGGTTTGGTTATTTTTATTAAGTTTATGTGTATCAGCATTAAGAAAGGTCTATAAATATTTCATTTGTTTAGGTGTGAGGTCTCATTGGGGGAAAAGTGTAGTGTGTTGCTTCAATAAGAGATTTCAATTAAAAACTTGGAGAAGCTTTGAAGGGTATGGGAGCTTTTCATAGCTATTCTTAGAAGTTCCTGAATTCTTATGCCGGGTCTAATATCTGTGATCGGTAGGACACCCTGCACCTTGGTTTCCTATTCTTCCTCCCAGTCAGTGGAAGGGCTGCAACAGTGCAAAGGCGGAAAGGAAGCAGATGTTCAGGGGTTGCAGAGGCTTTGGAAAAAGCCTCGCACCCACCCTCTGTTAGCGCTCCAAAGCAGGCTAACCGCAGTGGTCACAGAAGTCGTGCGACTGTGATTCACGTTACAAGCTTTGTCTACAAGCACACTCTGTAAATAAGACAACTGAACTTAGTTTTTAAATTATGATAATCTCAAGAAATACTGCGCTTGGAATTTTCAGTGCAAAGCTTTAATTTCTCCATTTCCCCCTGCAACTATAGTACCATAGTGGCAAAAAATGAACTGTAGTATCCTTTTAAATCTTTTCTTTACATTGTTTTTTATTGTATTTGTTTCCATTAACCTTTATCCCACCTATACTCTCTTCCCCGACTCCCCCCACAATCATCACGCTGTTGTCTACCTGACTGGCCTATCTAAGGAAGCAATACTCAGGAGTGTTTTACTCTTAAAAGAGTGTTATTTAATAATGCTAATGATTTCTGCAACAGTTTCAAATCTGCAGAAAAACATATATCCTATGAAACATTGTGTTATCAAATAAGACATCCTATTTTAATATAGCATAAAATATCTATTTTATTTAATTTCTTTAAGTTCCAAATAGGAAGTGATTTATTGACTCTCATTTCTCAAGATGAATATTACACTTATTTACATAGTAACAATTTCTTATACTTAAGTTTAACATGTGGGACAGGAAAAACCCCCATTCAATTTGTATAATACCTTTCTTTGTAAGACAAAATTGCATTTAATTATTATCAGTTTGATTTGTTTTGGTCTCAGCATGTACTTCTTATGAAATTTTAAATGATCTTTAAGTATATAACAATTCAGTGTTCAGCAAGAAGAAGTAGTGAAAATATTTCATGGAATCAACAGCAAACAGTGACAAATTATGCTCAAAAGTATAATTAATAAATTCTACTTCTGGAACTTGCTATTATTTATTTGACACCCTGTTCGAGGACATAAATATATTTTAGGACAATGTCAGGACTGCACACATAAATTGTTTTTGGTTAGGCCTACAGTTTAAAATACTTTTGGTTACAAATCAAGAAATTTATACCCCGTCTTTGTCAGATAAAGGGACATTGGTTTGGAATCTGCACGCACAATCCTTGCTCTGAATTGAGGCCCCACTAAAATGTGTTAACAGAGAGAACGCATAGTTAAAGTTCTGTACCAACTGCTACAAGCCACGTGATTTTCACTCAAATTTTGTTTGAGGCTACATATTTAACAATTGTCTTAAACTCAACTTTCTTTCAAAAAAATCATGCCTCACAATTCTCAGATATATCAAGTAGCAATCATACTGAACCTGTACACAAACCCTAAATAATACTGACAAAAGCAATTATTTATTGTTAAGTATCTTCACTTACTTTTGCTTATGCTTGTTGACAACTCAGAGATATATCTATTCAGGGTAATATTGGATGAAATTTGCTGACGCCACACAATGCTGAGGTTATCAAGGGATTGGAGATCTCAGAACTAATGTAAACTAGCAATATCTAAGTGACTATTTGGGAGATGTTAAAACATCATGTGTGTGGCTGGCCCTGGATTGTAAGTATCACTAAATATCATGCTGCATTAGAATAAGAGTAAACACAGAGTTTAAGCCTTCCTTACCCAAAACTATGCATGTTTTTTATAATTTTTCATTTTATCTACTAAAATAAAACACCATTTCAAAGATCACATGGATTTATAATGAATCTCATATAAGAGAAACCTAATAATTGAATTTGTAAGTGCCTTAAATAAATGATGCTAACGAGCATACAAATGAATATTCACCTTTTTGCAATGCTGTCTTTGCCTTTCCAGGCTTCTTCAGATAATCTGCAAGAAAAACAATGTATGTGTATCAGTTATCACAATTTATGAAATAACGGGATGAATTTCAGTTTAACAAACTAAGATGATATATTCATTATCATTATTCTTACATAGAATATTAACATATTTCATTTTATTTTGTCCAAATATTATATTATTTTAACTATTGCAACCACAAAACCATTTCATTTTATCATTGTAATGTCTCAAAATCTGTGCTAAAAGATCCAATACATTTACAAAAGATAAGAATTCATGTGAACTGATGCGGATCCCAGCCTGTGGGATCAGTGTGTTGTGGCTAAGACGAGACAAATTCACACGGACTACTGAGTCCTGTGGAGGAAAAGGGATGGCATGGCCACTCCCTCAAGAGGAAAGCACCCAACCCTTGCCTTGACAGGCTTTTGTTGTTTTTCTGGGCACATTACATTGAGGATGATCCCCATTTACTTTGCACAGGTTCGCTTTAGGTGGTTACAGAAAACAAAAAGGATGTTGCTAATTATATAAAAAAGGAAGGGTATTTGCAAAAGTAAAGGGAAAAGTGGTTAATCTGGTTACACTTGTCCTTGGAAGATTTAGCATAGATTTTAGGAAGTACTTTAAAGATATGCAGTAAACTTTTGCTGCCTCAATTCAAGGTGGGGGAGTTTTAGCAAAAGCAAGCCTCATAGTGGCCTCGGTACAATGCAGGCCTGATTCCCCATGGGAGAACCTATCTGTGGGCATGGGTCCTGTGTGCCAGACCTTCTGGCCTTTCCACTGGCCTTTCTGAGTAGAAACTGGGCCCACGCCATGCAGAACAGTCTCCTATACTGAACTATCCCAAATACCTGTGATTACAATAGTTATTTATAAAATAATGTGAAACGTGATATTTACTCAAACTGCTACTTTGCATATAAAAACAGATAACTTCTATAAATTTGAAAATACAATATAACAGTAACAATATGAAAAGTTGGGTTCAGTGAAGTCTACATGGATCAGCATAGATGGTATTTCTTTTCTACAGTATTCCTAAGTTCCTAAGAGAATGATTTAACTTTATACATGTATTTCTGATCTCTAATGAAGCTCAGAGTTTTCTAATTAGTAGCTAAGGATAGCCTTAAAGTGGCTTCTCAGATTCCTTATCTTGATGGGGGGAAGTTATGATGTCGTTGCATTGATAAGGTCTAACTCAACGTGACCAACAATGTCTTTCTTGCCAACTCATAGCTGCTGAATTGCAAGCACTTCATTACAGACATAAAAACCTGGTCTGCCAACCTAAATGCTTTTCTTCCATTTTTATTATGAAAAAGCATATAGGATAATAAATGGGGCTTAATATATTTTATAATGACTGATATAGAAAAATAAAAACCAATAGTGAACATGAATGCTGAAAATAGGAAAAAATGTGAAAGATTTCTTGAAATGTTTACATGGTTTAAACTTATTTTTTCTAAATTATCAAATCTATGATGAGATCTAGTAGCCCCAAAGGGCTATCATCTCCCAGGATAGAAGTGTCCCCAGAAACCGACCTCTTACACATTTTTCTTTGCACTCTTGCAGACTTTCAAATCGATTCTCATTTCCTTCACATCCCCCATACATAAATTCTTCACACTGTCGAGTGAAAATATTGAAAAAAAATCTCTTCAGCAATGCTCTGCATGGGCCTTCATCTGCTTTATATGCACAATATGAATGTACAAGTTTCAGTGGTGGTAACTCAGCATCTACAAAATAAAACATAAAAACTATAACATATGATCCTCCATCAATGTGGTAATAATGTTCTTGGCTTCCTTTTTATTCCCTTTTTAATATATTCTAACTTTAAGGAAGGGTACAATAAACTAGGCTGAAATAAACCATAAAAATACATTTATAGCTATCAAAAAGGTAGTTAAGGTTCATAACTTCACCAAATGAGACAGGTTTTGTCAACTACTAAATTTTAATAATTATTAATAATCAACTATTATGGGAAAATGTAGAATAATGGTTGACTATTATTCAACTATGAAAAGAAAAGGTAATTTTTCCAGACTCTTGTTATTGTTTTCGTCTGTGCCAGGTGACTGACTGACATAGAGTGGAATAATAATTGTAAGGTAACTGATGTGCTGACGTTACAAATAAATAGAGACCTCTTTTTTAATTGAGCCATATTTAAAGGCAGTTGTTAATGGAAAATTCTTTGAATTCCCCTCCCTAACCCACAACTGTGACACTTTTTATGCACACACACAAAAATCTCTTTAAAAGCAACAGTGTATTCGTATTCATATATGTATGTATATATTATGCTGTATTAAACCATCCCCTAATTATGAAAATTTAAGGGTTTGATCTATCTACCTCATGGTAAATTCTTCTTACTTATCATGGTTCTTTCAATATGTCTAACAATTTTGAAAACAGTTAATACTTTCTATGTTTGCAAATATAATGAAGCAATTCTTCTGACTTTGAGTTACACTTTTATTTCCTAAGTATTCAGTCATTTCGTTTTAGTCACAGAAGAATTTCCTGTACTGGGGAGGGGTGATTTGTACATACAGAAAACTCAGCTAAAGTTTTTAAATTTGATTTTTATCAAGTCTGATAATAACAGAAGCCTAATTTAAAACAATTGCATTTGTTTATAGAATCTACCAGTTAAGACAGACACTGGAAATTGTGATTGGTACAAACACTAACTTGACAAACCAATTTGTCCTCTAGGGGGCAGCAGTATTATATCAAATTAAAACTAAGTATAAATGTTTTTAAAAGTTTTTCAATGCACAATACAATAATTTACTTTGAAGCAAGGAAACATGAATGCATGCAACTTTAACATTTTTACATAAAATAGGTTTGAAAGTGTGTTTGTGAAAGTATGATCATCTAGAAGGAAAGTCTGTTTTAAATTTCCTGTAGTTTCAAAACTGCATTTTTGAAAGAGAAAATATGTATGTCATAAAATTTGGACTAGATACTTTTATTAAATCTCTCCTACCCTTCATACATTTGTCCTACTAATCTTGAATTGATGTCAAGTACTAGCCATACTTAAGTAATGTTAAAACTATACAAAATATTATTAGCAGAAATATTACAATTAATTTTCTATATGAGTTATAAAATGATAAGTAGGCTTTGCAATCTTGGAATGGTTAAAATATAGCTTTATATGATAACTGGTAGTACTGTGCTGTTTGATTCACTTGACAGTTTATATGAACATATATGTAGCTTTTAATTTTTAAAAATCTGAGTATAATTTACTCACCATATCACACTTTTGATTAATTTGTTAACTGAATTGAATTTTATTTTAAATCAAAATAAATTGAACCAACAGAAATTATAGAACAATAAACATTCAGACCTAAATTTTAATAAGGCAGATAACAACAGATTTATTATAACACATGTATCTTTACCTACAAAAGATAGCTCCAACTTATATTGCCATATATATTCAGAAAAACTATTTCTTATAAGTCAATAATTTATATTAGGTTCCTTCTCATTAACAATACCTCTACTTCTACTCTTAATATATCTGATCATCATGCCAAATCTTTTATTTTACATTTTCTGTATTAAGGACATACTCACCCCAAGTACAACCTGCTATTTAGTACTTTTGCCATCAGGTGGCAGCAGTGCACCATAACAGTGAAACACTGTAGCCTAGTTGTGATACCAATAGTTTATACTATTTTTTTTCAACATTTTTTCATTGCTGTTCAAGTACAATTTTCTGCCCTTCCCCCCCAGCCCTCCCCACCTCCCTACGCTGTTTCCACCCCCTCCTTGTTATTGTCCGTGTGTCCTTTATAAATGTTCCTGCAAACCCTAACCCTTTCCCCCTATAGCCCCCTTTACTATTAATAATGGCAGCTAATGTTTACTGAGTGATTGCTATGCTTCAGACATTTTGTAATTATGTCACTTAATTATCACAACAAACTTATTAGTTAGGTATTATTAGCTCCATTTTAGAGATTATAAAATCACACTGAAGAAATAAGTTGTTCAATTCACGCCATAAGTGATGACTTTTGAATTACCCCATGTAGTTTTACAGTCCATTTCTCAGACATTCTTAATAACGAGTGATATTGTCACAGATCTGTGTGACCGAGACTTATAAAACGGCACTTTGATAAAGCAAATTCAAGCAAATTCATTTTAAAGAATCCAAAAAAGCTTTCAGTGATGAAAATAGGTGTTGATATTACACCAGTCTCATAAGAGAAACACTACGAATTAACTCTTAGGAATTATTAACTCATTATTCACCTTTCTATCTCAATGTATGTTTCTTACACGAATCCTGAATTTTCCACAGTGGGCCCGCACTTGAACTCAGTGACCCTGCGTGAGGAGTGGACCCAGTATGGTGCCTGTCCACCGAAAAGGGTGGGAATCCGTCTTGTTTTCATTTCTTACGGTGGAGAAATCTTTCGAAAGTCAACAACCTTGTGTTGACCACGTGTCAGACACTGTGCTGTCTCGCAGAACAGAGAGCAGTAAGCGTTTTAGGTGGCAGCTGTCCCCTTTGTATGTCGTGCAGACACCAAAGATTTACTCACACAAATACTCAAGAAGTTCAGGGTGCTCTGCAGGTGTACAGTGAGAGTCTTACCCTTGTCCGAAGGGGTCCGGGACAACTTTCCTGAGCCTTGACACTGAGACGAAGACAGTGTTGACAGTGACAAAGGTTGATCAAAGGTGGAGGGATTAGAACATACATACAGGGCAATGTCAGAAGAATTTAATGTGACGCGACCAAATAAATACAAATATGGTCTCTATATAACCTTTTTTGTGATTGAGTGTTTTACTTTACATCTCACCATCTGTGGATTATAATCTTACTCTCCTGTCCCCTGTCCTGAATGTTAGATGGAAGGCAGCTGATAACATTCGGGGACCCGCAGTGTTTGTGACTGTTCAAATGCTCGTTCTCTGGGATGTGTTTGGGAACCTAGAGCTTAAGGCGACTTTCTAGGATCTGTGTGTTTCTGTACTCGCTGATGAAAGATCACATTTCTCTGGGAACCAAGAGCATACACTTGTACTCTTCGCTTCCTCTGTGTCAGAAAATGAGGCAGATGTTTTCTGCAGTTGATATAAGAACCACAAGAATGTAATAAATTATATAGCTTATCTATAGATTAGGACACTGGAGTCAGGGAGTTTATACAACTCACCTAATTTTACAAAGCTGCTGTGTGGCAAACCACACATTCAATTAGGTCTGTCCGACTCCACGTCTTAGAAAAGACAACCTGACTTGCCCTAAATCTCTGCCAATCTCTCTCCCAGTCTAAGGGAATTTTTTTAAAGCTTATCACTACTGTTTTTAATATTATCATTTTTGTATTTTGGAAAAGTTAATTCTTTTTAAAAAGTTTTTTATGGCTGTTCACTTGTAATTGTATCCATTTCCCCCTATTGCTTTCCCCTACCATACCCACCCCCACCTCCCACATTCAACCCTTGCCCCCGGTTGTTTTGTCCATGGGTCCTTTATACATGTCCCTTGACTTGCCCCTGCCCCTTCTATTCCATTTCATCCTCCCTGCTGGGTGGACTGATTAAACATAATCTACTATTGACTTAGAAGAGGAGCAGTAAAATCTTGTATGTTTTTCTATAAAATGATAGTACCCCATTTCAATTAAATACTATAATTCTATAAAATGACAGCATGACCTTGGCATAATGTGATAAATGGTGTCACCAAAACTGAACTGATCCAGGTGTGGGATCATGTTATGACAAGGTGAATTAAAAACAAACCAGCCAAACTCAATAAGACTACACAGCTGGTCAGTTAAGTCGTCTTCAGGTCTAGCTTTAAAATAAAAACGTTTCTCTTATGCCACTGGGTTTGGTCCGGGTTTATCCAGAGATCTAAACTTTGGTCTAATTAGTGGTAGGTTAATTCTAGTTTCTTGTCTGACTGTGGCAACAATTTCAGGAAAGTCTTGCTTAATTGGCGTGCAATTTCTCAGTCTAATTGAGGGAGACTGGACTGGGGGAATATCGGGAACACCTGGACAGAATCCCCTTTGTCTTCCCAAGATGGGGTTGCTGAGTTTTTCCCTCGAGGGGCTTAGTTTACCCTCCACGTTCCTACTCTACCCAACCTCCAGAATATTAAATCCCTTTTGAGAAATGGACCAAATGAGGGATTGGAACCCATCTGAAGATGACCAGATTCCAACCAAATTCTATTTATTTTTTAGGTTTTATTTATTTATTTTTAGAGAGAGGGGAAGGGAAGGAGAAGGAGAGGGAGAAAAAAATCAATGTGTGGTTGCCCCTCATGCGCCCCCTAGTGGGGATCTGGTCCACAACCCAAGCGTGTGCCCTGATTGGAAATCAAACTGGTGACCCTTTGGTTCACAGGCCCGTGCTCAATCCACTGAGCTACACCAGCCAGGGCCAAATTCCCATTTTTGTAATGCACATTATGGCTTTCACTTTATTGAATAATGTCCCATCTTTTAAAATTTGTGTATATACACATATGTTTGTGTGTGTTTGTATGTATATATATATTTGGTGTCATATAACAATAAGCCTTTGTTTTTCATTTCTGGGTAGGATTTGAGTGACCCTGTTGATCCTAGCTGGGCTTGCTCTCACCTACTGGTTATCTGGGCTCATCTGGCCTTGGCCTGCGTGGGTGGCTGGGCTTCAGGCTGTGGGTCTGGCCACTGCAGATCTTCAGATCTGCCCCAAAGAAGGGATGCAGCATGTACCACCTGGTCACTTCTGCAAGCCTGGGTCTCCCATTTCCAAACCTAGATGAGCTCCCTTCCTCTGTGTATCAACAGCAACGCCCTGTGCAAGCCTCCATCTCTTCACTTAATACCTTGTACTGAGATAACCTGCCTACCCTCCCGTCTCCTGTGTGAAACTGAGATTCCTGAGAACCCGGGGTCAGTCTTCATTGCTTCCCTAGTACCTACCAGTTTCAGGCACAAGTATCTATTCAGTCTTTATCCAAGGAAAGTGCACTGAAGAAAATCACTTTAAACAGCTTTGAAAGTACACAATAAGAATGTTTTTATGGAAATTCTTTGTACCTTAAAAGCAAACCTACAAATACAAGCTATCACTCTGTTCATAAATGCTTACCATTACCAATGATGTGAGTTTTCCATCAGTTTACTAGTTTACCACAAAATATTATTTTAAGAAAAAAATAAGTCTATAATAATAATCACTTTACAGTCTTTCCTTTGTTCTGTTGTTTTACTGTTAATATTTTATTTTTGGATGTGTAGCTTTATGGAATTAGAACTGACTTCTGTCCATATCTTTTGGTGTCCTGCTTGACTAGATTCTCACATTGCACTCATCTGGGAATTTCTTACTTGGTGTGTAAAGGCAAAGAGAGAGAGAAAGAGACAGAGAGTGAGTGAGAGACAGACAATGGCTGAAACCTCCGATACCTGCAGTTCCTTTTCCTTCTCACACTTGTCCAGCCAAAGAATGACAATGAAGTTCACAGAGTTCTTTGTTGAGCATTTCGCTCCTACAATTTTCCAGAGATAACTCAATATTTAATGTTATGGGCTGGGGGAAAAGTCGTCCTTGCTAACGTGGCTTCTTTTTGTGGAGCAAGGTTTTGTTTGTTTGTTGTGACACATCACATCATATATATTTCCTAAGAAAAATGTCACTTTGACAAAAACTAATTTGCCTACACAATGGAAAAAAACTATATGAAATATTGGGATTACAATTGAGAGCTTTGACTAGTTTAAAAAGAAGAATGCTTCTAACATTTTACCTGGAATGTTAGAATATTCATCTTCCTCAGGATTAAGATCTTCTTCATCTTCCTCATCATTAAGAGGGAGAGAGGCACAAGTAAACAGCAGACATACAAAAATCCAAAAAATCAGCTTTATCTTCATTGTCCGAATCACCTCTGCAAACCAAACCCAGATACATCTAATAAATAATGAGTTAATGTGGAATCACCAATAGACTAGTAGGAATCATATGCATGCCTCCAAATATACATTTTTGACATCTAATGGGTGTTCTCATACATCTTTGTCCACAAATTCCATGAAATACACATTCAGTAAATACATCTAATAATTTTCAGGTACACATTCATTTTGCAACCTTAAAAATAGCAATTAAAATCACAATAATTAAGAGACATGGCTAATTGCTGGTCAACATAGCTAAGTAAGTATTATGATCCATTTTCATATGCAATTCTATTTGCCACATCTTCCTCACAGCTACTATTTTCTTTTCAGTTAGTAGTAATTATATTTTAATTTTCTTGCATTTTTCGAGTATTTTATTAATGCAACTTTCAATTCCTGATCTGTCTTTCCTTTTGGTCTGGTCCTTTTTTAAAAAAGAAACACCATGTAGGGAATGACTGTGGGAGCAGTGGGTGGGCTGGGTAGAGGATGGCAAAGGGGGGGAAATCGGGACAACTGTAATAGAATAACTAATAAAAAGAAGTTAATAAAGGAAAAATAAAAAGAAACATGTTTTCCAATTTTTTATTTTTGTTTCCTTTCAATACACTTGTTTTATTTTTAAAATAATTTGTTGTGGCGACATTGGTTCATAAAACCATACAGCTTTCCAGTGTATAACCGCTTTCCTAACCAAGTCCTCTGAGGTTACAAACCGAGATGCTGAAAAAGAAACGTCCAACATTCCAGCGGTCCCTCATCCCAGGTCTTCCACCCTCAATTTGGGGGCATATCTCATTCAAAAGTTTCCTAGAAAACTGACTTTCAGGGATAAACCAACACATCTACATTCTAAGGAAAACCGATTTCAGCAGCAGATGGATGTTTCCTGTTTCCAAATGATTTAAAGGCCATAACAAAAAGTAATGGTAAAGGGCCTTTGACTGTTTTTGACAGGCCATTTCTTCTGTGCGTTCGAAGGTGAACGGAAATGCGTGGTGCTCACCCAGCTCTGCAGGAAGGGAACGGGAAGGAGCGCGTGTGCATGCCAGCCTCTCTCCCCGCACAGCCGGGACGGGAAGAGCGTTCTCACCAGTGAACAAGTGCAGGACAGACGTTCCACCAAACAGGTCAGAGAACTCTCTGTTCGTGTGCCCAGTGAAACCGCTACAGTACACACCGTTATGGTGCGGGGAGTAATAAAGTGACACATGCCAGGTTGCTCTCAGCTTCATTGAAATCACTGTGAATGTATAACGTATACATTCATTTTTCTGCAACAGTTTGGAAATGTTAAGACATATTTGAATTTGAGCCAGAAGCAGTGTTATTATATCCCTTCTAAATTGTATCACAAACTACTTGAATACACAAATATACATGTATGTATGTGTGTGTGTGTATAAGATCCTACTACCTCAACTTCTAATCTTTATCTTAGTTTTGTAAAGTATTTTTCAGCGACTCTTCTGTTTCCATTGGGTTTTTTGAGATATATAACCTTGTTACGCTTTGAGGGTAAAACGCACGTGTTTCAATCCCAGGGCTTAGGGAGCAGGCTGCGATGGGGTGGCTGCTGAAGAACATGGTGAGCGCTCGGTGTCTAAATCCATTACGTTACTCTCTTTAAAAATGGTGGCCTAGAGTGTTGTTCAATTTTAGTAGTTTTAGACTTTCCTTGGTTGCAAGGATCCGAAGCCAGCTGGGACACCGTGGGTCAAAAGTTCGTAAGTCATTCATTGTAGAGAAGGTCGAACGATCCAGGACTAGAAAGGCAGGTTTGAAGCCGGACCTCAGAAATGTGTAGTGTCAGGGTCCTGACCCCCAGCGCTGCTGTTGCCCTCCTTAGACAATAATCTCTGAGACGACACGCAGCACGTGGTGGGTTGTGGGTGGTGGTTCTGGTCTTACTTCACACCATGATGACCTGCTTGAAACTAAGCTGACTTTGAAAACCATTGAGTAGATGTAACCAATAGGTCAGTATCTCAGCATCCACCAGTTTAACAGTATAATCGGTGTATTTTACCTACTGTTTGACTTATATTTTCCTACTTTAACACTTATTGACCACATTTTTTCTACAGAAACACAGTTTTTAGTATTTTGCTGACTTTCTGTCTGATTGATATGTTATCACCCAAACAACTATAGCATCACTTGCAAAGGTACTTGCAAAAACTTTCATTTAAACTTTATAACTGTTCAATAATACAACTCTTATGTGTTATGTAAAGTTTTCTAACACAGAAGTCAGCTTAATGAAGTTCATGGATAGCACAGGAATGGTGATTAATCATTGACTTGGTATATGTATAATACCAGTGTCTTAATAGGTTAAACCTACAGTCAGTGCAATTTTGTACCTGGTTTCTTTCAAACATCTCACTCAAAAAACCATTTGTTACGTGAGACATATCAAGATAAGTTGAGACAGTTCAGTCAAAAATGCTCTAGGCATTTATTTAAATGTATCTTCCATGGAAAATCAGTTTATTTTAAAGAAAATTTAACAGATGGATTGTCAGTGTCTTCTTCAAAAATCCAAGTTGAAGCAGATTGTCCATTATCGTCCTTTTTAAACCAAGTATAATGTTTGCACCATGAAAAATAGGTGGTCACACGGGTTCTTGGGCTGGGCACCTGTCTTTGATGAATTGGCTTCAAAGTCTCTTGCTAAATACATGCATTTCCAAACTTATATGACAAAGGACTATATTCCCATAATATATTTTTGGAACATATCTTGAGAAATAATGTTATAGATACGGAGAACTCAGTAGATTGTCTGAACCAAAAACACATGTAAAAAAGTGTGATGTGAGTCGTGCTTTAATAAATTCCAGGGTTTGTGAAAAGACGTTGAGAAGGCAAAATTATAAATGGAATTAACAGCTAGTATGTCTCAGAGGACCAGACTGAAATTATGAATAAGGGCCATCAGTGGAACTATAAGAAAAGGACAACTGTGAGAGACCTTTAGAATTCAGTGTGGATAAAATTGAGTAGTTGAGTAGATACCGGATATGAAGGACAGAGGATTCAAATACATCTGAAGTGATTGAATTGGTGTGCTAGTCACACAAATAGGTAAATTAATATAAGTATTAATTGTTTTGCATATAGGAATACATCCAGTTCTGGAAGGTTACATTAGACATTACAAATGTACCTGTAAAAAAGCAGTTGAAGACACAAAGCAGGAACTGAGATATGTGTTGTTGTATCATTATCATTGTGAGATAAGATAATTTCTCCAAGGAAAGGGTATCCTTTAAGTTATTTCTAGCTTTCCTTTGAACTTCACTTCCTGTCATTCTTTCCAAAGCTACTCAGCTTTCTGGGCACTGCCCCCTAATCCCTGGCTCTATTAAAACTGCTGATCCTGGAACCAACTCTACTCATTTTAGATCTAGTACTTTGAAATTGCGATTTCCTATTAACTGGAGCATAATAGGAAACACTCTATTGCGGAAACACTCTTCTACAAGATGTTGGAAGGGAAGGCTCCTTTCTTCTGGTCAGAACCCTTGCCAGATGCCCTGTTGTCCAAAAGACCTTTGAGCACCATTTTTTAAAAATGTCACCAGCAGTTCCTCTGTCATTATCTATCCCAGTAACCTGGCTTTTCTTCAAAACTTTTAACATCTTTTTAGTATGGAGTTATAAGAGGTCTCTATATATTATGAATTAGTTCTTTTTGTTGTTGTTCAGTGAATTAGTTCTTTGCCAAAAAATATACCATAAAGATTTTTTTATCCAGGTCTGTGGCTTATCTTTTCATTTTCATACAAGTATCTTTTGATGAGCATACATTTTTAATTTTTATAGTTTTGTTTTCAAAAATGCAAAGCTCTTAGTATATCCATCCTTGGAGCTGTACAACCATTGCCAGAACCAATTTTAGAACATTTTCCTTACTCCAGAGGAAATTCCCCACCCTTTCACATACCACCTCCCACACGATTTCTCCTTTCCCAAGTGCCTAGGAAGCCAATAATCTACTTCCTGTCTCTATGTATTGCCTAATTGTGGACATTCATATAAGTAGAATAATACAATATATGACCTCTTGCATCTGGCTCCTTTCATTTGGCTTACTGTTTTCAAGGTGTATCCCTGCTGCAGCACATATGGGCACCTTATTTCTTCTTGTTGCTGAAAAGTGATATATTGTATAGATATACCACTATTTACCTATCCATTCATTACTTTATGAGCATTTGTGCTTTTTCTACTTTTTTATTATTATCACTAATAAATATAAATGCTGCTATAAACATTTGTGTTCAAGTTTTTGGAACATAAGTTTTCATTATTTTTGGGTATATATATCTAGGAGTAGAATTGTTAGATCATGTGCTAATTTTCTTTAGTCATTTGAGGAACTGTCAGACTAGTTTCCAAAACAGCTACACGGTTTTACATTCCTACCAGCAATGTCTTGCTTTGCATTTTTGAATAGCACTGATTGCCAAATATGTATTTATTTACTTACATGTTTATTGTCTACATAACTAAATATTTTCTATTTTTAGTGTAGATATTTTATAATATTGACAATTTTATGTTCAACACTAAAATAATGACGGACAAGTAATACTTGATGAATATATTAAGAGAAGCTTTGACAGTTCACATTAGATGGCAGTACCGACCTCTGGACATATCCCTGCAGTTTTATTTATTCTTACCGACCCCACCAAAATTTAATAGATTAGAAGCAAATACGATGGAATGGCCATCCACCCACACTTTTTTGTAACTGCACCGTTTGTTTTGCTTATTTCACTATTCTAGTGGTATGAAATATTTCAGTTCAAATTTTGTTTAAAAGAAAATGTAACACAAATGTAGTAGATTTCATATTTATAAATTTTTTGCTTAACTGATAGGTATTTTCCAGATCAAAGAAAGAAGACAATGGTGATTGCTGAAATCCAATCAGAACAGATGGCACGAGTATAGGAGAGATGACTGAAAAAAGATGAAATTAGCATATAGGTAATTAGTTAAGAAAATGTATTTTTTGCTTTGTGGGTACCATGAGGCTTCTATATGGCAACATGTACCCATAAAAAAAGCAAAACCAAAGTAAATACATAAAAGATAAAGACAAAGAAATGCAAGTACACCACTAAAGAAAGTCATCAAACCACAGAGAATAAGTAAAGGAAGGGAAAAAGGAACCACAAAAACAGCCAGTAAACAATTAATAAAATGGCAATATGCACATACCTATCAATATTTAGTTTAACTTTAAATGGACTAAAATTTTCCAATCAAAAGAAAGGGTTTCTGAATGGATAGAAAAGCCAGTGCCATCTACATGCTGCCTCTGAAAGACTCACTTTAAATGTAAGGATGGCCCAGACGGAAAGTGAAGGAATAGGAAAAGATATTCTATGCCAATGGAAACAAAAAGAAAGCTAAATTCACAACAAAGAAAAGAGATTTTAAAACAAAAATTGTAACAGACAAAGATGAGTGTTTCGTAATGACAAGAGGATCAATCAAACAAGAGGATTTATAACATTTATAAATACTTCTACATCCAACATGGGAACCCCTACATATGTAAAGCAAATATTAACAGACCTAGAAGGAGAAAGAGACAGAAATACAATAGTAGTAGAGGTTTTTCATATCCTACTGACATCAATGAATACATCATCCAGACAGAAGTCAATAAGGAAACGTCAACACCAAACAACATATTAGAATAGAGAACTTAACAGATACATACAGAACATTTCATTCAAAAGGAACAGAACATATTCTCAAGGGCACATGGAACATTTACTAGAACAGATCAATGTTAGGCTACAAAATGTCTCAATAAATTTAAGAGGATTAAAATCATATCAAGCATCTTTTCCAAACACAAAAGTATGAAACAAGAAATTAATTGCATGCAGAAAACTGGAAAATTAGAATGTATGTAAAGATTAAACAACATGCTACTGAGCAGCCAGTGGGTCAAAGGAGAAATCAAAAAATAAAAAGTACATTGAGCCAAAAGAAAATGGCCATGAAACATATCAAAATTGGGGAA
The DNA here is from genome assembly GCF_022682495.2 of Desmodus rotundus. NCBI lineage: Eukaryota > Metazoa > Chordata > Mammalia > Chiroptera > Phyllostomidae > Desmodus > Desmodus rotundus. The sequence goes on from NC_071388.1 coordinate 170,905,369, forward strand.
TGCAACAAAACCAGGTCTTAAAAGATCATAATGATAATGCCTTTCTCAAGGAACAAGAAAACTCTCAAATAAACAACTTTATACCCCAAGGAACTAGAAAAAACAGTTCCCAAGTTTAATAGCAGAAAGGAAATAACAAAGATTAGAGAAGAAATAAATGAAATAGAGACAAAAGGCAGTAGAGATCAATGATACTAAGAGCTAGTTCTTTGAAAAGGTAAGTAAAATGATAGGCCTTTAGCTATATTCACCAAAAAAAGAGAGAGAGAGGGAGGATTCAAATAAATAAAAACAAAAATAAAAGATATGTTATTAACTGATGCCACAGAAATATAGAGGATAATAAAACTGCTGTGAATAATTATATGGAAACATATAAATTCGTAGAAGAAAATCAACCTACCAAGACTGAATCATGGTGAAATAGAATATCTGAGCAGAACAATTATTAGTAAGAACATGGTATCAGTACTCATAAACCTCCCAACAAGCAAAAGTCCAGAACCAGATGACTTCACTGGTGAATTTTATCAAACATTCAAAGAAGAATTAATACCAACATTGCTCAAATTTTCCAAAAACATGGAAGAGAAAGGAACTCTCCCAAACCTATTTTATGAAGCCAACATCACCCTGATATAAAAACTAGACAAGGACAACATAAGAAAGAAAACCACAGGTCAATATTCCTATCACTACAGATGCAAAATTCAACAAAATACTGACAAACTGAATTCAACCATATATTAAAAATGTACAGTATAATCAAGTGGGGTTTATTCTAGAAATGTAAGGATGCTTCAATCTCCACAAATCAGTTGATGTGATACACCACATTAACAAAATAAAGGATAAAAATCATATATATGATCATCTCAATGGATGCACACAAATTATTTTAAAAAATTTAACATGCATTTATGAAAAAACTCTCAACAAAATGAGTATAGAGGGAACATATTTTAACACAAAAATGGCTGGCGAACCCACAGCTAACATCATACCCAATGGTGAAGAGCTGAAAGCATTTCCTCTAAGAGCGGAAACAATGCAAGGATGCTCAATCTTGTTACTTCTATTCAACATAATATTGGAAGGACTAGCCAGAGCAATTAGGTAAGAAAAAGAACTAAATGGCATCCAAAATAGAAAGGAAGAAGTAAATGTTCATAACTTGCAGATGACATATTATATATAGAAAACCCTAAAAACTTTCAAAACCCAGTAAGAACAAATAAACAAATTCAGTCAAGTTGTAAGATACAAAATCAATGCACAAAATCTGTTGCACTTTTGTACACTAATAATAAAGTAACAGGAAGAAATAAAAAAAGTGATTCCACTTATAATTTAATCAAAAATAACATATCTAGAAATAAACTTAAGCAAGGATATGAAAGGATATTGAAAACTACAAGATATTAATAAAAGAAACTGAAGAAGACACAATAAATGTCAAGATAATTCTGTGCTTGTTCATTGGAAGAATCAGTATTGTTAAAATGTACATAATACGCAAAGCAATCTGTAGGTTCGATGCAATTCTAATACATTCTAATGTCATTTAAAAATGCAACAAATAATCATACAATTTGTGTGGAATGACAAAAATCTCCAATAACTAAAACAATCTTGAGAAAGAAGAACAAAGCTGAAGCAGTCATGCTCCCTGATTTCAAACAATAGTACAAATCTATGGTAATTAAAACAGCATAATTTTTGCATAAAAATGGACACAGAGATTGATAACACAGAATGGAGAGTCCAGAAATAAAGCCACACATGTGTGGTCTATTAATTCATAGTAAAGGAGCCAAGAATAAGCCATGGGGAATGGACAGTTTCTTTATGTGGGAAAAACTGGGCAGCCACATGTAAAAGAATGGAACTGGACCACTGTCTTACACCATACACAAAAATCAACTAAAAATGGATTTAAGACTTCAACATAAGACCTAAAACCATAATCCTCTTAGAAGAAGACCTAAGTAGGAACCTCTTGGTAATGATTCTTTGAAGCTGACACCAAAAGTGAAAGCAATAAAAGCAAAACTAAATAAGTGGGACTATATCATACTACACAGCTTCTGCACAACAAAGGAAACCGTAGACAAAATGAAAAGATACCCTACTGGATGGGAGAAAATATTTGCAAATTGTCTATTTGAAAAGGAGTTAATATTCAAAAACACATAAAGAACTCAAACAATTGAATCGCCAAATTACAAACAGTCTGATTAGAAAATGGGCAGAAGATTCAAATAAACATTTTTCCAAAGAAGACATACATGTGGCCAACAGGTACATGAAATGATGCTCAATATCATTAATCATCAGGGAAATGCAAATCAAAACTACAGATTATCGCTGCACACCTGTAGAATGGCTATTGTCAAAAACACAAGAAATAGTAAGAGTTGACAAGGATATGGAGGAAAGGGAACCCTTGTGCACTGTTGGTGGGGATGTAAACTGGTACAGCCACTATGGAAAACAGTATGGAAATTACACAAAAATTTAAAAATATGACTACCATGTTATCCAGTATTTCCATTTTTGAGTATTTATCTAAAGAAAATAAAAACACTAATTCAAAAAGCTTTATGTGCTCCCATGTTCATAGCAGCATTATTTATAATAACCAAGATATGAAAACAACCTAAGTGTCCATTGATAGAAGGATGAATAAAAAACATGTGTGTGTAGATGTACACACACACACACACACACACATGACATTCTGCTAAGTCAAATTAATCAGACAGGGAAAGATAAATGTTATATGATCTCACTAATATATGAAATAAAATAAATAAACTCATAGATTCAAAGAACAGATTGGTGATTACCAGAGGCAGGGAGTTGGGGTGGGGGAAATGGGTGGAAAGGGTATAAATTTATTTTTAAAAATATGTGTTTAATATAGTTTATGGATAGGTTGAGGTTAGGAAGAATTTGGAATATGCTTGAAAACTAAAGTTAACAAAGATTATTTTCTCCTAGAAAATTTTGTGTTTAAGCCTGGAGTTGAGATTAGAGAAAGTCTGTTCGTTGGGAGAGTTGTTTTTCTCTAATTGGTATTTGGCAGGGTTAATTATATGACCATGTTTTGATAACTATGAAGGCAAGAAGGAAGGAGGTCTAACAGGATGCAAATTGCCTATCAAGCATTATTAAGAAATTTCCAGAAAAATATTTTTTGCAATTTCACCATTTATTTATGATATTAATATTCTCAAAAGAATTTTTGAAAGAAAGAGAAGTCCTCTGTATAAATCTACAAAGTGAGGAGCCAACATTGAAAACGGGATCCAAGTCCATTGGGGCCAAAATGTTTTTGTAATTTGACTTTGGTGTCTGGAAATGAGAGAACAGCTCCAAGGAATGGCAATGGATATTGATGAGGCTAAGGACTTCTGACAGGATTCAAAGAGCAAAAAGGGTCACAGATTTTGGAAAAGATGAATAGTAGGCTAGAAATATAGCATTAGATTTCTAGTACCTCATTTTGGAAATACATGATACGAGTTGTAGACAGTTACTGATCTGTCATTAGTTGTGGGGTACATTTTCCTTACTTCATCACCTTTAAATTAATCTGTGAAATCACATATTGTGTTTATGTATATATGATCAGCCTGGTGCTTATATAGTTTCAACTTCCTAGTTCAGATTTTCTTTATCACATATTGTTGCAACTTTTAAAAAGTGTTACTATGGATCTCTAAGCAAATAAGTACTTTACCATGTCTAGAAGAAAGAAATTTCATTTTGGCTGCATCTATTTATGGTGTACTAGTGAAAAACAGGAGAGACAAAAACCTGACCCCCAGGAAATGAGAGGAAATGTAACTTGAAGAATAATTCCAATTTTCTGCTCAGCAGTGGCTAATGCTATTCTCTCAGTGTTGACTACTTCCATCAACTCAATTGGCTGATCAGTAGGGTGCCTGCTCTCTGACCACTGCAACCTGCAGCCTGTTTTTACCTTTCACCTATGTGCTTTCTTGGCTGTTTCTCATTTTGGGTGAGTTTGCAGCACTGTAATACCAAGGATAATGAATGAAGAAAGAAAACATTAGAATAAAACTATAATGGAAGGAAGGAGACAAAAAAGCCTTTAGGGACTTTAATAGTTATATCCATATTCTTTTATATTTTGAAGATTACTTTTATAAGTAGTAATCTTCAAAATATAAAAGAATATGTATATTCTTTTATGTATATTCTATAAGCATTTTATTTTGGCATCAGGATTATTTTCTATGACAGTAAAATTTTAAAAATTCCAATTAATAAATGGGTGAAGGTCCTGAATAGACATTTCTCCAAAAAGCACATACAGATGGCCAAAGGACATAAGAAAAGCTGCTTAACATTACTAACGATCAGAGAGATGCAACTTAAACCACAGTGAGAGATCACCTCACACCTGTCAGAATGACTATTATAAGTAAATCAACAAACCACAAGTGTTGGCAAGAATGTGGAGAAGAAGGAACCCTCCAGCACTCTTGGTGGAAATACAGATAGGTGTAGCCACTGTGGAAAGCAGTGTGGAGTTACCTCAGAAATGGAACTGCCTTACGACTCAGCAATTCTACTTCTGGGAATATATCCAAAGAAACCCAAACACTGATTCAAAAGAGTATATGCTCCCCTATGTTCATTGTAGCATTAACTACAATAGCCGCAATTTGAAAGCAGCCCAAGCGTCCATCAGTGGATAAGTGGATAAAAAAGGTGTGGTTCATTTACACAACAGAATACTACTGAGCCTTAAAAAAAGAAGAAAGTTTTACCCTTTGCAACAGCATGGACAGACCTGGAGAGCATTACGCTAAGTGAAATAAGCCAGTCAGAGAAAGACAAGCACCATAAGATTTTACTCGTATATGAAATCAAATGAACAAAATAAACTACCAAACAAAGAAGAAACAGACTCACAGAGAAGGAGCAGACTGACATCTGTTGGAGGGGAAATAGGTGAAACAGGGTCTGTTATTTCACCTATTTCACCTAAATAGGTGAAACAGGGTCTGTTATGTGGGGCTGGGTTAAATAGGTGAAGGGATTAAGCAAAAACAAACAACACTCATAGATGCAGACTTCAGTATGGTGATTATCAGCGGAAAAGGGGTGAGGGGGGAAAGCAGAGGTTGCAGGCTGGTAAGTGATGATAGAAAGAGACTTGAATTGGGTGCTCAACCCACAGTACAATACGCAGACGCTGTATTGTAGAATCATATGCCTGAAACCTATGTAATCTCGTTAACCAATGTCACCCCAGTGAATTCAATAAAAAAGAAAGAAACAACTAAAATTAAGATGAAATATTATGAGGTTCTGGCTACATGGTATACATAGCACATTTATTTTAAGAAATTACATGGGAAGTACAAAGTACAAAGATATATAATTATAAAACATCGTTTCTTGTAATGACCGTTTTTGAAGTGGTTTCTTATCTAGTAGGTTACTGTGTCTTGACCTAGTGCTATGCAGCCCATTGAGCAGGAACACTAAATTGCTGTTAGACATACATGATTTTTTTTCATGTATGCTTGAAAATAAATCAACGGCATATGCTTATGGCTAACAAGTGACAGGTAGGACTAGATCCTGGACTTTTTTCAAAGCATCCTTAAAGTAAGCAAGATTTATGGACTAGAGATCAAATCCAATTCAGGAAAATATAGTTAAGTAGGTTAATTATGTGTCATTCTATATTCATTTCTCTTTGAAATATTGCCAGTATTGTCACTTAAAGAAGACGATTATTCCCTGGCTGGTGTGACTCAGTGGACTGAGTGCTGGTCTGCAAACCAAAATCTTGCCAGTTTGATTCCCAGTCAGGGCACATGCCTAGGTTTTGTGCTAGGTCCCCAGTAGAGGTCACATCAGAGGCAACCACACAGGATATGTCTCTCCCTCTCTCTCTTTCCCTTCTTCTCTCTCTAAAAATAAATAAATAAAATGTCTTTAAAAAAGGAAGATTATTAGCAATATAATCAAATGAGCTACAGGATAAAAATGGGATTTTCTGGCTGGTTAATCCTACAAGAACTAGTTAATAACTAAAATCATTTTTTAACATGACCATCACTATAATTTTGATTCACTGAGTTGCCAAAATCTATCCCTAGTATAAAGTCTATACTTGTTTAATGATTATATTTATTACTGTATCAATATTTCCACATCACTTTATCCATTTCTAGATCTATGGGAAGTTCATTTTTGGCCCCAACCCCTAGCTAAGCATATCAGAGAAGAGCACCTGAGCATAGGACCCAGCAGGTCACCCAGCCGTCAACACGTGAATGAATAGATTAGAACCAGGCTACTACACAAGGGAAACTCTTTAATAGAGGAACTTGAAAACCTGTTTTCTCTTTTTTCCCAAACTTTAGAGGAAATAGAAACCACATGTATACACACACACCCCTAAATATTGGCTGAAGGCCCAAAATAAAAAGAGGAAATTCCTATTTTATTAAAGCCCCACTTCAAACATGTCATTATAATCAGCTCTTGAATTATCTGGGATTAAGTTTCATATTGTAGAGTAAGTCTTTGTTTAGATTTTCTCTCTAGATGCCTACTTTTAAGCCATTTTTCTTATGGTGGGGTGAAATAACAGTTTGTTATGTTAATAACAATAAATCATAATTCAAATAGCAATTACATTAATGGACACTCATTATTATTTTTCTTCGCGTTTGTATCTCACACTCACCCTAAAATAATGCTGTTTTCCTCATTCGATAGAGGACATAGAGATCCAAAATGATAGAATAACTTCTCCGAGGAAACAGGTTGTAAGCGGCAGTATAGGTGCTACCCTGAAGGAAATGCCTTCAATCATTGTTTTATACTGTCAGATTTTTTTAAAGTGTTGGCAAAGACAATTTAAATATTAGTAAAAATTATACTTATTCATTAATTTGAGGATTGGTCGCTGTGATTTGCTGTCACAAAAACGGTAAGTAAAGGTATGAAAAAGGCAGTACAGATCTGAGTAAGGCAACCACCATCTGACAATGGAATTGTGTTCTCAACCATGTTGGTAGGGTAAGTTTTCTTGAACTGTGAGCATACAATGCTATAAATGAAGTTTATGTTGATAGGCCAGATAATACAAAAAATGAATTTAAAAAAAGAACAAAGGATCATCAAATGCTAAAAATCGGCAACCTTTAATGATTTAGTCCAGGTTTAAGGTTTGGCATGAAGGATGAATTAGACCCCCTGGAGGTGGTTTTTCTTTGCTTTCACTTCAAACCAGCTGAGAAGACTTACATTGGATCTTCACTAGGTAATGATAAAAACGATTTTGTGTATAAAGTTCCTAGGAGCTGTCTTGGTCTACTAGGGCTACCATAACAAAATACCACGGGCTGGGTGGCTTAAGCAACAGAGATTTATTTCCTGCAGTTCTGGAATCTGGGAACTCCAAGACCAAGGGGCTGGCTGGTCAAGTTCCCCGTGAGAGCTCCCTTCTTCGCTTGCAGGCACCCCTTATCTCTGTCTTTCCTTTGTATGGACACACATATATAAATCTCTCTCTTCCTCTTCTCATAGACCTCTAGTCCTCTCAAATTAGGACATCACCCTTATGACCTAATTTAACCTTAATTACTTCCCAGAAGCCCTGTCCAAATACAATTACACTGGGGGTTGTGGCTTCTACAGATGAATTTTGGGGTAGATGTGATTCAGTCCATAATAGGGCTTTTTTTTTTTTTTAAAGAAAGTGCCTCTAAACTTGTTTAGTAAATTTGTCTAAGGAAAAAGGCCCCCTCCTTTTATCAGGCTGCGGGAGAAGATGTATGAGGTCCGGAATGTACTTTTTATATGTAAGCCAGTTATTTCCTTTCTGTGCAGCTACAGACTTTCATCTTCTGTTTCTTGATGGACTATCAAGCCTGGGGCAGGGCTGGCTGTTGCCTACAACATTCCTGTAGGAAATGCAGAAATCACGTGAATAAGAAGGACATCTGGGGTGCTGTTCTCCCAAATTAAGTGTTTTTGGTTTTATTCCTAAAATAGTGCATCTGTTCTGAAAAACAATATTTGTTCTCTATAAATCTCCTCTAAGAAGAAAAGTCTTTTTTAAGTTCACACCAAGAAGAAAAAGACTTGGCAGGTAAAGTAGACCCTCACTGCCTCAGCCCTTCTGTCCTGCAGCTCCCCAACTGCAGTCATCCATCACATGTTAGCGAGCAGAAGGCTCTGCCCTGTGCGTCCGTCTTCTAAGCTGAAATTCAGGGATAATTTTCTCTCAGCTCGTTTGTTGCATGGGCTAACTATGAAACAACTGGACAGTTTTATATTAAAATTACAGAGTCTTTTTGTAATTTTGAAGAGTAAAGTTTGTAGAAAAAGACTGTGAAGGCTTGGATGTGAAGTGTGTAGCATTTGCTGCGAGACTTTAGGAAAAGAGTGGTCATTATCGCTATTATGGAAAAGATGTAGAAACAGTCTTAACTGCAGCATGGACTCATGCTCTGACTCAGCCACACAAATGCTATGGGAACACTGCTTCTACAGCAAATCTCTGCTCAAATGGCGTTTGCTCAGAGTTCTTTTTTTCAAGGTTTTATTTTTTTATTTTTAGAGAGAGGGGAAGAGAGGCAGAGAAACATCGATGTGCAAGAAAAACACTGATCGATTGTCTTGTACATGCCCCAACCAGGGACCAAAATCGCAATGCAGACATGTGGCCTGACTGGGAATCAAACCTGTGACCTTTCATTTTGTAGGACGATGCCCAAACAACTGAGTCACACCTGTCAGGGCTTAGAGGCCTTCCTATTGCACCTGAAAAAAAAAAATAGCTCCGCGATTATGTTCTACTTTGCTCACATTTCTGTTTGTAATTACTGCACTTATTCCTATGTAACACAATACATGTTTCCTTGTTTACTATCTGTCTTTTCTGTCCTTAAATGCAGAAAACAGTTCTGTTCCATCTGGTATCTAACAGGAACTCAATAAATATTTGTGGCACAATCAATGAATTAAGGAATCTATAAAAACTATTTTTCACAAATGTAGAAAGGCACTGGAGGGATTCAAAACAAATGTATAAACAGAAATTATTTGAAGCCACATGAATGAAAGTGAACATAATAGACCTCAATTATAACTTACTCCTCCATTAGAGAAGACAATAAATATTCACCTAATTATTGATTCCTTTTCCCATCCTCACTTCTTAGGAAACCTGCTAATATTTTCTACTTGTAAAACTGCTCCTGAAACTTCTGTCAAATGGACAATGATGGAGTCACACTAGCATCTGTCCCAGACTGACTTGCCTGGCTTGACATGGGTAGACACCTGCATGGGGGCCGGGCAGGTGCTGTTCTACAGAGAGGGGTGAGGTGCAGACCTCCATGGAGGGCCAACACTACTCTTGTTCTCTTTCAAAATGGTTTAAGGACTAAAAATAGATGAAATGGAGCAAATAAATATGTTAATATTCCAAATGGAGGGCAAGGCACCATGGTAAAATTACATGAAAAGAATGGATAAAGGAAAGAATAAGAATGATGTAGTTTGAATATCAGTATGGTGCTTTCTAGTTGTTAACTAGAAAAAAGTGTTAAACATCTTTGAGATTTAAGATTTTTATTTGTTAAATGAGGATTATATACAATAATCTACTGGCGTTGATGATGACTAAGATACTATGTGTAAATCACACAGCAGATAGAGATCAACTAAGCAACAATTGGTGTTCATGCAGAATAATATACTTTAACGAGGGAAGATGCATTAGGTCAATAAGATAAGGGATGTACCTGTGTCATTTCTTTCAACTTTTAAAACTGTTGTTTCAGTCACCTTTTAATGCAACAATCATTCTCTGTCAGTTTTCGCTGAGAGTAGGTGAGTTGACTATGTTCATAATTCAATTCTCAGGGATAGATAGCCTGTGCCCAGTTAAGGAATAAGTTTATAAATAATAAACTCTTCATTAATCCACATAATATGATGAGTCCATTTTTTTACAGTGATTGTTTTAGACATTTTTACATGATAAAGCTCTGGCCAATGAGATTAAAGAGGAAATATGCTATCTTCCAGGGTTGGGGATGGGGTACTTTTAAGAGATTTTATTTTTTAGAAGCGCCCTGAGCTAAAGATGACCTGCTATGAATGAAGGAAATAAAATAATGGAGGAAACCTGCATTTGTGTTAAATTAACCAGTCTTGAAGCTTCCTCCCTCTGTACGTTGCATAATGTGGGATGAATTACCCCGTTATTTAAGCCACTTGTGCTATGACTTTGTCCCACCTCCCACAGCCACATGCAACTCAGCTGAGTTATTTTGCTCTTTCTGTTTAAACTGGTTATTGACCAATGCTTTTCAACATTTTTAATTCGAGGATGCTTGAAGGATGGGAAAATAGCACTACAACGCTCACCCCCCCATTTTTATCATTAAAATGGTTTTTAAAAATTATTTTATTGTTGTTCAATTGCAGTTCTCTGCATTTACCTCCCACCACTCCCTCCCCAACCCAGCCATCCCCACTTTGATCCCACCCCACCTTGTGTTTGTCCATGTGTCCTTTATAGTTGTTCCTGAAAATCCTTTTCACCTTTGCCTCATTATCGCCTCCCAGCTCCCCTCTAGTTACTGTCAGATTGTTCTTAATTTCAATGTCTCTGGTTATGTTTTGCTTGCTTCTTTGTTTTGTCAATTAAGTTCCAGTTAAAGGTGAGATCATATGGTATTTGTTCCTCTCTGTCTGGCTTATTTCACTTAGCATAATGCTAAACAATGCCTGAAGTTCTGATATGAAAAAGAGTCAGATTTTTAGATTTTTAAAAATTATATCAAATATAAAGATAAAATATGGGAAAAATGAAGCAAAAACATTTTGTATCTGATAAGTAAATTAATATTAGAAACATGAGCTGATTTAAAAATAAAATCAAAAGAACAAAAACGAAGAACAAACCTCCCAAACCAATGCAGACTGTTGACTCTAATCAGGTTCACTAAAAGATTGGCCAACCCACTAGGGAATCTTCTATTAGATTTGGCTCTTGGTTCAGGAAGTCATAATTTTGGAGAATTGCACAATGTAAAATTTCCTAGTTTTAGTTACTAAGTCAAATCATAACACATATCTGTATTTTAGATTGTGACAATTTCATTGATAAAATGTTACTGTATAGTTTTTAGATAGAAAAGTAGATGTCAGGTATGATTTTATAAAGCAGGGAAGGTTCCTCTAGGAATATAATATGTTACAAACTGTTCTCTGTGTAGGCCTCACTTCTTACCATTCCTCCTGTGAGAAATAAAAGTGAAAGACAATCCCACAGAAAGGAAAGGATGACACCAGAGAGAAAGAGTGGATATCTTCATGTTACACCAAATAGCATACAACATGCAGAAACTAAGTTTATTTAAAAAAACAAAAACAAAAGCAAAAATGGAAGACAAGGTCTACAACTGCATACTGCTAGAGATAAAAGGAACTACAAGAGATAAGTATCTGGAATATCTCTTCTTTTAAGGAGAAAACTGAAGTCCAGAAACATTTTTCCTCCTAAGTCTTACATTTGCTTATTGGCAGAGCTTCACCTCAAGCACAGGAATTGTGACCACTCAAGGAAAGGGCAACTTCAAGCCTTGGGAAGATGCACTGTTCTTCCAAAAATCTCCTATTCTGTTCCTCTAAAGAAAATTTCAGATTCTTTACAATCCATAGAAACGATCATTTCATCAAATCAAACTAGGGAAGATTTTTATTCTCTCTTTTGGGCCAAGATCCTGTAAGTTAAAAAGTCAAGAACTTCATCAAGTAAAACAACTATTTTATTTTTTTATGTTTGCTTTTTTGAGAGGAAAAAATTTCTTTCTAAATAATAATAGGGAATATTAATTCTTACAGCCATTTAAGAGAGAAGAGTGGAGGCCTGAGATATGGAGAAACAAATTAAGAAGCAATAAGGGAGGATGAATAAAGAGATAATGAGGAAGTTAAGAATAGAGGATATGTATATAGGTAGTCGTATTTCTAAATATTTGTAAATAAAGTCCCCAAAGAATGTGATATATGCTAAAATTACAATGAACAATGGGAAATAAAATAGAAACACATATTAAAGGAAATAATTGCAAATAATTCCTTCTTATATGGTAGAGCATAATTACTAAAACTGTTTTAGAAAGAAACGTGTGCAATTATGTGTTCTGGATTTTCATAGTTACGTTTGTAAAGCCTTGTTTCAAAAGAAGGTGGCGTTCATTTCTTTGAGTCATTTCACCTCTCCTCCTTACAGCGGCTGATTCCCCCACTACCCGGGGTGTTTCAAAGCAAAGCTCTTCATCACATGCTGTTTCCACTTTCTCTTTAATCAGGGAAACATAACAAGCAAAAGTTGGTATTATATATGTAAGCCAAAATGGAGGTTTCCAACAACACAGTTCTGCTTAACTACTAATGCCAATAGCTGCAAATGGAAGGCAATGGAACGAAATACAAATAAATATTTAAAAATTGGGAGTGAGAAGAGAAAGAAAAGAATTGCATGCATTAACTGTGTCTCTATTATGTTTACTGTTCATGTTAAGAAAGAGAATGATTCAGAAAGACCTTTGGCTACTCTATTTTCCTGCTTTTTGTATCCGGTGTTCTATGTACCCATTATTAACATAGGAAAATGGCATTTCAGGAAAACTTCAGGCCTGGATGGTTTCAGTGGTCAATTATTCTAAACCTTTAAGGAAGAAATAATACCAATTTTACATGAACTTTTCTAGAATATTTAACAGAAAGGAAGGAATACTTGCAATTTAATATTGTGAGGCCTGAATCATCTCAATATCAACAGAAGAAAAAAGATGTTATGAAAAAAAAACATTGACCTGCAGTAGAACAATTTCATGTCAAAATCTCTTCAAAGTTCCATCATGAAACAAAATAGGAATATCTTGTTTTTCTTTTTTAAAATATAAGTATCCCAGTATTGTAACATTGGTACTTTTTATTCTATTAAGACAATATGAAGAAATTATTGTGGTTCTAGAATTCTTTAAACTAAATTATTATTAATAGCTTCTATTAATTTTTTAATGTGGTACAATAGGTATAAAATAAAATATGCTATTTTGATCATTTTAAGTGTACAACTCAATGGTATTAAGTTCACAATGTGGTGCAATTGTCACCATTATTCCCCCAGTTTTTTATCACCCAAACAGAAACTATGTGTTCATTAAGCAATAACTCACCACTCAATCCTTCCAGACTCAAATAACCTCTAATCTTGCCTATTCTAGATATTCCATATAAGTGGAATATCTTACTATTTGTACTTTTTTGTCTGTCTTATTTGTACCTCACTATTTGTACTTTTTTGTCTGTCTTATTTCACTTAGCATAATATTCTGAAGGTTTATTCATAACACATGAATCAGAAATTCATTCACTTTATGTTCATATATATTTGCAACCAGTTGCTTACAAAAGGATTACATATCATATTTGATATAATCATTTTGTTTCATTTCTCTGGGGTACCTAGAAGTTTCCTACATAAATTTTAAACATATTATCAAAATTTTGCAACAGATGTTTTTTATTCTGGAAATTGACCCAATTACTGAGATTTATTCCATTTCTGAGCTTTGGGAAATGAGGGATGATGTGAAGCTTAGAGATGGGTTATTATGGAGTTACAGATGGGAGAGATCTTGGTGAGACTCACATATAAGAGAGATGGACTGAGGCTGGCAGCAGAGTGGGGGGGTGTGGTCCAGTTGAAGGGTGTCAGTGGCACATTATGCTTGTCACAGGAACACTATGTTTTATCTGTGCCATATTGATTGATACTTTCCAATTCCTCATCTAATTAACAATATATGATATTGATTCAGTCTATAAAAAATGCTACCGTCACATTTTGACTGGGGATCCTTGCAATAAGTCCAGGTATCTTCAGCGACCTGTGGTCTAACAGAACAATTGGGACAGAAATAGTGCATCATTGGCACTCTGACTGTGGACCATGGTGTCCTTTTACTCTTGCAGTTTCTTCAACTTAGAGAGAACATAGAATCCCAAAGGGAGGCCTGAGGAGAGAGTAACAGCAGATTTGACATGGGTCCAATGCTTTTTGTTATTGTTTGTGGAAAGAGGAAAGTGGAAATGATTAGGTCATTCTCAGCCTTTTGGGTGTTGGAGCTTAGGCTCTGGTTCCACGTGGCACCTGACAGAGAAGTAGAAACAGGGAAAGAAGGAGTGGGAAGCCTGGGCCCCTAGAGATGATGTATCACACCAAGAACACAGTCACTGAGGATCTCACAGACCCAAGAAAGGTGACCTACCATAAAAAGGACTGTGGAATAACTTGTACCCTTTATTCATTTTGGTGAAATTAATATTCAGAAATAAGAACTTCCATAGTCACTTCATGTCTTGAATTCAGGTTTTTCCTAATGCACATGGTAATGATCAGAAAATTATAGTATTGCTATAATTCTGTAAGATCTATACTGCATTTTATCTTTAAGAAGTCAACTCTGAAAATTAAATTACTCAACTTAAATGTTTTAGGTGGTAAACAAAAAAGGAAAGAGCTTTTGTTGCAAATAGATGAACTGGATTGTAGTACATTTTTCAGATCATGTCTCCATAGAAAAAATAAATTAATGATATAATTAACCAGTTTTAATCAGTTATCATTGAACTTATTTAATTTATGCTAATAAATAAGACTCCATTCCCTTTTCACTTTTGTCTATTCCAACTTTATTTATTTTTTATCTATGTATTTATTTATTTATATTTTTGGCTATTTAGTTTGGTGTTTCTCTTCTACTAGGTAGAGATATCAGTTGAAGTCTGTTTTAAAAGTTTGTGACACTGAATTTAATAAACCAACCTTTCTTAAAGAATCTATAGCACATTTATGATTTTGTTGGATTGCTAGGGAATAATTAAACCTTTTGAGACTAGCCTTTTTCCTCCATAGTTTGTCATGCTGTCCAATTATTATTTGAATTTCAATAATGCAGGTATAACAAAGGTCAGAAAATTAATTCTTAAAGGATAGAATAAAGTACTGTTATGAAAATTATAGTTTAATACAAAAACAATTTCTCATTTTATAGATTGTTATTATTATATTTTAATTTAGCAACAATTGATAAACAACAATTGATAATTCCAGTTGAAATAGTTGTACCATCAACAAGTGAAGAAAGACTAGAGTAATGGACAATCAATTAGACTAGCAAGTAGTAGCTGATGGCATAATCCATTGCCACAGGAGTCAGATCTCCCAAAGGAGTTTTGATCTAGCTATTGGAGGTAAAACAAATACTATTGGACTGCACCTTTAAAAATGAATCCTCCAATTTAGCATAACTGATAGAAAGAAGAACCAAATAGTACATAAATGTCATAAAGTCTTCCAACAAGATTCTATGGTTACCAGGAGACAAATTTGGTTTTACTCTAAGGATTTTAAAACTTTACTCTTACATCTATAAGGTTAATTATCTGTATTTAATACTTTTAATCTTGGTAGGTCCTTATGAATATTTTGTATCATTTTATTAACCTATAGGTCCCAAATTAAATTTTCATATTCCAGTGAATTTTCAATGAGGTCATTCACCCTTTAGTTAAGGAGTAGATGAGATATAGATAACATGTCTTGAAATAATTATGCACTGGAAGGATGAACTGAAAAGAATCTTACAAGTGTTTTATGAAAAGATTTTGTTAGGTTAAAAAACTCTGCACTAAGTCAAAATTGACACAACTTGACCCCTCTGACGTAAATATTATGCTTTTACACATGAAGAGTGACTCTCTGGGCTGTATGTTTCCTGCTTGGGTTTGACCTTTGTGTTTATGTTATCATACATTACGCAAAGTCGTTTTGTGACTAATTCCCAGAGCTCTGAGTCACAGTGTGGCTGTTGCTTATCTTTTTGGCTTTTTCTACATGCAGCTGCTCTTGGCCCTCATTTTTTGGTGACATTCTCATACAAATGAGCCTTTTTTACAATTAAACAATTGTCGAGTTCTGTGGTCATGTACTTCTATATTATGTTTTCCTTTGCTAGCAAAAGCCAAGTTTCACAACCAACAAGAACATGAGAGTACATCATGTAGGTATATGTCTATTGCTTTCATTTACATGATTACCCTGCATGTAGGCTTGATTATATACATTTTTATTTAAGTATCTTAGAATATGAGCTCTGGTCTTTGGAGACTTATATTTCCATAAAGAGATTTGTTAATGCTGGTATAAAATAATTTAGAGTATAAGAATTCTAATGCTTATATCTCATTTTAAATATCATTAATTATTGGCAATGAAAAAGTTTTCTTTAAACATAAGGATCTTACATATTTCTTTACATGTCACTAAATAATATTTAAAGGTAAACCGTATATTCAGAAAAGTCCAATTAAACAGATATAATTCACGAAGAATTGCCACTTCAAGCTTAAACTTATAAAAAGGCTACATCTGACCGATTGCTTACAAAATTGTTTATAATTTAAAGAAACGTGTATTGCATATATGTTTGCTTAAAAACTAAATGCAAAATTTTCAGTATTTAATGTTGCATTGTAATATACATTTACTTTTTTTACAGACAGTAGTCAATTTTCATTTTAGGGTTACAGACAATGGTCCTCCCCCACCCCTCTTCACCTCCAAGTAAGTACTGATTTCCCCCCTAAAAATATAAATGAACATTATTTCTCATGGGCTAGAAAGTCTATTGCTAAGAACTCACATGTAAAATCTCTGAAGAAAGTTCTTGGAAAGATGTTTTCAAGGCAGAGTTGAGGTGGTTCTGTTTTCACTTCCAAGCACTGAAGACAGTATTTGTCTTTTGTGCTTCTTTTTTTATAGATCAAGAAACTGCAGGGGGCGGGGTGAAGGATGGGAGGAGTAGAGAATAATGAAGGGAATGAAATCTGATCCTGCAAGCAGTGAAAGGGCCAGCCAGGAATCTGCCCAAAGTCGCTGCAGTCTGTTGCAGCAAGGGGGAGCCTCAGAGGCAGTTCCAGAGATCACAGGCACGTGGGAACGGCCAGGCTTCCTGGTCAGGTCCCTCCAGCTCTCCTTAGGATCATTTTGCCAAACTCCTCAAAAGCCTTTTTTAAAAAAAATTTATTATGGAAGAATCTGCCAAAGGAAACTGCTTACACTAGGATTTCAAATTCCCGTTTTTGAATAACTATTTATTTTGCTTTCCAGGATTCTTTTTGTAATCAGTTAAAAAACAACTTACCAGTTATATATTTTTAAATCGTTATGTATTTATTATTACATTGTTCCTTAGTGAAACCAACTTCTTTTGCAGTTTCTTATCTTCAAAGATCTCATCCATATTGTCAGTACATTCATGAAAAGAATCTGCGGGCTGTTGAAGTTCCCGCTCTGATTGCAGAAGCAATGCACTGTATTATCTACTGCAGAGCGTCAGGCTGCGAGCCCTGCCTCAGTTAGCTGCTCCCTTTGCAACTCTGGTCAGTTATTTAAACTCTGTACCTGATTTTCTGTTTCCCTAAATAATGATAATAAAAGGTCTTAGATTGGATATACGTAGTAAATGGAACGATGCATATAAGTATGTATATACATATAAGTACATGTAAAACACTTAAGATGGGCCTCCACACAGAGCAAACCTTCAATAACTGTTCTCATGTTTATTGTTATTGCTTATGGTATATTATTATTATTATTTTACACAATGTGTAAATATTTTTTAAAGATTTTATTTATTTATTTTTAGAGAGAGGGGAAGGAAAAGAGAAAGAGAGTGAGAGAAACATCAATGCGTGGTTGCCTTTCATGTGCCCCCTAGTGGGGACCTGGCTTGCAACCCAGGCACGTGGCCTGTTTGGGAATTGAACTGGCAAAACTTGGGTTCGAAGGTTGGTGCTCAATCCATTGAGCCACACCAGCCAGGGCCACAATGTGTAAATATTTAAAGAATTCACTCAACATTGCTCTGTGTAGGTTGATATCATTGACATTAACTCTTAACAGTTTTACATGAAATTATGGTCATCTCAGACTAGCATCACTGG
Organism: Desmodus rotundus; assembly: GCF_022682495.2. Taxonomy (NCBI): domain Eukaryota; kingdom Metazoa; phylum Chordata; class Mammalia; order Chiroptera; family Phyllostomidae; genus Desmodus; species Desmodus rotundus. Next base: position 170,923,468 of record NC_071388.1, read on the forward strand.
AGATTGCTTCAGGTGGCAGAATCTACTTTGCAGTGAAGACTGAAGTAATTTGATCAGGAGGCCCATTAGAGTCTTGTGTTTTTCTACCTTAGATTCTCTTTATGACTTCAACTTTCCTTCTTTCCTCTGACTTCTACATGAAGAGGAACCTTTCCTCTTGTAGGTTTTTAATATTTATTGAGTAATTATTAGATGTCTGGCACATAGATTATCTCCTTTAATTCTCATAACTAACTGAAGAACATTGTTTCCGTATACCTATTTGACAGGTTTAGGAAGGATGAATGAAGTTTGAAGAGCTGTGATTCGAATCCTGTGGTTTGACTGCAGAGTCAGATGCTCAGATCCTCCTCGATGTTTCTTTCTCACCCACGTTCTGGATTTCGTATCATATTAACAGGAAAACTTTGCCACATAATTATTACCTCACACCTGCAACTCAAGAACATTCAGTGTTTCCTTTGTGCTCAGATTATTTTTAAAAGTTGCTTGTTTTGGGAGCGAAATGGACATTGGTTACATTTTGGCCAACCTACAAGCTCTGCTCGGGTAGAAATAAGTTCAGCCAATCAGAATTCTTTGTTTTTTCTATAGAAATAAAAAGTATATAGTAAATGCCAGGCTTTTAACCAAAAAGCTGAGCTAAAGGGCTGGCAGCCATAACTGTGTGTGCAGGCTGATTACAGGGAGAAAGCTAGTTGAGAGAATGATGAAAAGAATGAATGAAAGTTGTGCGTAACTCCTGAGAGAGGGAACAGGGAAAGAATAAAAGAGCAGGACTGAGCAAGAGAGACGAGGGAGCCTGTCTGAGCTCTATAGCGACAGCCCTTCCTCAGACCCAGTGCAATTTTCCTGAGTACTCCAGAACGTATATCCTTGTAATAAACCCCCCACTCCCACAAAATCATTTAAGAAATCTTTTTCTTGTAAAGAACCTCATGTGAAAGAGACACAGCCAAGCTGAAATTATTTTCCCAAAAATTGTTGATTTCATATCTAAGCTGCACTTGGCATGAATGAAAAGTATGTGCCATTGTGATCCCATGTAGCTTACACACACCTGCGTATTCTCGTGATGAAGGGAACAGGGGACTCACGGTAACTGTTGTCAAGATAAGACAGCCTGACGCTCTCTCGCTCATGGACTCTGTGTATGAGCTCAGATGCTCTCTCCCTGAGATTGGAGTGAACTCCTTTCTGAGGATTTATTACTAGTTTTCCATATGTTGTATATAGCTCAGTCTAGATTATTTGGTTAAAATTGTTTTCCTTACCAACATTTGCCCATGTGGCATTGTGTCTTAAACTGCTTTGTATTAATCAGTGTTTGGATATTCCAGGTCCTCAGCTAGTATGAAATAGTCTCCTTTTCATTCATCATTCTCTGTGAATTTCTTTCCAACTCCACACAATTTGAATAACATGCCAGACTTTTACTATGAGGTTGTTTATTTCTTCTCTAAGAAATAAAAATAATCGTCTTGTTCTCTGCTTGCCCTAGTTTTATCCATTAAGAATCTCATTTATTAAAATATATCGAATCTTTCAGTAAGTTCAGACAACTCTATACAAGTGAGACAAATCCGGCACAGTTGGTTCCTTAGTGACAGTGTGAGAAAAGAGCGCAGTGTTGCACGATACAGAGCATCCCAGTTAGAAAGGACACGAAAAACCAGAATATATAGAAGTTCTGATAAATCTCCAAAACAAAGTTAAATTTTATTACATCAAACCCTATTTCATTCATCTGTGTCTGAAGAATGTGAGATATTAAATATTTTATTATTTCATAATTCAACTGCTTATCTTTCACAGAAAGTGAGTCCTTGAGCTTCATTCTTGGTCTTAGTCATCATCCTTTGATTTGGAATCTAAACTACCTAGCGCTTGTGGTTAACTCCTCCAAAAGGAAATTCCCAAAAACTGGCAACAAATGGAAACAATTCACCTTTTCTGAGTTCAGATGTGAAAAACAAAAAATGGCATTTAGGTTTTAATAAATTGTATTCCTTTAAATATGATGTAATTGGTAGGACATATACAACATGGTTGCAAAATTCCCTTGGTACTTATTTCAACGTTGACAAAATTACATTTTGTCCTGAACCCATATTTTTTGCTTAAGTAAAATTGTCACCTTTCCTATGCTAGCTAGTTTATTGTTGACTAAATTGCTGGTTGAAATTTGGTCACTTTCAGGTAAACCCAGGCAGTTCAGATATCTAGGGTCCTCACTCCTTCCCTCCTCCCAGGCACCTTATCCCTTGGAAGGATTTGGAAAGGGCATGTGGCCCCCTTGCTGTCCTCTGTCCTGACCATTGCCTGCTGAGAGCCTATTCAGCCTGCTCGTGTGTATTACAGTTTGGCCACGATTTTGATACTATGATAGGTTCTTGCATTAGATCTGTGTTCTTGCAAATTCAAAGCTACAGCTTTCGAGAATGTCTTTTATGCTGTGGGCTGAAACATCCATTCAGCAAGTTAAATGAACCCTCTGCTCTTTGCTTTGTGCATAGCTCTACCTGCTCCGGGTAAAGAGTCAGGAAAAAAATAAATGGAAAAAGAAACCCTTATGTAGTTGTAAATCAAAACACTCCCAGCTACAGTTCAGTTGCCTTGTTTTAAGCCAAATTTGGAATCTTACTCACTTCAGTAACAGTTGAGATGCCTGCACACAGTATTAAGTATGAGTTTGAAGTCAGAGTATCTGACTGATTTATATTGGGACTGCTTTTTTTAACCATTAAGTACCTTCATTTTCTTAATTTCTCAATAAGTATTTCCAAAAGTAATTTATCTCATAAGGAAACAGGGACATTTAAATATATGTCAGGGAGAAAGGAAATCTTTTTCTTATTTTCCTACTCCTCCCTGTGTTAGGTTTTATTATTTGCTCAGACACATTTGCTGTTCTTCCCTCTCAGTTCCTCCTTGGTAACTAGTGAGGAGAGTGTATTTCTCCCCAATTTGGTATCAGGTTTTGCTACATTACTAGTTCAGCTCCTAGAATGAGCAGATTTAAAAAATAAGCAACAGCTAAGTAGATTTTTATAGCTTTTGGAGAAATTTATTAATTTTACGGTTCTACAGCTTTTTTCCATTTTCTCTGCCAGATGACTCTCATGTCCCACATGAGGGTGATCCTTTCAAACCGGATCACAATGAAGGAGAAATGGAGCACCAACACACGGAACCCGGAAAGATAATTGAAAATGAACTCTTTCTTGGTGAAAACCCTGTGGATTTTGGGGGTGTTTAATATCAAGCATCACCTAGGCAGACGTGAATAGTATACTCCCTGCCCACATACCTTCTTCCCTTGAAGATCTGTTGTCTAGACTACATCCATTTTATTAGATTACCTAACACTGGGCACCGTTCTAAAGTGGACCCTTGGGCCCGGGCCCACTGTCTCCCTGGTACCTTACTGTCCTTTTCTTCCTACGCACATCATTGCAGGAGATGGAGTAATTTGGGGGAGCATGCTTTCAGGAAATTTAGTGATGGTCAGCTGCAGTGTAAACAAATTAAACAATCATTGACTTGAATTATGTTGCAAATTAAAGTAAGTTCTTGTTAAGCAGTATAGCAATAAATACAGGGCTTTCAAAAAATTTTATGGTCACAGGCAAGCTGATTCCATCTGTAGGAAAACAAATTCTTCTCAAATTAGGTTAAATCAAGTTAAATATAGACATAAAAGTTTGAATACTGGAATCATGTTATTTTTGTTTAGTTCATATTTCTTAGTAATAAGATAGTGCTTGCTAATATTAAATGAGAATGGCTACTGAGAAATAGTGGTGACGGGTGAAAGCGTGAAGGTCTAGCCATGGCTGAGGATGCTTTAGCCCCCTCATGAGATTCTCCGCAGAACTCTGTCATTTTTGACACATGGATACCTTGAGCAAGGTCTTTTCCTTTATCAAGCAGAACACATCTACTAAAATCTTTGAGGAAGCTAATCTTTGTGTCATCTGCACTTAGGCAATGCATTTCCCAACACAGTCCTGTGTCACTTAACTACGGGGGTTTGTTCTGAGAAATGTGCCATTAGGTGATTTTATTGTGTGCACGTCCTAGGCTGCACGTACACAACCCTGGAGGACATGGCCCACTGCACAGCTAGGCTATATTGTGTGCCCTTCTCTCCTAGGCTACAAACCTGTACAGCATGCTAATTACTGAATAATGTGGGTTATTGTACACAATAGTAAATATCTGTGTATCTAAACATAGCAAAGTTACAGTAAAAATGTGGTACAAAAAGTTAAAAATGGTTTATTGCATAGATGGCTTACCACAGATGGAGCTTGCAGGACTGGAAGTTGCTCTGGGTGAGTAGGTGAGTGAACAGTGAGTGGATGTGAAGGCCTAGCGCATCACCGTACACCAATGTGGAATACACAGGCGTCGCCACAGACATGAGTAATGTGTTGCATATGAACTACAAGGGCTACGATGTCACTAGGGGACAGGAATTTTTCAGGTCCATTATAATTACATGGGACCACTGTGATACAGTGTATGTGGTTGGTCACTGACTGAAAGATGGTTATGTGGCACATGACCATGAATTACTGCTACTTATTGATGTGTATTTTTACATGTAATATCCAAGAAGAAAAATAAAGCAAACTGAATTCCTACATAATCTTTCTGGATTTTAAGGATTAGATATTTTATTAGGTGGCACATGAGATTACTTAGAACATTCACTTTTATTACTGTGTTATTTCCAATTCTTAGTTTATTTTTCTAACTCCTGTGAAAATCGGAAAGTATATCTGTGCCTCTAAAGCATGAATAAAAAGGTAAACCCTTTAGCTTTTTATTGATGAATAATAGGGGCTTCTTATATATCTTCCTCTCTGAAGTAAGTCCCATGCTAGTAACAATTCTGTTTTAAAAAGTACTGTACAATCCGAGGTCACAGTAATTGATCTGTGTTATCTAGCATATTTAAAGTAATATTCCCTCTGTATGTTGTATTATTTTGCGTTCATCTCTGGACCAAATTTTAGGAGAGCCAAATCGAAGTAGAAAGTGTTGGGAGTAGTGAGTTAAAACCATGTTATTTGGAACATACACATTTAAATTCATTAAAAATACGTACCTCAAAAATTGTTGAAGCAATCCAGGATAATTAGTTTTAGGAAGAAGAAGAAGTTGTATATATTATCTTAAAGCATTTAGTAGACAGTTATGTGGAAAATAAAGTAAATGTAATCTATTTTGTTCCCTGGAGATACTAAGGTGAATGAAAATATTGGGAACATAGGTTTTTTGCTTAAAATCGGGATAACTTTCCTACCAATTGTAGTTTTAAACTACGGGATAAGCTGTTTTCTGATAACGAGTGTGCCCTTTTCTGGAAATAACGAAGCTGGGAGAGTGATGCCATATGGAAGCTGTTCAGGAGACACCCCGCCATTGGCCGAGAAAACTGGACTAAAACACCTGGAGAGTTACCACAACATTCAAAACACTTGGAGCACTTCTCACCCCCTGACTAATAATAAGAATAATGTAACTACATATTTAAAAACACTAATAAAAATAACAAACGTAATAATAGTTGGTTTATTGAAGGTTTACTTAATTCCAGGCACTATTCTAACTTTGTTATATTTTTAATCATTATGAGATAAGTAATATTTGTTTCCCATTTAGAGGTGAAGATAAATGGTTCAGTCACTGTGCAGATTCAAACAGCTAATAAGTAATAGTGAGATGCAAATTAGAATAGTTTCGATTCTGAGCATCAGGTTTTAACTATTACGCCACACTCCCTCCCTGTTCCAGATGTCCTGTTATCTTACGTGCTCCCGTTCTCATGATGATAGTGTTAATTTTCTTGCTTAGTGAGACAGAACCAATTTTCATGGCCACCACATCTAGTAATTTTGAAACTATGTGTAATCTAAAACCCACACATTCTACATCTACTTTTCATTAATAAAAAAAAGTACACTCTGCATTTGTGCACCAGTAGGAATACAAAATGATATCAAGTGAAATATGTTTGTAAGAATGTAACATTGAAACCAATTTGAAAATCAACCAACATGGACTATATAAATACACTGAGGTATAATCATTTAGTAGAATACTATTTGAAAAAGTAGATATTCATGAATATGTATGAACATAGCAGGAACTAAAAAATAAATTGGTAAGTACAAAATGCAAAATCAAGAATAATATCATTTACCTAACTTAGGCAATACATAAAAAATAACACTGTGTATTAAGTGAAGATATGTATGTAGGAAAACAGTTATGTTAGTGTGTTGATCTAGAAAGGAAAGAGTGGAATACAGCTTGGAAAAGCTATAAAAAATAGTACAACCTTTAACTCTATTTGTAATGCTTCATATAAGAATGCTACATAAATACTATATATTTATTTTAAATACTTTATAGCATACTAGAAATACTTTTATAAAAATACATACAACTATGGAAATGTTAACGTTGATTAGTTATAGATGATCGTTATGTGGATTTTGGTTTTTTTTTCTTGTACTGCTTCTTGATTCCAAATATTTAAATTAAAAATAAATTAGGATATATAACAGCAACAAAGATTAGACAAAAACTATTTTTACTGTTTATTCTGTCCAAAGTGTTTAATTTTAAAAATGCCAAAATCTACCTAAAAGAAAGTAAAAGAACAGTTCCACGTCAAGGTGATATTTTTTAAAAAGTGAGTTCTTAAAACATTATTTCATTTGATCATTTTGATCATAGCCTGAATAAAGCAGGTTGTCCTTTATTTTCAGGAAACAAAACTGTTCTCTTTCATAGTATAGTTTTCAAAGCCAATGGGCATGAAGGCAAAAAAAGGTCTTTTCTGGCTGACTGCAGTGACAGCTGTACAGATTCAATAACCATTCAGTGTTAATACTGCACCCAGGTGAGACTAAAAGCACTCCTTGTACATACGCAGATTTTTCTTTTCTATAGACTTTCTCACAAAGGGGGGTGACCACTTTTAGTGAGATGTGGGGATTTTAGCACACAGCTCTCTTAGCTGACTGTCCCAAGCACAAATGGTGATGTGTCTTCAGAATTTCCCTCTCAGAGGGAACGTCTTTTTGCCTCCATTTTCTTTTTCTGGTGAAGAAAACAAATAAATGAACTTCATTTGGGGGTAGGGCTACTTTACCCTTTATAGACAGAAACATCAGCTCTTTTTAATGTGAACGGCGTGACTGACTAAACTGAAAGCTGTGATAGCACTCGACACCATTGTAAGCTTTGCAACGTTAAGTATGAATCTTCGAACCAATATTTTGCTGCCCCAGAGGAAGCTCACACAACAAATGTGTTTGTTGTCTTTCGTGTGCGCGTTTCCTCTTCTGTGAAGAACTAACGGGGGTTTGCGGTGTCCGACAGACAAAATCTCTTGTGTGTTTTTCTCTCCCCAACTCCAGTGGGACTGCACATCAAGACAGGCCCTTCTTGTCCAGCTTGTTTTCTCGTCCTATCTGGGAACTTTAACAAGAAAAAAGTCCAGATAGAAAAGGCAGGCCTCCCGTGAGATGTAATTTGATCAGCGGTGAGAAAAGCCCGTCGCATTTGCCCCATCTCTCATCCCAGGTTCTGCCACGTGTAACCTGCACCCACCAGTGAGGAATGCCTTTGTCTTGCTTGCTCACCACATATTCTTTTAAAATTCAAGTTTTGTTAGAAGTAGTATCTTATTTAACACAGAATGATAAAGGCATTATGAACAAAAACTATCTGTTATTTAAGGATTTTAACTAAATGAACTCCTTGGATTTTTGCACCAACTCTATGGTAGCACACAGGGTGTTTAAATAACTTACAATTATGAAATTTAACTCCAGAGTCCTTGAGCTTAACAATTTTGCCAGGTATCATGATGGTCCCATTGCATTATTTTAAAGACTGTAGTGGATCTCTTCTTCATTGCTGTATGGATCTGTTAACATAGAAATGTAGAAAACCTGGAGTGGGACACAAGAGAGGGAAGGGCGTGGGAAGGAGAAGCACAATAGCTGAGAGTGAGTGAATGGCCCTGACCCTGAGGGAGATTAACCAACTCTGAGCTCCCGTGGGTTACAGTAAATGATCTCTTTCTGCAGATTAACTGCCTACAGGCCCTTTCAAAGAAGGTCAAGTCTCAGAATGCAATGGAAAGGAATAATCTTGATGTTAGTGTTTCTGCGTCATTCAGGACCCTGCTTCTGCATTGGAACGTTGAGAGTTGAAGTTTATGTATTTAAAAACTGTGTTATTCTTTAGTCATCCAGGCTATATTTGCTGTGCTTCTATTTATTTTCTATACTTAAAAAATTTAGGTTCTTAATTGTCTTCTCCTTTCATCTTAATTATTTTGTAACAGTGTTTTTATAAATTTATTATTACTAGTATTACATTAACATATATATAATGAATCATGCCCATCTGTGTGAATACAGAATGGTGTAAACCAGGAAAGTTTGGTCTTTGTTTACTTAAGGTTTATATAGGAACAAGCCCTCTAATCCCCCAGGATAGACTGTCCTTCCCTTAACCACAGTGGGACTCAGTGACTCTAATGTCATTATAATGAGTAATCTCATAGGCCCACAGACACAACTTATTTTCAGCCTCAAGCTTACCTCCACCACCAGGACAGACACTGGCAAATTGCATGAGAAGTCCATTCTCACACCACAGTATTTCGTTCTGAACCTTCCTGGAACATTGTCTGTATATATGCCTACTTGGAATCCCAACTCCACCACCATATAATTTACATGTTGTGTTTGAGGGGCAACTACTTACACCATAAGTTATCTTTCTTATTAAGAATGTTAAGGGAGTTTGACCTCAGAGAGGACAATCCTCATTTCCCCATTCCTCTTGTTTCAGACTTGGGCAGGGAGCTCATCCCTTGAGAGATCCTGCACTCAGAGACCCTGACTGAGGACCGGACCCTGCCCAGAACTTCAGAGTAGAAGAGAGCAGCCACCATCCTCATTCTTTCCTTGATTACATTCCCAGCAATCTGGATAATAGCTTTTTATTTAAAATAATTATTTTATTTTCATATCCCTTCATTAAACACATGACCATGTTTTCACTACTCTTTTTTATGAGAAACCAGGAAAACTATTGTTCAATGTCATTTGAAATTCTGAAAAAAAATGACTCACTCACTCGAGCAGTTTTATGATGATCTGTTTCCCTTTGTTTTATGACACACGACACAGGAACAAAAACAAGGATGGTTGGCAGGCAGACTTGGCCAGATTTTTGGTAAGAATCATAAAAATATTGTGAACAGATAAACTTTCTTTTAGACATTTAAAAAGTTTATGCTCATAAGTATATATATATCTTTATTAAAATAAAAAATATATTTACTCACAAATGTCTTATTAAAATTTGAAAGTATAAAAGAAAATACCCTATCAATTTACTACATGGAGATATTTATTGAGCATCAACCATATGACAAACACTGTTCTAGTATCAAAGGAAAGAGCAAAGATCAAGACAGATAGAACTCCTGTCTTCTTGGAGCTTTCATTTTAATGCCATGAACTTAAAGCTACTAATGATCACAATTCTTTTTCAGTGATTGAAAAGTATAGCAAAAGAAAGGAAGAAAGAGAAAGAGAGAGAGACAGAGAGAGACAGAGAGAAAGAAAGGAAGGAAGGATGGAAGGAAGGAAGGAAGGAAAGAAGGAAAGAAAGAAAGAAGAATGTCTCACACCTTAAAATATCTCCTTTTAAAGCTATGCAGGGGCTAAAACATTAATGTTTTTACTCCCACCTTCTAAATTCTAGTAGACTAATATCAAAAATAACAGAGACAGATTAACAGGAAAAAAATCACCACTTCAATATATATGCAAGGAGAATTCACATAAGCATGGCAATTCCAAAGAAAATGAAGCAACATTGGGTGTATAAAACAATTTTGGATAACAGAAAAAAGAAGAATGAGGTATTAGGTTTCAGAAGTGAGAATGGATATTTACAGGTAGTTGAGGAAGAGCAGAAGAAACGTGGCAGGACCATTCTTGCTCAGCATCCTCCAGGGCAGGAAAGGGGTGCTAATCAAAGGCTCTTCATGAGCTTTGTTTCTTAAAGAGTTTAAAGTCAATATCCCAAAAGGGGAGCTTCAGGGAAGCCCATTGTTTGTTCCCTTCAGTCCTGCCTTGGAAAATAAGTCAGGTCAGTAAGCTGAAAGGTCCCACTGAAGGACTGTAACTTCGTTTGATTTCCCAAGGCAGGCAGTCAAAAGCTTTCTAGATGTCTATCTTGGATTATCTTCAAATAGAGTGAAGGCAGGCAGTGACATTCTGACAGATTATCTTGAACTGAAATTTGAATGTCACTGATGATGTCATCAGGTGTCAGGTAAACTGCAGCATTTACAGAGCATCATCAGTCTCTGAGATCATTTAAGGATGATCTGTTGTGACAGTTTCACGAAAGTTCATATAAGTCATTTAGCTGCAATTTGTAATTGCAAGACTCAGAAAATACGTTTTAATTCCCAATTCTTTCAAGGCAAAGGATGGGAGAAAGATGAAACAGTTCAGAGGATGTAGCCAAATATTTAAGAAAACTAGGAAAATTCAGGATCCAGTCCAGTTTATAGGTGAAAAATTAAACATGAAAACCTAAACTAGAATCTAACTTTCATTACTGTGTATTACATTTTTTATGAAAACACCATTTCTCTTTCTAAAATCACCTCCACTTTTATCAAAGATAACCAGATGAAGACTAATTTATTGCGTAAGTCTAGTTTCAATAAATTTAGCCTGATTATTTGCATAAATGCTTTAAAAGAACAGAAAGATATTGCCCATCTGGCACTAGCAGAGCAAACACTATATCTCTTTATTAGTTTTTAACAACTTTGAGATTTCGAACTCTTAACAAATTTTGTAACAAATAATATGAGCTTATTTTGTAAACCTAACTAAAATAAAAATACTATATTCATCATTAATAACTCTAAATGACATATCTATCTAGCCAAACCAAATCTAAACTAGCGTAATATCAACATTTTCCCTGTAATATGGTCCTCAACATTACTCGAGTTAAGTTCTGCTATCGTTCTTAATTTACACAACTGCTTAATTTCCTTGAGTCAAACAGATATTACAACCTACGAATACCCTCTATCATTCTATGCATAAACATATATCACAAACGTAGATATATCACAAACATAGATCATAAACAGAATTACTAATAATTGTAGGGAACACACAAGACTTTTCACTTGTTCTTGACAATTTTGAGGAGCCTAGAAAGGGGGAAGGGGATAAGGCACAGGAGGTAAAAGTGCCCCTTTAAAAAAAAAATACCATTAGACTTTAAAAAAATCAGCTTCCAATTTTGGTGAATTCCTGATCACTTATTAAATCTTTTAAAACCTGTTCAAACATTCCAAATCTCATAAAGTTATACCTCAATTACTTTTAAAATATGTCCATGTTGGGAAATCTTTAATTTTATCTTCTGCCTTTTAAATTTCTCCTGTTAATTAGTCTGTTTATTTTTTTGATGTTTTATTTTTATTTTTATTATTTATGCTGTTACAATTGTCCCTATTTTCCCTCTTTGCCCCACTCCACCCAACCAGCACCTCATTTCCACAGTCGATGCCCACACCGTTGTCCCTCTCCACGGGTCCCTCACACATGTTCTTTAATCCCTTCACCTTCTTTGAACAGTCCCCACTTCTCTGCTCCCCTCTCACAGCTGTCAATCTACATTAGATGCTAATGTTTACATTAGCATCTGTAAGACTCCGAGAAGCTAAAGAGCACATTTTAAAGCCTTAAGTAACTGTAAGACTAGTTACACTTCTCTGTATCTAAAATTTCAAGGGAAAAGGGTGAAGGGTTTGTAGGAACAATTATAAAGGACACATGGAGAATAACAGGGGGGTGGGGTGGAAATGGGAGGGTGGTGGGGAGGACTGGGGTTTAGGCTGAGGTGCGGGGAAAAGTCAGAGAACTGTACTTGAACAACAATAAAATTAGAGGAAAAAAAAGAAAAAAGAAGAAAAAAAAAGAAGTGATGTACTTTATGATTAGGGCTGATTCATACTCACTGCAATACTCCAGGAGAATTAACACATTAATTTAATTATGAGCATTTCACAGCATTCTTGGCAGAAAGGTATTCACCAAACTTCAATTATTTTTAGAAGATCTACCTTTGAATGTAATTTAAAATGTGATTAAATTTCCTGTTTGTTATCTAAACTGAAGTAAAATCATTGTTTAAAATTATTCAAAGACAAAAAAATGTTAAGTATCAGTAAAACAGTTGTGTACTATGAGAACTCTACAGTGATTTCTAATTTAGAAATATTTTTTTCAAATTTAAAATATATGTTGTCTGGACAGTAATGATGGGATTTTAATAGTGATGCAAACCAATAGGCCTTTCATAGGTTCACCAAGGAAGCAGAAAAGGCCTCCAAAAAGAGACGCAAAGAGCCCTTATGGCCTGGGCCTCTTATGAGAAACTTCCCTGAGATCTGGTATCACCTGACTAGGAGACACCTGGACCGCAGTCTAGGTCACAGTCCTTCAGATGCACCCTGGTAAGGCTAAGTGCGCCTTCCAGATGGTAGAGACCAGAGAAAATATCTCTGCTGGTCACAAAGCCAAGCTCTAGGGCACAGGAAAAGACAAAATAAAAATCTCATTCCGTTTTCATATAAACATCTCCAGCAAAGTTCTTCTGAACAGAAACCCGCCTGGAGAGAGCCACTTAACTCCCCATGAGACTGATTCAAACCACAGACTTAACAGGGAGGCTGTGCCTGTCTTCTAGCTCCATGGCATCTTCCTGGGATGACAAATGATATCAAAGACACATAGACATAGAAGAAAAAACTAACCATCGCTGGGAGAGAAGGATTGATAAAGGAAACCCGAGTTGCAAGACCCAAAGACCTCATTTCATAAATATCGTTCATTGCTAATATACAGGAGAGAAAAAGACTCTCAGCACTTCCAACTTTCATCAACACCATGGATAAGTGTACAGAGGGCTGCCAGGGTAAAATGCTTCCCCTCTCTGCTGGCTGTGGTGAGACATCCCTGCCTGTCAGCTGCAGCAGGACAGTGCAGGGAGCAGTGTTGTCCCAGCCAGTGATTCTCCTGGAACAGCTCAGCAGAACTAAGAGAAAAGTGGAGTACTGTTCCTACCACCTGGTAAGTTGTTCTAGCTTATGTAAAGATGATGAGGAAGAAGAAAACATACATACCAGAAAAATTCTTGTTAGGCAACTTAGAAACAAAGGGACACAAAGGTAATCTCGCCTACAGGCTTGGAGTCTTGGTGACTAACACTAGGGTGAACATTCTTAAGGTCATTAATCCAAGACTCTCTTCCTGAGCGGGTTTCTCTGTCCCAATCAGGATCCTGGGCTGGAGTGGGAATGAGGGCAAAGGCTCCTTACCAGACTTGTTGCTTAATAAACAGCTTAAAAACAATATCCCCAAAACAGCTCAGGATGGGAAAACTTTGGTTTCCTTCAGTTGTTTAGAAAAAAAGGTTATTTAGGAGCTTCATGTGAAAGTCTGTTTCTTTCCTCTAATTTATACTAAAATGTGTTTGTTTTATGGAGGTGCTAGCAGATTGTCCAATGTCTCAAATGTGAAGACACATTTTTATTATTTTCATATCGTGATTATTTTCTGAAATGATTTTAGAATAGAATTCCATTGTTAAAAGTTATATTTTTATATCATTTCTAACCATGTGACTTTCAGTTTATGACAGTATTCCTTCAATGACTCATTTTAAGTTTTTTTCTGTCAGTTTCACAAGGCACAATGCTAATTTGCTGTACATTGAGAAACAGTAAAGTTAAATGTTCTTTATTAAACTTTTATTTATTTTTTGTGTGAATTACTAGTCCTGTTCTTTGTGCAATTTCAAATTTTGGTGAGTGAATTTTTTTTTATTGACTTGCAAGAGTTCCCAGATTTTTAGTATCCCAGATTTTCCTGCCTTTTTTTAACCTAAAATTGACATGAAGGCTAAACTTCTATTTATTTTAATTAATTAAAATATATATAACATTTTCCAAATCTGGTTCAAAGAAACAAATCATTAGTTAGTTTTTACTTAACAAGCAAGGACAAAATGAAATAACAAGTAAATCTATAGGATAATGGTAACAGTAATGATGATGATGATGATAATAAACATTATTGAGCACTTATTTCAATACTTACTGAAGGGAAGCAAAATTGTGCCACCCTGAAGCCGCCCTTTTGGGATATTGATAGTATTTGAAGATAATTTTTACTTTTAGTCACAAGTAGTTATCTGTAGTATATTACGTTTTATCTTTATATTTTAGGTGTATGCAATATTCACATTAAATATAAGTATTTAAAACAGGTTCTATTCATTTTTACAGACATGTACTATTATTTTAAAAACTTAATATTTAAATATACAGTTATAGTTTTAATTCATATGTAATATTTATTATACATAAAGTTTCATGACATAGCTTGCTTATGAAAGTATTTGGGTAAAAGTGAATTCTGTACATACTGTGGCTTCTGTTCTAGACATTTCTATCTCCAGAATCAGTAATGTAACCTAAGTCTCTAAGGTTTTACATAGAATACTGTAATATTTCTTAAGGTATCTATTGGTCTTTAGCCTTTCCTGAAAGCCAGTATCCATGTTACCACTATAATTTATTTCTACAACACCTGTTTATAAACGTGAGATTTCTTTCTGTAGTAGCTACACTTTCTGCAGACCTCTTTTGTACACTCAAGTCTGCTTAAATGCTTATGAAATAATAAAACTATTTTCTTTCTTTTTTACTTTTGTAGAAAGGATTTCAGGAACGGCAGAAGATTTTATTGTCATCACATGCCATATTGAGAGCAAATCTCTACTCTAGATGAAAAAGGGGAAGAAATAACTTTAGCAAGAATCATAAAAATTTCATGAATCATTAAGCATTAAATTGTACCTTTTTATACTTAACATTTAGAAGACTAATTTGAAATTTGAAATGACGTATCAGTTAGTAAAACTTACATTATGTGTTTTGTAAATATAAAAAACAGGTACACTAAATTACCTGCAAAATTGTATGTTGAAACACCTCAAATACTGGCTAAAATATGTCAAGAGTCATTCATACGATATTGAGTGACAAGCACTTTTCCCGACAAGTACTATGTACTTTTTCCCGACAAGTACTTTGCCTTAAAGTGCTTTTGTAGAACATTGAAACAATTGAAAATATGATGTTGAAAATTTATATTTCAATGATATTATAATGGTGAAGGACTGCCTTATGCTACCTACTTTTAGTATGTGGAATCCATCTTGTTATTCTAACCTGATTATTACCCTCTCTTAAAGTTAAAGCTTGCACGTTAGAAGTTTTTTTTGTATACTATTACAGGGGTCTGCAATTTTGGTTCCCATGTAAACCTAAGAAGCAGCCTGGCCTCAAGACCTCAGGAAGTCTGACAAAAAGTCAGGTAACCAACTCAAGGATGCTGACCTTAAAGATCCATTCCAAGGCCTATGGCAAAAAGCCCTGCACATCCTCCCCAAATTAGGGAGCAGAAAGTATGCCTTAGGACAGAGGCCCGGTTAGTCATGCCCACCATAAGTCAGTAACAACATTTTCAGCTACATAAATGTGGGTTTATAGGGCAAGGATCAACACCACAGAAGAATCTAATAAAATTTTAAGTGGCTATTCCATGTCTTGTTTATTAATTTTTCCCACTCTCATTGAGAAATAACTGACATAATCACTATATAAATTTAAGGTATACGGCATAACAGCATGATTTGCATATATTGTGAAATGATTCCAACAATAGATTAGCATCCATCATCTTATGTAGATACAATAAGAAGAAAATAAAAACGAGTTCTCCTTGTGATGAGAACTCCTAGGATCTACTTTCTTAACAACTACTAATATTTTTTAAAGATGATCCCAGACATCACCAAAAGAGACTGACCCACCCATGTGGTGGCCTTACCATGCAGCGACCTCATGTTCACTATATTTCTAAACATCATTGTGACAATATGACATTTCCTATGTGCATTGTCTATACTATTCTATATCCACCAAGGAATGAGGCTCTTACTGTCACATTTACTATGCATTAAGAAAAGAGGTGAAAGGCAAAAAGTTAGTGACTTGATTTTTATAAAATTTAGAAAAGTCAGAAGAAATAATAGGGTTTCTTTCTCTAATCTATGATGTCTAAAATTACTTCTAAAATAGAAATATATGTGAAATTATTTTTGAGTGACTTCATTATAATTCAGAAATTTTGTTTCCTTGGAAAACTTACCCCATGTGATGTATTGTTAAGACCAAAATAAAAATTGTACTTGTCATTTCAAGCGCCATTCTTCTGTGCTTTCTTTAGTGTGAAGGGTACATATTTTAATCTTTTCATAAAACCAATGAGGAATTAATAGCTACAGCCTAGATGATCTTTGTACACATTTTAAAATAATATACCACGAGGAAATAGTTAAAATGCAGAGTGTGAAGGTTTTATTCCTTTTTCTCCATTTATTAGTTGTTTTTGAGCAAATTTCTTATTCCTTCTACTATACTGTTTTCTCACATGTAAAATAATCTCCGTAATACTACCTGCCTTATATGAAAGACCTATCCCTGATATTTGACAAAAAACAGCCTTTTAATTCACCCTTGTTACCCACTTCCCTTCCCTCCTTCCCTCATTTGTAAAATGAGAATCGGGATACCTACACACAGAGTTATTCTTCAGGAGAAAAGTATACACTAGTGTGATAGTATTTGTAAACTGTAAATTAGTACATACTTTCTATGAATTATTATTATTTAGACTATTGAAACAAAATGTTCAATTTTTGAAAACTAAAATTTATTGATTATTCAGGATGTGCCAGGCACTTTAGAATACCTTGCACTTTTGAACATATTATCTTTTTTAAATGTTACAAGACCCTACTGGAATAGGTACTATTATTAGCTAATGTTTACAGAGAAAGAATCTATGGTCTAAAATGCGATTAACTTGCCCAAAGTCACGAACCTAACAAGTAGTAGGGTCAGCAATGACACTGGAGCTCAACGACAGCAGCACTTGTCCTCCGAACGAGTGTGCCGTGCTCCCTAAGTACGCACTTCATGTGCCCTCGTGTCTTTAACTGCTGTGACGAGGACGGCTGCCTCGGCAGCACAGAGACGCGTGTGTGCACGGTAGCACACAGACAAGGTAATGGTTAATACAATTTGTGATGAAATTATTATCTAAAAAACAAAATGAAAATATATTTAATTATATATACTGAAAGTGTTTATATAATTCAAATTGGTGGGCTATAAGAGCTCTAAGGAAGATTCCCATTTCATTTTCTAAAATAATTTGAAGTGTAATAGAATTAGTAAAATACATACGGTTAGCTGAGGCTAAAAGAGCATATGAATGAACTTAATTTTACTCTAGATAACTTTGGCTAAGATATACTTTTGTAAATTGTATGTTGTTACTGGAAATTTCACATTTATTAGAAACATTTATTACTTTTAAAACAATACTTAAACAAATATTCAGTGGTTAATAATAGACATGCTTTGCACAGAAGTATCAAGCTTTGTATTTTGAAATGCAATTCAATCAAATTGTTAAAGAAAATGAACTACAAAGGAAAAAAATGTACACCAATTAATTTTCACAATTATCAAAAATCTAAATGAACAGCTTCCAAAGTATATTTAATTTTAATATAATGTGTTTTAAAAGTTTTTTATTTCTTCATTGCACATAACTTTTCTGCTTCAATGAATCTCTATTTCTTTTTGTGTTTGGAAAGTACATTCTGTACACTTCCATATTTTATCTCATTTTAAAACACCAAATTTACATTCTTTCCAAAACCTTAATTATGCTACTTCAGTAAAGGCCCTTAACAGTGATTTCCACTGAGTCAGAATCAGGAAAATAGGAAGAGAGCAGGTTTGATACAGAAGATTAGTGTCCATTTGAAGACACGCATAACTCATATACCTGTATGGAGTAGACATATTTGGGAATGTCAGCCAGCATTGTTCCTAGTGTTTTTCATGGTTATATTGTTATTATTTTACTGATTACTAGACGTTGGATAAATGACTTTAAACAAACTACTGATTCTCTTCCTTGGAATTTTTGGGCTTGTGACTCTTAAGTGATTACAGCCATCTCTCTCCAATACCTAAAAGTTTGAAGCTCAGGGGCTTTTTTTTGAAGCTGTGTTTATTGCCACTTCATCTAGAACACAGGTGGCAAAGACAAGCCCTGTGGGCCAAATCCGGCCCTCTGCCTTCTTTTACCTGGCCTGGCACCTTGTTTCTACCTGGTGGCAGCGCCAAGATCTCTCTTAATTGTTAAGGAGTAGTTACTTTTATACAATCCTAAAATTACATTTGGCTCTTTGAACGCAAACGGGAGGCTGAAGTGGCCCCCCGGTGAAAATGAGTTTGACCCCCTGACTAGAAAGTCAGAAAAAAGCTGTGTTTCTGAATAAGAGAGAAGCAGGAATCAATTGCTCATAACCGGAGACAGGTGAAGGAAAAGGTTTCCGAAGACCAGGCTGTACTCATCTCTGAGGCCTAGCGACATTCATTTTGAATTTGTGAAGATTCCCAGTGTTTTAGTAATTCCTGTCCATGCTTAATTGGTTTACATCATGATTCTGGCCAGCACATCTGAAAAACAGCACAAAAATACTGTGAGCCATTGTGTTTGTGTGGGTTAGGTGGTTTAAATGTTCTAGAAATACACGCCATCAGGTAACTTCGGTTGATGGGGAGTTATCTGAAGGAGACACCAGCCATATGAAAAATAATAAACATTCTCAGCCACCCCAAGCCAGACATGGAGAAGTGGTGCCCTACTCACCCACATTCAGGTTATGACTCAGGTAACAGCTTTGGGAATCCGTCCACAGCACAGGTACTGAGTTCAGATCTATGGCTTCGGCTTCTCTAAACACTGTTTCTTCTTCTGATTTCTCCCAATAATAAGGAAGTAAAAACTAGCCATACAGTTCTGGAACTCCAGTGGCTTGTGGCTGTAATGTGAAACTAGGGGGAACATAACTTGGTGTTCTATTAGAAAGAAACTACTGATGCTGGGATGTGAGTAGGCCAGGCATTTTGAGTCCTGCTGTAAAGGGTCGTGGACGGTGAGGAAGAGATTGCACAATTAGTGGATTCTCAGAGGACCTGTACAATGCTCTTGTTCTATAACTACTCCTCATACCCTATTTTCTTGTGGCTTCTATCCTTCATCTGATCAGTTTATTCACTTTATCTGGAGGATCACAAGCAATGACAGACCTTAATTACCACCTCTGGCAATTCTGATATATGTATGTAAAGGTCAGACCTAGAGCTCTCAAACTATATACCGAGTGTGGCAAAAGTAGGTTTATAGTTTTTCACATGGAAAACAATACAATAACTAATAAATAATCACACAAGAATAAACTCTATCACATACTACTGTAAACCTACTTTTTCTCCACCCTGTATACATATACCTTAATTACAACATACTCTATTGCTAAAAACATGCTGACCATCATCCGGACTTTCAGCAAGTGAAAGCATTTTTCTGGTGGAGGGTCTGATATCAACACTGGTATTCAGAGTGCTGGTTGCTGAAGGCTGGCGTGGCTGTGGCAATTCAAATCACACAAGAATGAAGTTTGCTCCATCGATTAACTCTTCGTTGTTGGGGGGCTTTAACGCAGCCCCCCCCCCCCCCCGCCCCGGTCCGCCACGGCCTAAGAAAAAGACTACCAACACATGATCTGCTTGGGGAGGAAAGGTGGCCGTTTCTCTCAAGGGGAGAAGGGTCCCGAGCCTCTCTCTCCAGGGGCTTTTATTAGGTTCATTCGCATAGGAATACAGATAAAGGTTATCCATCATTGTCAGCCAGTAACGGTTAAACAATACAAGATTTACAGAGAACTCTGAGGGCTTATTCTGAGTTACAGCCAATTAGTTAGAGGGCCATAAAAGTTTAGGCGCCAGACTCATCTCAGGTCTGGACCCTTATCTCTTAAACTGAGGGTACAAATTAAGTAGGTTTCACAGGAATGTATGTATTTTTGTTAGGCCTGATTCCCCAGGGAATCTGCCCCTCCCAGCACAGGACTGCACTGACCTCTGTTATTGCTTCAGGCTTAAGTCAGGCAAGGGAAGTAAGGCAGCCAAGTGATTAGGAGACTTCTTGCAGACAGAATGAGGACTCAGGCTATTTCAAAGCTGAGGGGCGAGGCTCCATAACCCCCTTTTTCCACAGCCCCCCGAGTCCTTCCCTGAGGGCCTCTTCCGTGACCAGAGCCTGTCTTAGGTGGATCCTCCCTTGAGGATTCTTACCCGTCATTGGCTAATTGGCCAAGCTCAGGGCCAAGCAGGGTGAAGTGGGCAGAGGTGGCACACCTGCCAGGGAGACAAGCTTTGTCTCCTTAGTGGCTTATGGTCCCAACTCTGACTCAGCCTTAACCATGGGGGGGTTACAGCCTCTGAAACCAGGCAGGGCAGTTCTGAACACTTCATTTGATGGATGATTTCTCTGTAGCATGTAATGCTGTTTGATAGCATTTTACGCACAGTAGAACTTCTTTCAAAATTGGAGTCAGTGATCCTCTCAAGCTCTGCTGCTATTTACCAGCTAAGTTTATGAGTAATATTCTAAATCCTATGTTGCCATTTCTACAATTTCACAACGTTTTCAGCAGGAGTAGATTCTAACTTAAGAAGCCATTTTCTGTGCTCATCCAAAAGAAGTAACGCCCCAGTAGTTAAAATTTATCAAGAGATTGCAGCAATTCACTCACATCTTCAGGTTCCAATGCCAGTTGTCTTGCTATTTCCACCACATCTGCAGTCATTTAGGGTTTTGAAACTCTCAGTTATCCATGAGGGTTGGAGTCAACCTTTTCCAAACTCCTGTTAAGGTTGATATTTTGATCTCTTCATATGCATCACAGATGTTCTTAATGGCACCTAGAAAGGTGAATCCTTTCCACAGTTTTCAATTACTTTCCTCAGATCCATCAGAGGAATCCGATTATGGCAGCTATTGCCTTACCAAAGACGTTTCTTAAATAACAAGACTTGAAAGTTGAAATAACTCTCTGATTCATTGGTTACAGAATGGATGTTGTGTTGGCAGGCAGAAAGGCAACATGAATCTCACTGTGCATCTTCGTGAAAACTCTCCTCTAACTAGGTGCATTATCAATAAGCAGTAATATTTTGAAAGGAATCTTATTTTCTAAGCGGTAGTTCTCAACAAGAAGCTTAAAATACTCAGTAAACCTTGTTGTAAACTTATGGGCTACGGTTCAGTCTTTGTTGTTGCATTTGTAGAGCACAGGCAGAGTAGATACAGCATAATTCTTAAGGGCCCTAGGATTTTTTGTAATGGTAAATGGACATTGGTTTCTATTTTAAATCACCAACTGCATTAGCCTCTAACAAGAGAGTCGGCCTGTGAAACAAGGCACTGACTTCTGTCTAGCTTTGAAAGTTGTAGATGGCATATTCTTCCAATATAAGGCTGTTTTGTTCTGAAATCTGTGGTTTGGTGTAGCTTCCTGCATTCATTATGTTAGTTAGATTTTCTGGATCACTCGCTGTAGCTTCCGTATCAGCCTTGGTGCTCCATGTTGCATGTTTATGTTATGGAGATGGCTTCTTTCCTTAAGCCTCCTTAGCCTACCTCTGCTACCTTCGAACTTTCCTTCTGCAGCTTTCCTCCCTCTCTCAGCCTTCATAGCATTGAAGAAAGTTAGGGCTTTTCTCTGGATTCGGCTTTGGCTCAAAGGGATGTTGTGGTTGGTTTGATCTATCCAGACCTCTACAGCTTTCTCTGTATCAGCAATAAGCCTGTTGCACTTTCTTATCATTCATGTGTTCACTGGAGTAGCCCTTTTAATTTCCCTCAGGCACTTTTCCTTTGCATTCACAATTTGACTGATTGTTTGGCCCAAGGACCTAGCTCTTGGCTTGTCTCAACTTTTGCAATGCCTTCCTCATTAGACTTAATCATTTCTACCTTTTGACTTAAAGTGAGAGACAGGTGACTCTTCCTTTCATTTGAATACATAAAGGCCATTGTGGGTTTATTAAATTTCAATATTGTTGTGCCTCAGGGATAGGGAGGTCCAAGGAGATGGAGAAAGATGGGGAAATGGCTGGTTGGTGGAGCAGTCAGAGCACACACCTTATTTGTTGTTCACTGTGTTATACGAGCATTTTCATGATGCACCGAAACAATTAGAATAGTAATAGCAAAGATCAGTGATCACAGATCACCATAACAGGTGTAATAGTAATAAAAAAGTTTGAAATATTGCCAGAATTACCAAAATGTGACACAGAGACCTGAAGTCAGCAAATGCTCTTGGAAAATGATGCCAATATTCTCACTTGACGCAAGGTTGCCACAAATTTTGAATCTGTATAAAATGCAGTATCTGAGAAGCACAATAAACCAAAGAGCAATAAATGAGGTGCCTGTAGTAGCACCACCTAACAAGGAGATGATGAGGACTTCATGAGCTTTTGTGTAAGAGGTGCTCAACACATTGTTTCGAACAATGACCAGGAGAGTTTAGCCATAATGTAAGGTAAAGTCAATCCAACATGTACACACTTTGTGAAAACAAATGAAAAGAGCAAAATTATAGTTTCTAAGTTGTAAATCCTTCAACTTTTCATTTTGGACTAGTTTTCTGTTGTCCGTTATTACAAGAAAAAAATAATTCTACTTGTTTAAGATTGTAATCACGTAGTTTTTCTGTACTTAACTCATTTCTGTATCATCCAAGTCTTCAATATATAAGGGAGTGTGACGATTAGAAAGTGACCATGTTACAGTTTGGAAACTTGTGGCACAAGAGCAGTTGGTTTGCTTTTTATCAATATATAGATTTATGAAAAATACCAGGGACTTTTTGCTTACTACCTTACTTTGTTTGCATACTTTGAATGCAATTTAAGAATTCATATTGTGTTCACAGCAAATAAATAACAGATATTGAAATTCAAAGTGAATGCATTATAGCCAATAAATACTACTTATTTATATATAAAATGCATTTCATTACTTTATGTATAATTAGAATATTTAAAAAAACGGCCCGCCTCACCAAGAATAAAATAGTCACTACCACCTAATATATATTGAAATACTATTTAATGTTTGCATAAAATAATTGTCTAATAAGAATATTGCTGTGGGGGTTAAAAGGGTTTAGGAAAAAGCATAAATTTGTAAAACATTTTTTAACATACTTTAATTTCATGAACACCCCTCAATATTCCAGGCCCTCTAGCTCTTTTTAAAGCAGAAGTGAAAAATATAGTTGATTTTATTTCTTTCTCTAATACTTTCTTTTGGTCACCAGACAAAATTTATATTTTTTATATCTGGCATAAAAGTTCATTGTTTCCAAACTATCTTAACTTCAGACTTGACGACAGCAAACCATGTAAAGAGACCCTCTTTACATGGAATATGCTGACACTGAATCAGAAGGTGATTTCATCTCAGTAGGTTAAATTAGACCCATTACCTTCAATAGGAATTGAACAACCACCCTGGGAAAGCTTGTCCAGGTGAAAATGAGTATAGTCAAATCTAAGGCAAGGTGCATGAGGACATGTAAACGTAGAATGTGATGCAAAGTATTTCAGCACGGCCTATCAGTCACACCTAGAAGACTGTTTCAAAAGTCTAGACAGATAATGAACACAGCCACTAGAGAAAATACAGATTCTTGATGCCCATGGGATTTTCCTTTCCTGGGAAAGTGATTTAAACTACAAACCACTATCAAATAACTTTAAAATGAGTTAATATTACTAGAGAAGTCTCACTTAAATATTTTCTTAAAATGTGCCCAGATTAGTCCTCAGAACTCTATGGCTTTACCCTGCTCCCTGCTCTAGACAGAAACATTAAAGAACAAACACAAAAAGAAAACAAACCCCTTTGTAACCTTCTATTGCAGATACTCTAGGAGGCACTCGTTATTTAGTCTAGGAAACGAATAATCTCTCCTTGTAACTTATGCAGATCTGGAACTTTATGTGTATACTTCATGATTTCTTTTACTTTGGGGAAAGGTGTTACATCCAGGTTATATATCTATGTATCTCTGTAGGCATGTATCTATTAATCTGCCCGTCTATCTATGTGTACATTTGGAAGCCAATCCTTGGAAAAGATTATGTTAAAAAGCAAACTGAGCACATGAACACTTTCGGCTTATTCCGGCACATTTTCACTGGACTTCGGCAGCGCCAAAGCGCAGGAGCACTGCACTGAAAAGAGCTGGGGGCGAGGGAGAGTTGATGCAGACGAGGAGGCAGCAAAACATCGGCTGTAACTTAAGCAGGTGCCTTAACTGGGAAAGCTGGCCCTTTGTGATTGATTGTTCCTAAGTTTGACTTTCTCAGATCGCATTGACTCTGACTTAGATTTTGATTTCTTTACACAGGCTACCAAGGCATTGGAGGAATCTCAGTCTAATGGAGTCCTTGTTTATGGCTTCTTGGCCTTTTGGCTAAGATCAAGTGTAATGGAGTCAATGTTTAAATACTTTAACAGTTAAAAAATGGGAGCAATTCATTGGTGCCTGTATGCTCTCCATTTCCTGGCACTGGGGATTACACCACACCAGGTTCCCCTGCAGAGCACAAAGACTCCCTTTGCACTGTTTCCTAATTTCTACTAAACACAGTCACCCTCAGGATTGATGGAACAATTAATGTGAATCTTAGAGAAGCATGAAATTGAGCTGCATGTGCTGTAATGCTGGGGAGTGGAGGGAATCAGAATACTGTAGAGATAGCCGAGCCAAATCCAGCTTCAGCATCTCTACTTAACTTGTTACGTTCTGTACTTGTGTTTGAAAAAAACACGATCATTCCATGACGATGAAACTGCAGGGAAAACTGACAGAGATTAGTTTGTGAGGTCAGAAGAGGAACATAAGACCTGTGAAACTTGATAGAAAAATGACTCGAGATAAATGCAAGAAATCATTTCTAGGTAAGAACTTGAGGTTTAGAAAGTGTGTAACAACACAACTACAAAAGTCAAGATTATAATTTAGAATCAGGGGCTCAGTCGGAAGAATTAAAGAAATCAAAGAAAGGTTTGCTTATGGCAATATTTATAATAGTATCAGAGTTTGACCAGAGAGGCTGCGTATGATTTGAAGGACGTTTCATGGGGAAAACATCAGTCACTTTATAGCATGTCAGCACCTGACGAGACCTCTCATTAAATCATTGAACTGTTGGATAATTTTGGAAACCAGTAAGAATATATAAAAATACAATATGTATTAGTTCATGCATTGACATTCACCAATATCTCTAAAAATCTTATATTAAAAATACAAATAAAGGAAAAGGAACAATTAATTCATCTCAAAGATGTTTGTATCTATATTTGGAGGAGGGAGTAAAAGCAAACTAATTACTTAAGGAAATTATATTTATGACACACCTGTTTTTGCCTACCATATCTAGCTATAGAGAACCCAACTGAAAGGACAGTGTATTTTTAAAAACTGGGTATGTTAATCAGAAAAGTGAATTTGTAAAAATATCAAATGTTTCTTTTGAGAACACTTTTTAAATTATTAAATTAGTAGATAAATAGATTTTAAAATTAAAATTAATCTATGTGACTAAGAGTAAAAAATCCTTTTATCATCCCTATCACTCCTTATCTGTTCTCCTGAGTCAACTGCACTGGCCACTGAACTCTACTACCTACCTTCACACTTTTAAGTAATACTTTTATACTGACATTCTGTTATTTTTTTCAAAATTAGGACTTATCCATGACTTCCTGCTACAAAAGACGAGGGTTCTATGCCTTGGCTTTATACTCCATAAGTGCTTCTCATATGCTCTCCTCCAGATAAGGTTATAGCACATGATTTGGGAAAGCTGTATTAGTGCTGAAATGATTTGTAACGAGGTGTCACATTGTATTTGATGATTGCATTTCTCCTTTTGTGTAATGTGTTTTTTCCTTGAGTTAATATGTGTTTCCCTCTTTGGCTTAATTGGTAGTAATGAATTTCAAATAGTGTTCATAAAACTCTTGTCAATATAGTAAAACATGGTAAACTATAATTCTTGTTTTTTATGTATTTTATTATTTTCCATACAATTTTCCTTAACATTTTCCAATATTTTATTATTATTTTGCCCCTCTGTAGACAGTCTCTCTCGGGACCTGTTGTATACCCAGGGCTTTACTTCTCTGAAATCTTCTTGGCCTCATTTAGTCATAAACATCTGCACTGGGTTCCACTAGGGCCTGTGAGCTCTCACAGAAAGTATTGTTCATGGGCTCCCTCTCTCTAAACAACTCCATTGAAAATATATAACAGAAGTCCTGGATGCCTTTGATTTAAGGTAGCTTATTACTGGAAATTTAAAATAATTAATAGACAAAATTATTACTCATTGTTTATGATGTGACATCATCCATTTTGTTGCTTACGAATACTGGTTGTCAAAGACTCTCTCCTAGGTTGTTATTGTGCTTCATTGATGATGACAACAAAAGCACATGACAGTCAGCACACAGAACAGATGAGACCAACATAGTGACACAATTCTAGTCCAAAGACCAACAGTGGACAACTGGTGGTAAGGATTCCTGTATTTATCTTGTGCCCAGTGTGAGTGTCCTGCAAAGTCAGCCTGTCTGCACCACGCCGGCAGCCGGTGTAATGTGGTTTTATGAAATTTCAGTAGGGATGTACTCTCCCTCCAAATAGAAGGGTCATACTTGTGGAACAACCCGCCTAGAACTTGGCCCTGGCAGCACATTCTCATGGTAATCTCAATGGAATGGGTCCCAGAAGCACTCACAGTGTTTGGTAAACCCACCCAGAGGAAAAAATGGTTACCTGGTCCATGGGGACCTAGATTCAAGCTCAAGGCTGCCTATTCAGGTGGTACTGTGGCTGCTGGCAGGCAATTCTACTTCTCTGTCATTTCCAGGCTTAGCCACCTTGCCTTTAAACTCAACATGTTCAGAACTGAACTCATGAATAAACTTTGCCTCATCACAAAGACTGCCAACCTCATCTCATCAAGGGACGTGTATGGGATATGTTAATCCATTTAGAAACCTAGGCATTACTTTTGATACCTCCATCTATCTCCATCTCAATGACAAATCCTTCAATATTTTAATCCATTTCACCTCCTCAAGGTATCTAATTATCTTCCCCACCATATGTTAAAAATTCAAGCTTCCATTATATTGTGTAAACTGCTGTAATGGATTCCTAACTATTTTGCCTCTTAACTATCCATCGAAGTTAAAGTGATCTTTTTAAAATGGAAATTTCATCAAACATTCATATCCTTTTCACACTCTTCAGCTTCATTGACTAGCTAATGGTAAAAATAAACATAAAGGTGTTAAGTTTACTGGCACATTAATTAATTGTCTACATTAAAGCACATATGTATACTGCTAACAATGAGCTGTTACTAGAGAGAAATGAAAATGCTTAGGAAACATGGTGGGTAGTGGCTGTATGAAATCATGCAGTAAATTAGTGAGTGTGATCAAGGTCCAAAGTGGTGGGTTAGACTTTGGTGCAAGTAGAACTTCTTTCAATGGAACACAAAGGGAAGCAAAGAATAGAGGAAAAAATTCTCAAACATGTTAGGACAATGAGGTTTCTGATTTTGGTAGCAGTAAATTGTGTTCTGGCAGATTTCAAAGATAAATCTGTCATTACAAGAGTAAGTGGTGTATAAACAAAGTCATAGGAAAGGAAGGATGAAATTGTTAGAGGAAGGTGAATGGACCAATAGTTAATAAATGCTTTACCATCAACAAACTCATAGTTCCAAGACATGGTAAATTTATAATAAACCCTTTACTAGTCTGATAATTATTTGGCATAATGGCATAGAGTTATAACTCAAAATCTTTAAAATGATCCCTTCTTTGCAATCATTTTTGAGATGACGCTGTGAAGAATGGTTAAAATATGAACATTTTAGGTATAGCACTGTGAACATATCTTGCACTCGTAGGGGAATGGTTGTATTCTTCCCTTAATCTTTGATGGCTGAAATCAAGACTATGTACCAGGTATAATACAAATTGAAATAACTACAAGTCTTGTTGGCCCTATCTCTCTGTAAGAGTTTTTCAAATCACAGCAATGCTCATTCTTATGACATTTATTTATACAACCCCAGCATCAACTTTGCAAGCTGTAAACTTAGTGCACATTTGCACAGGTCTTTTATTAGACTAGAGTCAGACTTTACAGATTTTTTCTTTCCAGAAAACATGGAGCCCTGAGACAGCCAGTGTTCAGCCCAAGAAGTGGTACCAATGCCCCCTTGTGGATGAATGTATCTGCTTCAAAGACAAAGGTGGATTTGGTTTATTCAGAAAATTCCTCACTTGTCCCAGGTCCTCTGTAATATAAGTGAAAAATATAAATAACATAAATATAAATTAAGCTTTAAAGAACAGGTAATATTTATAGCACAGTAAATTAATAAAATATCATTTTACTATTAGCAACTGAAATACTAATACAGTGGCTAATACTGTAATAGTTTTATATCATTTTTTCTTCTATAATGAAATATGATCTGCTAGATATGTTACTTTAAAGTCATTTCACATGTTATTTCACATTATAGTCTCATTTTAAATGATTTTTATGTCATAGGATGATATAAAATGAAGTATACAACCTCGTGTATGCAGATGTTATTTCAAATACAGTGCATATTTGACACATTTTACAAGTAAAGAAAAGGGCAGAAACATTATTTATTTTTAGAATTCTTATGCTTAGAAGTGGAAAGAAATATTATTTGAGAAAGACATGGGCGATGATGATGGAGCAGTTAATTTGGATAGCACCATACCGTGCGCTGATTTATATATGTGTAGAAACTAGTATGGGATTTCAAATGGGAATTTTCAATTGTTGACGGCAGAAGACCGATGCACTTCAGGAAGAATGATGTCCTAACAGGAAATATTAGATTCTTATTTAGGAAACTGTATCAGGGAAACAGTCAAAGCAGCCAGCTGTGAAAGCTTTCTTCCGAAGAGCAAATATGAAATTTTCTTTTCAAATTATTTAAAAAGAAGTTACATTCTGAATATTTATACATCAAAGAGACAAAAACTCTAGACATTTCTAAAATACGCATGTTTTATAAAAATATCCTCAAATATTTAGTTCTGTGAAGAATCAAAAGCACGTATAGAGATTTTTCAAAAGTTTATCTTCTATACATCTCTTTTTTGTATATAAACTGATTTGAAAAAAAATATGGAGGTGTTCTCTAATATAAACCCTGAAATTTGTCTTGGAATATATCTGAATTTTTAAATATGAATACTTTCTTGAAGGCAATGACTCTAATAAATATTAGGCATTACCTAGCTTTCAAATTTGTTTCTCATCAACTATAAGACATAAATGTGAGAGTATTTATCATAACAGCTGAATAATTTCACCACAGGTAAGTTTTTACTTTTCCCTCTTATTTAAAATAGAAGACAATGTTTCTTTAAGATAATGTTTCTTTATAAGAGTAAAATTATTTTATAAAGTTGTTTTTCACCAGATTATAAATAAATATACATATATATGCAAATAGAAAAATACACACTATTGCACTTTATAACAATGACAATAACTCAATTTTTAGTATTAAAACTCCTTTATTGAATTGTAACTTACATATATGAGAGATTCATATCTGGAATATGAAATCAATTTTTAGAAATTTGTTTCAAGTGCATACTTTCATGTAACTTACACTCTATCTACATACACAAATTTTCATCTACCCAGGAAGGTCTCTTGTGCTTCTGTCAATCCCCCTGAGTATGCTTACTTGAATAATGGCAGGGCTAAAATGGAACTCAGTTCCATCTTACATCATACTGTCATAGTATGGTATTACTAACAGTGACCTACAGGACAAAACTAAGTAACTGATCCCCTAAAACAAGTATAATGCAAGAAATGATAACATCATGAGACGAACTACAAAGTTTGCCAAATGGAGTATCTTGTTCCAACTCATCATTAACTGTTGTGTGGAAATAAATTATTCTTGTTAAATGCAGCACTAATTTAGTTGAGATGACAGTACTGGGTCACAGTCAAAATTTTCAAATTTTCAATTTGTCTGGAGTGTGTTTTCTCTGTTGAAAGCCTAATGGTGCGTTACAAAGCAACAGATGGATTAGGTCAGATAATCTTCCAATCCAATCAAAGCCAGACTTGTGCATTAACAGCTGGAGATCTATTAAACTGATCAATTGGTGTTGATCTACTTTGCCATTGAGTCCCCTAGAAAACCTGGGAGCACTCTTTGTCTTGTTAATTTGTGAGAAATTGTCATTACAGTTGTCATGAGTGATGGCCTCCTTTCCTTGTTTAACATGGTTTTCCACGTCAAATCCTCAAATTCATGCTGGAAGAATTCCCGCTTCCTATATAAAGCCATGCGTTGTAGGTACATCCTGTGCTTTCTTTCTAAATAACAATATTTTTGACTTTGTGTAACAATGAACATTTTTGGGAACCTTTGACATGACAAAATTTAACAAGTATGTGAGAGTAAGAGGAACTCAAAAACAATAGGAAGAAAAGTAACAAATACCCAAAAGGGAGCTTGTTTTAACTCATAGGGTGTGCATTCAAAACAGATTTTAACTCAGAGATGTTCTCTCTCAAAACTCTAAATCCTCCCTGAAAACTTTATCTGTGTGTACTCAGCTTTAATTGTGCAACCTACTTGTAGTCTGTTCCTTCCATTAGCTTCTTCTCTTGACTTAGGGAATATGATGCCATTTCTTTGGGGTTTATCTGTGGAAAACAATCACACTGAAAAGTGGTTAGATCAAAAGTAGAACTACAGAAGCTGAATTCTTAACTTGATTTGGAGCAGAATTAGACATTTTTAATCAAGGATTGTTTCCTAAACCACAGGGAGGATAACAGAAATTCCTAAGAGAAGTCTCAGTTTTGCTAATTTATATTTACTTTGACGGAAGTGAAGAAAACTAAGAAGTAAACTGCATGAAAAGTTAATTTCTTAATGAGGGTACACAATTGGAATTAAAATGATAACAAAGTAAAGATAAATCAACAGGAGACTAAATTAGAATTTATAAAATTTTCAAATGCTATTTTGAAGTAGAGCCAACAGCTGAAATAAAAAAAGAGCCTCATCTATTTTTCAAGTAAATAGATTCAAACTAGAATTAGAGGATTTGGACAGTGAAATAGACAAAATAAGATATATATATATATATAATACATATATATCTCAACATGATTGCCCAACTATATTTCTGTCATTCATTTCTACTTTAATTTTATTGTGGTCTGAGAACTTATGTTTTATTATTTCTATCTTTTTAAATTTCTTGAAGTCCAGAATGTGGCCTATTTGGTGAAGGCCCGTTACATAAAATTGACTTCTTTATATAGCAGACCTGAATTTAATTTACAATATAAAATATTTCACTCAACAAAATCAAAATAATACACATTTTTCTCAAGCTCATATAGAACATTCATTGAATAGACCATTTTCTTAATAGCTGGAAAATCCTCACATATTGAAAATTTTAAAAATTACTTCTGAGTGACTCATATGTCAAAGAAGAAATCTCAAGATAAATTGAGATATTTGAACTAAATAAAAATGAAAATACAGCTTATAAGAATATGTGGAATAGAGTTAAAACAAAATTAAATGGGATTTTATAGCACTAAATGCATACATTAAGAAAGAAACCTCTAAAATTTAAAACCTAACTTATACTTTAAGAAAACAGAGAAGAAGAGGAAGTTAAACCTAAAAAAAGTAGAAGAAATAGTCAATTAGTGCAGAAGTTAATCAAATAGAAAGCAGGAAAATAATAGAGAAAATAAAATCATAATCAATATTCATGAAAAGATCAATAAAATTAATAAACCTCAAAAGAGAGAAGACACAAATTATAAGAAATGAAAGAGAGACCACCCCATGGAAATTCCAAGGATAATAAAGGAATACTATGCCCACTTATTTGATATCTTCAGTGAAATGAACCAGTTCCTTGACATACACAAAATGCAAAACTCACAGGAAAGATATGTATAATTTTGATTAGTCAATAATTAACATGTTCCCAAAAAAGACACCCCCAGGCCTAGATGATTTCACTAGTAATTCAAACAAAACAGTAACAGAAGAAATGAAACAGATTTTTTGTAATCTATTCCAGAACAATACAAACATTATGTAATGTCCCCAGATATAATTCTTTGTTGTTATGTCAGCTTTATCTCAAATTAATAGAGATATTCGAGCTTTCTTTTTTTAATTTTTTTGAATTTTTTGGAGTGGCATTGGTTAAGAAAATTCTATTAGTTTCAGGTGTACATTTCTGTAATGCATCATTTGTGTATTGTTTTGTGCATTCAACATCCAAAGTCTCCTTCTATCACCATTTATTGCCCCTTTATCTTCCTCTACTTCTTCCCCAACCTTCTTTTCCTCTAGTAATCCCCATACTCTTTCTTCTCCACCAGGAGATGAGTGATACATTTACACAATGGAATACTACTCAACTATAAAAACGAAGGAAATCTTACCCTTTGTGACAGCATGGATAGACCTGGAGAGTATGATGCTAAGTCAGAGAAATAAGCCAGTCAGAGAAAGACAAGTACCATATGATTTCACTTACATGTGACACCTAATGAAAAAAAGCAAACGAATAAATAAAGACTCATCCATAGAGAGCCAACTGGTAACTGTCAGAGGGGAGGGGTGTTGTGGGGCTGGGTAATAAAGGTTAGGGGATTAAACAAAAATAAAACAAAAAAGAAAACAGAAAGTGAAAAATCTCCAGCTTTTTTTATTAGTTTCACATTGCATATCTTTCTTTATCCCTGAATCAATCTGTCTTTATATTTAAAGAAATCTTCTTATATACAGCATATAGTTGGGTCTTGTGTTTTATTTACTCTAATATTCTGTGTAATATTAGAGTAATATTAGAGTAATATTCTAATACTCTAATATTAATTGGCATACTTAGACCATGAACATCTACATTGTTATTTATATATTTTAATTTAACACCTACTATGGTTATATTTGTCTTCTATGCATTGTATTTATTTTTGTTTCTTTTTTCCACTTTTCCCTCCCTTCTTTTATATATGATTTCATTTTCTTTCCTCTTTCATCATAATAATTATACTCCTCCTTTTAAAAAAAATATGGTTCCCTTAAACACACAAAATGTAATTTTAGCTAGTCTAAACCCACTTTGAATAACATGGTACCAATTCTTGTGCACTGAGGTAGCTCCAGCTCCACTCTGTCATCACAGGGCAGTGCTGCCGTTCACTTCCCGTACCCCTGTGCTGTAGCTGCCACATAGATTGTCACTATTACTGCTTTAAACAGTGACCTCTTAGAGCAATTAAATAAGTAAAATAGGATATTTAATTTTCATTATTTTTCTCCAGCTTTTTTTTTTCTTTCTCTATGTAGATCTCAGTGTCTGCTCTATATCAGAAAGCCAAAGAAATTATTTTAAAATCTCTTCCAGAATGCTCCTTATCTTGCTTTCTGTTTGGTATTTTCTCCAGAGGCAAGCTTGAGGCAAGAGGCCAACAGCATGGGCTATTTCTGTGTATTCCAAATGTCAATTTAAATTTTTTGAAACGTAAACTAGATGTTTTGCCTGAACTGCTTCAAAACAGAACATTGTCTCTTTTACCAATACAGAGTTTTTATTAGAATTTTGTTAGCTAAACAAAATATATCTTGACTAATACAATTGTATATTAAGGAGACGTTGACTTAGTGAAACAGTCTTTTTCTGAAATGGGGAGTAATCCACTGTTTAAGACTATCAAATGCTCTTTACAGAAATTTATTCAGCAACTCTAGGAAATGAAGGAAGACTATATAAAAGGACTATACTCATCCTACAAACCCCTGCCAAAGAATCTTGTCTTCATTGTCCTGTAGCATTTTAAGTCTAAATTTAAATGATTTTATATGGACTGTTCTGATCTTCTGTGCAAATGACACTGAAAACAATGTTTGTTTTCAAACATTGAACATAATTGAATTATTCCTCTAATCATCAACATAAAGATTCCAAAAACCCTTCTTTAATTATAAAAGTAATTTAAAATGTAATAAACATACCAAAATATTTCTAATAATAAAAGTCAGATAAAATAATCATTTTTGAATTTTAAAATTGCTTTAATAATCTCTCAAAATCTTAGACACCCATAACCTTTTTGCAAACTGTATACTCGTATAGACTATACTTAAATATTCTCTTATTAATAACTATAATAATATAAGACCACTGCTTTAAGAGACTTCTGGTAGACATGCTTTCATGTGTTTGAGGATTTATCACTTGCAAGAAGAGATGGCTCTGTGCCTCTTTTCTGAGAAGCTTGCATTTTTCTCCTTGGTTTCTCACATCTGCTCTTGGTCAGGAAATGCAGGGGCGGGAGGGACGTCAAATCAAACCCGTAAATTCTATAATTCTTGAAAGCTCCAGGGTTTTATATATATATATACATATATATATTACAGTATTGTAAGATCATAATTTATTCATAATTTTCAAAGGTCACTCACATATTTCTCAGAGAAAGCAACTTCAGAAAATAAATACACTGTTAATTTTCCCTATCGACCCTGCCAGACTCTCTACTATAAATTGATATATTCAAGCATGTCTCTTATAGATGATCCTACAAGTCAAAGATTTATGGAAGACTGGACTATCATCAAAAATTTTAAGACAGTTTCGAATTATGAAAATTCAGAGAAGAATGGATAGATAAGAGAAAAGAAAATAATAATACCAGTTTATCAGCAAACCTTTTAAACTGGTTTTGTATAGCTTATTTTCCGTATCAGTATACATAGTCTAACCAAAGAGAAAAGACCTCAAAATTCTACATACAAAACAGATATTGTGAATTAGACTCGTTTCCCTTAGCTAAGAAGTCCAATTAGCTATAGTTTTGTTATGTTTATGATTTAGTGGTCAAATATACATTACTTATTAACTTCATTCATTCCTTTTCTTTTTCTTCTCCATAGACAGTTATGTACTAAACTCCTACAACACCTCAGATAAAACTTGGCAATTTAAAAAACAATAAGTCAAAATACTTGAAGTCTATTGATTAAGGCAATTAAACAAGCATATATTTAAATTTAGAAAATTGCCTGAAAATGGCCATGCTACGTAATATTGCTAAAGTTAACAGATAACAGTAGTTCTCGCAAGTCCATATTATACCTTTCAGTTCTCATAATTATCCTCTTTATTTGACTGACTGCTCGCTTGCCAGTAATGGCCCCAGCCCCACTTTGATTCTTTAGAACCAGAGTTACTGAGCTACTCAATACTAAGCTGCCTTTGCATTGTGACAGCAAAAGACACGGACTTGATCTGTGCAAACCTTAGCCCTTACGCTATGCTCACCATAATGTAAAACACAATACAGACGGAAGAAATTCTGACGGGGACTCAAGAGTTGGAAAATTTTAGTTTAAGGTGATAGTTAATTGGCCTAGTAGGTAATGCATGTGAAAAACTATTGTTTCAGGAAGGGCAGGTGCGGCCCACCCTGACTCCTCCCCCACAGTGACTGACGTTTGTGCTCCACGACAGAGCAGCAGCAATCAAGGCGATGTCTGAGCCACTGTGTTCCAGGGAGAGACAGATGGCCGCCTGGGGCACAGCTCACCGCCCAGGGTGAGAATGCTGAAGTTTTTAATCTGACTTTCCCTGAGTTCCAAACCCCTCACTGCACTTTGTTCTCTGTTATAAAAAGGCTGGCTTGAAAAGAGATGCAAGAGGGTCTGTTAGGCAACAAACCCGCCATCTGAATAAAGTGCCCATAAAGATTCAATTCTTGTCTCTGCTTATTGGATCTGGTGGGTGACAGGCAGCACGAACACTGGCTTTTCCAGTTTAAATTCAAGACAGAAACCATGTCATTAAGCAGTTAAAAAAAAGCATTTTAGCTTCAGTGTTAACAAAATTCGTATAATGAAAGCCATTTCTTATTCCATGTAAGGTACACACCTTGGTCACATCCCTTTGAACATCACTTCGCATGCATGGAAGAGGAGAATGGCCCTTCATCACTGGGCTTCTTGGCATCTCCTCCCTTAAGATTGGGGTGTGTAAGCAGCATTTCTAATCTGTGGACTATTGATTTGCTTCTTATACTTGTCGACACATTCTTGTTAGGATTTTGACACATTCAGTCTCTGTGGCTTGAAATAATTCTATCAGTGCCCATCTACCCCACATGATTTATTTCTGAGCACAATTTATTATGCATTGATTAATCAAAAGAAAAGTGTCCAAAAAACATTGATTTAAGGTAAGATGCATCATTAGAAAGAGAGAAACACAATCAGTAAGGGGCAGTTATCAGGAAGACAAAATGCTCCCATGTTCTTTCAGTGGAAGGATAGATAAACAATTGAAAATTAAAAAAAATGTTTTTATAGTAAAAGAAGTAAATGCACTGCTACATACATGAATCTCAAAACAACATTAAATGATAAAGTATAGTTCTATTCATATAAAAAATAGGAAATGCTTTCCTATGCCATAGTGTATTAAAGTTAGAAAATATGTGTCTGTTGAGGATAATTTAGAAAATGCAGAACAGCAGAAAGTAGTGAAATCACCATCCTCCTCCAAATAGATGATCAATCTTTGTATGCATATAGCATTTATGTATTTGTCTCTCAGTCAATTTCTCTTTCTTTAGTATTCTTTGTTGTAAAATTCTGATATATGAGGTCTGTACAGAAGGCATCCAGCCATGTGATGTGAAAACTAGAGACATTTATTGAAGAAGACACAAGATACAAGAAACATTGTCCATATGTCACGACTATATGTTCGTGACATAGCCTTTCCGATAAGTCAGCCAGACAACTGCTCAGCTAGATGCCTGCTGAGCAGCCCGGCATCAAGAATAGACAAGAGTCATACCCAGTAACTATGCTATTCACTCCGCTTTTGTTGAATGCACTCAAAGTAGAACATCAACATACATTAATATCCCACTCACACTCTAACAATCTAAGAGAATTACAACACACACCCAGCAGTCAATGGGGGAGTCCCAGAGCCTCAGACTGCAGGTCCAGAAGACAGCACAGTGGGCAAGGCGGTTGTCAGTGTCTTACAAGGAAGGATCTAGAGCCAGGTGGGCAGTAGAGCAGATGAAGCAGGGCAGGGCAGAGCCTCTGTCAGCCGATGCCAAGGGAAATGAGAATGGCATGGAGCAGCACTTTGGTGTGTGGAGCTTGGATGTCTCAGCAGTGACCTGGATCCTGCCTCACTTATACCTTGAAAGTAGTATACTCCACCCTTCTGGGTCTTTTCAATAAGTGTCTGGGCACCCCTGATGCCAAGTGTGGAATTTTCCCAACAGCCTGTGGGTAGTACATGGCTGTTCTGCTTGACACCCCCTGCTAGCAGGAGTGGAATTTCCCCAGGAGTCTATCTGTGGGTGGGCCCGCTCTGCAGACATGGCTGCTTTGACCTTGGCTGCAGATATCTTAAGCGTGTCTCCTTGCCAGATGTGTCTGCTCTGACTTAGGTAGTTTCCCTCTTGAACCAAAGTGGCATGGCTGACCGACAGCCATTTCGGTTGACAGGAGTGACTCCACTTTGTTCGATATACTTTAGGCTGTCTTGATCAGACCAATGCCATTGTATTGGTCCTGCCCTCCACAACGTAGGACACGGACACCTCAGTCTCCTTCAAAGTTGGCACCTGGGAACCTCACACTGTTCTTCCAATCACTATCAGCTGCCCCGAATCTCACCAAAGGTCTGAAATCTCTTCCTTTTCAAAGGCAACTTTAGTTTTGGGAAAAGCCAGAAGTTGCAAGGCACCAAATCTGGGCTGTAGGGCAACTGGGTGATTTGATATTTTGCCAAAAAACTGTACATGAGACATGATGCATGAGCGGGTGTGTTGTGAAGAAGTTGCCAAACGTCAGTTGCCTATAGCTGCAGTTGATGCAGATTCATTGCTCTACTTGCTCAGTCATTTTGAATGCCATGGGCACACAATACACGTGCTCTCTCAGTGGTGTCCATCACCCCACTGACGAGTACAGTGAAGTTGTCATTGTTCACACATGTGCATTCCAGTCCACTCTCCTTGGCTGCCAGGCTTCATCAATGTCACCCAAACGATTCTCGTTATATTAACAACGGCTGGACTTTTTCCAGACAGACCTCGTAAATCAGGATTTTACCCAAATATTACAGGATTAGAAAACCTAGTTAAATCTGAAGTGAAGGCAGCACTGTTTTATTGTCTCCCCTTGGATTTGAAGGTAACTGGGCTTGCTCAGAAGGCCATACTGATCACATTGTAGATATTAGTAGAAAAGCTGAAGGTTCATGGGTCTGCTGAATCAGGCATTAGCTGTTTGCACCTGGTTAACATTTCTTTCTTCTCCTTTAGTAATAATACCTTATGGTGATAACACTTTTTAGAAATGATCTCAGTAGTAGTTTCTATCAAAAAGCTTTGCTTATCTACTTCACCAAACTAAGGGAACTGGCACAAGAATGCAGGTAAGCCCATCAGCCTTTGAAACTGAACGTTAAGTTGAGTGACTCAAGGAGCTGAGTTATTCTAATGACAATTGCGAAAAACACACCGAGTCCTACTGCCTTGTTTTCTGGAGCCACCGATGTTTTTCAGGTACTTTGTATCCCTACAACTGATTTTCTTTTTCCCCAAGTCAGCCAGAGTCAACTAAATCCAGGAGACATTGTATCGATCGCAGTACTCCTATTGCATTTACTTCTGGGAACCACATTCTTAAAGGGATGTTGTCAACCACAGTGATTTCTGAAAGTTAACAATCATTAAATGACAAAGTATTTGTAAAAAGTATAAGAACTTGAATATTATTATTCTTGTTTGTAGGATAATATAATACAAAAAAGGCTTATCTGATCTCTATCACCAAAACATTTGAAACTTAAATGTGTAATTGTCTGAGGTAGTGAATTTCTTGTCAGTGATGGTATTCAGTGTACATAGAATCATCTTTAAATATTGTTTCATTATTTTATAAGAACAAAAATATGACATCAATAGCTATGACCATCTTCCATGTATCTAACATTTGAAGTTCTCCATACACTTTCAAAAGAGAGGTGTTCACCAGAATGTCTATGTTTTTATGTAGTTGCAACCTTCTTTTTTAAAATATTTTTTTGTTCTTGTTCAAGTAAAGTTGTCTCCATTTCCCGTCCCCATTCCCCTCATCCCTCCCATCCCCACCTCCCACCCTTGATCCTTCCCTCCTTTAGCTTTGTCCATGGGTCCACTATACATGTTCCTTGGTGACTCTTCTCCTTTTTCCCTGTGTTATCCCCCTCCCCCTTCTCCTTTGGCTACTGTCAGTTTGTCCTTAATTTCCATGTCTCTGGTTATATTTTGCTTGGTTGTTTGTTCTGTTGATTAGGTTCCACTTAAGGTGACATTATGTGATATTTGTCTTTCACTGCTTGGCTTATTTCGCCTAGCATAAGGCTCTCCAGTTCCAACCATCCTGTTGCGAAGGGTAGGAGCTCCTTCTTTCTTTCTGCTACATAGATTCCATTGTGTAAATGTACTACAGGTTTTTGATCCACTCATTTGCTGATGGACACTTAGGCTGCTTCCAGCACTTGGCTATATTAAACTGTGCTGCTATGAACATTGGGGTGAGCAGGTTCTTTTGAATTGGTGTTTCTGGGTTCTTAGGATATAATCTCAGCACTGGAATTGCCGGGTCAAAAGGCAGTTCCATTTTTAGTTTTTTGAGAATATTCCATATTGTTATCCACAGTGGCTGCACCAGTCTGCAGTCCCAACAGTATACTGGGGTTCCCTTTTCTCCACATCCTCCCCAGCACTTATTGTTTGTTGATTTGTTTATGATGGCCATTCTGACCAGTGTGAAGTTGTATCTCATTGTGGTTTTAATTTGCATCTCTCTGATAGCTAGTGATGCAGAGCATCCTTTCATATGTCTCTGGGCCCTCTGAATGTCCTCCTCAGAGAAGTGTCTGTTCAAGTCCTTTGCCCATATTTTAATTGGGCTGTTTTTCTTCCTGGAGTAGAGTCATGTGAGTTCTTTATACATTTTGGAGATCAAACCCTTGCTCCAAGTATCATTTGCAAATATATTTTCCCATGTGGTTCCAATCTTCTGCTTGTGTAATTTTAAGATTGGAAATTAGAAAAGGCTAAATTATG
This sequence comes from Desmodus rotundus, assembly GCF_022682495.2. Lineage (NCBI taxonomy): Eukaryota > Metazoa > Chordata > Mammalia > Chiroptera > Phyllostomidae > Desmodus > Desmodus rotundus. The sequence continues at coordinate 170,963,917 of NC_071388.1, forward strand.
AAGTCTATCTCAGAGCACCAAGAAGGGGAAAAGAAAGAGTCCCTTATTTCATGTGAAGTTGAAATAGGCATAAAATATCTTATTGGAGGACAGGAACACGTGTTGCTTGCATTTGCAAAGCTTGAGCACTAGTGACAAAACTTGCCATTACATGTGAACTGCAAAATTCCAATCAGAAGAGACTCTCTCTTTGCATCTTAAACCAATTAGGAAAAAAAATTATTATGAGAGAACATTTAAATCAGTACAAGGATTTATATTTACAGAAATGAGAGAGACATAGAAGAAAGTAGTAAATTATCTGGCATTTTCAAAACTAGCTACGATAACAAACACATTTACAAGAAGCTTTCACATGATTTCATCTGAAGCAAATAAAATGTCTATGCAAACAAAGTGTCTCCAGCAAGCATGATGCCATTTCAAAGGGTTTTTTTCAAAGGTGCACAGAGGAGGTAGACAAAACATAAAATACTGTTCCTTTTGGTTTCCCCTCATTCCCCAATATGCCCCCCTTAATATATATTTTTTAAGATTTTATTTATTTCTTAGGAGAAAGAGAGGGAGAGAAACATCAGTGTGTGGTTGCCTCTCGTGCACCGCCATTGAGGACCTGGCCACAACCCAGGCATGTGCACTGACTGGGAATTGAACCTGCAACCCTTTCATTCACAGGTCAGTGCTGGCTCAATCCACTGAGCCACACCAACCAAGGCACCCCCCCTTAGTTTTTGATCCTAACATTTCACAGTATTACCTAGGTATTTTGTAGCAGAGACTATGCCTGTGAGACTCGGTATTTTATTTAAGTACTTAAAAATTCAGAAGTAATAATGGAAACATTTACATTTAGAGATTGTATATGTCCAGTAGCAACGATGGATTTATAGTGATCATGAGAAAGATTGCTCAGCCATAAATACCTGAATCATGACCTTCAGTCTGTGTGGACCTCATCAGTTTTGTTCGATTTGCCATGGAATGAACAGGACTAGGCCCTTCTAAAGTATGGAGGAGGCACCAGATGAAGCAGAGAAGAAAAATGAAGAGCTCATCTTGTAAACATTGGAAATCCAAAGAAGTTCCTCAAGTAAAGGAGCACCATTATTAAGGCAACAATATTTTGGACTGTTAAATTAGCACCCTCGAACTTTATTCAGTTAATTTAAGTTAATGACAGGTAGTTAACACAGGTTATTACCTAATATTATATTAATTTAAAAGGGGAGACTCTAGAAGAAAGTAAGTCGACTGTTTTTATCAGAAATTTATCCCAAGGAAATATTAGGTCTGCCTACCTCCATGAGAAATGGGGAGCCCTAGGCCTCCCCACCTGCTTGTCTCACTGCACTTCTGAGAAAACTGATGTGCATCCAGGAACACAGGGACTAACAGAGCTGCGTTGCAAGTGTACTTTCAGTCTGAGGAAAAAGAAGGGTAGAATCTCTTTTGATTTGTTCAGTTCAGTTCATCAGCAAAGCAAGTACCTGATGGCCCTGATGTTATTCTCTCCTCATGCTCTAACTCTAAATAGCTCAATCATCTTTACACACATTTCTTTTGTCATTCATGATTCTAATAAACATATGCACCTGGGTATATTACCAAAATAGTCTCTCATGGAACATGGAAGGATGGTTCTTAGGACCTAGACTTCCAAGCCCTGGACACCAGAAGAGGTAATACATAAATGTTGAACATGCAAGTCAAGGACATAAATGGTAGCCTGGCTTTATTTCTCTCCAAGGAATCAGAAAACAGAAATAAGTGATATACACAAATAACCCCTATAACACTTAATTAAAGAGAAGATAATAAATCATAAGGTGTCCTGGAAAGGCATTACGGCATATTCAGCCCATATTGATCGGGAACCTATGAGACTTCAGACACTGTGCTAGCTACTGGGGAAACTGCTAAGAATAAGACAAACCGTTCTAATGAATGTGATTGTAATACAGGTGTTTGTAAGGATAGATATATTAGGCAGGGTTTACTATCAGGTGTTAAGTACTAATTTCAGGTAAAGAAAGGAGCACAAAGGACAAATTCATGGGAGCAAAGAAGAGCAGAACGACTGTCAGGGCCTGGAGGGCAGGGAGAAATGGCTAGTTGCTAACACAGGGGTTTAGAGTTTCAGTTATGCAAGATGTTCTAGAGGTCTGCTGTACAACACTGTGTCTATACTCTATTGTACACTTAACATTGTGTAAAGAGAGTAGGTCTCACGATGTGTTCTTACCAGAAAAAGGAAGGGGGAAAAGAAAAGGAAGGAAGGGAGGAAGGGGGAAGGAAGGAAACTGATTGGTATAAACTGAAGAACTGAAGAGAAGATCTGACCAACAGGTAGCAAGTAAGTGATGTGAGATTTCTCAGATACCAAAAGCTTCTGTTAACTGTGCTAACAGAAAATGTGCTCATCAATTGACAGAGAAAATGGCTTCTGGAGGAAAAATATAGATCAGCTCACTTGATGTAAATATATCAGTCGGGCCTAGAGCAGGAGCTCATATTGAAGAATGATAGAAAACAGCTTAGACACATCTTGCTACATTTTGTGCCTTACATATAAAGCAGAATTCCAACTGGGTCATGAAGATAATTCAGAGAACTAGGTTATAAAAAAATAAGAAATGATGGGTTGATGTTGGATGGAGTAGAGGTAGAATGGGACAGGAAGATGATTGGAGATTGTACAGCTTATAATTAAGATGATAAAAATTAATAGCATTGAAATAATAGAATACCTGTAGAGACTATTAAAGGGAGAATCTGAACACTATGCATTGGAATTTTTGAAACAGTTACTGGGCAACAAGGAAGATGAATCAGGTAACATTTTAGAAGAGCAAAGATAAAGTGAGCAATGGCAAAAATGTCCATACTATTCATTAGGAGTGAGACAAAATAAATTCAACAGGAGCAGAAACAATGCTTTGTAAATGGAATATTTCTTACTTTCTTGACCTAGAAAACTTCTAATCACTGAATCCTTACTGGAAATCCAATGTTTTCCAAATGCGCTGATGTGTTTATTACATCACTGATGGCTCCTCTGTCTCACTCATGAAGTACTTAACATGTTACAGGATATGTTCTGTACTGTGTGATGATTCTGTATAGATATTCTCCTACTCATGACATCCTGAAGAGGCATATTATCCAATTGTTACCATTTTACAGATAAGAATACTTGGGCTTAGAGAAATTCAACAATCTGCCAATGATTGCAGGACCATTGGTTTGAAAACATACATTGATGCTCTGACATCCTCTTATCATTGAAACAGCAAACATAATATGATAATGTGAATTTTCACTTCATGCTTTCAAACATTTGAAATGGTTATTTCAAATACTATTTTCTCAAATAATAAGTCTTTGCCTAATGACAGTCAATAGTCATTGCCTAGTGCTTAACAAAAGTATTTTTAAAAAATAAAGATAATAATTCATACTATTAATATAATTATTAAAATGTAATGAAATTATGCAAGGAAATTATAGGGTTTGGTTAGCAGTTAAAAAGAATGTAGAGAAGTTTGGGGAGTTCCAAACTCGATATTAACATAATACCTTCTTCTAAGAAAACAACCTAAATTAAAAATAATGTGTTTCAGTTTTTGTTACTAATGGGTTAGGCATTTAATGTGCTCTTTCCATTTCCTCTTCTAATTTTCTAATGGCTGTATACAAGGTCACATTCTAAAAACCCTTTTTCCATTTCTAGCCATGTGTCAGGGAACTCAATACAATTAATAATACAAGGGAGACAGGAAATCAGCCGCAGTTGTTTAAAAGAATCAGAAAAATAAGACTGAACTGAAGTTTACATTATTTGGAGAAATGTGTGGGGGGAAATGAGCATTAAATTACCAAGGACTTACTCAGACAGTGAGTTTGCAGCCTACCACTAACGTGCTGGATCCTGGGTGATTAAGCACAGGGTTTCTGCACTGCAGGACATCTTGCAGAGTGTGATCTCATTTAGGTAAGGAAGTGTATGCTCATTACATCAGCCAACGTAATTGAACCCGAACCTGACACCTACTTTTTATTAAGCAACAACTTTATGATATCTCTATACCAACAATATATTAAGTAGATTCTATAGCTTCTTAGCGTCGAGGACAGTCTGTGCTATGGAAAGAAGCATTAACAGATGTTTTATCTCTACATTTCAGTAATATCTATCCTGAAGACTCTTTCTTTAAAAATGCCAACTTTAATTTTTGCTTATTAATCGGATACACTCATTTGGAAAACGTTTGCTACTTTCCTTTATCCGCAGTTAGTTACCTCACCATCACACTCTCTCCTCAAAAACTGGCAGAAAGACACCAGACAAATTGCAGGAACACATTCTCTTAGCCAAAGACATTTGAAATTAAAGTTGACATAGAAATCTGAGCATTTTCTCCACCCCAGCTGTATTCTTCCTTTGTAGTCCACCCCATTATCCAATACAGCAGAAGCAGTTCAGGCTTAGCAAAAGAGTACTTTAAACACATCTGGCAACAATGAACAATGAACATTCCATCAGTCCAATAGTTAGAGATAAATAGAGGTAAAAGAAATACAGGAGGCAAGTATAATAAACCCAAAGCAATTACTTTCCTTGAATTCTTCATTGTGTTCAATTACAGAGTGAACCTCTGAGACCCCAAAAGGCGTTATTCTTTCATCCCTTTCTTAGAATACTGATTATATGGAAAGTTTAAAGGCACTTCCTGAGGGGAAAACTGTTTTCCAACTGTGAAAATTCAAGCTTAGCTATTAGGTAGGGCTAATTTTGAAAGGCATTGATGCCTGAATAAGATATTTCTTTAGAAGTGTGACTTTTAATCCACCTAGATTTTTATTACTTGCTAAATTTATTTTCTGGACTATCACTATACATGATAGTGTCTAACAGTAAAACTATTTTGTCTACATTTTGGCGTAATATACTGTGGTTTCTTTAATGTGAAATAAATGAGAATATGTGTCAACATCATTTCAATGTCACTGAATTCTACAGTAGAAACATGGCCAAACTGCATGAGAATACTTCTCAGAATAAATGTACTTATTTTGAAGAATGCACTTACCCCCAGCTCAGCTCCTAAGGCAATTCTTGCTGAAGTCTTCTTAGGAGGGAATTTGATCTGAGATTCCACAGAAGAGATTTACCCCCAGGCAAGGTGGGGAAGCCTGAAAGCCTTGCAATGGGATCCTGCAGGCAGGTGAGGTCCAGTCAGCAGAGCTGGAGGATCCTAAAGCAGGAGGTGACACTCTCTGCTGGAGAGAAAGGGTTGCTCTGAGTGGATTGGAAGTGTTGTCACATTGTGAGTGCTCACAGCAGAAGGGAAACGTCAGAGCTTCCTGTTACATCACTCTGACCCCGCCTGCTAGTGTGGGGTTACTTTCTTTCTCAAATCACACACCTCAGGAGAGCAGCACTCCTTTCTTATTCTGAGACAAGAGCAAGAAGCAGCCTGATCAGACAGAGATCATATGCTGTATGAATACACTGTTAGCAGCAAAAACTGGCTGGATTTCACCTTGACTGTTAGAACTTGTCAAACAGAGCCGCCTGTGATTTGAAGGGATTCTGAATGTAATTTTCTGTTCAGAATTAAAAGAGTTAGGGGAGTGTGTGTGTGAGTGTGTATGTATGTGTGTTGAATTATACTTTACAACGTACCCAAAGAAGTTATTTTCTTCATATATGAACACAGAAAAATATTAACTACATCCATTATCATTCATTCTCTGATCCAACTCTTATTAATTTGGAGCTTTGATAGTGAGGGCCATTCCATGATCAGTTTTCCACAAAAAATTGAAGAAACTTTATTCTGTAGATTTTTAAACATGTTTTGTTTTCTTTTGACATTAGTATGTGTGTGTTTTTCATAAACAGCACCACTGTGTGTGTACATGTACATATGTAGGATTATTTTTCACTGTATGTGTATTAGGGAAAATATACTTAAAACATATTTATGAATTTAAATAAATTGCACATATATTTAAAATCTGATGTATCATTTATAAAATTTAAAACTATTTTATAATACAGCATTTATACCTCAAAGAGCCTTAACAAAATTGCATTTAATTTATACACATGATATTATGAAACAATTTAAAGTTTGTAACACAGAATTTTTCAAACGCTTCACCTCAAAAGATCATTTTTTCATATTTGTTTAATAAATCATTGGAGAAGAATGTTTTAAATTTGAAATGTACTTGTCTTTTGATAATATGGTAAGTGGGTGAAGATGCACAGTAATCATCATTCCTAGAACCTAAGCAGCATTAAAAACTGCTTAATTGATCTGAGCTTCAATTTTCTTATCTGTAAACTAGAAAAGATGGATCAAATATCTAAATCACATCCATCTCCAAGACTTTGAATCAACAAAGTATGTAACATTGAGAAAGAAATAAGATATTGTGATGTTCACTCCATTCTTAGGAAACTTGGGATCAGAGGCACCGAGAAATTGGTGAGTTCTTGCAATTCTGAAACAAAGTGAGATGCTGACACTCTTTGTAGACAGACCAACAGAGGAAAACAAGGCTACAGAAACTAAAAGGATATCATGTTTCTGAAGCACTACGCTCCCGTTCACATTTCTATTACCTGGATCCATGGAATAAACAGTCTTTGATTTTAAGATCAATAGAATCAAAGCCAGTAAAAATATACACATATAAAAATAGGATACATACTAACCTCTATCAGTTATAGTTAAACAAGTTGTAAGAAGCTGAGTTATACCTATTTGGTTCCTGGGAGATAGAAAATAATCAATGGGTTCCATGGCCGGGTTATTGACTATTGTATTCCCCATCATGGCTTGGTTTGTTTTGCCTTGGGAGGCTGGTGAGACGCTGTTTAACTTTGGGCTGTTTCCTTTAGCCCCTGAGAAGAAAAGTCAATGGTGCAGGTTATTAGTGGCTCCATTAATCAATGGATCTTTCATCAGAACAGCAATGTGAAAAGTCCTAGGTGAAAGAAAGCTTTGCTCAGTTCTGCTGTGGAGAGAGCACACTTGTCAGGGAACCACTAAGGAAGAAGTAGAAAGCCCTCGGATTGGACCACGAGACATAAAGTTCCCGTCCTGGTTCTGATCCTTTCTAGTGTGGCCTTTGACAGAACGTTTTATGTCTTGATGTTCCAGTCTTAAAATTTGGAGCAGAATCCAGTAATACATTTTAATATTGGAATCACTTCTGTTCAGGAATTCTCATCTCCATGATCAGTGTAATCTGTTCTAGACAGAGATCAGTACGTAGCTTTGAATTTAAGTTATGGAAAACTTAACTGATTGTATTTGTCTAACACTAGTAAAGTCCAGTGAATGAAAAAAAATTATGTTATGAACTCATAAGAGTCAAATTTTAAAATGAATGCTCTTTCTCCTCTACTGTGCATCAAGGGTATACTATCTGGAAAGGCAACAGAAATTATAGCATTTACATTAAAATTATTGGTCAGGCATGTGGTTATGATCCATGATGACTCTTGGGTAATTTCGATCACTACCATCTAGAAGCCTGATTTAGAAATAACAGACAAACTGCACCCCCCTAATCAGATCCTTAGAGCTGCCCTTTTATAAACTCTGGGTGGAATAAAGGGCATAAGGACTTCTACCAGCCACTCTGGGGATGAAGGGAGAAGTGAAAAGACAAAACGCAAGCTCCTCAATACACAGTGAAGCAAGCATTCAAATATTTGGGAAGGTACAATAGAACAAAAATAAAAATATTTCAATAATCAATGAGATGATTCTTAGACAAAATGGCATTAATTCACCCTTAAATTTTTCATATATACAATCATATTTTTCCAGAACAGATTGAAGACACTTGAAATCATTTACTAAGTAGTGATCGAGTCTGTATTTGAGTTAGATCTTACATTAGTTGTGTAGGAATTTTAAGAAATGTACAGTGTGCCCTGCTATCTAGTTGAGAGTGAACATGCTATTTTCTATTATTAAAACAAAAGGATTGATTTTTCATTGTAATTGTGCACATAATTCACTATCTTTAGGGAAAATATAATGTTGCTTTAAAATATTTACTATGAATATGAATGGGAAAAGAGTAGAAAATGTTAAATTTGAAATGAATAACTATATCAATACATATATAGATAAATAAAACTATTTACTACTCTATGTATAGAATGTCTTTTAGTATTTCAAAATGTGTTTCCTCACGAGAATCATACAATATATCAAAAACAATTGACTGAAAATCTGCTTATTCTGTTCATTGATCCTTAAGTTCCGATGGATTTGGTTCTTCCAAGGAACTCGTCATTTTCTCGTAGACCGTCATGAGCTCTCTCTCTCTAAAAGGGGTACATGCTACCGGATGTAAAGAGCTGGCACTGGCAAATGAGGTATGTCATGGACCAAGTACAGATGAATATTTAAGTACAACCCAATTAAAAGGGCTCATTTAAATGAGGGTACAAAATGGACTTCCTCAGGGTGAACACTCACAATTAGGGTGAGCATATGCTCCAGAGTGCTAAGGCCGTCCCAGTTCATATTTCCACGCTCAAAATGGTCCTGGTTTGGATAAAAAATTACCTACGGTCACCCTCGCCATACTTATCCAAGTGGTACGTAAATACGGAGAATGAGTCATTCATTTGGGAAACTCAAATCCCCTTTCCCAGAAAACTTTAAAATAGTTCTTCCTAGTTCTAGGCTAGTTTTAGTTGGCCTTGATAAAGATTGCCCTTTCATCTCATGATATGTATTTTGGTGAATATATTCTGAAGTGCTTCTTATTTGCCGAATATCAAGCTCAATTGTGATCTAAATGATTTATTTAACTTTGCATGTATGCATATTGACCTAAGTAGAATTTGATTAAATGGTTGTGTCTCATACTTTGCTTGAAAATTTAATTGGTAAATTATAAAGATGCCAAATAGCATGAATGTTTTCTCAGTACAGACAATTTTTTTCAGCTATTGTGATATAACTTATAAAATTATTTACAGTTGCTGTTTTTCTCTTCAATAACTCATTCAGGTTTAACCTCAATCTATTATATACAGTGAATGTTTTTAATAAGAGGAAATGTGAAACTATATATAATGCACATATTAAAGCATAACATGATGTATTTGCCTAAAAATTCTTAACCCCTTCGAAAAAGCATGAAATCCTTTTTCTATGCAGCGCTGAGTAGTCGGGCGGCTATGGTCTCATCCTGCCATCTAGTGTTAAACATTCCCAAATTACAAAAGCTACTCCCTTAACTGAAATCATCATAAAATTCTATTTTTTTTTTGTATAATGAAAAATCTCCCATCAACTAGGGACGATTCCTTACAAAAGATTTTGATGCATTTGATAACTAAAGTTGTATGTGCAGCTACTTATTGTAGACTATACAACTCAAGTATCAGCTTACACATTGTGGAAAAAATATGTTTCATAAAATATTCAGATGCAAAGGCAATCTTGAATTGAGTAAATGTTAAAACATAAGTTCAACCATACAAATTAAGATACCATTTCACCTTTTGCCTTTCAATATATGCTTAAATATTTGAAATGATCTAAATGTAGACAATTCTGAAGCCCCTGGCTAGGCTAAAGGACTAACTCCTACATACCTGGTGGGAGATACAAATCAAATCTTCAAAAGCCTACAATGGACTGAAAGGTGTCTCTCAGACCTGGAAAACAAGGCCCTTACTGTATACAAACATGGAAAACATTTGTTCTATCACCATATGCCAGAAAAAATCAATCATTGGCTATAATGCTGTTCTAACTGAATACAGCTGACATTTTAGAAAGACAGCATTTGGGTGCATATTAATTATCTCTAAGATTCATCTCTATAAAGATACATATCATCAGAGATAAAGTTTGTAAGACACAGCCATCCATGGACACATAGTAATTGATCACATACCATCTGACATATGTTTGGACAGATACTGGAATCCAAAGTTTGGAAATACGGACTTGACTCTTGCTCTCAAGGAATGTACTTTCTACCCCAAAGTAGACATTTAGAAAACTATGCTTATTATTGCTCATGCTGTTCAAATACTCAGATTGCTGAGAAGTAACTCACTCAGTGACTGAAAGAGATCAGGAATGAGTAAATAGGAAGGCAGGATGAACGGAGAACCTACTTCTTATGGAGAAACACTTTCTCTGAAGGTGATAATTAGGTGCTCTGGAACCTAAAAGGCAAGAGACATACAGTGTTCCACAGATTAGAAAGAAGTGGTTCCTTGGTAGAGCTTCTCAGAAGCAGAGACTGAGAGAAGGGTTTGGGTGCCCATGGTTATTGACGAGAGCTCTCTAGATTTTAGAGAAGAACATTAGGGAGTGAATGAAGCAGGACTGGGAATACTAATGAGGTGAGCAACCATGTGACCTGAGCTAAAATCTGGGCTTGGCCTAATTCATGGGGGTAAGGGTCTGGAGTGTAAATTATAAGTCAGAGTTGTCCTCCCTTGAGGCAACGGATTGTGTTTTTTTAGAAGCTCCTTGTTAGTCAGGGGTTGTATGAGCCACTCTGGGGGTGGGGAACTTTATTTCTAGGGAATGAGGACAGTTTGGGGCAGGATGAAGCTGGGAGGTATTGGCAGCCAATTCTCCCAGCAACTAAGACATGAGTGCACCAGCTCAAGAAAGAGTATGTGGGAGGGGCATCAAAACGGAAGACATCTGTAATAGTGTCGACAATAAAAATAAAGCAAAACCCCCCCAGAGTTTACTAGGGAGACTATTAAAAGTAAAGAACACCTGTTCGAGTGTTGCACCTAGGTTGTCCCCAGGGTCTGGAGACCAGTGAACAAGAAGAGAGACCCATGTGAATACATCAGGGCTTAGGATGTAGGGCCTGTAGATTGTGGTAAGAAGTTGTATTTTGCCCTATGTACGATGGTTCATGGAGTTTAAGTTTCATGCTTTGTTTGGGCGTGGCTGGGTGTGGTGGAGTGGTAGGCCTGGGGTAAGGAGGCAGGTACAAAAACCTGTCCTTGGAAATATTTCTGTGACTTTTAGCAAAGTTATTAGTTGAAATTAATGTCCACAATGCTATCCATATGGTATTTGTAGATATTCAAAAAACAAAACCACTGCATTTGGAGACTCTCTTTTTGGGGGATTCATGACAAGAAAACGTAAAAACATTCAATTTGGGCTTGTATTAATTAAAGTACTTAACACTAGTAGTATTTTCTCAGTTTCTGTTTTGTTTTAGGGGATGTTGAGGAAGAAAAATAACATTGTCGATTGGAATTTTTCAAGAAATATGCTGTTTTACATGTTTTCTTTAACTCTGTGAAGATTTTATTTCAACTTTTTAGATGAAGGAACTGAATCTTAGTTTATACAACTGGAACTTGGTAAAAAAAAAAAAAAAGAGAAGGAACTTGAAACCTAAGTTGTCTGGTTTTTAAATCTGCCCTCCTTCTTTATAATATGATGTGCAAAATATTCAATCTGGCAAACTCCTTCAGATATTACTGGAGGAAATTTATGGAATTTAAGTCAAAGGATATTAGTTACTGGGGTTTCAGTGAGATAAGTCTCACTGAGAACAAGGAAATAACGGGAACTAGCCCGAGAGGAAGACACAGCACAGTGTGCAGCACTTACATTGCACGTCGCCACCAGGTCAGCTGTCTTCCTATTTCAATATGTCTGAGGTCTTGTTTCTATCCAGATCACACATTTCCAACACTATTCATATTTGGATGACAGTGTACGTTTCGGAATGCTTGGAAGGATGGCACAAAGAACGATGATCATTTTTAATTTAAAATTTCTAAGAAACAAAAGATATTTAAATATTTTTAAATGAGTTCTACATAATGAACATAGATTTATTAGAAAAATAGAACATTCACTGATTTTGCCCTTTTGTATCCATGTTAAAACTTCATGTTAAAAATATTATTAGCATCTCTTAGGCAATTACCTCAAAAATATTGAAAAATTTTGATTAACAAATATATATAATTTTTATATTTTCCTTAATCTTGTTAACAGAAAAAACACTTCATATTTATGCTCCTCACTCTGCAATTCATGAAATTTCTACTTCACCAAACAAAGTTTATCTAAAAGTTCCTACTTGAACTTTCAATTCCTGACTTGTTTGAATAATTGTTACAGCTCAAAAAGACTGTTTTCTAAAATCTTGAAATGTTAAATATTCAACAGATGATAACGCTAATGGCTGCCATTGTGTTGAATACTTACGATGTAGCGAGCACTATGTGAAGTTCTTTATGGGTGTGCTCATCTTTGCTGTCACAATCATTTCACGAAGAAGAGAGAAGATTAGGGATACTGAGGCTAAGTGAGCTAAAATCCAAGTTAATTTGAAGCTGAATCCTGTGTTATTTATTACTGTATTTTGTTTGATTTTTTTATTTTTTCTTCCACAATTAAAAATATTCAGTTGTGTCTGATAGTTTATTGACTGCCAGTAGAGACAAGAAAAGCTGTGTACTGGATATTAGAGATTTTCTCCACAAATAACCTAGATGGTGGGCCCATTCAGTGTGTGTGTGTGTGTGTGTGTGTGTGTGGCTTGTAAAGGAGAAAAATAAAAGGGAGTTAAACAAAAATTTTGCTAACCTATACTTATCTTTAAAACTTTAAACAATTTATCATTGAACAGTGGCAGATATTTTGAGTAGAAGAAATTGTAATTGTTCATTTCTTCATCTCTGGAAAAGCCATTTCTTGGCGAGATAGATCATTTAGGTAGCTCACAGCTGTTCTCATTTTGAAAGTCTCTGCAAATCTCTCTAGAGTGATTTACAAATTTTGTGGAACATTCTGTTTAGAGTGGGGAATATTTTTAAAAGAAGGAAGACTATTGGAAAGTCAAAATTCTTGCATTCTGATTCCAAAAATTTACTAAGGGGAAGGAAGTAGCAGCTTCCTCTGGCTTCTAATTCCACTGCACCTGCAGTTTAAAAAAGAGAGTTCCATAAAGTAGAATCGCACCCTCTGTGGATATACAGATTAAATATGGATAAAGACCCTGAAGACACAGGTTTATAAGTGACTTAGCTGGTGTTATCTCATAGTGAGAGAACAATAAATCATCAGTAATGTTGCTAAGAATGGATTAGTTATAGCTTCTTAGGATTTGCCTAAAACTTATTAGAAGAAATTGTAGATTTAAATAAAAGAATGTGGTACTAGAAATAATTTATTCTTCACTAAATTTTGCTAGCTCTTTGAAGAATGATTTTAAAAGAGAATAAATACTTTAAGAAATGTTTCAAAACTTTCCATGAACTTTAAATGCGTAGATGACAGTGTAAATTGGAAGCACATGTATCATTTTCTTTAGAATGTATGTAATGTTGGCAGGGAGAAGGTTAATCAGAAATGTTCTAATTGTAAATAAGCCCCAAATGTTAAGTCATTTGGAATCTCTCAAAGCGAGGGGGCCCCCATGCAATGTAGTAACTTGGACACTTATCACAAAATCTCTTGATGTTTGGGGGTCAGGCAGGCACTGAAAAAGGAAATCTGGTACAGGTGTCAATTTGTACATGGCAAATTGCATCGGTATAGGCTACTTTTGAAGAAATACAGCAGACCACCGAAAATGACCATATTATGCTAGAAGAATGTAGGTATTACCAAGTGAGGAGCCTAGCCAGTGTTGATTTTTTATTTTTAATCAGAATATTTTTTTCATATTTTGTCTCACTCTTGGTGTTGGATACATTTAACTAAAGAGCGTTAAATATTTTATATTTATTTTAATTAATTTTTTAGCAAAGCCCTATAGGAACATAAGTGAAAGATCAATTAGCATTAAAGGCTTAATAAGCTGTCCCATTTTTGCCATTAAGATGTACAATTTCATCTTTATTTCTACTTCCCTCTTGTATGTGACTTATTCCCCCACATTCTCCATTGTCCTTTATGAATTTTCTCTTCATCACTACTATTTGAAGTTCTTTGTCTATCTGTGTAGAGTATGTGTTGAGTGGCTTTGCTTTTGTTGGAAACAATACATCATTTCAATAGAGAAAATCTGTGTTGCTTATTCTGTAAAGTCCCCCTCCCCTCTATTTTATCTCTTCTATTATTTCCTGGTAAGTCTGTAACTTCAAGGAGTCGCTCCCTAATTGATATCCTAATTTTCTCCTTTTTTCCTATCCCATTTTCCTTTTCTATAGCTTTTTCTTTCAATAGCTTAGAGATTTTCTTCACTTTTCTTCTAGTTATTGATTTAAAATAAATCTGAATTGCTTTTAACATTTTCCCTTTTATTAATAATACTCACTTGAGGATATCTTTATTGATTTGAGAGAGAGAGAGAGTGAGAGACAGAGAGGGAGGCACTTTGATATTAGAGAGAAATATCATTGTCTGCCTCCTATACGTTCTCTGTCTGGGGACTGAACACACAGCCTTTTTATTACATGGGACAATGCTCCAACCAACTGAGCCACCTGGGCAGGCCATCTTTTTTCCCTTTATAATCCAGGGGTTTATTGTCTTTTCTCTGCATATACTAATTATAAGGGTTACAGTAAATAGAAAAATGCTTAGCTTTTTATGTCTCTTAAGAACATAGTATTTAAATTTTCTTTATAGAGATTTTCTCTGAAAGTTTTTTTATTCATCTTTTGTGTAATTTACCATGAGGTACGTTAGGATTTTTGTTCTGTTCTGGCTAGCACATATGCTCTATAACTTTTCTATTTGGTATACAGTGATGCTACTGATTTCATATGTTAAAATTGCATATAGCAATGTTGCTGAACTCCAATATACTTCTAACTTTTATTTTAGATTCCCTTGGATTTTAAATTATGACAAGAGTATGAAAATAACTCCAGTGCAAGGACTGTACCTCATTTCTACTTCTTATCATTTTTTATTGTCTGTATATTTATGACTGCCTGGAGTTGTTGAATAGAAAGCATCTTGGCCTTATTCCTGGGTTTAATGGGAAATTTTCTAAGTAAAATACGTTTATCAGATTAAGGAAGATCTCTCTAGTTTTCAAAGATTTTATCCATGAAACAAGAGTTGAAATAAATCAAATGTCTTTTCTTTATCCATTGAAAATAATAATTTGACTCATATGCTTTCATAGTTTTAATGTTTTATTACATTAAATATCGATGAAATTTGAACCATCTTTACATTTCTCAATAAATCATCAGTATTACAGTATTACAACCTTTTCTTTTGGCTCATATTCCAATTTGGCTCAGGTACCAGTCCTGTCTTCTTTAAAAAATTGAAATTTCCTTCATCATGGATTTTGAGTTAGTTTGAAAGAATTTTTTAAAAGATTTAAAAAATGTATTTATTTTTAGAGAGCTAGAGGAAGGGAGGAAAAGAGGGAGAGGAACATCAATGTGTGGTTGCCTCTTGTGCGCCCCCTACTGGGGACCCGACCCTCCACCCAGGCATGCACCCTGACTGGGAATCAAACTGGAGAACTTTTGGTTCTCAGGGCGGCACTCAGTCCACTGAGCCACACCAGCCAGGGCTTGAGTTAGTTTTAAAAAAATATTTCTCTTAGCTACTCACGTTTTTTATGTCCCCTCAAACTTTGTGCCTGGAGCAAGTGCCTCACTTGCCTCAGTCTAACCCCAGCCCTGACCATCATATCACAAATTTCAGACAGTGCTTATCCCAGCTGGGAGCGGGATTGTGAATCAAACGTGGTCAATCAGTCTAAACATAGTGTTCGGGTCAAGTCTAGTGAAAGGACATTTGGGTCAAAGACAGTGAGGCCAGGATTTTTTTTTCTTCTTAATGAAGACTTTATTTCTTACAGCAGGTATAGGTTCACAGTAAAACTCAATGGAAGGTTAGGAGTTTTCCCATGTATCCTCTACCATGACTTGTGTACATAACCTCCCCCGTGATCGAAATCTTCACCAGAGCGCTACATGTGTTATAACTGTCGACCTGCACTGACATATCATGACAGCCCCAAGTCCACAGTTTACCTGAGGGCTCCCTCCTGGTGGTGGATGTTCTGTGGGCTCGAACAAAAGTGCAGTGGCGTGTGCCCATCACTGTGCTGCCCCACAGAACAGTCTCACCGCCCCAAACTCTGCTGTGCTCCGCCTGTGCATCCCCCCACCACCAAATGCTTGGAGTCACTGTTTGTTTTACTGTCTCCATAGTTTGCTGTCCAGGATGTCATATATTTGGAACCATATGGTACATACAAAGACTTTCTTGATTAGTTCCTTTCACTTAGTAATGTGCATTCAGTTTTTTCCATGTTTTTTTCATGGCTTGGCAGTTCTTTTCTTTTTGGCACTGAATAGTATCTCATTGTCTGGATATATCACAATTTATTTAGCCGTTGACTCATGGACGCACTAAAGGGCATTTTAGTTGCTTCCAAATTTTGGCAATTATGAATAAAGCTGCTAAAAATCTGTGTCAGGTTTTTGTGTGGACATAAACTTTCAGCTAGTCAGGTGAATACCAAGGAGTGTCCTTGCTGGAAGGATTATTAAGATATGTTTTAGTTTTGTAGGAATCTGCCAAGCTCTCTCCCAAAGTGGCTATACCATTTTGCATTCCCACCAGCGATGTATTTAATATGAGTTGCTCTTGTTCCACATCTTTGCCAGCATTTGGTGGAACCAGTGCACCTAATTTTGAACTTTCTAATGTGTGTGTAGTAGGGGCTCATTGTTTGCATTTCCTTGATGACAGAGGATGTGGCACACCTTTTCACGTACTTATTTGCCACCTGTATTATCCTCTTTGATGAGGTGTTTCCTAAGGACTTGGCCAATTTTTAATAGAGTTGTTTTCTTACTGTTGACTTTTAAGAGTTCTATTTATTTTGTCTATTATCCCGTGTCAGATGTGTTGTTTGCAAATATTTTCTCCCTGTCTGTGGCTATATTTTAATCTCTTGGTGATGTCTTTTACAGAGCAAAAAGTTTTAATTTAATGAAGTCTATCTGGTCAATTATTTCCTTCATGGATAGTGCCTGAGGCTTGGACTTCAATTCTTTGAGGTAAGGGAGTCCAAACTTTTCAAGAAAATATTTCCCTGAAAGGATGTGGGCCTTCAATTCAGAAAGTATCCTGAAAGTTTGTGATATTAGAAAATAAAGGCAAAAATATTCGGCAGCAGAATCGGGAGTAAAGAAAAATTGAGTTTTGATGACAGTATGAAGCCCTGATCTATCCATTAAGTCAAATACCTCTGGCCTTTTCATTTTTGTGGTTAAATATATCTGTTTTGTTTTCGACTGTTTGGGTCAGAATTTTTTTCATCTGTGAGCAAGTTGATGAATTCATATTCGTTGTCCTTATGCTCTATTTTATTTATTGTGTCCTATGATTAAGGGCACACAAACACCTCCCTTCTCCCTCTCCCTCATGAAATGAATTACCAGGTATCACTGCTCACTTTAAAAGTTGTCTGAATAAGACACCAAGACACCAAGTGTGTTTAGAATAGTTCTCAGACTAGATGTGAGGGACTGATAAGATCCAGGCTTCCTGCTCTGCAATAGCAGAGTGTGGGAAAAGCAATTAAGGTGGGTCTAAGCTAAAGCCCTTGAGAAAGAACTGAAAGTCAAAAGTTGAAAGTATAAACTTTTAGTTTATTGAAAATGAAATTGAAATTATAATTTCATAAAAACCAGAGAAGAGCAGAAACAACTGATAAATAATCCAAAAAGTTCCGTAAATAGGGCAACTGTAGTGTTGTTTTCTCCTTTTTTCTGGTATAGAAATGGGCCGGACCCACTTCAGCAGTCAGGCTGGAAGTCATTTATGTAAGGTATACTTCCATGACATATATATTGAAGTATATGTGTCATGTTTATAAAGTTATGTGAGATGGTTTGTAGAATTGCAAACATAATGGAGTAAGTGTAGAACATGTGGACTGTAATGCACAGTATACTAGTTTGTGTGACAAATGTGAAACATAGCATAGAGATGCACATGTGTTATTAAAAGGGAATTATTAGGAAATTCAAATGAAAGGAGATAAAAGTTGATTGGATCTAGTGGAACATTTTTTATCTTTGTCTTTGGGCATTTTATCTTTGTCATAACTGAAGAAAACTACATTATTTTTGAGCTATCAGAAACTTCATGAATACAGCAATCATACTTTATTATTCAAAAGGGTATATATTTTTTCTTATAGTGTAATATGTACAATCATTTGAGCAGTTTTTAGAAATGACATTTTAAAATTTTGAGTAGAGGTAAAGTATGTAAAATTGGTACATGCTGTATAATGTAATCCTTTACAAATTTATATTTATATGCATTTGATTTGCAAAACAAAACAAGACAGTACTGTCAGGGGGCTGTTTGTTTAAAAACACAGTAAAAATAATATCAGCCTGCATTAAACACTGAAGCCATCTTGATATAAACTTTTTTTTAAAGATTTTATTTATTTATTTTTAGAGAGAAAGAAGGGAAGGATAAAGGGGGAGAAACATCAATGTGTGGTTGCCTTTCATGAGCCCCCTAATGGGGATCTGGCCCACAACTGAGGCATGTGCCCTGATTGGGAATCGAACTGGTACCCCTTTGGTTCACAGGCTGTGCTCACTCCACTGAGCTACACCAGCCAGGGGTTGATATAAGTTTTATCCAGCTAAACAATGAACCCTTGAGTGTTTATTAGAGAAAACAATTAGTCAATTTGTTACCAAACTAAAGAGGGTTTCAGTGAACTGCTGCCATCAAAAGGTAAACTCTCGAGGCAGAGGCTAGTGAAAACAGAAAGGGTTTTTATTCAAATGCACAAGGATCTGGAAGGATGGGGGACTCTCAGTCATCAGGATCATCTTGTCCATATCACACACACACAACCCCACCATCCCCAGCAAAACCAAAAAAAATGGCAGTGCCCAGAGTTCCTGCTTCATTTTAAAGTACAATCCTTTGGAGCTCAAGGCAGCTAAGTAGTCATCCAGGTAGCTTAGTTTATTCCCAGCTTCTGTATGGCTTCAGGCTCCCTCCTGGGGTCTGAGTGGGGTGCCGGCACCACCATTGGCCATGGGCCTTCTGGCAGCAAGGCCCCATGCTCCTGGGTGGTGGAGCTGGCAAAGGCACTGACAAATGCTCCACAAGGTCAGCAAGAGAGAGACCACTTCCTGGAGGCCATGGGCCACACAACTACAGTCCCATGGCCCATGGGGAGGGCAGGTCCCTAGCAGCAGATATAAGTAAGAGAGTTTCCTTTGTTTTCCTGGGTTTATATTAGATTCAGGTGTGGAATGGACCAGGTGCTTCCTCATAATGACCAATCAACTTCCCAGATTTCTGCATGCTCTGCAAAGGTCCATGCCCTGACCCATCCCTATTTTTTCTCCAGGCTAGACTGACAGGCCTCTTTGGTCCAACACCTCTCCCTGTCGGCATTCTGACCTCTGTGGCCCCTGTGCCTGCCTTCCCCAGTATCACACCCAATCAGGTACTGGAAGCAGGTAGGAGGGCTTTCCCCCTATTGAATTATCTTGCTCGGCTTGCATGTTCTCAGTGCAAAACTTCCTTGAAATTCGACATCATTGTCATGGCCCTGGGTGGTCTGTGCAGCTATTGTCTGGCCACTCGCCATGCCCTCAGTGCCTGGGTGAGGAGCATGGCTAAGTGCAGAAGTGGCTCCAGCTGCATCTCCTGGGGGGCCCCTCCTTTTCCTGTCCTTAGTCCGGACAGGCATCTATTGGTATCAGATTCACCAATGTGCTGTTTATATGTCCTTGCTGGCAACTTGCTACTTGACTGAAGGAGACTTTACCCTTTCTTCAGAGCTGTTACTACCCATGTATAAATGACAACAGAACAGAGTTTGCAAAGGATTTCGATTTCCAAAAGTCTCAAATTCTCATTTTAAGTCAGTTACTTACGTGCTGGATATTTAAATTAAAGATTTAAAATTTTTCTTAGGTGGACAAATTAATAGTATTTTGCAATGCTGTAAGTGTGATGCTGTGGGGTGAAAATGATTTGTGAATGTATCCTAGGACTTGTCCTGTTGTCTTGAAACATCAGCTGGATTTTACAGCTTCCATCAGCTGGACCCTGACTTCAGATGAATGGTCTGGAGAATATCAGATGTTTAGAAAGGAAATCAGCATGGATAAAATGGGTAGTTAAAGATATATTCAATGAATAGTGAATGCCATTTAACTAAGTTGAAGAAGGTAATTCATATCTTGAAATTAAATCATGGAAAGTAGGTTGTGATTAAGGGCCAAAAAGTGAGTCCTTGGAGGATTTTGAGTAGTGGAGATATATACTGAATTAATTCATAGGAATTACCAATACTGATGTGAAGAATGCAGTAGAGGTAAAACACCTGGGAGTTGGATGAACTTCATGAAAAAGGAAGCAATAGTCATTTGGGATTGATTAGATGTAGAATATGAGAGGAAATATGAAATAAAATTTGGGTTCAATCTTTCAAGCCTGATGAACAGAAAGAGTAACAATACTGTTGCTAGCGAGTGGTCATTAAGCTAAACTAAATGGATGAAGTGATTAGTTGTTTCTAGATGACAAGTTCAAAGTTAAATGTGAAGTGTGAGGTGAACAGTACAGAAACTGATATGTGTAAGAGGCTGTGGAGATGCCAGATTGTGTGCGGCTCAGCAGAGAAGGAAGAGTGTAGATCTGGAATTAGTGCATTAACTCCAGAGAAATGCTAAAGCCCCAAGAGTGAACAGTGCGTGAATTTTCTAGGAGAAGCTTTCTGAGACTTTTCTTTTCCCCTTCTATAGAAATAACATGCTTTTTCTTTTTTAAGTAAGAATTACTTGTTGCATTGCGCACAAAACCTAATGATGGATGAATGGGTTTAAGGGGCTTTCAATACTTTTGGTAAGAAAAAAATTTTATTAAACCATAAAATTAGGAAGTACATAAGCAGAATTTCCTTTAGCTTGCCATTAAAAACTTCCCTTTTGTAGAAAGTTTTTTCTTTTTGCGATCTGTATTTAACATATAATTTATTGAACCACCTTTATTGATATAACAAGTCATTAGTGAGCAAAAGAAAAATTTAAATCAGACAACATCAGGCTGGCAAGTGACAGAATTGACTCTTCATTGTTCGAATGTGGTTTGGCTCAAGATCCATGGATGTGCTGGTTAATGCAAAAGGAGAAGTATGTCTAGGGAGGGTAGCCCATCATAGAATTCTACTGTTACCAGGTCTTTCCAAATGCACGAG
The DNA here is from genome assembly GCF_022682495.2 of Desmodus rotundus. Lineage (NCBI taxonomy): Eukaryota > Metazoa > Chordata > Mammalia > Chiroptera > Phyllostomidae > Desmodus > Desmodus rotundus. The sequence continues at coordinate 170,985,139 of NC_071388.1, forward strand.
TGAGTCGTCTTTGTCAGAAGAAGGTGCTTGTCACCGTTTTAGATGTGAAAATCCAAAAGTGCTTGTTTTTAATGGCTACATTTCTCACTCTGGGCATGGGCTCTGCAGGAGATCATCCTCATGCAGATCATATATACATGTAGGAGCAAAACAAAGAACTGACAACATATTATGAAATAGATGAGGGCCAAAAGGAAAAACAGATTGATTTGATGTGGCCAGCCCTCTGATAATTTGTCATTAAATGGTAAATAGAAAGGGATCAAGAGAATAAATAAATTCATAGTAATCATTTAATAAATTATAGCCCTAGAATAAACAATTTGAGTAGATTAGAAAAGGAATGCTGATGAAAATGTCTTAATAACAGGTAATATATGCATAAGAAATTCATGAAAATATTAATTAAAAAGGATTTTAAAAAATAGAAATCATAGTGAAAAGCTTCATCTAAAATGTTTAGATGTTGTAATATTATATTCCCACTGAATGCTTCTTTCTTATTCTTTTATCTTTCCTTAATCCTCCTTTTGACCCTTTTTTGATGAAACCTACAAAAGGAAAAGAAACAAATTTATGCATGATAAAATGATTTATTGTGTTATGTTATCTAAAATGTCCTCATTATCTTTTAATATTTAACATAACAAATGTGACTAGTTTAAAAGCCTTTATTTTGTCTATATCTTTGTACTGGACAACCTATTTCTAAGGAAGTCAGTTTGCATATATAAAAGTTAGCTAGAACAAATCAACATGTTTATCTTTATCATTTACTTTCAGTTAGATGTTTACGATCATTTTATTAAAAACATAAAGATGTGGCTGTGTATGACTGGTGGAGTATAGATGATTTTATTTACATAATTAACACTATTCTATAAATGTGTAATTTTATATTCAGAAGAAAATATTTAATTTTGTACATTATAGAAGACTTAAATATATTAGTATAGTCCTTTAAAATGAAAATTTAGTATATAAATATTAAAAGAATAAAATTATTTTTAAATTAATTATTGTTCTATGAAGACACATTAAGGGAAATTGCAGGTAATATCCATCAATATTATCTTAAAGTAGTTGAAAAGGGAACATTTATTAGTTAAATTATAACACTTTGTTTCTCATAATAAACAGAATTAATTTCATATTTTTCATAGATTAAAATTCATTGATCATTTCCATAAAATTGTTTTCTTAAACACTAGAAAATTAACACAAAGAATGTCTTCTTTACCTTTTCTGCAAGCCCTCCGACATGATTGACTGGAAATAAAATTGTTTTCATTCCCTCCACATCCAGTGTAACTAAATGTGAGACACTTCATGGAAACTGAATCGAAGTAGAATCTTGTGATGTTTGCTCTACACAATCCTCTGTCTGCTGGGGTCCGACACCAGGAGGGGCCTACATAGACTGAGAACATGAAGAAAACTTAGTAAGTCATTATATGATACTTAATCTGAGACTTTCATATTACTGTTTATAGATGAGTGCTGTGGCACTTATATGTGAAACAGTAACCTAAATAAATAAAAGTAGTACTTAGTAAAATGCATGTATTTCAATTCCACGAAAATGCTTAACTAATCCCTAAGTGTCTGCTAGACTGAGACCTCCAATAGATGAAAAACCAGATACATTTGCTAAGGGAAAGAACTATGAGTACTGTCTATATATATAACAAAAAACTAGTACATAACAAAAGCAACAACTATTACGCAATTTAACTTCTGATAGTTTGTTAACAATATACCCCCCAAAAGGTATTAATATTTCCATATCATTTGTTCAAGAATCAACTGTTAAAAAGTCCCGATGAGCAGCACCCTTACTTGTTGTCTGACATCACTGGAGCTGAGGAAGAGGTTCTTCACCTGACTGACAAACTTCTGAATGATGTAATATAATCACAGTGTGAAGTGCGGGAATTCAAGTGTAAAACACTCTAAGCTTCAGAGAAGGAGCACAGAAGAAATGGTTTGACTTAGTAGTAAAGTTTTCTCATAAACTGAGACATGAGCTCTAGAAGAGTTACACACGCTTGCAAAGGGAAGTATACTGCTGAATCAGTAAGATAAAACACTTGCATGTTGAAACCAGACAGACAGGCTGGTCTGGCAGTGGGATTAAACACTCTCAAAAACAGAAGATAAAAACACAACTAGGGTGACTCAAGGAGCACTCATTTCCTTAAGGCAAAGCAGAGAGCTCGATTCAGCCCAATGGCAGTATTTAGCTTGTGTGGGAATTCCTGTCAGTGAGAGGAAATTGCTACTCTTTAGCAGCAGAGCCAAACTGCTTGATATCGTTTGTGAAGCAACACAGCAGTTATGTTGTTGGACAGTGAGAAAGCAGCATAAGAAAACTTCAGTGGCTTTGCCAAAGGATGAGATGTGGGACAGCAAATGCAGACAAATATTCAATATTGGCAGGAGATAGAACTTTGAGGAATCCCATAGCCAAGGACGGCAAATAGGACGTGGAGACAGGAGTAAGCTGTCTGATGGCAAGTGAACCCCAGATGAATAGTCTGTAAAAGAATATGAATAAAGTGAAACAATTGGAGGTAAAAAATTAAATCTTAAATTGGTATATTTATGTTTACTGCCTCTTGCCTTGTATATGTTTAAGTAAAGATTGGAATGTCTTGCTATACCGCTGCATATAATAAGAGAATTTATGGAAATATAAGAGGAGTTGGAATTTTGTGGGAAGAATGTAGAAGAAGACATTTTAGAAGGGTGATATACTTTGCCAGAAACAACAACTGTAATCACATAAAGAATATTAAGAAACTCCCAGGGTCTATAAAACTAGGACACTATCCAAAACCATGTAGTCTAATTTATGCTTTTGTGCATCCTCTTTGGGACGTGTAGTGCATGATCGTTGCCATCACAAATCAAAACTAAAATGCACTGGACGAGAATGCATTCCTAACTTTCTAGAAAATGTTGAAATCTGTGGTCAACAATAGCTTATGCAAGAGGAATTTTCTAATAGTCTGAGAGACACTGCAATTGAGCCCTCCTACTGTGCAACCTTTTCCAATGTGCGTGCTATGGATTCTCATCCACCTGAGGGCTGGGGTGTGATGGTTATTATTTGTTACCACTTCCATCTCCATGAACTTCCAAAGTCATCACCGAAGTTTAGGAAAAATACCCTATAAGCAAGCACCTACTGGTGCATTATAGCAGAAACATATGATGAAATATGATTCATACATCCATTTCATGTTAATATTTTATACACAAGACATATTAGCCCACAGTAAGTTGCAGATACTATATGAAGATGTACTTGTAAGTTGTACACTTCTTTACAAATGTTAGTTATTATGACTTAATAGCAATGCTATCCAGTACTCGACAATGTCTGACACTGAACAGGTCTACACAGAACCAAGGGAAAGGTTCCTTATAATGTCGAACAGGCAAGGAGAAGGCAGAGAGCGGGTTGATTTCAGAGCAAGGGTACTGTTGACCAACAGAGATGTCATCAGAGAGAGTTTCACTACCAGCTAAAGTCTTAGGCATCACATTGCCTCTACCTGAAACTGTTACTGTCTCTGAATCATAAGGTGTTTGGCATGTTGCTTCTGAGAGCCTGGGATCTGGTGTGCAGACTGAATTATCCCTCTTAGCACATACCTGGTCCTACTCCGAGTGTCTGTTCGTGACTGACCTGGTGACAGTTTATCTCACTTTATTTAACCTGATTTAATTATTGCCTACACAGATCATCAAACACCAGTCACCTTTGATCCAGATTAGAGTCGAGGTTCCCAGCATTACAAATAAGGGTATTTTGATAGTGGGTTAAATTTGAAATTAGCCACTAAGGATGTAGTATTATAAATAGTTAACATTTAAAAGTTTTAAATAATGAAATAAATTATCATCAGTACGGAAGTTTTTATGAGGCCATTTTGCTTCAGAACATGAATTACACCTGATCTGTAAATTAATCCATTTCTCCTCAAATCATTTTAACTCCAAGCAGAAAAATATTATTGGGTATGCTAGCATAAACAACAGCATCATTAACTTAATGGAGCAGATGGTTTCTTAAGGACATTTTAACTCTAAAATTCTTTGAGTCTTTGATTATTGTCTGGTTCAATTTTCCAAGGTGAGGAAATTAAAATTTTTTGAAACTCATAAGAGATAAGCTTGTCTGCTTTCAGACAACATATTTATTCTAGTTAAACATAGGACTTAACTCTTCAGAATCCAGATTTGCATATATACAATGACAGAAAATGTTAAGGTTGAAATAATTGCACAGTGTGATTTTTTGACCCTAGATTATAATTATTCACATAAGTTTTAAAGATTTTATTTATTTTTAGACAGATGGGAAGGGAGGGAGAAGAGAGGGAGAGAAACATCAATGTGTGGTTGCCTCTCATGTGCCCCCTTACTGGGGACCTGGCCTGCAACCCAGGCATATGCTCTGACTGGGAATTGAACCAGCGACCCTCTGCTTCACAGGACAGTGCTCAATCCTCTGAGCCACACCAGCCAGGGCTATTCACATAAATTGAACATAGAATAAAAAGACACTAACCTGACTCTGTTCCTTTTCCAAGGGACTTTACTTACCAAATGCATTCTGTCTCAATCTTTCTGTTAATAATCAGTTGGATAGTTTCCATTTCGAGAGTATATGATAGGTTTCAGAATTCAGGTAGTTTCTTCCAGGAATTAGCATCACCTCACCTCGTATGACTGCTAAATTGTAAGGTGCCACTTCTAATTCAGTTTTATATATGAGGCAGTTAATGTAAACTTTCTTTTAAACCTACACATTAAACTTTGAATCTTATACTCTAAATCTTTACTGTGATGTCTTTCTTACTGTTCCCATTTTTACATGGCTATTTAGCTTTTAATTTTACAAACCAAATTGGGTTTTATGAACCACATTGGGACTTGTAAACTATTTTTTGTCTTCTGAGACTATCTTATGTAATTGAATAACTAATTTTTCCTTGAATACAAAGTTATTTTTTCTCCCATAATTTTATGGTGAAGAAAAACATATTTTTATTTTCTAATTACAAATTATCATTACAAATTGGTCAAATAATACAAAAGTAATGATTAAAAACAGAAGTTCTTTAGAATTTGACCCTTTACCTACTATGAGTGGTTTGGTATCAAAATGTTTGCCTATGCAAACATATATTACTATATCGTTATGTATTATTATTATCTTGATACTATTTGTTGGGTATGTTTTTATGTTTGTTCATATTTATAATACTTGATTTTTCAAATGTATGCACAATATTTTATTTGTGGTTCAACTACAGATGTTTAATGTAGTACACTCCATTACTCATGTACCGGTACATAGATTATTTCTATTTTCTTCAATTTCAGACAATAGTTCATGAGCATACTTGCACATGGGTTCTGATATTTAGAGACAAGATATTTAGAAATTAGAATTATGCAAAAAGCTATATTCGATTTATCTTTTGGTAGATGCAGCTGAATTTTCCACTAAAATTTTATGTATACTTATATGTTTGTAGTGTTTAAAAGTGCCTAAATATTATTTAACAAAATATAGGCCTTACTGCAATATATTTATTTATTGTTCATTGCTTGTTTTTCTTTTCATACCCACAAAAGTAGAAGGGTACTATGTAGAACTAGGAATTGCTCATAGCTCCTCAAATGTTCTACAAAATATAATTCATGTAGAATTGAAGATGCATTGATTTTTAAATGCATCATTTTTTTATGTGCTGCTTATAAAGAAAGAAAACACAATTACTCCATTACATGCTATCTTTGTCAGGTTCATCATTATTTAAGCATGTTAAAAAATGGAGAAATTCACATCTTAGAATCCATAAAGTGTGCTAATTCATCTATTTGTGTCAGCACACCAAACTTAAACATATACAAGCACGTACAAATGGGAATGGAAATGATAGCATGCTGTCCATTAGGCCAAAGCTGAGAGGAGGTCCAGTCAGTGACAAGATGATTACCACACAGATGTTTCTAGCACGTAGCAAGCTTAACATTTTACTAGGCTCCCACTCTACAAAACAGACTATTTTATGCTCAGCTTATTCTATGCTGTTGGGGATTCTCCAGAAGCTACATTCAGTCTTGCATTTTATTTACTTTGTGATGAGCTGGAAAAATAGCCAAGAAATATTAAAATAATATGCTAGCATGTTGACAGCAATTGTTTCTGTGTAATGGAAATAAGGCTGATTTACTTCAGTTTTTCTAATTTCCATGTTGCATGAAATTATAATGCTCAAATTACATAATACAACGTATTACATAATAAATATTAAATAGTTTATATACTAAAGATGTTTCAGAGTGACCCCAGTGTCCTGTTCTCATAAAGTGCCCTGTGGTCATAAAGAAAAGGCTGGAGATTGGAATGTATTTCTGATTAGGAATGGAGTAAATTTATTCACTACTTTAATAAATTTATTATTTACATGAAGTAAATCTGCACAGCAAAAAAGCATGTGTCTTTATCCTTTAACAAGAATCAAGTAGCATTACAGGGGCAGAAACTGGCATTCCATGTAGAAGAGAAGAGAGGGCAGCCAGTGGGAAAATGTGCAATGTGGAATTTGTTTCCAGTGTGTACTAGACCACTTTGCCTAGTGTGAAATGTAGAAGATGGACGACTAGAATATTAAAATTAAAAGGTTGCAGGGGAATAGACTGTGAGGGACCTTGTCTGCACAGAGAAGTCTTCGCATATTGAAAAAATGGGTAGATATTTATTGGGTTGGATTTCTTTCTCTAGATGAGTCATTTTCAACCAGTGTGCAACAAGAACTTTTAAAACATGCATAGGTGACTATTTAGTCAGGGGCACTGACCTCTTTTTCCTTAGATTGTCAAATATATAAATGACAACAGTCAACACAACTGTAGCTGTCCAGGGTGAATGTCCTGTCTTGAAACATAAATACATAGGTCATGTAACAGAGCTGTATCTTACTGACTACATCACATAATAAGGTTGAGTTGATTGGTTATTTCTTTGAACCAGAAATCCTTATGTACAAGCACCAGATTTATTAAAAAGTCCTTTGGAGCACAGAGGGTAGGTAAAAACTATCACTATTATTGTATTTTGTAAATCAGTCAAATTATGCCTTTTTTTTGTCAGATAGGCAAATATTTTTGGTGGGATGCAGAATTTCAGTAATTCGTTTATGTGAGCCCTGAGATGAAAATGACTGAAAACTGCTGGTCTAGATGCTGCCTAATCCAGGGGAGAGCCCACAGTTTTCTTCATCCCGGCTTTTTTCTAAATAAAGCCACAGTGCAGATGGACAATAGACATATGAAAAGATGCTCAAAGTCACTAACAATCAGAGAAACACAAGTTAAAACCACAGGGAGACATAAGCCCACACCTGTCAGATTGGCTGTCATCAATAAACCCACAAAGAACAATTGTTGAGGATGAGGAGGAAGGGGAACCCTAGTGCTCTGCTTGTGGGAATGCAGATTAACGGGGTCATTGTGGAAAGCAGTATGGAGTTATGTCAAAAACTTAAAAATGCAACTGCCTTAAGACTTAGCAATTCTACTTCTGGGAATATACCTGAAGAAACCCGAAACACTAATTGAAAAGGATACATGCCCCCCTATACATAGCAGTGTTATTTGCAATAGCCAAGATTTGGAAGCAGACCAACTGCTCAGTAGATGGGTGACTGAGAAAGCCGTGGTACATTTACACAATGGAATACTAATCTGCTTTAAAAATAGAAGGAAATCTTACTTTTTGTGACAGCAAGGCTATACCTGGAGAGAATTATGCTAAGTGAAATAGCCAGTCTGAAAAAGACAAGTACCATATGACTTTACATATATGTGGAATCTAAGGAATGATATAAACTAACAAAATAGGAAGAGACTCATAGATCGAAAGCAGGTGGATAGCTGTCAGAGAGGAGGGTGTTTTGGGACTGGGTAAAGAAGGTGAAGAGATTAAGCAAAAACCAAACAAACAAACAAAAAACAACCATCCCCCAAAAAACCTCTCATAGACAGACAACAGTATGGTGATCTCCAGAGGGCAAAGGGGTCAGGGGTGGTAGTAGAGGGTAAAGGGGGATAAATGGTGACAGAAGAAGACTTGACTTGGTGATGGAACACATAATACAGTATGTGTGTACCACATAGAATTGTGTATGTAGCCCACATAATTTTATTATCCAATGTCATCCCAATGAAGTCAATAAAAAATAAAAATGAAAAGACATTTATATGCTGAGAGAAATAAAGAAAGAAAAAAAGAAAAGAAAGAAAGCCATGGTAAAATTGCCAACTGTGAACAGCAGTTCAGTGTAACAGCAGAGACTGGGTTCCATGTCACACTCAGCTAAGAGCACTTACCTCAGCCTCTGACGCACTGCTGCCATTGTGATTTGAACATCAGACATTGAGATGATACTTTATAGAATCGTTTTATAAATTAAATTTGGCATAGACTTAAATACCATGTGATATGGAATCAAAAGCCTATTTCAATGCATATTTAAAAATAGATTAGGAAATTATTACTTTTCTGAGATTAAATGTCTTAAAGATTTTGAATCTCAGTATTTTAACACACCTATTATTAAATAATAACAAGGTATAATTTTTTTTAATCACAGTTGTAATATGCATTCTGCTTTTATTGTTAATATGATAATATTTTTCAGGCACCAAATTTAAAAAAAAATAAAATTCTTACCCCAATTTTTGATAGGTGGGGGAGGTGGGGGTGTCATGGGGACAGGAACAGGCTGGGTGCTGGTACCGTTCACTGGAAAACATACAGTCAATCAAAGTGTAAGACACCGTCACAGGCTCATAAACAAAAGCACAGCACAGCTGTTGTGGTAAGAAAAGCAAGCTTTTAGAAGTTTTATTCACATGGCTATGTTAAATTAGTGCACAGTGGATCTTTTAAAAAGTTACACATATAAAGATAAAATAACATTTTCCTGAGCAACTTTGTGATTGTTAGTAAAAAAAAGCATGAGGTTGAATGTTTAAGTCAATCCTTTAAATAATTTTATGGTCACATAAAACTGATTGATTTTGAGTGGAAGTTTCCAAAGAACTACTTGCCCTCAAATTTCTATAAACTTAAGGATTTCAGCGGTCCTACTCTTGAGCCTAAATGATAATACAGTTTTCTCAGGAAATAAAATTAAATCATGTAACCTAAAAACACTCTGTTGGATTTGTGGAAACAATTTTCATTGTAGTTAGATTTCTTAAATATTCGTGTTTAAATTTTTTTTAACATAATGACTAATTTCTATTAGATTTGCATGGCTAAAACAAAAGCTAAGTAAAATTGAACATCCTGTAAGATGTCATGTTTTTTAAAACATGCCTATAATGAGGTAAAATCAAACGAGAAATGAACTTACATGGATTCTCACAGGTGTTCTTGCATTCTTCCAGCAAATCGAAATTGTTTGGGTTGCCCAGGCACCCACCATATTTGAATTTATCACACTTCTCTGACTGGTTGTTATAAAAATACCTAGTGATATAGCCTCGACAGGGTCCAGGGTCTTCTCCCAAAAGGCAGAAATCTGGCTTTTCAAGAAATTATAAAATATCAGAAAACAATACTCTTTTTTACAGGTAATTTAATTATATTAATTAAATGTATACGAAACTAGTTGTGTTGAAGTTACTTAAGGAGTAAATATGAAAAATTAAAGGTAAGGTAAAATAACTTTACAATGGTACAATATTAAAATTTTTGTATTTACTGTGACATTTAGAATAAGGAAGATGCAACTACTGTCATGCATTTTGCTATTTGAATTTCAAGTCCTAAAGTTTTCATAGTAAATTAACAGGGCATTAATTATCAACTGTTTTCAAAACTTGAGAGAATAGAAGATACTGAGTTATTTTTACCCTTGGATTGGACGTATAAAATATTATGGCAAAAATTAGGTTTGATTATTTTTATTAAGTTTATGTGTATCCACATTAAGAAAGGTCTATAAATATTTCATTTGTTTAGGTGTGAGGTCTCAATGGAGAAAAAGTGTAGTGTGTTGCTTCAATAAGAAATTTCAATTAAAAAATTGGAGAAGCTTTGAAGGGTATGGGAGCTTTTCATAGCTATTCTTAGAAATTCCTGAATTCTTATGCCGGGTCTAATATCTGTGTTCAGTATGACACCCTGCACCTTGGTTTCCTATTCTTCCTCCCAGTCAGTGGAAGGGCTGCACCAGTGCAAAGGCAGAAAGGAAGCAGATGTTCAGGGGTTGCAGAGGCTTTGGAAAAAGCCTCCCACCCATCCTCTGTTAGTGCTCCAAAGCAGGCTAACCGCAGCGGTCACAGAAGTCGTGCCACTGTGATTGACGTTACAAGCTTTGTCTACAAGCACACTCTGTAAATAAGAGAACTGAACTTAGTTATTAAAGTATGATAATCTCAAGAAATTTTCATTATCAAGGACATTCTAACTCTAAAATTCTTTGAGTCTTTGATTATCGTCTGGTTCAATTTTCCAAGGTGAGGAAATTAAAATTTTTTGAAACTCATAAGAGATAAGTTTGTCTGTTTTCAGACAACATATTTATTCTAGTTAAACATAGGACTTAACTCTACAGAATCCAGATTTGCGTATGTACAATGACAGAAAATATAAAGGTTGAAATAATTGCACAATGTGATTTTTTGACCTTAGATTATAATTATTCACATAATTTTTAAAGATTTTATTTATTTTTAGACAGAAGGGAAGGGATGGAGAAGAAAGGGAGAGAAACATGTGTATGGTTGCCCCTTGTGCACCCCTACTGGGGATCTAACCTACAACCTAGTCATGTGCCCTGATTGGGAATCAAACTGGTGACCCTTTGGTCTACAGGCCCGTGCTCAATCCACTGAGCTACACCAGCCATGGACAAATTCTGATTTATTGTAAGGCACATTATGGCTTTCACTTTATTGAATAATGTTCCATCTTTTAAAAATTTATGTGTGTATATATATATGTACATATGTGTACATACATATGTTTGTGTGTGTTTGTATGTATATATATATTTGGTGCCATATAACAATAAGCCTTTGTTTTTCGTTTCTGGGTAGGATTTGAATGACCCTGTTGATCCTAGCTGGGCTTGCTCCCGCCTACTGGTTAGCTGGGCTCATCTGGCCTTGGCCTGCGTGGGTGGCTGGGCTTCAAGCTGTGGGTCTGGCCACTGCAGATCTTCAGATCTGCCCCAAAGAAGTGATGCAGCATGTACCACCTGGTCACTTCTGCAAGCTTGGGTCTCCCATTGCCAAGCTTAGATGAGCTCCCTTCCTCTGTGTATCAACAGCAACACCCTGTGGAAACCTCCATCACATCATTTAATACCTTGTACTGAAATAACCTGTCTACCCTCCCATCTCCTGTGTGAAACAGATTCCTGAGAACCCGGGGTCAGTCTTCATTGCTTCCCTACTACCTACCAGTTTCAGGCACAAGTATCTATTCAGTCTTTATCCAAGGAAAGTGCACTGAACGAAATCACTTTACACAGCTGTGAGAGATACACAATAAGAATGTTTTTATGGAAATTCTTTGTGCCTTAAAAGCAAACCTACAAATACAAGCTATCACTCTGTTCATAATGTCTCACCATTACCAACGATGTGAGTTTTCAATCAGTTTACTAGTTTACCACAAAAGATTAAGAAAAAAATAATTTTAAAATAGTAATCACTTTACAGTCTTTCCCTTGTTCTGTTGTTTTACCGTTAGTATTTTATTTTTGGACATGTAGCTTTATGGAATTAGAACTGATTTCTGTCCAGATCGTTTGGTGTCCTGCTTGACTAGATTCTCACATTGGACTCATCTGGGAATTTCTTACTTGGAGTGTAAAGGCAAAGAGAGAGAGAAAGAGAGAGGGAGTGAGTGATTGACAATGGCTGAAACCTCCAGTATCTGTGTTTTTTTTTTTCTTCTCACACTTGTCCAGCCAAAGAATGACAGCAAAGTTCATAGAGTTGTTCGTTGAGCATTTCGCTCCTACAATTTTCCAGAATTAACTCAATGTTTAATGTTACGGGCTGGGGGAAAAGTTGTCCTTGCTAACGTGACTTCTTTTTGTGGACCAAGGTTTTGTTTGTTTGTTTGTTCTGACACATCACATCATATATATTTCCTAAGAAAAATGTCACTTTGACAAAAACTAATTTGCCTACACAATGGAGAAAAACTATATGAAATATTGGGATTACAATTGAGAGCTTTGACTAGTTTAAAAGAAGAATGCTTCTAACATTTTACCTGGAATGTTAGAATATTCATCTTCCTCAGCATTAAGAGGGAGAGAGGCACAAGTGAGCAGCAGACATACAGAAACCCCAAAAATCGGTTTTATCTTCATTATCCAAATTACCTCTGCAAACCAAACCCAGATACATCTAATAAATAATGAGTTAATGTGGAATCACCAGTAGAGTAGTAGGAATCATATGCATGCCTCCAAATATACATGTTTTACCTCTAATGGATATTCTCATACATCTTTGTCCACAAATTCCATGAAATACACATTCAGTAAATATATCTAATCATTTTCAGCTACACATTCACTTTGCAACCTTAAAAATAGCAATTAAAATGGCAAAATTAAGAGACATGGCTGATTGCTTGTCAACATAGCTAAGTAAGTACTGTGATCCATTTTCATATGCAATTCTATTTGTCACATCTTCCCCACAGCTACTATTCTTCTTCAGTTAGTAATAATTATATTTTAATTTTTCTTGCATTTTTTCAGTATTTTATTAACGCAACTTTCAATTCCTGACCTGTGTTTCCCTTCTGTCTGGACCTTTTTTAAAAAAGAAACACCGTGTAAAGAATTACTGTAGGATTGGTGGGTGGGCTGGGTAGAGGACGGCAAAGAGGGGGTAACTGGGACAACTGTAATAAAATAACAGTAATAAAAAGAAGTTAATAAAGGAAAAATAAAAAGAAACATGTTTTCCAAATTTTCATCTTTGTTTCCTTACAATACACTTGTTTTACTTTTAAAATAATTTCTTGTGGCAACATTGGTTCGTAAAACCATGCAGGTTTCCAGTGTATAACCGCTTTCCTAACCAAGTCCTCTGAGGTTGCAAACCGAGATGCTGAAAAAGAAATGTCTACCATTCCAGGGGTCCTTCATCCCAGGTCTTCCACCCTCAATTTGGGGGCATATCTGATTCAAAAGCTTCCTAGAAAAGTGACTTTCAGGGATAAACCAACGCATCTACGCTCTAAGGGAAACTGATTTCAGCAGCAGAGGGATATTTCCTGTTTCCAAATGATTTAAATGCCATAACAGAAGGTAATGGGAAAGGGCCTTTGACTGTTCTGACAGGCCATTTCTTCTGTGCGTTGGAAGGTGAATGGAATTGCGTGGTGCTCACCCAGCTCTGCAGGAAGGGACTGGGAAGGAGCGCGTGTGCACGCCAGCGGCTCTCCCCGCACAGCCGGGACGGGAAGAGCGTTCTTACCAGTGAACAAGTGCAGGACAGACGTTCCACCAAACAGGTCAGAGAACTCTCTGTTCATGTGCCCAGTGAAACCGCTACAGTACACACCGTTATGGTGTGGGGAGTAAGAAAGTGACACATGCCATGTTGCTATCAGCTTCACTGAAATCACTGTGAATGTATAACGTATACATTCATTTTTCTGCAACAGTTTGGAAATGATAAGACATATTTGAATTCGAGCCAGAAGCAGTGTTCTTGTATCCCTTCTAAATTGTATCACAAACTACTTGAATACACAAATATACATGTATATGTGTGTGTGTGTACAAGATCCCCCTAGCTCAACTTCTAATTTTTATCTTAGTTTTGTAAAGCATTTTTCAGCGACTCTTCTGCTTCCATTGGATTTTTTGAAGTATATAAATAACCCTGTTACGCTTTGAGGGTAAAACACATGTGTTTCAATCCCACTGCTTAGGGAGCAGGCTGCAATGGGGTGGCTGCTGAAGAACATGGTGAGCGCTCGGTATGTAAATCCATTACATTACTCTCTTTAAAAATGGTGGCCTAGAGTGTTGTTCAATTTTAGTAGTTTTAGACTTTCCTTGGTTGCAAGGATCGGAAGCCAGTTGGGACAGTGTGGGTCAAAAGTTCGTAAGTCATTCATTGTAGAGAAGGTGGAAGAATCCAGGACTAGAAAGGCAGGTTTGAAGGTGAACCTCAGAAATGTGTACTGTCAGGGTCCTGACCACCAGCGCTGCTGTTGCCCTGCTTAGACACTAATATCTGAGACGACACGCAGCACGTGGTGGGTTGTGGGTGGTGGTTCTGGTCTTACTTCACACCATGATGATCTGCTTGAAACTACGCTGACTTTGAAAACCATTAATAGATGTAACCAATAGGTCAGTATCTCAGCACCCATCAGTTTAAAAGTAAACGGTGTATTTTACCTACTGTTTGACTTATATTTTCCTACTTTCACACTTATTGACCACATTTTTTCTACAGAAACATAGTTTTTACTATTTTGCTGACTTTCTATTTGATTGGTATTTTATTGCCCAAACAACTAGAGCATCACTTGCAAAGGTACTTGCAAAAACTTTCATTTAAACTTTATAACTGTTCAGTAATACAACTCTTACGTTTTATGTAAAGTTTTCTAACACAGAAGTCATCTTAATGAAGTTCATGGATAGCACAAGAATGGTGATTAATTAGTGGCTTGATATATGTATAATACCAGTGTCTTAAAAGGTTAAACCTACAGTCAGTGCAATTTTGTACCTGGTTTCTTTCAAACATCTTCCTCAAAAAACCGTTTGTTATGTGAGACATATCAAGATATGTTGTGACAGTTCAGGAGAACCAAGATGGCGGCGTAGGTAGACACACTCTGCCTCCTCGCACAACCAGAACTGACAGAAAATAGAATGGCAAGGAAGTCCGACACCAAGGAGATAAAAAATAAACACTCATCCAGATGGGTAGGAGGGGCGGAGACGGGAACTGGGGTGGAGAGTACTTCCGTGGCCGTGGCAGGACCAAGACTGGTAGAGTGTGCGATGAACGGGGCAGGTAGTCTGACCCCTAGCAGACCCCGTGGCCCCACATTCACGCACAGATAAACCGAGAGGGCTGGACTCAGAGTGGCGGAGAACGAAGCAGGCAGAGTGGCAGGTAGCAACCCGCGGCCCCACACTTGCACAGAGATAAACTGGGACAAACGGCGGGGAGCGAAGCAGACCCTGCAATCCAGGGCTCCAGCGTGGGGAAATAAAGACTCAAACCTCTGATTGAGAACACCCGTGGGGGTTGGGGCGGCAGCAGGAGAAACTCCCAGCCTCACAGGAGAGCTCGTTGGAGAAACCCACAGGGGCCTAGGGCGTGCACAAGCCCACCCATTCGGGAACCAGCACCACAGGGTCCAATTTGATTGTGGGTAGCAGAGGGAGTGACTGAAATCCAGCAGAGAGTGGAGCAGGTGCCATTATTCCCTCTAAAACCCTCCCCCACATACAGCATCACAGCACAGCGACCAGCGTTACCCTGCCCAGGTGAACACCTAAAGCTCTGCCCCTTTAGGTAACAGAAGCACCAAGACCAAAAAAAAAAAAAGGCCCAAATGACAGAACACTTCAAAGCTCCAGAAAAAATTCAACTAAGCAGCAAACAGATAGCCAACCTATCAGATGCACAGTTCAAAACACTGGTAATCAAGAAGCTCACAGAATTGGTTGAATTTGGTCAAAAACTAGATGAAAAAATGAAGGCTATGCTAAGAGAGACAAAGGAAAATGTACAGGGAACCAATAGTGATGGGAAGAAAACTGGGACTCAAATCAACGGTGTGGAGCACAAGGAAGAAAGAAACATCCAACCAGAAAAGAATGAAGAAACAAGACTTCAGAAAAATGAGGAGAGGTTTGGGAACCTCCAGGACATCTTGAAACGTTCCGACATCTGAATTATAGGGGTGCCAGAAGGAGAAGAGGAAGAGCAAAAATTGAAAACTTATTTGAACAAATAATGAAGGAGAACTTCCCCAGTCTGTCAAAGGAAATAGATTTCCATGAAGTCCAGGAAGCTCAGAGAATCCCAAAGAAGCTGGACCCAAGGAGGAACACACCAAGGCACGTTATAATAACATTCCCCAAGATTAAAGAGAAGGAGAGAATCTTAGAAGCAGCAAGAGAAAAGGACATAGTTACCTACAAAGGAGTTCCCATAAGATTGTCAGCTGATTTCTCAAAAGAGACCTTACAGGCAAGAAGGGACTGGCAAGAAGTATTCCAAGTCATGAAAGGCAAGTACCTACATCCAAGATTGCTCTATCCAGCAAAGCTATCATTTAGAATGGAAGGGAAGATAAAGTGCTTCTCAGCTAAGGTCAAGTTAAAGGAGTTCATCATCACCAAGCCCTTATTATATGAAATGTTAAAGGGACTTACCTAAGAAAAAGAAGATAAAAAATATGAACAGTAAAAATGACAGCAAACTCACAGTTATTAACAACCACACCTAAAACAAAAACAGAAGCAAACTAAGCCAACAACTAGAACAGGAACAGAACCACAGAAATGGAGATCACATGGAGAGTTATCAATAGGGGAGGGGAAGGGGGAGAGTGGGGGAAAGGTACAGAGAATAAATAGCATAAATGATAGGTGGAAAATAGACAGGGGGAGGGTAAGAATAGCATTAGAAATGTAGAAGCCAAAGAACTTATAAGTATGACCCATGGACATGAACTATAGGGAGGGAATGTGGAAGGGAGGGGGTGGGCAGGATGGAGTGGAGTGAGGGGGGGGAACTGGGACAACTGTAATAGCATAATCAATAAATATATTTAAAAAAATGAATAAAAAGATCAAGAACTTCATCAATTAAAACAACTATATTTTTTTGTGTTTGCTTTTTTGAAGAGGAAATAATTTCTTTCTAAATAATAATAGGGAATATTAATTCTTACAGCCATTTAAGAGAGAAGAGTGGAGGCCTGAGATATGGAGAAACAAATTAAGAAGCAATAAGGGATGGAGAATAAAGAGATAATGAGGAAGTTAAGAATAGAGGATATGTATAGAGGTAGACGTATTTCTAAATATTTGTAAATGAAGTCCCAAAAGAATATGATATATACTAAAATTACAATGAACAATAGGAAATAAAACAGAAACACATAATAAAGGAAATAATTTCAAAGGATTCCTTCTTATGTGGTTGACCATAATTACTAAAACTGTTTTAGAAAGAAACGTGTGCAATTATGTTTTCTGGATTTTCATAGTTACGTTTTTAAAGCCTTGTTTCAAAAGAAGGTGGGGTTCATTTCTTTGAGTCATTTCACCTCTCCTCCTTACAGCGGCTGATTCCCCCACTACCCGGGGTGTTTCAAAGCAATGCTGTTCATCGCATGTTGTTTCCACTTTCTCTTTAATCAGGGAAACATAACAAGCAAAAGTTGGTATTATATATGTAAACCAAAATGGAGGTTTCCAACAGCACAGTTCTGCTTAACTACTAATGCCAATAGCTCCAAATGGAAGGCATTGGAACAAAATACAAATAAATATTTAAAAGTTGGGAGTTAGAAGAGAAAGAAAAGAATTGCATGCATTAACTGTGTCTCTATTATGTTTACTGTTCATGTTAAGAAAGAGAATGATTCAGAAAGACCTTTGGCTACTCTATTTTCCTGCTTTCTGCATCCAGTGTTCTATGTACCCATTATAACATAGGAAAATGGCATTTCAGGAAAACTTCAGGCCTGGATGGTTTCAGTGGTCAATTATTCTAAACCTTTAAGGAAGAAATAATACCAATTTTACATGAACTTTTCTAGAATATTTAACAGAAAGGAAGGAATACTTGCAATTTAATATTGTGAGGCCTGAATCATCTCAATATCAACAGAAGATAAAAGATGTTATGAAAAGAAAACATTGACCTGCAGTAGAACAATTTCATGTCAAAATCTCTTCAAAGTTCCATCATGAAACAAAATAGGAATATCTTGTTTTTCTTTTTAAAAATATAGGTATCCCAGTATTATAACATTGGTACTTTTTATTCTATTAAGAAAATATGAAGAGATTATTGTGGTTCTAGAATTCTTTAAACTAAATTATTATTAATAGCTTCTATTAAATTTTTATTATGGTACAATAGGTATAAAATAAAATGTGCTATTTTGATCATTTTTAAATGTACAACTCAGTGGTATTAATTAAATTCACCATGTTGTGCAATTCTCACCATTACTCCCCCAGTTTTTTATCACCCAAACAGAAACTATGTTTTCATTAAGCAATAACTCACCATTCAATCCTTCCAGACTCAAGTAACCTCTAATCTTGCCTATTCTAGATATTCCATGTAAGTGGGATTAGACACGATTTGTTCTTTTTTTGTCTGGCTTGTTTCACTTAGCATAATATTTTCAAGGTTCATTCATAACACATGAATCAGAAATTCATTCACTTTATGTTCATGTATATTTGCAACCAGTTGCATACATAAGGAGTACATATCATATTGATATAATCATTTTGATTATTTCTCTGGGGTACCTAGAAGTTTCCTACATAAATTTTAAACATATCAAAAGTTTGCAACAAATGCTTTTATTCTGGAAATTGACCCCATTACTGAAATTTATTCCATTTCTACACTTTGAGAAATGAGGAATGATGTGAAGCTTAGAGATGGGTTATTATGGAGTTACAGATGGGAGAGATGTTGGTGAGACTCACATATAAGAGAGATGGATTGAGGCTGGCAGCAGAGTGGTGGGGTGTGTTCCAGTTGAAGGGTGTCAGTGGCACATTATGCTTGTAGCAAGAACATTACGTTTTATCTGTGCCATATTGTTTGATACTTTCCAAATCCTCATCTAATTAACAATATGTGATATTTATTAGGTCTATAAAAAATGCTACCATCACATTTTGACTGGTTATTCATTGCAATAAGTCCAGGTATCTTCAGGGACCTGTGGTGTACCAGAACGATTGGGACAGAAATGGTGCATCATTGGCACTCCAACTGTGGACCATGGTGTCCTTTTACTCTTGTTTTTTCTTCAACTTAGAGAGAACATAGAATCCCAAAGGAAGACCTGAGGAGAGACTAACAGAGCAGATTTGATGTGGGTCCAATTCTTTTTGTTATTGTTTGTGGAAAGAGGAAAGTGGAAATGATTAGGTCATTCTCAGCCTTTCGGTCGCTTAAGCTTAGGCTCTGGTTCCACGTGGCACCTGACAGAGAAGTAGAAACAGGGAAAGAAGGAGTGGGAAGCCTGCGCTCCTAGACATGTGTATCACACCAAGAACACAGTCACTGAGGATCTCATAGACCCGAGAAAGGTGACCTACCATAAAAAGGACTGTGGAATAACTTGTACCCTTTCTTCATTTTGGTGAAATTAATATTCAGAAATAAGAACTTCCATAGTCACTTCATGTCTTGAATTCAGATTTCTCCTAATGCATATGGTGATGATCAGAAAATTATAGTATTGGTATAATTCTATAAAATCTATACTTCATTTTGTCCTCAAGAAGTCAACTCTGAAAATTAAATTACTCAACTTAAATGTTTTAGGTGGTAAACAAAAAAAGGAGAGAGCTTTCATTGAAAATAGATTAATTGGATTGTAATACATTTTTCAGATCATGTCTCCATAGCAAAAATAAATTAATGATATAATTAACCAATTTTAATCAGTTATCATTGAACTTATTTAATTTATGCTAATAAGTAAGATTAAAAAAACACTCTGAGTACTTCCATTCCCTTTTCACTTCCATCTATTCCAACTATATTTATTTTTTATCTATGTATTTATTTATTTATATTTTCAGCTGTTTAGCTTGGTGTTTTTCTTCTACCAGGTAGAAATATCAGTGGAAGTCTGTCTTAAAAGTTTGTGACACTGAATTTAATAAACCAACCTTTCTTAAAGAATCTATAGCACATTTATGATTTTGTTAGATTGCTAGGGAATAATTAAACCTTTTAAGATGAGCCTTTTTCCACCATAGTTTGTCATCCTGTCCAATTATCATTTGAAATTCAATAATTTAGATATAGCAAAGATCAGAAAATTAATTCTTAAAGGATAGAATAAACTACTGTTATGAAAATTATAGTTTAATATGAAAACAATTTTACATTTTATAGATTGCTAATTTTTTTTTTAATTTAGCAAGAATCAATTCCAGTTGAAATAGTTGTACCATCAACAAGTGAAGAAAGACTAGAGTAATGGACAATCAATTAGACTAGCAAGCAGTAGGTGATGGCATAATCCATTGCCACAGAGGTCACGTTTCCCAAAGGAGTTTTGATCTAGTTATTGGAGGTAGAACAAATGCTATTGGACTGCACCTTTAAAAATGAGTCCTCCAATTTAGCATTACTAATAGAAAGAGGAACCAAATAGTACTATAAATGTCATAAAGTTTTCCAAAAAGACTCTATGGTTACCAGGAGACAAATTTGGTTTTACTCTAAGGATTTAAAAACTTTACTCTTACATCTATAAGGTTAATTATCTGTATTTAATACTTTTTCATCTTAGTAGGTCCCTATGAATATTTTGTATCATTTTATTAACCTATAGGTCCCAAATTAAATTTTCGTACTCCATTGAATTTTCAATGAGGTCATTCACCCTTTAGTTAAGGAGTAGATGAGATATAGATAACATGTCTTGAAATAATTATGCACTGGAAGGATGAACTGAAAAGAATCTTACAAGTGTTTTATGAAAAGATTTTGTTAGGTTAAAAAACTCTGCACTAAGTCAAAATTGACACAACTTGACCCCTCTGATGTAAATATTATGCTTTTACACATGAAGAGTGACTCTCTGGGCCGTATGTTTCCTGCTTGGGTTTGACCTTTGTGTTTATGTTATCATACATTACGCAAAGTCATTTTGTGACTAATTCCCAGAGCTCTGAGTCACAGTGTGGCTGTTGCTTATCTTTTTGTTTTTTTCTACATGTAACTGCTCTTGGTCCTCATTTTTTGGTGACATTCTCATACAAATGAGCCTTTTTCACAATTAAACAATTGTCGAGTTCTGTGGTCATGTACTTCTATATTATGTTTTCCTTTGCTAGCAAAAGCCAAGTTTCACAACCAATGAGGACATGAGAGTACATCATGTAGGTATATGTCTATTGCCTTCATTTCCATGATTACCCTACATGTAGGCTTGATTATATACATTTTTATTTAAGTATCTTAGAATATGAGCTCTGGTCTTTGGAGACTTATAAAATATTTCCACAGAGAGATTTGCTAATGCTGGTATAAAATAATTTGGAGTACAAGAATTCTAATATTTATATCTTATTTTAAATATCATTAATTAATGGTAATGAAAAAGTTTTCTTTAAACATAAGGATCTTACATAGTCTATTATATTTCTTTACATGTCACTACATAATATTTAAAGGTAAACCATATATTCAGAACAGTCCAAAAAACAGATAATTCATAAAGAATTGCCACTGCAAGCTTAAAATTATAAAAAGGCTACATACGACCCATTTCTTACAAAATTGTTTATAATTAAAAAAAAACATGTATTGCATAAATGTTTGCTTAAAAACTAAATGCAAACTTTTGAGCACTTAATTTTGCATTGCAATATACATTTACTTTATTTTCCAGACAGGAGTCAATTTTCATTTTAGGGTTACAGACAATGGTCCTCCCCCACCCCTCTTCACCTCCAAGTAAGTACTGATTTCCCCCCTAAAACAATAAACAAACATTATTTCTCATGTGCTAGGAAGTCTATTGCTAAGTACTCACATGTAAAATCTCTGAAGAAAGTTCTTGGAAAGATGTTTTCAAAGTAGAGTTGAGGTGGTTTTGTTTTCACCTCCAGGTATGGAAGACAGTATTTGTCTTTTGTCCTCCTTTTTTATATAGATCAGGAAACTGCGGGGGGCAGGGAGAGGGATGGGAGGAGTGGAGAATAATGAAGGGAATGAAATCTGATCCTGCAAGCAGTGAAAGGGCCAGCCAGGAATCTGCCCAAAGTCGCTGCAGTCTGTTGCAGCAAGGGGGAGCCTCAGAGGCAGTTCCAGAGATCACAGGCACGTGGGAAAGGCCAGGCTTCCTGGTCAGGTCCCTCCAGCTCTCCTTAGGATCATTTTGCCAAACTCCTCAAAAGCCTTTTTTAAAAAAAATTTATTATAGAAGAATCTGCCAAAGGAAACTGCTTACACTAGGATTTCAAATTCCCCTTTTTGAAAAACTATTTATTTTGCTTTCCAGGATTCTTTTTGTAATCAGTTAAAAAACAACTTACCAGTTACATATTTTTAAATTGTTATGTATTTATTATTGCATTGTTCCTTAGTGAAATAAACTTCTTTTGCAGTTTCTTATCTTCTTCAAGGGTCTCATCCATATTGTCAGTACATTCATGAAAAGAATCTGCGAGCTGTTGAAGTTCCCGCTCGGATTGCAGAAGCAATGCGCTGTATTATCTACTGCAGAGCGTCAGGCTGCGAGCCCTGCCTCAGTTAGCTGCTCCCTTTGCAACTCTGGTCAGTTATTTAAACTCCGTACCTCATTTTCTGTTTCCCTAAGTAATGATAATAAAAGGTCTTAGGTTGGATATACGTAGTAAATGGAATGATGCATGTAAGTATGTGTATACATATAAGTACATATAAAACACTTAAGATGGGCCTCCATACAGAGCAAACCTTCAATAACCACTCTCATATTTATTGTTATGGTTTGTGTTATATTATTTTACACAATGTGTAAATAGTTTTTAAAGATTTTATTTATTTATTTTTAGAGAGAGGGGAAGGGAAAGAGAAAGGGAGTGAGAGAAACATCAATGTGTGGTTGCCTTTCATGTGCCCCCTAGTGGGGACCTGGCCTGCACCCCAGGCATGCAGCCAGATTGGGAAGCGAACTGGTGACACTGTTCACAGGTCGGTGTTCAATCCATTGAGCCACACCAGCCAGGGCCACAATGTGTAAATATTTAAAGAACTCACTCAGCATTGCTCTGTGTAGGCTGATATCATTGCCATGAACTCTTAACAGTTTTACATGAAATTATGGTCACCTCAGACTAGCATCACTGGAGATTGCTTCAGGTGGCAGAATCTACTTTGCAGTGAAGACTGAAGTAATTTCATCAGGAAGCCCATTAGTGTCTTGGTATTTTCTACCTCGGATTCTCTTTGTGACTTCAACTTTCCTTCTTTCCTCTGACTTCTGTATGAGGAGGAACCTTTCCTCTTGTAGGTTTTTAATATTTATTGAGTAATTACTTGATGTCTGGCACATAGATTATCTCATTAAATTGTCATAACTAAATGAAGAACATTGTTTCCGTATACCTATTTGACAGGTTTAGGAAGGATGAATGAAGTTTGAAGAGCTGTGATTCCAGGCCTGTGGTTTGACTGCAGAGTCAGATGCTCAGATCCTCCTCTATGCTTCTTTCTCACCCACGTTCTGGATTTCGTATCATATTAACCGCAAAACTTTGCCACATAATTATTACCTCACACCTGCAACTCAAGAACATTCAGCGTTTCCTTTGTGCTCAGATTATTTTTAAAAGTTGCTTGTTTTTGGAGTGAAATGGACACTGGTTACATTTTGGCCAACCTACAAGCTCTGCTCTGATAGAAATAAGTTCAGTCAATCAGAATTCTTTGTTTTTTCTATAGAAAAAATACAGTATATAGTAAATGCCAGGCTTTTAACCAAAAAGCTGAGATAAAGGGCTGGAGGCCATAATTGTGTGTGCAATCTGATTACAGGGTGAAAGCTAGTTGAGAGAGAATGATGAAAAGAATGAATGAAAGTTGTGCATAACTCCTGAGAGAGGAAACGGGAAGAATAAAAGGGCAGGACTGATCAAGAGACATGAGAGAGCCCGTCTGAGCTCTATAGCGACAGCCCTTCCTCACACGAGTACAATTATTCCTGAGTACTTAAGAACATATATCCTTGTAATAAACTCCCCTTTCCCCCAAAATCATTTAAGAAATCTTTTTCTTGTAAAGAACCTCATGTGAAAGAGCCACAGCTAAGGTGAAATTATTTTCCCCAAAATTGTTGATTTCATATCTAAGCTGCACTTGGCATTAATGAAAAGTATGCACCATTGTGATCCCATGTAGCTTCCACACACCTGCGTGTTCTTGTGATGACGGGAACAGGGGACTCACTCACGGAAACCACTGTCAAGATAAGACAGCTTGTTGCTCTCTCGCTCATGGACTCTGTATATGTTCTCTCCCTGAGGCTGGAGTGAACTCCTTTCTGAGGACTTATTACTAGTTTTCCACTGTGTTGTATATAGCTCAGTCTAGATTATTTGCTTACAATTGTTTTCCTTACCAACAATTTGCCCATGTGACATTGTGTCTTAAACTGCTTTGTATTAATCAGTGTTTAGATGTTCCAGGTCCTCAGCTAGTATGAAATAGTCTTCTTTTCATTCATCATTCTCTGTGAATTTCTTTTGTTCCAACTCCACACAATTTGAATAACATGCCAGACTTTTACTGTGAGCTTGGTTATTTCTTGCCTCAGAAATAAAAATAATCCTCTTGTTCTTTGCTTGCCCTAGTTTTATCCATTAAGAATCTCATTTATTAAAATATATCAAATCTTTCAGTAAGTTCAGACAACTCTATACAAGTGAGACAAATCCGGCAAAGTTGGTTCCTTAGTGACAGTGTGAGAAAAGATCGCAGTGTTGCAGAATACAGAGCATCCCAATGAGAAAGGACATTAAAAACCAGAATATATAGAAATTCTGATAAATCTCTGAAACAAAGTTAAATTTTATTACATCAAACCCTTGTTTCATTCATTTCTGTCTGAAGAATGTGAGATTAAATATTTTACTATTTCTTAATTCAACTGCTTATCTTTCACACAAAGTAAGTCCTTAAGCTTCATTCTGGGTCTCAGTCATCATCCTTTGATTTGGAATCTAAACTACCTAGTGCTTGTGGTTAACTCCTGCAAAAGGAAATTGCCAAAAACTGGTAGCAAATGGAAACAATTCACCTTTTCTGAGTTCCGGTGTGAAAAATGAAAAATGGCATTTAGGTTTTAGCAAATTGTATTCCTTGAAAAGTGGTGTAATCGGTACGACATATACAACATGGCTGTAAAATTAACTCAGTACCTATTTCAACGTTGACAAAAATAAATTTTGTCTTTAGCCCATATTTTTGCTGATGTGTGCCTCTGTCTTGACCATTGCTGCTGAGAGCTTATTCAGCCTGCTCCTGTGTATTACAGTTTGGCCACGATTTTGGTACTAGGATAGGTTCTTGCATTAGATCTGTGTTCTTGCAAATTTAAAGCTAGAGCTTTCGAGAATGTCTTCTAAGCTGTGGGCTGAAACATCCATTCAGCAAGTTAAATGAACCCTCTGCTCTTTGTTTTGTGCATAGTTCTATCTGCTCTGGGTAAAGAGTGAGGAAAAAGATAAATGGAAAAAGAAACCCGTATGTAGTTGTAAATCAAAACACTGCCAGCTACAGTTCAGTTGCCTTGTTTTAAGCCAAATTTGGAATCTTAATCACTTCAGTAACAGTTGAGATGCCTGCACACAGTATTAAGTATGAGTTTGAAGTCAGAATAACTGACTGATTTATATTTGGACTGCTTTTTTTAGCCATCAAGTACCTTCATTTTCTTAATTTCTCAATAAGTGTTTCCAAAAGTAATTTATCTCATAAGGTAATAGGAACAATTAGATATATATATCAGGGAGAAAGGAAGTCTTTTACTTATTTTCCTACTCCTCCCTGTGTTAGATTTTATTATTTGTTCAGACACATTTGCTGTTCTTCCCTCTGGGTTCCTCCTTGGTAACTAGTGAGGAGAGTGTATTTCTCCCCAATTTGGTATCAGGTTTTGCTATATTACTAGTTCAGCTCCTAGAATGAGCAGATTTAAAAAATAAGCAACAGCTAAGTAGATTTTTATAGCTTTTGGAGAAATTTATTAATTTATGTTCCTACAGGTTTTTTGCATTTTCTCTGCCAGATTCAATAATGAATTCTTTTATTTCTAGTTTCCTATAGTACTTCTTGTTGAGAAATGAATAGACTACACTGACTAAATCAGGAAGGATAGCTGCTTGAAGCAAAGCCTGCCTTACCAAAGTAAACAGTTGTTCACCAAGCATAACAAAGATAGCTGAATAGTCCAGTCATGAGAACAGCAAAATAAAGGCAATATAGTGTGAACTTAAAAGCTAAGCTGAGTAGCTCAGACGGGCAGAAACGGACTTTTTTAAAAGGAGCGTAAAAAGTCAATTAGGGCCATCTTTTAGTTAACAATAAACACTCTTTGCTTATTGCTGCCATGTGTTTCAGACTCTCCCCCTAAAGCCTGGCGGTAAAACTCTGATGTTTGCATCTGTTCCTGGAGCAAACATCTTAAGAAGAGGGTTTTATAAAATAAAATAAATTATAGTTTCCCCCATAAAAAAGAACACTTGACACTCACAAAGTTGCCACTCCTGAGAGTTGACTCTCATGTTCCACATGAGGGTCATCCTTTCAGACCAGATCACAATAAAGAAGAAATGGAGCACCAACACACGGAACCCGGAAAGATAATTGAAAATGAACTCTTTTTCTTGGTGAAAGCCCTGAGGATTTTTGGGGTGTTTAATAACAAGCATAACGTAGGCAGAAATGAACAGTATACTCCCTGCCCACATGCCTTCTTCCCTTGAAGGTCTGTTGTCTAGACTACATCCATTTTATTAGATTACCTAAAACTGGGCACCGGACTAAAATGGACCCTTGGGCCAGGGCCCACTGTCTCCCTGGTACCTCATTGTCCTTTTGTTGCTATGCACATCATTGCAGGAGACGGAGTAATTTGGAGGAGCATGCTTTCAGGAAATTTAGTGATGGTCAGCTGCATTATAAACAAATTAAACAGTAATTGACTTGAATTATGTTGCAAATTAAAGTAAGTTCTTATTATGCAGTATAGCAATAAATACAGGTTTTTCAGAAAACTTTTGGTCACAGGCAAGCTGATTCCATCTGTAGGAAAACAAATTCTTCTCAAATTAGGTTAAATCAAGTTAAATATAGACACAAATTTTGAATACTGGAATCATTACGTTATTTTTGTTTAGTTCATATTTCTTAGTAATAAGATAGTTCTTGCTAATATTAAATGAGAATGGCTACTGAGAAATTGTGGTAACGGGTGAAAGCGTGAAGGTCTAGCCATGGCTGAGGATGCTTTAGCCCCCTCATGAGATTCTCCGCAGAACTCTGTCATTTTTGACACACGGATACCTTGAGTAAGTTCTTTTCCCTTATCAAGCAGAACGCATCTACTAAAAACTTTGAGGAAGCTAATCTTTGTGTCATCTGCACTTAGGCAATGCATTTCCCAACACAGTCCTGCGTCACTTAACTACGGGGATTTGTTCTGAGAATTGTGCCATTAGGTGATTTTATTGTGTGCGCGTCCTAGGCTGCACGTACACAACCCTGGAGGACATGGCCCACTGCACACCTAGGCTTATGGTGTGTCCTTTTCTCCTAGGCTACAAGCCTGTACAGCATGTTACTTTACTGAATAATGTGGATAATTGTACACAATTGTGAATACTTACGTATCTAAACGTAGAAAAGTTACAGTAAAAATGTGGTACAAAAAGTTAAAAATGGTTTATTGCATAGATCACTTACCACAGATGGAGCTTGCAGGACTGGAAGTTGCTCTGGGTGTGTAGGTGAGTGAACAGTGAGTGGATGTGAAGGCCTAGCGCATCACCGTACACCAATGTGGAATACACAGGCGTCGCCACAGACACGAATAATGTGTTGCATATGATGTTACAAGGGCTACGATGTTACTAGGGGACAGGAATTTTTCAGGTCCATTATAATTGCATGGGACCACTGTGATACAGTGTATGTGGTTGGTCACTGACTGAAACATGGTTATGTGACACATGATCATGAATTACTGCTACTTATTGATGTGTATTTTTACATGTAAATTCCAAGAAGAAAAATAAAGCAAACTGAATTCCCACCTATTTCTTTCTGGATTTCTAGGATTAGATATTTTATTAGGTAGCATGTAAGATTACTTAGAACATTCACTTTCATTAATGTGTTTTTTCCAATTCTTGTTTAGTTTATTTTTCTAGCTCCTGTGAGAATTGGTAAGTATATGTGTCTCTAAAGCATAAATAAGGAGGTAAGCCCTTTTGCTTTTTATTCATGAATTATAGGTGTTTCTTATATATCTACCTACTAGCATGAGACTTACTCGGTGAAGTAAGTCCCATGGTAGTAACAATTCTGTTTTAAAAAGTACTGTACAATCTTAGGTCACAATAATTGATCTGCATTATCTAGCATATTTAAAGTAACATTCCCTCTGTACTTTGTATTATTTTGCTTTCATACCTGGACCAAATTTTAGGAGAGCAAAATTGAAGCAGAAAGTGTTGGAAGTAGTGAGTTAAAACCATGTTATTTGGAACATACACATTTAAATACATTAAAAATACATATCTCAAAAATCATTGAAGCAACCCAAGATCTTTAGTTTTAGGAAGAAGTTGTATATAGTGTGTTAAAGCATTTGGTAGAGAGTTATGTGGAAAAGAAAGTAAATACAATATATTTTGTTCACAAGAAAATACTTAGGTGAATGAAAATATTGGGGACATAGGTTTTTACCTTAAAATCGGGAGAACTTTCCTACCAATTATAGTTTTAAACTATGGGATAAACTGTTTTCTGATAAGGAGTGTGCTCTTTTCTGGAAATAACGAAGCTGGGAGAGTGATGCCATATGGAAGCGTTCAGGAGACACCCCGCCATTGGCTGAGAAAACTGGACTGAAACACCTGGCGAGTTACCACAATGTTCAAAACACTTGGAGCACTTCTCACCCCCTGACTAATAATAACCATAATGCAACTACATATATAGAAACAATAATAAAAATAACAAACATAGTAATAGTTGGTTTACTGAAGGCTTACTTAATTCCAGGCACTATTCTGTGTTATATTTTTAATCATTGTGAGATAAATAATATTGTTTCCCATTTAGAGATGAAGATAAATGGTTCATTCATTGTGCAAATTCAAACAGCTAATAAGTAATAGTGAGATGCAAATTAGAATAGTTTCGATTCTGAGCATCAGGTCTTAACTATTACGCCACACGACCTCCCTGTTTCAGATGTCCTGTTATCTTACGTGCTCCCATACTCATGATGATAGTGTTAATTGTCTTCCTTAGTGAGATAAAACCAATCTGCATGGCCACCCCATCTAGTCATTTTGAAATTATGTGTAATCTAAAACCCACACATTCTACCTCTACATTTCATTAAGAAAAGAAAACTACACTCTGCATTTGTGCACCGATAGGTATACACAATGACATCAAGTGAAATGTTTTTGTAAGAATGTAAAATTGAAAACAATTTGAAAATCAACCAACATGGACTATATAAATACATTGTGGTAAAATCATTTGGTAGAATACAATTTGAAAAAGTACATATTCATGAATATGTATGAACATAGCCAGAACTAAAAAATAAATTGGTAAGTACAAAATGCAAAATCAAGAATAGTGTCATTTACCTAAGTTAGGCAATACATAAAAAATAACACTGTGTGTTAAGTGAAGACATGTATGTAGTAAAAGGACACACAATTATATTAGTGTGTTGATCTAGAAAGGAAAGAGTGGAATACAGCTTGGAAAGGCTATAAAAAATAGTATGACCTTTAACTGTATTTGTAATACTCATATAAGAATACTACATAAATACTATATAGCATAATATAAATACTTTCATAAAAATACATACAACTATGGAAATGTTAACACTGATTAGTTACACATGATTGTTACGTGGACTTTGGTATTTTATTTCTTGTATTGCTTCTTGATTCCAATTTTAAATTAAAAATAAATTAGAATACAGAACAGCGACAAAGATTAGACAAAAACTATTTTTACTGTTTATTCTGTCCAACGTGTTTAATTTTAAAAATGCTAAAATTATACTAAAAGAAAGTAAAAGAACAGTTTCACGTCAAGGTGATATTTTTTAAAAAGTGAGTTCTTAAAACATTTCATTTGATTGTTTTTATCAGAGCCTGAGTAAAGCAGGTTGTCCTTTATTTTTAGGAAACAAAACTGTTCTCTTTCATAGTATAGTTTTCAAAGCCAATGGGCATGAAGGCAAAAAAAGGTCTTTTCTGGCTGACTGCAGTGACAGCTGTACAGATTCAATAACCATTCAGTGTTAATACTGCACCCAGGTGAGACTAAAAGCACTCCTTGTACATACGCAGACTTTTCTTTTCTATAGACTTTCTCACAAAGGGGGGTGACCACTTTTAGTGAGATGTGGGGATTTTAGCACACAGCTCTCTTAGCTGACTGTCCCAAGCACAAATGGTGATGTGTCTTCAGAATTTCCCTCTCACAGGGAGCTTCCTTTTGCCTCCATTTTCTTTTTGTGGTGCAGAAAACAAATAAATAAACTTCATTTGGGGGTAGGGCTACTTTACCCTTTATAGACAGAAACATCAACACTTTTTAATGTGAACGGCGTGACTGACTAAACTGAAAGCTGTGATAGCACTTGACACCATTGTAAGCTTTGCAACGTTAGGTATGAATCTTCGAACCAATATTTTGCTGCCCCAGAGGAAGCTCACACAACAAATGTGTCTGTCGTCTTTCGTGTGCGCGTTTCCTCTTCTGTGAAGAACTAACGGGGGTTTGCGGTGTCCGGGAGACAAAGCCTCTTGTGTCTTTTTCTCTCCCCAACTCCAGCGGGACTGCACATCAAGACAGGCCCTTCTTGTCCAGCTTGTTTTCTCGTCCTATCTGGGAACTTTAACAAGAAAAAAGTCCAGATAGAAAAGGCAGGCCTCCCGTGAGATGGAATTTGATCAGCGGTGAGAAAAGCCCGTCGCATTTGCCCCATCTCTCATCCCAGGTTCTGCCACGTGTAACCTGCACCCACCAGTGAGGAATGCCTTTGTCTTGCTTGCTCACCACATATACTTTTAAAATTCAAGTTTTATTAGAAGTAGTATTTTATTTAACACAGATTGATAAAGCCAGTATGAACAAAAACTGTTCTGTTATTTAAGGATTTTAACTACATGAACTCCTTTGATTTTTGCACTAACTCTATGGTAGCACATAGGGTGTTTAAATAACTTACAATAATGAAATTTAACTCCAGAATCCTTATGCTTAACAATTCTGCCATGTATCATTGTGGTCCCATTGCATTATTTTAAAGGCTGTAGTGGATCTCTTCTTCACTACAGTGTGGATGGGTTAACATAGAAATGTAGAAACCTCGATTGGGACACAAAGAGAGGAAAGGGAGTGGGAAGGAGAAGCACAATAGCAGGGAGTGAGTGAACAGCCCTGACCCTGCGGGAGATTAACCAACTCTGAGCTCCCCTGGGTTACAGTAAGTGATCTCTTTCTGAGGATTAACTGCCTACAGGCCCTTTTAAAGAATGTCAGGTCTCAGAAGGCAATGGAAAGGAATAATCTTGATGTTAGTGTTTCTGCATCATTCAGGACCCTGCTTCTGCATTGGGATGTTGAGATTTGAAGTTCATATATTTAAAAATTGTGTTAATCTTTAGTCATCCAGGCTACATTTGCTGTGCTTCTATTTATTTTCTATACTTGAAATTTTTAGGTTCTTAATTGTCTGCTCTTTTCATCTTAATTATTTTGTAACACTGTTTTTATAAATTTATTATTACTAGTACTATATTAATGTATATATATACTGAATCGTGCCCATCTGTGTGAACACAGAATGGTGTAAACCAGGAAAGTTTGGTCTTTGTTTACTTCAGGTTTATATAGGAACAAGCCCTCTAATCCCCCAGGATAGACTATCCTTCCCTTAACCACAGTGGGACTCAGTGACTCTAATGTCACTATAATGAGTAATCTCATAGACCCACAGACACAACGTATTTTCAACCTCAAGCTTACCTCTACCACCAGGACAGACACTGGCAAATTGCATGAGAAGTCCATTCTCACACCACAGTATTTCATTCTGAACCTTCCTGGAAAATCATCCGTACATATGCCTACTTTGAATCCCAGCTCCACCACCATATAATTTACATATTGTGTTTGAGGAGTAACTACTTATACTATAAGTTATCTTTCTTATTAAGAATGTTAAGGGAGTTTGACCTCAGAAAGGACAATTGTCATATCCCCACTCCTCTTGTTTCAGACTTGGGCAGGGAGCTCATCCCTTGAGAGATCCTGCACTCAGAGACCCTGACTGATGACGGGACCCTGCCCAGAACTTCAGAGTAGAAGAGACCAGCCACCACCCTCATTCTTTCCTTCATTACATTCCCAGCAATCTGCATAATAACTTTTTATTTAAAATACTTATTTTATTTTCATATCCCTTCATTAAACACATGACCATGTTTTCACTACTCTTTTTTATGAGAAACCAGGAAAACTATTGTTCAATGTCCTTTGAAATTCTGAGGAAAAATGGCTCTCTCACTAGAGCAGTTTTATGATGACCAGTTTCCCTTTGTTTTATGAAACACGACACAGGAACAAAAGCAAGAATGGTTGTCAGGCAGACTTGACCAGATTTTTGGTAAGAATCATAAAAATATTGCGAACAGATAAACTTTCTTTTAGAAATTTAAAAACTTTATTCTCATAAGTATATATATCTTTATTAAAATAAAAAATATATTTACTCAAAAATTTCTTATGAAAATTTGAAAGTGTAAAATAAAATACCATATCAATGTACCACATGGAGATATTTATTGACCATCAACCATATGACCAACACGGTTCTGGTATCAAAGGAAGTGGCAAAGAATGAGACAGATAGAACTCCTGTCTTCTTGGAGCTTTCATTTTAATGCCACGAAATTAAAGCTATTAATGATCACAATTCTATCTCAGTATTGGAAAAGTAGAGCAAAAGAAGGGAAGACAGAGAGAGAGAGAAAGAGGAAAAGAGAGAGAGAAACACAGAGAGAGAGAGAGGAAGAAAAAGAAACAAAGAATCATTCACACCTTAAAACACCACCTTTTAAAGCTATCAGAGGCAAAAAATATTAATATTTTGACTCCCAACTTCTGGTCCCAAATTCTGGTAGACCAATATCCAAAACAACAGAGATAGATTCACAGGAAAAAAATCACCACTTTATTACATGTGCAAGGAGATTCAAATAACCATGAATTTTCCAAAGACAATGAAGCAACATTGGGTGTATAAAACAATTTTGGATAACAGAAAAAAGAAGAATGAGGTATTAGGTTTCAGAAGTGAGAATGGATATTTATAGGTAGTTGAGGAAGAGCAGAAGAAACGTGGCAGGACCATTCTTGCTAAGCATCCTCCAGGGCAGGAAAGGGATGCTAATCAAAGGCTCTTTATGAGACTTGTTTCTTAACAAAGAGCTTAATTAAGGTCAATATCCGGAAAGGGGAGCTTCAGGGAAGCCAAATGTTTGTTCCCTTCAGTCCTGCCTTGGAAAATAAGTCAGGTGAGTAAGCTGAAAGGTCCCACTGAAGGACTGTAACTTCGTTTGATTTATCAAGGCAGTCAAAAGATTTCTAGATGTCTATCTTGGATTATCTTCAAATAGAGTGAAGGCAGGCAGAGACATTCTGACAGGTTATCTTGATCTGAAATTTGAATGTCACTGATGATGTCATCGGGTGCTCAGGTAAACTGCAGCATTTACAGGGCGTCAGTCCCTGAGATCATTTACGTGTGATCTGCTGTGACAACCTCACGGAGGTTTGCATCAAGTCATTTAGCTGCAGTTTGTTTTCGCAAGGCTCAGAAAAAAGTTTTAATTCCCAATTCTTCCAAGGCCAAGGATGGGAGAAAAATGAAACAGTTCAGAGGATGTAGCCAAATATTTAAGAAAACTAGAAAATTTCAAGATCGAGCCCAGTTTATAGGTGAAATATAAAACTCGGAAACCTAAACTAGAATCTCACTTTCTTTACTGTGTATGACATTTTCTATGAAAACACAGTTTGTCTTTCTAAAACCACCTCCACTTTTATCAAAGATATCCAGATGAAGACTAATTTATTGCATAAGTCTAGTTTCAATAAATTTAGCCTGGTTATTTGCATAAATGCTTGAATAGAAGAGGAAAATGCTGCCCATCTGGCGAGAGCAGGGCAAACACTGTATATTACTTTTTACCAACTTTGAGATTTCAAAGTCCAACTCATGATAAATTTTGTAACAGGTAACATGAGCTTATTTTGTCAACCTAAGTAAGATAAAAATACTATGTCCAACATTAATAATTCTGAAAGACACATCTATCTAGCCAAACCAAACCTAAAGTAGCTTAATATCAACATTTTCCCTGTAATATGGTCCTCAACATTACTCGAGTTAAGTTCTGCTATAGTTCTTAATTTATACAACTGCTTAATTTCCTTGAGTCAAACAGATATTACAACCTATGAATACCCTCTATTATTCTATGCATAAACATATATCATAAATGGAGATATATCATAAACAGATCACAAACAGAATTACTCATAATTGTAGGGAACACACAAGACTTTTCAATTGTTCTTGACAAGTTTGAGGAGCCTAGAAAGAGGGAAGGGGCTAAGGCACAGGAGATAAAAGTGCCCCTTTAAAAAAAAAAAATCCCATTATACTTTAAAAAACTCACCTTCCAATTTTGTTGAATTCCTGGTCACTTATTAAATCTTTTAAAACCTGTTCAAACATACCAAAGCTCATAAAGTTATACCTCAATTACCTTTAAATGTTTCCATCCTGTTCGGAAATATTTAATTTTACCTTCTGCCTTCTTAAATTCTCTTGTTAATTAATCTATTTTTAATGAATGTTTTGTTTTTGTTTTTATTATCTATGCTGTTACAATTGTCCCAATTTTCTCTCTTTGTCCCTCTCCACCCAGACAGTCCTCCCATTTCCACAGTCAATGCCCACACCGTTGTCCATCTCCACGGGTCCCTCACACATGTTCTTTAATCCTTTCACCTTCTTCAAACAGTCCCCACTTCTCTCCTCCCCTCTCACAGCTGTCAATCTACTTCATGTTTACATTAGCATCTGTAAGACTCCCAGAAGCTCAAAAGCACAGTGTAAAGCCTTAACACTGGTTACACTTCTCTGCATCTATTTTTCTTAAATGGTCAGTACCAATAAAACAGTTGGGTACTATGAGAGCTCTACATTGATTTCTAATTTAGAAGTATTTTTTCTGCAATTCAACATCTATATTGCCTGGCCAGTAATGATGGGATTTTAATAGTGATGCAAACCAATAGGCCTTTTATAGCTTCACCAAGGAAGCAGAAAAGGCCTCCAAAAAGAGATGCAAAGCCCTCAGAGATCCCAAGGTTCACAGCACAGACCTCAATCACACAGGTGGTGAGGACGGTGGAGTGCATATGGTGTCTCTGGTCTAGGGCAGCGTGTGAGACACTTCCAGCCACAAACCTGCTCATTTGTGGCACTGGACATGTGCTCCTGAAATCACAATTTCTAGCACAAACATGTGCCATATTTTTTCGGACAATAAGGCGCACCTTTCCCCCCCAAATTTGGGAGGAAGACAGGGGTGCTTCTTATAGTCTGAATGTAGCTTACCTGGCTGGCTGCGGTTGTGGGCGGGGCAGGGGTGTGGCAGCGGTAGAGCGGGGTCACAGGAGGCAGGAGCAGGACCACATTTTTTGCTTCAATTTTTTTTTTCTATTTTCCTCCACTGAAATCTAGGTGCGTCTTAGGGTCCGGTGCGTCACAGAGGCCAGAAAATACGGTAATAAAGGGTTAGGTGACAAAGGGTCCTTATGGGCTGGGGCCTCTGATGACATACTCCCCTGAGATCTGGTATAACCTGACTAGAAGACATCTGAGACCCCAGTCTAGGCCACTGTCATTCAGGTCAACCTTGGTAAGGGTAAATGCACCTTCCAGATGGTAGAGACCAGAGAAAATACGTCTGCTGGTCAGAAAACCAAGCTCTAGGGCACAGGAAAAGACTAAATAAGAAATTTCTAAGGAGGAGGTGAAACCAAGATGGAGGCATAGGTAGACACACTGCACCTCCTCGCACAACAAAAAAAAGGACAACAACAATTTAAAATAAAAAAACAACCAAAACTGACAGAAAATCAAACCTCTTGGAAGTCCGACAACAAAAGAGGTAAAGAAGAAACATTCCTCCAGACCGGTAGGAGGGGCGGAGATGGGCAGCAGGGGCCGAGGGGACTAGTGGCAACATGGCCGGATCCAGAGAGGTGGCGGATTGTGGGACCAATGGGGCTGGCAGTGTGACAGCTAGCAGACCCTGCAGCCCCACATTGGCACATAGATAAACCAGAAGGGACAGCTGGGGAGCGAAACAGACCTCACAACCCAGGGCCCCAGCTGGGGGAAATAAAGTCTCAAACCTCTGAGTGAAAACACCCGTGGGGGTTGAGGTGGCAGTAGGAGAAACTCCCAGCCTCAGAGGAGAGTTTGTTGGAGAGATCCACGGGAGCCTAGAGTGTGCACACCACCACCCACTCGGTTATCAGCACCAGAGGGGTCCAATTTGATTGTGGGTAGCAAAGAGAGTGACTGAAATCCAGCAGAGAGAAAGGCAGGGGCCATTGCTCCCTCTCGGCCCCTCCCCCACATACAGCATCACAGCTAAGTCTCCGCCCCTTTACATAACAGGTGCGCCGAGATGGGAAAAAAAATGGCCCAAATGAAAGAACAGATCAAAGCCCCAGAAATAATTCAACTAAGCAGTGAGCAGATAGCCAACCTATCAGATGAACAGTTCAAAACACTGGTAATTAGGATGCTCACACAATTGGTTGAATTTGGTCACAAACCAGATGAAAAAATGAAGGCTATGCTAAGAGAAACAAAGGAAAATGTACAGGGAACCAATAGTGATGTGAATGAAACTGGGACTCAAATCAATGGTGTGGATCAGACGGAAGAAAGAAACATTCAACCAGAAAAGAATAAAGCAACAAGAATTTGAAAAAATGAGGAGAGGCTTAGAAACCTCCAGGACATCTTGAAACGTTCCAACATCCGAATTATAGGGGTGCCAGAAGGAGAAGAGGAAGAACAAAAAATTGAAAACTTATTTGAACAAATAATGAAGGAGAACTTCCCCAGTCTGGCAAAGGAAATAGACTTCCAGGAAGTCCAGGAAGCTCAGAGAGTCCCAAAGAAGTTGGACCCAAGGAGGAACACACCAAGACACATCATAATTCCATTCCCCAAGATTAAAGAGGAGAGAATCTTAGAAGCAGCAAGGGAAAAGAACATAGTTACCTACAAAGGAGTTCCCATAAGACTGTCAGTTGATTTCTCCAAAGAGACCTTACAGGCAAGAAGGGGCTGGCAAGAAGTATTCCAAGTCATGAAAGGCAAGGACCTACATCCAAGATTGCTCTATCCAGCAAAGCTATCATTTAGAATGGAAGGGAAGATAAAGTGCTTCTCAGCTAAGGTCAAGTTAAAGGAGTTCATCATCACCAAGCCCTTATTATATGAAATGTTAAAGGGACTTACCTAAGAAAAAGAAGATAAAAAATATGAACAGTAAAAATGACAGCAAACTCACAGTTATTAACAACCACACCTAAAACAAAAACAAAAGCAAACTAAGCAAACAACTGGAACAGGAGCAGAACCACAGAAATGGAGATCACATGGAGGGTTATCAACAGGACAGTGGGAGGGGTAGAAAGGGGTGGAAAGGTACAGAGAATAAGTAGCATAAATGGTAGGTAGAAAATAGACAGAGGGAGGGTAAGAATAGCATTAGAAATGTAGAAACCAAAGAACTTATATGTGTGACCCATGGACATGAACTATAGTGGGGGAATGTGGGAGGGAGGGGGTGTGCAGGATGGAGTGGAGTTTAGGGGAGGAAATGGGACAATTGTAATAGCATAATCAATAAATATATTTTAAAAATAAATAAACAAGCATAAGGAAAAGAAAAAAAATCTCATTCAGTTTTCATATAAATACTTCCGGCAAAGGGTTTCTGAACAGACACTCGCCTGGAGAGAACCACTTTACTCCCCATGAGGATGACTCAAGCCATAAGCTTAACAGGGAGGCTAGGACTGTCTTCTAGCTGTGTGGCATTTTCTTCTGATGACAAAGACATCAAAGACACATAGACATAGAAGAAAAAAATAACCATCTTTGGGAGAGAAGGATTGACAAAGATAACCTGAGTTGCAAGACCGAATGACCTCATTTCACAAATATTGTTGATTGCTAATATAAATTTACAAGAGAGAAAAAGACTGTCAACATTTCCAACTATCATCAACACCATGCTTAAGTGTGCAGAGGGCTGCCAGGGTAAAGTACCTCCCCTCTCTGTTGGCTGCGGTGAGACATCCCTGCCTCATTCAGCTGCTGCAGGGCAGTGCAGGGAGCAGTGCTGTCCCAGCCAGTGATTCTCCTGGAACAGCTCTTCAGAAGTAAGACAAAACCTGAATTGTGTTCCTACCACCTAGTATGTTCTTCTAGCTTAAGTAAAGGTGATGAGGAAGAAAAAAACACACATATGATAAAAAGTCTTGTTAGGCAACTTGGAAACAAAGGGACACAGATAATCTAGCCTGCAGGCTTGGAGTCTTCTGACAAACACTAGGGTGAAGATTCTTGTTTCCTAATAAACAGCTTAAAAACATATCCCCAAAAACAGCTCAGGATGGGAAAACTTTGGTTTCCTTCAGTTGTTTAGAAAAATAGGTTATTCAGGAGCTTCTTGTGAAAATCTGTTTCTTCCCTCTAATTTATACAAAAACGTGTTTATTTGTTTTATGGAGCTGCTCTCTGATTTTTCAATGTCTCAAATGTGAAGACAATTTTTATTCATTTCATATCGTGATTATTTTCTGAAATGATTTTAGAATGGAATGCCATTGTTAAAAGTTATATTTTCATATCACTTTCTAACCATTTGACTTTCAGTTCGTGATAGTATTCCTTCAATGACTCATTTATGTTTTTTTCTGTCAGTTTCACAAGGCACAATGTTAATTTGCTGTATATTGAGAAACAGTAAAGTTAAGTGTTCTTTCTTTATTAAATAATTATTTTTTCTTTTGTGAATTACTAGTCCTGTTCTTTCTGCAATTTCAAATTTTGGTGAGTGTATTTTTTTTTATTGACTTGCAAGAGTTCCCAGATTTTTAGAATCCCAGATTTTCCTGCCTTTTTTTAACGTAAAATTGACATGAAGGTTAAACTTCTATTTATTTTAATTAATTAAAATATATATAACATTTTCCAAATCTGGTTCAAAGAAACAAATCATTAGTTAGTTTTTACTTAACAAGCAAGGACAAAATGAAGTAACAAGTAAATCTATAGGATAATGGTAACAGTAGTGATGATGATGATGATAATAAACATTATTGAGCACTTATTTCAATACTTACTGAAGGGAAGGAAAATTTTTCCACCCTGAAGCTGCCCTTTGGGATATTGATTTCAAGCTGTTGTTTCAGAAACAAAACTCAGAGAGAACCTTTAATCCTGCCCCCTTTCCTGCCCAAGAGACTCAGACAGAGAAGCCTGCAGTGTGGTTGTTCGTACCAATTTTGTAAGAATCCGTTCTGCTTATAACCAGGCACAACTGGAAACTGGATCTATTTACCAAGACTTGGACTGAAATGTCATGTTTGAAGGAGACATACATAGACTGAGATGTCACCAGAAAGCTTTAAGGAATTGAGATTGACTTTGGAACCAATAAAATCCCCTTGGAAAAACAGCCTGGCATCTCCCTTACATAATTCACAGCAACTTTGTCAGGAAAGGAACAAAGGTTGCTTTCTTGGGGAGATGGCAAAGGAAGAAGCACAAGATATTTTGGGGGACCTCAAGAACCTGAGAGATTCACTGTATTTATAGGTCTTGCAGGCGAAATCTGATGGGAACTCTGAGGCTTGGCTTCTTAGGCTTGGGAGGCTAATTAAAGTTCCATCTGGAGATTCTTTTTGGGAGTTCAGCAAAGCAAATTTTGATTTAATTTAATTTATTGATTGATTTCAAAAATTGAGAGAGAGATAAAGAGATTGATTTGTTATTGCACTTATTTATGTATTCACTGGTTACTTGCATTTGCCCTGACCATGGACCAAACCTGCAACCTTGGCATATTGGGATGTGCTCTAACCAAGCGAGCTGCCGGCCCATTTCATGGAGACCTACGATCAATTGTTGTCCTTGTGTTTATGCAAATAATTGGGTCAAACTTAAAGAACTAGAGTTATAAGTAATCAGTCAATAATCAGTCTTAATTTATCTTTGATAAAAATGAGGGTGAAAATGGGAGAAAAATCACGTTTCAACAGAAACTACCACACACAGTTGTGGATGTTATTCTAGTTGTTAATTGTCTGTAAAGTTCTATTTTTCTCCTGGAAACCAGACTGGATGCTAAATTTTCCTAGTTTTCTTATATATTTGGCTACAATCCTTTGGTCTAATGTACCTTTTATCTCCCATCCTTTGTCTTGTTTTTTGAGATACACCAACTTCAGAGAAATCACCACAGCTGTTCCTGTTTAAACAAGTCAGTGACTGATGGTAAGTATGTAACCCCCACAGGAATTTACCTAAAGCCTGATGACATCATCAGAGACATTTAAATTGCAGACCAGAAGTACCTATCAGATTGTGAGTGCCTGCCTTCATTCCAGCAAGATTCTCCTGAGCCTTACATCTAAAAATCTTCTCAAGTGAGAGCTTTACAGATTTCAATTATGGTTTATAATTTTCCCGGACCATTAACTTAGATTTTTTTTAAAAATAGACATATCACTCATTAAATACAGGAGTGTTTCTATAATATCCGCCTCTCTTTGGGAGCCCACTTGCATCAGTGCCTGTTCAAATGAGGCTGAGCAATTTACTTGAACTGACTTATTCCCAGAACTAAACAATTGCATCCATGAAATATGGAGCAATCTACCAAGTGAGCGTCTGGAATGGAAAATTTATTTAAAGCTTTAAATATGAGATTGAAGGGAACCCAAGTTTTGCCACACTGAAGCTGTCACTGAAAGGGACTGGACCAAGGCAGATCTGAGCAGGCATGTCTGGAATGTGTAGGTGCTCGACTTCATGTGGGAAATATTTCATGACACTAGTCTAGGTGATTATTTTTTAAATATATTTATTGGTTATGCTATTACAGTTGTCCCATTTCCCCCCTTCACTCCACTCCATCCTGCCCACCTCCTCCCTCCCACATTCCCCCCCTATAGCTCATGTCCATGGGTCATACATATAGTCTAGGTGATTTTGAAAGTACTTTTGTTAAGACAGAAGAGGCAAGATCACAGCAGCAGCAGTGAGTCTAGACTGAGCTGGCTAGACCCAGAAAATGTATTATAGTTAAACAGGCTGATGGGGACGCTGGGCCGCGGTGTCCGTGGTGTTATAGATGAGCAGAGACAAGTTCATAGGGACTACAGAAATCCTGTGGAGGAAAAGAGATGGCATGGCTACTCTTTCAGTGAAGGAGAGGGCTGGACCCGTCCCTTGCCTAGACAGGCTTTTATTGGGTTTAATTTGCACAGGAATATAGGATGTATACATAAAATTCATCAATCATTGTAAGGCAGAAATGATCAAGTAATAGGTAACATTCAAAGAGCTATGAGAGCTTATTCTGAGTCAGGGTC
Source organism: Desmodus rotundus (assembly GCF_022682495.2). Lineage (NCBI taxonomy): Eukaryota > Metazoa > Chordata > Mammalia > Chiroptera > Phyllostomidae > Desmodus > Desmodus rotundus. The sequence continues at coordinate 171,026,977 of NC_071388.1, forward strand.
AGATGCTTAATAGCCATAAAACTTTGGGGGGAAAAACTGATTTCATGCTTGGACCCTTATCATTTCAATTGAAGGTATTATCAAAGTAGGTTTCCTAGGATTTTATGCATTCTTTCTAAGGCCTGTTCTAGGCCTTAGGGAACCCGCCCTTTCCAGCATAGGGCTGCACCCATTTCTGACATTGTTTCAGGCGTAAGTCAGGGAGGGGAAGTAAGGCAGACAAGAGATTAGGAGACTCCTTGTAGACAGAATAAGGACTCAGGCTATGTAATGCCGACAGGCGAGGGTCCATCACCCCCTTCTACTATAGTACCCCAAGTCCTTCCCTGAGGGCCCCTTTGCGACCATGCTTGTCTTAGGTTGTCCTTCCTTTGAGGAATCTTACCCGTCATTGGCTAACCAGTCATCCTCCTGGGACCAAGAAGGGTGAAGTGAAAAGGGGCAGTGGCAGCGCCCCTGCCAGGAAGATAAGCTTTGTCTCCCAAGTGGCTTACGGTCTCAAGGTCTTTTTACTCAGCCTTAGCCATAGGGGATTACAGCTGCTGAAACAAGGCAGGGCGGTTCCCAACATCTTTCCCCCTTTTTTTGTGAATGCAATTGTGATTGTTAAGCCAGTGAAACCTAGTATTTGTTGTTCCAGAATTGGATCTCGAGAAAACAACTTCCTTATACATCGTAAAGCCCAAATAAGGATTAAGAGAAGGAGGAACTGGAAGGGGATTGACAGTATGGTAAACCTCCTCATGGGTGCACAGGCCAACTGTAGCCACCATGGAGAGCTGATAGTAATAACTGCATTGCTCTTTGTTTCCAGCATAAAGTTGCTCCTTCAACGAAAGCATAAAGTGTTAATAAGGACAGAAAAACAATCTGGTAATTGCTCAGCAGCATAAACAGTATTTTTCAGCACTGGTAACCAGTGTTTGTTTTCTTCTAGTGGGCCGTCAGGGGGCATCCACACTTCTCCAGTCCGCTGAGTATTGTTAGTGGAAAATGTAGGTTCAACATTCCACCAGTATGTAGTTTAAATACTGGTGGATCAATAATGTGGCCCCAATAGGTATAAGAGGAATTATCCTCAATAGCTAGTCCCTGTCCCCCATAGGCAAGGTATAGTAACAATTAAAAGCAAAGTTTTGGTTGAATTGGCTGACAGCAATGCTAGGTAAGCGATAAACCTGTTTTCTGGTGTGTCCTCCACTTTTGTTTCAGCAAGATCTCCTCAGCTCGAGCATTAAGAGCCTTGATGTCCCCCCATGTGGTGGGGACATGCCTAAAGGAACATTATGGGGTACTGAGGGGTTGTTTCCCTCTGCAGGAGGCTCTTGGGCCTCGGCCCCTGTCATTGGGGCAAGCCCCATCCTCCTCCACTGACGGACCCAGACCAAGGGGTGACAGCATGGGTGTCTGTTTTCCTTCTGTCTATTCAGGGTCAGCTGGGTCATCTGGTCTTTCAGTCAATTGGTTCTCGCCTCTAGGTGGCAGAGCTTGGTGTCTATTTTGCTCATGATAAGGCTTTATTCTTTTGGCTGCTAGCCAGACAGCACCAGTAGGAGTGGAAATACATGCATACCCTCTTCCCCATGTTAGGAGTTCTACAGGGCCCTGCCAAGAGTCATCTCCCAGCGGATCTCTATATTATATTGACTTTTGACTTTTTTGCCTGAAAATGTTTTTCAATTGGAGTACAGAGAGATTCATCACAATTAGAAAATTATAGGTAAATATGGCTAACATAGTCAACTTTTGGGGGAAGGACTCATGACTCCCCCTTTTTTGTTTTTTAAGATGATTTTTAAAAGTGTGATGAGCCCGTTCTACAATTGCCTGACCAGTTGGATTGTAAGTTATTCCTGTTTTGTGTTGGATATTCCAACGCTGAAGGAAGACCTCAGTAGAATGGTCAAGGTATCCAGGCCATTATCAGTTTTAATTTGCTGAGGCCGTCCTAAATGACTAAAGGCCTCAAGCCAATGGGCTTGTATATTTTTAGCAGAGTGTTCTGTTAAAGCAGATGCATGTAGGGCACCAGAGTAAGTATCAATAGAAATATGAACATATTTTAATTTCCTAAAAGGGAGAGTAATGAATGACATCTGTTTGCCAAATTATTGGAGAACTTAGTCCTCGAGATTAACTCCTGTAAATGGGGGTGCCTTGCTAAGGGCTTGGCAAGCAAAACATTCTGTAATAATTTTCTTAGCTTGGGAGCGAGGAATATCAAATTGCTTTCAGCGCACCTGGCTGTTCTGATGAAAAAACGGATGAGAAGCTGCTGCTTGCTGGAAGGCAGTAAGGACACTAACTAAAGCATCTGCGTTATTGTTACCATCCACCAGGGGGCAAGCAAGCCCAAATGGGATCAAATATGCATAATGAGGTGGGGGTGTTCTCGCTTGTCAAGGAGGGACTGTAGGGTCAAAAATGGGTTAAATAGATTGGGGTAAATAGAAGTCTTAATTAATGCCTGATCTACATGCAGAATAGTATAAACGGTATATCCTGAGTCACAGACTATATTCAAAGGTTCCCAGGGCCATTGACAAAGGACCATGATTGCAGCAAAAATCTTGGCCCTTTGGCTAGAGGAATGTCCCGAGGATACAAAATTTCTCCAGTTTTGCCCTCTTTCCAAGCAACAGGAACCCATCTGTTTTTTCTGGACCCGTCAAGAAGCACAGTTCTTGCCCCAGTTATTGGTGTTGGGCTGACCTTTTCTGCTAGCCTTATTTGAAGGAATGGAATGTTTTCAAGCAATCTATCTGAGGGCAGGTTAATTTCTAGTCCTCCTACATAGTCAGCTATGGCACACTGAAACTCTAAAGATTGAGCTGGCAATTGCTGTAAATAGACTTGAGTTAAGGGGGCATGAATAAACGCAGGGTCATATCCAAATAACGGCTGTGTTTGCTCACGTCCTTTTATAATAAGATGGCACAATGCAGTTATATAGGTGGTAATAGTGTGTTGTAGTTAATGAGACAGAAAAAGCCACTCTATCATTGCTAAGTGGGGTGATAGCTGTCCTATAAGACCTGTTGTGGTGCCTAAGGTTGGGAAACAGAAAAGCCTGACAGGAAACTGTGAGTTAATTCTAGTTAGTTGCCGCTGCTGAATATGTTGATTTACTACAGTTAATTCTTGTAGGGCCTCTGAGGACAGTTTTCTGGGGGAATTAAGAATCGGGTCCCCTTTAAGGGCATTAAACAAATGAGTTAATTGTTGGGTAAGTATTCCAAGGCTGGGTCACACCCAGTTAATTGCTCCCAGGAGTGGTTGGAGGCAATTAAGAGTTAAATACTTGGGTGGATTAATTTGAAGGACTATTAAAAAGGGTATATCCTAACTATTTCCAAGGCTCTGAGTGATGGATTTTTTTCTGGAGCAATTAGTAGCCCAGTAGAGGCTGCAGAATTTTTAAGAAAGGAAACAGATTTTCTAAAATATCTTGTGAAGGAGCGTTGATCAGGGTGTCCTCCATATAATGATAGATAATTGGATTAGGAAACTGACCTCCTACTGGCTGAATCGCTGTAGGAACGAGATGCTGGAAAATAGTTGGGCTGTTAAGCATTCCCTGAGGCAAAACTTTCCATTGAAACCGCTGTAAAGGCCCAGAATAGTTAATGAATAGGAGGGAAAAAGCAAAACGCTCTGGAAGCCTTTCTGCTAAAGGGATTGTAAAGAAACAATCCTTTAGGTCAATAACTAAAAGTGGCCAATCCTTTGGAATGCAAGCTGGACTGGGGACTCCCAGCTGTAGGGGCCCATAGGTAGGAGGGATTCATTGATTTTTCTTAGATCATGAGTAAGCCTGCATTTGCCAGATGTCTTTGGTACAACAAAAATAGGCATATTCCAAGGACAGTTAAAAGGTCCAATATGACCTGCTTGTAATTGTTGTTTAACTAAAAGGCAGGTCTGTTCAAGTCTCTCTCCTTTAAGTGGCCACTGATCAACCCATACCAGCGTATTGGAGAGCCAAGTAAGTGGTAGGGGAGTTATAAGAGCAGTGGCCACTAGGGAAAATGTGGCAGAGAGATTTGTATCCCCCACTGACTGAGGAGATCATGGACCCAAATATTAAGGGGCATAGGCAAGATATATGGTTGAATTCTCCCTACCTGTCCTTCTGCTCTGTAACATTTAAGAGACCATACACTGACTTGTGGGTGAGAAACTCCTCCAACACCTGTTACAGTCATTCTGCTGTCTGTTAGAGGCCATTCCAGAGGCCAAAACTGATTTGAGATAACAGAGATGTGGGCTCCCATATCTATGAGGCCATGAAAGGTCTTCTCCTTTTATTAGTAAGTTTATTTCATTTAATTGGTTCTGTCCAAAAAACTGATTCTCTCTACTACTGAAGCCTCCTTCTCCCCTCACTGTATTTTGAGTCTTTGAGATTACATAGGGGAATAGGAACAGCTGAGCAATACACGTTTGGGCAAAAATAATATGATAACCAGAAGCTTTAAGCATGATTTCAATTTTCCCTTGATAGTCTGAGTCAATGATCCCTGGCTGAACAAAAATACCTTTGGTAGTAAAACTATATCTCCCTAAGATTAAACCGATCATTCCTGGGGGTAAAGGTCCCCAGACAACAGTGGTTGCTATAATTACTTGATCCTGTTCCTTTAAGATGAGCTCATTTGTGGTTGCTAAGTCTAGCCCTGGGCTTCCACGGGTGGCTGCTTGAAGGTCGGAAACTGTGCATTTCCCTGCATTCTCTGATAGTGATTGCTGTTCTGAAAGCTCCGATTGAGGTTGGGGGTGCTGGAGCGGGTGCCTCCTTGGAAGTTTCCCTGAATAGGTTGGCTGTTTTTGTCAAAATTAGAGTGGCATTCCTTTGCCCAATGTCTGCCCTTGCCACAGTGCAGACAATCCTTAAGGGGAAGCTTGTCATTACCTTTTCCCCCTTTCCATGTGGATGAATGTCCTTGCTCAAGTGACTGGACTTTCCATAATTGTAACATCTGGAATCTCCCTTAATTGCAGAAGCCAAGAGAGAAGCCTGGTGCTGCTGTGTGCTAACATCCTGGCAAGCCTTGACAAACTTACTGATGTCTCTGGTGGTAGCTCACAGGGGTCTTATAATGGTCCTGCAGTCTTTGTTAGCATTTTCATAAGCTAGCTGACACAAAAGAGCTTTGGCTGCCCTGTCATTATCTTTTTGCCTTTCAGTAGCTTCTAGGAGGTGATCAATAAAGTCAATATATGCCTCCACAGCACCCTGATGGATATTGGTAAAGGAAGAAGTTTCCCTGGCCTGAGAAGCAGGTACAGCTTTGATGGCTCTGAGAGCAATTTGAGCACTTTAACTAAAAGCACGAGGATCAAGCCTGGCTTGATCCACAGTGGTGGCAAAATCACCAGACCCAGGTAACATAGGGAGGGTGACAGGGTTACTCATTTGTGCATTCTCGGGTGCTTGGTGGCCGGCTCGCTGAGAGTACTCCTAATGCCAGACTGTGAACTGAGCTGGGTTAAGACTGTCCTGGCCAGAGCCATCCAGTCACAAGGGGCCATTCTATAGCTCTCAGTGATGGCTTGAAATAGCCCGTTAGTATAAGGAGACTGAGGCCCATTTTCTCTAATGCTCCTTTTTAGATCCTTGTAAAGGGAAAAAGGAAGGGGTTCATGGACATTTCTTTGACCCTTGACTATAATGGGGAAGGCTGAAAGGGCATCTAAATCCCCAGCATCTGCTGCCTGCCGAAGGCACCCTCACATGGCCCTAACAGGATATCTGTCCCAATCTTCTGGGTCTCTTGGTGGAGAGTCATCCTGCGAGGAGGAATGCTCCCAGGGTTGAAGTAAGGAGAGATGGCTACGAGGGAGGTCCTCTGGTGGGGCTGTAGGCAGAACTTTCATAGCTGGTTCTTCCACTACATCATGTACAACTTCTTCCTCTGAACTACACTCCTTATCCTCCTCTGTGACTAGTTCCCTTCTTTTAGCCCATATGGGCAGGAGACCAGTCCTGACTAGCCCCCAGGTTATTAAGTTTTGGGCCCCGATAGAAACACCACTGTCCTTTAAAGATCTTAACTTCTTCCCAAACCTCGATATCTAAGGTTCCCTTGTCAGGAAAAGCAGGGTAGTATTCCTTTCTAGTTCGTAAAAGCCGAATGAGATGCTGTTCCTTTACCTTACAACCCACTCCCCGGGGGAGCTGCTGTAACACCCTCGGGTAAACTTCCTGCTCTTCAGATAGCCAGAACCCATTCTTGCTATTCAAAGGCTCCTTTTTACTTTCGATTGTTGTCTTTTCAGATTCTGTCACCTGTCCTCAACCATAACTAGTTAGTTATTGAGGGTTATAGTGTGGTGGGTCAAAATGAGTCCGGTCGAAAATGAAACACTCATTCACAATCCGCTTTTCCTTATACAAGCAGATGGAGGGAAAAGGCAAAATCGAAAGGACCATAAGAGGTGGCTCATAAGAAAGAATTTGAAATTGTCCTGTAACTAGTTGATATTTTTACAGCTGATTAAAAGGGAAAATCTTTGCTCTTTCTCTCAAGCCTAGACCTATTTGGGGGTTGTGCTGCGGGGATGGACTTGTGAGTGTTTTTACAGTGTGCTTCTCATTGTGTGGACTTTTGCTTGCAGCTGTTGAGAAACCTGCTGTTCTGTCCCAGTCCACGTCCAGCTAATCCTGTCACGGGTGTCTTCTAGTGGTGAGCGTCCTTGTGACTCTTAATGGCTCAACACGTGCCTGCAAGATTGTGGCAGATGCTTGGGAGAGCAAGGCTCCTGCTTACTAAAGGGGGTATAGTTGCAAAACGGTTACAAGAAGAGGGTGACCTAGGAAGAAAACCTATTTCCTCTGAAATCCAACACACCCTACGACCTAACCGAAAAGCAATGTGTGTCATCAGCCCTTGCCTGGGCTGATGGGCATATTCCAACCAAGTTGGTGTGTTGTCCACAGTGACGGCTCGTGTAGCCCTGGGTCCCTGTTCCAGCACCAGCTGATGTGGACACTGGCCCGCAGTGTCCTCGGTGTTATGAAGGAGACGAGGCAAATTCACACAGACTACTGAAATCCTGTGGAGGAAAAAGGAAGACATGGCCGCTCTCTCTCAGTGAAGGAGAGGGCTGGTCCCATCTCAGGCCTAGACAGGCTTTTATTGGGTTTAATTTGCCTAGGAATATAGGGTGTATATGTAAAACTCATCAACCATTGTCAGGCAGAAATGATCAAATAATAGATAACATTCAAAGAACTATGAGGGCTTCTTCTGAATCAGGGTCAGATAGTTAATGGACCATAAAACTTTGGGGAAACAAACTGATTTCATGCATGGACCCTTATCATTTACTTGAGGGTATTAGCAAGATAGGTTTCATAGGATATTTTGCATTCTTTCTTAGCCCTGATCACCTTAGGGAACCCGCCCTTTCCAGCACAGGGCTGCACCCACCTCCAGGATTGTTTCAGGCTTAAGTCAGGGAGGGGAAGTAAGACAGCCAAGAGAGTAGGAGATTTCTTGCCGGACAGAATGAGGACTGAGGCTTCGTAATGCCAAAGGGCGAGGGTCCATCACCCCCTTTTTCTATAGTATCCCAAGTCCTTCTCTGAGGGCCCCTTCATGATTGTGCCTGTATTAGGTTGTCCCGACTTGGAGGAATCTCACCCGTCATTGGCTAACCAGTCTTCCGCCTGGAGCCAAGCAAGGTGAAGTGAAAAGGGGCAGAGGCAGCACCCCTACCAGGAAGATAAGCTTTGTCTCCCAAGTGTCTTATGGTCCCAACGTCTTTTTACACAGCCTTAGCCACTGGGGATTAAAGCTTCTGAAACCAGGCAGGGTGGTTCCCAACAAGAGGCAAAAGGAGAGTCCTTAGAGACGGGTTCAGGGAGTTAGCCAGGGATAAAGTGCTGGTGCCTGCAGCTCCCCTAATTGCAAGTCTTGTGTGGACCCTTAGAATTTAGCAGAGAGTAGAGTAAAAGTAAAAGCCTGAGAAAAAGAGGAGCACAGGCATGCTACAAGGAGAGTATGTGTTTGGTCCTCTTTCATGAGGGCTCTTATCTCTCTTCTAAAGGTTTAGGAAAGATCTCAGGGGAGGGTCTTAAAAGAATATGCAATAGCTTTCCAGCTATGTGCTTTAATATGTTGAAACATCAAAATGAGCAGATAAGGGAATGCAGGTTTATTCTCTGATCAACTTCACTGTTTTACTTTTATCTTGTGCTTGTCAGGCTCTAAATGAGCTTTTGTTATTTATTTCCCCCAACTTCATGTGTTCTGGGATTTGGCTGACACTAATTGCACCAACTGGGTCTTCGTTATTTTTTCCCCTTGACTGGGATGATTTAAGCTGCTCACTGTTGGGTTGGGGAGGAGAGGTATAAACCATCTGCTCCTTAGTGTCCTTGGTTAAGAAAGGTAAGATGTTGTGATTTATTAGGAGACTATTAATTGCGTGGTCATGGTTAATGATCTTGTCTCAGTTTCCCTTATTAAGAAGCAAGACTGAAGGAGCCTTTGGCCATCACCCCTTTCATGCCCTGGAGATTTGAACAGAGAAACTTGCTTTAGGAAAGGAGTCCCTGCTTAATCATCTAAAAGTCTTCCTGCTGGCAGGGAGACTCAAAGCCCATTGGCTCGATACCTTCGTGTCCCATTGTGTCTGAGCTGCCTAGCAAGAAATTTCCTGCCATGTCTCTCCTGCTCTTCCTCAATCCCTGTAAATCACCCCTTCTCACTGCTGAAATCTAACACCCTGTTCCCCTTTTATCCTTTGTCCAAAAATGTCATATATTTCATGTTGCCTCACTGCCTTTGGAATTTTCATGCCTATGCAAGTTCTCCATGCACATGGATTAAGAACTTGGCATTCTCCTGTGAATCTAGATGAACTTGGAAGGTGGGAGGAAAAGTATTCATATTTTTAGTTCCCCCACCACTATTATGTTATTTCTTTTAGAAATAATTACTTTAATCCTTAAACAATAATCTAAAGTAGCTATTGTCACTACTTTAAAGTAGAACAAATATGACCATTGGAAAGCTTAATTCAGTAGGGCAGAAGTTAGCACTTACAGACAGTAAATACCAGTGCACAGTGTAAAACTCAAATCTGCACTAATCCAGCATCTGTAAACTTTCCAGCAATTAGAAGGTAGAGTGGAAAGGGCATCCTGATTCCCACTGACGAGGTCCATCATCACAAAATTCACTACATATCCTCCCTTCTTTTATCATGTTTTATCTTTCTAACACAAAGGACTGAAGTAAAAAGTATCTGGTTGGCTGAAGTGCATGTTTGAGTGGAATAAAATTTAAATGTAGTCAAAATTGTCAGGAAAAGAAAGGAATTCTATTTCAAATTCTATTAAAAATGATTCTTTTTCTTGCTCGGAGGACATGAAAATATTTCTGACTAACTACCGCCCTCTCCTGACAACATGTTATATAATCTTTATTGATGTTTTAGGCGTATTTAATGGTAGGGTTACAAGAAATCTCATCTGCAAAGATGAATAATAAAGCCCCAGGGAATCGAAGGGCCTTGCGCAAACAGCGCTGGCTGGTTAATGAGAAGACAGAATGAGACCTCGGATGTCATGACCTACCATCCACCTATTATTACCTACACTAAAAACAGTAACTATTTTTGCCTAACAATATTTTTAATTCTCTGAGCCTAAAAAACAAAGTTTACAATATTCAGAGGAATTAAAAAATATTTTAAAAGTTTAAATTAAATAGTTGTCAAGTTTAAAAATCAATCATACAGCACAGAAAAGTGGGACAAGGGAAAGAAACATCGTTTCCTCTCCACCTGATTCCACTCCGGAGGGGGCCACCTTGAACTATTTCTTCGTCATTCTAGAAATTACGTATATGATTATTGTTTTCAGTTGAACTACTGTCCTCCATCTTTATAAAAATTTAAAAGATATATTTTACAGTTTATTCCATATTATCACTCAGAGATATAACTTATTTTTTTAATATGGCTTCCTTTTATTGACATTTTTGGAGAGGACAGGCAAGTTTTGAATGTCCTCAGTTTAGGTGTCCCTGATCTTCCCTTACAATTAAGGTAGGTTGTGTATGTTTCCTTGGACTGGTCTGGTGTCAGGCTGTCTTGTTCTCAGTTCATTCCATCAAGGGGCTCATGACTTTGGTTTGTCTCACTTCTGATGAGGGGTATTAATTTCGATCACTGGATCAAGGTGTTGTCTGCTGGCTTCTCCATTGCAAGCTACTCCGTTTTTCTGCTTCTGCACACAGAGAGAATTTGAGTGGCAGAAGCGCTCAGCTAAGGTACAAAATGAAAATAATTACCTTTTCCAATCCTTTCTCTCAAGTAGCAGTAATAGAATAGGTTTTAGATGCTAATTATTATTTTCCCAATACTGGTGATTATGCATTTTCTGGCTTCTCATTTAAGTTCAATTGCTCTTTGTGGAGGAAGATGCAGATTAATAAGGTACTTCCAACAGTTGTACATGGAGCGTCAGGAATGTCTTGGTACATTAAACAATTTGTGTAACTGAGATTTGTGGTAGGTAGGTCTCTATATAACATTCAAAGTGTAAGAATAATTCTTTGCATATGCAGCTAGATGGACATTGAACAGCAGAAATACTCGACAGTGTTATTGTCCTTAAAACATTTAATAAGACAGTCAGTTTACAAAATTATATTGAAATTTCAGTCATGTAAATTTTTATTTTAAATTTTGATATTCATTAAAAATGTGTACTTTTCATTTATATTTTAAGAAATGATTATGAGTATTCCTAAATATTCTGAATAATTAGGAGAAAAGGCTTCTTGAAACCATGAGCTTTTAAAATGTTAATATTTAATTTATATTTTGGACAAAATATTTTAAATTGCATGCACTTGAGCTGGAACAAAATTATGTGACAATCTTGTTTATAACATAATTGTTAGGTATTGATTTTAATCATTAGTATTATTAATTTGCTGAAATGAAATCAAGAAAGACCAATGGCATGAGGTAAATATATAAATCATTATGAATTACGTATGTATTTAGTTCATTATTCACCCAAGCATTACTGGCTAAGGAAGCAAATACCCAAACATGCACAATAAAAATTCAATTGGTGTGCTTTGGTAGGTTCTCAGCTTTCAGCCTTTACAGTGGCTTTACAATGACACATTGTGTTATGGCTTCACTATGTGCCATACAATTTTATCCTTATGAAGTACATTGGTCTAAGTAGGATATAAATTTGCAAACTTAATAACTTTTAACGTTGAACACACAGTCTTCATAAAGCCTTGATGCTTCCCCTTTACTATAATACAGGCAAAGAGTTTTCTGAATTATCCATTCACCCGATATTGATAACCTATTACATGAAACTCTTCTGACATTAACAGTTAACAAACCAGATAAACATTCCTGTTTTCCTTTAACTTATATTTTAGTAAACTTTTAGTACATTTTTCAACATAGAAGTCAGAGGGCATATTTTGGAATATGACATAGCTTTTGTCCATACAATGGTACACACACACTGTGCCAGTTTTCTTTATTGGCATGACACATTCTGACTGAATTGATATGTGGTGGTGACTACATATGTAGTATGTAGTCACATCTGCAGATGGACTTATCGGAAGACTTGGAGAAAAGGTCTGGCCATGGGGAAAATGTTTACGAACAAAAGAAAGCAGAAGAAAAATAGGAAAATGTCAGCGCAGCCAATAGTATCCTCAGCATTTAATAAGTAGAATTGAAAGAAGAAAGAAACAAGGATATATAAATTTGAACAGAGTGTTGTATCAGGTTAGAGTGGTATTCTAGCCAGTAAGGAGAACAAGCTTGACTAATTGGTTACGTAGCATGTAATAAGCAGCCACAAAACCCCATCCTCTGCAGGTCCATGGAAACAGTGACGAACAGCTGCTGTCCACTGTGCACTCACAGAAAAGCAAGGTTAATTAAAAGTACTGTACTTGCCAATTCAGTCCCATTAACAGCAAACCCAGTTCAGGAAAGGGTATTTTCATGGCATGATTTTTTTCTGAGCTCTATTAGGACTGTGTCAGATCCACATATCAGTGATTCAAAAGACAGCTTAGAAAGCGGGGTGCCTGCCAAAAACCCACCTGAACGGAGAATATATTTCTACTTCTTTGACCATGTTGTTCTCTTTTGATGTGGAAGTCATTCAGAATCCAGGTGACATTCATTATAATCAAAGTCAGCCTAAACAATGAAAGCAGAGAGACGGTATGAGTTTTCATCCTCGCACAAAACTTTAAGTAATGAGATTGACGTAGAATTTTCATGTTTACTTTCATGTCACAGAGTGCACCTTTCACAAACAATGGACAACTGAGTAATGCACGATATTTTAGGCTCTCAAAACTACATGTCACTCGGCATAGAAATAATCTTCTGTGTGAACATTCCCTTCCAGCACACAGATTAGAGTGCTCTTTTCCATCTTGAATCATTTCCCCTGAGAATGTGTTCCAGGCGTGTTTTGTGCACAGCATTCACCACTCACAACCGATAGGGCCCCACATTCATTTCACTCTGTCTGAAACCACCGGAACTCCAATCCATCCCACAGTTTCTCCTCCACTTTAGAAGTTGTCAATATCCATAAATTGAGATGAAACTTTCCCATTTGTGATGTTCAACAATTGTTATATATGACATTTCAACACATAATTTATACAATTGTTTTTTTAGAAAATGTGGATAGATAATATTATACTCTACTCTTTTGTAATTTTCTTTTTTCACACTCCATCATTATGATTCTAAAATATATATAATGTTTACATAGATATGTGGCCTTACTTCCTTTACTCTAGCTACGGTATAGTATTCCATTCGTTAAAACCTGCAATGAATTTTTCTACTCCTCTACTGAGGAGCAGTGAGTTTGATTAGTAGCTGGCACTTGTTTTTGTTTCAGTGAACATTCTCACACATGGCCGCTTTTCTACAGGTAAGTGTGTCTTCAGGAGCAATACGTGAATGGAGTTGCTGAGTTCTACAACAAGCAGCGGTTTTGTAAATACACAAGGTATCGCTAAACTGCGCTACAAAGCAGTCTCACCACAGCTCTTCATTATCTCCTCACATCCTTGCCAAAAAGTGCTGTCATAATTTTTTTTGATATGACAAAGGTAAGTTTTATGAAATAAATTTTACTAATCAGTAAGCCATAATTATAAAAACACATTTTACCTACAAACTCAATAAACAAGAAACAAAAGATTCATATATTTAGTGCATAATTACTTAGTGATAACTACATAGGGTTTCCTAAACTTTACAATAATTGCTTGCACCAAACAACAAAAAAGACACATTCACAAGTTTAAGAGAAGTGAATGGAAAATGGTAAACAAACTTAAACAGTGAAGAGGGAGGAAGGAGGAGTCTTCAGGAAAACCACAAAAGGAAAGGGTGGCTCCTACAGAGCAGGGCTCAAAGGCAGGGCCCTGGCCATTGGACAGGATGAGAAGCATGGACAGCACTGGAGAAAAACACATTGTACTTTGCATCCATTTCCAACACCCAGCACCCAGTCAGTCAGGCTGGAGACCTAAGGTGGGGACTCAGCTAAGACCCAGCATCCCAGAGCTGGGGCAGCCCCAAAACAGTCCCTCTCCGGGGTCCTCCTCCTATTGCATTTTGCTCTGCCTCTTCCAGTACACCTGCATTTCTTTCACTTTGTTCCAATTGTCCTAACCTTGGGATATTGGGATTCCTGGAAGTACAGAAAAGAGAGCTTCCTACCCAAGTCTCCCTTGTCTAAACAATCTCCCAACTCTTGCCCCAGGGAATGGTATGAACTCTGGGGAGAAGCACAATTTAGATAGAGCTGTTGTTCTATTGGGAGAATTTCCTTCTGGGCTCAGCCTGAAGAGAGACAAATACATACAAAGGTAGAATCAAAGAAAGCAGAAGTATTAGAATTGCCACCCAGCGAGGGGGACAGTGCCTAGTTGAGTTGGGATGGGACTGAAGCAGCCTGCCCCAGAGACTCACTGTGAAAAGAACATCCTATAGCAATTCTTCCAAATCATTACCTCAAAGTCTCCCTGGAGCAGGGCATCATTGTTTATGTACAGTAGCAAATGGTCAGTATTAATAGCTTTAGGCCTGTCGTGGATAAAATACTATCCATTTAATTCCAGTTTACAAAAATAGGAGTAATCTTCAAAATAATGGTTGCCTATTTTTCTACTTTATATAAATACATAAACAGCTCAGGTAAATTTTCAATCCTTGTGCACACTTTGTATGAACTTCTCTCTATTATACTTACGTATATTCTTAAATATACATATTTAAGTATATCAATAATTGATCCACAAAATATATCTGTGCATTCTCTAGTGTTTTGCAGAAAGAAAAACTATATTATTATGAAAATATTCATTTAATGGCTTCACTTCATACATAAATACATGTTTGGATAGAACACATGAGCGATGACTGTTCAGTTTGTTGGGAAAAACGACTTTTCATTGTGTCAGGGCTGTATACAAGGGGTAGCGGGTAACTCATCGCGGCAAATACGCTATTGGGCGTTTTTTATGTCTTTGTTTGCACCTCTGTTTGCACCTCTTCCTAGGACTGTAACCAAGTGTGCCCTGACTGCCTTTTGTCGCAGGTAGCGGCTGTCGGAGTCTGCGAAGACTGCAGACTCTGTCCGAATGGCGCTTGGAGAGCGGACCTGGGTCGTCCTAGGTGTCGCTGCCTGCAATCCCACCCCTGCCCTTGTCCACGAGCTTCTGCAGTAATATCTAGCCGCACAGCTGGTCCAACACTTTGCGGTTGGCCTTATTAAGATTCACGTTAGCGACATCTCTTATCTCGCCCTTGTCATTGAGCACTTCGCCTTCGCGGGACACAGAGGCTGGGCTCTCTAAGCCCAGCGGCTCCGAGTCATTGAAGTTTTGCAGCTGGTTTCGGTCCCCGTCGCACGCTTGGTAGTGCCTGCCGTTGTCTGGCCTGATCCCAGGGACCTGGGGCCCGGCGCTGTCAGGGGAGCAGTGCACACTGCTATGCATTAGGATCCCGTAGACCAGCAGAGCCAGCCTTGCTCCCGCTGCACATGGTCCTTGGCCCCAGCACAGGCTTTGCTGCCAAGTAGGACGGCGATCAAAGGTTCCTGAAAGTTTCTGCCCCGCAGTCACAACCCAAAAGGAATCGCCATCTGGTCCTAGTGTCTGAGGAGAAGCCGCAGGAACGAACAGGAGCAGCAGGAGGAGCTGGAGGACTTGGGTGCTGAGGCCAGTTTTCAGGTCAAAAGTTTGCAGAAACGCAGAACTAGAAGGGAGCGTGACACTGAGAGAACGGGGTGAGGAGAGAGATGTAGAAGGAAGAAGAGGAGGCGACAAGCTAAAGTGGGGGTGGAAGACAAAGTGGCCTAAGTCCATCAGGAGACAGAAGTCACGTGATTAAGGAAAAGAGAAAGTCGAAGGGGAGGAAGGGAAGAGAGGGCCCAGGTGAAGGCGGCGCCTGAGGGAACAAGTTGGAAGTGCCTTCTCTGCTCTGAAGTCCCTCTGGCTGCGCCTGAAGCTGCGGCTTCTTTTGCTGCTGCTGCAGTGGATACAGAGGTGACCAGCCTTCTGCTCCTATTGAAGCAGGGTGCAGCCAAGAGGAGGGCCCCAAAAAGGGATTTGTAATGGGGTCCAGAACTCAAGATGTTCAGGAAATACTAGAAAATATATGTAGGATGTCATCACCCCCACAAGCCTGAGCTGGGGGAAGGGACACATGGAGCAGGGCCATTTGGAGCTATTTTGTACAGCAACGGCTTTGCAGCTAATCCCTGGCATGATCGTTTAACATATCTATAACCTGTTTTCATAAATATGTTAAATAGCTGTGGCCATGCTTTGAGCCAGGGGGATGGGAGTGACTTCCACCCAAGATCTAACTGGGAAGCAGCTCCCCCTGGTTACAGCACCTACGTGAGAACTTGGAGATGACTGGCTCCATACCATGGGGCCACACCTGCCCAGACTTACTATGGCAGCCCAGAAAGCTGGAAAATACGGAAATGCTGGCTGGTGTAACTGATTGTGGGAGGAGTCGGAATTGGGGCTGCAGAGGAAGGCACTGGGATTTAAACTCAGGCGCGGCACCCTTACTGGAGAGAGGACCTCTTGGTTTTGGAGGAGAAGGGAGAGGACCATTTGGCTTTGGTGGAATAGGGGGAGAGAACCACGGGGCTTTGGCAGAGTGGGGACTCCCTGGCGGTGACACTGCTGATGGTGCAGGGAGCTTGAATCGCGGACTTCCACTCCTTTTCCTGAGATATGGTACCCCGGATTGGGCAGAGGGAGAAGGAGGGACTGTGTGCATCTGTGGGTATTCTACAGGATTTTAGTATTTTAATGAGGACTTTTAGTATTTTAATTAAGTCACTACTCTAAGTTTGTATACTTTTAAAATAAATAATTTCTTTCCTTTTCACCAGTCTCTAGCATTAAGAGACATCTGTCCTCTGGTGGGGAGGGGGCAATGGGAACCTAGTAGGTGTAGTGGGGGAACCCCCAGAGAGAAAGGGGCCATCCTTTCTGTAATAGTATATTGTGAACCGCCCCCCCCCCCCCAGCCGACTGTTCTGTAACAGTTTCCATAAATGCCCTGAAAGCTCAGAATGGTCCAACCCTTTTACATTTCAATATAGGGCATTCTGTGTCTCCTCTTAGTCCTGGCTTTTGGAGCTCTAGATGACCTGTTTGGACACTTTCAAACTTTCTGTGGCTCTTACTGATGTGAAGAATTGAAACTGTGAGATTGTGCTACCACAAACATTCAATTTTTAAGAATTTTAGAGTGAAAAATGTTTTTCCTCTTTATTTACACCTGAAGTTTGTTTGGAGAAATGCATACATACTGGTAAAGCATGAAGATTCCCAGTACAAATTCACTTGCTGAGGATTTCTAACAGGAATCCTTCTATTGGGAACTGTAAATTATTTTTTTTAACTGAAAATGACGTGGGAAGAGGAGAGCAATAAGGAAAGGCCACATCCTCCGAGAGGCCCTGGAGGCTTCCAAGTCCTTGGGTAATTTAAGAAGATTTGTAAATTTCTGCTCCAGGAAAAGAACTCAGATCTATTTTTTTTAAAAGGAAATAGAACCGTCAATAACCATTAATGTGTGCATGTTAATTATTTGGATCTTAAAAATTTGAGGAAATGGCAATTTAGTGGGAGTGTTTCCTGTTACTATGATTTGGACCTAACATTTAAATAAGCTGTATTAGTTCTGCATGCTTTTCCTAAGACAAAATTATAGTGCTTCTTGTTTCAATGCCTTTCTGGCTGTCTTATTTGAGATTTAATTCTTCCTCCAGGAAGACAAAGTTTTGCTTATTCTTCACCATTATTGGCCAGACACTGCCTGCTTCCTCTTAGTTTATTCCTGGGGGTGCCCAGATTGCTTACCTGCAATGATGCTTCCAAGCACATCTACACAGTAATGTGTCTCTTTGTCTCCACTGCATCAGTTCACTGATTTATGTTGCAGTGTTTACATGTGTGTGCTCCCTGTGCAGCTCTCCCTCTAGAGTAAGCTCACACACAGAGAGCCTGAGGTGAACATCCCCCAATAATCAAGCAGACAAGATAAGTTTTTTACTAAAGCACCCAAAGCTATTACTGACTTTGGCTGTTCTGTCTTTGGCCTTGCTTCACGTCACAGATGAACTCCATTAAAATCCCATGCGAATTCTGACACGAGTTCAATCTGTAGAAATACTTCAGAATTTCCAAGACTCCCTGTACAAAGTCACTACTCAACTTCAGTAAAGGGAGCCGCCAGGTGGGGAAGTTTGTCGACTTCACAGCCTGGGTCATGGGCTCCATCCCCGGACAGTTGGGGAACGTGCAGGACACAACCACCTGTTGTCATATAATTTTTAATTGCTGCCGAATTGATATTTATGAATGGATGTTCTATTGTTGATTTGATTATATTTCTCAGATTTCTTACGAGACAGTGTTCATGTTTGTTGGTTTACTCTCCTGAAGAATGTCTGTTTTATATCCTTTGACCATTTAAAATATGTTTTCCTCTGTCTCGTTCTTGTTTAAACAACAGATGTTTCTTACATTTTCTGGAAAAATCCTCTATTGGTTTTGTAGGTCAAGATCATCTTCTCCAAACGTGTCTTGTCTCTTCAGTGTGTTTAGAGTGTTTGTGTCACATACAAATTCATAGTTAAGTCAGTAAATATAGCACTCATTTCCTCAATGTCTTATGCTTTTCAAATCTTATTTTAAATAGTCTACGAACCTTTATACAACCAATATATTACTTTACACTTTCTTCTCAAATTTTACTTCTAAATATTTCTCTTTGATATCTTCCTTTTTGTCTTCTCTTGCAGATATGTCAAAGTTCTTATGCTTGTTTTTGCCCTCTTTATCTTCTATATCAAGTTTAGTATAGGTGTGGCAATTTCTTAAAAATTAATATTGACTGGAATTGCACCGGATTAATAAATTGATTTTGGAAGAATAAGCTTGAATAGCCCGGAGGAGCTGGCATGTAGTGGCCTGGTGGCTGTATTGCCCGTAGCTATGAGACAGGCAACTGTTTCGTTAAAAGTCGAAGTAAAGGCTGAGGTGAAGGCTGGCTTCATGGGTGTGGACCCGGTGCAGCCACTCTCGGCACTGTGCTCAGTTTCATGTCCTGCTACTGCCACCATTTAAAATTCTATTAAGTCCTCCATATCTCATTTTGTGCTGGGCCCCCCAAATTATGTGGCTGGCCCTGGAGAGTATGTGGGATAGTTGCAAACACAGGTAGACATATGGTGGGTGTGTATAAAGTTCTCTTAGCTTTTATTTTCTCAGTGAAATGGGAAGTATAGGATATGTATCTACACGCATTGCTTCTGCATTAAATCTCAAGTTCTCACACTCAGTGCACTAATTCTCACTGTGCCTAACCTGCTGTTGGTCTGTGTCCATAGTTTTCAATTACTGTGATTATATTTTAACTTTAGAAGTACTATTTGGTTTTCTTTCAACTCTGCCTTTTCTCATAAGTTGGTGTTTTTTCGCTTAATGCTTTTAAGTTCTTATTCTGTCTACAATAACTTTAATCAGATTTTCTGGTCTTTCTTTTCTCTGGGTTTTGAAGTTTGTAGGACTCTACTCATCCTGTTGGCCATGTATGCGGTTGATCACGTATAATGCCGACAGTTTGGGTAATGTACTCATCTTTACAGTGAAACGATTTGTGAAAATTGTCTTAGATTTTGTCTTTTTTTCGGAGAGGTTGTGCATTTGCTTATGCCAGGTATCCTAAATAACTGCTATCATTCTATCTGGAAACTTTTTGTCAACCTTTCAATAGGGATTTCACTTCATAAAACTGTGAAAAGGCATTGAGGTTATCAGAGCAACACACCTTACTGCCATTACTAAAAAATTGTTACATAAAATATACAATTTATGATCCAAAAGATCTGACTCACTGCCTTTGAAAGTGGCACAATTGGGTAGAGCAAAACCTGCAAAAATTCCATGATGATGATGGTTTCACGTATTTTTAAGCTTTTTAAATGCAATCTATTTTTAAGCCTTAAGTTATCAAGAGAAAGTTGTTTTCTCGATCTAACCTCCGCAAATATTCTTATGGTCTACTTGTGATGTGGATATTTCCCTAGTTCTCCTTTTCAGTAATTGTGTAAGTCTTTGGATATTCTTAGTTCTATGCAGGTGCCTGAGTTCTAACTTCCTTTCTCACACAGACTCGAAACTTATTTCTTGTCCCTGTGGGCATGTAAAACAAAACTCAGTGCTTAGCCAGAGCCACCAGCTCAGCTCACTGTTTTTATTTCTTTCCTTACACAACACTCCCTTCTCTGCCTGGGGTCATATCATTCTTTCCTGTGAACACAGCAATATATTTTATTTAAAATTCATATTTTTTCAGCATTTTGAGGTGTGTGTAGCAGAAAAGTTTTGTATTAACTTATTCTGCCATCCTGCTCAATCAGGGTGTTTTTAATTGAATACCATTAATTCAGGAATTTATATTTTTCTTCAAACCAAGACAAAGGCAAAGGCAAGTTTTTGAATACCTACTTCAAGTTAAAATATTTGTAATATTCCTCAAGTCCTTACTCCAAAACTTACTTTTTATTCTCAACAGAAAATCTTATTTTGTTTGTGGGGAATGGAGACTGCCAAAGAGTGATGAAACATATTCTATTTCAATATTTAAAATTCTAATGACACACACACAAACTCAAACTGGTCACATGGAATCATAAAATTAAAATAATGTACATTCTGTTTCTTCTTTCTTTTTTTATAAGGATTTTATTTATTTATTTCTAGAGACGGGAGAGGGGCGGGAGAAAGAGAGACGGAGAAACATCAATGTGTGAGAGAAACATCCATCTGTTGCCTCCCTGGCCAGGGACCGAACTGCAACCCAGGCATGTGCCCTGACTGGGAATTGAATGGACAACCTTTACTTTGTGGGAGGACCGTGAACCAACTGGGCCACATTGGTCGAGGTTGTTTCTTCTTTCTTATAATCACTGTGTTACATGATTTGTTTTGAATCTATTCTTTAAATGAAGGGACATGTGGTTCCCCAGAGGTCAGAGGACCAAAACATAGAAAATGAGTTGGAATGATTGTGGACAGTTGTACCCTGGTATTCTGTGTTATTGGAAGTTATCAGAATTAACTTCCATGTAAAAAAAAAAAAGCATGTTTATATGAGTGATTAGAAAAGTAGTGTTAATTTAAAGCTTACTATTTGATTGTTTGTTGATGAATAAGAAACTACCTTATTTCTCAGTGGCTTAAAGTGATGACAATACTTTATGGACTTTGCACCTCCATAACGTGGGTAGGCTCAGGGAAGATAATTTGTATCTGTTCCAGGTGGCATCAGCGGGGTCAGCTGGGAGAAAAGCTGGGTTCTGGAATCTGAAAATTCATTTACTCAACTGTCGAACAGTTGATGCTTGCTTTAATCTGGGACGTCACCTGAGAGTGACTCAAAGAAAAATTTCACTGGGTGAATTTCAACAGGCAAGGAAGAATTTATTGAAAAAGATTGCAATACAGGTGAAGACTGTTGCAATAGGAAGAGAGACTGAATGCAACTCCACTGATACAAAAGGCAGCAGAGTTTGTAAGTGCTGGGGTGAGCCAGTGGGAAAGTGTTATAGGACTTTAGGGCAGAGTTTGGTTAATGGGGTTACGCCATGTCTAGTGGCTAATGTGAACTTACTGAAAGTAGGCTCCTACCTCCCATAGACACTGGGAAACGGGGACACTAATTTTCTTTTTTCTTTTTAATTGTTTTTAAATTGTGTTCAATTACATTATCCCTATTTTTCCCTCATTACTCTCCCTTGCACTACCCACCCCCCATCTCCCACATTCAGTCCTCTCTCCCTCTCTGTTGTCTTTGTCCATGGGTCCTCTATACATGTTCCTTGACTTGACTCCTCTCCTTTTTACCCTGTTATCTCCATCCCCCTCCACTCTGGTTACTGCCAGTTTGTTCTTTATTTCCATGTCTCTGGTTCTGTTTTGCTTGCTTGTTTGTTTTGTTGATTAGGTTCCACTTAAAGGTGAGATCTTATGGTATTTGTCTTTCACAGCCTGGCTATTTCACTTAGCAACCACTCTCCAGTTCCACCCATGCTGTCCTGAAGGACACTAGTTTTCTTAATGGTTACATTTCAAAGGAACAGCTCCCAGGTATTTCAGAATAACTTCCCTGGGTTATAAAACTGGCAAGAGGCTGGGAGTAGATATACACCTCACATGGGCAGAGGAAGAATTGATAATGGCAAGTTTTCCATTATAAATGCTCTAAAGAGGAATTTCAGAGGTCTAGAGTCAGGAAGAAACCCATCTACCGGTTAGTCAGCTGAGGGGAAATCGTGGCTGTCTCAGGCAAGTGTCATCAGGAATGTAAACTTGGAACCTCTGCAATGACTGCTTGCCGTCCTCCCAGGAATGGTGGCTGCATTGCAAAAGCAAGCTTTACAAGAAAGAGGTACTTATGACCTCACCTCAGAAGTCTCAAACGTACTGCATTGTCTTCAATGAAGCAACCACAAAAGTCCACACTGAGGCAAGCAAAGGGTAAAAAGTTTCCCTCTCTGAGTGAGTGACCAAATTCTGAGGAGCATATGGGACTAGAAATATCTTTGCAGCTGTTTTTAAAAATACAATCTGCCATGGTGGCACATGTGTGATTATAATGCAGCAATAACTACTGAAATTGTTTAGAATTACACCAATAAAATGTTTTTTTCTGGGAGGAGTACTTTATCCCTGGCAAAGTTTAGAAATACTGGTGCATAATAGAAACAGACTAAAGTGATTTTATTACTGTTTTCAGGTTCCGTAGAAAAAATGCACTTGATTACTGCCTATACCCACGTAGTTTCTTTGTACAGCCTTGACCTTGTTAAGATATTAGCCCAAATCCCCTCAAAATAAAATAGATTCCCAGTATTTCCCTGAAGTACTTCATAAACCACGAATTTTCTTCTCTTTAGAGATATTGTTTCATAATGCCCAGTTGTGCCCTACATTCTAGGCATGCTATCTTACAGCTCTCAAAAAAAAAAATACTGACTTACATGTCCATTTTTCTTATATACTTTCCTTCTGCTTAAAATTAAAACTGCCTCAGCTCTTGCCTCGCAACTCAGGCTTTACTCTTCAAGAAGCCTTCTTAGACCACCCTCTGGAACCTGGGATCAACCAGTCTCACCTGCTAGGGAGTTGGGTTATGATTCAGTTCACTGTGTCCGATGCCTAGCCCCAATGTCCTATGATGGCTTCTTACTTATCTAGACCTCAGGTTACTCCAAGAACCAAAATTGGTATCAGATTCATGCCGCTAAGATCCACATTAGGACCAAAGAGTTATTGGGTTGTATGATCATAATCATTCCCATAATCATTCCCAGAATGATTATGTCACACTTGCTACATTCAGTAGTCCTGGTTAGATGCTTAAGTAACTTGCTCACTTGTGAAATACCTTTGATACATCACTGAATGGAGCTTTGCTTTTAACTTGCTCTTGCCTAGATTATTTCTTCCTGTCCTTGCATAGACCTAAGAATTTGCTATCTGTGACTTGCAGTTTTTTTAAAGTTATTACTAAATTTCCTTTTTCATTTCTCATTGCTCCTAACTTCCAAGGTAGAAGACCCTATCTCCCAGTAATCTGAATCCATATGCATCTTTATGTTACTGATGAAAACATCTGACAGATTTCAGGTATAGTAACAATACATACATAAATAGTCTATAATGTATGTGCATCTGTGTACACCAAGCACCGTATAGGTTAAGTCATACATCAAAGTCTCTGTATACAACTGGGTTGTCAGTCTGAGTCTTCCAAGGAGGAAATTCCAAGAATAGGATGTAAAAAATTCTTTGAGGGTCACACCAGTGAAGGATGAGTGCAATGGGTAAGGAGGGGCAAGGAAAGAATTAGACCATGAGGCAGGTCTAACACCTGTGGCAGGATAGAAAGTAGGAAGAACTGGGTAGACAGAACTTCAGACTACAGCACAGTTCCGAGACAATTATCCACTAAGCTGGTGTGGGACTGCGTGATCAAAGGTCGCCTGTGTAAAGAATCCTGAATGAGCTGAAATGTCCCAGTAGTAGGGTTTTAGACTCCCAGCATGCTTTCTGTCTGAAAGCAGCCTGGAATGCCCAGTTCAACAAAGTTAGGGCAGCTGATATTTCCAATAATTTTACACTCATATGGCGGAGGGATATGTGTGAGTTTAGCTCCATGTCTGTCAGGATCTACAGACCAATATTAATGTCTTAGTAAATGGAATAATTATAAAGTTGATTAAATATGGATACAAAGAGGAAGCCATAATTTTTCAAAAGCAGAAACTCTACTAGCCATATTCTCTGATGGAAATTTTTATAAAATTGTAAATAAATAAGAAAAACTGATTCATAATGAAGATTTAATAACATAAAAATTAGGGAAAGTATTCTACAAAGTCTAGATCAAATAGAAAATCAAACCACAATGATATTTTAACTAAAAACTTAAACTTAGAATATTTTATTACAAGACTAATGTAACACAGCTAATGCATATTTAAGGAAAAAGTAAGAAAGACTGATAAAGTATATTTTCTTTGGCTTTTTTTTTTTTTTGCTTTTTCCTCTAATTGCATAAAAAAGCAAAAAAAAAAAAAAAGCCAAAGAAAAGAAACAGAAGTATAAATCCATACACATTAAAATGATGAAATAGGAAACAGTACAGTATGGTCAAAACCAATAGGCCACAATCTTCCTGAAAAATGCCTGTTAGATAAACTCTTAACAAATCTGATGAACAAACTATAAAGGAGAGCAAAATTATGCAATATTTACATTGGTAAAATAGATACAACTTCAGAAAAAAAGACAAAGGAATGAATGAACTATAAAATATTATAAACAACACTGTGGCAATAAATTGGAAAATTTGGGAGAAATAGATGGTTTTCTATCAAAATGTAAACCATCAAAATAATAATTACAGAAAACAATTGGAAATATCCTTGGAAATCTCCTATTATGGGAACCACAAGATCTTCATCGTTTTGTAACTGAGCTCTATCTAAACATTAAATCTCTATATAATATGAAGCATTCTAGGTCATAGGAAAATGGAATATTTCTCAAGTCACTTTGGGCATTTATCATAACCTTAATGTTATAACATGTTAGGAAACTCTACAATAATTCACTTAGCACCACTAATTTTCTAAATAGTATATTGCTTAGCAAAAGAGATTCCCATAGTGTGGAAAGAATAACACCAGAAGGAGAAAGGGTTTAGACAGAAGTTTTGTTCAAAATCAGGACACCAATCCAAAGTAATTACATGTGCACATTAAAAGAAAACATTCTGCAAAAAGCAAATGCTAAAATTCTGTATCAAATCTGAGTTAAATTTCTAAACTTCATTTAAAGAATAGAAATGAGAGAAACCTACTTAAAAACAATGAAGAATAATTACACACACAATGTCAGCAAACAACAAATAAAATAGTGAACTCCTAGAGATTGAGATTTCTCATCTATAAAATGAAAACACAGTATCAGGGTAGATGCCTTGCTCTACCATTCACCAGCTGTGTTATTCTGCTTATGTTATCTAACTCTCTGTGGGTCAGGTGTCTCATCTGTGCAATGGTGATATTGATAGTGCTTTCTTCCAGAGGCACACTAATCCAGTGGCTAATAAAGGATCCTTCCAAGACCTTGTATCTAGCTATATATTCATAGTGACATATTATGTTTGGCCTTCCGAAAGAAAATCTTCAGGTCACAGAAAATCTGGTGTCTCTTCTATCCACTTGGTTGGTGATCATTATTGTTATTTTCTACAATTACTATTATCTTTAAAGAATAGATATCATGCATTATGTCTGAATCAACATAGGCACTCAAGTAAAGGTCACTTTAATAATCGTGTTAGCAGTTACTGTATTATTGTTACTTTATAAACACCAAGCCATACCATCTACCATGGTTGTACAATTATTGAATGTACAATTTGTGATATTTAAGTTGTTATGTACTAATAAAGTCTTAGTCTAGTTACCTCTCATTTGCAAAAGTAGCCTTTGGCTTTACCAGTATATTTTTTGTTTGCCAATGAAAAGAATAGTGGTTACTTGCACTGTCATTTTAGCTAGCGCCTACAGAGAGCTTACTTAGTGCCAAGCACTCTTTAAGTGCTGCTGATAATAATAGTAGATAATAGTAGTAATTGGTCCATTGCTACTTTTGAAATTAATATATTTTTAAATCTTCATGATGATCTTTATAAAATTAACAATGGTGTGACATAAATTATGGAATATGCTCAAAGTTCTACAGCTTGAGGAAGTAGAGCTAGGATGTGAATGCAGGTCTTGTCTGACCATAGTTTACTAAAGCACTAATCTATAATGGCTCTCCATATTTATGGAGAACCTAAAAGTATAATCACATCAGATAGAAGCATTAATTTATTTAGTTATTATAAGCAAACTGCTTTTAGCAGCCACATCGACGGCCAGTACGCCCGATGGAGTAAACCTAACAGGCAGGTGGTAATCTTCCAGCAACGCCTGTTAATAGGAAGAGGAGATGCTATTTCATGTGTGGCCTCAGACATTTTCTGGGGCTCTAGAGATTACTCTCCTCTTCTGGTAAGTGGTATTTTAGAAGACAAGACATGAGATGGGGTGGGTGGAGGTGGAAGAAGGTTAGAAGGGATAAATGGTATTGGAAAAATACAATAAAAATACACTATTTATTAAAAAGACACATTGAACAAAATGAAAATCAAGCGCAAACTAACAAAGCATTAATAAAGTTTGCTTTTAAATTTGTCTAAAAATAAGCTGCAAGTTACATTTGTTCACCTCATTTGTGCCTTTTCTTTGCATGATGTGTATATGTATATATATGTATATATATGTATTATGAGAAGCATGAGCATTTGAGCCATGTACTTGGTGGGCAGATGATTAATTTTGGTTTGTGTAATAAATTAACAGATACTCATAATACTTGGATTATCTATGTTATTATATTTTAACAGGATAATAAATTATATAAACTATGAATTCTCTAAGGAATTATTATATCCTTCTGTATCAAATATATATTAATATTAATACCTATATTAATATCAATATTTCTCCCAGTATATTATAACAACAAATAGGTGCTTAGAATTTTAATATAGTAGCTTGTTTTTTAGTAATTTCTATGATAAGGATTTAATTTGTTAGCTTAATATGACACAGAAATTATACAAGATGCACCTTTTTGCTAATATCACTTATGTTCCTGGAGTATCCTGTCGCTCTGAATCCTACATATAAGACAGCACTTAGATTAGTAGATGAACTTCACATCTCTGTCTGTCACAGATCTTTAAAGGACTATCCTTCTTATGCATCTTGTGTCAGTGTTAAGCCCTCTCAGTCCGTCAATTGTCTAGAAAGTAAACAGAAAATCTTGTAGTTCCTCTGGGTAGACAAATGTAGCCTTTATGGACCATTATGAAAGAGAAAATAGTAAGGTATTTCCAAGAAATCACAGATATGAGCTGAGAGGACTAAGTAATAAGATTGTGTTAAATATTTATTTTTTCTACAGTCAGTAAATTCTGACCCAAATGGTAAAATTTGTTGTTGGCTAGCCCCAAAGTGTCTGCTAAACCTTTGAAAAACAAGAATTTTGCCACTTTAATTTAAATAATTGCCAAACACACACAAAAACAATTTTAAAAATTCCACTCATATGTGTTTAGAAAAGAAGAATAAATGCCCTGAATTAGGAAGATCGGACAAAGGAGAAGAAAAATGAACGAAATAATCATTAGGTATTATTATCAGGAGGGCCACTCTTGACTCATTCACAAACAGTCCACTGGTTCATCTTATCACCCGCTTGTGGGGTAAGTGATGTGGTTCAGAGTTACGTCTCTAATGATATAGGTACCTCAGGAAAGATGAAATAGTTACTTATACAGTTAGATGACCAATTTATTTCTCTAATGTTAAGTGTTTAAAAGAAACTTTGGTGTATTTACATGTTGCTAGCTAATGAGCTATTGATATCTCAAAAAATAGTAATAAAAAGTTTTTATGTTATCATTATATCAAGTGACAGGTAAATTTCCTGAGATTATGTGGGGCACCAGACACAAGCTGAAAGGTTTCAGCAGTATTTATTCTCACAATAATATTTAACCTAAAGGTAATAACTTTTTATCAGTAAGATACCTGTAGCTTCCTGATGCAATTTATCAGAGTAGGTAAATCATCTCCTGGTTTTGAATTGTGGTAAACACAAACGCAGGGTCACATCAGTAAGGACATTACCACAGGGAGAGTCACAAGATAAACCAATGGAATATTTGTGGGAATGAGTCAAGAGTAGTGGCCCCTGTTAATATCAAATGATTGTTATGTTTATTTTTCTCCCTTGTCCTATATTCCTCATTTAAGGCAGTTATTCTTCTTTTCTAAACACATAAAAATGGGATTTTAAAAATTGTGTTTATGTGTGTTTGGCAATTATATTTAAATTAAAATGACAACATTCTTGTTTTTCAAAGTGTATCAGATATTTTGGGAATAGCCCAAAACAAATTTTACTCTGGGAAATAAGTAAATTCTTAAAACTAAGTAAGTTGAGAAACTACTTAGTTGTTTTGCAAATTTTTATATCTGAGATCATCCAATGAGAACACTTTAGTGATGTAGAAGGCTATGATGTCATTGAGTTGAGAAACTGCTTTTTCTCATGACTGATTCCTTAGCATCTTACATAGTGCCTGACATATACTGTGGCACACAATGTGCACTTAATAAATGTTTGTTGTTGCTACTGTCACCATCACCATCACTGTCACTCTCCACAAATATGAAACACATTGAAAATTTCTGTGACTTCAGAGATACTTTTCTATGGTTATGTTTTATTTCCCCCACTCTCTAATACTGTTAGAAACACCACTACAGAAGACGGTGTTATTTTATGTTTCCATTTAATTTACTTTTTCCTTGAACTACTGGGCAAAGTCAAGAGAGAATTTGAGTTGTTATTCTGTGCAGAGAATTTCCAAAATGACCAAAGCAAGACAGTTTGTAAGGCAGGGGTGGGTTCTCAGGGCACTGGGAAGTGTGGCCTCACAGCTCGGAGTGTGTGCACCAGGATGAGAATGACAATGTATTGTCTGAGAGAGCAGGTCTTTCTTTTGTCTGAAAAGTGAAATTTATTGTTTTTGAAATTCAGTTGAAAACACAATAAATGAACTACTAGTGACCACAGAACAGAATAGAACATAATGGTTACAAAAGTACAGTAACTGGATGGATTTCCTTATTAATTACTTTTCTGAGTCTCATTCATCCTCTTTTGTAATGCGAGGTTCGTAATGTACTTATCTCTCAGGGTTCTGTGTGGGTAAAATAAAACAAGATAATAAAATATCTTTAAATACTGTCTAGCATTTGGGGGCCTTTGTTAAAACATACAGATGCTGGATCCACAAGATGTATTGGCTTTGGAGATTGATCACATTCATATACATTTGAAGAAGGTTTCTGGGATTTTTTACTATAAACATGATTAAGAAAAGCATCAACAAGAGGGAGTCACAAATGTAAACTCTGATCGCATGTCCTTTGGACGGTATATTGTTCGGATTTCACAAACTGATTTTGATACTGAGCCTTTTTATTGGAAGCTACTTGCTCCCTCTGGTGGTGGTACCGCCACAGCAATCCTTCTGATGTTGCACCCGTGCTCTGCACGGCTCTCTGCTCACCATCATCTACTGAGAGGGTGGCTCTTAGTTTGGACTATTGGCCATTTTGCCACTCCCCGATTTCAGTTTTCACTCTAATTCCTTTTGTCCTTTAGCATCCACCTGGAGGATAGATTCCCTAACATCTTACTACAAATTAATGTTGTGCAGCTCCTAACTAATGATCCACAGCAATACCCAAATCTGCAAAGAATTTTAACTTTTAAATTTATGCATAACAAATAAGTAAGTAATTCTTAAATATTAGATCACACTATTTTTATTAAAACTGAATTGCTGAATATAAAATATATTTTAGATGTATTACAAGTAACACAGATCTGTTACTACTGTGTAACACAAACAGTCTAAGGAAAGGATGGAGAAAATTAGTAGATGAGTTTTTAAGAGGTTATATACAGTTTAGTTTTATTGCTCTTTAGTTTTACTATTTAAAATATGAGGAGCTATATATTTCATTAGTAATATTTGATGACTGTGAACATTCTGAATTTCTCTCAAAATGTTTTAAATAACAGTGACTGATAGGAAATATATGGAGGCAGTGGAAGGTGCAGTGCGTAGTAGCAGTTTGAAGATTTAGTACCTTAGTGGAGGGTGTGCTTGAAAACAAAGAGTTACCGAGACTACATTGAACAGCAGACGTGCAAGACTCCTAAACTGAAACAACAAGACAATCTGAGAGAAAGTAACAAGTCCAAGTAAATGGACAGATGCATCGGGTTCAGGGATTAAAAGTCTCAATGCTGTTAAGGTGTCAGTTCTCTCCCAAATTGATGTATAGATTCAATGCAATTCCAGTAAAAATTCTAGCGGACTTGTGTGTAGAAAGGTACAAGCTCACACTTAAATTTAATGGAAAATCTAAGGACTTAGAGTAGCTAAAATTACTTTGAAAAACAAATCTGGGGAACATGCTCTACCATATTGTAGACTTACTAAAAGCTGCAGTAATCGACACTGCTAGGTATTGGCAAAGATAAATCAATGGCACAGACTGGGAACTCTAGATATAGACACAGATATATATCATCAGTGCATATACAATGAGGGGAAAATATATTTGCCAATGGACAAGGCTCTGATCTCCAAAATATATAAAGAACTCAAATGACTCCTCTCCAGGAACAAACAACCCAATTAAAAATTGGGCAAAGGATCTGAATAGACACTTTTCCAAGGAAGACATAGAGAGGGCCCAAGACATGAAAGGATGCTCAGCATCAGTAGCTATTAGAGAGATGCAAACTAAAACCACAGTGAGATATCACTTCACACCAGGCACAACGGCCATCATAAACAAATCAACAAACACTAAGTGCTGGCAAGGCTGTGGAGAAAAGGGAATCTTAGTACATGTTGGTAGCAATGCAGACTGGTGCAGCCACTGTGGAGAACAGTATGGAATTTCCTCAAAAAGCTAAAAATGGAACTGCCTTTTGACCTTGCAATTCCACTGCTGGGATTATGCCTTAAGAATCCTGAAACACAGTTCAAAAGAACCTACGCACCCCAATATTCATAGCAGCACAATTTACAATAGCCAAGTGCTAGAAGCAATCTAAGTGCCCATCAGTAAATGAGTGGATCATAAAACTGTGGTACATTTACACAATGGAATTCTACTGTGTAACACACAACACAAAGGAAGAAGGAGCTCCTTCCCGTTGTGACAGCATGAATGGAACTAGAGAGTATTGTTAAGTGAAATAAGCCAGGCGGTGATAGACAGATACTCTATGATCTCACCAATTTGGAAGCTAATCAACAAAACAAATAAGCAGAGACATTGAAATAATGAACTGGCTAACAGTAAACAGAAGGGAGGGCAGAGGGGGGTAATGGGGGAAAGAAGGGGAAAGGTTCCCAAGGAACACAGATAAAGGACCCATGTACAAAGCCAAAGTGGGGGAGGATTACGGGTGGAAGGTTGGGGTGGGTGGCGTGGGGGAAAGTGGTGTCAGGAAAATGGAGACAACTGCACCTGAACAATAATTAAAAAAATAGTATAAGAAGTGGAGAAGCCAAAGACCTTATATGCATGACCCATGGACATGAACGGGAGGGGTGGGGATTGCTGGAGGGAATGGGGGTACTGAGAGGAGGAAGGCAAAGGGGGAAAAAGTGGGACAACTGTAATAGTACAATCAATAAAATATATTTTATAAAAAGAAAATTTAATCAGAGAAGAACACTCCTTTTAACAAGTGATGTTGAAGACATAATAGCACCAACATTTCAGAGTTGTTTTGATGTATTATTTATCTATTGTTGTGTAACTAATTACTCCCAAATGTAGCAGCTTAAGCACATAATATCTGGTCCTCTGGCTCTGGGTTGTTCACAGAGTTATAGTCTAGTTGCGATCAGGACTACAATCATCTCACAGCTCAACCAGCGCTGCAGGACCCACTTCCAGTCTAACTCACAGGATTGTTGCCAGGACAGCACATGCTGTTGACTGGAGGCCTTCGTTCTTTTCCTTAACAGGCCTTTCCACAGAGATGCCAACAACACTGAAGCTTGCTTATCCTGAGTGACTGTATGACTGAGCAAGAGGGAGACAGATGGAGAAGGGAACAGGGAATGAGGGAAAGTGATGGAGGGAGAGAAGAAGAAACAGAAAAAGGGTGGGGGGCAAAATGAAAGCCCTAACTTTTAATAATCTAATCACATTAATGATGTGACATCATTTTGTCTGCATGTTATTGGTCATACAAAACTAACTCAGGACAATGTGGGAAGGCATCTCACAAAGGGGTGAATCCCAGGGCTGTGGGCACCATTGACAACCATCTTGGAGGCTGGCTACCACCTGGGAATGGAGGACATCTAATGCACAAGCACTAAGAACACCTCCTGACACAGCAGAAGGACCCTGCCAATGATCCCCATTCCCAGCATGACTATGTCAATTATCCCAATTATTTGGTGACAATAAGATAACACATATGACATATGTGTTTATGAACTATTTGTAATTATGATATTTTCCTCCTTACATCAATTGAGCTATAATTAGCAGTCACATGTTGCCGGGTAGTTTTATGTGCACTAGATTGATGTAATTATGTGGAGAAATCATTTTACTGTTTACCGTAAAGTTCTTGAACTGTGGCTATTGAATGAATGCAGGGACTGTCATTTCAGTGTCAGTGTGAATTCAGAGAATTGTCCTCATATCACAGACTGACCTTGATTTCAGAGATGTTAATTAACAGAGGTTATTAGCTAATATTTTATTAATTTAAAACTGGAGACTCTAGAACAAAGTAAGTTGACTGTTTTTATCGGAAATTTATCCCAAGGAAATATTAGGTCTGCCTACCTCCATGAGAAATGGGGAGCCCTAGGCCTCCCCACCTGCTTGTCTCACTGCACTTCCGAGAAGACCCGATGTGCATCCAGGAACACAGGGACTAACAGAGCTGCGTTGCAAGTGTACTTTCAGTCTGAGGAAAAAGAAGGGTAGAATCTCTTTCAATTTGTTCAATTCAGTTAATCAGCAAAGCAAGTACCTGATGGCACTGATGTTATTCTCTCCTCATGCTCTAACTCTAATAGCTCAATCATCTTTACACACATTTCTTTTGTCATTCATGATTCTAATAAACATATGCACCTGTGTATATTACCAAAATAGTCTCTCATGGAACATGGAAGGATGGTTCTTAGGACCTAGACTTCCAAGCCCTGGACACCAGAAGAGGTAATACACAAATGTTGAACGTGCAAGTCAAGGACATAAATGGTAGCCTGGCTTTATTTCTCTCCAAGGAATCAGAAAACAGAAATAAGTGATATACACAAATAACCCCTATAACATTTAAATAAAGAGAAGATAATAAATCATAAGGTGTCCTGGAAAGGCATTACGGCATATTCAGCCCATATTGATCGGGAACCTATGAGACTTCAGACACTGTGCTAGCTACTGGGGAAACTGCTAAGAATAAGACAAACTGTTCTAATGAATGTGATTGTAATACAGGTGTTGTGTAAGGGCAGATATATTAGGTAAGGTTTACTATCAGGTGATAAGTACTAATTTCAGGTAAAGAAAGGAGCACAAAGGAAAAATTCATGGGAGCAAAGAAGAGCAGAATGACTGTCAGGGCCTGGAGGGCAGGGAGAAATGGCTACTTGCTAACACAGGGGTTTAGAGTTTCAGTTATGCAAGATGTTCTAGAGGTCTGCTGTACAACACTGTGTCTATACTCTGTTGTACACTTAACATTGTGTAAAGAGAGTAGGTCTCACGATGTGTTCTTACCAGAAAAAGGAAGGGGGAAAAGAAAAGGAAGGAAGGAAGGAAGGAAGGAAGGAAGGAAGGAAGGAAGGAAGGAAGGAAGGAAGGAAGGAAGGAAACTGATTGGTATAAACTGAAGAACTGAAGAGAAGATCTGACCAACAGGTAGCAAGTAAGTGATGTGAGATTTCTCAGATACCAAAAGCTTCTGTTAACTGTGTTAACAGAAAATGTGATCATCAATTAACAGAGAAAACATCATCTGAAGGAAAAAAAATAGATCAGCTCACTTGATGTAAATATATCAGCCAAGCCTAGAGCAGGAGCTCATATTGAAGAATGATAGAAAACAGCTTAGACACATCTTGCTACATTTTGTGCCTTACATGTAAAGCAGAATTCCAACTGGGTCATGAGGATAATTTGGAGAACTATGTTATAAAAAAATAAGAAATGATGGGTTGGTGTTGGATGGAGTAGAGGTAGAATGGGACAGGAAGATGATTGGAGATTGTACAGCTTATAATTAAGATGATAAAAATTAATAGGATTGAAATACTAGAATACCTGTAGAGACTATTAAAGGGAGAAGCTGAACACTATGCATTGGAATTTTTGAAACAGTTACTGGGCAACAAGGAAGATGAATCAGGTAACATTTTAGAAGAGCAAAGATAAAGTGAGCAATGGCAAGAATGTCCATACTATTCATTAGGAATGAGACAAAATAAATTCAACAGGAGCAGAAACAATGCTTTGCAAATGGAATATTTCTTACTTTCTTGACCTAGAAAACTTCTAATCACTGAATCCTTACAGGAAATCCAATGTTTTCCAAATATGCTGATGTGTTTATTACATCAGTGATGGCTCCTCTGTCTCACTCATGAAGTACTTAACATGTTCCAGGATACGTTCTGTACTGTGTGATGATTCTGTATAGATATTCTCCTACTCATGACATCCTGAAGAGGCATATTATCCAATTGTTACCATTTTACAGATGAATACTTGGGCTTAGAGAAATGCAACAATCTGCCAATGATTGCAGTACCATTGGTTTGAAAGCATACATTGATGCTCTGACATCCTCTTATCATTGAAACAGCAAACATAATATGATAATGTGAATTTTCACTTCACGCTTTCAAACATTTGAAATGTTTATTTCAAATACTATTTTCTCAAATAATAAGTCTTTGTCTAATGACAGTCAATATTCATTGCCTAGTGCTTTACAACTGTATTTTTTAAAAATAAGAATGATAATATTATTAATACATTATAAAAATTTAATTACTTTATGCAAGGAAATTATTGGGTTTGGTTAGCAATTAAAAGGAATGTAGGGAAGTTTGGGGAGTTTCAAACTTGACATTAACATAATACCTTCTTCTAAGAAAATAACCTAAATTAAAAATAATGTGTTTCAATTTTTGTTACTAATGGGTTAGGCGTTTAATGTGCTCTTTCCATTTCCTCTTCTAATTTTCTAATGGCTGTATACAAGGTCACATTCTAAAAACCCTTTTTCCATTTCTAGCCATGTGTCAGGGAACTCAATACAATTAATAATACAAGGGAGACAGGAAATCAGCCACAGTTGTTTAAAAGAATCAGGAAAATAAGACTGAACTGAAGTTTACATTATTTGGAGAAATGTGTGGGGGGAAAATAAGCATAAAATTACCAAGGACTTACTCAGACAGTGAGTTTGCAGCCTACCACTAACGTGCTGGATCCTGGGTGATTAAGCACAGGGTTTCTGCACTGCAGGACATCTTGCAGAGTGTGATCTCATTTAGGTAAGGAAGTGTATGCTCATTACATCAGCCAACGTAATTGAACCCGAACCTGACACCTACTTTTTATTAAGGAACAACTTTATGATATCTCTATACCAACAATATATTAAGTAGATTCTATAGCTTCTTAGCATCCAGGACAGTCTGTGCTATGGAAAGAAGCATTAACAGATGTTTTATCTCTACATTTCAGTAATATCTATCCTGAAGACTCTTTCTTTAAAAATGCATACTTTAATTTTTGCTTATTAATCGGATACACTCATTTGGAAAACGTTTGCTACTTTCCTTTATCCGCAGTTAGTTACCTCACCATCACACTCTCCCCTCAAAAACTGGCAGAAGGTCACCAGACAAATTGCAGGAACCCATTCTCTTAGCTAAAGACATTTGAAACTAGAGTTGACATAGAAAGCTGAGCATTTTCTCAACCCCAGCTGCTTTTTTCCTTTGTAGTCCACCCCACTATCCAACACAGCAGAAGCAGTTCAGGCAGGCTTAGCAAAAGAGTACTTTAAACACATCTGGCAACAATGAACAATGAACATTCCATTAGTCCAATAGTTAGAGGTAAATAGAGGTAAAAGAAATACAGGAGGCAAGTATAATAAACCCAAAGCTATTACTTTCCTTTGAATTCTTCCTTATGTTCAATTACATAGTGAGCCTCTGAGACCTCAAAAGAAGTTATTCTTTCACCCCTTTCTTAGAATACTGATTATATGGAAAGTTTAAAGGCACTTCCTGAGGGGAAAACTGTTTTCCAACTGTGAAAATTCAAGCTTAGCTATTAGGTAGGGCTAATTTTGAAAGGCATTGATGCCTGAATAAGATATTTCTTTAGAAGTGTGACTTTTAATCCACCTAGATTTTTATTACTTGCTAAATTTATTTTCTGGACTGTCACTATACATGATACTGTCTAATAGTAAACTATTTTGTCTACATTTTGGGGTAATATACTGTGGTTTCTTTAATGTGAAATAAATGAGAATATGTGTCAACATCATTTCAATGTCACTGAATTCTACAGTAGAAACATGGCCAAACTGCATGAGAATACTTCTCAGAATAAATGTACTTATTTTGAAGAATGCACTTACCCCCAGCTCAGCTCCTAAGGCAATTCTTGCTGAAGTCTTCTTAGGAGGGAATTTGATCTGAGATTCCACAGAAGAGATTTACCCCCAGGCAAGTTGGGGAAGCCTGAAAGCCTTGCAATGGGATCCTGCAGGCAGGGTGAGGTGCAGTCAGCAGAGCTGGAGGATCCTAAAGCAGGAGGTGACACTCTCTGCTGGAGAGAAAGGGTTGCTCTGAGTGGATTGGAAGTGTTGTCACATTGTGAGTGCTCACAGCAGAAGGGAAACGTCAGAGCTTCCTGTTACATCACTCTGACCCCGCCTGCTAGTGTGGGGTTACTTTCTTTCTCAAATCACACACCTCAGGAGAGCAGCACTCCTTTCTTATTCTGAGACAAGAGCAAGAAGCAGCCTGATCAGACAGAGATCATATGCTGTATGAATACATTGTTAGCAGCAAAAACTGGCTGGATTTCACCTTGACTGTTAGAACTTGTCAAACAGAGCCGCCTGTGATTTGAAGGGATTCTGAATGTAATATTCTGTCCAGAATTAAAAGAGTTAGGGGAGTGTGTGTGTGTGTGTGTGTGTGTGTTGAATTATACTTTACAAAGTATCCAAAAAAGTTATTTTCTTTTCTTCATATATGAACACAGAAAAATAATAACTACATCCATCATCATTCATTCTCTGATCCAACTCTTATTAATTTGGAGCTTTGATACTAAGGGCTATTCCAGGATCAGTTTTCCACAAAAAATTGAAGAAACTTTATTCTGTAGATTTTTAAACATGTTTTGTTTTCTTTTGACATTAGTATGTGTGTGTTTTTCATAAACAACACCACTGTGTGTGTACATGTACATATGTAGGATTATTTTTCACTGTATGTGTATTAGAGAAAATTACTTGAAAGCATATTCATAAATTTAAATAAATTGCACATATATTTAAAATTTGATGTATCATTTATAAAATTAAAAACTATTTTATAATACAACATTTATACCTCAAAGAGCCTGAACAAAATTGCATTTGATTTATACAAATGATATTATGAAACAATGTAGAGTTTGTAACACAGAATTTTTTCAAAAGCTTCACCTCAAAAGATCATTTTTTCATATTTGTTTAATAAATCATTGGAGAAGAATGTTTTAAATTTGAAATGTGCTTGTCTTTTGATAATATGGTAAGGGTGTGAAGATGCACAGTAATCATCATTCCTAACACCTAAGCAGCCTTAAAAACTGCTGAATTGATCTGAGCTTCAATTTTCTTATCTGTAACCTAGAAAAGATGGATCAAATACTATCTAAATCACTTCCATCTCCAAGACTTTGAATCAACAAAGTATGTAACATTGAGAAAGAAATAAGATATTGTGATGTTCGTTCCATTCTTAGGAAACTTGGGATCAGAAGCACCGAGAAATTGGTGAGTTCCTGCAATTCTGGAACAAAGTGAGATGCTCACACTGCTTGTAGACAGACCAACAGAGGAAAACAAGGCTACAGGAACTAAAGGGATATCACGTTTCTGAAGCACTACGCTCCCGTTCACATTTCTATTACCTGGACCCATGGAATAAACAGTCTTTGATTTTAAGATCAATAGAATCAAAGCCAGTAAAAATATACACATATAAAAATAGGATACATACTAACCTCTATCAGTTATAGTTAAACAAGTTGTAAGAAGCTGAGTTATACCTATTTGGTTCCTGGGAGATAGACAATAATCAATGGGTTACATGGCCAGGTTATTGAATATTGTATTCCCAACTATGGCTTGGTTTGTTTTGCCTTGGGAGGCTGGTGAGACGCTGTTTAACTTTGGGCTGTTTCCTTCAGCCCCTGAGAAGAAAAGTCAATGGTGCAGGTTATTAATGTCTCCATTAATCAATGGATCTTTCATCAGAACACCAATGTGAAAAGTCCTAGGTGAAAGAAAGCTTTGCTCAGTTCTGCTGTGGAGAGGGCACACTTCTCAGGGAACCACCAAGGAAGAAGTAGAAAGCCCTCAGATTGGACCACGAGACATGAAGTTCCCGTCCTGGTTCTGATCCTTTCTAGTGTGGCGTTTGACAGAACGTTTTATGTCTTGATGTTCCAGTCTTAAAATTTGGAGCAGAATCCAGTAATACATTTTAATATTGGAATCACTTCTGTTCAGGAATTCTCATCTCCATGATCAGTGTAATCTGTTCTAGACAGAGATCAATCCATAGCTTTGAATTTAAGTTATGGAAAACTTAACTGATTGTATTTGTCTAACACTAGTAAAGTCCAGTGAGTGAAAAAAAATTACGCTATGAACTCATAAGAGTCAAATTTTAAATGAATGCTCTTTCTCCTCTACTATGCATCAAGGGTATACTATCTGGAAAGGCAACAGAAATTACAGTATTTACATTACTATATGTATTTATATTACTGCTCTCTATATACAACGTCTTTTTAGTATTTTAAAATGTGTTTCCCCAAGAGAATCATACAACATATCAAAAACAATTGACTGAAGATCTGCCGATTCTGTTCATTGGTTCTTAAGTTCCGATGGATTTGGTTCTTCCAAGGAACTCGTCATTTTCTCATAGACCGTCATGAGCTCTCTCTCTCTAAAAGGGGTACGTGCTACCGGATGTAAAGAGCTGGCACTGCCAATGAGGTATGTCATGGACCAAGTACAGATGAATATTTAAGTACAACCCAATTAAAAGGGCTCATTTAAATGAGGGTACAAAATGGACTTCCTCAGGGTGAACACTCACAATTAGGGTGAGCATATGCTCCAGAGTGCTAAGGCCGTCCCAGTTCATATTTCCATGCTCAAAATGGTCCTGGTTTGGATAAAAAAATTACCTACGGTCACCCTCGCCATACTTATCCAAGTGGTACGTAAATACGGAGAATGAGTCATTCATTTGGGAAACTCAAATCCCCTTTCCCAGAAAACTTTAAAATAGTTCTTCCTGGTTCTAGGCTAGTTTTAGTTGGCCTTGATAAAGATTGCCCTTTCATCTCACGATATGTATTTTGGTGAATATCTTCTGAAATGCTTCTTATTTGCTGAATATCAATCTCAATCGTGATCTAAATGATTTATTTAACTTTGCATGTATGCATGTTGACCTAAGTAGCATTTGATTAAATGGTTGTGTCTCATACTTTGCTTGAAAATTTAATTGTTAAATTATAAAGATGCCAAATCGTATGAATGTTTTCTCAGTACAGACAATTTTATTCAGCTATTGTGAGATATAACTTGTAAAATTATTAGCAATTGTGATTTTTCTCTTCAATAACTCATTCATGTTTAACCTCAATCTATTATATACAGTGAATGTTTTTAAATAAAAAGGAATGTGAAACTATACATAATGCATACATTAAAGCATAACATGATGTATTTGCCTAAAAATTCTTAACCCCTTCAAAAAAGCATCAAGTCCTTTTTCTATGCAAAGTGGGTAGTCGGGCAGCTATGGTCTCATCCTGCCATCTAGTGTTAGACATTCTCAGATTATAAAAACTACTCCCTTTTCTCCGCATCTTCTCCAATGCCATAAGATCTCACCTTTAACTGGAACATAAACAACAGAAGAAAAAAGGAAACAAAATATAACCAGAGACATTGAAGTTATAACAATCTAACAATAGTCAGGGAGGAGTGGGGAGGGGACAGTGAGGAGACTACTATATAGGAACTACTATAAAGGACACATGGACAAAATCAAGGGGGAGGGTGGAGGTGGGGAGGGAGGTGGGTTTTCTATAACTTTTTTGTACATATTTTTGTACATATTTTCTATAACTTTTCTGTTTGGTATACAGTAATGCCATTGATTTCATATGTTAAAATTGCATATAGCAATGTGCTGAACTCCTTTATTACTTCTAATTGTTATTTTAGATTCTCTTGGATTTTAAATTATGACAAGAATATGAAAATAACTCCAATGCAAGGTTTGTACCTCATTTCTACTTCTTATCATTTTTTATTGTCTGTATATTTATGACTGCCTGGAGTTGTTGAATGGAAACAATCTTGGCATTATTCCTGGGTTTAATGGGAATTTTTCTAAGTATTATATGTTTATCAGATTAAGGAAGATCTCTCTAGTTTTCAAAGTTTTATCCATGAAACAAGAGTTGAAATTAATCAGATGTTTTTTCTTTATCCATTGAAAATAATAATCTGACTCAAAAATTTTCATAGTTTTAATGCTTTATTACATTAAATACTGATGAAATTGGAACCATCTTTTCATTTCTCAATAAATCATCAGTATTACAGTATTACAACCTTTTCTTTTGCCTCATATTCCAGTTTGGCTCAGGTACTAGTCCTGTCTTTTTTTAAATATTGAAATTATCTTCATCATGGATTTTTGAGTTAGTTCGAGAGAATTTTTTTAAAGGTTTTAAAAATGTATTTATTTTTAGAGAGAGAGGGGAAGGGAGGAAAAGAGGGAGAGGAACATCAATGTGTGGTTGCCTCTCGTGCGCCCCCTACTGGGGACCTGGCCCTCCACCCAGGCATGTGCCCTGACTCGGAATCAAACTGGAGATATTTTGGTTCTCAGGGAGGCACTCAGTCCACTGAGCCACACCAGCCAG
This sequence comes from Desmodus rotundus, assembly GCF_022682495.2. Classification (NCBI taxonomy): domain Eukaryota; kingdom Metazoa; phylum Chordata; class Mammalia; order Chiroptera; family Phyllostomidae; genus Desmodus; species Desmodus rotundus. The sequence continues at coordinate 171,068,075 of NC_071388.1, forward strand.
GGCTTGAGTTAGTTTAAAAAAAATATTTCTCTTAGCTACTCACAGTTTTTATGTCCCCTCGAACTTTGTGCCTGGAGCAAGTGCCTCACTTGCCTCAGTCTAACCCCAGCCCTGACCATCATATCACAATTTTCAGACAGTGCTTATCCCAGCTGGGAGCGGGACTGTGAATCAAATGTGGTCAATCAGTCTAAACATAGTGTTCAGGTCAAGTCTAGTGAAAGGACATTTGGGTCAAAGACAGTGAATCCACGATTTTTTTTCTTCTTAATGAAGACTTCATTTCTTACAGCAGGTATAGGTTCACAGTAAAACTGAATGGAAGGTTAGGAGTTTTCCCATGTATCCTCTACCATGACATGTGTACATAACCTCCCCCGTGATCGCCATCTGCACCAGAGCGCTACGTGTGTTATAACTATAGACCTGCACTGATATCATGACAACCCCAAGTCCACAGTTTACCTGAGGGCTCCCTCCTGGTGGCGTATGTTCCGTGGGCTCGAACAAAAGTGCAGTGGCGTGCGCCCACCACTGTGCTGCCCCACAGAACAGTCTCACCGCCCCAGAACTCTGCTGTGCTCGGCCTGTGCATCCCCCCCCCCCACAACCAAATGCTTGGAGTCACTGTTTGTTTTACTGTCTCCATAGTTTGCTGTCCAGGATGTCATATAGTTGGAACCATATGGTACATACAAAGCCTTTCCTGATTAGGTCCTTTCACTCAGCAATGTGCATTCAGTTTTTTCCATGTTTTTTCATGCCTTGGCAGTTCATTTCTTTTTGGCACTAAATAGTATCTCGCTATCTGGATATATCACAATTTATTTAGCCATTGACCCATGAGAGCACTAAAGGGCATTTTAGTGGCTTCCAAATTTTGGCAATTATGAATGAAGTTACTAAAAATCTGTGTCAGGTTTTTGTGTGGACATAAACTTTCAGCTCCTTCAGGTGAGTACCAAGGAGTGTGCTTGCTGGAAGCAAAACATACTAAGATATGTTTTAGTTTTGTAAGAATGTGCCAAACTGTCTCCCAAAGTGGCTATACCATTTTGCATTCCCACCAGCAATGTATTTAATATGAGTTGCTCTTGTTCCACATCTTTGCCAGCATTTGGTGGTACCGGTGCACCTAATTTTGACCTTTCTAATGTGTGTGTAGTAGGGACTCATGGTTGGTTTTGTTTTCATTTCCTTGATGACAGAGGATGTGGCACACCTTTTCACGTACTTATTTGCCACCTGTATTATCTTCTTTGGTGAGGTGGTTCCTAAGGACTTGGCCAATTTTTAATGGAGGTGTTTTCTTACTGTTGACTTTCAAGAGTTCTATTTATTTTATCTATTAGTGCTGTGTCAGATGTGTCATTTGCAAATATTTTCTCCCTCTCTGTGGCTATGTCTTTATTTCTTGGTGATGTCTTTTACAGAGCAAAAAAGTTTTAATTTAATGAAGTCTATCTGGTCAATTATTTCCTTCATGGATAGTGCCTGAGGCTTGGACTTCAATACTTTGAGGTGAGAAAGTCCAAACTTTTCAAGAAAATGTTTCCCTGAAATGATATGGGCCTTCAATTCAGAAAGTATCTTGAAATTTGTGAAGTTAGAAAATAAAGGCAAAAATATTCGGCGGCAGAATCAGGGGTAAAGATAAATTGAGTTTGATGACAGTATGAAGCCCTGATCTATCCATACTTAAGTCAAATACCTCTGGCCTTTTCATTTTTGTGGTTAAATATATCTGTTTTGTTTTTGACTCTTTGGGTCAGAATTTTTTCATCTGTGAGCAAGTTGATGAATTCCTATTCATTGTCCTAATGCTCTATTTTATTTATTGTGTCCTATGATTAAAGATATACAAACACCTCTCTTCTCCCTCTGCCTCAGGAAATGAATTAGCAACTATCACTGCTCATTTTAAAAGTTGCCTGAATAATTCTAGCCAAGACACCCACTGTGTGTTTAGAGTAGTTCTCAGATTGGATGTGAGGGACTGATAAGACCAGGCTTCCGGCTCTGCACAGCAGAGTGTGGGAAAAGCAATTAAGGTGGGTCTAAGCTAAAGCCCTTGAGAAAGAATTGAAAGTAAAAAGTTGAAATTATAAACTTTTAGTTTATTGAAAACTGAATTGAAATTATAATTTAATAAAAACCAGACAAAAGCAGAAACAATGGATAAAAAATCCAAAAAGTTCCCTAAATAGAGCAACTATAGTGTTGTTTTCTTCTTTTTTCTGATATAGAAATGGGCCGGACCCACTTCAGCAGTCAGGCTGGAAGTCATTTATATAAGGTATACTTCCATGACATATACACTGAAGTATATACGTCATGTTTATAAAGTTATGTGAGATGGTTTGTAGAATTGCAAACATAATGGAGTAAGTGTAGAACATGTGGACTGTAATGCACAGTATAGTAATTTGTGTGACAAATGTGAAACATAGCATAGAGATGCACATGTGTAATTAAAAGGGAATTATTAGGAAATTCAAACGAAAGTTGATTGGATCTGGTGGACCATTTTTTATCTTTGTCTTTGGACATTTTATCTTTGTGATAACTGAAGAACACTACATTATTTTTGAACTATGAGAAATTTCATGAATACAGCAATCATACTTTATTCAAAATACTATACATTTTTTCTTATAGTGTAAAATATGCAATCATTTGAGCAGCTTATAGAAATGACTTTTAAAAATTTTGAACAGAGATAAAGTATGTAAAATTGGTACATGCTGTATAATGTAATCCTTTATTAATTTATATTTACATGCATTTGATTTGCAAAACAAAACAAGACAGTACTGCCAGGGGGCTTTTCGTTTAAAAACACAGTAAAATTAATATGTGCCTGCATTAAACACTGAAGCCATCTTGATATAAGTTTTTTTAAAGGTTTTATTTATTTATTTTTAGAGAGGGGGAAGGGAAGGAGAAAGGGAGAGAAACATCAATGTGTGGTTGCCTCTTGTGCGCCCCCTACTGGGAATCTCACCCACAACCCAGGCATGTGCCCTGACTGGGAATCAAACTGGTGCCCCTTTGGTTCGCAGGCCCGTGCCCAATCCACTGAGCTACACCAGCCAGGGCTTGATATAAGTTTTATCTGGCTAAGCAATGACCCCTTGAATGTTTATTAGACAAAACAATTAGTTAATTTGTTACCAAACTAAAGAGGAGTTCAGCTACCTGATGCCATCAAAAGGCAAACTCTGAAGGCAGAGGCTGGTGAGAACAGAAAGGGTTTTTATTCAAATGCACAAGGATCTGGAAGGATGGAGGACTCTCAGTCATCAGGATCATCTTGTCCATATCACACACACACACAACCCCATGATCCCCAGCAAAACCAAAGAAGAGGCAGGGCCCGGAGTTCCTGCTTCATTTTAAAGTATAATCCTTTGGAGCCCAAGGCAGCTAAGTGGTCATCCAGGTAGCTCAGTTTATTCCCAGCTTCTGTATGGCTTCAGGCTCCCTCCTGCAGTCTGAGTGGGGTGGCGGCACCACCATTGGCCATGTGGCTTCTGGCAGCAAGGCCCCATGCTCCTGGGTGGTGGAGCTGGCAAAGGCACTGGCAAATGCTCCACTAGGTCAGCAAGAGAGAGACCACTTCCTGGAGGCCATGGGCCACACAGCTACAGTCCCATGGCCCATGGAGAGGGCAGGCCATAAGCAAGAGAGTTTCCTTTGTTTTCCTGGTCTTATATTAGTTTCAGGTGTGGAATGGACCAGGTGCTTCCTCATAATGACCAATTAACTTCCCCGATGTCAGCATGCTCTAGCAAGGTCCATGCCCTGACCCATCCCTATTTTTCTTCAGGCTAGACTGACAGGCCTCTTTGGTCCAACACCTCTCCCTATTGGCATTCTGACCATTATGGTCCCTGTGCCTGCCTTCCCCAGTATCACACCCAATCAGGTACTGGCAGCGGGTAGGAGGGCTTTCCCCCTATTGAATTATCTTGCTCGGCTTGCATGTTCTCAGTGCAAAACTTCCTTGAAATTCGACATCATTGTCATGGCCCTGGGTGGTCTGTGCAGCTATTGTCTGGCCACTCGCCATGCCCTCAGTGCCTGGGTGAGGAGCATGGCTCAGTGCAGAAGTGGCTCCAGCTGCATCTCCTGGGGGGCCCCTCCTTTTCCTGTCCTTAGTCCAGACAGGCATCTATTGGTATCAGATTCACCAGTGTGCTGTTTATATGTCCTTGCTGGCAACTTGCTACTTGACTGAAGGAGACTTTACCCTTTCTTCAAAGCTGTTACTATCCATGTATAAATGACAACAGAACAGAGTTTGCAAAGGATTTTGATTTCCAAAAGTCTCAAATTCTCACTTTAAGTCAGTTATTTGTGAGCTGGATATTTAAAGATTTAAATTTTTTCTTAGGTGGACAAATTAATAGTATTTTGCATTGCTGTAAGTCTGATGCTGTGGGGTGAAATGATTTGTGAATGTATCCTAGGACTTGTCATGTTGTCTTGAAACATCAGCTGGATTTTACAGCTTCCATCAGCTGGACCCTGACTTCTGATGAATGGTCTGGAGAATATCAGATGTTTTGAAAGGAAATCAGCATGGATAAAATGGGTAATTAAAGATATATTCAGTGAATAGTGAATGCCATTTAACTAAGTTGAAGAAGGTAATTCATATCTTGAAATTAAATCATGGGAAGTAGGTTGTGATTAAGGGCCAAAAAGTGAGTCCTTGGAGGATTCTGAGTAGTGGAGATATATACTGAATTAATTCATAGGAATTACCAATACTGAAGTGAAGAATGCAGTAGAGGTAAAACACCTGGGAGTTGGATGAACTTCATGAAAAAGGAAGCAATAGTCATTTGGGATTGATTAGATGTAGAATATGAGAGGAAATATGAAATAAAAATTGGGTTCAATCTCTGAAGCCTGATGAACAGAAAGAATAATGATACTGTTGCTAGCGAGTGGTCATGAAGCTAAACTAAATGGATGAAGTGATTAGTTGTTTCTAGATGACAAGTTCAAAGTTAAATGTGAAGTGGGAGGTGAACAGTACAGAAACTGAAATGTGTAAGAGGCTGTGGAGATGCCAGATTGTGTGCAGCTCAGCAGAGAAGGAAGAGTGTAGATCCGGAATTGGTGCATTAACTCCAGAGAAATGCTAAAGCCTCAAGAGTGAACAGTGCGTGAATTTTGTAGCAGGACCTTTGTGAGACTTTTCTTTTCCTCTTCTATACAAATAACATGCTTTTTCTTTTTTAAGTAAGAATTACTTGTTGCATTGTGCACAAAACCTAATGATGGATGAATGGGTTTAAGGGGCTTTCAATACTTTTTGTAAGAAAAAAATTTTATTAAACAATAAAATTAGGAAGTACATAAGCAGAATTTCCTTTAGCTTGCCATTAAAAACTTCCCTTTTGTAGAAAGTTTCTTCTTTTCACGATCTGTATTTAACACATAATTTACTCAGCCACCTTTATTGATAAAATGAGTCATTAGTGAGTAAAGAAAAATTTACATCAGACAACATCAGGCTGGCACATGTCAGAATTGGCGATTCTTTGTTCGAATGTGGTTTGGCTCAAGGTCCATTGATGTACTGGTTAATGCAAAAGGAGAAGTATGTCTAGGGAGGGTAGCCCATCATAGAATTCTACTGTTACCAGGTCTTTCCAAATGCACGAGTGAGTAGTCTTTGTCAGAAGAAGGTGCTTGTCACCGTTTTAGATGTGAAAATCCAAAAGTGCTTGTTTTAATGGCTGTGTTTCTCACTCTGGGCATGGGCTCTGCAGGAGATCATCCTCATGTACATTGTATATGCAAGTAGGAGCAAAACGAAGAACTGACAACATATTATGAAATGGATGAGGGCCAAAAGGAAAAACAGACTGATGTGATGTGGCCAGCCCTTTTATAATTTGTCATTAAATGGTAAATAGAAAAGGATCAAGAGAATAAATAAATTCATAGTAATCATTTAATAAATTATAGCCCTAGAATAAAACATTTGAGTAGATTAGAAAAGGAATGCTGATGAAAATGTCTTAATAACAGGTAATATATGCATAAGAAATTCATGAAAATATTAATTAAAAAGGATTTTAAAAAATAGAAATCATAGTGAAAAGCTTCATCTAAAATGTTTAGATGTTGTAAAATTATATTCCCACTGAATGCTTCTTTCTTATTCTTTTATCTTTCCTTAATCCTCCTTTTGACCCTTTTTTGATGAAACCTACAAAAGGAAAAGAAACAAATTTATGCATGATAAAATGATTTATTGTGTTACTTTATCTAAAATGTCCTCATTATCTTTTAATATTTAACACAACAAATGTGACTAGTTTAAAAGCCTTTATTTTGTCTATATCTTTGTACTGGACAACCTATTTCTAAGGAAGTCAGTTTGCATATATAAAAGTTAGCTAGAACAAATCAACATGTTTATCTTTATCATTTACTTTCAGTTAGATGTTCATGATCATTTTATTAAAAACATAAAGATGTGGCTGTGTATGACTGGTGGAGTATAGATGATTTTATTTACATAATTAACACTATTCTATAAATGTGTAATTTTATACTCAGAAGAAAATATTTAATTTTGTACATTATAGAAGACTTAAGTATATTAGTATAGTCCTTTAAAATGAAAATTTAGTATATAAATATTAAAAGAATAAAATTATTTTTAAATTAATTATTGTTCTATGAAGGTACATTAAGGGAAATTGCAGATAATATCCAGCAATATTATCTTAAAGTAGTTGAAAAGGGAACATTTATTAGTTAAATTATAACACTTTGTTTCTCATAATAAACAGAATTAATTTCATATTTTTCATAGATTAAAATTCATTGATCATTTCCATAAAATTGTTTTCTTAAACACTAGAAAATTAACACAAAGAATGTCTTCTTTACCTTTTCTGCAAGCCCTCCGACATGATTGTCTGGAAGTAAAATTGTTTTCATTCCCTCCACATCCACTGTAACTAAATGTGAGACACTTCATGGAAACTGAATCGAAGTAGAATCTTGTGACGTTTGCACTACACAATCCTCTGTCTGCGGGGGTCAGACACCAGGAGGGGCCTACATAGACTGAGAACATGAAGAAAACTTAGTAAGTAATTATATGACAGTTAATCTGAGACTTTCATATTACTGTGTATAGATGAGTGCTGTGGCACTTATATGTGAAACAGCAACCTAAATAAATAAAAGTAGTACTTAGTAAAATGCATGTATTTCAATTCCACAAAAATGCTTAACCAATCCCTAAGTGTCTGCTAGACTGAGACCTCCAATAGATGAAAAACCAGATACATTTGCTAAGGGAAAGAACTATGAGTACTGTCTATATATAAAACAAAAAACTAGTACATAACAAAAGCAGAAACTATTAAACAATTTAACTTCTGATAGTTTGTTAACAATATACCCTAAAAACTATTAATATTTCTGTATCATTTGTTCAAGAATCAACTGTTAAAAAGCACTGATGAGCAGCACCCTTACTTGTTGTCTGACATCACTGAGGCTGAGGAACAGGTTTTCACCTGACTGACAAACTTCTGAATTATGTAATATAATCACAGTATGAAGTGCGGGAATTCAAGTGTGAAAAACTCTAAGCTTCAGAGAAGGAGCACAGAAGAAATGGTTTGACTTAATAGTAAACTTTTCTCATAAACTGAAACATGAGCTCTAGAAGAGTTACACACGCTTGCAAAGGGAGGTATACTGCTGAATCAGTAAGATAAAACACTTACATGTTGAAACCAGACAGACAGGCTGGCCTGGCAGTGGGATTAAACACTCTCAAAAACAGAAGATAAAAATACAACTAGGGTAACTCAAGGAGCACTCATTTCCTTAAGACAAAGCAGAGAACTCGATTCAGCCCAATGGTAGTATTTAGCTTGTGTGGGAATTCCTGTCACTGAGAGGAAGTTGCTACTCTTTAGCAGCAGAGCCAAACTGCTTGATATTATTTGTGAAGCAACATTGCAGTTATGTTGTTGGACAGTGAGAAAGCAGCATAAGAAAACTTCGGTGGCTTTGCCAAAGGAAGAGATGTGGGACAGCAAATGCAGACAAATATTCAGTATTGGCAGGAGATAGAACTTTGAGGAATCCCATAGCCAAGGACGGCAAATAGGACGTGGAGACAGGAGTAAGCTGTCTGAGGGCAAGTGAACCCCAGATGAATAGTCTGTAAAAGAATATGAACAAAGTGAAACAATTGGAGGTAAAAAAAAATTAAATCTTAAATTGGTATACTTATGTTTATTGCCTCTTGCCTTGTATATGTTTAAGTAAAGATTGGAATGTCTTGCTACAATGGTGCATATAATAAGAGATATTATGGAAACTATAAGGGGAGTTGGAATTTTGTGGGACGAATGTATGAGAAGACATTTTAGAAGGGTGATATACTTTGCCAAATACAAGAACTGTAATCACATAAAGAATATTAAGAAACTCCCAGTGTCTATGAAACTAAGACACTATCCAAAATCACATAGTCTAATTCATGCTTTTGTGCATCCTCTTTGGGACGTGTAGTGCATGATCGTTGCCATCACAAATCAAAACTAAAAAGCATTGGACGACAATGCATTCCTAACTTTATAGAAAATGTTGAAATCTGTTGCCAGCAATAGCTTATGCAGGAGGAATTTTCTAACAGTCTAGGAGAGATACATTGCAACTGAGCCCTCCTACTGTGCAACCTTTTCCAATGCGCGTGCTATTGGATTCTCATCCACCTGAAGGCTGGGGTGTGATGGTTATTATTTGTTACCACTTCCATCTCCATGAACTTCCAAAGTCATCACCGAAGTTTAGGAAAAATGCCCTATAAGCAAGTAGCCTGATTTGAGAAACAGGGAAAACAGAGGAAATTTCTATTCTTTTCATGTTCCCATTCTTAGCAAGCACCTACTGGTGCATTATAGCAGATACATATGATGAAATATGATTCATACATCCATTTCATTTTAATATTTTATATACAAGACATATTAGCCCACAGTAATTTGCAGATACTATATGAAGATGTACTTGTAAGTTGTACACTTCTTTACAAATGTTAGTTATTATGACTTAATAGCAATGCTATCCAGTACTCGACAATGTCTGACACTGAACAGATCTACACAGAACCAAGGGAAAGGTTCCTTATAATGTCGAACAGGCAAGGAGAAGGCAGAGAGCGGGTTGATTTGAGAGCAAAGGTACAGTTGACCAGCACAGATGCCATCAGAGAGAGTTTCACTACCAGCTAAAGTCTTAGGCATCACATTGCCTCTGCCTGAAACTGTTACTGTCTCTGAATCATAAGGCGTTTGGCATGTTGCTTCTGACAGCCTGGGATCTGGTGTGCAGACTTGAACTATCCCTCTTAGCAGATACCTGGTCCTACTCCGAGTGTCTGTTCCTGACTGACCTGGTGACAGTTTATCTCATTTTATTTGCCCCGATTTTAATTATTGCCTACACAGATCATCAAACACCAGTCACCTTTGATCCAGATTAGAGTCGAGGTTCCCAGCATTACAAATAAGGGTATTTTGATAGTGGGTTAAATTTGAAATTAGCCACTAAGGATATAGTATTATAAATAGTTAACATTTAAAAGTTTTAAATAATGCAATACATTATCATCAATTGGGAAGATTTCATGAGGCCATTTTGCTTCAGAACATGAATTCTACCTGACATGTAAATTGATACATTTCTCCTCAAATCATTTTAACTCCAAGTAGGAAAATATTCCTGGGTGTGCTAGCATAAACAACAGCATCATTAACATAATGAAGCAGATGGTTTCTTAAGGACAGTTTAACTCTAAAATTCTTTGAGTCTTTGATTATCGCCTGGTTTAATCTTCTTCCAAGGTGAGAAAATTAAAATATGTTGTAACCCATAAGAGATAAACTTGTCTCTTTTCAAATAACACATTTATTCTAGATAACCACAGGACTTAACTCTTCAGAATCCAGAGCTGGATATGCACAATGAAAGAAAATGTAAAGGTTGAAATAATTAAACAATGTGATTTTTTGATAGTAGATTGTAATTATTCACATAATGTTTAAAGATTTTATTTACTTTTATACAGATGGGAAGGGAGGGAGAAGAGAAGGAGAGAAACATCAATCTGTGGTTGCCTCTCATGTGCCCCCTTACTGGGGACCTGCCCTGCAAACCAGGAATGTGCCCTAACTGGGAATTCAACCAGTGACCCTTTGCTTTGCAGGCCAGCACTCAATCCACTGAGCCACACCAGCCAGGGCTATTCACATAAATTGAACATAGAATAAAAAGACACTAACCTGACTTCTATTCATTTTCCAAGAACTTTACTTACCAAATGCATTCTGTCTCAATCTTTCTGTTAATAACGAGTTGGGAAGTTTCCATTTAGAGAGTATATGATAGGTTTCAGAATTCAGGTAGTTTCTTCCAGGAATTACCATCACCTAGTGTGACTGCTAAATTGTAAGGTGGCACTTCGAAGTCAGTTTTATATGTGAGGCACTTAATGTAAACTTTCTTTTAAGCTTAAACAGTAAACTTTGAATCTTATACTCACTTTAAATCTTTACTGTGATGTCTTTCTTACTGTTCCCATTTTACATGGCTATTTAGCTTTTAATTTTACAAACCAAATTGGGTTTTACGAACCACATTGGGACTTGTAAACTATTTTTCTGTCTTCTGAGACTGTCTTACGTAATTGAATAACTAATCTTTCTTTGAATACAACGTTCTTCTTTTTTCTCCCATAATTTTATGGTGAAGAAAAACATATTTTTATTTTTTAATTACAATTGTCATTATAAATTGTTCAAATAATGCAAAAGTAACAAATAAAAACAGAAGTTCTTCATAATTTGACCCTTTAACTACTATGAATGGTTTGGTATCAAAATTTTGGCCTATGCAAACGTATATTACTATATCATTGTGTCCTATTATTATACTTGATATTATTTGCTGGATATGTTTTTACATTTGTTCATATGTATGCTTCATTTTTCAAACGTATGCACAGTATTTTATTTGTGGTTCAACTGCAGATGTTTAATGTAGTACACTCCATTACTCATGTGTGGGCATGTAGATTATTTCTATTTTCTTCAATTCCAGACAGCAGGTCATGAACATACTTGCACACGGGTTCAGATATTTATAGAGGAGATATTTTGAAATGAGAATTGTGGAAAAGGTGTTGAAATTATTTTTTGTAGATGCAGCTGAACTTTCCACTAAAAGTTTATGTAGAGCTATATGCCTGTAGTGTTTAAAGGTGCCTAAATATTATTAACAAAATGTAGGCCTTACTGCAATGTATTTATTTACTATTATTGTTTTTTTTCTTTTCATACCCACAGTAGTAGTAGGGCACTATGTAGAACTAGTAATTGCTCATAGCTCCTCAAATGTTCTACAAAATATAATTTACATAGAATTGAAGATGCATTGATTTTTAAATGCATCATTATTTTATGTGCTGCTTGTAAGAAAAAAACAATTACTCTATTACACATTATCATTTCTCAGGTTCATCATAATTTAAGCATGTTAAAATATGGAGAAATTTGCATGTTAGAATCCATAAAATGTGCTAATACATCTATTTGTGTCAATACACCAAACTTAAACATATACAAGCACATACAAATGGGAATGGAAATGATAGCATGCTGTCCATTAGGCCAAAGCTGAGAGGAGGTCCGATCAGTGACAAGATGATTAAAACAGAGATGTTTCTAGCAGGGAGCAAGCTAAACATTTTACTAGGCTAAACTCTACAAAACAGACTATTTTACACTCAGCTTATTCTATCCTGTTGGGGATTCTTTAGAAGCTACTGTCAGTCTTGAATTTTAATTACTTTGTGATGAGCTGGAAAAATAGCAAAAAAATATTAAAAGAATATGCTAGCATGTTGACAGCAATTGTTTCTGTGTAATGGGAATATGGCTGATTTACTTCAGTTTCTCTGATTTTCATATTGCATGCAATGATAATGGTCAAAATATATAGCACAATGTATTATATAATAAATATTAAATTGTTTATATAATAAAGATGTTTTAGAGTGACCCCAGTATCCTGTTCTCATAAAGTGCCCTGTGGACATAAAGAAAAGGCTGGAGATTGGAATATATTTCTGATTAGGAATGGAGTAAATTTATTCACTACTTTAATAAATTTATTATTTACATGAAGTAAATCTGTACAGCAGAAAAACATGTGTCTTTATTCTTTAACAAGAATCAAGTAGCATTACAGGGGCAGAAACTGGCATTCCAGGTAGAAGAGAAGAGAGAGCAGCCAGTGGGAAATGTGCAATGTGGAATTTTTTTTCCAGTGTGTACTAGACCACTGTGCCTAGTGTGAAATGTAGAAGATGGACAACTAGAATATTAAAATTAAAAGGTTGCAGGGGAATAGACTGTGAGGGACCTTGTCTGGACAGAGAAGCCTTCACATATTGAAAAATGGGTAGATATTTACTGGGTTAGATTTCTTTCTCTAGATGAGTCATTTTCAACAAGTGTGCCACAAAATTTTTAAAACATGCAGTGGGTGACCATTTAGTCACTGACCTCTTTTCCCTAGACTGTCAAATACATAAATGACAACAGTCAACACAACAGTAGGTGTCCAGGGTGAATGCCCTGACTTGAAACATAAATACATAGGTCATGTAACAGAGCTGTATCTTACTGGCTAAGTCACATAATAAGGTGGAGTTGATTGGCTAATTCTTTGAACCAGAAATCCTTACAAGCAAGCACCAGATTTATTAAAAATTCCTTTGGAGCAAAGAGGGTAGGTAAAAACTATCACTATTATTATGTTTTGTAAATCAGTCAAAATTATGCCTTTATTTGTCAGATAGGCAAATATTTTTGGTGGGATGCAGAATTTTAATAATTCATTTACTTGAGCCATGAGATGAAAAAGACTGAAAACTGCTGGTCTAGATACTGCCTAATCCAGGGGCAGAGCCCACAGTTATCTTCATCCCGGGTTTTTTCTAAATAAACCACAATGCAGATGGACAATAGACATATGAAAAGATGCTCAAGTCACTAACCATCAGAGAAACAAAACTTAAAACCACAGTGAGACTTAAGCTCACACCTGTCAGAATGGGTCATCAATAAACCCACAAAGAACAATTGTTGAGGATGAGGAGGAAGGGGATCCCTAGTGCTCTGCTTGTGGGAAAGCAGCTTAGTGCGGTCATTGTGGAAAGCAGTATGGAGTTAGGTCAAAAACTTAGAAATGCAACTGCCTTAAGACTTAGCAATTCTACTTCTGGGAATATATCTGAAGAAACCTGAAACACTAATTGAAAAGAGTACATGCACCCCTAATACATACAAGTACTATTTGCAATAGCCAAGATTTGGAAGCAGACGGAGTGCCCACCAGTAGATGGGTGACTGAGAAAGCTGTGGTACATTTACACAATGGAATACTAATCTGCTTTAAAAATAGAAGGAAAACTTACCTTTTGTCACAGCAAGGCTAGACCTGGAGAGAATTATGCTAGGTGAAATAGCCAGTCAGAAAAAGACAAGTACCATATGACTTTACATATATGTGGAATCTAAGGAATGAAATAATGTAACAAACAAAATAGGAACAGACTCATAGATAGAAAGCAGGTAGACAGCTGCCAGAGGGGAGGGTGTGTGGGGCTGGGTAAAAAAGGTGAAGGGGTTAAGCAAAAAACAAACAAACAAACAAGCAAAACCAGTCCTTCCCAAAAAACCTCTCATAAACAGACAACAGTATGGTGATCTCCAGAGGGCAAAGGGGACAGGGTCGGTAGAAGAGGGTAAATGGGGATAAATGGTTACAGAAGGAGACTTAACATAGTATTGGAACACATAATACAATATGTGTGTTCCGCATGGAATTGTGTATTGAAACCCACACAGTTTTATTAACCAATGTCATCCCAATGAATTCAGTAAAAAATAAAAATGAAAAGACATTTACATACTCAGAGAAAAAGAAGAAAGAAAGAAAGGAAGGAAGGAAGGAAGGAAGGAAGGAAGGAAGGAAGGAAGGAAGGAGGGAAGGAAGGAAGAAAGAAAGAAGAAAGAAAGAAAAGAAAGAAAGAAAGAAAGAAAGAAAGAAAGAAAGAAAGAAAGACAGACAAACAGAAAGAAAGAAAGAAAGAAAGAAAGAAAGAAAGAAAGAAAGAAAGAAAGAAAGAAAGAAAGAAAGAAAGAAAGAAAGAAAGAAGGAAAGAAAGAAATCCAGGGTAAAATTACAAACTGTGAACAGCAGTTCAGTGTAACAGCAGAGACTGGGTCCGTAGTCACATTAAGAGCACTTACCTCAGACTCTGAGGCACTGCTGCCATTGTGATTTGAACATCAGATATTGAGATGATAATTTATAGAATCATTTTATAAATTAAATTTGGCATAAACTTAAATATCATGTGATATGGATTCAAAAGCCTATTCCAATGCATATTTAATAATAGATAAGGAAAATTATTACTTTCCTGAGATTACATGTCTTTTTTTGATATATTTATTGATTATGCTATTACAGTTGTCCCATTTCCACCCCTTCACTCAACTCCATCCTGCCCATCCCCTCCCTCCCACATTCCCCCCCTATAGTTCATGTTCATGGGTCATACTTATAAGTTCTTTGGCTTCTACATTTCCTACACTATTCTTGCCCTCCCCTGTCTATTTTCCACCTATCATTTATGCTATTTATTCTCTGTACCTTTCCACCCTCTCTCCCCCTCCCAATCCCCTATTGATAATCCTCCATGTGATCTCCATTTCTGTGGTTCTGTTTCTGTTCTAGTTGTTTGCTTAGTTTTCTTTTGTTTTGGTTTTAGGTGTGGTTGGTAATAACTGAATTTGCTGTCATTTTTACTGTTCATATTTTTTATCTTCTTTTTCTTAGATAAGTCCCTTTAACATTTCATATAATAATGGCTTGGTGATGATGAACTCCTTGAACTTGACCTTATCTGAGAAGCACTTTATCTGCCTTTTCATTCTAAATGATAGCTTTGCTGGATACAGTAATCTTGAATGTAAGTCCTTGTCTTTCATGACTTGGAATACTTCTTTCCAGTCCCTTCTTGCCTGTAAGGTCTCTTTGGAGAAATCAGCAGACAGTCTTATGGGAACCCCCCTGTAGGTAACTGTCTCCTTTTCTCTTGCTGCTTCTAAGATTCTCTCCTTCTCTTTAATCTTGGGGAATGGAATGATGATGTGCCTTGGTGTGTTCCTCCTTGGGTCCAGCTTCTTTGGGACTCTCCGAGCTTCCTGGACTTCCTGGAAGTCTATTTCCTTTGCCAGACTGGGGAAGTTCTCCTTCATTATTTGTTCAAATAAGTTTTCAATTTTTTGTTCTTCCTCTTCTCCTCCTGGCACCCCTATAATTTGGATGTTGGAACGTTTCAAGATGTCCTGGAGGTTCCTAAGCCTCTCCTCATTTTTCCGAATTCTTGTTTCTTCATTCTTTTCTGGTTGGATGTTTCTTTCTTCCTTCTGGTCCACACCATTGATTTGAGTCCCAGTTTCCTTCGCATCACTATTGATTCCCTGTACATTTTCCTTTGTTTATCTTGGCATAGCCTTCATTTTTTCATGTAGTTTTCGAAGAAATTCAACCAATTCTGTGAGCGTCTTAATAACCAGTGTTTTGAACTGTGCATCCGATAGGTTGGCTATCTCTTCCTCGCTTAGTTGTATTTTGTATTTTTTCTGGAGCTTTGAAGTGTTCTGTCATTTGGGCCATTTTTTTCTTTTTGTCCTGGCGCGTCAGTTACTTAAAGGGGCGGAGCCTTAGGTGTTCACCAGGGCGGGGTAACGCTGGTCACTGGGCTGTGATGCTGTAGGTGGGGGAGAGGTCGAGAGAGAACCATGGCGCCCACTCCACTCTCCACTGGATTTCAGTCTTTCACTCCGCTACTCACAATCAAATTGGGCCCCTCTGGTGCTGGTTCCCGAGTGGGTGGGCTTGTGCACCCTCTAAGCACCTGTGGGTCTCTCCCACAACCTCTCCTGTGAGGCTGGGAATCTCTCCTGCTGCCACCCCAAACCCCACAGGCGTTTTCAATCAGAGGTTTGAGGCTTTATTTCTCCGTGCTGGAGCCCTGGGTTACGTGGTCTGCTTTACTCCCTGCCGTTCCTCCTGGTTTATCTGTGCGCGAGTGTGGGACTGCAGGGTGTTACCTGCCACTCTGCCTGCCTCCTTCTCTGCCACTCTGAGTCCCGCCCTGTCGGTTTATCTGTGTGCAAATGTGGGGCCGCAGGGTCTACTAGTGGTCAGACTGCATGCCCCTTTTCTCCCACACTCCGCCAGTCTCGGTCCCCCCACATCAATGCGAGTTCTCTCCGCCCCGGTGCCCATCTCTGCTCCTCCTACTGGTATGGATCTGGATGTGTGTTTCTTTTTTATCTACTTGGTGTCGGACTTCCTTGCCATTTGATTCTCTGTCAGTCTGGTTGTGGATTAAATGTCTTAAAGATTTTGAATCTCAGTATTTTAACACACCTATTATTAAATAACAACAGAGGTATAATTTTTTAAAAGAAATCATAGTTCTAATATGCAAACCACTTTTATTATTAATATGATAATATTTTTCTGGGAGCAAATTTTTAAGAAAATAAATTTCTTACCTGCCTGTATTTTACGCTTGGGAGGTTTGGGAGTCACGGGGACAGGAACAGGGGGCGTGCTGGTACTGCTCACTGGAAAACATAGAGTCAATCAAAGTGTGAGACACCGTCACAGGCTCATAAACAAAAGCAGAGCACAGCCGTTGTGGTAAGAAAAGCAAGCTTTTAGAAGTTTTATTCACATGGCTATGTTAAATTAGTGCGCAGTGGGTCTTTTAAAAAGTTACTCATATAAAAATAAGATAACATTTGCATGAGTAACTTTGTGATTCTTAGTAAAAAAAAAAAGCATGAGGTTGAATGTCTAAGTCAATCCTTTAATAACTTTTATGGTCACATAAAACTGATTGGCTTTAGGTGGAAGTTTCCAAAGGACTACTTGCCCTCAAATTTCTATAAACGTAAGGATTTCAGCTGTCCTACTCTTGTGCCTAAACGATAATACAGTTTTCTCAGGAAAGAAAATTAAATAATGTAACCTAAAAACACTCTGTTGGATTTGTGGAAACAATTTTCGTTGTAGTTAGATTTCTTACATACCTGTGTTTAAAATTTTTGTTAACATAATGACTAATTTCTATCAGATTTGCGAGGCGAAACAAAAGCTAAGTAAACTTGAACATCCTGTAAGATGTCATGTTTTTTACAGCATGCCTATAGATGAAGTAAAATCAAGTGAGAAATGAATTTACATGGATTCTCACAGGTGTTCTTGCATTCTTCCAGCGATTGGAAGTTGTTCATGTTGCCCAGGCACCCACCATATGTGAAGCTCTCACACTGCTTTGACTGGTTGATGTGAAAATACCTAGTGAAATGGGCTCAACAGATTCCAACACCTCTTTCCCAAAAGCAGAAATCTGGCTTTTCTAGAAATTACAAAATATCAGAAAACAATACTCTTTTTTATAAGTAATTTAATTATGTCAATTAAATGTATAAGCAACTAGTTGTGTTGAAGTTACTTAAGGAATAAATACGACAAATTAAAAATAAGGTAAAAAAACTTTTCAATGGTACAATATTAAAATTATTGTATTTACTGAGATATTTACAATAAGGAAGGTGCAATTACTGTCACACATTTTGCTATTTGAATTTCAAGTCCTAAAGTTTTCACAGTAAATTAACAGGGCATTAATTATCAACTGTTTTCAAAACTTGAGAGAATAGAAGATACTGAGGTATTTTTACCCTTGGATTGGAAGTATAAAATATTACGGCAAAAATTAGGTTTGATTATTTTTATTAGGTTTATGTGTATCAGCATTAAGAAAGGTCTATAAATATTTCATTTGTTTAGGTGTGAGGTCTCATTAGGGAAAAAGTGTAGTGTGTTGCTTCATTAAGAAATTTCAATTAAAAACTTGGAGAAGCTTTGAAGGGTATGGGAGCTTTTCATAGCTATTCTTAGAATTTCCTGAATTCTTATGCCGGGTCTAATATCTGCGTTTGGTAGGACACCCTGCACCTTGGTTTCCTATTCTTCCTCCCAGTCAGTGGAAGGGCTGCAACAGTGCAAAGGCAGAAAGGAAGCAGATGTTCAGGGGTTGCAGAGGCTTTGGAAAAAGCCTCTCACCCATCCTTTGTTAGCGCTCCAAAGCAGGTAACCGCAGCAGACACAGAAGTTGTGCGACTGTGATTCACGTTACAGCTTTGTCTACAAGCACACTCTGTAAATAGGAGAACTGGGTTTAGTTTTTAAATTATGATAATCACAAGAAATTTTCATTATTGAGGACATTTTGACTCTAAAATTCTTTGAGTCTTTGATTATTGTCTGGTTCAATTTTTCAAGGAGAGGAAATTAAAATTTTTTGCAACCCATAAGAGATGAGCTTGTCTGTTTTCAGATAACATATTTATTCTAGATAAATATAGGACTTGAATCTTCAGAATACAGATTTGAATATATTCAATGACAGAAAATGTAAAGGTTGAAATAATTGCACAATGTGATTTTTTTGACCCTAGATTGTAATTATTGACATAATTTTTAAAGATTTCTTTATTTTTAGACGGATGGGAAGGGAGGGAGGAGGGAGAAAAACATCAATGTGTGGTTGCCTCTCACGTGCCCCCTACTGGGGATTTGGCTTAAAACCCAGGCATGTGCCCTGATTGGGAATTGAACTGGTGACCCTTTGGTTCACAGGCCTGTGCTCAAGCCACTGAGCTACACCAGCCAGGGCCAAATTCCTATTTTTTTGTAAGGCACATTATGGCTGGCTTTCACTTTATTGAATAATGTTCCATCTTTTAAAAATTTATGTGTATACATATATATGTGTACGTATATATGTGTATGTGTGTGTGTTTGTATGTATGTATATATATATATTTGGTCCAATATAACAATAAGCCTTTGTTTTTTGTTTCTGCATAGGATTTGAGTGACCCTGTTGATCCTAGCTGGGCTTGCTCTCACCTACTGGTTAGCTGGGCTCACCTGGCCTTGGCCTGCGTGGGTGGCTGGGCTTCAAGCTGTGGGTCTGGCCACTGCAGATCTTCAGATGTGCCCCAAAGAAGGGATGCAGCATGTACCACCTGGTCACTTCTGCAAGCCTGGGTCTCCCATTTCCAAACCTAGATGAGCTCTCTTCCTCTGTGTATCAACAGCAACACCCTGTGCAAGCCTCCATCACTTCATTTAATACCTTGTACTGAAATAACCTGCCTACCCTCCCGTCTCCTTGTGAAACTGAGATTCCTGAGAACCTGGGGTCAGTCTTCATTGCTTCCCTACTGCCTACCAGTTTCAGGCACAAGTATCTATTCAGTCTTTATCCAAGGAAAGTGCACTGAACAAAATCACTTTACACAGCTCCGAGAGATACACAATAAGAATGCATTTATGGAAATTCTTTGTACATTATAAGCAAACCTACAAATACAAGCTATTACTTTGTTCATAAACTCTCACCATTACCAATGACGTGACTTTCCCATTAGCTTACTCGTTTAACACAAAATATTACTATAAGAAAAAAGAAGTCTAAAATAGTAATCACCTTACAGTCTTTCCCTAGTTCTGTTGTTTTACCATTAATATTTTATTTTTGGACGTGTATCTTTATGGAATTAGAACTGAGTTCTGCCCAGATCTTTTGGTGTCCTGCTTGACTAGATTCTCACATTGGACTCATCTGGGAATTTCTTACTTGGCGTATGAAGGCGAAGAGAAATAAAATTTTCAAATTATGTAATAAAATGTATTACATAATAAATATTAACTAGTTTATATACTAAAGATGTTTTAGAGTGACCCCAGTGTCCTGTTCTCATAAAGTGCCCTGTGGTCATAAAGAAAAGGCTGGAGATTGGAATATGTTTCTGATTAGGAATGGATTAGTGAATAATCCATTATTCACGAATCCTGATTAGGATTATTCACTACTTTAAAAAATTTATTATTTACATGAAGTAAACCTGTACAGCAGAAACACATGTGTCTTTATTCTTTAACAAGAATCAAGTAGCATTACAGGGGCAGAAACTGCAATTCCAGGTAGAAGAGAAGAGAGGGCAGCCAGTGGGAAAATGTGCAATGTGGAATTTTTTTCCAGTGTGTACTAGACCACTTTGCCTAGTGTGAAATGTAGAAGATGGATGACTAGAATATTAAAATTAAAAGGTTGCAGGGGAATAGACTGTGAGGGACCTTGTCTGGACAGAGAAGCCTTCACATATTGAAAAATGGGTAGATATTTACTGGGTTGGATTTCTTTCTCTAGATGAGTCATTTTCAACCAGTGTGCCACAAAATTTTTAAAACATGCAGTGGGTGACCATTTAGTCAGGGGCACGGACCTCTTTTCCCTTAGATTGTCAAATACATAAATGACAACAGTCAACACAACAGTAGGTGTCCAGGGTGAATGCCCTGACTTGAAACTTAAATACATAGGTCATACAACAGAGCTGTATCTTACTGGCTAAGTCACATAATAAGGTTGAGTTGACTGGTTCATTCTTTGAACCTGAAATCCTTATAAGCAAGCACCAGATTTATTAAAAAGTCCTTTGGAGCAAAGAGGGTAGGTAAAAACTATCACTATTATTATGTTTTGTAAATCAGTCAAAATTATGCCTTTATTTGTCAGATAGGCAAATATTTTTGGTGGGATGCAGAATTTTAATAATTCATTTACGTGAGCCCTGAGATGAAAAAGACTGAAAACTGCTGGTCTAGATGCTGCCTAATCCAGGGGCAAAGCCCACAGTCATCTTCATCTGGGGATTTTTTCTAAATAGACCACAATGCAGATGGACAATAGACATATGAAAAGATGCTCAAGTCACTAACCATCAGAGAAACAAAACTTAAAACCACAGTGAGACATAAGCTCACACCTGTCAGAATGGCTGTCATCAATAAACCCACAAAGAACAATAGTTGAGGATGAGGAGGAAGGGGATCCCTAGTGCTCTGCTTGTGGGAAAGCAGCTTAGTGCGGTCATTGTGGAAAGCAGTATGGAGTTAGGTCAAAAACTTAGAAATGCAACTGCCTTAAGACTTAGCAATTCTACTTCTGGGAATATATCTGAAGAAACCCGAAGCACTAATTGAAAAGAGTACATGCACCCCTAATACATACAAGTGCTGTTTGCAATAGCCAAGATTTGGAAGCAGACGGAGTGCCCACCAGTAGATGGGTGACTGAGAAAGCTGTGTTACATTTACACAATGGAAGACTAATCTGCTTTAAAAATAGAAGGAAATCTTACCTTTTGTCACAGCAAGGCTAGACCTGGAGAGAATTATGCTAGGTGAAATAGCCAGTCAGAAAAAGACAAGTACCATTTGACTTTATGTACATGTGGAATCTAAGGAATGAAATAAACTAACAAAATAGGAACAGACTCCTAGAGGAAAGCAGGTGGACAGCTGCCAGAGGGGAGGGTGTTATGGGGCTGGGTAAAAAATGTGAAGGAATTAAGCAAAATCAAACAAACAACCCCCCCCCAAAAAAACCTCTCATAAACAGACAACAGTATGGTGATCACCAGAGGGCAAAGGGGACAGGGGTGGTAGTAGAGGGTAAAGGGGGATAAATGGTGACAGAAGGGGACTTGACTCTGTATCGGAAGACATAATACAATATGTGTGTACCGCATAGAATTGTGTATTGTAGCCCACATAGTTTTATTAACCAGTGTCATCGCAATGAATTCAATAAAAATTAAAAATAAAAAGACATTTACATGCTGAGAGAAAGGAAGGAAGGAAGGAAGGAAGGAAGGAAGGAAGGAAGGAAGGAAGGAAGGAAGAAAAAGAAGAAAAGAAAGAAAACCATGGTAAAATTGCCACCTGTGAACAGCAGTTCAGTGTAACAGCAGAGACTGGGTCCCATGTCCCACTCAGCTAAGAGCACTTACCTCAGCCTCTGACGCACTGCTGCCATTGTGATTTGAACATCAGACATTGAGATGATACTTTATAGAATCGTTTTATAAATTAAATTTGGCATAGATTTAAATATCATGTGATGTGGAATCAAAAGGCTATTTCAATGCATATGTAAAAATAGATTAGGAAAATTATTACTTTTCTGAGATTAAATGTCTTAAAGATTTTGAATCTCAGTATTTTAACACACCTATTATTAAATAACAACAGAGGTATAATTTTTTAAAAAATATCACAGTTCTAATATGCATTCCACTTTTATTGTTAATATGATAATATTTTTCTGGCAGCAAATTAAAAAAAATTAAATTCTTACCCAAAGTTGTGGTAGGTGTGGGAGGTGTGGGAGTCACGGGGACAGGAACAGGCGGCGTGCTGGTACTGCTCACTGGAAAACATACAGTCAATCAAAGTGTGAGACACCGTCACAGGCTCATAAACACAAGCACAGCACAGCCGTTGTGGTAAGAAAAGCAAGCTTTTAGAAGTTTTATTCACATGGCTATGTTAAACTAGTGCGCAGTGGGTCTTTTAAAAAGTTACTCATATAAAAATAAGATAACATTTTCATGAGTAACTTTGTGATTATTAGTAAAAAAAAAAAGCTTGAGGTTGAATGTTTAAGTCAATCCTTTAATAAATTTTTTGGTCACATAAAAGTGACTGATTTCAGGTGGAAGTTTCCAAAGAACTACTTGCCCTGAAAATTCTATAAACGTAAGGATTTCAGCTGTCCTACTCTTGTGCCTAAACGATAATACCGTTTTCTCAGGAAAGAAAATTAAATAATGTAACCTAAAAACACTCTGTTGGATTTGTGGAAACAATTGTCCTTGAAGTTAGATTTCTTAAATACCTGTGTTTAAAATTTTTTTTAATATAATGACTAATTTCTATCAGATTTGCGAGGCGAAACAAAAGCTAAGTAAACTTGAACATCCTGTAAGATGTCACGTTTTTTAAAACATGCCTATAGATGAAGAAAAGTCAAATGAGAAATGAACTTACATGGATTCTCACAGGTGTTCTTGCATTCTTCCTCTGTTTGGAAATTGTTCTTGTTGCCCAGGCACCCACCATAAAAGAATAGCTCACAATGCTTTGACTCATTGTTGTAAAAGTACCTAAGCAAAAGGGCTCGACAGATTCCCTCATCTTGTTCCAAAAGGCAGAAATCTGGCTTTTCTAGGAATTATAAAATATCAGAAAACAATACACTGTTTAATAAGTAATATATTTATGTCAATTAAATGTATAAGCAACTAGTTGTGTTGAAGTTACTTAAGGAATAAATACGAAAAATTAAATGTAAGGTAAAAAAACTTTTCAATGGTACAATATTAAAATTATTGTATTTACTGAGATATTTACAATAAGGAAGGTGCAATTACTGTCACACATTTTGCTATTTGAATTTCAAGTCCTAAAGTTTTCACAGTAAATTAACAGGGCATTAATTATCAACTGTTTTCAAAACTTGAGAGAATAGAAGATACTGAGGTATTTTTACCCTTGGATTGGAAGTATAAAATATTACGGCAAAAATTAGGTTTGATTATTTTTATTAGGTTTATGTGTATCAGCATTAAGAAAGGTCTATAAATATTTCATTTGTTTAGGTGTGAGGTCTCATTAGGGAAAAAGTGTAGTGTGTTGCTTCATTAAGAAATTTCAATTAAAAACTTGGAAAAGCTTTGAAGGGTATGGGAGCTTTTCATAGCTATTCTTAGAATTTCCTGAATTCTTATGCCGGGTCTAATATCTGCGTTTGGTAGGACACCCTGCACCTTGGTTTCCTATTCTTCCTCCCAGTCAGTGGAAGGGCTGCAACAGTGCAAAGGCAGACAGGAAGGAGATGTTCAGGGGTTGCAGAGGCTTTGGAGAAAGCCTCCCACCCATCCTCTGTTAGCGCTCCAAAGCAGGTACCCGCAGCAGACACAGAAGTCGTACGACTGTGATTCACGTTACAAGCTTTGTCTACAATCACACTCTGTAAATAGGAGAACTGAGCTTAGTTTTTCAATTATGATAATCACAGGAAACTTTCATTATTGAGGACATTTTGACTCTAAAATTCTTTGAGTCTTTGATTATTGTCTGGTTCAATTTTTCAAGGAGAGGAAATTAAAATTTTTTGCAACCCATAAGAGATGAGCTTGTCTGTTTTCAGATAACATATTTATTCTAGATAAATATAGGACTTGAATCTTCAGAATACAGATTTGAATATATTCAATGACAGAAAATGTAAAGGTTGAAATAATTGCACAATGTGATTTTTTTGACCCTAGATTGTAATTATTGACATAATTTTTAAAGATTTCTTTATTTTTAGACGGATGGGAAGGGAGGGAGGAGGGAGAAAAACATCAATGTGTGGTTGCCTCTCACGTGCCCCCTACTGGGGATTTGGCTTAAAACCCAGGCATGTGCCCTGATTGGGAATTGAACTGGTGACCCTTTGGTTCACAGGCCTGTGCTCAAGCCACTGAGCTACACCAGCCAGGGCCAAATTCCTATTTTTTTGTAAGGCACATTATGGCTGGCTTTCACTTTATTGAATAATGTTCCATCTTTTAAAAATTTATGTGTATACATATATATGTGTACGTATATATGTGTATGTGTGTGTGTTTGTATGTATATATATATATTTGGTCCAATATAACAATAAGCCTTTGTTTTTTGTTTCTGCATAGGATTTGAGTGACCCTGTTGATCCTAGCTGGGCTTGCTCTCACCTACTGGTTAGCTGGGCTCACCTGGCCTTGGCCTGCGTGGGTGGCTGGGCTTCAAGCTGTGGGTCTGGCCACTGCAGATCTTCAGATGTGCCCCAAAGAAGGGATGCAGCATGTACCACCTGGTCGCTTCTGCAAGCCTGGGTCTCCCATTTCCAAACCTAGATGAGCTCTCTTCCTCTGTGTATCAACAGCAACACCCTGTGCAAGCCTCCATCACTTCATTTAATACCTTGTACTGAAATAACCTGCCTACCCTCCCGTCTCCTTGTGAAACTGAGATTCCTGAGAACCTGGGGTCAGTCTTCATTGCTTCCCTACTGCCTACCAGTTTCAGGCACAAGTATCTATTCAGTCTTTATCCAAGGAAAGTGCACTGAACAAAATCACTTTACACAGCTCCGAGAGATACACAATAAGAATGCATTTATGGAAATTCTTTGTACATTATAAGCAAACCTACAAATACAAGCTATTACTTTGTTCATAAACTCTCACCATTACCAATGACGTGACTTTCCCATTAGCTTACTCGTTTAACACAAAATATTACTATAAGAAAAAAGAAGTCTAAAATAGTAATCACCTTACAGTCTTTCCCTAGTTCTGTTGTTTTACCATTAATATTTTATTTTTGGACGTGTATCTTTATGGAATTAGAACTGAGTTCTGCCCAGATCTTTTGGTGTCCTGCTTGACTAGATTCTCACATTGGACTCATCTGGGAATTTCTTACTTGGCGTATGAAGGCGAAGAGAAATAAAATTTTCAAATTATGTAATAAAATGTATTACATAATAAATATTAACTAGTTTATATACTAAAGATGTTTTAGAGTGACCCCAGTGTCCTGTTCTCATAAAGTGCCCTGTGGTCATAAAGAAAAGGCTGGAGATTGGAATATGTTTCTGATTAGGAATGGATTAGTGAATAATCCATTATTCACGAATCCTGATTAGGATTATTCACTACTTTAAAAAATTTATTATTTACATGAAGTAAACCTGTACAGCAGAAACACATGTGTCTTTATTCTTTAACAAGAATCAAGTAGCATTACAGGGGCAGAAACTGCAATTCCAGGTAGAAGAGAAGAGAGGGCAGCCAGTGGGAAAATGTGCAATGTGGAATTTTTTTCCAGTGTGTACTAGACCACTTTGCCTAGTGTGAAATGTAGAAGATGGATGACTAGAATATTAAAATTAAAAGGTTGCAGGGGAATAGACTGTGAGGGACCTTGTCTGGACAGAGAAGCCTTCACATATTGAAAAATGGGTAGATATTTACTGGGTTGGATTTCTTTCTCTAGATGAGTCATTTTCAACCAGTGTGCCACAAAATTTTTAAAACATGCAGTGGGTGACCATTTAGTCAGGGGCACGGACCTCTTTTCCCTTAGATTGTCAAATACATAAATGACAACAGTCAACACAACAGTAGGTGTCCAGGGTGAATGCCCTGACTTGAAACTTAAATACATAGGTCATACAACAGAGCTGTATCTTACTGGCTAAGTCACATAATAAGGTTGAGTTGACTGGTTCATTCTTTGAACCTGAAATCCTTATAAGCAAGCACCAGATTTATTAAAAAGTCCTTTGGAGCAAAGAGGGTAGGTAAAAACTATCACTATTATTATGTTTTATAAATCAGTCAAAATTATGCCTTTATTTGTCAGATAGGCAAATATTTTTGGTGGGATGCAGAATTTTAATAATTCATTTACGTGAGCCCTGAGATGAAAAAGACTGAAAACTGCTGGTCTAGATGCTGCCTAATCCAGGGGCAAAGCCCACAGTCATCTTCATCTGGGGATTTTTTCTAAATAGACCACAATGCAGATGGACAATAGACATATGAAAAGATGCTCAAGTCACTAACCATCAGAGAAACAAAACTTAAAACCACAGTGAGACATAAGCTCACACCTGTCAGAATGGCTGTCATCAATAAACCCACAAAGAACAATAGTTGAGGATGAGGAGGAAGGGGATCCCTAGTGCTCTGCTTGTGGGAAAGCAGCTTAGTGCGGTCATTGTGGAAAGCAGTATGGAGTTAGGTCAAAAACTTAGAAATGCAACTGCCTTAAGACTTAGCAATTCTACTTCTAGGAATATATCTGAAGAAACCCGAAGCACTAATTGAAAAGAGTACATGCACCCCTAATACATACAAGTGCTGTTTGCAATAGCCAAGATTTGGAAGCAGACGGAGTGCCCACCAGTAGATGGGTGACTGAGAAAGCTGTGTTACATTTACACAATGGAAGACTAATCTGCTTTAAAAATAGAAGGAAATCTTACCTTTTGTCACAGCAAGGCTAGACCTGGAGAGAATTATGCTAGGTGAAATAGCCAGTCAGAAAAAGACAAGTACCATTTGACTTTATGTACATGTGGAATCTAAGGAATGAAATAAACTAACAAAATAGGAACAGACTCCTAGAGGAAAGCAGGTGGACAGCTGCCAGAGGGGAGGGTGTTATGGGGCTGGGTAAAAAATGTGAAGGAATTAAGCAAAATCAAACAAACAACCCCCCCCCAAAAAAACCTCTCATAAACAGACAACAGTATGGTGATCACCAGAGGGCAAAGGGGACAGGGGTGGTAGTAGAGGGTAAAGGGGGATAAATGGTGACAGAAGGGGACTTGACTCTGTATCGGAAGACATAATACAATATGTGTGTACCGCATAGAATTGTGTATTGTAGCCCACATAGTTTTATTAACCAATGTCATCGCAATGAATTCAATAAAAATTAAAAATAAAATGACATTTACATGCTGAGAGAAAGGAAGGAAGGGAGGAAGGAAGGAAGGAAGAAAAAGAAGAAAAGAAAGAAGACCATGGTAAAATTGCCACCTGTGAACAGCAGTTCAGTGTAACAGCAGAGACTGGGTCCCATGTCCCACTCAGCTAAGAGCACTTACCTCAGCCTCTGACGCACTGCTGCCATTGTGATTTGAACATCAGACATTGAGATGATACTTTATAGAATCGTTTTATAAATTAAATTTGGCTTAGATTTAAATATCGTGATGTGGAATCAAAAGGCTATTTCAATGCATATGTAAAAATAGATTAGGAAAATTA
Organism: Desmodus rotundus; assembly: GCF_022682495.2. NCBI lineage: Eukaryota > Metazoa > Chordata > Mammalia > Chiroptera > Phyllostomidae > Desmodus > Desmodus rotundus. The sequence goes on from NC_071388.1 coordinate 171,096,010, forward strand.
TTACTTTTCTGAGATTAAATGTCTTAAAGATTTTGAATCTCAGTATTTTAACACACCTATTATTAAATAACAACAGAGGTATAATTTTTTTAAAAATACCACAGTTCTAATATGCATTCCACTTTTATTGTTAATATGATAATATTTTTCTGGCAGCAAATTAAAAAAAATTAAATTCTTACCCAAAGTTGTGGTAGGTGTGGGAGGTGTGGGGGTCACGGGGACAGGAACAGGCGGCGTGCTGGTACTGCTCACTGGAAAACATACAGTCAATCAAAGTGTGAGACACCGTCACAGGCTCATAAACACAAGCACAGCACAGCCGTTGTGGTAAGAAAAGCAAGCTTTTAGAAGTTTTATTCACATGGCTATGTTAAACTAGTGCGCAGTGGGTCTTTTAAAAAGTTACTCATATAAAAATAAGATAATATTTGCATGAGTAACTTTGTGATTCTTAGTAAAAAATAAGCATGAGGTTGAATGTCTAAGTCAATCCTTTAATAACTTTTATGGTCACATAAAACTGATTGGCTTTAGGTGGAAGTTTCCAAAGAACTACTTGCCCTCAAATTTCTATAAACGTAAGGATTTCAGCTGTCCTACTCTTGTGCCTAAACGATAATACAGTTTTCTCAGGAAAGAAAATTAAATATGTAACCTAAAAACACTCTGTTGGATTTGTGGAAACAATTTTCGTTGTAGTTAGATTTCTTACATACCTGTGTTTAAAATTTTTGTTAACATAATGACTAATTTCTATCAGATTTGCGAGGCGAAACAAAAGCTAAGTAAACTTGAACATCCTGTAAGATGTCATGTTTTTTACAGCATGCCTATAGATGAAGTAAAAGCAAGTGAGAAATGAATTTACATGGATTCTCACAGGTGTTCTTGCATTCTTCCAGCGATGGGAAGTTGTTCATGTTGCCCAGGCACCCACCGTATGTGAAGCTCTCACACTGCTTTGACTGGTTGTTGTGAAAATACCTAGCGAAATGGGCTCAACAGATTCCAACACCTCTTTCCCAAAAGCAGAAATCTGGCTTTTCTAGAAATTACAAAATATCAGAAAACAATACTCTTTTTTATAAGTAATTTAATTATGTCAATTAAATGTATAAGCAACTAGTTGTGTTGAAGTTACTTAAGGAATAAATACGAAAAATTAAAAATAAGGTAAAAAAACTTTTCAATGGTACAATATTAAAATTATTGTATTTACTGAGATATTTACAATAAGGAAGGTGCAATTACTGTCACACATTTTGCTATTTGAATTTCAAGTCCTAAAGTTTTCACAGTAAATTAACAGGGCATTAATTATCAACTGTTTTCAAAACTTGAGAGAATAGAAGATACTGAGGTATTTTTACCCTTGGATTGGAAGTATAAAATATTACGGAAAAATTAGGTTTGATTATTTTTATTAGGTTTATGTGTATCAGCATTAAGAAAGGTCTATAAATATTTCATTTGTTTAGGTTTGAGGTCTCATTAGGGAAAAAGTATAGTGTGTTGCTTCATTAAGAAATTTCAATTAAAAACTTGGAAAAGCTTTGAAGGGTATGGGAGCTTTTCATAGCTATTCTTAGAAGTTCCTGAATTCTTATGCCGGGTGTAATATCTGTGTTCGGTAGGACACCCTGCACCTTGGTTTCCTATTCTTCCTCCCAGTCAGTGGAAGGGCTGCAGAAAGGAAGCAGATGTTCAGGGGTTGCAGAGGCTTTGGAAAAAGCCTCCCACCCATCCTCTGTTAGCGCTCCAAAGCAGGCTAAACACAGCGGTCACAGAAGTCGTGCCACTGTGATTGACGTTACAAGCTTTGTCTACAAGCACACTGTGTAAATAAGAGAACTGAACTTAGTTATTCAAGTATGATAATCTCAGGAAATGCTGCACTTGGAATTTTCTGTGCAAAGCTTCAATTTCTCCATTCCCCCCCTGCAACTATACTACCACAGTGGCAAAAAATGTACTGCAGTATCCTTTTAAATTATTTCTTTACATTGATTTGTATTGTATTTGTTTCCATTAACCTTTATCCCACCTATACTCTCTTCCACCTCCTCCCACCAGATTCCCCCTACAATCACCACACTGTTGTCTTCCTGACTGGCCTATATAAGGAAGCAATACCCACGAGTGTTTTACACTTAAAAGAGTGTTATTTAATAATTCTATTGATTTGTGCAACAGGTTCAAATCTGCAGAAAAACATATCTCCTATGGAACATTCTGTTATCAAATAAGACATCCTAGTATAATATAGCATAAAATATCTATTTTATTTAATTTCTTTAAGTTCCAATTGGAAAGTGATTTATTCACTCTTGTTTCTCAAGATGAATATTACTCTTATTTACATAGGAACAATTTCTTATACTTAAGTTTAACATGTGGGACAGGAAAAACCCCCATTCAATTTGTATAATACCTTTCTTTGTAAGACAAAATTGCATTTAATTATTATCAGTTTGATTTGTTTGGTCTCAGTATGTACTTCTTATGAAGTTTTAAATGATGTTAAATTATATAACAATTCGGTGTTGAACAAGAAGAAGTAGGGAAAATATTGCATGGAAACAATGGAAAACAGTGACAAATTATGCTCAAAAGTATAATTAATAAATTCTACTTCCGGAACTTGCTATTATTTATTTGACGCCCTGTTCGAGGACATAAATATGTTTTAGGACAATGTCAGGACTGCGCACATAAATTGTTTCTGCTTAGACCTACAGTTTAAAATACTTTTGGTTACAAATCAAGAAATTTATACCCCGTCTTTGTCAGATAAAGGGACATTAGTTTGAATCTGCACACACAGTCCTTGCTCTGAATTGGGGCCCCATTAAAATGTATGAGCAGAGAGAACGCATAGTTAAAGTTCTGTACCAACTGCTACAAGCCACGTGATTTTCACTCAGATTTTGTTTGAGGCTACATATTTAACAATTGTCTTAAACTCAACTTTCTTTCAAAAAAATCATGCCTCGCAATTCTCAGATATATAAAGTAGCATTCATACTGAACCTGCACACAAACACTAAATAATAATGACAAAAGCAATTATTTCTTGTTAAAGATCTCCACTTACTTTTGCTTATGATTGTTGACAACTCAGAGATGCATCCATTCAGGATAATATTGGATGAAATTTGCTGATGCCACACAACACTGAGGTTATCAAGGGATTGGAGATCTCAGAACCAATGTAAACTAGCAATATCTCAGTCACTACATGGGAGATGTTAAAACATCATTTGTATGGCTGGCCCTGGATTGTAACTAATGCTAAATAGCATGCTGCATTAGAATAAGAGTAAGCAGTGTTTAAGCATTCCCTACCCAAAACTATAGAATTTAGTGTGACATGAAAACACATAAATATATGGTCTATATATAACCACTTTTGTGATTGAGTGTTTACTATATCTCTCACCAACTGAAGATTATAATCTTACTCTCCTGTCCCCTGTCCTGAATGTTAGATGGAAGGCACCTGATAACATCCAGGGACATGCAGTCTTCGTGACTGTTCGAATGCTCATTCTCCTGGGTGTGTTTGCAAACCTAGAGCTTAAGGTGACTTCCTAGGATCTGTGTGTTTCTGTACTCGCTGATGAAAGATCACATTTCTCTGGAAATGAAGAGCATACACATTCACTCTTTGCTTCCTCTGTGTCAGAAAATGAGGCAGATGTTTTCTGCAGTTGATATAAGAAGCAAAAGAATGTAGTAAATTATATCATTTATTTATAGATTGGGACACTGGAGTCAGGGAGTTTATACAACTCATCTAATTTTGCAAAGCTGCTGTGTAGCAAACCACACGTGCAAGCTTAGGTGTGTCCGACTCCACGTCTTAGAAAAGACAACCTGACTTGCCCTAAATCTCTGCTAATCTTTCTCCCTGTCTAAGGGAATTTTCTTAAAGCTTATCTCTACTGTTTTTATTATCATGTTTGTATTTTGGAGAAGGTAATTCTTTTTCAAAAGTTTTTTGTTGCTGTTCACTTGTAATTGTATCCATTTCTCCCTATTGCTTTCCCCTACCCTACCCACCCCCACCTCCCACATTCAACCCTCTCCCCTGGTTGTTTTGTCCATGGGTCCTTTATGCATGTCCCTTGACTTGCCCCTGACCCTTCTATTCTATTTCATCCTCCCTGCTGTGTGGACTGAATAAACATAATCTACTGACTTAGAAGAGGAGCAGTAAAATCTCGTACGTTTTCTATAAAATGATAGTACCCCATTTCAGTTAATTAGTATAATGCTATACAATGACAGCATGCGCTTGGCATAATGTGATAAATGGTGTCACCAAAACTGAACTGATCCAGGCGTGGGATCATGTTATTAGAAGGTTAATTAAAAGCAAACCAGCCAAACTCAATAAACTACACAGCTGGTCAGTTAAGTCGTCTTCAAATCTAGCTTTAAAATGAAAACGTGTCTCTTATGCCACTGGGTTTGGTCCGGATTTATCCAGAGATCTAAACTTTGGCCTACTAGTGGTAGGTTAATTCTAGTTTCTTGTCTGACTGTGGCAACAATTTCAGGAAATTCTTGCTTCATTGGCATGCAACTTCTCAGTCTAATTGAGGGAGACTGGACTTGGTGAATATTGGGAACACTTGGACCATTGGCTTCTGACTTCCCAAGACGGGATTGCCTGGTTTCCCACTGTGGGACCTTAGTTTACCCTATACACTCCTTCTCTACCCAACTTCCAGAATATTAAATCCCTTCTGAGAAATGAACCAAATGAGGGATTTGAACCCATCTGAAAATGACCAGATTCCAACCAAATTCCAATTTTTTTTTTAGATTTCCTGTATTTGTTTTTAGAGAGAGGGGAAGGGAAGGAGAAAGAAAGGGAGAGAAACATCAATGTGTGGTTGCCTCTCATGCGCCCCCTACTGGGGAATCTGGACCACAATCCACACATGTGCCCTGATTGGGAATCAAAGTGGTGACCCTTTGATTCACAGGCCTGTGCTCAATCCACTGAGATACACCAGCCAGGGCCAAATTCCCATTTTTGTAAGGCACATTATGGCTTTCACTTTATTGAATAATGTTCCATCTTTAAAAATGTATGTATAGACACATATATGTGTATATATGTTTATATACCTACATGTATGTGTTTGTGTGTATATAAAAATAAGCCTTTGTTTTTCATTTCTGGGTAGGATTTGAGTGACCCTGTTGATCCTAGCTGGGCTTGCTCACACCTACTGGTTAGCTGGGCTCATCTGGCCTTGGCCTGCGTGGGTGGCTGGGCTTCAAGCTGTGGGTCTGGCCACTGCAGATCTTCAGATGTGCCCCAAAGAAGTGATGCAGCATGTACCACCTGGTCACTTCTGCAAGCCTGCGTCTCCCATTGCCAAACTTAGATGAGCTCCCTTCCTCTGTGTATCAACAGCAACGCCCTGTGCAAACCTCCATCACTTCATTTAATACTTTGTGCTGAAATAACCTGTCTACCCTCCCGTCTCCTTATGAAACTGAGATTCCTGAGAACCCGGGGTCAGTCTTCATTGCTTCCCTAGTACATACCAGTTTCAGGCACAAGTATCTATTCAAATTTTATCCAAGGAAAGTGCACTGAACAAAATCACTTTACACAGCTGTGAGAGATACACTATAAGAATGTATTTATGGAAATTCTTTGTACCTTATAAGCAAACCTACAAATACAAGCTATCACTTTGTTCATAATCTCTCACCATTACCAATGATGTGAATTTTCGATCAGTTTACTAGTTTACCACAAAATATTACTATAAGAAATAGAGAAGTCTAAAATAGTAATCACTTTGCAGTCTTTTCCTTGTTCTGTTGTTTTGCCCTTAATATTTTATTTTTGGACATCTAGCTTTATGGAATTAGAACTGATTTCTGTCCAGATCTTTTGGTGTCCTGCTTGACCAGATTCTCACATTGGACTCATGTGGGAATTTCTTTCTTGGCATATAAAGGCAAAGAGAGAGAGAAAGAGAGTGAGTGAGAGACAGACAATGGCTGAAACCTCCGATACCTGCAGTTCCTTTTCCTTCTCACATTTGTCCAGCCAAAGAATGACAGCGAAGTTCATAGAGTTCTTTTTTGAGCATTTCGCTCCTACAATTTTCCAGAGATAACTCAATGTTTTTGTTACGGGCTGGGGGAAAAGTCGTCCTTGCTAACGTGACTTCTTTTTGTGGAGCAAGGTTTTGTTTGTTTGTTTGTTCTGACACATCACATCATATATATTTCCTAAGAAAAATGTCACTTTGACAAAAACTAATTTTCCTACAAAATGGGAAAAAACTATATGAAATATTGGGATTACAATTGAGAGCTTTGCCTAGTTTAAAAGAAGAATGCTTCTAACATTTTACCTGGACTTTTGGAACATTTACGTTTCTCAGCATTAAGAGGGAGAGAGGCACAAGTAAGCAGCAGACATAGAGAAACCCAAAAAATTGGTTTTATCTTCATTGTCCAAATCACCTCTGAAAAACAAACCCAGATACATCTAATAAATAATGGGTTAATGTGGAATCACCAGTAGGCTAGTAGGAATCATAGTCATGCTTCCAAATACACATTTTTGACATCTAATGGGTATTCTCCTACATCTTTGTCCACAAATTCCATGAAATACACATTCAGTAAATATATCTAATAACTTTCAGGTACACATTCATTTTGCAACCTTAAAAATAGCAATTAAAATGGCAATAATTAAGAGACATGGCTAATTGCTGCTCAACATAGGTAAGTATGTATTATGATCCATTTTCATGTGTAATCTATTTGTCACATCTTCCCCCCAGCTACTAGTCTTATTCAGTTAGTAATAATTATACTTTAAGTTTTCTTGCATTTTTTGAGTACTTTATTAACGCAACTTTCAATTCTTGATCTGTCTTTCCCCTTTGGTCTGGTACTTTTTCAAAAAAGAAACACCGTGTAGGGAATGACTGTGGGAGTGGTGAGTGGGCTGGGTAGAGGATGGAAAAGGGGGAGAAATTGGGACAACTGTAATAGAATAACAGTAATAAAAAAAGTTAATAAAGGAAAAATAAAAAGAAACACATTTCCCATATTTTCATCAGTTTCCTTACAATACACTTGTTTTATTTTTAAAATAATTTGTTGTGGTGGCATTGGTTGGTAACACCATGCAGGTTTCCAGTGTATAACCGCTTTCCTAACCAAGTCCTCTATGAGACTGCAAACCGAGATGCTGAAAAGGAAATGTCCAACATTCCAGCGGTCCCTCATCCCAGGTCTTCCACCCTCAATTTGGGGGCGTATCTGATTCAAAAGTTTTTTTGAAAAGTGACTTTCAGGGATAAACCAACACATCTACATTCTAAGGGAAACCCATTTCAGCAGCAGAGGGATATTTCCTATTTCAAAATGATTTAAAGGCCATAACAAAAAGTAATGGGAAAGGGCCTTTGACTGTTTTTGAGAGGCCATTTCTTCTGTGCGTTCGAAGGTGAACGGAAATGCGTGGTGCTCACCCAGCTCTGCAGGAAGGGAACGGGAAGGAGCGCGTGTGCACGCCAGCCGCTCTCCCCGCACAGCCGGGACGGGAAGAGCGTTCTCACCAGTGAACAAGTGCAGGACAGACGTTCCACCAAACAGGTCAGAGAACTCTCTGTTCCTGTGCCCAGTGAAACTGCTACAATACACACCGTTATGGTGCGGGGAGTAATAAAGTGACACATGCCACGTTGCTCTCAGCTTCACTGAAATCACTGTGAATGTATAACCTATACGTTCATTTTCCGGCAACAGTTTGGATACAGTTAAGACATATTTGAATTTAAACCAGATGCAGTGTTAATATATCCCTTCTAAACTGTATTACAAACTACTTGAATCCACAAATATTGGTGTGTGTGTGTGTGTGTATAAGCTCCCCCTAGCTCAACTTCTAATCTTTATCTTAGTTTTATAAAGTGTTTTTCAGCGACTCTTCTGTTTCCATTGGGTTTTTTGAGATATATAACCTTGTTACGCTTTGAGGGTAAAACGCACGTGTTTCAATCCCACGGCTTAGGGAGCAGGCTGCGATGGGGTGTCTGCTGAAGAACATGGTGAGCACTTGGTATCTAAATCCATTACGTTACTCTCATTAAAAATGGCGGCCTAGAGTGTTGTTCAATTTTTGTAGTTTTAGACTTTCCTTGTTTGCAAGGATCCGAAGCCAGCTGGGACACTGTGGGTCAAAAGTTCGTAACTCATTCATTGTAGAGAAGATGGAACGATCCAGGACTAGAAAGGCAGGTTTGAAGGTGAACCTCAGAAATGTGTAGTGTCAGGGGCCTGATCCCCAGCGCTGCTGTTGCCCTCCTTAGACAATAATATCTGAGAGGACACGCAGCACGTGGTGGGTTGTGGGTCGTGGTTCTGGTCTTACTTTACATCATGATGATCTGCTTGAAACTACACTGACTTTGAAAACCATTAATAGATGTAACCAATAGGTCAGTATCTCAGCATCCACCAGTTTAAAAGTATAATCGGTGTATTTTACCTACTGTTTGACTTATATTTTCCTACTTTAACACTTATTGACCACATTTTTTCCACAGAAACATAGTTTTTACTATTTTGCTTACTTTCTCTCTGATTGATATTTTATTGCCCAAACACCTATACCATCACATACAAAGGTACTTGCAAAAACTTTCATTTAAACTTTACAACTGTTCAGTAATACAACTCTTATGTTTTATGTAAAGTTTTCTAACACAGAAGTCAGCTTAATGAAGTTCATGGATAGCACAAGAATGGCGATTAATCAGTGGCTTGGTATATGTATAATACCAGCATCTTAATAGGTTAAACCTACAGTCAGCGCAATTTTGTACCTGGTTTCTTTCAAACATCTCCCTCAAAAAACCATGCTATGTGAGACCTATCAAGATAAGTTGTGACAGTTCAGTCAAAAATGCTCTAGGCATTTATTTAAATGTATCTTCTATGGAAAATCAGTTTGTTTTAAAGAAAATTTAACAGATGGATTGTCAGTGTCTTCTTCAAAAATCCAAGTTGAAGTAGATTGTCCATTATTGTCTTTTTAAAACCAAGTATAATGTTTGCACCATGATAAATAGGTGGTCACACTGGCTCTTGGGCTGGGTACCTGTCTTTGATGAATCTGCTTCAAGGTCTCTTGCTAAACAAATGCATCTCCAAACTTATATGACAAAGGACTATATTCCTATAATATATTTTAGGAACATACCTTGAGAAATAATGTTATAGATACGGAGAACTCAGGAGATTGTCTGAACCAAAAACACATGTAAAAAAGTGTGATGTGAGTCGTGCTTTAATAAATTCCAGGGTTTGTGAAAAGACGTTGAGAAAGCAAAATTATAAATGGAATTAACAGCTAGTATGTCTCAGAGGACCAGACTGAAACTATGAATAAGGGCCCTCAGTGGAACTAAAGGAAAAGGACAACTGGGAGAGACCTTCAGAATTCAGTGTGGATAAAATTGAGTGGTTGAGTAGATACCGGATATGAAGGACAGAGGATTCTAATACATCTGGAGTGAACTGGTGTGCTAGTCACACAACTAGGTAAATTAATATAAGTATTAATTGTTGTGCATATTAGGAATACATTCAGTTCTGAGAAGGTTACATTAGACATTACAAATGTACCTGTAAAAAAGCAGTTAAAGACACAAAGCAGGAACTGACATATGTTTTGTTGTATCATTGTCATCGTGAGGCAAGATCATTTCTCCAAGGAAAGGGTGTCCTTTCAGTTATTTCTAGCCCTCCTTTGAACTTCACTTCCTGTCCTTCTTTCCAAAGCTGCTCAGCTTTCTGGACACTGCCCCCTAATGCCTGGCTCTGCTATTACCAATGAGGACATGACAGTACATCATGTAGGTATATGTCTATCGCCTTCATTTCCATGATTACCCTACATGTAGTGAGATTATATGTATTTTTATTTAAGTATCTTAGAATATGAGCTCTGGTCTTTGGAGACTTATAAAATATTTCCGTAAAGAGATTTCTTAATGCTGGTATAAAATAATTTAGAATACAAGAATTCTAAGGCTTATATCTCGTTCTAAATATCATTAATTAAAGGTACTGAAAAAGTTTTCTTTAAAAATAAGGATCTTACATAGTCTAATATATTTCTTTATATGTCACTACATAATATTTAAAGGTAAACCATATATTCAGAAGTCCAAAAAACAGATAATTCATAAAGAATTGCCACTACAAGCTTAAAAGTATAAAAAAGGCAATATATAACCCATTCCTTCAAAATTGTTTATAGTTTAAAAAAACATGTATTGCATATATGTTTGCTTAAAAACTAAATGCAAACTTTTGAGCACTTAATTTTGCATTGCAATATACATTTACTTTATTTTCCAGACAGGAGTCACTTTTCATTTTAGGGTTACAGACAATGGTCCTTCTCCAACCCCTCTTCACCTCTGGGTAAGTACTGATTTCCCCCCTAAAACAATAAACAAACATTATTTCTCATGTGCTAGGAAGTCTATTGCTAAGAACTCACATGTAATATCTCTGAAGAAAGTTCTTGATAAGATTTTTTCAAAGCAGAGTTGAGGTGGTTTTGTTTTCACCTCCAGGTATGGAAGACAGTATTTGTCTTTTGTCCTCCTTTTTTATATAGATCAAGAAACTCCAGGGGGCGGGGTGAGGGATGGGAGGAGTGGAGAATAATGAAGGGAATGAAATCTGATCCTGCAAGCAGTGAAAGGGCCAGCCAGGAATCTGCCCAAAGTCGCTCCCGTCTGTTGCAGCAAGGGGGAGCCTCAGAGGCAGTTCCAGAGATCACAGGCACGTGGGAACGGCCTGGCTTCCTGGTCAGGTCCCTCCAGCTCTCCTTAGGATAATTCTGCCAAACTCCTCAAAAGCCTTTTTTAAAAAAAATTTATTATGGAAGAATCTGCCAAAGGAAACTGCTTACACTAGGATTTCAAATTCCCCTTTTTGAAAAACTATTTATTTTGCTTTCCAGGATTCTTTTTGTAATCAGTTAAAAAACAACTTACCACTTACATATTTTTAAATCATTATATATTTATTATTACATTGTTCCTTAGTGAAATAAACTTCTTTTGCAGTTTCTTATCTTGTTCAAGGGTCTCATCCATATTGTCAGTACATTCATGAAAAGAATCTGCGGGCTGTTGAAGTTCCCGCTCTGACTGCAGAAGCAATGCACTGTATTATCTACTGCAGAGCGTCAGGCTGCGAGCCCTGCCTCAGTTAGCTGCTCCCTTTGCAACTCTGGTCAGTTATTTAAACTCTGTACCTGATTTTCTGTTTCCCTAAGTAATGATAATAAAAGGTCTTAGGTTGGATATACGTAGTAAATGGAATGATGCACATAAGTATGTGTATACATATAAGTACATGTAAAGCACTTAAGATGGGCCTCCATACAGAGCAAACCTTCAATAACCACTCTCATGTTTATTGTTATGGCTTGTGTTATATTGTTTTACACAATGTGTAAATAGTTTTTAAAAACTTTATTTATTTATTTTTAGAGAGAGGGGAAGGGAAAGAGAAAGGGAGTGAGAGAAACATCAATGTGTGGTTGCCTCTCACATGCCCCCTAGTGGGGACCTGGCCTGCAACCCAGGCATGCAGCCAGGTTGGGAATCGAACTGGTGACACTGTTCACAGGTCAGTGGTCAGTCCATTGAGCCACACCAGCCAGGGCCACAATGTGTAAATATTTAAAGAATTCACTCACCATTGCTCTGTGTAGGTTGATATCATTGGCATTAACTCTTAACAGTTTTACATGAAATTATGGTCACCTCAGACTAGCATCACTGGACATTGCTTCAGATGGCAGAATCTACTTTGCAGTGAAGACTGAAGTAATTTCATCAGGAAGCCCATTAGTGTCTTGGTTTTTTCTACCTCAGATTCTCTTTGTGACTTCAACTTTCCTTCTTTCCTCTGACTTCTGCATGAGGAGGAATCTTTCGTCTTGTAGATTTTTAATATTTATTGAATAAATATTAGATGTCTGGCACATAGATTATCTCCTTTAATTCTCATAACTAACTGAAGAACATTGTTTCCGTATACGTATTTGACAGGTTTAGGAAGGATGAATGAAGTTTGAAGAGCTGTGATTCGAGTCCTGTGGTTTGACTGCAGAGTCAGATGCTCAGGTCCTCCTCGATGCTTCTTTCTCACCCACGTTCTGGATTTCGTATCATATTAACAGCAAAACTTTGCCACGTAATTATTACCTGACACCTGCAACTCAAGAACATTCAGTGTTTCCTTTGTGCTCAGATTCTTTTTAAAAGTTGCTTGTTTCTGGAGTGAAATGGACATTGGTTACATTTTGGCCAACCTACAAGCTCTGCTCGGGTAGAAATAAGTTCAGCCAATCAGAATTCTTTGTTTTTTTCTATAGAAAAAATAAAGTATATAGTAAATGCCAGGCTTTTAACCAAAAAGCTGAGATAAAGGGCTGGCGGCCATAAGTGTGTGTGCAGGCTGATTACAGGGAGAAAGCTAGTTGAGAGAGAATGATGAAAGAATGAATGAAAGTTGTGCGTAACTCCTGAGAGAGGGAACAGGGAAAGAATGAAAGGGCAGGACTGAGCAAGAGACATGAGAGAGCCTGTCTGAGCTCTATAGCGACAGCCCTTCCTCAGACCCAGTGCAATTTTCCTGAGTACTCCAGAACGTATATCCTTGTAATAAACCCCCCACTCCCACAAAATCATTTAAGAAATCTTTTTCTTGTAAAGAACCTCATGTGAAAGAGCCACAGCCAAGCTGAAATTATTTTCCCCCAAATTGTTGATTTCATATCTAAGCTGCAGTTGGCATTAATGAAACATATGCACCATTGTGATCCCCTTTAGCTTACACACACCTGCGTATTCTTGTGATGAAGGGAACAGGGGACTCACAGTAACCGTTGTCAAGATAAGACAGCCTGACGCTCTCTCGCTCATGGACTCTGTGTATGAGCTCAGATGTTCTCTCCCTGAGGCTAGAGTGCACTCCTTTCTGAGGACTTATTACTAGTTTTCCACTCTGTTGTATATAGCTCAGTCTAGATTATTTGCTTACAATTGTTTTCCTTACCAACAATTTGCCCATGTGGCATTGTGTCTTAAACTGCTTTGTATTAATCAGTGTTTGGATGTTCCAGGTCCTCAGCTAGTATGAAATAGTCTCCTTTTCATTCATTATTCTCTGTGAATTTCTTTCATTCCAACTCCACACAATTTGAATAACATGCGAGACTTTTACTATGAGCTTGGTTATTTCTTGCCTCAGAAATAAAAATAATCCTCTTGTTCTTTGCTTGCCCTAGTTTCATCCATTAAGAATCTCAGTTATTAAAGTACAACGAATCTTTCAGTAAGTTCAGACAACTCTATAAAAGTGAGTCAAATCCGGCAAAGTTGGTTCCTTAGTGACAGTGTGAGAAAAGAGCGCAGTGTTGCAGGATACAGAGCATCCCAATGACAAAGGACATTAATAACCAGAATATGTAGAAGTTCTGATAAATCTCCAAAACAAAGTTAAATTTTATTACATCAAACCCTATTTCATTCATTTCTGTCTGAAGAATGTGAGAGATTAAATATTTTACTATTTCTTAATTCAACTGTTTATCTTTCACAAAAAGTGAGTCCTTGAGCTTCATTCTTGGTCTTAGTCATCATCCTTTGATTTGGAATCTAAACTACCTAGTGCTTGTGGTTAACTCCTCCAAAAGGAAATTGCCAAAAACTGGTAGCAAATGGAAACAATTCATGTTTTATGAGTTCAGATGTGAAAAATGAAAAATGGCATTTAAGTTTTAGCAAATTGTATCCCTTGAAATGTGGTGTAATAGCTATGACATATACAACATGGTTGTAAAATTGACTCAGTACTTATTTCAACGTTGACAAAAATAAATTTTGTCCTGAGCCCATATTTTTGCAGATGTGAAAACTGTCACCTTTCCTATGCTAGCTACTTTATTGTTGACTAAATTGCTAGTTGAAATTTGGTCACTTTCAGGTAAACCCAGGCAGTTCAGATATCTAGGGTCCTCCCTCTTCACCTCCTCCAGGGAAGCTTATCCCTTGGAAGGATTTGGAAAGGGCATGTGGCCCCCTTGCTGTCCTCTGTCCTGACCATTGCCTGCTGAGAGCTTATTCAGCCTGCTCCTGTGTATTACAGTTTTCCACGACTTTGGTACTAGGATAGGTTATTGCATTAGATCTGTGTTCTTGCAAATTTAAAGCTACAGCTTTCAAGAATATCTTCTATGCTGTGGGCTGAAACATCCATTCAGCAAGTTAAATGAAGCTTCTGCTCTTTGTTTTGTGCATAGTTCTATCTGCTCCGGGTTAAGAGTAAGGAAAAAAGTAAATGGAAAAAGAAACCCGTATGTAGTTGTAAATCAAAACACTGCCAGCTACAGTTCAGTTGCCTTGTTTTAAGCCAAATTTGGAATCTTACTCACTTCAGTAACAGTTGAGATGCCTGCACACAGTGTTAAGTATGAGTTTGAAGTCAGAGGATCTGACTGATTTATATTTGGACTGCTTTTTTTAACCATTAAGTACCTCCATTTTCTTAATTTCTAAATAAGTATTTCCAAAAGTAATTTATCTCATAAGGTAACAGGGATAATTAGATATATGTCAGGGAGAAAGGAAATCTTTTCCTTATTTTCCTACTCCTCCCTGTGTTAGGTTTTATTATTTGTTCAGACACATTTGCTGTTCTTCCCTCTCGGGTCTTCCTTGGTAACTAGTGAGGAGAGTGTATTTCTCCCCAATTTGGTATCAGGTTTTGCTACATTACTAGTTCAGCTCCTAGAATGAGCAGATTCAAAAAATAAGCAACAGCTATGTAGATTTTTATAGCTTTTGGAGAAATTTATTAATTTATGTTTGTACAGGTTTTTTGCATTTTCTCTGCCAGATTCAATAATGAATTCTTTTATTTCTAGTTCCCTATATTACTCCTTGTTGAGAAGTGAATAGACTACATTGACTAAATCAGGAAGGATAGCTGCTTGAAGCAAAGCCTGCCTTACCAAAGTAAACAGTTGTTCACCAAGAGTAACAAAGATAGCTGAATAGTCCAGTCATGAGAACAGCAAAAATAAAGGCAATATAGTGTGAACTTAAAAGCAAGCTGAGTAGCTCAGATGAACAGAAACATACTTTTTTAAAATGAGAGGAAAACATCAGTTAGGGCCATCTTTTAGTTAACAATAAATACTGTTTGCTTTTTGTTGCCATGTGTTTCAGAGTCTCCCCCTAAAGCCTGGCGGTAAAACTCTGATGTTTGCATCTGTTCCTGGAGCAAACATCCACAGAAGAGGGGTTTATAAAATAAAGTAAATTATAGTTTCCCCCATAATAAAGAACACTTGACCCTCACAAAGTTGCCACTCCTGAGAGTTGACTCTCATGTCCCACGTAAGGGTCATCCTTTCAGACCGGATTACAGTAAAGAAGAAATGGAGCACCAACACATGAACCCAGAAAGATAATTGAAAATGAACTCTTTTTCTTGGTGAAAACCCAGTGGATTTGGGGGGTGGTTTAGTATCAAGCATAATCTAGGCAGACCTGAATAGTATACTCCCTGCCCACATGCCTTCTTCCCTTGAAGGTCTGTTGTGTAGACTACATCCATTTTATTAGATTACCTAACACTGGGCCCTGGACTAAATTGGACCCTTGGGCCGGTGTCCACTGTCTCCCTGGTACCTTACTGTCCTTTTCTTCCTACGCACATCATTGCAGGAGATAGAGTAATTTGGGGGAGCATGCTTTCAGGAAATTTAATGATGGTCAGCTGCAGTGTAAACAAATTAAACAATAATTGACTTGAATTATGTTGCAAATTAAAGTAAGTTCTTGTTAAGCAGTATAGCAATAAATACAGGTTTTTCAGAAAACTTTTGGTCACAGGCAAGCTGATTCCATCGGTAGGAAAACAAATTCTTCTCAAATTAGGTTAAATCAAGTTAAATATAGACATAAAAGTTTGAATACTGGAATCATTGTTATTTTTGTTTAATTCATATTTCTTTTTAATAAGATAGTGCTTGCTAATATTAAATGAGAATGGCTACTGAGAAATAGTGGTGACGGGTGAAAGCGTGAAGGTCAAGCCATGGCTGAGGATGCTTTAGCCCCCTCATGAGATTCTCCACAGAACACTCTGTCATTTTTGACACACGGATACCTCGAGCAAGGTCTTTTCCTTTATCAAGCAGAACGCATCTACTAAAAACTTTGAGGAAGCTAATCTTTGTGTCATCTGCACTTAGGCAATGCATTTCCCAACACAGTCCTGCGTCACTTAACTACCGGGATTTGTTCTGAGAAATGTGCCATTAGGTGATTTTATTGTGCGCACGTCCTAGGCTGCACGTACACAAACCTGGAGGACATGGCCCACTGCACACCTAGGCTATATGGTGTGCCCTTTTCTCCTAGGCTACAAACCTGTGCAGCATGCTACTTTACTGAATAATGTGGGTTATTGTACACAATAGTAAATATCTCTGTATCTAAACATAGCAAAGTTACAGTAAAAATGTGGTACAAAAAGTTAAAAATGGTTTATTGCATAGATCACTTACCACAGATGGAGCTTGCAGGACTGGAAGTTGCTCTGGGTGAGTAGGTGAGTGAACAGTGAGTGGATGTGAAGGCCTAGCACATCACCGTACACCAACGTGGATTACACAGGCGTCACCACAGACATGAGTAATGTGTTGCATATGATGTTACAAGGGCTACGATGTTACTAGGGGACAGGAATTTTTCAGGTCCATTATAATTGCATGGGACCACTGTGATACAGTGTATGTGGTTGGTCACTGAGTGAAAGATGGTTATGTGGCACAACCATGAATTACTGCTACTTATTGATGTGTATTTTTACATTTAAATTCCAAGAAGAAAAATAAAGCAAACTGAATTCCCACCTATTTCTTTCTGGATTTCTAGGATTAGATATTTTATTAGGTAGCGTGTGAGATTACTTAGAACATTCACTTTGATTAATGTGTTTTTTCCAATTCTTATTTAGTTTATTTTTTTAGCTCCTGTGAGAATCGGGAAGTATATGTGTCTCTAAAGCATGAATACAGAGGTAAGCCCTTTTGCTTTTTATTCATGAATGATAGGTGTTTCTTATATATCTACCTACTAGCATGGGACTTACTCAGAGAAGTAAGTCCCATGGTAGTAACAATTCTGTTTTAAAAAGTACTGTACAATCTTAGGTCACAATAATTGATCTGCATTACCTAGCATATATAAAGTAATATTCCTTCTGTACTGTGTATTATTTTGCTTTCATACCTGGACCAAATTTTAGGAGAACAAAATCGAAGCAGAAAGTGTTGGGAGTAGAGTAGTGAGTTAGAACCATGTTATTTGGAACATACACATTTAAATACATTAACAATACATATCTCAAAAATGGTTGAAGCAACCCAAGATGTTTAGTTTTAGGAAGAAGAAGTTGTGTATATTATGTTAAAGCATTTGGTAGACAGTTATGTGGAAAATAAAGTAAATGTAATCTATTTTGTTCCCTAGAGAATACTTAGGTGAATGAAAATATTGGGGACATAGGTTTTTAGCTTACAATCAGGATAACTTTCCTACCAATTATAGTTTTAAACTATGGGATAATCTGTTTTCTGATAAGGAGTGTGCTCTTTTCTGGAAATAATGAAGCAGGGAGAGTGATGCCATATGGAAGCTGTTCAGGAGACACCCCTCCACTGGCTGAGAAAACTGGACTAAAACACCTGGAGACTTACCACACTGTTCAAAACGCTAGGAGCACTTCTCACGCCCTGACTAATAATAAGAATAATGCAACTACATATATAGAAACAATAATAAAAATAAAGATAATAATAGTTTATTGAAGGTTTACTTAGTGCCAGGCACTATTCTAACTTTGTTATATTTTTACTCATTATGAGATAAATAATATTGTTTTCCCATTTAGAGATGAAAATAAATGGTTCCGTCACTGTACAGATTCAAATAGCTAATAAGTAATAGTGAGATGCAAATTAGAATAGTTTCAATTCTGAGCATCAGGTCTTAACTATTAAGCCACACGACCTCCCTGTTTCAGATGTCCTGTTATCTTACGTGCTCCCGTTCTCATAATGATAGTGTTAATTGTCTTTCTTAGTGAGATAGAACCAATTTTCACAGCCACCCCATCTAGCCATTTTGAAATTATGTATAATCTAAAACCCAGATATTCTATGTCTACTTTTCATTAAGAAAAAAAAAAAAACTACACTCTGCATTTGTGCACCAGTAGGAATATGCAATGATATCAAGTGAAACATTTTTGTAAGAATGTAAAATTGAAAACAATTTGAAAATCACCAACATGGACTATATAAATACACTGTGGTAAAATCATTTGGTAGAATACAATTTGAAGAAGTAGATATTCATAAATATGTATGAACATAGCCAGAACTAAAAAATAAATTGATAAGTACAAAATGCAAAATCAAGAATAATGTCATTTACCTAAGTTTGGCAATACACAAAAAATAACACTGTGTATTAAGTGAAGACATGTATGTAGGAAAAGGACACACAGTTATGTTAGTGTGTTGATCTAGAAAGAAAAGAGTGGAATACAGCTTGGAAAGGCTATAAAAATAGGACAACCTTTAACTGTATTTGTAACACTTCATATAAGAATGCTACATAAATACTATATATTTATTTTAAATGCTATATAGCGTAATATAAATACTTTTATAAAAATACATAGAAATATGGAAATGTTAATGTTAATTAGTTATAGATGATCGTTATTTCGATTTTGGAATTTTATTACTTGTACTACTTCTTGATTCCAAGTAATTTAACTTAAAACTAAATTAGAATATATAACAGCAACAATGATTAGACAAAAACTATTTTTACTGTTTATTCTGTCCAACGTGTTTAATTTTAAAAACGCTAAAATCTGCCTAAAAGAAAGTAAAATAACAGTTCCACGTCAAGGTGATATTTTTTAAAAAGTGAGTTCTTAAAACATTATTTCATTTGATCATTTTGATCATAGCCTGAATAAAGCAGGTTGTCCTTTATTTTCAGGAAACAAAACTGTTCTCTTTCATAGTATAGTTTTCAAAGCCAATGGGCATGAAGGCAAAAAAGGGTCTTTTCTGGCTGACTGCAGTGACAGCTGTACAGATTCAATAACCATTCAGTGTTAATACTGCACCCAGGTGAGACTAAAAGCACTCCTTGTACATACGCAGATTTTTCTTTTCTATAGACTTTCTCACAAAGGGGGTGACCACTTTTAGTGAGATGTGGGGATTTTAGCACACAGCTCTCTTAGCTGACTGTCCCAAGCACAAATGGTGATGTGTCTTCAGAATTTCCCTCTCAGAGGGAGATTTTTTTTGCCTCCATTTTCTTTTTCTGGTGCAGAAAACAAATGAATAGACTTCATTTGGGGGTAGGGCTACTTTACCCTTTATAGACAGAAACATCAGCTCTTTTTAATGTGAACGGTGTGACTGACTAAACTGGAAGCTATGATAGCACTCGACACCATTGTAAGCTTTGCAACGTTAGGTATGAATCTTCGAACCAATATTTTGCTGCCCCAGAGGAAGCTCACACAACAAATGCGTTTGTCGTCTTTTGTGTGCGCGTTTCCTCTTCTGTGAAGAACTAGCCGGGGTTTGCGGTGTCCCGGAGACAAAGCCTCTTGTGTCTTTTTCTCTCCCCAACTCCAGTGGGACTGCACATCAAGACAGGCCCTTCTTGTCCAGCTTGTTTTCTCATCCTATCTGGGAACTTTAACAAGAAAAAAGTCCAGATAGAAAAGGCAGGCCTCCCGTGAGATGGAATTTGATCAGCGGTGAGAAAAGCCTGTTGCATTTGCCCCATCTCTCATCCCAGGTTCTACCATGGGTAACCTGCACCCACCAGTGAGGAATGCCTTTGTCTTGCTTGCTCACCACATATTCTTTTAAAATTCACGTTTTATTAGAAGTAGTATTTTATTTAACACAGATTGATAAAGCCAGTATGAACAAAAACTATTCTGTTATTTAAGGATTTTAACTACATGAACTCCTTTGATTTTTGCACCAACTCTATGGTAGTACATAGGTTGTTTAAATAACTTACAATTATGAATTTAACTCCAGAATCCTTACGCTTAACAATTTTGCCAGGTATCATGGTGGTCCCATTGCATTATTTTAAAGACTGTAGTGGATCTCTTCTTCATTGCAGTATGGATCTGTTAACATAGAAATGTAGAAAACCTGGAGTGGGACACAAGAGAGGGAAGGGCGTGGGAAGGAGAAGCACAATAGCTGAGAGTGAGTGAACAGCCCTGACCCTGAGGGAGATTAACCAACTCTGAGCTCCCCTGGGTTACAGTAAATGATCTCTTTCTGCGGATTAACTGCCTACAGGCCCTTTCAAAGAATGTCAAGTCTCAGAATGCAATGGAATGGAATAATCTTGATGTTAGTGTTTCTGCATCATTCAGGACCCTGCTTCTGCATTGGGATGTTGAGATTTGAAGTTCATATATTTAAAAATTGTGTTAATCTTTAGTCATCCAGGCTACATTTGCTGTGCTTCTATTTATTTTCTATACTTGAAATTTTTAGGTTCTTAATTGTCTGCTCTTTTCATCTTAATTATTTTGTAACACTGTTTTTATAAATTTATTATTACTAGTACTATATTAATGTATATATAATGAATCACGCCCATCTGTGTGAACACAGAATGGTGTAAACCAGGAAAGCTTGGTCTTTGTTTACTTCAGGTTTATATAGGAACAAGCCCTCTAATCCCCCAGGATAGACTGTCCTTCCCTTAACCACAGTGGGACTCAGTGACTCTAATGTCATCATAATGAGTAATCTCATAGGCCCACAGACACGACTTATTTTCAGCCTCAAGCTTCCTCTACCACCAGGACAGACACTGGCAAATTGCATGAAAAGTCCATTTTCACACCAGAATATTGCATTCTGAACCTTTCTGGAACATTGTCTGTGCATATGCCTACTTTGAATCCCAGCTCCACCACCATATAATTTACATATTGTGTTTGAGGAGTAACTACTTATACTATAAGTTATCTTTCTTATTAAGAATGTTAAGGGAGTTTGACCTCAGAGAGGACAATTGTCATATCCCCACTTCTCTTGTTTCAGACTTGGGCAGGGAGCTCATCCCTTGAGAGATCCTGCACTCAGAGACCCTGACTGAGGACGGGACCCTGCCCAGAACTTCAGAGTAGAAGAGAGCAGCCACCATCCTCATTCTTTCCTTGATTACATTCCCAGCAATCTGGATAGTAGCTTTTTATTTAAAATAATTATTTTATTTTCATATCCCTTCATTGAACACAAGCCCATGTTTTCACGACTCTTTTTTATGAGAAACCAGGAAAACTATTGTTCAATGTCCTTTGAAATCCTGAAGAAAAATGGCTCACTCACTAGAGCAGTTTTATGATGACCTGTTTCCTTTTGTTTTATGACACACGACACAGGAACAAAAGCAAGAATGGTTGTCAGGCAGACTTGACCAGATTTTTGGTAAGAATCATAAAAATACTGCAAACAGATAAACTTCCTTTTAGAAATTTAAAAACTTTATTCTCATAAGTATATATATCTTTATTAAAATAAAAAATATATTTACTCAAAAATTTCTTATGAAAATTTGAAAGTGTAAAATAAAATACCATATCAGTTTACCACATGGAGATATTTATTGAGCATCAACCATATGACAAACACGGTTCTGGTATCAAAGGAAATAGCAAAGAATGAGACAGATAGAACTCCTGTCTTCTTGGAGCTTTCATTTTAATGCCACGAAATTAAAGCTATTAATGAACACAATTGTATCTCAGTATTTGAAAAGTAGAGTAAAAGAAGGGAAGACAGAGAGAGAGAGAAAGAGGAAAAGAGAGAGAGAAACACAGAGAGAGAGAGAGAGAGAGAGGAAGAAAAAGAAACAAAGAATCATTCACACCTTAAAACACCACCTTTTAAAGCTATCAGAGGCAAAAAAATATTAATATTTTGACTCCCAATTTCTGGTCCCAAATTCTGGTACACCAATATCCAAAACAACAGAGATAGATTCACAGGAAAAAAATCACCACTTTATTACATGTGCAAAAGGAGATTCAAATAACCATGAATTTTCCAAAGACAATGAAGCAACGTTGGGTGTATAAGACAAGGTAGGGTAACTGAGAAAAAAGGAGAATGAGGTATTATGTTTCAGAAGTGAGAAGGGATACTTACACAAAGTTGAGGAAGAGCAGAAGAAACGTGGCAGGACCATTCTTGCTAAGCAACCTCCAGGGCAGGAAAGGGGTGTTGATCAAAGGCTCTTTATGAGCCTTGTTTCTTAACAAAGAGCTTAATTAAGGTCAATATCCCGAAAGGGGAGCTTCAGGGAAGCCAAATGTTTGTTCCCTTCAGTCCTGCCTTGGAAAATAAGGCAGGTGAGTAAGCTGAAAGGTCCCACTGAAGGACTGTAACTTCGTTTGATTTCTGAAGACAGGCAGTCAAAAGATTTCTAGATGTCTGTCGTGGATTATCTTCAAATAGAGTGAAGGCGGGCAGAGACATTCTGACAGATTATCTTGAACTGAAATTTGAATGTCACTGATGATGTCATCGGGTGTCAGGTAAACTCTGCAGTGTTTACGGAGCGTCAGTCCCTGAGATCATTTACGTGTGATCTGTTGTGACAACCTCACGGAAGTTCACATCAAGTCATTTAGCTGCAATTTGTTTTCGCAAGGCTCAGAAAAAAGTTTTAATTCCCAATTCTTCCAAGGCCAGGGATGGGAGAAAAATGAAACAGTTCAGAGGATGTAGCCAAATATTTAAGAAAACTAGGAAAATTCAGGATCCAGTCCAGTTTATAGGTGAAATATAAAACTCGGAAACCTAAACTAGAATCTCACTTTCTTTACTGTGCATAACATTTTCTATGAAAACACAGTTTCTCCTTCTAAAATCACCTCCACTTTTACCAAAGATAACCATGTGAAGACTAATTTATTGCATAAGTCTAGTTTCAATAAATTTAGCCTGGTTATTTGCATAAATGCTTGAATAGAAGAGGAAGACGCTGCCCATCTGGCGAGAGCAGAGCAAACACTGTATATTAGTTTTTACCAACTTTGAGATTTCAAAGTCCAACTCATGACAAATTTTGTAACAGGTAACATGAGCTTATTTTGTCAACCTAAGTAAGATAAAAATACTATGTCCAACATTAATAATTCTGAAAGACACATCTATCTAGACAAACCAAACCTAAAGTAGCTTAATATCAACTTTTTCCCTGTAATATGGTCCTCAACATTACTCGAGTTAAGTTCTGCTATAGTTCCTAATTTATACAACTGCTTAATTTCCTTGAGTCAAACAGATATTACAACCTATGAATACCCTCTATTATTCTATGCATAAACATATATCACAAACGGAGATATATCATAAACAGATCACAAACAGAATTACTCACAATTGTAGGGAACACACAAGACTTTTCAATTGTTCTTGACAAGTTTGAGGAGCCTAGAAAGAGGGAAGGGGCTAAGGCACAGGAGATAAAAGTGCCCCTTTAAAAAAAAAAATCCCATTATACTTTAAAAAACTCACCTTCCAATTTTGTTGAATTCCTGGTCACTTATTAAATCTTTTAAAACCTGTTCAAACATACCAAAGCTCATAAAGTTATACCTCAATTACCTTTAAATGTTTCCATCCTGTTCGGAAATATTTAATTTTACCTCCTGCCTTCTTAAATTCTCTTGTTAATTAATCTATTTTTAATTAATGTTTTGTTTTTGTTTTTATTATCTATGCTGTTACAATTGTCCCAATTTTCTCTCTTTGTCCCTCTCCACCCAGCCAGTCCCCCCGTTTCCACAGACGATGCCCACACCGTTGTCCATCTCCATGGGTCCCTCACACTGTTCTTTAATCCTTTCACCTTCTTCAAACAGTCCCCACTTCTCTCCTCCCCTCTCACAGCTGTCAATCTACTTAATGTTTACATTAGCATCTGTAAGACTCCCAGAAGCTCAAAAGCACAGTGTAAAGCCTTAACACTGGTTACACTTCTCTGCATCTATTTTTCTTAAATGGTCAGTACCAATAAAACAGTTGGGTACTATGAGAGCTCTACATTGATTTCTAATTTAGAAGTATTTTTTCTGCAATTCAACATCTATATTGCCTGGCCAGTAATGATGGGATTTTAATAGTGATGCAAACCAATAGGCCTTTCATAGCTTCACCAAGGAAGCAGAAAAGGCCTCCAAAAAGAGATGCAAAGCCCTCAGAGATCCCAAGGTTCACAGCACAGACCTCAATCACACAGGTGGTGAGGACGGTGGAGTGCATATGGTGTCTCTGGTCTAGGGCAGCGTGTGAGACACTTCTAGCCACAAACCCACTAATTTGTGGCACTGGACACGTGCTCCTGAAATCACAATTTCTAGTACAAACAAGTGCCATGTTTTTTGGACTATGAGATGCACCTTTCCCCCCATATTTGGGAGGAAGACGGGTGTGCGTCTTATGGTCTGAATGTAGCTTACCTGGCTGGCTGCGGTTGTGGGTGGGTGGGGTGGGGGGTGGCGGTAGAGCGGGGTCACAGGAGGCAGGAGCAGGACTACATTTTTTTGCTTCAATTTTTTTTTCCTATTTTCCTCCTCTGAAATCTAGGTACGTCTTAGGGTCTGGTGCATCACAGAGGCCAGAAAATACAGTAATAAAGGGTTAGGTGACAAAGAGTCCTTATGGGCTGGGGCCTCTGATGACAAACTCCCCTGAGATCTGGTATAACCTGACTAGAAGACATCTGAGACCCCAGTCTAGGCCACTGTCATTCAGGTCAACCTTGGTAAGGGTAAATGCACCTTCCAGATGGTAGAGACCAGAGAAAATATGTCTGCTGGTCACAAAACCAAGCTCTAGGGCACAAGAAAAGACTAAATAAGAAATTTCTAAGGAGGAGGTGAAACCAAGATGGAGGCATAGGTAGACACACTGCGCCTCCTCACACAACAAAAAGGACAACAACAATTTAAAATCAAAAAACAACCAGAACTGACAGAAAATCAAACCTCTTGGAAGTCCAACAACAAAGGAGATAAAGAAGAAACATTCCTCCAGACCTGTAGGAGGGGCGGAGACGGGCAGCAAGGGCCAAGGGGACTAGTGGCAACATGGCCGGATCCAGAGAGGTGGCGGATTGTGGGATGAATGGGGCAGGCAGTGTGACAGCTAGCAGACCCTGCAGCCCCACATTGGCACATAGATAAACCAGAAGGGACAGCTGGGGAGCGAAACAGACCTCACAACCCAGGGCCCCAGCTGGGGGAAATAAAGTCTCAAACTTCTGAGTGAAAACACCCATGGGGGTTGAGGCGGCAGTAGGAGAAACTCCCAGCCTCACAGGAGAGTTTGTTGGAGAGATCCACAGGAGCCTAGAGTGTGCACACCCCCACCCACTCGGTTATCAGCACCAGAGGGGTCCAATTTGACTGTGGGTAGCAAAGAGAGTGACTGAAATCCAGCAGAGAAAGAGGCAGGGGCCATTGCTCCCTCTCGGCCCCTCCCCCACATATAGCATCACAGCTAAGGCTCCGCCCCTTTACATAACGCGTGCGCCCAGACGGGGGGAAAAAAAATGGCCCAAATGAAAGAACAGATCAAAGCCCCAGAAATAATTCAACTAAGCAGCGAGCAGATAGCCAACCTATCAGGTGAACAGTTCAAAACACTGGTAATTAGGATGCTCACAGAATTGGTTGAATTTGGTCACAAACCAGATGAAAAAATGAAGGCTATGCTAAGAGAAACAAAGGAAAATGTACAGGGAACCAATAGTGATGTGAACAAAACTGGTACTCAAATCAGTGGTGTGGATCAGAAGGAAGAAAGAAACATTCAACCAGAAAAGAATAAAGCAACAAGAATTTGAAAAAATGAGGAGAGGCTTAGGAACCTCCTGGACATCTTGAAACGTTCCAATATCCGAATTACAGGGGTGCCAGAAGGAGAAAAGGAAGAACAAAAAATTGAAAACTTATTTGAACAAATAATGAAGGAGAACTTCCCCAGTCTGGCAAAGGAAACAGACTTCCAGGAAGTCCAGGAAGCTCAGAGAGTCCCAAAGAAGCTGGACCCAAGGAGGAACACACCAAGGCACATCATCATTCCATTCCCCAAGATTAAAGAGAAGGAGAGAATCTTAGAAGCAGCAAGGGAAAAGGACACAGTTACCTACAAAGGAGTTCCCATAAGACTGTCAGCTGATTTCTCCAAAGAGACCTTACAGGCAAGAAGGGGCTGGCAAGAAGTATTCCAAGTCATGAAAGGCAAGGACCTACATCAAAGATTGCTCTATCCAGAAAACCTTTCATTTAGAATGGAAGGGCAGATAAAGTGCTTCTCAGATAAGGTCAAGTTCAAGGAGTTCATCATCACCAAGCCTTTATTATATGAAATGTTAAAGGGACTTATCTAAGAAAAAGAAGATAAAAAATATGAACAGTAAAAATGACAGCAAACTCACAGTTATTAACAACCACACCTAAAACAAAAGCAAACTGAGCAAACAACTAGAACAGGAACAGAACCACAGAAATGGAGATCACATGGAGGGTTATCAACAGGGGAGTGGGAGGGGGAGAGAGGGGTGGAAAGGTACAGAGAATAAGTAGCATAAATGGTAGGTCGAAAATAGACAGGGGGAGGGTAAGAATAGGAATAGAAATGTAGAAACCAAAGAACTTATATATGTGACCCATGGACATGAACTATAGTGGGGGAATGTGGGAGGGAGGGGGTGTGCAGGATGGAGTGGAGTTTAGGGGAGGAAATGGGACAATTGTAATAGCATAATCAATAAATATATTAAAAAATAAATAAACAACCATAAGGAAAAGAAAAAAAATCTCATTCAGTTTTCATATAAATACTTCCGGCAAAGTGTTTCTGAACAGACACTCACCTGGAGAAAACCACTTTACTCCCCATGAGGCTGACTCAAGCCATAAGCTTAACAGGGAGGCTAGGACTGTCTTCTAGCTGTGTGGCATTTTCTTCTGATGACAAAGACATCAAAGACACATAGACATAGAAGAAAAAAATAACCATCTTTGGGAGAGAAGGATTAACAAAGATAACCTGAGTTGCAAGACCGAATGACCTCATTTCACAAATATTGTTGATCGCTAATATAAATTTACAAGAGAGAAAAAGACTGTCAACATTTCCAACTATCATCAACACCATGCTTAAGTGTGCAGAGGGCTGCCAGGGTAAAGTACCTCCCCTCTCTGCTGGCTGCAGTGAGACATCCCTGCCTCTCAGCTGCAGCAGGGCAGTGCAGGGAGCAGTGCTGTCCCAGCCAGTGATTCTCCTGGAACAGCTCTTCAGAAGTAAGACAAAACCTGAATTGTGTTCCTACCACCTAGTATGTTCTTCTAGCTTAAGTAAAGGTGATGAGGAAGAAAAAACATACATACGATAAAAATTCTTGTTAGGCAACTTAGAAACAAAGGGACACAGATAATCTAGCTTGTAGGCTTGGAGTCTTCTGACTAACACTAGGGTGAAGATTCTTGTTTCCTAATAAACAGCTTAAAAACATATCCCAAAAAACAGCTCAGGATGGGAAAACTTTGGTTTCCTTCAGTTGTTTAGAAAAATTGGTTATTCAGGAGCTTCTTGTGAAAATCTGTTTCTTCCCTCAAATTTATACAAAAACGTGTTTATTTGTTTTATGGAGCTGCTCTCTGATTGTTCAATGTCTCAAATGTGAAGACAAATTTTTATTCATTTCATATCGTGATTATTTTCTGAAATGATTTTAGAATGGAATGCCATTGTTAAAAGTTATATTTTCATATCACTTTCTAACCATTTGACTTTCAGTTCGTGATAGTATTCCTTCAATGACTCATTTATGTTTTTTTCTGTCAGTTTCACAAGGCACAATGTTAATTTGCTGTATATTGAGAAACAGTAAAGTTAAGTGTTCTTTCTTTATTAAATAATTATTTTTTCTTTTGTGAATTACTAGTCCTGTTCTTTCTGCAATTTCAAATTTTGGTGAGTGTATTTTTTTTTATTGACTTGCAAGAGTTCCCAGATTTTTAGAATCCCAGATTTTCCTGCCTTTTTTTAACATAAAATTGACATGAAGGTTAAACTTCTATTTATTTTAATTAATTAAAATATATATAACATTTTCCAAATCTGGTTCAAAGAAACAAATCATTAGTTAGTTTTTACTTAACAAGCAAGGACAAAATGAAGTAACAAGTAAATCTATAGGATAATGGTAACAGTAATGATGATAATGATGATAATAAACATTATTGAGCACTTATTTCAATACTTACTGAAGGGCAGCAAAATTTTGCCACCCTGAAGCCGCCCTTTTGGGATATTGATTTTAAGCTGTTGTTTTAGAAACAAAACTCAGAGAGAACCTTTGATCCTGCCCCCTTTCCTGCCAAAGAGACTGAGACAGAGAAGCCTGCAGCATGGTTGTTTGTACAAATTTTCTAAGAATCCGTTCTGCTTATAACCAAGCACAACTGGAAACTGGATTTATTTACCAAGACTTGGACTGAAATGTCATGTTTGAAGGAGACATACATAGACTGAGATGTCACCAGAAAGCTTTAAGGAATTGAGATTGACTTTGGAACCAATAAAATCCCCTTGGAAAAACAGCCTGGCATCTCCCTTACATAATTCACAGCAACTTTGTCAGGTAAGGAACAAAGGTTGCTTTCTTGGGGAGATGGCAAAGGAAGAAGCACAAGACATTTTGGGGGACCTCGAGAACCTGAGAGATTCACTGTATTTATAGGTCTTGCAGGCGAAATCTGATGGGAACTCTGAGGCTTGGCTTCTTAGGCTTGGGAGGCTAATTAAAGTTCCATCTGGAGATTCTTTTTGGGAGTTCAGCAAAGCAAATTTTAATTTAATTTAATTTATTGATTGATTTCAAAAATTAAGAGAGAGAGAAAGAGATCGATTTGTTATTGCACTTATTTATGTATTCACTGGTTACTTGCATTTGCCCTGACCGTGGAACAAACCTGCAACCTTGGCATATTGGGATGTGCTCTAACCAAGCGAGCTGCCGGCCCATTTCATGGAGACCTACGATCAATTGTTGTCCTTGTGTTTATGCAAATAATTGGGTCAAACTTAAAGAACTAGAGTTATAAGTAATCAGTGAATAATCAGTCTTAGTTTATCTTTGATAAAAATGAGGGTGAAAATGGGAGAAAAATCATGTTTCAACAGAAACTATCACACACAGTTGTGGATGTTAGATTCCAGTTGTTAATTGTCTGTAAAGATCTATTTTTCTCCTGGAAACCAGACTGGATGCTAAATTTTCTTAGTTTTCTTATATATTTGGCTACAATCCTTTGGCCCAATGTACCTTTTATCTCCCATCCTTTATCTTGTTTTTTGAGATACACCAACTTCAGAGAAATCACCACAGCTGTTCCTGTTTAAACAAGTCAGTGACTGATGGTAAGTACGTAAGCCCCACAGGAATTTACCTAAAGCCTGATGACATCATCAGAGACATTTAAATTGCAGACCAGAAGTATCTATCAGATTGTGAGTGCCTGCCTTCATTCCAGCAAGATTCTCCTGAGCCTTACATCTAAAAATCTTCTCAAGTGAGAGCTTTACAGATTTCAATTATGGTTTATAATTTTCCCGGACCATTAACTTAGATTTTTTAAAAAAATAGACATATCACTCATTAAATACATGAGTGTTTCTATAATATCGGCCTCTCTTTGGGAGCCCACTTGCATCAGTGCCTGTTCAAATGAGGCTGAGCAATTTACTTGAACTGACTTATTCCCAGAACTAAATAATTGCATCCATGAAATATGGAGCAATCTACCAAGTGAGCATCTGGAATGGTAAATTTATTTAAAGCTTTACATATGAGATTGAAGGGAACCCAAGTTTTGCCACACTGAAGCTGTCACTGAAAGGGACTGGACCAAGGCAGGTCTGAGCAGGCATGTCTGGAATGTGTAGGTGCTCGACTTCATGTGGGAAATATTTCATGACACTAGTCTAGGTGATTATTTTTTAAATATATTTATTGGTTATGCTATTACAGTTGTCCCATTTCCCACCTTCACTCCACTCTCTCCTGCCCACCTCCCCCCCCCACATTCCCTCCCTATAGCTCATGTCCATGGGTCATACATATAGTCTAGGTGATTTTGAAAGCACTTTTGTTAAGACAGAAGAGGCAAGATCACAGCAGCAGCAGTGAGCCTAGACTGAGCTGGCTAGACCCAGAAAATGTATTATAGTTAAACAGGCTGATGGGGACACTGGGCCGCAGTGTCCGTGGTGTTATGGATGAGCAGAGACAAGTTCATAGGGACTACAGAAATCCTGTGGAGGAAAAGAGATGGCATGGCTACCCTCTCAGTGAAGGAGAGGGCTGACCCCGTCCCTTGCCTAGACAGGCTTTTATTGGGTTTAATTTGCACAGGAATATAGGATGTATACATAAAATTCATCAATCATTGTAAGGCAGAAATGATCAAGTAATAGGTAACATTCAAAGAGCTATGAGAGCTTATTCTGAGTCAGGGTCAGATGCTTAATAGCCATAAAACTTTGGGGGGAAAAACTGATTTCATGCTTGGACCCTTATCATTTAAATTGAAGGTATTATCAAAGTAGGTTTCCTAGGATTTTATGCATTCTTTCTAAGGCCTGTTCTAGGCCTTAGGGAACCCGCCCTTTCCAGCATAGGGCTGCACCCATTTCTGACATTGTTTCAGGCGTAAGTCAGGGAGGGGAAGTAAGGCAGACAAGAGATTAGGAGACTCCTTGTAGACAGAATAAGGACTCAGGCTATGTAATGCCGACAGGCGAGGGTCCATCATCCCCTTTTACTATAGTACCCCAAGTCCTTCCCTGAGGGCCCCTTTGCAACCATGCTTGTCTTAGGTTGTCCTTCCTTTGAGGAATCTTACCCGTCATTGGCTAACCAGTCATCCTTCTGGGGCCAAGAAGGGTGAAGTGAAAAGGGGCAGTGGCAGCGCCCCTGCCAGGAAGATAAGCTTTGTCTCCCAAGTGGCTTACGGTCTCAAGGTCTTTTTACTCAGCCTTAGCCATAGGGGATTACAGCTTCTGAAACAAGTCTAGGTGATTTGGCAGGGTGGTTCCCAACATCTTTCCCCCTTTTTTTGTGAATGCAATTGTGATTGTTAAGCCAGTGAAACCTAGTATTTGCTGTTCCAGAATTGGATCTTGAGAAAACAACTTCCTTATAGATGTAAAGCCCAAATAAGGATAAAGAGAAGGAGGAACTGGAGGGGGATTGACAGTATGGTAAACCCCCTCATGGGTACACAGGCCAACTGTGGCCACCAGGGAGAGCTGATAGTAGTCACTGCATTGCTCTTTGTTTCCAGCATAAAGTTGCTCCTTCAAAGGAAAGCATAAAGTGTTAATAAGGACAGAAAAACAATCTGGTAATTGCTCAGCAGCATAAGCAGTATTTTTCAGCACTGGTAACCAGTGTTTGTTTTCTTCTAGTGGGCCATCAGGGGGCATCCACACTTCTCCAGTCCGCTGAGTATTGTTAGTGGAAAATGGAGGTTCAACATTCCACCAGTATGTAGTTTAAATACTGGTGGATCGATAATGTGGCCCCAATAGGTATAAGAGGAATTATCCTCAATAGCTAGTCCCTGTCCCCCATAGGCAAGGTATAGTAACAATTAAAAGCAAAGTTTTGGTCGAATTGGCTGACAGCAATGCTAGGTAAGCGATAAACCTGTTTTCTGGTGTGTCCTCCACTTTTGTTTCAGCAAGATCTCCTCGGCTCAAGCATTAAGAGCCTTGATGTCCCCCCATGTGGTGGGGAAATGCCTAAAGGGAACATTATGGGGGTACTGAGGGGTTGTTTCCCTCTGCAGGAGGCTCTTGGGCCTCGGCACCTATCATTGGGGCAAGCCCCATCCTCCTCCGCTGATGGACCCAGACCAAGGGGTGACAGCATGGGTGTCTGTTTTCCTTCTGGCTATTCAGGGTCAGCTGGGTCATCTGGTCTTTCAGTCAATTGGTTCTTGCCTCTAGGTGGCAGAACTTGGTGTCTATTTCGCTCAAGATAAGGCTTTACTCTTTTGGCTGGTAGCCAGACAGCACCAGTAGGAGTGGAAACACATGCATACCCTCTTCCCCATTTTAGGAGTTCTACAGGGCCCTGCCAAGAGTCATCTCCCAGCAGATCTCTATATAAAACCTGAGGGTAAGGCGGTTTTGACTTTTTTGTCTGAAAATGTTTTTCAATTGGAGTACAGAGAGATTCATCACAATTAGAAAAGTATAGGTAAACATGGCTAACATAGTCAAATTTTGGAGGAAGGACTCATGACTCCCCCTTTTTTGTTTTTTAATAAGATTTTTAAAAGTCTGATAAGCCCGTTCTACAATTGCCTGACCAGTTGGATTGTAAGTTATTCCTGTTTTGTGTTGGATATTCCAACGCTGAAGGAAGATCTCAGTAGAATGGGTAAGGTATCCAGGCCATTATCAGTTTCAATTTGCTGAGGCCGTCCTAAATGACTAAAGGCCTCAAGCCAATGGGCTTGTATATTTTTAGCAGAGTGTTCTGTTAAAGCAGATGCATGTAGGGCACCAAAGTAAGTATCAATAAAAATATGAACATATTTTAATTTCCTAAAAGGGAGAGTAATGAATGACATCTGTTTGCCAAATTATTGGAGAACTTAGTCCTCGAGATTAACTCCTGTAAATGGGGGTGCCTTGCTAAGGGCTTGGCAAGCAAGACATTCTGTAATAATTTGCTGAGCTTGGGAGCGAGGAATATCAAATTGCTTTCAGCGCACCTGGCTGTTTTGATGAAAAAACTGATGAGAAGCTGCTGCTTGCTGGAAGGCAGTAAGGACACTAACTAAAGCATCTGTCTTGTTGTTACCATCCACCAGGGGGCAGGCAAGCCTGAATGGGATCAAATATGCATAATGAAGAGGGGGTGTTCTCACTTGTCAAGGAGGGACTGTAGGGTCAAAAATGGGTTAAATAGATTGGGGTCAATAGAAGTCTTAATTAATGCCTGATCTAGATGCAGAATAGTGTAAACGGTATAACCTGAGTCAGAGACTATATTCAAAGGTTCCCAGGGCCATTGACAAAGGACCATGATTACAGCAAAAATCTTGGCCCTTTGGCTAGAGGAATGTCCCGAGGATACAAAATTTCTCCAGTTTTGCCCTCTTTCCAAGCAACAGGAACCCATCTGTTTTTTCTGGACCCGTCAAGAAGCACAGTTCTTGCCCCAGTTATTGGTGTTGGACTGACCTTTTCTGCTAGCCTTATTTGAAGGAATGGAATGTTTTCAAGCAATCTATCTGAGGGCAGGTTAATTTCTAGTCCTCCTACATAGTCAGCTATGGCACACTGAAACTCTAAAGATTGAGCTGGCAATTGTTGTAAATAGACTCGAGTTAAGGGGATGTGAATAAACGCAGGGTCATATCCAAACAACTGCTGTGTTCGCTCACGTCCTTTTATAATAAGATGGCACAATGCAGTTATATAGGTGGTAATAGTATGTTGTAGTTAAATGAGACAGAAAAAGCCACTCTATCATTGCTAAGTGGGGTGATAGCTGTCCTATAAGACCTGTTGTGGTGCCTAAGGTTGGGAAACAGAAAAGCCTGACAGGAAACTGTGAGTTAATTCTAGGTAGTTGCCGCTACTGAATATGTTGATTTACTACAGTTAATTCTCGTAGGGCCTCAGAGGACAGTTTTCTGGGGGAATTAAGATCCGGGTCCCCTTTAAGGGTATTAAACAAATGAGTTAATTGTTGGGTAGGTATTCCAAGGCTGGGTCACACCCAGTTAATTGCTCCCAGGAGTGGTTGGAGGCAATTAAGAGTTAAATACTTGGGTGGATTAATTTGAAGGACTATTAAAAAGGGTATAGCCTAACTATTTCCAAGGCTCTGAGTGATGGATTTTTTTCTGGAGCAATTAGTAGCCCAGTAGAGGCTACAGAATTTTTAAGAAAGGAAACAGTTTTTCTAAAATATCTTGTGAAGGAGCATTGATCAGGGTGTCCTCCATATAATGATAGATAATTGGATTAGGAAACTGACCTCTTACTGGCTGAATCGCTGTAGGAACCAGATGCTGGAAAATAGTTGGGCTGTTAAGCATTCCCTGAGGCAAAACTTTCCATTGAAACCGCTGTAAAGGCCCAGAAATAGTTAATGACTAGGAGGGAAAATGCAAAACGCTCTGGAAGCCTTTCTGCTAAAGGGATTGTAAAGAAACAACGCTTAAGGTCAATAACTACAAGTGGCCAATCCTTTGGAATGCAGGCTGGACTGGGGACTCCCAGCTGTAGGGGCCCATAGGTAGGAGGGATTCATTGATTTTTCTTAGATCATGAGTAAGCCTGCATTTGCCAGATGTCTTTGGTACAACAAAAATGGGCGTATTCCAAGGACAGTTAAAAGGTTCAATATGACCTGCTTGTAATTGTTGTTTAACTAAAAGGCAGGTCTGTTCAAGTCTCTCTCCTTTAACTGGCCACTGATCAACCCATACCAGCGTATTGGAGAGCCAAGTAAGTGGTAGGGGAGTTATAAGAGCAGTGGCCACTAGGGAAAATGTGGCAGAGAGATTTGTATCCCCCATTGACTGAGGAGATCATGGACCCAAATATTAAGGGGCATAGGCAAGATATTTGGTCGAATTCTCCCTACCTGTCCTTCTGGTCCATAACATTTAAGAGACCATACACTGACTTGTGGTTGAGAAACTCCTAAAACACCTGTTACAGGCATTCTGCTGTCTGTTAGAGGCCATTCCAGAGGCCAAAACTGATTTGAGATAACAGAGATGTGGGCTCCCATATCTATGAGGCCATGAAAGGTCTTCTCCTTTTATTAGTAAGTTTATTTCATTTAATTGGTTCTGTCCAAAAAACTGATTCTCTCTACTACTGAAGCCTCCTTCTCCCCTCACTGTATTTTGAGTCCTTGAGATTACATAGGGGAATAGGAGTAGCTGAGCAATACACGTTTGGGCAAAAATAATATGATAACCAGAAGCTTTAAGCATGATTTCAATTTTCCCTTGATAGTCTGAGTCAATGATCCCTGGCTGAACAAAAATACCTTTGGTAGTGATACTCTATCTCCATAAGATTAAACCGATCATTCCTGGGGGTAAAGGTCCCCAGACAACAGTGGTTGCTATAATTATTTGATCCTGTTCCTTTAAGATGAGCTCATTGGTGGTGACCAAGGCCAGCCCTGGGCTTCCACAGGTGGCTGCATGAAGGTCGGAAACTGTGCATTTATCTGCATTCCCTGATTTGATTGCTATTCTAAAAGCCCCGATTAGGGTTGGGGGTGCTGGAGCGGGTGCCCCCTTGGAAGTTTCCCTGAATAGGTTGGCTGTTTTTGTCAAAATTAGAGTGGCATTCCTTTGCCCAGTGTCTGCCCTTGCCACAGCGCAGACAATCCTTAAGGGGAAGCTTGTCATTACCTTTTCCCCCTTTCCATGTGGATGAACGTCCTTGCTCAAGTGACCGGGCTTTCCATAATTGTAACTTCTGGGATCTCCCATAATTGTAGCAGCCAAGAGAGAAGCGTGATGCTGCTGTGTGCCGACATCCTGGCAAGCCTTGACAAACTCACTGATGTCTCTGGTGGTAGCTCGCAGGGGTCCTGTAATGGTCCTGCAGTCTTTGTTAGCATTTTCATAAGCTAGCTGACACAAAAGAGCTTTGGCTGCTCTGTCATTATCTTTTTGCCTTTCAGTAGCTTCTAGGAGGTGATCAATAAAATCAATATATGCCTCCACAGCACCCTGATGGATATTGGTAAAGGAAGAAGTTTCCCTGGCCTGAGAAGCAGGCACAACTTTCATGGCTCTGAGAGCAATTTGAGCACTTTAACTAAAAGCATGAAGATCAAGCCTGGCTTGATCCACAGTGGTGGCAAAATCACCAGACCCAGGTAACATAGGGAGGGTGACAGGATTACTCATTTGTGCATTCTCGGTGCTTGGTGGCTGGCTGGCTGAGAGTACTCCTAATGCCAGACTGTGAACTGAGCTGGGGTTAAGACTGTCCTGGCTGGAGCCATCCAGTCACAAGGGGCCATTCTATAGCTCTCAGTGATGGCTTGAAATAGCCTGTTAATATAAGGAGACTGAGGCCCATTTTCTCTAATGCTCCTTTTTAGATCCTTGTAAAGGGAAAAAGGAAGGGGTTCATGGACATTTCTTTGACCCTTGGCTATAATGGGGAAGGCTGAAAGGGCATCTAAATCCCCAGCACCTGCTGCCTGCCGAAGGCACCGTCGCATGGCCCTAACAGGATATCTGTCTAAGTCTTCTGGCTGTCTTGGTGGAGAGTCATTCTGCAAGGAGGAACACTGCCAGGTTTGAAGTAAGGAGAGATGGCTGTGAGGCAGGTCCTCTGGTGGGGCTGAAGGCAGAACTTTCATAGCTGGTTCTTCCACTACATCATTTATGACTTCTTCCTCTGAACTAGACTCTTTATCCTCCTCTGTGACTAGTTCTGGTTTCTTAGCACATATGGGCAGGAGACCAGTCCTGACTAGCCCACAAGTTATTAAGTTTTGGGCCCCGATAGAAACACCACTGTCCTTTAAAGATCTTAACTTACCGCCTGCATCTTCCCTAACCTCGATATCTAAGGTTCCCTTGTCAGGAAAAGCAGGGTAGTATTCCTTTCTAGTTCATAAAAGCCGAATGAGATGCTGTTCCTTTACCTTACAACCCACTCCCCGGGGGAGCTGCTGTAACACCCGTGGGTAAACTTCCTGCTCTTCAGATAGCCAGAACCCATTCTTGCTATTCAAAGGCTCCTTTTTACTTTCCATTGTTGGCTTTTCAGATTCTGTCACCTGTCCTCAACCATAACTAGTTAGTTATTGAGGGAAATAGTGTGGTGGGTCGAAATGAGTCCGGTTGAAAATGAAACACTCATTCACAATCCGCTTTTCCTTATACAAGCGGATGGAGGGAAAAGGCAAAATCAAAAGGACCATAACAGGCGTCTCATAAGAAAGAATTTGAAATTGTCCTGTAACTAGTTGATATTTTTAAAGCTGATTAAAAGGGAAAATCTTTGCTCTTTCTCTCAAGCCTAGACCTAATTGGGGCTTGTGCTGCGGGGATGGACTTGTGAGTGTTTTTACAGTGTGCTTCTCATTGTGTGGACTTTTGCTTGTAGCTGTTGAGAAACCTGCTGTTCTGTCCCGGTCCACGTCCAGCTAATCCTGTCACGGGTGTCTTCTAGTGGTGAGCGTCCTTGTGACTCTTAATGGCTCAACCCGTGCCTGCAAGATTGTGGCAGATGCTTGGGAGAGCAAGGCTCCTGCTTACTAAAGAGGGTATAGTTGCAAAACGGTTACAAGAAGAGGGTGACCTAGGAAGAAAACCTATTTCCTCTGAAACCCAACACACCCTACGACCTAACGGAAAAGCAATGTGTGTCATCAGCCCTTGCCTGGGCTGATGGGCATATTCCAACCAAGTTGGTGTGTTGTCCACAGTGATGGCTCGTGTAGCCCTGGGTCCCTGTTCCAGCACCAGCTGATGTGGACACTGGCCCGCAGTGTCCTCGGTGTTATGAAGGAGACGAGGCAAATTCACACGGACTACAGAAATCCTGTGGAGGAAAAAGGAAGACATGGCCGCTCTCTCTCAGTGAAGGAGAGGGCTGGTCCCATCTCAGGCCTAGACAGGCTTTTATTGGGTTTAATTTGCCTAGGAATATAGGGTGTATATGTAAAACTCATCAACCATTGTCAGGCAGAAATGATCAAATAATAGATAACATTCAAAGAACTATGAGGGCTTCTTCTGAATCCGGGTCAGATAGTTAATGGACCATAAAACTTTGGGGAAACAAACTGATTTCATGCATGGACCCTTATCATTTACTTGAGGGTATTAGCAAAATAGGTTTCATAGGATATTTTGCATTCTTTCTTAGCCCTGATCACCTTAGGGAACCCGCCCTTTCCAGCACAGGGCTGCACCCACCTCCAGGATTGTTTCAGGCTTAAGTCAGGGAGGGGAAGTAAGACAGCCAAGAGATTAGGAGATTTCTTGCTGGACAGAATGAGGACTGAGGCTTCATAATGCCAAAGGGCGAGGGTCCATCACCCCCTTTTTCTATAGTATCCCAAGTCCTTCTCTGAGGGCCCCTTCATGATTGTGCCTGTATTAGGTTGTCCCGACTTGGAGGAATCTCACCCGTCATTGGCTAACCAGTCATCCGCCTGGAGCCAAGCAAGGTGAAGTGAAAAGGGGCAGAGGCAGCACCCCTACCAGGAAGATAAGCTTTGTCTCCCAAGTGTCTTATGGTCCCAAGGTCTTTTTACACAGCCTCAGCCACTGGGGATTAAAGCTTCTGAAACCAGGCAGGGTGGTTCCCAACAAGAGGCAAAAGGAGAGTCCTTAGAGACGGGTTCAGGGAGTTAGCCAGGGATAAAGTGCTGGTGCCTGCAGCTCCCCTAATTGCAAGTCTTGTGTGGACCCTTAGAATTTAGGAGAGAGTAAGAGTAAAAGTAAAAGCCTGAGAAAAAAAGGAGCACAGGCATGCTACAAGGAGAGTATGTGTTTGGTCCTTCTTCATGAGGGCTCTTATCTCTCTTCTAAAGGTTTAGGAAAGATCTCAGGGGAGGGTCTTAAAAGAATATTCAATAGCTTTCCAGCTATGTGCTTTAATATGTTGAAACATCAAAATGAGCAGATAAGGGAATGCAGGTTTATTCTCTGATCAACTTCACTGTTTTACTTTTATCTTGTGCTTGTCAGGCTCTAAATGGGCTTTTGTTATTTATTTCCCCCAACTTCATGTGTTCTGGGATTTGGCTGACACTAATTGCACCAACTGGGTCTTCGTTATTTTTTCCCCTTGACTGGGATGATTTAAGCTGCTCACTGTTGGGTTGGGGAGGAGAGGTATAAACCATCTGCTCCTTAGTGTCCTTGGTTAATAAAGGTAAGATGTTGTGATTTATTAGGAGACTATTAATTGCTTGGTCATGGTTAATGATTTTGTCTCAGTTTCCCTTATTAAGAAGCAAGACTGAAGGAGCCTTTGACCATCACCCCTTTCATGCCCTGGAGATTTGAACAGAGAAACTTGCTTTAGGAAAGGAGCCCCTGCTTAATCACCTAAAAGTCTTCCTGTTAGAAGGGAGACTCAAAGCCCATTGGCTCGATACTTTCGTGTCCCATTGTGTCTGAGCTGCCTAGAGAAATTTCCTGCCATGTCTCTTCTGCTCTTCCTCAATCCCTGTAAATCACCCCTTCTCACTTCTGAAATCTAACACCCTGTTCCCCTTTTATCCTTTGTCCAAAAATGTCGTATATTTCATGTCGCCTCACTGCCTTTGGAGTTTTCATGTCTATGCAAGTTCTCCATGCACATGGATTAAGAACTTGGCATTCTCCTGTGAATCTAGATGAACTTGGAAGGTGGGAGGAAAAGTATTCATCTTTTTAGTTCCCCCACCACTATTATGTTATTTCTTTTAGAAATAATTATTTGAATCCTTAAACAATAATCTAAAGTAGCTAATGTCACTACTTTAAAGTAGAACAAATCTGACCATTGGAAAGCTTAATTCAGTAGGGCAGAAGTTAGCACTTACAGACAGTAAATACCAGTGCACGGTGTAAAACTCAAATCTGCACTAATCCAGCATCTGTAAACTTTCCAGCAATTAGAAGGTAGAGTGGAAAGGGCATCCTGATTCCCACTGACGAGGTCCATCATCACAAAATTCACTACATATCCTTCCTTCTTTTTATCATGTTTTATCTTTCTAACACAAAGGACTGGAGTAAAAAGTATCTGGTTGGCTGAAGTGTATGTTTGAGTGGAATAAAATTGAAATGTAGTCAAAATTGTCAGGAAGAGCAAGGAAACAGCAGTACTGTCTTCAAATTCTATTAAAAATGATTCTTTTTCTTGCTCAGAGGACATGAAAATATTTCTGACTAACTACTGCCCTCTCTTGACAACATTTATATAATCTTTATTTATGTTTTAGGTGTATTTAATGGTAGGGTTACAAGAAATCTCATCTGCAAAGATGAATAATAAAGTCCCAGGGAATCAAAGGGCCTTGTGCAAACAGCTCTGGCTGGTTAATGAGAAGACAGAATGAGACCTCGGGTGTCATGGCCTACCATCCACCTGTTATTACCTACATTAAAAACAGTAACTATTTTTGCCTAACAATATTTTTCATTCTATGAGCCTAAAAAACAAAGTTTACAATATTCAGAGGAATTAAAAAATATTTTAAAAGTTTAAATTAAATATTTGTCAAGTTAAAAAAAAATCATACAGCATAGAAAAGTGGGACAAGGGAAAGAAACATCGTTTCCTCTCCACCTGATTCCACTCCGGAGGGGGCCACCTTGAACTATTTCTTCGTCATTCTAGGAATTACGTATATGATTATTGTTTTTAGTTGAACTACTGTCCTCCATCTTTATAAAAATTTAAAAGATATATTTTACAGTTTATTCCATATTATCACTCAGAGATATAACTTATTTTCTTAATATGGCTTCCTTTTAT
The DNA here is from genome assembly GCF_022682495.2 of Desmodus rotundus. NCBI lineage: Eukaryota > Metazoa > Chordata > Mammalia > Chiroptera > Phyllostomidae > Desmodus > Desmodus rotundus. The sequence goes on from NC_071388.1 coordinate 171,136,808, forward strand.
TGACAATTTTGAAGAGGACAGGCAAGTTCCGAATGTCCTCAGTTTAGGTGTCCCTGATCTTCCCTTACAATTAAGGTAGGTTGTGTATGTTTCCTTGGGCTGCTCTGGTGTCAGGCTGTTTTGTTCTCAGTTCATTCCATCAAGGGGCTCATGATTTTGATTTGTCTCACTTCTGATGAGGGGTATTAATTTCCATCACTGGATCAAGGTGTTGTCTGCTGGCTTCTCCATCGCAAGCTACCCCGTTTTTCTGCTTCTGCACACAGAGAGAATTTGAGTGGCAGAAGCGCTCAGCTAAGGTACAAAATGAAAATAATTACCTTTTCCAATCCTTTCTCTCAAGTAGCAGTAATAGAATAGGTTTTAGATGCTAATTATTATTCTCCCAATACTGGTGATTATGCATTTTCTGGCTTCTCATTTAACTTCAATTGCTCTTTGTGGAGGAAGATGCAGATTAATAAGGTATTTCCAACAGTTGTACATGGAGCGTCAGGAATGCCATGGTACATTAAACAATTTGTGTAACTGAGATTTGTGATAGGTAGGTCTCTATATAACATGCAAAGTGTAAGAATAATTCTTTGCATATGCAGCTAGATGGACATTGAACAGCAGAAATACTCGACAGTGTTATTTTCCTTAAAACATTTAATAAGACAGTCAGTTTACAAAATTATATTGAAATTTCAGTCATGTAAATTTTTATTTTAAATTTTGATATTCATTAAAAATGTGTACTTTTCATTTATATTTTAAGAAATGATTATGAGTATTCCTAAATATTCTGAATAATTAGGAGAAAAGGCTTCTTGAAACCATGAGCTTTTAAAATGTTAATATTTAATTTATATTTTGGACAAAATATTTTAAATTGCATGCACTTGAGGTGGAACAAAATTATGTGACAATCTTGTTTATAACACAATTGTTAGGTATTGATTTTATTCATTAGTATTATTAATTTGCTGAAATGAAATCAAGAAAGACCAATGGCAGGAGGTAAATATATAAATCATTATGAATTACGTATGTATTTAGTTCATTATTCACCCAAGCATTACTGGCTAAGGAAGCAAATACCCAAATATGCACAATAAAAATTCAATTGGTATGCTTTGGTAGGTTCTCAACTTTCCGCCTTTACAGTGGCTTTACAATGACACATTGTGTTATGGCTTCACTATGTGCCATACAATTTTATCCTTATGAAGTATATTGCTCTAAGCAGGATATAAATTTGCAAACATAATAACTTGTAACATTGAACACACAGTCTTCATAAAGCCTTCATGCTTCCCACTTTACTATAATACAGGCAAAGAGTTTTCTGAATTATCATTCACCCGATATTGACAACCTATTATGTGAAACTATTGTGACATTAACAGTTAACAAACCAGATACATTCCTGTTTTCCTCTAACTTACATTTTAGTACACTTTTAGTACATTTTTCAACATAGAAGTCAGGGGGCATATTTTGGAATATGACATAGCTTTTGTCCATACAATGGCACACACACACTGTGCCAGTTTTCTTTATTGGCATGACACATTCTGACTGAATTAATATGTGGTGTTGACTACATATGTAGTATGTAGTCATATCTGCAGATGGACTTATCGGAAGACTTGGAGAAAAGGTCTGGCCATGGGGAAAATGTTTACGAACAAAAGAAAGCAGAAGAAAAATAGGAAAATGTCAGCGCAGCCAATAGTATCCTCAGCATTTAATAAGTAGAATTGAAAGAAGCAAGAAACAAGGACATATACATTTAAACAGAGTGTTGTATCAGGTTAGAGTGGTATTCTACCCAGTAGGAGAATAAGCTTGACTAATTGGTAACGTAGCATGTAATAAGCAGCCACAAAACCCCATCCTCTGCAGGTCCATGGAAACAGTGACGAACAGCTGCTATCCGTTGTGCACGCACAGAAAAGCAAGGTTAATTAAAAGTACTGTACTTGCCAATTCAGTCCCATTAACAGCAAAACCAGTTCAGGAAAGGATATTTTCATGGCATGATTTTTTTCTGAGCTCTATTAGGACTGTGTCAGATCCACATATCAGTGATTCACAAGACAGCTTAGAAAGCAGGGTGCCTGCCAAAAACCCACCTGAATGTAGAATATATTTCTACTTCTTTGACCATATTGTTCTCTTTTGATGTGGAAGTCATTCAGAATCCAGGTGACCTTCATTATAATCAAAGTCAGTCTAAACAATGAAAGCAGAGAGACGATATGAGTTTTCATCCTCACACAAAACTTTAAGTAATGAGATTGACGTAGAATTTTCATGGTTACTTTCATGTCACCGAGTGCACCTTCCACAAAAAATGGACAACTGAGTAATGTATGATATTTTAGGCTCTCAAAACTACATGTCACTCAGCATAGAAATAATCTTCCATGTGAACATTCCCTTCCAGCACACGGATTAGAGTGCTCTTTTCCATCTTGAATCATTTCCCCTGAGAATGTGTTCCAGGCGTGTTTTGTGCACAGCATTTACCACTCACAACCGATAGGGCCCCACATTCATTTCACTCTGTCTGAAACCACCGGAACTCCAATCCATCCCACAGTCTCTCCTCCGCTTTAGAAGTTGTCAATATCCATAAATTGAGATGAAACTTTCCCATTTGTGATGTTGTACAATTGTTATAAATGATATTTCAACACATAGTTTATACAACTGTTTTTTTAGAAAATGTGGATAAATAATATTATACTCTACTCTTTCGTAATTTTCTTTTTTCACACTCCATCATTATGATTCTAAAATATATGTATGTTTACATAGATGTGTGGCTTTACTTCCTTTACTCTAGCTACGGCATAGTATTCCATTCGTTAAAACCTGCAATGAATTTTTCTACTCCTCTACTGAGGAGCAGTGAGTTTGATTAGTAGCTGGCACTTGTTTTTGTTTCAGTGAACATTCTCACACATGGAGGCTTTTCTACAGGTAAGTGTGTCTTCAGGAGCAATACGTGAATGGAGTTGCTGAGTTCTACAACAAGCAGCGGTTTTGTATATACACAAGGTATCGCTAAACTGCGCTACAAAGCAGTCTCACCACAGCTCTTCATTATCTCCTCACATCCTTGCCAAAAAGTGCTGTCATAATTTTTTTTGATATGACAAAGGTAAGTTCTATGAAATAAATTTTACTAAGCAGTAAGCCATAATTATAAAAACACAATTTACTTACAAACTCAATAAACAAGGAACAAAAGATTCATATTTAGTGCATAATTCCTTAGTGATAACTACATAGGGTTTCCTAAACTTTACAATAAGTTCTTGCACCAAACAACAAAAACATAACACACATTCACAAGTTTAAGAGAAGTGAATGGAAAATGGTAAATAAACTTAAATAGTGAAGAGGGTAGGAAGGAGGAGTCTTCAGGAAAACCACAAAAGGAAAGGGTGGCTCCTACAGAGCAGGACTCAAAGGGGAGGGCCCTGGCCATTGGACAGGATGAGAAGCATGGACAGCACTGGAGAAAAGCACATTGTACTTTGCATCCATTTCCAACACCCAGCACCCATTCAGTCAGGCTGGAGACCTAAGGTGGGGACTCAGCTAAGACCCAGCATCCCAGAGCTGGGGCAGCCCCAAAACAGTCCCTCTCCGGGGTCCTCCTCCTATTGCATTATGCTCTGCCTCTTCCAGTATGCCTGCATTTCTTTCACTTTGATCCAATTGTCCTAACCTTGGGATACTGGGTTTCCTGGAAGTACAGAAAAGAGAGCTTCCTACCCAAGTCTCCCTTGTCTATACAATCTCCCAACTCTTGCCCCAGGGAATGGTATGAACTCTGGGGAGAAGCACAATTTAGATAGAGCTGTTGTTCTATTGGGAGAATTTCCTTCTGGGCTCAGCCTGAAGAGAGACAAATACATACAAAAGTGGAATCAAAGAAAGCAGAAGTATTAGAATTGTCACCCAGCGAGGATGACACTGCCTAGTTGAGTTGGGGTGGGACTGAAGCAGCCTGCCCCAGAGACTCACTGTGAAAAGACTCACTATAGCAATTCTTCCAAATCATTACCTCAAAGTCTCCCTGGAGCAGGCATCATTGTTTATGTACAGTAGCAAATGGTCAGTATTAATATCTTTAGGCCTGTCATAGGTAAAATACTATCCTTTTAATTCCAGTTTACAAAAATAGGAGTAATATTCAAAATAATGGTTGCCTATTTTTCTATCTACTTTATATAAATACATAAACAGCTCAGGTAAATTTTTAATCCTTGTGCACACTTTGTATGAACTCCTCTCTATTATACTTACATATATTCTTAAATATACATATTTAAGTATATCAATAATTGATCCACAAAATATATCTGTGCATTCTCTAGTGTTTTGCAAAAAGAAAAACTATATTATTATGAAAATATTCATTTAATGGCTTCACTTCATACATAAATACATGTTTGTATAGAACACATGAGCGATGACTGTTCAGTTTGTTGGGAAAAACGACTTTTCATTGTGTCAGGGCTGTATACACAGGGTAGCCGGTAACTCATCGCGGCAAATACGCTATTGGGCGTTTTTTATACCTTTGTTTGCACCTCTGCTTGCACCTCTTCCTAGGACTGTAACCAAGTGTGCCCTGACTGCCTTTTGTCGCAGGTAGCGGCTGTCGGAGTCTGTGAAGACTGCAGACTCTGTCCGAATGGCGCTTGGAGAGCGGACCTGGGTCGTCCTAGGTGTCGCTGCCTACAATCCCACCCCTGCCCTTGTGCACGAGCTTCTGCAGTAATATCTAGCAGCACAGCTGGTCCAACACTTTGCGGTTGGCCTTATTAAGATTCACGTTTAGGGACGTCTCTTATCTTGCCCTGGTCGTTGAGCACTTCGCCTTCCCGGGACACAGAGGCTGAGCTCTCTACACCCACCAGCTCCGAGTCATTGAAGTTTTGCAGCTGGTTTCCGTCCGTGTCGCACGCTTGGTCCTGCGTTCCATTCTCTGACCTGATCCCAGGGACCTGGGGCCCAGCGCTGTCAGGGGAGCAGTGCACACTGCTGCGCATTAGGATCCCGTAGACCAGCAGAGCCAGCCTTGCTCCGCTGCACATGGTCCTTGGCCACTAGCACAGGCTTTGCCGCCAAGTAGGACGGCGATCAAAGGTTCCTGCAAGTTTCTGCGCCGCAGTCACAACCCAAAAGGAATCGCCATGTGGTCCTAGTGTCTGAGGAGAAGCCGCAGGAACGAACAGGAGCAGCAGGAGGAGCTGGAGGACTTGGGTGCTGAGGCCGGTTTTCAGGTCAAAAGTTTGCAGACACGCAGAACTAGAAGGGAGCTTGACACTGAGAGAACAGGGCGAGGAGAGAGATGTAGAAGGAAGAAGAGGAGGCAACAAGCTAAAGTGGGGGTGGAGGACAAAGTGGCCTAAGTCCACCAGGAGACAGAAGTCACGTGATTAAGGAAAAGAGAAAGTCGAAGGAGAAGAAGGGAAGAGACGGCCCAGGTGAAGGCGGCGCCTGAGGAAGCAAGTTGGAAGCGCCTTCTCTGCTCTGAAGTCCCTCTGGCTGCGCCTGAAGCTGTGGCTTCTTTTGCTGCTGCTGCAGTGGATACAGAGGTGACCGGCCTTCTGCTCCTACTGAAGCAGGGTGCAGCCAAGAGGAGGGCCCCAAAAAGGGATTTGTAATGGGGTCCAGAACTCAAGATGTTCAGGAAATACTAGAAAATATATGTAGGATGTCATCACCCCCACAAGCCTGAGCTGGGGGAAGGGACACATGGAGCAGGGCCATTTGGAGCTATTTTGTACAGCAACGGCTTTGCAGCTAATCCCTGGCATGATCGTTTAACATATCTATAACCTGTTTTCATAAATATGTTAAATAGCTGTGGCCATGCTTTGAGCCAGGGGGATGGGAGTGACTTCCACCCAAGATCTAACTGGGAAGCAGCTCCCCCTGGTTACAGCACCTACGTGAGAACTTGGAGATGACTGGCTCCATACCATGGGGCCACACCTGCCCAGACTTACTATGGCAGCCCAGAAAGCTGGAAAATACGGAAATGCTGGCTGGTGTAACTGATTGTGGGAGAGTCGGAATTGGGGCTGCAGAGGAAGGCACTGGGATTTAAACTCAGGTGCGGCACCCTTACTGGAGAGAGGACCTCTTGGTTTTGGAGGAGAAGGGAGAGGACCATTTGGCTTTGGTGGAATAGGGGGAGAGAACCACGGGGCTTTGGCAGAGTGGGGACCCCCTGGCGGTGACACTGCTGATGGTGCAGGGAGCTTGAATCGCGGACTTCCACTCCTTTTCCTGAGATATGGTACCCCGGATTGGGCAGAGGGAGAAGGAGGGACTGTGTGCATCTGTGGGTATTCTACAGGATTTTAGTATTTTAATGAGGACTTTTAGTATTTTAATTAAGTCACTACTCTAAGTTTGTATACTTTTAAAATAAATAATTTCTTTCCTTTTCACCAGTCTCTAGCATTAAGAGACGTCTGTCCTCTGGCTGGGGGGGGGGGGGCGGGGGCAATGGGAACCTAGTAGGTGTAGTGGGGGAACCCCCAGAGAGAAAGGGGCCATCCTTTCTGTAATAGTATATTGTGAACCGCCCCCCCCCCCCAGCCGACTGTTCTGTAACAGTTTCCATAAATGCCCTGAAAGCTCAGAATGGTCCAACCCTTTTACATTTCAATATAGGGCATTCTGTGTCTCCTCTTAGTCCTGGCTTTTGGAGCTCTAGATGACCTGTTTGGACACTTTCAAACTTTCTGTGGCTCTTACTGATGTGAAGAATTGAAACTGTGAGATTGTGCTCCCACAAACATTCAATTTTTAAGAATTTTAGAGTGAAAAATGTTTTTCCTCTTTATTTACAACTGAAGTTTGTTTGGAGAAATGCGTACATACTGGTAAAGCATGAAGATTCCCAGGACAAATTCACTTGCTGAGGATTTCTAACAGGAATCCCTCTATTGGGAACTGTAAATTAATTTTTTTAACAGAAAATGACATGGGAAGAGGAGACAATAAGGAAAGGCCACATCCTCCAAGAGGCCCTGGAGGCTTCCAAGTCCGTGGGTAATTTAAGAACATTTGTAAATTTCTGCTCCAGGAAAAGAACTCAGATCTATTTTTTTTAAAAAGGAAATAGAACCATCAATAACCATTAATGTGTGCATGTTAATTATTTGGATCTTAAAAATTTGATGAAATGGCAATTTAGTGGGAGTGTTTCCTGTTACTATGATTTGGACCTAACATTTAAATAAGCTGTATTAGTTCTGCATGCTTTTCCTAAGACAAAATTATAATGCTTCTTGTTTCAATGCCTTTCTGGCTGTCTTATTTGAGATTTAATTCTTCCTCCAGGAAGACAAAGTTTTGCTTATTCTTCACCATTATTGGCCAGACACTCCCTGCTTCCTCTTAGTATATTCCTGGGGGTGTCCAGATTGCTTACCTGCAATGATGCTTCCAAGCACATCTACACAGTAATGTGTCTCTTTGTCTCCACTGCATGTGTTCACTGATTTATGTTGCAGTGTTTACATGTGTGTGTTCCATGTGCAGCTCTGCCTCTAGAGTAAGCTCACACACAGAGAGCCTGAGGTGAACATCCCCCAATAATCAAGCAGACAAGATAAGTTTTTTACTAAAGCACCCAAAGCTATTACTGACTTTGGCTGTTCTGTCTTTGGCCTTGCTTCACGTCACAGATGAACCCCATTAAAATCCTTACTCCCACGTGAATTCTGACACGAGTTCAATCTGTAGAAATACTTCAGAATTTCCAAGACTCCCTCTACAAAGTCACTACTCAACTTCAGTAAAGGGAGCCGCCAGGTGGGGAAGTTTGTCGACTTCACAGCCTGGGTCATGGGCTCCACCCCGGACAGTCGGGGAACGTGCAGGACGCATCCACCTGTTGTCATATAATTTTTAATTGCTGCCGAATTGATATTTATGAATGGATGTTCTATTGTTGATTTGATTATGTTTCTCAGATTTCTTACGAGACAGTGTTCATGTTTGATGGTTTACTCTTCTGAAGAATGTCTGTTTTATGTCCCTTGACCATTTAAAATATGTTTTCCTCTGTCTTGTTCTTGTTTAAACAACAGATGTTTCTTACATATTCTGGAAAAATCCCCTATTGGTTTTGCAGGTCAAGATCATCTTCTCCAAACGTGTCTTGTCTCTTCAGTGTGTTTAGAGTGTTTGTGTCACATATGAAGTAATAGTTAAGTCAGTAAATATAGCACTCATTTCCTCAATGTCTTATGCTTTTAAAATCTTATTTTAAATAGTCTACCAACCTTTATACAACCAATATATTACTTTACACTTTCTTCTCAAATTTTACTTCTAAGTATTTCTCTTTGATATCTTCCTTTTTGTCTTCTCGTGCAGATATGTCAAAGTTCTTCTGCTTGTTTTTGCCCTCTTTATCTTCTATATCAAGTTTAGTATAGGTGTGGCAATTTCTTAAAAATTAATATTGACTGGAATTGCACCGGATTAATAAATTGATTTTGGAAGAATAAGCTTGAATAGCCCGGAGGAGCTGGCATGTAGTGGCCTGGTGGCTGTATTGCCCGTAGCTATGAGACAGGCAACTGTTTCGTTAAAAGTCGAAGTAAAGGCTGAGGTGAAGGCTGGCTTCATGGGTGTGGACCCGGTGCAGCCACTCTCGGCACTGTGCTCAGTTTCATGTCCTGCTACTGCCACCATTTAAAATTCTATAAAGTCCTCCATATCTCATTTTGTGCTGGGCCCCCCAACTTATGTGGCTGGCCCTGGAGAGTATGTGGGATAGTTGCAAACACAGGTAGACGTATGGTGGGTGTGTATAAAGTTCTCTTAGCTTTTATTTTCTCAGTGAAATGGGAAGTATAGGATATGTATCTACACGCATTGCTTCTGCATTAAATCTCAAGTTCTCACACTCAGTGCACTAATTCTCACTGTGCCTAACCTGCTGTTGGTCTGTGTCCATAGTTTTCAATCACTGTGATTATATTTTAACTTTAGAAGTACTATTTGGTTTTCTTTCAACTCTGCCTTTTCTCATAAGTTGGTGTTTTTTCGCTTAATGCTTTTAAGTTCTTATTCTGTCTACAATAACTTTAATCAGATTTTCTGGTCTTTCTTTTCTCTGGGTTTCGAAGTTTGTAGGACTCTACTCATCCTGTTGGCCATGTATGCGGTTAATCAGTATAATGCCAACAGTTTGGGTAATGTACTCATCTTTACAGTGAAACGATTTGTGAAAATTGTCTTAGATTTTGTCTTTTTTTCGGAGAGGTTGTGCATTTGCTTATGCCAGGTATCCTAAATAACTGCTATCATTCTATCTGGAAACTTTTTGTCAACCTTTCAATAGGCATTTCATTTCATAAAACTGTGAAAAGGCATTGAGGTTATCAGAGCAACACAACTTACTGCCATTACTAAAAAATTGTTACATAAAGTATACAATTTATGATCCAAAAGATCTGACTCACTTCCTTTGAAAGTGGCACAATTAGGTAGAGCAAAACCTGCAAAAATTCCATGATGATGATGGTTTCACGTATTTTTAAGCTTTTTAAATGCAATCTATTTTTAAGCCTTAAGTTATCAAGAGAAAGTTGTTTTCTCGATATAACCTCCGCAAATATTCTTATGGTCTACTTGTGAGGTGGATATTTCCCTAGTTTTCCTTTTCAGTAATTGTGTAAGTCTTTGGATATTCTTAGTTCTATGCAGGTGCCTCAGTTCTAACTTCCTTTCTCACACAGACTCGAAACTTATTTCTTGTCCCTGTGGGCATGTAAAACAAAACTCAGTGCTTAGCCAGAGCCACCAGCTCAGCTCACTGTTTTTATTTCTTTCCTTACACAACACTCCCCTCTCTGCCTGGGGTAATATCACTCTTTCCTGTGAACACAGCAATATATTTTATTTAAAATTCATATTTTTTCAGCATTTTGAGTTTTGCATAGCGGAAAAGTTTTGTATTAACTTATTCTACCATCCTGCTCAATCGGGGTGTTTTTAATTGAATACCATTAATTCAGGAATTTATATTTTTCTTCAAACCAAGACAAAGGCAAAGGCAAGTTTTTGAATACCTACTTCAAGTTAAAATATTTGTAATATTCCTCAAGTCCTTACTCCAAAACTTACTTTTTATTCTCAACAGAAAATCTTATTTTGTTTGTGGGGAATGGAGACTGCCAAAGAGTGTTTCATCATATTCTATTTCAATATTTAAAATTCTAATGACACACACACAAACTCAAACTGGTCACATGGAATCATAAAATTAAACTAATGTACATTCTGTTTCTTCTTTCTTTTTTTATAAGGATTTTATTTATTTATTTCTAGAGACGGGAGAGGGGCGGGAGAAAGAGAGACGGAGAAACATCAGTGTGTGAGAGAAACATCCATCTGTTGCCTCCCTGGCCAGGGACCGAACTGCAACCCAGGCATGTGCCCTGACTGGGAATGGAATGGACAACCTTTACTTTGTGGGAGGACCGTGAACCAACTGGGCCACATTGGTCGAGGTTGTTTCTTCTTTCTTATAATCACTGTGTTACATGATTTGTTTTGAATCTATTCTTTAAATGAAGGAACATGTGGTTCCCCAGAGGTCAGAGGACCAAAACATAGAAAATGAGTTGGAATGATTGTGGACAGTTGTACCCTGGTATTCTGTGTTATTGGAAGTTATCAGAATTAACTTCCATGTAAAAAAAAAAAAAAAAAGCATGTTTATATGAGTGATTAGAAAAGTAGTGTTAATTTAAAGCTTACTATTTGATTGTTTGTTGATGAATAAGAAACTACCTTAGTTCTTAGTGGCGTAAAGTGATGACAATACTTTATGGACTTTGCACCTCCATAACATGGGTAGGCTCAGGGAAGATAATTTGTATCTGTTCCAAGTGGCATCAGCGGGGTCAGCTAGGGGAAAAGTTGGGTTCTGGAATCTGAAAATTCATTTACTCAACTGTCGAACAGTTGATGCTTGCTTTAATCTGGGACATCACCTGAGAGTGACTCAAAGAAAAATTTCATTGGGTGAATTTTAACAGTCAAGGAAGAATTTATTGAAAAAGATTGCAATACAGGTGAAGACTGTTGCAATAGGAAGAGAGACTGAATGCAACTCCGCTGATACAAAAGGCAGCAGAGTTTGTAAGTGCTGGGGTGAGCCAGTGGGAAAGTGTTATAGGACTTTAGGGCAGAGTTTGGTTAATGGGGTTACGCCATGTCTAGTGGCTAATGTGAACTTACTGAAAGTAGGCTCCTACCTCCCATAGACACTGGGAAATGGGGACACTAATTTACTTTTTTCTTTTTAATTGTTTTTAAATTGTGTTCAATTACATTATCCCTATTTTTCCCCCATTACTCTCCCTTGCACTACCCACCCCCCATCTCCCACATTCAGTCCTCTCTCCCTCTCTGTTGTCTTTGTCCATGGGTCCTCTATTCATGTTCCTTGACCTGACCCTTCTCCTTTTTACCCTGTTATCACCCTCCCCCTCCATTCTGGTTACTGCCAGTTTGTTCTTTATTTCCATGTCTCTGGTTCTGTTTTGCTTGCTTGTTTGTTTTGTTGATTAGGTTCCACTTATAGGTGAGATCTTATGGTATTTGTCTTTCACAGCCTGGCTATTTCACTTAGCAACCACTCTCCAGTTCCACCCATGCTGTCCTGAAGGACACTAGTTTTCTTAATGGTTACATTTCAAAGGAACAGCTCCCAGGTCTTTCAGAATAACTTCCCTGGGTTATAAAACTGGAAAGAGGCTGGGAGAAGATATACACCTCAAATGGGCAGAGGAAGAATTGATAATGGCAAGTTTTCCAATATAAATGCTCTAAAGAGGAATTTCAGAGGCTTAGAGTCAGGAAGAAACCCATCTACAGGTTAGTCATCTGAGGGGAATCGTGGCTGTCTCAGGCAAGTGTCATCAGGAATGTAAACTTGGAACCTCTGCAATGACTGCTTGTCTTCCTCCCAGGAATGGTGGCTGCGTTGCAAAAGCAAGCTTTACAAGAAGGAGGTACTTATGACCTCACCTCAGAAGTCTCAAACGTACCGCCTTGTCTTCAATGAAGCAGCCACAGAAGTCCACACAGAGGCAAGCAGAGGTCAAAAAGTTTCCCTCTCTGAGTGAGTGACCAAATTGTGAGGAGCATGTGGGACTAGAAATATCTTTGCAGGTATTTTTAAAAATACAATCTGCCATGGTGGCACATGTGTGATTATAATTCAGCAATAACTACTGAAATTGTTTAGAATTACACCAATAAAATGTTTTTTTTTTTTCTGGGAGGAGTACTTTATCCCTGGCAAAGTTTAGAAATACTGGTGCATAATAGAAACAGACTAATGTGATTTTATTATTGTTTTCAGGTTATGTAGAAAAAATGCATTTGATTACTGCCTATACCGATATAGTTTCTTTGTACTGCTTTGAGCTTGTTAAGGTATTAGCCCCAACCCCCTTAGAATAAAATGGATTGCCAGTATTTCCTTGAAGTACTTCATAAACCACGAATTTTCTTCTCTTTAGAGATATTGTTTCGTAATGCCCAGTTGTGCCCTACATTCTAGGCATGCTATCTTACAGCTCTCAAAAAAAGAAATTACTGACTTACATGTCCATTTTTCTTATATACTTTCCTTCTGCTTAAAATTAAAACTGCCTCAGCTCTTGCCTCTAAACTCAGGCTTTACTCTTCAAGAAGACTTCTTAGACCACCCTCTGGAACCTGGGACCACCCAGTCTCACCTGCTAGGGAGTTGGGTTATGATTCAGTTCACTTTGTCCGATGCCTACCCCAATCTCCTATGATGGCTTCTTACTTTCCTAGACCTCAGGTTACTCCAAGAACCAAAGTTGGTATTAGCTTCATGCCGCGAAGATCCACATTAGGACCAAAGAGTAATTGGGTTGTATGTTAATTAACTTGTGTATTTGCTCTACAGCATCTAATGGAGACTGTAACTGGGTAATTCACACCACTATGTCTTAACAATGGTCCAAATGTATTAACCTACTTTGAATACACAGTCACCTACCCTTTTCAGAATGGCTATGGATAAAGGGAAATCTTCAGTTTCTATCATCCATGCATTCTTATGTTCATCACTTTTTCCAGGAAAGTACTCAAAAATAACACAAATCCTTCAGCCTTGCTCTCTACACTCTTCAGAATAAAAGTCACCATTCTATTTGGAAGAAGCTTTAATGTACTTCAAATCATTGTCCAATCTTGTTCAGCATCTTTAACAGGGAGAATAAATCCCGGTTATTTAATTTTTCATCACTGGCCTAATTTTCTAGTATTTTAGATACTTTTAAATCAATTTTCTTCACATTCAATTGATTATCTCCTTTTTCATCATGTTTTCCAGACCATGAATATATACAGGACACATACTTCGTATAATAGAATGATTATGTCACACTTGCTACATTCAGTAGTCCTGGTTAGATGCTTAAGTAACTTGCTCACTTGTGAAATACCTTTGATACATCACTGAATGGAGCTTTGCTTTTAACTTGCTCTTGCCTAGATTATTTCTTCGTGTCCTTGCATAGACCTAAGAATTTGCTATCTGTGACTTGCAGTTTTTTTTAAAATTATTACTAAATTTCCTTTTTCATTTCTCATTGCTCCTACCTTCCAAGGTAGAAGACCTTATCTCCCAGTAATCTGAATCCATATGCATCTTTATGTTACTGATGAAAACATCTGACAGATTTCAGGTATAGTAACAATACATACATAAATAGTCTATAATGTATGTGCATCTGTGTACGCCAAGCACCATATAGGTTAAGTCATACATCAAAGTCTCTGTGTACAACTGGGTTGTCAGTCTGAGTCTTCCAAGGAGGAAATTCCAAGAATAGGATGTAAAAAATTCTTTGAGGATCACACCAGTGAAGGATGAGTGGAAGGGGGAAGGAGGAGCAACGAAAGAGTTTAGACCATGAGGCAGGTCTAACACCTGTGGCAAGAGAGAAAGTAGGGTAGACTGGGTAGACAGAACTTCAGACTGCAGCACAGTTCTGAGACAATTATCCACTAAGCTGGTGTGGGACTGCGTTATCAAAGGTCACCTGTTTAAAGAATCCTGAACGAGCTGAAATGTCCCAGTAGTAGGGTTCTAGACTCCCAGCTTGCTTACTGTCAGAAAGCAGCCTGGAATGCCCCATTCATCAAAGTTAGGGCAGCTGATATTTCCAATAATTTTACTCATATGGGGGAGAGATTTGTATGAGTTTAGCTCCATGTCTGTCAGGATCTACAGACCAATATAAATGTCTTAGTAAATGGAATATTTATAAAGTTGATTAAATATGGATACAAAGAGTAAACCATTACTTTCCAAAAGTAGAAACTCTACTAGCCATATTCTCTGATGGAAAGTTTTTAAAATTGTAAATAAATAAGAAAAACTGATTCATAATGAAGATTTAATAACATAAAAATTAGGGAAAGTATTCTACAAAGTCTAGATCAAATAGAAAATCAAACCACAATGATATTTTAACCAAAAACTTAAACTTAGAATATTTTATTACAAGACTAATGTAATACAGCTAATGCATATTTAAGGAAAAAGTAAGAAAGACTGATAAAGTATATTTTCTTTGGCTTTTTTTTTGCTTTTTCCTCTAATTGCATAAAAAAGCAAAAAAAAAAAAAGCCAAAGAAAAGAAACAGAATTATAAATCCATACATACTAAAATGATTAAATAGGAAACAGTACAGTATGGTCAAAACCAATAGGCCACAATGTTCCTGAAAAATGCCTATTAAATAAACTCTTAACAAATCTGATGAACAAACTATATAGGAGAGCAAAATTATGCAATATTTACAATGATAAAATAGACACAACTTCAGAAAAAAAAGACAAAGGAATGAATGAACTATAAAATATTATGAACAACACTGTGGCAATAGATTGGAAAATTTGTAAGAAATAGATGGTTTTCTATCAAAATGTAAACCATCAAAGTAATAATTACAGAAAACAATTGGAAATATCCTTGGAAATCTCCTATTATAAGAACCACAAGATCTTCATCGTTTTGTAACTGAGCTCTATCTAAACATTAAATCTCTATATAATATGAAGCATTCTAGGTCTTGGGAAAATGGAATATTTCTCAAGTCACTTTGGGCATTTATCATAACCTTAATATTATAACATGTTAGGAAACTCTACAATAATTCACTTAGCACCACTGATTTTCTAAATAATATATTGCTTAGCAAAATAGATTCCCATAGTGTGGAAAGAATAACACCAGAAGGAGAAAGGGTTTAGACAGAAATTTTGTTCAAAATCAGGACACCAATCCGAAGTAATTACATGTGCACATTAAAAGAAAACATTCTGCAAATAGCATTTGCTAAAATTCTGTATCAAATCTGAATTAAATTTCTAAACTTCATTTAAAGAATAGAAATGAGAGAAACCTAGTTAAAAACAATGAAGAATAATTACACACACAATGTCAGCAAACAACAAATAAAATAGTGAACTCCTAGAGATTGAGATTTCTCATCTATAAAATGAAAACACAGTATCAGGGTGGATGCCTTGCTCTACCATTCAGCAGCTGTGTTATTCTGCTTATGTTATCTAACTCTCTGTGGGTCAGGTGTCTCATCTGTGCAATGGTGATATTGATAGTGCTTTCTTCCAGAGACACACTAATCCAGTGGCTAATAAAGGATTCTTCCAAGATCTTGTATATATTCATAGTGACATATTATGTTTGGCCTTCCGAAAGAAAATCTTCAGGTCACAGAAAATCTGGTTTCTCTTCTATCCACTTGGTTGATGATTATTATTGTTATTTTCTACAATTACTATTATCTTTTTAAAAAAGTATATTTATTGACTATGCTATTACAGTTGTCCCATTTCTCCCCCTTCACTCCATTCCATCCTGCCCACCCCCTCCCTCCCACATTCCCCCCCTATAGTTCATGTCCATGGGACATACGTATTAAGTTCTTTGGCTTCTACATTTCCTACACTATTTTCACCCTCCCCCTGTCTATTTTCCACCTATCATCTATGCTACTTATTCTCTGTACTTTTACCCCCCTCTCCCCTCCCACTCCCCTATTGATAATCCTCCATGTGATCTCCATTTCTGTGGTTCTGTTTCTGTTCCAGTTGGTTGCTTAGTTTGCTTTTGTTTTTGTTTTAGGTGTGGTTGTTAATAACTGTGAGTTTGCTGTCATTTTTACTGTTCATATATTTTATCTTCTTTTTCTTCGATAAATCCCTTTAACATTTCATATAATAAGGACTTGGTGGTGATGCACTCCTTTAACTTGACCTTATCTGAGAAGCACTTTATCTGCCCTTCCACTCTAAATGAAAGCTTTGCTGGATAGAGCAATCTTGGATGTAGGTCCTTGCCTTTCATGACTTGGAATACTTCTTGCCAGCCCCTTCTTGCCTGTAAGGTCTCTTTGGAGAAATCAGCTGACAGTCTTATGGGAAACCCTTTGTAGGCAACTGTCTCCTTTTCCCTTGCTGCTTCTAAGATTCTCTCCTTCTGTTTCATCTTGGGTAATGTAATGGTGATGTGCCTTGGTGTGTTCCTCCTTGGGTCCAGCTCCCTGGGACTCTCTGAGCTTCGTGGACTTCCTGGAAGTCTACTTCCTTTGACAAATTGGGGAAGTTCTCCAGTATTTGTTCAAATAAGTTTTCAATTTTTTGTTCTTCCTCAGCTCCTTCTGACACCCATATAATTCGGATGTTGGAACGTTTAAAGATGTCCTGGAGGTTCCTAAGCCTCTCCTCATTTTTCTGAATTCTTGTTTCTTCATTCTTTTCTGGTTGGATGTTTTTTTCTTCCTTGTGCTTCACACCGTTGATTTGATTCCCCATCTTCTTCGCATCACTCTTGGTTCCCTGTACATTTTCCTTTGTTTCTCTTAGCATAGCCTTCATTTTTTCATCTGATTTGAGACAAAATTCAACCAATTCTTTGAGCTTCCTGATTACCAGTGTTTTGAACTGTGCATCTGATAGGTTGGCTATCTCTTCCTCGCTTAGTTGTATTTTTTCTGGAGCTTTGAAGTGTTCTGTCATTTGGGCCATTTTTCTTTTTTTTGTCCTGGTGCAGTCAGTTACTTAAAGGGGCGGAGCCTTAGGTGTTCACCTAGGCCGGGTAACGCTGGTCGCTGGGCTGTGACGCTGTACATGGGGGAGGGGCCGAGAGAGAGCAATGGCGCCTGCTCCACTCTCCACTGGATTTCAGTCACTCCCTCCACTACCCACAATCAAACTGGGCCCCTCTGGTGCTGGTTCCCGAGTGGGTGGGCTTGTGCATGCCCTAGGCCCCTGTGGTTCTCTCCAACGACCTCTCCTGTGAGGCTGGGAGTCTCTCCTGCTGCCGCCCCAACCCCCACGGGCGTTTTCAATCAGAGGTTTAAGGCTTTATTTCTCCATGCTGGAGCCCTGGGTTACGTGGTCTGCTTCGCTCCCTGCCGTTCGTCCCGGTTTATCTGTGCATGAGTGTGGGGCAGCGGGGTGCTACCCGGCACTCTGCCTGCCCTTTTCTCCCTCACTCTGAGTCCGGCCCTCTGGGTTTGTCTAAGCGCAAACGTGGGGCCACAGGGTCTGCTAGTGGTCAGACTGCCTGCCCCTTTTGTCCCACACTCCGCCAGTCTCAGTCCCACCACAGCAATGCGAGTCCTCTCCACCCTGTGCCCATCTCTGCCCCTCCTACCGGTCTGGATGCATGTTTCTTTTTTATCAACTTGGTGTCGGACTTCACCACCGCTCGATTTTCTGTCAGTTCTGGTTGTGCGAGGAGGCGCAGTGTGTCTACCTACACCGCCATCTTGGTTCTCCTCCTGCTTCATTTTAAAGTACAATCCTTTGGAGCCCAAGGCAGCTAAGTGGTCACCCAGGTAGCTCAGTTTATTCCCAGCTTCTGTATGGTTTTAGGCTCCCAGCTGGATTCTGAGTGGGGTGACGGCACAACCATTGGCCATGTGGCTTCTGGCAGCAAGGCCCCATGCTCCTGGGTGGTGGAGCTGGCAAAGGCACTGGCAAATGCTCCACTAGGTCAGCAAGAGAGAGACCACTTCCTGGAGGCCATGGGCCACACAACTACAGTCACATGGCCCATGGAGAGGGCTGGCCATAGGCAAGAGAGTTTCCTTTGTCTTCCTGGGTTTATATTAGTTTCAGGTGTGGAATGGACCAGGTGCTTCCTCATAATGACCAAGTAACTTCCCAGATTTCTGCATGCTCTGGAAAGTTCCACACCCTGACCAATCCCTATTTTTCTCCAGGCAAGACTGATAGGCCTCTTTGGTCCAACACCTCTCCCTGTTGGCATTCTGACCTCTGTGGCCCCTGTGCCTGCCTTCCCCAGTATCACACCCAATCAGGTACTGGCAGTGCATAGGAGGGCTTTCCCCCTATTGAATTATCTTGCTCGGCTTGCGTGTTCTCAGTGAAAAACTTCCTTGAAATTCAACATCCTTGTCATGGCCCTGGGTGGTCTGTGCAGCTATTGTCCGGCCACTCGACATGCCCTCAGTGCCTGGATGAGGAGCATGGCTCAGTGCAGAAGTGGCTCCAGCTGCATCTCCTGGGGGGCCCCTCCTTTTCCTGTCCTTAGTCCAGACAGGCATCTATTGGTATCAGATTCACCAGTGTGCTGTTTATATGTCCTTGCTGGCAACTTGCTACTTGACTGAAGGAGACTTTACCCTTTCTTCAAAGCTGTTACTATCCATGTATAAATGACAATAGGACAGGGTTTACAAAGGATTTCGATTTCCAAAAGTCTCAAATTCTCATTTTAAGTCAGTTATTTGTGTGCTGGATATTTGAAGATTTAAAATTTTTCTTAGGTGGACAAATTAATAGTATTTTGCAATGCTGTAAGTCTGATGCTGTGGGGTGAAAATGATTTGTGAATGTATGCTAGGACTTGTCCTGTTGTCTTGAAACATCAGCTGGATTTTACAGCTTCCATCAGCTGGACCCTGACTTCAGATGAATGGTCTGGAGAATATCAGATGTTTTGAAAGGAAATCAGCATGGATAAAATGGGTAATTAAAGATATATTCAGTGAATAGTGAATGACATTTAACTAAATTGAAGAAGGTAATTCATATCTTGAAATTAAATCATGGGGAATACATTGGGATTAAGGGCCAAAAAGTGAGTCCTTGGAGGATTTTGAGTAGTGGAGAAATATACTGAATTAATTCATAGGAATTACCAATACTGAAGTGAAGAATGCAGTAGAGGTAAAAAACTTGGGAGTTGGATGAACTTCATGAAAAAGGAAGCAATAGTGATTTGGGGTTGATTAGACATAGAATATAAGAGGAAATATGAAATAAAAATTGGGTTCAATCTTTCAAGCTTGATGAACCGAAAGAATAATGATACTGTTGCTACAGAGTGGTCATTAAGCTAAACTAAATGGATGAAGTGATTAGTTGTTTCTAGATGACAAGTTCAAAGTTAAATGTGAAGTGGGAGGTGAACAGTACAGAAAGTGAAATGTGTAAGAGGCTGTGGAGATGCCAGATTGTGTGCAGCTCAGCAGAGAAGGAAGAGTGTAGATGTGGAATCAGTGCATTAACTCCAGAGAAATGCTAAAGCCCCAAGAGTGAACAGTGCATGAATTTTGTAGCAGGACCTTTCTGAGACTTTTCTTTTCCTCTTCTATACAAATAACATGCTTTCTTTAAAGAAAAAATTAAGAATTATTTGTTGCATGTGCAAAACCTAATGATGCGTGAATGGGTTTAAGGAGGTTTAAATACTTTGGTAAGAAAAAATTTTTATTAAACAATAATATTAGGAAGAACATAAGCAGAATTTCCTTTAGCTTGCCATTAAAAACTTCCCTTTTATAGGAATTTTTTTCTTTTCACGATCTGTATTTAACACATCATTTACTCAGCCACCTTTATTGATATAACAAGTCATTAGTGAACAAAGGAGAAAGTTAAATCAGACAACATCAGGCTGGCACATGTCAGAATTGACTCTTCATTGTTCAAATGTGGTTTGGCTCAAGATCCATGGATGTACTGGTTAATGCAAAAGGAGAAGTATGTCTAGGGAGGGTAGCCCATAGTAGAATTCTACTGTTGTCAGGTCTTTCCAAATGCACGAGTGAGTCGTCTTTGTCAGAAGAAGGTGCTTGTCACCATTTTGGATGTGAAAATCCAAAAGTGCTTGTTTTAATGGCTGCATTTCTCGCTCTGGGCATGGGCTCTGCAGGAGATCATCCTCATGTACATTGTATATGCAAGTAGGAGCAAAACCAAGAACTGACAACATATTATGAAATGGATGAGGACCAGAAAGAAAAACAGATTGATTTGATGTGGCCAGCCCTCTGATAATTTGTCATTAAATGGTACATAGAAAGGGATCAAGAGAATAAATAAATTCGTAGTAATCATTTAATAAATTATAACCCTAGAGTAAACAATTTGAGTAGATTAGAAAAGGAATGCTGATGAAAATGTATTAATAACAGGTAATATGTGCATAAGAATTCAAGAAAATATTAATTAAAAGGATTTTTAAAAATAGAAATCATAGTGAAAAATATCGTCTAAAATGTTTAGATATTTTCATATCCTACTGCCATGATATACTTCGGTGATTTAACTGCAGGTAATTGTCCTTTTTACCCTTTTTTGATGAAACCTACAAAAGGAAAAGAAAGAAATTTATGCATGATAAAATGATTTATTGTGTTATGTTATCTAAAATGTCCTCATTATCTTTTAATATTTAACACAACAAATATGACTAGATTAAAAGCCTTTATTTTGTCTATATCTTTGTACAGGACAACCTATTTCTAAGGAAGTCAGTTTGCATATATAAAAGTTAGCTAGAACAAATCAACATGTTTATCTTTACCATTTAATTTCAGTTAGATGTTTATGGTCTGTTATTAAAAACATAAAGATGTAGCTGTGTATGACTGGTAGAATATAGATGATTTTATTTACATAATTGACACTATTCTATAAATGTGTAGTTTTTATATTCAGAAGAAAATATTTAATTTTGTGCATTATGGAAGGCTTAAATATTATTCTGAACCTTCAAAATGAAAGTTTAGTATGTAAAAATTAAAAGAATAAAATTATTTTTAAATTAATTATTTTTCTATGAAGATATATTAAGAGAAATTGCAGATAATATCCAGCAATATTATCTTAATGTAGCTGTAAAGGGAACATTTATTAGATAAATTATAACACTTTGTTTCTTAAATAAATAGAACTAATTTCATATTTTTCACAGATTAAAATTCATTTATCATTTCAATAAAATTGTTTTCTTAAACACTAGTAAATTAATGCAAAGAATGTCTTCTCTACCTTTTTTTTGCAAGCATTCCAACATGCTCTTTTGGAAGTAAAATTGTTTTCATTCCCCCCACATCCACTGTAATTAAATGGGAGACACTTCCTGGTACGGGGATTGTAGTAGAATCTTGTGACGTTTGCATCACACAATCCTCTGTCTGCTTGGGTCCGACACCAGTAGGGGACGCGATAGACTATGAACATGAAGAAAACATAGTAAGTCATTATATGATACTTAATCTGAGACTTTCATGTTGTTGTTTATGGATGAGTCTGTGGCACTTATATGTGAAATAGTAACCTAAAAAAATAAAAGTAGTACTTAGTAAAACTCATGTATTTCAATTCCACGAAAATGCTTAACCAATCTCTAAGTGTCTGCTAGACTGAGACCTCCAATAGATGAAAAACCAGATACATTTGCTGAGGGAAAGATCTATGAGTACTGTCTATATGTATAACAAAAAACTAGGACATAACAAAAGCAACAACTATTAAACAATTTAACTTCTGATAGTTTGTTAACAATATACCCCCCAAAAAGTATTAATATTTCCGTATCATTTGTTCAAGAATCAACTCTTAAAAAGTCCCGATGAGCAGCACCCTTACTTGATGTCTGACATCACTGGAGCTGAGGAAGAGGTTCTTCACCTGACTGACAAAGTTCTGAATGATGTAATATAATCACAGTGTGAAGTGCGGGAATTCAAGTGTAAAAAACTCTAAGCTTCAGAGAAGGAGCACATAAGAAATGGTTTGACTTAATAGTAAAGTTTTCTCATAAACTGAGACATGAGCTCTAGAAGAGTTACACACGCTTGCAAAGGGAAGTATACTGCTGAATCAACAAGGTAAAACACTTGTGTGTTGAAACCAGACAGACAGGCTGGCCTGGCAGTGGGATTAAACACTCTCAAAAACAGAAGATAAAAACACAACTAGGGTAACTCAAGGAGCACTCATTTCCTTAAGGCAAAGCAGAGAACTCGATTCAGCCCAATGGTAGTATTTAGCTTGTGTGGGAATTCCTGTCAGTGAGAGGAAGTTGCTACTCTTTAGCAGCAGAACCAAACTACTTGATATCATTTGTGAAGCAACATTGCAGTTATGTTGTTGGACAGTGAGAAAGCAGCATAAGAAAACTTTGGTGGCTTTGCCAAAGGGTGACATGTGGGACAGCAAATGCAGACAAATATTCAGTATTGTCAGGAGATAGAACTTTGAGGAATCCCATAGCCAAGGACGGCAAATAGGACGTGGAGACAGGAGTAAGCTATCTGATGGCAAGTGAAGCCCAGATGAATAGTCTGTAAAAGAATATGAATAAAGTGAAACAATTGGAGGTAAAAAATTAAATCTTAAATTGGTATATTTATGTTTACTGCCTCTTGTCTTGTATATATTTAAATAAAGATTGGAATGTCTTGCTACAACAGTGCATGTAATAAGAGAAATAATGGAAATATAAGAGGAGTTGGAATATTTTTGGAATAATGTATGAGAAGACATTTTAGAAAGGTGATATACTTTGCCAAATACAAGAACTGTAATCACATAAAGAATATTAAGAAACTCCCAGGGTCTATAAAACTAAGACACTATCCAAAATCACGTAGTCTAATTCATGCTTTTGTGCATCCTCTTTGGGAGGGGCAGTGCATGATCATTGCCATCATAAATAAAAACTAAAATGTATTGGATGAGAATGCAATCCTAACTTTCTAGAAAATGTTGAAATCTGTTGCCAACAATAGCTTATGCAAGAGGAATTTTCTAACAGTTAGGAGAGATTCATTGCAACTGAGCCCTCCTACTGTGCAAGCTTTTCCAATGTGCGTGCTGTGGATTCTCATGCACCTGAGGGCTGGGGTGTGATGGTTATTATTTGTTACCACTTCCATCTCCATGAACTTCCAAAGTCATCACTGATGTTTAGAAAAAATGCCCTATAAGCAAGTAGCCTGATTTGAGAAACAGAGAAAACAGGAAATTTCTGTTCTTTTTTTCTCATTCTTAGCAAGCACCTACTGGTGCATTATAGCAGATACATATGATGAAATATGATTCATACATCCATTTCATTTTAATATTTTATATACAAGACATATTAGCCCACAGTAAGTTGCAGATACTATATGAAGATGTACTTGTAAGTTGTACACTTCTTTACAAATGTTAGTTATTATGACTTAATAGCAATGCCATCCAGTACTCGACAATGTCTGACACTGAACAGGTCTACACAGAACCAAGGGAAAGGTTCCTTATAATGTCGAACAGGCAAGGAGAAGGCAGAGAGCGGGTTGCTTTGAGAGCAAAGGTACAGTTGACCAGTACAGATGTCATCAGAGAGAGTTTCACTACCAACTAAAGTCTTAGGCATCACATTGCCTCTACCTGAAACTCTTACTGTCTCCGAATCATAAGGTGTTTGGCATGTTGCTTCTGACAGCCTGGGATCTGGTGTGCAGACTTGAATTATCCCTCTTAGCAGATACCTGGTCTTACTTGGAGTGTGTGTTCGTGACTGACCTGGTGACAGTTTATCTCACTTTATTTGCCCCGATTTTAATTATTACCTACACAGATCATCAAACACCAGTCACCTTTGATCCAGATTAGAGTTGAGGTTCTCAGCATTACAAATTAGGATATTTTGATAGTAGGTTAAATTTGAAATTAGCCACTAAGGATATAGTATTATAAATAGTTAACATTTAAAAGTTTTAAATAATGCAATACATTATCATCAATTGGGAAGTTTTTATGAGGCCATTTTGCTTCAGAACATGAATTATACCTGATATGTAAATTGATGCATTTCTCCTCAAATCATTTTAACTCCAAGTAGGAAAATATTACTGGGTGTGCTAGCATAAACAGCAGCATCATTAACTTAATCAAGCAGGTGGATTCTTAAGGACATTTTAACTCTAAAATTCTTTGAGTCTTTGATTATCATCTGGTTTAATCTTCTTCCAAGGTGAGAAAATTAAAATATATTGTAACCCATAAGAGATAAGCTTGTCTCTTTTCAGATAAAACATTTATTCTAGATAATCACAGGACTTAACTCTTCAGAATCCAGAGCTGGATATGTACAATGAAAGAAAATGTAAAGGTTGAAATAATTAAACAATATGATTTTTTGATAGTAGATTATAATTATTCACATAATGTTTAAAGATTTTATTTACTTTAGACAGATGGGAAGGGAGGGAGAAGAGAGGCAGAGAAACATCAATGTGTGGTTGCCTCTCATGTGACCCCTTACTGGGGACCTGGCCTGCAAACCAGGAATGTGCCCTGATTGGGAATTGAACCAGTGACCCTTTGCTTTGCAGGCCAGCACTCAAGCCACTGAGCCACACCAACCAGGGCTATTCACATAAATTTAACATAGAATAAAAGGACACTAACCTGACTTCTATTCATTTTCCAAGAACTTTAATTACAAAATGCATTCTGTCTCAAGCTTTCTGTTAATAACCAGCTGGGAAGTTTCCATTTAGAGAGTATATGATAGGTTTTAGAATTCAGGTAGTTTCTTCCAGGAATTACCATCACCTAGTGTGACTGCTAAATTGTAAGGTGGCACTTCGAAGTCAGTTTTATATGTGAGGCAGTTAATGTAAACTTTCTTTTAAGCTTACACAGTAAACTTTGAATCTTATACTCACTTTAAATCTTTACTGTGATGTCTTTCTTACTGTTCCCATTTTACATGGCTATTTAGTTTTTAATTTTACAAACCAAGTTGGGTTTTATGAACCACATTGGGACTTGTAAACTATTTTTTGTTTTCTGAGACTGTCTTACGTAATTGAATAACTAATATTTCTTTGAATACAAAGTTCTTCTTTTTTCTCCCATAATTTTATGGTGACGAAAAACATATTTTTATTTTTTAATTACAAATTGTCATTATAAATTGTTCAAATAATGCAAAAGTAATGAATAAAAACAGAAGTTCTTCATAATTTGACCCTTTAACTACTATGAATGGTTTGGTATCAAAAATTTTGCCTATGCAAACATATATTACTATACCATCATGTCTTATTATTATACTTGATACTATGTGCTGGATATGTTTTTATGTTCGTTGATATGTATACTTTATTTTTCAAACGTATGCACAGTATTTTATTTTTGGTTCAACTGCAGATGTTTAATGTAGTACACTCCGTTACTCATGTATGGGCATGTAGATTATTTCTATTTTCTTCAATTCCAGGCAGTGGGTCATGAACATACTTGCACACAAGTTCAGATATTTATAGAGGACATATTTTGAAATGAGAATTGTGCAAAAGGTGTTGAAATTATTTTTTGTAGGTGCAGCTGAATTTTCCACTAAAAGTTTATGTATAGCTATATGTCTGTAGTGTTTAAAAGTGCCTAAATATTATTTAACCAAATGTAGGCCTTACTGCAATGTATTTATTTACTATTATTGTTTTTTACTTTTCATACCCACAGTAGTAGAAGGGCACTATGTAAAACTAGTAATTGCTCATAGCTCCTCAAATGTTCTACAAAATATAATTTATGTAGAATTGAAGATGCATTGATTTTTAAATGCATCATTATTTTATGTGCTGCTTGTAAAGAAAAAAACCAATTACTCTATTACACACCATCATTTGTCAGGTTCATCATAATTTAAGCATGTTAAAATATGGAGAAATTTGCATCTTAGAATCAATAAAATGTGCTAATTCATCTATTTGTGTCAATACACCAAATTTAAATATATACAAGCACGTACAAATGGTAACGGAAATGATAGCATGCTGTCCATTAGGCCAAAGCTGAGAGGAGGTCCAATCAGTGACAAGATGATTACCACAGAGATGTTTCTAGCAGGTAGGAAGCTAAACATTTTACTAGGGTAAACTCTACAAAACAGACTATTTTACACTCAGCTTATTCTATGCCATTGGGGATTCTTTAGAAGCTACTGTCAGTCCTGAATTTTAATTACTTTGTGATCAGCTGGAAAAATAGCAAAGAAATATTAAAAGAATATGCTAGCATGTTGACAGCAATTGTTTCTGTGTATTGGAAATATGGCTGATTTACTTCAGTTTCTCTGATTTTCATGTTGCATGCAATTATAATGCTCAAAATATATAGCACAATGTATTACATAATAAATATTAAATAATTTATATAATAAAGATGTTTTAGAGTAACCCCAGTGTCCTGTTCTCATAAAGCGCCCTGTGGTCATAAAGAAAAGGATGGAGATTGGAATATGTTTCTGATTAGGAATGGAGTAAATTTATTCAATAATTTAATAAGTTTATTATTTACATGAAGTAAATCTGTAGAGCAGAAAAACATGTGTCTTTGTTCATTTACAAGAATCAAGTAGCATTATGGGGGCAGAAACTGGCATTCCATGTAGAAGAGAAGAGAGGGCAGCCAGTGGGAAAATGTGCAATGTGGAATTTTTTTCCAGTGTGTACTAGACCACTTTGCCTAGTGTGAAATGTAGAAGATAGACGACTAGAATATTAAAATTAAAAGGTTGCAGGGGAATAGACTGTGAGGGACCTTGTCTGCATAGAGAAGCCTTCACATATTGAAAAAATGGGTAGATATTTACTGGGTTAGATTTCTTTCTCTAGATGAGTCATTTTCAACCAGTGTGCCACAAAATTTTTAAAACATGCAGTGGGTGACCATTTAGTCAGGGGCACTGACCTCTTGTCCCTTAGATTGTCAAATAAATAAATGACAACAGTCAACACAACAGTAGGTGTCCAGGGTGAATGCCCTGTCTTGAAACATAAATACATAGGTCATGTAACAGAGCTGTATCTTACTGGTTACATCACATAATAAGGTTGAGTTGACTGGCTAATTCTTTGAACCAGAAATCCTTATAAGCAAGCACCAGATTTATTAAAAAGTCCTTTGGAGCAAAGAGGGTAGGTAAAAACTATCACTATTATTGTGTTTTATAAATCAGTCAAAATTATGCCTTTATTTGTCAAATAGGCAACTATTTTTGGTGCGATGCAGAATTTTAATAATTCATTTACGTGAGCCATGAGATGAAAAAGACTGAAAACTGCTGGTCTAGATGCTGCCTAATCCAGGGGCAGAGCCCACAGTTATCTTCATCCCGGGTTTTTTCTAAATAAAGCCACAGTGCAGATGGACAATAGACATATGAAAAGATGCTCAAGTCACTAACCATCAGAGAAACAAAACTTAAAACCACAGTGAGACATAAACTCACACCTGTCAGAATGGCTGTCATCAATAAACCCACAAAGAACAATTGTTGAGGATGAGGAGGAAGGGGAACCCTAGTGCTCTGCTTGTGGGAAAGCAGCTTAGTGCGGTCATTGTGGAAAGCAGTATGGAGTTAGGTCAAAAACTTAGAAATGCAACTGCCTTAAGACTTAGCAATTCTACTTCTGGGAATATATCTGAAGAAACCCCAAACACTAATTGAAAAGAGTACATGCACCCCTAATGCATACAAGTGCTATTTTCAATAGCCAAGATTTGGAAGCAGACGGAGTGCCCACCAGTAGATGGGTGACTGAGAAAGCTGTGGTACATTTACACAATGGAAGACTAATCTGCTTTAAAAATAGAAGGAAATCTTACCTTTTGTGACAGCAAGGCTAGACCTGGAGAGAATTATGCTAAGTGAAATAGCCAGTCAGAAAATGACAAGTACCATATGACTTTACATATATGTGGAATCTAAGGAATGAAATAAACTAAAACAAAATAGGAACAGACTCATAGATGGAAAGTAGGTGGACAGCTGTCAGAGGGGAGGGTGTGTGGGGCTGGGTAAAAAAGGTGAGGGGGTTAAGCAAAAAACAAACAAACAAACAAGCAAAACCAATACTCCCCCCAAAAACCTCTCATAGACAGACAACAGTATGGTGATCTCCAGAGGGCAAAGGGGACAGGGGTGGTAGAAGTGGGTAAATAGGGATAAATGGTGACAGAAGGAGACTTGACATGGTATTGGAACACATAATACAATATGTGTGTACCACATAGAATTGTGCATTGAAACCCACCTAATTTTATTAACCAATGTCATCCCAGTGAATTCAATAAAAAATAAAAATGAAAAGACATTTACATGCTCAGAGAAAAGAAGAAAGAAAGAAAGAAAGAAAGAAGGAAAGAAAGAAAGAAAGAAAAAGAAGAAAAGAAAGAGAACCATGGTAAAATTGCCAACTGTGAACAGCAATTCAGTGTAATAGCAGAGAATGGGACCAATGTCACATTAAGAGCACTTACGTCAGCCTCTGATGCACTGCTGCCATTGTGATTTGAACATCAGATATTGAGATGATAATTTATAGAATCATTTTATAAATTAAATTTGGCATAGATTTAAATATCATGTGATATGGAATCAAAAGCCTATTTCAATGCATATTTAATAATAGATAAGGAAAATTATTACTTTTCTGAGATTACGTGTCTTTTTTTGATATATTTATTGATTATGCTATTACACTTATCCCATTTCCACCCCTTCACTCAACTCCATCCTGCCCACCCCCTCCCTCCCACATTCCCCCCCTATAGTTCATGTCCATGGGTCATACTTATAAGTTCTTTGGCTTCTACATTTCCTACACTATTCTTGCCCTCCCCCTGTCTATTTTCCACCTACCATTTATGCTATTTATTCTCTGTACCTTTCCTCCCTCTCTCCCCCTCCCAATCCCCTATTGATAATCCTCCATGTGATCTCCATTTCTGTGGTTCTGTTTCTGTTCTAGTTTTTGCTTAGTTTTCTTTTGTTTTGGTTTTAGGTGTGGTTGTTAATAACTGTGAGTTTGCTGTCATTTTTACTGCTCCTATTTTTTATCTTCTTTTTTTTAGACAAGTCCCTTTAACATTTCATATAATAATGGCTTGGTGATGATGAACTCCTTTAACTTGACCTTATCTGAGAAGCACTTTATCTGCCCTTCCATTCTAAATGATAGCTTTGCTGGATACAGTAATCTTGGATGTAGGCCCTTGCCTTTCATGACTTGGAATACTTCTTGCCACCCCTTCTTGCCTGTAAGGTCTCTTTGGAGAAATCAGCTGACAGTCTTATGGGAAACCCCTATGTAGGTAACTGTGTCCTTTTCTTTTGCTGCTTCTAAGATTCTCTCCTTCTGTTTCATCTTGGGTAATGTAATGATGATGTGCCTTGGTGTGTTCCTCCTTGGGTCCAGCTTCTTTGGGACTCTCTGAGCTTCCTGGACTTCCTGGAAGTCTATTTCCTTTGCCAGACTGGGGAAGTTCTCCTTCATTATTTGTTCAAATAAGTTTTCAATTTTTTGTGCTTCCTCGTCTCCTTCTGGCACCCCTATAATTTGGATATTGGAACGTTTCAAGATGTCCAGGAGGTTCCTAAGCCTCTCCTCATTTATCCGAATTCTTGTTTCTTTATTCTTTTCTGGTTGGTTGTTTCTTTCTTCCTTCTGGTCCACACCATTGATTTGAGTCCCAGTTTCCTTCACATCACTATTGGTTCCCTGTACATTTTCCTTTGTTTCTCTTGGCATACCCTTCACTTTTGCACCTAGTTTTAGAACAAATTCAACCAATTCTTTGAGCTTCCTGATTACCATTGTTTTGAACTGTGCATCTGATAGGTTGGCTATCTCTTCCTCGCTTAGTTGTATTTTTTCTGGAGCTTTGAAGTGTTCTGTCATTTGGGCCATTTTTCTTTTTTTTGTCCTGGTGCAGTCAGTTACTTAAAGGGGCGGAGCCTTAGGTGTTCACCTAGGCCGGGTAACGCTGGTCGCTGGGCTGTGACGCTGTACATGGGGGAGGGGCCGAGAGAGAGCAATGGCGCCTGCTCCACTCTCCACTGGATTTCAGTCACTCCCTCCACTACCCACAATCAAACTGGGCCCTTCTGGTGCTGGTTCCCGAGTGGGTGGGCTTGTGCATGCCCTAGGCCCCTGTGGTTCTCTCCAACGACCTCTCCTGTGAGGCTGGGAGTCTCTCCTGCTGCCGCCCCAACCCCCACGGGCGTTTTCAATCAGAGGTTTAAGGCTTTATTTCTCCATGCTGGAGCCCTGGGTTACGTGGTCTGCTTCGCTCCCTGCTGTTCATCCTGGTTTATCTGTGCGAATGTGGGGCTGCAGGGTCTACTAGTGGTCAGACTGCCTGCCCCTTTTGTCCCACACTCCGCCAGTCTCAGTCCCACCACAGCAATGCGAGTTCTCTCTGCCCAGGTGCCCATCACTGCCCCTCCTACTGGTCTAGATCTGGATGTATGTTTCTTTTTTATCTACTTGGTGTCAGTCTTCCTTGCCGTTCGATTTTCTGTCAGTCAGGTTGTGGATTAAATATCTTAAAGATTTTGAATCTCAGTATTTTAACACAACTATTATTAAATAACAATAGAGGTATACTTTTTTAAAAGAAATCATAGTTCTAATATGCATTCCACTTTTATTGTTAATATGATAATATTTTTCTGGCAGCAAATTTTTAAGAAAATAAAATTCTTACCTGTCTTTATTTTACGCCTGGGAGGTTTGGGAGTCTCCGGGACAGGAACAGGCTGGGTGCTGGTACTGCTCACTGGAAAACATACAGTCAAAGTGTGTGAAACCGTCACAGGCTCATAAACAAAAGCACAGCACAGCTGTTGTGGTAAGAAAAGCAAGCTTTTAGAAGTTTTATTCACATGGCTATGTTAAATTAATGTGCAGTGGGTCTTTTAAAAAGGTACTCATATAAAAATAAGATAACATTTTCAGGAGTAACTTTGTGCTTATTAGTAAAAAATAAAAGCTTGAGGTTGAATGTTTAAGTCAATCCGTTAATAAATATTATGGTCACATAAAACTGATTGATTTCAGGTGGAAGTTTCCAAAGAACTACTTGCCCTGAAAATTCTATAAACTTAAGGATTTCAGCAGTCCTACTCTTGTGCCTAAATGATAATACAGTTTTCTCAGGAAAGAAAATTAAATAATGTAACCTAAAAACACTCTATTGGATTTGTGGAAACAATTTTCCTTGAAGTTAGATTTCTTAAATTCCTGTGTTTAAAATTTTTGTTAACATAATGACTAATTTCTATTATATTTGCGAGCTGAAAACAAAAGCTAAGTAAACTTGAACATCCGGTACGATGTCATGTTTTTAAAACATGCGTATAAATGAAGTAAAGTCAAATGAGAAATGAACTTACATGGATTCTCACAGGTGTTCTTGCATTCTTCCTCTGTTTGGAAATTGTTCTTGTTGCCAAGGCACCCACCATAAAAGAATAACTCACACTGATTTGACTCGTTGTTGTAAAAATACCTAAGCTAAAGGGCTCGACAGATTCCCTCATCTTGTCCCAAAAGGCAGAAATCTGGCTTATCTGGAAATTATTAAATATCAGAAAACAATACTCTTTTTAATAAGTAATATATTTATGTTAATTAAATGTATAAGAAACTAGTTGTGTTGAAGTTACTTAAGGAATAAATACGAACAATTAAAAATAGGGTAAAAAACTTTTCAATGGTACAATACTAAAATTATTGTATTTACTGAGACATTTACAATAAGGAAGGTGCAATTACTGTCACACATTTTGCTATTTGAATTTCAAGTCCTAAAGTTTTCATAGTAAATTAACAGGGCATTAATTATCAACTGTTTTCAAAACTTGAGAGAAAAGAAGATACTACGGTATTTTTACCCTTGGATTGGAAGTATAAAATATTATGGCAAAAATTAGGTTTGAGTATTTTTATTAGGTTTATGTGTATCAGCATTAAGAAAGGTGTATAAATATTTCATTTGTTTAGGTGTGAGGTCTCATTGGGGAAAAAGTGTAGTGTGTTGCTTCATTAAGAAATTTCAATTAAAAAATTGGAGAAGCTTTGAAGGGGATGGGAGCTTTTCATAGCCATTCTTAGAAGTTCCTGAATTCTTATGCTGGGTCTAATATCTGTGATCGGTAGGACACCCTGCACCTTGGTTTCCTATTCTTCCTCCCAGTCAGTGGAAGGGCTGCAACAGTGCAAAGGCAGAAAGGAAGTAGATGTTCAGGGGTTGCAGAGGCTTTGGAAAAAGCCTCTCACCCATCCTCTGTTAGCGCTCCAAAGCAGGCTAACCGCAGAGGTCACAGAAGTCGTGCCACTGTTATTCACGTTACAAGCTTTGTCTACAAGCACACTCTGTAAATAGGAGAACTGAGCTTACTTTTTAAATTATGATAATCACAAGAAATTTTCATTATTGAGGACATTTTAACTCTAAAATTCCTTGAGTCTTTGATTATCGTCTGGTTCAATTTTTCAAGGAGAGGAAATTAAAATTTTTTGCAACCCATAAGAGAT
Organism: Desmodus rotundus; assembly: GCF_022682495.2. Classification (NCBI taxonomy): domain Eukaryota; kingdom Metazoa; phylum Chordata; class Mammalia; order Chiroptera; family Phyllostomidae; genus Desmodus; species Desmodus rotundus. Next base: position 171,169,568 of record NC_071388.1, read on the forward strand.
AAGCTTGTCTGTTTTCAGATAACATATTTATTCCAGATAAATATAGGAATTGAATCTTCAGAATACAGATTTGGATATATTCAATGACAGAAAATGTAAAGGTTGAAATAATTGCACAATGTGATTTTTTTGACCCTAGATTATAATTATTGACATAATTTTTAAAGATTTATTTATTTTTAGACAGATGGGAAGGGAGGGAGGAGAGAGAAAAACATCAATGTGTGGTTGCCTCTCGTGTGCCCCCTAGTGGGGATTTGGCCTAAAACCCAGGCATGTGCCTGTTTGGGAATTGAACTGGTGACCCTTTGGTTCACAGGCCTGTGCTCAAGCCACTGAGCTACACCAGCCAGGGCCAAATTCCTATTTTTTTGTAAGGCACATTATGGCTTTCACTTTATTGAATAATGTTCCATCTTTTAAAAATTTATGTGTATACATATATATGTGTACGTATATATGTGTATGTGTGTGTGTGTTTGTATGTATATATATATTTGGTCCAATATAACAATAAGCCTTTGTTTTTTGTTTCTGAATAGGATTTGAGTGACCCTGTCGATCCTAGCTGGGCTTGCTCTCACCTACTGGTTAGCTGGGCTCACCTGGCCTTGGCCTGCGTGGGTGGCTGGGCTTCAAGCTGTGGGTCTGGCCACTGCAGATCTTCAGATGTGCCCCAAGAAGTGATGCAGCATGTACCACCTGGTCACTTCTGCAAGCCTGGGTCTCCCATTTCCAAACCTAGATGAGCTCCCTTCTTCTGTGTATCAATAGCAACACCCTGTTTAAGCCTCCATCACTTCATTAATACCTTGTACTGAAATAACCTGCCTACCCTCCCGTCTCCTGTGTGAAACTGAGGTTCCTGAGAACCCAGGTCAGTCTTCATTGCTTCCCACTACCTACCAGTTTCAGGCATAAGTATCTATTCAAACTTTATCCAAGGAAAGTGCAGTGAACAAAATCACTTTACACAGCTCTGAGATATACACAATAAGAATGCATTTATGGTAATTCTTTGTACCTGATAACCAAACCTAGAAATACAAGCTATCACTTTGTTCATAAACTCTCACCATTACCAATGATGTGAGTTTCCCATTAGTTTACTAGTTTACCACAAAATATTACTATAAGAAAAAAGAAGTCTAAAATAGTAATCACCTTACAGTCTTTCCCTTGTTCTGTTGTTTTACCCTTAATATTTTATTTTTGGACGTGTAGCTTTATGGAATTAGAACTGAGTTCTGCCCAGATATTTTGGTGTCCTGCTTGACTAGATTCTCACATTGGACTCATCTGGGAATTTCTTACTTTGCGTATGAAGGAAAGAAAAATAAAATTTTCAAATTATGTAATAAAATGTATTACATAATAAATATTAACTAGGTTATATACTAAAGATGTTTTAGAATGACCCCAGTGTCCTGTTCTCATAAAGTGTCATGTGGTCATAAAGAAAAGGCTGGAGATTGGAAAATGTTTCTGAAGAGGGATGGATTATTGAATAATCCATTATTCATGAATCCTGAATAGGATTATTCACTACTTTAAAAATTTATTATTTACATGAAGTAAACCTGTACAGCAGAAAAACATGTGTCTTTATTCATTAACAATAATCACGTAGCATTACAGGGGCAGAAACTGGCATTCCAGGTAGAAGAGAAGAGAGGGCAGCCAGTGGGAAAATGTGCAATGTGGGATTTTTTTCCAGTGTGTACTACACACTTTCCCTAGTGTGAAATGTAGAAGATGGATGACTAGAATATTAAAATTAAAAGGTTGCAGGAGAATAGACTGTGAGGGACCTTGTCTGGACAGAGAAGCCTTCACATATTGAAAAATGGGTAGATATATACTGGGTTGGATTTCTTTCTCTAGATGAGTCATTTTCAACCAGTGTGCCACAAAATTTTTAAAACATGCAGTGGGTGACCATTTAGTCAGGGGCACTGACCTCTTTTTCCTTAGATTGTCAAATACATAAATGACAACAGTCAACACAACAGTAGCTGTCCAGGGTGAATGCCCTGACTTGAAACATAAATACATAGGTCATGTAACAGAGCTGTATCTTACTGGCTAAGTCACATAATAAGGTTGAGTTGACTGGTTCATTCTTTGAACCAGAAATCCTTATAAGCAAGCACCAGATTTATTAAAAAGTCCTTTGGAGCAAAGAGGGTAGGTAAAAACTATCACTATTATTGTGTTTTATAAATAAGTCAAAATTATGCCTTTATTTGTCAGATAGGCAAATATTTTTGGTGGGATGCAGAATTTTAATAATTCATTTACGTGAGCCATGAGATGAAAAAGACTGAAAGCTGCTGGTCTAGATGCTGCCTAATCCAGGGGCAGAGCCCACAGTCATCTATCTGGGGATTTTTTCTAAATAAACCACAATGCAGATGGACAATAGACATATGAAAAGATGCTCAAGTCACTAACCATCAGAGAAACAAAACTTAAAACCACAGTGAGACATAAGCTCACACCTGTCAGAATGGCTGTCATCAATAAACCCACAAAGAACAATAGTTGAGGATGAGGAGGAAGGGGATCCCTAGTGCTCTGCTTGTGGGAAAGCAGATTAGTATGGTCATTGTGGAAAGCAGTATGGAGTTAGGTCAAAAACTTAGAAATGCAACTGCCTTAAGACTTAGCAATTCTACTTCTGGGAATATATCTGAAGAAACCCAAAACACTAATTGAAAAGAGTACATGCACCCCTAATACATATAACTGCTATTTGCAATAGCCAAGATTTGGAAGCAGATGGAGTGCCCACCAGTAGATGGGTGACTGAGAAAGCTGTGGTACATTTACACAATGGAATACTAATCTGCTTTAAAAATAGAAGGAAATCTTACCTTTTGTCACAGCAAGGCTAGACCTGGAGAGAATTATGCTAGGTGAAATAGCCAGTCAGAAAATGACAAGTACCATTTGATTTTATGTACATGTGGAATCTAAGGAATGAAATAAACTAACAAAATAGGAACAGACTCCTAGAAGGAAAGCAGGTGGACAGCTGTCAGAGGGGAGGGTGTTATGGGGCTGGGTAAAAAAAGTGAAGGAATTAAGCAAAAACAAACAAAGAACCCTCCCCCCCCAAAAAAAACCCCTCTCATAAACAGACAACAATATGGTGATCACCAGAGGGCAAAGGGGACAGGGGAGGTAGTAGAGGGTAAAGGGGGATAAATGGTGACAGAAGGAGACTTGACTCTGTATTGGAAGACATAATACAATATTTGTGTACCACATAGAATTATGCATTGAAACCCACATAATTTTATTAACCAATGTCATCGCAATGAATTCAATAAAAATTAAAAATAAAAAGACATTTACATGCTGAGAGAAAGGAAGGAAGGAAGGAAGGAAGGAAGGAAGGAAGGAAGGAAAAGAAGAAAAGAAAGAAAACCATGGTAAAATTGCCACCTGTGAACAGCAGTTCAGTGTAACAGCAGAGACTGGGTCCCATGTCCCACTCAGCTAAGAGCACTTACCTCAGCCTCTGACGCACTGCTGCCATTGTGATTTGAACATCAGACATTGAGATGATACTTTATAGAATCGCTTTATAAATTAAATTTGGCATAGATTTAAATACCATGTGATAGGGAATCAAAAGCCTTTTTCAATGCATATTTAAAAATAGATTAGGAAATTATTACTTTTCGGAGATTAAATGTCTTAAAGATTTTGAATATCAGTATTTTAACACACCTATTATTAAATAACAACAGAGGTATAATTTTCTAAAAAATATCACAGTTCTAATATGCATTCCACTTTTATTGTTAATATGATAATATTTTTCTGGCAGCCAATTAAAAAAAATTAAATTCTTACCCAAAGTTGTGGTAGGTATGGGAGGCGTGGGGGTCACGGGGACATCACTGACAGGAACAGGCTGGGTGCTGGTACCTCTCACTGGAAAACATACAGTCAATCAAATTGTGAGACACCGTCACAGGCTCATAAACAAAAGCACAGCACAGCTGTTGTGGTAAGAAAAGCAAGCTTTTAGAAGTTTTATTCACAAGGCTATGTTAAACTAGTGCGCAGTGGGTCTTTTAAAAAGTTACTCATATAAAAATAAGATAACATTTGCATGAGTAACTTTGTGATTCTTAATAAAAAAAAAAGCTTGAGGTTGAATGTTTAAGTCAATCCTTTAATAACTTTTATGGTCACATAAAACTGATTGGTTTTAGGTGGAAGTTTCCAAAGAACTACTTGCCCTCAAATTTCTATAAACGTAAGGATTTCAGCGGTCCTACTCTTGTGCCTAAACGATAATACAGTTTTCTCAGGAAAGAAAATTAAATAATGTAACCTAAAAACACTCTGTTGGATTTGTGGAAACAATTTTCATTGTAGTTAGATTTCTTACATACCTGTGTTTAAAATTTTTGTTAACGTAATGACTAATTTCTATCAGATTTGCGAGGCGAAACAAAAGCTAAGTAAACTTGAACATCCTGTAAGATGTCATGTTTTTTACAGCATGCCTATAGATGAAGTAAAATCAAATGAGAAATGAATTTACATGGATTCTTACAGGTGTTCTTGCATTCTTCCAGCGATGGGAAGTTGTTCATGTTGCCCAGGCACCCACCGTATGTGAAGCTCTCACACTGCTTTGACTGGTTGTTGTGAAAATACCTAGTGAAATGGGCTCAACAGATTCCAACACCTCTTTCCCAAAAGCAGAAATCTGGCTTTTCTAGAAATTACAAAATATCAGAAAACAATACTCTTTTTTTATAAGTAATTTAATTATGTTAATTAAATGTATAAGCAACTAGTTGTGTTGAAGTTACTTAAGGAATAAATACGAAAAATTAAAAATAAGGTAAAAAAACTTTTCAATGGTACAATATTAAAATTATTGTATTTACTGAGATATTTACAATAAGGAAGGTGTAATTACTGTCACACATTTTGCTATTTGAATTTCAAGTCCTAAAGTTTTCACAGTAAATTAACAGGGCATTAATTATCAACTGTTTTCAAAACTTGAGAGAATAGAAGATACTGAGGTATTTTTACCCTTGGATTGGAAGTATAAAATATTATGGCAAAAATTAGGTTTGATTATTTTTATTAGGTTTATGTGTATCAGCATTAAGAAAGGTGTATAAATATTTCATTTGTTTAGGTGTGAGGTCTCATTGGGGAAAAAGTGTAGTGTGTTGCTTCATTAAGAAATTTCAATTAAAAAATTGGAGAAGCTTTGAAGGGGATGGGAGCTTTTCATAGCTATTCTTAGAAGTTCCTGAATTCTTATGCCGGGTCTAATATCTGTGTTTGGTAGGACACCCTGCACCTTGGTTTCCTATTCTTCCTCCCAGTCAGTGGAAGGGCTGCAACGGTGCAAAGGCAGACAGGAAGGAGATGTTCAGGGGTTGCAGAGGCTTTGGAAAAAGCCTCACACCCATCCTCTGTTAGCGCTCCAAAGCAGGCTAACCGCAGCGGTCACAGAAGTCGTGCAACTGTGATTGACGTTACAAGCTTTGTCTACAAGCACACTGTGTAAATAAGAGAACTGAACTTAGTTATTCAAGTATGATAATCTCAGGAAATACTGCGCTTGGAATTTTCAGTGCAAAGGTTCAATTTATCCATTTCCCCCCTGCAACCATAGTACCATAGTGGCAAAAAATGAACTGCAGTATCTTTTTAAATTATTTCTTTACATTGATTTTTATTGTATTTGTTTCCATTAACCTTTATCCCACCTATACTCTCTTCCACCTCCTCCCACCAGACTCCCCCTACAATCACCACACTGTTGTCTACCTACTGGCCTATATAAGGAAGCAATACCCACAAATGTTTTACACTTAAAAGAGTATTATTTAATAATTCTATTGATTTGTGCAACAGGTTCAAATCTGCAGAAAAACATATCTCCTATGGAACATTCTGTTATCAAATAAGACATCCTATTATAATATAACATAAAATATCTATTTTTATAATTTCTTTAAGTTCCAAATAGGAAGTGATTTATTGACTCTCATTTCTCAAGATGAATATTACTCTTATTTCCATAGGAACAATTTCTTATACTTAAGTTTAACATGTGGGACAGGAAAAACCCCCATTTAATTTGTATAATACCTTTATTTGTAAGAGAAAATTGCATTTAATTATTATCAGTTTGATTTGTTTGGTCTCAGTATGTACTTCTTATGAAGTTTTAAATGATGTTAAAGTATATAACAATTTGGTGTTGTACAAGAAGAAGTAGTGAAAATATTGCATGGAAACAATGGAAAACAGTGACAAATTATGCTCAAAAGTATAATTGATAAATTCTACTTCTGGAACTTGCTATTATTTATTTGACATTCTGTTGTAGGACATAAATATATTTTAGGACAATGTCAGGACTGCGCACATAAAATGTTTTTGCTTAGACCTATAGTTTAAAGTACTTTTGGTTACAAATCAAGAAATTTATACCCCGTCTTTGTCAGATAAAGGGACATTGGTTTGGAATCTGCACGCACAGTCCTTGCTCTGAATTGAGGCCCCATGAAAATGTGTTAACAGAGAGAACGCATAGTTAAAGTTCTGTACCAACTGCTACAAGCCACGTGATTTTCACTCAGATTTTGTTTGAGGCTACATATTTAACAATTGTCTTAAACTCAACTTTCTTTCAAAAAAATCATGTCTCACAATTCTCAGGTATATAAAGTAGCATTCATACTGAACCTGTGCACAAACACTAAATAATATTGACAAAAGCAATTATTTCTTGTTAAATATCTTCACTTACTTTTGCTTATGACTGTTGACAACTCAGAGATGCATCCTTTCAGGGTAATATTGGATGAAATTTGCTGATGCCACACAACGCTGAGGCTATCAAGGGATTGCAGATCTCAGAACCAATGTAAACTAGCAATAGCTCAGTCACTATTTGGCGGATGTTAAAGCATCATGTGTGTGGCTGGCCCTGGATTGTAACTAATGCTAAATATCATGCTGCATTAGAATAAGAGTAAACAGTGTTTAAGCCTTCCTTACCCAAAACTATGGAATTTAGTGTGACGTGAAAATAAATAAATATATGGTCTATATATAACCACTTTTGTGATTGAGTGTTTACTATATCTCTCACCAACTGAAGATTATAATCTTACTCTCCTGTCCCCTGTCCTGAATGTTAGCTGGAAGGCACCTGATAACATCTGGGGACATGCAGTCTTCGTGACTGTTCGAATGCTCATTCTCCTGGATGTGTTTTCGAACCTAGAGCGTAAGGCGACTTCCCAGGATCTGTGTATTTCTGTACTTGCTGATGAAAGATCACATTTCTCTGGGAACAAAGAGCATACACTTGTACTCTTTGCTTGCTCTGTGTCAGAAAATGAGTCAGATGATTTCTGCAGTTGATATAAGAACCACAAGAATGTAGTAAATTATATCATTTATTTATACATTGGGACACTGGAGTCGGGGAGTTTATACAACTCATCTAATTTTGCAAAGCTGCTGTGTGGCAAACCGCACGTGCAAGCTTAGGTGTGTCCGATTCCACGTCTTAGAAAAGACAACCTGACTTGCCCTAAATCTCTGCTAATCTTCTCCCTGTCTAAGGGAATTTTCTTAAAGCTTATCACTACTGTTTTTATCATCATTTTTGTGTTTTGGAGAAGTTAATTCTTTTAAAAAAGTTTTTTATTGCTGTTCACTTGTAATTGTATCCATTTCTCCCTATTGCTTTCCCCTACCTTACCCACCCCCACCTCCCATTTCAACCCTCTCCCCGGGTTGTTTTGTCCATGGGTCCTTTATGCATGTCCCTTGACTTGCCCCTGATCCTTCTATTCTATTTCATCCTCCCTGCTGGGTGGACTGAATAAACATAATCTACTGACATAGAAGAGGACAAATCTCGTATGTTTTCTATAAAATGATAGTACCCCATTTCAATTAAATAGTATAATGCTATAAAATGACAGCATGACCTTGGCATAATGTGATAAATGGTGTCACCAAAACTGAACTGATCCAGGCGTGGGATCATGTTATTAGAAGGTTAATTAAAAGCAAACCAGCCAAACTCAATAAACTACACAGCTAGTCAATTAAGTCGTCTTCAAGTCTAGCTTTAAAATAAAAACGTGTCTCTTATGCCGCTGGGTTTGGTCCGGATTTATCCAGAGATCTAAACTTTGGTCTAATTAGTGGTAGATTAATTCTAGTTTCTTGTCTGACTGTGGCAACAATTTCAGGAAAGTCTTGCTTCATTGGCGTGCAATTTCTCAGTCTAATTGAGGGAGACTGGACTGGGTGAATATTGGGAACACTTGGACCATTGGCTTCTGACTTCCCAAGATGGGGTTGCCTGGTTTCCCACTGTGGGAGCTTAGTTTACCCTCCACATTCCTTCTCTACCCAACTTCTAGAATATTAAATCCCTTCTGAGAAATGAACCAAATGAGGGATTTGAACCCATCTGAAAATGACCAGATTCCAACCAAATTCCATTTTTTTTTTTTTAGATTTCCTGTATTTGTTTTTAGAGAGAGGGGAAGGGAAGGAGAAAGAAAGGGAGAGAAACATCAATGTGTGGTTGCCTCTCATGCACCCCCTACTGGGGAATCTGGACCACAATCCACACATGTGCCCTGATTGGGAATCAAAGTGGTGACCCTTTGATTCACAGGCCTGTGCTCAATCCACTGAGATACACCTGCCAGGGCCAAATTCCCATTTTTGTAAGGCACATTATGGCTTTCACTTTATTGAATAATGTTTCATCTTTAAAAATGTATGTATAGACACATATATGTGTATGTATGTGTATATACCTACATGTATGTGTTTGTGTGTATATAAAAATAAGCCTTTGTTTTTCATTTCTGGGTAGGATTTGAGTGACCCTGTTGAACCTCACTGGTTTTGCTCGCACCTACTGGTTAGCTGGGCTCATCTGGCCTTGGCCTGCGTGGGTGGCTGGGCTTCAAGCTGTGGGTCTGGCCACTGCAGATCTTCAGATCTGCCCCAAAGAAGTGATGCAGCATGTACTTCTGCATCCAGGGTCTCACCCATTGCCAAGCTTAGATGAGCTCCCTTCCTCTGTGTATCAACAGCAACACCCTGTGCAAGCCTCCATCACTTCATTTAATACCTTGTACTGAAATAACCTGTCTACCCTCCCGTCTCCTGTGTGAAACTGAGGTTCCTGAGAACCCGGGGTCAGTCTTCCTTGCTTCCCTAGTACCTACCAGTTTCAGGTACAAGTATCTATTCAGTCTTTATCCAAGGAAAGTGCACTGAACAAAATCACTTTACACAGCTGTGAGAGATACACAATAAGAATGTATTTATGGAAATTCTTTGTGCCTTAAGAGCAAACCTACAAATACAAGCTATCACTTTGTTCATAAACTCTCAACATTACCAATGATGTGAATTGTCGATCAGTTTACTAGTTTACCACAAAATATTACTATAAGAAAAAGAGAAGTCTAAAATAGTAATCACCTTACAGTCTTTCCCTTGTTCTGTTGTTTTGCCCTTAATATTTTATTTTTGGACGTGTAGCTTTATGGAATTAGAACTGATTTCTGTCCAGGTCTTTTGGTGTCCTGCTTGACTAGATTCTCACATTGGACTCATGTGGGAATTTCTTTCTTGGCATATGAAGGCAAAGAGAGAGAGAAAGAGAGAGTGAGTGAGAGACAAACAACGGCTGAAACCTCCGATACCTGCAGTTCCTTTTCCTTCTCACATTTGTCCAGCCAAAGAATGACAGCGAAGTTCATAGAGTTCTTTGTTGAGCATTTCGCTCCTACAATTTTCCAGAGATAACTCAATGTTTTTGTTACGGGCTGGGGGAAAAGTCGTCCTTGCTAACGTGACTTCTTTTTGTGGAGCAAGGTTTTGTTTGTTTGTTTGTTATGACACATCACATCATATATATTTCCTAAGAAAAATGCCACTTTGACAAAAACTAATTTTCCTACAAAATGGGAAAAAAATTATATGAAATATTGGGATTACAATTGAGAGCTTTGAGTAGTTTAAAAAGAAGAATGCTTCTAACATTTTACCTGGACTTTTGGAACATTTACGTTTCTCAGCATTAAGAGGGAGAGAGGCACAAGTAAGCAGCAGACATAGAGAAACCCAAAAAATTGGTTTTATCTTCATTGTCCAAATCACCTCTGAAAAACAAACCCAGATACATCTAATAAATAATGGGTTAATGTGGAATCACCAGTAGGCTAGTAGGAATCATAGTCATGCTTCCAAATACACATTTTTGACATCTAATGGGTATTCTCCTACATCTTTGTCCACAAATTCCATGAAATACACATTCAGTAAATATATCTAATAACTTTCAGGTACACATTCATTTTGCAACCTTAAAAATAGCAATTAAAATGGCAATAATTAAGAGACATGGCTAATTGCTGCTCAACATAGGTAAGTATGTATTATGATCCATTTTCATGTGTAATCTATTTGTCACATCTTCCCCCCAGCTACTAGTCTTATTCAGTTAGTAATAATTATACTTTAAGTTTTCTTGCATTTTTTGAGTACTTTATTAACGCAACTTTCAATTCCTGATCTGTCTTTCCCTTTGGTCTGGTACTTTTTAAAAAAGAAACACTGCGTAGGGAATGACTGTGGGAGTGGTGGGTGGGCTGGGTAGAGGATGGAAAAGGGGGGGAAATTGGGACAACTGTAATAGAATAACAGTAATAAAAAGAAGTTAATAAAGGAACAATAAAAAGAAACACATTTCCCATATTTTCATCATTGTTTCCTTACAATACACTTGTTTTATTTTTAAAATAATTTGTTGTGGTGACATTGGGTGGTAAAACCATGCAGGTTTCCAGTGTATAACCGCTTTCCTAACCAAGTCCTCTATGAGATTGCAAACCGAGATGCTGAAAAAGAAATGTCCAACATTCCAGCGGTCCCTCATCCCAGGTCTTCCACCCTCTATTTGGGGGCGTATCTGATTCAAAAGTTTTTTAGAAAAGTGACTTTCAGGGATAAACCAAAGCATCTACATTCTAAGGGAAACCCATTTCAGCTGCAGGTGGATATTTCCTGTTTCCAAATGGTTTAAAGGCAATAACAAAAGGTAACGGGAAAGGGCCTTTGACTGTTTTTGAGAGGCCATTTCTTCTGTGCGTTCGAAGGTGAACGGAAATGCATGGTGCTCACCCAGCTCTGCAGGAAGGGACTGGGAAGGAGCGTGTGTGCACGCCAGCGGCTCTCCCCGCACAGCCGGGACGGGAAGAGCGTTCTCACCAGTGAACAAGTGCAGGACAGACGTTCCACCAAACAGGTCAGAGAACTCTCTGTTCATGTGCCCAGTGAAACCGCTACAGTACACACCGTTATGGTGCGGGGAGTAATAAAGTGACACATGCCACGTTGCTCTCAGCTTCACTGAAATCACTGTGAATGTATAACCTGTATATTCATTTTTCTGCAACAGTTTGGAAATGTTAAGAATATTTGAATTTGAGCCACAGGCAGTGTTATTATATCCCTTCTAAATCGTATCATAAACTACTTGAATCCGCAAATATTCATGTATATGTGTGTGTGTGTGTATGTATAAGATCCCCCTAGCTCAACTTCTAATCTTTATCTTAGTTTTGTAAAGTGTTTTTCAGCGATCTTCTGTTTCCATTGGGTTTTCTGAGATATATAACCCTGTTACGCTTTGAGGGTAAAACGTACATGTTTCAATCACACGGCTTAGGGAGCAGGCTGAGATGGGGTGCCTGCTGAAGAACATGGTGAATACTCGGTATCTAAATCCATTACGTTACTCTCATTAAAAGTGGTGGCCTAGAGTGTTGTTCAATTTTTGTAGTTTTAGACTTTCCTTGGTTGCAAGGATCTGAAGCCAGCTGGGACAGTGTGGGTCAAAAGGTTGCAACTCATTCATTGTAGAGAAGGTGGAACAATCCAGGACTAGAAAGGCAGGTTTGAGCCGGACCTCAGAAATGTGTAGTGTCAGGGTCCTGAGCACCAGCGCTGCTGTTGCCCTCCTTAGACAATAATATCTGAGACCACACGCAGCACGTGGTGGGCTGTGGGTGGTGGTTCTGGTCTTCCTTCACACCATGATGACCTGCTTGAAACTACACTGACTTTGAAAACCATTATTAGATGTAACCAATAGGTCAGTATCTCAGCATCCACCAGTTTAAAAGTATAATCGGTGTATTTTACCTACTGTTTGACTTATATTTTCCTACTTTAACACTTATTGACCACATTTTTTCCACAGAAACGTAGTTTTTACTATTTTGCTTACTCTCTCTCATTGATATTTTATTGCCCAAAAACCTATACAATCACATACAAAGGTACTTGCAAAAACTTTCATTTAAACTTTATAACTGTTCAATAATACAACTCTTATGTTTTATGTAAAGTTTTCTAACACAGAAGTCAGCTTAATGAAGTTCATGGATAGAACAAGAATGGTGATTAATCAGTGGCTTGGTATATGTATAATACCAGCATCTTAATAGGTTAAACCTACAGTCAGCGCAATTTTGTACCTGGTTTCTTTCAAACATCTCCCTCAAAAAACCATGCTATGTGAGACCTATCAAGATAAGTTGTGACAGTTCAGTCAAAAATGCTCTAGGCATTTATTTAAATGTATCTTCCATGGAAAATCAGTTTGTTTTAAAGAAAATTTAACAGATGGATTGTCAGTGTCTTCTTCAAAAATCCAAGTTGAAGTAGATTGTACATTATCTTCCTTTTAAAACCAAGTATAATGTTTGGACCGTGATAAGTAGGTGGTCACACTGGCTCTTGGGCTGGGCACCTGTCTTTGATGAATCTGCTTCAAGGTCTCTTGCTAAACAAATGCATCTCCAAACTTATATGACAAAGGACTATATTCCTATAATATAGTTTAGGAACATATCTTGAGAAATAATGTTATAGATATGGAGAACTCAGTAGATTGTCTGAACCAAAAACACATGTAAAAAAGTGTGATGTGAGTCGTGCTTTAATAAAATCCAGGGTATGTGAAAAGACGTTGAGAAGGCAAAATTATAAATGGATTAACAGCTAGTATGTCTCAGAGGACCAGACTGAAATTATGAATAAGGGCCCTCAGTGGAACTATAAGAAAAGGACAACTGTGAGAGACCTTTAGAATTCAGTGTGGATAAAATTGAGTGGTTGAGTAGATGCCAGATATGAAGGACAGAGGATTCTAATACATCTGAAGTGAACTGGCGTGCTAGTCACACAACTAGGTAAATTAATATAAGTATTAATTGTTGTGCATATTAGGAATACATTTAGTTCTGGAAGGTTACATTAGACATTACAAATGTACCTGTAAAAAAGCAGTTAAAGACACAAAGCAGGAACTGACATATGTTTTGTTGTGTCATTGTCATTGTGAGGCAAGATCATTTCTCCAAGGAAAGGGTGTCCTTTCAGTTATTTCTAGCCCTCCTTTGAACTTCACTTCCTGTCCTTCTTTCCAAAGCTGCTCAGCTTTCTGGACACTGCCCCCTAATGCCTGGCTCTGTTATTACCAATGAGGACATGACAGTACATCATGTAGGTATATGTCTATTGCCTTCATTTCCATGATTACCCTACATGTAGTCAGATTATATGTATTTTTATTTAAGTATCTTAGAATATGAGCTCTGGTCTCTGGACACTTATAAAATATTTCCATAAAGAGGTTTCTTAATGCTGGTATAAAATAATTTAGAATACAAGAATTCTAAGGCTTATATCTCGTTTTAAATATCATTAATTACAGGTACTAAAAAAGTTTTCTTTAAACATAAGGATCTTACATAGTCTAATATATTTCTTTATATGTCACTACATAATATTTAAAGGTAAACCATATATTCAGAAGTCCCCAAAACAGATAATTCATAAAGAATTGCCACTACAAGCTTAAAATTATAAAAAATGCAATATATAACCCATTCCTTTAAAATTGTTTATAGTTTAAAAGAACATCTATTTCATATATGTTTGCTTAAAAACTAAATGCAAACTTTTGAGCACTTAATTTTGCATTGCAATATACATTTACTTTATTTTCCAGACAGAAGTCAATTTTCATTTTAGGGTTACAGACAATGGTCCTTCTCCAACAACTCTTCACCTCTCAGTAAGTACTGATTTCCCCCCTAAAACAATAAACAAACATTATTTCTCGTGTGCTAGGAGGTCTATTGCTAAGAACTCACATGTAAAATCTCTGAAGAAAGTTCTTGATAAGATTTTTTCAAAGCAGAGTTGAGGTGGTTTTGTTTTCACCTCCAGGTACTGAAGACAGTATTTGTCTTTTGTCCTCCTTTTTTATATAGATCAGGAAACTGCGGGGGGCGGGGAGAGGGATGGGAGGAGTGGAGAATAATGAAGGGAATGAAATCTGATCCTGCAAGCAGTCAAAGGGCCAGCCAGGAATCTGCCCGAAGTCGCTGCAGTCTGTTGGAGCGAGGGGGAGCCTCAGAGGCAGTTCCAGAGATCACAGGCACGTGGGAACGGCCAGGCTTCCTGGTCAGGTCCCTCCAGCTCTCCTTAGGATAATTGTGCCAAACTCCTCAAAAGCCTTTTTTAAAAAAAATTTATTATGGAAGAATCTGCCAAAGGAAACTGCTTACACTAGGATTTCAAATTCCTGTTTATGAATAACCATTTATTTTGCTTTCCAGGATTCTTTTTGTAATCAGTTAAAAAACAAGTTACAAGTTATGTATTTTTAAGTCGTTATGTATTTATTATTACATCGTTCCTTAGTGAAATAAACTTCTTTTGCAGTTTCTTATCTTGTTCAAGGATCTCATCCATATTGTCAGTACATTCATGAAAAGAATCTGCGGGCTGTTGAAGTTCCCGCTCTGACTGCAGAAGCAATGCGCTGTATTATCTACTGCAGAGCGTCAGGCTGCGAGCCCTGCCTCAGTTAGCTGCTCCCTTTGCAACTCTGGTCAGTTATTTAAACTCTGTACCTGATTTTCTGTTTCCCTAAGTAATGATAATAAAAGGTCTTAGGTTGGATATACGTAGTAAATGGAATGATGCACATAAGTATGTGTATACATATAAGTACATGTAAAGCACTTAAGATGGGCCTCCATACAGAGCAAACCTTCAATAACCACTCTCATGTTTATTGTTATGGCTTGTGTTATATTGTTTTACACAATGTGTAAATAGTTTTTAAATACTTTATTTATTTTTAGAGAGACGGGAAGGGAAAGAGAAAGGGAGTGAGAGAAACATCAATGTGTGGTTGCCTCTCACATGCCCCCTAGTGGGGACCTGGCCTGCACCCCAGGCATGCAGCCAGGTTGGGTATCCAACTGGTGACACTGTTCACAGGTCGGTGTTCAATCCATTGAGCCACACCAGCCAGGGCCACAATGTGTAAATATTTAAAGAATTCACTCACCATTGCTCTGTGTAGGTTGATATCATTGGCATTAACTCTTAACAGGTTTACATGAAATTATGGTCACCTCAGACTAGCATCACTAGAGATTGCTTCAGATGGAAGAATCTACTTTGCAGTGAAGACTGAAGTAATTTGATCAGGAAGCCCATTAGTGTCTTGGTTTTTTCTACCTCAGATTCTCTTTGTGACTTCAATTTTCCTTCTTTCCTCTGACTTCTGCATGAGGAGGAATCTTTCGTCTTGTAGATTTTTAATATTTATTGAATAATGATTAGATGTCTGGCACATAGATTATGTCATTTAATTCTCATAACTAACTGAAGAACATTGTTTCCGTATACCTATTTGACAGGTTTACGAAGGATGAATGAAGTTTGAAGAGCTGTGATTCGAATCCTGTGGTTTGACTGCAGAGTCAGATGCTCAGATCCTCCTCGATGCTTCTTTCTCACCCACGTTCTGGATTTCGTATCATATTAACCGCAAAACTTTGCCACGTAATTATTACCTCGCACCTGCAACTCAAGAACATTCAGCGTTTCCTTTGTGCTCAGATTATTTTTAAAAGTTGCTTGTTTCTGGAGTGAAATGGACATTGGTTACATTTTGGCCAACCTACAAGCTCTGCTCGGGTAGAAATAAGTTCAGCCAATCAGAATTCTTTGTTTTTTCTATAGAAAAATTAAAGTATATAGTAAATGCCAGGCTTTTAACCAAAAAGCTGAGATAAAAGGCTGGCGGCCATAAGTGTGTGTGCAGGCTGATTACAGGGAGAAAGCTAGTTGAGAGAGTGATGAAAAGAATGAATGAAAGTTGTGCGTAACTCCTGAGAGAGGAAACAGGGAAAGAATGAAAGAGCAGGACTGAGCAAGAGACATGAGAGAGCCTGTCTGAGCTCTATAGCGACAGCCATTCCTCAGACCCAGTGCAATTTTCCTGAGTACTCCAGAACGTATATCCTTGTAATAAACCTCCCACTCCCACAAATCATTTAAGAAATCTTTTTCTTGTAAAGAACCGCATGTGAAAGAGCCACAGCCAAGCTGAAATTATTTTCCCCCAAATTGTTGATTTCATGTCTAAGCTGCACTTGGCATTAATGAAAAGCATGCACCATTGTGATCCCCTGTAGCTTACACACACCTGTGTATTCTCGTGATGAAGGAACAGGGGACTCACTGTAACTGTTGTCAAGATAAGACAGCCTGACGCTCTCTCGCTCATGGACTCTGTGTATGAGCTCAGATGATCTCTCCCTGAGGCTAGAGTGCACTCCTTTCTGAGGACTTATTACTAGTTTTCCACTCTGTTGTATATAGCTCAGTCTAGATTATTTGCTTACAATTGTTTTCCTTACCAACAATTTACCCATGTGACATTGTGTCTTAAACTGCTTTGTATTAATCAGTGTTTGGATGTTCCAGGTCCTCAGCTAGTATGAAATGGTCTCCTTTTCATTCATCATCATTCTCTGTGAATTTCTTTTGTTCCAACTCCACACAATTTGAATAACACAGCAGACTTTTACTATGAGCTTGGTTATTTCTTGCCTAAGAAATAAAAATAATCCTCTTGTTCTTTGCTTGCCCTAATTTTACCCATTAAGAATCTCAGTTATTAAAATACATCGAATCTTTCAGTAAGTTCAGACAACTCTATACAAGTGAGACAAATCCGGCAAAGTTGGTTCCTTAGTGACAGTGTGAGAAAAGAGCACAGTGTTGCAGGATACAGAGCATCCCAATGAGAAAGGACATTGAAAACCAGAATATATAGAAGTTCTGATAAATCTCCAAAACAAAGTTAAATTTTATTACATCAAACCCTATTTCATTCATTTCTGTCTGAAGAATGTGAGAGATTAAATATTTTACTATTTCTTAATTCAACTGTTTATCTTTCACAGAAAGTAAGTCCTTGAGCTTCATTCTGGGTCTTAGCCATCATCCTTTGATTTGGAATCAAAACTACCTAGCGCTTGTGGTTAACTCCTCCAAAAGGATATTGCCAAAAACTGGTAGCAAATGGAAACAATTCATCTTTTATGAGTTCACATGTGAAAAACGAAAAATAGCATTTAGGTTTTAGCAAATTGTATCCCTTGAAATGTGGTGTAATAGGTATGACATATACAACATGGTTGTAAAATTGACTCAGTACTTATTTCAACGTTGACAAAAATAAATTTTGTCCTGAGCCCATTTTTTTGCAGATGTGAAAAATGTCACCTTTCCTATGCTAGCTACTTTATTGTTGACTAAATTGCTAGTTGAATTTTGGTCACTTTCAGGTAAACCCAGGCAGTTCAGATATCTAGCGTCCTCACTCTTTCCCTCCTCCTGGGCACCTTATCCCTTGGAAGGATTTGGGAAGGGCATGTGGCCCCCTTGCTGTCCTCTGTCCTGACCATTGCATGCTGAGAGCTTATTCAGCCTGCTTGTGTGTATTACAGTTTTCCACGATTTTGGTACTAAGATAGGTTCTTGCGTTAAATCTGTGTTCTTGCAAATTCAAAGCTATAGCTTTCGAGAATGTCTTCTAAGCTGTGGGCTGAAACATCCATTCGGCAAGTTAAATGAAGCCTCTGCTCTTTGTTTTGTGCATAGTTCTATCTGCTCCGGGTAAAGAGTAAGGAAAAAAATAAATGGAAAAAGAAACCCGTATGTAGTTGTGAATCAAAACACTGCCAGCTACAGTTCAGTTGCCTTGTTTTAAGCCAAATTTGGAATCTTACTCACTTCAGTAACAGTTGAGATGCCTGCACACAGTATTAAGTATGAGTTTGAAGTCAGAGTATCTGACTGATTTATATTTGGACTGCTTTTTTTAGCCATCAAGTACCTTCATTTTCTTAATTTTTCAATAATTATTTCCAAAAGTAATTTATCTCATAAGGAAACAGGGACAATTAGATATATGTCAGGAGAAAGGAAATCTTTTCCTTATTTTCCTACTCCTCCCTGTGTTAGATTTTTTTATTTGTTCAGACACATTTGTTGTTCTTCCCTCTCGGGTCTTCCTTGGTAACTAGTGAGGAGAGTGTATTTCTCCCCAATTTGGTATCAGGTTTTGCTACATTACTAGTTCAGCTCCTAGAATGAGCAGATTCAAAAAATAAGCAACAGCTAAGTAGATTTTTATAGCTTTTGGAGAAATTTATTAATTTATGTTCCTACAGGTTTTTTGCATTTTCTCTGCCAGATTCAATAATGAATTCTTTTATTTCTAGTTCCCTATAGTACTTCTTGTTGAGAAGTGAATAGACTACATTGACTAAATCAGGAAGGATAGCTGCTTGAAGCAAAGCCTGCCTTACCAAAGTAAACAGTTGTTCACCAAGCATAACAAAGATAGCTGAATAGTCCAGTCATGAGAACAGCAAAAATAAAGGCAATATAGTGTGAACTTAAAAGCAAGATGAGTAGCTAAGACGGGCAGAAACGGACTTTTTTAAAATGAGAGGAAAACATCAATTAGGGCCATCTTTTAGTTAAGAATAAATACTCTTTGCTTATTGCTGCCATGTGTTTCAGAGTCTCCCCCTAAAGCCTGGCGGTAAAACTCTGAAGTTTGCATCTGTTCCTGGAGCAAACATCCAAAGAAGAGGGCTTTATAAAGTAAAGTATATTATAGTTTCCCCCATAATAAAGAACACTTGACCCTCACAAAGTTGCCACTCCTGAGAATTGACTCTCATGACCCACATGAGGGTTATCCTTTCAGAGCGGATCACAGTAAAGAAGAAATGGAGCACCAACACACGAACCCAGAAAGATAATTGAAAATGAACTCTTTTTCTTGGTGAAAACCCTGTGGATTTGGGGAGTGGTTTAATATCAAGCATAACCTTGGCAGAAATGAATAGTATACTCCCTGCCCACATGCCTTCTTCCCTTGAAGGTCTGTTGTCTAGACTACATCCATTTTATTAGATTACCTAACACTGGGCCCTGGACTAAATTGGACCCTTGGGCCAGTGTCCACTGTCTCCCTGGTACGTTATTGTCCTGTTCTTCCTACGCACATCATTGCAGGAGATGGAGTAATTTGGGGGAGCATGCTTTCAGGAAATTTAGTGATGGTCAGCTGCAGTGTAAACAAATTAAACAATAATTGACTTGAATTATGTTGCAAATTAAAGTAAGTTCTTGTTAAGCAGTATAGCAATAAATACAGGTTTTTCAGAAAACTTTTGGTCAAAGGCAAGCTGATTCCATCGGTAGGAAGACAAATTCTTCTCAAATTAGGTTAAATCAAGTTAAATATAGAAATAAAGTTTGAATACTGGAATCATGTTATTTTTGTCTAGTTCATATTTCTTAGTAATAAGATAGTTCTTGCTAATATTAAATGAGAATGGCTACTGAGAAATAGTGGTGACGGGTGAAAGCGTGAAGGTCTAGCCATGGCTGAGGATGCTTTGGCCCCCTCATGAGATTCTCCACAGAACTCTGTCATTTTTGACACACGGATACCTCGAGCAAGGTCTTTTCCTTTATCAAGCAGAACACATCTACTAAAATCTTTGAGGAAGCTAATCTTTGTATCATCTGCACTTAGGTAATGCATTTCCCAACACAGTCCTGAGTCACTTAACTACGGGGGTTTGTTCTGAGAAATGTGCCATTAGGTGATTTTATTGTGTGCACGTCCTAGGCTGCACGTACACAAACCTGGAGGACATGGCCCACTGCACACCTAGGCTATATGGTGTGCCCTTTTCTCCTAGGCTACAAACCTGTACAGCATGCTAATTACTGAATAATGTGGGTTATGGTGCACAAGAGTAAATATTTTTATATCTAAACATAGAAAAGTTATAGTAAAAATATGGTACAAAAAATTAAAAATGGTTTATTGCATAGATCACTTACCACAAATGGAGCTTGCAGGTCTGGAAGTTGCTCTGGGTGTGTAGGTGAGTGAACAGTGAGTGGATGTGAAGGCCTAGTGCATCACCGTACACCAACGTGGAATACACAGGCGTCGCCACAGACATGAGTAATGTGTTGCATAGGATGTTACAAGGGCTACGATGTCACTAGGGGACAGGAATTTTTCAGGTCCATGATAATTACATGGGACCACTGTGATACAGTGTATGTGGTTGGTCACTGACTGAAAGATGGTTATGTGGCACATGACCATGAATTACTGCTACTTGTTGATGTATATTTTTACATGTAAATTCCAAGAAGAAGAATAAAGCAAACTAAATTCCCACCTATTTCTTTCTGGATTTCTAGGATTAGATATTTTATTAGGTAGCATGTAAGATTACTTAGAACTTTCACTTTGATTAATGTACTTTTTCCAATTCTTATTTAGTTTATTTTTCTAGCTCCTGTGAGAATCAGGAAGTATATGTGTCTCTAAAGCATGAATAAAGAGGTAAGCCCTTTTGCCTTTTATTCATGAATGATAGGTGTTTCTTATATATCTACCTACTAGCATGGGACTTACTTGGTGAAGTAAGTCCCATGCTAGTAACAATTCTGTTTTAAACAGTAGTGTGCAATCTTAGGTCACAATAATTGATCTGCATTATTTAGCATATTTAAAGTAACATTCCCTCTGTACTGTGTATTATTTTGCTTTCATACCTGGACCAAATTTTAGGAGATCAAAATCGAAGCAGAAAGTGTTGGGAGTAGTGAGTTAAAACCATGTTATTTGAAACATACATATTTAAATACATTAAAAATACATATCTCAAAAATCGTTGAAGCAACCCAAGATGTTTAGTTTTAGGAAGAAGTTGTATGTAGTATGTTAAAGCATTTGGCAGACAGCTATGTGGAAAATAAAGTAAATACAATATATTTTGTTCCCGAGAGAATACTTAGGTGAATGAAAATATAGGGGACATAGGTTTTTAGCTTAAAATCAGGATAACTTTCCTACCAATTATAGTTTTAAAATATGGGATAAACTATTTTCTGATAAGGAGTGTGCTCTTTTCTGGAAATAACGAAGCTGGGAGAGTGATGCCATATGGAAGCTGTTCAGGAGACACCCCTCCACTTCTCACCCCCTGACTAATAATAACAATAATGCAACTACATATATAGAAACAATGATAAAAATAAACATAATAATGGTTTATTGAAGGTTTACTTAGTGCCAGGCACTACTCTAACTTTGTTATATTTTTAATCTTTATGAGATAAATAATATTGTTTTCCCATTTAGAGATGGAGATAAATGGTTCAGTCACTGTGCAGATTCAACCAGCTAATAAGTAATAGTGAGATGCAAATTAAAAGTTTCAATTTTGAGCATCAGGTCTTAACTATTATGCCACATGACCTCCCTGTTTCAGATGTCCTGTTACCTTACATGCTCCCGTTCTCATAATGATAGTGTTAATTGTCTCTCTTAGTGAAATAGAACCAATTTTCATGGCCACCCCATCTAGTAATTTTGAAATTATGTATAATCTGAAACCCAGCCATTCTACCTCTATTTTTCATTAAGAAAAAAAAAACTACACTCTGCATTTGTGCACCAGTAGGAATATGCAACGATATCAAGTGAAATATTTTTATAAGAATGTAACATTGAAACCAATTTGAAAATCAACCAACATTTAGTATATAAATACATTGTGGTATAATCATTTGGCAGAATACAATTTGATAAGTAGATATTCATGAATATGTATGAACATAGCCAGAACTAAAAAATAAATTGGTAAGTACAAAATGCAAAATCAAGAATAGTGTGATTTACCTAACTTAGGCAATACATAAAAAAAACACTGTGTATTAAGTGAAGATATGTATGTAGTAAAAGGACACACACTTATGTTACTTTCTTGATCTAGAAAGGAAAGAGTGGAATACAGCTTGGAAAGGCTATAAAAAATAGGACAACCTTTAACTCTATTTGTAATACTTCATATAAGAATGCTACATAAATACTATATATTTATTTTAAATACTATATAGCATAATATAAATACTTTTATAAAAATACATACAACTATAGAAATGTTAACATTGATTAGTTACACATGATTGTTACTTGCATTTTGGTATTTCTTGTACTGCGTCTTGCTTCCAATTTTAAATTAAAAATAAATTAGTATATATAACAGCAACAAAAATTAGACAAAAATGATTTTTACTGCTTATTCTGTCCAAAGTGTTTAATTTTAAAAATGCTAAAATCTGCCTAAAAGAAAGTAAAAGAACAGTTTCACGGCAAGATGATATTTTTTAAAAAGTGAGTTCTTAAAACATTATTTCCTTTGATCATTTTTATCAGAGCCTGAGTAAAGCAGGTTGTCCTTTATTTTCAGGAAACAAAACTGTTCTCTTTCATAGTACAGTTTTCAAAGTCAATGGGCATGAAGGCAAAAAAAGGTCTTTTCTGGCTGACTGCAGTGACAGCTGTACAGATTCAATAACCATTCAGTGTTAATACTGCACCCAGGTGAGACTAAAAGCACTCCTTGTACATACGCAGACTTTTCTTTTCTATAGACTTTCTCACAAAGGGGGTGACCACTTTTAGTGAGATGTGGGGATTTTAGCACACAGCTCTCTTAGCTGCCTGTCCCAAGCACAAATGGTGATGTGTCTTCACAATTTCCCTCTCAGAGGGAGATTTTTTTTGCCTCCATTTTCTTTTTCTGGTGCAGAAAACAAATAAATAGACTTCATTTGGGGGTAGGGCTACTTTACCCTTTATAGACAGAAACATCAGCTCTTTTTAATGTGAACGGTGTGACTGACTAAACTGAAAGCTGTGATAGCACTCGACACCATTGTAAGCTTTGCAACGTTAAGTATGAATCTTCGAACCAATGTTTTGCTGCCCCAGAGGAAGCTCACACAACAAATGTGTTTGGCGTCAGAAAAAAGTCCAGATAGAAAAGGCAGGCCTCCCGTGAGATGGAATTTGATCAGCGGTGAGAAAAGCCTGTTGCATTTGCCCCATCTCTCATCCCAGGTTCTGCCACGTGTAACCTGCACCCACCAGTGAGGAATGCCTTTGTTTTGCTTGCTCACCACATATTCTTTTAAAATTCAAGTTTTATTAGAAGTACTATTTTATTTAGCACAGAATGATAAAGCCATTCTGAACAAAAACTATTCTGTTATTTAAGGGTTTAACTATATGAGCTCCTTCGATTTTTGTACCAACTCTATGGTAGCACACAGTGTTTTAAATAACTTACAATTATGAAATTTAACTACAGAATCCTTGAACTTAACAATTCTGCCATGTGTCATTGTGGTCCCATTGCATTATTTTAAAGACTGTAGTGGATCTCTTCTTGATTGCAGTATGGATCGGTTAACATAGAAATGTAGAAACCTCGATTGAGACACAAAGAGAGGGAAGGGCATGGGAAGTAGAAGCACAATAGCTGGGAGTGAGTGAACAGCCCTGACCCTGAGGGAGATTAACCAACTCTGAGCTCCCCTGGGTTACAGTAAATGATCTCTTTCTGAGGAATAACTGCCTACAGGCCCTTTCAAAGAATGTCAAGTCTCAGAAGGCAATGGAAAGGAATAATCTTGATGTTAGTGTTTCTACGTCAATCAGGACCCTGCTTCTGCATTGGAACGTTGAGATTTGATGTTTATGTATTTAAAAACTGTGTTATTCTTTAGTCATCCAGGTTACATTTGCTGTGCTTCTATATATTTTCTATACTTAAAAATTTTAGATTCTTAATTGTCTGCTCCTTTCATCTTAATTATTTTGTAACACTGTTTTTATTAATTTATTATGACTAGTATTATATTAACGTATATATACATGATGAATCACGCCCATCTGTGTGAATACAGAATGGTGTAAACCAGGAAAGTTTGGTCTTTGTTTACTTCAGGTTTATATAGGAACAAGCCCTCTAATCCCCCAGGATAGACTGTCCTTCCCTTAACCACAGTGGGACTCAGTGACTCTAATGTCATTATAATGAGTAATCTCATAGGCCCACAGACACAACTTATTTTCAGCCTCAAGCTTACCTCCACCACCAGGACAGACACTGGCAAATTGCATGAGAAGTCCATTCTCACACCACAGTATTTAATTCTGAACCTTCCTGGAACATTGTCCGTACATATGCCTACTTGGAATCCCAACTCCACCACCATATAATTTACATGTTGTGTTTGAGGGGCAACTACTTACACCATAAGTTATCTTTCTTATTAAGAATGTTAAGGGAGTTTGACCTCAGAGAGGACAATCCTCATTTCCCCATTCCTCTTGTTTCAGACTTGGGCAGGGAGCTCATCCCTTGAGAGATCCTGCACTCAGAGACCCTGACTGAGGACGGGACCCTGCCCAGAACTTCAGAGTAGAAGGGAGACCAGCCACCACCCTCATTCTTTCCTTCATTACATTCCCACCAATCTGGATAATAGCTTTTTATTTAAAATATTTATTTTATTTTCAAATCCCTTTATTAAACACAAGCCCATGTTTTCACTACTCTTTTTTATGAGAAACCAGGGAAACTATTGTTCAATGTCGTTTGAAATTCTGAAGAAAAATGGCTCACTCACTAGAGCAGTTTTATGATGATCTGTTTCCCTTTGTTTTATGACACACGACACAGCTACAAAAACAAGGATGGTTGGCAGGCAGACTTGGCCAGATTTTTGGTAAGAATCATAAAAATATTGTGAACAGATAAACTTTCTTTTAGAGATTTAAAAACTTTATTCTCATAAGTATATATATCTTTATTAAAATAAAAAATATATTTACTCGAAAATTTCAAAGTGTAAAATAAAATACCATATCAGTTTACCACATGGAAATATTTATTGACCAGCAAACATACGACAAACAGTTCTGGTATCAAAGGAAATAGCAAAGAAGAAGACAGATAGAACTCCTGTCTTCTTGGAGCTTTCGTTTTAATGCCTTGAACTTAAAGCTACTAATGATCACAATTCTATCTCAGTATTTGAAAAGTAGAGCAAAAGAAAGGAAGACAGAGAGAGAGAAAGGTAAAGAGAGAGAGACACACACACACACACACACAGAGGAAGAAAAATAAAGAAGGAATTATTCACACCTTAAAATACAACCTTTTAAAGGGATGTAGGGGCTAAAAAATATTAATATTATGACTCCCACCTTCTGGTCCCAAATTCTGGTACACCAATATTCAAAACAACAGAGACAGATTCAGAGGAAAAAAATCACCACTTTATTACATGTGCAAGGAGATTCACATAACCATGATTTTCCAAAGACAATGAAGCAACGTTGGGATAACTGACAAAAAAGGAGAATGAGATATTAGATTTCAGAATAGAGAATGGATATTTACATGTAGTTGAGAAATAGCAGAAGAAATGGGGCAGGACCATTCTTGCTAAGCATCCTCCAGGGCAGGAAAGGGGTGCTGATCAAAGGCTCTTTATGAGCCCTGTTTCTTAACAAAGAGCTTAAGGTCAATATCCGGAAAGGGGAGCTTCAGGGAAGCCAAATGTTTGTTCCCTTCAGTCCTGCCTTGGAAAATAAGTCAGGTCAGTAAGCTGAAAGGTCCCACTGAAGGACTGTAACTTCGTTTGATTTCCGAAGACAAGCAGTCAAAAGATTTCTAGATGTCCATCGTGGATTATCTGCAAATAGAGTGAAGGAAGGTAGAGACACTCTGACAGGTTATCTTGATCTGAAATTTGAATGTCACTGATGATGTCATCGGGTGTCAGGTAAACTCTGCAGTGTTTACAGAGCGTCAGTCCCTGAGATCATTTACGTGTGATCTGTTGTGACAACCTCACTGAAGTTCACATCAAGTCATTTAGCTGCAATTTGTTTTTGCAAGGCTCAGAAAAAAGTTTTAATTCCCAATTCTTCCAAGGCCAAGGATGGGAGAAAAATGAAACAGTTCAGAGGATGTAGCCAAATATTTAAGAAAACTAGAAAAATTCACGATCTGGTCCAGTTTATAGGTGAAAAATAAAACTTGGAAACCTAAACTAGTATCTAACTTTCTTTACTGTGCATAACATTTTCTATGAAAACACAATTTCTCTTTCTAAAATGTCCTCCACTTTTACCAAAGATAACCATATGAAGACTAATTGATTGCATAAGTCTAGTTTCAATAAATTGAGCCTGATTATTTGCATAAATGCTGGAATGGAAGAGGAAGACGCTGCCCATCTGGCGAGAGCAGAGAAAACACTGTATCTCTATTAGTTTTCAAGAACTTTGAGATTTCAGAGTCCAACTCCTGACAAATTTTGTAACAGGTAGCATGAGCTTATTTTGTAAACCTAAGTAAGGTAAAAATACTTTATTCAACATTAATAACTCTAAAAGACATATCGATCTAGCCAAACCAAACCTAAACTAGCGTAATATCAAATTTTCCCTGTATTGTGGTCCTCAACATTACTCGAGTTAAGTTCTGCTATGGTTCTTAATTTATACAACTGCTCGATTTCCTTGAGTCAAACAGATATTACAACCTACGAATACCCTTATCATTCTATGCATACACATATGTCACAAACAATGTGGGTAGATCACAAACGTAGATCACAAATGGAATTACTAATAATTGTAGGCAACACAAAAGACTTCTCAATTGTCCTTGACAAGTTTGAGGAGCGTAGAAAGGGGGAAGGGGCCAAGGCACAGGAGTTAAAAGTGCCCCTTTTCAGAAAGGAAAACAAAAATCCCATTAGACTTTAAAAAAATCAACTTCCAATTTTGTTGAATTCCTGAACACTTGTTAAATCGTTTAAAACCTGTTCAAACATACCAAATCACACAAAGTTATACCTCAATTACCTTTAAAATGTTTCCACCCTGTTGGGAAATCTTTCATTTTACCTTGTGCCTTTTTAATTTCTCTTGTTAATTAATCTGTTTACATTTAATTGAATGTTTTGTTTTTGTTTTTTATTATTTATGCTGTTACGATTGTCCCAATGTTCTCTCTTTGCCCCTCTCCACCCAGCCAGCCGCCCCCTCCAACCCCGTTTCCACAGACGTTGCCCACACCGTTGTCCATCTCCACGGGTCCCTCACACATGTTCTTTAATCCCTTCACCTTCTTCAAAGAGTCTCCACTTCTGTCCTCCCCTCTCACAGCTGTCAATCTACTTAATGTTTACATTAGCATCTGTAAGACTCCCAGAAGCTCAAAAGCACAGTGTAAAGCCTTCAGACTGGCTATACTTCTCTGCACCTATTTTTCTTAGATGGTCAGTACCAATAAAACAGTTGTGTACTATGAGAGCTCTCCATTGATTTCTAATTTAGAAGTACCTTTTCTCCAATTCAACATCTATATTGTCTGACCAGTAATGATGGGATTTTAATAGTGATGCAAACCAATAGGCCTTTCATAGCTTCACCAAGGAAGCAGAAAAGGCCTCCAAAAAGAGATGCAAAGCCCTGAGAGATCCCAAGGGTCACAGCACAGACTTCCGTCACGCAGGTAGTGAGGACGGTGGAGTGCATATGGTGTCTCTGGTCTGGGGCAGCGTGTGAGACACTTCCAGCCACAAACCTGCTCATTTGTGGCACTGGACGCATGCTCCTGAAATAACACGCTGGACATTTATCTTTGTCTCTGGACATTTTATCTTTGTCATAACTGAAGAACACTACATTATTTTTGAATTATGAGAAACTTCATGAATACAGCAATCATACTTTATTCAAAATACTATACATTTTTTCTTATATTATAAAATATACAATCATTTGAGCAGTTTTTAGAAATGACTTTTTTAAATTTTGAACAGAGATAAAGTATGTAAAATAGGTACATGCTGTATAATGTAATCCTTTAAAAATTTATATTTATATGCATTTGATTTGCAAAACAAAACAAGACAGTACTGCCAGGGGGCTTTTTGATTAAAAACACAGGAAGAATAATATCTGCCTGCATTAAACATTGAAGCCATCTTGATATGTTTTTTTTTAAAGGTTTTATTTATTTATTTTTAGAGAAGTGGAAGGGAAGGAGAAAGGGAGAGAAACATCAATGTGAGGTTGCCTCTCATGCACCCCCTAATGGGGATCTGTCCCACACCCAGGCATGTGCCCTAACTGGGAATCGAACTGGTGCCCCTTTGGTTTGGAGGCCTGTGCTCAATCCACTGAGCTACACCAGCCAGGGCTTGATATAAGTTTTATCGAGCTAAACAAGGAACCCTTGAATGTTTATTAGAGAAAACAATTAGTCAATTTGTTACCAAACTAAATAGTGGTTCAGCTACCTGCTGCCATCAAAAGGTCAACTCTGGAGGTAGAGGCTGGTGAGAACGGAAAGGCTTTTTACTCAAATGCACAAGGATCTGGAAGGATGGGGGGCTCTCAGTCATCAGGCTCATCTTGTCCATATCACACACACAAAACCCCATGATTCCCAGCAAAACCAAAGAAAAGGCAGGGCCAGGAGTTCCTGCTTCATTTTAAAGGACAATCCTTTGGAGCCCAAGGCAGCTAAGTGGTCACCCAGGTAGCTCAGTTTATTCCCAGCTTCTGTATGGTTTCAGGCTCCCTCCTGGAGTCTGAGTGGGGTGGCGGCACCACCATTGGCCATGTGGCTTCTGGCAGCAAGGCCCCATGCTCCTGGGTGGTGGAGCTGGCAAAGGCACTGGCAAATGCTCCACTAGGTCAGCAAGAGAGAGACCACTTCCTGGAGGCCATGGGCCACACAACTACAGTCACATGGCCCATGGAGAGGGCTGGCCATAGGCAAGAGAGTTTCCTTTGTTTTCCTGGGTTTATATTAGTTTCAGGTGTGGAATGGACCAGGTGCTTCCTCATAATGACCAATTAACTTCCCTGATGTCTGCATGCTCTGCAAAGGTCCATGCCCTGACCCATCCCTATTTTTCTTCAGGCTAGACTGATAGGCCTCTTTGGTCCAACACCTCTCCCTGTTGGCATTCTGACCTCTATGGTCCTTGTGCCTGCCTTCCCCAGTATCACACCCAATCAGGTACTGGCAGCGGGTAGGAGGGCTTTCCCCCTATTGAATTATCTTGCTTGGCTTGCATGTTCTCAGTGAAAAACTTCCTTGAAATTCAACATCCTTGTCATGGCCCTGGGTGGTCTGTGCAGCTATTGTCTGGCCACTCGCCATGCCCTCAGTGCCTGGGTGAGGAGCATGGCTCAGTGCAGAAGTGGCTCCAGCTGCATCTCCTGGGGGGCCCCTCCTTTTCCTGTCCTTAGTCCGGACAGGCATCTATTGGTATCAGATTCACCAGTGTGCTGTTTATATGTCCTTGCTGGCAGCTTGCTACTTGACTGAAGGAGACTTTACCCCTTCTTCAAAGCTGTCTCTACCCATGTATAAATGACAACAGAACAGAGTTTGCAAAGGATTTCGATTTCCAAAAGTCTCAAATTCTCATTTTAAGTCAGTTACTTATGTGCTGGATATTTAAAGATTTAAAACTTTTCTTAGGTGGACAAATTAATAGTATTTTGCAATGCTGTAAGTGTGATGCTGTGGGGTGAAAATGATTTGTGAATGTATGCTAGGACTTGTCCTGTTGTCTAGAAACATCAGCTGGATTTTACAGCTTCCAACAGCTAGACACTGACTTCAGATGAATGGTCTGGAGAATATCAGATGTTTCAAAAGGAAATCAACATGAATAAGCTGGGTAATTAAAGACATATTCAGTTTATTTTGACTAAACTAAATTTGACTAAATTCAAGAAGATAATTCATATCTTGAAATTAAATCATGGGGATTAGGGTAAGATTAAGGGCCAAAAAGTGAATCCTTGGAGGATTTTGAGTAGTGGAGACATATACTGAATTAATTCATAGGAATTATCAATACTGAGGTGAAGAATGCAGTACGGGTAAAAAACCTGGGAGTTGGACAAACTTTATGAAAAAGGAAGCAATAGTGATTTGGGGTTGATTAGATGTAGAATATAAGAGGAAATATGAAATAAAAATTGGGTTCAATCTTTCAAGCCTGATGAACAGAAAGAATAATGATACTGTTGCTACAGAGTGGTCATTAAGCTAAACTAAGTGGATGAAGTGATTAGTTGTTTCTAGATGACAAGTTCAAAGTTAAATGTGAAGTGTGAGGTGAACAGTACAGAAAGTGAAATGTGTAAGAGGCTGTGGAGATGCCAGATTGTGTGCAGCTCAGCAGAAAAGGAAGAGTGTAGATCCGGAATCAGTGCATTAACTCCAGAGAAATGCTAAAGCCCCAAGAGTGAACAGTGCGTGAATTTTCTAGTAGGACCTTTCGGAGACTTTTCTTTTCCTCTTCTACACAAATAACATGCTTTCTTTAAAAAAAAATTAAGAATTATTTGTTGCATGTGCAAAACCTAATGATGAGTGAATGGGTTTAAGGAGGTTTCAATACTTTTGGTAAGAAAAAATTTTTATTAAACAATAATATTAGGAAGAACATAAGCAGAATTTCCTTTAGCTTGCCATTAAAAACTTCCCTTTTATAGGAATGTTTTTCTTTTCACGATCTGTATTTAACACATAATTTACTCAGCCACATTTCTTGATATAACAAGTCATTAGTGAACAAAGGAGAAAGTTAAATCAGACAACATCAGGCTGGCACATGTCAGAATTGACTCTTCATTGTTCGAATGTGGTTTGGCTCAAGATCCATGGATGTACTGGTTAATGCAAAAGGAGAAGTATGTCTAGGGAGGGTAGCCCATAGTAGAAATCTACTGTTACCAGGTGTTTCCAAATGCACGAGTGAGTCGTCTTTGTCAGAAGAAGGTGCTGGTCACCGTTTTAGATGTGAAAATCCAAAAGTGCTTGTTTTTAATGGCTGTGTTTCTCACTCTGGGCATGGGCTCTGCAGGAGATCATCCTCATGTACATTGTATATGCAAGTAGGAGCAAAACCAAGAACTGACAACATATTATGAAATCGATGAGGACCAGAAAGAAAAACAGATTGATTTGATGTGGCCAGCCCTCTGATAATTTGTCGTTAAATGGTAAATAGAAAGGGATCAAGAGAATAAATAAATCCATACTAATCATTTAATAAATTATAGCCCTAGAGTAAACAATTTGAGTAGATTAGAAAAGGAATGCTGATGAAAATGTCTTAATAACAGGTAATATATGCATAAGAAATTCATGAAAATATTAACTTAAAAGGATTTAAAAAAATAGAAATCATAGGGAAAAGCTTCATCCAAAATGTCTAGATTTCATCATATTTTACTTCCACTAAATACTTTTTTGGTTTATCTTTGATTAATTTTCCATTTAACCCTTTTTTGATGAAACCTACAAAAGGAAAAGAAAGAAATTTATGCATGATAAAATGATTTATTGTGTTATGTTATCTAAAATGTCCTCATTATCTTTTAATATTTAACTTAAAAAAGGAGACTAGTTTAAAAGCCTTTATTTTGTCTATATCTTTGTACAGGACAACCTATTTCTAAGGAAGTCAGTTTGCAGATATAAAAGTTAGCTAGAATGAATCACATGTTCATCTTTATCATTTACTTTCAGTTAGATGTTCATGATCATTTTATTAAAAACATTAAGATGTAGCTGTATGACTGGTGGAGTATAGTTGATTTTATTTACATAATTGACACAATTCTATAAATGTGTAATTTTTATATTCAGAAGAAAATATTTAATTTTATGCATTATAGAAAGGTTAAATATTAGTCTAATTCTTTAAAATGAATATTTAGTATGTAAATTTTAAGAGAATAAAATTATTTTTAAATTAATTATTTTTCTAGGAAGATACATTAAAAGAAATTGCAGGTAATATCCAGCAATATTATCTTAATGTAGTTCCTAATGTAGTTCCCTTGAAAAGGAAACATTTATTAGATAAATTATAACACTTTGTTTCTTATAATAAACAACTAATTTCATATTTTTCATAGATTAAAATTAATTTATCATTTCAATAAAATTGTTTTCTTAAACACTAGTAAATTAATGCAAAGAATGTCTTTTCTACCTCTTCTGCAAGCCCTCAGACATGATTTTCTGGAATTAAAATTGTTTTCATTCCCTCCACATCCACTGTAACTAAATTGGAGACACTTCCTGGCATGTAGATTGTAGTAGAATCTTGTGACATTTGCATTACACAATCCTCTGTCTGCTGGGGTCCGACACCAGTAGGGGACGCGATAGACTAAGAACATGAAGAAAACATAGTAAGTCATTATATGATAGTTAATCTGAGACTTTCATATTACTGTTTATAGATGAGTGCTGTGGCACTTATATGTGAAACAGTAACCTAAATAAATAAAAGTAGTACTTAGTAAAATGCATGTATTTCAATTCCACGAAAATGCTTAACCAATCCCTAAGTGTCTGCTAGACTGAGACCTCCAAAAGATGAAAAACCAGATACATTTGCTAAGGGAAAGAACTGTGAGTACTGTCTATACATAAAACAAAAAACTAGTACATTACAAAAGCAACAACTATTAAACAATTTAACTTCTGATAGTTAGTTAACAATATACCCCCCAAAAAGTATTAATATTTCCGTATGATTTGTTCAAGAATCAACTGTTAAAAAGTCCCGATGAGCAGCACCCTTACTTGTTGTCTGACATCACTGGAGCTGAGGAAGAGGTTCTTCACCTGACTGACAAACTTCTGAATGATGTAATATAATCACAGTGTGAAGTGCGGGAATTCAAGTGTAAAACACTCTAAGCTTCAGAGAAGGAGCACAGAAGAAATGGTTTGACTTAATAGTAAAGTTTTCTCATAAACTGAGACATGAGCTCTAGAAGAGTTACACACACTTGCAAAGGGAAGTATACTGCTGAATCAGTAAGATAAAACACTTACATGTTGAAACCAGACAGACAGGCTGGCCTGGCAGTGGGATTAAACATTCTCAAAACAGAAGATAAAAACACGACTAGGGTGACTCAAGAAGCACTCATTTCCTTAAGGCAAAGCAGAGAACTCGATTCAGCCCAATGGTAGTATTTAGCTTGTGTGGGAATTCCTGTCAGTGAGAGGAAGTTGCTACTCTTTAGCAGCAGAGCCAAACTGCTTGATATTATTTGTGAAGCAACATTGCAGTTATGTTGTTGGGCAGTGAGAAAGCAGCATAAGAAAACTTCAGCGGCTTTGCCAAAGGGTGACATGTGGGACAGCAAATGCAGACAAATATTCAGTATTGTCAGGAGATAGAACTTTGAGGAATCCCATAGCCAAGGACGGCAAATAGGACGTGGAGACAGGAGTAAGCTGTCTGAGGGCAAGTGAACCCCAGATGAATAGTCTGTAAAAGAATATGAATAAAGTGAAACAATTGGGGGTAGAAAAATTAAATCTTAAATTGGTATATTTATGTTTACTGCCTCTTGCCCTGTATATGTTTAAGTAAAGATTGGAATGTCTTGCTACAATGGTGCATATAATAAGAGATGTTATGGAAAATATAAGGGGAGTTGGAATTTTTTTTGGAAGAATGTATGAGAAGACATTTTAGAAGGGTGATATACTTTGCCAAATACAACAACTGTAATCACATAAAGAATATTAAGAAAGTCCCAGGCTCTATAAAACTAGGACACTATCCAAAACCATGTAGTCTAATTCATGCTTTTGTGCATCCTCTTTGGGACGTGTAGTGCATGATCGTTGCCATCACAAATCAAAACTAAAATGCATTGGACGAGAATGCAATCCTAACTTTCTAGAAAATGTTGAAATCTGTTGCCAGCAATAGCTTATGCAGGAGGAATTTTCTAACAGTCTAGGAGAGATACATTGCAACTGAGCCCTCCTACTGTGCAACCTTTTCCAATGCGCGTGCTATTGGATTCTCATCCACTTGAGGGCTGGGGTGTGATGGTTATTATTTGTTACCACTTCCATCTCCATGAACTTCCAAAGTCATCACCGAAGTTTAGGAAAAATACCTTATAAGCAAGTAGCTTGATTTGAGAAACAGAGAAAACAGGAAATTTCTATTCTTTTCTTTTTCTCATTCTTAGCAAGCACCTACTGGTGCATTATAGCAGATACATATGATGAAATATGATTCATACATCCATTTCATTTTAATATTTTTTACGCAAGACATATTAGCCCACAGTAAGTTGCAGATACTATATGAAGATGTACTTGTAAGTTGTACACTTCTTTACAAATGTTAGTTATTATGACTTAATAGCAATGCCATCCAGTACTTGACAATGTCTGACACTGAACAGATCTACACAGAACCAAGGAAAAGGTTCCTTATAATGTCGAACAGGCAAGGAGAAGGCAGAGAGTGGGTTGATTTGAGCGAAAAGGTACAATTGACCAGCACAGATGCTATCAGAGAGAGTTTCACTACCAACTAAAGTCTTAGGCATCACATTGCCTCTGCCTGAAACTGTTACTGTCTCCGAATCATAAGGCGTTTGGCATGTTGCTTCTGACAGCCTGGGATCTGGTGTGCAGACTGAATTATCCCTAGGCAGATACCTGGTCCTACTTGGAGTGTCTGTTCGTGACTGACATGGTGACAGTTTATCTCACTTTATTTGCCCCGATTTTAATTATTACCTACACAGATCATCAAACACCAGTCACCTTTGATCCAGATTAGAGTCGAGGTTCCCAGCATTACAAATAAGGGTATCTTGATAGTGGGTTAAATTTGAAATTAGCCACTAAGGATATAGTATTATGAATAGTTAACATTTAAAAGTTTTAAATAATACAATACATTATCATCAATTGGGAAGATTTTATGAGCCCATTTTGCTTCAGAACATGAATTATACCTGATATGTAAATTGATGCATTTCTCCTCAAATCATTTTAACTCCAAGCAGGAAAATATTATTGGGTGTGCTAGCATAAACAACAGCATCATTAACATAATGAAGCAGATGGTTTCTTAAGGACATTTTAACTCTAAAATTCTTTGAGTTTTGATTATCATCTGGTTTAATCTTCTTCCAAGGTGAGAAAATTAAAATATATTGTAACCCATAAGAGATAAACTTGTCTCTTTTCAGATAACACATTTATTCTAGATAACCACAGGACTTAACTCTTCAGACTCCAGAGCTGGATATGCACAATGAAAGAAAATGTAAAGGTTGAAATAATTAAACAGTGTGATTTTTTGATCGTAGATTATAATTATTCACATAATGTTTAAAGATTTTATTTACTTTTAGACAGATAGGAAGGTAGGGAGAAGAGAGGGAGAGAAACATCAATGTGTGGTTGCCTCTCATGTGCCCCCACTGGGGACCTGGCCTGCAAACCAGGAATGTGCCCTGATAGGGAATTGAACCAGTGACCCTTTGCTTTGCAGGCCAGCACTCAAGCCACTGAGCCACACCAGCCAGGGCTATTCACATAAATATAACATAGAATAAAAAGACACTAACCTGGCTTCTGTTCTTTTTCCAAGGGACTTTACTTACCAAATGCATTCTGTCTCAATCTTTCTGTTAATAACGAGTTGGGAAGTTTCCATTTAGAGAGTATATGATAGGTTTCAGAATTCAGGTAGTTTCTTCCAGGAATTACCATCACCTAGTGTGACTGCTAAATTGTAAGATGGCACTATGAAGTCAGTTTTATATGTGAGGCAGCTTATGTAACCTTTCTTTTAAACTTACACAGTAAACTTTGAATCTTATACTCACTTTAAATCTTTACTGTGATGTCTTTCTTACTGCTCCCATTTTACATGGCTATTTAGCTTTTAATTTTACAAACCAAATTGGGTTTTATGAACCACATTGGGACTTGTAAACTATTTTTGTCTTCTGAGACTGTCTTACGTAATTGAAAAATTAATCTTTCTTTGAATACAAAATTTTTCTTTTTTCTCCCATAATTTTATGGTGAAGAAAAACATATTTTTATTTTTTAATTACAAATTGTCATTATAAATTGTTCAAATAATGCAAAAGTAATGAATAAAAACAGAAGTTCTTCATAATTTGACCCTTTAACTACTATGAATGGTTTGGTATCAAAAATTTTGCCTATGCAAACATATATTACTATACCATCATGTCTTATTATTATACTTGATACTATTTGCTGGGTATGTTTTTACATTTGTTCATATGTATACTTTATTTTTCAAACATATGCACAGTATTTTATTTTTGGTTCAACTGCAGATGTTTAATGTAGTACACTCCATTACTCATGTATGGGCATGTAGATTATTTCTATTTTCTTCAATTCCAGGCAGTGGGTCATGAACATACTTGCACACAGGTTCGATTTATATAGGGGAGATATTTTGAAATGAGAATTGTGCAAAAGGTGTGTGCAAATTATTTTTTGTAGATGCAGCTGAATTTTCCACTAAAATTTTATGTATAGTTATATGCCTGTAATGTTTAAAAGTGCCTAAATATTATTAACAAAATGTAGGCCTTACTATGATGTATTTATTACTATTATTGTTTTTTTTCTTTTCATACACACAGTAGTAGAAGGGTACTATGTAGAACTAGTAATTGCTCATAGCCCCTCAAATGTTCTACAAAATATAATTTACGTAGAATTGAAGATGCATTGATTTTTAAATGCATCATTATTTTATGTGCTGCTTGTAAAGAAAAAAAACAATTACTCTATTACACATTATCATTTCTCAGGTTCATCATAATTTAAGCCTGTTAAAATATGGAGAAATTTGCATCTTAGAATCAATAAAATGTGCTAACTCATATATTTGTGTCAGCACACCAGACTTAAACATATACAAGCACATACAAGTGGAAATGGAATTGATAGCATGCTGTCCATTAGGCCAAAGCTGAGAGGAGGTCTAGTCAGTGACAAGATGATTACTGCAGAGATGTTTTTAGCAGGGAGCAAGCTAAACATTTTCCTAGGCTCCCACTCTACAAAACAGACTATTTTACACTCAGCTTATTCTATGCTGTTGGGGATTCTCCAGAAGCTACTGTCAGTCTTGAATTTTATTTACTTTGTGATGAGCTAGAAAAATAGCAAAGAAATATTAAAAGAATATGCTAGCATGTTGACAGCAATTGTTTCTGTGTATTGGAAATAAGGCTGATTTACTTCAGTTTCTCTGATTTTCATGTTGCATGCAATTATAATGCTCAAAATATATAGCACAATGTATTACCTAATAAATATTAAATAGTTTATATACTAAAGATGTTTTACAGTGACCCCAATGTCCTGTTCTCATAAAGTGCCCTGTGGTCATAAAGAAAAGGCTGGAGATTGGAATATGTTTCTGATTAGGAATGGAGTAAATTTATTTACTACATTAATAAATTTATTATTTACATGAAGTAAATCTGTACAGCAGAAAAACATGTGTCTTTATTCATTAACAAGAATTAAGTAGCATTACAGGGGCAGAAACTGGCATTTCATGTAGAAGAGAAGAGAGGGCAGCCAGTGGGAAAATGTGCAATGTGGAATATGTTTCCAGTGTGTACTAGACCACTTTGCCTAGTGTGAAATGTAGAAGATGGACGACTAGAATATTAAAATTAAAAGGTTGCAGGGGAATAGACTGTGAGGGACCTTGTCTGGACAGAGAAGCCTTCACATATTGTAAAATTGGGTAGATATTTACGGGGTTGGATTTCTTTCTCTAGATGAGTCATTTTCAACCAGTGTGCCACAAAATTTTTAAAACATGCAATGGGTGACTATTTAGTCAGTGGCACTGACCTCTTTTTCCTTAGATTGTCAAATAAATAAATGACAACAGTCAACACAGCAGTAGCTGTCCAGGGTGAATGCCCTGTCTTGAAACATAAATACATAGGTCATGTAACAGAGCTGTATCTTACTGGTTACATCACATAATAAGGTTGAGTTGATTGGTTAATTCTTTGAACCAGAAATCCTTATAAGCAAGCACCAGATTTATTAAAAAGTCCTTTGGAGCAAAGAGGGTAGGTAAAAACTATCACCATTATTATATTTTATAAATCAGTCAAAATTATGCCTTTATTAGTCAGATAGGCAAATATTTTTGGTGGGATGCAGAATTTTAATAATTTGTTTATGTGAGCCCTGAGATGAAAAGACTGAAAACTGCTGGTGTAGATACTGCCTAATCCAGGGGCAGAGCCCACAGTTATCTTCATCCCGGGTTTTTTCTAAATAAAGCCACAGTGCAGATGGACAATAGACATATGAAAAGATGCTCAAGTCACTAACAATCAGAGAAACACAAGTTAAAACCACAGTGAGACATAAGCCCACACCTGTCAGATTGGCTGTCATCAATAAACCCACAAAGAACAATTGTTGAGGATGAGGAGGAAGGGGAACCCTAGTGCTCTGCTTGTGGGAATGCAGATTAGTGTGGTCATTGTGGAAAGCAGTATGGAGTTATCTCAAAAACTTAAAAATGCAACTGCCTTAAAACTTAGCAATTCTATTTCTGGGAATATATCTGAAGAAACCCCAAACACTAACTGAAAAGAATACATGCACCCCTAGTATATAGCAGTATTATTTGCAATAGCCAAGATTTGGAATCAGACGGAGTGCCCACCAGTAGATGGGTGACTGAGAAAGCTGTGGTACATTTACACAATGGAAGACTAATCTGCTTTAAAAATAGAAGGAAATCTTACCTTTTGTGACAGCAAGGCTAGACCTGGAGAGAATTATGCTAAGTGAAATAGCCAGTCAGAAAAAGACAAGTACCATTTGACTTTACGTACATGTGGAATCTAAGGAATGAAATAAAGTAACAAACAAATTAGGAACAGACTCCTAGATGGAAATCAGGTGGACAGCTGCCAGAGGGGAGGGCGTGTCGGTCTGGGTAAAAAAGGTGAAAGGATTAAGCAAAAAACAAACAAACAACCCTCCCCCCACCAAAAAAAAACCCTCTTACAAACAGACAACAGTATGGTGATAACCAGAGGGCAAAGGGGACAGGGGTGGTAGAAGAGTGTAAATGGGGATAAATGGTGACAGAAGGAGACTTGACATGGTATCGGAAGACATAATACAGTATGTGTGTACCACATATAATTGTGTATTGTAGCCCACATAGTTTTATTAACCAATGTCGTCCCAATGAATTCAATAAATAATAAAAATGAAAAGACATTTACATGTCAGAGAAAAAGAAAAAGAAAGAAAGAAAGAAAGAAAGAAAGAAAGAAAGAAAGAAAGAAAGAAAGAAAGAAAAGACGAAAGAAAGGAAGAAAGAAAGGAAGAAAGAAAGAAGGAAAAAGAAGAAAAGAAAAAAAACCATGGTAAAATTAAAACTGTGAACAGCAGTTCAGTGTAACAGCAGAGATTGTGTCCTATGTCACACTCGGTTTAAGAGCACTTACGTCTTCTCTGACACACTGCTGCCATTGTGATTTTAACATCAGACATTGAGATGATAGTTCATAGAATCGTTTTATAAATTAAATTTGGCATAGACTTAAATATCATGTGATATGGAATCAAAAGCCTATTTCAATGCATATTTAAAAATAGATTATGAAAATTATTACTTTTCGGAGATTAAATGTCTTAAAGATTTTGAATCTCAGTATTTTAACACACCTATTATTAAATAACAATAGCGGTATACTTTTTAAATAAATCACAGTTCTAATATGTATTCCACTTTTATTGTTAATATGATAATATTTTTCTGGAAGCAAATTTTTTAAAAAATAAAATTCTTACCTATCTTTATTTTATGCTTGGGAGGTTTGGCAGTCTCGGGGACAGGAACAGGCTGGGTGCTGGTACCTCTCACTGGAAAACATACAGTCAATCAAAGTGTGAGACACCATCACAGGCTCATAAACAAAAGCACAGCACAGCCGTAGTGGTAAGAAAAGCAAGCTTTTAGAAGTTTTATTCACATGGCTATGTTAAATTAGTGCGCAGTGGGTCTTTTAAAAAGTTACTCATATAAAAATAAGATAACATTTGTATGAGTAACTTTGTGATTCTTAGTAAAAAAAAAAGCTTGAGGGTGAATGTTTAAGTCAATCCTTTAATAAATGTTATGGTCACATAAAACTAATTGATTTTAGGTGGAAATTTCCAAAGAACTACTTGCCCTCAAATTTCTATAAACTTAAGGATTTCAGCGGTCCTACTCTTGTGCCTAAATGATAATACAGTTTTCTCAGAAAAGAAAATTAAATAATGTAACCTAAAAACACTCTGTTGGATTTGTGGAAACAATTTTCGTTGTAGTTAGATTTCTTACATACCTGTGTTTAAAATTTTTGTTAACATAATGACTAATTTCTATCAGATTTGCGTGGCTAAAACAAAAGCTAAGTAAACTTCAACATCCGTTACGATGTCATGTTTTTTAAAACATGCCTATAAATGAAGTAAAATCAAATGAGAAATGAACTTACATGGGTTCTCACAGGTGTTCTTGCATTCTTCCAGGGATAGGAAGTTGTTCCTGTTGCCAGGGCACCCACCGTATACGAACCTCTCACACTTCTTTGACTGGTTGTTGTAAAAATACCTAATGAAATAGGCTCGACAGTTTCCAACCTCTTCTTCCAAAAAGCAGAAATCTGGCTTTTCTACAAATCATAAAATATGGGAAGAAAATACTCTTTTTATAAGTAATTTAATTATGTTAATGAAAAGTATAAGAACCTAGTTGTATTGAAGTTACTTAAGAAATAAATATGAAAAATTAAAAGTAAGGTAAAATAACTTTACAATGGTACAATATTAAAATTATTGTGTTTACTGTGACATTTACAATAAGGAGTGCAATTACTGTCACACATTTTGCTATTTGAATTTCAAGTCCTAAAGTTTTCATAGTAAATTAACAAGGCATTAATTATCAACTGTTCTCAAAATTTGAGAGAATAGAAGATACTGAGATATTTTTACCCTTGGATTGGAAGTATAAAATATTATGGCAAAAATTAGATTTGATTATTTTTATTAAGTTTATGTGTATCAACATTAAGGAAAGTCTATACATATTTCATTTGTTTAGGTGTGAGGTCTCATTAGGGAAAAAGTGTAGTGTGTTGATTCAATAAGAGATTTCAGTTAAAAAATTGGAGAAGCTTTGAAAGGTATGGGAGCTTTTCATAGCTATTCTTACAACTTCTTGAATTCTTATGCGGGGTCTAATATCTGTGTTCGGTAGGACACCCTGCACCTTGGTTTCCTATTCTTCCTCCCAGTCAGTGGAAGGGCTGCAACAGTGCAAAGGCAGAAAGGAAGTAGATGTTCAGGGGTTGCAGAGACTTTGGAAAAAGCCTCCCACCCAGCCTTTTTTAGCGCTCCAAAGCGGGCTAACCGCAGCGGTCACAGAAGTCGTGCGACTGTGATTCACGTTACAAGCTTTGTCTACAAGCACACTCTGTAAATAGGAGAACTGAACTTAGTTTTTAAATTATGATAATCACAAAAATTTTCATTATTGAGGACATTTTAACTCTAAAATTCTTTGAGTCTTTGATTATCGTCTGGTTCAATTTTTCAAGGAGAGGAAATTAAAATTTTTTGCAACCCATAAGAGATAAGCTTGTCTGCTTTCAGATAACATATTTATTCTAGTTAAATATAGGACTTGAATCTTCAGAATACTGATTTGGATATATTCAATGACAGAAAATGTAAAGGTTGAAATAATTGCACAATGTGATTTTTTTGACCCTAGATTATAATTATTGACATAATTTTTAAAGATTTATTTATTTTTAGACATATGGGAAGGAAGGGAGAAGAGAGGGAGAAAAACATCAATGTGTGGTTGCCTCTCGTGCGCCCCCTACTGGGGATTTGGCCTAAAACCCAGGCATGTGCCCTGATTGGGAATTGAACTGGTGACCCTTTGGTTCACAGGCCTGTGCTCAAGCCACTGAGCTACATCAGCCAGGGCCAAATTCCTATTTTTTTGTAAGGCACATTATGGCTGGCTTTCACTTTATTGAATAATGTTCCATCTTTTAAAAATTTATGTGTATACATATATATGTGTACATATGTATGTGTATGTGTGTGTTTGTATGTATATATATATTTGGTCCAATATAACAATAAGCCTTTGTTTTTTGTTTCTGCATAGGATTTGAGTGACCCTGTTGATCCTAGCTGGGCTTGCTCTCACCTACTGGTTAGCTGGGCTCACCTGGCCTTGGCCTGCGTGGGTGGCTGGGCTTCAAGCTGTGGGTCTGGCCACTGCAGATCTTCAGATCTGCCCCAAAGAAGTGATGCAGCATGTACCATCTGGTCACTCCTGCAAGCCTGGGTCTCCCATTTCCAAACCTAGATGAGCTCCCTTCCTCTGTGTATCAACAGCAACACCCCGTGCAAGCCTCCATCACTTCATTTAATACCTTGTACTGAGATAACCTGTCTACCCTCCCATCTCCTGTGTGAAACTGAGATTCCTGAGAACTCGGGGTCAGTCTTCATTGCTTCCCTACTACCTACCAGTTTCAGGCACAAGTATCTATTCAGTCTTTATCCAAGGAAAGTGCACTGAACAAAATCACTTTACACAGCTGTGAGAAATA
Organism: Desmodus rotundus; assembly: GCF_022682495.2. NCBI lineage: Eukaryota > Metazoa > Chordata > Mammalia > Chiroptera > Phyllostomidae > Desmodus > Desmodus rotundus. Next base: position 171,212,511 of record NC_071388.1, read on the forward strand.
CACAATAAGAATGTATGTATGGAAATTGTTTGTGCCTTAAGAGCAAAGCTACAAATACAAGCTATCACTTTGTTCATAATCTCTCACCATTACCCATGGGTTTACTAGTTTACCACAAAATGTTACTATAAGAAAAAAAAAGTCTAAAATAGTAATCACTTTACAGTCTTTCCTTTGTTCTGTTGTTTTACCCTTAATATTTTATTTTTGGAGGTGTAGCTTTATGGAATTAGAACTGACTTGTGCCCAGATCTTTTGGTGTCCTGCTTGACTAGATTCTCACATTGGACTCATCTGGGAATTTCTTACTTGGCGTATAAAGGCAAAGAGAAATAAAATTTTCAAATTATGTAATACAATGTACATACATACATTGTATTACATAATAAATATTAAATTGTTTATATAATAAAGAAGTTTTTGAGTTACCCCAGTGTCCTGTTCTCATAAAGTGACCCGTGGTCATAAAGAAAAGGCTGGACATTGGAATATGTTTCTGATTAGGAATGGAGTAAATTTATTCACTACTTTAATAAATTTATTATTTACATGAAGTAAATCTGTACAGCAGAAAAACATGTATCTTTGTTCATTTACAAGAATCAAGTAGCATTACAGGGGCAGAAACTGGCATTCTATGTAGAAGAGAAGAGAGGGCAGCCAGTGGGAAAATGTGCAATGTGGAATTTTTTTCCAGTGTGTACTAGACCACTCTACCTAGTGTGAAATGTAGAAGATGGACGACTAGAATATTACAATTAAAAGGTTGCAGGGGGATAGACTCTGAAGAACGTTGTCTGGACAGAGAAGCCTTCACATATTGAAATAATGGGTAGATATTTACTGGGTTGGATTTCTATCTCTAGATGAGTCATTTTTCAACCACTGTGCCACAAAATTTTTAAAACATGCAGTGGGTGACCATTTAGTCAGGGGCACGGACCTCTTTTCCCTTAGATTGTCAAATACATAAATGACAACAGTCAACACAACAGTAGGTGTCCAGGGTGAATGCCCTGACTTGAAACTTAAATACATAGGTCATACAACAGAGCTGTATCTTACTGGCTAAGTCACATAATAAGGTTGAGTTGACTGGTTCATTCTTTGAACCTGAAATCCTTATAAGCAAGCACCAGATTTATTAAAAAGTCCTTTGGAGCAAAGAGGGTAGGTAAAAACTATCACTATTATTATGTTTTGTAAATCAGTCAAAATTATGCCTTTATTTGTCAGATAGGCAAATATTTTTGGTGGGATGCAGAATTTTAATAATTCATTTACGTGAGCCCTGAGATGAAAAAGACTGAAAACTGCTGGTCTAGATGCTGCCTAATCCAGGGGCAAAGCCCACAGTCATCTTCATCTGGGGATTTTTTCTAAATAGACCACAATGCAGATGGACAATAGACATATGAAAAGATGCTCAAGTCACTAACCATCAGAGAAACAAAACTTAAAACCACAGTGAGACATAAGCTCACACCTGTCAGAATGGCTGTCATCAATAAACCCACAAAGAACAATAGTTGAGGATGAGGAGGAAGGGGATCCCTAGTGCTCTGCTTGTGGGAAAGCAGCTTAGTGCGGTCATTGTGGAAAGCAGTATGGAGTTAGGTCAAAAACTTAGAAATGCAACTGCCTTAAGACTTAGCAATTCTACTTCTGGGAATATATCTGAAGAAACCCGAAGCACTAATTGAAAAGAGTACATGCACCCCTAATACATACAAGTGCTGTTTGCAATAGCCAAGATTTGGAAGCAGACGGAGTGCCCACCAGTAGATGGGTGACTGAGAAAGCTGTGTTACATTTACACAATGGAAGACTAATCTGCTTTAAAAATAGAAGGAAATCTTACCTTTTGTCACAGCAAGGCTAGACCTGGAGAGAATTATGCTAGGTGAAATAGCCAGTCAGAAAAAGACAAGTACCATTTGACTTTACGTACATGTGGAATCTAAGGAATGAAATAAAGTAACAAACAAAATAGGAACAGACTCCTAGATGGAAAGCAGGTGGACAGCTGTCAGAGGGGAGGGTGTGTGGGGCTGGGTAAAAAAAGTGAAGGAATTAAGCAAAAACAAACAAACAACCCTCCCCCCCCCCCACAAAAAAACCTCTCATAGACAGACAACAGTATGGTGATCACCAGAGGGCAAAGGGGACAGGGGTGGTAGTAGAGGGTAAATGGGGATAAATGGTGACAGAAGGAGACTTAACTCTGTATCGGAAGACATAATACAGTATGTGTGTACCGCATAGAATTGTGCATTGAAACTCACGTAGTTTTATTAACCAATGTCATCCCAATGAATTCAATAAAATATAAAACTGAAAAGATACTTACATTCTGAGAGAAAGAAAGAAAGAAAGAAAGACAGAAAGACAGAAAGAAAGAAAGGTAGGAAAGAAGGAAGAAAGAAAAAAAGAAAAGAAAGAAAACCATGGTAAAATTACAAACTGTGAACAGCAGTTCAGTATAACAGCAGAGACTGGGTCCGATGTCCCACTCAGTTAAGAGCACTTACCTCAGCCTCCGACGCACTGCTGCCATTGTGATTTGAACATCAGACATTGAGATGACACTTTATAGAATCGTTTTATAAATTAAATTTGGCATAGACTTAAATACCATGTGATAGGGAATCAAAAGCCTATTTCAATGCATATTTAAAAATAGATTAGGAAATTATTACTTTTCTGAGATTAAATGTCTTAAAGATTTTGAATCTCAGTATTTTTAACACATCTATTATTAGATAACAACAAAGGTATAATTTTTTAAAAAAATCACAGATCTAATATGTATTCCACATTTATCATTAATATGATTATATTTTTCTGGCAGCAAATTAAAAAGAATTAAATTCTTACCCAAAGTTGTGGTAGGTGTGGGAGGTGAAGGGGTCGGGGGCACATTATAGTCAGAAACACTCTGGGTGCAGGTACCGCTCACTGGAAAATATACAGTCAATCAAATTGTGAGACACCGTCACAGGCTCATAAACAAAAGCACAGCACAGCCGTAGTGGTAAGAAAAGCAAGCTTTTAGAAGTTTTATTCACATGGCTATGTTAAATTAGTGCGCAGTGGGTCTTTTAAAAAGTTACACATATAAAAATAAGATAACATTTTCATGAGTAACTTTGTGATTATTAGTAAAACAAAAGCATGAGGTTGAATGTTTAAGTCAATCCTTCAATAAATGTTATGGTCACATAAAACTGATTGGTTTTTGGTGGAAGTTTCCAAAGAACTACTTGCCCTCAAATTTCTATAAACTTAAGGATTTCAGCGGTCCTACTCTTGTGCCTAAATGATAATACAGTTTTCTCAGGAAATAAAATTAAATAAGGTAACCTAAAAACACTCTGTTGGATTTGTGGAAAAAATTTTCATTGTAGTTAGATTTCTTACACACCTGTGTTTAAAATTTTTTGTTAACGTAACGACTAATTTCTATCAGATTTCCGTGGCTAAAACAAAAGCTAAGTAAACTTCAACATCCGTTAAGATGTCATGTTTTTTAAAACATGCCTATAAATGAAGTAAAATCAAATGAGAAATGAATTTACATGAATCCTCACAGGTGTTCTTGCATTCTTCCAGCGATGGGAAGTTGTTCATGTTGCCCAGGCACCCACTGTATATGAACCTCTCACACTGGTTTGACTGGTTCTTATAAAAATACCTAGTGAAATTGGCTCTACAGATTCCAACACCTCTTTCCCAAAAGCAGAAATCTGTCTTTTCTACAAATCATAAAATATCAGAAAACAATACTCTTTTTAAAAAGTAATTTAATTATCTTAATTAAATGTATAAGAAACTAGTTTTGTTGAAGTTACTTAAGGAATAAATACAAAAAATTAAAAGTAAGGTAAAATAACTTTTCAATGGTACAATATTAAAATTATTGTGTTTACTGTGACTTTTACAATAAGGAAGGTGCAATTACTGTCACGCATTTTGCTGTTTGAATTTCAAGTCCTAAAGTTTTCACAGTAAATTAACAGGGCATTAATTATCAACTGTTCTCAAAATTTGAGAGAATAGAAGATACTGAGATATTTTTACCCTTGGGTTGGAAGTATAAAATATCATGGCAAAAATTAGGTTTGATTATTTTTATTAAGATTATGTGTATCAACATTAAGAAAGGTCTATAAATATTTCATTTGTTTAGGTATGAGGTCTCATTAGGGAAAAAGTGTAGTATGTTGCTTCAATAAGAAATTTCAGTTAAAAAATTGGAGAAGCTTTGAAAGGTATGGGAGCTTTTCATAGCTATTCTTACAACTTCTTGAATTCTTATGCCGGGTCTAATATCTGTGTTCGGTAGGACACCCTGCACCTTGGTTTCCTATTCTTCCTCCCAGTCAGTGGAAGGGCTGCAACAGTGCAAAGGCAGAAAGGAAGTAGATGTTCAGGGGTTGCAGAGACTTTGGAAAAAGCCTCCCACCCAGCCTCTGTTAGCGCTCCAAAGCAGGCTAACCGCAGCGGTCACAGAAGTCGTGCGAGTGTGATTCACGTTACAAGCTTTGTCTACAAGCACACTCTGTAAATAGTAGAACTGAACTTGGTTATTCAAGTATGATAATCTCAGGAAATACTGTGCTTGGAATTTTCAGTGCAAAGCTTCAATTTCTCCATTTCCCCCCTGCAACTATAGTACCATAGTGGCAAAAATGAACTGCAGTATCCTTTTAAATCTTTTCTTTACATTGTTTTTTATTGTATTTGTTTCCATTAACCTTTATCCCACCTATACTCTCTTCCCCGACTCCCCCTACAATCACCACACTGTTGTCTACCTGACTGGCCTATCTAAGGAAGAAATACCCACGAGTGTTTTACTCTTAAAAGAGTGTCATTTAATAATGCTAATGATTTCTGCAACAGTTTCAAATCTGCAGAAAAATATATCTCCTATGGAACATTGTGTTATCAAATAAGACATCCTATTGTAATATAGCATAAAATATCTGTTTTATATAATTTCTTTAAGTTCCAATTGGAAAGTGATTTATTGACTCTTGTTTTCAAGATGAATATTACTCTTATTTTCATAGGAACAATTTGTAGTAGTTAAGTTTAATATGTTGCACAAGAAAAAACCCAATTTACTTTGTATGATACCTTTGTTGTAAGACAAAATTGAATTTAATTATCATCAGTTTGATTTCTTTTGTCTCAGTATGTACTTCTTATGAAGATTTAAATGATGTTAAAGTACATAAGAATTCAGTGTTCAACAAGAAGAAGTAGTGAAAATATTGCACGGAAACAACAGCAAACAGTGACAAATTATGCTCAAAAGTATAATTAATAAATTCTACTTCCGGAACTTGCTATTATTTATTTGACGCCCTGTTCTAGGACATAAATATGTTTTAGGGCAACGTCAGGACTGCACACATAAATTGTTTCTGCTTAGGCCTACAGTTTAAAATACTTTTGGTTACAAATCAAGTAATTTATACCCCGTCTTTGTCAGATAAAGGGACATTGGTTTGAATCTGCACACACAGTCCTTGCTCTGAATTGAGGCCCCATTAAAATGTATGAGCAGAGAGAACGCATAGTTAAAGTTCTGTACCAACTGCTACAAGCCACGTGATTTTCACTCAGATTTTGTTTGAGGCTGCATATTTAACAATTGTCTTAAACTCAACTTTCTTTCAAAAAAATCATGCCTCACAATTCTCATATATATAAAGTAGCATTCATACTGAACCTGCACACAAACACTAAATAATATTGACAAGAGCAATTATTCATTGTTAAATATCTTCACTTACTTTTGCTTATGACTGTTCACAAGTCGGAGATGTATCCTTTCAGGGTAATACTGGATGAAATTTGCTGATGCCACACAATGCTGAGGTTATCAAGGGATTGGAGATCTCAGAACCAATGTAAACTAGCAATATCTCAGTCACTATTTGGGAGATGTTAAAGCATCATGTGTGTGGCTGTCCCTGGATTGTAACTAATGCTAAATAGCATGCTGCATTAGAGTAAGAGTAAACAGTGTTTAAGCCTTCCTTACCCAAAACTATGGAATTTAGTGTGACGCGAGCAAATAAATACAAATATGGTCTATATATAACCATTTTTGTGATTAAGTGTTTACTTTAGGTCTCACCAACTGTGGATTATAATCTTACTCTCCTGTCCCCTGTCCTGAATGTTAGCTGGAAGGCACCTGATAACATCTGGGGACATACAGTCTTCGTGACTGTTCGAATGCTCATTCTCCTGGATGTGTTTGGGAACCTAGAGCGTAAGGCGACTTCCCAGGATCTGTGTGTTTCTGTACTTGCTGATGAAAGATCACATTTCTCTGGGAACCAAGAGCATACACTTGTACTCTTTGCTTGCTCTGTGTCAGAAAATGAGTCAGATGTTTTCTGCAGTTGATATAAGAACCAAAAGAATGTAATAAATTATATAGCTTATCTATAGATTAGGACACTGGAGTCAGGGAGTTTATACAACTCACCTAATTTTACAAAGCTGCTGTGTGGCAAACCACACATTCAATTAGGTCTGTCCGACTCCACGTCTTAGAAAAGACAACCTGACTTGCCTTAAACTCTCTGCCAATCTCTCTCCCAGTCTAAGGGAATTTTTTTAAAGCTTATCACTACTGTTTTTATTATCATTTTTGTATTTTGGAGAAGTTAATTCTTTTTAAAAAGTTTTTTATTGCTGTTCACTTGTAATTGTATCCATTTCCCCCTATTGCTTTCCCCTACCCTACCCACCCCCACCTCCCACATTCAACCCTCTCCCCTGGTTTTGTCCATGGGTCCTTTATACATGTCCCTTGACTTGCCCCTGCCCCTTCTATTCCATTTCATCCTCCCTGCTGTGTGGACTGAATAAACATAATCTACTATTGACTTAGAAGAGGAGCAGTAAAATCTTGTATGTTTTTCTATAAAATGATAGTACCCCATTTCAATTAAATAGTATAATTCTATAAAATGACAGCATGACCTTGGCATAATGTGATAAATGTTGTCACCAAAACTGAACTGATCCAGGTGTGGCATCATGTTATGACAAGGTGAATTGAAAACAAAACAGCCAAACTCAATAAGACTACACAGCTGGTCAGTTAAGTCGTCTTCAAATCTAGCTTTAAAATGAAAACATGTCTCTTATGCCAATGGGTTTGGTGCGGATTTATCCAGAGATCTAAACTTTGACCTAATTAGTGTTAGTTTAGTTCCTGTTTCTTGTCTGACTGTGGCTACAATTTCAGGGAAGTCTTGCTTAATTGGCGTGCAATTTCTCAGTCTAATTGAGGGAGACTGGACTGGGTGGCTATTGGGAACACTTGGACCGTTCACCACTCACTTCCCAAGATGGGGTTGCCTGGTTTTCCCTTGTGGGGGCTTAGTTGACCCTCCACATTCCTTCTCTACCCAGCCTCCAGAATATTAAATCCCTTCTGAGAAATGAACCAAATGAGGGATTTGAACCCGTCTGAAAATGACCAGATTCCAATCAAATTCCAAATTTTGTGTTTTAGATTTCATTTATTTATTTTTAGAGAGAGGGGAAGGGAAAGAGAAAGAAAGGGAGAGAAACATCCATGTGTGGTTGTCTCTCCTGCGCCCCCTACTGGGGATCTGGTCCACAACCCACACATGTGCCCTGATTGGGAATCAAACTGGTGACCCTTTGGTTCACAGGCCTGTCCTCAATCCACTGAGCTACACCAGCCAGGGACAAATTCCCATTTTTGTAAAGCACATTATGGCTTTCACTTTATTGAATAATGTTCCATCCCTTAAAAATGTATGTATACACACATATATGTGTATATATGTGTATATACCTATGTGTATGTGTTTATGTGTATATAACAATAAGCCTTTGTTTTTCATGTCTGGGTAGGATTTGAGTGACCCTGTTGACCCTAGCTGGGTTTGCTCGCACCTGCTGGTTTGCTGGGCTCACCTGGCCTTGGCCTGCGTGGGTGGCTGGGCTTCATGCTGTGGGTCTGGCCACTGCATATCTTCAGATCTGCCCCAAAGAAGTGATGCAGCATGTACTTCTGCATCCAGGGTCTCCCATTGCCAAGCTTAGATGAGCTCCCTTCCTCTGTGTATCAACAGCAACACCCTGTGCAAGCCTCCATCACTTCATTTAGTACCTTGTGCTGAAATAACCTGCCTACCCTCCCGTCTCCTGTGTGAAACTGAGATTCCTGAGAACTGGGGGTCAGTCTTCATTGCTTCCTACTACCTACCAGTTTCAGGCACAAGTATCTATTCAATTTCTATCCAAGGAACGTGCACTGAACAAAATCACGTTACACAGCTGTGAGAGATACACTATAAGAATGTATTTATGGAAATTCTTTGTACATTATAAGCAAAAGTACAAATGCAAGCTATCACTCTGTTCATAATCATTTACCGTTACCAATGATGTGAATTGTTGATCAGTTTACTAGTAACCACAAAATATTACTTTAAGGAAAAAAAAGTCTAAAATAGCAATCACTTTGCAGTCTTTCCCTTGTTCTGTTGTTTTACCGTTAATATTTTATTTTTGGACGTGTAGCTTTATGGAATCAGAACTGATTTCTGTCCAGATCTTTCGGTGTCCTGCTTGACTAGATTCTCACATTGAACTCATCTGGGAATTTCGTACTTGGAGTATGAAGGCAAAGAGAGAGAGTTAAAGAAAGAGTGAGTGAGAGACAGACAATGGCTGAAACCTCCCATACCTGCAGTTCCTTTTTCCTTCTCACACTTTTCCAGCCAAAGAATGACAGCAAAGTTCATAGAGTTGTTTGTTGAGCATTTCGCTCCTACAATTTTTCAGAGATAACTCAATATTTAATGTTACGGGCTGGGGGAAAAGTCGTCCTTCCTAACATGACTTCTTTTTGTGGAGCAAGGTTTTGTTTGTTTGTTCTGACACATCACATCATATATATTTCCTAAGAAAAATGTCACTTTGACAAAAACTAATTTTCCTACACAATGGGAAAAAATTATATGAAATATTGGGATTACAATTGAGAGCTTTGACGAGTTTAAAAGAAGAATGCTTCTAACATTTTACCTGGAGTTTTGGAACATTTACGTTTCTCAGCATTAAGAGGGAGAGAGGCACAAGTAAGCAGCAGACATACAGAAACCCCCCAAATTGGTTTTATCTTCATTGTCCAAAGCACCTCTGAAAAACAAACCCAGATACAACTAATAAATAATGGGTTAATGTGGAATCACCAGTAGACTAATAGGAATCATAAGCATGCCTCCAAATATACATTTTTGAGATCTAATGGGTATTCTCATACATCTTTGTCCACAAATTCCATGAAATACACATTCAGTAAATATATCTAATAATTTTCAGGTACACATTCATTTTGCAACCTTAGAAAATAGCAATTAAAATGGCAATAATTAAGAGACATGGCTAATTGCTGCTCAACATAGGTAAGTATGTATTACGATCCATTTTCATGTGTAATCTATTTGTCACATCTTCCCCCCAGCTACTGGTCTTATTCAGTTAGTAATAATTATACTTTAAGTTTTCTTGCATTTTTCGAGTACTTTATTAACGCAACTTTCAATTCCTGATCTGTGTTTCCCCTTTGGTCTGGTACTTTTTAAAAAAGAAACATTGTGTAGGGAATGACTGTAGGAGCGGTGGGTGGGCTGGGTAGAGGACAGCAAAGGGGGGGAAATTGGGACAACTGTAATAGAATAACAGTAATAAAAAGAAGTTAATAAAGGAACAATAAAAAGAAACACATTTCCCATATTTTCATCATTGTTTCCTTACAATACACTTGTTTTATTTTTAAAATAATTTGTTGTGGTGGCATTGGTTGGTAAAACCATGCAGGTTTCCAGTGTATAACCGCTTTCCTAACCAAGTCCTCTATGAGACTGCAAACCGAGATGCTGAAAAAGAAATGTCTAACATTCCAGCGGTCCTTCATCCCAGGTCTTCCACCCTCTATTTGGGGGCGTATCTGATTCAAAAGTTTGCTAGAAAAGTGACTTTCAGGGATAAACCAACGCATCTACATTCTAAGGGAAACCCATTTCAGCTGCAGGTGGATATTTCCTGTTTCAAAGTGATTTAAAGGCCATAACAAAAAGTAATGGGAAAGGGCCTTTGACTGTTTTTGACAGGCCATTTCTTCTGTGCGTTCGAAGGTGAACGGAAATGCATGGTGCTCACCCAGCTCTGCAGGAAGGGACTGGGAAGGAGCGCGTGTGCAAGCCAGCCGCTGTCCCCGCACAGCCGGGAGGGGAAGAGCGCTCTCACCAGTGAACAAGTGCAGGACAGACGTTCCACCAAACAGGTCAGAGAACTCTCTGTTCATGTGCCCAGTGAAACCGCTACAGTACACACCGTTATGGTGTGGGGAGTAATAAAGTGACACATGCCACGTTGCTCCCAGCTTCACTGAAATCACTGTGAATGTATAACCTGTATATTCATTTTCCTGCAACAGTTTGGAAATGTTAAAACATATTTGAATTTGAGCCAGAAGCAGTGTTATTATATCCCTTCTAAATTGTATCACAAACTACTTGAATACACAAATATACATGTATGTATGTGTGTGTACAAGATCCCACTAGCTCAACTTCTAATATTTATGTTATTTTTGAAAAGTATTTTTCAGTGACTCTTCTGATTCCATTGTAGTTTTGAGATATATAACCCTGTTAGGCTTTGAGGGTAAAACGCACATGTTTCAATCCCACGGCTTAGGGAGCAGGCTGAGATGGGGTGTCTGCTGAAGAACATGGTGAGTGCTCAGTATCTAAATCCATCACGTTACTCTCTTTAAAAATGGTGGCCTAGAGTGTTGTTCAATTTTAGTAGTTTTAGACTTTCCTTGGTTGCAAGGATCTGAAGCCAGCTGGGACACTATGGGTCAAAAGGTTGCAACTCATTCATTGTAGAGAAGGTGGAACAATCCAGGACTAGAAAGGCAGGTTTGAGCCGGACCTCAGAAATGTGTAGTGTCAGGGTCCTGAGCACCGGCACTGCTGTTGCCCTCCTTAGACAATAATATCTGAGACCACACGCAGCACGTGGTGGGTTGTGGGTGGTGGTTCTGGTCTTCCTTCACACCATGATGACCTGCTTGAAACTACGCTGACTTTGAAAACCATTAAGTAGATGTAACCTGTAGGTCGGTATCTCAGCACCCACCAGTTTAAAAGTATAATGGGTGTATTTTACCTACTGTTTGACTTATATTTTCCTACTTTAACACTTATTGGCCACATTTTTTCCACAGAAACATAGTTTTTACTATTTTGCTTACTTTTTATCTGATTGATATTTTATTGACCAAACACGTATACCATCACATACAAAGGTACTTGCAAAAACTTTCATTTAAACTTTACAACTGTTCAGTAATACAACTCTTATGTTTTATATAAAGTTTTCTAACACAGAAGTCAGCTTAATGAAGTTCATGGATAGCACAAGAATGGTGATTAATCAGTGGCTTGGTATTTGTATAATACCAGCGTCTTAATAGCTTAAACCTACAGTCAGCGCAATTTTGTACCTTCTTTCAAACATCTCCCTCAAAAAACCTTTTGTTACGTGAGACCTATCAAGATAAGTTGTGACAGTTCAGTCAAAAATGCTCTAGGCATTTATTTAAATGTATCTTCCATGGAAAATCAGTTTGTTTTAAAGAAAATTTAACAGATGGATTGTCAGTGTCTTCTTCAAAAATCCAAGTTGAAGTAGATTGTCCATTATCTTCCTTTTAAAACCAAGTATAATGTTTGCACCGTGATAAATAGTTGGTACACACTGGCTCTTGGGCTGGGCACCTGTATTTGATGAATTGGCTTCAAGGTCTCTTGCTAAATAAATGCATTTCCAAACTTATATGACAAAGGACTATATTCCTATAATAGAGTTTGGGAACATATCTTGAGAAATAATGTTATAGATATGGAGGACTCAGTAGATTGTCTGAACCAAAAACACATGTAAAAAAGTGTGACGTGAGTTGTGCTTTAATAAATTCCAGGGTTTGTGAAAAGATGTTGAGAAGGCAAAATTATAAATGGAATTAACAGCTGGTATGTCTCAGAGGACCAGACTGAAACTATGAATAAGGGCCCTCAGTGGAACTAAAGGAAAAGGACAACTGGGAGAGACCTTTAGGATTCAGTGTGGATAAAATTGAGTGGTTGAGTAGATACCAGATATGAAGGACAGAGGATTCAAATACATCTGAAGTGAACTGGTGTGCTAGTCACACAACTAGGTAAATTAATATAAGTATTAATTGTTGTGCATATTAAGAATACATTCAGTTCTGGAAGGTTACATTAGACATTGCAAATGTACCTGTAAAAAAGCAGTTAAAGACACAAAGCAGGAACTGAGATATGTTTTGTTGTATCATTGTCATCGTGAGGCAAGATCATTTCTCTAAGGAAAGGGTGTCCTTTCAGTTATTTCTAGCCCTCCTTTGAACTTCACTTCCTGTCCTTCTTTCCAAAGCTGCTCAGCTTTCTGGACACTGCCCCCTAATGCCTGGCTCTGTTATTGCCAATGAGGACATGACAGTACATCATGTAGGATATGTTGTCTATTGCCTTCATTTCCATGATTACCCTACATGTAGGCAGATTATATGTATTTTTATTTACGTATCTTAGAATATGAGCTCTGGTCTTTGGAGACTTATAAACTATTTCCATAAAGAGATTTCTTAATGCTGGTATAAAATAATTTAGAATACAAGAATTCTAAGGCTTATCTCTCATTTTAAATATCATTAATCAATGGTAATGAAAAAGTTTTCTTTAAACATAAGGATCTTACATAGTCTATTATATTTCTTTACATGTCACTACGTAATATTTAAAGGTAAACCATATATTCAGAAGTCTAAAAGACAGATAATTCATAAAGAATTGCCACTACAAGCTTAAAATTATAAAAAAAAGCTACATATAACCCATTCCTTCAAAATTGTTTATAGTTTAAAAAACATGTATTGCATATATGTTTGCTTAAAAACTAAATGCAAACTTTTGAGCACTTAATTTTGCATTGCAATATACATTTCCTTTATTTTCCAGATAGGAGTCAATTTTCATTTTAGGGTTACAGACAATGGTCCTTCTCCAACAACTCTTCACCTCTCGGTAAGTACTGATTTCCCCCCTAAAACAATAAACAAACATTATTTCTCATGTGCTAGGAAGTCTATTGCTAAGAACTCACATGTAAAATCTCTGAAGAAAGTTCTTGGAAAGATGTTTTCAAAGCGGAGTTGAGGTGGTTTTGTTTTCACCTCCAGGTACTGAAGACAGTATGTGTCTTTTGTCCTCCTTTTTTATATAGATCAAGAAACTGTGGGGAGCGGGGAGAGGGATGGGAGGAGTGGAGAATAATGAAGGGAATGAAATCTGATCCTGCAAGCAGTGAAAGGGCCAGCCAGGAATCTGCCCAAAGTCGCTCCCGTCTGTTGCAGCGAGGGGGAGCCTCAGAGGCAGTTCCAGAGATCACAGGCACGTGGGAACGGCCAGGCTTCCTGGTCAGGTCCCTCCAGCTCTCCTTAGGATAATTGTGCCAAACTCCTCAAAAGCCTTTTTTAAAAATAATTTGTTATGGAAGAATCTGCCAAAGGAAACTGCTTACACTAGGATTTCAAATTCCCCTTTTTGAAAAACTATTTATTTGGCTTTCCAGGATTCTTTTTGTAATCAGTTAAAAAACAACTTACCAGTTACATATTTTTAAATCATTATATATTTATTATTGCATTGTTTCTTAGTGAAATAAACTTCTTTTGCAGTTTCTTATCTTCTTCAAGGGTCTCATCCATATTGTCAGTACATTCATGAAAAGAATCTGCGGGCTGTAGAAGTTCCCGCTCTGACTGCAGAAGCAATGCGCTGTATTATCTACTGCAGAGCGTCAGGCTGCGAGCCCTGCCTCAGTTAGCTGCTCCCTTTGCAACTCTGGTCAGTTATTTAAACTCTGTACCTGATTTTCTGTTTCCCTAAATAATGATAATAAAAGGTCTTAGGTTGGATATATGTAGTAAATGGAATGATGCATGTAAGTATGTGTATACATATAAGTACATGTAAAACACTTAAGATGGGCCTCCACACAGAGCAAACCTTCAATGAATACTGTCATGTTTATTGTTATTGCTTATGGCATATTATTTTACACAATGTATGAATATTTTTTAAAGATTTTATTTATTTTTAGAGAGAGGGGAAGAAAAAGAGAAAGATAGTGAGAGAAACCTCAGTGTGTGGTTGCCTCTCACATGCCCCCTAGTGGGGACCTGGCCTGCACCCCAGGCATGCAGCCAGATTGGGAAGCGAACTGGTGACACTGTTCACAGGGAAGTGTTCAATCCATTGAGCCACACCAGTAGGGCCACAATGTGTAAATATTTAAAGATTTCACTCAGCATTGCTCTGTGTAGGTTGATATCATTGACATTAACTCTTAACAGTTTTACATGAAATTATGGTCACCTCAGACTAGCATCACTAGAGATTGCTTCAGATGGAAGAATCTACTTTGCAGTGAAGACTGAAGTAATTTGATCAGGAAGCCCATTAGTGTCTTGTTTTTTTCTACCTCAGATTCTCTTTATGACTTCAACTTTCCTTCTTTCCTCTGACTTCTGCATGAGGAGGAACCTTTCCTCTTGTAGGTTTTTAATATTTATTGAGTAATTATTAGATGTCTGGCACATAGATTATCTCATTTTATTCTCATAACTAACTGAAGAACATTGTTTCCGTATACCTATTTGACAGGTTTAGGAAGGATGAATGAAGTTTGAAGAGCTGTGATTCGAGTCCTGTGGTTTGACTGCAGAGTCAGATGCTCAGATCCTCCTCTGTGCTTCTTTCTCACCCACGTTCTGGATTTCGTATCATATTAACAGCAAAACTTTGCCACGTAATTATTACCTCGCACCTGCAACTCAAGAACATTCAGCGTTTCCTTTGTGCTCAGATTCTTTTTAAAAGTTGCTTGTTTTTGGAGTGAAATGGACATTGGTTACATTTTGGCCAACCTACAAGCTCTGCTCGGGTAGAAATAAGTTCAGCCAATCAGAATTCTTTGTTTTTTCTATAGAAAAAATAAAGTATATAGTAAATGCCAGGCTTTTAACCAAAAAGCTGAGATAAAGGGCTGGCGGCCATAAGTGTGTGTGTAGGCTGATTACAGGGAGAGAGGTAGTTGAGAGAAAATGATGAAAAGAATGAATGAAAGTTGTGCGTATCACCTGAGAGAGGAAACAGGGAAAGAATGAAAGAGCAGGACTGAGCAAGAAACATGAGAGAGCCTGTCTGAGCTCTATAGCGACAGCCCTTCCTCAGACCCAGTGCAATTTTCCTGAGTACTCCAGAACGTATATCCTTGTAATAAACCTCCCATTCCCCCAAATCATTTAAGAAATCTTTTTCTTGTAAAGAACCGCATGTGAAAGAGCCACAGCCAAGCTGAAATTATTTTCCCCAAAATATTTGATTTCATATCTAAGCTGCACTTGGCATTAATGAAACATATGCACCATTGTGATCCCCTGTAGCTTCCATACACCTGCGTATTCTCGTGATGAAGGAACAGGGGACTCACAGTAACCGTTCTCAAGATAAGACAGCCTGTTGCTCTCTCGCTCATGGACTCTGTGTATGAGCTCAGATGTTCTCTCCCTGAGGCTGGAGTGAACTCCTTTCTGAAGACTTATTACTAGTTTTCCATTCCTTTATGTATAGCTCAGTCTAGATTATTTGGTTACAATTGTTTTCCTTACCAACAATTTGCCCATGTGACATTGTGTCTTAAACTGCTTTGTATTAATCAGTGTTTGGATGTGCAGGTCCTCAGCTAGTATGAAATAGTCTCCTTTTCATTTATCATCATTCTCTGTGAATTTCTTTTGTTCCAACTCCACACAATTTGAATAACACGGCAGACTTACTATGAGCTTGGTTATTTCTTGCCTAAGAAATAAAAATAATCTTCTTGTTCTTTGCTTGCCCTAGTTTTATCCACTAAGAATCTCATTTATTAAAATACATCGAATCTTTCAGTAAGTTCAGACAACTCTATACAAGTGAGTCAAATCCGGCAAAGTTGGTTCCTTAGTGACAGTGTGAGAAAAGAGCGCAGTGTTGCAGGATACAGAGCATCCCAATGAGAAAGGACATTGAAAACCAGAATATGTAGAAGTTCTGATAAATCTCCAAAACAAAGTTAAATTTTATTACATCAAACCCTATTTCATTCATTTCTGTCTGAAGAATGTGAGAGATTAAATATTTTACTATTTCTTAATTCAACTGTTTATCTTTCACAGAAAGTAAGTCCTTGAGCTTCATTCTTGGTCTTAGTTATCATCCTTTGATTTGGAATCTAAACTACCTAGCGCTTGTGGTTAACTCCTCCAAAAAGAAAATTGCCAAAAACTGGTAGCAAATGGAAACAATTCATGTTTTATGAGTTCAGATGTGAAAAATGAAAAATGGCATTTAAGTTTTAGCAAATTGTATCCCTTGAAATGTGGTGTAATAGCTATGACATATACAACATGGTTGTAAAATTGACTCGGTACTTATTTCAACGTTGACAAAAATAAATTTTGTCCTGAGCCCATATTTTTGCAGATGTGAAAACTGTCACCTTTCCTATGCTAGCTACTTTATTGTTGACTAAATTGCTAGTTGAAATTTGGTCACTTTCAGGTAAACCCAGGCAGTTCAGATATCTAGGGTCCTCCCTCTTCACCTCCTCCAGGGAAGCTTATCCCTTGGAAGGATTTGGAAAGGGCATGTGGCCCCCTTGCTGTCCTCTGTCCTGACCATTGCCTGCTGAGAGCCTATTCAGCCTGCTCCTGTGTATTACAGTTTGGCCACGATTTTGGTACTAAGATAGGTTCTTGCATTAGATCTGTGTTCTTGCAAATTCAAAGCTACAGCTTTCGAGAATGTCTTCTATGCTGTGGGCTGAAACATCCATTCGGCAAGTTAAATGAAGCCTCTGCTCTTTGTTTTGTGCATAGCTCTACCTGCTCCGGGTAAAGAGTAAGGAAAAAAGTAAATGGAAAAAGAACCCCGTATGTAGTTGTGAATCAAAACACTGCCAGCTACAGTTCAGTTGCCTTGTTTTAAGCCAAATTTGGAATCTTACTCACTTCAGTAACAGTTGAGATGCCTGCACACAGTATTAAGTATGAGTTTGAAGTCAGAGTATCTGACTGATTTATATTTGGACTGCTTTTTTTAGCCATCAAGTACCTTCATTTTCGTAATTTCTAAACAAGTATTTCCAAAAGTAATTTATCTCATAAGGAAACAGGGACAATTAGATATATGTCAGGAGAAGGGAAATCTTTTCCTTATTTTCCTACTCCTCCCTGTGTTAGGTTTTATTATTTGCTCAGACACATTTGCTGTTCTTCCCTCTGGGTTCCTCCTTGGTAACTACTGAAGAGAGTGTATTTCTCCCCAATTTGGTATCAGGTTTTGCTACATTACTAGTTCAGCTCCTAGAATGTGCAGATTCAAAAAATAAGCAATAGCTAAGTAGATTTTTATGGCTTTTGGAGAAATTTATTAATTTATGTTCCTACAGGTTTTTTGCATTTTCTCTGCCAGTTTCAATAATAAATTCTTTTATTTCTAGTTCCCTATATTACTTCTTGTTGAGAAGTGAATAGACTACATTGACTAAATCAGGAAGGATAGCTGCTTGAAGCAAAGCCTGCCTTACCAAAGTAAACAGTTGTTCACCAAGCATAACAAAGATAGCTGAATAGTCCAAGTAATGAGAACAGCAAAAATAAAGGCAATATAGTGTGAACTTAAAAGCTAAGCTGAGTAGCTAAGACCGGCAGAAATAGACTTTTTTTAAATGAGAGGAAAACATCAATTAGGGCCATCTTTTAGTTAACAATAAATACTGTTTGCTTTTTGTTGCCATGTGTTTCAAACTCTTCCCCTAAAGCCTGGCGGTAAAACTCTGATGTTTGCATCTGTTCCTGGAGCAAACATCCAAATAAGAGGGTTTTATAAAATAAAATAAATTATAGTTTCCCCCATAAAAAAGAACACTTGACCCTCACAAAGTTGCCACTCCTGAGAGTTGACTCTCATGTCCCACATGAGGGTTATCCTTTCAGACCGGATCACAGTAAAGAAGAAATGGAGCACCAACACATGGAACCCGGAAAGATAATTGAAAATGAACTCTTGGTGAAAACCCTGTGGATTTGGGGGGTGGTTTAATATCAAGCATAACCTAGGCAGAAATGAACAGTATACTCCCTGCCCACATGCCTTCTTCCCTTGAAGGTGTGTTGTCTAGACTACATCCATTTTATTAGATTACCTAACACTGGGCCCTGGACTAAATTGGATCCTTGGGCCGGTGTCCACTGTCTCCCTGGTACGTTATTGTCCTTTTCTTCCTACGCACATCATTGCAGGAGATGGAGTAATTTGGGGAGCATGCTTTCAGGAAATTTAGTGATGGTCAGCTGCAGTGTAAACAAATTAAACAAAATTTGACTTGAATTATGTTGCAAATTAAAGTAAGTTCTTGTTATGCAGTATAGCAATAAATACAGGTTTTTCAGAAAACTTCTGGTCACAGACAAGCTGATTCCATCGGTAGGAAAACAAATTCTTCTCAAATTAGGTTAAATCAAGTTAAATATAGACATAAAAGTTTGAATACTGGAATCATGTTATTTTTGTTTAGTTCATATTTCTTAGTAATAAGATAGTGCTTGCTAATATTAAATGAGAATGGCTACTGAGAAATAGTGGTGACGGGTGAAAGCGTGAAGGTCTAGCCATGGCTGAGGATGCTTTAGCCCCCTCATGAGATTCTCCACAGAACACTCTGTCATTTTTGACACACGGATACCTGGAGCAAGGTCTTTTCCCTTATCAAGCAGAACGCATCTACTAAAATCTTTGAGGAAGCTAATCTTTGTGTCATCTGCACTTAGGCAATGCATTTCCCAACACAGTCCTGCGTCACTTAACTACGGGGGTTTGTTCTGAGAAATGTGCCATTAGGTGATTTTATTGTGTGCGCGTCCTAGGCTGCACGTACACAAACCTGGAGGACATGGCCCACTGCACACCTAGGCTATATTGTGTGCCCTTCTCTCCTAGGCTACAAACCTGTACAGCATGCTAATTACTGAATAATGTGGGTTATTGTACACAATAGTAAATATCTGTGTATCTAAACATAGCAAAGTTACAGTAAAAATGTGGTACAAAAAGTTAAAAATGGTTTATTGAATAGATGGCTTACCACAGATGGAGCTTGCAGGACTGGAAGTTGCTCTGGGTGTGTAGGTGAGTGAACAGTGAGTGGATGTGAAGGCCTAGCGCATCACCGTACACCAATGTGGAATACACAGGCGTCGCCACAGACATGAGTAATGTGTTGCATAGGATGTTACAAGGGCTACGATGTCACTAGGGGACAGGAATTTCTCAGGTCCATTATAATTGCATGGGGCCACTGTGATACAGTGTATGTGGTCGGTCACTGACTGAAAGATGGTTATGTGGCACATGACCACAAATTACTGCTACTTATTGATGTGTATTTTTACATGTAAATTCCAAGAAGAAAAATAAAGCAAACTGAATTCCCACCTATTTCTTTCTAGATTTCTAGGATTAGATATTTTATTAGGTAGCATGTGAGATTACTTAGAACATTCACTTTCATTAATGTGCTTTTTCCAATTCTTATTTAGTTTATTTTTCTAGCTCCTGTGAGAATTGGGAAGTATATGTGTCTCTAAAGCATGAATAAAGAGGTAACCCCTTTTACTTTTTATTCATGAATGATAGGTGTTTCTTATATATCTACCTACTAGCATGGGTCTTACTCAGAGAAGTAAGTGCCATGCGAGTAACAATTCTGTTTTAAAAAGTACTGTGCAATCTTAGGTCACAATAATTGATCTGCATTATCTAGCGTATTTAAAGTATAGTGTTAATGATAGTGTTAATTGTCTTTCTTAGTGAGATAGGACCAATTTTCACAGCCACCCCCTCTAGTAATTTTGAAATTATGTATAATCTAAAACCCAGATATTCTACCTCTATTTTTCATTAAGAAAAAAACTACACTCTGGATTTGTGCACCAGTAAGAATATGCAATGATATCAAGTGAAATATTTTTGTAAGAGTGTAACATTGAAACCAATTTGAAAATCACCAACATGGACTATATAAATACACTGTGGTAAAATCATTTGGTAGAATATAGTTTGAAAAAGTAGATATTCATGAATATGTATCAACATAGCCAGAACTAAAACATATATTGGTAAGTACAAAATGCAAAATCAAGAATAATGTCCTTTACCTAAGTTAGGCAATACATAAAAAATAACACTGTGTATTAAGTGAAGATATGTATGTAGGAAAAGGACACACAGTTATGTTAGTGTGTTGATCTAGAAAGAAAAGAGTGGAATACAGCTTCGAAAGGCTTTAAAAAATAGTACGACCTTTAACTCTATTTGTAATACTTCATATCAGAATGGTACATAAATACTATATATTTATTTTAAATACTATATAGCATAATATAAATACTTTTATAAAATACATAGAAATATGGAAATGTTAACACTGATTAGTTACACATAATTGTTACTTGGATTTTAGTATTTTATTTCGTGTACTGCTCCTTGATTCCAAATACTTTAAATTAAAACTAAATTAGAATATATAACAGCAACAAAGATTAGACAAAAGCTATTTTTACTGTGTATTCTGTCCCAAGTGTTTAATTTTAAAAATGCTAAAATCTGCCTAAAAGAAAGTAAAATAACAGTTCCACGTCAAGGTGATATTTTTTAAAAAGTGAGTTCTTAAAACATTTCATTTGATTGTTTTTATCAGAGCCTGAGTAAAGCAGGTTGTCCTTTATTTTTAGGAAACAAAACTGTTCTCTTTCATAGTATAGTTTTCAAAGCCAATGGGCATGAAGGCAAAAAAAGGTCTTTTCTGGCTGACTGCAGTGACAGCTGTACAGATTCAATAACCATTCAGTGTTAATACTGCACCCAGGTGAGACTAAAAGCACTCCTTGTACATACTCGGATTTTTCTTTTCTATAGACTTTCTCACAAAGGGGGTGACCACTTTTAGTGAGATGTGGGGATTTTAGCACACAGCTCTCTTAGCTGACTGTCCCAAGCACAAATGGTGATGTGTCTTCAGAATTTCCCTCTCAGAGGGAGCGTCTTTTTGCCTCCATTTTCTTTTTCTGGTGAAGAAAACAAATAAATGAACTTCATTTGGGGGTAGGGCTACTTTACCCTTTATAGACAGAAACATCAGCTCTTTTTAATGTGAACGGTGTGACTGACTAAACTGAAAGCTGTGATAGCACTCGACACCATTGTAAGCTTTGCAACGTTAGGTATGAATCTTCGAACCAATATTTTGCTGCCCCAGAGAAAGCTCACACAACAAATGTGTTTGGCGTCAGAAAAAAGTCCAGATAGAAAAGGCAGGCCTCCTGTGAGATGGAATTTGATCAGTGGAGGGAAAAGCCTATCGCATTTGCCCCACCTCTCACCCCAGGTTCTGCCACGTGTAACATGCACCCAACAGTGAGGAATGCCTTTGTCTTGCTTGCTCACCACATATTCTTTTAAAATTCACATTTTATTAGAAGTAGTATTTTATTTAACACAGAATGATAAAGCCACTATGAACAAAAACTATTGTGTTATTTAAGGGTTTAACCAAATGAACTCCTTTGATTTTTGCACCAACTCTATGGTAGCACACAGGGTGTTTAAATAACTTACAATTATGAAATTTAACTCCAGAATCCTTCAGCTTAACAATTTTGCCATGTGTCATTGTGGTCCCATTGCATTATTTTAAAGACTGTAGTGGATCTCTTCTTCATTGCAGTATGGATGGGTTAACATAGAAGTGTAGAAACCTCAAGAGTGGGACACAAAGAGAGGAAAGGGAGTGGGAAGGAGAAGCACAATAGCAGGGAGTGAGTGAACAGCCCTGACCCTGAGGGAGATTAACCAACTCTGAGCTCCCCTGGGTTACAGTAAATGATCTCTTTCTGCAGATTAACTGCCTACAGGCCCTTTCAAAGAATGTCAAGTCTCAGAAGACAATGGAAAGGAATAATCTTGATGTTAGTGTTTCTGTGTCATTCAGGACCCTGCTTGTGCATTGGAACGTTGAGATTTGAAGTTTATGTATTTAAAAACTGTGTTATTCTTTAGTCATCCAGGTTACATTTGCTGTGCTTCTATATATTTTCTATACTTAAAAATTTTAGATTCTTAATTGTCTGCTCCTGTCATCTTAATTATTTTGTAACACTGTTTTTATTAATTTATTATTACTAGTACTATATTAATGTACATATATGATGAATCATGCCCATCTGTGTGAACACAGAATGGTGTAAACTAGGAAAGTTTGGTCTTTGTTTACTTCAGGTTTATATAGGAACAAGCCCTCTAATTCCCCAGGATAGACTGTCCTTCCCTTAACCACAGTGGGACTCAGTGACTCTAATGTCATTATAATGAGTAATCTCATAGGCCCACAGACACAACGTATTTTCAACCTCAAGCTTACCTCCACCACCAGGACAGACACTGGCAAATTGCATGAGAAGTCCATTCTCACACCACAGTATTTAATTCTGAACCTTCCTGGAACATTGTCCGTACATATGCCTACTTTGAATCCCAACTCCACCACCATATAATTTACATGTTGTGTTTGAGGGGCAACTACTTACACCATAAGTTATCTTTATTATAAAGAATGTTAAGGGAGTTTGACCTCAGAGAGGACAATCCTCATTTCCCCATTCCTCTTGTTTCAGACTTGGGCAGGGAGCTCATCCCTTGAGAGATCCTGCACTCAGAGACCCTGACTGAGGACGGGACCCTGCCCAGAACTTCAGAGTAGAAGAGACCAGCCACCACCCTCATTCTTTCCTTGATTACATTCCCACCAATCTGGATAATAGCTTTTTATTTAAAATATTTATTTTATTTTCAAATCCCTTTATTAAACACAAGCCCATGTTTTCACTACTCTTTTTTATGAGAAACCAGGGAAACTATTGTTCAATGTCATTTGAAATTCTGAAGAAAAATGGCTCACTCACTCGAGCAGTTTTATGATGATCTGTTTCCCTTTGTTTTATGACACACGACACAGCTACAAAAACAAGAATGGTTGGCAGGCAGACATGGCCAGATTTTTGGTAAGAATCATAAAAATATTGAGAACAGATAAACTTTCTTTTGGAGATTTAAAAACTTTATTCTCATAAGTATATATATCTTTATTAAAATAAAAATATACTTACTCCAAATGTCTTATGAAAATTTGAAAGTGTAAGATAAAATACCCTATCAATTTACCACATGGAGATATTTATTGAGCATCAACTATATAAAAAACAATATTCTGGTATCTAAGGAAATAGCAAAGAACAAGACAGATAGAACTGCTATCTTCTTCGAGCTTTCCTTTTAATGCCCTAAACTTAATGCTACGAATGTTCACAATTCTTTGTCAGTGATTGAAAAGTATAGCAAAAAAAGGAAGATAGACACAGAGAGTGAGAGAGAAAGAAAGAAAGAAAGAAAGATTCACACCTCAAAATACCTCCTTTTAAAGCTATGCAAGGGCAAAAAATTATTAATATTTTTACTCCCACCTTCGAACTACTGCTAGACAAATATCCAAAATAACAGTGACAGATTAACAGGAAAAAAAATCACCACTTTATTACATACGCAAGGAGAATTCTTATGACCATGACAATTTGAAAGCAAATGAAAAAACATTGGGTGTATAAGACAATTTGGGATAAAGAAGAAAAAAAAAGAGAAACATTAGGTTTCAGAAGTGAGAAGGGATAGTTACAAGTAGTTGAGGAAGAGCAAAGAAACGTGGCAGGACCATTCTTGCTAAGCATCCTCCAGGGCAGGAAAAGGGGTGCTAATCAAAGGCTCTTTATGAGCCTTGTTTCTTAACAAAGAGCTTAAGGTCAATATCCCGAAAGGGGAGCTTCAGGGAAGCCAAATGTTTGTTCCCTTCATTCCTGCCTTGGAAAATAAGTCAGGTCAGTAAGCTGAAAGGTCCCACTGAAGGACTGTAACTTCGTTTGATTTCCGAAGACAAGCAGTCAAAAGATTTCTAGATGTCCATCGTGGATTATCTTCAAATAGAGTGAAGGCGGGCAGAGACACTCTGACAGGTTATCTTGAACTGAAATTTGAATGTCACTGATGATGTCATCGGGTGTCAGGTAAACTCTGCAGTGTTTATGGAGCGTCAGTCCCTGAGATCATTTACGTGTGATCTGCTGTGACAACCTCACGGAAGTTCACATCAAGTCATTTAGCTGCAATTTGTTTTCGCAAGGCTCAGAACAAAAGTTTTAATTCCCAATTCTTCCAAGGCCAGGGATGGGAGAAAAACAAAACAGTTCAGAGGATGTAGCCCAATATTTAAGAAAACTAGAAAAATTCAGGATCTGGTCCCGTTTATAGGTGAAAAATAAAACTCGGAAACCTAAACTAGAATCTAACTTTCTTTACTGTGCATAACATTTTCTATGAAAACACAATTTCTCTTTCTAAAATCACCTCCACTTTTCTCAAAGATATCTGGATGAAGACTAATTTATTGTGTAAGTCTGGTTTCAATAAATTTAGCCTGGTTATTTGCATAAATGCTTGAATAGAAGAGGAAGATGCTGCCCATCTGGCGAGAGCAGAGCAAACACTGTATCTCTATTAGTTTTCACCAACTTTGAGATTTCAGAGTCCAACTCCTGACAAATTTTGTAACAGGTAGCATGAGCTTATTTTGTAAACCTAAGTAAGGTAAAAATACTTTATTCAACATTAATAACTCTAAAAGACATACCTATCTAGCCAAACCAAACCTAAACTAGCGTAATATCAACTTTTTCCCTGTATTGTGGTCCTCAACATTACTCGAGTTAAGTTCTGCTATGGTTCTTAATTTATACAACTGCTCGATTTCCTTGAGTCAAACAGATATTACAACCTACGAATACCCTCTATGATTCTATGCATACACATATGTCACAAACAATGTGGGTAGATCACAAACGTAGATCACAAATGGAATTACTAATAATTGTAGGGAGCACACAAGACTTCTCAATTGTTCTTGACAAGTTTGAGGAGCCTAGAAAGGGGGAAGGGGCTAAGGCACAGGAGTTAAAAGTTCCCCTTTTCAGAAAGGAAAACAAAAATCCCATTAGACTTTAAAAAAATCAACTTCCAATTTTGTTGAATTCCTGATCACCTGTTAAATCTTTTAAAACCTGTTCAAACATACCAAATCGCACAAAGTTATACCTCAATTACCTTTAAAATGTTTCCATCCTGTTGGGAAATCTTTAATTTTACCTTGTGCCTTTTTAATTTCTCTTGTTAATTAATCTGTTTACATTTAATTGAATGTTTTGTTTTTCTTTTTACTATTTATGCTGTTACGATTGTCCCAATGCTCTCTCTTTGCCCCTCTCCACCCAGCCTGCCGCCCCCTCCAACCCCGTTTCCACAGACATTGCCCACACCGTTGTCCATCTCCACGGGTCCCTCACACATGTTCTTTAATCCCTTCACCTTCTTCAAAGAGTCTCCACTTCTGTCCTCCCCTCTCACAGCTGTCAATCTACTTAATGTTTACATTAGCATCTGTAAGACTCCCAGAAGCTCAAAAGCACAGTGTAAAGCCTTCAGACTGGCTATACTTCTCTGCATCTATTTTTCTTAAATGGTCAGTACCAATAAACAGTTGTGTACTATGAGAGCTCTACATTGATTTCTAATTTAGAAGTACCTTTTCTCCAATTCAACATCTATATTGTCTGGCCAGTAACGATGGGATTTTAATAGTGATGCAAACCAGTAGGCCTTTCATAGCTTCACCGAGGAAGCAGAAAAGGCCTCCAAAAAGAGATGCAAAGCCCTCAGAGATCCCAAGGGTCACAGCACAGACCTCAGTCATGCAGGTGGTGAGGACGGTGGAGTGCATATGGTGTCTCTGGTCTAGGGCAGCGTGTGAGACACTTCCAGCCACAAACCCTCTCATTTGTGGCACTGGACACGTGCTCCTGAAATCACAATTTCTAGCACAAACAAGTACCATATTTTTTTCTGACTATAAGACACACCTTTTCCCCCGAAAATGGGAGGAAGATGGGGGTGCATCTTATAGTCTGAATGTAGCCTACCTGGCTGGCTGTGGTTGTGGGTGGGGGGTCACGGTTGTGGAGCGGGGTCACAGGAGGCAGGAGTAGGACCACATTTTTTGCTTCAAGATTTTTTTTTCTTATTTTCCTCCTCTAAAACCTAGGTGCGTCTTAGGGTCCGGTGCATCATGGAGTCGGAAAATATGATAATGAATGGTTAGGTGACAAAAAGCCCTTATTGGGTGGGGCCTCTGATGGCAAACTCCCCCTCAGATCTGGTATAACCTGACTAGAAGACATCTGGGACGTCAGTCTAGGCCACAGTCCTTAGGTGCACCCTGGCAAGGGTAAGTGCACCTTCCAGATGGTAGAGACCAGAGAAAATATGTCTTCTGGTCACAAAGCCAAGCTCTAGGGCACAGAAAAAGACAAAATAAAAAATCTCAGTCAGTGTTCATAAAAATACCTCCAGCAAAGTGTTTCTACACAGACACCCTCCTGGAAAGAACCACTTAACTCCCTATGAGGCCGGCTCAAATCACAGGCTTAACAGGGAGTTTTTGCTTGACTTCTTGCTTTAATGCATATTCTTCTGATGAGAAATGACATGAAAGAAATATAGACATAGAAGAAAAAAATAATCATCTCTGGGAGAGAAGGAGTGATAAAGATAACCTGAGTTGCAAGACCCAAGGACCTCATTTCACAAATATTGTTCATTGCTAATATAAATTTACAGGAGAGAAAAGGACTGTCAACGCTTCCAGCTTCCATCAACACCACGCATAATTGGGCAGAGGGCTGCCAGGGTGAAATGCTTCCCCTCTCTGCTGGCTGCAGTGAGACATTCCTGCCTGTCAGCTGCAGCAGGGCAGTGCAGGGAGCAGTGCTGTCCCAGCCAGTGATTCTCCTGGAACAGCATGTCAGAAATAAGAGAAAACTTGAATAGTTTTCCTATCACCCGGTCAGTTCTTCTAGCTTACGTAAAGGTGATGAGGAAGAAGAAAACACATATGAGAAAAATTCTTGTTAGGCAACTCAGAAACAAAGGGACACAAAGGTAATCTAGCCAGTAGGCTTGGAGTCTTCTGAGAACACTAGGGTGAAGTTTCTTAAGGTCATCAAGCCAAGACTCTCTTCCTGCGAGGGTCTCTCTGTTCCAGCCAGGATCCTGGGCTGGAGTGGGAATGAGGTCAAAGACTCCTTACCAGACTTGTTGCTTAATGAACAGCTTAAAAATAATATCCCAAAAAACATCTCAGGATGGGAAAACTTTGGTTTCCTTCAGTTGTTTAGAAAAATCAGTTATTCAGTAGCTTCCTGTGAAAATCTGTTTCTTCCCTCTAATTTATACAAAACATGTTGATTTGCTTAATGGAGCTGCTCTCTGATTGCTCAATGTCTCAAAGGTGAAGACAAATTTTTACACATTTCATATCGTGATTATTTTCTGAAATGATTTTAGGATAGAATGCCATTGTTAAAAGTTATATTTTTATATCAATTTCTCACCATGTGACTTTCAGTTTGTGATAGTATTCCTTCAATGACTCATTTATGTTTTTTTCTGTCAGTTTCACAAGGCACAATGTTAATTTGCTGTACATTGAGAAACAGTAAAGTTAAATGTTCTTTCTTTATTAACCATTTGTTTATTTTTTGTGTGTAAATTACTAGCCCAGTTCTTTGTGCAATTTTATATTTTGGTGAGTGTATTTTTTTTTATTGATTTGCAAGAGTTCCCAGATTTTTAGTATCCAAGGTTTTTCAGCCTTTTTTTATACTAAAATTGAGATTAATGCTAAAATTCTATTTATTTTAATTAATTAAAATATATAGAACATTTTCCAAATCTGGTTCAAAGAAACAAATCATTAGTTAGTTTTTACTTAAAAAACAAGGTCAAAATGAAATAACAAGTAAGTCTATAGGATAATGGCAACAGTAATGATGATAATGATGATAATAAACATTATCGAGCACTTATTTCAATACTTACTGAAGGGAAGCAAAATTTTGCAACCCTGAAGCAGCCCTTTTGGGACAGTGATTTTAAGCTGTTGTTTTAGAAACAAAACTCAGAGAGAACTTTTGATCCTGCCCCATTTCCTGCCAAAGAGACTCAGACAGAGAAGCCTTCAGTATGGTTGTTTGTATGAATTTTGTAAGAATCTGTTCTGCTTACAACCAGTAACAACTGGAAACTGGATTTATTTACCAAGACTTGGACTGAAATGTCATGTTTGAAGGAGACATACATAGACTCAGATGTCACCAGAAAACTTTAAGGAATTGAGATTGACTTTGGAACCAATAAAGTCCCCTTGGAAAAACAGCCTGGCATCTCGCTTACATAATTCACAGCAACTTTGTCAGGTAAGGAACAAAGGTTGCTTTCTTGGGGAGATGGCAAAGGAAGAAGCACAAGACATTTTGGGGGACCTCGAGAACCTGAGTGATTCACTGCATTTATAGGTCTTGCAGGCGAAATCTGATGGGAACTCTGAGGCTTGTCTTCTTAGGCTTGGGAGGCTAATTAAGGTTCCATCTGGAGATTCTTTCTGGGAGTTCAGCAAAGCAAATTTTGATTTAATTTAATTTATTGATTGATGTGAAAAATTGAGAGAGAGATAAAAAGATCGATTTGTTATTGCACTTATTTATGTATTCACTGGTTGCTTGCATTTGCCCTGACCGTGGACCAAACATGCAACCTTGGCATATTGGGATGTGCTCTAACCAAGCGAGCTGCCCGCCCATTTCATGGAGACCTACGATCAATTGTTGTCCTTGTGTTTATGCAAATAATGGGGTCAAACTTAAATAACTAGACTTATAAGTAATCAGCCAATAATCAGTCTTAATTTGGCTATCTTTGATAAAAATGAGGGTGAAAATGGGAGAAAAATCATGTTTCAACAGAAACGATCACACACAGCTGTGGATGTTAGATGCTAGCTGTTAATTGTCTGTAAAGTTCTATATTTCACCTGGAAACTGGACTAGATGCTAAATTTTCCTAGTTTTCTTATATATTTGGCTATAATCCTTTAGCCCAATGTACCTTTTATCTCCCATCCTTTGTCTTGTTTTTTGAGATACATCAACTTCAGAGAAATCGCCACACCTGTTCCTATTTAAACAATTCAGTGACTGATGGTATGTATTTAAGCAACACAGGAATTTACCTGAAAACCTGATGACATTCTCAAAGGCATTTGAATTGAAGACCAGAAGTACCTATCAGATTGTGAGTGCTTGCCTTCATTCCAGCAAAATCCCCCTGAGCCTTATATATAAAAATCTTAACTGAGAGCTTTATATATTTCAACTATGGTTTATAATTTGCCCTGACCATTAACCTATTTTTTTTAAATAGACATATCACTCATTACATACATGAGTGTTTGCTTCTATAATAACGGCTTCTCTTTGGGAGCCGCCTTGCATCACTGCCTGTTCAAATTGGGCTGAGCAATTAACCTGAACTGACTTATTCCCAGAACTAAGTAATTGCACCCATGAAATATGGAGCAATCTCCCAAGTGAGCTTCTGGAATGGAAAATTTATTTAAGGCTTTAAATATGAGATTGAAGGGAACCCAAGTTTTCCCACAGTGAAGCTGTCACCGATGAGACTAGACCAAGGCAGGTCTGGGTGGGCATGTCTGGAATGTGTAGGTGCTCAACTTCATGTGGGAAATATTTCATGACACTAGTGTAGGTGATTTGGAAAATATGTTTGTTAAGACAGAAGAGGCAAGATCACAGCAGCAGCAATGAGCCTAGACTGAGCTGCCTAGACGCAGAAAATGTATTATACTTACACAGTATGACGGGAACACTGGGACGTCTTGTCCATGGCATTATGGATGAGCCGAGACAAATTCACACGGACTACAGAAATCCTGTGGAGGAAAAGGGATGGCATGGCAGCTCTCTCAGTGATGGAGAAGGCCGGTCCCATCCCTTGCCTAGACAGGCTTTTATTGGGTTTAATTTGCCTAGGAATACAGGGTGTATACATAAAAGTCATCAATCATTGTCAGGCAGAAATGATCAAATAATAGATAACATTCAAAGAACTAGGAGAGCTTATTCTGAGTCAGGGTCAGATAGTTAATGGCCATAAAACTTTGAGAGAACAAACTGATTTCAAGCTTGGACCCTTATCATTTAAATTGAGGGTATTAGTGAAGTAGGTTTCATAGGATTTTATGCATTCTTTCTAAGGCCTGATTGCCCTAGGGAATCTGCCCTTTCCAGCACAGGGCTGCACCCACCTCTGGCATTGTTTCAGGCTTAAGTCAGGGAGGGGAAGTAAGACAGCCAAGAGATTAGGAGACTTCTTGCAGACAGAATGAAGACTCAGGCTATGTCAAAGCTGAGGGGCGAGGGTCCATCATCCCCTTTTTATATAGCCCCCCAAGTCCTTCCCTGAGGGCCCCTTTGTGACTGTGCCTGTTTTAGGTTGTCCTTCCTTTGAGGAATCTTACCCGTCATTGGCTAACCAGTCATCCTCCTGGGACCAAGAAGGGTGAAGTGAAAAGGGGCAGTGGCAGCGCCCCTGCCAGGAAGATAAGCTCTGTCTCCCAAGTGGCTTAGGGTCCCAAGGTCTTTTTACTCAGCCTTAGCCATAGGGGATTACAGCTTCTGAAACAAGGCAGGGCAGTTCCCAACATCTTTCCCCTTTTTTTGTGAATGCAGTTGTGGTTGTTAAGCCAGTGAAACCTAGTATTTGCTTTTCCAGAACTGGATCTCGAGAAAACAACTTCCATATACATTGTAAAGCCCAAATAAAGATTAAGAGAAGGAGGAACTGGAGGGGGATTGACAGTATGGTAAACCTCCTCCTGGGTGCACAGGCCAACCGTGGCCACCAGGGAGAGCTGATAGTAGTCACTGCATTGCTCTTTGTTTCCAGCATAAAGTTGCTCCTTCAAAGGAAAGCATAAAGTGTTAATAGGGACAGAAAAACAAAATGGTAAGTGCTCAGCAGCATAAACAGTATTTTTTGGCACTGGTAACCAGTGTTTGTTTTCTTCTAGTGGGCCATCAGGGGGCATCCACACTTCTCCAGTCCATTGAGTATTGTTAGTGGAAAATGGAGGTTCAACATTCCACCAGTATGTAGTTTAAATCTGGTGGATCAATAATGTGACATCAATAGGTATAAGAGGAATTACCCTCAATAGCTAGGCCCTGCCCCACATAGGCAA